>NC_064639.1:1082991331-1085613018 GCF_023864345.2 Schistocerca serialis cubense
CTGAACACTTCCCGTTCCCTTAAATAACGTAACTATACGGCGAACGGTCCGGACACTTGGATGATGTGTCTAGGGTAGCGAGCAGCATACATAGCACACGTCCGTTGGGCATTTTCATCACAATGGGCATACATCAACACGATATCGACCTTTTCTGCAATTGGTAAACGGTCCATTTTAACACGGGTAATGTATCACGAAGCAAATACCGTCCGCACTGGCGGAATGTTACGTGATACCAAGTACTTACAAGTTTGTGACTATTACAGCGCCATCTATCACAAAGCGAAAAAAGTGGTCCAACTAAAACATTCATTTTTCTTTACGTACTACAGGAATATGTAATGAAAATGGGAGTTCCTATTTAAAAAACCGCAGTTGATATCCGTTTGACCTATGGCAGCGCCATCTAGCGGGCCAACCATAGCGCCATCTGGTACCCCTCTTCAAGCTAGACGAGTTTCGTTCTTTGTAGTTTCTTCGTTTGATGTTTATTTCGTGAGATATTTGGCCTGGTCACGATCAATGGACCACCCTGTATAGTCAGTCTGCTGTCAAAACTGATTCTGATGATGATGATGATATTTGGATTGTGAGCGCTCAACTGCCCGGTTATCAGCGCCCGTACAAATTCCCAACCTTTTTTCAGTCCAATCTTGCCACTTGCATGAATGATGAGGACAACACAAACAACCAGTCATCTCGAGGTAGGTGAAAATCCCTGACCCCGCCGGGAATCGAACCAGGGACCCCGTGCTCGGGAAGCGAGAACGCGTCCGCGAGACCACGACCTGCGGACTATAACTGGTTCTGATGGATGTAAATTGATATTCCTTGAAATTGATGCAGCTAACATCAGTTCAAAATTTAACTGTCGTTACCATTCTCGAATGCACTACAGTAAGTACGTTTAAAACGCACATTTAAACAGCCCCCATATGCATACTTTGTTGTTGTGCTACCATTGTACCATTAATTTTATGGTGTGTAAATATATTATCAACATATTTAGACATGTGTTTTCTGTCAGTCTGCTTGGAGTCACCTGAAAGTCAGATACAGCAGATGTGCTTAGTATGAAATGGTAGGACAGATCGGTCGTTGATCGACAACAGTGCGTTTGGGGTGCTTTTCCAATGTGGTGGCCCAGTGACAGACTAGTAATTAATAGTTCTAGGATTCGAGCGTATATGTGAAAAATGCCGAGTTGGACAATCGTTTGTAATTCGCGTTAAAGTGTAGATCCCGCTGTAATTGGCTGGGTAAGTAAGTTCAAAAGGTCTGTGCGGGATGTCCATCGTTCCGGCGCTTTGAATTTGTGCGCCTGCTTCCTGTGATTGGTGTGTGTGTGTGTGTGTGTGTGTGTGTGTGTGTGTGTGTGTGTGTGTGTGTGTGTATGTGTGTGTGTGTGTGTGTGTGTCAGTGGGGGGGGGGGGGGGGGAGGGAAGGAGGGAGCGCGAATACGCAGCTAGCCGTTACGCTGTACCGCGAGCACTCTCTCTGGCGGACAAGCAGTGGACAATAGTGGTGAGTAGCGAGTCAGTTCTGTGATTTGGTGCCCGTTAGACCTTCTAGTTTGATCGCCAAAGTAGCGCAGTGCGCCTCGGGCGTAGTAAGGCAAGCAGTTAACGGTTGGTGTCAGTGGCCACATCGCAGATCAGCAGCTTTTGGAACTGAGAATCCCTCATGACTCGCATGAGTTACCAGTTTGAAAGGATTTTATTACAGTTGCGTACAGGTTCGTTGATCCAAAACGCAGATACGCAGTTACTGAATAGACCTAGTTCAAAAAAATGTTCAGATGTGTGTGAAATCGTATGGGACTTAACTGCTAAGGTCATCAGTCCCTAAGCTTACACACTACTGAACCTAAATTATCCTAAGTACAAACATACACACCCATGCCCGAGGGAGGACTCGAACCTCCGCCGGGACCAGTCCATGACTGCAGGGACCCAGTTCCTTTATCTTAAGTTTGATTGGTTTGTGTTTTACCATAGGTTTCCTATTATGTGTGTGTTAGCTAATGTCGTTGCCATGTTTTGTGATCTCTTGTGTAGGCACGCTCTAATGAGCGGAACTGTAAGCAGCTTACAGCTGGAGTTCGCTCCGTCGTCGGTGTTGGCGCTAACCTTTGTTTCGCTGTTTTGGCGAGTGTTCGCTATCGGCTAAGCAAAAGAATTTTGCAGTGAAGTAAGCTGCTATTGCGTGTGCAGCGACCTGCATTGGAATTTTGTGGAAACACTAAGACAGCAGTCGCCACAAACTAACTACGTATTTGGTGTTGTGGGTCATGTTCATCATCTACGGGCGTGGAACAAGGTGACTGTTATCTGAGTTGATGTGAAATGTTTGTGACTATGATTCACGGCAGCGGTTCCAGCATTGTAGTATGGTACTGCAGTTGCTATGTTTGTCTTGCTTGCGTCTGTGGCAAGTTGTGGGTTGTTCATTCTCCGTCTCTGTGCTGACTGCTGTATGAGTGTTCTATAGTCACGTTTTCACCCTTGTGTGGGAACGTGATTCCAGAAACTGCGTAGTCGTACTGATCGAGCAAAGTAATGTATTCGGAATTTTTGTTGAGAATTATTTTTCTGGCGCCACATGTGCAATAAAGGTGAGGGGTTTTCCCGTTAAGAGTAGTGACTGTGGAAGTACGTATTATACGCTTTACGCACTGTCTGGTGAAAAATGCCAGGAAGTGTACTTATGGTTTTGGTATTTTAAGTGTGGGCTGGAAACCGATGATGCTGTAAGCTATGATGAAGCGCAGCCTGCGTGGGCTGTTTATATCGGTGGCCAGTGTAGCAACAACAGGATTGCAGTGAGTGTGGGTGGTGCTCGGTTGAAAGGAGAATACACGCTCAAACAACTTTCATTTATTTTCTTTTGACAAACTTGAATTCCAGGAAGGCGTGAGAATATTCTACTACTAGCATCAAATTTGAAATAGTTGCGATAACTTCAAAATAAGAAAGGAAATACATAATATCAATGAATATACAGGACACCAATGAAATATTAGTCGCTTGTTTTCCTTCTTAGAAACCAACAGGTTCTAGAATTTAGCAATATCAGGCATACATTGCAAAAATATTACAATACATGTCACACAATCACAGTTCAACGCTTGCACCGTATTATTTGATTCCCAACAGCTTTCCTTCGAACAATTTCAACGTATCTTGACAACTCAGGTTCACACATTTTTCCGAAACCTGTCAGAAATGTCTACTAGCGCCAAAACAAGAAGGTCATTACAAATACAGCATATGGACTATCAGACCAATTGTGTGATTGGATTGAAGAGTTCCTAGATGACACAACGCAGCATGTCATTCTCAATGGAGAGAAGTCTTCCGAAGTAAGAGTGATTTAAGGTGTGCCGCAGGGGAGTGTCGTAGGAACGTTGCTATTCACAATATATATAAATGACCTTGTGGATAACATCGGAAGTTCACTGAGGCTTTTTGCGGATGATGCTGTAGTATATCGAGAGGTTGTAACAATGGAAAATTGCACTGAAATGCAGGAGGATCTGCAACGAATTGACGCATGGTGCAGGGAATGGCAAAAGAATCTCAAGGTAGACAAGTGTAATGTGCTGCGAACACATAGAACGAAAGATCCTTTATTATTTAGCTACAATATAGCAGGTCAGCAACTGGAAGTAGTTAATTCCGTAATTATCTGGGGTAGGCATTAGGAGTGATTTGAAATGGAATGACCATATAAAATTAATCGTTAGTAAAGCGGATGCCAGATTGAGTTTCATTGGAAGAATCCTAAGGAAATGCATTCCGAAAACAAAGGAAGTAGGTTACAGTACGCTTGTTCGCCCACTTCTTGAATACTGCTCACCGGTTTGGGATCTGTACCGGATAGGGTTGATAGAAGAGATAGAGAAGATCCAACGGCGCGCAGCGCGCTTCGTTGCAGGATCATTTGGTAATCCCGAAAGCGTTACGGAGATGAAAGATAAACTGCAGTGGAAGACTCTGCAAGAGAGACGCTCAGTAGCTCGGTACGGGCTTTTGTTGAAATTTCTAGAACATACCTTAACCGAGGAGTCAAGCAGTATATTGCTCCCTCCTACGTATATCTCACGAAGAGACCATAGGATAAAATCAAAGAGATTAGAGCCCACACAGAGGCATACCGACAACGTTTCCTTCCACGAACGTACGAGACTGGAATAGAAGGGAGAACCGATAGAGGTACTCAAGGTACCCTCCGCCACACACCGTCAGGTGGCTTGCGGAGTATGGATGTAGATATACATTCGACAGTTCAGATTTTCAGCTTTTGCACAGTTACCAAAACCAACAGGGAAAAATTTTATAAATGACAAGCCGGCGATATTGATTTGGTCAGAATTTCATACGTCACCAACACAGCCACCTGAGCCGATGTTTGTAATTATAGACTAATATATGCTAGGAGCACTCAAAATCACAATCCCTTTGATCAGATCTCTCCACTGGGGAAATTCTACAATAATAGTAACTCAGATTAACGTGTTTAACTCACCCAACCACCAAGGACACAAAGACATGTACAACTTCTTATGTAACATACGCCAATGGATGAACAACTATAAATAGTCAGTATCTGACACATGAAAAGACCACAACCGCTCTTTAACTTAACTAGGTAGCTGAATTAGAATAACAACCTAACCAGGTAACACATCTGTTGCTGGACAACTGACAAGTATCGTAAAGGCTTCACTTTCATCTTCAGTGCAATGCAAGGTTCCTTTTTCCACACATGGACAGACAGACATACTGAGCGATACCAGCGACAAGAAATCCCTACAAGTTCTGAAGACTTGAGCTACCACGGACGACCGTGAATATACGCTGAGTTCCCAAAATCCTCAGGACTGAGGACAAGATGTTCAGACGCGGTTAGAAATTTAGTACCCAAAGCAGAGTGCTTACAGCAGACACAATGTCCCATCCCAAGCGAGCAGAAGACTGTTTACAGGAAATGATACTTGTCAGTCCAGCTAACTCCAATGTCATTCCGTACTATCCTCCGTACCGATCATTTGCCATCACATGTTCACGACCTGGAGCCTCACAAATAATGCCCACAAGAGTCCTCCGTTCGCCTCACGTCAGTGTGTAGGGACTGTTTATTCCTTCTTGGACGACGACCAGAATCCCAGTCAGCTCCTGCTTGCCGAGTGCCGAACTGCCTCGCGTCACCCACCACAGCGCCCTTTTTCGCCGCTGGCGGACAACCGCTGTTTTCCGGCAGTGTCCTCTTCTCAGCTGTTGGTTCCGGCGGAAGTTCAAAGACCAGCCCTCGGTGTGACGCCTTAACATCACAGTCAGTGCTGTTTTTAATTTAATTACAAACACTAGTATAAGAATTTCCTTTTGCCTCAATAGAACAGTCACTAATTTTTAAGTTTAGATGTGGTGCTTGTAGCGTCGAAAATTTGTTCCGAGCAAACGATTGTTTTAGGATAGCTGCATGTAACTTCGGGAGCTGACATCTGCCGGCCTAACCAGGAGACAGAAGAGCACCTGTCACTACCTGCCTGGGAAAAGCTATCCAATGTCTCTTACTGGACGCGTACATTCACCACCTATAAGAACCTAAATAAATGATATTAAATATTATACAATCATTTTGAAAAGCGGTACACTACATTTTGGCCGGCCGAAGTTGCCGAGCGGTTCTAGGCGCTTCAGTCTCGAACCGCGCGACCGCTACGGTCGCAGGTTCGAATCCTACCTCGGGCATGGATGTGTGTGATGTCCTTAGGTTAGTTAGATTTAAGCAGTTCTAAGTTCTAGGGGACTGATGACCTCAGATGTTAAGTCCCATAGTGCTCAGAGCCATTTGAACCATTTGAACACTCCATTTTGACATTTGTATCCAAATTTCAGCTTTATAACTATCATAGTTTCAGAGATAAAAAAAATTGCTAAAAAGTCAAAAACCAACACTTAGGAAATTAAATTCAGTTAGGATATATAATGGTTTATCCTTTGGTATTATCTAAAAACATAAGCAGAACTCGCAGGGTGAAGAATTAATTAATTGAGATTTTTCATATTAAAACTTTAATTCTTTTTCGTTTCCTTTATATAAAAACCAGACAAAATTGTTATTGGTGTCTAAGATTGTTGTGGGAGTATATGTGAGTGAATGAGAGTACGTACGTGGGACGTTCGTCAAATTTTAATGTTGCATTATATACCGTCTTAAGTAAACTGCAAGAGTTACGCAAACCTCTCGTGCGAAAATGTTCATAGGGAATTTACCCACTATGCTGATGACGTATGTCTAGATGTGATTACTATTGTAACAGAGCAACCAGAAAGTCAGCTGGAGAATTATCTGTATCTAAAGGATTTTCCAGATTTATTGCCTTTTCGTTTTCTTTTATTAGACATTACTTTAATATTTGTATATCAGAATCACGTAGATACGTGTGTGTGTAAGGACTGGTGCAGGCCAGTTTTGGCGCGAGTATGATCATGAGCGAGCATTCTGATTGGCAGCGAGTATGGTTTATCCAATCAGAATTGAGATGGTTCCCGCTCATTGCCTCACAGTTATACTGGGAGTGAGGCCGCAAGAAGGGAATGGCTCGCTAGCTTTGAACGCAGACGGTCATGTTACTAGTGCGAGCCAAAACAATGTGTAAAATGAAGGAATATTGAGTTCCTCGCGTTTGATACGTATCGTGGCTAACGCTGATGTAGTTAGGAACACTTTTGTGAAGTTTGGAAGTTTTAGAACTGTATGATTGGAATGATATTCGCGTGTGAAAATTTGGCCTTCGTAGTATGCACGTGGCAAGTTTCAGTATTCACCCACTGAGCATTTTTGGAGAGCAATTTATTTTTTGAAATCCACCAGAAGGACCGAATGGAATAACTCATGTTAGAGGTAGAATTAATGACCGTGGAAACGTGGTTTAACTTGGGCCAGATTTGGACAGACTCCCGGCTGCTGTGCGTGCAAAATAAGTCTATGAATAGTAAACTAGACGAAAATAAGCACTAGTTTGAATGTGGACTGAATAGTATCATTTCTTTGGTTATAAGAACAAATAAATATTTTTGTTTGGAAATTTCGGACAATATTTTCCAGAAGCCAATCCATTATCCAACAGCTCGACAAATTATTTTATTGACAGTTTTTCTACAGAACTTTATTTCATTACTACAGTTGCGCGGCCTCAGTAATTGTAGATATCGGGTGGTGTTTTTTATCAACACTGCTTTCACATCACGTTGTAAGTATCTACGTTGCTGAGTGAAGGGACATCGAGCAGACGCCCTTCTCAGGTAGGTGAATCTCTAATTTGCAGTCTGGACACCACATGGAATTTCAAAACCCCGCCACGCCGCATGCTCCACAATCTCTTGGGCTGGTATACTTATTAGTTTTCTAGCATAAGGACACCTATGAAAAACTAAGAGCTATTATGCTAACCTGTTGTGCAATATATCTATCTTCAGGCGCACCAAACTATCCAAATCGTGCTCGAGAAATGAATTGATGGGTTGCGGCTGCAATGGCGAGTAGAAAGCCCAATGCGTAATGCTGTACACTAAAGTGGTTCACTAGGCACTAGGAGTTCTACGTTAAGTGTGTGGTGTCCAGCAGTGCTAGGGAACAGCGTTCATTAGTTGTTCTGTGTGTTATGATCGAGCTATTCTCGTAGACAAACTACACTACTGGACATCAAAGTTGCTACACCAAGAAGAAATGCAGATGATAAAGGGGTATTCATTGGACGGATATATTATACTAGAACTGATATCTGATTACATTCTCACGCAATTTGGGTGCATAGATCCTGAGAAATCAGTACCCACAACAACCACCTCTGGCCGTAATAACGGCCTTGATACGCCTGGGCATTGAGTCAAACAGAGCTTGCATGGCGTGTACAGGTACAGCTTGCCCATGCAGCTTCAACACGATACCACAGTTCATCAAGAGTAGTGACTGGCGTATTGTGACGAGTCAGTTGCTCGGCCACCGCTGACCAGACGTTTCCAATAGGTGAGAGATCTGGAGAATGTGTTGGCCAGGGCAGCAGTCGAACATTTTCTTTATCCAGAAAGGCCCGTACAGGACCTGCAACACGCGGTCGTGCTTTATCCTGCTGAAATGTAGGGTTTCTCAGGGATCGAATGAAGGGTAGAGCCACGGGTCGTAACACATCTGAAATGTAACGTCCACTGTTCAGAGTACCGTCAATGCGAATAATAGGTGACCGAGACGTGTAACCAATGACACCCCATACCATCACGCCGGGTGATACGCCAGTATGGCGATGACGAATACACGTTTCCAATGTGCGTCCACCGCGATGTCGCCAAACACGGATGCGACCATCATGATGCTGTAAACAGAACCTGGATTCATCCTAAAAATGACGTTTGCCATTCGTGCACACAGGTTCGTCGTTGAGTACACCATCGCAGGTGCTCCTGTCTGTGATGCAGCGTCATGGGTTACCGTAGTCATGGTCTCCGAGCTGATAGTCGATGCTGCTGCAAACGTCGTCGAACAGTTCATGGAGATGGACGTTGTCCTGTAAACGTCACCATCTGTTGACTCAGGGATCGACACGTGGCTGCACGATCCGTTACAGCCATGGGGATAAGATGCCTGTCATCTCGACTGCCCATGATACGAGGCCGTTGTGATCCAGCACCGCGTTCCGTA
Organism: Schistocerca serialis cubense; assembly: GCF_023864345.2. NCBI lineage: Eukaryota > Metazoa > Arthropoda > Insecta > Orthoptera > Acrididae > Schistocerca > Schistocerca serialis. The sequence continues at coordinate 1,083,000,038 of NC_064639.1, forward strand.
TTACCCTCCTGAACCCACCGATTCCATATTCTGCTAACAGTCATTCGATCTCGACCAACGCGAGTAGCAATGTAGCGATACGGTAAACCGCAATCGGGATAGGCTAGATTCCGACCTTTATCAAAGTCGGAAACGTAATGGTACGCATTTCTCGTCCTTACACGAGGCATCACAACAACGTTTCACAGGCAACGCCGGTCAGCTACTGTTTGTGTATGAGAAATCGGTTGGAAACTTTCCTCATGTCAGCACGTTGTAGGTGTCACCACCGGCGCCAACCTTGTGTGAATGCTCTGAAAAACTAATCATTTGCATATCGCAGCATCTTCTTCCTGTCGGTTAAATTTCGTGTCTGTAGCACGTCATCTTCGTGGTGTAGCAATTTTAATGGCCAGTAGTGTAAATAAATTAGGAATTGGCTTGCCTTAACTATTGTAGGGAGGAAGGATTTAGGAAGGGAATGTTAAAAGTTACATTAAAAAATATATATGTTACTGATCGAAAATCCATGAAGTCAAGATCGTACAGGAAATCTTCTTTATTTGGATGGATTACTAGTTTCATGTAACAATCTAGCCAACTTCATATCATAATGCATTATTGATTACTGTTGGTAATTTTACGGGTTTCACTTATCGTTAAAATCTCTCCCAAAATGACGAATTTTATGCATGTTATCTTGACTTTACAGGTTTGCAGTCCCCAACATAACCCATCAGTGACGTTCTTATTTATCCTGCACAGGATCGACAGGTTTAATTACGTTAATGATAGTCAGACATCCTGCTGTAATAGATAAGCTATCTACAAGGTTGCTGTCGTCCTTTTCAGCTCACTCTTGCTCTCTGCTTACTTTCTTTCCGTTTTTTCGTTGTCTCCAGAATCAACACATTACTCACATCTTGAAACCCGTTTTGGGGCAACCAGTAATTGTGCTTCCTCTACAATGTCTCTCTATACTCCGGAGTTTTGCGATAAGTAAGTTCCTTCTCCTCAGCATCAAGTGCTTCTAATTTCTTAGAACAGCTCCATCTTCTCCGCTCGCAACTTACCTACTTTGTCTCTCAAATTTCACAACACCTCCCCTGCTGTAGCTCCTTTCAGTACTCCCAACCGCGTTAATTGCAGTACCTACCACGACATGAATACCTGTTATCAATTACACGAACACAAATGGGAAAAACACTTAAACACACCACTAACACAACGTTTACCACTACTTTGCATGCTTAAATACCAAGCCATATTCCTTGCTCCGCATAAAATAAATTCAAATTACAAGGAAACGCAATAATGGCACTATCATACACCGAGAAGGAGCTGTGCGTCATAAACGAAAATTGATAGGCTTGTTTCTACATCTGGAAGATAATGCCTGTTCAGATTTCATGTCAGTCGCGTAAGATTGGCGCTAGTAGAGCCAGTGTAAGGGTGGAAATCGATTTTACTTTCGATACACCACACTGTAACGGTCGTGAGCTTTAGTTACCTTTGAGATTGGACGTGGCGAGTCGATGTTAACAAGAATACCTTTAAGTCGACAAAGGCCGGCCGAAGTGGCCGCGCGGTTCTGGCGCTGCAGTCTGGAACCGCGAGACCGCTACGGTCGCAGGTTCGAATCCTGCCTCGGGCATGGATGTGTGTGATGTCCTTAGGTTCTTTAGGTTTAACTAGTTCTAAGTTCTAGGGGACTAATGACCTCAGCAGTTAAGTCCCATAGTGCTCAGAGCCATTTTTTTGTCGACAAAGACACTATTTTCATCAACACACCGAGTTTGCACGAGATCGTGTAATAAGGCTACGAAAAACTGGATGTTCCTTCTGCGATATTGCAGAAATACATGGCAGGAATTTAGCCACAGTTTGTGGCTGCGGGCGCCAGTGGTCACGGGAAAGTACGGTGTCAAGAAAACCGGGCTCCGGACGGCCACGTCGCACTACCGAGGAGGAAGACCATCGTGTTCGGCTTATGGCTCTGGCGCATCGTACTGCATCTGGAGCTGCTGGAAACGCAGTGACACTACGAACTGGTACAAACCCGTTGCTTCAAGGAGACCCCAAATGGTTCAAATGGCTCTGAGCACAATGGGACTCAACTGCTGTGGTCATCAGTCCACTAGAACTTAGAACTACTTAAACCTAACTAACCTAAGGACATCACACACACCCATGCCCGAGGCAGGATTCGAACCTGCGACCGTAGCAGCAGCGCGGCTCCGGACTGGAGCGCCTAGAGCTGCACAGCCACCGCGGCCGGCCAAGGAGACCCCAAACAACCACCATTTGTGTCTTCGGTGGTGTCAAACGAGAGTTCATTGGAGGGCATGGTAGATATCTGTTGTGTTTTGCCGCGCGGATTAGCCGCGCGGTTTGAGGCCCCATGTCACGGATTGCGCAGCCCCTCCCGCCGGGGGTTCGAGTTCACGCTCGGGTATGGGTGTGTGCGTTGTTCCTAGCGCAAGTTAGTTTAAGCAGTGTGTAAGTCTAGAGACCGATGACCTCAGCAGTTTGGTCCCTTAGGAATACACACACACACACACACACACATACACATTTGTGGTGTTTTCTGATGAAAATTAGTTCTGTCCCGGTGCCAATGGTGGCCGTGTGTCGGTTAGAAGGAGCCCAGTTGAGGGCCTGCAACCATCCTGTCTGCGTGCTGGACACACTAGAGCAGCACTCGAGTTAAGGGCTGGGGGTGCTATTTCGTGCGACAGTAGGGGAGGTCTCAATTACACGCACCCTGACTAGAAATTTGTACGTCAGTCTAGTGATTGGACCTGTTGTTCTGACATTCATAGAGTAACATTCCGTTAGGGATTTTTCACATGGATAACGCTCGCCTACCTACTGCTGTTGTAACCCTATATGCTACACAGAGTTATCGACATGTTGTTTTAGCCTGCTCGATGACTAGATCTGTCTAAAATCCAGCACATCATGGGACGAAAGTACAGCATCATCTGCAACCAGTATTAACCGTCCTTGTATTGACCGACCACGTACAACAGGCATGGAACTCCATCCCACAAACTAACATCCGGCACCAGTACAACACGATCCATGCACGTTCGAGATTCTGGTGGTTATTAGTATTTCAGTCGAAATTTAGTTATTCTACATTAATTATTTTTTGGTATTTCGAATTTTTTCCTGCAGTGTATTGGTTCTTACTGTAACTAATCTACTACTGCGTCAGTGGCTGCTTATACACTACTGACCATTAAAATTGCTACACTACAAAGAATACGTGCTACAGACGCGAAATTTAACCGACAGGAAGACGATGCAGTCATATGCAAATGATTAGCTTTTCAGAGCATCCACACAAGGTTGACGCCGGTGGCGACACCTGCAACGTGCTGACATGAGGAAAGTTTCCAACCGATTTCTCACACACAAACAGCAGTTTACCGGCGATGTCTGGTGAAACGTTGCTGTGGTGCCTCCTGTAAGGAGGATAAATGCGTACCATCACGTTTCCGACTTTGATAAAGGTCGGATTGTAGCCTATCGCGATTGCGGTTTACCGTATCGCGACATTTGCTACTCGCGTTGGTCGAGATCCAATGACTGTTAGCAGAATATGGAATCGGTGGGTTCAGGAGGGTAATACGGAACGCCGTGCTCAACGGCCTCGTATCACTAGCAGTCGAGATGACAGGCATCTTATCCGCATGGCTGTCACTGATCGTGCAGCCACGTCTCGATCCCTGCGTCAACAGATGGGGATATTTGCAAGACTACAGCCATCTCCACGAACACTTCGACGACGTTTGCAGCAGCATGGCAGCATGGACTATCAGCTCGGAGACCTTGGCTGCGGTTACGCTTGACACAGCATCACAGACAGGAGCGTCTGCGATGGGGTACTCAACGACGAATCTGGGTGCACAAATGGCAAACGTCATGTTTTGGGATGGGTACAGGTTCTGTTTACAGCATCATGATGGTCGCATCCGTGTTTGGCGACATCGCGGTGAACGCACATTGGAAGCGTTTATTCGTCATCGCCATACTGGCGTATCACCCGGCGTGATGGTACGGGGTGCCATTGGTTACGCGTCTCGGTCACCTCTTGTTCACACTGACGGCACTTTGAACAGTGGACGTTACATTTCAGATGTGTTACGACCCGTGGCTCTACCCGTCATTCGATCCCTGCGAAACCCTCCATTTCAGCAGGATAATGCACGACCGCATGTTGCAGGTCCTGTACGGGCCTTTCTGGATACAGAAAATGTTCGACTGCTGCCCTGGCCAACACATTCTCCAGATCTCTCACCAATTGTAAAGGTCTGGTCAATGTTGGCCGAGCAACTGGCTCGCCACAATACGCCAGTCACTACTCTTGATGTACTGTGGTATCGTGTTGAAGCTGCATGGGCAGCTGTACCTGTACACGCCATCCAAGCTCTGTTTGACTCAATGCCCGGGCGTATCAAGGCCGTTACTACGCCCAGTGGTGGTTGTTCTGAGTACTGATTTCTCAGGATCTATGCACCCACATTGCGTGAAAATCTAATCACATGTCAGTTCTAGTATAATATATTTGTCCAATGAATATCCGTTTATCATTTGCGTTTCTTCTTGGTGTAGCAATTTTAATGGCCTGTAGTGTAAACATCATTACACACCGAAACAATGACTAAAATAGCTTCTCGTCCTGAATTGTTGCTCGTTCACAACAGCCGGCCGGGGTGGCCGAGTGGTTCTACGGGCTACAGTCTGGAACCGCGCGACCGCTACGGTCGCAGGTACGAATCCTGCTTCGCCAGGGATGTGTGTGATGTCCGCAGGTTAGTTAGGTTTAAGTAGTTCTATGTTCTAGGGGACTGATGACCTTAGAAGTCAAGTGCCATAGTGCTCAGAGCCATTTGAACCATTTTGAACGATGCACAACAGCTTCTACATGGAGATTCACGAAGATATGCAAATATTTTAATAAGTTATTCTACAAGTAAAACTAAAGATAAAACTTCATATAAACATAGGTCTTCAAATGTTTAGTTACGGAGTTGCGGTTAATCAAATATTTTGCCTGAAATTTAGGAACTTCGCCAATATGAAGCCATCGTAAAACTTTAGGAGGTTAAAGTAAAGCACGATTTCCATTTATTTTGTTCTCATTGGCCTGCCGAATCTATTAAAATATGTCCCAGACGTGTGCCTGCAGTAGTTTTCCAGAACATTCAGAGACGCAAAGATTATTATACAAGTAAATTTGTTTACTTTCCATTAATGTAGAAACGTTTATGTCGTTGTTCACATCTTTTAGTGAGTTGTTTCAGTCGTTTCCTAACTTTCAAACAATGAGTATTCTGTATTGGTCAGTGAAAGAACATAATATCAATAGTGCAATTAAGTGAAACCACACACTAACTGTTCTAGTTTGTAGATTATTTATGAAATAGGGATGCATTTTAAATTAACGACACAGGAATATGCCGATATGGTGTTTATTTACGGCAAATGTGATGGTAATGCTACGCCTGCAGTTGATAAATATCACGTACGTTATCCAACTTGGAGGATTCCGAATGCACGAACCATTAGTGCAGTATTTCGAATGTTACGGGAGAGAGGTTCCCTACCTAGCGTTCACAAACAGTACGAGCGCTCGATAAGTGAAGACGATGATGAGAATAATATGGATGCTGTTCGAGGATGACCGGGTACCAGTACACGACGTATCTCTCAACGATTAGGCATTTCACAATCTAATGTATGGCGTACACTGAAGTACAATAATCTGTATCCTTACCATGAACAAAAAGGGCACCAATTACATCCGGTAGATCCTGACCTTCGGAAGGAGTTGTGCAAGGCAGTGCCACAAATACATTTTATTTACAGATGAGGCACAATTTACTCGAGACGGTATAAACAACTTACATAACGAGCACGTTGGGTCTGAAGCAAGTCCACATGCAACAGTGCAAAGTAATTTCCAGCAGCGATTTAGCATAAATGTGTGATGTGGTATAAGCAACATACACTTTATTAGATCATTCATTTTCTCAGGATGTCCAACTGACGAGACGTACTTACAATTCCTTCAAGAAAATTTGCTTCGCTTGCTCGAAAATGTTCCGCTTGCTACACGATTGGAAATGTATTTTCAACATGACGGCGCACCTCCATATTTCACCAACGGCGTTACTACACATGTAAATGAACATTTTCCCCAGAAATTGACTGGTCGTGGTGCTACGCGTCTGTGGCCACCCAGATCACCCGATGTAATACCCATGGATTTTTGTGTATGAGGATGGATGACAGACATAGTTTATGAGGACATGTCAATACACGTGAGGCGTCACTTGCTCGCATTATGAATGCAGTAGACGAAAATAAGGACAACATTATGAAACTGAAACGAGCAATAAAATCTGTTCATACACGTGCAGCTAAATGCACTGAATTCGGTGGAGACATTTTTGAACAATTATTGTGAATGTACTGTGAAATTGTAAGTACACTGTACACTTTCCTTAACACCGAGCTTTGTTTCTCCGATTTAACATGAATTCACATGTGTTATGGTGTTAATAAAAGCAGGCTATCTGACACATTCATACAGTTTCAGTTAACATAATATTTTTCCATTTTTCAGAATTAAATTCTCTACAAGTTCTGTCGAAAACTTTGTGCAGTTGTCTGGAATTTTAGAAACAAGTACGGGAAGAGGGAGATAGAAGTACGGTACAACCACAAAATAATAACACAGGGCACTTCGGAAATTATGAAAGAAATTGGCAAGGCGCATTGGATTTTGAGATGGAACCGCCGAAACGAAGTAACAATGAGCGATGTGCGACTCGCCGACACGATGATTTTGACTATAAGCTGTTCTTTACTACACATAAATTCAAAACCTTTAAGAATTCTGACAACGACATTCATCCACAAGCATGGCTTCATCAATTCCCTCATTGTTTTCCTCCCAACTGGTCATTGGATCACAGGTTAGAATTTATGTGTGGCTACTTGGAGAATGAACCAGCTGTAAGAATGCGATCGGTCATTCACGATTGTCACAGTGAAGGAGAATTTTATCATGTCTTCCTCTCAGCGTATTGGTCTCAAGCTACACAAGACCGAGTAAAACATAGCATCATAATGATGAAATGTTTCGAACAATCTGAATTTTCCAGTCTCATGAAACATTTTGAAGACATGTTGCATAAGAATCAGTATCTTTCAAACCCATACAGCCCCTTAGAACTCATCCGCATTTGCTTAATCAAATTACCTTACCAATTACGACAGATTATTTTGGCAGGACGTTGCAAAGACGACATTTTAGCTTTTCAGGGACTCTTACAAGAACTGGAAATTGACACTGACAATCGCAGAACGCGAAAACAGGAGCACAACAATTACAGATCACATCTGTCACAATTCCGTAATGACAGAAATAATACACGACAAGGCTATTCTTACAACGTAAATCGTGACCAAAACAAACACCACCCGTATGACAACCGTTGGCAGAGTAGTAATAATTACAGGAAAGATCACCTCTCTGCGGTAATGACTATTACAGAGACAATCAGGAAACAGACAATATGGGAACGAAAATAATTATTATCAAGGGAGAAAGAATAACTTTAGATGCAACGGTCCAGCACGCAGTTACGATTCAGGGAGAAACTCTCCACCACGTGACCGACAAGAAAGAAACTATGGAATCTACCGACATGACGACAGACTATATGATCGTAACGACAGACCTGAAATGCATCAGAACTGGCGGGATTCAAACAGAGCAGGGCCCTCGCGAAAAGGTAAATTTGTAGAAGTTAGTCTCCTAATCCCAGTAATGACGCGCGCCAACAAAGAAACAGACAATGACTCGCACTGCAGGCAGCCACGTGCGCCCGCTGGCTCAGGGAAAAATAACATAGATGCTAACCTTGAGAAAAATTCCAGTTTTCTTTACCGACGTATACCACATGATAATTGTGTTAAAGTTGAAACTCTGAGTAGTAGGAAGAGCAAAGGGTTACACCACATTTCACATGTAAAACCGTTTATTGAAAGCTAATCAGCTTTTTAACTTTGTCTTTGCCACAAAATTTTTCACTTCACATTTCTAGTATGCATTGTCAGACTTAGAAACTGTTACCATGCAATAATGTTCGAAGTTAAATATCCAATTAAGAACCAAGAGAACTTATTTAAACAGAAATTAGGAATGCATTGTTATAGTGAACAGACGTCACAGTGTTATTGTGTGTGTACATTCTTGCTTGTTAGTTGCATGATTACGTAACGACTATAAGGCTCACATACTTAGAACATATACTGCTAATGAGATTTCAATGCAACATTTTGGTTTACTTGAAAATACATTCTGGATTTAAAGCACTTTCTGTGAGATTCCAGATGACACAGTGGTTAGTTTATGGGACAGCTACACGATTTTATCACGACGCTACTAATGAGTGACAATTTACAATGTTGCTTTTGCTGTGTATCTGTTTTACATCTGCACAGTTTTTCTGAATTCTTCTGGAAAGTAAAACATGTTTTAGTAGTAACTTTTGTGGTATAGCTACAAGGAGACAGCCTTTTCCGTAGCACAACAATACGTTACAGCACAGTACTTACTTCATCACGGCAATAAGCGTAATAACTAAGATATCTATACGCAAAACATTTCACTTTGGTTTATCATGAGGTAAGTACATTGACTTCTACAGAACTTAGCTTTCGGAGGACAATAACTACGACACTTCCACAGAGATTATCTTACAGTAAGACGCACATTTAGCGCTACAGGACACGTATTTGATTGATTAATTTTGCACTTAAATCATTTATTTTTAAAGATATTTGAAGTACAATGATACTAAGGTTTTCCGTGATACATTTCATTCCATTGCTGTAATCTGTAACACCTGAGGGTATAATTTCATTAATCATCAGGGGGTACACGCCTACTTTGTGTACCATGTGTTTGGCAAGCACAAGGAGCCCTAGCTAATATGGTATTTGCTTATACAACTTTACACATCGGTACCATATTTCTCCAACACACATTTACACAGCTACCTGATTATTTAACAGAGAAACAAACATTTTTTTTACTACGTCAGTGACAGATGTTTACGCAATTACACAGTTGGATAAATTCACACTTATGAAATTGTGTTTTGTATCTACTTTGTGAACTGTTCATATATTTTTCGGAATCTTTGTGATACTATGAGAGCTTTGAATGATGTGTTTGGTATGGGATCATGATTTTTGAAGTACGTTTGAGGTAGATGAGTTTATTGAAGGTCTTGAAATTATTGCAGAAAGCTACGACGTTTTTGAGATTTGGTTGAGGTGTTATGATGTTATTATTACGACAACGATGTGTATTATGCTGTTGAGGTATGTTTATGATCAATAAGATGATGCTACTGTATATGAGGAATTTGATTATGCTACGAATTTCTTATAATGAAATATTGAAGTGTCAACGCAAGATTGACGTTTTGACAAATATGTATATGTGTAATAAGGTAAGGAATAATGAGTAGTGGTTAGGGACTCTGATTTGTGAAAAAGGATGTTGGAAACGAAGAATCGTACTTCAAGAGTTATGAAATGGGTGTATATGCGTGAATGTATCACTATGCTGGCAAAATTTTTTGGACTCTGTTATATTTACAGGATTTTGTTTCTACACATTTGTAACGCAAATTCTAGACCTGTGAAATTTTTTTATATGAGACTGTCACTGTAGTGCAAACTGGTGTCGTAAATATTTCGGTAAGAAAGCCAAGTGACCTTGACGTAAAGTGTCTTGAGCAGCCAGCTGTGTCAGACACCTGGAGAAAAAGCCATAAGTGTGTGCCTTTTCAGAGGCACAGGTAGAAAAAAAAGAAGCCATTATCCTCGCTATTGACATTTCTTTGTCAAAAGCATCGCAAATACGACACGCTCAAACTTGAAAACATATGATTACACTGTGGAGCTCTTAATTTATGATATTTACTAAAATGCCTAATGAGATAATGAGAAACATTTTTACATCTATTGTCTTTCTAGTTGAGAGATTGCTCAATTTGTTTCATATCTAGTTTCTAGCTGCCCTGCAGCATTGGTTAAAATAAAATTTTATAGATGTACTAATATAAATATTTTATGCCTACAGACACAGTAAAGAATAACTTTATGATGTACTTAAAAAAAACGAAGGAGGACAAAAAGACATTCCACTTCACAGGAATTGCATACAGAATTTTCTTTTCAAGTATTTGGTAATTTATTTTGTAGAATAACTTGTGATGAATCACTCTAGTATTAAGATGTGACATAGGTATTAGACATGGCCATCTTTACTGTAATATGTTTTCTGCTTGAGCTTTGTCATGTTTAGATATAAGTTATTGCATTTGCTGCTGCTCTTTGCCAGGCATAATGTTACTAAATTTGACTTTGTATTACTCTGTTAAGCCAGTTTTACTACTGATTTATTTTTATTGTTTGCTGCACATTGCCTTATATTAGTTATAATATAGCAATTGCTTTGCTAATTTCTATAATGCTGCTTGCTTCGCCACTTTCCATTTTTTTTGTAATTGCTGTTTGTATTAATTGTTTTGTGCTGCTGCATTGCCTCGTCCCTTAGTTTATGCATCTGAGCTCAGTAGATTTAAGTTAGCTTAAGAGGGGGCAGACTATATAAGAAACTGACTATGGACAATAGGGAAAGAATGCATTGGGCCAAAATGAGTATTGTACACTGAGAAATAATTATTTTGAAAGAAATATGAATAGAATACAGAAAGCAGCTATAGAGAGGACTTTTTGGGAATAATGATGAATGAAGTGAGATCTCCAAGAAGTAAAGAAAGTTTTATTTGCAAAATACTGCAGTAAAACAAACCCTGTCCTTTCCTTTTGTATTATTCCGCTATATGTTTGTGAACCCTTGTGTATTTGTGTTCATCCTGTCTTTATGTGTTTATCTGACACGATGTATGTTGTAGAATTTTTCTAATACTCAGCTACATTCACTATGATGAGGAATACTGTTATCCTCAAATATAATTTGCATTAATAATATGTTATTTACTTTGTAAAGATGTTTAGACATTATTTATCGGTTCTGTTTTGTTGCTCATGTGTGAAGTTGATGTTTCAAAAGTTATTCTGATCTTTTATGTAGGTACTTATAATTACTGTAACACTGATGTATATGTTTATTTCTATTCTTTTGTAAAGCCTGTATTACTACAAATATTATCTGTACTATTATGTTCTTTAATGATGTTTTTTGTACCTTTGTAATTGTATTCTTATGTTGTAAATTTATAACAATATAGACACCAGTTCTTCAAATTAAGTTACATTTCACTGCACACGTTTCTGTTGGTCATAGTAATGCACAATATGTGAGAAGTTGGGACTGTTAGTGTTTGCACGTGTGTTAATAATTCTGGAAGGGACTGGATAACAGCATTGCTGGTTCTAAGGACAATTCCAAAAACTTTGTGAGTGCACAAGTGGTGGTTATGGACTTGCCATATTGTCTGCAAGACTCTTCGATGGTGATTGTGCACCTGCACAGTCGCAGCAGATGGCTGGTGGCCATCTCTATAACGACTACAGTGGGTCTACACCTTTGCTGACTCACCAGTACCATTATTTCTACAAGGACTGCAGTGGGTCTGCACCTCTGGTGCCCCACCAATACCACAATCTCTACCAGGACTACAGTGGGTCTACTCTGTGATGAACTACCTACCAATATTCTTCAAAACGTCGAATGACTCTGCTGTTGGTTTGCTCTGTTGTGGCCCATTACCTGTCTGCATGTCAAGAGTCAGCACTGTCTTTTCGTTGGAAGAACAACACTACTTCTTCAAGACTGCATGGAAATCCACTACTTCCGTGTGCATTTTCTTCTACTGCTCAGACTTTGAGGAAAACACTGCTATTTTACTGTGATGAACGATTAGGACTGTCTTTATGGACTGTGAGAAAATTTTAGCTTTTGACCAACATTGTATCAATAAGTGTGTGCATTTGATATCTTTGTTATTATAATTATGAAAAATTTTATCAAATCATTATTGGCCACTGCCCAAAACAATTTGTAAATTTTTTTGTGGGGAGCATGGGGGCTATGTAAGTAGGCTGTTTATGTTTTCTTATTGGCAATGTTACGTAGCGCTTTGTATGAAAATCACTGGCTGTGCTAGTAGGCTGTTTATGTTTTCTTATTGGCAACGTTACGTAGCGCTCTGTATGAAAATCACTGGCTGTGCTGTGTGCAGTCTGTGGCTAGTTTGCATTGTTGTTTGCCATTGTAGTGATGGGCAGCTGGATGTGAACAGCATGTAGCGTTGCGCAGTTGGAGGTGAGCTGCCAGCAGTGCTGGATGTGGGGAAGTGAGATGGCGGATTTTTGAGAATGGATAATCTGGAGGTTTGTCCATCAGAAACAGTACATTTGTAAGAATGGATGTCATGAACTGCTATATATATATTATGACTATTAAGGTAAATACATTGTTTGTTCTCTATTAACATCTTTCATTTGCTAACTATGCCTATCAGTAGTTAGTGCCTTCTGTAGTTTGAATCTTTTATTTAGCTGGCAGTAGTGGCGCTCGCTGTATTGCAGCAGTTCGAGTGACGAAGATTTTTGCGAGGTAAGTGATTTTTGAAACGTATAGGTTAATTTAGTCAGGGCCATTCTCTTGTAGGGATTACTGAAAGTCAGATTGCGTTGCGCTAAAAAAATATTGTGTGTCAGTTTAAGCACAGTCATGTATAATTTTTCTAAAGGGACGTTTCAGTGTGTAACGTCACCTAGTCGGTGCTTGAGAAAACAGCGTGATGAAACAGAGTTTTGAGTTCGAAGAGGTCGTCCACACATGTAGCACCTTCTGCTTCAGCACGACAATGCCACACCACACACGAGCATTGCGGCGTCTGCAACAGTCCTACGCCTTGGATTCACTGTCTTCCATCGTCCCACATACAGCCCCGACTTGGCACCATCCGATTTTCATGTTAACCAGTTAAATAGTGATAAAGCGGTGCAACCAGAGGCAGGGTTGTGGCTCCACCAACAAAGTCAGACATGTTATGGAATCGTCGCCAGGGTGGCTACGCTGAGAAATAAATGTGAAGACACAAAGAATAAAGGTGTAGAATGTGAACAGCGTTCGTCTTATTTAAAAGGCTCTGAGAGTTTACACGTAAAATATCCGGGGGTATTACTTTTCAACACGCGCTTTTACTAGGATGTTATAATTTACTCTACAGAAAATTGGTTAACGGTACACTATACTGAGCCGTGGTAAAAATTGCTGTTTTGAAGAGCGCGCCGCAGCGCGTAGTGTGAATCAGTCGCCCTCCGTTTCTGGCGGTGGCGCCGCTGTGGCAATCGCAGCTTTGGTGTCTCCCTCTGGTAGGAAAGGGGAAAGGTAGCCTGTTCACGTGCATTTAAGGGGCGCTGTGAGCTCGCCAGTGCGTCAGTCTGGGTCAGTCTCTCGTCCGTATTTGTTAGGCAGTTAGTGTCTGTCTGTCGTTCGGGGTGCTAGTATGTCTGTCGTTCGGATCAACCTTCAAAGCCGGCAAAATGAGTCTTTCCACTCCGTCAGTAAGAGAACTCAGCGAGTGGTCGCCCGGTCGAGTCTTAGTTCCTGTATCTGAGTCTGCGCGTTAGGCCGCCAGTCTGCTCGAGTTGCTCAGGCAATGGTCATTGGCGGATGGATCGATCGGTTGGTCGGTTGCGCTCTGAGACACAAGATGACTGGTCCGTCTTGAGCGTCGGCGCTTGTGAGGTCGTCATGTGAGTCCAGTGGGCCGCGGCGTGTAGCGAGGGGTAGTGACTTCGCGGTCGACAAGAGAACAACAGGAGTCAACCCACGACATCAGTCTGGCCGGTGCGAGCTGCGACGCCGTGAGACTGGAAATCAGCGCGCCTTCCTGCGTCCGTTGAAGCGGCTGGCAGCGGACCGTTCGGGAGAGCGATTTGTGGGTGCTGCGCCAGTTCTTCTCGAGAAATCGCAGTTTATTAGATGATTTGCACAAGTGTAGTCTTTCGGAGGCTATTGTGAGCGGTCTTAACTACGGCCGTGTCAAAAGAGAGCGGCTAGGTTCTTTGCCCGACATCTCATACAGTCAAAACATGTTTCTTTCTGCCTCTGAATAAATTGTAACCTTTGATATTTAGAGGATTCTTTCTGATTATAATTTTAAATATGTTTCTTTTAAAAAATGCTTTTAGGCACTATTAAAGTGAATAAAATTCCCATTTGTTAAAAGGAATTTGGTAATGATTTCATCAGTTACTCCCTGGCAACTACTTCCATGCTTAGATAGTGTGATTAAATGTGTTAATGTTCTTGATGAATCGCTAGTAAATAAAATAAATTCTTAAAAATATTCTTTTAAAATAAATCACAGTCCATATACCATAGTTTGAAAGACCACGAGAAAGGAAAGTGTGTTTCCCTATTCCTGCTGCACGTCTACAATACGGGTAAGCGTCTAAATCACGTATTCACGCTACATTTTTATCTTTCGGCTTTTGCGCCGTGTCTGGACAGAAGATCAAAGGAACTAAATCTTTTCTCGACGGTAAAATGAAATGGTTTCGAGGAGCGAGCTGCACGCTCGAGCAGAGCGCGTGCTGTGACCGCTGCACCCTCGCACGCTCTCCAGCGGACGAGTGTCCTCAGGAGAGAATTGGTCGCGAGTCGCGCGGCAAAGCCTGTTCTTTTCAGTTGTCGAGGGCGCAAGATGCCTCCACGCGCCCCGCCGAATCGGAGGGCGTTGCCCCTGCTGCTTATGCAGCACACGCTACGCGCCGACAGGAAGCTGTGAGGCAGTTTCACTGCCAGCGTCGGGTATTTATTGGCGTCGGCGGACAATGCAAGTAAGTAGCGGAACGTCACGTCCCGCTGGACGGCGGCATGTTTCAAGTAGTAAACGCTTCTTCTCGGACCCGCTGCCGTTTGTTTAGTACCGCCTCTGATTTATCATCATTCTTCTGGCCGTGTCATTTATGAAAGATTCATTTGGGGGGCCCATACCGAGATGAAGCGGTAGAGTTCAGCCAGGTACCTCGCGCTGCTTACAGAATCAAACGAACAATGTTCTATCACATCCATATCCTCCCTATTTCGCTTACAATTGCTCATATATTACAGAAATTGTAGATTACTGTTTATTAAACACAGATTATGAACAATGGAGAAATCAGATACGCCACATGTGCAACCATAATTTTTAAAAAAAGTAAAAAGTTTGCTGCAGGTTTTTCAGCCAAAAGATGATGAACTAGAGCAATACCCATCATGTGTAACTAAGAACAACAGGCAACATTTGAGAAAATTAAGACTTACGTTTCCCATGAAGACACGTTCATTTTTATCGACAGGTACTTGAGAAGTTAAACAATACAACAGAAAGTTTCGTTTATAGGGAAGGTGACACGGTCTGTCGTAGAAATACGATGTTGGGTGGTGATAGAAAGTATGGAAAAGAAATAAAGCACCGGGAGACTGCTCCCAGAAACATTAAAAATACCGCACCCAGAGGGAAGTAAGGCACAGACACGAAACGTTGCAGATGAATACAGAGAACATGCAAATGATCCAAGTGTGGTGCCAATGCGTATGCCCAGACACCTTGTGGTGGCACTGCAATCGGGCAGGGTACCCTGTTTCAACGGCGTGTAGTTGTAACACTCCCACTGCTGCCACTGCTATTGTTGTGTTGACAGAATAGCCAACACCGTGTTACCAGTGGAGGCCGAAATGGACGCGTTTTAGCTCACGCAGGCTGGCATGAGGGAAGGACTATACTGACGTGAGGTCTGGAACATGACAAGGAATTATAATTCAGAAGGCGGACGTAATTAGTTCGATACTTAACTTTAATCCATTAATGATGAACGTCGCTCTTGACGGTACATGATGCACAATATTATCTGTTCAGAATACATTCATAGTAATTGAATATGGGGCCTTGCTAGGTCGTAGCAAATGACGTAGCTGAAGGCTATGCTAAACTATCGTCTCTGCAAATGAGAGCGTATGTAGACAGTGAACTAAAGTCGGCTGTACAACTGGGGCGAGTGCTAGGGAGTCTCTCTAGACTAGACCTACCGTCTGGCGGCGCTCGGTCCGCAAACACTGATAGTGGCGACACGTGGGTCCGACGTATACTAACGGACCGCGGCCGATTTAAAGGCTACCACCTAGCAAGTGTGGTGTCTAGCGGTGACACCAACAGCTATAATATAACCTCAAAGCTGGAGGCAGTTCGTATAATGAAACTATTTTTATTGAGGCAATTACAGTATAAAGAAGAAGAGCAGTGTTACCCTCTGGAATTTTGTTATGTTGACTGTGATGTACCTAACGGAAGTGGCTTATCGGAAGGGTAAGTCAGAATTACGTAAATGTTTAAACGATAACAGATAAAATTTGCCTATCCACACTGTGCAAATGATAAAGCAAACGGTCGCCAGCCTAATTAGGCATAAGAATGAGTAATATTCCTATTCAAGAAAATGGATATGAGTAACTTTAATGGACAAACACAACCTATGCTTTGCCACACAAGTGTGCAATGAACTCTAGCAGAAGCTTATGTTAACGTTAAGGTGGGAGCTGATATTCAGAGCAGAACAAACTATTTGCCTAAGTACAACAGATACTGACACACACTATTATCTTCAGAGCTTAGTCAAGATGGTCTCAACAATATTACTATTAATATTCACCATAGAATCATAAATTGGACATAGGTTAAGTCTCTCTCAGCTAATGCCTTTATACATAAAATAAAATTTAAATGAAATGCACTGACAAACACTTTCTCACTGATCTATGACTGAAGCAGTTACTGTAATCGTAACAAATGGACTATCTACCAAATGTTTCCTACTAGTGAGCACCATAAACAAACTGTAGGTCCTATTACACTAATGATACGCACTTTCCCATACACATGGGATCCTTATTTTAGGAAACTTAACCATGAAACTTTCTTCAGTAATTTGACCTGTTACTGCAGTAAAACACAAGTTAACATAAAACATCAAGCATTGACTCTCCTGGCACAGTGGAGAACAAGCTGCATTATTCATTTACTGAACAAAATTTTTCTAGCCTCAATATGAGTAAGTATTCTATTAGCTTTGAAATAACAGCAAATTGTTTTAAGACCTAATTGAATTTATCTACTTCTTTATTGTCGATAATTCTTTGAAAACCCATAGATTTTCAAAGCAACAACTTTGATTGCACATTTTACTTCAACAAACACTTACCATGGCACATTCTTTATTCACATTGATTTTAACCAAAACTTTTAATGTTTTAAAGAGGCCTTTAAATATAACACACTGGGCTTTGATATTCTTTCAGTTAGGATACTCGGTAAGCACTTTAACACGGGAAGGACACTGATTGGATAAGTGAGTGAGGATAAAAAATCAGTATAGATACAAGAGTTCAGGTATAAATTACCTTCTATTTGAGCACACTGAAATATCCAATGAGCTGATCCTTCACTGTACAATTCTACTGTTTCCTGGTCCCTTTTCACTGATTGCCCAATGTGGTGGCGAGTGGATGTTGTTGGACGGAGGTGCAGATAGACAAGCTGGACTCTGTCATTTCTTGGTGGCGAAGATGGATATTAATTTCAGAGTATTGCCAGCATATTACTCCATTCATCCGAGGCTTTAACGCGTATTTAAACGGCACTAAAAGCCCCTCTCGGCACCAGCATAAATCACAACCTTTACATGACCTGTTAGCGGCTCAGTAGCTCGTCTCCGACTGACCCTTTGTTCCAGCTATCTATCCATGCCAACCACATTTTGCGCGCGCTGCAAGATTCCGTTCCAGGGGGGAACCACAACATCTTTTATACATATAAAGAACTAAAAACTCTAAGTGAGGGTCAGCAATTACATAACAGCAACCAAACATATCAAATAAAATAGATCAGTTACACATATTGACAATTCTACATAAAATTATTTGAACAAATTTTCAGGTATATATAATAAGTTTTGTCTCCCTCCAAGTAAGGCAGTGAATTTAAATAATAAAGACAATACATTACATATGATTATACCAGGACATCAAAGTTTCTACAAAGAAAAAGTACACATTTTTATACAGTACCGAATTAATCATAGAATAATTACAGAAGCTTAATGATGGAATGTTAAACAAAACAGAGAGCAAAATGAATCAGCAAAAGGTATGTAGTGTCTAAGCTATAGTTGACATACACAGTGGTTACGCTTGGCAAAATGAATCAGCAAAAGGTATGTAGTGTCTAAGCTATAGTTGACACACACAGTGGTTACGGTTACTCCAAGCCACACCACAAGTTGGGAAACGGGGACAAATTTCTAGTAGTTTACTGTCGAGTTGAGATTTTCACACCCAAATGTTTTGTTCATACCTTACAGAAACTAGCATACCCCCAATAAACAGCCCTTTGAACACGCCGCTAACGGCAATCAAGTAATTTATAGCAATACAACAGTTTAAAAAATTTAAAGAACGTTAGTAAACAGGTTACTAAAGTAAATACAGAACTTTGTTAATAAAGTACGGTGAGGTAGTGAAGCTACCAACACCGCCATTTAAAAAAATCAAAGGTCTCAGCAAACACATGATTAATGGCAATAAAGGAATGAAGGAATTTAAAAAAGATTTTAAACGAAAGTGTACTGGAATATCATTAGAACATAACAGATACGACGGACCCATGTAAGGCGGCCACAAATCACCCACTCAGGGATGCTCAGGCTAGACAGAATACTGACCAATTTAAATACGCCCGTAAACACAATTGCCATTCTCAGGCTGGTCACTGCACCGACGTTTAGCCAGCGAAAACTTGTAATAAGATGGCTTAATTTGCTGACAGAATTAGAGCTAACCTCGTGCAAGGAAACATTACACGCCACAGTCCTGAATGAGCGACCACATGATCAACCAACAAGAAGCATGAATGTACTCATAACACACGACAGAATAGCGAAACAATCAAACTGCCAAAACTACACCTCCCATCGGGCAGTAACGAGAGGAAGAGATCACTGTCTTCAATTACACCGGTGTCGGGGATAGGAAACCTGGTCGCTGGAGGCCACAAGGCAGAAGAGACACTGGTTACGCCAACTTATTACTTAATGATTAAACCTTCCACTAACTTGCAATAATGATCGAACAGGCAGTACACGACCTGCGATGGCAAGGATCCACACATCCGACCACGCACGCGTCGCCAGTGTACCCAACACGCTCTGTCATCGGAGTTCACGTCTTCTCTGCAACCTTGAAGGGTCGTGACCGCTCCTTCATGTCAGGTGTCTCCTTTTTAAACTCCAGTGTTTAAACTGAGGACTTAAAGAAGCTTGCTAACGTCCCATCACGGTGAAATGAACAGCAACTACTCGTGGGGCGATTCTGTATACAACCAACTCGTGGGAGCTCTTCCGTCAACTCCATCCGCTCGTTAGACACAACCGACATACATCACGAGGCGACTCGGTACAACCGACCACGCTTGCTTCGCGCTGGAGAGCCACACTGCCCTCCCGTGTCCACCAGACTCTCACTGCGCGCAACGCCCCTACTTCCGCGCCACCACCCGAAGGTACCACCAAAGATCTCACTTCCTCCATAGCAGTTTCCCGGAAGCATGAACGCACATATCGATAACAGAGGGAAAAGACAACCAAGCAGCCCCTTAATGACAGACAACATATCAAACAAACATGTCAGGGGAACAAAATGAAAACCAATGCAATTTAAACACAAGGTGTAGCACGAGTCGATACACGCCTCAATAGAGTCATACACTCGAAGATCACATCCTGACTCGAGCGGGACTTAAGTAGGCGCAGAGTGCCAGGTAGCCTTGTTGGACGGCATTTATTGCTGTTAAGTGAGTTTGAGAGTGGCCTAATGACCGGCGCGAAAACCGCAAGCTGGTCGGTACGCCGTGTGGCTCGCCAGGTAGATCGTTGGAGTGTTCCATGATACTGTGTTTGGAGCAGTGGATACCAGATGGCAGCCACGCGCGACGTATCGGGTCTGGAGCGATCAGGAAGAGGACGAGGCGCGAGGAGCACAGGATCGTGCGACAAGAGGTATGGGATACTGCAGTCACTCCACGACGCAAGCAGATGCACAGTTGCCAGTTGTTCCACAAACCATTCCAGACGCCTTGTGGATGCGAAATTGCAATCCAGGCACCCCTGTCATGTGTTACGTAAACACCGAGACATCGGCGACGCCATCTACAGCTGTGCCAGCCAGATGAACGTGTACTGCTACAGACTGACAAAATGTGGCGTTTAGTGCTGAAACCGTTTCGTTATGGGGATGGATGATAACCGCATACGCGTGTAGAGGCAACCTCATGAACAGAACCCACCCACGTCGACGCTCGCCACGCCACCGGCACAGTTAGCGTAATGTTCGGGGAGGGCCATATCCTCTGATAGCCGGTCGCCTCTAACCTTAACGGGCCAGAGCTATCTTGATGATGAAAGTTCGGAGCTCTTTCTTCTTATCTCGTGTTTTCTACTGAAAATCTCGTGCTTGTACTCTTGTAACTTTACTATTACACCGATCGCCTAAACATTATTTTTTATTTTTTATTGGCCTTGTGCGCAACAAATAACTTACTTGGTCTTTTTGCTGCCACTGCTTGATCTACTGCATTTCATTATTTAACAAAAACATAAAAAAACGTATTATTCATGCTGAGTGCAATGCATGTTCTGTATGGCGGCTCCTGCTGTTGCTGCGGCTGCTGCTGCTTACTACAACTACATATAATTCAAGAGAAAGGGTTTGTTTAAATCTAAACTCGATAAATGATAACCCAACACAAGTAATTCCTTTTTTCAAAAACTATATTCTGAAAGCGATTCTTTCTCGTTCAATTAACAAAACGCTAGAAGCTCTTTGAACAATCGCTTCGTATGTAAATCTGCCCCCAGTGGCATTAAAGCAATATTACAAATTAATCAAACTCTTGAGACAGACTGAAATACTTCTCAATTAAATACATAGTGAAATAATTCCCTGGCAATTACAAAAGAAATCAATGACAAAAGTCAATAGTCAATCTATTCGCCTAACAATGGTCTCCCTTAAGAATTCAACTCCTATCATTATCAAAATTACTCTCTGCTGCTACGCACATACACAAACCCTTTTCTTTAAATTAATAAGCGCACTGGAAATTATAAAAAATATCAGCTCAATACCAAATCCTGTGTCGCTGCTGGCGGACACGGCAGTACGGCAGTTCGGTGACGACCCTCTCGCCCAACACACGTGCGCACCACAGCAGGCGGTCTCCTACACTGCCTTCCAAACTGCCACTAGTTCATCCGTGCGCTGCGAAGCGCGACAACAATATCTTATATTCCAGAGCTTGTGTATGTGTGCTGTAACCAATCTTCAAATCCTAAGAGAGTATTGCCAACTCTCAATGACATTCTTCGACCTCGTGTGGGACCTTTCTTACTTAGTCTACCACGGGCACTTTTCCAGCAAGATAATGTTCGTCCACATACGGCTCGAGTTGTTCAAGACTTCCTACATGTTCCGTCCATACTATGGTTCCGCTGACCTGTCCCCTGTAGAGCATGTGTGGGACCAGTTGGAACGTCAAATCCCGCCGTGTCAATCTGTACGTGATCTGGAGGTGCCTGTTGTAGATTTGTGAGCCAGTCTGCCGCAGAACCACATCATATGTATAATCAGGTCGATGCCAGATGGTTTTACAGCATTTACTGCAGCAGGTGCTCCAACGCGTTACTCACGTTGCTATGTAGTTTTTACTTGTACTCACCGTATTTGTTTACTTGTCCTGATTTTGGGATCAGGTGAACCTCTCATCTGTACAACTGTGGCCAGTAAACTTCATTTCCATCCGATGCTCCCTTCTTGATGACCTATTTTCAATGTTTCTAAGTGTATGATATTAACATCTTGTTTATATCAATAGTTATTTAATGTTGTAGTAATTCCGACAAGATTAAGGCCACCAGACCGCGACTTACATCTAACCAGGTGTTCTACATATTTTATGTTATATTCACATAAGGTCACAGCTGCTATAAAATACTTACAATTAATGCGGGCTATAATACTAAGGAATAAGTTTGACATAAATAGTGGAAAACAACATTAAGTCATATTAGGAAGAAATGGAGTTCATTGTAGGTCATATCCGAATCCTATCATTTCATATGTTTACCATTGCACATCTATACTAATGTACAGGGTGCGCAGAAATTATGCTTCGAATTTGTAGAAATAGTTAGTGCTGGGATAAGATGTACACGTTAGAGGGTTGCAGGTTCACTGTAAATGTAAAAGTTGTAGTTTTTGCTGAAAACGATGGATTGGCTTGATGGCATCGCTAAACATATGTTCTGTTGTTACAGCTACCCGAACACTGGCAGATACTTCTAAAGGAAATAATCTGTGAAGGGTTTCAACGATTTACCAAATAGCCCTTTGAAAATAGGATAAAATCATACCTTCACAGATATTTGATTGTTTTGAAGAGGTTTTGACTAATGTAAACGTGTACATTACACTGAATGGTGAAATTTGAACACAAACGCAAGTAAATTCGGATGTGTACATGTGTTACATGAAAGAATGGTAGGATCTCAGTAGTGTATCACCCTACTATTTGATCCACTTTGTTTACATTGGGTATTCTCATCCAGTTTGTGTACATTTGTGATGAAGCCACTCACCTTTCATCTATGAAATAAACATCATTATCATCATCATCATCATCACGTGACAGATCTCACCTATTTACCCATCCCCCTCCCACTACCTCACTCCCGCTCGTCTCCATCCAATCACAGATTGGTATTAAGATGCGGCAGCCAATCACAATGCAAGTGTGAGTTTATGCAAGTTTCTGGCACCACGTTCAAAGATACGTGTCACTTGCTTATAACAGTGTTATGTTCAAAGTTGTTTATAGACGCTTTATCAAAGATACTTACGTAAAGTGGCAACATTTTCAAAGATAATTGCCTCTTAAAAACACCCACCCACACCCAAACACACCCTCCCACACACACTCTTTCAAAAGAAATTAGCCGCGTGGCGTAGCCCCGCGCTCTGTGGCACCTTGCGACGGTCCGCGCGGCTCCCCCCACCCCCCGTCATGTTAAAAAAAATTCCAATTATGTTTTCATCCATGACTACAAAAATTTGTTTCTGGTCCCTCTCACCAGTCGCTACTATAAATTTGTACGACATTAATTACAGAATATGAGCATGAGTATGAAATATATTCTCAATAAATAAACACCAACCTTCTCCTATGCAATGTGATTAAGGAATTAGAAATACGTAGATGAGTTTTATTTTAAATGCTACTCTGTAAAATTACAAAATGTAAAATAAGTTTAACTGTTCTTTACACTCCTCTTGCTTGTCATAGCCAACGGGTAACATCACTTGTGAAGGTCCAAAGTTCTAATAATGTAACACGCTTAGTTTAAAATAAAACATAGTCTCAGCTTAACTATTTTCAAAATCTATGACGTTTATCAATTGTCACAATGATAATTCAATGTTTGAATCGTCTGCAAAAATACGTCAGCAATACAGAAAAGCTAAACTTGCCCCAAAACTATATCAACTTTGCCCAACTATACGTCAACTAGTCGCCAAAACTGGATTAACTCGCCCAGAAAATATGAAAAATACAGATATCACAAATTATATTATATGGTTATTGCGACCGTTGAAATTTATCACAGAATATACACATTTTCAAGTACTAAAAAGTTTTAGGCACTTGCCATGCATAATGGATAGCCCCCCCCCCCCCCCCTCCGGGCTCGAAACCATGCTTCAAGAAAATACACTTATACACTTCAGGTAATTCCGGTAGTTTTCAGATGGCGTTCTCTTGAAGTATCTGGAAGAAAATCGACATATAAAGACTCAGTGACCTTATGCATGTTTTCTTTGACCTTTCCATGCCGAATCCTAGTTAACAATTAATTAAAATCGATCCCAGTTCAAACATTTTGAATTTTAAAAAAAAGTTTGATGTAGCCGGATCTGTTTTTCTACAGCTTATCTTTTTTCTCGAAAATGTTTCGAGCATGTTTCCACGTGTCTAATATCTGGAAAGTTGGTTTCCAAAACGTTTCCAGTCAAAACACAAGCGTCCTTTACAGTGTGCACCAAAAACACAAGACAGAAAACTCCATTCAGTGATAATTTTGTAGTCAACCTTTGCCTGCTCTTTTTTTATAGTAAGTTCAACATTTGAAATGTTCGTAAAATTACTAGCACTGAATGACTAGTGGCAGATGAATTAGAAATTGGAATAACATGATTTACTTTTATAGTTCTCATCGAGAAGTGCGCTTTAGGCTATGAGTTAGATCAGCAGCAGTGTCCATGTATGTCCTGGGATGAATTCAATATATGGCACAAAGATCAAGCTATGCTCCTCTGCTAACCTGTAATTTACTTCGGCAGTGCTAATTAACTTGCTGTGTATATTTTTATGAGTAATATAGATATAGAAATTCTGTTTGTTTTCGGTATCTTGCATATAGTGCAACTTTATTTTGGCGCAAAGGTTGATTTCTTTGAGATCTGTAACTATACTTACGTATTACAATGACAACTTACACGTGCTTTTGGCAGTCCACAAAGCGTGAATAATTTTAGGGAAGACTTTACTTTCGGGATGTCAACTATGTCGCGTTGCTCCATCTTTCGTCTTTGTCATAGTGTTTGCTTCTATTGTGCATAAGAAAAGCAGACACTCTGCTTATGGGTTTCAGTTCAAGTGGTGCATCATCTTAGAAACACCTTCTCCCTTCATTTCTAAAACTGAGTTGCGGTTTAAGTGATATGTCGTAGTAACACAACTTCCCTCCTTCCTTCCTAAAATCGTTTCGTTTGTCTTTTGGTTATGCTGTGTGAGTCAATGTGTGTTTTCACACTGCATTTTTTTATTTGATGTTGTTGTTTAATATTTGATTATAGGAAATACTGTCTGTAAATGTATTAGAGAGCCTTGACTGCACAGTTCATATTGATAAATATTGCAGCAGTCTGATTTGTATTTAACCTCTATTACGCCTAATTGAAAAGCAATTTTAGGATGTTAGTAACATAGATTATGGATGATCCATTCTCCTTGCCCCTCTAAAACGGTGTTGCAGAACAATTAAGATGTGAACGTATTTAATTTGAGAGTGTGTTGTGACTTACAACAAGAGTCTTCGAGTAATTCACAGTGTTTATTTGTTGATGTTCAAAAAATGGCTCTGAGCACTATGGGACTTAACATCTATGGTCATCAGTCCCCTATAACTTAGAACTACTTAAAGCTAAGGACATCACACAACACCCAGTCATCACGAGGCAGAGAAAATCCCTGACCCCGCCGGGAATCGAACTCGGGGACCCGGGCGCGGGAAGCGAGAACGCTACCGCACGACCAAGAGCTGCGGACTATTTGTTGATGAGTTTGTGAGATTAGCCAGAATGCATCTTCTGCAGTTACATGCAAACTTACAATTTCATCTGTGTGTTTAACTGTTATTTGTAACTATCTAGCCATGGAAATAAAGTTGGGATAGTTACTTTGTGTTGTCAATAATGTTTCAGGCAACAACTTGATGGATATTTGTGTATATGAGCAAAATAACATTTTGACACTTGATGTGAACAATGAACTTTTTAGCATTGCTGGCGTATTTTTTCAGGCGACTTACAGACTGATAGAGCACTATGACACTTGGCAAGCATCACAGATCTAAGGAATAATTAATCTGAGGCTCAGGTGCATGCTAAACCAGTTGCAGTGCAGTAATAGAAGTATGGACGTTTACAAGTCTGTTAGCTGTTAGTGGCAACAAACAACAAGAGCATAGAGCAAAACTAATTGATTTTATTTCACTTTTTGAAGCTTTACACAACAGTATTTTCACTTGTTCTCATATTCCAGAATAAATGGTATATAGTTCGTAATGTGATGTATAGACGTGACTGTCAATACAGTCCATAAACAATAGTTTGTAGTGGGGAATCAAAACACAGTTGACAACATTTTTTTAATATGACGATATTTTACACATTTCATACAGGGATTACGTATTTTTAAAGTGTGTGTGTGTGTGTGTGTGTGTGTGTGTGTGTGTGTGTGTGTGTGTGTGTGTGTGTGTGTGTGCTTGTGTGTGTGTGCGCGCAATTCAGAGGTAAATATGAAACTTCCTGGCAGATTAAAACTGTGTGCCCGACCGAGACTCAGACTCGGGACCTTTGCCTTTCGCGGGCAAGTGCCCTACCATCTGAGCTCCCGAAGCACGACTCACGGCCGGCCCTCACAGCTTTACTTCTGCCAGTATCTCGTCTCCTACCTTCCAGCGCACACTCCGCTGCAGAGTGAAAATCTCATTCCAGAGGTAAATATGTTTGAACATGATGCTATTTTACTGAAATATCTTAGACTTTGATGCCTGCTCAAGTGGAGGTTATGGAAATAATGGATATCTTTGAACTTGACGCCAGACACTTGCATAATTCACAGCTACATTCTGGTTGGCTGCCTCACTTTAGTATGACGCTGTGACTGATTGGAGAGGGGGAGATGAATGGGACTTTGGCTTGTCAGATGATGGTGATGACAATAATTCCCTAAAATATTCCTTGACTGGCTGCCACCATGTATATATTCCTGGACTGGCCTAAACCTGGTAACTTCCGACCCTAGGTGCGCGCCTTGTACACTGTACGTTGAAATATATCCTCTTTATTGTACCTAATTTCCTGTTTTGTCATTTAACGGCAGCCCTGGATGCCCATTCTCAAATCCTGACCGCTCGACCTCCTGCACACTGTCGTCACGAGGCATATGTAACAAATACATTAACATTGGTGACCGGAAGTGGGATCATGTACATTAACACGACATTTAACTGTTAGTGGGTATTGATTTACATGTGAGGACGATCGTTACGTTATGCATAACAATGTATTGTTACTGCTTTTGCACCACTTGTTAGCAGCAGACACAGTGGCTGTGCCAGAGATGGCGTGGAGTTTTACAATTATTTACTGAACTTTCTTCACAATTTCTTCCTCGTCGTCGCTGCCCAGCCCTGCGGATCCCTCCACCTGACTGCTGCTGTGTAGATTCTCCGACAACGCGCGCAACGCGCGACACTGATCACACTCGGCAGCCTCAGGCCACCAGTGTTCTGCTGAAGCCAGGATGCCATGTGGTTGAGATCAACTTGTCGCCGCTCGGCGCACCAGTACGGGCACGCCCACGGAGCCGCGTCGCCGTGAGGTCAGCTGCCGACGCCTGCTGCACCGGCGGCTGGGAAGCCGTCAGTCGCGATGTCCGCGAGGTCCCGTCATGGATGGACCACGCGCCGTGGGGACAGGTTGCCGTGAAGCCCGGGCGTCAGTCCCCGGCGGCGCCTGTGACCGAGACCGCGCTGCAGCCGGTCCTGCTGGAAGTTCTCGCTGTAGTTAGTCAGCCATGGTGCCGACCGAACTCGGGCCGACCTTTAGAGCTGAAGTTGACATCTGGCGGCGAACGGATGACTCCTGCGAGCTGGAACAGACTTACCAAGCGAGGTGGCGCAGTGGCTAGCACACTGGACTCGGATTCGGGAGGACGACGGTTCAATCCCGCGTCCGGCCAACCTGATTTAGGTTTTCCGTGATTTCCCTAAATCGCTCCAGGCAAATGCCGGGACGGTTCCTTGGAAAGGGCACGGCCGACTTCCTTCTCCATCCTTCCCTAATCCGATGAGACCGATGATCTCGCTGTCTGGTCTCCTTCCCCAAACACCCCCCCCCCACCCCCCACCCCCGGAACAGACTTCCGGAATCGTCACCTACGAAGACTGAACATTCGGACACGGACCACGTCCGTCCTCAGATCCGAACTGCTTCCTAATGGCTTCTGTCTGTTGCCGCCTGCACTCCACTATTTATATCCGACAGGAGGACGTTTTTTACCCTCGGTGGTAGTTTTTCGTTATTACTCCTGCAGTATATTGCAGCGTAACTTAGCGTGCTGGCCTCACTTCCCCTTACTCTGCACTCTCCAGGCTTCGCTCGACCCTCGGTCTGTGTGCGACCTTGCGCCAGCCTGTTGGTAGACTGCTGCTGTCAGCCAGGCTATCTGTGCCTGCCTACTCCGCAACGGCTCGGTCGCCGGCGTGCCTCTGTTTTGCCATTCTCGACTGTGTGAAGCAATGCTTACTACATGTGGCCGCAGCAGTATTTAGACTGTTTGAGTTTAATAGTAGTCGTCCTTACAAACCCCTAAATCTGAGTGTCACACTCAGCACCCACGATTATTTGTGGTATGTATTCCAATCTCTGTCTTTTCTTTCGATACAGCTTTTGCCCTCTACGGCTCTCTCGAAGTTACTCCCTTGCGTGTTAAAACATGTCGTGTCCTTCCTGTTCATTCCCAGGCCGCTTCTGAGGGATAGAGTTCATTTCTTATCAGCCCCCTCAACATCGCAACCTTGCTCAGAGAAACGTGTTAGGATTTGTGAGAGGTGATTTAGGGCATTTCAGCAAAGAGCTGTCAACTTTAATCCAAAATGTGCGGCATGAGAACAGATTTAGAAACTACAGATTAGAGGCACGATAAGAAGATGTCAGCACGTTCTCTCCTGAGGAGCCCCTCCCCTTCTCTGCATCCCTCGCCCACCAGGTTTCCCCTGCTGCTGTTGCTGCTGCTAGCATGCAGGCGCGGGGTGGCGAGTTTGGCTGTCGCGAAGCTGAGCGCACCTGCGCCGCAGAGAAGTGGAAGAGCCGGCGGGCGACGCCGGGCGGCGTTGACAGAGCGGTCCGGCCCCGGCCACGGCCGGCGCACGTGGGCTGCGACGCGGCGGCAAACAGCGTGGCGCGCTGCTCGCGATGACTAAATATTGACCCCTGACCAACAGGCGGCGGCACCGGCCAGCGGCTCGAGGCTCGCGCCCGCTGACGCCCGCTCTACGACGCTCACGCCGCGATACGTCGAGTCGATAGGCGGAGGGCGGGCGGCTGCCTCCTCGCTGTAATTACTCCGTACCACTCTGCGCGGAGCGAGTGCCAAAAATTACGGCCGGAGTGCTCCGCTCGCTTTCACGGCTGCTGGACGCCGAGTAGATTATCTTTTGCTCCTGCGTTCTCCAGGAACGACCTCCTGTGGGTTGCATACTTCGTGTGGTGAGTCTGAAGCAACGCCTTAGAGGTTCATTCATAGTCGACCAGTCAGTACTTTGCCTCATATAAAGGCAATTCCTAAGGACGGAAGGAAGGAAGGTTTGGTTTACCGTTCTGTCGACATCGAGGTCATTAGAGACGGAGAACAAGCTCGGTATTTGTCAAGGATGGGAAAGGAAATCGGCCGTGTCCTTTCACAGGAAACATCCCGGTATTTTAGAATGAGATTTTTACGCTACAGCGGAGTGTGCGCTGGTATGGAACTTCCTGGCAGATTAAAACTGTGTGCCGGACCGAGACTCGAACTCGGGACCTTTGCCTTTCGCGGGCAAGTGCTCTACCACCTTTCTTCCAGGAGTGCTAGTTCTGCCAGGTTCGCAGGAGAGCTTCTGTGTAGTTTGAAAAGACGAGGTACTGGCGGAAGTGAAGCTGTGATGGCGGGGCGTGACTCGTGCTTGGGTAGCTCTGGTGGTAGAGCACTTGCTCGCGAAAGGCAAAGGTCCCGAGTTCGAGTCTCGGTCCGGCACACAGTTTTAATCTGCCAGGAAGTTTCATCCTGCTATTTACCCAGGGAAATCGCGGAAAAACTAAACCTTGATGGCCGGACGTGGGTTTCACCGTCGTCCAACCAAATGCGAGTCCAGTGCGCTATGACCACTGTGCCACTCTGCTCGGAGCAATTTCTGTAACTAGTAAGGTTACAGCCTCTGAAAAAGGCAGAGCGCAGAATCGTGGTGGTGGTGGTGGGGGGGGGGGGGGGTGGGAAGCTTGGTGCTAGGTTCCTATTTATGCTAGGAGCATGAGGTAAAACCTTTTTAGTTTAGCCCGGACCAGTGGCCATTAGTGTGTCCATCCAAACATCTGTACTGCAGTTTATGAAACAAGGGTGGAACGACAAACTGGAGATGGCACACACGTTGATTGCTTGAACTGATTAATTCCTTCTGCAAAAGATTCTTATTGGGATGAAATTAATGCTCAGCTAGTAGCACCACTGTATGTTCACCGTTCGAAATTTACGAGCAAAAACAATCATCTTCAGGCCAAGTCCCGATTGGAAGGGGACTGATGGTTCAAATTTAGTCCACTAGTGTATTGGACCTTGTTATAAGATACGTTTTAACCGTCTGAAAAAAACTTTCTTACTTTTACAATAGATTTTACATGAGCATGTTTTTCTGGGAGGTTTTTGAAACTCGCCTCTTCTTCAAATGGCTCTGAGCACTATGGGACTTAACATCGGAGGTCATCAGTCCCCTAGAACTTAGAACTACTTAAACCTAACTAACCTAAGTACATCACACACATCTATGCACGAGGCAGGATTTGAACCTGCGACCGTAGCGGTCTCGCGGTGCCAGACTGAAGAGCCCAGAACCGCTCGGCCACTCCTGCCGGCTCGCCTCTTCTATACCTTAAAATTTTACGAATCCCTTCAGACCTTTTCACGAAAAGAAATAAATGGATAAAGTCAAAATTAAATTATTTATCCAATAATCTCTATCCGTTGTCGCGAAACGATGCTTTAAACTTTAGACTGCAATTTATACGGTAAAATCCTTGATCCTGTGCTCACAATCAAGAAGATTCGCCAGCGTTAATAAACAATATCTAATAACATGTGGCTGAAGAAAAAAAAATGGTTCAAATGGCTCTGAACACTATGGGACTTAACCGCTAAGGTCATCAGCCCCTAGAACTTAGAACTACTTAAACCTAACTAACCTAAGGACATCAAACACATCCACGCCCGAGGCAGGATTCGAACCTGCGACCGTAGCGGCCGCGCCGTTCCAGACTGTAGCGCCAAGAACCGCTCGGTCACTGCGGGTGGCACATGTGGCTGAAGAGTATGGGTGTTGCTGTTGTTGTTGTGGTCTTCAGTCCAGCGACTGGTTCGATGCAGCTCTCCATGCTACTCTATCCTGTGCAAGCTTCTTCATCTCCCGGTACGTACTGCAAGCTACATCCTCCTGAATCTGTTTAGTGTGTTCATCTCTTGGTCTTCCTATTCCATTTTTATCCTCCACATTGCCCTCCAATACTAAATTAGTGATCCCTTGATGCCTCAGAATATGACCTACCAACCGATCCCTTCTTCCAGTCAAGTTGTGCCACAAATTTCTCTTCTCCACAATTCCATTCAATACCTCCGCTTTAATTATTTGATCTACCCATTTAATCTTCAGCATTCTTCTGTAGCACCACATTTCAAAAGCTTCTATTCTCTTCTTGCCTAAACTATTTATCGTCCACGTTTCACTTCCATACATGGCTACACTCCATACAAATACTTTCAGAAACGACTCCCTGACATTTAAATCTATACTCTATGTTAACAAATTTTTCTTCTTCAGAAACGCTTTTATTGCCATTGCCAGTCTACGTTTTACATCCTCTCTACTTCGACCATCATCAGTAATTTTGCTCCCTAAATAGCAAAACTCATTTACTAGTTTAAGCGTCTCATTTCCTAATCTAATTCTCTCAACATCACCCGATTTAATTCGACTACATTCCATTATTCTAGTTTTGCTTTTGTTGTTGTTCATCTGATATCCTCCTTTCAAGACACTGTCCATTCCGTTCAGCTGCTCTTCCAGGTCCTTTGCTGTCTCTGACAGAATTACAATGTCATCGGCGAACCTCAAAGTTTTTATCTCTTCTCCATGGAGTTTAATTCCTACTCCGAATTTTTCTTTTGTTTCCTTAACTGCTTGCTCAATATACAGATTGAATAACATCGTGGAGAGGCTACAACCCTGTCTCACTCCCTTCCCAGCCACCGATTCCCTTTCATGTCTCTCGATTCTTATAACTGTCATCTGGGTGCTGTACAAATTGTAAATAGCCTTTCGCTCCCTGTATTTTACACCTGCCACCTACAGAATTTGAAAGAGAGTATTCCAGTCAACATTGTCAAAAGCTTTCTCTAAGTCTACAAATGCTAGAAACGTAGGTTTGCCTTTCCTTAATCAATTTTCTAAGATAATTCGTAGGGTCACTATTGCCTCACGTGTACCAACATTTCCACGTAATCCAAACTGATCTTCCCCGAGGTTGACTTCTACCAGTTTTTCCATTCGTCTGTAAAGAATTCGTGTCAGTATTTTGCAGCCGTGACTTATTAAACTGATAGTTCGGTAATTTTCACATCTGTCAACATCTGCTTTCTATGGGATTGGAATTATTATAACTTTCTTGAAGTCTGAGGGTATTTCGCCTGTCTCATACATTTTGTTCAGGACTGGCTCTCCGAAGGCTGTCAGTAGTTCTAATGGAATGTTGTCTACTCCCGCGGCCTTGTTTCGACTTAGATCTTTCAATGCTCTGTCAAAATCTTCACGCAGTATCATATCTCCCATTTCATCTTCATCTACATCCTCTTCCATTTCCATAATATTGTCCTCAAGAACACACCATTGTATAGACTCTCTATATACTCATTCTACCTTTCTGCTTTCCCTTCTTTGCTTAGAACTGGGTTTCCACCTGAGCTCTTGATATTCATGCAAGTGGATCTCTTTTCTCCAAAGATCTCATTAATAATCCTGTAGGAGGTATCTATCTTACCTCTAGTGATATACGCCTCTACATCCTTACATGTGTCCTGTAGCCATCCCTGCTTAGCCATTTTCCACTTCCTGTCGATCTCATTTTTGATACGTTTGTGCTCCTTTTTGCCTTATTGAGTTTACTGCATTTTTGTATTTTCTCCTTTCATCGATTAAATTCAATATCTCTTCTGTTACATAAGGATTTCTATTAGCCCTCGTCTTTTTACCTACTTGATCCTCTGCTGCCTTCACTATTTCATCTCTCAAAGCTACCCATTCTTCATCTACTGTATTTCTTTCCCCCATTCTTGTCAATCGTTCCCTAATGCTCTCGCTGAAACTCTCTACAACCTCTATTTCTGTCAGTTCATCCAGGTCCCATCTCCTTAAATTCCCACCTTTTTGCAGTTTCTTCAGCTGTAATCTACAGTTCATAACCAATAGATTGTGGTCAGAGTCCACATCTGTCCGTGGAAAAGTCTTACAATTTAAAACCTGGTTACCATTATATAATCTATCTGAAACCTTCCAGTATCTCCAGGCCTCTTCCAAGTATACAACCTTCTTTCATGATACTTGAACCAAGTGTTAGATATAGTTATGGTCTGTGTAAAATTCTACAAGGCGGCTTCACCTTCCATTCTTTACCCCCATTCCATATTCACCTAATACGTTTCCTTCTCTTAGTTTTCCATCGAATTCCAGTCACCCATGACTATTAAGTTTTCGTCTTTCTCCACTATCTGAATAATTTATTTTCTCTCATCATACATTTCATCAATATCTTCGTCATCTGAGGAGCTAGTTTGCATATAAACTTGTACTACTGTGGTAGGCGTGGGCTACGTATCTATCTTGGCCACAATAATGCGTTCACTATGCTGTTTGTAGTAGCTTACCCTCATTCCTATTTTTTTTATTCATTATTGTACCTACTCCTGCATTACCCTCATTCCTATTTTTTTATTCATTATTATACCTACTCCTGCATTACCCCTATATGATTTTGTATTTATAACCCTGTATTCACCTGACCAAAAGTCTTGTTCCTCCTGCCACCGAACTTCACTAGTTCCCACTATATCTAACTTTAACCAATCCATTTTCCTTTATAAATTTACTAAACTACCTGCCCGATTAAGGGATCTGACATTCCACGCTCCGACCCGTAGAACGCCAGGTTTCTTTTTCCTGATAACGACGTTGTCCTGAGAAGTCCCTGCCCGGAGATCCGAATGGGGGACTGTTTTATCTCCGGAATATTTTACCCAAGAGGAAGCCATCAACATTTAATCATACAGTAAAGCTGCATGCCCTCGGGAAACCTCCGGAATATTTTACCCAAGAGGAAGCCATCATCATTTAACCATACAGTAAAGCTGCATGCCCTCGGGAAAAATTACGGCTGTAGTTTCCCCTTGCTTTCAGCCGTTCGCAGTACCAGCACAGCATGGCCATATTGGTTAGTGTTACAAGGCCGGATCAGTCAACCATCCAGAATGCAGACTGTTTCCCCTGCAACTACTGAAAAAGCTGCTGCCCCTCTTCAGGAACCACGCATTTGTCTGGCCTCTCAACAGATACCCCTCCGTTGTGGTTGCACCTACGGTACGGCTATCTGTATCGCTGAGGCACGCAAACCTCTCCACCAACGGCAAGGGCCATGGTTCATGGGGGGGAGTATGGATGTAGAAGATAAAATGTCTTCCCAGGAGGAACAAATTTCGGGGGGTGAATGTGTCTTATGGATCGGTATGACAAATGTCTCGTTGGACTACATGATGCTGGTTCAAATGGTTCAAATGGCTCTGAGCACTATGGGACTTAACATCTGAGGTCATCAGTCCCCTAGAACGTAGAACTACTTAAACCTAACTTACCTAAGGACATCACACACATCCATGCCCGTGCCAGGATTCGAACCTGCGACCGTAGCGGTCGCGCGGTTCCAGACTGAAGCGCCTAGAACCGCTCGGCTACTCCGGCCGGCTCTAGATGATGCATGTGTCATCTTATACGACATGACATCATGCCATATATTACTTTATTTGGCGTAATGCGTTATATTACGACATGGATACTAATGGTAAAAAGTAAGAAAGAGCGAATATGTCAACATGTTTTCAATTAAATGTCCTTGAAGTTGCCAGAGCTTTCGAAAAACTAGTTCCCCGCTTTGACAACCATATTTCTGCCCAGGGCACATTCGACATTTTTGTGCTGTGATAGGAGCACTTTTCATTCTGGTTTATTTACAGCAGTGCCTGAGACTTTGTAGTTATGGAATTTATTTTTGACTTGTAAATCTTCTTTGTAAGCAAGGTTTGAAGTAGTGTGATTGGGGACATGAATGAAGAACTTGTTTGCTTCACTAATACGAGAGAGTCAGGTACAACTAACCATGTGAAAGGCAACTGAAGCTAACTTTCACGCATGAAACGCGCAACGTCTGTCCTTGTGCTTTCTTTATGGTCATGGCACAACGTAAGTTCCCCGGTATCTACGTTTAAAACGAAGTGGTAATTTGTTAGGAATAAGTGGGATTCGAGGTGTAAAAATCGCTCGCCTGCGCCACTAATTTCGACTCTTACGATGTTACATTGTGAAAGGAATCCAACAGAGACCTTATCTTTAATATCAGCACCGCTTTTAGAACAACTTAATGCATCAACATTGCAACTGGAGGAGGGTATTTTAAGCCTGTGTGAGTTACGTGTTGTGAGAAGCGATCTGAAGCATAATGCTCTCGATCACAGTGACGTCACGCCTCGCCTTCGAAAGGAGTTTTCAAAGTGCGACTTGAAGGCTAATGCTCCTGAGCCACAGCGAGTCTCCCCTCACGATCTTTCTAGGATTCTTGAGACTCCTTAGCCCCAGTCTTTCAACCGTCGTGTTGTATTCAGAAAGACTCGACTGTTTTCTTGGCTTCCTATTCGTAAACAAATCGAAATCAGAATGTAATGTGTTGGCACTCAACTCACCAAGCAAACTTAATGAATTCGTTTTTCCTAGCAGAGAATATAAGTAAAACCTATCGTAAGCAGCAAAGTAATGTCGTTAAGTTTTTAATACAAGAAGCGAAATCAGTAAATTCCTGTTTGCTAGCGAAGAACATCCAATGTCAGTCTGTATTCATAAAGATATGATCGCAGCACTTTCTTGTGTCACTGATGTAAGCTTCCGGAAACACTTCTGCCAATGAAGTAACAAAACCTTCCTAGGAAAGAAATGAAATGTATATGAAACCCAACGAAAGAACCGAAGCAATTTCGTTAGTTTTTAATACAAAAAGCGAGATCAGTAAATCCATATATCATGGATATCCAAGTAAATGCGCTGCTATATTCATAAAGTTTAGGCAGCGTTTCTTTATTTTGTCACGGACTTAAAACTTCCAAACATACAATTGCCACTGAGCCAAAAAAAAAAAAAAAAAAAAAAAAAAATTGACAGAGCCACCTATTGTTTCATTAGTGTACTACGCCGTGATCATTAAGCAACCTAACTACTAAGTTTTAGATGAACTTTAAATTACGATATGTATCTTTCTCGTGTTCCGATTTTGATGAAATGAAGCCCTACCCTCAAGTTGCCTGCGAAAATGCCATGAAAATTCGTCTTATAGTGTTGTAGATTACCGTAATCAAAGAGACAAATAGACACAACCGTTTTATAGTTTTATTGTTAATGGACGTAGTTATAAATTTTCTTTCCTGTTCAATCCGGGTACTGAGTGAAACAGAAATGACTTTACGATTTACCTTACTCACATGACGCGTGTCAGAGACGTCGGATGGTGACAGTAAACCTATTCTACAAGGTTTCGCGAGAGTGACATGGTTACTCTTGACAGTAAACCTATTCTACAAGGTTTCGCGAGAGTGACATGGTTACTCTTGACAGTAAACCTATACTACAAGGTTTCGCGAGAGTGACATGGTTACTCTTGACAGTAAACCTATACTACAAGGTTTCGCGAGAGTGACATGGTTACTCTTCCCAGGATTTCCATGTAAGTTCCGCGAACATTTCTGTTACACTTTTTAATATACTATATCGATCTCTTAAGATCCATAGCAAAGTCCTTGAACGTGTTCGATATTTGTTATTCGTCACACCAATTTCATAAAGATTTCAAAGACTGTAACAATACTGTAACGTCTTGCATGCAATTTCTTTTACAAATTCATCGTATGTTCTCAGAACTATTTCAAAAAATTCAGGTCTTGATTTTGCCTTCCTGCATACTGATTTTTCTTTATCTTTTCACTTCATAAATACTAATAAGCCGTCATGGCCTCAAGATCTTAGCTACTAATTTTGTAATTAGATAATTTAGGGTCTTTTTTCTTTGTCGTGGGCACCACCTTACATTTATCCATATTTAAAGAGGCCTGCCATTCATTAGAAAAAATGAAAATTTTCTGCTAGTATTTCTGCAATTCATTTTGAACGTCCAACGACGAATTTTTTCTCGTACACAACAGCATCATCAACGAAAAATTTTATGTTGCTACTGGCAATCTCACAAGCAGGAGAGCTTCTGTAAAGTTTGGAAGGTAGGAGACGAGGTACTGGAAGAAGTAAAGATGTGAAGACCGGGCGTGAGTCGTGCTTGGGCAGCTCAGATGCCGCCGGCACGGTAGCTCAGCGTGTTCGGTCAGAGGGTTAGCTGCCCTCTGTAATAAAAAAAAAACTGAGTTAATGGATCATCAACGAAGTGAAACGGGTGTCTTTCGGCGTCCGGCCAGAGCTGATATAACGAACGAAAACGAGCAAAATGAGATTTAAAAAAAAGAGATGTAGAGCACTTGCCCACTAAAGGCAAAGGTCCCGAGTTCGAGTCTCGGTCCGGCACACAGTTTTAATTTGCCAGAAAGTTTCACATCAGCGCACACTACGCTGCAGAGTGAGAATCTCATTCCGAACTCATAATGTTTATGTTTATTCAGAACATCAGAGATATGCTTCCCGCCGAACGGGACTTATTTTCCCACCGTCTTCATAGCGTCTGTCTATGGGAAGAAGTCTTTTCCTCAGGCCGCGACCGTAGGCGCTTGATGTTGAATCAGTGAAATGCTTGCGTTAGACTGCTTCAAACTATTTAATGGAATAACAAGTGAAATGGAAAACGCTTTGGTTGTGTCGTCATTGCCTCTCCATTTAGGCACGCCGCAAATATTGGCTCACTTTGTCCTGAAACCAGGTAATCTAGAGCCAAAAGCAAGGCTGAGATATGTGCTGGAATCGGCATAGCAGTTTTTACTTCTAAGGTGGCTGTAATTTCGCACCTTACACTCACCCATTTACATACTTTGTCGTGATTTACAACCGGAATTAGGTATCATTTGGTAGGTTGTACATCGTATATATGAATATTTAAAGAAGACTGACATTGTTACGTAGCTCTTGTAAATAATTGTTAACGCTTATTGCATGAAAGGCGACGGAGTGGATTTATTATCAGAACGGAGTAATGAATGATTACCTATACTAATGGAGGTTGGGACGCCAGTGGAAATGAAACGGCAGGCGTAACTCAAGCCCTGGGTGGAAAAGCCCACACACGTGTGTTGGTCCTGCTTCACGTAGGAAGTGCCAAGACGGACGGTCTGGGCACCTGAGCACGGAAGCACAATACAGCGGCTGCCGGCCGAAATTGTAATGGGGCCGGAAGGATAACCGGATAATACTTCGGAAACTGAAAATTTTGGAGGCAGTAGAGAGGAACGAGGAAGCATTTATCATTTTATAGTTACTACACTACTGGTCATTAAAATTGCTACACCAAGAAGAAATGCAGATGATAAACGGGTATTCATTGGACAAATATATTATGCTAGAACTTCCATGTGATTACATTTTCACGCAATTTGGGTGCATAGATCCGGAGAAATCAGTACCCGGAACAACCACCTTTGACTGGGCATTGAGTCAAACAGAGCTTGGATGGCGTGTACAGGTACAGCTGCCCATGCAGCTTCAAAAACATACCACAGTTCATCAAGAGTTGTAACTGGCGTATTGTGACGAGCCAGTTGCTCGGCCATCATTGATCAGACGTTTTCAGTTGGTAGAGATCTGGAGAATGAGCTGGCCAGGACAGCAGTCGAACATTCTCTGTATCCAGAAAGGCCCGTACAGGACCTACAACATGCGGTCGTGCATTATCCTGCTGAAATGTAGGGTTTCGCAGCGATCGAATGAAGGCTAGAGCCACGGGTTGTAACACATCTGAAATGTAACGTCCACTGTTCAAAGTGCCGCCAATGCGAACAAGAGGTGACCGAGACGAGTAACCAATGGCACCCCATACCATCACGCCGTGTCATACACCAGTATGGCGATGACGAATACACGCTTCCAATGTGCGTTCACCGCGATGTCGCCAAACACGGATGCGACCAACACGATGCTGTAAACAGAACCTGGATTCATCCGAAAAAATGACCTTTTGCCATTCGTGCACCCAGGATCGTCGTTGAGTACACCATGGCAGGCGCTCCTGTCTGTGATGCTGTGTCAAGCGTAACGGCAGCCATGGTCTCCGAGCTGATAGTCCATGCTGCTGCAAACGTCGTCGAACTGTTCGTGCAGATAGTTGTTGTCTTGCAAACGTCCCCATCTGTTGATTCAGGGATCGAGACGTATCCGCACGATCCGTTACAGCCATGCGGATAAGATGCCTGTCATCTCGACTGCTACTGATACGAGGCCGTTGGGATCCAGCACTGCGTTCTGTATTACCCTCCTGAACCCACCGATTCCATAGTCTGCTAAGAGTCATTGGATCTCGACCAACGCGAGCAGCACTGTCGCGATACGATAAACCGGAATCGCGATAGGCTAAATCCGACCTTTAGCAAAGTCGGAAACGTGATGGTACGCATTTCCCCTCCTTACTCGCGGCATCACAACAACGTTTCACCAGGCAGCACCGGTCAACTGCTGTTTGTGTATGAGAAATCGGTTGGAAACTTCCCTCATGTCAGCACGTTGTAGGTGTCGCCACGGGTGCCAACGTTGTGTGAATGCTCTGAAAAGCTAATCATTTGCATATCACAGCATCTTCTTCCTGTCGGTTACATTTCGCGTCTGTAGCACGTCATGGCCAGTAGTGTAGTTCAGTTAATCATTCATTTATGTTTATGTTGTAATTTATATGTTAAATAGCAGGAAGGAGGAGATATCACCATTAAGAGATTCTAAGACCTGCTTCAGGAGGTATTCAGACAAGCCCAAAATCTTCATTTTCGCATTCAGCGTTGCGCACATTCATACACTCGCCTGGAGTAGAATCTTGGTACAGCTCTATTAGCACCTGACAGAGTTTTAAATGGGTCTCATTGTGTATCTCCATTTGGCTAACTGGTTGTATCGTTAATATCCAGATTTGTGGCGCACTCTGATATGGCAGTGACGCTCGTTTGACTGCACGGAAACACGAGAACAGGTACACTCGACGTCAACGTTCCGATCGACGACTTCTGACTACCACAAGTGAAGCCCCCCCCCCCCCCCCCCCCACGTTGTTCACTGACATCCTAGCTCCTGTAAGTAGGCTGTTTAGGTTTTTATGTTGGTAAACGTCATGTAGCGCTCTGTATGAAAATCACTGGCTGTGCTGTGTGCAGTCTATGGCTGGTTGGCATTGTTGGAATATTCGCTATTGTAGTGTTGCGCAGTTGGAGGTGAGCCGGCAGCAGTGGATGATGTGGGAAGAGAGATGGCAGAATTTTCAGAGCGGACTGTATATATATATATGATGACTTTTGAACACTATTAAGGTAAATACATTGTTTGTTCTCTATCAAAATCTTTCATTTGCTAACTATGCCTATCAGTAGTTAGTGCCTTCAGCAGTTAGAATCCTTTATTTAGCTGGCAGTATTGGTGCTCGCTGTATTGCAGTGGTTCGAGTAACGAAGATTTTTGTGAGGTAAGTGATTCATGA
The DNA here is from genome assembly GCF_023864345.2 of Schistocerca serialis cubense. Lineage (NCBI taxonomy): Eukaryota > Metazoa > Arthropoda > Insecta > Orthoptera > Acrididae > Schistocerca > Schistocerca serialis. Next base: position 1,083,040,806 of record NC_064639.1, read on the forward strand.
AAGGTATAAGGTGAGGACCATTCTTTTGTAGGGATTATTGAAAGTCAGACTGCATTGCAATAAAAATATTGTGTGTCAGTTTAGTGTTGATCAGAATAAGTAAAGAGAGAAATGTCTGAGTACATTCAGTTTTGCTCAGCTGTTTGAAAATCAAATAACGTAAGAGGTTTATTTGCAAAGTAATTCATGAATTTTTCTAAGGGGAGGTTTCACTCCTTCAGATCTGTGCCTGCGTCCGAGAACAAATAATTCTCCCTCCAACATTCTGCGTTGGGCGAAAACCAACAGCAGCCACGCCAGGGGATTTCGCCCCATGTGTAGAGTGCTATTAACACCACAACAAAAACGACTGCGTTTTATGCCATGACTGGTAGGCTGGACGTCTGATGAATGGCATAGTATTGTGTCCAGAAATGAAACGCACCTCTGCACTACTCTGGATGTTCATCGTCAGCAAGTATGGAAGCGACCTGGGGAGTGATCCCATTCTTCCAGTGTTTTGTAGGGGAGAAGCGATGTTACTCATGCTGTCATGGTGTGAGGAGTCATTGGGTATTAATTCAGGTCACGGATGGCAGCGTCTTCTAACAATACCACCACTTGCAAAGTAGGTTAGAAATTAGATTAATAATGCTGCTCATGCAGCATATGTTCGCTTTATCGGGCAACAACAAAGTTATTGACTGTGGATGGTATCGTCAGAATGGAAATAATGAAGTCACTGTAAAAAACTCATTAATTTCGGCACTTATCTTGAATGGATTCCCACGTAGATTTCGTCGAAGTTATTATGACTCATCTTGTTGATTCTAGGGTGATACCACTTTGACTGCTAGAAGGTCCAGATCTGTATTTTAGCAATATTTGAAGACCTAACAAATGCGTTTTTCAGGAAATTCTTAATGATCAAACAATCCCAAATCAGAACAATGGTATGGCAGAAATAATTTTTGACTTGGTGTTCACGATCCACATTTTTATTAAACTTCTTGTAAATTCACATATACTTCTTCTTTATTGTCACATCATCAAGAAAACAATTTTGTATCAATCTTCATATATTTAATTTCCACTTTAATCAAACACAAGAGCTGACTGTTCTCTTACAAAGCAAAATAACAACTTAACTTCTGCAAAGTGAAACAAAGACTGCTCTGTGTGCATTCGCGCCAAAAAGGTTACAAGTAAGTCAAAGGTTATGACAGTCTCACAGAAATGAATACACACAAGAACCGTATCACTGTAATATATCGATACATCGGAGTACCTATACATTAATAAAAGCAAATGTGAATATTGTCACAAAAATATGTCTGTTACTTCGCAGAAAAGTAGTACGATATTACTAGTATCGAGAACTGGGGTTAGGGTGCCGTAATGGTCACGTTAATAAAGAACTATTACAGACTGAAGGAAATATAACGACGAAACGGTACGTCCACATGTGTTACATTTCAACAAGACTATGCTCCTCCACACGTGGTACGAGGCTCTATAAACTATCTGGGTGATGTTGAGGTTCTCTTGTGGCCAGCAGGATTCCCGGATATGCCCCTGGTAAAATCTTGTGTGGGGCTAGTTCGATAGTCTACTGCATCTCAGTATCAGTATCAAGGACGAGTTACAACAAATGCGGCCCATCTTGCCTCGGGAGAGGACGCCCTTCCCATCTGAACCAGTGTATGCATCCAGACCAGAGGAGGTGGAACTTCACACTGATAATAGCATTATACTGCCACCCTTGTAAATTTGACTCGATTCTATAATCGCAGAAATAACTTCACGTATGAGGGGCGTTTGAAAAGTCCGTGCAAAGTCAGAGAGATGGCACCACCGGTGCGTATCGAGGTCATATTTAGTTAGTAGGATCTGTGTAAAGAACGCACACCAAGTTTCAGCCATATTGGTCTACTTCTTTCTGTTTGGCATTCGCGTGAATCAAGGAAGTCGAGTGATTGTCAAAAAATGGACGAAGAAGAATTTCGTGTCGTGATTAAACATTACTTTATGAAAGGCAAAACGCCTCAGGAGACTAAGAGAAGCTTGATAAACATTACGGTGACTTTGCAATTTCGATTAGAACAGTTTACAAGTGGTTTCAAAATTTTCTGAGTGGCCCTATGGGCACTAGTGATGCTGACCGTTCTGGACGTCCTGTGGAGGTTAAGACTCCAGAAATCATTGATGAAATCCATGATAGGGTGATGGATGACAGAAGAGTTAAGGTGCTTGAGATTGCTAGTGCTGTGGGCGTCTCGAATGAACGGGTACATAATATTTTGCCTAAACATTTGGACATGAGAAAGCTATCCCCAAGATGAGTTATGAGATTGCTCACGTTTGACCAAAAACGGAATCGTGTGAAGTGTTGCAAGGATAGTTCGCACCTCTTCAGGAAAAACTGGACTTTAAGCTTCGTTTCGTCACTGTGGATGAAATATGGATACATTACTATACTCCTGAGACCAAACAACAATCTAAACAATGGGTTGCCAAGAGAGGATGAAAGGTCTCTGTTGGATTCCTTTCATGTTAATTTCTTACATCTGTTGTCATTTACGGCATAAATTCCTCTTCTAAATTTACTGTGGTGTTTCTGACTATCTGGGAGGAGACTGAGCAGTGAAACGTGTTACTTTTACACATAAACAAGAACGATCTGTCACACTACTACACTTCAAAACACAGTTTATACGTAATTCATGTCACACAGTCTCATACGGAACCTACATCCGCTTTCTGTTATATACTGTATATGATAAGATACTGTCATCCCCCTTCCCTTCTGTGTGAAAGAATGAATGAGCAAATGTATTTGTAGTTGCATGCTGGATGGTAGCAGACAAGCCTGTCTGCTAGAGAACGGTAGGACCAACGTCGGAACAGGTAGCTACGCTTTCTAAAAGCAGAGAGGTTTCTGTTCTTAGTATGGTCCTGTCTGTCCCTTGTCATGTTGGTATAGGAAGCTGCCTCTCTGGTCACTTCCGTCTGTATTGGTGAGCCACCCTCAGGAAGGGACCAAGGCAGTCTGTCCGTGGCGAGCGTCTGAAGTGGTAAGATCTCCGGCAAAGCGCGTGTCTGCTAAGTCCGTAGGACAATGGATTTCTTAAGTTCAGCCTAAGTGAAAATTTAATCACCTTTATTTCAGGTTTACCTCTAAAATATCTAATGTTATCTTAAATTGAAACGCAGTGTAATTCGAGTGTGAAGTGCAGAATATCTTCCGGTAGTTGCTTTGTCACTACTTTATGAGTAAAGTGGAACCACGTGTTGATCAGTAACTCTAACTAGCATCATCAATCTTCAATGCGAATGTGCGTGAGATTATAACGTCTCGTCTTGACAATATTTTTCAGTATAGCAACTTTTCTTTATGTTAAACCCACGTGGGGTGTACTTTGTGAGACCAGTACCACGTGCTTATACAATTGTTTGACCCATCAGGTTAACAGTAAGACGATAGTAACCAGTTCGAAGTTTTTCTGTTGTAAATTGCTTTTCGATCTAATTTATTTTAATTATCAAAATTATTGTGGAGTTACACTCTTTGTGTAAACCAAGTTGACCACTTGATGCATGTGGTGTAATCATCAAAGTAGCCCTCAACTATTCTTTTCGGGAAGATTTCACAGAGAGTTAGTATGAATTTAGTATACCGGTGTGTGGTAATTACATGACGGACAGGATTGTGCTACGAACGTAACTTCTTTGGGTGAAAATTGAATCGGTTGGTTGTGGTTAACTTCCTCTTGCATATGTTTCAACGTTCTTCGTGTGTTATTTTATGAATGCAGTGTTGTATGTAGTCTCCCAATCTTGGCTCCATATTTGATGTGTTCCGTAAGATTACAATCTCACATTTTCACAATCCTAAATAAGGCACCAGTTTAGTTATGAATCAAGTTTAATTTGCTGAAATTTCAATGATCAATGTTAAAATAAATCTTCAAATATAAACTGATTTATTTCTTTTTCTTTAAATTCTCTTTTATATATATATATATATATATATATATATATATATATATATATATATATATATATATCACCGGTTGTCGTATGACTATTAAAAGATTATAATTAATGTTAGTCTGGTTGGGAATTTGGTGGTAAGCTAGACTGGATACCTGGTGCAACAATTGCGCAATAATGCAAGGTTACCTTCCCCAGACAGCTCACAGCTTTTGACCCGCTTTCATTGTCTATCAGCACCGCTTTCGTAACAAATTAAAGCAACAACATTACAAGGATCTGCACCAAAAAAGGCGAAGACCATTCCTTCGGCCGGAAACGTTATGCGACTGTCTTTTGGGATTCGCAAGGGATAATCCTCATCGACTATCTGGAAAATGTAAAACTATTGCAGGTGCATATTATTCATCCTTATTGGACCGTTTGAAAACCGAGATGGACCGCAAAAAAGTCCTTTCCCATCACGACAATGCACTAGCACACACCTCAGCAGTTGTGGCCGCAAAACTAGTGGAAATAGGGTTCCAACTCGTTTCACATCCCCCCTATTCTCCAGAACTCCCTTGTACTACTATTTGTTCCCCAGTTTGAAGAAATGGCTGGCGGGACAAAGATTTTATTTAAACGAGGAGGTGATTGCAGCAACTAACAGCTATTTTGCAGACCTGGACAATTCCTATTATTCGGAAGGGATCAACAAATTAGAATAGAATAGCATTTGACGAAGTGTATAAGTCTAAAAGGAGACTATGTCGAAAAGTAAAAAAGGTTTACCCCAAACACGTAAGAAGTTTTATTTTTGCACGGACTTCTCAAACGCCCCTCGTAGTCTCTCAACAGGTGAAATTCCATTCTGGGTTCTTCACTCTTTTTGTAGGCAATATACGTGAAATAATGTTGTCGAAGTTTGAAACCTGTACTTCTCAGATATTAGAACAGCTACGGATATTGCGTTTCATAGTCTTCAACTGGAATTATAGAAAAATCCAAACCTCGACATGCTCGCCTGAAACAAACTATTGTTTAGCTGGATGCATTCTACTAGATAAAATATTTTTTGTATATTTTCAGCGGAAGATATATAGTATCCAGTGACTCAGTGCTGCATTTCACCGTGCCAGTACTGACAACCATGTGCACGCGCCATTATATGTATAAAAAACAAATTGTACCCCGTAAAATAAAATTTTTTGGTGTTGGCACGGAATAACCCAGCCTTCTTATTTAAGGACAAACTTCCTGAGGACTGGGGAACCGTACGTTGCCGAGAAATGTCGATACCTCACAGAGCCTGCGTCCTGCACGTGATGGATCTCTTCTGGATTCAATCGCCGCCCCATGTCCCGAGTCCCACCAGATTTCAATTCCGGGAACGGCTCGCAAACCTTTGATTTATTACACTTCCTTCTGGTTTTCTGACGGCCACCAGAGTAAGCTGGCGCATGCTCTGTGGTAGCGTGTGATGCCGCCAGTCACCCATCTGCAGATAAGTAGCGAAACGTCTGCAGCGTCTAAGTACGTTTTGTAACCGTAAAATGGAATGTCTTTGAAGCACACTTAGTACTCACATTACGTAATGTCTGCGCAGGAAAGCTATTACTAATGCAGAGTTTCTACTGATCACGCGCAAGATCCGTACAGACTGTTATTTACTGCACGGAGTAGGCTATTTGCTTTCGTACACCCATAAATAGCAAATACTGAATTGGAAAATTTTAAATGACCTTTAGAGTTTTTGTAGAGAGCCTTACTCTTCGTCGTGAATACTGCTCTCAGGCGTACGGGAGTGCCTATCAGAGATAAAAGTTGACGATTGCATTGTAGAACAACAAATTCAAGTGCCTACATACAACGTGCGACTGGATGAACAGATCTCCGATCTTAACGGTGACATCAACATTTTCAGAGAAAAAAATGTTACACGAAGCGGACTTACGGAAATACCAGTTTACACGAAAATTAAATCTACTGCTCAAACACTACCAAGGAATACAACCTATGCATGAAAATGTTTGGTACTGAATAAAGATCACCTGTTGCCTTCACAAAGCGCTTAGTACACCTTCTGGGGCTCGCAAATGAAAACCAATATAGCCTTTGCCACGAGCATCGTTTACGCGATGTACAGCAACATTAAAGTTATTTAGTTTTTTCGATATTCAGTGGATCATTTTCTAGACAACTCGAAATAATGTCACACGTGCCAATATATTTACAAATAAGCTATATTTTCTCTATTAAAACGTGGCTACATGTTGGATAATGACGCAACTAGATTACAATAAAATTTGATAAATGGACGCCTACCACATACATATTATCCAGTCAGAAATTAATGGTTCAAAAATGGTTGATATGGCTCTGAGCACTATGGGACTTAACATCTGAGGTCATCAGTCCCCTAGAACTTACAACTACTTAAACCTAACTAACCTAGGGACATGACACACATCTATGCCCGAGGCAGGATTCGAATCAGCTAGCGTAGTGGTCACGCGGTTCCAGACTGAAGCGCATAGAACCGCTCGGCCACACCGGCCGGCGCTAAAAAATTAATCTGTGAGGAAGAACGAATTATCGAGCATAGAAGATTTCAATTTATTTTTGAAAGTTCCATTATCTGCGGTCACTCTTAAATCACAGGAAAGATCTCGATATATTTTTATGGATCCATACATTGGTGTTCTCTGTGCAGTACTAAGGTCAATTTGTGGATAGTGGAGGCAATTTTTGTTCTTGGTGCTAGGTTTATGAAACCTACTATTGTTTTCAAATTGTGTCTGATTCTCTAAAACAAACCTCATGAGAGAGTATATTGTGGGACAAGTATTGTACTTACTTTTTTTAAAAAAAACGTTACCCACGTGCATTTAAAGAAGGACCACTGACTTTAATGCTCACGTTTCTGTACAATGAATATTTTGTGTCTAAGTGCGGAATCGACCCAGAAAATTATTCCATATCACATCAGTGACTAGAAGAGTAAAGAGTTGGCTAAGTTTCTAATGATTTCATCACCAAATCCGGAAATTACACGAAGAGTAAATGTTGCTTAATTGTTTGAGAAGATCCATAGTTTTTGGTTTCCGTTTGGTGTTCACATTTAATGGTACACACTCTTTTGCCAAAAAACGGCTATACTCCCATGAACGATGAAAGTTAAACATTGAACCTGTCAGCTATGCAGTAAGTAAAAATCTTTATACCCCAGAAACTAATTTGGAAACGCAATCTAATCCCATATATTTAACAGAATGAACACAGACACACATGCGGTTACACGATTTAAGCGCAACGAAAATGATTTTTGCTTAGCTTCTGTTCCGACATTAAATGACAAATGATCCATCAGCAAACTGGCCAAAAACATAATAATGTGTTTCCTTTCGATTTATGGCTTCCAGCAGTGCAGATGAGGATTTCTCCTCAGGCATGAAGGAATAACTTGATGGACCACGGCTTCACCAGGGGTGAGATGAACTGCCGAACTCTGTGTGGAATAATGTGACAAGGGAAGATGTGCCCTTCAGCCTAACCAGGTGATATGGACCATAGACTATATTCAGGACGCAACAACATTCGTTCATTAGGCCGACGCTACAAATTCACCAGCCAGCAACTCTGATAACCGAAGCTGCGACATCTTGTAGCTCCATAGGTCTCCTGAAGGTGCTGACTATACAGGAAAACTGGGCCAAATGGAGTCGTTTCTACTATACAGCGACGACCGGCCGCTCAACCCTGTTGCGGTTTCTGGACTGGCGGAGCTGCCATTAGAGAAACACTTGCCAGCCGAGCTCACAGATCTAACACTCGGTTCAGACCCTCATTCTCATTGTGCTCAGTAGTATCCATGTGTGCACACTGTGCTCAGTGACACAGCCTACACCAGCCAAACACCGTGAGAAGGAGATCTCTCATAATCCAAGATGACGACAGACTACACTGTGAACAGCTGCAGGCCTCCACTTGAGTTATGACTGTATGCAGTCAACTTGGAGACGTCGTACTACTGGGTCACCTGCTGGGTGAGTTCTTCCTGCTGACGACAACATCCCTGGTGAGTTGCAGGTTAAAGCCTGGGTCAGCTACCTGCCAGCTACACCGTCTGTTCGCCAGTCTTACTGCTGTCACTTGGAGCCTTCAGTTATGCCAGAAGCTGCGGTTTAGCCAAGCCTAATCCAATATGTTGAATGCTGCCAATATGGAAGTGGCCAAGCAGTCAGGGTTGCCTTCTGTCACCTGTCGCCAATGACGTGCCATTATGTGTCAGCTCTCTATAGCTGTGCTGACAATAGCACGTGGCACCACCAGCATGTACCCCGTTCCTGGTGGACAACGACAGACGGTGGCATTCTCCAGCAACTGTAGTCGACTACGTCACAGAGTCCATTGACCTCCTCTGGAGATATGATTCCGTCTTTTTATCTGTTACGAATAAAAGACTTTCTTAACCAGGGATGTTTTACTGACGGTCCACCATTCGACTCCAGTCATCGCCACCACTGTAGATCGCATTCTTACAGTTGAACTGTACTTCACCCTGCCATTCCAATGGCCAAATTTAGCTATCACCATAGGCATCATGTAAAAAACCCTGCAAACTGAATCATTAAGACAACACACAAGTTATGAATACCTTTTTTCACCCAGTATCTCAGTAAACTGCGAGATCACTGTGCAGTATGTTGAGAAAGTAGAGCTCATCCGGAACAAAACCCATCGAATTACCTTCCTGCATCTGAAGAATGTAGTTGATTTACAAGCCTACATCAGTACTCAGAGCAGCGTGATAGACTGAAGAGGTAAAATTTGTTTCTACAATCAACTTTTATTTAATCAAAAATGAGCAACCTGTGAGGTTCCGTTCTGCCGTGTGGAAGGATAATGCTGCATGGGTGATTGTGGAGTAATTGTAAATCATACAGTGCAGAAATTTATGATACACTGTCAATTTAACACAGCCAGTAGCTTAATACAAACTATGGCAAGTAATTGAAATGATCTCCTCCAATTTCTATATCATTATAGACTCGGATACATCCTGCACCTTCGAGACAAAGTCAAACCTCCTTCTGACTCAAACAGAGCTGAATTCCACGAAAATTAACGCCAGAATTCTCTGAATCAGAACACAGAATGGCGGATGTAGGTTCAGACGAGGAACACCTCCTGGCTTCCAAACTGTAAAGCTTTGTAATGCCTAATACACTCCTGGAAATGGAAAAAAGAACACATTGACACCGGTGTGTCAGACCCACCATACTTGCTCCGGGCACTGCGAGAGGGCTGTACAAGCAATGATCACACGCACGGCACAGCGGACACACCAGGAACCGCGTTGTTGGCCGTCGAATGGCGCTAGCTGCGCAGCATTTGTGCACCGCCGCCGTCAGTGTCAGCCAGTTTGCCGTGGCATACGGAGCTCCATCGCAGTCTTTAACACTGGTAGCATGCCGCGACAGCGTGGACGTAAACCGTATGTGCAGTTGACGGACTTTGAGCGAGGGCGTATAGTGGGCATGCGGGAGGCCGGGTGGACGTACCGCCGAATTGCTCAACACGTGGGGCGTGAGGTCTCCACAATACATCGATGTTGTCGCCAGTGGTCGGCGGAAGGTGCACGTGCCCGTCGATCTGGGACCGGATCGCAGCGACGCACGGATGCACGCCAAGACCGTAGGATCCTACGCAGTGCCGTAGGGGACCGCACCGCCACTTCCCAGCAAATTAGGGACACTGTTGCTCCTGGGGTATCGGCGAGGACCATTCGCAACCGTCTCCATGAAGCTGGGCTACGGTCCCGCACACCGTTAGGCCGTCTTCCGCTCACGCCTCAACATCGTGCAGCCCGCCTCCAGTGGTGTCGCGACAGGCGTGGATGGAGGGACGAATGGAGACGTGTCGTCTTCAGCGATGAGAGTCGCTTCTGCCTTGGTGCCAATGATGGTCGTATGCGTGTTTGGCGCCATGCAGGTGAGCGCCACAATCAGGACTGCATACGACCGAGGCACACAGGGCCAACACCCGGCATCATGGTGTGGGGAGCGATCTCCTACACTGGCCGTACACCACTGGTGATCGTCGAGGGGACACTGAATAGTGCACGGTACATCCAAACCGTCATCGAACCCATCGTTCTACCATTCCTAGACCGGCAAGGGAACTTGCTGTTCCAACAGGACAATGCACGTCCGCATGTATCCTGTGCCACCCAACGTGCTCTAGAAGGTGTAAGTCAACTACCCTGGCCAGCAAGATCTCCGGATCTGTCCCCCATTGAGCATGTTTGGGACTGGATGAAGCGTCGTCTCACGCGGTCTGCACGTCCAGCACGAACGCTGGTCCAACTGAGGCGCCAGGTGGAAATGGCATGGCAAGCCGTTCCACAAGACTACATCCAGCATCTCTACGATCGTCTCCATGGGAGAATAGCAGCCTGCATTGCTGCGAAAGGTGGATATACACTGTACTAGTGCCGACATTGTGCATGCTCTGTTGCCTGTGTCTATGTGCCTGTGGTTCTGTCAGTGTGATCATGTGATATATCTGACCCCAGGAATGTGTCAATAAAGTTTCCCCTTCCTGGGACAATGAATTCACGGTGTTCTTATTTCAATTTCCAGAAGTGTAGATAAACCAACCTCCCAGAGATGTGAAAATGCCTGCGTGGGTTCAAATGGTTCAAATGGCTCTGAGCACTATGGGACTTAACATCTGAGGTTATCAGTCCCCTAGAATTTAGAACTACTTAAACCTAACTAACATCCATGCCCGAGGCAGGATTCGAGCCTGCGACCGAAGCAGCAGAGCGGTTCTGGACTGAAGTGCCTAGAGCGTCTCGGCCACAGCGGCCGGCTACCTGCCTGGGCATACAAAGAGATTTGTCAAAAAGCTTATCTTGATCAGTCATAGCTAAGCGTAACAGAAACACAAAACGAGAAGCAAAGATGATGTCATGATTTGTGAAGAGTAAAAATATAGTGATTAAAATGAAATGAACAGGCAACTTTCATCATTCGCTTCTTGGTAATTTGAACAGGTTTGGAATGTGCTCTGGAGGAGAGTACTAGAGGACATTAGAAACTGCTACATAACATCCTAATATATGAAACTTCCTGGCAGATTAAAACTGTGTGCCCGACCGAGACTCGAACTCGGGACCTTTGCCTTTCGCGGGCAAGTGCTCTACCAACTGAGCTACCGAAGCACGACTCACGCCCGCTACTCACAGCTTTACTTCTGGCAGTACCTCGTCTCCTACCTTGCCGGCCGGTGTGGCTAAGCGGTCGCAGGTTCGAATCCTGCCTCGGGCATGGATGTGTGTGATGTCCTTAGGTTGGTTAGGTTTAAGTAGTTCTAAATTCTAGGGGACTGATGACCTCAGATGTTAAGTCTCATAGTGCTCAGAGCCATTTGAACCAATCTCCTACCTTCCAAACTTTACAGAAGCTCTCCTGCGAGCCTTGCAGAACTAGCACTCCTGAAAGAAAGGATATTGCGGAGACATGGCTTAGCCACAGCCTGGGGGCTAAGCCCAGGCTGTGGCTAAGCCATGTCTCCGCAATATCCTTTCTTTCAGGAGTGCTAGTTCTGCAAGGTTCGCAGGAGAGCTTCTGTAAAGTTTGGAAGGTAGGAGACGAGGTACTGGCAGAAGTAAAGCTGTGAGTACCGGGCGTGAGTCGTGCTTCGGTAGCTCAGTTGGTACCCCCAGGCTGTGGCTAAGCCATGTCTCCGCAATATCCTTTCTTTCAGGAGTGCTAGTTCTGCAAGGTTCGCAGGAGAGCTTCTGTAAAGTTTGGAAGGTAGGAGACGAGGTACTGGCAGAAGTAAAGCTGTGAGTAGCGGGCGTCAGTCGTGCTTCGGTAGCTCAGTTGGTAGAGCACTTGCCCGTGAAAGGCAAAGGTCCTGAGTTCGAGTCTCGGTCGGGCACACAGTTTTAATCTGCCAGGAAGTTTCATATCAGCGCACACTCCGCTGCAGAGTGAAAATCTCATTCTGGATCCTAATATATCTCAAAAAATAAAGACATTTAATAAGAAACACTTAATATAACCTTTTATTAAATTAAGTAAGAGTAACCTGATTACAGGGCTTTTTGACCTGACATTTCACACTACTATGGCACGAGTTGCAAAACTCAAAGATCTTGATTCTAATATGGAACTGATTACCATCTGTTCTCGTATTGCAGAGGCTAAGCTATGAGCATATTTGGAAATTTAATGAATTTAACAGTAACTAAGTTGACAAGAAGAAAAAAATAGTAAGACGCGACTTAGATTTGAAACTAAGGAATAATAGGCTTTAAAATAATCTGACTAACATTAAAATAAAATCATTTTAGAAGCAATTCAGCTATAATGCGCTAAACAAAATTTGAGTTCAAGGTTTGAAAATAGAAATAGAAATCATTCATGCTCTTTACTAAACTTAACAGCAAACGAGACACACCACACCCAGCACACAGATTTTAAGTAAAACTAAAATTAAATCAGAATGTTTTTTCTAGATACCCACATAGAAAAAGGTTTTGCATCACCTCGGGCCCGAGAGTTCTGGAACCTGTACAGACAATTGGAATAGAGATCAACATAAACGCTCTTTTTATTGCTCATTAAAACCACACATAGCATATTGTACGAACATACAGCGAGACCCTCAGAGGTGGTTGTCCAGATTGCTGTACACACCGGTACCTCTAATACCCAGTAGCACGTCGTCTTGCTTCGATGCATGCCTGTATTCATCGTGACACACTATCCACAAGTTCATCAAGGCACTGTTGGTCCAGATTGTCCCACTCCTCAACGGCGATTCGGCGTAGATCTCTCAGAGTGGTTGGTGGGTCAGCCCTTTTCAGTCTATCCCAGGCTTGTTCGATAGGGCTCATGTCTGGAGAACATGCTGGCCACTCTAGTCCAGCGATGTCGTTATCTCCATGAAGACGAATGACTCGCCAATATGATGCCGATATGGTTGCACTATCGGTCGGAGGATGGATTTCACATATCGTACAGCCGTTACGGCGCCCTCCACGAACACCAGCGGTATACGTCGGCCCCACATAATGCCACCCCAAAACATCATAGAACCTCCACCTTGCTGCACTCGCTGGACAGGTGTCTAAGGCGTTCGGCCTGACCGGGTTGCCTCCAAACACGTCTCCGACCATTGTCTGGTTGAAGGCATATGCGACACTCATCGGTGAACAGAACGTGATGCCAAGTCTGAGCGGTCCATTCGGCATGTTGTTGGGCCCATCAGTACCGCGCTGCATGGTGTCGTGGTTGCAAAGATGGACCTCGCCATGTTTGTCGCGAGTGAAGATGCACATCATGCAGCCTATTGCGCAGAGTTTGAGTAGTAACACGACGTCCTGGTAACACGACGTCCTGTGTCTGCACGAAAAGCATTATTCAATACGATGGCGTTGCTGTCAGGGTTCCTCCGAGCCATAATCCATAGGTAGCGGTCATCCACTGCAGTAGTAGCCCCTGGGCGGCCTGAGCGAGGCGTGTCATCTACGGTTCCTGTCTCTCATCACTTTGGTTCACTCCGAGACGCCTGGACACTTCCCTTGATGAGAGCCCTTCCTGGCACAAAGTAACAATGCGGACGCGATCGCACCGCGGTATTGACCGTCTAGGCATGACTGAACTACAGACAACACGAGCCGTTTACCTCCTTCTTGGTGGAATGACTTGGTACTGAATTTCTTTTCTATCTACGTGCTGCTATTCAGGCAACATTATTCCAAAAGGACTTTGCTTTTTTATGAAATTTGGAACTTGATTTTTGGTACTTTTGGGCTTTGGGGTACAATTTTTATAGTCTTAATTTTTCATCCAAAGGAAGCGGCGCTACAAGATGCTTTCAGAAGTTGAATGGGAATCCGTGGAGGAAAGGCGACATTCTTTGGAGCAATACTATTGGCAAAATTTAGAGAACAGGCATCTATCGGAGTATTTGGATATATCTTTATATTTCTTCATACATTTTATGTATGGTTCAAATGGCTCTGAGCACATCTGTGGTCATCAGTCCCCTAGAACGTGGAACTACTTAAACCTAACTAACCTAAGGACATCACACACATCCATGCCCGAGGCAGGATTCGAACCTGCGACCGTAGCGGTCACGTGGTTCCAGACTGAAGGGCCTAGAACCGCACGGCCACGCCGGCCGGCTTTTATGTATGTATATTTATTTTGTTACAAGGTTTTCCTAAGGCAATTTTATGTTTTTTTTTTTTTTTTTTTGCTTGTTTATCTGTCTGAAGATGCTAGTCATCCTATTTTAGCCGTTTTAGGTAAATTCAGGCTAGGCATTAAAAGATTTTTCTAAACATGTTTCAAGTTTTGATAAAGACCCCTTTCTCCTTTCGTGACAATCTCAAGTGCCACAGACAAGAAATGACTTAGGCCAAAACCAAAGATGCCTTCAAGTTTCACATTCTCATGACTGAACTGATCACGAGTACAATGAGTTCTCCTCCATTCTTGTTGAGATACAGGATATGGCTCGTCTTCATTACCTGAATCCTCATTATCACATATATGACCTCTGCTATAAGAATGGCTACAGCAACACCATCGCCTTACTCCTAATCTTAGACACTCTTGAATTTAATTCCTAACATAAATCCCTTCTTCTTCTATTAATTTCAGTTTCACCGTCCTCACATCTCAATTAATGACCCCACTTCTTCATATTCACCAACACCATCAGGTAAAGTACCACTGGAACTCTGTTTGCATTAGCAACTAACTGTACAACAGAAGTTACTATGTCATCAGCCTTAACTAACTACGAATATCTTCCCTACTTTCTAATATCTTCTTTTCATAACTAACCTTCAGTTCCTCAAAGTTCTTTTCAGAACTGTGTAATAATATAGTATGATTTCAAACTTGGATTTGAACGTGAGTAATAACTTCCTGAGTATGCACCATATGCAACCTCTCTAATAAATTTTCCTGTGGCGCCTAGGTAATCGTTTAGGTGTTCTACGTTCGTTACGGAGAGACTACACAAATGCCAGTGGTAAACTCTATAAGCAAGGCGTCATACATCATAGAGAGACTTACTGCAGAAAATCCGAGAACGTACATGCACGGAAGAGTTGGGCGGCATATTAACTTCCCCCACATACCACTTTAGAAATGACCACAACGAGAATATGGAGGAATTAGTGCTAATGTGGATATTTACCAACATTATTTCCACTCGCGACTGGAACAAGCACACGGGTTGCAGTTAGCGGAAGTTCCGCCTTCAGAACGAAATGTGGGTAATGGGTTTGTTAATGAAATATCTTTTTCTACCGCCAATCGCATTTTTATTTCTCAGATATGGACTACATAGCAATGGCAGAGGCATGAATTTTTCAAAAAACAAATCAGCATCACTCTCTTTCTTTTTAAAAAAGAGTAATCTTTTTTTAAAAAAAGAATGGAGTCATTACTGTTTTTAAGAGCACAGAGGTCAGTGGCAGGTTGGCAGTGTTCCAAAAATAATGAAATACGAATGGTTTATTTCGTTTCTTGTAACGAAAAGACATTCTACAGTAGACATTTCTAAATGTGCTACGTAGGCCAGAACAGGGAACTGTGACACAAAACTCCACGCATGTGTTTTTCTTCCGAGTGCACTGTCGATGGCTCTTCGCTTGACAGTAAATAATTCCTGTATGGGAGACACATACGTGAGTGACAGTGGACTCTGATGCATATGCTACTAGCTCCGCACATTTATCTAGTTCATAAGTATTGAAATTTTGTTAAGTGTTATCCATCTTTCTGTAACTGTCGGCTTTTCGTTTGCCCAAGTGACAGAAGGTATACTCGTATGCTACCCACAGACATATCAGGCACTGCAGTGTCAAACAGCATGTGGGAAAAATGAACACTGCATGTATTAAATATGTGATGACGGTTCCCACGAGTCCAGAGACTACCACACCACAATCGATAAGCTGCACTAGAAACACACGTAGCGCAGCAGCTGTATGGGTTGGCAGTACGAACTATACTGAGGTCCTCTAGGGGCCACAGCTGCCAACCCATGGACGTCACGTGTGTGGACAGCAATTGGTCGATGTCTCGTCAAATACTGGAGCACTGAGCAATTCTCTTCAGAACGCCGAGTAATACACAGTCTGCAGTTACCACCGAGTCTACAGGCTACTGTGTTCGTTCCTCATCTCCAAGATTGAAGCTCCGTAGACATGAGATTAATGCCTTCCGATCCCTACTTGTAATATGTAGGTTTGCACGGCAACTACTATAGACCACACTGTGCTTAGAAAAAAACGTGTAGACATAGCACGCATTATCTTTATGTGCACACACATTGTAACAAGACAGGTGATCCACAAGACAGTGAACTGTGCCATACCATGGACAAGCCAAAGTAGCCCTACATGTTTGCTGCATTCCATACATATGAATGAAGCCTTAATGACAAATCAGAAAAATGAATTTTTAGAAGCAGTTTTCTTGGCAAGAGACACCTCTGCCGTACTCGACATCTGTAGACTGTCCTGGTCTGTGATTTGCGTGATCTTGAAGGTAAAACCTGTGCAGTGGTGTGGGGTGCGGTGTGGGGTGATGGTCAGTAGATAAGGCAGGCCTGCAGACAAGCCTGTCTGGATTCCTTACCTCACAATGCAGACCCACTGGCAGCAGAGGGCAAGAGTCGGTGCGCGACTCCCTGCCACGGTTGTGGATGCAGGCGCCGTCAGTCGTCAGTGTGGTGGGAGAAGGGGGGGGGGGGAGGTGGGCAGCAGAGCGACCTCATAAAAAAATCTAGGGTTGCTATTAACCATGAAGCATGAACTATCAGTGTAATATATTTTTAAAAAATTTAATATTTATATTTAAAAAATGTCTTCGAACCTCCACAATGTAATTGCTATATAGCAAGGGTGTACTTCATTTCAAAAACGTGCCTAAAACATACCTAAAGATTGCACCAGAACTTTCCTAAATGTAGTAAATAAATAGACCATGCGATAAGCAACTGTCAAAAGATCTAACTTACATGAATTTCTTTAATTTCCCACCGTTTTACACTGGACTATCTCCATCGTAACGTGATAGGGATGATATTGGACATACTCATACAACGTTTCATGTATATAACATCTTGGTGACGCTTTGACCTTCTGTCGTATTGAACACCATCTTATGCCATAAATCAACCTAACTGAATAATAAATATCAGCAATAAGGATCTTAAGTAAACACCATTCCCAAAGAATACATAAGAGTCTACCTTAATGAGATCATAAATTATGGTGATAAGGAAAATAAACTCGGTAATAAGTTATAAAAATAAGGATAACAAGTTGGGTAGTAAATTACTCGATAAGGAACCAGAGATCTGGCATCCATGCAACCTGGCATTGTATCCCACAACCAATACGATAAAAGCCTACCATTTTATGCATAAAGCTACTGTCCTGGAGGGGACCCCGTTACTGGCTTCCTCCTCACATATGGCGTATTTTAATGAGATTATCAGCGTAATGGCACAGCGGTGACGCGTATCTGGCTAGAAAGTTCGTATCCATTGCCTCTTGGTCCCATTTCGACGTGTGCATGCCCGTTACAGCCAAAACTGTCAGGTCGTTGGGACAATATGATGTACTTACAGTTTTCATGTAGTGGACCTCCATTCGTAACAACGTACTAAGAGTGGTGTACTTACTTCATGTTTCTTACCCAGAAATATGGTGCCAGTTTGCATTTTATAATTTACAGTGCAGACAGTTCTCGTTTGTGCACTTGTAAGGTTTTGAGGACAGAATAACAATTGTGTAAGCTGTAAATATTTTTGGTTTAATGTTGCAATCTTATCACAGAAATACACGCATTTATACAGTTTACAATGTGACAATGTTACGACAGTTGTCAAATGAACGGATCTCGTCCTCAGAAAGTGAAATAATCCTAAACACAACTATGGTAAATTTTAACTAGAAGTTTCTTTACAAAATTCTTCTTACAACTACATCATGATGTTGGCTAGTACTACGATAAATCATCCTATTCTGGTTCAAAGTTCCGTACTATTTAGGACGACAATAAAAGTCTACGGAGGATGGTTAGTTTTGTGACAAGTTGAGCAGAAAATTACCCAGGGTCGCTCGAGTTTACAGTGGACGCATGCTGGTGAACCAACAAGTTTACGCCTCTGCTCGCGGTATTTACCTTAGTTGCGATGAGCTGTCGTCTGCATGGCTGCTCTCGTCCTCTGAAATTCCTATAAAAACTAATTAAGCCTTTGCTGATTTTTCCAGCAGAAACTCTCCCTATGTTTCTCGTTATGCGAGAAAACATGTACTCATCCTTAGTCTTGGAATATGGCGATATGCACGCGCATGACTGGAGCTGTGTGCATATTAAAAAGTCCTCTCAGTCCTCTTAAGAACAATTAACTAACTGGCTGGTTCGTTTCTCAACAGTTGGAGCTCAACGACTCTACACCTAATATCCAGCTGAATGTCAGCCATAGTGAACACAGTGTTCACACAAATTTCTCCTCTGCGTCATACAGAGCGTTATGCGCCCCGTTCTGCACTTGGCGCCAGTTCAGAGAATAGTCCCCGAAAATGTCGATCTTGTCTTTCTCTTAGCCGAACTGTCTCCCTAACTGCGTTCCTTCATTCTCCACATCATGTCGACCAATAGGAGCGTTCCTCTTATTTTGTGGACACTCTCTCTGCCAATAGCTAGGGCCCTGCCATTAAACTGCGTCGGAATCTCTGCACTTTACTCGTTCCTAGTTCGTTTCCGCCAATTGCACGTTTTGTGCCCGCTCCAGACGCCTAAAAGTTACATGCGTACATCACATGTGTACCACTCGCTGTTCACGTGATCAGCTGCGTCACTGGTTTCGTTCATATGCATTTGGAATTCCGAAACGCAGTTTTCTAAAGCTTCTTTCTGTCCATCTGGTGGC
Organism: Schistocerca serialis cubense; assembly: GCF_023864345.2. Taxonomy (NCBI): domain Eukaryota; kingdom Metazoa; phylum Arthropoda; class Insecta; order Orthoptera; family Acrididae; genus Schistocerca; species Schistocerca serialis. The sequence goes on from NC_064639.1 coordinate 1,083,059,745, forward strand.
CTGTTACTTGCTGTCCAGTATGTGTCACCTGTCTGGTCGCTGACTCCCACTTCGGGATGCCCCCTAAGAGGTTTTCGTGGTGCCTCCCATGGTGCAGCCTCTACTTCTGCCAATGCCTGCTCCCACAAAAAAAAAAAAAAAACGTTATTCTCGCTGGTTGTATCACCTTCTGCTCATTGACATGCATTTTATAGGAGCGGTGTGTTAATAGTGTCGATTGAGTGTCATCTCTGTTTCATTGCATACTTACAGGCAAATCTGCTTATTACCGCCGAAGTAAATCAGGTTTGATATTCACCTTCCCTTTACGATGTATAAAACTCTTATGTAAGGTGCGAAACTGACCTTCATTTATTCTGCCGCCGTACTGGCCTTGTATCCCACAACCAATAAGATAAAAGCCTACGATTTTACGCATAAGGCTACTGGCCTGGAGAGGACAATGTTACTGGCTTCCTCCTCACATATGGCGTATTTTGATGAGATTATCAGCGTTATGGCACAGCGGTGACGCTTATCTGGCTAGGGAGTTCGTATGCATTGCCCCCTGGTCCCATTTCGATATGTGCGTGCCTATCACAGCCGAAACTGTTGAGTCGTTGGGACAATATGATATACTTACTGTTGTCATGTAGTGGATCTCCATTAGTTACACCGTACTAAGAGTGGTGTACTTAATAAATGTTTCTTCCCCAGAAATGTAGTGTCAGTTGCACTATATGTTTGGCATTTTATAAATTACAGTGCAGACAGTTTTCGTTTGTGCACTTTCCTGTATAATGCATAGTCGTAAAATTATGTTTATTGACTGACTGCTAAGAGTCATTTGTACAGTTTTGCTGCATGTTAACAAGGACAGCGCTTGATCGATACATAGTGCTAAGTCTCCAACGTTTACCATTTGTCTAAATCGCTTAGCGGTAACTTTCTCCATTGCCTGTACTCGTATTCAGGCGAACGATTTCGTTCTGTCCTTAAAACATTGTGTACATGTAAAAGTGAAAACTCTGTTACGCCACTCCTCACCAAAACTATGTTGTCGTCGTGTCCTTCTGACTGACCCGTGCACGTGCTGTTAGTCTCTCCTTGTAGTGCAGTGGAACGTCTACAGCGTCAGGCAACAATAAAAACACATTTCCATCTGATGTGTAATGATAAACGTGGCCCTATAAGTGAAGAATTTGACAGAGCTCTGAAAGACCTAAATCGAAACAAGGCAGCGGGAGTAGACAACATTCCATTAGAACTACTGATAACCCTGGGAGAGCCAGCCGTGACAAAAATCCTCCATATGGTGAGCAAGACGTGTGACACTGGCGAAATAGCCTCATTCTTCAAGAAGAAAATAATTCCAATCCCAAAGAAAGCAGGTGTTGACAGGTTTGAAAATTACCAAACAATCAGTTTTATGAGTCACGGCTGCAAAATACTAACAGCAATTCTTTACAAACGAATGGAAAAACTGGTAGAAGCCAAATCCGGCGAGAATCGGTTTGGATTCCCTAGAAATGTTGGATCACACGAGGCAATACTGACCCTAAGAGTTATCTTAGGTTAAGGAAAGGCAAACCTATGTCTCTAGCATTTCTAGACTCAGAGAAATCTTTTGACAATGTTGACTGGAATACTCTCTTTCAAATTCTGAAGATGGCAGGGCTCAAATACAGGGAGCGAAAGGCTATTTACAATTTGTACACAAACCAGATAGCAGTGATAAGAGTCGAGGGGCACGAAAGGGAAGCAGTGGTTGAGAAGGGAGTGAGACAGGGTTGTAGCCTATCTCCAATATTATTCCATCTGTATATTGAGCAGCAGTGAACTAAGCAGAAGGAAAAATTTGGAGTGGGAAGTAAAATACATGGAGAAGAAACAAAAACTTCGGGGTTTATCGACGACATTGTAATTGTGTCAGAGACAGGACCTGGAAGAGCAGCTAAACGGAGTGGACAGTGTCTTAAAAGGAGGGTATAAGATGAACATCAACAAAAGCAAAACGAGGATAATGGAATGTAGTCGAATTAAATCAGGTGATGCTGAGAGAATTAGATTAGGAAATGTGACACTTAAAGTAGTGAATGAGTTTTACTGTTTGGAAAGCAAAATAACTGATGACTGTCGAAGTAGGGAGGATATAAAATGTAGGCTGGCTATGGCAAGGAAAGCGTTTCTGAAGAAGAGAAATTTGTTAAAATGGAGTATAGATTTAGTTCTCAAGAAGTCTTTTCTAAAAGTATTTGTGTGGAGTATAGCCTTGTACGCAAGTGAAACATGGACGATAACTGGTTTAGACGAGAACAGAAGCTTTCCAAATGTGTTGCTACAGAAGACTGCTGAAGATTAGATGAGTAAAACATGTAACTAATAAGGAGGTATTGAATAGAGTTGGGGAGAAGAGGAATTTGTGGCACATCCTGACTAAAAGAAGGTATCGATTAGTAGGACACGTTCTGAGGCATCAAGGTATCACCAACTTAGTATTGGAGGGAAGCGTAGAGGGTAAAAATCGTAGAGGGAGACCAAGAGATGAATACACTAAGCAGATTCAGAAGGATGTAGGTTGCAGTAGTTATTGGTAGGTGAAGAAGCTTGTACAGGATAGGGTAGCATGTAGATCTGCATCAAACCAGTCTCTGGACTGAAGACCACACCAACAACACATTAGTGAAGTAACTCCACAGTCTGGAATTATTCTGCGCGACCGCTGAAAATTACACAAAAAGAACTGAAATGTCGATGTCGAAAACTACGTGGAAACAATCATTAAACCCCTTCATCCTGGTCTCTTTTTGATTAGCTCTGAGAGCTGCAATAACGCGTATGCCCTCCGTGAGCGTTTGTCACTGCCTGACACCTACCTGGCATGCTCCGTTTGGGCCTACCTGTGGTATCCGTTCCTATTCTTCAATGAGAGCCCATGAGAGGTCATGGAGAGTGTGGTCTGGTGGAACAGGACGACCACCAACGCCTCTGCCGGCATGTCCTACTTATGAACGGTGCGGTTTAGGTCTGGACTCACAGCCGGTCATTCCATGACGTCAGTCTCCACGCTTCACAGGACATGCCTGCTGACGCCCGCCACATAGGCCCTGGAAGTAGAAGGAATTCCGGGCCACCACCGTATGCAGCAGCCACCACATGATTCAACAGGATCCATTCGATATAGGGCCTGGCGGTAAGACGACCATGGACTACGACAACAAGGGCTGTCAACAAGCGAACCTCCCCACAACATCACAGTACCTTGGAAATATGTCAGTTTCCTGGAAAACAGTTGGCAGGTACCGCTCATCACGGGGTCCAGCATACGAACAATGCCATCGTCCTGCATCGAACTGGACTCGTCCATGAGTAACAGGCTTCGGCAGTGACGAAGTTGCCAGTTGACATGGGTACGGCAGATCTGAAGGCGAGCTGTTAAGTGGTCTCCAGCGTGGTACTGGAGCAGGAGGTCTGAGTCGTAATTTCTCGTAACCTGTTCACTACAGAAGCTCCAGTGGCCCTTATGATATCGTCTTGCAACGCTCTGGCGGTATCCGCGCGGTATCCGTACGACGCCGCAACGCAGAGATGGTCATATATCGGTCTTCACGTGTGGTTGTAATGTATCGGCGACCTTGTCCAACGCTTGTCATTTATTGACATGTCCCCCTGTAGCGTGTCCACAATCTATGTGTGGCACATAAAGAGGCGTTGGCATCTCTAGCAACCCGACCGAAAGTCCATACTTTTTAGATAAAACACACCACCCTAACAAAACTTGGTTGAAAGCAACGTCCGCAAATGACATATTGCTATCTGTGTACCTTACTAGAGAACACTGGCACACCAGTACTCATTTTCTCCTGACGCTGTAACGCATGATTTTAATTGTTGCCTACATTTAAAGTGAAGATCTCAAGCCATGCAATAAGACCACAGGTACGGCCTTTTACAAAACAGAAAAGAAGAAGCTATGAAACTCAGCGATATATGGACAGTGGCGCTACAGAATCGATGAGAAGTTTTTATCTTTGACGTACTATGATCGATAGTTATATTTTATCCTTGACAAGGTTTATCTCTGCTATCACATGAAATCCAGACTGCGGCCACTTTCCACAGTATTTAGGCCGTTCTTCGACGTCCGCCTCGTCAGTCGGCAAGACTCAGCACAACCAGGAGCACCTCCGAAGGTGTACAACGTAGCCTTGGACGAAACGTGAGGGACAGAAGAGTTCCATGGGCCACGGCCATACAACCCGGAAGAATTCTCGGCAGCTGAAACTTTCAGTCGTGAAAGCCTTCGTTGTATGTTTGTCAAAATAGGTTTAGCATACCGAAAGTTGATGCAAGTGTTCCCCTACCTGTTTTGAACTGTGTGTATCAAGTTCTTCTGAAGATGACCGGTGACCGAAATACGTCAGAAAATCAGTAAAATATTTGTGATAGAGACAAGTGTAACGCTAAATTCGACGATTGCAGCAATATTATGGTCCGTTTATGCAATATATTTCCAAAAACATATCGGCAGTGGCATTGTTAATGCAAACATAATGGCCTCCACATGCAATGGTGGAATCACGGAAATGACATACGAAGCAGAATACCCGATGTTGTTATCGACCTGCCGTCTCGTTCGGAACGAAGGTCGATAAGACAAGGTGACTGAGAAACATGTTCGACCCTCGCGGGTAGCCGTGTGCATTAGCATGCCGCTTCCGGGATTCGGGAAGACGCGCCGGCGCAAGATCGAATCCGGCCGGCGTGGCGTATTAACGACGAGGACTGGAATGCCGGTCGTGTGGATGTGGTTTTTAGGCGGTTTCCCACATCCAGTTAGGTGAATAAATGGCTGATATCGACAGTCTCAGTTACACGATTCGTAAATATTTTGGAAACATTCTCACACGTTCACTTGCGTCAACATTAGACGCAGACGGCTGGGGTACACAAATTTCCTGTTGAGGGCGAAGGCGTGGTGACAGGTAAGATATCCGGCCACCCTCTGCAACCAGCATTGCCGACCCTTGAAGATACGGGGTAAGAACAGGAAAAGAAGGTTGTGAAGCTTGTTCCTCCATTCTGAGCGCACCGGTAGGACCTGTGGCTTGGTGCTATAGCGAGTCACCCGGAGAGAGCTATCACACCAGCTGCTCCGCGTGATGCATGCGCCGAGCGAACGAGACCCTACCGAAGACTCACGGTAGCTGTTCCTCAACATCTCCGTAACACAACAAGACGAACCGGAACCCGTAGAAGCAGTCCTGAGGAAACGGGCCCTACTGTCAGGTCACCTTTACTTGCGCTACTGGTCGCCAGGGAGCCTTCGCAACAGGGTTTTCTCAAACGAGATTGCCGCTCCAAGTTCACCATCTATAGAGGTTGAATCAGCTAAGATAGACCTCCCCAAATATATCCAGACTGAATACATATATCGATCGATGTAGAGTTTTTGCCAAGTTATAGCGAACAATATGGCGAATTTACTGACATTGTAAATAATTTTTATCGTTTATAGTCCCTGAATTAAGACGCTAACTTTGTTTTTTGTAATAGAACTGCATACTTTCTTCTGTGACTTTTTAAAGAAGCTTCTAGTGGATCTTTTTTTTTTTTCATCAGTCTACTGACTGGTTTGATGCCGCCCGCCACGAATTCCTTTCCTGTGCTAACCTCTTCATCTCAGAGTAGCACTTGCAACCTACGTCCTCAATTATTTGCTTGACGTACTCCAATCTCTGTCTTCCTCTACAGTTTTTACCCTCTACAGCTCCCTCTAGTACCATGGAAGTCATTCCCTCATATCTTAGCAGATGTCCTATCATCCTGTTCCTTCTCCTTATCAGTGTTTTCCACATATTCCTTTCCTCTCTGATTCTGCGTAGAACCTCCTCATTCCTTACCTTATCAGTCAACCTAATTTTCAACATTCGTCTATGGCACCACATCTCAAATGCTTCGATTCTCTTCTGTTCCGGTTTTCCCACAGTCCATGTTTCACTACCATACAATGCTGTACTCCAGACGTACATCCTCAGAAATTTCTTCCTCAAATTAAGGCAGGTATTTGATATTAGTAGACATCTCTTGGCCAGAAATGCCTTTTTTTGCCATAGCGAGTCTGCTTTTGATGTCCTCCTTGCTCCGTCCGTCATTGGTTATTTTACTGCCTAGGTAGCAGAATTCCTTTCCTTCATTGACTTCGTGACCATCAATCCTGATGTTAAGTTTCTCGCTGTTCTTATTTCTACTACTTCTCATTACCTTCGTCTTTCTCCGATTTACTCTCAAACCATACTGTGTACTCATTAGACTGTTCATTCCGTTCAGCAGATCATTTAATTCTTCTTCACTTTCACTCAGGATAGCAATGTCATCAGCGAATCGTATCATTGATATCCTTTCACCTTGTATGTTAATTCCACTCCTGAACCTTTCTTTTATTTCCATCATTGCTTCCTCGATGTACAGATTGAAGAGTAGGGGCGAAAGGCTACAGCCTTGTCTTACACCCTTCTTAATACGAGCACTTCGTTCTTGATCGTCCACTCTTATTATTCCCTCTTGATTGTTGTACATATTGAATATGACCCGTCTCTCCCTATAGCTTACCCCTACTTTTTTCAGAATCTTGAACAGCTTGCACCATTTTATATTGTCGAACGCTTTTTCCAGGTCGACAAATCCTATGAAAGTGTCTTGATTTTTCTTTAGCCTTGCTTCCATTATTAGCCGTAACGTCAGAATTGCCTCTCTCGTCCCTTTACTTTTCCTAAAGGCAAACTGACCGTCACCTAGCGCATTCTCAATTTTCTTTTCCATTCTTCTGCATATTATTCTTGTAAGCAGCTTCGATGCATGAGCTGTTAAGCTGATTGTGCGATAATTCTCGCACTTGTCAGCTCTTACCGTCTTCGGAATTGTGTGGATGATGCTTTTCCGAAAATCAGATGGTATATTGCCAGACTCATAAATTCTGCACACCAACGTGAACAGTCGTTTTGTTGCCACTTCCCCCAATGATTTTAGAAATTCTGATGGAATGTTATCTATCCCTTCTGCCTTATTTGACCGTAAGTCCTCCAAAGCTCTTTTAAATTCCGATTCTAATACTGGATCCCCTATCTCTTCTAAATCTACTCCTGCTTCTTCTTCTGTCACATCAGACAAATCTTCACCCTCACAGAGGCTTTCAATGTATTCTTTCCACCTATCTGCTCTCTCCTCTGCATTTAACAGTGGTATTCCCGTTGCACTCTTAATGTTACCACCGTTGCTTTTAATGTCACCAAAGGTTGTTTTGACTTTCCTGTATGCTGAGTCTGTCCTTCCGACAGTCATATCTTTTTCGATGTCTTCACATTTTTCCTGCAGCCATTTCGTCTTAGCTTCCCTGCACTTTCTATTTATTTCATTTCTCAGCAACTTGTATTTCTGTATTCCTGATTTTCCCGGAACATGTTTGTACTTCCTCCTTTCATCAATCAACTGAAGTATTTCTTCTGTTACCCATGGTTTCTTCGCAGCTACCTTCGTTGTACCTATGTTTTCCTTCCCAACTTTTGTGATGGCCCTTTTTAGAGATGTCCATTCCTCTTCAACTGTACTGCCTACTGCGCTATTCCTTATTGCTGTATCTATAGCGTTAGAGAACTTCAAACGTATCTCGTTATTCCTTAGTACTTCCGTATCCCACTTCTTTGCTGTAGTGGATCTACAGCGATATAACATTTATCGGACTTAATCAAATAACATCAAGGTAACGGCGCTGCAGACCTCGATCTCGCCGTCAGGAGAAGAGGTTCCATATACATCTGCTCTGTGATACCAGATGTAAGCAAGACACGATTCGTGTATTTATTATCACGGCTGTCAAACTAATTGCTGAGAATGTTCACCTTGAGCATGGCTACACGATATGAAGTTGTTGTGGAGAAACAATACTGCACCCTGAATTTTATCTGGAGTTTGCGGCAGCTCAGACCCGTTCAAAAGTCGGGAGGCGTCGGTGTTTCCTAATAGATCTCTCCTTTAAACTCTCGCCACAGAAAAAGTATGGAATTGTTAACTTTGGTGAATGTGCAGACCGTTTTGCATTTCCTGAATGAGCGTTCCAATAGTCTCCACATGTTCTTTTAAGAGGGTCTGTCATTACATGTGCGGAGTGGGACATGCGTCATGTTGGTACGACAACTGCGGAAGCAGAACATCTTAGCAACTCGAGATACTTGAATGTGTATAGATTCCGATCAATAAAACAAGGACCAATGATCTGGCTCTTGAAAGACAAGCAACAAACGTTGACAGACCAAGAGCGTCGTTTTTATCCGCTCCTTTGAGTCAGTGTAGATTTTCAAGTGACGATTAGCGTATATCGCGAAAATTTACTTGTCCATGGTTTGTGAACGATGCTTCTTCCTTAACCAAAACTTGGGATGGATAGGCTTTATTTTCAATTTCGCATAAATAGCATTCGGAGAAATGTAACCAACTTTGGAAGTCATTGAGATGAAGTTGCAGATGCAGCAAAATGTGGAGAGGATGAAATGCGACTGGATGTAGTGTTCGCAGAACACTGTATTGGCTGAGAGGTCTCTTAGTAACACCTGACTTGTGTGTTACCGCTGCTAAAATGTTGGTTTCATCTCTTTCGTCAGTTGCTCTTCTTTTTTCGTGGCGTATTTTACTCTTCTCACTTGCGGGTTTCTAAATCTTCTTTTATACTGATTGAAAAGACACATCGTGAGTGCTGGATACTCTCAAGCATACAACTTCACCGCTGGTGCACTTTTTCGACTGTTGAATACATTTAGAATGTTTTAGTAGGCGTAGGACACAGTTATCTGTTTGCTACAACAGCAGATCACAAAGTGATGGGCTTCAAAGGCCCAGGTATACACAAGAACCATACCTGAGTTACGCGTTTGCTTACATTTGGTATAACAAACAGATGTTATGGAACCTCATTTCCTGACTGTGGGACAGTGGTCTAGGTGCTACCAGCTTGATAGTATTTGATCAAGTCCTATACATGTCACATCGCTGAAGTTCTCTTAGCAGTTTCTTTCAAATGCTGCAGAAAGTAGTATAAAGTTCCAGTAGAAGAAAACCAAGTCGGTTTCGTAATTCGGCAACCATAAATCTTTCAGTTGGATTTGTGGGAAGGCGTTGTAGAGGCGGGTCAGCAGGAACGGCACTGGGATGCCCTGCGTTTCAAGAGCCGGCATGTCAGCTCTTGTGCACTAGCGAAGGCAGATGATAAACACCAGCTTCTTAAGAGACACGGCATCAAAAGATCCTGCGAACACAATGATCACAATATACCGTCACGAAATCAACACTTCAAAAATAAGGATGCTATGTTCAGTTAAGACACTTGCTTCTTGCTACTGAAAATCTGTAGTTCCTCTTCCTTTCGGTATATCGTGCAATATTTACATATTTTTTGCAGTGGTCGTCAGTGAGCGATTTTGAGGTATCATATGATCACCAAACGCAGCAAATAATGCCGATAAACATCGGTCCGAAAACCAATAGTTTTTTCGATACGACGTATTTATAGGCGCAGTCATGCCGGTTTTAATGTCCAAGGATACTTTTCCCTTTTTTCTGAAACTCTGAAAGTCAGTCGTAAATGAAGATAAAATTAGAGATGTGGGGGCTTACTGGTAATCGTTCTTTCAGCGAACTATTCGCGACTGGAACAAGAAAGAGGAAGTTACTGCGGTAAACAACCTATCCTCCGCCATACACCTCAAGATGGCTTGCGGAGTATACATGTAGATGTAGAATTACAAAGTGATAATCCGCCTAGTTTCACCTGATCATCATTCTAGGTATCCAAGTACCGGTAAACAGATTTTCGATAACAAGTGTATCAGCCGCGGCTCACCAATACCAGCACATCCCTACTTCTCCAATTTGAAGTCGTTGGATGTTTTGATGTGGGAATATTTGAAACCTTTGGCGTACAGCAGCGCTTCTGATGAATTCCGGGATGGCTGTCAAAAAAATGGCTCTGAGCACTATGGGACTCAACTGCTGAGGTCATTAGTCCCCTAGAACTTAGAACTTGTTAAACCTAACTAACCTAAGGACATCACAAACATCCATGCCCGAGGCAGGATTCGAACCTGCGACCGTAGCGGTCTTGCGGTTCCAGACTGCAGCCCCTTTAACCGCACAGCCACTTCGGCCGGCGATGGCTGTCAACCCATTCGGCGCAGGTCTGGTACTTTCGAACGTGTATGGTATCGATGAGGAGACGTGTCGAAGCCTGGCTTTACATGAGTGGCGGCCATGTGATACGTTTGTAGTCATGCATTTGTCCTTAAGAGCATATCTGCAGTTATCAGCCTCATGCACTCTTTTATACGCTGAGGTGCCACACGTGTGGATAGAGAATCCACATGTACAGACGGCGGTTGTATCGCGTGCACCGGATACAAATGGGCAGTGCATTTGCGGAGATGTCATTTGCACTCAGGTGATTCGTGTGAAAAGGTTTCCGACGTGATTATGGCCGCAAGACGGGAATTAACAGACGCTGAACGCGGAATGATAGTTGGAGCTAGAAGCGTGGGACATTCCATTTCGGGAATTATTAGGGAATTCAGTATTCCGAGATCCAGAATGTCAAGAGTGTGCCGAGAACATCAAATTTCAGGCCCTACCTCTCACCACGGACAACGAGTGGCCGACGGTCTTCACTTAACGAGAAATAGTGCCTGCATTTAGTATTCTCGGCACTTTGACTCTTGCACCTCGGAATATTGAATTCCCTAACGATGGGATGTCTTCTGCGTGAGCGACAAAGAGACTGGGATACTATCACAACAGCTCCCAGGATATATGGCACATTTCCCAACCTCAAGGAGAGGCTGCTTATGACCCATGTAAATGCATCTGGGGGCTTGAATCAATGCCTGACCGGTCGTTTATTTAAACACCAATATTTTTACGGGATAAAGAAACGTCTGACAATTATGCGTGCACGTGGTGATTTTGGCACACCAGACCATATTGTACTAGTGTGTTAACCTACGAAGATTTGCGGACTAAAATAACTGGCACTGGTACACTACGTGGCGTCATCAGAGACAAGGTGGCGTCTGGTGAACGAGGTATCATATAAGATATCTGGGAGTAAACTTAGAAATTATTTAGAGTTCAAGAGAAACACGATTAAATGATGACTAACTGAAACCCTCAGCTGCCGATAGGTGTTGATATACCTCGATGTGAACAGCTGAAAATGTGTGCCCCGACCGGGACTCGAACCCGGGATCTCCTTCTTACATGGAAGACGCTCTATCCCTTTTTTTTTTTAATCTCATTTTGTTAGCTTTCGTTCGATGCATCTGCTCGGGGTGGACGTCGTAGGACACCCATTTAAGTTCGTCGTTGATCGTTTAACTCAGGTTTTTCTTTTACTACAGAGCGCAGCCAGCCCTCTGACCGAACACGCTGAGCTACCGTGCCGGCGGCCATTTCACTCATTACTCGCGGCTTTACTGCCGATTCCCGTAAGTGTTCGGGCACTGTTTGTGCATCTGCACAGAAAAAGATGGTCAAATGGCCGGTGAGCCTTAACTATAATGGATGTCTGAAAGAACAGATACCATCTTCATATATGATAAAAAATTACTTGCTAACGTCAGAAAATTCGAAATAATATCCACCAAAACTCGGCAAAAAACGTACCTCGGTATATTCATCCATTTTGAATATGTATGGGGTGGCCTGTCTTAGCTGCCTCATCTTGTGTAGGCCTGTAATCCTTACATCATCAGTTTTCTCACTGGTTTGCTCCTCACCTTTGCCAACTTCCTGTTAGAAACATTTCAATCTCTGTGTTCTGTCTTCCCCCACAATTATTGGCTTTATGACTACATCTTGCACAATAGAAAATGTTCCATCCCGACCCTTCTATTAGTCTGTGTTTTCCATATATTCTGGACAGGTTCTCCACTTTTCCGCGCGCTGTTCGAGGGTGGAACAACCGAGAATTGTTATGAAGGTCGTTTGGTGAACTCGCTGCCAGCACTTTTGTCACATAGAGTCGGCGCGGGTCACGCCAAACTCGCCAGCCTGGAAAGCCAGCCGCAACGGACTACAGACATCAGTCGTGTTCGACTGCGCTTTCGCCACTTGGCATCACTTATTGCTAGGTTCTCGATTTGGTTTGCACTCCAGACTCGTCTTCCCATCGTGTTGTCTTGTTGTCGTCCACCATTGTTGTTGTCCTTAGTGGTTTTCGGCAACTCGCCATTCGGCGCCCTCGGCCGATCGTGTCGTGTTCCGGTTACTATACATTGGACTGGACTGCTTTCAATCGAAGCCTCTTAGGGCGACCACAAAACTTTGGCTAGGCGTTTTCCATTCTGAGCACTGATAGACACAGTGTAATCGGCTTCCAAGGTACTGAGATGATGGCTCCGAGCAGTATGGGACTTAACTGCTGAGGTCATCAGTCCCCTAGAACTTACAACCACTTAAACCTAACTAACCTAAGGACATAACACACATCCATGCCCGAGGCACGACTCGAACCTGCGACCGTAGTGGTCGCGCGGTCCCAGACTGTAGTGCCTAGAACCGCTCGGCCACCCAAGCCGGCGACGTCCAAGGTACTCCTCAACAACGAACACTAATAAAAACGATGCAGCACGTCCCTTTGCAGAATTTAGCTTAATTTCGTGCTAGTTAAATAATTGTCATATACGAAATTGTCTTTCATATAGACTTACGTTTGTTACGTAAACTGTATGCTGTGCTTCCCAGATAATCGCATTGCAATAAATTTTTATTTGCCAATTGCACCTCTCTTTTAATGCCCAGAAAAGCAGTCGTTTCCTTTCTCCGACATATCCACCTGCTTTCCAACAACGCTTACACTGGGGTGACTACAACCATGCGATAGCGATATGTACATGTACAGATGACGGTAGTATCACGTACAAAAGATATGCGAGGCCTGTTCAGAAAGTAAGCGCCAATTGATTGCCAAATTGAAACCACAGTGAACATCAGAAATGTTTTACTTGTAACAATTAGCTACACCTTTCAGCTACTTCTCTACGTAGTCGCCGTTCTGACTTAGACTTTTGTCATAGCGTTGTACCAACTTTTCAATAGCCTCATCATAGAAGGCAGCCGCCAGTGCTTTCCGCCAATCCTCCACGCTGGCCTACACCTCGTTGTCTGTGTCAAAATGTTGTCTTCAAAGACAGCGGTTCATATGACCAGAGATGAAACTCAGGGGGAGACAATTGCGGACTGTGTTGTGGGTAATCTAACATTTCCATTTGAAAACGATGCAGGAGCATCTTCATTGCCCCTGCAGAATGCGGCTGAGAATTGTCGTGAAGACGAAACAGCACGACAGTTATGTAATGTTAGCTGCATAGCTTCAGGCGAAGTTTCTCACCAGGCCCTCGTACTTGGCGGCAGACACTATTTTCTAGACATCTTTACGCACTCACTGCGAGCTCAGAAATGAGAAGAGCGACGTGATGCTAACTGGGGTTATACTAGAGACACTACCCAACACATCTGTGCAAAGCTTTATCGGATTTTCATAGTCGTTTCCATTTCGCGACCGATCGGAGCTTACTTTCTGAACGCCCCTCATAAATGGGCAGGGCATTGAGGAAGCTGTCATTTGTGCTCAGCTGATTCACGTGAAAAGGCTTCCGACGTGATTATGGCCGCACGACGGCAATTGACAGGCTTTGAACACGCAATGGTAGCTGGAGGTAGAGGCATAGGACATTCGTTAGCGGATTCAATATTCCCAGATCCTCCCACCACGGACGACGCACGGGCCGACGACCTTCATTTAACGACCGAGAGCACCGGCGTTTGCGTAGAGTTGTTGGCGCTAACAGACAGGCAACACCTCGTGAAATAACCGCAGAAGTCTACATGGGACGTACTACGAACGTATCCGGTAGGACACTGCGGCGAAATCACGCGTTAATGGGCTGTGGCAGCAGCCGACCGATATAGCTGTCTTTGCTAACAGCACGATGTAGCCTGTAGCGCCTCTCCTGCGCTCTTGACCATATCGATTGCACCGTAGCCAAATGGAAATCCTTGGCCTGGCCCTGGCCCGATCGGATGAGTCGCACTTTCAGTAGGCAAGAGCTGATGGCACAGTTCGAGTGTGGCACAAACTCAGGAAGCCATAGACCCATGTAGTCAACAAATCACTGGGCAAGCTTCTGGTGGATCCATAATAATGTCGTGTGACCAGGCCCTACCGTCGGGTAGACCGTTCGCCTGGTGCAAGTCTTTCGATTTGACCCCACTTCAACGACTTGCGCGTCAATGTGGATGAAATGGAAATGATGATGCTTAGGACCACACAAAACTGAGTTCCTGAGCGGAGAAAATCTCCGACCCAGCCAGGAATCGAAACCGGGCCCTTAGGATTGACATTCCGTCGCGCTGACCACTTTTTTGTTTTGTTTTGTTTAATCTCATTCTCTTCGGTTTCATTCGTTGCATCTGCTGGGGGCGGGCGTCGTAAGACACCCTTTTCAGTTCGTCCTTGATCCATTAACTCAGTTTTTTTATTACAGAGGGCAGAAAACCCTTGACCGAACACGCTGAGCTACCGTGCCGGCAATATAAACTTTACACTTGAGGGAAGACTTGAACCAAGGACCTCGCGTTTCGCAGTTGCTCACGTTAACCACGACACCACAGCGCTCCTGACCACTCAGCTACCGGGGCCGAACGGTGGATCCATAATAGTGTGGGATGTGTTACACGGAATATGTGGCGGTTCCAAACTGCTTTATTTTCTTCGTTTGTCGTTTTTTGTCCTCGGTGTCGACGTACTGCGTTGCTACACTGGCTGAAGAAATGGGTTGTGGATTCCGACACTGACTACTGCAAACTATATAGCTGACAGGTGCACAGTTGTGTTTCATAGTACTTTAATTTCACTGCCCACAACCCCCCCCCCCCCACAGTAATACACAATTATATGTGTATGGCCAGTGCACTATTGTTTAACTTGTGATAAGCCTCATTAGTAGTTTGCAGGCGAAACTCCATATACTACTACAATAGTTTACTGTTGAAAATCTACGTGCAGTGAAACCTAACCACAGAGTTCACAGTTCTTGAAGAATAAACAGGTACATATGGAAACAGCCACTGTAAATGGTTTTTACACACGGCCAACTGTTCAACACTTATTTCACAGTTAAATTGAAGCGTTGTTGTTGTTCTAACCAACAGAGGTTTCTCGTCTGAAACTCGCCAGTGGACTGACTGTCTCGTGACCAAAAATTGGGCCCTTATATACCATCACAATAAGCGGTACTGAAACTACACATTGTTAGAAGTTAAATTTACAGAAATTAAAATTAAAACTTAACTCACTCAATTAACTGAATACATCGAAAAATTGCGTCTTTTTAACAGTTTCTTCTTCTACGAGGTTTAGGCCAAATTATTTGTTTAAATCGTGACATTAACAAATATAGTTACGTAAACAATACTGTTAACTACTTTGGAATTAATGAAGGGAAGGTTTTGCTAACATATTTTTGAATAGAGCTAAACAGATACTTTCAGATTACTAGTAATTCATCTTCCAAATGTTTACAACTATTACAGGATTTTTACTCGTTTATATGTCAACAATAGAATTTAAGTTACGAAACAATCACTGATTTCATCCTATAACAAACGATTCTAACTAGGAATAGTCAAAATAAATTAGAGAATCAATTACATACATAAAACTAAGCACGAAATCAGATTTGATGTTATATTATTTAAAACAGAGGGCTAATCTTTCTCTTTTATGGAAATGCAGATTATATTCATGTATGTAATGATAATTAGTTAAAAGTAACAAAACGAATTTAAGGAGGCAAATGGAAAAACTAGAGGGGAATTAAAATTATCCCAGCTTGCTTCGTCACATCACTCCCTCATTGGATCGACCAGGTAGATAGTGCTAATAGCTAACTGGACAGTTCAATGACCACTAGTGATTCGAGAAATTGGGTTTAAAATATACACTCACACACAAATTTATTACATACGAAATGTTATCAAAAACTGCAGGAAATACGTTTTTCAAATTCTAAGTTACGTCAACTGACCATACGAAAATGCCAATACAAAATAATTACAAACAAATCAAAAAATGTCCACGAGTTACCCTTCTAACAAAATTTATGCATCTTCACCATAAGAAATGTCCTTTTTGGGTTAAACAAGGATTACATTTTCAAACACATACCACTTTGTACACGTCCTGTTCTGCTAAACAAAATAAATCCTCATGGGTTGACAAAAACTACATTGCAGTTCTCGTGCTCAATGTTGAGTATTTTTCACAAGCACCTTCACTTGTTCACAGAGTTTTTACACACTTTCTTGCCAAGCTGTACACGCCTTCAACAGGTCCAGGTGGCAGTTAGTTAGGAAAGGCACTGCGATCAGTTCCCTTGGAGGTGGTGCTCCTCCGCCACAGCACATGAAAAAAAGAGACAAAATGCCCTACTTTAGTACACTTATACTTCTAAGTTAAGTCTAAGAAAATGTTTAACACTAATGGCAAATGATAGTCATTACATCATAAATAAATACATTACGTAGTTCTCATAATATTACAATAATTAGCATTAAAATTGACTATAGTACGAAAGGTTTGGGCTCGTAAAAATTTGAAATCAAGTACACATTACACTACAAAACATTACTCTAAGTAAGTCTGAAAGTGGTCAAACTTGAAAGAGTTGGGTTTCTTTTCCATTTGCAAAATAGCAAACTCTGAAGATGTACATCAAAACTCAAGATGTGCATTACCTCTAGTAGATACTCAAGATGTGCAGCAGTATAGATTTACTAATCATTATGAAGAAAGAACAGAGTCACCATTACATAGCTTAATTACCATTCAAACCAAAATTAAGGGGATGGAAGTTGTTCCACACCATTGTCTCTTTTCTCTAATCAGCTTCCCAAACAACGAATGAAATCTTGTGGCTGACAAAAATGCACCCTCTCACCGGGCACCATTGTTCGCTACAGGTTTGAAGAACATTTTGGACAATTCACGCGCATGATGTGGTCACCCAGATCGCCCGACATGAACCTCATCGAACATTTATGGGGCAGAATCGAGAGGTCAGTTGGTGCACAAAATACTGCGCCGGCAACACTTTCGCTGTTATGGACGTCTACAGAGGCAGCATGGGTTAATCTTTCAGCAGGGGACTTCCAACGTCTTGCTGAGTCCGTGACATGTCGAACTTCTGTACTACGCCAGGCAAGAGGATGCCCGACTCGATATTAGCAGGTACTCCATGAGTTCTGTCGCTTCAGTGTATATCCTACTCCAAAGAAAGGTAATCTGCATTTTGTGACCAACACTGATTCTGACTTCCTTTCTCATTTGTAATGGATTCGCCGCTTATTTTATATAACAGCGAGATAACACAAATACAACGCATGCTACTGACAAGGGAACCTCCCCATCGCACCCCCCTCAGATTTAGTTATAAGTTGGCACAGTGGATAGGGCTTGAAAAACTGAATACAGATCACTCGAGAAAACAGGCAGAAGTTGTGTGGAACTATGAAAAAAATAAGCAAAATATACAAACTGAGTAGTCCATGTGAGAGATAGGCAACATCAAGGAGAGTGTGAGCACAGGAGCGCCGTGGTCCCGTGGTTAGCGTGAGCAGCTTCGGAACGAGAGGTGCTTGGTTCAAGTCTTCCCTCGAGTGAAAACTTTAATTTTTTGTTTTCAGACGAGCAGTATTGTTTACGTGATCGTGTGTCAATTATCAAAGTTCAGGCACTCACACATAATCAACCTCGCTCTCCAAAATTCCAGGACATGTTCAGATTTGCTTGGACATATGCAGGATTTGTCCGTCTACACACGGAAAAAATTGAAAACGTTAAAAACATATGTTTTGACAGAGCACAGGGGGAAACTGTGCGACTGCGAAACTGTTGCATTCATTTGTTGCAGTTTATGTGACAAACTCTTATGTTTTCATCACTTTTTTGGGAGTGATTATCACATCCGCAAGAAAACCTAAATCGGGCAAGCTAGAATTTGACAGAGCACTGAAAGACCTAAGTCAAAACGAGGCCCCGTCAGAAGTTGTGATAGCCTTGGAAGATCCAGCCGCAACAAAACTCTTCATTCGCCAAGTGTACAAGTTAGGTGGGTCGACAACATATTCCTGTGATGTGACGCACATGCCGTCACCAGTGTCGTATTGGAATATATCAGACGTGTTTTCCTGTGGAGGAATCGGTTGACCTATGACCTTGCGATCAAATGTTTTCGGTTCCCATTCGAGAGGCACTTCCTTTCGTCTACTAATCGCACGGTTTTGCGGTGTGGTCGCAAAAGACAGACACTAGACTTGTTACAGTGAACAGAGACGTCAATGAACGAACGGACAGATCATAACTTTGCGAAAATAAAGGAAGTACACTTTTCCCCCGCGGGAAGATTTGAACCAAGGACCTCTCGTTCGGCAGCTGCTCACTCTAACCACGGGACCACGGCACTCCTGAGCTCACATTATCCTTGATGTTGCCTATCTTTCGCATGGACTACTCAGTTTGTATATTTTGCTTATTTTTTTCATAGTTCCACACAACTTCTTCCTGTTTTCTCGAGTGATCTGTATTCAGTTTTTCAAGGCCTATCCACTGTGCCAACTTATAACTACATCTGAGGGGGGTGCGATGGGGAGGTTCCCTTGTGAGTATCAGCATGAAGGAGTCTTTTTTTTAGCAAGTCATTTCATGAGACAATTTGAAGAAAAATTCGAATGCAGACTGGCAGATATTTTGAAAAAGCATCTGAATCGGATATCTGAATAGCTATAACACTAGGCTGGTTTCCAACATTGAGTAAGATACGGATATATTTATATCAAATAGAAACGTGAAATATGAAAGGGTGTGAAGTGTACGTAAACTGACTAATTAAGAAACTGGCCACAATTAATAGGAGACAGTACATCTTCACTCTTCAGAAAAAAAGAGAAAAGGCGAGTAGGGGGAAAAGGTACGAAAATGAGTCAAATGAATCTTTTCCTCGGTTAATTGTAAGGGGAAATGGTCAACAAATGAGAAAGAGAAGTGGAAGGGAAGGGGCCAGTAACTCGGGAAACAACGAATCTAATTACGCACCTTCCTGTAACCTGCGTAACGACGCTGCAGCTCCTCCGACTGCGTAGGGTCCAGCGACTGAGGAGTGAGCGGGGAGAAGAGAACAGCAGTTCTCCAAACTCTTCGTGACGCTGCCGTCCAGACCAACAGTCTTGAAATGTGTTCAAACGCTACAAGGAAACTCGGTCATGGTTCGTTCAAAGTAGTCACAAAGAACAAGAAGATTTTCTCCAGTCAAGGGTGTTATTAGCTTTCCTGCACTAACTACCAAATGCAGAGAAAAATTATACGAAAAAAATGGTTCAAATGGCTCTGAGCACTATGGGACTTAACATCTGAAGTCATCAGTCCCCTAGAACTTCGAACTACTTAAACCTAACTAACCTAAGGACATCACACACATCCATGCCCGAGGCGGGATTCGAACCTGCGACCGTAGCGGTCAGCGCCTACAACCGCACGGCCACACTGGCCGGCTACGAAAAAAAAAAAAACCTCGAAAGAAAATTACATACTTTCGGATATGTAAGATGTACGAAATATAGAGATCTGTAAAAAGGAGATTAATTTGAGGGCAGTGTTACAGAAATGGAAGGCGACGTAGATAAAAATAAAGATAGGAGATACGATACTACGAGATGAATTTGACAGAGCACTGAAAGACCTGAGTCAAAACGAGGCCCCGTCAGAAGTTGTGATAGCCTTGGAAGACCCAGCCGCAACAAAACTCTTCAATATGGTGTGAAAGATCTATGAGGCAGGCGAAATACTCTCAGATTTCAAGAAGAGTGTAATAATTCCAGTTGCAAAAAAAGCAAGTGCTGACAGTTGTGAAAATTACCGAACTATCAGTTCGTTGGATGGGTACAAAATACTGGCCCGAATTATTTACGGAAGAATGCAAAAACTGGAAAAATCGACCTCGGCATAGCCCGGTTTGGACTTCGGAGAAATGTGGGAAGACTTGAGGCAAAACTCAGAATACGGAGCCACGTTGGGTAGCCGAGCGGTCTGAGGCGCCTTATCACGGTCCGCGCGGCTCTCCCCGTCGGAGATTCGAGTCCTCCCTCGGACACGGGTGTATTTCATGTCTTGTTTAAGTTAAATTAAGTGGCGTGTAACCTTAGGGACCGATGTCCTGACCAGTTTGCTTCCATAAGACCTTACCACAAATTTCCTATTTTCGGAATACGACTTACCTTGGAAGGTATTTTAAGGGAAGGCAAACCTACAATTATACCATTTGTAGACTTACGGAAAGCTTTTGATACTGTTGACTGGAATACTCTCCTTGAAATTCTGAATGTAGCGGGGGTTAAATACAGGCAGCAAAAGGCTTTTTACAACTTGTACAGAAACCAGACGGCATTTATAAGAGTCGAGGGTCATGAAACTAAGCTGTCGTTGAGAAGGGAGTGAGACAAGTCCCTGATATTGTTCAATATGTACACTGAGGAAGCAGTAATGGAAATCTAAGAAGAATTTGGAGAAGGAAGAGCAGTCGAATGCAATGAACAGTGTCTTGAAAGGAATATATAAGATGAACATCAACAAAAGCAAAAAAAAGGTAATGGAATGTTGTAGAATTAGATGGTCCTGAGGGAATTAGACTAGCAAACGAGACACTTAAAGTAACAGATGTGTTTAGCTATTAGGGCAGCAAAAAACTGATGATGGGCGAAGTAGAGAGGATGTAAAAGGTAGACTGGCAATGGCAAGAAAAGCGCTTCTGAAGGAAAGAAATTTGTTAAGATCGGATATAGACTCAAGTTTTAGGAAGTCTTTTTTGAATGCATTTGTCTGGATTGAAGTGAAACATGGAGGATAAACAGTTTCGACAAGAAGCGAACAGAAGCTTTTGCGATGTGGTGCTACAGAAGAACGCCGAATATTAGATGGGTGGATCACATAACCAATAGATTGATACTGAATAGAATTGGGCAGAAAAGAAATTTGTGGCACAACTTGATTAAAAGAAGGGATCGGTTGGTAGGACAAATTCTGAGACGTTTGACTGTTTGAGGGATGGGGGGGGGGGGAGGAGGGGGGAAGGGGGGTAAATGTCGAAAAGAGAGACCAAGAGATGACTACAGTAAGCAGATTCGGAAGGATATAGGTTACAGTAGTTATTCGGAGAAGAAGAGGCTTCCACAAGATAGAGCAGCATGGGAACTTCATCAGACCACTCTTCGCATTGAAGATCACAACAAAATTAAATATCTTTGCGTGATATCTACTTTCGTTTACTGTGACCGTTCCATTCTGTTGCCGATTCAGTGACCATAAACTGTCCAGTATATGCAAACTATTTGTCATTAAAATTGCAACACTAGTAAGAATATCAAATAACGAAATTTTAAATATATTGCATACAGCTTATATGGGAACGTACACATGACTAAATGGGGGATTTGCCGGGTGCGGTAAATACACTGTTCAAA
The DNA here is from genome assembly GCF_023864345.2 of Schistocerca serialis cubense. Classification (NCBI taxonomy): domain Eukaryota; kingdom Metazoa; phylum Arthropoda; class Insecta; order Orthoptera; family Acrididae; genus Schistocerca; species Schistocerca serialis. The sequence continues at coordinate 1,083,081,336 of NC_064639.1, forward strand.
GGAAATAGGGGAACATGTCCGGTACGCTAAATCTATTCTGATACTGGCGGTAACTGTGATCTTATTGCATGTCTTGAGATCTTCGTTTTCAGCGTTATCAACAATTAAATTCATCCACAATCTGCTGGCTGTGTTATGCACATCTCTGGCCACACATACAAATACTGCGACTAACAAAAAATATGAGAGTTGAACCATCGAAAGACGGAACCGCAGCACATTTTGCCCAACAACTTTTACTGATAGAGGAACGCACTTATCCTACTGACCAAACGACCCGCCTCATTAAACGCAGCAGTGATTTCTGCAGCATAGCCACCGCTGAAAACTAACTCATTGATCAAATTTATCCAAACATTGTACTCAACTATACCAATCCGGACTGGTTATTCGAAAGGGCAATTTTGGCAGCTAAAAATAATATTGTCGACGACATCAAATTTAATATTCAAAAGAAAATTCCCTGTGAAGAGAGAATATACAAATCGATCGACACAATGGTAAACGTTGAAGAAAGTGTGAACGTCGCTATTGAGTTTCTAAACTCTTTGCAAGTTCCAGGAATGCCATTACACTACCTTCGAGTTAAAACTGGATCTCCGATCATACTGCTCAGAAATCTCAACCCAGCAAAACTATGTATTGGAACAAGGATGATCATGAAACTGCTATCGAATAAAATCTTCGAAACCGAACTTATATCGGGAAGATGCAAATGATACACACTACTTATCCCCAGAATACCACTGACCTCTACTGAATTGCCATTCCAGTTCAAAAGACTGCAATTTCTGATCTAATTAGCCTACAGTTTTACAATTAACAAAGCGCATGGACGTGCTTCAAAATATTGCGGCATCAACCTCAAAGACTCCTGCTTCTCTCACGGTCAACTATACTTAGCTTGCTGTCGAATAGGAAATTCGAAATATTTGTACATACGTATCCCGGTTAGATGAGTAGATCACATAACTAATGAGGAGGTATTGAATAGAATTGGCACCAAGGGATCATCAATTTAGTATTGGAGGGCAGCGTGGAGGGTAAAAATCGTAGAGGGAGACCAAGAGATGAATACACCAAACAGATTCAGAAGGATGTATGTTGCAGTAGGTATTGGGAGATGAAGAAGATTGCACAGGATAGAGTAGCATGGAGGGCTGCATCAAACCAGTCTCTGGACTGAAGACCACAACAACAATAACGTATCCCGGATAACAAAATGAAAAATGTTGTTGATAAATAAATTCTGTAAATAGTTAGAATATGGTTACAATGAAATTTGTTAACCTATTATACTTTAATATTATAAATAATTAGAATTGCTTGCAACAATTTTTTTTACCTCTTACATTTTAAAGTTTATCTTTTTATTTCAACTACCGCACAATCTCATATCAACTCCCTGAGCGAAGCCGGGTACCACAGCTAGTAATGTAATAGAAGGGCATAGGAATCTCAGATGTATTTTGAGGTATCAGGAACCATAATCTGACAGTCTGGAGTGATACAGTGAGCTAACAAATCCAAGAGGCCTGGATTCAAAACATGCAATGAATGAGTTAAATCTATTGGCGGTGAACAGACCCCACAATGCACCCACATTTCAAAATCGGGTAGAAGCATGTTCCAAGATTGACGTGAGACTCGATACAAGGGAAGTATTTTTAGATACAAGAGAATGATGTGTCACTGACGTGTCTACCACGAGAGATCGTAATGTGACCTTCATCGTTTTAGAATCTAGACAAGAAATATTGATTAGTAACATTTCTAGTACGTGTGCCTAATTCATAAGGCAAACTGATGTTTATTGAAGGAAAACTTCCGTTTACATAGTGAAAATGAGCACACGGCGAATATAGACAGAGGGGTGTTTGCACTGGGTAAAGCAACAGCTGATGTACTGTAATCTGAATTGAACGGCGTGACAAAAGACTTGAGCCATGGGCCTCTGAATTTGGGAATTTCAGGAAGGACGTTGGACGGCTTCGTAGTATGCGTCACGGGCACTTGAGGCACAGGGCGACAGAAGAGGGAGGGGAGGCTCAGGGCATACATAATGAAAAACCAGGAGTGCCAGGACAGAATAACGAATTACAGGAGTAAGTTGTGGAAGAACTACGTCAGAAACGAGCTGAGCCTCAATTCATGAGGTAAGTGGCATACTTTCTTGAGCAGCAAGATTAGAGCAGATGGAGAGAAAACTTAAGATTGAATGGAATCAGCTACAATGTTAGTGGACGTACAGTTGCAAAGATGATTTGGTAGAAGACACAAGAAGACTTTCTGAACCTGTGGAAAAACCATACGACGTTAACACGCCTATAGCGCCTTACTGCGAGAATGAAACTGCTATTGGACAACAAGAAGAAAAAAGCTCCTTTCTACCGAATGACATAAGAGGTGAGCTGTATGTGTGTGTGTGTTCGTAGATTAGGGGCGTTCAAAGTCGAGATTATCAGCGCCCATAAAGAGATGAGTTGTGTGGTGTCACCGCCAGACACCACACTTGCTAGGTGGTAGCCTTTAAATCGGCCGCGGTCCGTTAGTATACGTCGGACCCGCGTGTCGCCACTGTCAGTGATTGCAGACCGAGTGCCGCCACACGGCAGGTCTAGAGACACTTCATAGCACTCGCCCCAGTGGTACAGCCGACTTTGCTAGCGATGGTTCACTGACTACATATGCTCTCATTTGCAAAGATGACAGTTTAGCATAGCCTTCAGCTACGTCATTTGCTACGATCTAGCAAGGCGCCATTACCAGTTACTACTGATGCTGTAAAACCTGTACCGTCAATAGCTATGTTCACCAATTATGGATTAAAGTTAAGTATTCCAGAAGATACGTACGTTTTTTACTAGTCTCATTTCCGTGTCCTGTTCCAGACCTCACGCCAGCTTGCGTGAGCTTAAACGCGTGCCTTTCGGCTTCCTGTCATAGTGGATTGGCTGTCTTGCCAGTCCACAACAAGTTGTTTCGACAATTACATCATGGGGCGCCATGGTTAACCTGACTCTTCAACTGCTATTTACTGCACTGCAGAGTATAAACTTCGTGGTAAATGGCGGAAATTATTATACTGAGGAAAGGTAACTCGATTTTCCAATGCGTCCGAAGTCACATCGACCCATATACTTACTAAACACTTTAGATATAGTGCTAGGACGCCTGTCAAGCAAAAGAATAATTGATGTGCACCAGCTAGGAAATGTAAATGAAAATCAGTTGGGTTCTGCAACGGAAAGTCCACTGAGGAATCAATTAGTAGGGCAATAAACATCATACAAAATTCACGAGAGTATGTGGTGCGAGTAGAGGTGGATATGGCAGCTGCGTTTGATTGTTGCTTGTGATGGGCGGCGTTATACTCACGGCTGCGCGACTTGGTTTGTCCAGTTGTGCTGTTCAGTAGCGTTAGAGAATGATCTAGAAATACTTACAGTTAGTAGGTTTACTTAAAGCCCATCTCTCACACACTGCCAGGAAAGGGGCCACTCCGAGCAGAGGAAAAAAACCCATTGTGATTAGGTTAGTTAACATAGATCTCAGGAGCTCACAACCAAGTATAACACCCGACCATTGTTTTACAGATAGAGCTAACTTCCTACTGTTCTGGTTATAGTAATTTAAATTTTTTAAAATGCGATAAATCACAATAAGAGAGTTACCTAAAGCGATCCAGCTTACGTAAACTATCCGCTGCCAAACGAATAACAACAAAAAATGGAGCTGTACATATAGTAAGTAAACGTGTGCAAGTCACACACAGTTTTATGACGATACTTCTTTCTCGGATGAATGTCATGTCCTTAAGATGCAATGAACATCACCCTTGCATTTTCTTTAGCTTCAACTAGTTTTATCGGGTCACTCCACTTTAGGTACCTGTGGATGGTTTCTCCTGTGTTGTGGTAACAGCCCTCCACCAAGATTTCATAACCCGAGGCGAGGCGGACAAGTAAGCTGGCTATGGCATCCTGCTGTAATGCCTGGAAGGTTTCTGAAACAGCATGGTGCAAGACACTAGATTGGCGCAATGGTAAGCAGAAGTTCCTCGTGTTGCGACGCAACCTTGGTCCCTTACGTGACCTGAGATGAAGCCCTGTCACAACAAACTTGGTCACAGCCACTACATATACTCAGAACTCAGACCCTCTCAGCACTGACACCGACACATACTCCAAGCCAAGCCGTCGCATGTGTGACAGTCAGCTTCATCTACGTCATCGGCTAGCTGCTGGTCTGCCAGCCACAGCTAGACCTGATGATTCGAGCCGGTGCCACCAGGGGGGGACCGCCATCTGGGCGACTTTGTCCGGTTCCTGGGCGTCTTCAGTAAGCTGATCTTGGGTTATGTCACTTGCCTGAACGACAGCCGGAGTGGCTGTCCTGCGCATGCGCCTACTGCCTGTTGAAAGTCGACGCAGGCACCTGCCGCTGTTACTTTGCAGAAGCAGCTCTCCTGCCCGGCATCCCCGCTTTGCCTATGGATGGCAGTTGTGGCTGAAACAACCGGTTTTCGGTTATATATCTTTTTTTTTCATCTCCAGTTTACCCAAACTATTAAAATCGCTGAAAAGAGTCTGTTTCGCAAATAACCGATTTTCAGTTTTTTATTACTATTATTTTCACTAATGAACTAATGGACATTGAACAAATATCGAAATATTCTAAGACCCCTTAAGAGTTTCGGACTATACGTGTCAAGATCAACAGAATCAAAATATAAAATGAATGTCTTAAGTAACTTAAATAAAAGGAAACTTAGTCCATCCACTGTTCGCTGCTTTTCTCGAAAAGTTATGGGGTTGAATATTACAAAAAAATTCACCAGTGTTCTCTACTGATTCTAATTTTTTTAAACGTCTGATCAAAAATCAAGTTGTAATCGAGTGTCATATCACTTTCTGGACATTACGAATAGTCAGTCTTAATCGGTTTAACTGAAGTTGGAAAACTTTATTTTACGTATTAAGTTGCGCGTTTCCAGCGGCTACAGGCAGATAAAGGCATTTTATTTACACACAAGCAGCAGATCTGTTACTTTCTATTTTTATTGTATACTATAAATCAGTTTTCAAACCTTTAACAGACGAATAACAAGGTTTTTGCGTAAAATTTCTAGCGTGCTCTTTATTTAATTATTCCGAATGAAAAAGTGTGTTTTTTTATAAATATAGATTTTACATTTTAATGGGAATTGAAAACAACTGACTTTTTTACTGACGAAACCAGAAACGTCAGTTCAAAAAATTCAAATGAAAATATGCAAAATATAATATCTACCAGAAGAAATTAAGTGGTAACAGTTAAAATTTCAATAACGAATTAACCCGCTAACCAATGTTTATTGCGCAATTTGTTCATAAAAACCGCTTCTACAAGATACTGATCTGTAAGTTCTCTCCTTTCATCAGAAACAGTATCGTTCAAAACCGATACCAGTCTTTCAGAAGTCACAGAGGTTCCTACCAAACTCGTTTCTAAAAGTTTTATTTGAAAACCAAACATTTTACTACCACTGCTATGGCATTTTCACGTATCTGTTTTGTACCCGGTTATCAGTAAAAAACAGAAATGACTGCTGTTAGCCAGACCAAAGACATACCAAAATATACCGGATATTCAGAAATAAAATAGTGGTATCGGTTTTAGCCGCTCTGTTTTTCCTGTCTATAGCGCTGTCCTGGACGATTATATCACCGAGTGCTATGTTTAGGTAGCAGCTGTTGCCTTCACAAGTCATCTACATCTACATCTACATTTATACTCCGCAAGCCACCCAACGGTGTGTGGTGGAGGGCACTTTACGTGCCACTGTCATTACCTCCCTTTCCTGTTCCAGTCGCGTATGGTTCGCGGGAAGAACGACTGTCTGAAAGCCTCCGTGCGCGCTCGAATCTCTCTGACTTTACATTCGTGATCTCCTCTGGAGATATAAGTAGGGGGAAGCAATATATTCGATACATCCAGAAACGCACCCTCTCGAAACCTGGCGAGCAAGCTACACCGTGATGCAGAGCGCCTCTCTTGCAGAGTCTGCCACTTGAGTTTGCTAAACATCTCCGTAACGCTATCACGCTTACCAAATAACCCTGTGACGAAACGCGCCGCTCTTCTTTGGATCTTCTCCGTCTCCTCTGTCAACCCGACCTGGTACGGATCCCACACTGATGAGCAATACTCAAGCATAGGTCGAACGAATGTTTTGTAAGCCAGCTCCTTTGTTGATGGACTACATTTTCTAAGGACTCTCCCAATGAATCTCAACCTGGTACCCGCCTTACCAACAATTAATTTTATATGATCATTCCACTTCAAATTGTTCCGCACGCATACTGCCAGATATTTTACAGAAGTAACTGCTACCAGTGTTTGTTCCGCTATCATATAATCATACAATAAAGGATCCTTCTTTCTATGTATTCGCAATACATTACATTTGTCTATGTTAAGGGTCAGTTGCCACTCCCTGCACCAAGTGCCTATCCGCTGCAGATCTTCCTGCATTTCGCTACAATTTTCTAATGCTGCAACTTCTCTGTATACTACAGCATCATCCGCGAAAAGCCGCATGGAACTTCCGACACTATCTACTAGGTCATTTATATACATTGTGAAAAGCAATGGTCCCATAACACTCCCCTGTGGCACGCCAGAAGTTACTTTAACGTCTGTAGACGTCTCTCCATTGATAACAACATGCTGTGTTCTGTTTGCTAAAAACTCTTCAATCCAACCACACAGCTGGTCTGATATTCCGTAGGCTCTTACTTTGTTTATCAGGCGACAGTGCGGAACTGTATCGAACGTCTTCCGGAAGTCAAGAAAAATAGCATCTACCTGGGAGCCTGTATCTAATATTTTCTGGGTCTCATGAACAAATAAAGCGAGTTGGGTCTCACACGATCGCTGTTTCCGGAATCCATGTTGATTCCTACATAGTAGATTCTGGGTTTCCAAAAACGACATGATACTCGAGCAAAAAACATGTTCTAATATTCTACAACAGATCGACGTCAGAGATATAGATCTACAGTTTTGCGCATCTGCTCGACGACCCTTCTTGAAGACTGGGACTACCTGTGCTCTTTTCCAATCATTTGGAACCTTCCGTTCCTCTAGAGACTTGCGGTACACGGCTGTCAGCCGCGTCGCTACGCTCCGTACGATCGTCCTACTGAAAAAAGAATGTTATTGCTAGTTGAGCTCTTCTGATTCCCGTCCATGAACCTGAAGACGCCATCCTGAGATGACCATCCTGGCATCAATGCTGTGTGTAACATTGACCTCAATATACAACTAACGTATTTCACGGCTGTTACTGTTCGCCTTTAGAAAAGTTAAAGGAACGAAAAAGACAGTCCTTAGGTTGGCTTATTAATGGATGCAAAACTGAAAAAATCAATAAACGTTCATTGGATACATCGACCTAAGAAAAGTGTTCGGTAATGAAAGAGGTGCCAGATGTTTGAAATGATGAAAAAAGTAGGGGTAAGCAGCAGGGGAAGACGGATAATATACGAGGGCTGCTCGGAATGTAAGGTCCGATCGGTCGCGAAAAGAAAACCACAGTGAAAATCAAAAACTTTTTATTCGCAACAGTTAGCCACACCTTCCAGCTACCTCTCTAAATAGTCGCCGCTCCGACTTAGACTTTTGTCGTGGCGTTGTACAAACTTTCCACAACTCTCGTAACAGAAAGTAGCCGCCTGTCCTTTCCGCCAATTCTCTACGCTGGTCTGCCTTTCATTTTTTGTGCCAAAGGTTGTCTTCGGTAGCCAGCGGTTCATGTGCGCGGAGATGAACAACTGAGGGAGCCAATTAAGGGCTGTATTGTGGGTGATCAAACATTTCCCATCGAAAACGCTGCAGGAGTGTCTTCATTGCCTCTGCAGAATGCGGTTGAAAATTATCTTCGAGAAAGAAACGCTTGACATTTATGTTATGTGGGAAACATAGCTTCAGGCGAAATCTCTCACCAGATTCACATGCTTCGCGTCAGACACTGTTGTTTTAGGTATTTCTACCTGATCACTTTGCGCTCTGAACCGAAAAGAGTGAAGTGAAGCGATCGACAGGCACCCTAAAAATACTGCACAACACATCTGTGCAAAGTCCCATCGGATTTTTACAGTGGTATCCATTTCGCGCCTCATATAGCATGTACAAGAATCAAGGGTGGAAGACCAAGAGCGAAGTGCATGGAGTAGAAAGGGTGTAAGACTGGGATGTAGTCTTTCGCTCCTACTGTTCAATCTGAACATCAGAAGAAGTAATGACGGAAATAAAAGAAATGTTCAAGAGTGAGATTTAATCTCACTCTTGAAGGCTAAGGAATCTCAATGAAGAAATTCGCTGATGATGTTGCTATCCTTAGTGAAAGTGAAGAAGAGTAACAAGTTGTGTTGAATGGAATGAACAGTCTAATTAGTACAGAATATGGATTGAGAGTAGCTAGAAGAAAGAGGAAAATAACGGGAAGTAGCAAAAATGAGAACAGCGAGATATTTTACATCAGAATCGGAGATCAAGAAGTAGGTGAAGTTAAGGAATTCTGTTACCAAGTAAGCAAAATAGTTCATGATGAACGGATCAAGGAGGACATAAAAAGCAGACTAGCAAAGCAAACAGGCCATGGCGGGACAAAAGAAGTCTACTAGTATGAAAACCGGGCATTCATTTGAGGAAGAAATTTCTGAGAATATACGTTTGGAGCACAGGATTGTGTGGTACTGAATCAAGGACTGTGGAGAAACAGGAAGATCGGGGAAACGCAGCACTTGAGATGTGGTGCTACACAAGAAAGTTGAAATTTACGTTGACTGATAAGGTAAGGAATGAGGAGGTTCTCCGCAGGATCGGCGAAGAAAGGAACGTATGGAAAACAGTGGCAAGAAGGAGGGGCAAAATGATAGTACAGGTGTTGAGACATCAGGCAGGGAGTAACTTTCCCGTACTAGTGGGAGCTCTGGGGGGGGGGGGGGGGGGGTAAAAGATATAGGGGAAGACAGAGATTCGAATACATCCTACAAATTTTTTTAGGATGTAGATTGCAAGTGTTTCTCTGAGGTGATGAGGTTGGCGGCGGAGGAGAGGAATTCGTAAAGTCACCGTATCAAACCAGTCATAATACTTAAAAAAAAGAAAAGAAAAAAACATAGCTGCTTCCAGTTATTTATCGCCACTGGAGTAAAGTGGTAGTATTGTATCTCTTTTCTTACCTACATGCAGTGTTAAAATGACTCACGTTACTGCAGTACCTTTCGTTACTGCAGCTATTGCTACATATACCTTGTTATTATTATTGCTATGTGTGTAAGTGGCCTGTTTGTATGTTGGCAGCGCTATAGATTGTGTTAATATCGCTGACAGCGGCAAGAGATTCTGTGGTTGGACGGGCTAGCAGTTAGTGAGAATTGTATGGACATGTCGTTCTTAGTGGAGCCTCTGTGTTGGTAGGACATGCATTGTAAAGTGAGACGCAAGGAAATGTAAATGAGGATGGATGTTGTTGGTAAAGTTTGGATTGTGGAATTATTGACAAGCATATAATCTTTAGAATTGGGTGTCACATGAATAAGGTAAAATTTTCTAAATACATTCTTTGCTCTTCAACAAAATCTTTCTTTTGCTAACCATATGCCGGCTAGTAGTTTGAGTGTATAGTAGTTGGAATCGTTTTATTTAGCTGGATGCAGTTGCCGCTTGGTGTAATTGCTGTAGTTCGTGTTATGAAGATTTTCTGTGAGGAAAGTGGCTTTTAAAAAAAAAAAATGTGATTCCTGACTGAAATGAGTTTAGGTAATTAACAGAGTTGGAGGTAGTTTCATATTTCTTTAATATCATATTTTTTGGATTTTTATTATTGTTAGGATTTCTTGCAGTTCAGGACCATTCTTTTGTGTTAATTATGTTGTCAGTGCAAAGCAGTCAGATTGCGGTGGGCTTGTATACTGTGAGTAATAAATGAATAGGTTAAGTCCAAGTTGTCTTTGTCAGGGAAAATTCTGTAGGTCAGTGTTTAAATGATAAAAATAAGTAAAGACATAGTTTCATGTAAAACATATGTACTATGTATACTTACAATTAACTCACTGAGAATCTGCAGTTTCTTCCCAAACGAAATAAGTAAAACGTATTTTCTTCAGTATCAAATTTAACTGTTTTATAACTTGTCAATGATCTTCTTTTCATGAAAGACGTATTTGCATAGCTACACAACAGCTGCTTTCACACACTTCATTACGTCGCTACTAGTTTTGGCCATATAAACTAAGTCAAAATGTTCGTTATAGCATTTTGCTTTCTGGTGCATTACAAATTGTTGCATTACTATTATGTTCCATATGCAAGCGTCAGCGTTGGCGTGTTATTCTGAATCACTTCTGTGCAGCGCATAGGCAATCGCTAGATGCATGAGAAAAGTAATGAGACTGACAACAGTGCAAGTTATCTGGCAACACTGTGTTGTTCTACTTGTGTAGACGGGTGTGTTCATCCCTTACAGATGCTCAGTCCGAGTTTCAGCTCCGTACAACTATCATGTGATTTTTGAAAGCACTATCAGTGAAGTGTGTTTTTGTTGTGTGTTACGAAAATGGAAGAGTGGAATATAGAGCGGCGATAGCAGTCATGCTTTTCTTTTCTCTTAAAGTCGGGGAATCCGTGACTGTGACATTTACAAAGTTGAAACAGTCCTGTGGGGGACATTCCATATCAAGAGTTCAAGGTTTTCGCTGGCATAAATCATTTTTAAAAGGCCGAGAACATGTTGAACAAGAACCACACCCAGAGAGAACTTGAACTTCAAAAAATAACGAAAATGTCGAACGCGTGCGTGCTCTTGTGAGAGTAGGAGCCATATTTAGCAATACGGACAACTGCTAAGCAGCCTGCATCTCGTGGTCGTGCGGTAGCGTTCTCGCTTCCCACGCCCGGGTTCCCGGGTTCGATTCCCGGCGGGGTCAGGGATTTTCTCTGCCTCGTGATGGCTGGGTGTTGTGTGCTGTCCTTAGGTTAGTTAGGTTTAAGTAGTTCTAAGTTCTAGGGGACTGATGACCATAGATGTTAAGTCCCATAGTGCTCAGAGCTATTTTTTGAACTGCTAAGCAATTGATCGACAAAGATATCCTTGAAAGGCTCAGGACAATTGCAGATAATTGTATGCTGCATCATGACAACGGCCCATGTCAGATGGCCACTTCCATCATGGAATTTTTGACCTCAATAAGCGTTCGTCTTGTTCCACAGCCCCGCTATTCACGTAATATGGGTCCTCAAAAACTGCCTTCAAAGGATATCGTTTTGTGACTCTGGAGAACATTGAAAGGATTTTACCGACACATTAAAGACTCTACGAACTGAAGCGTTTTGGCTCTGAAAAAATGGCTCTGAGTACTATGTGACTCAACATCTGAGGTCATCAGTCCCCTATAACTTAGAACTACTTACACTTAACTAACCTAACCCATGCCCGAGGCAGGATTCGAACCTGTGACCTTAGCAGTCGCGTGGTTCCAGCCTGAAGCGCCTAGAACCGCTCGGCCACACCGACCGGCAAGCGTTTTGGGACCGCTACCACGTGCTATCTGTATATAACTACCGAAGGGAACTTGCTTGAAGTAGACAATAACGTTACCTGTAAATTGAAGGGGCTGTGGGGAAGAAAGGAAAGGAGAGGGAGGGGATGACCGCTGCCGACTACAAGGGGAAGTCACTCGGATTCAGCGGTGACAAATAACAATGTGCACCCGACCAGGATTCACTGTGCCATCCGGGACACAGTCTTAGCTCACCCGCGCGGACTATCTCGTCATGCCTCACGGCCGATCCATACTCTCATCGAGCACCACCTATTCTCAGTCTCTGTCCATTCCCTCCACGTTGGTTACTCTGAGATTTCCACAAGAGGTCGGACGTTTATGTGCGTCCACACTGGAGAACATTGCTCAGATATGCTAATCAATCAATTATATGAATGCCTGTTGTGTGTTGTTTCGGAGAAATGTCCGAAAAAAACAGACACCACGCATTCATATAATTGACAATGATGTTATCTGAAGAACATAAAAACTCTGAAACTTACTGGCTGATTGAAACTGTGTGCCGGACCGAGACTCGAACTCGGGACCTTTGCCTTTCACGGACAAGTGCTCTACTATATGAGCAACCCAAGCACAACTCACGCCGGCCGGGGTGGCCGAGCGGTTTTAGGCGCTACAGTCTGGAACCGCGCGGCCGCTACGGTCGTAGGTTCGAATCCTGCCTCGGGCATGGATGTGTGTGATGTTCTTAGGTTAGTTAGGTTTAAGTAGTTCTAAGTTCTAGGGGACTGATGACCTCAGATGTTAAGTCCCATAGTGCTCAGAGCCATTTGAACCATTTTTTTACTTCTGCCAGTACCTCGTGTCCTACCAACCAAACTTTACAGAAGCTCACCTGCGATCCTTGCAGAACTAGCACTCCTGAAAGAAAGGATATTGAGGAGACATGGCTTAACCACAGCCTGGGGGATGTTTCCAGAATGAGATTTTCACTCTGCAGCTGAGTGTGCGCTGATACGAAACTTCCTGGCAGATTAAAAGTGTGTGCTAGTTCTGCTTTCAGGAGTGCTAGTTCTGCAAGGTTCGCAGGAGAGCTTCTGTAAAGTTTGGAAGGTAGGAGACGAGGTACTGGCAGAAGTGAAGCTGTGAGGACAGGGCGTGAGTCGTGCTTGGGTAGCTCAGATGGCGTGTGCATCGCGTTTGTTTGTGGAACGAAGGGTACCATGTGATACGGTTTGGTTACGTTGATCGTGTGATAGTGACATTTGCACATTTGTGGATGTGTTTACGTGGAAGACACTCGAGTTATGTGTGTACATTGATAAATGTCCATTCCTAAAGCAATGATTAAGATAACTGTGTTTGGAACGACAATTTGTCTGCGGCACCGTAACAGTAAAATCCATTACGAAACGGTGGAGTTACTTCGTAAAATGGCTCTGGAATCCATTAAACATGATTATAAACCTCTTGGCAGTGTTCGTAAGTCTTTTGTGGACAGTGGGCTTTATAATAGAGTGACGATAAACCGTAAAAAATTGGAAGCATGCTGAGCAAGCAGTCCGTTTATTAACGCAAGACTGTGTGATAGCGGTACCTACTGACACTGTGTACGGTCTGGCAGGTGCTGTTCAGAGTCAAGATGTTGTTGAAAAACTGTTCAAAATAAAACGTCGGGATGAGCGAAACCAATTGCGATCTGTGTTAGTTCCTTCCTTCTATCAAAGTAACATCAACTGAAGCAGAGATAAAAGCACGACTACAGGCGGGAAACAGATACTATCACTCTCTAGACCCTATATTAAAATGTACAAGTGTCTCGCAACAACTAAAGCTACGGTTGTATAAGACATTAATAATGCCAGTAGTACTTTATGGTTCTCAAACCTGGAGCACTCGAAAACAAGACCTTAAGCGACTGCTAACATTTGAAAGGAAAGTCCTCAGGAAAATATTTGGACCAGTCAGAGATCAGACTACTGGAGAATGGAGAAGACGCCATAACACTGAATTAGAAGAGCTGTACAAGGAGCGTAACATCTTGGGAGTGATGAGAAGCAAAATACTGCAATGGGCTGGACATGTTGTTAGAATGGAGGCAACAAGCTGGCCCAAAATCACAATGGACTGGATCCCGTCAGGCAGCAGACCAGTGGGAAGACCTAGAAATAGGTGGATCGATGGAGTGAGAGAAGACCTGTTGCAGCTGGGAGTCACGGAAAACTGGAGACAGATAGCAGTTGTAGATTTAAGTGGACACGGTAGCTTTAAAATAATCAGAGCAGGTTTATTATTTGATGCCCTGAGGCATAAGCTATTTCAGTTTAAATTACTGGAACGTAATTAAAACTTTTAGCCGCTGAGAGAAGCAGCTTGCAAGTGTAAAGTGCATTGGAGAAGTATTTATTATACTAGGTGCAAAAATGGAAACTATTGGATATTTCTGCCTTTGTGGTGACTTATTTAAGAAACCAAGTGGCATACTTCAATAATTGTGATTCTTCAATTTTTGTAATGTCGAAGTGTATGAATTAGTTTACCTTATTGATGATAGTGTTATCTACAAGTTATTGGATGTTGTATCATGAAATACTGCAGTGATTTTCTCCAATTGTTAAAATATCTACTGCATTTAAAATGAAATGGAGTGAATAACATATCGGTTTCTGTTTATTTCCAGGTTTTTTACACTCCATAATGACTTGGCATTTGTGAATTTAGGAGATGTAATTTTAAGTTTAGTTCCATAAGAAATACACCTGTGATACAGTTAAAAAAAATGGAAAAGCACTTGCCCGTGAAAGGCAAAGGTCCCGAGTTCGAGTCTCGGTCCGGCACACAGTTTTAATCTTCCACGAAGTTTCAAGTTTCATATCAGCGCACACTCCGCTTCAGAGTGAAAATCTCATTCATAAAAACTTTGCTTAATACAAAGTCAGTGTCATTACTTTTCTCACACACCTCGTACGTGGACAGTTTCGGACATTTCACACACTGCTATTCGAGTACGGAAATAGTTGCAGATAGAGATAACCCAGTCAGTAGCCGAACATGTAAGTAAATGACTGCAGGCAGTACACAACTTTATGACGCGTATAGAGCTACCTGTACGCTGAGACGTACTTATGCAGGAAAAACAGCAAACACTGTGCGTTATCCGTCGCCGGAACCGGCGGTGGGTAGGACGCAGACGCAGCGGGGCGATTGGAAGGTGGCAGCGGCGCTACAGAGCGGGCTTTGTTTTTGCGCGACGGGCCCGGTATTAATTATGCAGGCCCCGTGACGAGGCGGCGGCATCGGCGGCGTCCGGCTGCCGGCGGCGCATAATGGCGACCGCGCCAGGACGCGACAGGGGTGGGCCGCCGCCGCTGCCGGGGCCACCCGGAATTAAAAGTGTCCCGGGCCGGGCCGGGCCGGGCCGGCGTCATTATTTTTATGCTCTCGCCGTCTTAATGACGCCGCCCGGAACGACCTCAGAGGGCGTGTCGCGCCACCTTGCTCACAGGAGGACACCGGCGGCCGCAGGCGAGGCGAAGCGGTGATCCGCATGGCTCCACTCCGGGGCCTTCCGCTCCGCTTCCTGCTCTCCGCAGCGCACCGCACCACGCAGCCCGGAGGATCCAGCCGCGGCTAACCGCTGTTGTCCCTCCTACTGTGCGGCCCGGCTGTATGTCAGCTGTGTGCTTCTCGTGGGTGTTTACGTGTTCGAAGCCATGTAGGCCTCAATAACGCTTGGAAAAGGTAGTCCTCTTATCGTGCGACTGGATTCGTGATTTCCTGTCAGGAAGGTCGCAGTTCGTAGTAATTGATGGCAAATCATCAAATAAAACTGAAGTGATATCAGGTGTTCCCCAGGGAAGCGTCCTGGGACCTCTGCTGTTCCTGGTCTATGTGAATGACCTGAGTGACAATCTGAGCAGTTCTCTTAGATTGTTCGCAGATGATGCTGTAATTTACCGTCTAGTAAGGTCATCCGAAGACCAGTATCAGTTCCAAAGCGATTTAGAAAAGATTGCTGTATGGTGTGGCAGGTGGCAGTTGACGCTAAATAACGAAAAGTGTGAGGTGATCCACATGAGTTCCAAAAGAAATCCGTTGGAATTTGATTACTCGATAAATAGTACAATTCTCAAGGCTGTCAGTTCAACTAAGTACCTGGGTGTTAAAATTACGAACACCTTCAGTTGGAAGACCACATACATAATATTGTGGGGAAGGCGAGCCAAAGGTTGCGTTTCATTGGCAGGACACTTAGAAGATGCAACAAGTCCACTAAAGAGACAGCTTACACTACACTCGTTCGTCCTCTGTTAGAATATTGCTGCGCGGTGTGGGATCCTTACCAGGTGGGATTGACGGAGGACATTGAAAGGGTGCAAGAAAGGGCAGCTCGTTTTGTATTATCACGTAATACGGGAGAGAGTGTGGCAGATATGATACGAGAGTTGGGATGGAAGTTATTAAAGCAAAGACGTTTTTCGTCGCGGCGAGATCTATTTACGAAATTTCAGTTACCAACTTTCTCTTCCGAATGCGAAAATATTTTGTTGAGCCCAACCTACATAGGTAGGAATGATCATCAAAATAAAATAAGAGAAATCAGAGCTCGAACAGAAAGGTTTAGGTGTTCGTTTTCCCGCGCGCTGTTCGGGAGTGGAATGGTAGAGAGATAGTATGATTGTGGTTCGACGAACCCTCTGCCAAGCACTTACATGTGAATTGCACAGTAATCGTGTAGATGTACATGTAATAATGTATCAAGGATGGGTCCACCTCTTTCTGCATCTACTTGGATGCTCTGCAAATCATATTTAAGTGCCTGGCACGCGTTTCGTAGAACCACCTTTACAATAATTCTCTATTGTTCCAGTCTCGTAGAGCGCGCAGCAAAAACGAACGCCTATATCTCTCCGTGCGAGCTTTGACTTCCCTTATTTCTGCTCGGTTCGCAGGAGAGCTTCTGTAAAGTTTGGAAAGTAGGAGACGAGGTGCTGGCAGAAGTAAAAGCTGTGTGGACGGGGCGTGAGTCGTGCTTGGGTAGCTCGGTTGATAGAGCAAAATGGCTCTGAGCACTATGGGACTTAACATCTGAGGTCATCAGTCCCCTAGAACTCAGAACTACTTAAACCTAACTCACATATATGCCCGAAGCAGGATTCGAACCTGCGACCGTAGCAGTCGCGCGGTTCCAGACTGAAGCACCTAGAACCGCCCGGCCACACAGGCCGGCTTGGTAGAGCAGTTGCCCGCGAAAGGGGAAGGTTCCGAGTCCGAGTCTTGGTCCGGCATACAGTTTTAAGTTGCCAGGAAGTTCCCTTATTTTGTTATGATGAACGTTTCTCCACATGTAGGTCGGCGCCAAAAGAATATTTTCGCTTTAGGAGGCGAAAACTGGTGATTAAATTTCGTGAGAAGATTCTGCCACAACGAAAAACGCGTTTGGTTTTATGGTGTCCACCAAAATCCTGTATCATTTCAGTGACACTCTCTCCCCTATTTTGCGATAATACAAAACGTGCTGCCCTTCTTTGAACTTTCTCGATGTATTCCGATCTGGTAAGGATCCCACACCGTGCAGCAGTATTCTAAAAGAGGACGGACAAGCGTAGTATAGGCAGTCTCCTTAGTAGATGTGTTACATTTTCTAAGTGTCCTGCCAATAAAACGCAGTCTTTGGTTAGCCTTCCCCACAACATTTTCTATATGTTCTTTCCAGTTTAAGTTGTTCGTAATTGTAATTCCTAGGTATTAAGTTGAATTTACGGCCTTTAGATTTGACTGATTTATTATGTATCCGAAGTTTAACAGATTTCTTTTAGCACTCATGTGAATGACTTCATACTTTTCGTTATTTAGGGTCAATTGCCAATTTTCGCACCATACAGGTATCTTTTCTAAATGGTTTTGCTATTTGTTTTGATCTTCTGATGACTTCACTAAACGATAAACAATAACATCATCTACAAACAACCTAAGATGACTGCTGACATTGTCTCCTAACTTGTGTACATAGATAAGGACATAAC
The DNA here is from genome assembly GCF_023864345.2 of Schistocerca serialis cubense. Lineage (NCBI taxonomy): Eukaryota > Metazoa > Arthropoda > Insecta > Orthoptera > Acrididae > Schistocerca > Schistocerca serialis. Next base: position 1,083,098,914 of record NC_064639.1, read on the forward strand.
CTTGGGGAACGCCAGAAATCACATCTGTTCTACTTCGCAGGTACACAAATTATCGTTTTGCTTTATCACCTACACATGCTTCATCACTGTTATGAGATGCTGGGTGATATTTTTTTTATTATTTACCTGAAATGCAGATTATTTTTAGGTTAAGGAATACGATACATCAGATTTTGTTGTCATTTAAACTGTGTCTACGCTTTACTTTCTACTTTACGTTGTGTGAGTCCTGTGGCTGCCAACCAAAATCAGCCAAAGGTCTTAATTAGTAGGCCATGCCATCTGCAATCATGAGGAATGTTAGAAAATCATCTGCATTAATTTTTTTTGTTTATTATCCAAAATTAATATAAAAGTTCTGCTGAAATTTGTGGCATATGCCCGTTTTTGACATTAGCATTGTAGTATTTTGCTAGTCCTTATCTGTAACACGTTTGTTTTTATATACCATACGTGTTTTGGTGTAGATGAGCTGAATCTGTGGACTTCGATAGAAGTTTTTGGAAGCCTAGAAATAGTTCACCGTACCTAAGTTTGACAAAACTTTTATCGATGTCTGCAGGTTCATCTCATCTATACAAAAACACTATTAGCACATATTAAACAATCTTGTCACAGCTAACGCCTAGTAAAATATTACAACGGTAAGGCAAAACTGGACATATGCCGTTAATTTTAACAGAAATTACAATTTAATAACTGGATAATAAACTAAAAAAAGTACGATCCAGACGATTTTCTAACACTTCTCATGTTCGCAGAGGACATGGTGTGCTAATTTAGACCTGTGGCTGATTTTGGTTGGCAGCCACAGGACACATACAATGTAAAATATAAAGTGAAGTGCAGATACAGTTTAAATGACAACAGGATCTGATCTAGCATATTAATCAACCTACAGATAACCTCTGCATATGTATTTCACGAAATTAATTAAAAAACCAACTGAGGATCAAGAACTGTGGCGAAATATGTGTGGGCAACAAAACACAACAATAATTTGTCTACTTGCAAAAAGGCAGAACCATTGTTAACTCATTATTATTCTTCCGCAAGTACGGGCTCTGAGTTCAAATCTCCAGCATGATGCACTCACAATGAGTACCGAAATATGCGAAACAACAGCATCATTTTCTAATCTTATATTTTATCTTCCGTTCTCTACTGTCTCTTCTCTTTTCAGTATCTTCCTCCACATCCTATTGTAAATTTTAATGCCATACTCTTATGGTTTTTCTCTTTTCCTTTTAGAGCTGCATGAAAATAGAATTTGCATTTCATTCGTTCATTCTTCAAGTAATAATGGCAGTTCCAAATAATTGTTCGATAAATAAATGTTGTAAAATACTAACACCAATTATTTACAGAATAATGGATAGGCTCGTAATGACCGGCTCTACGTTCACAGCATTTGTACATCAAAGAAAAGCTTTTACCAATATTTACTGGGGCACCCTTTCATACTCTGAAGGTGGCACGAATTACGTGCATTTAAAGGTTTTCTAAAACTTGTTAGATCGTACTAATAGTCATGAAAGGGAAGCGATTGTTGAAGGTGGATTATAGCTATTCTTCATATTATTCAACCTGTATATTGTAAATGCACTAACTGAAGCTAAGTACTTGGCTGATCAGTTAAATGGAATGGATAGTGCCTCGGAAAGAGATTGTAAGACGAGTATCAATATAAATTAAACAAGGATAACGGTGGGTTGTGGAATTAACTGAAATCTTCCCGTATCGCCCGGCCTTTTACAAGTATGCCTCCTCCTCTTGTGTTTCTTGAACAGAGTATTCGCTATTACTAGCTGTAACTTGTTACTGAACTCAATTAGTCTTTCTCCTCCCTCATTCCTTGACTCAAGCCCATACTCTACTGTAACCTTTTCTTCTACTGCTTCCCCTACAACTGCATTCCAGTCTCCCATGAATATTAGATTTCCATCCCCCTTTAGTTACTGTATTACCTTTTCAATATCCTCATAGACTTTCTCTATCTCTTCATCTTCAGTTTGCGACGTCGGCATGTATACCTGAACTATCGTTGTCGGCGTTGGTTTGCTGTCGATTCTGATAAGAACAAATCTGTCACTCAACCGTTCACAGTAACACACTCTTTACCTTGCTTTCCTATTCATAACGAATCCTACTCCCATTATACCATTTTCTGATGCTGTTGATATTACCCTATACTCATCTCACCAGAAATCCTTGTCTTCTTTCCACTTCACTTCACTGTCCCCTACTATATCTAGATTGAGCATTTGCATTTTCTTTTTCAGATTTTATGGTTTCCCTACCACGTTGCAGGTTCTGACATTCCACGCCCCGACTCGTAGAACGTTATCCCTTCGTTGGTTATTGAGTCCTTGTCTCATGGTAACCTCCCCTTGCCAGTCCCCTCCCTCAGATCCGAATGGTGGACTATTCCGGAAAGTTTTGCCAATGGAGAGATCATGATGACACTTCTTCAATTACAGGCCACATGTCCTGTGGATGCTCATTATTTGTCTTTAATGCAGTGGTTTCCATTGCCTTCTCCATCCTCATGCCGTTGATTATTGCTGATTCTTCCACCTTTAGGGGCAGTTTCCCACCCCTAGGACAAGAGAGTGCCCTGAACCTCTGTCCGCTCCTCTGCCCTCTTTGAGAAGGCCGTTGGCAGAATGAGAGTGACATCTTACGCCGGAACTCTTCGGTCGCCAATGCTGATAATTAATCAAACTTTATGCGGTGGCGGGATTCGAACCCGGAACTATCGACGTTTTGATTATGAATCAAAGACGCTACCCCTTGACCACGGGTACGAGCCCGAATTGTAAAGTGTACCCAGCAGCAGATATAGACTCAGATCACAATATAGTATGGATGAAGAGTAGGCTAGTAGGCTGAAGTTTAAGACATTAGTCAGGAAGAATCAATACGCAAAGAAGTAGGATTCTGAAATACTAAGGAATGATGAGATACGGTTGAAGTTCTCAAGGCTATAGATACAGCCATAAGGAATAACTCAGTAGGCAGTAAAGTTGAAGAGGTATGGACACCTCTAAAAAGGGTCATCACAGAAGCGGGTAAGAAAAACGTAGGTACAAAGAAGTTAATTACGAAGAAACCATGGGTAACAGAAGAAATATTTCAATTGATTGATTGGAGGAGGAAGTACAAAAGCGTTCCGGGAAACTCAGGAATAGAGAAATACAAGTCCCTGATGAATGAAATAAACAGGAAGTGCAGGGAAGCTAAGACGAAATGGTTGCAGGAAAAATGTGAAGACATCGGAAAAAAATGATTGTCGGAGGAACAGACGCCGCATACAGGAAACTCAAAACAACCTTCGGTGACATTAAAAGCAAGGGTAATAACACTAAGAGTGCAACGGGAATTCTACTGTTAAATGCAGAGGAGAAAGGGCATAGGTGGAAAGAATACATTGGAAGTCTCTGTGAAGGGGAAGATTTGTCTGATCTGATAGAAGAAGGAACAGGAGTCGTTTTAGAAGAGATATGGGATCCAGTATTAGAAACAGAATTTAAAAGAGCTTTGAAGGAGTTAAGATCAAATAAGGCAGAAGAGATAGATAACATTTCTTCAGAATTTCTAAAATCATTGGGATAAGTGGCAACAAAACGACTATTCATGAGAGAAAGCATTTGACAGTGTTAACTGGAACACTCTCTTTCAAATTCTGAAGGTGGCATGGGTAAAATACAGGGAGCGAAGGCTATTTACAATTTGTACAGCAAGCAGATGGCAGTTATAAGAATCGAGGCACAGGAAAGAGGAGCTGTGGTTGGGAAGGGAGTCAGACAGGGTTGTAGCCTCTCCCCGATGTTATTCAATCTGTATATTGAGCAAGCAGTAAAGGAAAAAAAAGAAAAGTTTGGAGTAGGTATTAAAATCCATGGAGAAGAAATAAAAACTTTAAGGTTCGCCGATGACATTGTTATTCTGTCAGAGACAGCAAAGGACTTGGAAGAGCAGTTGAACGGAATGGACAGTGTCTTGAAAGGAGGATATAAGATGAACATCAACAAAAGCAAAGCGAGGATAATGGAATGTAGTCGAATTAAGTCGGCTGATGCTGAGGGAATTAGATTAGGAAATAAGACACTTAAAGTAGTAAAGTAGTTTTGCTATTTGGGAAGCAAAATAACTGATGATGGTCGAAATAGAGAGGATATATAATGTAGACTGGCAATGGCAAGGAAAGCGTTTCCGAAGAAGAGATAATTGTTAACATCGGGTATAGATTTAAATGTCAGGAAGTCGTTTCTGAAAGCATTTGTATGGAGTGTAGCGATGTATGGAAGTGAAACATGGACGATAAATAGTTTGGACAAGAAGAGAATAGAAGCTTTCGTAATGTGGTGCTACAGAAGAATGCTGAAGATTAGATGGTAGATCATATAACTAATGAGGAAGTATTGAATAGAATTGGGGAGAAGAGGAGTTTGTGGCACAACTTGGCAAGAAGAAGGGATCGGTTTGTACGACATGTTCTGAGGCATCAAGGGATTACCAATTTAGTATTGGATGGCAGAGTGGAGGGTAAAAATCATAGAGGGAGAACAAGAAATGAATACACTAAGCAGATTCAGAAGGACGTAGGCTGCAGTAGGTACTGGGAGATGAAGAAGCTTGCACAGGGTAGAGTAGCATGGAGAGCTGCATCTAACCAGTCTCAGGACTGAAGACCACAACAACAACAATGTTGGTGTGTAGAATGTATCAGTCTGGCGACCTACCATCTGACTCAGAGAAGCATCATCCACACAATTCCGAAACCGGCAAGAGCTGACGAGTGCGGGAATTACCGCACAATCAGCTTAACGGCTCATGCATCGAAGTTGCTTACAAGAATACTCTACAGAAGATTTTGTTTCATATAGTTCAGCAACTGTCACCCTCTACACACATTTACAGGCGCCGGCGGCTGTAACTTTGACGCTCTGTATCGTCATTGGATATCGTTCTTCGGACTTGAGTCCCTGTGTAAAATTTGATCTTCTCAGTCCCCTCTACAAGCTATAGAAGTGTGTAGCATGAATTGCGAAACACCCTCCATATGCAAGAAAATTTCGAAATTCAGGAAGTCGTACAAATATCCGCTTGGTACGAGGATTCATTATTTTCGCTCAAATAGGGACCAGTATTGTCACGTTACCCATTCGGAGTTACTTCCATTGAAACGAAAACGATTTAGTTGTGTGGAAGACGTATGCTGGACTGAGAAGCAAGGAAGTAAACCAATACGCCAAAGAGATAAAACTGAATCAGTATATTTCTTCGTTAGTCAAGCGGCCTCAAGTTCTACATGATTTTGATTAATTAATGTAAGAATGTCTCAGAAATGCTCAACAGTATCCTCTCAGAGACAATATAAGACAGCCGTTTCACACCATAGAAAGGCTTACTCGTACTTATCTGAAGATTTAAGACAAGAGAATTCAACAAAAAATTGTTTTCTTGTCAAACACATCAGTCTTCTGAATGGGTTGATGCGGCTCGCCACTAATTCCTCTCTTGTGTCAATCTTTTCATCTCAGAGCAGCAACAGCTTCTTCCGTTCTCACTTACTTGCTGGATGTATTCCAATCTCTGTCTTCTACTACAGATGTTACTCTCTAGAGCTCACTCTAATACCACAGAGGTTATAACCTGACGTGTTGATAGATGCCCTATCTTCATGTCCCCTTTTTCGTCAGTGTAGATCGTACATTTTTTTCCTCGCCGGTTCTGCGGAGAATCTCTTCTTTCCTTACCTTATAAGTCCACCTAATTTTCAACATTTTCTGTAGCACCACATCTCTCAAATGCTTCGATTCTTTTCAATTCAGATTTTCCACACTCCGTGTTTTACTACAGTACAATGCAGTGCTTCAAACGTACGTTCTCAGAAATATCTTTCTCACGTTAGGCTTATGTTTGATAACAGTAAACTTCTCTTGGCCAGGAATGCCCTTTTGCCAGAACTAGTTTGCTTTTTATGTCCACCTTGCTCCGTCTCTCATGGGTTATTTTGCTGCCTTGGTACCAGAATAACTTAGCTTCGTCTACTTCGTGATGCACAATTCTGATGTTAAGTTTCTTGCTGTTCTCATTTCTGCTGTTTCGCATTACTTTCGCCTTTCTTTGATTTACTCCCAATCCATATTGAGTATTCAATGGTCTGTTTATTACATTCAATGATTCTGTACCTCTTCTTCACTTACATTAAGGACAGCAGTGTCATCAGCTGATATTATCATTGATGTCCCTTGACCTTGAATTTTAATCCCACTCTTGAACCTTCCTTTTATTTCCATCATTGCTTCTTCGATCTATAAATTTAAAAGTAGAGACTACATCCATGTCTTACACCCTTTTTACTCCTAGCACTTCGTTGTTGGTCTTCCATTTTTGTTGTCTCTTGATTCTTGTGCATATCGTATACCACCCGTCTTCCCCTATAGCTTACTCCTATTTTTCTCAGAAACTCGAACATCTTGCACCATTTTACACCGGAGAACGCATTTTCCAGGTCGACGTATCATATGAACCTGTCCTAATTTTTCTTCACTCTTGCTTCCGTTATCAAACGCGACGTAAAAACTGCCTCTGATGGCTTTAGCGCCGGACTCTGCGGCCGAGCGGTTCTAGGCGCTTCAGTCCGGAACCGCGCTGCTGTTACAGTCGCTGGTTCGAATCCTGCCTCGGTCAAGGATGTGTGTGACGTCCTCAGGTTAGTTAGGTTTAAGTAGTTCTAAGTTCTAGGGGACTGATGACCTCAGATGTTAAGTCCCATGGTGCTTAGGGCCATTTGAATTTGTGCCTTTACCTTTCCTAAAGACAAACTGATCATCTAACAATCCTCAATGAGTTTGACAGTAAAAGTAATGGATCTCGATATTTTATGTAGGCATTCTAGTAGCCAGGCTTCTGGCATCCCATATACGGTTAAACTGAGGAAAATTGATGCCGGCATAATGTGTTCCCTCAGTCATGCACCTCATGATAGCGCAAGTAAAGCTGCCCTCAACCCGAAGCTTTGTTTTTACCCCTTTTGCTACATTAGTCATTGCGCTGTTGGAGGTAGAATGTACCTTTCAATGTCTCTCCCAGCCAGTGTAACCTGGGTCGCAGTCGCGTATGTCAAATTTGGTGTTATCAGAATTAGGTAAGAGAGATTAGGACGTGTGTAGCGGCATTTAGACAGTAATTTTTCCTTCGCTCAATACACGAGCAGAGTTGGAGAGACGTGCTACAATGGTACGAAGTAATCTTCCCTACACGCTGTACAGTGGCTTGCGGCGTCTGTATGTACATCTACAGTTACATTTATATTCCACAAGCCACCCAACGGTGTGTGGCGGAGGGCACTTTACGTGCCACTGTCATTACCTCCCTTTCCTGTTCCAGTCGCGTATGGTTCGCGGGAATAACGACTGCCGGAAAGCCTATGTGCGCACTCGAATCTTTCTAATTTTACATTCGTGATTTCCTTGGGAGTTATAAGTAGGGGGAAGCAATACATTCGATACCTCATCCAGAAACGCACCCTCTTGAAACCTGGACAGCAAGCTATACCACGACGCAGAGCTCCTCTCTTGCAGATTCTGCCACTTGAGTTTGCTAAACATCTCCGTAACGCTATCACGCTTACCAAATAACCCTGTGACGAAACACGCCGCTCTTCTTTTCATCTTCTCTATCTCCTCTGTCATCCCGACCTGGTACGGATCCCACACTGATGAGCAATACTCAAGTAAAGGGCGAACGAGTGTTTTGTAAGCCACCTCTTTTGTTGATGGACTACATTTTGTAAGGATTCTCCCAATGTATCTCAATCTGGTACCCGCCTTACCAACAATTAATTTTACATGATCATTCCACTTCAAATCGTTCCGTACGCATAGTGCCAGATATTTTACAGAAGTAACTGCTACCAGTGTTTGTTCCACTATCATATAATCACATAATAAAGGATCCTTCTTTCTATGTATTCGCAATACATTACATTTGTCTATGTTAAGGGACAGTTGCCAGTCCCTGCACCAAGTGCCAATCCGCTGCAGATCTTCCTACATTTCGCTGCAATTTCTAATGCTGCAACTTCTATGTATACTACAGCATCATCCGCGAAAAGCCGCATGGAACTTCCGACACTATCTACTAGGTCATTTATATATATTTTGAATAGCAATGGTCTCATAACACTCCCCTGTGACACGCCAGAGGTTACTTTAACGTCCATAGACATCCCTCCACTGAGAACCACATGCTGTGTTCTGTTTGCTAAAAACTCTTCAATCCAACCACACAGCTGGTCTGATATTCCGTAGGCTCTTACTTTGTTTATCAGTCGACATTGCGGAGCTGTATCGGACGCCTTCCGGAAGTCAAGTAAGATGTTATCTACCTATGGACGTTGACAAACCATTTGTGTAGATGAAAGAAGCTACAGGTAATAGAAAAAATTCTAGCACGGACAGGGGTTGAAGCCTGAACTTTTCACTAGTCTGGCAGTTAACCACCGAGCTACCCAGTCACACATAGCGTAACTCCAGATAGTCGATTTTTTTAGCGCTCTCCCTACAGTCAAAATTAACTGAAAATAAGTAGCATATTGAGGGATGAGGGGAGAAATTATCTGATTACAAAAATGTATTTGTTGTGTCTAGGCAAGACAGCCTAGACACAATGAGAGGAAGCCGAAAGGCACGCGCTTAAACTCACGCAGGCTGGCGTGAGGTCTGAAACAGGATACGTAATGAATGCTATAAAGAAAAGTACGTAGCTTCTGGAATACTTAACTTTAATCCATAATTGTAGAACATCGCTCTTGATGATACATGCTTCATAATATTAATTAGCAATTGAATACGGCGCCTTGCTAGGTAGTAGCAAATGTAGCTGAAGGCTAAGCTAACTATCGTCTCGGCAATTGAGAGCGTATTTGTCAGTGATCCCTCTCAGGCAAAGTCGGCTGTACAACTGGGGCGAGTGCTAGTAAGTCTCTCTAGACCTGCCGTGTGGTGGCGCTCGGTCTGCTATCACTGACAGTCGCGACACGCGGGTCCGACGTATACTAACGGACCGCGGCCGATTTAAAGGCTACCACCTAGCAAGTGTGATGTCTGGCGGTGACACCACAGTATTACTAAGCAGCTACGCTGGGCAAAGCTACACATTTTGTTGAAAAAAGATGGTTTAGCTGATTAACCTTCTTCTATGTACGAGCGGCGTCCAATAAGTAATGCAATTTTTTTCTGAAAAACGGTTGGTCTTATTGGGAATTCTAATACATATTACTCCCCAGTCTTTTGACGACAAAACTCTATTTTTCAACATGATCTGCGTTCACTGCGACAGCCTTACGCCACCTTACTGGGAGGACTGTATGCCCGCATGGTACCATTCCACTGGTCGACGCCGGAGCAGCGCCATCATCTTACAGCGGAATGCGTCCTTCGTCGGGCCAAACAGATGGAGGGTGCGATCTTCGGCCTGTAAGGTGGATGAGGAAGAACACTCGAATGATGACGTCTGTCCAACGGTTCACCGTCTTTCCGACGGTTCACCGTGCTTCGTTCACTGTCAACTCTCTGTAGACATTTTCCAAGCGTCTATGAATATCTGCGGTGCTCTGATTTTCTGCCAAAAGAAACTCAGTGACAACTTTCTGCATGGAACTCATCTCATTACACAATAAATTCCGCATTTTTCAAACGAAACTGGCTGAAAAAAGAGACGCCCCTCGTACATAGACATGTCTAAGAGATTTTTTAAAAGTTGTAGCAAAATTTATGATGTTTTCTTGGATACACATCTATATGTAGTCCGACCGTATATGATTTACAGGAATTTCAACCATGGGTAAGTTTTCAAAAAGATGATGCACCACGACAGTAAGGTTTTTTGTTCACGAGTTTTGGATGAAAACTTTTCGGACAGATGTATCTGCTCAACATCATGTTCAAAGCGTTCACGAGACATAGCATCGTTTTTACTTATTTTAGTGCGATAACGCTAAGAGTAAACTGTTTGGTTCACCAGTTCCTCAAGTGGGAAATCTTACGGTACGAAGGCGAGACACTGTAGAGGCGGTGACTAACTACACTACTGGCCATTAAAATTTCTGCACCACGAAAATGACATGATACGACGTGAAATTTAACCGACAGGTAGAAGATGCTGTGATATGGAAATGATTAGCTTTTCAGAGCATTCACACAACGTTGTAGCCGGTAGCGACACCTACAACGTGCTGACATGAGGAAAGTTTCCAAGCAATTTCTCATACACAAACACCAGTTGCCTGCATTGCCTGGTCAAACGTTGTTGTGACGCCTCGTGTAAGGAGGAGAAATGCGTACCATCACGTTTCCGACTTTGATAAAGGTGTGCTGGATCCCAACGGCCTCGTATCACTAGCAGTCGAGATGCCAGGCAGCTTATCCGCTTGGCTGTAACGGATCTTGCAGCCACGTCTCGGTCCCTGAGTAACAGATGGGGACGTTTGCAAGACAACAACCATCTGCACGAACAGTTCGACGACGTTTGCAGCAGCATGGACTATCAGCTCGCAGACCATGGCTGCGGTTACCTTTGACGCTGCATCACAGACAGGAGCGCCTGCGATGGTGTTCTCAACAACAAACCGGGGTGCACGAATGGCAAAACGTCATTTTTTAGGAAGAATCCAGGTTCTGTTTACAGTATCATGATGGTCGCATCCGTGTTCGGCGAAATCGCGGTGAGTGCACATTGGAAGCTTGTATTCGTCATCGCCATACTGACGTATGACCCGGCGTGATGGTATGGGGTGCCATTGGTTACACGTCTCGGTCACCTCTTGTTCGCATTGCCGGCACTTTGAACAGTGGACGTTACAATTCAGATGTGTGACGACCCGTGGCTCTACCCTTCATTCGATCCCTGCGAAACCCTGAATTTCAGTAGGATAATGCACGATCTCATGTTGCAGGTCCTGTAAGGGCCTTTCTGGATGCAGAAAATGTTCGACTGCTGCCCTGGCCAGCACATTCTCCAGATCTCTTACACACTGAAAACGTCTGGTCAATGATGGACGAGCAACTGGCTCGTCACAATACGCCAGTCACTACTCTTGATGAACTGTGGTATCGTGTTGAAGCTGCATGGGCAGCTCTACCTGTACGCGCCATCCAAGCTCTGTTCGACTCAATGCCCAGGCATATCAAGGCCGTTATTAGGGCCAGAGGTGGTTGTTCTGGCTACTAATTTCTCAGGATCTATGCACCCAAACTGCGTAAAAATGTAATCATATGTCGGTTCTAGTATAATATATTTGTCCAATGAATACCCGTTTATCATCTGCATTTCTTCTTGGTGCAGCAATTTAAATGGCCAGTAGTGTAAGTATTGCCGAAGACATGGAGGGAAATTGCATACCGCCAAGACGTTCTATGGGCAATAAATGGAGTACGTGTGGAAGCGTATCTGTGGAAAACCTTAGGAGTTAAGCTACCATTAGCAACAAACCTCATAATTGCGTCAAGCAAAGTTTATTTTAGAAATAATGGAAAATCCAGGATGGAATGTAACAATATTACGGAAAGGATAGTTGCTACGCACCATGTAGCGGAGATTCTGTCTCACTAGTCAGAGACTGCTGTCATGTGTGTGTGAGTTTCGTTTGCGCGAGTGTCTGTGTGTTTGTTGTCTATTTACAACAAAACCTTGAAACCTTGTTGGCTGAAAGCTCACTTCCTGGCATTATCTTTTTTGTGCCTGTCAGCTGCCGCCCCCCCCCCCTCCTCCCAATGAACCACGGACCTTGCCGTTGGTGGGGAGGCTTGCGTGCCTCACCGATACAGATAGCCGTACCGTAGGTGCAACCACAACGGAGGGGTATCTGTTGAGGGGCCAGACAAACGTGTGGTTCCTGAAGAGTGGCAGCAGCCTTTTCAGTAGTTGCAGGAGCGACAGTCGGGATAATTCACTGATCTGGCCCTGTAACACTAAACAAAACGGCCTTGCTGTGCTGGTAATGCGAACGGCTGAAAGCAAGGCGAAACTACAGCCGTAATTTATCCCGTGGGCATGCAGCTTTACTGTATCGTTAATTGATGATGGCGTCCTCTTGGGTAAAATATTCCGGTGGTACAATAGTCCCCCATTCGGATCTCCGGGCAGGGACTATTCAAGAGGGCGTCGTTATCAAGAGAAAGAAAACTGGCGTTCTACGGATCGGAGCGTGGAATGTCAGATCCCTTAATCGGGCAGGCAGGTTAGAAAATTTAAAAAGGGAAATGGATATCCTAGATATAGTGGGAATTAGTGAAGTTTGGTGGAAGGAAGATCAAGACTTTTGGTCAGGCGAATACAGGGTTATAAATACAAAATCAAATAGGGGTAATGCAGGAGTAGGTTTAATAATGAATAAAACAATAGGAGTACGGGTAAGCTACGACAAACAGCATAGTGAACGCATTACTGTGGCCAAGATAGACATGAAGCCCACAGGCTACTACAGTAGTACAAGTTTATATGCCAGCTAGCTCTGCAGATGATGAAGAAGTTGATGAAATGTATGATGAGATAAAAGAAATTATTCAGGTAGTGAAGGGAGACGAAAATTTAATAGTCATGGGAGACTGGAATTCGACAGTAGGGAAAGGGAGACAGGGAAACGTAGTAGGTGAATATGGATTGGGGCTAAGAAATGAAAGAGGAAGACGACTGGCAGAATTCTGCACAGAGCACAACTTAATCATAGCTAACACTTGGTTCAAGAATCAAGAAAGAAGGTTGCATACATGGAAGATCACTGGAGATAGTAAAAGGTTTCAGATAGATTACATAATGGTAAGACAGAGATTTAGGAACCAGATTTTAAATTGTAAGACATTTCCAGGGGCAAATGTGGACTCTGACCACAATCTATTGGTTATGAACTGTAGATTAAAACTGAAGAAACTGCTAAAAGGTGGTAATTTAAGGAGATGGGACCTGGATGAACTGAAAGAACCAGAGGTTGTACAGAGTTTCAGGGAGAGCATGAGGGAACGATTGACAAGAATGGGGGAAAGAAATACAGTACAAGAAGAATGGGTAGCTTTGAGGGACGAAATAGTGATGGTAGCAGACGAGCAAGTAGGTAAAAAGACGAGGCTAATAGAAATCCTTGGGTAACAGAAGCAATATTGAATTTAATTGATGAAAGGAGAAAATATAAAAATGCAGTAAATGAAGCAGGCAAAAAGGAATACAAATTTCTCAAAAATGAGATCGACAGGAAGTGCAAAATGGCTAAGCAGGGTTGGCTAGAGGACAAATGTAAGGATGTAGAGGCTTATCTCACGAGGGATAAGATAGATACTGCCTACAGGAAAATTAAAGAGACCTTTGGAGAAAAGAGAACCACTTGCATGAATATCAAGAGCTCAGATGGAAACCCAGTTCTAAGCAAAGAAGGGAAAGCAGAAAGGTGGAAGGAGTATATAGAGGGTCTACACAGGGGCGATGTTCTTGATGACAATATTATGGAAATGGAAGAGGAGGTAGATGAAGATGAAATGGGAGATACGATACTGCGTGAAGAGTTTGACAGAGCACTGAAAGACCTAAGTGGAAACAAGGCCTCAGGAGCAGACAACATTCGGTTAGAACTACTGACAGCCTTGGGAGTTAAGTGGCGTAAGGTTCGTGTTCCACATGGAACGCCAGGATATCGCGACTACTCCCTGCTCAAACGCTTCGATCGCGTTCTAATCGAACAGTATTATAATCCAGTAGTAGAACTTCAATTCTTCCTCCACATAAAAGTATCTTCTTGGATGAATGCTGATGAAAAGATTTCCGTTGTTAGTATTAGTTACTATCAGTAATCCCTATGATTCTTTACAGGCTCGAACTCCCTAGCATAAAACAGCTTCAAACTTTTGATTACTTTACGAATAAGAAAATGGATTTTAATACCAACTCCGAATTTTTCTTTTGTTTCCTTTACTGTTTGCTCAATACACAGATTGAACAACATCGGGGAGAGGCTACAACAAAGTCTCACTCCCTTCCCAACCACTGCTTCCCTTTCATGTCCCTCGACTCTTATAACTGCCATCTGGTTTCTGTACAAATTGTAAATAGCCTTTCGCCGGCCGAAGTGGCCGTGCGGTTAAAGGCGCTGCAGTCTGGAACCGCAAGACCGCTACGGTCGCAGGTTCGAATCCTGCCTCGGGCATGGATGTTTGTGATGTCCTTAGGTTAGTTAGGTTTAACTAGTTCTAAGTTCTAGGGGACTAATGACCTCAGCAGTTGAGTCCCATAGTGCTCAGAGCCATTTGAACCATTAAATAGCCTTTCGCTCCCTGTATTTTACCCCTGCCACCTTCAGAATTTGAAAGAGAGTATTCCAGTCAACATTGTCAAAAGCTTTCTCCAAGTCTACAAATGCTAGAAACGTAGGTTTGCCTTTCCTTAATCTTTCTTCTAAGATAAGTCGTAGGGTCAGTATTGCCTCACGTGTTCCAACATTTCTACGGAATCCAAACTGATCTCCCCCGAGGTCAGCTTCTACCAGTTTTTCCATTCGTCTGTAAAGAATTCGCGTTAGTACTTTGCAGCCGGCCGCGGTGGCCGTGCGTTTCTAGGCGCTCCAGTCCGGAGCCGCGCTGCTGCTACGGTCGCAGGTTCGAATCCTGCCTCGGGCATGGGTGTGTGTGATGTCCTTAGGTTAGTTAGGTTTAAGTGGTTCTAAGTTCTAGGGGACTGATGACCACCGCAGTTGAGTCCCATAGTGCTCAGAGCCATTTGAAGCATTTTTTAGTACTTTGCAGCCGTGGCTTATTAAACTGATAGTTCGGTAATTTTCACATCTGTCAACACTTGCTTTCTTTGGGATTAGAATTATTATATTCTTCTTGACGTCTGACGGTATTTCGCCTGTCTCATACATCTTGCTCTTCAGATGGTAGAGTTTTGTCAGGACTGGCTCTCCCAAGGCCGTCAGTGGTTCTAATGGAATGTTGTCTACTCCTGGGGCCTTGTTTGGACTCAGGTCTTTCAAACACAGTCAACGTTAAATGTGATGTCCCAACGGAAAAAAATAAGTAATCTAAGGCTCCGAAGGTCAGTAGGTCATTCTTGAGCCCGTCTCCTTCACTCCGAACGTGTAGTGAAAGAAAATAAGCCTATCTGGACACGCCGCGAGGCTCGACTCAACCTTCGATTGTCAGTGTTTGCGCCTGTTCCTTAGTCACAAATTTTCATTCTACTGACTTCAGCGTTTTTTAGCGTACTTTCACTGATATCACTTCCAGTCACTGCATCTTCATTGATTTCATTCTCAGTACCTCCATGAACCTCGTGTCAACGAATTTTCAGTAGATGAGAGGTGAAACTTCGTGATAAAACCAGGAAGGGTGCATCAGCCAACACAACAGGAAACAAGACTAGCTTTTCAATTGGTCACGACTTCCTAAGTAACACTCATTACAGCAGAACAGAAAGTAACGTCGATCCACCTCCAACTAGGCAATTAATGCAACTCTATTTTTAAACAAATACTTGGTCTGTTGTCGCCGTTTGGAAAGTACGTTCCAGAGCTGTGTTGTCGGGGTCTTCAGTGAGACGAATAAGAGACTGATTAAGGAACGACTGATACTGGCTTAGGTAGACGCGAAGCGGATGACCAGAAGTGAAGAGACAACTACGATACGACAGAATACTGTGTGACAAGCGGAAGACCTGTTGGGCTGTATTAAAATGCCCGAGAAAAACGATCGTGTTACAAGCTCCTTTATCTTTAGACTCTAACAAACCTGAAACAGTTGCTGCTGTCGTGTAGCAGCTACTCATAATTCCAAGCTTCCTCCGCAGATATGTCTCCGGTTTACGCTAGGAACTCACAGACAGGCATTATTACAGATTTTTAAATTTTAGTGCTCAGTCCTTCGTTTTTGTGAATATACCGGTTTTTAATACGTGAAATCCGGTTTCGGAGGACAGAGCGGATCAAGTTGTGGAAAGGGGACAAAATCAGTTACTGTTGGTTACAGAAGAACACTCAACTTTATTCCTCGAAAACCAATGCACAGTTTTCTCTTTAAAATAACGAGGATCAGTTCACGGCTGAGGGCCCAAGTAACTTCTCAATAGTAAAGCTTAAATAATTTCTTTTGAGAGAAGGTATTAGAGAAACGGCTGAAGGCTTTACTGAAGTAAAATTAGAATATCCTTAAATAATTCCTTTTAAGGCACAAGAATGTAGACAAACGGCTGAAGGCCTTATTTAAGTAAAATTAAAACATCTTCTCGGCTAAAGGCCCAAATAATATTTCAGGCTGGCCGTGGTGGCCGAGCGGTTCTAGGCGCTACAGTCTGGAACCGCGAGACCGCTACGGTCGCAGGTTCGAATCCTGCCTCTGGCATGGATGTGTGTGATGTCCTTAGGTTAGTTACGTTTTAGTAGTTCTACGTTCTACGGAACTGATGACCTCAGAAGTTAAGTCCCATAGTGCTCAGAGCCAAATATTTCAGATCAGCAACGGAAATTCTGTAAACGGCAAACATTTAGAAAATCGGCTAAAAGCCATATTAAGGAAAATTTAAATTAATTGCTCTGCTGAAAGCCCAATAATATTTCAACACAATAAAAGGGAACCTTTAAAGACAAGCATTTACACAATACGGCTGAAGGCCATTTTAAGAATTCAACATAATTAATGGGAAACCTTACAGACAGGAGTTTACACATTACGGCTGAAAGCCACAGATTTTAAAAACAAAGACGGCTGAAGGCCTAAATACAGAGCAAAGAAGAATTTTAAATAAAACACGGCTGAAGGCCTAATCTTAAAATACTTCACATAAGGTTTGGCTGGAGGCCATGTACTGAACGTAGAACAAACAAAATTGATACACGGCTGAAAGTCTGGCACAGTACTTGCGACGAAAGAAAATCACAATCACAAACAGCAGAACAGTGGTGCTCAGATGTGTTCCATGTGTCGGTCTGGGGAGAAAACTGTAACAATACTTTAGGTGTGACAGGCAGCCAAGCGTAACACTAAATAACAGAGTGGCAGGACGACCAAGGGACTGCTGAAAAACCAACCAACAATCTAAACAACTCCCTTCCACCCGACCAACGGCATGACAAGCGAAAACATCAGCGAGGACGAAGATGCCAGCAGCATTACTTCTTGACAATTGGCGTCTAAAAACAGCCTAGGCACAGCAACCACTGAAAAATATGAACAACACCAAGGCTGTGGAACGACACGCGGTACGGACAGCATGAACACGACGAGGAAAAACACACTGCGGAACACTACGCTAATGACCTCGCCGCGGAGACTTCCTCGCTGCTCTGATCCCAACCGACCGACCGCCTACCCCTTTACGCGGACAGCATTAACATCTCCGTTGAAATTACACAAGCTACATACAGTTCCACGTAAACCCTTGCACCAAGAACTCCAACAGACCTAAAACCTAAAAGGCAAAGGTCCCGAGTTCGAGTCTCGGTCGGGCACACAGTTTTAATCTGCCAGGAAGTTTCATATCAGCGCACAATCCGCTGCAGAGTGAAAATCTCATTCTGGAAACCTAAAACCAATTACCGTGGAACAACAACGAGAAATGACAACTCACACACACACAGAGTTTCCATAAGCGGTCGGCGACCAAATACATGTCGTGCGATGAGACGACCGAGCGAACGACCAACCAAGTCGCCCCCACTCAAGCTATGAGTGTCGGCAACGGTCGGGGGAGTCTTGGCTGTCCGGAGCTCAGCGCAGCCCCAGTCCGACTCAACTCGATGTCCGTTCGTAACTCGGAGACACGGCGACCCGGGCACACTGGTTCGGACCCACCCATGCAAAGGTAGCTCTTGCGCATCGGCGACGACATATCTGTACGACAGGGCTTAACAACTGGCCGGTTTTGAGCGCGAGTACTCGCGTCTGCTCAGGCACGTGCTCGCGAGCAGGTGCAAGGTCGCGGAGTGGGGAGGGAGGGGAAATGCGCGCGCACGTTTGAATGTGATCTCGCGTTCTTAGCAGATTTAACTAGCCATCTGAATGCTTTGAACATTTTACTACAAGGTAAAGATCTGCTAATTACTCATTTCATAGATCGAATACGAGCTTTTAAAATGAAATTGACACTTTGGGTGAGTCAGCCAGAAACAGGAAACCTAGCTCATTTTCCTAAATTATCATCCATGCAAGATGTTCACAAAGACTGTAAACGTTATTCATATAGTTTAGTTGATCAGCGCTTTCAAGATCTGACAGCACTAGACAGTGATTTTGAACTGTTCTCTCCATATTCAGCGAATATTTAAGAGATTCGTCCTGAGCTGCAGCAAGAAATTATTGACCTGCAGTGTGACAGAGAATACAGAGACAAATTTCAGAACAAGAAAAACATTTTGGAATTCTACAGACACTTCCCTCAGGATAGATTTCCTCGTTTGCACAAACTGGCGGCTACAATAATATCAATGTTCGGTTCCACGTATGTTTGTGAACAACTGTTCTCTGCAATGAAATGTAACAAGACGCGCCTGAGAAACGCATTGTCTGATCGAAATTTAAACTGCACGCTGCGCCTAAAATGCACAAGAACAATTACTCCGAACATAGACGCAATTGTAGAGGGCAAAAAGTACAAGATAACCGAGAATCCCACACTTCAGTGACACCTTTTATTGTGTAACAGTTCACAAATTAATGCGAATGTAGAGGCATACACTAAGCTAATAAAATTATGTGGCACGTGTACATTGTCCTTTATTTGTTTCATTTGTCGCAGTAATAATTCGTGAGTGATATCCCTGCAGGTGGCCGCGGATTTACATTGACTGGCGGCAGCTGTTGTGTGCCCCACGTGACTCTCCCCACTCTCCGCTCTGGTCCGGTAGTGGGGCTAGCGTGCTCGCGCTGCTCCGTGCTCGCCCCTTGCTGCTCACATCTTGCTCCGCGAGCACGTATGTTGTGAAGCTCTGCTCTACGAGGAAGCAACTGACCCACGTCCGGCAAGATGACCAACTGACGAGGCCCAGAAACGATCAGAAGACCAAATGCACGTCGGCCAATGAGACAACCAACCAGCGGTCGTTCCCGCTCCAATCTCCTTCCGTCGGACAGTTCATGTCTGCGGCCAGCGGCCGCCTAGTACTGGCTGTCCGCACCCGTCCCCGACTGCTTAGTCCCACCCCCGACTCAACTCCAGACACACGACGACTCGGAAATACTAGCGGTCGCTCCAGAGATGGTACGACAATGCACTTATCGATAAGCGCTGCTGCTGCCACTCACGGGCAAGCAAACCAGCAACCTAGTGACGCCAGTAAATCGAGTTAAAAGAAAAACGAGGCGACAGAACCACAAAAATAAGATGACTAGCAAAAAACGGCATGACCGCGAGCCGCGAGCCGCTCGAGACGGTCTACTAGATACGTCCTAACTAATTTCACATTGTCCTATGTTAAATTATTCCAGAACATCCAGAATGTATACCTGACAAGGGAACCTCCCCATCGCACCCCCCTCAGATTTAGTTATAAGTTGGCACAGTGGATAGGCCTTGAAAAACTGAACACAGATCAATTGAGAAAACAGGAAGAAGTTGTGTGGAACTGTGAAAAAATAAGCAAAATATACAAACTGAGTAGTTCAAGGGAAGATAGGCAATATTAAGGACGACGGGAACGCACGGGCGCCGTGGTCTTGTGGTAAAGTGAGCAGCTGCGGAATGAAAGGTCCTTGGTACAAATCTCCCAACGAGTTAATTTTTTATTTTCAGTTTATGTGACAAACTTTTATGTTTTCATCACTTTTTTGGGAGTGATTATCATATCCACAAAAAAATCTAAATCGGGCAAGGTAGAAGATTCTTTTTACCCATTCGCCAAGTGTACAAGTTAGGTGGGTCAACAACATATTCCTGTCATGTGACGCACATGCCGTCACCAGTGTCGTATAGAATATGTCAGATGTGTTTTCCTGTGGAGGAATCGGTTGTCCTATGACCTTGCGATCAAATGTTTTCTGTTCCCATTGGAGAGGCACGTCCTTTCGTCTACTAATCGCACGGTTTTGCGATGCGGTCGCAAAACACAGACACTAAACTTATTACAGTGAACAGAGATGTCAATGAACGAACGGACAGATATTAACTATGCAAAAATAAAGAATGTAAACTTTTCACTCGAGGGAAGACTTGAACCAAGGACCTCTCGTTCTGCAGGTGCTCACGCTACCACGGGACCACGGCGCTCCTAAGCTCACATTCTGCATTATGTTGCTTATGTGGCCCATGGACTACTCAGTTTGTATATTTTGCTTATTTTTTCACAGTTCCACACAACTTCTTCCTGTTTTCTCAATTGATCTGTGTTCAGTTTATCAAGGCCTATCCACTGTGCCAACTTATAACTAAATCTGAGGGGGGTGCGATGGGCAGGTTCCCTTGTGAGAACTTACTACGTATTTATTAAGATCATTCCCTGTTGAATTTATTTTTCTCTTCAATCTATAGCCAGCGTATACACTCTGAAAAGTCTGTGAACAAAGTTGCTAGGATTTAGATTAGTCCAAATAGAAAAGAAAGTGGTTCTCTAAAGCAACTTTGCATCTGATGGATTAACGGAAACTACATGAACTCTGCAGCTGTGAGCGTAAATACATAAACACTGGAGGAAACAGTGGTTCTCTCAAAGAGTCATAGCCATCTAATCTTCAGCATTCTTCTGTACCACCACATTTCAAAATAGTCTATTCTTTTCCTTTCTAAACTGTTTATCGTCCATGTTTTATTTCCATACATAGCTACTACGCATACAGATGCTTTCAGAAAAGACTTCCTGACTCTTAAATCTATATTCGGTGTTAAAAAATTTCTCTTCTCCAGAGAAGATTTCCTTGCCATAGTCACTGCACAAAGATTTGGGCAACATTTCCAGTTTGTATGGTCATTTAAGTGGTCAAAACTAGTGATGGCTGTGTCCATCCATCCGATCTTGGTAAATAAAAGGTTTTACTAATGAAGACTGCAACACTATATTTAAAGACCGCTTCTGTGGCAACCCTGTCTAACTCCCTTGTTGACCACTGCTTCTCATCCATGCCCCTCGACTTTTATCACTGCCGTCTGGTTTTTGTACAAATTGTAAATAGCCTTTCACACCTTGTATTTTAGCCTACTACCTTCAGAATTTCAAAGATATTATTCTAGTCAACATTGTAGAAAGCTTTATCTAATTATGTAAACGCTATAACTGTAGGTTTGCATTTAATTAGTGTCGTGGCTGGCTCCCCCAAGGCTATCGGTTAGTTCTAACGGAATGTTGTCTACTCCCGGGATCTTGTTTCGTCTTCGATCTATCAGAGCTTTATCAGATTCTTCTCGCAGTATCATATCACCCTTCATCTACGTTCTCTTCCATTTCCGTAACATTGCCCTCAAGTAGATCGCCCTTGTATGGACCCGCTATGTACTCCTTCCACCTTCCAGCTTTCCCGTCTTTCCTTAGGTCTGGTTTCCCATCTGAGCTCTTGATATTCACAAAGCTGTTTTTCTTTTCTCTAAAAAGACCTCCTTTACTTTCTTGTAGGCGATATCTATCTTTCCCCTAGTGATATACGGTTCTAAACCCTTTCATTTGTCATCTAGCCATTCCTGCTTAGCCATTTTGCTGTGGCTGCCAATCTATATATGTTTCTATTCCCTCTTTCCTGTCTAATTTAATACATTTTTATATTTTTTCCTTTCATCAGTTATATTCATACCTCTTGTGTTACCCAAGCATTTCTATTCGACCTTAGCTTCGTACCTACTCGATCCTCTGCTACCTTTATTACTTCATATCTCAAAGCTACCCATTCGTCTTCTACGGTATTCCTTTCTCCCGTTCTAGTCTACCGTTGCCTAATGCTCCCTCTGAAACTCTTAACTAAGTCTGCTTCTTTTAACATATCCAAATCCCATCTTCTTAATTTCCTATCTTTTTGCAATTGTTTTACACTAGTGGCCATTAAAATTGCTACACCAAGAAGAAATGCAGATGATAAACGGGTATTCATTGGACAAATATATTATACTAGAACTGACATATGATTACATTTTCACGCAATTTGGGTGCATAGTACCTGAGAAATCAGTACCAAGAACAACCACCTCTGTTGCCTGGGCATTGAGTCAAACAGAGCTTGGATGGTGTGTACAGGTACAGCTGCCCATGCAGCTTCAACACGATACCACATTTCATCAAGAGTAGTGACTGGCGTATTGTGACGAGCCATTGACCAGACGTTTTGAATTGGTGAGAGATCTGAAGAATGTGCTGGCCAGGGCAGCAGTCGAACATTATCTGTATTCAGAAAGGCCCGTACAGGACCTACAACATGCGGTCGTGCATTATCCTGCTGAAATATAGGGTTTCGCAGGGATCGAATGAAGGGTAGAGTCACGAGTCGTAACACATCTGAAATGTAACGTCCACTGTTCAAAGTGCCGTCAGTGCGAACAAGAGGTGACCGAGACGTGTAACCAATGGCACCTCATAGGATCACGCCGGGTGATGTGTCAGTATGGCGATGACGAATACAAGCTTCCAATGTGCATTCACCGCGATTTCGCCGAACACGGATGCGACCATCATGATACTGTAAACAGAACTTGGATTCATCCGAAAAAATGACGTTTTGCCATTCGTGCACCCCGGTTTGTTGTTGAGTACACCATCGCAGGCGCTCCTGTCTGTGATGCAGCATCAAAGGTAACCGCAGCCATGATCTGCGAGCTGATAGTCCATGCTGCTGCAACCGTCGTCGAACTGTTCATGCAGATGGTTGTTGTCTTGCAACCGTCCCCATCTGTTGACTCAGGGATCGAGACGTGGCTGCACGATCCGTTACAGCCAAGCGGATAAGATGCCTGTCATCTCGACTGCTAGTGATACGAGGCCGTTGGGATCCAGCACGGCGTTCCGTGTTACCCTCCTGAACCCACCGATTCCATATTCTGCTAACAGTCACTGGATCTCGATCAACGCGAGCAGCATTGTCGCGATACGATAATCTGCAATCGCGATAGGCTACAATCCGACCTTTATCAAAGTCTGAAACGTAATGGTACGCATTTCTCCTCCTTACACGAGGCATCACAACAACGTTTCACCAGGCAACGCCGGTCAACTACTGTTTGTGTATGAGCAATCGGTTGTAAACTTCCCTCATGTCAGCACGTTGTATGTGTCGCCACCGGCGCCAACCTTGTGTGAATGCTGTGAAAAGCTAATCATTTGCATATCACAACATTTCTTCCTGTCGGTTAAATTTCGCGTCTGTATCACGTCATCTTCGTGGTGTAGCAATTTTAATGGGCAGTATTGTAGATTTAATCCACAGTTCAAAACCAATTAATTGTGTTCGAGGTCCACACCTGCCCTTTGAAATGTCTTATAATTTAAAATATTGTTCCGAAATCACTGCCTTTCATTACATAATCAGTCTAAAATCTTCGGGTGTCCCCAGGTTTCTCCCATGTGTACAACCTTCTTTAATGAGTTTTAAACCAAGTAGCAGTGCTGATTAAATTGTGTTCTGTGCAAAACGTTTACCAGGTGCCTTCCTCTTTCATTGCTTTCCCTCAAGTTCATATTCATCTAACATCGAATTCCAATTCACCACCACTATTAAATTTTCGTCTCCCTTGACTATCTCAATAATTTCTTTTATTTCATCACACATTTTTTCAGTCCCTTCATCATCTGCAAAGCTGGTTGGCAAATAAACGTATAGTGTTGTTGTGGGTGTGGGCTTCGTACCTATCATGGCTACAATAACGCTTTTAGTATGCTGATCGTGGTGGCTTATCCGCGTGCTTATTTTTTTAATTCAGCGTTGAAGTTACTCCTGCATTACTCCTACATGATTTTGTATTTATAACTCTGTATCCACCTGACCAAAAGTCCTATTAGTACTCAACTAATTACTGTTATATCTAACTTCAGCGTATTCCTTTCCCTTTTTAAATTTTCTAACCTACCTGCCCGATTAAGGGATCTAACATTTCACGCTCCGATCCCTAGAGTGCCAATTTTGTTTCTCCTCATGACGACATCCTCCTTGGTAGTCTCCAGCCAGAGATCCGAATAGAGGACTATCTTACCTCCAGAATATTTTACCAGAGAGGATTTCATTATCATTTGACCATACAGTACAGCTTTATACCCTCGGAAAAAATTACGGCTGTAGTTTGGTTCAAATGGCTCTGAGCACTATGGGACTCAACTGCTGAGGTCGTTAGTCCCCTAGAACTTAGAACTAGTTACACCTAACTAACCTAAGGACATCACAAACATCCATGCCCGAGGCAGGATTCGAACCTGCGACCGTAGCGGTCTTGCGGTTCCAGACTGCAGCGCCTTTAACCGCACGGCCACTTCGGCCGGCTAGGCTGTAGTTTCCCCTAGCTTTCAGCCGTTCGCAGTACCAGAACTGCAAGGCCGTTGTCGTTGATGTTCCAAACCAGATCAGTCAATAGTCTACACTGTTGCCGCTGCAATTACTGGAAAGGCCGCTGAAGCATTCAAGTCTTCCCACCAACCGCAAAGTCCATGGTTCGTGAAGGAGTATAGTAAGGTATTTAAGAAAATTTCCCGAGATGAAATTAAGGCAGCACACAAGGTAGCCCTTCCAGCACCATTGGTTTCTTTTTAAAAATAGGAAATTTTGTAATGACGAAGACAAGAAATTAAAGCAATACGTTCTTCAAGCAAGGAGTGTTTGCTGAGGTTAAATTTCAAAAGAAATAAAAACTGGATTTTAATTTTTGTGTGGAGAAATCTATTAAATATCCTAAATCTTGGCAAGGGAATGGATGAGCTGGAAATAACTGGTTCGGCAGGTTTTTAGAAAGACACTCAACTCTTTCATCAAGAAAACCAGAGATGATCAGCTTAGCACAGTCTTCTCCGTTCATCTGAACAAACATGGAAGCAATTCTCTAAAGACGTAATTTTGAACCTCAGAAATTTGGAAGGGACGAAATTGATGTTGCTTCAATACACAGACCAGACAGAACCGTTGCTCGCAGTAAAGCAAGGAAAAATTATTCCAGTTAATAGAACTTAGGAGTTACGTACTTCAAGGCCGAAATGACTTTGTGAAGATTGTGACTGCACTCGAAGGTGACTAAACTACACAAATTATTACTTTATTGTGCAAATAGGTCTTAAATATGCATCAATGCTTTACTAAAAACTCTGTTTGAATTTTGTATTCTCAATACAACCAACACAGAGTTGGACAGGTTGTCACTAAAATTTACTCTGACTGAATCTGTTTGCCTAAAATCCCAAATACGCTGGTTGTACGATAATATAACAAAAGAAACGTATTATGAGATACATTAATGATAGGAAAAACAACTGTAAACAATTGATTTTAAAAAAATTAAAAATCATAGATTATGGCGAAGCGGTTTTTCTCCGCAACTCCTTCCCAGTTATGTCTAGTGAAATGACCATGACGGTGAAATCAAAGAAATTACAATCCACATGGACACTTTCCTATAGTCGATCTCCTTGCACGCCATTCGTGCCAGCAATAGGAAAGAAGGGAACTGATAGTGGTACTGGCAGTAGCCCCAGCAATACATCTTGAGGTGGCTTGCGGAGAAAACTCGTAGCTGTACAAATTTAACGCTGTGTGTCAGCTCGAATCTGACAGCATTTTAGGGTTCATGTTGTAGCAAGATGAGTAGCAACGGGAAGCCACAGTCTCTTTCTGCATACTCGTTCCTTGGAGGTACTAGCTCCACAGCTTCGCAGGAGAGCCTCTACTGAATGTGGAACGAACACAGTATGTTGTAAGTAGGCTGTTTAGGTTTTTATGTTGGTAACGTCAACTAGCGCTCTGTATGAAAATCACTGACTGTGCTGCGTGCAGTCTGTGGCTGGTTGGCATTGCTGGAATATTCGCCATTGCAGTGTTGGGCAGTTGGATGTAAACAGCGCCTAGCGTTGCACAGATGGAGGTGAGCCGCCAGCAGTGGTGGATGTGGGGGGAGAGATGGCAGAATTTTGAGAGCGGACGAACAGGACATGTGTCCATCAGAGACAGTAAATTTGTAAGACTGGATATCATGAACTGATATATATATGATGACTCTGGAACATTATGTAGGTAAATACATTCTTTGTTCTCTATCAAAATCTTTCATTTGCTAACTATGCCTATCAGTAGTTAGTGCCTTCAGTAGTTAGAATCTTTTATTTAGCGTGTAGTATTGGCGCTCGCTGTATTGCAGTAGTTCGAGTAACGAAGATTTTTGTGAGGTAAGTGATTCATGTAAGGTATAGATTATTGTTAGTCAGGGCCATTCTTTTGTAGGGATTTTTGAAAGTCAGATTGCGTTGCGCTAAAAATATTGTGTGTCAGTTTAGTGATGATCAGAATAAGTAAGCTGGCCGGGGTGGCCGAGCGGTTCTAGGTGGTACAGTCTGGAACCGCGAGACCGCTACGGTCGCAGGTTCGAATCCTGCCTCGGGCATGGATGTGTGTGATGTCCTTAGGTTAGTTAGGTTTAAGTAGTTCTAAGTTCTAGGGGACTGGTGACCTCAGAAGTTAAGTGCCATAGTGCTGAGACCCATTTTTTTCGAAAGCGCTAACGCGCTGCTTCCTGGTCTCGGGTAGGTGCGCCGCCCCCGGATCGAATCCACCCGACGGATTAACGACGTGGGCCGATGTGCCTGCCAGCCTGGATGTGGTTTTCAGGCGGTTTTGTACATCCTAGTAGGTGAATACCGGGCTGGTCCTCACGTCTCGTCTCAGTTACACGACTCGCAGACATTTGTAACACATTCCCACTATTTCACGATTTACACTAGTCGCAGACAGTTGGGGTACACTAATTCCCTCCTGGGGAGTATGGGGTGGCGGCAGGTAGGACATCCGGCCACCCCTTAAACATTTACCATGCCGTATCCGTACTTCACCCTGCCGACCCAGCGCACAATGTGGGATAAAGGCAGTAGCAAAAGAAAGAAAGAAAGAATTAAGTTATCAATTGAAATAAAAAAACTTGCCTCCCAATTTTCCTTGTGTCCTGGACACTAGAGGGAGACACAAATTACTTGACATTATTCCCTCTGGACAGATGAAATTATGGGCCAGGTTAATTGTAAGGCAACATCTCTCAGACTGTAAAATGGGTTGTCACCAGGCTGGCGGTGACCATCAGGGAAGTTCCTCGGTTGTTAGAAGGACATTAAGAGCGCAGTGTAAGTTGGCTGGTGGAGATAGGATGGGTGGACGCCATACCGTATAATCCTAAATGCTCTATTACGGAACCCCACCGTAGCTCAGTACAAAGGCGGTAGCTTGGCAGCAACATTCAGACGCCTCCTGCCTGTTGTCGCCCTGAAATGCTGCCAGTGCGCAATATCGGGTGAGCAGTGGCCCAAGACGCGGCCGATTCCGTCTTCTGCTGCTCCAGCCCTGGGCGGCCTCTGCTGGCTACGATCAGGAGTCGGGGCTCATCCATCCCGTATTGTCCATCAAGGCGGAAGGCCGGTGACGTGATGGCAGCGACCCACAGACCACGAACCGATGGTCGCCGGCGAGCAGCTTCCTGGGGCCCGTGATGTGTCACTGTGGCGTGGTCCTGTGATCTCAGAGCAGACTTCCCTGACGCAGAGTCCAAGTGTGTTTCACGAACAGCATTCCAGATGACGGCTAAGCAACGCAGCCCGGTGCTGATAGAGTTGCTGCAATACTAAAAAAAAGTCAGCTTAGTATAAAATGGCGGGGTATTTATACGTTTTCCAGCTCGCTTGTTTGGACTTTGCCTTAACTTGCAGTGTGTAGACTAAACACTTTTTGGCTGCAAGTGTGGATACTGTTTTGTCAACTGTTCTGACGCGCTGCCCCACAATTTTTTTTTTTTTTTTCTGAAAGCAGGTTGGTTTTGTTAAGGATTCCAATACAACATATCATTCCCCATACTTTCGGCTACCAAATCCTATTTATCAATATAATCTCCATTGAATGCGAAGGCCTTGTGGAAGCTTACTGGCGGTCCTGTATGCCAACATGGTGTCTACATCTACATCTACATCTACATGGTTACTCTGCAATTCACACTTAAGTACCTGGCAGAGGGCTCATCGAACCATTTTCATACTACTTCTCTACCATTCCACTCTTGAATGGCGCGTGGTGAAAAGGAATACCTAAATCTATCCGTTCGAGCTCTTATTTCTCTTATTTAATTATGATGATCATTTCTCCCTACGTAGGTGGGTGTCAACAAAATATTTTCTCATTCGGAAGAGAAAGTTGGCGATTGAAATTTCGTAAATAGATCTCGCCGCAAAGAAAACCGCCTTTGTTTCACTGACTGACACCCCAACCCATATCAGTGACACTCTCAGCCCTATTGCGCGAAAACACGAAACGAACTGCCCTTCTATGCACTTTTTCGATGTTCTCCGTCAATCCTACCTGGTAAGGATCCCATACCGCGCAGCAATACTCCAGCAGGGGATGGACAAGTATAATGTAAGCTGTCTCTTTAGTCGGTTTGTCGCATCTTCTAAGTGTCCTGCCAACAAAGCGCAGTCTTTGTTTCGCCTTCCCCAGAATATTATCTATGTGGTCTTTCCAAATTAACTTGGTCGTAATTGTAATTCCTAGGTATTTAGTCGAATTGACAGCCCTTAGATTTGTGCGATTTATCGTATACCCAAAATTTATCGGAGTTATTGTAGTATCCACGTGGATGACCTCGCACTATTCTTTGTTCAGTGCCAATTGCCACTTTTCGCACCATACAAGAATTCTCTCTAGATCATTTTATAATTCGAATTGATCGTCTGATGATTTTACTAGACGGTAAATTACAGCGTCATCTGCAAACAATCTAAGGGGGCTGTTCAGATTATCACCTAGATCATTTATGTAAATCAGGAACAGCAGAGGGCCTATGACACTACCTTGCGGAACGCCAGATATCAGTTCTGTTCTACAAGATTAATTTACCGTCTACGAACTGTGACCTCTCTGAGAGAAAATCACGAATCCAGTCACACAACTGAGACGATACTCCATATGCACGCAATTTGAATAATAGTCGCTTGTGAGGAACGGTATCAAAAGCCTTCTGGAAATCCAGAAATATGCAATCGATGTGAGATCCCTTGTCAACAGCACTCATTACTTCATGGGAATAAAGAGCTAGCCATGTTGCGGTCTACTGGTTGACGTCGGAGTCAAAATGTTGTTGCATCGTCCAGTATCGAAATTGGCGCAAGAAGTATCGACTACCACAGAGATTCTGCACAGCAAAGTAGTATCACGAGGTGCAAATGAGGCGCTAGGAAGAAGCCGTGACCGGCCGGTGTGGCCGAGCGGTTCTAGGCGCTACAGTCTGGAACCGCGCGACCGCTAGGTAGCAGGTTCGAATCCTGCCTCGGGCATGGATGTGTGTGATGTGCTTAGGTTAGTTAGGTTTAAGTAGTTCTAAGCTCTAGGGGACTGACGACCTCAGATGTTAAGTCCCATAGTGCTCAGAGCCATTTGAACCATTTGAACCATTTGAAGAAGCCGTACCTCCCTTAGTGGCTAGGTGTCTCCACTACGCCTCTGATTTGGAAATAGTGTCGCCAGAAGCCAGGAGGGCAATTCTGTTCAAGTTCAAGTCTTCCACGAAGCTCCTGTCGGAGTACCCTCGTTTCCCTGCCCACTCGCAGTGACACAGCCAGTGTAAACCGTCGGGGAATGGAGGGACTTATTTCTGCTGTGAACTGTGCCTACGCGCCAACGCTCTCAGAACTGTGTCAATAAGTGTCTATGAACCTGATTTTTCTGGTGATTGTAGTAAAGCCACAGTACAGCCATTCTGAACTTGTATCAATTTGCTACTGATGAATCGTGGCTCATTTAGTGTTCTCGGAACCGATAGTTCACGTTTGCAGTTTCACAGTTACAGCCGAGCTTGGCGAGCAAAGATAGGTTTTGTTGTAATTAATAAAATATTACTTATTCGGAGTGTTCTAATTAATTGAATTACACTCACCTTCATAAAAAGTGGAACACCTTGAAAGACTAGAGACAGGACGTTCTTATTCATAGGACATGTACATTAGTGTGTTCTGCAGAAATGATTAGTGTTTCAGCCACCTCGGTTCAACATGTTTCCCGTTGCCTAGTAGGCACAGGGTCCTGATAACTTGTTCCTTGCGTTATGCCATTGACGCGTATTAGGTACGAATGGCATCCTGTGAGATAGCCATCCATGCAGCAATCACGTGGTTCCAAAGTTCGTTTATGGTGGATGGCATTGGGTCACAACCCTGCATCCGTCTTTTCATCGTACACATTTTCGAATCTGCTGATCTGGTGGGCCAGGGCAAAAGGCTAACATCTTGTGACACCAAGAAGGAGCGTGTTCGTGCATTGATTTGCGAAAAATGGCGTCTGGAGTGTTGTGCAGAAAGAGTAAGGCTAAGGGTCGCATAGCTCACACTGGTTACAGTGCCCTGAACACGCACGAACTGTGATTTCTGGTTATAGTCAATAGAATCTGACAGCATAAGGCCTTTTGTTGGCGTTGTATGTCTTGTGCGAATGCTGTCACTGTGATGCCGCTTCCCCTGTCTGCGGTGGACCAAAATGTGGCCATCATTTTCAAACAGACAGAACCTGAATTCATCCGAAGACACTATCTGATGCCATTCCTACCCCCAGTGACGTCATTCAAACACCATTGGCGTCTAGCATGTTTCTGCACATTCTTCAAAGATAGGTGGAGAAGTGGTCGACACACGCGTAAACCATGCCGTAATAAACGGCAGTGGACCTCTGATAATGTACGATTTGTTACACTGTTGCACTTTTTCGCCAGAGCCGTGGAGGACGCAGACCTGTACTGCAATGCAATCCGGATGAGGTGTCGATCTTCTCTGGGGGTGGTCTGGGTGATGCGACCTGACCAATCTCGTCGGGCTCTACGGCCTTCCGTGAACCATTCTGGACCCACCAGTTGCGCTGTCGAAACGTTTTGTTCCACACTAGCATCAGTTTCCCAGATAGATACATCACATTCTCTCATGCCAATAATGCGCCCTCTTTCAAACCCACTGATTTGACAGTACGGTTCACGCACACGTCTCCCGGGCATTCTGCACGTATGCTCAAGTCACATTGATCCAGTGTGCGATTTGCAGGGGGGGGTGGGGGGGATTTCCCTCCCTCTGCGTCAGACCATCCCCTCCTCTGGTTCTAGTTTATGCATCCCAACCTGGGATGTTTATTACCCACGCACTGGAGTAAAATTTTACATATAATTTAAATTTGTGGAGCCGAGCACTGAAAGTTTTTAATAAGTCTTGCTATTAATACTATTAATATGTTTCAGTTTTCTATCATCAGAATAAGTACAACTTTTCACAAATGTGCCTCTACTTTTTGAATTCCCCTCGTATACCTGTACAGGTTATTACAAATGATTGAAGAGATATCACAGCTCTACAATAACTTTATTATTTGAGATATTTTCACAATGCTTTGCACACACATACAAAAACTCAAAAAGATTTTTTAGGCATTCACAAATGTTCGATATGTGCCCCTTTAGTGATTCAGCAGACATCAAGCCGATAATCAAGTTCCTCCCACACTCGGTGCAGCTTGTCCCCATCAATGAGTTCGAAAGCATCGTTAATGCGAGCTCGCAGTTCTGGCACGTTTCTTGGTAGAGGAGGTTTAAACACTGAATCTTTCATATAACCCCACAGAAAGAAATCGCATGGGGTTAAGTCGGGAGAGCGTGGAGGCCATGACATGAATTGCTGATCATGATCTCCACCACGACCGATCCATCGGTTTTCCAATCTCCTGTTTAAGAAATGCCCAACATCATGATGGAAGTGCGGTGGAGCACCATCCTGTTGAAAGATGAAGTCGGCGCTGTCGGTCTCCAGTTGTGGCATGAGCCAATTTTCCAGCATGTCCAGATACACGTGTCCTGTACCGTTTTTTTCGCAGAAGAAAAACGGGCGGTAAACTTTAAACCGTGAGATTGCACAAAACACGTTAACTTTTGGTGAATTGCGAATTTGCTGCACGAATGCGTGAGGATTCTCTACCGCCCAGATTCGCACATTGTGTCTGTTCGCTTCACCATTAAGAAAAAATGTTGCTTCATCACTGAAAACAAGTTTCGCAATGAACGCATCCTCTTCCATGAGCTGTTGCAACCGCGCCGAAAATTCAAAGTGTTTGACTTTGTCATCGGGTGTCAGGGCTTGTAGCAATTGTAAACGGTAAGGCTTCTGCTTTAGCCTTTTCCGTAAGATTTTCCAAACCGTCGGCTGTGGTACGTTTAGCTCCCTACTTGCTTTATTCGTCGACTTCCGCGGGCTACGCGTGAAACTTGCCCGCACGCGTTCAACCGTTTCTTCGCTCACTGCAGGCCGACCCGTTGATTTCCCCTTACAGAGGCATCCAGAAGCTTTAAACTGCGCATACTATCGCCGAATGGAGTTAGCAGTTGGAGGATCTTTGCTGAACTTCGTCCTGAAGTGTCGTTGCACTGTTATGACTGACTGATGTGAGTGCATTTCAAGCACGACATACGCTTTCTCGGCTCCTGTCGCCATTTTGTCTCACTGCGCTCTCGAGCGCTCTGGCGGCAGAAACCTGAAGTGCGGCTTCAGCCGAACAAAACTTTATGAGTTTTTCTACGTATCTGTAGTGTTTCGTGACCATATGTTAATGAATGGAGCTACAGTGAATTTATGAAATCGCTTCAATCATTTGTAATAGCCCTGTATGTACATGATTTTGTAAATAAGTTTTACCTATAATGTACTTTTTAAAGATATAACAAGGGGTGGCTTTTCTGATGGTCCATACACGTGAATATTGAGTTTCGGCATTAACATCTATTTATAAATAGCTGTTTAACCATGCGTAACACCACGGTCCAAGCTAGTAACATATGTAAGTCTACTAACCCCCTAAGACATCCCCCCACCCCATTGGTAAAAGCACAATTCGCACCCTGCATTGATCCATTACTTCTGTTTACAGTGACAACGAGATCTCCATGCACTGTTTACCAGTAGATGATGCTGCGCCGCGATATCGATGTAGTCCTTGAAACCGCGCGCCGACAAGGTTCAAATGCTAATCATTTCTGCACAACGTACTAATTTTCTGTAAATAAGAACGTCCTATACCTAGATGTTCAAGATTTTCTGTTTTTTTCTGATCATTCGAAGATGCTACTCCAGGCGGGTGTAAAATTAATGTGCGCAACGGAAAATAATAAACGTTAAATGATGATTTGGCCCTGTCTGACTACCCCCTGAAGCAGGTCTAAGGATCTCTTAATTCTATAAATTACATTATGAGCAAAAACCAATGATGAACGCAACTAATACTACTAAATGATAAACGTTGTCGTTCAATATATATTTATTTTAGATTAAAATCAACCCTTTAAGTACAATTGTCTACATTTCCTAACTGAAATTATTAATTAATTGTCCAACTCTGCCCTGTATTATGACTGCGCGATCTAATATCAATAACGCGAAATGACTGACATCATCTACGTACCAAACACTAGAAGACACTACTTTCAAATATGATCTACGGTGGTGTGGAACCTCAGTGGGAATAAACTAACGTGATCACAGCTGTTTAGCTTTTATAGCCCTAATAAGCCCAAGCAGTTTGCGATATCACCGTATGTACGGCGTCCGGTGCGTCGAAGTGATTGTTCTCGTACTCGTCTGCGACGATGGAAGAACTCCAGCCACAGATAAACTCTTTCAAACACTAGGACGGCAGAAGGCGGTCCTCTGACTAATATACTCCAATACTGTCTTCTCCTCTTTGTGTTCTACAGACGAGAAACGTGAAATCCCAGCCACATGGACGGAGTTCAGATAATGTCTCAATGTAAGTATAGGTACAGGAGCTGCTCTCAATTACTGAACGCTGCGTACTCAACGACGACTTCCAACCTGGAGGTGAAGTTCAGAATCGTATAGGTTCGCAACAGTACAGTGCCTAACTGTTCTAACTGTAGTGACGTGGCAAGACAGCCAAGCCACTCGGAGGTAGCCGAAAGGCACGCGTTAAGCTCGCGCAGATTGGCGTGAGGTCTAGAACAGGTCAGAGAAATAAGACTAGCAAAACAGGAGGTACTGGTAGAATACTTAACTTTAATCCACAATCGGTATACATCTCTCTTGACTGTACATAATTTCCATTTCATTATACACTGGTAATGGCGCCTTGCTAGGTCCTAGCAAATGACGTAGCTGAAGGCTATGCTAACTATCGTCTCGGCAAATGAGAGCCTATTTGTCAGTGAACCATTGCTATGAACGCCGGCTGTACAACTGAGGCGAGTGCTAGGAAGACTCTCTAGACCTGCCGTGTGGCGGCGCTCGGCCTGCAATCACTGACAGTGGCGACACGCGGGTCCGACGTATACTAACGGACCGCGGCCGATTTAAAGGCTACCACCTAGCAAGTGTGGTGTCTGGCGGTGACACCACACTAACTATAAACTCTCCTGAGAGCAAAGACAGCAAGTCCGTCTGTACCAACAAAGCTGATACCGAGCGACTGTCACACACGGCATCTCACAACGGAAGACCACGTCCCTCCACCACTGGCTTCCCAGAAAGGCTCGGCTCTCCACCATCGTAATTCCGAAAACGAATCATAATCCCGAAACCACGGAATATTCTCCCTCTCTACAGATTCTTCCGAACGCTGACCAACCATATTTTAGTCTTTTGTCGTCCAGCGCGGAAAGTTTGCGAGGAAATACCTATACTCATACAATGGTACGCTTCTGAGTAAAAATCTGCGGAAATAATCCAGTCTGCATGATTTCCGAGGTGACGCATACTCGTTCCTCTCAGCTGCGTCCCAGATTTTCGTAGTTTCCGAAGCATAATCCTTCCCGTCCGGCTACCCAATTGGCCGGTCCCGACTCTATTGTGCTCCAGCGCTCAGGTGTCCCAATTTCCATCTTGCTACTTCCTGTTTTGAAGCAGGATCAACACCCACGTGTGGGCCTTCCATCCAGGGCCTGAGTTCCGCCTGCCGTTTCATTTCCACTGTCATTCCAACCTCTACTAGTATAGGCAATCACTCATTACGCCGTTCTGATTATGAAGACACTCCGTCACCTTTCATGCAATAAGCGTTAACAATTATTTACAAGGCGTATGTGACAAAGTCAGTTCCTTTATACAGGGCTATTACAAATGATTGAAGCGATTTCATAAATTCACTGTAGCTGCATTCATCGACATATGGTCACGACACTCTACAGATACGTAGAAAAACTCATAAAGTTTTGTTCGGCTGAAGCCGCACTTCAGGTTTCTGCCGCCAGAGCGCTCAAGAGCGCAGTGAGACAAAATGGCGACAGGAGCCGAGAAAGCGTATGTCGTGCTTGAAATGCACTCACATCAGTCAGTCATAACAGTGCAACGACACTTCAGGACGAAGTTCAACAAAGATCCACCAACTGCTAACTCCATTCGGCGATGGTATGCGCAGTTTAAAGCTTCTGGATGCCTCTGTAGGGGGAAATCAACGGGTCGGCCTGCAGTGAGCGAAGAAACGGTTGAACGCGTGCGGGCAAGT
This sequence comes from Schistocerca serialis cubense, assembly GCF_023864345.2. NCBI lineage: Eukaryota > Metazoa > Arthropoda > Insecta > Orthoptera > Acrididae > Schistocerca > Schistocerca serialis. The sequence goes on from NC_064639.1 coordinate 1,083,134,571, forward strand.
TTCACGCGTAGCCCGCAGAAGTCGACGAATAAAGCAAGCAGGGAGCTAAACGTACCACAGCCGACGGTTTGGAAAATCTTACGGAAAAGGCTAAAGCAGAAGCCTTATCGTTTACAATTGCTAAAAGCCCTGACACCCGATGACAAAGTCAAACGCTTTGAATTTACGGCGCGGTTGCAACAGCTCACGAAAGAGGATGAGTTCAGTGCGAAACTTGTTTTCAGTGATGAAGCAACATTTTATCTTAATGGTGAAGTGAACAGACACAATGTGCGAATCTGGGCGGTAGAGAATCCTCACGCATTCGTGCAGCATATTCGCAATTTACCAAAACTTTACGTGTTTTGGCAATCTCTCGGTTTAAAGTTTACGGCCCTTTTATCTTCTGCGAGAAAAACGTTACAGGACACGTGTATCTGGACATGCTGGAAAATTGGTTCATGCCACAACTGGAGACCGACAGCGCCGACTTCATCTTTCAACAGGATGGTGCTCCACCGCACTTCCATCGTGATGTTCGGCATTTCTTAAACAGGAGATTGGAAAACCGATGGATCGGTCGTGGTGGAGATCATGATCAGCAATTCATGTCATGGCCTCCACACTCTCCCGACTTAACCCCATGCAATTTCTTTCTGCGGGGTTATGTGAAAGATTCAGTGTTTAAACCTCCTCTACCAAGAAACGTGCTAGAACTGCGAGCTCGCATCAACGATGCTTTCGAACTCATTGATGGGGACATGCTGTGCCAAGTGTGGGAGGAACTTGATTATCGGCTTGATGTCTGCCGAATCACTAAAGGGGCACATATCGAACATTTGTGAATGCCTAAAAAAACTTTTTGAGTTTTTGTATGTGTGTGCAAAGCATTGTGAAAATATCTCAAATAATAAAGTTATTGTAGAGCTGTGAAATCGCTTCAATCATTTGTAATAACCCTGTATATTCATATATACGATGTACGGCCTATCACATGATACTTAGTTGTGTTTGTAGATCACGGCAAAGTGTGTGGATGAGTGCTTGTAAGGTGCGAAATTATGGCCACCTTACAACGTAAGTGTATGACTAGCCACCTCAGTGTCCGAAGTCGGACACATCGGAAATCTCCCCATCTTCCAAGTGCTGCTTCCCACGGAGTGAATCCTTCACTGGGTCAGACAGATGGAAGTCGGAAAGTGTGACGTCCAGGTTGTAAGGTGGATGAGAAAGAAGAGTCCATTCAACTTCTGTGAGCTCTTGTCGTGTGCGGTGATTTGTGTGCAGCCTTGCGCAGTTATGGGGAAGAAGAAATGCGTTTGCATTTTTGTGAGAATGTCCCCACTTTACAACACTGCAGTAGTCACAGCTGTGTATGGCCGGCTGGTACATAGAAAACAGGACATGTTTCGCGCGACATTGTGGCGATGATGACAGACTCGTAGGTCAACGGCTCAACGTGCTTTTGTTGAACGCCAGGTCTTCGTAGATTTTCCTCAAGCACATATGGAACTATGCCATGTGCTGACTTTTTACCAAAGCCAACTCAATGACGACTCTCCGCTTGTAATACACCTCAATTGCAGTCGGTATTGTGAAAGTTACATATATGGCTGCCACCTAGCGGAACTTCATGAAGCTATAGCGGTTGAAGTGAGAATATTCGACGATATCTCACAACAAATTCCGAATTTTTTCAACCGGATCTGACCGAGAAAAAGGTGTATTGCCTTATTTATTTAATGCCTATCGTACTTTGTAAACCTTACAATGTAAAGCATAACGCCTGTGCTTTCCTACAACTATCACTGCTGCATTTCACCTCCACCTTCATGCATTCATGATCGGATATAATCGGCCCGTCACAGCAGGCAGACACCCCAAGGATATAGTTGGCGGTTAGGACAAACCAGGTTATGGCAGCTTAACAGATCTGGGGAGTTACCTCAGAAATGGTTCAAATGGCTCTGAGCACTATGGGACTTAACTGCTGAGGTCATCAGTCCCCAAGAACTTAGAACTACTTAAATCTAACTAACCTAAGGACGTCACACACATCCACGTCCGAGGCAGGATTCGAACCTGCCACCGTAGCGATTACGCGGTTCTAGACTAGCCTAGACTAGCCTAGAACCGCTCCGCCACTCCGGCCGGCACCTCAGAAATCGCTGGTGGGGCACATATAGCTTTTTGTAGGAATAGCTGTTTAGGATTGTAATAGAAAATAGTGCCTAGCCTGACAACTTTGCTGGGACCGAGTTTTTAAATGGGACCCATCGTGGTCACTCCTGAAGCAGTCAACATACGGCGTCCATCAGAAAGGACCTCGTGGACACCCGCCTGTTGCCGTTGGCACAGAACTGCGAAATGCTATGGCCTACAGGCTAGGAAACACGCCATCATGCTACACAGTAGCTCCTCATTGCTAGCATATCTCTTTCTCTCTTTTGCTTGTCTCAGCGCAATAGGGGAGTCATTGAACAAAGTTTTACAAGTGTCATATTAATTAATGTTTTGTAACACGTGAATCTGATACTGAATGCTACTGCACTCTCTCTACCCGATTACAGTAGCTAATATTTGTTTTCTGTTGCTATGTAAATCTTCTGTGCACAATATACCACAATTAAGGAGCGAATCTGCCGTCTTGCCATTGTTATGATTGTGGTACCGCCTTTCTTGTTCACCTAGATAGCTATTACTAGCTTAGATTTATGTACAGGGTTATTACAAATGATTGAAGCGATTTCACAGCTCTACAATAATTTAATTATTTGAGACATTTTCACAATGCATTGCACACACATACAAAAACTCAAAAAGTTTTTTTAGGCATTCACAAATGTTCGATATGTACCCCTTTAGTGATTCGGCAGACATCAAGCCGATAATCAAGTTCCTCCCACACTCGGCGCAGCATGTCCCCATCAATGAGTTCGAAAGCATCGTTGATGCGAGCTCGCAGTTCTGGCACGTTTCTTGGTAGAGGAGGTTTAAACACTGAATCTTTCACATAACCCCGCAGAAAGAAATCGCATGGGGTTAAGTCGGGAGAGCGTGGAGGCCATGACATGAATTGCTGATCATGATCTCCACCACGACCGATCCATCGGTTTTCCAATCTCCTGTTTAAGAAATGCCGAACATCATGATGAAAATGCGGTGGAGCACCATCCTGTTGAAAGATGAAGTCGGCGCTGTCGGTCTCCAGTTGTGGCATGAGCCAATTTTCCAGCATGTCCAGATACACGTGTTCTGTAACGTTTTTTTCGCAGAAGAAAAAGGGGCCGTAAACTTTAAACCGTGAGATTGCACAAAACACGTTAACTTTTGGTGAACTGCGAATTTGCTGCACGAATGCGTGAGGATTCTCTACCGCCCAGATTCGCACATTGTGTCTGTTCACTTCACCATTAAGAAAAAATGTTGCTTCATCACAGAAAACAAGTTTCGCACTGAACGCATCCTCTTCCATGAGCTGTTGCAACCGCGCCGAAAATTCGAAGCGTTTGACTTTGTCAGCGGTTGTCAGGGCTTGTAGCAATTGTAAACGGTAAGGCTTCTGCTTTAGCCTTTTTCGTAAGATTTTCCAAACCGTCGGCTGTGGTACGTTTAGCTCCTTGCTTGCTTTATTCGTCGACTTCCGCGGGCTACGCGTGAAACTTGCCCGCACGCGTTCAACCGTTTCTTCGCTGACTGCAGGCCGACCCGTTGATTTCCCCTTAGAGAGGCATCCAGAAGCTTTAAACTGCGCATACAATCGCCGAATGGAGTTAGCAGTTGGTGGATCTTTGTTGAACTTAGTCCTGAAGTGTCGTTGCACTGTTATGACTGACTGATGTGAGTGCATTTCAAGCACGACATACGCTTTCTCGGCTCCTGTCGCCATTTTGTCTCACTGCGCTCTCGAGGGCTCTGGCAGCAGAAACCTGAAGTGGGGCTTCAGCCGAACAAAACTTTATGAGTTTTTCTACATATCTGTAGTGTGTCGTGACCATATGTCAATGAATGGAGCTACAGTGAATTTATGAAATCGCTTCAATCATTTGTAATAGCCCTGTATATATCTATTTGATTCAGACCTGCAGATATAATCCGGTCAGATGCATCCAGGGCCACAGTATGGTATCACTTCCATTAATTTCCGTTTGTTAGTGGAAGGGATGGGTTGGTGTGAAACACTGCAAACTCTCGTAAAGCTCTGTCGTGCAGGACGGCTGACAGACGAAGTGGACAAGATCTAAGGAAGAACAGGACGTCTCGTCACAGATCCGTTTAGTAAATTCGAATAAGTCACAGAGATGCAACATAGATTTTGTGCATGACTATATGGTTTACTCATAAAATTCTGTGAGTATATGTTGCTAAGACAATCAACCAAAATTTACTTTCTCTTACGTATATCTCGCGGAAAGACCATGTAGGTAAAATTAGATTCCAGGTCAGACGCAGGTTCACGACAGACGGGAAGTGACACTGATACACAAGTACCTACCACCAACGCGCAGCATAAGATGTCATGTGGGGTGTGGAATCAGACATGCAGTAAGGATGAGAGGGAATCAGTGGAAAGTTTATAAGTCGGCGTGAGAAGGTCACATGCGTAGTAGTCCCTGCGAAATGTTACTTTCCCGATGTGAGTTTGGATTTAACAGATTTGGCACGTCATACTAACTCAACACATAATTAGTACGAGGGTCACTCCAAAAGAAATACACACTATTTTTGTAAAAATACAGTTATTATTCTTCATGTGTGAAAGTTTTACAGTGTGTAGATACATCCTTCCGGCTTGTTTTCAAACTTAGTTCAACCTGTTCCCGTTAGTGGCGCCGTCACAGTATGTCTTCAACATGGCTGTTACACCTGACATTCGTCAGAAGCAACGTGCTGTCATAGAATTCCTGTGCTGTGAAAACGAGACAGTGGGACACATCCACAAGAGGTTGAAAAAGGTGTATGGAGATGCTGCTGTCGATCGCAGTATAGTTAGTCGGTGGGCAAGCAGGTTACGTGATGAAAGCGGGCACGGGAATATTGAGGATTGTCCTCGAAGCGGCAGGCCTCGTACTGCACACACTCCAGACAATGTGCAGAGACTTAACGAATTGGTGACTGCTGACAGACGCATCACAGTGAACGAATTGTCACGCTACGTTGGGATAGGGGAAGGAAGTGTTTGCAGAATACTGAAAGTGTTGCCATTAAAAAATGTTTGTGCCAGGTGGATTCCCAGGATGTTGACAGTAGCTCACAAAGAAACAAGAAAAACGGTATGCAGCGAACTTTTGGAACAGTGCGAGAATGGTAGAGATGAGTTTCTTGAAAGAACTGTGACATGGCTCCATCATTTTTCACCAGTGACAAAGAGGCAATCAATGGAGTGGCATCATGCAAATTCACCCAAGAAAAAAAAAATCAAAACCACACCTTCTGCTGGAAAAGTTATGGCTACGGTGTTTTTCGATTCCGAAGGACTCTTGCTTGTGGACGTCATGCCAAGTGGAACCACCATAAATTCTGACGCATATGTGACGACACTGAAGAAACTTCGAGCTCGACTGAGTCGTGTTCGACCATATGGCCAAAAGCAGGATGTTTTGCTGTTGCACGACAATGCACGGCCACGTGTCAGTCAAAAAACCATGGGAACTATCACAAAACTCGGATGGACAACACTGAAACACCCACCTTGTGGTCCTGACCTGGCTCCATGTGACTATCATCCCTTTGGGAAACTGAAAGACTCTCTTCGTGGAACAAGGTTTGAAGATGATGGGTGTGTGGACATTTGTCATACGCCGGACATCTGCCACGCCGGACATTTGCCACGATTTTACCTGCTCCGAAGGGTTGGGTCCCTCGTCTCCCCCTCCACCTCCTCATCGCTGTCGCACAGTAAAGGTTCTTACTGAGCCTTTCCGATGGTTTACTTAACATAGGAGCAGAATCTCTTTGGATTTTCCGCCACATTTCTAGAGAGACTTTCGTTGTGGAAACTATTAAATGCATCTCGTATTGAAATCCGCACCAAATTTCGAGCCTCAGTAAAACTTCGACAATCTTGGAGTTTTTATGTGCGTCTAAATTATACGTGCCTTTTTCGGGGCTCCTGCAGCAGCTTTCTGTCGTGTTCTGTGTATCATGGGGGATCAGTTCCGTCTCTTATTAATTTATTTGGTATGAATCTCTCGAGTGCTGTTGATGCTATTATTCTGAACTGAAGCCACATATGGTCTTCACTTACGTAGTTTGGAAGTATTGGAGACTGTCTCTTAGAAAGATGTCAAGCGAATGTTTAGCTGCTTTTATAAATAGATATATTTCGCGTTTAGTTTTGGTGAATTTCTTTGTTACGGAATTGAGCCTCGCTCGACTGTGTGTTCACTAATCCCTGTATCCGACTTGATGCTGAGGATTATTTGTGGCTAAGATGTCAAGTGTGTTTTCGTGACCACTTACAATTTGGATGGCATCGTGAACTAATTGTTAAAAATAATTTTAAAAAAGCATTTAGAACAATTACGGAAGTTGTTTTCTATCTACAATAGCGTCTGTAAATGTATTTTTGTCAACATACGGAAGGTAGATTGAAGTCACTGCCAACTATAACTGTATGAGTAGCGTACCTATTTGTGATGAGACTCAAGTTTTCTTTGAACTGTTCAGCAACTGTTTCATCTGAGATGCGGGGTTGGTAAAAGGAGCCACTTATTAATTCATTCCGGTAGTCGAATATAACCTCTGCCTATACTAAGTCACAGGAACTATCTGCTTCAATGTCACTTGTGAGCTGAAACACACATTACTTTATTTTTCCTTAAGTTGTGCTTCTTGTTTCTGCTGTAGTGCAGATCATTACAATTACGGCTTTTCCCTCCAAAACCTAGGATGCTTTCTCTGTGACTCTGTACATACCAGAGCTAAACAATGTAGAACAACAACGTACGTTACAAGCATAGCATTCTGTATTACCTCATTTCCTTATTTCTAACAATTTAAAATTATACGTCGGCTTTAGATGACATGTCAATCATCGATGTTCTTATCTCTATTCAGTGAACGTGTTTTCAGTCATGTTTTGAACATTGTACCGCTACACTTTATTAACTAATGTTTCGCCGCAAGGAATATCGGATTTTAGAGAGTAAATTAACATGGAGTATGACGTTCTTCTTTTCAACTATTCACATTCCCACTTCTTCTTTCCTTATTGTCTTTTGGGCATGCAGTTGCAGTAATTAAAGTAGGCACAAATGCAGTGATCAAAAAGAAATACAGTCGCATTCTCTTTACAACCTTCCTTTCTTGTTGCTCCCCTGCCGATGGACTGTTTCTATCGCTATCAGTAAGCGTGAAAGGAAGCTACCGTACAGACAGAGGGATCTATATTTTTACTTGGCAGAAATAAGTACGTACTGACCTAATCGTCGGTATTGCTTTCGTTTCCCAAAAGTTATAAATATTTCGATTTCGGAAAAGAAGCTCTGTAATGAGATTTTCACTCTGCAGCGGAGTGTGCGCTGATATGAAACTTCCTGGCAGATTAAAACTGTGTGCCCGACCGAGACTCGAACTCGGGACCTTTGCCTTTTGCGGGCAAGTGCTCTACCATCTTTTTTTCGTCATTTTGTTCGCTTTCGTTCGTTGCATCTTCTCGGGGCGGACGTCGTAAGACATGCATTTAAGTTCGTTGTTGATCGATTAACTCAGTTTTTTTATTACAGAGGGCAGCTAACCCTCTGACCGAGCACGCTGAGCTACCGTGCCGGCACCATCTGAGCCACCGTAGCACGACTCACGCCCGGTCCTCATAGCTTTACTTCTGCCAGTATCTCGTCTCCTCCCTTCCAGAGTTTACAGAAGCTCTCTTACGAACGTTGCAGAACTAGCACTCCTGAAAGAAAGGATACTGCGGAGACATCGCTTAGCCACAGCCTGCCCGCGAATGGCAAAGGTCCCGAGTTCGAGTCTCGGTCGGGCACACAGTTTTAATCTGCCAGGAAGTTTCAAGAAGCTCTATGTTTTGCCAGGATGTCGAAGAAGAAGGTCCCTCATGTACTGGTTGTATCGAGTCAGATGTGTAGACGGCGGTTTGAAAGCGGACAGAAGAACTACGAAGAAGGACAGCGTCCCTTACCTGAGGGATCGCTACTCAAGCTACCTGGCGAAGGGTCAAGTGTGGCAAATGTCCGGCGTGGCAAATTTCCGGCGTGGCAAATGTAGGCCATTCAAGATGATGACTCCCTTGTGCATGCTGCCAAACAGTGGCTCCAACAGGTTGGTCCAGAATTTTACCGGGAGGGTACAAAGGCGCTGGTTCAAAGATGGCGTAAGGCAGTTGAGAGGGATGGAATTCATGAGGAGAAATGAAAGCATTGTTCCTGAAGGATGTATCGACACACTGTAAAGCTTTCAAACATGTAGAATAAAAGGTGGATTTAAAAAAAAATAGTGTGCATTTCTTTTGGAGTTGTTGTTGTTGTGGTCTTCAGTCCTGAGACTGGTTTATGCAGCTCTCCATGCTACTCTATCCTGTGCAAGCTTCTTCATCTCCCAGTACCTACTGCAGCCTACATCCTTCTGAATCTGCTTAGTGTATTCATCTCTTTACCCTCGACGCTGCCCTCCAGTACTAAATTGATGATCCCTTGATGCCTCAGAACATGTCCTACCAACCGATCCCTTCTTCTAGTCAAGTTGTGCCACAAACTTCTCTTCTCCCCAATTGTAGTCAATACCTCCTCATTAGTTACGTCATCTACCCATCTAATTTTCATCATTATTCTGTAGGACCACATTTCGAAAGCTTCCATTCTCTTCTTGTCCAAACTATTTATCGTGCATGTTTCACTTCCATACATGGCTATACTCCATACAAATACTTTCAGAAACGACTTCCTAACACTTAAATCTGTACTCGATGTTAGCAAATTTCTCTTCTTCAGAAACGCTTTCCTTGCCATTGCCAGTTTACATTTTATATCCTCTCTACTTCGACCATCATCAGTTATTTTGCTCCCCAAATAGCTAAACACCTTTATTACTTTAAGTGTCTCATTTCCTAATCTAATTCCCTCAGCATCACCCGACTTAATTCGACTACATTCCATTATCCTCGTTTTGCTTTTGTTGATGTTCATCTTATATCCTCCCTTCAAGACACCATCCATTCCGTTCAACTGCTCTTCCAAGTCCTTTGATGTTTCTGACAGAATTACAATGTCATCGGCGAACCTTAAAGTTTTTATTTCTTCTCCATGGATTTTAATACCTACACCGAATTTTTCTTTTGTTTCCTTCACTGCTTGCTCAATATACAGATTGAATAACGTCGGGGAGAGGCTACAACCCTGTCTCACTCCCTTCCCAACCACTGCTTCCCTTTCATGCCCCTCAACTCTTATAACTAACATTTGGTTTCTATACAAATTGTTAATAGCCCTTCGCTCCCTATATTTTACCCCTGCCACCTTCAGAATTTGAAAGAGAGTATTCCAGTCAACATTGTCAAAAGCTTTCTCTAAGTCTACAAATGCTAGAAACGTAGGTTTGCCTTTCCTTAATCTAGCTTTTAAGATAAGCCGTAGGGTCAGTATTGCCTCACGTGTTCCAATATTTCTACGGAATCCAAACTGATCTTCACCAAGGTCGGCTTCTACTAATTTTATCATTCGTCTGTAAAGAATTCGCGTTAGTATTTTGCAGCCGTGACTTATTAAACTGATCTGTCAACACCTGCTTTCTTTGTGATTGGGATTATTACATTCTTCTTGAAGTCTGAGGGTATTTCGCCTGTCTCATACATCTTGCTCACCAGATGGTAGAGTTTTGTCAGGACTGGCTCTCCCAAGCCGTCAGTAGTTCTAATGGAATGTTGTCTACTCCCAGGGTCTTGTTTCGCCTCAGGTCTTTCAGTGCTCTGTCGAACTCTTCACGCAGTATCATATCTCCCATTGTATCTTCATCTACATCCTCTTCCATTTCCATAATATTGTCCTCAAGTACATCGCGCTTGTATAGACCCTCTATATACTCCTTCCACCTTTCTGCTTTCCCTTCTTTGCTTAGAACCGGGTTTCCATCTGAGCTCTTGATATTCATACAAGTGGTTCTCTTTTCTCCAAAGGTCTCTTTAATTTTCCTGTAGGCAGTATCTATCTTTCCCCTAGTGATATATGCCTCTACATCCTTACATTTATCCTCTAGCCATCCCTGCTTAGCCATTTTGCACTTCCTGGCGATCTCATTTTTGAGACGCTTGTATTCCTTTTTGCCTGCTTCATTTACTGCATTTTTATATTTTCTCCTTTCATCAATTAAATTGAATATTTCTTCTGTTACCCAAGGATTTCTACTAGCCCTCGTCTTTTTACCTACTTGATCCTCTGCTGCCTTCACTACTTCATCCCTCAAAGCTACCCATTCTTCTTCTATTGTATTTCTTTCCCCCATTCCTGTCATTTGTTCCCTTACGCTCTCCCTGAAACTCTGTAAAATCTCTGGTTCTTTCAGTTTATCCAGGTCCCATCGCCTTAAATTCCCACCTTTTTGCAGTTTCTTCAGTTTTAATCTACAGATCATAACCAATAGATTGTTGTCAGAGTCCACATCTGACCCTGGAAATGTCTTACGATTTAAAACATGGTTCCTAAAGCTCTGTCTTACCATTATATAATCTATCTGATACCTTTTAGTATCTTATATCCTCAGACTTATACAATTAGAAAATATCCATTGGGCGTACACGCGATCCATATTTTATATCGCAAGCAGGATAGGCCGATTAGTAAGAGGGAGGTTACAAGGGCTCGGTAAAGGTGTTGGTGGTGTGAGGGGTCTGTACGTCCGCGTAGTTAGGCGAGTACGGAGCGTGCACCCGTGGCTGGAGAAGGCAGAGCTGCCGCGAGCTGAGGCGACGCGGCGCGAGGTGTTTTTTTGTGGAGGCGGCGGTTTCCGCCTCGCGCGCACGTGTGGCGGCACAAAGGTGCGCGCCGCACAATGCGGCCGCAGGCGCTGCCATCACCACTCGGGCCGCGGCCCGCCGACTAATTCCCACAAGCTGCGCTTCTGGTCGCTTCATTCCCTACCACGCGGCGTTCGGAAGTCTGACCACCTCGACCCACTTATACACTGCTGCGAAGACCGTCACCTCGCGAACGGCGGAAAACGGGCGAGCCGGCCTCACGTCGCCGGTAGAAACACGAAACCACGTAAAACGTGGAAATAATACGAGGGTCACTCCAAAGAAAAGACGAATGGAAAAACTGGTAGAAGCCGACCTCGGGGAACATCAGTTTGGATTCCGTAGAAATGTTGGAACACGTGAGGCGACTTATCTTAGAAGCAAGGCAAACCTACGTTTCTAGCATTTATAGACTTAGAGAACGCTTTTGACAATGTTGACTGGAATACTCTCTTTCGAATTCTGAAGGTGGCAGGGGTAAAATACAGGGAGGGAAAGGCTATTTACAATTTGTACAGAAACCAGATGGCAGTTATAAGAGTCGAGGGGCATGAAAGGGAAGCACTGGCTGGGAAGGGAGTGAGACAGGGTTGTAGCCTCTCCACGATGTTATTCAATCTGTATATTGAGCAAGCAGTAAAGGAAACAAAAGATAAGTTCGGACTAGGTATTAAAATCCATGGAGAAGAAATAAAAACTTTGAGGTTCGCCGATGACGTTGTAATTCTGTCAAACAGCAAAGGACTTGGAGGAGCAGTTGAAAATGAACAAAAGCAAAACGAGGATAATGGAATGTAGTCGAATTAAGTCGGCTGATGCTGAGGGAATTAGATTAGGAAATGAGACACTTAAAGTAGTAAAGGAGTTTTGCTATTTGAGGAGCAAAATAACTGATGATGGTCGAAGTAGAGAGGATATAAAATGTAGACTGGCAATGGCAAGGAAAGCGTTTCTGAAGAAGAGAAATTTGTTAACATCGAGTATAGATTTAAGTGTCAGGAACTCCTTTCTGAAAATATGTGTATAGAGTGTAGTCATGTATGGAAGTGAAACATGGACGATAAATAGTTTAGAGAAGAAGAGAATAGAAGCTTTCGAAATGTGGTGCTACAGAAGAATGCTGAAGATTAGATGGATACATCACATAACTAATGATGAAGTATTGAATAGAATTGGGGAGAGGAGGAGTTTGTGGCACAACTTGACTAGGAGAAGGGACCGGTTAGTAGGACATGTTCTGAGGCATAAAGGAATCACAAATTTAGCATTGGAGGGCAACGTGGAGGGTAAAAATTATAGAGGGAGACCAAAAGATGGATACACAAAGCAGATTCAGAAGGATGTAGATTGCAGTAGGTACTGGCAGATGAAAGAGCTTGCACAGGATAGGGTAGCGTGGAGAGCTGCATCAAACCAGTCTCAGGACTGAAGACCACAACAACAACATCTTTCCCGCAGAAATGATACCGATAAGTAGGAGGAAAGTGTACAAACGACCCTTTTGGTGGAAAGTATACTAAAAATAAAAGTATTTAACCCGAATACGGCTAATTAACGGGCGGCAGCCCACTATGGCAATTTACATAAAAAATCCTGTACAGGATGATGGGACAGTTGCACGTTTTTTTTTTTTTTTTTTTTTTTTTTTTTTACACGAATTTTAAGTTAGTATGTAATGATAAAGAAAACTGAGAACTCACTTTTACGTTATGTTTGGCATTAAACTTTGAAAATGGCAATCGAGTAATGATTTGAAAATATGCAATTAAACTGTATGTTAGTACTGAACTTTCAGTGACCTCAGCATAACGTCATCAAAGAAATTTAGAGAAAAGGCAAGCACTTTTTGCTTTGCCGTTACTTATTTTACAACTTGTATTTCACATTATTATCCAAACAACTGAGCCTTTTTTACTGCCTTGAACAGAATTAAACACTAGAATACGTACCAAACCAAACAGCCATGTTTTTTGGACAACATGGTTGTGGAGAGAAGCAGCGATTAGTATGATTAATCAAAAATTCAAGAACAGTCTTAATCGCATTTATTATTGTTATAATGCCGCCAACCGCTTTCAACCCGACGTAGGGGTCATATTCTGGGCGTTTACACAACTGCTGTTGGTGTCACTCCTGTCTACAGCCGGCCGGAGTGCCCGTGCGGTTCTAGGCGCTGCAGTTTGGAACCGAGCGACCGCTACGGTCGCACGTCGAATCCTGCCTCGGGCGTCGATGTGTGTGATGTCCTTAGGTTAGTTAGCTTTAATTAGTTATAAGCTCTAGTCGACTGACGACCTCAGAAGTCTACATAACGCAGGAGTGACACCACCAGCAGTCGACCAATGGTGTAAGCGCTCAGGAGATGAGATGACCCCTACGTCGGGTTGAAACCGGTTGGCGGTATTATAACAACAATAAATGCGATTAAGACTGTTCTTGAATTATTGATTCAACAGCCATGTGCTTCAGGCTATATGTAAAATAAATAAAACTTCTGCACTCTTAATTTGTGCATTTCTTTAGATTTTTTTTTTCCAGTGATTGATTCTCAAAACTTGAAAAATGAAATTGCTTTACTTTAGTCATCTTGTACAACAGTTAATTGAAAGTAGACTGAGGCTAAAATTCTTAAAAGTGAAATTATTCATTAATAAACTGGCTGCAACTATTCAATTGGTTTCTCATGACATTCGGTTAGCATATAGGAAAAAAAGGAGCAAGGACCCTGCTTGGTAACAATGTCTGGCGACAATGAGGACACAACCGCCCTGAATTTAACTCATCATTATTTAAATACATTTTATCAACCAAATCGCGATTAGTTGTGCTGCTGCGTTAGCCGTTAGTACTTTCTACCAATGACCAGTCTTGCTTCACTGCTGTGCATACGACGACACTCCGAGCCGACGACGAAACTGTGTTCATGGAACTGCTGCTGTTGTTGATAGCATATTGTGGAGACACGGCTAATTATAGGAACGGGCGATCGTAATTAATACAGCCTCTTCCGCCCGTCCACTGTCCGTACTCCTGCTCTAGACATCTGGCCGGCGTGCGTACATGATGCCGCCGAAAATGGTACTCTCTACTGCGAGAGCGTTAACACCACACCTCCGCACACTACAAGCGCTGGAACCCGTCTCTCGCTCTCTCCGCCCGCTCTGCGCAACAGCCCCCTACGTAAAGATTTTACAACGCACAAGCACTGCTGTTATCGTTGCTAGTCGATGCAAATAACAATTCCTTTGGCTTTTCCCAGAGCTTATAAGTTTCAAAAGTGGTTCGAATGGCTCTGAGCACTATGGGACTTAACGTCTGTGGTCATCAGTCCGCTTGAACTTAGTAGTGCTTAAACCTAACTAACCTAAGGACATCACACACATCCATGCCCGAGGCAGGATTCGAACCTGCTACCGTAGCAGTCCCGCGGTTCCGGACTGCGTGCCTAGAACCACTAGACCACCGCGGCCGGGTTATAAGTTTCACAGTAAAACACAGATAAATACAATGAAACGTCAACAGACTTCTGCCTAAATGTACATATACGGTGAAGCAATGTCCTTACATCTACATCTACATCCATTCTCCGCAAGCCGCCTGACGGTGTGTGGCGGAGGGTACCTTGAGTACCTCTATCGGTTCTCCCTTCTATTCCAGTATCGTATTGTTTGTGGAAGGAAGGATTGTCGGTATGCCTCTGTGTGGGCTCTAATCTCCCTGATCGTATCCTCATGGTCTCTTCGTGCTGAAGGTATGTTCTAGAAACTTCAACAAAAGCTCGTACCGAGCTACTGAGCGTCTCTCTTGCAGTCTTCCACTGCAGTTTATCTGTCATCTCCGTAACGCTTTCGCGATTACCAAATGATCCTGTAACGAAGCGCGCTGCTCTCCGTCGGATCTTCTCTATCTCTTCTATTAACCCTATCTGGTACGGATCCCACACCGGTGAGCAGTATTCAAGCAGTGTGCGAACAAGCGTACTGTAACCTACTTCCTTTGTTTTCGGAATGCATTTCCTTAAGATTCTTCCATCTGCTTTACCGACGATCAACTTTATATGATCATTCCATTTTAAATCACTCCTAATGCCTACTCCCAGACAATTTATGGGATTAACTGCATCCAGCTGCTGACCTGCTATATTGTAGCTAAATGATATGGGATCTTTCTTTCTATGTATTCGCAGCACATTACACTTGTCTACATTGAGATTCAATTGCCATTCCCTGCACCATGCGTCAATTCGCTGCAGATCCTCCTTTCATTTCAGTACAATTTTCTATTGTTACAACCTCTCGATATACCAGAACATCATCCGCAAAAAGCCTCAGTGAAATTCCGATGTCATCCACAAGATAATTTATTAAAAGGAAGCATTTAAATATCAAATATTTACATACAATTAAAAAAAAGTTATATATCGGTAGCAGGTGCCATGCATCTTGCATTTTCGCTGTTACACCCTGCCAAACTGATACCTAAGTATTCTCATGCCTGTCAGACTTGTTGACTAAAATGTCATCCTTACGCAAGCAGTATTTTCCGTACAGAAAAAACCTATTCCTACACATGACAGATGACGGTTGTCGGATTGGTCTAACGTTACTGGAAAGTTTCAAGTTGAGATCGCGATACAGCATGTGCAGAGGATGTGCGCGCCCAGCTTACCAAATCATTGGCACGAGGGATAGGAGAGCATCGTACAGATAGCTCGCAGTAATACACTGATGCGCAGTACGTAAGGACTAAGTAACTTTATCATGACGTGTCACTGCGAAGTAACGTAGCTCGATAAAAACATACATAGGAAGAATGGCTACAGTAATGTACAGAAGGTGAGACGGACAGAATTGTCAATAATAACACTGAAGTCACCTCGATTTATTATGGCCGCCTGGACGTTTTAAACGGCAGAGCCTGCTTCTTTATATGGTGTAGGATTACCACGGACGGCGGAGTGTGCTCTGGAAAGTGGCCGCATCCTGGCAACAATGTTCGTGAGGAGTTCTTGCTGCAGGGCGTTCCGTTCCTCCACCAGTGCGATTGACAACTGGTGGATGGTCGTCGGTGCTTGTAGACGTGTTGCGGTACGTCTCCCCAGCGCATCCTACAATTGCTCAATGAGACTTAAGTTAGGGAAACGGGCAGGCCAGTCAGTTCGTCGCACACCCTCTCATTTCAAGAACTTAAGCTTTCGATGCAGTCGCACGTTGTCTTCCATAAAAATGTTGTCAGCACTGAATGCATCCCTAGAAAGATTCACATGAGAAAGGAGTACAGTGTCACAATAATAACACTGATTAGTGAGTGTACAGTGTTCAAAGATCCCCCCTCCCTTCCCTCTGGGGGAAGTGACAGCCAACGATAACTTGTTCAAGTTCGTGTGTTCAAGCTATGACACTGGCAATATAGGAGCAGACTACCGAATAAAGCATCATCCACAAAATTCCGAAAATTGCAAGAGCTGTCAAGTGCTACAATTATTGCACAATCAGCTCAACAGCTCCAAGTTCATGACAAGAATAATACACATACAGAAGAATGCAAAAGAAGATTGAGGATATCATACACTTCGACCAGTTTGGCTTCAGGAAACGTAAAGGCACCAGAGAGGCAGCTCTGACATTGCGGACAATAATGGAAAGAAGAAAGGAAAATAAAATCGAGACATATGCTCATACGATTTGTCGACCTGAGAAAGCGTTCAGAAATGTAAAATAGCCCAAGACCGACATTATGCTATGGTCGCAGGTTCAAATCCTGCCTCGGGCATGGATGTGTGTGATGTCCTTAGGTTAGTTAGGTTAACGTAGTTCTAAGTTCTATGGGACTGATGACCTCAGATGTTAAGTCCCATAGTGCTCAGAGCCATTTGAACCATTTTTTCAAAAATCTGAGAAAAATAGGGGTAAACTATAGGGAAAGACGAGTGATACACAATATATACACTGGAGAGCCAAAGAAACTGGTACACCAGCCTAATATCGTCTTGGGCCCCCGCGAGCGCGCAGAAGTCCGCACCACGCCATGGCATGGACTCTGCTAATGTCTCAAGTAGTGTTGGAGGAAACTGACGCCATGAACTCTGCAGGGCTGAGCATAAATCCGTAAGAGAATGAAGGGGAGAATATCTCTTACGAACAGCATCTGTAAGTAGGCTGTTTAGCTTTTAATGTTGGTAACGTCACCTAGCGCTCTGTATGAAAATCACTGGCTGTGCTGTGTGCAGTCTGTGGCTGGTAGGCATTGTTGAAATAGTCGCTATTGTAGTGTTGGGCAGTTGTCTGTTAACAGCGCGTAGCGTTGAGCAGTTGGAGGTGCGCCGCCAGCAGTGGTGGATGTGGGGAGAGAGATGGCGGAATTTTGAGAGCGGATGATCTGGACGTGAGTCCATCAGAGACAGTACATTTGTAAGACTGGATGTCATGAACTGCTATATATATTATAACTTTTGAACACTACTAAGGTAAATACATTGTTTGTTCTCTATCAAAATCTTTCATTTGTTAACTATGCCTATCAGTAATTTCAGTAGTTAGTGCTTTCAGTAGTTTGAATCTTTTATTTAGCTGACAGTAGTGGCGCTCGCTGTATTGCAGTAGTTCGAGTAACGAAGATTTTTAGTGAGGTAAGTGATTTGTGAAAGGTATAATTTAATGTTAGTCAGGGCCATTCTTTTGTAGGGATTATTGAAAGTCAGATTGCGTTCCACTAAAAATATTGTGTGTCAGTTTAGTGTTGATCAGAATAGGTAAAGAGCGAAATGTTTGAGTACGTTCAGTTCTGCTCAGCTCTTTGAAAATCAAATAATGTAAGAGGTTTATCAGCTCAGTAATTTATTAATTTTTCTAAGGGGACGTTTCACATCTTGCAAGGCACCCCAGATATGTCCAATAATGATCATGTCTGGAGGGTTTGATGGCCGGCGGAAGTGTTTAAACTCAGAAGAGTGTTCCTGGAGCCACATATCAGCAATTATGGACGAATTGGGTGTCGCATTGTCCTGCTGGACTTGCCCTAGTCCGTCGGAATGCACAATGGACATGAATGGATGTGGATGATCAGACAAGATGCTTACATACGTGTCACCTGCCGTATCTACACTACTGGCCATTAAAACTGCTACACCAAGAAGAAATGCAGATGATAAACGGGAATTCATTGCACAGATATATTATACTAGAAATAACATGTGATTACATTTTCACCCAATTTGAGTGCATAGACCCTGAGAAATCAGTACCCAGAACAACCACCTCTGACCGTAATAACGGCCTTGATGCGCCTGGGCATTGAGTCAAACAGAGCTTGGATGGCTTGTACAGGTACAGCTGCCCACGCAACTTCAACACGATACCACAGTTCATCAAGAGCAGTGACTGGCGTATTGTGACGAGCCAGTTGCTCGGCCACTATTGACCAGACGTTTTGAATTGGTGATAGATCTGGAGAATGTGCTGGCCAGGGCAGCAGTCGAACATTTTCTGATCCAGAAAGGCCCGTACAGGACCTGCAACATGCAGTTGTGCATTATCCTGCTAAAATGTAGGCTTTCGCAGGGATCGAATGAAGGGTAGAGCCACAAGTCGTAACACATCTGAAATGTAACGTCCACTGTTCAAAGTGCCGTCAATGCGAACAAGAGGTGACCCACACGTGTAACCAATGGCACCTCATACCATCACGCCGGGTCATACGCCAGTATGGCGATGACGAATACACGCTTCTAATGTGTGTTCACCGCGATGTCGCCAAACACGGATGCGACCATCATGATGCTGTATACAGAACCCGGATCCACCCGAAGAAATGACGTTTTGCCACACGTGCACCCATGTTCATCGTTGAGTACACCATCACAGGCGCTCCTGTCTGTGATGCAGCGTCAAGGGTAACCGCAGCCATGGTCTAGGAGCTGATAGTCCATGCTGCTGCAAACGTCGTCGAACTGTTGGTGCAGATCGTTGTTGTCTTGCAGACGTTGACTCAGGGATCGAGACGTGGCTGCACGATCCGTTACAGCCATGCGGATAAGATGCCTATAATCTCGACTGCTAGTGATACGAGGCCGTTGAGATCCAGCACGGTGTTCCGTATTACCCTCCTGAACCCACCGATTCCATATTCTGCTAATAGTCATTGGATTTCGACCAACGCGAGCAGCAATGTCGCGATACGATAAACCGTGTCGCGATAGGCTACAATCCGACCTTTATCAAAGTCGGAAACGTGATGGTATGCATTTCTCGTCCTTACACGAGGCGTCAGAACAACGTTTCACCAGGCAACGCCGGTCAACTACTGTTTGTGTATGAGAAATCGGTTGTAAACTTCCCTCATGTCAGCACGTTGTAGGTGTCGCCACCGGCGCCAACCTTGTGTGAATGCTCTGAAAAGCTAATCATTTGCGTATCACAGTATCTTCTTCCGGTCGGTTAAATTTCGCGCCTGTATCACGTCAACTTCGTGGTGTAGCAATTTTAATGGCCAGTAGTGTAGATTTAATCCACAGTTTAAAACCAATTAATTGTGTTCGAAGTCCACACCTGCCCTTCGAAATGTCTTATAATTTAAAATATTGTTCTATGAACTTGATTTTTCTGGTGATTGTAGTAAAGCTACAGTACAGCCTTTCTGAACTTGTATGAATTCGCTACTGGGGAATCGTGGCTCATTTAGTGTGCTCGGAACCGAGAGTTCACGTTTGCAGTTTCACAGTGACAGCCGAGCTTGGCGAGCAAAGATAGGTTTTGTTGTAATTAATAAAGTATTACTTATTCGGAGTGTTCTAATTAATTGAATTACACTCACGTTCAGAAAAAGTGCAACACCTTGAACGACTAGAGACAGTTCGTTCATATTCATAGGACATGTACATTAGTGTGTTCTGCAGAAATGATTAGTGTTTCAGCCACCTCGGTTCAACATGTTTCCCGTTGCCTAGTAGGCACAGGGTCCTGATAACATGTTCCTTGCGCTATGCCATTGACGCGTATAAGGTACGAATGGCATCCTGTGAGATAGCCATCCATGCAGCATTCACCTGGTTTCAAAGTTCGTTTATGGTGGATGGCATTGGGTGACAACCCTGCATCCATCTTTTCATCGTACCTCACACATTTTCGAGTCTGCTGATCTGGTGGGCCAGGGCAAAAGGCTAACATCTTGTGACACCAAGGAGGTGTCACAAGACGACGAATATGTTAAGGAAATTGACGGTATTGCCACAAGCAGTGCTATCTCCCCTCTTTTTATCGAAAGGGCACTTGATTCGGATTCGGCAGAACTTAAGCCGAAAGTCTTCTGACGATATGTTGATGACACTTTTGGTGCGTGGCCCTATTGTGAAGAAGAACTGTCACGAATGTTTCAGCATATCAATTCATTCCACGAGAATATTTTGCTGGCGATGGATGTGGAGAAGATCAACTGTCTGCCGTTTGTGGTCATACGGAAAATGGACGGGTCATTAAGGAGTTCCGTTTACCGTAATCCCAAACATACGAACCTCCTCTATTTGCAGGGGTCTAGCTGTCACGCCCCTTCAGAAACTATGGGCGTCCTACGAAAAGTTGGTACACGGGTTAATGTGGTGTTTTGTAGAGGCAGCTTTGCATAGGAGCTGGAACACATACGATGTCTGTTCGAACATAATGGCTATTTTTCACATCGATCAGCACAGCTTTAAGAGGAAGAAAGGTGACCAGTCAAAAGAGCAAAAGAAGCTGTTCAATTCCAGGGCAATATTTCGTTGAAAACATGCAGAATCCTAAGGTAACATTATGCTAATCTTTCGGCCATCTACAAGAACTTGGGCTCTTCTCTGTTCGGTAAAGGACGACCTAAGACTGTGGAAGGACAGAATCTACAGAATACCTTACCAATACACGAAGCCTACGTTGGCCAGATCACACGAACAGTACGCGAAAGGTGCACTGAACATTATCACGGCATAAGTCTCTCGCAGCCCAGCTGATCAAACACTCTATGGAGCTGCCCGGAAAGCTTGGCCTCGTCGAGCTACTTCTAAAATTTGTTTTAATTGTTCTTTGTGGTGCCTTTTTTCTTCAGTCAGTATATTTACAATTTTTCGAGTTAGTACATTCCAAAAAGAGGATCAAAAATATATTACTTACACCTGCAGACATTTTGCCAAATGATCGTGCCAGAGGACGGCTTTGAACACGCCAGTCATCCGTCCATCCAGTTTCCACGATTAATGGAATTTGGAATCAGAAGATGGCGATACGGATACCTGCGGTACTTCTGCCTAAAATCATGCAGTGTCTTTAGCAGTACAGATGTGAACTATTATCGAGATTTTTTGTGACTTTATCCCAAGTTGGACAAAGGTCTTCTTTCGAACAAGACGTTTAGTTTTTTTGGTTCGGGAAACCAAAATCATACGATCTACAGAACATCTAAGAATTCAATGATCAGCTTTTAAAATGTAAATCAAGACATAAGACATAAGAAACAGTTTGCCCACGTGTCACAGAGCCGTTGGCGCCTGCAGCGATGTTTTAGAAAAAAATGTTCAAATGTGTGTGAAATCTTACGGGACTCAACTGCTAAGGTCATCAGTCCCTAAGCTTACACACTACTTAACCTAAATTATCCTAAGGACAAACACACACACCCATACCCGAGGGAGGACTCCAACCTCCGCCGGGACCAGCCACACAGTCCATGACTGCAGCGCCTTTAGACCGCTCGGCTAAACCCGCGCGGCAATGTTTTAAAAGCGAGATCAGGTCCGTGATCGGGAAGACCCTCATCTCATGGTCAAAAACGGAGAGAGAAAAGATAGGCGAAAAGACGATTAGTTTTTGTTACTGCAGGAAATCCTCTTTTAAAAATCTATGCCAAATAAGAAGTGACGAAATTACGATAAATTATCTCTTCTTACTGCCACAAATGATGAAGACTTAGTTGACATCTTCGTTATTTACAACAATCTAACTTACAGTTCAAAGAACCCCAGTCACCGTTTGGTTAAACCAGTATTAACGTCATCTTAGATAGCAAAATACGTCCTTTGTAATCGATCAGGACGGTCATACACATAGTCGTCGTATACGTAAGCTCGGCCGATTGAGTTAACATGCGCAGTTCTCGTTAAAAGCTGTCATTTTCAAGAAAGATTAGCTCTTTTGACTGCGCATCTAAGGAGTAATTTGGCCTCACGGAAAATACAGGAAACCGCCTCTGGTTTACCAAGGGATATTTGTTTAACATTAATTAAAATACATAGGTATTTTTGGAAGCTTGTTTTACAAATTTTAGCTACTTCTAATAAAACGAAAAACTTATTGCGAAGGAGTGGTTACTGGCGGAGTTTCAGAGAAAACGAAATTTAAGAAACAACACTTGAGACACGTAGTTGTCCCAATCAGTCTCTATGCGGTCGGATATATTGCAATAGTGCGTATCAAGTGATTTATTCAAGGCAAATGGGAAGTATGATACTGTTAGGCCGTCACACACACACACACACACACACGCACACACACTTACACACGCACGCACGCAGTGAGAAAGGGGGGACACAGAGAGGGAGAGAGAGAGAGAGAGAGAGAGAGAGAGGTGGGGGGGGGGGGTGGGGGGGGTTGGGGGGCGGGGTCGAATGTGCGAATAGAAAAATACTTGACGGTTGCAGAAATATATTTACTAGTAAACCAATGGCGTCTTTAGTTGGTGATGGCCGTTGCTAACAGACTGAGAGATTAAGCCCGTGTACCGATACGGACTCTTGCCCTTCAGTAGCAGTGCTCATTATGAATTATCTATCCAAGCATACATGACGAGCTGCCTTCACAGTTGAAATGCTACCAGTACTTCTCTGGGATCGGGTTCGAGTCCCGTTTTGCCACACAGTTTTGACCTGGCAGAAAGGTCAACAGCGTCGCACATTCTGCTTCAGAGTGGAAATGTTATTACGAAAAGACTCTCGGCGTCCTTTATTTAGTACAACAGAGTAAGAAAGATGAATCGTTGTTTGTGACGAACTGTGTTTGTGGAAATTCGGGATGCGGACGAGGGGTCTGTTAGTTAGGTACGACACCGAATCTGAGAAGGTCCTCACTGCCTCAGGTGTCGGTTTGTGGAAGATGTGCAGGGAAGTTCAGGCTAATTGATTTATCCAAAGACTCGAAATAGTTTTTCCGCGATCGGCGCAATATGTATCGGTTAGCTTACTGTTTCTGCTGCGTCTGAAACATGACTACAGCCCCATTGTTTCACACGTGCTATTCAAGTGTGGATGAATTTCTCTCTTGTAGACAGTGTCCTAGTAAAGGTCGAAACGGAAAAAGAAAAAAAAAAAATAGAAAACTTGGCACATTGGTTGAATGGAATGGCTACAGGCTATAACTTGGACGCAAAAAGAATGTAAAACACGGGGAACCAAATTCAGGGGACTCAAACCAGGCGAGTCGGAAGGAATTAGTTTAGGAAACTGGACATTAAAAGAAGGGGGGTAAGATTTATTATTTTGAGAGCAAAACACCTGACGATTGTGGAAGTAGGCAGTATAAAACGCAGACTGGCAATTGCAGTAATGCGTTTCAGAAGAAGATAAATATTTTAGCCTCTGTATAAATTTAAATGTTAATTAATCTGCACTGAAGAAGTGTCACTGTATTGACACTTGTGCTGTAAACACTGCAGATAAAAACAATAGGAAGCTCAAAAAGAATCTTGATGATTACATAAGTAGACCAAGTAAATAATGATGAGATAATAAATTATGGAAAAAGGAAATTTATGGCGCAATTGACTAAAAGAATGGGTCAGTTAATAGGACACACGCTGAGGCATCAAGGAATCGTCAGTTTGGTAATAGGAGGATGTGCTGAAGGTAAAAAGTGTGGAGGGAGACCAAAACTTAGACTGCTGTAAAGAGGTTATGGAGGGACGAACAGGCTTGTACGGGACAGACTAGCTAGGACTGTTGCATCAAATGGGTTCTCGGATTGAAGACAAAACAACAACAACAACACCAAAGTTAAATCTCCGTTGGTCCATCATAGACAGGGAACATCGATTGGTTAAATAATTGTCAATCTCAATAAAATTCACCAACAGCCGTGTAACTTAAGATATTCTATTGTGAAGCCTACCAGTTACAGCATTTCATTACGCCATCTTCAGATCTCATACGAATGTATCCAAATAAACTAACATGTCGTATAGAGCCATAAACCTCTGGTTATAGTGAATTCAATCGTTACACTATTGCTTCATTCGAAGACGTGATACAGCAGTCTAATGGCTGAATTCAGGAGATACAGAGTTTTATGGCTCTATACATTTACGTTCATTTGGATAGATTCGTATATGACCTGAAGATAGCATAATGAAATGCTGAAACCGTTAGCCTTCACAATAAAATAATATATCTTGTTGTTGGTGGATTTTATTGACATTGACAATTACGTCAAGATTATGTACTGGAGTAGCCTCTTTCAATAAGTACACTACTGGCCATTAAAATTGCTACACCAAGAAGAAATGCAGATGATAAACGAGTGTTCATTGGACAAATATATTATACTAGAACTCACATGTGATTACATTTTCACGCAATACGGATGAATAGATGCTGAGAAATCAGTACCCAGAATAACCACCTCTGGCAGTAATAACCGAATTGATACCCCTGGGCATTGAGTCAGACCTTGGATGGCGTGTACAGGTACAGCTGCCCATGCAGCTTGAACACGGTACCACAGTTCATCAAGAGTTGTGACTGGCGTATTGTGACGAGCCAGTTGCTCGGCCACCATTGACCAGATGTTTTGAATTGGTGAGAGATCTGGAGAATATGCTGGCCAGGGCATCAGTTGAACATTTTCTGTATCCAGAAAGGCCCGTACAGGACCTGCAACATGCGGTCGTGCATTATCCTGCTGAAATGTAGGGTTTCGCAGGGATCGAATGAAGGGTAGAGCCGCGGGTCGTAACACATCTGAAATGTAACTTCCACTGTTCAAAGTGCCGTCAATGCGAACAAGAGGTGACCGAGACGTGTAAGCAATGGCACCCCATACCATCACGCCGGGTGATACGCCAGTATGGCGATGACGAATACACGCTTCCAATGTGCGTTCACTGCGATGTCGCCAAACACGGATGCGACCATCATGATGCTGTAAACAGAACCTGGATTCATCCGAAAAAATGACGTTTTGCCATTCGTGCACCCAGGTTCGTCGTCGAGTACACCATCGGAGGCGCTCCAGTCTGTGATGCAGCGTCAAGGGTAACCGCAGCCATGGTGTCCGAGCTGATAGTTCATGCTGCTGCAACCGTCGTCCAACTGTTGGTGCAGATGGTTGTTGTCTTGCAAACGTCCCCATCTGTTGACTCAGGGATCGAGAAGTCGCTGCACGATGCGTTACAGCCATGCGGATAAGATGCCTGTCATCTCGACTGCTAGTGATACGAGGCCGTTGGGATCCAGCACGGCGTTCCGTACTACCCTCCTGAAGCAACCGATTCCATGCTAACAGCCATTGGATCTCGACAAACGCGAGCAGCAATGTCGCGATACGGTAAACCGCAATCGCGATTGGCTACAATCCGACCTTTATCAGAATCAGAAACGTGATGGTACGCATTACTCCTCCTTACACGAGGCATCACAACAACGTTTCACCAGGCAACGCCGGTCAACTGCTGTTTGTGTATGAGAAATAGGTTGGAAACTTTCCTCATGTCACCATGTTGTAGGTGTCGCCACCGGCGCCAACCTTGTGTGAATGCTCTGATAAGCTAATCATTTGCATATCACAGCATCTTCTTCCTGTCGGTTAAATTTCACGTCCTTAGCACTTCGAAAGTAAAGTTCTATGTTCTGAATTGGCAGAAAATCCTAAGAAATTTTGGTCTTATGTGAAAGCGGTAGGTGGATCAAAACAAAGTGTCCAGACACGCTGTGACCAAAATGGTACTGAAACAGAGGATGACAGACTAAAGGCCGAAATACTAAATGGCTTTTTCCGAAGCTGTTTCACACAGGAAGACTGCACTGCAGTTCCTTCTCTAGATTGTCGCACAGATGACAAAATGGTAGATATCGAAATAGACGACAGAGGGGTAGAGAAACAATTAAAATCACTCAAAAGAGGAAAGGCCGCTGGACCTGATGGGATACCAGTTCGATTTTACACAGAGCGGTGTACCGTAGGTCTCTAGAGGAGCGTAGCGTTCCAAAGGATTGGAAAAGGGCACAGGTCATCCCCGTTTTCAAGAAGGGATGTCGAACAGATGTGCAGAACTATAGACCTATATCTCTAATGTTGATCACTTGTAGAATTTTGGAACACGTATTATGTTCGAGTATAATGACTTTTGTGGAGACTAGAAATCTACTCAGTAGGGATCAGCATGGGTTTCGAAAAAGACGATCGTGTGAAACCCGGCTCACGCTATTCGTCCACGAGACTCAGAGAGCCATAGACACGGGTTACAAGGTAGATGCCGTGTTTCTTGACTTCCGCAAGGCGTTCGATACAGTTACGCACAGTCGTTTAATGAACAAAGTAAGAGCATATGGACTATCAGACCAATTGTGTGATTGGATTGAAGAGTTCCTAGATAACAGAACGCAGCATGTCATTCTCAATGGAGAGAAGTCTTCCGAAGTAAGAGTAATTTCAAGTGTGCCGCAGGGGAGTGTCGTAGGACCGCTGCTATTCACAATATACATAAATGACCTTGTGGATGACATCGGAAGTTCACTGAGGCTTTTTGCGGATGATGCTGTGGTATATCGAGAGGTTGTAACAATGGAAAATTGTACTGAAATGCAGGAGGATCTGCAGCGAATTGACGCATGGTGCAGGGAATGGCAATTGAATCTCAATGTAGACAATTGTAATGGGCTGCGAATACAT
This sequence comes from Schistocerca serialis cubense, assembly GCF_023864345.2. Classification (NCBI taxonomy): domain Eukaryota; kingdom Metazoa; phylum Arthropoda; class Insecta; order Orthoptera; family Acrididae; genus Schistocerca; species Schistocerca serialis. Next base: position 1,083,161,415 of record NC_064639.1, read on the forward strand.
AGAAAGAAAGATTCCATATCATTTAGCTACAATATAGCAGGTCAGCAACTGGAAGCAGTTAATTCCATAAATTTTCTGGAAGTACGCATTAGGAGTGATTTAAAATGGAATGATCATATAAAGTTGATCGTCGGTGAAGCAGATGCCAGACTGCGATTCATTGGAAGAATCCTAAGGAAATGCAATCCGAAAACAAAGGAAGTAGGTTACACTACGCTTGTTGGGCCATTGCTTGAATACTGTTCAGCAGTGTGGGATCCGTACCAGACAGGCTAGATAGAAGAGATAGAGAAGATCCAACGGAGAGCAGCGCGCTTCGTTACAGGATCATTTAGTAATCGTGTAAGCGTTGCGGAGATGATAGATAAACTCAAGTGGAAGACCCTGCAGGAGAGACGCTCAGTAGCTCCGTACGGGCTTTTGTTGAAGTTTCGAGAACTTACCTTCACCGAGGAGACAAGCGGTATATTGCTCCCTGCTACGTATATCTCGCGAAGAGACCATGAGGATAAAATCAGAGAGATTAGAACCCACACAGAGGCATACCGACAATCCTTCTTTCCACGACCAATACGAGACTGTAATACAAGGGAGAACCGATAGAGGTACTCAAGGTACCCTCCGCGACAACCCGTCAGGTGGTTTGCGGAGTATGTATGTAGATGGAGATGTAGATGTAGATACGATAAACCGCAATCACGATAGGCTACCATCCGACCTTTATCAAAGTCGGAAACGTGACGGTACGCATTTCTCCTCCTTACACGAGGCATCAACAACGTTTCACCAGGCAACGCCGGTCAACTGCTGTTCACGTATGAGAATTCGGTTGGAAACTTTGCTCATGTCAGCACGTTGTAGGTGTCGCCTCCGGCGCCAACGTTGTGTGAATGCTCTGAAAAGCTAATCATTTGCATATCACAGCATCTTCTTCGTGTCGGTTAAATTTCGCGTCTGTAGCACGTCATCTTCGTGGTGTAGCAATTTTAATGGCCAGTAGTGTGGATTGCATTAAATTGTTGTAAATGTGATTTTCAGCAACTTCTCTATTCTTGCTGTAATGGAAAGGATCGTTGCTACGCTAGACCCATGCAAACCAGAGTTAACCGAACACCGGCCACTGTTCTCGTCTAGGTCTACATCTACATCTACATTTATACTCCGCAAGCCACCAACGGTGTGTGGCGGAGGGCACTTTACGTGCCACTGTCATTACCTCCCTTTCCTGTTCCAATCGCGTATGGTTGGCGGGAAGAACGACAGCCGGAAAGCCTCCGTGCGCGCTCGAATCTCTCTGATTTTACATTCGTGATCTCCTCGGGAGGTATAAGTAGGGGGAATCATTATATTGGATACCTCATTCAGAAACGCACCCTCTCGAAACCCGTACAGCAAGCTACACCGCGATGCAGAGCGCTTCTCTTGCAGAGTCTGCCACTTGAGTTTCCTATACATCTCCGTAACGCTATCACGCTTACCAAATAACGCTGTGACGAAACGCGCCCCTCTTCTTTGGATCTTCTCTGTCTCACATTTTCTGAGGACTCTCCCAATGAATCTGAACCTGATACCCGCCTTACCAACATTTAATTTTATGTGATCATTCCACTTCGAATCGTTCCGCACGCATACTCCCAGATATTTTACAGAAGTAACTGCTACCAGTGTTTGTTCCACTATCATATAATCATACAATGAAGGATGCTTCTTTCTATGTATTCGCAATACATTACATTTGTCTATGTTAAGGGTCAGTTGCCACTCCCTGCAGCAAGTGCCTATCCGCTGCAGATCTTCCTGCACTTCACTGCAATTTTCTAATGCTACAACTTCTCTGTATACTGCAGCATCATCAGCGAAAAGCCGCACGGAACTTCCGACACTATCTACTAGGTCATTTATATACAGGGTGATTCAAAAAGAATACCACAACTTTAAAAATGTGTATTTAATGAAAGAAACATAATATAACCTTCTGTTATACATCATTACAAAGAGTATTTAAAAAGGTTTTTTTCACTCAAAAACAAGTTCAGAGATGTTCAATATGGCCCCCTCCAGACACACGAGCAATATCAACCCGATGCTCCAACTCGTTCCACACTCTCTGTAGCATATCAGGCGTAACAGTTTGGATAGCTGCTGTTATTTCTCGTTCCAAATCATCAATGGTGGCTGGGAGAGGTGGCCGAAACACCGTATCCTTAACATACCCCCATAAGAAAAAATCGCAGGGGGTAAGATCAGGGCTTCTTGGAGGCCAGTGATGACGTGCTCTGTCACGGGCTGCCTGGCGGCCGATCCATCGCCTCGGGTAGTTGACGTTCAGGTAGTTACGGACAGATAAGTGCCAATGTGGTGGCGCTCCATCTTGCTGAAATATGAATTGTTGTGCTTCTTGTTCGAGCTGAGGGAACAGCCAATTCTCTAACATCTCCAGATACTGTAGTCCAGTTACAGTAGCACCTTCGAAGAAAAAAGGACCAAAAACTTTATTGGCTGAAATGGCGAACAAATGTACAACTAAATGAAACTTTATAGCTCCCTTAATTCGCCGACAGATAGTGCTTAGCTCTGCCTTTTGTGGTTGCAGAGTTTTAAATTCCTAAAGTTGTGGTATTCTTTTTTAACCACCCTGTATATTGTGAAAAGCAATGGTCCCATAACACTCCCCTGTGGCACGCCAGAGGTTACTTTAACGTCTGTAGACGCCTCTCTATTGAGAACAACATGCTGTGTTCTGCTTGCTAGAAACTCTTAAATCCAGCCACACAGCTGGTCTGATATTCCGTAGGCTCTTACCTTGTTTATCAGGCGACAGTGCGGAACTGTATCGAACGCCTTCCGGAAGTCAAGGAAAAAGGCATCTACCTGGGAGCCTTTATCTAATATTTTCTGAGTCTTATGTACACGATCGCTGTTTCCGGAGTCCATGTTGATTCCTACAGAGAGATTCTGGGTTTCCAAAAATGACATGATACGCGCGAGCGTTGTCACGAGAGCCGGTCAAGCGGGCCTCCATCGGCGGTCAGGTCTTCGGGGTCAGAGGTGACGGGGCAGCTCGCCGCAGGCCGGCCCGTCCTGCCACGGGACGCCTGGGAACCGCGCGGGACGTTAGGCGCGGCTGCCGTTGGCGCGGCCAGCCTCGGCGAGGCGAGGCGAGGCGCGCTACCTGGCGATGAGGAAGTGGAGGGCCCTCCTTTGTGGGCCTGATTTGCATTCCGTTCCGGGCCGGGCGCGCCTCGTTATGGCCCGCGAAACAAAAGCGGCCGGTGGGGACAGGGACCCGGACCAGAATGCGGGTCGCGTAAAAAGCGGCCCGGCGCGGCCCGGCGTGGCGTACGGGCCGGGCCGTCCCGTAGCGTGCCGTGGGCCAGGCAGTCGCCGTCAGCGGGCCGTCCGGGACAGGAGGACAACCTAGGCGAGACACCTAGGCACGGCCGCGAGGAAAGGACGCTGCTGCTGCTACAGCAGGTAGGGGGACCGCCTGTCCGCCGTCCGCACGCTCTCGAACATGTCGGAGTCTGCTTACTGCCGGGAAATCCATTACAAGGTCTGCGTCTTATTTTGGAAATGATAGCATGGTCCAAATAGGCTGTATTCTTCTTAACTATGCGATAGGCCAGTTTCATCATTACGTCAAGGAAGTATCATAAGCTTCCAGCATCATTTTACATTGTAATACATCTCTGGTGCATGTGGATAGGGATAACTCTTACTTCCGTGCATATGTGGCGCAAAAGAACAGTATTGTACATCCACAGAATGAGATTTTCACTCTGCAGCGGAGTGTGCGCTGATATGAAACTTCCTGGCAGATTAAAACTGTATGCCCGACCGAGACTCGAACTCGGGACCTTTGCCTTTCGCGGGCAAGTGCTCTACCATCTGAGCTACCGAAGCACGACTCACGTTTCATATGAGCGCACATTCTGCTGCAGAGTGAAAATATCATTCTGGAAACATCCCCCAGGCTGTGGCTAAGCCATGTCTCCGCAGTATCCTTTCTTTCAGGAGTGCTAGTTCTGCAACGTTCGCAGGAGAGCTTCTGTAAAGTTTGGAAGGTAGGAGACGAGATACTGGCAGAAGTAAAGCTGTGAGGACCGGACGTGAGTCGTGCTTCGGTAGCTCAGATGGTAGAGCACTTGCCCGCGAATGGCAAAGGTCCCGAATTCGAGTCTCGGTCGGGCACACAGTTTTAATCTGCCAGGAAGTTTCAGTATTGTACATGTTTACGTCTGTTAGCATGCGATCAAAAGTGTCTCTGAGCACTATTGGACTTAACTGCATTGGTCATCAGTCCCCTACAACTTAGAACTACTTAAACCTAACTAACCTAAGGACATCACACACATCCATGCCCGAGGCAGGATTCGAACCTACGACCGTAGCGGTGGCGGGGTTCCAGACTGAGCATGCGATCTGATGGCATCTTTCGCCACCACACCACGTCCGCATGTCCCTTGTACACATTCGCGGATATTAATACGTTACGAACCAATTTAGCCTGTTAGATACTCTGCGTCACTGGTGGTAGACGGACCCCATAACTGTAGAAGTCAGACCTAGTAATTTAGGGTCCGTAGACTAAGGTTGTAGAGGCCCATCACGACCAGACTGTAATGCGAGATAGTTTGTCATATTCCGTAAGCTACAACCTTCTGCCTTAATTACTGAAACGTGTATTGTAAAACTTTCCTAAGCGTTTGCAAGCCAATGCAGTCGTCCTACTTTGTGCCGTCACATCTTTCATACTGTTATATATTTGACATTATTTCTTTTCTGAAATGTACGATGAAGCTTTGCACAAGTGTGTTGCACAGAGTCTCTAGTAAGACTGTCGATTGCGTCACGTCGCTCTTTTCTATTCTGAGCACACAGTGGCCTTAAAGATGCCTAGATAAATTGTCTCCCGCAAGTATGACTACCTGTTGAGAGATTTTGCCTGACGTCACACAGCCCACAGAACATAACTGGCATGCGTTTCCTTCTTCATGAAATTTCTCGGCCGCACTCTGCAGAGACTACGAAGAAACTTCTGCAACGTCTTCCATGGAAAGCGTTTGGTCGTGCCCAGTACAGCCAGTAATTTGCTCCCCCTGAGTTTCATCTGTCGTCACAGGAACCTCTGGTTATGAAGACGACATTTTGGTGCAGACAACGAGCTATACACCAACGTAGAGAAGTGTCGGATATCACAGACGGCTGCCTTCTATGACGAGGGTATTGGAAAGTTGTCACAAAGATATGAAGTGGCGATTATGTTTACTTCTGTGCATATGTGGCGCAAACCAACAGTATTGTACATGTTTACGTCTATTAGCATGCTATCAGAGGTCATATTTCGCCACCACACCACGTCCGCATTTCCCATGTACACATCCGCGGATACTAATACGTTGCGAACCAATTTAGCCGGTTAGATACTCAGCGTCCCTGGTGGTAGACGGGCCCCAAGCTGCAGTTCATCGCCTGTAGAAGTCGGACCTAGTAATTTAGAGTCCATAGACTAAGGTTTTAGAGGCCCATCACGACCAGATTTTAATGACAGATAGTTTTTCATATTCGTTATGCGTTCTTTAAGCTACAACTTTCTGCCTTAATTACTGAAACTAGTTTTGTAAAATTTTCCTAAGCATTGGCAAGCCAAATGAAGTTGTGCTACTTTCTGCTGTCACATATTTCAATCAGTTACACCGGCTGATCAAAAAGTCAGTATAAACTTGAAAACTTAATAAACCACTGAATAATGTAGATAGAGAGGTAAAAATTGACGCACATGCTTGGAATGACATGGGGTTTCATTAGAACCACCCCATATTGCTAGACGCGTAAAATATCTCTTGCGCGCGGCGTTTGGTGATGATCGTCTGCTCAGCCGTCATGCTTGGCCTCCGAGGTCCGCAGGCCCCAGTCCGTGCGATTATTGGCTTTGGGGTTACCTGAAGTCGCAAGTCTATCGTGATCGACCGACATCTCTACGGATGCTCAAAGACAACATACGACGCCAATGCCTCACCATAACTCCGGAAATGCTTTACAGTGCTGTTCACAACATTATTCCTCGACTACAGCAATTGTTGAGGAATGGTGGTGGACATATTGAGCATTTCCTGTAAAAAACACCATCTTTGCTTTGTCTTACTTTGTTATGCTAATTATTGCTATTCTGATCAGATGAAGCGCCATCTGTCGGACATTTTTTGAACTTTTGTATTTTTTTGGTTCTAATAAAACCCCATATCATTCCAAGCGTGTGTGTCAATTTGTACCTCTTTATCTACATTATTCCGTGATTTATTCAGATTTCAAATTTATACTGACTTTTTGATCACCCGGTATATTTGACATTACTTCTTTTCTCAAATGCACGAGGGCTATTCGGAAACTAAAGCGAAAATCCGATGAAGCTTTGCACAGGTGTGTTGGACAGAGTCTCTAGTAAGACTGTCGATCGCGTCACGTCGAGCTGACCTCTGTGGCCGAGCGGTTCTAGGCGCTACAGTCCGGAACCGCGCTGCTGCTGTCGTCGCATGTTCGAATCCTGCCTCAGGCATGGATGTGTGTGATGTACTTAGGATAGTTAGTTTAAGTAGTTCTAAGTCTAGGGAACTGATGACCTCAGATGTTAAGTCCCATAGTGCTTGGAGCCATTTGAACTATTTTTTTGAAGCGTCACGTCGCTCTTTTCAGTTCTGAGGGCACAGTGGCCATAAAGGTGTACAGATAAGTTGTCTCCCGCAAGTATGACTACCTGTTGAGAGATTTCGCCTGATGTCACGCAGCCCACAAAACATAACTGTCATTCGTTTCCTCCTTCACGAAAATTCTCGGCCGCACTCTTCAGAGACTATGAATAAACTCCGGCAACGTCTTCGATCGAAAGTGTTTGACCGTGCCCAGTACAGCCAGTAATTTACTCCCTCTGAGTTTCATCTCTCCTCACGTGAACCTCTGGTTATGAAGACAACATTGTAGCACAGGCAACGAGCTACAGACCAACGTAGAGAATTGTCAGAAATCACAGGCGGCTGTTATCTATGACGAGGGTATTGGAAAGTTGGCACAACGCTATGAAGCGGCGATTGTGTAAAGGAGTAGCCGGAAAGTGTAGCAAACTCTTCCAAATAAAACTGGTTTGGATTTCGCAGTTGTTTCCACATCGCTGCCGATCGGACGTTACTTTTCGAATAGCCATCGTAGTTAAACCCCCATAAAGCTAAATCGTGCTGCATTTGTCAATGTAATAATCGTAGAATTCTCTGCTTGTAAAAACTGAATGATTCACTAATTTATGCTGAACATTATTAATATCATATAATCAAATTTTCCGGAAATTACGTAAGTGGCCTCTGCTAGTGTCTCAGGCGCAATGAAGCTGCTGTTACGACAGATGCTAGATGGACGCGTAATCCCTCAGGAAACCAAAGTGAAGTGTCGCACTCTTTAGTTTTCGCAGATGTCAATAACGCAACTACTGTCTCCGAGACACTGCGCATTGCAACCGACTTACAAATGTGGTTGCAAACACTTCTGCGGACTGACCCTTTTGCGGAGGGAAATTTCTGCAAGGAAAAGCGGCTCTTTGCAAGTACCATACATGTACACTAAAAGAAGAATTTGTTTCCTGTCTAGCAGTGTAACACAGCGTCCTATAGTCTATAGTACGTATTACTAGAAATTAGATTTACTACAGGTTCAGAGGTTTTGAAAACTGCCACCATTCACTTTTGTATGATAAATTACTTTGCCTATACGAGTTTCAAGCTGGTTGTCGATATTCAGATGAGCTCTACGTTAGGGAACAATGTGACCTTTCGTTGTGAATTGGCGAAACGAACGATTGTCAAAACAAAAAATTACTTTAGGTGTCTCTGTCAACACATTCCACCTCGGCACAACTGCCACTTCGAATGTGTGGATACGAGCTGCCATTGACTTCAATACAAGATATAGAAGTTTGTACAAATGTGTTTGAAATGTGAAGTTTTCGATTTAATACCAATTTAATTGGTCTCAAATTCCATCCATGTTCCATGGTTGGGGAATGAGGTACATACATGAAGAGGCATAGGCAGATCTTTCTGCAGATGCAAGATATCTAACGCACTGTTATGCCCCACAGTGGATAGGGATTGCACTTTGGTTACCAGCATCACCTGATCTCGGTTTTCCCGATCTTTATGTCTCGAGTAACCTCAGAAGTGGAGTACAGAGCATTCCGTTGCAAAAATTGAGTGATTGGGGCAGAGAATTGTATAGAAATGAGTGTAATATTGTATCCAATTGCGAGGTCGACCCGTGGAACACCTTCTTTAGTGGGTAGTAGTTTACAGTGGATTGTAACATGGATCATACTAAATCAGTATTGTTTAAGATGAACCATGGCTGAAACTCGAGCCCAGTTTTCAGATCCACTTGAAAATAGTTTGGATGCAGAGACCGGAACAGGTCGTGGCCATAAATAAAGACCACTTAGCAACTAGATTGGCAAGTACTTCTTTACTAATGAGGACAACATTTAGTGCTAAAGTCAGTGGCAGGTCGTATCCACACATTCGTAGTTATCTCGCAAACGCTCGTTCACGTTCACTAGATCGTTTTCCCTTCGCATGTCGCATACCTTCACCCCTGACAACTTCCGCTATTAATTATCATACAGCCTCTAATATTAGTACAGTTTGATACGATGTACCTAATTTTTTTACTTCGTCAAGTTATCTTCCATCCGGAATGTAGTTGCACTCACCGACTGTGATATGACTTTCAAAACGATGGAGCACAACAATCAATCGTTCTTTTCTTTCAGGTTTTATTAAAGCAAATCTAGATTTCGGCTAGTGCCTAGCCATTATAAATGCACTATTTCATAGTTTCAAAACATTTCCCCATTTACTTCAAATAACTTTTGATGTGTTCGGATATTTGTAGCCTAGTTTCACCAAGACGAAGACGGGCTGATGAAAAGAACACAAATAATTTTCGCCCGGCAGGTTACACCACTCTACACAGAAACTAGCTTAACCGATGCAAGTGATACCTGATTTTCATGTCACTCTTCACAGAACGTAAACGTTTGGGAGCGCCTGCCACAATTGCACAATAATCCCCATATCCAACATACATGTACTGCTTTATTTCGCGTCAAAGTTACATATCTCAATTTCTATTATAAATCTTTTTTTTGTGGCTGCATCTTATAAAACTATTCGAAAAACATCATTTTCACTATCATACAATATTTATTCTCAGAATTCACTGTTACAATGTGCCATTTTGAAGTGGAGTGCAGAAAGAAATTTTTGCTTTAGTAGAGATTCAAATTTAAAAATATTTGACATGTTAATATTTAACGATCTTCAACCCGATTTTTTACCTAAAAAGGTCTTACGAACTTTGGGATTTACAGTGAATGAAGACTCTTCAAGCCGATTTAGCTGTTTTGTAGCCCTTTCAGCAAACACTGTCGGGTTCGCACCGTTACCGGTGCGTCCTCTGATGAAGCAACAATTAACCCTCAAATAGTAGGGAAGCTATGATGTCCCATAGTTCAGTTGTAAATAGGAAGCGTAAATCCGTTACAAGCGGATGTCAGTAATAAAATTGGCATGAAGGACCACTGTTAATATGAGCTTCTAGTACAACGGCACCAATAATAATAGTAAGCAGTATAGGCATAATAAACAGTCGCCGGTCCCACATTTGCTCAATGGTCTTATCGCCCCACGTGTCCAATCTGACGTTCACTTCTGGTGCTTAACGCCAATTTTACTATTGATAACAGCGTGCAGTGGATAAACATTTCCTAGTTACAACTGAACTATTGGACATTGCAGTTTCCCGAGTGTTTGAGGGCTAATCATTGCATCACCTGAGGATGCACCTGTAACGGTGAGAAACCGGCAGTGTTCTCAATAAAGGACTACAAAAAGCTAGAGTAGCTTGAAGAGTTTTCAGTCACAGTGTCGCCCATCAGTTCACAAGACCCTTTTTTTTTTTTTTTTAGTAAAAAACAGTTTGAAGATTCTTAAACGTTAACAATGAACTTGTTTCAGCTGTCGCTGTTGTATGTACAAAATAGTACATCTGACATGTATACATGTCATCACCATGCACATGGGCTGAACATTTAACGTTGTTATTTATGAAAAATATGCGAACAGGCTAAATACTCGGCCTATGGATGGGGTGACGACACACATATATATCTAATATTTTTAAAGTTATGACTTGTGCTGAAGCACAAAATTGTTGCTCCTCTTGAACCTACGAAACTGCAAAAGTGGATTTTATGGATAAATATTTCTTTCGTGAAAGGCGACAACGATCTTTCAGAAAGTTATTTTATCAGTCAGATTTACTATTCTACAGAAAAGAACTTGGCTCCATTATAAAAATAACTAAGTTAGTTCCTTAGGCGCCGTGAATAATAAAGTTGCGTAAATGCATTGGTCTTTGTTCGATGAGCCCCTGGTTACTATCCCTCGAGGTGAAACGTGATTTAAAATATTTTAATGTTCAAAAGTCATTTGAGGTGTAATGTTAGGAGCATCGGACAGTATAAATGTACATTAACTAGTAAACCAACCACGTTTCGCAATTTCTGTTACGCACCTGCTATTTCCTATCTTGTTCTTGCACTCTGGTTGGAATTTTCCATCAGTATCAGTCACAGGTATACACGAAACATAGAATACCACTGTTGCTCCCGTCTTTGAGCTAAGCGTGATGGATTAGCGCCTACGGCTTTGTGAATTCAAGACTCTATTACTTAAGCGATATTTTCCTGTGTCTAGTACTGGCCGTTATTCTGTGTCAGTGTGATTTTTCTAACACTCTTGTCTGCATTTTTCAAAGGCGATGTTGATATTAACTGATGCTGTGTTAAATTATTTTTACACCGTCGAAGAACAAGTTCGCTCCTGTTTGGATGGTGTGGAAAGAAGTTCGTAAAGTAATGTGCTTTGTCTAGACTCGTAACGTTTTCTTAGGCAGCTAAAACGGAAGGGCAACATCTGCGGAAGGCAGGTATCTGCATTCCAGTCCCAGTTCGTAGAAAGTTTTAGCTTTTCACGTGTCATCAAAACGGTGAAATGCTTTCAGATTTTTTAAAATGTAAATGCCTCCTCGTGTCCAGCCTGCAGATGCGATAATTACCATTATAGGTATTTTGCTGTAGAGATGGAGTTAATTGAAAGTGTTATGAACTGGAAATTACTTTAGAAGTATCAAAGTTTGTTCATTAATTTTTCATGTAGCTTACTTTGAACAGTCGTTGCGCTATAGTGGTATCGGGCGGTTCAGATATTTGCTACAAATTATGCGCTAGTTTCAGTATCTATCTCTACTTCTTAAGAATGTCAGGTCTACCAAGCATCGGTAAAACAGAACATTTGCGAACAAATTTTGGGTAAATTTTTTCTTCAGTGCAGTTGCTATTATCGGCAAAGTGACGTGTAAGTGATTAAATTTGTGTGGTGTAGCGAAAATAATATTGACTGATTTTGATGTTTGTCCATCCTAGAACATCCGTTTGTATATGTTTATTTGCCAAAACACAGGTGCATTACAGTAGTAGAATCTGCTTTATGATGTGAGATTTCAGTCACGAAAGACAGGAAACTTTAAAAGGAGTTGTGGTAGAGATACTGTGAGTTTACTACTGAATGATACAGGATCGTTACTACATGTACTTGTCCATAACATGAACTCTTCAACATCGTATAGCGTGCCAATTTGTAATTTCTGTTTTCGGAAAACTGCAAGATGCCAACACTGAAAATGCTTAAAACTAAGATGCAATAAGACGAAAACTGTCAGTAGTATTCAGGTCGAAATTTAGGACTGAGAAACCTTAATGTACACCGTCATTGTTACAGCAGTTAATGAAAGAATTATCCATTCCCTTCCTCTCGTAAGTGAACAGTAAATTTAATTTTCTTTATTCAGTATTGCTTGTGAGATATGCTAGCAGCTAAAGAGAAATCACAAAACAATTGCAAAACTGCTTCTTCGAGATCCGCGAGCTGAATTTTCTCTAAACAGCCTTTTGCTGCGCTCTGGGCGATTTTTATAAATCAATAATAGCAGAAAAATAAATTAATATAAAAGAATTTATTCGTGGTGCCAGATGCCATTCACGGCGTGTAGGCGAATGAGTAAATAGTTCACTGCTCTCTGACCGAATTTCAAGTGATTTGTGCGAAGATTAAAGTGCAGGAAAGCTGAAAGGTTCCATTTTAACGATTCGTGTACACTGACGTTAGAAACCAAGCATTATTTTAGTTGAAGAAATTTGCGGAAAATACATGTTAAAGGAAATCGCCTCAAATTACTTAGGTAAACTATAAAAAAATTGCTAATAAGACGATTCGTTATGACGTCCGAGACACCTGGATAGCCGCGTGCATTAGCAGGCTACGTCTCGGATTCTGGGAGGAGCGCCGGACCCGGATCGAATCCACTCGGCGGATTTCCAATGAGATTCGGAGTACCGGCCAGCCTGAATTTGGGTTTTAGGTGGTTTCCCACATCCGTCTGGGTGAATACTAGGCTGGTACCCGCCTCCCGCTTCAATTACACGATTCACAAACATCTAGAAAACGCTCTCACACTTTCACTCGGTATATCACTACACGTAGACAGATTGCGTACACAAATTACTTCGCAGGGAGGAATCAATTCCAAATTAACATGCTGACCCCTGAGGATATGAGGTAAGGCCGGGTAAAAGAAGAAGAAAACTCGATAGAAGCCGTTCTCTTCACTACTACGGTACGCCTCCAGATCAATAAGATCAGCACGCTCGCTATCTCGTATCGGCCCTAACATTGTTGTTACTTTAATGCAACTATTTCGAGAAGATCCGGTTGCAGCTGATTATGTGATAGCGGAGCTATCAGGTTTTCAGTCTAGAATTTAAGATTTTCCAAAAATGTGAAAACAGTGGCACACAAACTTATTATGAGTTTCCACGGAATAGATTGTATCCTGCTTAAAAGCCGACTTTGGAAGAAATAAGTCTTTCCACATTGAAGAAACTGTTCCACAATTTGTAAACATAGTGACAGAAATCTCAAAACTTTGGTAGATAGACGCGTCTTTCTTAAGGTATTAGCTGCACTTAAATACGAGACATTTGTGTCGCCGTTCTCTTATTCTGAGTCAAAAGTAATAAGTTAGTCCCATTACACCGGTTTGCAATTTTTAACGGGGTATTGGAATTAGTCATGTGGTACGGATTGCTTCACTGCAAAAAATGAATTATTCAGCCATAAATTCGGAACGACGAGAACAGTACGCCTCACTCCGATATAATAATAGTACGTATCCTTCTAAGTGAAACTCTGATTGCAAAACCTAAAGTCCCTTTATAAGCTAGGTTTTAAATTTTAAGACATTTCTTGGGGAAAATGTGGACTCTTACCACAGTTTAATGGTTTTGAACTGTAGATTGAAACTGAAGAAACTGCAAAAAGGTAGGAATTTAAGGAGATGGGACCCGGATAAACTGAAAGAACCAGAGGTTGTAGAGAGTTTCAGAGGTAGTATTAGGGAATGATTGACAGGGTAAAAGAATACAGTAGAAGAAGAATGGATAGCTTTGAGAGATGAAATAGTGAAGGCAGCAGAAGATCAAGTCGGTAAAAAGACAAAGGCTAGTAGCAATCCCTGGGTAACACAAGAGATATTGAATTTAACTGATGAAAGAAGAAAATGTAAAAATGCAGTAACTGAAGCAGGCGAAAGGGAATACAAAGTCTAAAAAGATCAACGGGAAGTGCAAAATGGCTAAGCAGGAATGGCTAGAACACAAATGTAAGGTTGGTTGGTTTGGGGGAGGAGACCAGACAGCGTGGTCATCGGTCTCATCGGATTAGGGAAGGATTGGGAAGAAAGTCGGCCGTGCCCTTTCAGAGGAACCATCCCGGCATTTGCCTGGAATGATTTAGGGAAATCACGGAAAACCTAAATCAGGATGGCCGGACGTGTGATTGAACCGTCGTCCTCCCGAATGCGAGTCCAGTGTCTAACCACTGCGCCACCCCGCTCGGTCACAAATTTAAGGATGTAGAAGCATGTATCACTAGGGATAAGATAGATGTCGCTTACAGGAAAATTAATGAAACCTTCGGGGGAATGAGAACCACTTGCATCAATATCAAGAGCTTCGATTGAAAAACAGTCCTAAGGAAAGAAGGGAAGGCAAGAAGGTGGAAGGAGTATACAGACCGTCTATACAAGAAAGATGTACTTGAGGGCATTTTATGGAAATGGAAGACGACGTAGATGAAGATAAGATGAGAGATATGATACTGCGTGGAGAATCTGAGAGCACACTGAAAGACCTAGGCCGAAACAAGATCCCGGGAGTGGACAATGTTCCATTAGAACTAGTGATAGTCTTGGGAGAGCCAGCCATCACAGAACTCTTCTGTCTGGCGAGCAAACCGTGTGAGATAGGCGAAATACCCTCACACTTCAAGAAGAATATAATAACTCCAATTCCAGAGAAATCATGTGCTGATAGGTACGAATATTACCGAACTATCAGTTTAACAAGTAACGGTTGCAAAATACTAACACGAATTATTTAGAGAAGAATGGAAAAACTGGTAGAATCCGACATCGGGGAAGGTCAATTTGGATTCCGGAGAAATGTAGTAACTCGCGCGGCAATTCTGACTTTATGACTTCTCATAGAAGATAGGTTAAGGAAAGGCAAACCTACGTTTATAGCATTTGTAGGCTTGGACAAAGTTTTTGACAATGTTAACTGGAATACTCTCCTTCAGATTCTGAAGGTGGCACGGGTAAAATACAGGGGCCCAAAAACCACATGGCAGTTATAAGAGTCGAGGGGCACGAAAGGGAAGCAGTGATTGAGAAGGGAATGAGACAGTGTGGTAGCTTACCTCAGATGTTATTCAGTCTGTATACTGAGCAAGGAGTAAATGAAACAAAAGAAAAATTTGGCTGAGAATTCAAGTCCTAGAAGAAAAAAACTTTCAGGTTTTGCGACGACATTGTAATTTTGTCAAAGACAACACAGGACTTGGAAGAGCAGTTGAATGGAATGGGTAGTGTCTTGTACGGAGGATATCAGATGAACATCAACAAAAGCTAAACAAGGATAATGGAATGTAGTCGAATTAAATCAGGTGATATGGAGGGAATTAGATTAGGAAAGGAGACACTTAAAGTGCAGATGTGTTTTGCTACTTAGGCAGCAAAGTAACTGCTGATGGTCGAAGTAGATAAGATATAAAATGTAGACTGGCAATGACAAGAAAAGTGTTTCTGAAGAAGACAAATTTGTTAACATCGAGAATAGAGTTAAGTTGTAGCAAGACTTTTCTGAAAGTATTTGTATGGATTGTAGCCATGTATGGAGGTGAACCATGGACGATAAACAGTTTACATCTACATCTACATTTATACTTCGCAAGCCACCCAACAGTGTGTGGCGGAGGGCACTTTACGTGCCAATGTCATTACCTCCCTCTCCTGTTCCAGTCGCGTATGGTTCGCGGGAAGAAAACTACCGGAAAGCCTCCGTGCGCGCTCGAATCTCTCTAATTTAGACAAGAAGAGAACAGAAGCGTTTGAGATGTGGTGCTATGGAGAAGCGCTGAAGATTAAATTGGTAGATCAAGCAACCAATGAGGAGGTACTGAACAGAATTGTGGAAAAGAGAAATTTGTGGCACAACGTGACTAGAAGAAGGAATCGATTGATAGGACTCATTCTGAGGCATCAAGGGTTCACCAATTTAGCACTGGAGGGAAGAGTTGGGAGGGGGGGGCGGTAAAAAGCGTAAAGGGAGACCTAAGGATGAATACAGTAAGGAGATTCAGAAGGATGTGGGTTGCAGTAAGTACTGGGAGATGAAGTGGCTTGCACCGTAGCATTGAGAGATGCATCAAACCAGTCTTTGCACTGAAGACCACAACAACAACAAAGTCCTTTTAAGATGCCTGCTTTTTCTCACCACAGATTAAATTAGCAAAGTATATAGCAAAGTACGTAGCAAGCACACTAACGTAACACAGGTGGGGTAGTTAGTATCTTCCAACACTGCCATTAAGTTTGTCCTCTACCTACAAAAAAGTACCAGCATCATACACTGTTGAACAGAAATAAATAATTTAAAATACAGAGATATCTGCAGAGCAACAGGATATATCTGCAACGTACCAATATTGAGTTCTCCGTTTTTGTTTTTTTTTCTTGTGAGTGCGTAATACATGTGTTTAAATAATGGGTTTTCCTTTCAGGCCTGAAGCAGGCATCGCAGTTTATTACAAAATGTCAGTATGGTCTATGCAGTTGCACACTGTTTTCCTGTGCAAGGTTTTTACTTGCTGCCTGATGAGTTGTAGCGCTATTGCGTTGGTGTAAATGTGGTAACGAAAGAACTTCGAAATAGTATACCGCTTGAAATGTGATTGCTGTCCTTTGTAACTGTCATGATACTGAATGTCAACAGAAATCTGTAAACAGTATAGGTAGCTAGAACAACCGTAAGCGATCTGTTATATGTAGTGATAACTTACACTGATTGCTGCGTGAAATTGGTACTTACTATTATAGGAACGCACAGCTTATGCCTACTGCAATTAACGAAAGCCTTGTAAGGAATACGCTTTATATATGCATTTATACCAAACTACTTTGCATTCTGGCGCTACTGCACGAGTCTTCCTTATCCAAAAGACGAAATTAATTGTAAGATTATTATCTTATTTGAGCAAAGTGTAATGAGAATGGTTACGTGGGTGTTATGACTGTTATATACTATGCATGATTTTTGCTATTTTTATTTGAACATTACGTAATCTTTGGATGCGTCAGCGTAGAATGCCAGAAACTCTTAAAACAGCAGGGAAGACCTAGGACGTTTGTAGTGTATAGATTTGTGCGAGACAGCGGTCCCTTTTCTTAGCTGTGGTTACAATTACAATTTCCGTAGAATGAGTATATCTAAATTTTCGTTGAGTGCATGAATTATAATCAATTTTATTCCTTATTGCACGTAACGGTTATAAGCAATCAGCAACTCATTTGAGCTTCTGATGCTGACAAGAAGCAACATATTTCGTCACTTTTCTAGAAAGCACAACACTGTTGTTTCTCATGCGCTGTGATGCTAGAAATACTGCTTCCTTTCAAACTGTATTCCGTCATCTCTAGCGACACGTATTTAATTACTGAGTTCAGGAAATGTGTGAATAGGGACTGTGGTAATATTTTATGTAGCAAAGAGAGATTGATAATGTTGCGCAGGAGGTGAAATTATGCAATCTGGAAATACTGCTACATTTTAATATAATAATTTGATGTAAAGTTAAGAAATTGTGTAAATTCAAATATGTGGTTGACCAACGTATCCAAAGGTTAACTCAGACATTGAAACTGCCCTCAATATTAAGACGTGTTAACAGTTTCTTAGCAAATTTAAAGACAAATGAATGTTATTGTTTGCTCCCTGCGTTTTACTTTCTTCACTAAAAAAATATTTTATCAGCAATGTAGTTTTATTTTTATTGCTTTGTTATTCAATGTCTGATGAAATTGCATAATCGAAGTTGCTTACAAAATACAGTCACGACTCTGGTACGATGTTAAGAATAATACTCGAAATTTAACTTCCATAAATCGCACTGTCTACTTTTTCCATTTCACTGAACATCGAACAGTTAGATAGGCGAGAAACTTCCAATAATTATGCTTTTCTAGAAAGCTGTAGTGGTTAAAATTATTAGAAGTGTTTCTCATGTTTTGGTTGTTGGTGGTAGTCAGCGGCTTAGACGGAGGGCGTTATAGTTCATGTCGCGAGATACCAGTGACGCAAGTGTAATTTGAAGTCTGCTAATGCTTTCGTAGTAAGTATTAATGTTAACATACTAATAGTCTGCGGTGAAATAATTCCTAAAATTCGATCTTACCCTTGTAAATTACATTATGGCTGAAAATGATAATAAAATGTTTTACAACAACGTTGACCTGCAGTAGATGCACACGTGTGGTGACTGTAGAAGAGAGCGGGAGGGCAACGTGGAGATGTTCTGATAGGGTGCAAAATATATAATGTCTTCATCATATTTGCATAAATCGTTATCTTTAATTGAAAGCCTCGAACAATAATTACGGTCAGAAAGACCATCGAACTCTGATTTTTTCTAGTTACACCTATGCTCCTTAGGCTACATTGTGGTGCTTGGCCGGGAATACCTTCGTGTACCACTGTCACTTGCCTCTCCCGGCCCCTTCCCCCCCCCCCCCCCCTCCCTTTCCTGTTCCACTCGCGAATAATGGTTGGAAAGAACGATTATTTGTGGGCCCCTGTGAGAGTTCGAATCATTTTAATTTTATCTTTTCAATAAGAAGCACTATATTAGTTGATTGTTCTAGGACATTGCGCTCTCTGAGTTTTACGAGTGAAGTACATAGTGATGCTGAATGCGCCTCTTAAGGGCGGGCGAACATAATGGTAATGAGACAAAAGTCACATGGGGTTGTAGAAAATTTACGCCCACCTCTTTGTTTCGCTGTTAAGTAATTATTTAACAAAATCTGTCAGACTGTATGTATTTGAGCCTTTAGGTCAAGTAAATTTGTCGAGAGAGTTGAGAATGTTCAACCTGATTTTAAATTTCAGTGGGATACCGAACAAATAAAACTTCTCAAAGGACAGGCAAGAAACTGATCCAGCCAACATAAATTACTTTGAGTACTGCCTATATTTAATGAGACTGTTATATTCGTAGATCATACAAATAAAAGGCCGCTATTGCTGATCATTGCATGTAACTATCATACGGGATCAGTAATCTGTAGCGCAGAAATTTCTCTTCTTAATTCCAACAGAAACATAAGAACACCAAGCTCGTTGTGAGGTATACGCCCACCAGAGGTCACATTTGTGCACAAATCAGAGGTGTGTTTAACTGTCCACTTTACTAACTTTTTATTTGCCGTTTTGAAATATGATTAGAATACTACTCTATTTCATAATCGTCAAACTGGCCCTGCAGTTAATTATGTTAAAATATATTCTGCAGATGAAGGATCACTAACGCATTATGGAATATCATTCATCGTTCCATACCTATGTTTTTAAAATAAAGAAATTCTCTCTCTCCGTCTCTTCCGCGCCCCCCCCCCCCCCTCTCTCACTGTGTATGTGTGTTTGTGTGTGTGAGTGTGTGTGTGTTCGCTCGTGCTATTTTACTATAGTTGTACTGGAGACATGAGAAAGGAGGGATAATAAGACGATAAACCGTCATGACAAGTATACAACGAGCTGAAACATAATTTCATTAGATATTAAAAAACCTTTATTTTGTTAGGAGGTAGGGTTTTGGTATTTATTTGAAAAACAAAGACTTCTCGCAGTAAATGTCTTCCAAAATGCTAGTAATATTTCCACGACAGATCTCGATTTCGCAGAGCTGTCGAAACAAAAAATGAGTAACCACCTATATTTTGTAAAATATTCCTGTTTCACGCTCTCGTCTATCACTACCCCTCATTCTGCACCCTGCACATAAATTTACTTAACGAACACAAATACTTGGTAAAAAATCATGACGACCCATTTGTAAAACCCATGCAGACATCTTGGAAACAAATTTACTCTAATCATCAAATATCTGGCTCATTATTTCCTCGTCTCATTCGCGTGAGAGCATTACATTGTAGCATTTAAACAAAAAACGATAGATTTCAACTATGCCAGCTAACAAAAGACTGCAGTAGAATACTTTAGTGAACCTCTCAGTCACTGTACAAACGGAAGAAAACTTGATGTACTTTTAGAAAAATATAGTTTCCATATCATAGATACCGTATTAACATACGGGCTCACACTGTTGTTTTATAATGGTTAAGTACTGAAAACGATACAGCAACTAATTCATCGTCCGCGGTTTAATGTTATGGTTCTTCCTCCGATAGTAAAAATGATGCTCCTAGTATTGAACGACTGATAACTTACACTTAGCTAGTGATACTCTACGTCTGCTGCTGTTTTGCGTAAGAATGTTTACGTTCTCCCCGAGATCATTGAACCGCCATTCACAGAACATCCACTCTCTCCAGCAGTCTCGCATGCACTGCCTGGGGCGCCACGCGCCCGTGGGCGGCTGTGGCCGGAACTAATAGCTACCCCCTCCACCGAGCCAAAACAACGGCCATGCTGTGACGTCACACGAGCCACGTGCTCACGCCGCCCTCCGTCCCTTTTAAGCCAGAATGTCATCGCTCGATCGCTTTTACTGTTTATGAAATTTCTCCCCATACTACGACACCAGAGATTCGTTTGTTTGAGAGCAAAGCTTTGAATTAAAAAAAAGAAAAAAAGTAGTTCTCAGCTCTCTTCAGATATTCATAAAACACCTGGGCACATTTTGTAAAGAAATATCGTTTGAAAAAATGAGTATTGTTAAATTCGAAACAGTATTTTTATCTTCAGGGTTAGTGGATACTTGGGTTGTTCCTTCATTCCGCAAAAGGATCTCGTAAAATCGCAAAAACGTGAACTGAATATTGAATGAATAACGTGTATTCCTACATTTACAAAAAGACTATTGATATTTTACTAACAATCAGTGCCTTATACCGCACTTCTTGCAACACGGAGCTCAGGTTTTTCTACCAGGAGAAACATCACGTGAAACATTAAAAAATGACAAATCACTACAGAAGAACGTTTATTTGTGGACGAGATATTGTTTTTAACAAGGGAAATCAATAAGAGTGGATATATTGCTATAGTAAATATTCCTTACATTATTGGTGTTGGAGACCCTCGAATATATTTGTCTCTAAATTTTCAGTTTCAAAATTTGCCAAGAACAAATTAATTTTCTTAGAATGTCTTTCGAATACGTCCACTTTCTTATTGCCGAGTCTGTCTCACAAAGAATATTGTCTACATATTTAGGACTTAAGATCTTGTGGCAACAGATGTGACCAGCCAGTGGCATTTAGAAACAATTTTGAGCAATATTGACTAGAAGCTGAATAAGGAGGGATCAGAAAAAAAAGTTTTGATATTTACATTACAGTAAATTAGTATCTTTAATCTAAGCTGCGTAAAAGTTACATCTCAACTGGAGGTATTTCTAAGAGAAAATAGTATTTTGAAATGCATGCGCACTGTCGCTGCCTTTATTTGCTAACTAGGTTGGCGTTATATTTGTTATATATCATCGGATGGTTTCATACCCAATGTGTCTATACGTAATTTACTATTTAGTTCTGTTTACTCTTTCTCTGCCAAGTGTCATTTTGCCTAGAATTCATTTGCGCATCACACATACTGGTCCTGATATACTGTCGTCGGTTTCTGTGCTTTTAAACGGGACGTTCCAGTTTACCTTGAGCTAACGCTTGTTTGTATGCAGGTTGGAATAATTTACATGGACAGGAGACAACCGGCTCCGCAACTATATAATTACAAACCCACGAATTTGCTTTACTGTTATCCGTTAAGTGTGCATAAAAGAGGCATAGGTCCCAGACATTCACTTCCGAATGCTGTGATGTCGCTCATAAGTGATTTTGTTGAATGAAAATTTCAGAGAAGTCGTTCGAATAATAAATACAGAAAGAGAGTTTTGCTATTTTAATAGCTTAAATAGTCTAATACTCTTTTCGTATAAATTATTTTCGCGAAAGGACTGGAGAAAGAACTGAGGTCGTTATGCTGTTTAACATTTCGCTCGTGAACAACAGAAAGAAATGTGAAAAATATTTAAAATGCTGTGTAAACAGTTGAGGGGTTGATATTACAAATGGCACAAGTGAAACTTCGCAAGAAAATAGCCTAAGCCCACATGTATTAAGTTAAAGTTTGGATCACTTCAGAGTAATGGAAGTACAAGAGATATCCTGCATAATTCTGCACTCTGTGACATATATGGAATATAAGTAAGCATAAGTATATGCTCTAAACCAATGCCGGGACTACATTTAGAATACAACCAGTACAAGTGAAATGACCGACGAAAGGTGAACTGCTGCTATCATTAGTGAAAATGTTTTTGAAATTAGTGCAACAGACTAATGTATATGTTTTTAAGATTACTTATAGCTCTATTTAATGCATGTTTAAATATATCTTGCGCACAGTCAGCATATTGACACAATAGATCACAAGTTTCTTGAACCTCGCCACGCCTTCGTGTATTCTGATAACGCTAAAAGCGCGTAAAATATGTATTTGTTCCCTATGACGGAATGAAAACAGTGAAGAAGGTCAGCCTACAGTTTTCCTTAGTGCAAATCAAAACAGAAAACTTTCTTTAATTTAAAGCCGTGGAAGCCGTAGCAAAGTGCAAACTGGCTAAAGATGCTCACAGAAACAAAAAAACAGTGGAGAAATATTTAAATTCTTGTCGATTCTTCAGCCGGACCAGACTGTCATCTGCGCACAATATTTTCCACCTGGTCAACTGGCCGTCATCATCAGGTGAGAAAAGCTGAGCCGCTATCGCCGATAACATGGAGCGGAGAACTATTATTTGGGTCAGAATAAGCAAAGAAAATTCTCTAACAATGCAGTTCAAGTATTCATTGAAAAACGATTTTGAGTTTATTGACTTGGTTTTAGGAGGTGCAATACTGGTCGCGGATCAATACCTCTTCTGCGGCGTTTGGATCAAGATGATTACGAAATAAAATTAGAGAATTGGAAAAATCACCAGGAAATAAAGAACAACGTCCCTCCAATTTACCACATTTCTGTAACAATATATCCCATTCCCAGATTGCAGTTACCGTAGTGTAAGAAGAGGGAGTTGAGAAAGAAGGGTACGAGATCAAGGCATAAAAATGTAGAACACAGTGGTACAACATGTTGCCCCAGGGAAGACATTATCTCACTGACTGCAAGCGAATTATAGGAAATGACAATGAATACTCTCTCATATGTGTTGGAGTCACAGCAATATATTTTCATTTATGTATTTTTATTTTATTTGGTATTTATCTATTTTTTCAGATTATTATACTAATTTTTAATTAATTACGCACATGTGCCTTTTTTATAATGACCATATATTGTTCTACGAAAATCGTCTGTGTTTACTAAAAAAATCTTTAGAAACAAAAGCACAGTAAAATAATGTTTTTGCTCTTGTATCTGTTATACTCTTAAAAGTTTTAAGATGCAAGAAGTATAGACATTTTTAATATACTGTAAAAAAATAACGCAGAAGCCCTACAATATCGAACCGTATCTACAGCTACACACGGACTAACAGATAATCAGAACAAAATGTCTGATGTTTGGACAGCAATTCAAACAATTTATAACTAGCCATTTAACTCTGACAGGCATTTAAGCAGTTTACTGCAGCAGGCACTTGTACCACACGAGTTCTCAGCCCTTTAGATGAGATAGTTGCTATGCTGTGGACTTCTTCGAAAGTAAATTCGGAAAGAAACTGTAACTATTCGTTTCAGGCTGTGGAACTAAGGCCATCAAATATTTTCGGAACTGTTTGTAGATGAATTGGGTGCATGCTGAATAAAGCATTTGGTTCGTGTTTCAAGTGGCTTTTGATTTGAAGTTTTATTGCATTTTATTGTACAAAAAACCCAAACTAGAACAAAAATTACGTTTGTAGCGTTATTCCCAAAAGCCTTCAAAAAAGTGAAGAAATATATACAAGTTAGCTGGAACATCAGCCACATACTTTTTTTAATTTTCTCGGAGAAATGTGAAGCCTGAAGTATACAAAAAAGAAAAATGACTTCCCTCTCACGATTCAGGGACGCAGATAGAAAACTGTTTGCAATATGTATTAGCCACCTATAAACTTTCACACGATCTTTGACATTTTTATCCGGAATTGGGTACTGACGCATAGACTATTTTGAAATGAATAATCCATTTCAAACTGCAGCGCTTTCTCTTGACAGTGTGATTTTACTGGGTAAAATCATTTGTGTCGTTTCTCTGTCTATAAGCGATACCATCTTGCATTATTCCATAGAAAATTACTTTATGGGACGATGTGTCAATTGATCTGCGTATTTTATGTCACATATTTAACGACTGAGGCCTATAACGCTTAATTAAAAAAAAAAAACCTTAAATGAGTTTCTGCTTCATAACATCTGGAAGATACAACAGAGAACACAGAAGATGTGAATCTATACTGCCATTTTGATACATATTCCACAGCAATATAACGTACTAATACAGTCAGTTACCCGAGTATACTGTCGGAAAAAACAGAGATAAGTTCAAGAGAGTTATTTTCATGTCTACCACCTTAGTATTTCGTGCTATTTGCTTTAATTTTCTATTTTGTTAGTTGCTACCGTCAGATCGTACTCATATTCCGACACAGACATTTCTTAGTAAGATTATAAGTAATTTTGTCACAGGCCACTTTTCACCGTTCCGACTGAGATCCTCTCGCTTTCCTCAAAGGTTCCTTGCTTCAGGCTAAAAATATTGCTGTGACGCAATCTGATACAAATTATAACGATGTGCAAAAGTAAAAAAAGAGAAGGTTTTAAGTTCAAAAGTATTCTCTTCTGCTCTGTAGTAGGTAATCACACTAAATAATGTACACGCTTTTAGGTTCAGAGAGAACTACGCTTGCAGGCAGCTTTCGAATGTTTTCAACAGTCATGAGTGATTTATATACGGTGAGAAATATAAATGATTTTCTGCTTGAGAATTCAGTAAACTTGTTGCTCTTCTTGCGCTGCAAGTCGTTATCTAACGTCACGACGAAGACAAATTCTGCTGCAAGTAATCGCCGATGCTTGCCAATAAAAACAGCTGTGTAAAACGCCCCTCCCATCTAACTGTGGTAGTTTAACCGTCCAGACACCTGGTGGATGGTGGCGCAGAATTAATCTTTCCTTTTCAATTTAAATAACACCCGCTACTCTCACAGTGCTGCCGGTAATGCATGAAATTGATATATGCTGAAGCGACATTGTTGAAGAAACCTCCAGCATACTTCACACGTATATGCGCATCCTGATACGTCGTGGGAGAGAATATGTGGATTTTTTTAAATACAAGTAGTAGAAGCTGAAAATTTTGGTTACTTTCATGAAGTGAGAGTTAGCAAAAAGATATAGTGTTCTGATGAGAATTACAATTTTAAACTGTCACGAATAATCAAGCAAAAGAATAAACCGCTAATGCATTGAAAATTATATGAATAGATTGATTAAATAATTTAATGGTATTCAATCTAATTAAAAAACAAAAACAGAAAAAGAATCTGTAGCACAATCTGACTTACAGAAGGTACCTGTTGATAAGGCACATTGTGTGGCATTGGGGTATCGTCAGTTTCGTGATGGAGGGAAGTGCTTGTGTGTGAGTGTTTGCATGTGTGTAGTTGGGTGAGTGGGTTGGTGTGGCGCGGGACGAAAAATTGTAGTGCAGGGTGTAGGTTCCAGTAGTTTCGCAAAGATGAAAAGGCTGTGTCAAATCAGTCTTCTTATTGAAGACCACAACAAGATACTTCAGGCTACATTCTGTATTGCTATGTTGCCTTAACTCTTATATGTCCACGTACTATTTGCAAAAGACGTTGTACCATCCGAAATTCTTCACAAAATACTAAAAGTTTTAAAGATTATGTAAGTTGCAGCTAAACGATAAGTAGCGCCAAACCACCCTGCTGGTCACAGCAATTCCTCTATTTCTGAAGTATCCTCGTTTAGACCTTCGTAGTCCTATATCTTTCCATAAGTTACCCAAACCGATAATCTTTCTTGTAGCATTACGTTTCTTAGTAAATATGTGTTTTCTGCTAGTAGTATTTCAGCGCTTCACGGCTCTGTATTTCCTTTAAAAAATACTGTAACTGTGTTGATCATAGTAACCAAAAGTGTTCTATCTTCAAATATAGCCGGCCGAAGTGGCCGAGCGGTTAAAGGCGCTACAGTCTGGAACCGCACGACCGCTACGGTCGCAGGTTCGAATCCTGCCTCGGGCATGGATGTGTGTGATGTCCTTAGGTTAGTTGGGTTTAAGTAGTTCTAAGTTCTAGGGGACTTATGACCACAGCAGTTGAGTCCCATAGTGCTCAGAGCCGTTTTTCAAACATAGACATGCATTTTGTTCTACAACTAATTATACTGAGTTGTTTTAATGTAGTATAAATTTCAGTAAAACATTATTAGAGGTTCAGATGTCAAATCAAAACGACAACAAGCAACTATCAAAAATGGTTCAAATGGCTCTGAGCACTATGGGACTTAACATCTATGGTCATCAGTCCCCTAGAACTTAGAACTACTTAAACCTAACTAACCTAAGGACATCACACAACACCCAGCCATCACGAGGCAGAGAAAATTCCTGACCCCGCCGGGAATCGAACCCGGGAACCCGAGCGTGGGAAGCGAGAACGCTACCGCACGACCACGAGATGCGGGCAAGCAACTATCCACCACCAGTACACCCCATGGCTACAGGGACTTCTATTACCTCAGAAGCGGTTTTGTTTTGTTCGGTCCTTACCTTCTATTGACATGTACATGTTTTACTGTACTGGGCATCTTGACCATCATCGAATCTACTCATTTTGTAAACTTACGTAATTTTACACGTGAAAAGCGTGTTACTGTGGCTGTTCTGTAGTATTAATAGTTTTTTAGCTTCGTCATCGGACTTTGACTGTAGTCATCGTCTGACGAGAGCCTTATAAGCCGAAAACCCATTAACGAAATAAATGAATACTGAAGAATAGCCACAGTATTGTGCTTTTCATTTATAATTCTGAATTTGTTTCATCAAGAAGCGACGGAATAAGCACTGAACTATAAGAGGTATAACGAGGATGCCTCTTCTAAAAAAACCTACACACAACCAGTTCATTACTAATGTGGTGCAGTGTAATAAAAACATAAATGCTAAAAGCTATTGAATAGCTACGGCTCGTTAATGCGTAATAGAATGCAAGGAACGTAAGAGTAATACGATAGATTTGATTACTCTACGAAAACGTATAATACAAAAGTTATTTCCATAGTGTTTTCACGCTGATGTCTAACGTTCTCCGTCACACGTTGGCGTGTTCATCTCTACACACCTACGACAACCGAAGTTTCAAGATAAGTGATTCCACTGTAAGTTTGATGTTTACTAATTCCTTTACAATCAAATGGTACTAAATACCTTTCAACTCATTCACTATTTTTCTTCTTTTCAAGGAAGATTCGCCAGTATTAGATACTCATATACTTAAGAACATTGTTCGAATTTTGTGTACTGGTACTAACTTATAGCACGTTTCTGTTCGTTTCTCTCTGGAGTGATTTAAGATCGAATCACGGAATCACAACCCAAATTTAACCGTGGAAAACGCAGATGCCAGACTCATATTTGTCGGCAGACTCGTAGAGTATAATTCATGGACGAAAACGGTCGGTTACGAAACTGGCATACACCCTCCTCCGCACACTCCAGATATAAACGTTATATTAAGTGGCAAATTTCAGAACACTGATTTTATCCTTAAACAACAAAAATAGGAAGCACAGAACTTTTTGCCGTAATTTCCTTGAAATGACGATGTTATGGTTACTTTACTTCAGTTTCTTGCACGTTATTGTGGTCTTCAGTCCGAAGATTGGTTTGATGCAGCTCTCCATGCTTGTCCATCTTGTGCAAGCCTCTTTATCTCTGCATACCTGCTGCAACCTAAATCCATTTGTAACCTCTTACCGTATCCAAACTAGGTGTCCATGTAAACAAACCACCGTTTCTTAGTATATTGTATCGTCATGGAATGTTTTACACGTTGGCATATTTTTGCCGTAGCAAAAAACTTCTGTTCACTTTTTTATGTATAGATATATTAATGTGTTCGATTATCACGAATTTTCACTCCATGCATCATCTGTCATCGTATTAGGCACCGGCAGCACATTTTTAGCCGCTGGTAGCGCATGCTAGACGACCTTAGGCTCATGATGCTACATCGAAAACTGGTCATCGTTTCACTGCATATTTTATCATCATTTACATTTGTACATCATGCCATTTCTTTGCTGTGACTAATTGCTTTTGTCATATTTGTGAACCAAACTACATCTGACAAACTTTCTTACTTTACATATACCAAAACCGTCTACTAAACATCGACTCTAAAATGCATACCTTAAGAGCTAAGAGGGCTTTTTTATCTTGCTGCTGTAAGACACATCTCTTCTAGCGATAGCTCTTTGCTCTCCATAATTTAAAAGATGGTAGTATTGTCCAAAGCAAGACAAAACATGTCCAGGAAACATGGGCTTTAACGTGCATGCCATAAGAACTGTTGTGAATCACACCTACTGATCAAGTGCCCACAGCTATCACGGTATGCATTTTAGAGGCCCTGTTTGCTGTGTATTGTTTCTTGTTTTGGTCCACACTACCACCTCTGAAAGTTTGTCATGGAATTATGGTTCACCATTTGTGTGATCGCTTGTTACGTAGTTTTACGTAATTTTATCTTCTCTATGGAACGTCTGTCAGAGTCACGTCACGGATTATAAATATCTGTGAAGTGTTACAGTAAAATCTGTTTTCAGTTGTAAGCTGAGTTTTATATTTGTAATAGCATCATATAGGTACAATGATCAGGCGCGCCCATCACTTTAGCAGCTGTTAGCAACGTAGGGACGATGACATTTAGGTGGCAGCCAGGTCATTATATTGTACACTGAACGCTCAGTCGAAGTTCTGCAGCTTGCCATTTTCGTTCTACTGTAAGGGTTATAAATACTATTCATATACTTACGTATCTGTACATGGTAGTAGATTTGTAGTTTTATTTTATGTATCGCGTAGTAGAGCTGTATATTTTAACTGTTTACGTCCAAATCGAGTAAAGAACTTCCTCCCTCTCTTTCTTCGATTTTACCTTGCTTTGGCTCTCTCTGCACTGGACTTGCTTGTTAAATTTTTTAGCATGTAATATACCAGTAGTTATATGGATACCTTACGTATACATCTCTGACACATTTATCGATTTATGAGCAAGCGATGTAATATCCTGTATCGTTGCTTAGTTTGTTTCCCGTGTGAACAAACTGAAAGTTTTTGCTACGAAACTGACCACATTCTGGTGTCTAAGAAGGTAACAGCAGTTTCTACGATGAGTATCTACATCTACATCCATTCTCCGCAAGCCACCTGACGGTGTGTGGCGGAGGGTACCTTGAGTACCTCTATCGGTTCTCCCTTCTATTCCAGTCTCGCATTGTTCGTGGAAAGAAAGATTGTCGGTATGCACTGTATTCAGTAAACATCCTGTTTCTAATTTGATGCTTGCACGAAGACTTTTCCCTTTCAAAACTGTCATAAAATCAGTAGAAGAAATCACCAGCGAGTACAGAAGTACCAGCAATTCAGCCAGCACAATGACTGCGTAGCGAGTTAAAAATAATGGGATACAGTGGTCGAGCAACTACTTATAAGCCAGCCGGCCACTGTGGCCGAGCGGTTCTAGGCGCTTCACTCCGGAACCCAGCTACAGCTACGGTCGCTGGTTCGAATCCTGCCTGGGGCATGTATGTGTGTGATGTCCTTAGATTAGTAGGTTTAAGTAGTTCTAAGTCTAGGGGACTGGTGACCTCAGATGTTGTCCTATAGTGCTTAGAGCGATTTGAACCATTTGAACTTATAAGCCACATATTCCTGAAGTTTGTGCTAACGGATGCTTCAAGTGGTGGAAATAGCAACGCCACTGGACAGTGGATGACTGGAAACGATCCATTTGGAGTGATAAATGGCGCTATATCCTGCCGCAAGGGTTTGGGTTTGGTGAATGCCGGGAGAAAATTAGCTGGCATCATGTATAGAGCCAGGAGTGAAGTACAGAGGAGGTGGTGTTGTGGTATGAGGCTGAATTTTGTGGTCAGGGTGTGGTCCCCTTACTGAAACTACTGAATGCGGAATGACGTACACTGTTTGGTCAAAAGTATCCGGACACATGGCTGAAAATGACTTACAAGTTCGTGGCTCCTCCATCGGTAATGCTGGAATTCAGTATGGTGTTGGCCCACCCTTAGCGTTGATGACAATTTCCACTCTCGCAGACATTCGTTCAATCAGGTGCTGGAAGGTTTCTTGGGTAATGGCAGCCCATTTCTCGAGGAGTACTGCACTGAGGAGAGGTATCTATGTCGGTCGATGAGGCCTGGCACGAAGTCGGGGTTCCGAAACATACAAAAGGTGTTCTATAGGATTCAGGTCAGGACTCTGTGCAGGCCAGTCCATTACAGGTGTGTTATTGTCGTGTAACACTCCCCGACAGGCCGTGCGTTACGAACAGGTGCTCGATCGTGTTGAAAGATGTAATCGACGTCCCCGAATTGCTCTTCAACAGTGGGAAGCTAGACGGTGCTTAAAACATCAATGTAGGCCTGTGCTGTGGTAGCGCCACGCAAAACAACACGAGGTACAAGCCCCCTCCGTGAAAAACACAACCACACCATAATACCACAGTCTCTGAATTTTACTGTTGGCACTATACAGGCTTGCAGATGACGTTCACCGGGCATTCACCACACCCACACCCTGCCATCGCATCTCCCCTTTGTGTACCGTGATTCTTCACTCCACACAACTTTTTTCCACTGTTCAATCGTCCAATGGTTACGCTCCTTACACCAAGCGAGGCGTCGTTTGGCAGTTACCGGCGTATGTGTGGCCTATGAACAGCCGCTCGACCACGGAATTCAAGTTTGTCACGTCCCACCTAACTGCCATAGCACTTGCAGTGGATCCTTTTGCAGTTTGGATTTCTTGTGTGATAGTCTGGATAGATGTCTGCCTTTTACACATTACGACGCTCTTCAACTGTCGGCGTTATCTGTAAATCAACAGACGAAGTCGGCCTGTAAGCTTTTGTGCTGTACGTGTCCCTTCACGTTTCCACTTCACTATCATATCGGGAACAATGGACGTAGGGATGTTCATCAGTGTGGAAATCTCGCGTACAGACGTATGACACAAGTGACACCCAATCACCTGCCCACGTTCGTAGACCGTGAGTTCCGCGGAGTGCTCCATTCTGCTGTCTGACGATGTCTAATGATTACTGTGGTCGCTAATATGGAGTACGTGGCAATAGGTGGCAGCACAATGCACCTAGTATGAAAAACGTATGTTTATGGGGGTGTCCGGATACTTTTGATCACATAGTGTGGACACATTTTACAGCAATGTGTGCTGCACACAGTGGAGGAACATTTCGGAAATGATGTCTGTTTGTATTAGTAATATATGCACCCGGTCATATAAAAGCTTATCT
The DNA here is from genome assembly GCF_023864345.2 of Schistocerca serialis cubense. Taxonomy (NCBI): domain Eukaryota; kingdom Metazoa; phylum Arthropoda; class Insecta; order Orthoptera; family Acrididae; genus Schistocerca; species Schistocerca serialis. The sequence goes on from NC_064639.1 coordinate 1,083,192,707, forward strand.
GAGGCAATGGTTTGTGGACAGCTACACCACTGAAATAGACTGGCCAGCCCTGAGTAATGTTGGCCTAATACATTTGGGATGAGTTAGGACGTCGACATCACTTCAGATTCCAGCGTCCAACATCACTACCTTCATTGGTTTCGGGTCTTGCCATTCCTCCACAGATGTTCAGACATGTCATGGTTGTGGATTATTGTGAAGGAGACTATTTTGCTTACTCCGAGATGTGAAACTTCAGTTTATTTTGGCTTATTCCGACATGTGAAAGATCGGTTATCTATTCCCGATAAAATAATAAAGAGATTTACTGGGTGGGTGCAGAATATTCCAATCAGTACTCTACTCCCTGTAAAACAATGAAGAGATTTACTGGATGTATACAGATTGTTTCAATGGGGAGATGAGGAGGGATTTATTTCCGCCTTCGTGGCCGTCAGACGAGCAAAATTCCTTGGACACGGCGTCGCGGATTGTGCGGAGAGCGAGCGCGGAAACCGGCACAACCGGTTCGGTTGCCACCCCGCGGACGACCTTGCCGGTCGCGGGCCGCGGGGGAGACGGAAGGCTGCGCCGCCTCAAGGACGCCGAGCGTCGTGGAAGGCGGAGGGGCGCCACAGCCAAGAGGCGCCGGCCGCACTGTACCGGCCGGTTGCGGTATAACTCATGTTGACTACTGTGAAAAAGCACAAGACCCTTGTCTGAAGAGAGGCGAACGTCCTTAAAGCGGTACGCGGGCTCCGCTACGGTCACTGATTTATTTCCAAGAACAGTTTGCCACGACGCTTCTAGGCTCGACAACAGCGCTGGTTCCTTAGATGTGCTTATATTGGTATTACACACTGATGGAAAAAAAATCACAACACCAAGAAATAATTTATGTAGAAAACAAATTTCGGGAAAACATTAGTCTAGGTAACATACACTCATGCTCATAAATTAAGGATAACTGCAGAATGGGGTGCTACACAACGTGTCACTACACAAAACTGGCACTAATAAGGGAACACGCACGACACAGATCTGTAAGTCCACGGTATTGGTGTTAAGTTGAGAAAACCGTCCCGAAACACATGTGCTACAAAATGCCACTGTTTCCTGTGCATGGACGCCGGCATCAATACCGGATACGATCACCATGCACACGTACACAGGCCGCACAACGGGTTGGCATACTCTGGATCAGGTGGTCGAGCAGCTGCTTGGGTGTAACCTCCCATTCTGGCACCAGTGCCTGTCGGAGCTCCTGAAGTGTCATAGGGGTTTAAAGACGTGCAGCGATCTACATCTACATCTACATTTATACTCCGCAAGCCACCCAACGGTGTGTGGCGGAGGGCACTTTACGTGCCACTGTCATTACCTCCCTTTCCTGTTCCAGTCGCGTATGGTTCGCGGGAAGAACGACAGTCTGAAAGCCTCCGTGCGCGCTCTAATCTCTCTAATTTTACATTCGTGATCTCCTCGGGAGGTATAAGTAGGGGGAAGCAATATATTCGATACCTCATCCCGAAACGCACCCTCTCGAAACCTGGCGAGCAATCTACACCGCGATGCAGAGCGCCTCTCTTGCAGAGTCTGCCACTTGAGTTTATTAAACATCTCCGTAACGCTATCACGGTTACCAAATAACCCTGTGACGAAACGCGCCGCTCTTCTTTGGATCTTCTCTATCTCCTCCGTCAAACCGATCTGGTACGGATCCCACATTGATGAGCAATACTCAAGTATAGGTCGAACGAGTGTTTTGTAAGCCACCTCCTTTGTTGATGGACTACATTTTCTAAGCACTCTCCCCATGAACCTCAACCTGTTACCCGGCTTACCAACAATTAATTTTATATTATCATTCCACTTGAAATCGTTCCGCACGCATACTCCCAGATATTTTACAGAAGTAACTGCTACCAGTGTTTGTTCCGCTATCATATAATCATACAATAAAGGATCCTTCTTTCTATGTATTCGCAATACATTACGTTTGTCTATGTTAAGGGACAGTTGCCACTCCCTGCACCAAGTGCCTATCCGCTGCAGATCTTCCTGCATTTCGCTACAATTTTCTAATGCTGCAACTTCTCTGTATACTACAGCATCATCCGCGAAAAGCCGCATGGAACTTCCGACACTATCTACTAGGTCATTTATATATATTGTGAAAAGCAATGGTCCCATAACACTCCCCTGTGGCACGCCAGAGGTTACTTTAACGTCTGTAGACGTCTCTCCGTTGATAACAACATGCTGTGTTCTGTTTGCTAAAAACTCTTCAATCCAGCCACACAGCTGGTCTGATATTCCGTAGGCTCTTACTTTGTTTATCAGGCGACAGTGCGGAACTGTATCGAACGCCTTCCGGAAGTCAAGAAAAATAGCATCTACCTGGGAGTCTGTTTCTAATATTTTCTGGGTCTCATGAACAAATAAAGCGAGTTGGGTCTCACACGATCGCTGTTTCCGGAATCCATGTTGATTCCTACATAGTAGATTCTGGATTTCCAAAAACGACATGATACTTGAGCAAAAAACATGTTCTAAAATTCTACAACAGATCGACGTCAGAGATAGTTTTGCGCATCTGCTCGACGACCCTTCTTGAAGACTGGGACTACCTGTGCTCTTTTCCAATCATTTGGAACCCTCCGTTCGATTGGGTTTAGGTCTGGAGAACAGGCAGGCCACTCCATTCGCCTGGTATCTTCTGTTTCAAGGTACTCCTCCACGATGGCAGCTCGGTGGGGCCGTGCGTTATCATCCATCAGAATGAAGGTGGGACCCACTGCACTCCTGAAAGGCGGACATACTGGCGCAAAATGAAGTCCGGAAACACCTGACCTGTTACAGTTCCTCTGTCAAAGACATGCAGGGGTGTACTTGCACCAGTCATACTCCAATCCCACACCATCAAACCACGACCTCCGTACGGGTCCTTTCAAGGAAATTAAGGTGTTGGTATCTGGTTCCTGGTTCACGCCAGATGAAAACCCGGCGAGAATCACTGTTCAGACTATACCTGGACTTGTCTGTGAACATAACCTGGGACCACACTTCCAATGACCATGTACTGTGTTCTTGACACCGGGCTTTACGGGCTCTCGTGTGAGCAGGCGTCAGTGGAATGCACTTCGCAGATGTCCAGGTGAATAAACCATGTCTGTTCAGTCATCTGTAGACTGTTTGTATGGAGACAACTGTTCCAGTGGCTGTGGTAAAGTCCCGAACAAGGCTACCTGCAGTACTCCGTGGCCATCTGCGAGCACTGATTGTGAGATATCGGCCTTGTTGTGGTGTTGTACACTGTGGACGTCCCGGATTGTAGCACCTGGACACGTCTGCTGGAATCATTGTCATAATCTTGAGATCACACTTTGTGGCACACGGAGTGCCCGTGCTATGACCTGCTGTGTTTGCCCAGCCTCCAATCGCCCTAGTATTCTACCCCTTATAACGTCATCAACATGTGTTCTTTGAGCCATTTTCAACACACAGTCACCATTAGCATGTCTGAAAACGTATGTACACTTACTCTCTGCACCGTACTCTGACATGCACCAACATACGTCTGCATTTGTGGACTGCCGCCAGCGCCACCTTGCGACGACCGCACGTCAAATACACCGCATGGTCATACCCTGAGGTGATTTAAACCCGATAACCGCTCACCAGAGCCTTGTTTCACCATGTATCTGCATTATCCTTAATTTATGAGCATGAGTGTATGTACACGATTTACATTCTAAGATCACAAGGTTAATGCACTTGCAAGATAAGACATTGCAAATGTGAAATGCTGGTACATTAATAACCGGTGTACCCACCAGAATGGTGAATACAAGCGTGAAAATGTTCGTGCATTGTGGTGTACAGGCGCCGGATATACGTTTTTAGGATGGAGGTCCATGCATGTTGCGCTTAGAGAGCCAACACAGGGACGGTTAATGCTGGTTGTGGATGACGGCGGAGTTTTCGTCCTATGATGTCCTGTATGTGCTCGATTGAAGATGTATCTGATCATCGAACAGGCAAGCACTATGTCGACACTCTGTTGTGCTGCAACAGCGGTCTGTGGGCGAGCGATATCCTGTTGGAAAACACCCCCTCGAATGCTGTTCATGAATGGCAGCAGAACAGGTCGAAGTATCAGACATAATTAAGATTTGCAGTGATGCTTCGTGGGATAACCACAAGGGTATTCCTGCTGTCATACGAAATCGCACCCCAGACCGTAATTCCAGTTGTAGATCCAGCATGTCTAGCACGCAGACTAGTTTCTTGCATTCTCTCAGCTGGCCTCCTCCTAATCATCACCGGAACCGAGGCACAACCAGCTTTCAACAGAAAAGACAGCAGACATCCACCCTGCTGGCCTGCAATGATCTCTCGCTTGATACGCTGGGTTGCATATACGCTGCATCAACGCCCCAAAATGGAAACTTTTATTCGCCTCTTACATAAAAGTTTCAGGCAAACCACAAACGCCGGCCAAGTGGCCATGCGGTTTTAGGTGCTGCAGTCTGGAATCGAGCGACCGCTACGCTCGCAGGTTCGAATCCTGCCTCGGGCATGGATGTGTGTGATGACCTCAGAAGTTAAGTCGCATAGTGCTCAGAGCCATTTTTGAACCTCAAACTGTAGCACAATATCTGACAGACGATGATAAAACTTCTGCGAAACCTGTGTGGGTGGAAAAAGAGGAAAATCTCTTCCAAAAGTATGTTTCCTTCTGGACGAGCCATTTAGGCCAGCCGGCCAAATATCGCTGCTGATCAGAAAACGATATGGCACGAAGTACTATAGTTTAATGTATACAGTCCCGTAGGTTTTTAGTATGACATACCACAAGAGAAACTGCAGCTAAGCTAAGCGGTATACCCGGTAAAAACGCCACATTTTTTAGACGTGCCTACTACACGTAATATTTTTGGAGTAAAATATGGAATCTTTAAGAAGGCAGTGGGATGTCGAAATGTGTCATGCCAGTTATTGGAAATAAAACAGTCACAGAAAAAGGTGATGTATGTAGCTTTCTAAACTTTAGATGGCTGCTGCAACCTCACACAACGCCATTTTAATATGGATTAATTTAGACCGTGTCTGATACTACACAACGCTTTAACTCATTTCTTCTACAACTGAATTGAAACGATGATGTAAAAATTCTAAATCACTCACAAATTGTTCGAGTGGACAATTTACTTAGTATCAACTAATTTCGATCCTAGGCCCCTCGCGAGGTATTTCACTAAATCCAGGCATCACTTTACACGTCAGTACTTTTTTTTAAATAGCAACAAAGGTGGTTACGGCACTTTTCGGCAGCAAGGCACCATCCTCATATAGTGATATAAGTCAATACCACCGAACTCAACACAAACCCTCTCTAAAATTAAGTATAAACTGACTATGTATCCATCTAAAGTTGGCACGGTTATGCCATATTTACTTGGAAATAATAACGGAGGCACGAAGTAGGTGTTAGCTGAATTAGAGAAAATCTTTTGCATAATCACAGAGTTTATTTTTATTAAGCTCCTCGAAGTGACAAACTGCTTCTCACGAAGAGAAAGCACATGTTTTGCAGAACAATACAGAATGCTTTTTTGTAGCATTACAGAAATGACTTTCTCTGCATGAAGATCTATATTAAGGGCCGATCAAAAATTTTCCCTTTAAGGAAGCGCTGCAATATGTATGCAACCTGACGCGACTCCAATAAGGGTATGTAAGAACCGACGTGTAGGTAAGGGGTAAAGAGTAGCCTTCGAACGGAAACTTTTTCACTACCCCTTATAATTTGAGCGAAAAATATGAGTCAAAGTCTGAATATTGGAATGTTTCTGAAACTAGGATCGGCTAAATAAGGTTCTTCATTCTATAAAACTACAAGAGAATGCTGTTTCATTTTTCTTTGTTTAAATTACGTGAAACTAGGATCGGCTAAATAAGGCTCTTCATTCTATAAAACTACAAGAGAATGCTGTTTCATTTTTCTTTGTTTAAATTACGTGAGAGTAGTAATTTAATTTGAATGTAAGACGATATTCTGTGATATAGAAATTTCAAGCGCTCTAGGACTTGTGTATCTATCTCCAGCGTAACTACGAACCTGCTAGACACTCGAAATTTGATCTCTGTACATGCGTACATTTGTAACTGACTTCGTACTCTATGTGTGCACAGTTCCAAGAAAGACTGTGAGGAAAATGAAGGGACGATGGGAAGAAAGGAGAAAAATTGGCGAAACACAGGATAGACTGAAACATTTCGTCGACGACAATATCATTAGAGACAGAGCATTATCTCTTTTGGCCAACGATGGAGAAACAAGAAATCTAAATATAAATGACCATGCGTGTATTTGAACGCCACTCCTTCCAAATACGTGTTCATTGTCATTAATTCGATTTAAAAAATTCATAAAATATATTTTATTTGGCCACTAAATTTGCTGTGCGGTCTTGTATGTGGTTATAATTTGAAGAACTGCTAGTGTGTACTTGTCATCATCAACTGATATTTTAAATACTTTCTCATTTTAAATACTTCTCCATATCTAGCACCTGTAAAAGTAACAGCATTATTGTTGTAATAAATGCCAATGAAAACTGTAATTATTGTGTGATTTTTGTTATTAATTACTTCAAGTGAATTTTTTTCAATTAAAAAAAATCTTTTAATGTGTAATACTGTCATTCATATTTTTCTTTTATTTCTTGTGCTAATCACGGATTTCTACATGACTATTACACCCCACTACCGCTGTAAAATGTTTTAAATATTCTAATCTTCCTCTGCCTTAGCAGTTTTCCTTTGTGACATTGCTTCCAGAGCCAAAGTAATTATTCTGAACGCCGTACCAGATGTCCCTCAAACTTATCCCTTCTTCTGGTAAATTCTTCCGAAAACTTCTTTCCTCGCTTATTCTTTTTACTTATTTATTTCATACTTTAAACAACCATTTAATTTTTTAATTTTTTTCGGTAGTACCATAATACAGGCGCTTTCTCCGAATTTCAGATAATCCATGTGTTACATCCATACAATGTTGTATTGCATATATTACTTTCAATAATTTTTTCTTAATGGCTTACTAACCATCCAAAGATTGTGGAATATTCAAAAAAATAGCTATTGTCACATGTTATTCTTCATTTCTATTTGTTACTGACGAGAGTTGTGTTGTCTGTAGCTTCTGTGCTCTCGACTCCTCAGTGCCAGAGACATCCACGATGAAAAATACATAATTTAGACCGATGCATGGCATCAATCGTAAGAATATTTTTCACGTATTGACACGGGCTGCGAATATTACGATAACGGTCCATAGGAGCACAAGGAGCGTTTAACTAATATTAGATTATCTTCTCAGTGATCTCCCGTTGTGGAATTCATTTTCCCATGATACGTTACCTCTGTATTGTTGTTATCACATTCATCTAAAAGAAATTAGCTAAAATAAATGAAAAGCACCAGTTTACTTTTGTTCTACGATATTGTAGAACATAAGCAAACTGGTGCTTTTCATTTATTATAATGTTGTTCTACCAAGAACCGACGGAAGATTCTGTTAAATTAGCTAAACTAAATCGAATGACATTGGAATAAGCAGTGCTGATTATCAGAAGCAGCTCTACAAATTAGTCTTAAGGTACATTCGTTGCCCTTTTCAGCGGCTTCAAGGAAAGTTTTTCACGAATCGTGTTTGCCGAAAACAAATTAGTGATATTCTGTCCAGAGCACCCCATTTCACTGTATAATTATGGCGAGGGTTCGGTAACATTTTGAATTACTCCCTAAATTTCATTGTTTCCTCATGAAAAGAAAGAATAACTGCTGTATATGACAAAAATTTCTCCTACAAGAACCAGTTGCAATGGTGGAAGAGAACACTTCTATATAGTGCTATTTGTGCTTATATTTGGTTGCTATTCCATTGTTCAGGTAGTAATTTCAATGGCAGCTGACATACGCTCTACGTTTTTCTTGATCACACTGGGTATCTTAGAGGCTAAGAACTGACGCCGAGTTTCCCTGTCATAGTGGTTAGGTGCGGTAACAAAACATCCTGTTGGATGACAACGGTGAAAACAAAAGTAATTCTGTCACAATATTTATTCCTCCAACGTCGTGGACATCACACCACTTGCATTTTGTAACTAGGCACAAAAATGAAATAAAGCTTTTGTTTGAGTAATTGAGTTTCAGACTTTTACATTTGCAATATATTTCCTCTTAAAATAATTTCTATTTGACAAAAATTTCTGGCTTAATATTTAGATTAACCCCAAATATTCCACATACATTTGTTTGGGTTGTGTTTAAGTCTTGTTTCCTTTCATATAGTGTGAAATCGTCTTATAATCTAACAATTTTATTTTGATCTTCCTTTCTAAATACAGAATATTTGACTCTGAATGCAAATGTTATGCTTAATTCTTGACCCAGTATGTTTATAATGAACACATAGTAAACTTTTTCTGTGATAAAATCGAAACCGTCATCAGCAAACACATGAAAGTAACCTTCACAGAGTTTATTCTTTGTTTGAAAAACCAGAAAATCAAGGATTTCTCCAGGAACAGATAGTATCTCATACTCTCTGTTCCACAACAATGTAATAGTTTTCAGTGATATTTGTAATTGTGATCTGTTTGCTGTATTCTGAGTCAGGTACTTGAACAAAATAGTTTCATACCATGCAGCCCGTAATACTTCAGATAATGCTGCTCAAACAGTAAATTGCTGTAACTGGTCTAAGTATGGAACGTTTTCTTTTTTTAAAGGACTCGAACACTCGATCAAATTTTATTTATACCTTCCTTGTATCCTACTGCAGCTGTTACACTCAATACTGGCAGTATTCCACTTGAATTCGAAAATCGTTTTTTATGTAAGATTCACCAAGCTCCCGGCACCGCTATTAGGATCCTTACGCTCCAAAACTTTAAATGTTGAAATGTAGATAAACTAGAAATGTTTCATGGCGATAGCTTAGCTTTACAAAATTTTATATCCCTGCCGTCTTCCTGCAATCTTTTTTTTTTTTTTTTGCGTTACTCATTTAAGAATTGTGTTCTCTGTATCCGTCATACTAGCTCCTATTATTTTTCGACTTGTATATTGCTGACGGAACTATTCTGTCAAGAGAGGCTGATCAAAAGTGGCTCAGAAATTGTTAGAAGTAACTCAGAAATTGTACTCTCTTGTTTGAAGCAATTTTGTTTTCTGCATTCGCTGTCCTAGTAGCTAGACTTCTTGTAATGGATGATTAGAAATTTTCATTGCCCTTATATTTTTATCTTCTCTTCTATTGAAAATGTAAATTCAAATCATTGTATAGTTTATTTACACAAGAGTAGTTTTGTGACGCTCTGTAAGGTATATTACCAGCGGATTCACCTTAGAATGAGTTTGGGCAGAACAATAAATGTTTGAAATGGAGAAAGTAGAAAAAAATATTCCTTTGGTATTTGTTGCCACAATGGCATAGTCATAAATTATAATCATCCATCTAATCCTCTGGTGAATGTTGTTTCATTGATTATACAGCGTACAACTGCCCACAAAAGTAAAGAATTAATACGATTAAGATTTTACCCGTTGTTACTTATTAGGTAGTTAAATATGAACTGTCGTAGACTGTAGATTGTTTAACATAGTATGACATTTCGACATTGTAGTCTTTAAGATGAAACTAAAAGCAATACTACAGGCCAAACTACGCGGGAAAGTTTTTAGAAAACACACAACAATGTATTTATGTATAATAAATACGGCGTCCAGAAAATCATATTCACTAAAATCTTCAGAATGTTTCGGTTTAAAAATTGCATCGTTTTATGGAAGTAATTTTATATGGTTCTGCGTTGGCCTTCCACGCTAGATCGAACGTTGTAGTGACTGTACAACATTTCATATTATTTCCACTGGATGTATTTCACATTACTTTTCTGGTTCGGATAACCTTCTCCAAGTCACATGAAAGTAGGATTCTGTAATTAATGATAATGATCTCCAGGTAGACTGTAGATTGAAAAGTGTCTGAGATATACTGTAAGTAAGTTATTTCTATACTTATTTCAGCTGCAAATTTCATGCGTTTTTTTCTCCTGTTTCCTTTTCCGTTAATTTACTAAGGTGTTAGGTTTGCTGCTACGCAGCGGCTCATGAACGACTGACGGGAGTCGATTGTTGAAAGAATTACGCAGATTCAACTTACTTTCCAACCTCCTGAAATTAATAATTCTTCAGAATGAGAATATAATACAGGAAATTATTACGCCTTTTTAAAAATTTTGTCGTCCACACAATGATTCAAACAGTACCGATTCCGTTCATGAATACAATATTTTTTGTGTCTAGTTTGAATAAGTCAGCTGTGACTTCTTACTCGCATGAATATAGAGTACAGTCTGACATTTGTGGGAAAGAGGGTGAATTACAGAGCACATAGTTCGACAAACTACAGACAGAAATCTTAGTCTCACTCTAAGTAACTGAACTGTCTGAATTCCTGGGAACTAATTCCTCGTTTAATGTTCGCCTGAATGAAGTGGGCAGTTTGTGAAGCAAGACGTACCTGTGCAGTTAGGTACGTGTCGTCTCTACAAATGAAAATTTACCTCACGTACTTACTTTGGTGAAAAGTGATATTAACTTTTCGGGATACAATCGTATACCGTAAATACTGAAATTGCGTATCAAAGAAGTAATTTTCGATCGGGCCACGAGTGAATACTAGTCTTATTTATTTGGCATTGGCAAAACTCAATCGACGCTAAATGAGTTTACTATCTGTCACAGAAGGGTAATGTATGTGTAAACTACGTTACCTATCAGCGAAATATATCTGTATAAACAGATTATAAACAGCCTAAATGAAATTTATGATTATTGTAATGCTGGATTAAAATATTTGAAACAATGCATTGTATCAGAATCGAGTTGGCAGAAAATTCGGTAGAGCCAGACATTCCAGAAAAGAGTAATGAGAACACGTACTGCAAAACTTTTTAATCCGTTATAAACAACTCTTATGATTTTTTACAAAAAAAAATTAAAAAGTACTTTTGATTTTTGATGAATAATTTCATGACTAACAGGAATGAGTAATTTGTTTGGACATTATTGAAGTGTTTGGGTTTAAGATTTTTTGTATCGCTAATACTTCACAAACGTTCAGAACTGCTAATTTGTTTACAGCCTGAAATGCAACAGGTGATTATAAACTTCTGAGATGTTCGCTCACGATTAGTTTGCAACATATACATTGCTTTATGAGAATGTAAGCAACTGTTCAACACACTGCAGAGAAACTAAGTTCATGAAACTAAAAGAAAAAAGAAACACTTACCTCTACCAGAAGGCATATCAGCATGATCAGTGGAATGTAATGGGGGTTGATCAGACACCATTAATCTTGTTCTGTAATGAAATAAAGATTCAGTGAAACGAGGAATACTATACTTGTGTAAAATGACAGTAATAACTAAATAATAAAGTACCGTGATTAATGTATAACAAGGTCATTTCAAGGGGTATAAATACGAAGGCCCGCTGAAAAGTAATGTCTCTGAATTTTTTTCTCTGAAAACTCATAGATTTTTAAATAAAACAATCGCAATTAACGTTCTACGTCTTTATTCTTCACGTCTACATATTTGCGGCCCTGTAGCGCTTGAGGACTCGATATTATAGCGTGTAATGTGGCGGTGTGTAACATAACAGTGTACTGTAATCGAGTTTCAAATTGGAAGAGTTCGCCCACGCATGACATACCCCCTACTTCATCATGACAACGCCAGACCCCAGACTAGAGCTACGACGTCGGCAACAATCCGACGCCTTGGTTCACTGACACTGGTCACCTTCCACACAGTCCCGACTTGGCCCATCGATTTTAATCTGTTTACAAAATTAAAGAACACCTTCAAGGACCTCACTTTGATAGCGATGAAGCTGTGCAAGCAAAGGTGAGTTTGTGCCTCCGTCAACAAAGCCAAACGTGCTACAGTGACGGTATCAATAAACTGATTTCTAGTTGGCAGAACTGTGTTCATCACCAGGTTGGCTACGTTGAGAAATAAATATGTAGACATGAAGAATAAAGATGCAGAATGTTAACAACGTTTTCGTTTGATTTAAAAAGCTTTAAGGGTTATCGCTTAAAATATTTCCGTCCATTGCTTTTTAGCACGTGCTCGTAATATTTGTAAAAAAATTACTTTTCCTGCACGGTATTGAAGTCAGATAATAATATACTGTGTGGCAGAGAATATTATTGCTTAACTTTGAGTGACTGCAGAAGAGGAAACGTAATTCCTTGTTACTTTATTCTGGGTTTAAATTACTAACGTTTGCTGCTTGTTTGACAGAGGTTTAACTGAATTTAAGACAAACGGTTGCTCCAGATAATCTAGAAAAATCAATTTCATTTGAAACGTTGTAATATCTAATGGGCGACAACTGAAACGAGACATTAAGAATGCTTTTCTTTCTCCTTTTTTGTACTGCGAGATAAACGAATTAACACATTGATTTCACTGAGATATATTATACTTTCCTATAAATACTGTCATTTAAACCCGATCTTTTGAAATATTTGTATACTTATTACCATTAATGACAGTTTCAGTACGAAATTAGTGTGATCTTTTCTCAAATTAGGGCATTAATAATGAGGTCTACCAATCACAATATTTTCTCCACACACTTCTCAAGGTCTTGACATTGTAATACCGATAGCTTTTCCATCGCGTATTTCGCCCTTATTTACAAACAATGAAGGTATTATTTTCTAAATTTTGATTTAATTTGGAAACTTATACGCATCTGAAGATGCAGACTGCAGCTGTAAAAATTTTATACAGGGCATAGGTTCATTCGATATTTTCCTTCTGTTTAGAAGATGAATATTTCCTTTGTAAAGACAGAACGACAGTGATTTTGGTTCTGGTGCTCTAATATTTATGTTTCCGCCAACAACGAAAAATGATAACGTCTGTTCCATATTTTTGTATCATGTTAAGTAGAATTCATATAATAACATGCCGTTTTAATTCATAACTGTGTCTTTGGTGTTATTTTACCGTATGTGGAGTTTCTTCGATCAAACAAGTTAAGGTCCCGGAGCAAAAATACAGCCATGTAAGCTCGGTATATCTTGTCTGTATTTCTTCAGTTTGTGAAAATCATTGAACAGCTGCTCGCATCAAGTGCACTATTAACGACAAGACTCACAGTGTTATAATTTTTCACCGTTTGTTTCTTTCATCCAGCAATTCCTTAGGCTGCCACTTGGCCTTCTTTCTGTGACATGTTTTTAAAATTAGATTTACGATGTCTTGTTACATTTCATACGTAACACATCTATTTATCCGAGCACAGTATGTTATACAATGAGTGTGAACCGATACGATTTTGATTGATTGTTATCCTCTGATCTAATGGAATCCAACAACAAGTTAATAAGTTTTATAAAACATACTCGACAGGTAATCATCCGAATCACTGCCTTAAAAAATTAAATTTAAAAAACTGGCTTTTCAGGCTTTAAAACTACTGAAACCAGCGATAAATCTGTTATGAACATTGAAATATGTTTTGTACTCTAGTAGACCTTGTGAGAAGGTAAGGACGGCTAAATCATTTGTTTTATTGTTGAAACTATGTGTTTACAGATGAAACCTTAATTCATTTGTTGTAGGGAAGCAATCGGATCTAATAAGAAACCGTCCCAACCTTCGCCAACATCTAGGGATTTTAATGTCACTCTTCAAGAATACATGTTGAGTGCCTCAACTACCGGGTAGCCTCGTTTTGTGATTTCCTTTACGAATCTCCTAGTTGTGTGATAAATATGTCAGTGAGGTTACCCACAATCGAATGTTGATATAGGTTGAAAGATACAAAGGGAAGAAACGTTGTAGAAGAGTGTGGAAATCTCTCCGCAAAGAAATAGACCAAGCCATTCACTTGACAACTGGATTCACGGAACGAATTGCACTTCTTCGCGAACGTTGACATAATCTCTCTTGGCAGAGGACAGTTTCTTGACATTTTCATGGTGTTACCGAGACGAGAGAATGTTTAATAAAAAGGCCAGCACTCTATCAAGTACAACTATCAGCTCCTAAAAATGACTCCGGTTGTCGTCGACTGTTTCAGGTTTCACAAAAAGTAGTGAGTAGACCAAGAAAGTTTTATGCAAGCTGAAACGTTCCCTTAGAAAAATTTATCCATTACTGTTATTTAATTTTCAAACAGCTGAGCAGAACTGAACCTACTCAGACATTTCTCTCTTTACTTATTCTGATCAACACTAAAGTGACACACAATTTTTTTTTAGCGCGACGCAATCTGACTTTCAATAATTCGTACAAAGGAATGGCCCTGACTGACATTAACCTATATCTTTCATGAATCACTTACCTCACATCTTCGTTAGTCAGGCTGCTGCAATATAGCGTGCGCCAATACTGCCAGCTGAATAAAAGATTCTAACTACTGAAGGCACTAACTACTGATAGGCATAGTTAGCAAATCAAAGATTTTGATAGAGAACAAACAGTGTATTTACCTTAATCAAAATTCATTATATATATATATATATATATATATATATATATATATATATATATATATATATTAGTTCATGATATCCAATATTACAAATTTACTCTTTTTTATGGATACACGTCCAGATCGTCCGCTCTCAAAATTCTGCCATCTCTCTCCCCACATCCAACACTGTTGGCGGTTCACCTCCAACAGCGCAACGCCACGCGCTGTTCACATCCACCTGCCCAACACTACAATAGCCAATATTCCAACAATGCCAACCAGCCACAGACTGCACACAACACAGCCAGTGATTTTCATACAGAGCGCTACGTGACGTTACCAACACAAAAACCTAAACAGCCTACTTACAAAGCTGTTCACATGTTCACGAGTTGTATCGAGCACAACAATTTTTGTGTGATCAAAGGATTCCATCTTCAAGCGTTATCTGTACTTGTTAGTTTTCATTTTGGTTCCTGGTGCAATTTTATTTATTTATTCGCATTCAGTGTCCCAATTTTGTGTGAAAATTAGGCGTAAATTATTAAAATATATGATACTACCATTAGAAGTAAATTCTTTACACAGATTCTTTATGATATTTTGTCGATGCTATAGTATACCACAGTTTCAAAACACAAACACTCATATAATATCCAGCTACAGGTGTTGGACAAAAATATGAAACACCGTGAGAATTGCGTGCTTGAACAGAAATGCACGGGCTAGCCCAGCCTGCAGGTTACGATGTTGTATCTGTCTGAGGACAGTACCTGAGTAATGTCCTCAACACGTTGCAAGAGTCACTCGTGGTCAGAAAAGCGTTCTGTGTGGTAATGAGTGCGTTGTGTTGGAGACAAGAGAATTCGGACGTGGTTAAACTGTTGATGCTCGTATGGACGTTGTTACCATAACCAAGGGAGCCGAAGTTGGTGTTAGAAGGAGCACAGTATAGAAGATTTATACCGCGTACAGGGAAAACAGAAAAACGTCATCCACTGAGTCACAATGCGGACGACAGTGTGTTTGAGTGATCGCAACGTGCGGTAATAGAAGTAGATGGCGAAAAAAAAAATAAGAGGACGACTGCTGCAAAAGTCACTGCAGAATTGAATGTCGCCCTCGTAATAATCTGTCAGCGCCAAAACAATACGAAGCGAATTCGATAAGCAGAGAATTGCAGGACGACGTGGAATTCGAAAAAAAACCACTAATCAGTAACGCAGATGCCGATAGCAGAAAAACTTGGTGCTGAAGCCATAAAACATGGACTAAGGAGTGATGTTAGAATGCAAGAGTGCTCGAATGAGCCTTGTTTCATACTGTTTCCAACGTCTGATCGAATCGAGCTTGCTTCCCAAGAGCGAAACGTGGATGGGGGAGGTTCTTTAATGATTTGGGCAGCCATATCGTGGTATTCCACAGGCCCCACGGTTACTGTTCAACGTAGCATTACTGTCAATGACTATGTGGCCATTTTGGCCGATCAGGTGCATCTGATGGTGCAACATTTGTTCCCAAATGGGGATGCTGTTTTCCAATACGACAGGGACGCTGTTCACACGGCTTGCATCGTGTAGCACTGGTTTTCTGAGCATCAACTGTCGCATCTCGCACTGTCGCCAAAGTCACCAGATCTCAGTGTTACTACGTGCCTGTGGACTAGTCTGGAGAGAAGGGTGCGTAATCGTAATCCACCTCCAGCATCGCTACTCGAACTGGCCACTATTTTGCAGAAAGATTCCCTATAAAAACGTACGAGATATTTATCCGTTCCGAGACCAGTGGAAGCTATTTTGAATGCCAACGGTTTTCCTATACCGTATTAGGCACGGTAATGTGTTGTGTTTTTGGTGGTCCCATAGTTTTGCCCAATCTCTTTACCTCACACTCTATTATCACTGACTCTTGGGATGTATGAAACTGTTCCCAACTGTGAACTACAGTCTACAAGAGTCTTGTTTTACCATTATGATTTAGTAAATGTAACAAACCGAACCTCTCTGTATCACCATCTGAACACACAACTGAAATTGCCAGAAACCTCTACGTACTCTTCGAAGAACATAAGATTAAATATTTAAAATAAAATTGTAGGACAGCTCACGTATCCTAAAAGATACCATTTTTTTGTGACCAAGCACTGCTGAAAGACGTCTACACGCCCTGCAGTTTGGAAAACAATTATAGCTTATTGGTAGATAAAATAATTTAGAATTAAATTACCTGGCAGCGGAATCGAAGAACAAAGCACACGAAATAAATTTTTTAAGATATGTGTATTTCAAAGGAAACCTCTGGACGTATGGCAACTGAGCTTTCGCGAAACGAACAGAAATTATTCACTGCCCAGAAAGCAATGTATTTGCGAGACATGTGTAATGAGGACACACGAAGTGAGTACGAATCACGAAGTAAGAGTTCGAGAACGAGACCAGAAAGAAATTTTGAACAAATCTCTTTACATTCCATTTTTAGATAAGCATAGACGTTGTAGTATAATCAAAAAGAGCCACAGTTCTCCAGTAGCGGAAGGTTCACTGAAAAGTCAGGAAACTATAAGATCTGCGTGAAAAATTTTCGAAAATGTTTATTTCTCACTGTACAGACCACTTATGAATTAAGAAGGACACTTAATACTGCCTGGAGCAGAATAACCTCATTAAACACCATATCATAATGGATTAATGTCCTTCATAGTGTCCATCTTCTTCTTGCTCGATGGAAACTTTTCACTTTCATCTTACCACTGGTTTACCAATAACACTGTAATTTACTTTTCTTGAATCCTGAAGCACATTATTTCAAATTTCTGTAGTGGCTTAACTGTTCATCTGTTGAAACTGTACACTTTCTCGGTAAATTTCCCTTACTTCCTTTCGCCTGCGAAGTAACCGGAATCGGAGCACTAGCATATTGTGAAAAAATTGGCTATTGTGTTGATGGGTGAGTAGTTCCTGAAAACCAACTGAAGCGAATTTTGATAAATGAAGCTAAACTTGATTCTGGATATAGGCGAATGAACCGAGCTTCTCCCCAATACATGTGCTAGCGTTCACTCAGTTTGACCCATTACTTAGCAATGCGCCAGATGGCCCAGTGGTTAAGCGCTGTACACATATAAAGGATGTGCGAAGTTCAACACCTTTACCGATTGTTTCTGTGGCTTCCCATAATCGCTTGAAGTGAATACAGGGATGGTTTCTTCAGGAAGATGTCGGCCGATTCGCTCTGTCCAAACGAGCCAGTACTCGGGCCGCTAAGTTGAACGATGTCAAATTAAAAGTTACCTTCTTTCCGTTCTTCAACAATTTCTATATTTCCTACAACGTGCATTTGACTAAAACTCATGAAGGATTAACAAGAGAATGGTTGCACTGTGCACTATCACAGTATTTTACCTTTTCACAAACACTGGCGACCATGGGTAAGGGGGGAGGGGGGGGGGGAGGTAGTAGGAGAACACGTTTAACAACGGTAGGCATATTACCATTATCGCTCATAATTGCAGTTAATAGATCTACAAGTGGTTTGTTGGCTGTTGATGCAAGAATTTTCGTTGTTTACAGTTCATATTCCAACTAAAATGAACACTAAAACAGGCATAACATTGTCGGAGACAACTTGGGACTACTGATAAGACTAAATGTATTGAGAAACGTAGCAGAAAGAAACGAGTTGATACATTTACTTCCTTTCACAGTCTTTGTCTTCATGCCGTAAATTCTTTCGAGAAGGAAATAAAACCAAACGTTGATGTAGTTGTCATTAATTGTTGTGTGCTGCTGTGACAGTCAAACAATGATGTAGTGGTACTAGAGTGCTACGGAACCAAGCAACGTTTTCTCTTCTATTTTTGTCAAAACGTTTCTTGATTTGTCTTTGTCCGCCGAAAACGATGTATTAATTTTGCATTCGCCTTCACAAAAGTACTTCGTCAATTTTTGTTAACTTTTCTTTGTGTAGGTGGTGAAACGTGATTAATGGAGAAAAAACATTTTCTGCCACTGTTAAAATAATATTTACTAATTTCACGACCTAGGTTCGCTTTATTAACTCATTGTATAGCGTTAATTTGCCAACAACGATAGACAATGCGTTAATAATCCGAACCCTAGGTCGCAAAATAAATAAATATTGTGGGGCAAAAAAAAGTATTTTATCACATTGTTTTACACGAACATGTTTCGGCAAAGTTTTGTTATTGTTGGCAATTCTAGCCATGAATCTTGTACATATTTCATTTTACAAAACTGCTACTGGCTCTTAACTGACGCCAAATATATTGCTCGTTGTGCTGTATAAAAATCATTAGATGTTAGCTAAAAACCAGAGGAGTTGTCTGAAAAGAGAAAGAAACACCCCCTGCATATGAGAAAACTTTTTTAGCGTATTTGAGTAATATAAAGGAAGTATTTCGCTTCCATGTGCGTGTGTGAACCCACAGAAGTATTTAGTACAAGCAAACAGCTCCAACCATTCTATGTTGCTTTTTCGATGCAGTAGATTTGCTTTTCCAGCAGGCTGTTAATTAAGCAAATGAGCTATTGTTTTTTCATGAGTAGTATTCTAAATATTAATTTCGAAACAATTCTATGAATTTTGCAAGTGTTTTTCCCACATTATTTCATTCGACGCTCTTATCCCTCAAATGATGTTTCGATAACTGTCAGCTGCAAAACTGAAGCAGATTTACCAGTAAAAACCAGAATGCTCTCTAATCAAGTTAACAGCTCTGCTGTTTCTATAATGACCCAGTGAAAAGTTCAAATGGATTTAGCGCGCTGAAAGCCAGAGTGTACTTTGCAGAAAGGAAATTAACGAACTGTGACAGCAAATGGACTATTATTAAACGACATCATATTAACCATCGATTGTACTATTTATTACAATATCCACTATTGCAATTTCAACTTTTTCAAGTGATTAGAGGTGCTGAAAATACAGCAGTAGCCTACAGTAATAAAATGAATGAGAAGGATCTGTGTGTTTGTAGCTCGTATCAGCACGGATGCTAATTTCTATGACTGGCAATAAATCTGTATGGAATCAATTAACTAATGTGGTAACTATTGTTAAATACTAATCACAGTGGCACTAATAGACGAGACTACGAATAATGCATAGTAGAAGCGTCACCACTATACGATATGAACTCTTCATACTATAACCGTACGCTTCATTTATTCCTTATTGTGGAAAATGTTGGGTACGTAACTTAGTTGCTTACGAATGTAATAACAGTCACTGCAGTGACAATAATTCTCCACCTTTTCGTCATCAAGAGGACAAAAAAGACGAGAGCGAATTTTTTTCATGCAGTATGAAATGATAGCACAAAAACAAATAGACGCACTTAAACAAGTAGCAGGAAAATAAGGATTACAAATCACCTTCGGCAAAAAGATTACGACAAACAACAAGACTGTGCCAGCAAAATTAAGCACGAAGTATGGATATACTGGGAGAAAAGATATTAAAGTATCTACGAGAAGTCACTCGAGTAGTGGAGAGGAAAAAGGAGCTCATGAAAGCAAGACATACGCAACATTTAATTTCACAAAAATGATTACAGAAAGTTATTCTTTGTAGATGAAAAAAATCATCATTACGAGATAGTGGTCTCGTCAGAATGCACATATGCAGAGACACATTGATTTTAGGATTAATTAAGGAAAATGGATGTCTCACGAAAAACGAAAGGTAGATTTTGGAGAAGATATTACGAAATAGAACAACAGGAGAAAAGAGGTAATACGAAAGCCTACTACAATATAGAAAACGTTACAGACGAAATTAGAAAAGGAAGACCGATGTTGAACGGAAAGAATGAGTCCTAGTAGACCGACACTTTGAAAAATTAAAAGGCAACTCCAAATGGCTCCGAGAGTGCGTGAAGACCTAGAATAAATTGGTGCAAATAAGGAAGAAATTAAAAACACAACAAAATATAGAAATCAAATTAAAAGGTGAAAAGACATGACAAAACAGAGCCAAAACTACAGCAGCTAAAATGGACAGCAGATGAGAGGTAAGGAAACGGAACTGGAGAAAGCCTAATGCTGACTTTATGGATTAAACTAGCTACTTAGGTTGCCTGTAACGAGAAGTTATGGTAAGATTCGGGAAATTAGTTCTTATTTAAAACCATATCCATTTGGCCCCCATGGAAGGCCCTCGATGACTGTAATGAGAATTTTGCTACGTCATTAACATTTTCGGTAATGAGGACCTGGTGCAGGTATCTTCATGTGGGTTTTTAGGCAATTTCCTGCATCATTATAGGCCAAAGAACCGCTCATAATTACAGGCTGTATCTGTTATCATCAATCTACCGGGTGATCAAAACGTCAGTTTAAATTTGAAAACTGAATAATTCACGGAATAATGTAGATAGAGAGGTACAAATTGACACACATGCTTGGAATGACATGGGGTTTTATTAGTACTAAAAAAATAAAAAAGTTCAAAAGATGTCCGACAGATGGAGCTTCATCTGATCAGAATAGCAATAATTAGCGTAACAAAGTAAGACAAAGCAAAGATGATGTTATTTACAGGAAATGCTCAATATGTCCACCATCATTCCTCAACAATAGCTGTAGTGGAGGAATAATGTTGTGAACAGCACTGGAAAGAATGTCCGGAGTTATGGTGAGGCATTGGCGTCGGATGTTGCCTTTTAGCATCCCTAGAGATGTCGGTCGATCACGATATACTTGCGACTTCAGGTAACCCCAAAGCCAATAATCGCACGGACTGAGGTCTGGGGACCTGGGAGGCCAAGCATGACGAAAGTGGCGGCTGTGCACACGATCGTCACCAAACGAAGAGCGCAACAGATCTTTCACGCGTCTAGCAATATGGGGTGGAGTGCCATCCTGCATAGACATCGTACATTCCAGCAGGTGTTTATCAGCCAGGCTGGGGATGATGCGATTCTCTAACATATCGGCGTACCTCTCACCCGTCACGGTAGCAGGTAGCAGTTTTTGTGAACTGCGTTTTTTTTTGTTCTAATTAAACCCCATGTCATTCCAAGCATGTGTGTCAATTTTTACCTGTCTATCAACATTATTCCGTGGTTTATTAAGTTTTCAAATTTATACTGACTTTTTGATCATCCGGTGTATCATCTTATGGAACATTCATTTAATTTTATTTTTATTTCCGTTAGTAAATTATGCACTTAATGTGATGGAGTGACATATTACTCGGGTTCTGTTAAATAAAAGGAACGTATAAAAAGACGAGGGACACTGTACGTTAACAATGCCCCGTCTAGTTTCATTATTATTAAATCGCGTGAGGAGCAGTGTCTGAGACAGATGCTCCGACCGATCTGGCAGAAGAAGGCAGGCCAGCTGTGAACTAGGTCGCCGGTTGAGAAGGGAGGTGTGCTCCCGCCCCCACCGGCGCTATCCTCTCCCCCCGCCTCCACCCTCCCCCCACCACACAAGACGCTGCATCCCGCTGCTTAGCACAGTCCTTAGCGGCTCGCGTTTCCCCCGCATCTGTGCCTGCTCCTCAATTGTCGAAAATCTAATTGAGCCGTAAGCCTCATAAAAAGCCGTCAGCAGTTAATGCCGGGCCCCGCTAGGTACCAAGTATTAGTGGCAGAGGCTCAGGTGTCTCTGGCATTAAGACTCGGTACAAAAGGTGGCCGCCCTCTCCCACAACGCGGCGACCTTGCGGGAGAAAACGGCTGACGGAGGCGTCTCGTCTTGTCTCTCCGGAAGGATGCGACCTAACAGGGGAAGAGGAAGTGTGCTGCCACTCGTCTGCAGCCAACTGTCGTCGAGGTCTACCATTATAGACGTGGTAGAGGCCGCCATACACAAAATGACGGAAAGAACCGCAAGAAGCGCTTGTGGGACATAAACGAACGTTAGCAGGGATGTTTCTACATCTTGTAATGTTCCCTCTCTCGTCCGAGGAACAAATATTAAATATCATCAATTATTTTACATCAAATTATGACACGTGTTTAAAAAAATGCGTGGTCTTCCTGGTTTCAATAGTGGACCACAGGTCCCCGTCAGTCTGTTCACTCTATTAACAGAGCATAAGAGAAGGTAACTTTACAGTACGAACACGGAATAATGTAATTACCTTACCTTGAATATTCGTTGTTGCTTGCTCGTTGTCTAGGGGTAACTTCTGGATTTGCTGTAATTGTTAATGAAATGAAATGTCGTGTGGCTAGGGCCTCCCGTCGGGTAGACAGTTCGCCTGGTGCAGGTCTTTCGATTTGACGCCACTTCGGCGACCTGCGCGTCGATGGGGATGAAATGATGATGATTAGGACAACACAACACCCAGTCCCTGAGCGGAGAAAATCTCCGACCCAGCCGGGAATCGAACCCGGGCCCTTAGGATTGACAGTCTGTCACGCTGACCACTCAGCTACCGGGGGCGGACTGTAATTGTTAGTACAATGGGTCCTTAGGTTTGTAATATGCTTCGTAAGAACTGATACTGTTTAAACCTTTCCATATTATATGTTGTTGTTGTTTTTGTTGTGGTCTTCAGTCCTGAGACTGGTTTGATGCAGCTCTCCATGCTATCTATCCTGTGCAAGCTTCTTGATCTCCCAGTACCTACTGGAACCTACATCCTTCTGAATCTGTTTAGTGTGTTCATCTCTTGGTCTCCCTCTACGATTTTTACCCTCCAGTACTAAATTGGTGATCCCTTGATGCCTCAGAACATGTCCTACTAACCGATCATTCTTCTAGTCAAGTTGTGCCACAAACTTCTCTTCTCCCCAATTCTATTCCATACCTCCTCATTAGTTATATGGTCTACCCATCTCATCTTCAGCATTCTTCTGTAACACCACATTTCGATAGCTTCTATTCTCTTCTTGTCCAAACTAGTTATTGTCCATGTTTCACTTCCATACATGGCTACGCTCCATACAAATACTTTCAGAAACGACTTCCTGACACTTAAATCTATACTCGATGTTAACAAATTTCTCTTCTTCAGAAACGCTTTTCTTGCCATTACCAGTCTACATTTGATATCCTCTCTACTTCGAGCATCATGAGTTGTTTTGCTCCCCAAATAGCAAAACTTCTTTACTACTTTAAGCGTCTCATTTCCTAATCTAATGCCCTCAGCACCACCCGATTTAATTCGATTACATTCCACTATCCTCGTTTTGCTTTTGTTGAAGTTCATCTTGTATCCTCCTTTCAAGACACTGTCCATTCCGTTCAACTGCTCTTCCAAGTCCTTTGTTGTCTCTGACAGAATTACAATGTCATCGGCGAACCTCAAAGTTTTTATTTCTTCTCCATGGATTTTAATACCTACTCCGAATATTTCTTTTGCTTCCTTCACTGCTTGCTCAATATACAGATTGAATAACATCGGGGATAGGCTACAACCTTGTTTCACTCCCTTCCCAATCACTGCTTCCCTTTCATGCCTCTCGACTCTTACAACTGCCATCTGCTTTCTGTACAAATGGTAAATAGCCTTTCGCTCCCTGTGTTTTACCCCTGCCACCTTCAGAATTTGAAAGAGAGTATTCCAGTCAACATTGTCAAAAGCTCTCTCTAAGTCTAGAAATTCTAGAAACGTAGGTTTGCCTTTCCTGAATCTAGCTTCTAAGATGAGTCGTAGGGTTAGTATTGCCTCACGTGTTCCAATATTTCTATATTATTTTCGTAATATTATCTTCATAACAATCAGTATTTCACCAACATGAGCTTTTCCAACTTAAGTCGTTGTCTCAAAACCGACAGTTTCTCACGACTTCTCAAGACTCACTGTCTCTTAGATTCACCAGAACGCGACTGTCCCTTAGCCTCGCCCGGCAAAACTGTTTCTGCATTAACAATCGAAGACCTTACAAAGTACACAGGTTTGCCAACATGAATTCAGCATAGATATTTTATACATCACAAGTATACACTTATTAAAACAGTACGAAAATTGAATAGAGTTCTCAAATAGTTCTGCAGCAATACATAATACGATTGTCCTGCAAATTATTCGTTTTCATAATAAAATGATAATGGTCCAGTTTATGTTAAGTTCACTGTAATTTTATATTAATATAATTGTTGTTACATGTCGATTCACGACACCGCATAGCTCGCCGGCCGATGGTATCGATAGTTTCAGTAATCCGGTACATCACAATCTGAAAGATGGTTTCTGCTAACATATGGCACCAGACGCGTAACAGCGGCGCTAGTAGCGGCACTATGAGGATGGAAATCAAGCTTCATCTAAACACACACTGTAACGGTGACGAGCGTTAGTTACCTTGGAAAGATTGCACGTGGTCTACTTCTACATCTACATGACTACTCTGCAATTCACATTTAAGTGCTTGGCAGAGGGTTCATCGAACCACAATCATACTATCTCTCTACCATTCCACTCCCGAACAGCGCGCGGGAAAAACGAACACCTAAACCTTTCTGTTCGAGCTCTGATTTCTCTTATTTTACTTTGATGATCATTCCTACCTATGTAGGTTGGGCTCAACAAAATATTTTCGCATTCGGAAGAGAAAGTTGGTGACTGAAATTTCGTAAATAGATCTCGCTGCGACGAAAAAGTCTTTGCTTTGATGACTTCCATCCCATCTCGCGTATCATATCTGCCACACTCTCTCCCGTATTACGTGATAATACAAAACGGGCTGCCCTTTTTTGCACCCTTTCGATGTCCTCCGTCAATCCCACCTGGTAAGGGTCCCACACCGCGCAGCAATATTCTAACAGAGGACGAACGAGTGTAGTGTAAGCTGTCTCTTTAGTGGACCTGTTGCATCTTCAAAGTGTCCTGCCAATGAAACGCAATCTTGGGCTCGCCTTCCCCACGATATTACCTATGTGGTCTTTCCAACTGAAGTTGTCCCTAATTTTAACAACCAGGTACTTAGTTGAATTGACAGCCTTGAGAATTATGCTATTTATCGAGTAATCGAATTCCAACGGATTTCTTTTGGAACTCATGTGGATCACCCCACACTTTTCGTTATTTAGCGTCAACTGCCACCTGCCACACCATACAGCAATCTTTTCCAAATCACTTTGGAACTGATACTGGTCTTCGGATGACCTTACTAGACGGTAAATTACAGCATCATCTGCGAACAACCTAAGAGAACTGCTCAGATTGTCACCCGGGTCATTTATATAGATCAGGAACAGCAGAGGTCCCAGGACGCTTCCCTGGGGAACACCTGATATCACTTCAGTTTCACTCGATGATTTGCCGTCTATTACTACGAACTGCGATCTTCCTGACAGGAAATCACGAATTCAGTCGCACAACTGAGACGATATCTCATAGGCCCGCAGCTTGATTAGAAGTCGCTTGTGAGGAACTGTGTCAAAAGCTTTCCGGAAATCCAGAAATACGGAATCAACCTGAGATCCCCTGTCGATAGCGGCCATTACTTCATGCGAATAAAGAGCTAGCTGCGTTGCACAAGATCGATGTTTTCTGAAACCATGCTGATTACGTATCAATAGATCGTTCCCTTCGAGGTGATTCATAATGTCTGAATACAGTATATGCTCCAAAACCCTACTGCAAATCGACGTCAATGATATACGTCTGTAGTTCGGTGGATTACTCCTACTACCCTTCTTAAACAGTGGTGCGACCTCCGCTAAGCAGGGAGCTAGTGTATCAGCGTAATCTGAAAGGAACCTAATCGGTAAACAATCTGGACCTGAAGACTTGCCCGTATCAAGCGATTTGAGCTGCTTCGCAACCCCTAAGGTATCTACTTCTAAGAAACTCGTGCTATCAGCTGTTCGTGTTTCAAATTCTGGAATGTTGACGTAAGTCAACAATGCTTCAAAAATGCCATTATTAACAGCGCACTTAGTTTGAAAGAGGTCGTGTAATAGTGCTACGAAAAGCTGGAAGTTTCTTCTTCAACACTGCAGAAAGACTGGGAACGAATGCGGCCAGTGTACATGACTCCTGGCAGTGGTGGTCACGAGAACGTACGGTCACAGGAAGACCGCGGTCCGAACGGCCGCACGGCACCGCCGAGAGGAAAGACCGTTCATTGTGTTCTGCGTCCGGCCCTGTAGCATACCGCATCTGCAGCAGTACTTCAGCAGCAGTTGGCAGCACAGCGACTCAATGAACCGTTATAAATCGGTCACTTCAAGGACAGCTCGCAGCCAGATGCCCTATAGCGTACGTTCCAATGATCCCAAACGACCACCATTTGCGACTTCAGTGGTTTCAAGCGAGTGGTTGTTGGAGGGCAGGTCTGTTGTGTTTTCTGATAAAAGCTGGTTTTTTCTTCGGGGCCAGTGATGGCCATGTCTGCTTGGAAGACATACAGGACCCCAGCATGGAGTCTGAGGTTCGATCTCTTATGGCAGCAGGAGCACTCCCGTGCTTATCCCACGCATCCTGACTGCAAATTTGTAAGTCACCTGGTGTTTCCATGTATTGTGTTCTACCATTCATGAACAGCTTTCCAGGGAGCGTTTTCCAACAGGATAACGATCGCCCACCTACCGCTGTTGTAAACCGACATGTTCTACAGAGTGTCGACATTTTGCTTTGGCCTGCTCTGTCTCCAATCGAGAATATGCGGGAAATCATTGGACGACAACTCCAGCGTCATCCATAAACAGCGTTAACCGTCCCTGTATTGACCGACCAAGTGCAGCAGGCTTGGAAGTCCACCCCACAAACTGATATCCGGCACTGGTACAGCACAGTGTGTGTTTGCATGCTTGCATTCAACATTCTGTGGGTAGCTTATGCCGCTCTTACATTAATCTGTGATCTTGCAGTCGCTTAATTATATTACCTAGACAAAAGTATTTCATTTTTCTACAGTAATTAGTTTTTGGAGCTGTGATTTTTTTACGTCAGTCTATCTGTAGAGTGTAACCTTGATTGAGCACAAAGTCGTATGGCGTTGTTCCGGAAAGCATAAATTCCTCAGTCGCTTTGTGTGGTGCGTGAGAAATAAGTTTGGGGCATTCTAAAACCATCCCAATTGTAGCTAATCGTTTTTAGAGGAAAGTTTTGTGACTTAATTGGAAGAATATTTGGCTAATAGAAGGCACTGCCGGCACATTATACTCGAGGGCGATTATTCCACAGAATGGAAAGTAACATCGGGTCAGCCCCAAGGAAGTCTAATAGGATCTGTAATATTCTCAGTATACATAAATGTGCAACAAGATTAGTGCATTCTCACAAAAGAGTACATGTTCAGAGTTTCTTACAGATATAGTTCTGTTGCAGTACAAAAAATTGTTCAAATGGCTCTGAGCACTATGGGACTTAACGTCTGAGGTCATCAGTCCCCTAGAATTTAGAACGACTTAAACTTATCTAACCTAAGGACATCACACCCATACCCGAGGCATGATTCGAACCTGCGACCGTAGCAGTCGCGCGGTTCCGGACTGAAGCGCACAGAACCGCTCGGCCACGGCGGCCGGTTGCTGCGGTACAGATAACGGTACATTATAGTGCGCTATTGAAAAGGCATGGTAGCTTGAACCGTTCTCCAAAATTGAGGTACTCGGGACAGTAAAACTCTTGCAGCGAAACGTGTAAATTGGAGACAAATTCGCAATGAAATGCTGTCGGTGCACGCAATGTCGCGTCTAGCCGTGGTAAACCGGTGCCACCTGTTTCACTAGGGCCACAGAGACGGGGGTCATGCTGATCTGCTATACAGTACAGGCGGTAAAGCTGAAATGGCATCTTGGGCAGGGTTTCCCAAACTGTGTTCCCCGCAACATTTGTATTGCGCGGGAAGTGGATCAGTTCTTCGCAAAAAACTATTAAGAATATGGCGATCTTGTCGGCATTTTGGTGATAGTAATTACTTTTTAAATTTTTTTCATGATTTCTACGTCATTATTCATGATTTGAAACACTATTTTTCTTTTTACTAAAGAAGTCTGTTCTCCAAGATCACATAAAAATACACAACGATTTCTAATTTTTTGAAAGACATCATGTTTACTCCACTGACTGTTAAAGTTTTTATTTCCACTGTTGCAATTAGACCCATACCAAGTGCAGATGAAACACAAAGTGTTTATACACATACATTCTGTTGTCTTTAGTAGTTTTATCTTCGTTCGTTGGTAAATCAGCAAAATCTCGTATGCCTTGCTAGGCAAGCAATTAATTAACTTTTTATAACTGGGATTCACACTCATGTAAAATTTTTTCAAAGACATCATGTTTACGCCAGTGATTGTTAAGCTTTTTACTTCCACTATTGCAATTTCGGCAATCTTACTTATGAAAAATTAAAGAACGATTACTAGTTTTAGCGAAATCAAATCACCATCTACAGATCATTTCTATGGAAAAATTTTTACAGGATCAATCTGTTTCGCCGACTGTTCACATTAATTGGATGACATTCCATAGCACCGTCTCTTGTCATACAGTAAGAGAATAGCTGTACGAACAGCACGCAGTAACTACATATAAAATACATAAGACGTCTTATGAATTTTATTTGTAACTATTGTGTACTGTTTCCACAGCTGTTCTCTTACTGTATTACGAGAGACGAGACAGTGGACTGTCGTCTCTATAATTTGTGTCTATTTTATGCTATCTGGGCGAAGAAACTTCTGTAATAAGAATGACCGTGTTTAGATTCTGAGATCGCATCTAATACAACTGACAATCTGAGGTAATAATGATAATGAAAGTGAAGTAATCACTGAATAAAATAAGTTTTTCCAATTTTCTAAAATTTAATTAACCTTCAAAACGAATGAAGTGTTCATTCAAAGTAAAGTACCAGGACTCACAAAGTATTCTGTCCTAGGAAAAGTTTGGGAAGCACTGATTTAGACGGAAAAGATTTTCCAGCAATGTAGCGGCTCCTGAATGGCCCCGTGACCAACGTGCGGATTTCTAACGTCGAGGAATTTAAAAATTGATAAAACATTGTGACTGTTGTTCACAGACACCTGGTAACAATGCTGAAAAATAACTTGATGTATCTGTGTGACTTTGAAGTGTAATACAGATTTCAATAAAATATACTTTGCCTTCCATAATAACTTATAATTTATTTTTTGAAGTCCTTTCGTATATTCGTTTGACTCTGCGTACTGTATTCTAACCTTGGTCTCTGTTGTGAATTCGCAAGAGCCAATTCACGGGGTTTAAGGTCACGCAGGCTGGCGTGAGGTCTGGAACATTACAAGGAAATGAGAACTTAGAAAAACGGACGCAGTTGCTGTAATACTTAACTTTAATCCATAATTGTAGAACATCTCTCTTGACTGTACATGCTTCAGAAGATAAATATCAATTGAATACGGCGCCTTGCTAGGTCGTAGCAAATGACGTAGCTGAAGGCTATGCTAACTATCGTCTCGGCAAATGAGAGCGTATTGGTCAGTGTAGCATCGCTAGCAAAGTCGGCTGTACAACTGGGGCGAGTGCTAGGACGTCTCTCTAAACCCGCCGTGTGGTGGCGCTCGGTCTGCAATCACTGACAGTGGCGACACGCGGGTCCGACGTATACTACCGGACCGCGGCCGATTTAAAGGCTACCACCTAGCAAGTGTCGTGTCTGGCGGCGACACCACAGTCTCTGTCTTCAGTGCTTTGATTGCTTAGCGGTCCTACTGTCATAGGTTACTTTCATTAGACTTTGTATACTGTCAGCACATTCCTGTCAGCCCAGTGTTTATTTTCACGCTTTATAAATATTATCGTCTTTGGTTACAAGACTCTGTTCACTAGGGGATATTTTTGTAAGCACAATAACGGTTCCCCGCATTGCTAAGTCGAAATATAATGTTAATAATTTTGCGTTTTCCTTCTTCAGTAAGAAATTAGCCTATCAAGAAAAGAATGGTGAATAATTTGATTTCTTAGAAGAATAAGAACTACTTAGCTGAGATCGCTATAAAAACTTTATTTTTGGAAACTGGTTTCGACAAAACTAAGTTTTCATCTTCAGATCTCAATGGGTTATTATAATCATCTTGTGCCAGTTAAACACAAAAATTTTCATTGAATTTCCAAGTACATAAAATATGAAACTGTCTATGCGTTGGCACGTTAAAATTAAATTACTATGCACATCAAAATTCGCCTAAACATGTTTCCAAAACATACATGTCTACCAGGGCGCCACAAGACTGATGTGGCGAATTGGATTTGGTGTGTATCTGGCACAAGATGTTTGTAATAACCTTTAGGGAGATCGGAAGATTGCAACTCAGTTTTGCCGAAATAAAGGTTTTACAGACATCTCGGCTAAGAAATTCTTCTTCTCCTAAGTAATCACTACGGATCTTCCCTTCAAGCTCAATAAGAGTAAGCTTATTTGATTTCTGCAGCGAATACACTGAGATTTGTCGCTTATTTTGGCTTAGCCATTCTAAGAGACCAAGATACTTATGAAAGGGCATATGACTGATGTTAAGCTATTATTCGTAAATTCTAAATAATTTCGGTCTTGCGAGTGCGCTATCTATCGATCAACTAAGTATGACGTCTGAGTTAGGGAATGTTTCATACATCATCTGATATTGTTAGGGTGAAGTGGTTCCCAAAGAACAGTCCAACTAACTCAATTAGATTTTATGTGGTTCCGCAGACTCACTAAGTCTAAAGCTCCCAATTTCTTAGCCGAGATGTCTGTAAAACGTTTATTTCGGCAAAACTGAGTTGCAATCTTGCAGTCTAACGTAAGATACAAGACGTTTTGTGAAATATGAATAGCTGTAACAGTCGTTAGTATTAACGCATTTCTGAGGAGTAATCTAGAACTAAGACTTTGAATGTCACGTTGAAACTGCTTTTTAGTTATAACAATTCATACAGAAAACACATGGAGCGAGAAACGTATGCAACCTTAGCATACTGCAGGAAAAATGTGACCTTTGCCATACAGCTTGCACCGACTTTGTGACTAACCAGTATTTTTCGTCATATGAGTGTGGCAACCACTGGTGACATTCAGGCAGTCTCGGATTTCTTTGCCAACTGCAAAAGAGCTGCACATTTTCCTTCTATTTTTTATTTATGTATTTACCTAGTTAAGATAGTATCACAGTTCCGATAGGAGAAGGAATTATTCGTGGGAGTGTTGCAAATATCGCCTCAAATATTTCACCAGTGATTTGGAGATGTAGCGAAACACCGCACTGCGTGTATCTTGCTTAAATAGTCTTAGTGTGGCGTGACCTCGATCGACATACTTCATTAATTAAGTACATTGTCTTGGTGAATGAGGAATTGCTAGATGAAGTGTTTTAATTCAATATACTTGTCCTAAAGATGTTTTCGTGTATCTTGATGCTAACGAATAGTGGGAAATTTGAAACTTTGTGCACGGTGTTATTAGTTGATTATGAATGAATTGTTTATGAATATTATTTCGTGTTGTGTGAAGCAACATAGTTCGTACAAACGTAATTCGACTTATCGCAACGAAAATGTGATTCTTCTAAGCTGACTATATGGACCGGAAAAGTTTTGAAAGTACGTGTGCATCCCAGATTTAAATGAAAGTCTTTGCGTTCAGGAACGTCTGAGGGTCATTGCCGAAACCTAATAGGTGATGAAGTTCTTATAATGTCCTGGTGTAATAACGATTATTACAACAACCGATTTTTTTTTTTTTTTTTTTTTTTTTTTTTTTTTTTTTTTTGCATCCGCTGTTTTACATGTTTTCGGTCGCCGTTTTACGTGGATCTTCAACATTTCAGCTGAAGCTGAAGTTGAAGCAAATGAAAATGGGGAAAAAATTAAAAGCAATGAAAAACTTATGAAGCCAAGTAATATAAACAGTTGTTATATAGATGCTGTGAGTGACTATTCTTTCTACTAGCTATAGAAGTTTTGGTTCGAGTTATCTATATCGACTTTTTTGCAGTCTGTACTGCCACTAAGAAAAACGTTATCTTTTGGATTTTGTGGTTGTGTAGTAGAATTTATGTTACGGTGCAAGGTTCCGGTAAGTCTTATGGACGTCCAGGTCAATAAGTCCAGCAATGACAAAAATTTTAACTTATAGAAGTTTTCTGATATGCTCTAGTATGCTGTTGAGCAAATGATGCGAGGGTTATTTCGGACGATGTGCATCATTTATTTGCAACGTTGTGATCACCAGGCGGTGCACCTTACAGAACACCTTCTTTTCCTGTCAACTACTGGTACAGGCTTAAGATTTTCTCTGCTACCACACAAAAACAATGCGATGGGTAAATATTTTATCGTTCCATCCCAAAGGCGGCAATATTAATCTGTGGTTCTTATTTCAGTTTCTGGTCTCCTTAACCCATAAAAAATAATTTATCGTGACAATATTTTGTCTTCCTGTGTTCTAGGATTGATCGACGCCAGTGTATATGGCACTTTGCTTGTATCACAGTGATCGAATCAGACTTTTAGTTGAATGTGTTAGATAGCATAAGCACGGCACATACCAAGTTGTGGACTTCATGTGGCGTTTCTTGCCACAGTCAGACCATTTGTTTTTTAATTATTTTCGTGTGCTGACTAAATCTTGAAGATCAGTAATTACCTTAAAGAACTGTTTCGGTCCAAACGTGTTATCTCTTTTGGTTGCATCTGAGCTCTGTGTCTCGCCTTCAGTGTAAAGAAAACGTTTTACTTTGTGTGCACAGTAATTACTATTTACCGATGCTGTAGTGATAAGACCACAACAACCTTCATATTCATTTTGTTTTCATTTACGTGGACATTACAAGGTTCTCGTGGCCGCAGCCTTACAAAGAGAATTGTACTTAAAGTTGATTCTTGAAGAACGTGTACATTGGTTGCAGTGCCTCATCACAACGAAACAGTGCCGTATGGCTTCTATTATCGATCCCAGTTTAGCGATGTGTAACGGAAAGGAAACTTAAGCAAACACTTGTGTAGAGACTATTTCTTGTCTTGGAGGACCATTGTTTTTCTTTTTCTTCTTCTTTTTCTAAAGACGGATCTACCTTCACCTTTTTGCATTTAGGATAAAAAAAATCTATTTTTATTTTATTTAAGACTTCACTAAGTAGAATATGTAAGTTGTCGACATATGTCGCACCAATAAATGTCTTTCATTATTTTTATTGCTATTGTGAGATCATAAAAACTCAGCTTGGGAAGGAGCAGCAAAAGAATGATCCACATCCGTGCAAGCAAAATTAATGCGGCATTCGTGTAAAATAATTCACAATAATTACAGAAAGTCTAATAGGCTACAAATTGCTAATACCAACGTCCTGGTCTAAAGTAGTTTTAGGAAATTTATTATCTGATTACTTGTGTTGGAAAACATTATATGAATACAGATAATAGTGATATTTGCGTAATTTTTCTTGCGTACTGGGCGCAATAAAAAACGCATGTACAAATAAAGTAAGCCACCGGATAGATCGCGCCGCAAAATCAGTAACTATGAGTCAATGTCACTCCGACGCCGAATGACGTTGCATGAAAAAAATGCACATTACTGAAAGTTCCGTACCGAAAAAACTAATTGTAAGTTGTCTACATAGCTCTTCGTCCGTTTATCAGGAGTTGCTTTATTAGTTACCATCCCTTCCGCTCAGTATGTTCGCTTCCATTTCCTTTGTCTATTTTTTTTAAGAGTGAAGGAATTATGTTTACCTAGCTTATTGGACGTCTTACGCATTCCCCTGTGACGATGCTCAGCTCATAATCTAACTGCTAGTTGAGTGGAGTATTATTGGTTACATTTTTACAGTCCATCCTATTATCCTCAGATCTCCGTGAGATCATACATTGTCGTTGCGGTTCTTTTCATTATTCACATACTTCATTAACATATATCCATACGTCACAATATTTAATTATTAGATGTCTCCACGAAAATTAAAAACTGGTGAAATTATATTCCACAAATGTGGCAAAATATCTCATGTCGACCCTGTAGCTGTCTTTCTTTCTTTCTTTTTTTTCTTTTTTAATTGACTGTAGCAAAATCGGGGCGGTCGTAAAAGCTTTAAAATATGCGGTACTTTGAACCATCGTCTAAAGCTGTAGGGTACTTTTTTCATAGACAGAAAACAGAATATAGTTTCGAGATCACACTAACGTAAATATGTACAAAAAAGGAAGAGCTTCCACGTCGCCAGTGAACTGTACTTAGCAGCGGTAGCAAGTACCACTTAGTTCGCTTAGAATCGCTGCTTTATGTTAAATCTATTTTATTCAGTCCTTCAAGTACAGTGAATATAAAATTCTAGATGAGGGCAGAAATTTTCTTAGATGTCCGTAGGTATGGTTCAGAATACAATTATTCACCGTTAATCAGATTATTCATCCAACTTCCTTTGACGTTACTGTAGTGGTAGTAATTTTACAAAGCATACAAAAAGTTATCAGTGCGACCTGCTGAGACTAAAATATTTATCTTTTGCTTTGGTGTTTTCTTTTTAATACTTTCCTAAAATTCCTTGCTATTCATTATAGGAACAAAGTCGGTGCAGTTGATGAAGTCTTGCGAAACATGCACCGGTAGTGAAATGTCACAGAATTATTCACAACAAGGGAAACTTATCGCAGTTTTACGGACGGCGCATGATCTTCATTGCGCCAGTGATGTTACATTAAGCAGAGTTCATAATCAGGAGGAAGTGAGATGTCAGACTTCGTAATATTTGCGGTAAGCTCATTTAACGTAAGAAACGTTTGATTAAACGACGTGATGTTTATTTTTAAGTGTTCAGGGCCTATTTAGAGTTAGCTGTTAATAATTTAGTCTCTTATTTACTGTATCATTTCCAAGTTAACTGTATGGTTGAATGTGTACAGCAGTTACACATAATTTTTTAACTACATTGATAATTTTTTAACTACACAGTCTTCATTTATAGGTACATATCTAATAACGTCATGCAGTTCAGGTATGAAACATGAGTGATAGCAAAAATTATCAATGTGAAACAGCTTTAGCCTGCATCACACTCTTTTTCAGTTGTCTGTAATACAATTTCTGTCTTTACTTAAGAATATCACAGTTGTTCACAAACTGGAATAGAATATAGGGAACAAACTGCGTTCTAGTATTTGTTTGCACTGATAAATGAAAAAATTGCTGAAGGAAAGAGTTACTGTGTTATATTACCGCATAATACTTTGCGGAACGAAAATAAGCTGGTAATTTTTATTTCAGAGAACCTATCAATTATTCCAAAAAAATTGCTATATGAACTTTTGTCAGTTGATGAAAAGCGAATGCTGTTTACTGTTTCTCGTTGGTATACCACATTTATATTTAACGTTTTACTTCCTGCTGTACGAAACTAGACGAGTCATGTCTTTTCATGCTCTCAAACATGCCCTTTATGTAAAGCCAGCTAATGGCTTTACACATAAAAATGAACTGCGTAAAGTGTTGAAACCTAGATTTAAAAATAATTGTTCTTGTGATTTATGTATAAGAATGGATTGATATCGGGTTTACATTGGAATGTAGTTGATTCAACACATTCGATTCGAATTTCATGCATCGGAAGCTACGTAAATTAACGGTAAATTTTAAAGAAAGAAACACGTTGTTTACAGTTACAACAATGTGTAGTTCAAAAGAACAGTACTGATATCTGTTAGGCTGCTGATGTTAGTAAATATTTCCCTAATTTTACTAGGAATTAGGAAACCCTATGACTGAACCGTACTTGTATAAACCCATAATTGTTGCTTCATATAAAGTAGTAGTAAAGTCAACAATCGGTAACAATCAATCGTACACACGCCAATCCGACCCTGTTCAGGACAACAGCGCCCAGCACCAGCAAAAAAAAAAAAAAGAAAAAAAAAGGGTCCAATTGGCTCTGAGCACCATAGCACCATGGGACTTAACTTTTGGGGTCATCAATCCCCTATAGCTTGGAACTACTTAAACCTAACTAACCTAAGGCCATCACACACATCCATGCCCGAGGCAGGATTCGAACCTGCGACCGTAGCGGTCACGTGGTTCCAGACTGTAGCGAATAGAACCGCTCGGCCACTCCGGGCGGCCTAACATGTTAGCAGATAGGATAGGTCAACAGTACTTAAAAGTGATGTCTCTTCGTGATGTTAAGGCGCTTGTTGATTTGGAGAATATTTATACTCAGTGACTGGAGCAGTGTTAACAATGGGCGCTAAAAACTGACGGATTGGGAGAGCAGTTGGTTATTACGATTTTACAGACCTAAGTATTGTTGATGGTCACGATGTTCGCTGGTTTACAGCAGCTTTCAAATTTGGTAACTTAATTACGCTGAGGCGACGAAAATCATGGGATAGCGATGCGATCATATGCAGATGACGATAGTGTCGTGTACACGTGGTACTAAAGGGTAGTGCATTGGTGGAGTTGTCATTTGTATTTAGATGATTCATGTGAAAAGGTTTAAAGCGTGATTACGTCAGCACGACTTGAATCAACAGAATTGAACGAGAAATTGTAGTTGGATCTAGAAGCTTGGCAAGTGACATTTCGGAAAGCGTTAGGGACTTCGGTACTCCGAGATTCAAAGTGAAAAGAGTGTGCCGAGAACACCAAATTTCACGTATTACCCCTCACTACCAACGACGCAGTGGACAACGGTCTTCACTTAAGGATTGAGAGCAGCAGCGTTTGCGTAGACTCGTCAGTGCTAACAGACAAGTACCACTGCGTGAAATAACCGCAGAAATCAATGTGGGACGTACGACGAACGTATCCGTTAGGATGGTGCGGCGAAATTTGGCGTTAATGTGCTATGGCAGCAGACGACCGACGCTAGTGCCTTTGCTAACACCGCTTCCCGAGCACGGGGTCCCGAGTTCCATTCCCGGCGGGGTGAGGGATTTTCACCTGCCTCGAGACGACTGAGTCTTTGTGTTGTCCTCATCATGGCGAAGTTGGACTGAGCAAAGGTTTGGAAAATTATACGGGCGCTGATAACCACGCAGTTGAGCGCCCCACAAACCAAAGATCATCACCATCATCATCATCATCATCTTTTGCTAAGACCACGACATCGTCTGTAACGCCTCCCCAGGGCTCGTCAGCATGTCAATAGCAGCCGAGAGGACCGGAAACTGTGGTCTGGTCAGATGAGGCCCGCTTTCAGTTGGCAAGAGATCGAGTGAGGCGCAGAGTCCACGAGGGTATGGACCCAACAAGGCACTGTGGAAGCTGGTGATGACTCCAAATGTTTTGGGCAGTGTTTACATGGAATACACTGCCGCCTGTGGATGTTAGGTTTCTTGGAGGCCATTCCCAAACAACGAGGGATGACAATGCACGATAGGGCC
This sequence comes from Schistocerca serialis cubense, assembly GCF_023864345.2. Taxonomy (NCBI): domain Eukaryota; kingdom Metazoa; phylum Arthropoda; class Insecta; order Orthoptera; family Acrididae; genus Schistocerca; species Schistocerca serialis. The sequence goes on from NC_064639.1 coordinate 1,083,230,534, forward strand.
ACAATTGTTCGCGGTTTATTTGAAGAGCATTCTAGACAATTCGAGCGAATTATTTAGCCACCCAGACCGATCGACGTGAATCCCTTACATTTACGGGACGCAATCAAGAGGTCAGTTCGTTCACAAAAATCCTACACCGGTAATACTTTCGCAACTATGGACCGCTAGAGAGGCAGTAAGGTTCACATTTCTGCAGGGGCGGTTCCAACGACTTACCACATCGAGTTGTTCCACTACACGATATCAGCAGGTATCGCTTGACTTTTGTCACCTCAGCATATAGGTGTATACGTTAGTGCTTTGAATAGCGGGTGACCAAAAAGTCAGTATAAATTTGAAAACTGAATAAATCACGGAATAATGTAGATAGGGAGGTACGATTAGACACACATGCTTGGAATGACATGGGGTCTTATTAGAACCAAAAATATACAAAAGTTCAGAAAATGTCCGACAGATGGCGCTTCATCTGATCAGAATAGCAATAATTAGCATAGCAAAGTAAGACATAGCAAAGATGATGTTCTTTACAGGAAATGCTCAATATGTCCACCATCCTTCCCCCAACAATAGCTGTAGTCAAGGAATAATGTTGCGAACAGCACTGTAAAGCATGTCCGGAGTTATGGTGAGGCATTGGCGTCGGATGTTGTCTTTCAGCATCCCTAGAGATGTCGGTCGATCACGATACACTTGCGACTTCAGGTAACCCCAAAGCCAATAATCGAACGGACTGAGGTCTGGGGACTTGGGAGGCCAAGCATGACGAAAGTGGTGGCTGAGCACACGATCATCACCAAACGACGCGCGCAAGAGATCTTTCACGCGTCTGGTAATATGGGGTGGTGCGCTATCCTGCATAAACATCGTACGTTCCAGCAGGTGTTTATCAGCCAGGCTGGGGATGATGCGATTCTGTAACATATCGGCGTACCTCTCACCCATCACAGTAGCAGTTGAAAAACCAGAATCACGCATTTCCTCGAAGAAAAAAGGCCCGATAACGGTAGATGTGGTAAATCCACCCCATAGCGTGACTTTCTCGTCGTGCAGTGGAGTTTCCACGACAGTTCTAGGATTTTCGCTTGCCCAAATTCTGCAGTTGTGGGCGTTTACAGACCCTCGGAGCGTGAAATGAGCTTCGTCGGTCCACGACACGTTAGTCAACCAATCGTCATCTTCCGCCATCTTTTGAAACGCCCACACCGCAAATGCCCTCCGCTTCACTAAATCGCCAGGTAACAGTTCACGATGACGATGGATTTTGTACGGATAGCATTGGAGGGTACGCCTAAGTGCCAACCAAACAGTAGTGTATGAAATGCCGGTGCGACTGCACGAGCGCTGACTTCCCCGTGCATAGACGAACCCGCTACAGTCTCCATTTCTCCCTGAACTGTCTCAGCAGCATTGCGCCTTGTGCTCGGTCGGCCACTACGGGGTCTATCGTCTAAACAACCCGTGGCTTCTAACTTCGAAATCATTCTCGCCACAGCTGCATTTGTCAACGGACCTTCACCCGTTCGAATCGCCTTCCTCTGGCGATAGGATCGTAAAGCTGAACTAGCACATTCCCCATTCTGATAATACAGCTTCACTAAAAGCGCCTTCTCAGGTAACGCCAACATGCTGCGACTGCTGACGCATCTGATTCTCTCTCTCATTACAGCTCCTTTTATACACGATTGTCATGCGCGGTCACTGACGTATTGCTGTCCAACGCCATCTGTCTACCATTTTGTGAATTTTTTTTGTTTTTTGTTTTTTTTTGTTCTAGTAAAACCCCATGTCATTCCAAGAATGTGTGTCAATTTTTACCTCTCTATCTACATTATTCCGTGGTTTATTATGTTTTCAAATTTATACTGACTTCTTGATCACCCTGTGCTTAAATTTGGTGCCTCCCGCCGATGCGAAAAGTCACTCATTACTCGGCAAATGAGACACTTCTTAACGAGAAATCGTAGGTCATTCATGCCTTAGTGTTTCCGTGAGAACCGTAGCAGAAGCACCTCGAATTATAAGCAGCTGTGGCGACGTGATCGTTTCGAAACGAGCGGCGCATCGCACAGCCAGCCACTCGAGCGCCGAGAGCCGGAGCCGTTGCGTTGTTCGCGGTGCGGCCGCGCTTGGCGCTGTCGTCGCGGCGCGGCGCGGCCGTAAGACATGTATTTTTAAAGGCAGGCGACGCGACTCGAAAGCGTTTATGTATTGACTTTAGCCGTCCAGCCGAAAAGAGCTCGGCGTGTGGAGCGTCTATGTATATTTGAAATGGCTGCGAGTTTGGCGTCTGCTGCACAGAACTCCGCACCTACTCCAACCAGAAAAAAAAGGACGCTTCGAATTGTTGGAAATTTGAAAGTAAAGTGTACCAGTTTTGGTTTACCACATAATTTCCGTACTCGAAAAGTTACCACGAAGAGCTGTCTTGCATAAAAATGAAAGTCGAACTTGTGAAAACGTTTCCATCCTGTGGGCAATGAAGCTCTTCAGTTTAACTGTCCAAACTGTACGAAGCAATACCACTGTGTTATATTTTTTTTTATTAAATAACGAAATGGGGAAAACATTTCCATCTCATCAGACGTGGAGCAGTTAACACAGCAGTGGTTTTAGATGACATGCTTCCATTGGTCTTCCAGTGGATGGTGAGCTGACTTGTGATGTCTGTCTGATGGGGATCAACGGTTTATCGTGTACTCCGAATCATAGTGTAAACTGGAGTTTTTAGCGATTACAAACACAACTGATAAATACCTGATGAAATCGTATGGTCAAGTGACGACTGACCACCATGGAATTTCGATTTCTAGTACGTAACGCACTCAGCTAACCGCCAAGTCGCAGTACAAGCCATAAAACTTGACTACAAGCTGCCCTCTATCTGCGTCATTCCATACGTGGATTAGTAATACAGGTCGAGTACGGGACCTGTGGCGGCGCGGGTGGTAGGTCATAAGTGTCGTACAATAAGATTAGCGATTTGTAAAGATAACGCCATAAAATATTAGTAGAACTGTAATTGCATCATAAAGTTATGCTCTACTGAATATGTCAACTTACGAGCGCAGTTGTCCTCATTCGCGGAAAATTTTAAAATGAAGAAATCTGCTGCTAAGGCTCATAAAACGCTGGGTAAGACCTGTGGTGAGACACCTGTCAGTGAAAGAACGTACAGAAAATGATTTGAATGTTTCAAGAACGGTGATTTATGACGTCGAAGACAGGCGTGACGGTGGGAGAGAGTAGGTTTCGAAGGTAGTGAAACCGATGGAAACACCCTCAGGGGCTCGTTATGGAAAGCAACTGATGTGTTTGAGCCGAGCACTGAAAGACAAACGGCCACAGTACAGCGACAGATACGAAAAGATGAAACACAACATGACAATGCTAGGCCCTATGTCACGAAACCCATCAGAACATGTCTGGAAACGTTGAAATTGGAAGTCCTACCCCAGCAGTCGTATTCTCCAGACATTGCTCCTTCTGGGTACCATTTTTTTCGATTAATGGCACGCGGCTCGGCTGGTCAGTATTTCCAGTCATATGAAAAAGTGTAAGACTGCTTCGATTCCCGGATCTTGTCAAAAGACGCCCAGTTCTTCCAACGTACGCTGCTTGAAAGATAAGACGAAATAGCAGCCAGCGACGATCAATAATGTGAATCGTAATTTTTTGTAAGTAAATTTTTTGTAAGTTTTTCACGTTAAAGCCTCGAATTTCGAGAAAAAAACAACTGAAACAAAATTGTCGACCTAATATTTGACGGTCGTAGATCATCAACGATGTAAAAAAGTCTTGTGGGCGTGGAATAAAAAGTATCGGTTGAATAATTTCTCAAGGAACACACAGGTAAAATAGCATTGCCTTCTAAAAACTGAAGGTTTTCATTATTTTCAATAAAACTTGAAAAATACAGGGTTTTGTTTTATCATATTATCACATAATTACTGTTTGTTAAACAAAATAAAACAGCTTTTATTTCTTGTATTACGAGGATGTCTTAATAATGATACAGGAATATGCTGTTGATGGATTTTTTTCCCTTTCTTCTTTTCAATATTGCTTGTGGTTGCTGGTCTACACTGGGTGGTTTTCTAAACGGGTACAAACTGCGTGAAAGTATCACTGGGAGTATAAGGAGAAGAAAAGGTCACTTGGGCATGCGGCCAGAAATGCGTTCCGAGGGAGCTACACCGACTTCATGGTGAGGGTAAAGGCTCTTTGACACTGTATGTTTCAATAATTGACAGCATACGTGAGAACACATTAGGTAAGCGGGAGTGCCCTGTCTGTAGTACTGTCTTCATTCCACACTTGGCGGTTGAAAATCACCGTTCACACACTGAGGCTGAACCGGCGCAGATGGTTCGCTGCCACCATATCATGGTATTCTCCTTAACCCACAGGTGGGTGTTGTGAACGTTGACGAAACCGCCACCCAAAAAGGTAGCCTCATCTGTGAACAGGATGTATGACAGAAATCACAGCAACTCGGTGACCAATTCTACCAACAAGCAGAAAAAGCCGTCGTCATGGAGACAAATCTTCCTGCACACATTGTAAGTGATTCGGACAGTGGCAGTCGTGCAGAACATTCCACACCGCCGCCTGCCTTACGCCATGATGGCACGCCACCTGCCTCGTGCTGATACTAGGGTACCTGACAAAGATCTTTTGTCTCCACCTTCAAACTGGTGTAACTTCCTCAAAATGCATTTCTTGTCAAATGTCGATATATGACCTTTTTTTTGCCCCTTATCCTCTTGGAAATCTATTCATGCAGTTCATGGCCATTAGCCGCGCGTGGTAGCCGCGCGATCTGAGGTACCTTGTCACAGTCCGTGAGGCTCTCCCCGTTGGAGGTTCGAGTCCTCCCTCGGGCACGGGTGTGTGTTTTGTCCAAAGCGTAAGTTAGTTTAAGTTAGACTAAGTAGTGTGTAGGCTTAGGGACCGATGACCTCAGCAGTTTGGTCCCATAAGACCTCACCACAAATTTCCAAATTTCATGGCCATTTGCCGCCCGGCATTAGCCGTGCGGTCTAAGGCGCTGCAGTTATGGAATGTGTTGCTGGTCCCGGCGGAGGTTCGAGTCCTCCTTCGGGCATGGGTGTGTGTGTTTTTGTCCTTAGGATAATTTAGTTTAAGTAGTGTGTAAGCTTAGGGACTGATGACAAAAGCAGTTGAGTTCCATAAGATTTCACGCACATTTGAACATCTTTTTTCGTGGCCATTTAGCTGAATCATCCATATAGTGTCTATAACTTTTCATTCCGCTACAGACTTTAGATACACTAACTAAAAAAAATTGTATTTACTCATGAAAACGTATATTTTTTATGTACATACGAGTATGTATTTAACATTTCACTTGAAGTTCGAAGCCAGCGAAGATTATGGTATTTTTCCCTTTTTTTAATTTTGGTGGATATATATGATATCCATAATGAGATGTCGCACTCACGCCTGAGAAGGAATGCAGACACTTCTTCGTTTTCTTCTTCTTCTTCTTCTTCCTGGCTATATAGCCCTCGATGGGTCTTGGGCTGCTCTATTACATCATTCCATTCGTCCCTGTGCAGAGTCTTTCGTTTCCATCCCCTGACACCAATAATTTCTAATTCTTCATGTACGTCATCCAGACATTGGTTTTGGACTTCCTCTGCTTCTACATCCCACTGGATTTTGTAACAGTGCTCTTTTTGTTGGGTTTTCATGTTTCACGTGAAAAGCATGGCTGACAGACTTCAGGTGTTTTATTTTAATGAACTTTATGATCTCAAGATCTGTAAATTTCAAAATTATATCGTCTGCGACATGCTCCATATTCATTTGTCTCTCCATTGATCTTGCATAGCATTTTCCGTTCAAAACATTCTATTAGTTCTTCACAGTTGTTTCAGTGCCCAGGTTTGTAAGTTATATTCTAGGATTATCCGGGATGTAAGGAAAGATCGGTCGCGAAATGGAAAGTACTGTGAAAATCTGATGAAGCTTTGCACAGATTCGTTAGGCACTGTGTCTAGTACGCCCATCGATCGCATCATGTCGCTCTATTCAGTAAAGAGGACTAGAAATTAGCGCCTTCCGCCAAGTATGAGAGCCTAGCGATAGATTTCGCCTGAAGCTATGCAATCCACATAACGTAACTGTAATGCTGTTCGTTCTACTCGACAATTCTCGGCCGTACTCTGCAGGGACAATAAAGATGCTCCTGCAGCGTTTTCGATGGGAAGTGTTTGATCACCCACAATACGTCCTATAATTGGCTACCCCTGAGGTTCATCTCTGCTCAAGTGAACCGCTGGTTATGAAGGCAACATTCTGACACAGACAACGAGCTGCAGTCCAGAGTAGTAAATTGTCGAAAAGCACTGGCGGCTGTCTTCTATAACGAGGGAATTGAAAAATTGGTACAACGCTACGACAGATGTCCAAGTCTGAGCGACGGCTGTATAGAGAAGTAGCTGTAAGGTGTAGCTAGCCGTTGCAAATAAAACAGTTTTGATTTTCACTGTGTTTTCCATTTCGCGACCTATCGTTCCTTACTTTCCGAATGGTCGTCGTATTAATACTGAACGTATTAAAGTGATATATAATTGACGCTTTGTGCTTCAGGATACATTTCTACATCTACATCTACATTTATACTCCGCAAGCCACCCAACGGTGTGTGGCGGAGGGCACTTCACGTGCCACTGTCATTACCTCCCTTTCCTGCTCCAGTCGCGTATGGTTCGCGGGAAGAACGACTGTCTGAAAGCCTCCGTGCGCGCTCTAATCTCTCTAATTTTACATTCGTGATCTCCTCGGGAGGTATAAGTAGGGGGAAGCAATATATTCGATTCTCATCCAGAAACGCACCCTCTCGAAACCTGGCGAGCAAGCTACACCGCGATGCAGAGCGCCTCTCTTGCAGAGTCTGCCACTTGAGTTTGTTAAACATCACCGTAACGCTATCACGGTTACCAAATAACCCTGTGACGAAACGCGCCGCTCTTCTTTGGATCTTCTCTATCTCCTCCGTCAACCCGATCTGGTACGGATCCCACACTGATGAGCAATACCCAAGTATAGGTCGAACGAGTGTTTTGTAAGCCACCTCCTTTGTTGATGGACTACATTTTCTAAGGACTCTCCCAATGAATCTCAACCTGGTACCCGCCTTACCAACAATTAATTTTATATGATCATTCCATTTCAAATCGTTCCGCACTTAAGTGGTGGGGCCTGCCCATAATAGCGTTTATTAGCTGGGTGAATGCGCCGCGTTATTTCCGTACTAATATCATTCTGTGATGATACCAGCGTTGCCATTTAGTGAATTTGTGTAACACATTCTGAGCCTAGTCAATTTTGTTCTGGTCGTGTTCCTCGTATGAATTTGCTTTTATTGATGTTCACGTCCAGACCCATTTCTGTTGCTGCTGCGACCAGTGTCGAGTATGTTTCTTTAGTAGCTACTTATGTTCCTTCAATAATATCCACGTTGTCTGGATAGGTGAGACGGTGGGCCATTATAATGTGTATTATGCCTGTTGTGTTGATCTGAGCTGTCCTTATTAGCTTCTCTAGTGCTATGTTAAAAAGCATATATGAGAGAGCATCCTCTTGCCTCAGTCCCCAGTTAGTTTCAAAACTTGCTGTTAAATTTCCTTGTATCCGTACTTTACATACTTTTCCCATGGACAAATTTAAGAGGTGTATTAAATGTTGTGGTATGCCCATTCATGGCTGCAATAAGCTTATTTATTTTTATGGTGTCATATGCTGCTTTAAAATCAACAAATATATGAATGCAGATACACTAACTCCATTTTACTAAATACTCTAACAATCCACAAACCATCTCACAGGATGTGGCGGAGGGTGTTTCTGCTACCATTCTCATTTACCACCTCAGTTCTTACGTTCGTGAGTGGCGCTTGGGAAGGATGATGATAAGTTTTCTGGAAGGTAAAAAGGTAAAACTTCCAATAAGCCGAAGACTGACTTCAATAATTCAGTGCTTCAGTAGGCATGGTCCTATTGGACTTGCCTTCCTACGGCCTTTAGGACTTAGTCAGCCAGCTACAGGGGACCTACAGTTTAATGTGGACCCCGAATCATGGGCCAACCTGGCGTATTTCATATTAACGAACATAGATCGAAACACCAGAAATATGGAAAAAGATGGAAGTGACACAGTTTATGTGGAGAATAAAAGTCTTCAGTGGACTGGGCATGTTAAAAGAATGTGCAATGACAAGTGCTCCAAGAGGCTGTTAATGTGGGTTCCAAGAAGAACAAAACGGAGAGGCAATTTTTGTGATAGGAATTATATATTGAACGAGCAATGGATGAGAAGGGCTTAACGGCTTTCGACAGGAGTAACCGAGACTAATGGAAAGAGAAAACGACTACCTCTACATGTAAAAGTCAAAAAAAGAAGAAAATTGCCAGAGGTGCAACAGATGATAAGTGACCCTTACGAAATTCTAGCCAATAATGTGTTGTCTGGTTCTTCTTGAAACGTCTGGTCTGACTTTTTTTATTTTTTGTAAAGTAAACCCCTCCGTGATGCACAAGGCCTCTCTTGTTAAGTCTTCTACTGGAGTTGGATGAGCATCTTCAAAATGTTCTACAGCTTACTAAACGAACCCGCAACGAAGCGCGCCACTGTTCTTTGGACCGTGTGTCCTATGTTCGGAGGCAAAGGCTCTGCAAGGGAGGCTTTCTCTCCCCCACTCCTCTCGCCCTAGGAGAATACTGCTGAAGAATAATTCGAAAAGTAAGTTCTGATACAGTGAAACACACCGTTTTTCAGAGATCTGTGGTCATCGTGTCAGAGAAATTTGGCACGCTCAATGAAAACATTTCTTCGTTTAACATCGTCATTATCATGACAAACCTTAACTACTTATTTGTAAAACGACTGTTGCTTATGAAGTTAGTATCAATGGTGTCTTTTACTTAGCCACACTTGAAGGCGGTTTCTTTTGGTTTTTATCGTGGATTCTCACACTTCTTCCTATTTGCTCACGAAGAGTTGATCATCTAAATGTGTGGTCTACGTTGCCAACGCTCTATTGAAAGCAACTGTATACTTTTGTCAGTTTTCACGAAGTCAAAAACGAACGACGGCCCTCATCGCACATGTATCTGTCCTGTTTATTTTTAGAGCAGAAAAGAAAATTGCAGCCACACATAGCAGTTAAATAGTGTATAAACCTACCAAAACATCGTACATTACTTGGTACATATGATGGGGAAATAATAACCGATCCGCAGCATTTTTGAGAATACACAGTTGGAGAAAGATTTTCAAATGAGAAGTACTACTTGCGATTTTTGATTCATGTCCTTGGAAGAGATGATAATATTGTCAAACGAGTATCGTCTTGCTGCGTATGTGCTTAACAATTATGGAAACCTGCAACTCACTGTAAGTCATCCAGACAAATACACAGATATACGCCGGCAGGAGTGGGCGAGCGGTTCTAGGCGCTACAGTCTGGAACCGCGCGACCGCTACGGTCGCAGGTTCGAATCCTACCTCGGGCATGGATGTGTGTGATGTCCTTAGGTTAGGTAGGTTTAAGTAGTTCTAAGTTCTGGGGGACTGATGACCTCAGAAGTTAAGTCCCATAGTGCTCAGAGCCATTTGCGCCACGGATATACTTTTGTTACTGCCATGTTGATCCAACGTACGGTGCAATAATTTTCATACAATAAAAATGTTTATTTTCGAGTTGAAGCATATTTTGGACCTCTTTTGTTTTAATTTGATCCCTACTGTTATTTCATCACTTCCTATACCTTAATATGACATTTCTTGGACTCTCCGGAATAGTTACATGAACTGTATACGATCTTCCTGCACTTCGTGCGTACTATTTACTCGGCAAAATGTGCTAATATCTTATTTCTTCTGTTCCAACAGGTACACCTGCGTGTTCTGAAGGTACATGTTTTCTTCGACCATGAGTGTAGGAAAACATTTCGAAAACTGGAGCAGGAAATTTACCTTTTACTACGTAACTGTCATAGTGTTGCCATACAAGGCACTTGTACATACTTCACAATGTATATACTTATACAGCTGTTACTTTCTGCTTTTATGATGTGATGCGACTTGATCTATTCCCTCTTTCGTGTGCTGCTTGATGGAGAAATACTTAGAACGAATTCTGTCATGTTAAGCGCTGATATTAACCTAAACTGTCAGGCAAATCCAATACATGTTTGTGTAAATATGTTACTCTGTTATGACATACGTGCTGTCTGACACACTAAAACATGTGCTTTCTATTTTATTTATTTTTTCTTTGTTTAAGAATAATCGTCACCAGATCGAAGAATTCCAGACAAAGAGCGTTTTCATACAAACAGAATAATGGTGCATTGAGACTGGAGATGGGAAAGAAAAGGAAAGGAAATTTCTCTTGAACTAAGCCCCTTGAAGATCAAACTCTCGCTTTTCACATTGTAAACAATAGTGTAATTACTTCGCCTCCTCGCCTCAATACTGTAAGTCGATGCCGTTTAATTTCCTTGCTGGTATACGCTTGGTGCTTTTAATTTACAGGTAGCAATACGTTAGGTGTTAGGAAGTATCTTCCTTCGTGATGCGCCATTCCTTTTATCGGAATATGGCGGAATACAGACGCTTGTTTTTCGTAATCTTTGTATGTTCCTGACTGCACTACTATCGTCCTAGATACCTCGAAGTATTTCATGTAAATTATATACGAGGGGCGTTCAGAAAGTAAGCTCCGATCGGTCGCGAAATGGAAACGACTATGAAAATCCGATAAAGCTTTGCACAGATGTGTTGGGTAGTGTCTCTAGTATATCCCCAGTCAGCATCACGTCGCTCTTCTTATTTCTGAGCTCGCAGTGAGTGCGTAAAGATGTCTAGAAAATAGTGTCTGCCGCCAAGTACGAGGGCCTGGTGAGAAATTTCGCCTGAAGCTATGCAGCTAACATTACATAACTGTCGTGCTGTTTCTTCTTCAAGACAATTCTCAGCCGCATTCTGCAGGGGCAATGAAGATGCTCCTGCATCGTTTTCAAATGGAAATGTTAGATTACCCACAATACAGTCCGCAATTGTCTCCCCCTGAGTTTCATCTCTGGTCACGTGAACCGCTGTCTTTGAAGACAACATTTTGACACAGACAACGAGGTGTAGGCCAGCGTGGAGAATTGGCGGAAAGCACTGGCGGCTGCCTTCTATGATGAGGCTATTGAAAAGTTGGTACAACGCTATGACAAAAGTCTAAGTCAGAACGGCGACTACGTAGAGAAGTAGCTGAAAGGTGTAGCTAATTGTTAGAAGTAAAACATTTCTGATGTTCACTGTGGTTTCAATTTGGCAATCAATCGGAGCTTACTTTCTGAACAGGCCTCGTAGATCGAATATTTCGATTTCTAGCAATGGAATATTGCCCATTTATTGTAGCAAAACCTTAGCCGTTTATCATATTTCGTGCAGACTAAGAATCGCGTTAACAGAGCCGGCAGAAGGACTGTATCCTCAGGTAGAACTCTGCCGGAAAATAAAAAAATAAAAAAATCAACATCCCCAAGGATTCTGTTCTGTGTCACGAAGGTGTAATACGTGCATACTGAGAGGCTGTCGTGTTAGTGATTCATTTGTCACCGTCAACGGCGATCAGGTGCCGCTTTCAAGTTGCCTGTGTGGCCTATTTTTTGACGACTTTATAGGCGGGAAATGTGTTGAGTTTAGAGGTGAACAGCGTGTGCAACATTCATTCTAGGGCACAACCATTCTCCGCCTGTAACTACCTACTGCTGTTGAAGAACGTGAGCCATTTGAACAGGGTCGGATTACGGGCCTGTGTGAAACTAAATGGACGTGTCCACGTGTTGCGGCATATGGTGAGTACAACGTGGTGGTCGTGAGTCGTTGCTTTCAGCAATGGCCTGCTGAACTTCTCACACGCGTGGACCACGATCTGGACGTGCAGGTAGTACAGACTCACTTCAAGGTCGACGTATTGTGAGAACAGCAGCAGCCGATCGAACATCATCCAGAGAGGAAACGTGTGCACATGCTACACCACCAAGGACCTCAGAGAACCGTCTGCTTGCAGTAAGAGTAAGATAGCGTGTGCATCTGGGCAGGCTACCAATGACACCACGTCATCGCCAAGCACGAGTACTCTGGCGTCGTGTAAGAGTCGACTAAAGAGTGGATTGGAACTCTGTTGTCTTCCCTGATGAGAGTAAGATCTGTGATAGATGTACATTGTACAGCACGAACTTGGTGAGCGGCGTATTTTGGATTGTATTCGTCAGCGACACGCAAGTCCCAAACAAGTCCCACCCAAGGCTTGTTGGTGTGGGGGCCATCATATACAGCTCGCGGTCACATTTGGTGTGGCTGCAAGGTAAAGTAACCAGTGTCCGCTACATTGCACATATTGTCATCCTCGTGCTGCTGCTGTTTCTTCGACAGGAAGGTGATGTGCTTTGCAGCAGGACAACGCCCGTCCACATACGGATGCTGTGACAAAAAAAAAAACTGCCAAATGATCATGTATGGTACGTGGTGAAGCGGGCATTTACTCGTTCTCGAGAGCCTGTGAGGACCAGTGCAAGTTGCTTCCGACAAGCTGTCTAGATATGGCATTCGGCACCTTTACGATATCTTAAAAGACATCATAGTCACCGTTGATTGTGTGAAATATTTATTGTTTCAATTTCGAATTCGGCCTTAGGGTCATTTTCAAGTAACACTGCAAAAGTTACATTCTGTCAGAATATAAGACTATCTGACATGAGCGCATGTCGTCGTCAGAATGCAGCCTTTTGTGGGACTCTCGCAATCAAAAGGCTGCATTTTGATGACGACATGCATTCATGTCACATAGGCTTATATTGTGACAGAATGTAACTTTTGCAGTGTTACTTGATAATGGCCCTAAGGCCGAAATTGCAATCGTAATTACAAATATTTCATACAGTCAACGGCGACTATGATGTCTTTTAAGAAACAATGTATGACTGTGAATCCCAACCATGAGAAATTAACCTTTACAATTGTTTGCTTGTGAGAATATATCCGCCTGCCTTGCTGCCTTGTCGCCAGAGGGTGCGAAGGGGGGGGGGGGGGGGGAAGGGGAGGGGCACACTTAGTACTGATGCGACTGTTTGGTCAATGTATACTGTATCATGTGTGTTTAATTTGGTCTGAATTTGTCGTTATATATTTCTTCAATGTTGAACTATCTGCCACATCACTTCTCAATACGGCAGTTAATCGCTGTAGGAAATTCAAGCAGTCACATATACAAACGACACTGGGTCTGACTGAGACAATTACAACGACGTGAACGCAGTACGAGAAATGGGGAATGGACCTGTTCTATGGGAACAGTGTACTAAAACTTGCGATTATTTTCTTTTAATCATCAGCAGTGATAAACGAGAAAGAATAAGTGTGTAAGTGAACAGCTCAGATGTAGCACATGTGGAAAGCACACATTTCCAGCTTGTAAATTATTAAAATTATTAACCAAACAGCGCTGTGTGCTGAACAGGTGTTTAGAATGTGCGATCTCCAACCGTAACCACTACTTAACAACCTTGAGGATTTCTGATTTAAAAGTGCTAGTGGTTCATTGGTGGTCAAAATCAGTTGTGAAGTCGATACTAATTAGCACTTCGGATGATTACCATATTTATTATGTCTGTCAATTTCTAGTAATTTAGGCGAAATAAAACCCAAAAGTATATGTTCTTGCTTCTGTAGTCATATACTCGCCAGAATTCGTTCTCAAACAGTAAAAGGAGGAAAAATAACACTTGAACACGAGATCGCTAGACGCAATGCTCATGTTCACTAAGATTTCTACGAGGTAATAATGTGGCATGGTATTGTTGAAGGAGTATTCCCGTACTCATCTAAACTAATCTGTGGAATCAGTTATCCTATTCTGCATGAAAGGACTTTTATTTCAGATTCCCCGGTTTCTGGTGAGAGTTTAGTAACGCAAACGCTGCACCGAACACCTTAAATTCAAGAAATTTGTGTGAAAGACATAAGATTTACACTTCAGTACACACCTCAGCCTCTTTAATTACACATTTATATCCTTTCTTTCAGGAGTGCTAGTTCTGCAAAGTTCGCAGGAGAGCTTCTGTAAAGTTTGGAAGGTAGGAGACGAGGTACTGGCAGAAGTAAAGCTGTGAGTACCGGGCGTGAGTCGTGCTTCGGTAGCTCAGTTGGTAGAGCAGTTGCCCGCGAAAGGCAAAGGTCCCGAGTTCGAGTCTCGGTCGGGCACACAGTTTTAATCTGCCAGGAAGTTTCACATTTATAGTGTCACGCCAGAATACATTAAGGGCGTTTTGTGACGATAGTAATATACCATCCGTCTTTCTGCCCTTTTCTAGCTTATACAGTATTAAAAGAAAATTTGCATCTCTAAAATTTCTCTTTCAAAAACACTTTTATTGCTCTTGCCAGTTTACATTTTATATCCTCTATACTTTGACCATCGTCACTTACTTTACTGTCCAAGCAGCAAAACACACTTAGCCTACTACTTCTAGTGTTTCTTTTCTAATTTCTTCGTCATCGCCTGATTAGATTCGGTTTCATTCCATTATCCTTGTTTTAACCTTGTTTGTCCGTTGTTGATAGTCAAGCTATTACCACGTTTTAAGACGCTATTCATTCCGTTAAACTGATATTCCAAGTCTTTTGGCTTTTCTCGTAGGATTACAATGTCATCGGCAAAGTTCACATTTCGTCCACGCACTGAAACTCAATTGCGACTTTTGTGTCGGTGGTGTTCTGATAATTTGGAGTTCTATTGTGTAACACGTGCTGTATCGTATACTTCGCTTACCAGAGTTAATCCTCGAAAGACGAATACTGTCATCAGAATCTGTCGAAAAGATTCACAGTACAAACTTTCCCCTCAAAGTCTCATTTTCAGCGACGCTTTTTTAAAAATGTAGACTTAGGAGGTCCGTTTCAGACTGTACTTGCGGAAGCAACGAATTTGTTTTCTACGACGCTGCTTTCATTCACGTAGTACGTGCAGTTGACGTTCCTGAACCCGAGCTTTGTGTGTGTTTACGTTAATAACTTACAATTATTCATTAATTATGAAATAATGTGAGCTTTTACGGCCGATATTGACATCACTTAAAACTTTCGAGCTAACTGGCCCTGATCGATGCAAGAATCTTTCTCCTAACGTTTTTCTCTCCTACTGCGGGATGCCTTCCTAATACGTCTCAACAGTATCAGTTCGAAAATACAGTTTACTGTGGATACGGAGAATAATGGCCAACTGAATTTCTTGGATGTGTCTGTCATTAAGCGATGAGACTGGACGTTGGGCCATAGGATGTGGAGAGAAGCTAAGCATAATGGCCGTAACCTGGATAAAGATTCTAACCACAATCCCATAAAAAAGAGGTGGCGTTAAAACCATGGTAGACAGGGCGCACTGAACTTTTGAACCGACTTATTTAGAAGATGTGCTTGAACATCTACGGTCGACATTCAAGGAGAAAGGTTATTTTAACAACGATATAGATGGAACACTTTTCCCTATGGTGAGCACCAGGATCGACAAGAAACGACGTCCGCCCAAAGAGAAAGTTCCGTTCAATACGATGACAGATCGTATTGGGAAAGTGGTGAGCAAGTATTGTATGGAAACTACCTCCAGATCCTCCAGGAAGGTAAAAGAATGTTTAAGATCTTCAAAATATTTACGACAGCCTCTGGCTACACCGGGTGTGTATAAAATTGGTTGTAGTTGTCAAGTGGTCTACACTCATACCATAAAAAAGAAATGTAACATCCGTCTGGTTGAACAAAAGAGAAACTGCCGCGTGGGATATACGAGCAAATCGGCCGTAACGGGACATCTTTACCAAGAGTGTGATCATGAAATAAAATTCACTGAGACTAGTATCATATCGAAAACATCATACTGTCATACGCTTATGTGTACGAGAGGCTACTGAGATTTATAAACATAGTAATAATTTTAACAGAAAAGAGGAAAGTATTAAAGTAGATAAAATTTCGATGTCAACATTGCAGCATAAGAATGAGGATCGATTATTTTCAATCGAGAATGTTTGCATTACCAGAGATTATCTCGTAGCCCATGTCACATGATGGACTATGGTGCCCTCTACACTGCCCATATATTTGGCGCCAACTCGAGGCCTATTAGCCCGGACGTTTGAAGTGATATTCAGTAATTATGTTCTTTCTGACATGTCTCCTGTACAAATTCAAATGAGCTGAACAGTATAGAGACATTTACTTCTCAGAACTAATTGGACAGCTGCCTTGTCCCAGACTTGATAAAAGAAGAATTGTCTGCTCATAGCAAAGATATCGTTTCTTAACAACAGAGGGTAATATTAAAAATTTCTTAACACGATTAGCGTTAAAAACTATTGATATCCATCTTGATATTTGTCTCTTGCTATTCTACTGGATTCAGTCTACTTTTTTCCTTCGTTCTTTTTCTTTCTCTTTCTCTTTGTTCTTTTACCTCCGGTTTAACATAGCGGTAGCGCCAGTGAAATCATTAGAATAACAAGTTCAGGCCCTGACACCTCCTTTGAGGCATCGAATGTCCTTCGGACTGTCTCTCTGCCATAGTGTTCTTTCGATAATGGTAAACAACTCCTTTCACCTTGAGTTCTATTATTTCGTTCGTTAAGCACAAAGGAGAATCACCTCCAAAAGATATTCCACAAACCGAAGAATTATTACAAATGCAGACATGCAAGTATAATCGTTGCTTTAATTAACTATGATTATTCCTATTTAGTTCTCAGCTCGTGGTCTCGCGCTAGCGTTCTCGCTTCCCGAGTACAGGGTCCCGGGTTCGATTCCCAGCTGGGTCAGGGATTTTCACCTGCCCCGAGATGAGTGGGTGTTGTTCTGTCGTCTTCATCATCATCATTCATCCTCATTATGGTCGGAGGAAGGCAACGGCAAACCACATCCATTACGTCCTCGCCTAGTACGGCGGTGCGGGTCTCCCGCATCGTTCCCTTACTCTCTCTCAGGAAGCATGTGATTTCATTTCCATTTCCATTCCTATTTACAATAAACGTAAATAAATTATATGCGTTAAATAAACAATAGTTGCACACTCTACCTACAAAGCAATGCCATTCGTTTATTATGGTTTGATCGTCCGAGATATGGAAATCCGATGAAGCTTTGCGCAGATGTGTTGGGCAGTGTTTCTACTATGAGCATAGATCGCGCCATGTTGCTTTTTTCAGTTCTGGGCTCACAGTGGACACGTAAAGACGCCTAGAAAATAGTGTCTCCCGCCAAGTACGAAGGCTTGCTGACAGATTTCGTCTGAACTCTTGCAGCCCACATGATGTAACTCTTATGCATTTTCTTCTTAATGACAATTCTCGGCCGCTCGCTGCAAGGGCAATGAAGGCGCTCCTATAGTGCTTTTGATGGGAAATGTTTGATGTCCCACCACATAGTCTGCACTTGGCTCCTTCCGACTTTCATCTTCGCCCACATGATGCGTTGGCTATGAAGACAACATTTTGGCGCAGACAGCGAGCTGCAGACGAGGGTAGAGAATTGGCGGCTGCTTTCTATGACAGGGGTTTTGGAAAGTTGGTACAACACCACGACAGACATCTTAATCGGTGCGGCGACTATGTAGGGAGGTAGCTGGAAGGTGTAGCCAACTACTGCAAATAAAATATTTTTGATTTTCTCTGTGGTTTCCATTCCGCGACCGATCAAACTTTAATGTGAATAGCCCTCGTAAATTAGGTATATGATGTCCATTGAAACGATAGTAATCGAATACAGAACCATATTTTTTATGCATAAATAAGGGATCAATGAGCTACGCTTTTAAAGGTAATGTACACCATCTGATCAAAAGTATGTGGACAGTCCTGTATAATGCGGACTGACCACCAGATGTCACGAATGGCGACCCAGCCAGTACAAAAGGAAGCGGGAGGTACTGTATTGTCAGTGGAGGAACAGTAAGAGCAGAATTGGTGGGTCAGGATAGCTTATTGGTTTCGGATGTGGACTAGTCACTGGATGTCACCTAGCAAACCAAGCAGGCACATTTCAACATTTCTGAAGTGTTTTTAGAAGTTTTTAATAGATCTTTTTTCAAAAAATTAACATATTTCTGCCATTGGTAGTGGCCGTTGTCGACTGCTGGCGACGTGATTGTGAAGTGCAAACGTGAAGGAACAAAAACAAGGCGAGCCTCATGTACTGCTGCACAGGGAACACCAACCACTGCGGAGGATGATAGTAAAAAATTCTCTGAAATCGGGTGAATGATCCACTCGCTTGTTCGAAGTGCTACCAGTAGTTCAGCTAGCACAGTAATTATGCATAGTGGGTTAAAAAGGAATGGAATACAATGATCTTGTAGCTCCTCATAAGCTACACATTTGTCTAGAGATGGTGTGAAGAGCTTCGCCACTGGACAGTGGATGGTTGGAAACGAGTGGTCTGGAGGACTGAATCACGCTGTATCCTGTGGCATTCCGAAGGAATTGACTGGGTCTGGCGAATGCATGGAGAATGTTAGGGGGGTGTTGTCCTTGTTTACGGTGTGGTTCCCTTCTTGCACTCAAGAAATCGCTAAATGCGATAGAATGTGAACACGTTACACAGCAGTCTGTGCTGTGTACAGGAGACGATAACTCCTTACATTTGCATGATAACGCAGAGACCTCAGTGTTCAGTTCCACTACCTATTCTGGTTTCAACTCTTGAGGAAGCTGCCACTCCTCCACATACATTCAACTACCTAACTGAAAGTATCTCCAGAAGAATTCAAAGAGTCATAAAATCAGTGGGTGGACACACCCCATGTTCATGTCTACTAATAGGTGCTCGGATAGTTTTAGTCAGATTGGGCTCTACGTGTAGAAAAATTTCCGCTACCTGTCACAATAAAGGATTATTTATTCGTCACACGACCGGTTTCGGGCTTATGCCCATCTTCAGGTGTTTATACATTCGTGTACATGTTCCCATTGCTAGATGTCACTGTATAAATAAATAAACAATATTTGCTGGTGACTAAACAGTCACCTCCTGCCGGAGGTTTGAGTCTTCCATCGAGCATGGGTGTGTGTGTGTTCTTAGTATAAGTTACTTTAAGTAGTGTGTAAGTCTAGGGACCGATGATCTAAGCAGATGAACATTTGTGGTGGGGGTTTTTCCATTTAGTTGGATATTTGTTATCATTTTCACGTTCATATTTCGATTTTATAAAGTTTAGCTGCTATTACGATAATGTTTACATACAAAAATGTAGGCTATGGTCAAATAACTTACCATTGATCCATTTGTATCTGTTCAGTTACCAGCAAACAATTTTTATATTTACACAGTGATCTCCAGCAATACAAACATGTACATAACTTATAAACACCTGAGGATGGGCACAAGCCCGAAACCGCTCGTGTGACTAATAAATAATCTTTTGTTGTGACTGCTAGCGGAAATTTTTCTACACTCTATAAAGGAACAGTCACGGAGATCAACAGCACCCACTATCGATAAAATTCACTTTGTGTACTATGTAATTGGATAGAAATCATTATCTCGTCTCACCCACTAAATCAGTTCGCTCATAATTCATAAATGAGTCGTATAAACTGTAGAATGAGCAAGTATTTTTATAGTAGGGAGACCTGAGCAGCAAACTTTATTTTCAGCAACGTGCCTATTGTCTGCGAAAGCTAAATCTTATAATTATCTATCTTCGAATTAGTTGTGAGAAAAACGTTACACTTGCAAGTCATGTCACTAACGAGATTTTTATAGTTCATCGTTCCATACAGTTCATGGTTCTATACAGTCTCGTATAATAATTATATCCAGTTTTGTTCTTTCCTGCTTTTGTTTAAGATCTTCTCGTATTAATTATAGTCCGTAAGAACGTAAATGACATCTTTATCCGCACATACTCACATATACATATACATTGTGAGAAAGATGTAGTAAGATAAAGTCTGCCGTCTTTCTTTATTTTATTTCTTTCATTTATTTATTTATTTATTTTTAATTTTCAGTCTTCTAACTGGTTTTATGCGACCTGCTACGAAATTCTATCCTGTCCCACCCTTTTCACCTGACAGAAACAATTGCGACCTACCTTCCTCAGTTATTTGTTGTTGTTTGTATTCCAATTGTCTTCCCCGGAAGTTAATGCCTGATGTCTTAACACATCTTCTATCATCCTGCACCCTCGTCTTGTCAGTGTTTCCCATATATAGAATTCCTTACTAATCTTGAGGAGAACTTCCTCACACCTTACCTTACCAGTACACATAATTTTCAACATTTGTCCGTAGCACATCTCAAGTGCTTCTATTTCTTCTTTTCCTGTTTTCACAAAGTCCGTGTTTCACTACCATATAATGCTGTGTTCCAAACGTACTTTCTCAGAAATTCCTTCCTCAAATTAAGGTCTATGTTTGATATTAACAGACTTCTCTCGGCTAGGAATGCCCTTTTTGCCATTTCGTGTCTGCTTTTTATGTCCTCCTTGCTCGGTCCGACATGGCTTATTTTGCTGCACCTATGAGTCATAGAATTGTGAATAGAGTGATCGCATATCTCAATTCTGTGTCCGAAATTCCTTCATTACGAGTATCGTATTATTAACAGCCATGCACATGTAAGGTGAAGGACGAGAAACAACTACATCTGCCACCACACGTAAATTTATACTGCACGAGCTACTCTAGAGAGGACAGCGTAGAATACGTAGCGCTATTCCGTATTATTGATTATCTGTCGCATTCACGCATTGAGCGAAGGAAAGAATGCTGTTTGTTCCTCGGAACGCATCTCAATGTCTCTTATTCTCACGATCCCGATAGAGATATGAGATACCTACAGCAAAATAGCTGCACTATCTTCCTAGAATAGTAGTTATCTAAATTTTCCCAATAAGTCGTCGCGATAACAAATTTGCCTTAATTCCGAATATTCGCGTTTTGGTTCCCTGGACAGCTCTGTTACACTTTCATTTGTTACGATTCTAGAATCGCGTGTTTGATTTTATCCGATGTTTTGTATAAAGTCTCCTTGATAAGTATTTGAAACAACAAAAAAATGTAAGCGGTTACGATAACGTATCGTGCGCAATTTCCTATGTGCAATTTCCTACGCAGATGAATCGAACCCTCCCAGCATCCCCACAACTTTAAGTGTTCCTCTCAACTGTCTGTGTCACGGGAAAGCAACCTGAAAACACGCAACCAGAGTTATTTTCTGCCGTTCTGGGTATGCAGGAGGGCTATTTTCATATATACGACAGCCACACCTAATATCTCTGTAACTGCGAGGCTCACTCGTCACAGGAAAAGATTGTAAGACGCTCCTGTTTTCCAGGAATCTCAGGCATAAGACTGTATCCTTATGAAGTTAATGTCATTGCTGCAGGATTCTGGAGAGTGTTCGAGATTGTTTATGATGATTTGTGATTAACTGCTCTAAAGCAACATGAATTTCAGGACTGAAGGATATTTGATATCAAAGGTCTCTTTCTTTGTTTGCGCTCTACGATGTATACAAAAACGTTGCAAAAACATAAGATTTTTTTAACCCTTGGAAAACTTATTTCAGTTCCATTTACATTATATCCATTAAGCCAGGTAGTGGACGGTATCGCGTTACACTTAATGAATTAATTTGTTTTTATACTGCGAATAGATATTCATTCATTTAGTCATCGTGATCTGAATAACCCACTTCAGGGATATGGAACGAGTCGAGGTGTAAAGTATAATCAACTGTTGTAAAGCTGTTATAAACTACATACACGTAATTCTTGAAATGAAGTATGAGGTAGTAAAACTAAAAGGAAAAGCGAGAGAGACGGCTGCAGATTCCTCCTCAATTACATTAAACAGCTAATGTTTTTCTCCTGTTTCTAGCTTAGCACCTATTAGATCTTTGCTTCTATTTGTATGGCTGCTTGAGCGTTTTCCCATCTTTACTTTCCATTGTGAATGTTAACGACATTTGAAGTTTGCATAAAATGTATCTTCGAAGAAACTGACATACAAGACACCCCTGCGACGAAGGTTTGATTTCTGCGCTCCTCGAACGATTTTCTACTATTACACTGACTTCTTCCTCGGAAGTGTATCGGAGTGCTTCAGGCTGTTTGATGCCTTCCCTGTGGAGCTTCTACCTACTGCCTCGCCATTCTTCCTATTTTGGAATTTTCGCTTCATTTTTGGATGTCATTGTCGTTGTGATCTTCAGTTCAAAGATTAGTTTGACGCAACTCTTCATGCTACTCTATCCTGTGCAAGCCTCTTCATCTCCCAGTACCTACTGCAACCCACATCCTTCTGAATCTGCTTAGTGTATTCATCTCAAGGTCTCCGTCTACGATTTTCACCCCCCACGCTTCCCTCCAGTACTAAATTGGTGATCCCTTGATGCCTCAGAATGTGTCCTACCAACATATCCCTTCTTCTAGCCAGGGTGTGCCACAGATTTCCTTTCTTCCCAGTTCTGTTCAGTACCTCCTCGTTAGTTACGTGATCTAAGCTTCTAACCTTCAGCGTTCTTCTGTAGCACCATATTTCCAATACTTTTATTGTCTTCTTGTCTAAACTGTTTATCATCCATGTTTCACTTCCATATAGGCTACACTCCGTACAAATAATTTCGGAAAGCACTTCCTGACATTTAAATCTATACTCGATGTTAAAAAATTCCTCTTCTTCAGAAGCGGTTTTTCTTGTCATTTTTGCCAGTCGGAGTGGCCGTGTGGTTCTAGGCGCTACAGTCTGGAACCGATCGACCGCTACTTTCGCCGGTTCGAATCCTGCCTCGGGCATGGATGTGTGTGAGTCCTTAGTTAGGTTTAATTAGTTCTAAGTTCTAGGCGACTGATGACTTCACAAGTTAAGGCGCATAGTGCTCAGAGCCATTTGAACCATTTTTTTTGTCAGTTTTGGGTACGTAGTGGAAAAGACGAACTACAGTCGTGCACTTCAAAGAATAGCTACGTAATTTGGAGCATGTACATTTGATCGATAACAAGAGCATAGGCGATCTCTGAGAAGTTTCCAATCGAAAACCTGCTAAGAGTTGTCGTACTTAGCGCGAATCTCTAACACTTCCTGGTAGTGACACACCGCCGTCTGCAATCTTCCGCAGGGTAATCTTGCAGGAGTTTCGCTGGAGATCCATTGTATTCTTGTATATTATTTCGTGATACGATAATGTTTTGGAAAATCAGATTTTCTTTGTCGTAATTAGGAAGCCACATTAATTTCCCTATCTGTTTGGTTACTGCTTTTTTTCTCGACTGATCTTGGTTCTTATATCGTGAATATGCAATGCAGTGACTTTAAGTTCACCCAAATTTTCTACGGGAAATAATAAAAATGTTGTTCCTTCTTTTTCTTTCCCATTTAAATACCATGCAAGAATAAATTGAAATAATTTGAAAGATTTAGGAAGATGTAGCAAGCAATGCGCAAAATACATAATCAGAAAATTTTCGAAAGCTCCAGTGTCTGTAGAGATGAATTTTATCGCGACTAGACTACTGCCACATTTGCCTCTGTAATGATTATCGGTTTCGTTCAAATTAGTGACTTACGAAGGCTGTGCACAGCACATTAAACTGACAGATTTCTCCGTAACTACAACGAGTTCGAAGAAGTTCTAATTTTGAACAAAAGCGGTAATCATTTCAAAGATAAATGCGGCAGTAGGAGAGCAATAAAAATCGCTACAGCTGTGTTTGTCTCTGAGCAGACCAACGGGGATAAAAGCGGATACAGAGATGTTTCTAGCTGAAGTTCAAAGTGCAGTCATTATCTACCATATTGACGATAAATACTAAATTCTTCACAGACACCTAGGGCGAAGCTGTTGTAAGGTTTTCATAGTTATTTTGGGGGAGAAAATTCCTTTTGGGATGACGAGAATAAGATTTCTCTCCGGTCTTCGTTAGACCCTTTGGAGTGCTTTATTTTAAAACAATTATATGTCATACGTGCGCCACATACCGTCGAACCCTGGGAGGCTTCAAGTTCCTCCCCCCCACCTCCGCGCCGAGATCCTCCTGTCCGTCTTCCAAGGAGCTGACCGGTTTGCACTTGTTCCTTCCACAGCGACCTTGGCGGGGTGCAGGAGGCGGAGCGACCACGATTTCCGGTTTTCTCAAGGTCACTTGTTCCTCATTACGGAACTAACAAGAAGCCAAGGCAAATTCCGGAATAATAAGTACAATTTTTTTTGTTCTGTATTATATTTTGTATGAAGAGATACGCATTTGTGAAACAATGATTAGTTTGGGACTCTCTATTTTCTCTAAATACGTTTCAGTACGCTTACGTCATTGTCAGTGGCTACTCTTTACTTACCGATCTTCTTTTTTTACGGGCTCTAGAAACTGGTTTTCATCATATTGGCTGATATTACACTATATTCTGCAAAGGTTCTTTGATGACAGTTTTTTTTATTAGAAATTGAATTCTTAGAAAAGAATTAGAGTTAAGCAGCTCTGTAATCCCACTATTGATTTTGACTTCGTTTGTTTTATTTGGTGTCATAGCAGAAATACTCAAAGTTACGAGATTTTTCGATAGTTGGAATGTTGCTGACGATACTAATCCCCACGTCACTCTTGGCCCTCGAGCTTGCATCCAGTATTGAACGGTGATATCTTGTGTTTGTTTTTGCAATAGCGTTAGTTAGTACATTAAGAGTGGTGAATGCAGTTGCTGACAACCGCCGGACACCACAGACCCCTTTTAATAAAGGAATCATACAATATCCCATAGCAGCCTCCTACATGTTGTCAGTAATGTTTGGATGCACCCTATGCTAAACAGTTGTTAAAAACACGATTTTGGTTCATTTAGTTTTAAAAAGAGTTTTCTGTGGTCGTTCTGAAATGTTGCAAATAGTTTGGTTTCTGTGTAAACTGAACTGTTAAATTTTCAGCATATCCTTTCACTTTCAACATTATTGTTTCATTTCAGTCTAGGTTTAATTTGTCTGTTTCTCCACTTTCGAGCGTTTAGCATACATTTAATTGTACATACTGCTTATCACAGGAAAAACAATTTTTTAGCAGCACTGTATCAAATAATACTTTTACTATTGGTTTAACTCTGGACACCACTATTTTACTGGAACTGTACTTACTATAATCTGATATATTCTTGGGTATTTCACAGCTTTGCAGTTGTCTGTTATTCACATAATATATTTTTGTTTCTTGTGAAAAATATAGTTGATATAACGCTACTACATTTTAGTGGATTTTTGTGACTAATGAAATCACTTGCAAAATCTACACAATATCTAACAGTTCAACTTTTTTTCAATTTGGATTGTGGCAGTATTCTTCTGTGAAATTATCCTCTTCATCTGTCAAAAAAATTTCTTTATTTTCATACATGGAAAGGATTCAGTCTTTTTTATTTTCATGTACTTTGGGCTCTAGACGACTGAAGGTCTTGCTTCTTTGGCTGTACTGTGGTTCACATCAATGACGTTACTTATGTTGATAGGCATTTATTAATTTGTCTTAAGTTCCTCCCCTTTCTATTGCTTCCTGAAAATACTGTAGCGCCCTGTTACTTTTCTTCCACTCTGCTTAGTATTTTGAGAAATATGTTTATTTTTAAATTCTTTAACACACTTTCATTGAGTCTGTTGAGTTTCATCTTGCTCTGTATAGTAATTTATTACAGAAAATTTGAATATTATTGCAGTGACATAATTTGACTTAGGATCTCTGTCCAAAGTTTCAGTATTATAGAAATGTAAAATGCCTTCAAATTTTCTTTCATTTATGATACTTATATATTATATTCAGTATTATAAGTTATAATTACTTCTCATGATAATTTTTATTCACATTTGACAGTTATCTGTAGAAATTAAATAGTCATACATTTTACTTATTCTATGAATGGTTCAACTTTTGGTAAATAAATACATGGAACATCAAATTTGTAATCTCTGTGATGTAGTGACAGGGCTTAAAATGGAAGTTTTGTGTTATAGAATTCAGCACATAACTATTCGAGTCTAAATTATATAAGAAGTAAATGTTTGTATCCTCAGTCTGCAGTTATTTTCTAAAACATTTTTCATTAGTACCCATTGCGATGTGTTTATTTTTGAAACAACACAGGATAACATAAAAATACTTCTTATTTCTATTACAATAATTTACTATAAATGGATAACTGCAATGTGGTGACATGTTATCACAAGACAAAAAGCTCTTATGTAAATGAATGATAATATTATTACTTTCACTGAAGACCATATGGTCGAAATGGACAGAAAAAATATTAAAAACCTAGAATTCCTACAGCAAACAAACCATTAAAGAGGTAAAGTGTATTGTGACTATCAGTCATCCCACTGACAATGAAGGAGAATGGTAAAAACAGCAAACATGTCATGTCAGTGACATTGAGACTGCTTTATTGCACATATAAAGAACTATTGACAGGAAATTACTTAAAAAATATAAATTTTAATGTGTCAGAGATATTTAAAGTAAAGATAAAAAAGGGCAGTGAAAGGAAAATCTGAAGTAACTTATTGTATGGCGCAAATGCAGAAAAATTGAAAGCGAAAGACTCAGATACTCGACAGTAAGACAGTGTATGTAAAAGAGAATTAACAGAACCACTAAAATGCTTAAAAGTTTCAAAAATGCCAAAATGTAAAAGCATCAGGTTTATGTATATAAATGCAGAAAAATAATAATGTGGAAGCCTCCTGCAGTACACAAGATTATCAAACTAGTTCAGTATATATTGGAAAGATAAATCGTTTTCAAGACTGAAAAAAATCAAATGTAATATCAATAATTAACTATGCAACAACTACCTAAAATGGAACCACCGAACAATGAAGTACAATGTGTTCTTATAAACAGTAGCTAAACTGCTGTCTTCTTAAGCCAATAGATTGAGAAATACACAGAATGTAGCAGGGAAACACAAATTTCATCATTGGTCTTTGAAAAAGCCTTTGCTAGGGTGAAAATGAACAAATAAAAATGAGTAAACTGTATAATATCGCGGAAAACATAAGCTGTTCGTTTTATCTGATAGAAGCAAGTTTGCGTGAAAATGAAAGCAGAGCATTTGATTTTGCAGAGAAACCTAGATAAAACGTATTTACTAACAGAAGAGTAAGCCGAAAATATAGTGTGTCCATTAATAGTCTTGAACACTTTCATAGACACAATTTTATGAGAACAGCAAACATGTAGAGGAATCTTGGTGTACAACCTTTATTTGCAGGTGCCATAGTCTTTTCATTGTCAGTGAAATCAATATGTAATCAAGTATCTGTATCCCGTGCAAAGAACGCAAAAAATACAGCATGAAACTTTCTCCCAAGAAAACAAAGGTACTGACCTTGAAATTGTCAAAGATTATAGTTAACAATGAATCAGTACAAGTACAAAGTTTTTCATACATGTGACGCTCAGTAACGAAGACTACAGTGCAGACAATAAAAGAAATGTCGGTTATATTCAGCGTCATATATTGTACAATAACGGGAATGAAAAAAGACAACAAAGTACAGAAGGAGATACGGTGAATACAGGCAAAATAAATGAGAACTGCATTAGTGAAAGGCTTTATACGAAATGATAAGATTCGAAACGAAGCGGTAAAGGTGTGGCTAAAAAATCTAGCTCAGTTCACGAATAAACCAGAATCCTTTGAAGTCGAATGGCCATCTGGAAAGAATCGGCAATGACTAGTTAGTACTAAAAGTTAAAATTTATGTGATAACCCATAAGAAGAGTGAGCAAATAAGGTAACGGACGTATACTGTGCCAGGCTATATTTCCTAATATTTGAATGGAAGAAGAAGACTATAAAAACCAGGTGTAAAATCTTTCAAGGACGCAACTGGTTTCATTTTACACCATCTGCACACAACCTTAAAGGAAATACGTGTAATTTCCTTAGTTTTTCTTCTTTGTAACATTTACAAAAGATTTACTTTTATTGTCTTTCGTGCCAGGTCTCTGGAAGACTACAGCTACCACCATTTTTTCCTTTCAGGCCGTTTTACCTTCAACATATCTCTTTCATTCTCTTCATTAAGATGTACTGGAATTTATGAATATTTTAATGTCACGCAACGGAATGCTCAGTTGGAACTGACTGGAGAGCTGAGAGATGAATATTCTGTTTATTGTTTACACGGAAGCAGATATAGGCTTACACGGAATATACGGAGATCGCACAAAAAATAGTGTCCCTATTATTCAGTATCTTGATTCGGCAGCCGAAAGTAAGCTGTACTCGCCTGCAATCTCTGGGAGATGTACGCATTTGCTTGTTTTGAAAACCATAGCAAACGGAATACTTGAAATTCCACAAGAAACTGCTGATACTAGTAAGGCGCGAACGTAAACGTATAGCATTTATTTTTAAAATAATATTGAAAATCTACGAAATTGGTGACATACGTACTATAAAACTAAAAGTTTGTGAAATATCCTTTTTCGGACTTTGTCGCTCAGAGCTGCAATAAAATGAGTCCTTTTTTCGACTAGCAAGAAATAGCATAGAGAACTAACATTTCCAGGGCTCAAACTTTTCCTTGGACATACCATTAATCAGTAAGCCAATTATTCGAAATAGTTACATTTAGCTTCTTAGGCTCCTTCAAAGGGAAGTCTGAATGACTGACAGTTCCCGCTCGTCATTACATGAGGTCTGCTTGCTTTTGGTTTAGCTGTGAATTCCACATCACAATAAGAACACCAACAGTCGACTTGCGCAGCTTTTGAAGGATTGAAATGTCCCTGATATATCTGGTAGTCACAAGGGGAGTCGTCCCTCACACACACTGTCAATATGAATCATTTCGATGAGGCGAAGTTCGTACGGTTCCCTTGTCAGGTGACACCCAGTGACTAGAAACTCAACTCTCCTCAATTGACAATTATGATGTTATTACTTTTTTACTGACAATACTCTCCGGTTTTTTTACACTATTGGGCGCGCCTCTTGTGACAACTGTTGGTCTTCTGTTTTTATTTGTAGTAATTATTGGTGTTATTCTCATTACCGGTACGATGTCTTTAAATCAGAGGAAGTGTAGCTCATACGGAGGTTTAACGATCTTGTTCCCACATGCTAAACGCGAATGGAACAGGGTAAGGTAAAACTATGCAGAGTGATCAGAAACAGAGTGAAGAGCTTGTAAGGGTGTTACAGAGTAGATAGCGCTGAGAAGTAATTGTTAAGAAAAAACTTCGATACGTTACACGGTTTCCGATTTAATAAGCATTTTATGGAGTGTAGCCATGTATGGAAGTGAAACATGGATGATAAATAGTTTGGACAAGAAGAGAATAGAAGCTTTCAAAATGTGGTGCTACAGAAGAATGCTGAAGATTAGATGGGTAGATCACATAACTAATGAGGAGGTATGGAATAGGATTGGGGAGAAGAGAAGTTAGTGGCACAACTTGACCAGAAGAAGGGATCGGTTGGTAGGACATGTTCTGAGGCATCGAGGGATCACCGATTTAGTATTGGAGGGCAGCGTGGAGGGTAAAAATCGTAGAGGGAGACCAAGAGATGAATACACTAAGCAGATTCAGAAGGATGTAGGTTGCAGAAGGTACTGGGAGATGAAGAGGCTTGCACAGGATAGAGTAGCATGGAGAGCTGCATCAAACCAGTCTCAGGACTGAAGACCACAACAACAACAACAAGCATTGACGTTAGAAAATCACGTCACTGAGCGCGCAGATTCCGCCCAACATGCGCTAATCCACAGACATCTTTCGGTCCATGAGTTGGCACTTGTTGAAATTCTCATTAGCATCTGAAATTTGCTTTTTTCTGAAGTGATAAATTTAAGCTACAAGAGCAAAAGATACGTTAGTTCGGTTCGAGGAAACCAAACGAAGCACACGCTTGACGATTGTCGTCTCTGGCAGGTTGCTTGTACTTCGTAGTTACAATTAAACTGCAGCTACTCATATAGGTCCAGAGTGGACTGTGATTATCTTATGGCAGCAAAATATGGTAGGTATTCTAATGCGTTCATGCGGGACTGATTTATAGGGCACACAAATTAGTTGCTATGTAGGCCATCAGGTACTGATCTGACACTGTACAGCATCTCATCGATGTCTTCGGTGCTGATATTGAATAAACTCTGTAACCGGCAGTTAGTTATATCAACATTATGCCTTTTCCATTTGTTAGACCTTGCCCTTTAATTATAACCACTCGTTATCTGCTTGCAGAACGACCTGACGGCTTCAATGCTAATTAAATCGGAAACGGTGTATCGTATAGATTTTTTTTCTTAATAATTATTTCTCAGTACAAACTACCCTGCAATATCCACACAAGTATTTCAGACTTTCAGACCACCATGTAGAAATAATAGAAATACGCTTACCCCACGCTGCAGTACAATGAGGTGTCAAAAGTCATGGGATACCTGCTAATGTCGCGTCGGATCTCCTTATGCCCGGTAGTGCAGCAACTCGGTGAAGCATGGACTCTACAAGTAGTTGGAAGTCCCGTGCAGAAATATTGAGGCATGCCGTCCATAATTGCGAAAATGTTGACGTTGCACGGTTTTCTGCACGAAGTGACCTCTCGCTTATGTCCCACAGATGTTCGATGAGATTTATGTCGGGCGACCTGGGAGGCGAAATCATCCTCTCGAATTGTCCAGAATGTTCTTCAAACCCGTCGCAAGCAATTGCGGGCCGGTGACTAAGACTGATTATTGTTTTACTATTCAAGCAAATAAATATATTCTTCATAAATCAAATCTATTCAGCAAGAAACATAAAAGCTGTGGCGCATTGTCATCCATTAAAAGTCCTTTGTTTTTGAGAAGACGGAATTCGTTAACGCCTGGAAATGGTCTCCAACTAGCCGAACAAATCCATTTACAGTCAATGATAGGATCGGCTGGACTACAGGAAGGGTCCATTCCACATAAACACAGGCCACACCATTATGGAAACACCATCAGCTTGCACAGTGCCTTGTTGACATCTTGGTTCAAAATGGTTCAAATGGCTCTGAGCACTATGGGACTTAACTTCTGAGGTCATCAGTCCCCTAGAACTTAGAACTACTTAAACCTAACTAATCTAAGGACATCACACACATCCATGCCCGAGGCAGGATTCGAACCTGCGACCATAGCGGTCGCGCCACATGCCACAGTTACTAGCACTCATCAAATGCGGTTCTTCGTTAATGTGTGGGTCGGTGTTGTTGGGACTGTTTAATTGGGCCGTATCTGCTACCTAGGTCGTTAAATGGCAGGCACTATTACAATTTTCTCGCCAGAGCATTGCCAGAATTGCTGGAAGACGTCCCGCTCCCTATAAGATAACGAACGCATGCACATTTCAGTCGTCGTGTGCGTCGATTCCTGGACCGACGGTTCCCAGAAAAGTGGACTGGCAGAGGTGGTCCTGTACTATGGCCTGCTCGATCCCCAGATATGTCCCCTCTGGACTTTTTTGTGTGGGGAGAGATGCACAACCTTGTTTACGCAACTCCCGTTGCATCAGAAGAGGATCTGGTTGCTCGGATAGTACCAGCAGCAGGAATAATTCAGGATACTCCTGGGGTTTTTGCCCGTGTCAGACAGAACATGATCCGACGGTGTAACCTTTGTTTACGTGTCAATGGAGGCATTTTCGAAAATCTACTGTAATTGAAATTGTGCTAATGTGTTGTCTCTTGGCCATAAAAAAATGGAAAAGTGTTTGTTGGTTTAATTAATTTGCCGCCAGAGAAATCTTCCTCTACCGGTTTAAATACTCCTCATAGGAAGAAATGACATCAGGGAAAAATATTTGTTTTGATATCCCCTACAAATTCACAGAGTTTGTCGGTTTAAATGCTCTCCACCCTGTACATGTTCATATCGCTATCCTATGACATCTCAGTGTATAGGTTGAAGAGTAGCGATGTAGATTCAGATTTTGAATACTATCTCCAGGATTTTATTAATAATCATTGTTTTTCGTTGTTAGTGACATCGTTAGTACTGTATAACAAGGACCCATTACAACACGATTCTGTAGCAATTTAATGGAAGTCACTGCAGATCTAAGCTACGACATTAGGACTTGGCACTGAATGCAGTTGTCGCGTCCCGGCACAGCCTCACTATACCAGAATGAAGTAAGTGCGAACTGCATAGCGCAATCGGGACGTTAATGACAATGGGTTGGTTAGAAATTTCTGTCCACCTTTATATCGGAGATGAGAGGGAGAGAATCTCCTTGGTTAGAAGCAAATAAGATTCCTGAAAATAGGTTAAAGAATTGCAATTGGCAGAAAAGATTGGTTAGTTTCTATCAAGTTTATTCTCACATATACTTACGTGAGGTGTTGGACCATAAACTCCTTAGTAAGATTCAGTCTATTTATTCGGACTTGCTACTTCAAAGCTAATTGCCGGTATATATAAGAAACAAGTACAAAGGAATCACTTGTTCTTGGTTTGCACTGAACTCTCTCTAAGTAATTGAGACAAAGACTGACAGCCTCTGTTCTACACTGTTCTAATGAAACTCTAAAAATCCTACTTGACCTGGAGTTCCTGAGTGTTCACCAGAGTCTATCACCGTCTTCTCGTAGTTGAAGTCTTTATCAGCTGTATCGGCTGATAAGGGCCTACTCGGCCCCGCTGGCGTCGCACTGTGGAATCTCCAACCTGCCGGCACTGGCTCTGAATCTGCATCTGAATCTCTGCTTCTAGCTATTCCGCTGCTTGGCCTTCTATTTCGTTTCTCACGTACTTGGGTGCACACGAGTTAATTTGTTTCACACGACCCTTTCATTTCTAAGTGATCGGATTGCACAAGAATGCCTATGGTTCCACATGACACTCTCGTTTCTAATTGGTCGGCTTGCGCAAGAATGCCTTCGGTTTCACACGACACTTTCGTTTCTAGCTGCACACAACTTCATTTGGTTCCACACGGGTCTTTTCCGCACGCGACTGACACTCTCTCTTGCTGTATTATCGCACTGGTATTTGCGCAAGTTTGATTCATGCTCCTTCCTCTGGCAGGAAGTCAAACACTAAGTTATTTGATCAACAAGCCATACATGACAGCCTCCGCCGCTTATTTATTTATTTATTGTTCCGAGGGACCAAATTAAGGAGAAGTCTCCATGGTCATGGAACGAGTCAATACATGAAATTATAACACGATATTAGAAACAGATAAAATGAAATATAAAAAAAAAACATATTCAGGAGAAAAGTCGTAAGTTTAAATAAAGAAAATCAACAATGTAACACTGGAATTTGCTTAATTTTTTAGCTCTTCCAGGAGCTCCTCGACAGAATAGAAGGTGAGCCATGAGGAAACTCTTCAGTTTAGACTTAAAAGAGTTTGGGCTACTGCTAAGATTTTTGAGTTCTTGTGGTAGCTTATTGAAAATGGATGCAGCAGAATACTGCACTCCTTTCTGCACAAGAGTCAAGGAAGTGCATTCCACATGCAGATTGGATTTCTGCCTAGTGTTAACTGGGTGAAAGCTGCTAACTCTTGGGCGTAGGCTAATAATGTTAACAACAAACGACATTAAAGAAAATATATACTGTGAGGGCAAAGTCAGAATTCCCAGACTATTGAATAGGGGTCGACAAGAGGTTCTCGAACTTACACCACATATAGCTCGAACAGCCCGTTTTTGAGCCAAAAATACCCTTTTTGAATCTGCAGAATTACCCCAAAAAATAATACCATACGACATAAGCGTATGAAAATATTCGAAGTAGACTAATTTTCGTGTTGAACTGTCACTTATTTCAGATACTGTTCTAATGGTAAGTAAAGCAGCATTTAGTTTCTGAACAAGATCCTGGACATGGGCTTTCCGCAACAGCTTACTATCTATCCGAACGCCTTGTGGACTATTTCTTAATGTCGGCTGGCTGTTTGCCTATGGAGCCTGGACTTCTATTATGGCCACAAAAGCAAGAATGAAAATTAAAATTTTCTACGGTCACAGCACAGTGTGTTGACAACCGCACCTACTGTGTGGGTCGCTGTGAAACAAGTAGGATACTGTAAAGAACCGCTTGCGGCAGCTGTAAGTGTTGCTACAAAAGGGCCCGACTTAAATGCTAAGGCCCGCGCCGGGTGCTCGGAGAAGTCTTGACCTCCGCTTCGTGAGCTGGATTGCCTGCCGCGGGCGGCGGCGTTACGGTGTTTACCGGCGTGGCTCATTACGGCGGGGCCGGTGGGGGGCGGCGGGGGCGGTGGGGGCGGTGTTGACGCGGCAATTAGCGGCCGTCCAGGCCCGGCAAGCGCGCCGCTAAGACGCCGCCGCACCAATTAAGGAGGCGGCGCGCTGACGTCACGCCCGGTGACGAGCTGTCGCAGCGGCCGCCGCATCGGGCACGGGCGGGCTGCGGGCTGCGAGCCGCTCGCTGCGCCGGCGGCGACTCGCCGGCTCAGCCGCCCGGCCGGTGAATGGGCGGAGCGCGCGCCATTGTGCGCCGCCGTTCGCCCCGCTGGATTCCGCATTTCTGCTCCCGGAAATCGACCGAGGCTTTTAATCACCAGCTACCTTCCCGCGAGCGCCCGAGTGCCAAATAAAACGGCAGCTTCTGGAATCGAAACGGGTTTTACGGCGTGCGAGCGCGTAGCTGCACCACTCCGCCGTAGCAGTGCTTTCTCCGGTATTCCTGTTCTTTTACCACGAAAGATATGTAAATGACTGCAACAATAATAATTTTTGTATAAATAAAAATGGATTCGCCATTTGATTTTTATTATTGTAGGGTTCCGTACACTAATACACAAAAATGGAACTACATTACTGGCCATTGCCTGGTGAAACGTTGTTGTGATGCCTCGTGTACGGAGGAGAAATGCGTACCATCACGTTTACGACTTTGATAAAGGTCGGATTGTAACCTATCGCGATTGCGATTCAAAATGTACTAAATTTTAGGTTAAAAATGGTTCAAATGGCTCTGAGCACTATGGGACTTAAGATCTGAGGTCATCAGTCCCCTAGAACTTAGAACTACTTAAACCTAACTAACCTAAGGACATCACACACATCCATGCCCGAGGCAGGATTCTAACCTGCGACCTTAGCGGTCGCGCGGTTCCAGACTGTAGCACCTAGAATCTCTCGGCCACTCCGACCGGCTATATACTGTCCCAGTGGTTTCGATAATACTTATAAAAACAGTAGTACTAACTAAAATTTATGTTACGTTGACATAGATATATTTACTTCCAATATCAATGGTCTCGTTAACATGGCCACTATATAAAATAAAAATAAAATCATTTCAGTCGGCCGCGGTGGTCTCGAGGTTCTAGGCGCGCAGTCCGGAACCTTGCGACTGCTACGGTCGCAGGTTCGATCCTGCCTCGGGCATGGATGTGTGTGATGTCCTTAGGTTAGTTAGGTTTAAGTAGTTATAAGTTCTAGGGGACTGATGACCACAGCTGTTAAGTCCCATAGTGCTCAGAGCCATTTTTGAACTCACTCATCAAAATCTATACGGCACTTGTGGTTGGAACAGAATAATGAAATTCGACAAGAAGGAATGTTTCACAGCACAAGTGAAGAAAAACTCAGAAAAATGTTAATATGTAATTACGTTACAAAAAATATCTTTTGCCATTTGTTGAGCATATGTGTGTCTGTCCGTCTGTTAAAACCCCTTTGTCTCACGAAAGGGTACAGGTATCATGTTAAAATTAAGTTCAGGTACCCAACGTCTACGGTCCTTTGGCGGTGTAAAGTGTTTACCTTTCTAAGTCATTGCATTCAAAAGATAGCGGCATTTATACCACATATTTCGATACTTGTTAACTCGCGCATCAAGATCTACTGTGTAATTCCCGTTGTCTTGCACTCATACAATTTGGCAAGTAGCAAGTCACAGTAAGAGTAAAGGAAAAAACCTTAAAATGTTAATTCGAGATTATAACAAATAAAATATACTTTGCCATTTATTGTCCCTCTGTCTGTCTGCTTGTCCTTCGTTAAGACCCTATGTGTCACATATTTTGATACAAACTCATTAGAAAAACCAACAGATGAAATATCTAGACCAGTGGTGGTCGGTCTGGTTCCTCCCGCCAACTAGGGCGTTATTCCAGTTTGCATGCTGGGCGGGAGGCAGCAGTGGTTTCAAAAACATTTTCATCAGGTTTTCATGAAATTTTGACGTAAGAGACCTGGTAAGTATCTATTATAAGCTTTAGCTTGCCTTAACTGTGCTTTATACATTTTATAAAGTAAAGCTGCGTCCCTTCTTTATAAATCACCATTACTATGAAACCACCGCGCGGTTCGAGGCTCCTTGCCACGGCTCGAGCGACTCCCCCCGTCGGAGGTTCGAGTCCTCCCTCGGACATGTGCGTGTGTGTTGTCCTTAGCGTAAGTTAGTTTAAGTTAGATTCAGTAGTGTGTAAGCCTACGGACCGATGACCTCTACAGTTTGGTCCCATAGGAACTTACCAGAAATTTCCAAATTTTACTGTGAAACCGGTGAGCAGTTAGAAAAGTTTGCTATTAACAGAGATACTAAAGTGGGCCGTGGGTGGAAAGGGTGACCACACCTGATCTAAACATATTATAGGGGTGGGCGTGGGGGGGGGGGGGGGTAGCGGTGGTGGTGGTTTTAGCGTTAGTCCAGAGGCGTTGGAATCGAATTTCGGCTGGAATACGGATTTATCAGTTTTCGTTTTAGCCTAGCCTCCACCTCTCGACGTTATAAAGAGTAGTCAGAAACAACGTGTGGTTCGGGTTCAACGTTGAGCTGTAGGTCCACTTTCCCCACTTCGATAAATGGTGTAGGTTAGGGGCACGGAAATCACCGAAGAGGCGTCAAATTGAGTCTTGTGCCTGGCTGTTGAGCCAAGCGAAACCATTCAGATGGTTCAAATGGCTCTGAGCACTATGGGACTTAACTTCTGAGGTCATCAGTCCCCTAGAACTTAGAACTATCTAAACCTAACTAACCTAAGGACATCACACACATCGATGCCCGAGGCAGGATTCGAATCTGCGATCGCGCACTTACAGACTGTAGCGCCTAGAACCGCTCGGCCAGTCCGGCCGGCCCGCGAATCCATTATTATTTTCTATACACAGAATTAAGAGTGCACCGAACACTCAGAGCGTGAGTCGTACTCGCGTTTGTTTGGTTTTTTCTTCTGGACGTACTATTGCCATTTCGGCTTAGTAGCATTTTCAAGTGATTGTACTCATTTTAGTTTTAATAAAGTATTACATCACAATTTATGACATGAAAAATGTATCGAGCCCTCCTCAATTAACGTTATAGAGGATAATAAGGCAAAAGGGTGGACGCTGTTAATTTTCAACACTTTACACCGTATAATAGGAGTATGTTCGCCATAGGAAAGAAAAAAATTAAAAAAATAAAAAGAAAGCAGCCAAGGGTTTACAAGTGATAGGCGTATCACGAAAGTCTTAACATGTTTGCCCTCTATCTACAAATGCCATTTAATAAAAGAATAAATAACTCGTTTCCTAGCCATAAACCCTTGGCAACCAGTAAAGTTCTCGTAACGCCTATACTGTTACCAATAACGCTACTGAAGACCTAACTACCAAGTATATACTTTCCTTGTGATGTCATACAGAATTATTTGGATCCTTGGGTAAAATATTGGCAGCCTACTAGATCATAATATCTCCATTTCGTCTAATAAAGTGCCATTAGTGTCATTAACACGACGATTCCTGTAAGATGAAATAATGAATACGATGTTGTTGAAGTGTACTACGACATATAATTCAACTAATTTGGAAAGGATATTGATGGTATGCCACCTACCGAAAGGTACGACCTTTCACTGTGTAGCCTGCTATGCTGTATTTATATATAATGCTGAAATATGTATGTTGCTTGCAAAATCACAAGACATTGCATTTTGCATTTAACGTGTCCTGAAGTGGATAAAATAACAGTTAAAAAGCGAAGGCATTAGACCATTGCCCATGAGCATATCTCCTAACAAATTAGGTTTTTTTTCTTAAATGTAAATACATATAAAAGATATTAGTTTAGACGTTGGGTACACCTTATACACATCACTGTTTTATATTTACCCAAACCTCTCTGCATCGTGAGGGTAATTGTAGTTGTAATTTACACATATACAGCGAACACGATTTCTTGATGTCACCTCTATTCCTAGCGCTGGTCTACATCTGTAACTATAATTATTTTTATGGTGCCTTCATTTTGCACATAAAGTGTATAAATATTCGTTTTATAAATTCAAACATATTTTTCCTTTTTTTTTCATTCTGGGCTAGAAGAAGTCTTGTCATAACTGCGGGACCACCGAGTCTTACGTCACTAGGTAGCTAACATTTTTCAAAACTAAAGATCTGTAGTTTACACAATTCTAATTTTATCGAAGTTTGGTCGGCGAAGAAATACTATGGAAACTTGCTAGAGAACAATAAAAAATAGAAAAATATTAGCAACTTCGTGCTGGTTTCATTTAAAAATGTCGTTTACGAAAGACGTGGAGTACAACCTAAAGACGATTTTACGAAGATCTCTTAAATGT
Source organism: Schistocerca serialis cubense (assembly GCF_023864345.2). Taxonomy (NCBI): domain Eukaryota; kingdom Metazoa; phylum Arthropoda; class Insecta; order Orthoptera; family Acrididae; genus Schistocerca; species Schistocerca serialis. The sequence continues at coordinate 1,083,269,170 of NC_064639.1, forward strand.
ATGGTGTCTCAGGCAACTTACAGATCACTCGTTTCCGAAAAAGATTTGTTTCATATTGCCCATTCTATATTACGAAATGATATTTAAGACCACCAGTGAGAAAACTACACGAAATACGAAATTTATGCCTCTGTTGCAAGAAGATCGAGACCAATAATATTAATCGTTGCCCCTGTGTCGAAGATCAGTGCTCGCGTTTTCCAAACCTAACGCCTGTTCTCACTCAGCCTATAACAGAAGTAAAATAACTGTTTCAGTCATAAATTCAGTACATACTGTTTGCCAATTCTAACTTTCTGTGCTACTACCTACGGCTTCTGCATACAGTAACAACCGGCTGTTGCATCATCTCCGTAGAGATCGTCTTTCAGTGCGAGAAAAGTAATGTGTAATGCCTCTGAGAGAATATTCAAAAAATAAATTAGTAAATAAGAAGTTGTCACTTGTTTATTCATCGTTAATAAGTAATACCGAATTCAAAACCCTGCAGTACAACATTTACAAATTTTAGTTATGCTTTGCCTGTTGGATATGAATTAGTTACTATCCAAAAAGCGTCTAAGACATGAAACGCATACTTTCGCTGATTTGTCATGTTCTGGCTGCGGTCCTCAGCTCGAAGACTGTAATAACGTATTTCTTCAAGCTAGTCTATCCTGTGCTATCCTCTTCATCTGTGCAAAATAACTGGTCGTTACAGCTACTTGAACCTGCGTACATTAGTCGAGTCTTGGTCTACCTATACAATTTTTAGTCCCCACACTCCTCTCTATTACCAAACTGACCTTCATTGGGCTTCTTGATGCTTCATATGAACCTATCCTTCCTTGTACTCAAGCTGTGCCACACTTCTTCTTTTCCCCAGTTTCAGTTTTACTCTATCTACCAATTTAATCTTCAGCATTCTTCCATAGCACCACAAAAGCAAAGCTTGTAGTTCTTTCTCTGTTCCGTTTGTCGTCCACGCTTCTCTTCCGTATAAAGTAAGTTTCCAGATGAATACCGTACACCCAGAATATAAGTTTTAAAACTTAAATTTACATTAACTGCTAAAATGTTTCTCCTTTCCAGATACACGTGTTTTACTGTTGACAGTCTGCATTTTATATCCTCTCTACTTGGGCCATCGTTAGTTTTGCTATCTACACAGTAAAATTTGTCTACAACTTTTAGTGTCTCATTCCCTAACTAGAGCCCATCGTCTTCTGTTCCAGTTGTTCAACAATTCTGTTATTCAATACGCTATCCATTTCGTTCAGCAGTTCTCTACCGTCACTGATAGAATTAATTGCAGCGGCAACGACAGACCTTAAAGTTTTTATTTCTTCTGCCTCAACATTATTTTCATTGCTGAATTTCTCTTTGATCTCCTTTGTTGTTTGTTCTATTTTCTGATTGAGTTTTAGATGAGACACGCTATAAGCCGGTCTCACTTCCTTCTCAACTAATGCCTCCCTTTCAGTTCCTAGATTCTTACAACTGATGTCTGGCTTTCGCTCCCTCTGCTCTACCCATGATTAATTGATAATTCCAAAGAGCGTAGCAATCTTAACTAAGTATCTTTTCGAATATTGTTCCTGAGAGAAAAGAGATCGATATTAAGCAGTGTTTATCAGCGCTGCATAGCGGGGCGCTCCTCGATGCGCTCTCTGCAGCCGTCATCATGGAATGGTGTGAAGATGATCTTACCACGATCGAAACCGGTCACCCAATTAATAAATTTTAAATTTTAACAACACTCATGCGATGTTAGACTGTTCTTTATTTAAAAAACGTTTACACTTAATTAAGTTAATGAAGACAATTCTCCCATAATTTGTTAAGTTTTAGGATGAACTAATGTAGCAGTCAACGGAGGTAATTCATTAATTGCACATTCAACTCTAGCAAATACAGTTTTTACATTAGTGTGCGTATTTTTCAGACGATAACTCTACTATGCGGACACCGGCTACGTTCCTGAGGAGACAGCAGGGTGTCAAAATATTCAGAAGCAGCGGTCTCCAGTCACTGCAAGCGCTCAATATGTCAAACAAAGGCAGCTTACCAGCGTCTGGGAGACTCACCAGCAACCCAGTACAATCATTCTTATTTAAAAAGGTGAGCTGAGATACGTCCACGGAAAAAAACGACCTATTTAAAAACTATTTTGTTGAGGTATAATTTTTCACAATATTGTGGCGTACATGCCGAGAATAATATGAGTGAGAAGTGAGAAGTTTGTGACACAGTGTATAACGACTATCGAACACTTTAAGAAGGTTAAATACGTAGGCTTCCACGGCCAGAGTCAGTTGACATAGAGATTGTCTGAGTATCGTACCGCGTCATAATGTAAAAAACCGTGGCCGAAACGTTGATTTCTCCAGAATAGTTTCTTTACATTATGGCGCGGTACTATACTAAGAAAAACTTTATGTCAACTTTAAGAAGTTCATGTGATATAATTACACAGCCTTGGTTGATTCTTTTTCAGAACGATCTATTTCACTCATTGTATAATCCCGACCATCTTCAGGTTATCTGAATTAATGAAAAACCAAAAAATCACAAAAATACATACTACAGCTTAAAGTATTTTAGTGTGTACGTAGGAAAAGGAATCGTATTTGCAAAGGGAACTATGTTAAATAATTATGATATAAATAAAGTGTACTGACGTTCCCGTAATGCCATCGTGTTGCGAAGAAAGGTGAGAAATGTTTCTACCTCGCAACGTTCTCTGAATCTTATCCAATAAGCTTTCATCTTAAACTGTAATACTTGCCATAAGGCTACGATGACACTGCCTCACTAAGGAAAGTAAATTTCCTTTCTTGTGAAAAAATGTCGTCTCTGTAAGGATTATCGAAACTGAGTGCATTATGCAATTATGAGGAACGTGCGACAATCCGATATATTTTCTTTTTTATTCGGTTAGTACTGTCGTCACAACTTTTGTTACTACTTTGTGCACTCATTACACTCGCCTCCATACATTTACTAAAACAATTTAGTTTGTTATATATTCTCACTTCACTTCTTTGTCACGTCATTCATCATATTGGTTCTCAGATTAGTAATAACTTTTGCATATTTCCGTCTTTTCTGAACGTACATCATAATGAATAAAATTCAACAGATCTACATCTGAAATTGTTCTTCTACTGGAATTATTAGCTTTCTTTGTCGCAAGAAACTAAATACGTTATTTGAATGAATTCACCGTATGTTAAGTATTGTATTATCTGTGTACATAACCCATACTGCAGAACGCCTGTACTTTATGTGCAGACTCTTTCGCCGGGCCCAACGCAAGAGATGCCCCAGACGGTGGAAAGATAGATTCATTTGCAAATGAAAGTGTTCTGCCCTATTTTGTTACCTCGAAGTGGATGCTACATTTCGATGTTTTTGTAGTAATGCCATTTCTACAATAAATAGTAATTCTCATGTGGATTCGATCAAAAGACGGCACGTGCAAACATAAGCATTCGACCATTTTTGTAATTTATGGCTATCGAGTGGCTGCATGGTCGTAATCTTATTCCACTGTCACTACGTTTACGTACAACACATCTTCTGAAAGACGAAAGCCGAATTTCAGTAACCATTTTTCGGTGCCGTGTTTACATGTTAAGAGCTGAAGCTAATGTGCTAGCCCAGTTAAATATGGCGTCTGTAAATCGGTTGTTCAAGTTTATTATTTAGTCACCACAATTGCTGTATCTGTTTGCTTAAATACTAGAGGTATATAGTTTCATTCTGAGTCTAATATTTCTGCTTTTCCTTCATTGCACAATGAGTCACTCCGTCCATATTAGCCGAATAGTTTGGAAACAAGACGCAATCCGACAGCCCAAGCACGTATCAAAAACGATTGTGTCGTATATGGGATCCAGAATCGACCGTGAATGTGGAAAACCCGCAGCTAGCAACGGATTTCCAGAATAGATTTTGGAGTGTTTACGTGACCAACCAGAAGCGGTATTGGCAATTCGGTTTACGAAATCCGGTTTTGGAAGCGCGTGTAAACATAGAGGATAATTCACTAAGTCTGTGTTTCGCCCTGCGTTTCCTTCCGCTTTCTGAAAGAAGCCTTTGAGGGGTTTAAGTAATTAGAGTTCATAAGCTCAGCATACAGTATTCACCAATAAATGTATATTATAACCGGTGTACAGAAAAAAGTAGTAATTACTGTCAACTTTCTCTGAACATTTTAGATCTAACAAATAAGAGGCCCGTGAATGAACACGAACATATTCTTAAGATGTGCAAGTTATGTGATTTCCATTTTAAGAAAGAACGCTTGTCGGAAATGTACGATAGCTGTGATGGCTTAAAATTGTTTTTGTTAAGAAATTTCGGAATTAATAATTTTTCCGGTGAGGTTTTAGAAGACGGAAAGTTAGTAAAGTCTCTACGGATCTGACTGTCAAATTCATACGTTTACCAGCTGCACAGTAGCTAGGTGCTGGCAGAAGTATACCGAATGAAAATATTTAAACACATAAAATGGTACAAAAATGTGTATCCAGACAGAAAATTTTTCGAGCAACATTTGGAAATACAAAATCCCTCAAATGCTTACTTAGTGGCCTGTTAAATAGAACAAGAATAAGGCTTTATTAGCTTTTCATTCAGCCTAAAAGGGCGATGAAAAGTAAGAAGCTACTGAAAGACGTCAATACTACCCGCCCTTTCACGCAGTAAAGATCGGGTCTTAGAGATTTAAAATGTTTGACTCCTCCTTCCGGTTTCGTACACATATTTTTCTTAAGACGGCTGCACAGTTGAGAGTTCCCTATGCGCAGACAACCCGCTTATCATTCTGCCGACAGCATCACACTATTTGTATCATGTGGAAAGAACCATTTCGAATTATGGTCGTGATAGATCTATTTCGTTTCTAAACACTCGCTACAGATTTTGATAGTAACAAATATCCTATAAGATTTTCTGAAAACAACGACGAAATCTCTTGGGGACACTTAGGAGCCACTTCACAATACAGTATTAAATGCTAGAGTCAGTGCTGGATACAAAATGGGCTCTACGAAATCTAGCAAGCTAACCACCTGGGGTGATAGGAAGGCGGTTAGTTTGTATTTTTAATCCTTCCGCTTACCGAAACGTGAAAGTTTTCATATTTATCACATATTTCTGAAATACGATTGTGAATAAATGGGGATGGGGGTATTGTAGATACAATACGGAATATGGGTTTCACCCATAGAAACATATTAGCCGTTAGCAGTTAACTTGTGGCTCATTGACCATCGGCACAAGTTTACAAAAATCTGCTTCTAATTTCAATAAAGGAATTAGGTATTATTTACTACGGTTCCTGAACGTATTTACCGATTTTTGATGAGCCGAATTGCTCATAATCCTCTTTTCTGAACACTCTTCCTTTGAAGCTCTTGCCATAATTCTACCGGAACGAACAGAAATGGGAATTTAAGGAGAGACTGAAATTTAAGTGTCACGCGTCAAGACAATTTCCTATGAATTCATGCTTATACATTTCCAGATTACATCAATAACAGTTGAACGAATTTAGGTGGAATGCTACACCTTGTAGATTAAATTTCAGTACTGCTAGTACTATTATGTCAAGTATTTTACTAATATTATTCCCGGAATTATTATCACTGATTGGGACTTTACAAGTCTTACAAATATGCACTTCCCGAGTTTCTTCATCCTGCATCGTTGCATTTAATAAAGTGCTCACGTATCACTGTTCCATAACATTGATTTTCAGTAAAGCCAAACACAAGACTTTTTCACAGTGCGGCATTGAATGTTTGCAGAATATGAGAAGAAAGAAGAGTTTCGTTTGTCATGCAGTTGGGTGAAATGTGTACTGTAGCTATCACAATTTGTGTATTGCGTCATGAAGCGCCAGTGAAAAGTTCCGTTGACCCGCGGTCACTGCACCAGACATGAATTTCCAGAGGACAGCGTTTAATGATTAACTGTTTAGTCAAGGACAGATACGTTGGTACCACTACAACGAAATTCGCGTATTGACCCCAAAGTAGCTTTTTTATCAGCGTTCGTAAATCCATTATTTCTAGTAAAATGTTCAGCTATTTGGAAACTATCATTTCGCTGGTACCGTATTTTCTTTTTGTAGTTTCTGTGCATGTAACATAGCCTGCAATTATTGTCGTTCCAGTTACTATAGGCTAAGAACGAAGTTATGGACGTATTATAGATAAAGAGACATTGGCTTAATTCACTTACACCTCTTATCCGTGTAGTTTCTTGGTTGCTCATAGGAAGATATACTAATAAGAGACACAGAATTATAATAATATCTTTACAAACAATCAAAACTGTAAAAAGAATGTACAAGGAAAAAATTGGAAAAATTTACCAATTTGAATAGATAACAATATTCTCATCTTGTATTATAATTTTGGACTGCTGTCTTCGATACGGAATATTATGACTTGGCTATTGTAGAGTAATATTCATCCAGACGTCTACAGGAAGCAATTCTCTTATTAGAAGATCAATGTCAAAACAAGTATTATTTCTGAGAATGGAAAATGGTTATAGCATCGAATAGGAAACGTTAATTTCTCATTGTATTCGATGAATTGTTACTGAGAATATGTAATACAATATTCAAGAGTTATGTTAAATTGTCACAACTAAGCACTGATGCTATTAACTAGTAGTTTTGTGTTATTCGTCATATGATGTAAGATTCAGATGGACGTAAAACTGTAATTGTTCTTATACGAATTATCTAACAAAAAAAGAATGCGATACAGTGAAATGATAGTATACCTTTCACGAGAATCGCGGGCAGTAAGCGTCAGTACTAAAGTAAAATAATCTGTTTTCCCTGTGTTACGATGAAATTTCAGCTATTCTCTTTAATTGTGTTACATTGCAGTCTAGGTAATAGCTAAACAATGGATATCCTGTTTGTTTTCATGAAAATCGCCTGTGTTTGAACCTAAATTTATGTTCAAACAAAGCGATAAATATCTTACTTTTTATTTAGAGAGTTTTCCATTGAAGACGTTTTATAGACTAATACCTCGCAAAAAAGTGTACGTGTTAACTTTAAATTCAGTGCTTTTGAGAAAAGTGAAGAATGGAGAAGCACACATCGTTGGTTTCCGAGGAGCAATGCACCTGAGCTAAATCCGGACCCGGTGGGGAAGCTTAAGCCTGTGGAAAGCGTTGTAGATAAAAAGAAACCTTTCAAATTTAGTGACTGCTTACTTCGAGTATTTATTTATATTATAAACAGACTGTGACAGTACCCAACATAAGTATGTGTAAAGTTAAATGCTTATGCTTGCTTTTGAGGCGGACATTTTAATGTAGAAACGGCGGCTTCTAGGTTTTTTGTCGCAAAATTTAAAAATATTGGAAATTTATAGAAGTATTTTGGCAAGTCGAGTACTGGTGTCAAAGCGGTAGCTCATCTTGTGCACTTGTTGGTCTCTTAGCTGTAGCTCGCCTTGTGCACGTGTTGGTTGCACAGGTTGCAGCCTGCTGGGGACGCTTTAAAGAGGCACTGTCGGCGGCTGGCAGGCGTCTTGAAGCGAGCAGCAAACAGCGGCGCCTGCAGGGTGGGGGTGGGTGGGACGAGAGGAGAGGCTAATGGATAATCGATAGCCTCAAGACACAGTTACACGCCGAGCGGCGGCCGGGCGTTCGCCCCTACTGTTCGCCGATGGGTCACCCGTATCCTCCGGCAGGCCTACTCGTAAACACGCCGCCCTCCATAAAGTGTTTACTCTCGGATTCATGTACGCTGCATAAATGTTATTTATTAATCCGAAGCGATCGTGGAAACTGAATAGTGCCAATCGAAACAAATGCTGACATTTAATATTTAAACGGTGTTGGAAAGGTTAGCCGTTCTGCTGGTAACTCGAATGTTGCGGTTCTACTCCCTTCTCGGTCATCGACGCATACGTTCATCCTGAGGGCTGCTATATGATGCCGAACGTTTACCCATGGCGGCATCAGCACTTTGTTGTTGTTGTGGTCTTCAGTCCAGAGACTGGTTTGATGCAGCTCTCCATGCTACTCTATCCTGTGCAAGCTTCTTCATCTCCCAGTAACTACTGCAACCTACATCCTTCTGAATCTGCTTAGTGTATTCATCTCTTGGTCTCCCTCTACGTTTTTTACCTTCTACGCTGCCCTCTAATACTAAATTGGTGATCTCTTGATGCCGCAGAACATGTCCTATCAACCGAGCCCTTCTTCTAGTCAAGTTGGGCCACAAACTTTTCTTCTCCCCAATTCTATTCAATACCTCCTCATTAGTTATGTGATCTACCCATCCAATCTTCAGCATTCTTCTGTAGCACCACATTTAGAAAGCTTCTATTCTCTTCTTGTCTAAACTATTTATCACCCACGTTTCACTTCCATACATGGCTACACTCCATACAAATCCTCAATGTTAACAAATTTCTCTTCTTCAGAAACGCTTTCCTTGCCATTGCCAGTCTACATTTTATATCCTCTCTACTTTGACCATCATCAGTTATTTTGCTCCCAAAATAGCGAAACTCCTTTACTACTTTAAGTGTCTCATTTCCTAATCTAATTCCCTCAGCATCACCCGACTTAATTCGACTACAATCAGCACATTATGTAAACCAATTGCAGTGGAACCGTGCTGTTAAGCCTGTTTTTCACTACTGCACTGTTGTAGTTTATTTTCATCAGTCTTCTGACTGGTTTGATACAGCATGCCATGATTTCTTTTCCTGCATCAATCTCTACATCTGATAACATTACCTAGATAGAACGCCCTCAGTTATTTGTCGTATATACTCTGTGTCTTACCATCCAATTTGTCCATTCTGCAACTACAGTTCGTACTACGAAAGTTATTAATGTTCTGTCATCCTGTCCTCTCTTATAACTTGTATTTTCCATTACTGCTTTTGTCGGCGATCATGGAGAGATCCACATGCATTCTCTTATCAGCCCACTCCATTTCTTACATCCTTCTATAACAACACACCTCAAGTTCTTTTATTCACTTCTTTTCCGGTTTTCTCACAGTCCGTTATTCACCGGCATATAGTTCTAGGCTCCAGATGTGTATTATGCGAAGTCTATATCGCAAGTAAATATTCTCCAGTAAATTTCTTTTTGGGCGGGATCCTTTCCTCACATGTTCCAGTCTATTTCGTGGATTATCAGTGTTTCGTACTTCATGTGTTACGTTAATTTCGAGGTAAAAAATTTCCTTCACCTGTACCTCGTACTTTTACGATGTTGAAGCTATGTTTGTCACTAATCTCATTTCTATACTTTATTTGTAATTCAATTATGTGACAATTATTACAGTTTCTTTTGAATTTTTTGGCACAAAACACGTTAAACGAAACGTCAAAGACTGCCCTGACATTGGTTTTTCCCGGCTTCTTGTGCAACGCTTGGAAGCTGTGTGCAGCTTCCACAACCCCTATAAATCAGGGTAATGAGAAACAGAAAATTGAAAGAGATATCAGGCAAGAATATTCTTTACCACGGAAGCTATTCTCAGGAGTCCTAAATGTTTCAGGATTCCTAAAATGACGAAACGAAGACTAGACACATGCAAATGGAGCGAATCTGAACCGTAATCTTATTTCAAATGACACTCCACTATTCCCTCTATTGTAGATTAACGCCATCAACAAACTGATGAACGACGTATGCCAAATTAAAAATACCCCTGAAAATCAGTCAAAGTAAGACTTAAATAATGTAGTACGAATGATTTAAAAAATTCTCCGTGTGGTTATCTGCTGAAGTAGCTGTTTTATATAAGCTGTTTTTGTTTGCATTTTTCTGTGTTAAGTGTACTACAAATAAAGGTTTTTTTTTAAATTACCGCTACTAGTCACAAACTTTGTCGACTATTGTATTACTTATTTACTTTGCAGCATGTTTCGAGGGAATACCTCATATTCTGGCTAAATGGCATTTCAAAAACAATTTTACAATAAGATCATACTGATGTTACATAGTCTTTTCGCAAATGCTGTGGTTATCCACACCAACGACAATGCCTTGTAAATAAACATTAAACGTGTTTGGTATTACAGTCCCTCAAATTGAAGTACGTTTAAGAGAGAGACAGAAAAAAAATAACAATTGAAAATAGTAGAGGTTTAGAATGAAGTCGTAGTAGCAGTCGATGAGTTTTGTGTTTACACGGCAGATGAGGACTGCGGCTGAACGGACATTAAAAAAGAAAAGAAAGGCCACTTACAAGAATAAAAATGGTATGGAACGGTTTTAGTAAACTTGATAGGGTTTTGACGACTAAGCATACGAAGCTTCTAAAGCATACGATTAATGTGTGTATAAGTTCTGACATACAGCATTGAGACACAGACTGGTAATGTGAAAACTGTCCCTCGTTTAGCAAGGCAACTTAGATCACTTAATAAACGCAAGTCTTGCTGTTTGTATACCAATTGCGTAGGTTCCTTTCGGACATGCTGATGAAACCTCATTTTCAGCAATGATATACAACCGCTCACTCTATGAATGATCCGTACCTAAAGACTGAAAGTTGCACGTGTCACACCAATCCACAAGAAAGGAAATAGAAGCAACTTACTCAGTTATCAAGCAGTAAGACTGAGAGCGATTTTTATAGGATTTTGGAACACGTAATAGAACTAGCGCGGATTCAGAAAATAACGTTACTGTGGAACACAGTCAGCACTTTATCCGCAAAAAGCGGTGACTGCAACCGGCAGGGGAGCTCAAGTACATTTCACATTTCTAGATTTCCAAGACACTTTTGAAACGATATTTCACACGCGCCTTCTAATCAGATTACATGGCTAAGGAGTATCGTTTCAGTTGTGCGACTGGATTCGTGATTTACTGTCAGATATGTCACAGTTAATAGTAGGTGGCGGGTGGTCATTTAGTGAGAAATAAGTGATAAACGTCGTGAAAGAAATGTTTCCAGAGCCGGCGATTATTTATTTCCGTTTTACTTTTATTTTGCTTACTTCGTTGTTTCGGGTGTGCACCCATTCTCAAGAAAAATGTTGAATGCGTTAACTATTATATTTTGGGTTACAGTCATTTTCATTGGCACTCCATTTTTGGCCGGACCTGAAAGCATTAACCAACCACGAACTGCCCATGAAAATGACTGAAATCCAAAACATATGTAATTATTAGGGGTTAAATTTACTTGAGAATGGGTACACAGCGGAAACAACATAGTACACAAAAGAAAAATGCAATGGAGGTATATTATAGTCATTGCAGAAAACTTTCTTCTTAATGAAATGGAGCTATATTACAGTCATTGCAGAACACTTTCTTCTTTAAGACGTTTGTCACGTGACAGGTGAAACAAGTGATATGTGGGGATTCCCAAGCAAGCGTTTTAGGCCCTCTGCTGCTCTTACTGTTTAATATGAGTACTACAAAAATCCGATAACTTTGGTTACACGAACATCACTCAGATTTAAAGATTGTCGATTCAACTAAACACCTCTAAAAACCTAGGGATTACAATTACCATATAAAACAAATGAGGAAGGAACAGACCAATTTGGAGGAGGTAGCGATGACTGTGATGGAAATGAAATAGAGGTGTGCGGGACGTATATTCAGTTGCATAGATGGTGGATTGCTGGTATCCAAGAGGTAAGGGCACGGGGGGGACGGACTGAGGGGTGCCTGGTAGAATTATTCTACGTTGTAGCAAAAAGAAAGGAATAACTACTGCTTACCACGAGAAATGCCTGTTTCTCTTTCTCATTTTGCTACCGATATAGGAAATGGAAAATTCGTTTACCTTTCAGCTTTACTGGAATTATTCGTTATGACATTTAATTTTCTGATATTTTCTATGCTGCAGATCTGACCGGAAAGAAAATATTTCACATTGGAGCAACATTTTTTAGACTGTGTTCCAAAATTATTTTTAATTCATTTGAAATGTTTCTGCTGAGAGATCACTTTCAGTGCACCAATAGTGAATATAGATATGATGCTGTTACAGTCTAGAAAATGTTATTTAATTATTTACATCATGTACCAAAGGTAAGAGGTGAAATATAATATTTATAAGTAGTTTTTGGGGTCAAAACGTTCAACAGGAATTGTATCTAAGACACTTGCTGGAAATACATATTTACAATCAAGGTTGTCTTATAAGACTTTAAAAAAAATAGTATTATTGTGCAGTAACGTAATACTGAAATGTAGATGAGCCTCGTTACTATTGTACAAAACGTGCTTGGGGGATAAGACTAGAAGATACGTAAACATCTTCTAATAAACTATTTCTTGAGAGCCCATACAATGTTGCTCAGCTTCAAGAGTTTCCGGCAGTTTATGTGCTACGCACCAGCATTCTTTGCAGGAAATTGTAAATTATTGCCTTTTGTGCCTTACCTATAAGTAACATTTTGCGAATATAGTCTGATGTCTCTAGTTGCCATCTATTACTACGATTCGGTATCTGGTACAAACATACAGCTCGGTGTAATAAGAAGCAACAGCCCTCGGTATTTTATTTTATTTGTAAAAAATTTAGCCTTATGCCGAGAAAGCAGATTCTATTTTGGAGTAATTATTCCCTAAATATTGACAGGAAAGTCAACTGTTCCTACAGTACTAGCGTAGATAGCAATTACTAGCGAGGAGTTGATGTACGAAGATTTACAGGCTTTTAGTCAAAAGGATGTTGATTTTAGTGTTAATTTTACATCCTATGTGCATCTACGCAAAATACAGTTCACGTGGCGTAGAACCCCATCGTTGCTGCTCTCCTGTGAAGCCTGAAAAAATAGGTATATTCGGTATCTCCATTACAAGGGAAAGGTATTAACTATGTCATTTGGCCTATCTGACAACAATTTGCCAGATTAAAAACGAAATGTACTATAATATCATCTACATATAGTCTGTTGGTCAGACAACTGAAATTTGACGGTGAACTAGAGTAGGATATAGTCAGAGACAGTTACCTGGGATGTTTGAGAGAGAAGCAAACGTCACAGCACTCATACAAGTTGTAAACTATTTATGGTCTTGAAAAATTATAATCATATCCTAAAAGCTGCTTTCTGTATGCCAATACTCTGAACAGTAACATCGAAAACCCTCATTCTGTGATAATGATCTGAAAGCACGCTTCAGTCTCACTCACTCTCTCTTTTTCTTCCTTCTTGTTTTGTTCATCTTTTTCCCCCTCCTTGCTCTACTAAGCGCTTTCCTAGGCTCCCTCTTTCTGTTCGTTCTTTGCTGCTTATTTGCTTACTCCGTCTTTATTCTACTGACAACCCTCGTCCTCGTTTTCTTTCTATGTGCGTTTCGTTCCTCTTCGGTGTGCATGAATGCATATGCACTTGGCTGTGTCCCTTTGTTGAAACAAAACAGGTTGTAATTAATTACTTTTTCTGTTAGGCAAGCAAGAGAGATATCTAATTAGATGAAACCATTGATAACGACTTTTAATAGAACCCAATATGGAACACTAGAATGAACCGATATAAAACTACTCTCATTTCGATGGTGCAATTTTTATTACTTTTTACGGTACCTCAAAAATTTCCTATGAACGATGTTTCATTAGTATAAATTCCCGGCTTTATTATCCATTACTGTCGCATTAATTTGTACAACGACTGCTTGGACTCTCACGAACAAGTGCAATACGAGACGTTAGACACAGGTATATTGAGAAGACTTCTAAAGCAATGATAACATACACCAGGACGAATTTATCTTTCTTTAATATTTTCTGTAACTTTAATTTCCAGTACGATTCACGTGTCTTAATCATTTTGTAAAACTGCTTGGAACTACATTGTTTTATTAGACAAAATATTTAATTTAGCCATGAAAACTTTTGACTAAATAAACTACTCTCCAAAAAGCAAATATTTGTGCGTTTCCATTACATTTTAGGCCACGTTGAAAAATAAAATAAGGGTGCGAAGGCATTTCTTTCAGATATTTTGTCCTTGTAGATTTTATTAACTCTTTTAAAATTGTAAGATAATTGTACTTACAATATGTCCGAAGTAAGGCACGAATCACAAGCATGGATGCGAAAATTCCACCTTTGATAGCTTTTCCTGTTTCTCGAAAAGTAGTCTCACATTCGTATCTTTTACGAACCAGGTTCTTTCAGCGCTACTTGGTTAGGAAGGCAAAGGTGAATGAAGGGGAATTGATTTTTACGCTGTCAATCGCAAAATTAATTTGTGTTTCGTATTATCATACACAGCCCAAAATTTAATCTACATTATAATTTATAGTATTTTCCACCTTTTGACAAAAAATTCTGTAACTGAGGCGAAGGAGGGTATAATTACTGCAGACAGAAAGGAATTCTTTGTCAGCGCTAAGTAAAATACTTCGGGTATTACAGTCTAATCACAGAATATGTTTTTATGTGCACTTGACTGCATATTAATGTGTCATTTGTAGCACAGTAACAGTAATAACTACTACTTACCACGAGATCTGTCTGTTTCCCTTTCTCATTTGGTTACTGATATGGAAAATGTGTAGCAAAATAGTTAAAATTTTAGTGACTGCTGATTTTTTTAGCTGCTAACCACCATAATAGTTTCTTATCAGTTTTAATGTGAATCTTAAAAAACTTATTAATGAAGTTTATAGGCCTATACCTTGTTTTCAACAGCAGTTTTATTCCACCAGTGTACAACACAGTTCGAAGACCAATTTCATCATCAGGGCTTCAGTTGCATAGCGAAAAACCTTCACTCGCAGGTCAAGACACCAGAAACACATATCTGGAATTTTTTCTGATGTTTTTTGCGTATGACAAAATGTAGTAGCTTTTACATTATTATATGAATATATACAGTATGTTCATCTAACAGTGTTCATAAATTTGTGTAAAGAACACATGCACTGTAATCACTAATGCCACTCACAACAGAACTCAGTAAAATTCCCAGATACGCGTATCTGACATTTGAGTGCATCCTTCGATAGCAAACTGAAACCCTGATGACGAAGCTGTGTTTCGAAATGTACGATGGAAATGTAAAACTGGTATTGGAAAGAAAGTACACCGACTTTATTATCAGAGAAAATGAAACATTTGTAAAATACCTTTAAGTCATTCTATTAAAACTAACAGATTCGGTCAAACAGTAGACTATCCTCTGGTAAAAAAAGGATATAAATTACAGAATATGCGCATAATCACGATCATGGCAAGGTTCTTCCTTTGGTTCCCTTGTTAACATGTCGCCGAATGTATAAATCAGGCAGTTTCCTGCATTCTACAGTTTTGGTACCGTTAATGTATATGTTGATCTGGATACAAATGATCATTTTTTTTTTTAGAGTGGAAAAGAAAGGTCCAATCAGTCTGAGTTCTGTTTATTATCCGTACAGCTGGCCACTTTCAACCGTCACTCATTTTGAAGCACATATTTTAAGCTTCGCGCTTCATTTTATGTGCTTGAAAATGACCAACGGCTGAAATTGCCTAACTGCGTGGATAAGAAACAGAGTACAGGCTGCTTGGACGCCGTTTTCATTCTGAAAACACGTTAAGACAATGGACCCCCAAAAAATTTAAAACATGATCATTGTACTTAACCCTATGTCGTTTTTTATACCTGAGGATGGCCTGTTGTTAACTGAAAGTGAGGGTTTTAATAAAGATATTTACGACTCTTGTGCATATCACGACTTTACAAAAATATTTACAAGCTGTGAACCATAACCTATTTCAAATAATGTTTCGTTATTAAATTTTCCACACATTTAACTGCTTCGGTTTTCCCAGAAAAAGTTGCTATGGTTACTCTGAAATCTATCCGTTGTAAACCATAGTACAACTGTATCACAATATCACTACGGAGCTTATTATGCCCTCGTTGCCCAGAAGTGTAATTTATTCGATTTCAGAACACATCGACTTGATCACATTATCAAGTTAAAATTATTATGCTACTGGGCACAGTGAAAAATATTTGCTTGCTTCTTGTTTTTCAACGTGTTTAAAGGCACAATAATCTTAATAACTTAGTAATGGGATCATGGCTTCCTGAAACATCTTTTGTTTTAAATTAGATGAATCTCACATTTAGACAAGGGTGTGTTATATTCTGCATACTGATACTTAAAATGTGTATTTTTTATTTTTCTGTTGAGGGAATTGTATCATAACGAAGTAGTTAATACTCAGTTTTCACGTTATAGTCAGTAGCTACTGCACATACAACGATACTGAAGGTCTAGTTTATCCAGAAACTGCCTTTTCTTATTTGTGACAACGTTCTCTGCTTCCTCGTTTTACCGTTGTGCTGGAGGGCAATTTTCTGCCAAACGATATTTTAGCCGACAGAAACATCGCTGAATTTCTCAAAAAAAAAATACAAATATTTTTACAATCGGAAGAGAGGAAAGACAACAGAATTCTCAGTGGCAGTCGTACCCAATCGCGTCTTCGGCGATGGGTATCACATTCCACATCGCCCTGGCGCCCGGTATTAATATTCATCATCGACTGGCGTACAGTAACAAAATTCCGGACGTTCTGAAGGGTAACAGGTCACGGTGATCGGGAAAGACTGCGTCGAGAGGAGTGGCGGACTCCACAGGAAGCCGGAATAACAAAAAGTTCTCTCTCTAAATTTAAAAAAACGCAAAAAGTATTCTTAAGTCAACCAGTGAAATGATATGAATTAATGACGAACGGTGGATGTTTCCCGTAACAGCGTACTGATTAGAATACTGAAAGAGGGAGTGGAAATTCCAGATAGCCGCGCTCGGGCCCGCCCTCGGACCCCCGCCCCCCCCCCCCCCCCCCCGCGTCTCTTTCGCCGCCGCGCTTCCATCGACTGCCCCCAAAAATGGCCGGCCCCGAATTGACGTGGATTTGCTTTGAAATGTTTATGTTACATGTGAGTGTTTGGGAGCGAGCAAGGACGCCGACGCTGCGGCTGTGCGCCGGCCAGCGGCCCGAAGGGAGCGAGCAGCAAGGGGGAGGGAGGGAGGGAGCGGGTGGTAACAACGTGTGGGGGAAGGAGAGGGGGTGGGGGTGGTTGTGGGGTGGCAGAGGGCCGGCCGGTCTCGTGGAAGGGCCCTGCCTCGCCTCGCCTCGCCTCGCCTCGCGTCCAGATTTTATTGATCAGTGATTGACTTGAGAGGTTGGCAGCCCTCACCGTCTCGACCCGAGGGATGCAAAGACGCGCCCCCTATACAGTAATTATCGACTAGCTTAGATATCAGGGTCTTTCTACACCATTTCGGGAAAGGTAGTGAACCAGGAGCGTTTCAGAATTGCGAAGTAACAGTATCGAATATTCATATTTTGAATTTCAAAAGATCCATCTATTAAGACGTCATTAATCGTCCTGGTGGACATCACGACACGCTTCATCTCCTTTTGATCCAGAGTCTTTTCTTCAACTAGTTTCGTCCAGCCTGGCGTTCCGCCCATTAATTTAACGCCAGCTTGTTGTTCGTAGTGTCAGAAAGTTTCCAAAGATCATTCTGAAGGAGCGTCATAGTTGTCCTTATTCTCACATTTCTTACATGACGCACTGAAAGCCATCTACATCTACATCTACGTGGATACTCTGCAAATCACATTCAAGTGCCTGGCAGAGGGTTCACCGAACCACCTTCACAATTCTCTATTATTCCAATCTCATATAGCGCGCGGAAAGAACGAACTCCTATATCTTTCCGTACGAGCTCTCATTTCCCTAATTTTATCTTGGTGATCGTTCCTCCCTATGAAATTCGGTGTAAACAAAATATTTTCGCATTCGGAGCAGAAAGTTGGTGACTGGAATTTCGTGAGAAGATTCCGTCGCAACGAAAAACGCCTTTCTTTTAATGATGTACATCCCAAATCTTGTATCATTTCTGTGACACTCTCTCCCATATTTCGCAATAATACAAAACGTGCTGCCTTTCTATGAACTTTTTCGATGTACTCCGTCAGTCCTATTTGGTAAGGATCCCACACCGCGCAGCAGTATTCTAAAAGCGTAGTGTAGGCAGTCTCCTTAGTAGATCTGTTACATTTTCTAAGTGCCCTGCCAATAAACGCAGTTTTTGGTTAGCCTTCCCCACAACATTTTCTATGTGTTCCTTCCAATTTAAGTCGTTCGTAATTGTAATACCTAGGTATTTAATTTACGGCTTTTAGATTAGACTTATTTATCGTGTAACCGAAGTTTAACGAGTTCTTTTTAGCACTCATGTGGAAGACATCACGCTTCTCGTTATTTAAGGTCAACTGGCACTTTTCACACCAATCCGATATTTCTTCTGAATCGTTGCAGTTTGTTTTGATCTTCTGATGAGTTTATTAGTCGATAAACGACAACGTCATCTGCAAACAACCGAAGACGGCTGCTCAGATTGTCTCCCAAATCGTTTATATAGATAAGGAACAGCAAAGGCCCTACAACACTACCTTGGGGAACGCCAGAAATCACATCTGTTTTACTCGATGACTTTCCGTCAGTTACTATGAACTGTGAGCTCTCTGACAGGAAATCACAGATCCAGTCACATAACTGAGACGATATTCCATAAGCACGCAATTTCACTACGAGCCGCTTGTGTGGTACAGAGACAAAAGCCTTCCGGAAATCCAGAAAAACGGAATAGATCTGAAATCCCTTGTCAATAGCACTCAGCACTTCATGTGAATAAAGAGCTAGTTGTGTTTCACAACAAAGATGCTTTCTAAACCCATGTTGACCGTGTGTCAATAGACCGCTTTCTTCTAGGTAATTCATCATGTTCGAACACAATATATCTTCTAAAATCCTGCTGCATATCGACATTAACGATATGGGCCTGGATTACTCCTACTGCCTTTCTCGAATATTGGTGTGACCTGTGCAACTTTCCAGTCTTTGGGTACGGATCTTTCGTCGAGCGAACGGTTGTATATGATTGGTAAATTTGGAGCTAATGTATGAGCATACTCCGAAAGGAACCAAATTGGTATACAGTTTGGACCAGAAGACTTGCTATTATTAAGTGGTTTAACTTGCTTCACTACTCCGTGAGGCAATACTGACACTACGACTTATCTTAGAAGCTAGATTAAGGAAAGGCAAATCTACGTTCCTAGCATTTGTAGACTTAGAAAAAGCTTTTGACAATGTTGACTGGAATATTCTCTTTCAAATTCTGAAGGTGGCAGGGGTAAAATACAGGGAGCGAAAAGCTATTTACAATTTGTACAGAAACCAGATGGCAGTTATAAGAGTCGAGGAACATGAAAGGGAAGCAGTGGTTGGGAAGGGAGTGAGACAGGGTTGTAGCCTCTCCCCGATGTTATTTAATCTGTATATTGAGCAAGCAGTGAAGGAAACGAGAGATAAATTCGGAGTAGGTATTAAAATTCATGGAGAAGAAATAAAAACTTTGAGGTTCGCCGATGACATTGTAATTCTGTCAGAGACAGCAAAGGACTTCGAAGAGCAGTTGAATGGAATGGATAGTGTCTTGAAAGGAGGATATAAGACGAACATCAACAAAAGCTAAACGAGGATAATTGAATGTAGTCGA
Organism: Schistocerca serialis cubense; assembly: GCF_023864345.2. NCBI lineage: Eukaryota > Metazoa > Arthropoda > Insecta > Orthoptera > Acrididae > Schistocerca > Schistocerca serialis. The sequence goes on from NC_064639.1 coordinate 1,083,288,700, forward strand.
ATTAAGTCGGGTGATGCTGAGGGAATTAGATTAGGAAATGAGACACTTAAAGTAGTAAAGGAGTTTTGCTATTTGGGGAGCAAAATAACTGATGATGGTCGAAGTAGAGAGGATATAAAATGTAGACTGGCAATGGAAAGGAAAGCATTTCTGAAGAAGAGAAATTTGTTAACATCGAGTATAGGTTTAAGTGTCAGGAAGTTGTTTTTGAAAGTATTTGTATGGAGTGTAGCCATGTATGGAAGTGAAACATGGACGATAAATAGTTTGGACAAGAAGAGAATAGAAGCTTTCGAAATGTGGTGCTACAGTAGAATGCTGAAGATTAGATGGGTAGATCACATAACTAATGAGGAGGTATGGAATAGGATTGGGGAGAAGTTTGTGGCACAACTTGACTAGAAGAAGGGATCGGTTGGTAGGACATGTTCTGAGGCATCAAGGGATCACCAGTTTAGTATTCGAGGGCAGCATGGAGGGTAAAAATCGTACAGGGAGACCAAGAGATGAATACACTAAGCAGATTCAGAAGGATGTAGGTTGCAGTAGGTACTGGGAGATGAAGAAGCTTGCACAGGATAGAGTAGCATGGAGAGCTGCATCAAACCAGTCTCAGGACTGAAGACCATAACAACAACAACAACGCTACTCCGAGGATATTTACTTCTATGTCATTCATGTTGGCAGCTGTTCTCGATTCGAATTCTGGAATATTTTTTTCGTCTTCTTTTGCGAAGTCTGTGTTTAGTAACTCTGCTTTGCTCCGTTGCTATCGCGCAGAGAAGGCATTCATTGTTTGTTGCCGCTAAAATACTTGACATACGACCAGAATCTCTTTGGATTTTCTGCCGGGTTTCGAGACAAAGTTTTGTTGTGGAAACTGTTGTAGGCATCTCGCATTGAAGTCCGCGCTAAATTTCGAGCGTCTGTGAAAGATCGCAAATCTTGGGGATTAATGAAGGCAGGAAGGTATATGCACTATTTGTCGATTTACGAAAAGTATATCACTAAGTACCACATCTACGCTAATACACAGTGAACATTGACAAAACCGACAAAGGTTAGGGGCGTTTTCCTAACTGGAAATTGGGGAAGGAAGGTCTGAACACGTGTCCAAAAATTCATAGTGGCCACGGTAGATGGCGCTGACAACGAAAGTTCCTCTGATCATGTGTCGTTTGCTCCTTGTGTGTTGTAGGCTGTGTGAGTGACGCAGCATACTATAAGCAGCAGATTGGTCCGATATTCATGTTGGCAACAAGCCGAGATGGTTTTTGTGTACGGCCAAGCAAATGGAAACGGTCGAGAGGCAACACAGTTGTACCAAAACAAGTACCATCACATGCACGAGTCACATCGACAACATTTCATGCCATTTTTGGGAGGATGTGTTATCGTGAGTATTTTCAGACAGACCAACGTACAGGGAAGTGGTGGATTGTGCGTGCACCAGATTTGTAGGACCGGCTTCAACAGGATACTGCGACGAGCCCCAGTACAAGCTGCAGGCGACTGGGCTGCCAACACGGCGTAAGCCACAGTACAATTACGTGTATCCTCCATAACAACCACTTCTATCCCATCACGTGCAACTAAGGCAAGGATCTTAAGCAGCGGACTTCCCTCTACGGTAAAGATTTTGTCAATGGTTTTTGCGCCAGACCAACACAATTATGCGATTTCCGCCATCAGTCCTCTTTACCGATGTAGCAACGTTTACCAGAACTGGCATCATCAGTCTGCATAATCGTCATCTGTGGAATACAGACAGTCCTCGGGGAGTAGTTGAGGTGTCTCGTCAACATCCGTCCACAATCATTGAGTGGGCAGGGATTCTTGGCAACCATCTCGGCTTGTTCCCATTCCACTGCTAACAGTACCGTGCGCTGCGTCAGTCACACCGCCGGCAACACACCAGGAACACACGCCAGATGGTCAGAGGAACTTTCATTCGTCAACACCATCTGCCTGGCAACGATTCAATTTCGGACATATGATCACCTGACCCTTTTTTCCCCATTACCAGTCAGAAACCCGTCCCTGTACTTTGTCGCCCTGAATGAATGGGAATATTGAGAAACCGCAAATGTCCATTTTTTTGACAAAATTCGATTACCTATGATTTTTACTGTAAACGTGTAGGCTGATCATGGCATGGAGAAACCCTGTATGTTCTGGCATTTTCTGTGTTGTATGCAGCCATTGTATCACCTAAACTGAAAAGAAACCCCCACAGGTGCAAATGATGCACTGTTTCTCAATAATTTTTTGTTGTTTTGTTTTCAGCACTGTTTTAAGCGGAGAGAACAATCGGTACGTGCCTATCAATGACAAGAAAAAGGCGAATTCCCACATTCCGACCAAAAGAATAAACGATCCAGAACTTCTACACTGACATATACAATCGGCCAACAAGTGTCAATCAACTATGTGTGGAATATAATTCCAATGGAAAAAAGGCATAATTTGTTAGATTTTTGTCCATGTTATCAATAAAGTGTGACTCAAGTAACGATTTATGCTAATTCATTAAAAAACACTGAGGAAGCCCTCATGATCACGAAATAAATTTTAGCTTAACGGTAAGAATACGTATCACTATTGTTTACAGGGCATTGGTATTCGTCGCTCTACATTCATTTTAGCGAAAAATGAGAAGAAAACCAGAATTTAAGTATAATTTTAAGACCTGGAATGTTTTTGTATGTCGTGAAAAGTTTGATATTTCGGATATGTGGTGTTTCTCAATTTTCCCATTCTGTTATCAAAAGTAAGATCCTATGAGGTACCAAGAATTGTGACTGGATTGAGGATTTTTTGGTAGGGAGGAGCAGTCCACAGATATAGAAAGTAACTTCGGGCGTGCTCCATGGAAGTGTATTGGGGCCCTTGCTGATGGTGTTGTTTATTAATGACCTAGCGGACAGTATTAATGGTTACCGCAGCCTCTTCACAGATGATGCAGTTATCGATAATGAAACATTGTCTGAAAGGAGCTACACAAATATCAATCAGATCTTGATAAGATCTTAAAGTGGTGCAGAGATTGGCAACCTGCTTTGAATGTACAGAAATGAAGAATAGTACACTTAAAAACAAGAAGGAAGAAACATAGTGTCCTACAATACCTATGAGTCACAGTTCGAATCGGTCAACTCATACCAATATCTAAAAAATATTAGTAAATAAATACATAAAGTTAACCTCCGTTCGAACAGGCCTCGGAAGGCCCAACAGTACCGACTGACTGCCGTGTCATCCTCAGCCGATAGGCGTCACTGCATGCCGATTATTAGAGGCATGTGTTCAGCACACCTCTCTCGCAGCCGTTGTCAGTTTTCGCGACCAGACATTCAGATCCCTCGTTTTAACAGTTTGTAGGGATATGAAATGGAACAATAACATAGGCTCAGTGATAGGTAAAGCAGAAAGTGGTACACTGCAGTTCGTTGGTACCGTACTAGGGAAATTCAACCAGTTGACAAATAAAATAGTATACAGAACTTTAGTGCTCCAGTATAAGGGAACCGTCCTACTTGTGCTGAATAGTACTGACAGCGGATATTGAACAGGTACAGAGAAGGCAACATGACTAGTCACAAGTTTGTTAGAGCAATAGGGGAGTGTCAGGAAGATGCTGAAAGTACTGAATTGGAAGATGCTCTAAGATAGACGCAAACTATAAAGTGAAAAAAATCTGAGAAAGTTTCTAGAACCAACTCTAAATGTTGAATCTAGGTATATATTACAAACCTCTACGTATCACTCCTATAGGGATCACTAAAAACAGGTTGGACTAATTACTGCAAGCACAGAGGGATTTAGACACTCATTCTTCTCGCGCCTCATGTGCCACTGAGATGCGAAAAAGCCCTAATAACTGGTACAGTGGGACGTACCCTCTGCCATTCACTTGACAGAGGTTTTATTGGTTGATTCGAGTGGAGAGGACCAAACAGCGAGGTCATCGGTCCCACCGGGTTAGGGAAGGAGGGGGAGGGAAGTCGGTCGTGCCTTTTCAAAGGAACCATCCCGGCATTTGCCTGAAGCAATTTAGGGAAATCACGGAAAACCTAAATCAGGACGGCCGGGCGCGGGTTCGAACCGTCATCTTCCAGAATGCGAGTCCAGTGTGCTAACCACTGCTTCACCCCGTTCAGTCTCGGTGTGTTACAAAGTATAGAATGCAGATGTAGATTCTAATCGTATGACCATATCTATAACATCTTTCTTGGAATTTATGTACCAGGAGATTGCTCCTTTCGGCATGGATGCTATTTTTTTTAAAAAAATACTTCTATCGGTGACCGACCTTCAATTGCATATGATATTGGGAAAGGAACCAAGGGAGCTTTTTTAGTGTTTTACGTACGTTTACAGACATTCGTAGCTGTTGTCATAGCAGGTAAAACTTTCTAGGATGTTAGGCCGCATCGTGTTATACTTCTACACGATCGACGTTTCGGCCCCTCTGCTTGGATCTTGTTCAGGATCATTTGGCGTTCATGGTTAGCTGAACACTGTGAAGGACCAGTGTTGAGTTCACTTACAAAACGGAGTTTTCCAGCGCTTACGGTAGAGAAGTAAGTTTACTCGATAAAATTCTTCCGGCCACTGTTGGTGGGCCATCGTCAATGGACAGAAGGCGAAACTGGCAGAGCGCGAGTGAGGGACTGTTTATCAAAATATTATTTTTATGCCGCAGTTGTAGCCTTCTGGTCGTTAGTTGTACTCCTCGGGCACAGTGGCAGCATATTTGCTTCGCTGATGGTGGGAATCCGCGAAGCAGGAAGCCCATATTTGCCCTTTTGGTATTATCATTAATTTTTGCGTTTCATGCATCCTGATCCTGTACTCTGGACCCTGACTGTTGTGAAAGGGCATCCTCCATTTTGGTTCTACTTGCACAATGTACTATTTTTGCGATGTGGTAAGGCTGTCAGATGCTTTCTGGGATACCATATTATAATGTCTCTCGAAGGCCTTTGACTGTGGTATAGGTGGCGCACTTAACAGACTGAAAATGAAAATTAATATCTGCACCACTACACATTTTAATAATAGAAATAAGGATGTTTTATAAATGGGTTGGGTTGGTTCGCGTAACAAAATTTTCTACTGCCTAGAGAGATGTCACCACAGAAAAATAATCCTTGGTTCTTTTAATCTGTCTGAAGTAATCTCTACAACTCACATTGGATTCAATTTTGGTCTGGCCACAAACATGTTATATATAAGGTATTTAAATTTATATCAAACAAGAAACAATTAGGTTATCAGATGATGCAAAGGTCATAATAAAATGCACTATAGATCTAACGACAAGAGTAATAACATACAATATCAGAAAAGTTTTTGATTGAGTTACTATATCTGTATTACACATATACAAACTGCACAAGCCACCGTACGGTGTGGGGTGGAGGGTACCCTGTAACACTAACACTACTAGACGTTACCCTTCCTGCTTCACTCAAAGCGAGTAAAACACGTCAGACTAAGTGCCTCCGTATGAGACCCAATTTCTGGTATCTTATCTTCGTGGTCCTTACGTGCCATGTATGTTGGCGGCAGTAGAATCATTCAACAGTCAGCTTCGGACGCCAGTTCTCTAAATTTTCTCAACAGCGATCCTCGAAAAGAACGTCGCTTTGCCCACAGGGATTCCCATTTTAGCTCCCGAAGCATCTCCATAACACTTAACGTGTTCTTCGAACCTATCGGTAACAAACCTAGAAGCCCGCCTCTAAATTGCTTCGATGTCCACCTTCTTTCCGACCTGGTACGCATCCCAAACACTCGAGCAGTATTGAAGACTAGGTCGTATCACGTCCTATAAGCGGTCTCCTTTACAGATGAACCACACTTTTCCAAAATTCTCCCAATAAACCGAAGTCCACCAACGGCCTTCCCTACCACAGTCCTCACGTGTTCGTTTCATTTCATATAGCTTTGAACTATTGGACGATTCTCTCCCTGCAATTAACAAGTTTCGGCATTAGCATCACCTCTGTTAGTGTTAAATATAAACAGCATCCTACCCTGTTTTGAATCAGAACCATCTGTTTTCTTTTTTACGACGGTGCAAACGTCATAAAACAGTCCACTGGGGGTCCATAGACAAAGAGAGCTAAATATATAAAATTTTCTTTGCATTTACTCTTCGGTTTTATGTAAGTGGAAAATCTCATAACGTATAAACAAAACTATTTAAAGTTTTTGTACGAATATATATATATATATATATATAGTCAGTAATAATGCATCATGGAGAAGGACAACTGGTTTAAACACAGTGGCGCAACTCTCTTAGTGATAAGACTGGTAGAGAACTTTACTTGCAAATTACACGTCATAAATCTACCGAAATAATCAAATTCAACGACTTTTGCTTCAGAATACACTGACTCCGAAAAAATTCCTACCACTAAAAAATTTTCATAAGTATTCCTAAATCAACGATAAAAAATACAAATTGTAATTTTCACACCATTAGAGGGTGATACAGTGAAGTATGTAGTAAAAGAAGAAAGAAAAGGTTTCCAAGGCCTCTATCCTGAAAGAAAGTTGTCGATAAATAATTCCAAAATTATATGGGTTTAATGGTTTCTTGATAAAAAGTACTATTTACAGGAAATAATTTCCATATATTTCCAACATGTTTCGATTAATAAATATAACAGCATAATTTTAATGGAAACAGAAAGAAAATACTCTCTTGTAAATGAATGTATCTTTACTGTGTAATTATTCCTGTCTGTAAATCTCCTTGGCTTTATAACAAGCTATCATGATATTAATCCACCTGTAATACAACTATTTAACAATCGAACACATTAATTCTGCTTTGCACTTATATGGAACAGAAATCTATCGAATGAAAAGTTATTCTGTTACTGAAGAGAACCAAGAATTTTTGCTAGTGTTGATTTCCTCACCGTTGGCTCTCTGTTTACTGTTTGTGCAGTGCTTCTCTGCTTCCTGATTTTAAATTAAATATTTAACCATGGTGCAAAGTATCTTCTTCCGACCTGATGGACCTCATTTTTTAAAATACTGTTTAGTACTCTGGCCTCTCCAGGAAACAGAGGACCTGTATGGTGCATGTAATTAGCACGTACAGTACGTTAGCAATTCTTGGGAGAACTGAACATTACATTTCAGAGTTTTTAGATGGATTGAATCATACGAGAGAAAAAAAAACTGCTGACTTGCCTTCATCGCTGCCCCTTTACCGTTCCCACCCCAACAACAGTCTGTAAATAGTCTTCATTCTTTCGACAGCTTTATTGTTATGGGCTGATAAAAAGTAGAGTGCAGCAGATGAATCTGCAACAATGCCAGTGCGTCCGAATAGTGTGTTAATCAACTAAAAATTGACCTATCTGTGTATAGTGTACAAATAATAACAATATGTTGAAAACACGAAGTTGCTCTTCTATTTCGGATTTACCGTATTTCACGGGGATGCTACAATCGAATCAGTATGATGCAGTCCTCTGTAATTTTCTGCATGAATAGATTTCGTTGTAAATCAGGAAAGATACCATCTGTTCTTCTGATACTAAAAAATAAATAAGTTAATACCTTACAACAGCAATTCTTACAACCAAAATGATTTTCAGTACTTTTATCTGATGCAAGTTCGCGCCCCAACACGAAATGAATAATTATTCTGCATAGCATTTTGATATTTATGCTACACTGAACTGGAAATTTCATACATGAGCTTACTTTACTTTGTTGTTTTGGTGACAAACGCTGCTGTTTTTACCATAGGTTTTGTTTCCTCTCTCTTCTAATATAAGATTATTGTACAATTTAAAAGCAAAATTCTTTTGCATGTTTAGTACTGAGCTGTATTCTTAAAATGGCACAAAACAAATGGTAGTATCCGCATCAAATGGTAGTATCACAGCAAAATTATCAGAAGAAAACTTTTCTCTTTCACTTGTTTGAACTACAGTTATTCACAGCTTGTCATATTTTGTCTCAATAACCATCAACTTCAGTTTCAGTATTACTTTTTTCTAGTTTAGAATCATTTTGATAGCTATTAAATAACCACGTGATGAAGTATTATAGTGTCATTTTACGGCCGCATCCTATTCAAGTGAACCTATTCTTTCTCCTGAAGTTAAGTTACATCACCGAGTTTATACTGTCCTTCATACAGTATACTTGAAAAGACATTGTCCTGTTTTAGTATCTGTGTTTACCACTCATGACCGTGACTGGATGAAACCAGAAGTGGTACAAAGCGTTCGTAATTTTTTTTTTTATTCAAAGACCGGGACTAGCCATCCTACGAACTACTGTCATTTGTACACCTCTGGGTACAGCACATAAAAAAAACTAGTTTAAACACTTTGGTTACTGTTACTGGAACAAAAACTAGTTTAAACACTTTGGTTACTGTTACTGGAACAACTTCTGATACGTTCTATAATGACACGTGGCCTTCTGAAACTGCTTTTCACGCCATTGCGTGTCGTTCAGCTTCATACAGTATACTTAGGAATTCACTTGTATGAAAGTGGAAATTTATTCTAATAAAAAGATTCTTTGAATTGAAGATGCGGCTAGAGCAACATGAAAAAATGTCAGTTGTTCAGACAGAACATTATAATACCCTCGAGTCGTATCTAGTGAGCGAACACCTATCATGGGATCCACAGGCAATTGTTTACGCTCTGCGTTTGTGCTGTACGACAAGACTTCACAATATTATCCCAACAACGTCAGAAAAGAGGGTTGTTCTTTGCACATAAATCGACGTATTCGAACTGGTATCGTCTCAGAATTCATGACAGTGTCGCAGAAGTATTTAAGCTTATTTGAAGATTCATCTCCCAACGACATGCTTAGAGTTTCGTCGTCCTTCACATACGTTGTCAGTCTGCTGCAGTGTTGTATTCCACAAATTTCGCACCTACGCAGAATGCAGTTCACATAGCTTAGTATTCTGCCCAGTGCAGCCTGAAAAAAATGTATGTTCGGTACCACGATTGCAAGGGGAAGGTAACTTCTGTGTTAATAGGTCCGTCTGGGAACAATTTGTCAGACTGTGCTGTATTCTACAACTGTCGCACCGACTGAGTTGTTGTGGTGTTTATCACTGGACTGGCATTCCGGTTTATTGCCCTTCAAGTCGCCGTTCGGCAATTCAGATTTTATAATTGCATTATCCCCCAACAACAATTCATCTGTATCAGTTCAGTCCTTTTCCGACCTTGTGCTCCATCTCCAATGGCGTCAACTACGACCGATCACTAAGCTCCTATCATCTCTCATCGCCACTTCTACCTTCCCTATTTTGAAAAATGAAGAGAACCTCAACAAAGTTGCTTAATCCACAATCTTTTATTGGGTACACGACCGATTTCGGAATAGTTATAGTTTCATCATCTGGTATAAAAAATAAAATCACTTCATCATCTGGGTCATCCTCACCCCATAAACCAAAGATTCCTTGTCAAAAGCGTAAAAGTGACAAAAATTTCGTATTTGTGTTCCCGATCACGCAGCACAGGGGAACGGCTGTTGTGGAATTTTAGTCCCTTTAAATCTTTTGACAGGGAACCTTTGATTCCAAGACAACAGGGGTTGAGGATGACCTCAGATGACTAAGAGATTTTATTTTTCACACCAGATGACGGAACGTTAACTGTTACGAAACTGGTCGTGTGCCCAATAAAAGATTGTGAATTAAGCAACTGTCCTTCGGTTTTCGGCATTTTTAGAAATGGATTTGTACTGTTGCCGCTGCCCCTCTTCTCTTCTCTTCTCTTCTCTTCTCTTCTCTTCTCTTCTCTTCTCTTCTCTTCTCTTCTCTTCTCTTCCCTCCTCTTCTCTTCTCTCCTCTTCTCATATTCTCTATAGTAATACGTACCTCTTCTCTCCCCATACTCTCTATAGTAATATCTGTTTGGTGGAGTTCGTAATTAATGTATGCCCTTAATACCTCGAGGTCTTATATACTATTCCTTCGAATAAACGTTATGAGGTTTAGACTTTCAGCATTACGGTCACACTACAACGATGTTTCAGAGAAAAGTATACTTCAAAGCACTTGAAAACAAAACTCATTTTCATTTTAAACTGACCGCAGTTACCTTTTCAACTATGCGTGCTGTTAGTCACTCACAGGCAATACTAATCCAATATAATGAAAATTTAGGGCGCAATAAGATCCACTGAACGTTTCAGGAATAAATATTAGAATGCTTCGCAGAGTGAAAGATTCATCTGGAGACAATCACCATGCCTAGACGAGCTGTATCACTGCTGTGTTACTTTTATTATAGGAGCGCTCGTCCAGAAATCTATGCATGACAAGTACCGCGAATCTTGTAAAATGCGAGAGAGAGCTGACAGCAGAGTTAAAACCGGTAATAGCTGTGCCTGGATCTTTCAGCCTCTAAGAGCATTTAGCACCAAAGGTAAGTGTCTAGACTCGAGCCCCAGCTGGTACAAAGTTTTGAACCGTCAAAAAATTTCAGCATACAATGTTGTGAACATAATCGTAAAAATCAACTTTTTTAAGAGAGAAAAGTGAATAAGTACGCTTCAGAAAAGCAAATACATATGCTTCATGCTTCTTATTGAGTAATTAAACAAATACGCATTTAAAACCACAAGAAATTAGTGTGCTAATATAACTAATACAACACGCACGAAACGAGGTCTCCCAGAGTTCTTTCCCTGATTACAGATACGCATAAGGCAAAAAATATGACACATCTGTTATCCTGAAGTGCAGGTAACATATTCAAGTTTTTGCGTAAACACAAACAATTAATAAATTTCGATGTGCACTCTTTTCGTTTTATTGTGCGTAAGACCGCACCACACTTTCAGCTGAGGTCTGTCTCTGACGGTGTCAAATACAGTGCGGGGATTGTGGAACCGCCAGATCCTAACATCGTGTCAGTTGGCAGCACCTCATCTCAACCAGCATGGAAACTGCAAAGTCATAACGAGAAGCGTAATCCGTTGTTGGAGCGACAGCATGACATGGAGTTTTTGCGTATGGAAAAGCAGGACGCGATGCACTGATGTCTTCGGAAATCTGAAACTCACGTGAGGCCCTCCGGACTGACTTCTGGCATTTCTCACGGAGGAGTCTCTCACTGTCTCAACAGTATGCTCACCATGTCCAGGCCTGCCTGTTCTAGGGAGATCACTGGCACTCCTCGTTTCCTTAAAGTTCTCACACCACTTCTCGATGCTTTTAAAAAACCTCTGGTGGATGTCTGTGTTATGTCGGGTACCGGACGGCAGCAACGGCACATGCTTCGACAACACACAGGACTCTCGTAGCTTACCTTGTCAGCTGCTGTGATGGTGGAAAATACACATGAGCGTATCAGTTTTTGTCACTACAGGGCCCAGTACTTCCCTAAATAACATCCATGAGGGGCATTTTGTTGCTTGATATAGCCCGACAAAGAGCATACTTTAATCGACAACTGTAGAGTTCGCGACTTAACACAGACATGAGATACATCAATGACGGTGGTCTTTCTGTCAGCTGTCGATGGCCTTATTGTCAATTGAGAAGGGCTAAAAATTTTACCTAGACACTCCAATTGTTTCTCCGGAGCAATCTGTAGTATACGGCATAGCATTTATATTTGAATCAGAAGATGCAACGTAAAAGTTGCGAAACCGGTTTTGTGGGTTTATAATTAACCTGAAAAAATGCAGCAACAGCAGATCATTGGACATTTCATTCAGTTTCAATTTTAATAGTTTTGACACTTGTATTTAAAAAGACTGTTCACTGTATGAACTGTCAAGTAATCATGCATATTTGAAGGGACATAAGAAACTGTTCAGAATCCGTAATTTTTTCACAACTGCAGAACTATCGTGTCCTTTCAATTTACTTCTCTACCAAACTGAAAAAGTGGAATATCATGTCTTTTTTATTTTTTATTTGTTTATTAATTCTTTTTTGCGGAATTCTAGCCGTATACAAAAGAGCAAATCTTCGAATGATGAATGACTCATGAAAAACTGTGAACAATTTCCCATCAATGCATTGATGAGAAAGCGAATAAAAATACTACAAAATTATCCATTTATCCAGTTATCGTGAGAACCACAAACGGTTCTTTGTGTTCTCTTTAGTGTCTGATTCTTTCTTTACATGTATGTTAAATTATATCGTTCAAAAGTTTTTCATTACGACAACTCAGTTTGATGAAATCTCTAATGTAATTTACTCTTAAAATTATAAGCTGAGTTATATAGTTAAAACTACATACTTGTAGTAACAGGAAACAATGTAATACTTCTTTTCCATGAGGTCCTCTTTTCGACATCTTCAAGGATGAAGTGTGTGAGGTGTGGTGAGTTTATCCGGTCGTGACAGTACGTTCATAAATAAATTTGATTTAAATGATTGTATAACGCTGCAGAATTCGCCTAAAAATCAGCGTAGGACCCGATGGATTTAGTCTCACGTAGATCCTTTTTTTATAGTTCATGTTTCTGCGAACACTTCTAACGAAGCAATTGCTTTATTTGAAGTTGACTATTAATAATTGTTTTCAAAACTCTTCGGTATCAGATGTGACCAACTTTAAGAGCAATTAATCATTTAACTTATCGAGGGCAACACGATTACGACATTTTAACAACTGCAGTGCTGTTACTTATTCCTGTACACACACTATGGACAATTAAGACTGCAGTCGGAATTGTTCTAAGGACGACATTTGCTCATCATATTGGCGTAACCACTCTTTTACCTGATAATAAATGTTTGAGGGTACAATCCATTTCAATTAATGTCTAAGGTAGAAAATGGTGTCACATCGTAAGTAACAAATGAAACCACCAATTTCTTGTTTGCCATTCACTACGTGTATGCCGCGAAATCGCTGATTCATTAACAAAACTCTCGGAATTTCGCAGAGTGTAATAATGAACGCTGGAGAAACAGTCTATTTGAATCATTGTGAAAGAATTTTAGTGAAGCTCACTGTCGTATACCTTTCTACTTCTCTAGCGATTTTAAGAAGAGGTAGTATCCTAGACAGCATGCTTATACAGCTTCATCTCATAATGAGTTAACTGAATGGTGTGTCAGCAATTACACAGCAGAAGATGCCGTTTAGAGGATTTATCAAAAACAACGAAGGCTAATAGTATCGTGACGCTATACCGATTCGTGTTGGAGATCTCTGCGCATTTCCGTATATTTCCATTTTAAATTAATTTCCCTTAATGACGGCCAAAATGGGGTCAGTAATGTACTTTCTATTTCGATGACATCTGTGTCGTTTAACATGACCACAGATCACATTGTTGTATATAATCAGCTTCATTTTCGATAGAGGCTCGGAAATGAATTTAACGAAATTTACAATAAAAATAAAAGTAATAAAACGTCTACACAAAATGTTAGGCTGTATACTGATGCTATAAGTTAACTAAGTTTGTGGGATATAATGCTGAAACTGTCATCCTTAGTCTATATTTAAAAATCATCATGGTTTTCGTCTGTAAAGATTTGATGAAGCCATGTCAGATATATACTGTATGTGAACGTAAACTTTCCCGATGTGTGCTGCTGACTAAATCTTCCCGGGAATGCAACGGGGAGGCTGCGTTGAAATTCCGCCATCCGAGAAGAAAGAACGAGGTAAATCATGATTTCTAGATCTGGTAAAATATCTGTTAATACATTCCGCATACAGAGGTTTTGTGCTTTGCCATTCATTTCAGCGGCTGTAATCGCGACTAAACGCACGAGTAGTAGTCTTTTACCGAAGTGATGTCCTCGCCGTGTCCGGCGACAGCGACTCCGTCAGTCTTCTCTGTCCTTGTTGTGGTAGGCTCGGATGTGGCTCGCGAATCCGAATTTCGCTTTGAATATCCTGTTGCATGAAGCACAGTGAAGTTGACCAGCAGAGTTGTAAGTATACGTGTAGACAGGCTTGAGCTGAGATTTTCGGAGCTCTCTTTTAGCATCCAGGTTCATTAGACGCTTTTGCTCGAATTGTTCGATGCTCTTATGTACAGTTGATCGCCACTCCGATCGGCGCAATGCTAGCTCCTCCCAGCGGTTGCTTGGAATGCCACAGGCTGCAAGGTGGCGTTTAATGGTGTCTTTATATCGCAGGTGTTGACCACCTTTCCTCCTCTTCCCGCACGAGAGCTGCGAGTAGAACACCGCTTTAGGTAGCCTACTGTCATCCATGCGTACTATGTGACCACTCCATCTCAGCTGATGTTTCATTATTAAAGCTTCAATACCAGCCAGTTTCACGCGGCGCAAAATCTCCGTGTTTGGGACACGGTCTTCCCATTTGATGCGCAGAATTGATCTCAGACATCGAAGATGAAATTTATCTAGCTTCATAATGTCAGCTTTGTAACAGCACCAGGTTTCCGAGGCATAGAGTAAGGTGGATAATACTACTGCTTTGTAGACTGCAATTTTTGTTTGTACTTTGAGATCATGTAATTTCCATGCTCGGTCATTAAGCTTACCGATGGCTTAGGCTGCGCTGGCTATACGCGCTGCGATTTCCGTTGTCAGGCTGTTGTCACTTCTAATTTGGCTTCCCAGGTATTTGAAATTTGACACATTTTGCAAGGGTTTGTTATTTATCTCAATACTGGAGTAGTCCAGTATCGAAGGAATCTGACTATCGAACAAGCTCTTCGGTTTCTACTTGGTAGTATGTGGCTTAGTACTAACAACCTACAACTCACTTAGTAGAATGTTTAAAATAGACACGTGTCCCAGGAGGAATGGTCAGTATTCAAGGATATGATAGTAAAGACAACTAGAAGCAAAAAGTCCAGTAAACATGCATAAGCACCTCTTCATCTTCGACACCGTAAGAGGAGGTAGCATGGAGGAGGTAGGAGGGATCGAATCTAGGAAAATTGTCTTGTGGACATGGGCTCGTACATGTGTACCTCCAGAGCTGCGAGCACATGTTCAACACACAACATCAAAGATGAACAAACGCTTATAACTGTTAAGGTATTCACTTTAGAGTCCATGTTTGACGGACTTTTTTTCTTATGGGAAGCAAATTGCTTGTGGTAGAGGAGATTTATTTCATAGCATCGAAGATAAAGAAGTGCTCTCATCTCTTAAGTTATGCGTTTAGGAAATTATGCTACACTTTTTTGCTTTGAATTACAGTTCCTCTTATATCACTGTCATTGACCATTCCTCCTGGGACGCCCTGTACGTTGCAGAGCACGATACACTCGTCTAGATTATACGTAAGCCCTTGTCTTAATCGCCGGCCGAAGTGGCCGCGCGGTTCTGGCGCTGCAGTCTGGAACCGCGAGACCGCTACGGTCGCAGGTTCGAATCCTGCCTCGGGCATGGATGTGTGTGATGTCCTTAGGTTAGTTAGGTTTAACTAGTTCTAAGTTCTAGGGGACTAATGACCTCAGCAGTTGAGTCCCATAGTGCTCAGAGCCATTTGAACCTTGTCTTAATCCATTAAGATTACTTCTCTATCAGTGACCTGAATGATGTATCTGGAATATCAAGAATAAAGAACTCCTACCACACGAGATTCGTGCATTCGATCTTGTAACTGAAGAAGTTCAATCTTGTTTAAAAAAAAGTTACGTGCCAGACCGAGATACAGATTTCACAACTCTGCAAAAATCCGGGTGCTCGTTTTGCATATCCACCAACGCTCTGCTCCTGCTCTAACTGGCAGCCACGTACATTCTGAAGTGACAATTTACTTTATTTCGAAGATAACTTTTTCCAATGTCAACAAAATGTTTTCGCGTTCGGAGAAGGAAGTTGGTGATCGAAAATTCGTGGAAAGATCTCACTGCAACGATAAATGTCTTTGTTTTTGTGACTGCCTCCACAATTCCACACTCTCTCCCCTTGTTCGCGGCGATACAAATTGACCTGCCCTTCTTTGAACTTTCTCGATGCACTTCGTGAATCGTATCCGAGGCAGCAATACTACAGAAACGGGCGCACAAGCTTAATGTAGGCAGTCTACTTTGTAGATGTGTTGCACCTCCTAAGTATTCTGTCAGTAAAACGCAGTCTTTCGTTCGACTTTCCAACAACATTTTCTGTTTGATGGAACCAATTTAATTTCTTCGTAATCGTAATCGTAATCCCTAGGCATTTATTGTAATTGACAAGGCTTTAAATATGTATGATTTTCGTGAAGGTGAAATTTAAGGGATTCGTTTTAGTACTCATGTTGATGGCTTAACCCTTTTTATTGGTTAGCGTCAACTACCACTTTTAACGTTAGAGAGATGTTGTTGTTGTGGTCTTCAGTCCAGAGACTGGTTTGATGCATCTCTCCATGCTAATCTATCCTGTGCAAGCTCCTTCATCTCCCAGTACCTACTGCAACCTACATCCTTCTAAATCTGCTTAGTGTATTCATCTCTTGGTCTCCCTCTGCGATTTTTACCCTCCACACTGCCCTCCAATGCTAAATTTGTTATTCCTTGATGCCTCGGGACATGTCCTACCAACCGATCCCTTCTTCTAGTCAAGTTGTGCCACAAACTTCTCTTCTCCCCAATCCTATTCAATACTTCCTCATTAGTTACGTGATCTACCCATCTAATCTTCAACATTCCTCTGTAGCACCACATATCAAAAGCTTCTATTCTCTTCTTGTCCAAACTATTTATTGTCCATGTTTTACTTCCATACATGGCTACACTCCATACAAATACTTTCAGAAACGACTTTCTGACACTTAACTCTATACTCGATGTTAACAAATTTCTCTTCCTCAGAAGCCGGCCGAAGTGGCCGTGCGGTTAAAGGCGCTGCAGTCTGGAACCGCAAGTCCGCTACGGTCGCAGGTTCGAATCCTGCCTCGGGCATGGATGTTTGTGATGTCCTTCGGTTAGTTAGGTTTAACTAGTTCTAAGTTCTAGGGGACTAATGACCTCGCGGTTCCGGACTGCAGCGCCAGAACCGCACGGCCACCGCGGCCGTCCTTTTATTTTATGAAGTCTTTACAAGCCGATAAGTATTATCTGCAAGCAATCTAAGAGGGCAACTGTGATTGTTTCCTAAACACTTCCTTGTGGCCCAGGAGACTTCCTTTTTACTCGAAATCTTTCCGCCAGTGATTGCGAACTGTTACCTTTCTGACAGGAAATCGGGAATCCAGTAGCACAACTGAGACGATACTACACAGGCACGCAATTTCATTACAGGGCCATTGTGAGGATCTGTGTGAAAGGCCTTCTAAAAATCTGCTACTCTCTCAGTGGCACTCATTACATCGTGTGAGTAAGGAGCCCATTCCGTTTCACAATAACGGTATTTTCTGAATCCATGCTGGTTATACATCAATAGATCGTTTTCTTCGAGACATTTCATAATGTTGAAGTACAGTACACATTGCACAATCCTACAACAAATAGATGTCAATCATATGGGTCCATAATGAAACGAATTACTTCTTTTTCCTTTCTTGTGGATTGGTGTGATCTGTGCAGCTTTCTAGTCTTTAGGTTCGGGTCATTCGTGAAGTGAGCGGCTATGCGTGACTGCGAAAATCAGTACTACTTCATCAGAGTACTCCGAAAGGGACGTAACTGATAAAAGGGTTCGATCCAGATTTAAGTAATTTCGCTATACAGAAGGCATCTTAGTTGGTCTTAGTTGTTCTTGATTCGAATTATGGGATACGTACTACATCTTCCTTGATGAGGGAATTTTGGACAACCATGTTGTGCAACTATGCTTTAATGGCACTGTCGCCGGCCGGAGTGGCCGTGCGGTTCTAGGCGCTACAGTCTGGAACCGAGCGACCGCTACCATTTTGAATGGCACTGTCATCGGGAGCATTATCACTGCTACCACGCTGGAAGGAGTGATTGTGTTTTGAAGACGTGTAGTTCTTCGTCCAGTGTGGATCCAATAATATTGTTCTCTCCTACATGTACCAATATCAGAGTAGTAATAGAGATATAACATGAAAGGTAAATGACACAATTGGTAGTGAGATTTGGAAACTGCAGAAGAATTTGTAATATTTGGTGTTTAAGTCCCATACTGCATTGAGCGGATGAGGATACAGCAGTATGATAGCAGAAGGAGACATTGTTGACTCGGTACGAACAGATAGTGTGTTGTCAGTCAACAGCGATAAGAACTACTCTCTTAGTAAACTGCTGTACCGACTGATCTACGATCTACCCACAACTCGCCTTCATACTTTCACTTTCATCACCACCCCTCTCCTACCTCACAAACTTGACAAACGTTCTGCTGCACATCTTATAGGAATAGGACGTCTGGAAGGAAGGAAATTGCGGACAAAGCTCCTGGGGTGGGATGTGAGTTGTGCATGCATAGTCCAGTCGAATGAGCAGTTGCCGCAACAGGCAGAAGTTCCGCGTTCGAGTCACGGTCCGACATTCAGTTTTAATCCCCCAGGAGGTTTCAGACCAGAGCACACATCGCCGTAGAGTGAAAATTCTCTCTACGGCTGCGGTGCCACTTTCGAGGACGAGCTCAGTATTCTTGATTACAGCTGGTTGTTGCTTGTACTATCTGAGACGACAAAGGCCTCGCAAGTTCAGCCGATTAGAACACTGTTCTATTGAAACGCGTTGATAGCTTGCTGGGTAGGGTTCGATCTGGCCTTTTGCCTTTCGTTGGAACTGCTTTTACCAATAAAAAATTGTGATAAGAAAAGAGGATGAAGTTCAGCATCAACAGATTAAAACAAGAGTAACGGAATGTGCTAAAATTAAGTCAAATGATGCTGGGGAAAGTAGAAAATGAGACAGTAAATGTTGGATAGAACTTTGTTATTTTTGTGGTAAGATAAGCGACGGCTGCCTAAGTAGAGAGGACATAAAATGCAGAGTGGTACTAGCAAGAAAAGTCTTTTTGAAAAGCAGAAATGTGTTAATATCTAATATAAATTTAGATGTTAGGGCGTATTTCCGTCTGGAATGTAACCTTTTTTGTAAGTGAAACGTGGACGATAAGCTGGTTAAGCGAGAGGAATAGAAATTTATGAAATATGGTGCTACTGAAGACTGCTGAAGATTACATGAATGGAACTAAGAACTAATGAAGGGATACAGAATCTAAATGGGGAGAAAAGAATATTATGGGATTTATTGATAGGACAATCGGGGTTATTTTGGTTATGGAAGGAAGTGAGGCGGTAAAAGCTGTAGAAGGAAACAAAGGACTGATTACAGCAAGCGAGTTTAGGTGGATGTAGGTTGCTATAGTTAAGCAAAGAGGCTAATTAACATAGAGAGCTTCATCAATCCAGTTTTCAGACTGGACACCACAACAACAAAATATGTTTGAAGACGAAGGATGTCTGTTATCCATATGAAGTAAAGGAAATATCAAAAAATCATCACACAGTTTTAAAAATGATATCTTCCTTATAGGTCTATATTAACAGGCTTACAGTAAGTGTCTAGAGGGATGACGTTTTGGCCACGACGTTCGCTATTCGAAGCTCATCAGCAGAGGAGAGCTATAGTTCCAGCAGGCTGCGTCTTGCGACATATTCGTTTGGTCGAGGCGTGCCGGCCCAACTTGTTTTTGGGAGAGAACCGCACAAACATTTATAGAGGGAGAATGAGGTTTTCACTCTGCAGCGGAGTGTGCGCCGATATGAAACTTCCTAGCAGATTGAAACTGAGTGCCGGACCGAGACTCGAAATCGGGACCTTTGCCTTTCGCGGGCAAGTGCTCTACCAACTGAGCTACCCAAGCACGACTCACGACCCGTCCCCACAGCTCCAATTCTGCCGGTACCTCGCCTCCTACCTTCCTAAGTGGTAGAACACTTGCCCGCGAAAGGCAAAGGTCCCGAGTTCGAGTCTCGGTCCAGCACACAGTTTTAGTCTGCCAGGAAGTTTCTAATTTGTAGATTCAAAGCGAACTTTCCACAGAAACGTTGACACGTCATTCTAGCTACGAAACAACAGCACCTCTTGGCGATTTAGAACCAAACTGAGGCCCTGTCTAAACGTGTCAAATACCTTACTCAGTAGCTGAGACCGACGACGCATTTTAATTCGGCGGTACACGAGAGGCAGGAACTGCATTCGATGAGAAAGAAATTTTCAGTTTTTGGGGTGATGACAAGAAAGGAAAATGGTTGCTTAAAATTCCATATTACCAGAGTTTAGGTCAATGTACGGATTTAAATCATAAAGCTCTCCGCATTGTATCATGGAGGAAGAGTATTTGAAGCTTCTCTGGTTATTCGTATCTCCGATGGGGCACTAAGCTCAGAAACACTCTTGGTGCCATTTGATGGAGCAAGCTAAGTGTCTGCATTAGGTATCATCGTCTCCCTTCTCTTTCATCGTAGTCAACACATACCTGATGAGAATCTCTGCTCGCGCTTGTCACAATAGTTTTCAAAATTGAATAAATATAATTAATACTCACACTTCATGGAGAAAACGGCCAGTTGTGCTTTCAATGAGGAGAGTGAATCTGCCTCTTGAAGTCACACAGCAACAATGCAATACATCACCTATTATTACTCATCAAATTAGGCGGAAAGAAATTAAAAAATCTGTACAATCTTTATCTACAGAAAACAAGTAGAGCCGTTACCGAAATCCAAGGAATCCTCATTCGCCGGTATAAAGAAAGTAGCTTTTCTTCGATGCACTTTTTCAAAGCTATAGAATATAGTTTCTGCATCTGATTGAAGTTCAACAATGGTTTTAAATACGCCGGCCGCTGTGGCAGAGTGGTTCTAGGCGCTTCAGTCTGGAACTGCTCGACCGCTACGGTCGCAGGTTGGAATCCTGCCTCGGGCATGGATGTGTGTGATGTCCTTAGGTTTGTTAGGTTTAAGTAGTTCTAAGTTCTAGCGAACTGATGACCTCAGATGTTAAGTCCCGTAGCACTCAGAGCCATTTGAACCATTTTTTTGTTTGTTTTAAATACGATTTATATTCCAGAAGTTAATGAGGACAACGCCAGAAATGTAAAACGCTGAAAATGGTTTGAGTTATACATTCCGTCGACAAGATCTCTAGAGTATAGGTAGGAAAACAGTCTATGGGCTACTTAAAGGAATCTCTGAGTCATCCATGTTACAGAATTTAGGTAAATCAAGGGATACCTAAATTAATATTGGCGATTAGGGAGCTGTATGTTATATGACACGTATTACTTTTATTGCCGTATTTCTAGATTTACTCATAACTGTTTTGTAGCAAAATAGCTCTCCATCTGTGAGCCAATTGCTACTTGATGACGATTCTGGAGCTCGCCTGCTGATACTAGGGTCTGGTGAAGAGTGTTTGTTTATTTTTTGCAAACCCTAATTTCACCAATCTCACGTGACACTGTTCTCATGAGGAGCAAGCGGCAGGGCAAAAATACGTTAGCTCATCTAGTAAGGTAGCTCCCTTTAATGAATGCTAGCAAGATTTCAGTGTTATGTATGCACCATGCAATGGATGATTTTTCAGTGGGGAGTATGATATACTTGCTTTTTGTTGCGTTTACAAAGATGAATAGAACGGAAACGGCCTTTGCACTTGAGATAGAGCTAAGGTTCGTTTATGAGTGACCGAAACATAACAATAAAAGGCATTCGTCATAATATCTGTGATGTATACTGGAACAATGGAGATGCCAAATCTGTGACACTTACGAAGGTCTGAAAAGTCAGATCGTAGAAAGAGATTCTCTACGATGAAGAATGAAGCGACTTGCTCCCGAAAAGTTGCAGTATTTGTGTAAAGGTCTGATATGGCTTTTGTAGTAAAGAAATATTTCATGATGACGGCACTTACCCTGACGGTAGTAAAATGATGGAAGTTGTGACCAGATGATTCTTATCACTGGCAATAAATTTTCACGAAGAGACTCTTCAGATACTGATTCGAAGCTACTACAAGAAACTGGAAACCGGATGCAATCATCTAGATCAATCGTGATATGTTTAGTATTTGTAAGCACAACAAAAACCACAGTTGTCGCTAGCAGTTTTTATTGCTTTCCATTTTCTTTTTGAGCCTTTTAGTTTATTTTTTAGCTTCACAATTATCTTTATGATAGACGTTCATATCTTGTCGTTCCTCATGAAGATTTAATTCCTACAGCTGCGTTTCTATGTTTCCTTAACAAATCTCTAACAGTTCATTATGAGGAGCGTCTTTGTTGTTCTTTCCACCTTGAAGACTCCTAGTATGGTTCTAGTAAGACGCAGCACTGCTCTTTTACCTGGGAGGAACGGAGATCAAATCCCTGTTCGAACACTTATATTTTTCACGCCGTACTGAGCTACATAACGCGAATACTGTTATGGTTTTCTTGCAAACAACGTGACCTATTTCCTACTGTATCTTTGTCTGTTCCAAACTTTAGCTTCTTCTGTAACTACTAGTTGTTAAAGCACGATTTTTCTCGAGCTAATGCAGAACCTACAAGGTGTGGTACAGGAATGACCGAAGGATTTTTCAAAATGTCTTTTCTACAGATAGAGTATAAGTCATCCGTTTCTCCCCTGTTCCCCAATTATGTGATTCCCTATATTTCACGTTTTACTGACATGGATTTCCACATCTATAGTCTCATGCTATTTTACTTTATGTTAGGACCGCAACCGGTCGTTATCTAAATTCTTCATGTTTTACGCATCTGTTTACCATTAGATAAGTAAACTTAACTAAGATAGTACTGAACATCAGAACTTAGACTCATCATATAAGCGACTGGTTCTGCCATAACCGCAGTTAAACTGTTTGACATACATAAAGACTAGCTTGCGAAACTGCTAATATTCCAGTGCTTCAGAATTGCCTTTAGTGACGGATTTACATTAATATCGTAGAAACTTGGTACATAAAGTGTTCCATAAACAAAGTTTGGCACTTTATTTGGTAACAGTAAACTCAGAAACAGCAGCTACAGTTGCAACTCCTCGAGCGTTTCAGCAGCCACAGACAGAACTGCTGAAGGAAATCGCAAAACCGTTATTGACTGCTCCAGTTCAGTCGCAACTGCCGGCAACGAATCTACGTTCCCCCGGCTCCAAGAGGCGAGTTAAGACTGGAATTAATACGCATGCTGAAAATATTACGCACTTCGAGGCTTTCTTGCTGCCAGAACTAGCTGCATCGGTGTATTTTTCCTTGTCAAGTGTAAACTCGGGAATGTATAAAACGTTGCAGAACCACGGCAGCGTTGTCTTCCAACGAATTTTCTTCGTAACTCAGTTCGTATTACAACAAGAGGATCCAGTTGTTTACTAGTAGATTGCAGTTCCTCCATCTACTTACGAAGGAAATAGAATTATAACGGGTCTCATGGGCCACTGGCTTCGCGATGTAATCCACAGCCTAATTCCAAATTGGCGAATCGTGAATGTGGGCTCTGTTACACCCGAAGTCGCTGCTCGCCTCATAGCTCAAAGAATTTGGTGTGGATGCCTTACGATTCAAGGAACTTACAGTATGTGCAGCAGCAACAGCTCGGGCGTCCGTAGCGTCGCATGCATCAGATTGACATTGTGAAGTTATTTGTTAAAAGATGAAACAGTGCATTCGTGTGTCAGAAATCGGGTAGGCAATGTCGTGACTGCACCAATCACACTTAAGGCTGTCCTTTAAAAGTAGCCCTTGTGTCAAACAATTGAGATTTCAGTTTCAATGACTCAGCATCGGTGACTGTTGATGCACTATTCTCTTTCTGTTGCAGGGATCTGTGGTTAAGTTCATGAGATGGATTTTACGTCGGCAACGTATGGTCAACTACCAATGTCTACGTGAATCTGACACTAACTGGATTCAGAATTTAAGGTAAGAGTAGTAAATAAAATAGTTTTTAATACATGTGTAGGCACTGTGAGGCCGCCTATAGCGTCACTGTAGTGCGAATGAGAGTGCTTCGTGCTCATTCCCGAAAAGTTCTTTCTTTCGTCTTCTCCTTAGGACGTTATGTTGCTGCTGCGACGGTAACCACTCGAAATCATTAATGAATGACATCTGTGAGCAGTGTCTGTGTGTGCGTGTGTGTGGTGTGTGTGTGGTGTGTGTGTGTGTGTGTGTGTGTGTGTGTGTGCGTGTGTGAGCGTTGGCGTGTGCGGAGCACTTGATCACTTGAAGCTAATAGAGGTAGAAACGAGCCACCTGTTTACGATACCAACCCGACGTTAACTTAGACTGGTTTATACAAAAACCGGAAAATCTGTTGCTTGATAACTAGTGAGCCACTTCGTCCCGTAGAAAATTGTTAGGAACTGCGTAAATGTGGGCATTTCTTAGCTGAGAAAGTCTTTTGTTGAGAGAGAAATTTCCCATTTTCATAACGAAGACCACAAAAGTTGAGTATACACCGTCCGTCCAAAAGATTCCCAGACTGATTTTATTCCTTGTGTCCAAGCGACATCAGCTCAGTAACTACGGCGGCAGTTTGAACAAACAACTATAAACAATAGATATGCTTTCGACCAGTCAGTTGCGAACAGGCAGTGTGAAGTAATAAACAAGCGGCGGTAGGGAGTCTGTCAGCTTTGCTGTGTCACAAATCGCAAAGGAGCAACATATCTAAATCAAATGTTGGAGACAATCTTCAGAATGATTTGAAGAAAAATGTGTGTAATGTCTGTCCCGCACTCCTTGATTTCCGAACAAATGACAGCTGCCCTTGGGCGTCTGCCAAGACTTGTATGAAATGTTCAAATGGTTCAAATGGCTCTAAGCACTATGGGACTTAACATCTGAGGTCATCAGTCCCCTAGACTTAGAACTACGTAAACCTAACTAACCTAAGGACATCACACACATCCATACCCGAGGCAGGATTCGAACCTGCGACCGTACCAGCAGCTCGGTTCCGGACTGAAGCGCCTAGAACCGCTCGGCCACAGCGGCCGATGAATGACAAGTCAGACAGGCTTGGTGTGATCCTACAACAATACAATTAAGCGCAGAATGTGTCTCTGACTATACGCCAAGGCCGAAAAACGTACGATTGTGAGGCGCAAGTTGAACAGCAAGTTGAACAGCAAGTTGAACAGCAAGTTGAACAGCATTTATCACCGTTTCACTTGGTGATATAAACGTTCTGTGTACTGCACTCGAGTTGGGGGAGACTACGTAGAACATATGAACCACCACCTTTAAGGTTTGTCTATTTTTGATTAATCTAGTCTCGAAACATTTTGTGCTGACACGATGGAAAGTTCTTGCTCATTTCATGCCATAGTGAAGCAATCGTATTACCTTCTTAAATAAATAACTGATGGAGGTCTAATGGGTCCAGGTTGAAAAACGTACCGAGGAAATGTACCACTGTTGTTACTTTAAAGAAAAAGCTGAAACGCCATCTCGTTGGTGGAAAACTAGTTCTGCTGGACAAAGGTGACCAAAGAAACTAGATTTGGCCTTGTTGGAGGGAACATCGAAGTACTCACTGGAACTGATTTACGAGTAGTGACGCCTATGCAAGGATAGACGGTTGGCGAGTTGGTGATTTGACCCGTCCTACTGCGGAGCACAAGTCCAGTGACTGAAACGCTATGCCATTTTACACTAACGAAACACACGCACATCCATATTATAGACTAACGTGTCTAAATTTCCTCTCAAAGCTACGGTATACTTCGGAAGGTATTTTCTGTACTTTCTCCCGCAGTCAGGTGAGCTAGTCTGTAGCCGCTTCGGCCAATCTGACAGTCACTTTGTATGAGACATGGCCATTGTAGCTGAGATCAAGCGGTGCATCACTCTTAATTATCTCCCTCGTCGTAAGTTCACTAGGCTGGTGTCTTCTCTTTACGAACTTGAGCGTCCCATGTAAAACTATAAAGTTACGATTTTGTAGTCTTGCCACAGCAATGTGAGGCAATAATTGACCAAAATTTCCTCGTCGACTTCGTTATTCAGGATTCCAGGCTCTGCAACCAGTGGACCGAGACCAGACAATTAAGAACAACCGCTTACGTGATTTCTTCATTAGGGAATTTCGCAATGATTCAGTCTGGTAAATCGCATATGTCCGTTGGGCTACCGTAGCCGGAGATGCAGTTCGCTCGTACCCATGTGCGTCTCGCAGGCAAAATTTTCAACGTGCGAGTGCTACCATTGCTTCCAAACGGTCAGTCAAGTCAGAGGCCAAGGTTACTACCGAAGCCACACTGTGCAACTGAGGCATCACCGTCTCCATACTACGGTGCTGTTTCCTTCCGTAGTTTTCTAAGTTCGTGAACAATTAACCGCAATCCTCACAGCTGTTCGCCAATAAATAAAGACTCCTTTTTGTGCGCATTGGCTCACAATCAGCCATACTGTATTATATTTATGTAACTCTAGTTATTTAGCTGCAGAAATGAAAGATACATAAGCATAACTTTTTAATGTTACATTAATATTGCCCAGACCTTAGAAAATAAGTACTGGGACCATCTTGTGCGTAAATGCCGCTAACATACATTTACTCCAGTTATAAATGAGTGAAAGTTTTCACTACTGAGTTCAACCTGTTGTGACTTGGCGAGACAGCTAAGCCAGTATGAGGAAGCCGAAAGGCACGCGTTTAAGCTCACGCAGGCTGGCGTGAGGTCTGGAACAGTTAAAGGAGTTGAGTCTAGTAAAAAAAGTACGTAGCTTCTGGAATACTTTAATCCATAATTGGTAAACATCGCTCGTGACGGTACATGTTTTACAGCATCAATAGTGACTGGTAATGTCGCCTTGCTAGGTCGTAGCAATTGACGTAGCTGAAGGCTATGCTAACTATCGTCTCGGCAAATGAGAACGTAATTTGTCAGTGAACCATCGCTAGCAAAGTCGGCTGTACAACTGGGGCGAGTGCTAGGAAGTCTCTCTAGACCTGCCGTGTGGCTGCGCTCGGTCTGCAATTACTGATAGTGGCGACACGCGGGTCCGACGTATACTAACGGACCGCGGCCGATTTAAACGCTACCACCTAGCAAGTGTGGTGTCTGGCGGTGACACCACACTACCAACCTAAAATTTCGCGGAAACGATTTTTTATCTACTATCAAAACTTTAACTGACCGCCGGTTTTGTGTGGCAGAGCTTGAGAGACTTCTGTATCCAGAATAATTATGAGACGTAGTCAGATCTGTCACCTTTTCTCCTGATCAACTACTGTACCCTGGGGATAACTGTTACGTGTGTGCAACAACACAATGGAATGAAGCATAATTTCTCTCACATAGGCTCAGCAAGTAACTGTTTCCTGTGGTATACAAAAATGAGAGCAAAACTAAACTACAGATCAATTTTTTATCACCCATAATTACTCATAGCAGGATTGTAGGACACTTTAAAAATTTTAAGCCAAGAACCTACCTGGAACAAATCGACTTACTCAGTGGCAACGAAAATGCGACCGCCGGCCGCCGTGGCCGAGTGGTTCTTGGCGCTTAAGTCCGGAACCGTGCGACTTCTACGGTCGCAAGTTCGAATCCTGCCTCGGGCATTGATATGTGTGATGTCCTTTGGGTAGTTAGGTTTAAGTTTTTCTCATTTCTAGGGGACTGATGACCTCAGATGTTAAGTCCCATAGTGCTCAGAGCCATTTGAACCATTTTGGAACACTTGATACGCAGCAGAACGATCACGTTGACTGAAGTGAGTTAAAACATATGGTAACAGACTTCTGTTTATCGCAAGAGTTTTGAAGAAACATTTGTAAGGTTTATATTGGTATCCTGCTCATGTGTGTGGCAAGTATAACAGGTTACACTGAAATCCAAACAACGTACTGCATTGCGAAGGAACTCAGATTTGTTTTACTCGTGACGGAGTACAGCACACACATTTAAGAATCTGGACCATTTAAGAATATGGGCCAAACAAAGCAAAAAGTCTAGTAAACATTGTTTGTAACATGCATAACTTAAGAGCTAAGCAGAAGAGATACGTTAGACAGTAGCTGGAGCCCATAGCTCCTTGATATCTGTAACTCATCCTCTATGCTAACGACTTCGTTTCCTTCCCCTCTAGGGTCCACCTCGCTACCATGTACACTACTGGCCATTAAAATTGCTACACCAAGAAGAAATGCAGATGATAAACGGGTATTCATTGGAAAAATATATTATACTAGACTGACATGTGATTACAGTTTCGCGCAATTTGGGGGCACTGACCCTGATAAATCAGTACCCAGAACAACCACCTCTGGCCGTAAGAACGGCCTTGATACGCCCGGCCATTGAGTCAAACAGAGTTTCAACACGATACCACAGTTCATCAAGAGTCGTGACTGGCTTATTGTGACGAGCCAGTTCCTCGGCCCCCATTGACCAGACGTCTTCAATTGGTGAGAGATCTGGAGAATGTGCTGGCCAGGGCAGCAGTCGAACATTTTCTGTATCCAGAAAGGCCCGTACAGGACCTGCAACATGCGCTCGTGCGTTATCCTACTGAAGTGTAGGTTTTCGAATAAAGGGTAGAGCCACGGGTCTTCACACATTTGAAATGTAGCACCCACTGTTCAATGTGCCGTCAGTGCGAACAAGAGGTGACCGAGACGTGTAACCAATGGCACCTCATACCATCACGACGGGTGATAATCCACTCCCTCGCTTGCAATGTGCGTTCACCGCGATGTCGCCAAACACGGATGAGACCATCATGATGCTGTAAACAGAACCTGGATTCATCCGAAAAAATGACGTTTTGCCATTCGTGCACCCAGGTTCGTCATTGAGTACACTGTCGCAGGCGCTCCTGTATGTGATGCAGCGTCAAGGATAACCGCAACCATGGTCTCCCAGCTGATAGTCCATGCTGCTGCAAACGTCGTCGAACTGTTCGTGCAGATGATTGTTGTCTTGCAAACGTCCCCATCTGTTGACTCAGGGATCGAGACGTGGCTGCACGATTTGTTACAGTCGTGCGGATAAGATACCTGTCATCTCGACTGCTAGTGATACGAGGCCGTTGGGATCCAGCATGGCGTTCCGTATTACCCTCCTGAACCCACCGATTCCATATTCTGCTAACAGTCATTGGATCTCGACCAACGCGAGCAGCAATGTCGCGACATGATAAACCGCAATCGCGATAGGCTACAATCTGACCTTTATCAAAGTCGGAAACGTGATGGTACGCATTTCTCCTCCTTACGCGAGGCATCACAACAACGTTTCACCAGGAAACGGCGGTCAACTGCTGTTTCATCATCATCATCATCATCATCATCATTTAAGACTGATTATGCCTTTCAGCGTTCAGTCTGGAGCTTAGCCCCCTTATAGCCCCCTTACAAAATTCCTCCGTGATCCCCTATTCAGTGCTAACATTGGTGCCTCCTCTGATGTTAAACCTATTACTTCAAAATCATTCTTAACCGTATCCAGGTACCTCTACTCCTGAGCCCATGAGTCTCTTGGGTAACCTTGCTTCTCCCATGCGTGTAACATGACCCCACCATCTAAGCCTGTTCCG
Source organism: Schistocerca serialis cubense (assembly GCF_023864345.2). Taxonomy (NCBI): domain Eukaryota; kingdom Metazoa; phylum Arthropoda; class Insecta; order Orthoptera; family Acrididae; genus Schistocerca; species Schistocerca serialis. Next base: position 1,083,318,121 of record NC_064639.1, read on the forward strand.
CCTGACTGCTACATCTGTAGAGTTCATTCCCAGTTTTTCTTTGATTTCCTCATTGTGGACACCCTCCTGCCATTGTTCACATCTACAAGTATCTGCAATCATCCTAGCTACTGTCTGTGTATGAGAAATCGGTTGGAAACTTTCATCATGTCAGCACGTTGTAGGTGTCGCCACTGGTGCCACCCTTGTGTGAATGCTCTGAAAAGCTAATCATTTGCATATCACAGCATCTTCTTCCTGTCGGTTATATTTCGCGCATGTAGCACGGCATCTTCGTGGTGTAGCAATTTTAATGGCCAGTACTGTATTTTCATCCATTCGTTCTAAATCGCCATACCATAGTCACCTCTTCCTCTCAATAGCTTCTATTAGTTTCCGTTCCATTTCCATCACACTTCTGATTTTTTCGATTGTTGTGTGGTCTAATCTTGAGACCCCAAAATGTCGGCTGCAGTAATTCATTTCCATGGATAGCAGTTGATCATCTTTCTTTTCTTATTTCTCAAACTTTTAACTCACATTGACATGTTTTTTTATAAAGCACTGCTTGGCAAAAGAAAGTGAAACATCCAGGTAGGAAGGAGAAATCGAAATGAAACGTCTTTTCTTGAGAGGGTATGGTATGTTATTACAGTGATTATAAAATCGAGTGAAATTTACAAACAACTTGGCAGTGTAGCCCACTTATCGGTATGATGTTGCACCTGGCCTGGTCCGTATGCATCTACTGATTAGGCACAACTACAGTCATTGGTCCTTGATATTGTGACTACTGGCAGTGGACCGGAGGTGACGTCAGAGGTGATCCCACTCGCGTTCTATCGGCGACAGATCTGGGGATGTTGCTGGCCACGGGAGGACCACGACATCAGGCAGACAGTTCATGGAGGCACAAGCCATGTATGGACAAGCACTGTATTGAAAATGGCACCACAGTGCTGTAGCATATATAAATACGCAGAAGAGCCAAAGAAACTGGTATAAGCATTCATATTCAAATACAGAGATATTTAAATAGGCAGAATACGGCATCGCCTATATAAGACAACAATTGTCTGTCCCAGTTGTTAGATCGGTTACTGCTGCTACAATGGCAAATTATTAAGTCTTAAGTGAGTGTTATAGTCTGCGCACGAGCGATGGAACACAGCATCTCCGAAGTAGCGATGAAGTGGGAATTTTTCTTTACTACCATTTCACGAATGTACTGTGAATATTATGAATCCGGTAAAACATCAAGTCTGTGACATTGCTGCGGCCGGAACAAGATCCTTCATGAACGGGACCCACGAAGACTGAAGAGAATGACAGAAGTGCAACCCATCCGCAAGTTGCTGTAGATTTCAATAATGGACCTTCAAGAAGTGTCAGGGTGCGAACCATTCAACGAAACGTCATCGATATGGGCTTTCGAAGCCGATGGCCCACTCGTGTACCCTTGATGACTGCCTGACACAAAGCTTTAGCCTCGGTTGGACCCGTCAACACCGACATTGGCCTGTTGATGACTGAAAACAAGTTGTCTGCTCGGACGAGTCTCGTTTCAAATTGTATCGAACGGATGGACGAGTACGGGTATGGAGACAACCTCATCCATGGACCCTGCATCTCAACAGGGGACTGTTAAAGCTGGGAGGCTCTGTTATGGTGTGAGGCGCGTGCAGGTGGAGTGATATGGGATCTCCGATACGTCTGGATACGAGTCTAACAGGTGACATGAACGCAAGCATCCTGTCTGACCATCTGCATCCATTCATGTCCATTGTGCATTTCGACGGACTTGGGCAATTCCAACAGGACAATGCGACACCCCAGAAGTCCAGAATTGCTACAAAGTGTCTCCAGGAACAATCGTCTGAGTTTAAAGACTTCCGCTGGCCACCAAACTCCCCAGACATGCACATCCTTGAGCATATTTGGAATGCCTTGCAACCTGCTGTTCAGAACAGATCTCCACCCCCTCGTACTCTTAACGGATTTATGGACAGCCCTCCAGGATTCACGGTGTCATTTCCCTCCAGCACTACTTCTGACGTTAGTCGAGATCATGTCCCATCGTGTTGCGGCACTTCTGCATTCTCGCGGGGGCCCTGTACGATATTAGGCAGGTGTACCAGTTTCTTTGGCTCTTCAATGTATATGAGGACGCACGATGTCCATGATGTACCGTTGTGACGTCAGAGTTTCCCCAATTACTACCAGTCTTGACCGATCGTTCTGGCTCATGACTACTGGAGTTACACCGCTGCGTCTCTCCAAAACAATGGTAAATAGGTCGGCGCCATATTCGCCGGCGATGGTTACCCGAAGTAATACACAACCGAGTTTCATCTCTCAGTTCAGTGTGACACCATTCATTGGCAGTCCATGCTTCCCGGTTACGGCACCGTTACAATCTCATGTTTGCGTCGACGTGTTAACGGCAGTCTAAGGATGGGGCGCCAAATCCCGTGTTCAACTGCTAACAGCCTCCGACCAATGGTTCGAGATGACACAGAACGTTGCTGGGAGCCCTTCACTTGTAACCAGACGGCAGTCGCTTGGTGCACAGTAAGGCACTCATCCCTTACGGTGGCGAGTCGTTGTCGATCGGAACCTTGTCGACAAGTATACCTGCCCTTACGTTCCCATATAGTCCAACATCGGGCCACTGACACTGCCGAATGCCTCACAAGTTTGCGTAATGTACAGTTCGACCAGCCGGCCAAATGGAGACCACTTTCAAATTGTGTCAGGTGCTGATGACTCTGTCTTACACGGGTATGTGGTATGTCCGCGTCATTCACATTGATCACTCAACGTCTGACGCTGTTCACGCCCCGTATTTACTCTTGGAGAACTGATAACAGCACTAAATATAGACAACAGTAACGATGTCTGCTGTCCGTTCTTCCTGTCATAGAGAACTGCAACCAACATGTGCGAAGTTTTGTTGACATCCTAACATGTCTTTGGAAGATTCACTTTATTTGTCAGGCATTCTTAAGCCCCCTAAGTATTGTTCCACTGGATTCTGTAAAGATATCTACAGCCACATGTATATACAGGGGGTAGGCAAAGTAATGTGAACACCTGTACTTACGAGGTGCATTCAAGTTCTAAGGCCTCCGATTTTTTTTCTCCGGACTGGAAAGAGATAGAAACATGCGCATTGTTTTAAAATGAGGCCGCGTTCATTGTCAATACGTCCCAGAGATGGCAGCACCGTACGGCAGATGGAATTTTACCGCCAGCGGCGAGAATGAGAACTGTTTTAAATACTTAAAATGGCGACGTTTTCCGTACTTGAACATACTTGAACAGCGTGCAGTTATTCGTTTACTGAATTTGCGTGGTGTGAAACCAATTTAAATTCATCGACAGTTGAAGGAGACATGTGGTGATGGAGTTATGGATGTGTCGAAAGTGCATTCGTGGGTGCGACAGTTTAATGAAGGCAGAACATCGCGTGACAACAAACCGAAACAACCTCAGGCTAGCACAAGCCGGTCTGACGACATGATCGAGAAAGTCGAGAGAATTGTTTTGGGGGATCGCCGAATGACTGTTAAACAGATCGCCTCCAGAGTTGGCATTTCTGTGGGTTCTGTGCACACAATCCTGCACGACCACCTGAAAATGCGAAAAGTGTCATCCAGGTGGGTGCCACGAATGCTGACGGATGACCACATGGCTGCCCGTGTGGCATGTTGCCAAGCAATGTTGACGCGTAACGACAGCATGAATGGGATTTTCTTTTCATCGGTTGTGATAATGGATGAGACATGGATGCCATTTTTCAATCCAGAAACAAAGCGCCAGTCAGCTCAATGGAAGCACACAGATTCACCGCCACCAAAAAAAAATCGGGTAACCGCCAGTGCTGAAAAAATGATGGTGTCCATGTTCTGGGACAGCGAGGGCGTAATCCTTACTCATTGCGTTCCAAAGGGCACTACGGTAACAGGTACATCCCACGAAAATGTTTTGAAGAACAAATTCCTTCCTGCACTGCAACAAAAACGTCCGGGAAGGGCTGCGCGTGTGCTGTTTCACCAAGACAACGCACCTGCACATCGAGCTAATGTTACGCAATAGTTTCTTCGTGATAACAACTTTGAAGTGATTCCTCATGCTCCCTACTCACCTGACCTAGCTCCTAGTGACTTTTGGCTTTTTCCAACAATGAAAGACACTCTCTGTGGCCGCACATTCACCAGCCGTGCTGCTATTGCCTCAGCGATTTTCCAGTGGTCAAAACAGACTCCTGAAGAAGCCTTCGCCGCTGCCATGGAATCATGGCATCAGCGTTGTGAAAAATGTGTACGTCTGCAGGGCGATTACGTCGAGAAGTAACGCCAGTTTCATCGATTTCGGGTGAGTAGTTAATTAGAAAAAAAATCGGAGGCCTCTAAGGCACCTCGTATTTCAGAATGGTTTATTAATAAAGCGTTGGACCCCCATTTGCTAGTAATAAAGCTGCGATTCTTCTTGGAATACTGGCATATAATGATTGTATAGTCTCCAGTGGAATGTTATGACACTCTTCGACCAGAACCTCTTCTAACTCCTGCAGTGACGAGGGAGGCGGAAATCTGCTCCGGAGTCTGCGCTCCAATACCGTCCACAAGGGTTCGATAATGTTGAAGCCCGGGGAACCGTGCTAGCCTGGGAAAACGATGCAGTTCAGTTGCATGCTCCTCTCCTGACTGTATGAATGGGTGCATTATCGTCCTAAATATGGCATCATTGTTAGCGAACAACACCTGAATCACGAAGTGCACCTGATCACCTAAAATGTTCACATTACCGTTGGCTGTAACATTGTCGTTTAGAGTAATGATGAGACCAGCAGAATACTGTGATATGGCTGCCCAAACCATCACACTTCCACCTCCATGCTTAACCGTTGGAATCAACGGCTTCTTTTGGCGTTCTCCAGGTATAAACCCGGTCCGCTGTTGGAAAAAACGGAAACGTTGCCTCGTTGAAACATGTGAAGTGTTTTCAGTGATCAGCCGTCCAGGATTTATGCTCCTGACACCATGTTTCACGCTTCCTTGCTTTGCTTGCCGTCGCTGATGGTTTCGGTATAGCAGTGTACGACATAAGCGAACGAAAATAAGCAAAGTATACTAGTTTTCGTGTCGAACGATCACTTATTTCAGATACCGTTCGAATAGTAAAAATGGGTGCATTAAGTCTTTGAACAAGATCATGAACGTGGGCTTTCCACGACAGTTTACTATCTATCTGAACGCCTAGAAATCTGAACTGTTCTGTTTCACTAATCATATGCCCATTCTGTGAAATTAAAACGTCAGGTTTAGTTGAATTGTGTGTTAGAAACTGTAAAAACTGAGTTTTACTGTGATTTAGCTTTACTTTATTTTCTACAAACCATGAACTTAAGTCATGAACTGCACTATTTGAAACCGAGCCAATGTTGCACACAACGTCCTTTACTACCAAGCAAACAGAAATATTTTAGAGTTACCGATAGTACTACAGGGCATATCATTTATGTAAATAAGGAACAGGAGTGGCCCCAACACTGGTCCCTGGGGCGTTTGACTGTACCCTGCTCAGAATCCACATCACAACCATTCTCAACTTTGTGAAAATGACCTATTGCTGTCTGTTGTTAAAGTAAGAGGTGAACCAGTTGTGAGCTATCCTCGTATTCAGTAATGGTCCAACTTCTGGAGCAATATTTTGTGATCAACACAATCAAAGGCCTTAAAAGTGAGAAAAGAGAATATAGCATTTTCAGTTGTTAAACGACTTCTAAAGCCGAACTGTACATTTGATAGGAAATCGTGTGATATAAAACGACTAATTATCGTTACATTGCGGTAGCGTTCTCACTTCCCACGCCCGGGTTCCCGGGTTCGATTCCCGGCGGGGTCAGGGATCTTCTCTGCCTCGTGATGACTGGGTGTTGTGTGCTGTCCTTAGGTTAGTTAGGTTTAAGTAGTTCTAAGTTCTAGAGGACTGATGACCATAGATGTTAAGTCCCATAGTGCTCAGAACCATATCGTTACATACACAGCCTTTTTAATAACTTTAGTAAACACTGATGGCACAGAAATAGGACTAAAATCGTCTGCATTATCCCTGTCTCCCTTTTTATAAAGCGGCTTTACTACTGAGTACTTAAATCGGTCAGGAAACTGACCATTCCTAAAGGATAAATAACAAATATGGCTAAATACAGGGCTAACATGTGCAGCACAGCACTTTAATATTCTGCTAGGCACTCCATCATATCCATGAGAGGCCTTAGTCTTCAGTGATTTAATTATTGACTCAATCTCCCTTACGGCTGTATCACAGAGGAGTATTTCAGACATCAATCTCGGGAAAGGCATTTGCCAAGAGAGTTATATGAGGCCCTGTAGAAACTAAATTTTTATTTAAGTCACCAGCAATGCAAAAAAAAAAAAATAATTGTTAAATACTGTACATATATCTGATTTATCAGTAACAGTAATATTTTTTCTGCGAACTGACTTTCTATCGTCGACCTCGTGCTACTGACCAGACATTTTCTTCAAAACTGACAATATGGTTTTGATTTTATCCTGTGAATTAGCTATTCTATTAGCATACCACATACTCTTTTCCTCCCTAATAACATTTTTAAGCGCCTTACAATACTGTTTGTAACGGCTACTGCAGCTTGATTGGGACTACTTCTAACATTTTGATGTAATTCCCACTTTGTTCAACGTGATATCCCATTAGTCAGCCACCCGGGCTGCCTATTACTGCTAGTACCCCGTTTAGAACGTTCTTATGGGAAGCAACTCTCATAGAGCATGAGAAATGTGCTAAGGAAAGCATTATACTTATCACCTACGTTATTGGCACTACTAACATCCTGCCACTCTTGTTCCTTGTCAAGTTTTAAGAAAACTCTCTATTGCTGATGGATTAACTTTCCTACATAGTGTGTAATTACATCTCACATTTTTTTGAGTACAAAAGCCTTTTAGTGTTAAAATTTGTGCATCATGGTCTGAAACGCCATTCACGCTTTTACTAATGGAATGCCCATCTAGTAATGAAGAATGAATAAAAATGTTATCTGTGGCTGTGCTACTGTTCCCCTGCACCTTAATTGGAAAAAACACAGTCTGCATCTGATCATATGAATTTAGGAGATCTACTAACATCCTTTTTCTTGCACCATCATACACAAAATGTATATTGAAGTCACCACATATAACTAATATCTGGTACTTCGTACAAAGTGACTCAAGAGCCCTCTCTAGCTTGAGTAGAAATGCTCTGAAGTCAGGGTTAGGGGGCCTATAGACAACAACAATTAGAAGTTTAGTTTCACTAAATGCAACTGCCCCTGCACAACATTCAAATATCTGTTCAGTGCAGTGCCGTGATAGGTCTATGGACTCAAACGAAATACTTTTTTTTACGTACGTAGGCACTGCCCATCAAGCAAGAAACTCCTTGAAAAACAGCCAGCTAATCTGTATCCTGGTAAAGGAAGGTTCTGAATTGTCAAATTATTTAAGAGGTTCTTCGACATACCAATAATTTCAGAGTCAACTTTGTAAGCAGTTCACTTACTTTGTTTCTAATACCTCTTATATTGTGATGAAATATGCTAATTCCTTCTCTACTTGGGAACATGAAATCCTATGAAGGTGAGTCCTTAGTTAGAGGGACTTCCTTTAAGCAGGTATACCTATCAGCTGATTTCAATCTAAAAAAGGTGCACCTCTAACACCAACTACTCTGCGGTCACTTCAGCCGCCGTAGTTTTGTGTTGTTTTGACACAATTCGTGTTAGCCTACGACGATTTCTGCCATTTAGTTTTGCCTCGGGCCCACTATTACGTTTACACGATGGTGTCTTTCCGTGCTTTGCGTAGGGTGTCACGGCTGTTGAAACAGTTGGTCTTGAAACATTCAGTAAGTTGGCTGTCTTGGTTACTGATACTCCAGCTAATCGGGCCTCCGCAATCTGCCCTCTTTGGAACTGTGTTAGGTCTTCCATTGCTCGTCGATCTGGGCCTGTGAATGGAAATACGAAGTGTGTGCTACTCGTAAACAACTTGTACTGATGCCTAGTCCATACTGACACGCACAGTCCAGCGTGATATGTGCCTTACCTGCGTTGTTGACCGTCAGACATAACCATCCCATTACTACCACTGTTCACATTACGTTGCCTATCCCTGTACATACTGCGCAAGCCACCACACCGTGCATGGCGGAGGCTGTTTTTTTACCACTAACAGTCTTTTCTATGAGGACATTGAGGCTCTAATATTCATGGTGAAACCTTCAGCTGTCATTTATTTTCCACAATTCCCGAATTCACTATGAATTTTAACAAGTCATTTCCTTTCCTGCTCCACTCTAAAATGGAGCCTTAATTATACTTATCATTTCTACGTGGTTCTTACGCGACATGTACGTTAGTGACATTAAGATCATTCTGATGCCAGCAGCAAACAGCGGTTATCTAAAATTTGTCAGTTACGTTTTGCGAAAACACCGTCGTCTCCAATCCAGTGATTCCCATTATAGTTCACGGAGCATTTCCGTAATACTCGTGTGTTGGTCGAACCTACCGATAACAAATACAGCAGCTCGTCTCTTCGATGTCTTATTTTACTGCCACCCAGTGGCGCTCCCAAATACTCAAGCAGTACTAAGGTGTTCTGTACACAGTATTCTTTATAAATGAGCTACACTTTTTTACCGTCATCCCATTGAACCCCAGACGATCATTCGCCTTCTACGCAATTGACCATATGTTCTCGTTCCATGTCGTTCTGCTCTGTAAAGGCACACTTTGTTTTAAATACAAGCGAATAATAAATCACTCAATAGATTATAAATATTATTTTTTTGGATGAAGTTAAGTTGACTTCGCGTATTTCGCAGGCCCATACTTGTTTTCATTGCGAAATGAAACATAACAAAATTTTTTCCAAATGTAACAAAATGGCCGGGAAACTACGATCCAAGTCTCTTAAGGGGACCACACTCTGCCTATCTAACCCATGTTAATTTAGGCAAGAGTTTTACCCATTTCTTAAAAAAAACTATTTGATACAGGACCTTAATATTTTTACTACATGTTACATGATGCTAATAGAGTCAACTGTACTAAGATCTAATTTATACATTTTATAGTTTTTAAGAAATACTTTTTTACATTTATTAACAAAAAATATTAAGTTTTTTCTGCAGAAAATATTTTTTTTGAACTTCCTAGTGGGGGAATATTAATGAATGTCGTACCCGAGGAGGCATTTTATGCTATGCAGAGTCTCTGAAAATTTCATTTATTAACTATGATAGTTTCATATATAATGGGGCATATGTACTGAAAAATTTAGTTTGCAGGAAATTGACTTTAAAGAAAAAACTTTTAACATTTGTTACTTAAAGTTAATTAAAACTGTCCTACTGCATACGATGGCCCTTCTTTGGCCTCTAGCAGGTCTCATAGCTTCTTTTTCACCTTCCTGGATGTTTGTCTTGCTTTGCTGGCCATATTAGAGGCAGAACCGTATTCATCGGCTATCCTCATTTTATCGCATTGTTGCAGCCCAGTGATCATATTTTCATCAGAATTAATTCCCAGCTTTTTCAGTACCAAACACTTTCCAATATTACCACAACCGAATGTAATAACAGCATCATGAACTCCTAGTTTCATTTTACGCATGCCTACAAATACAATTTTAAGAAGACGGTTCCAAATTATGCTGTTGAAACATTCATTTGGGTTGTGTGTCTGCTCATGCAGACATTTCCTTAGAAGGTCAGGATGAGCCAAGTCTCTGAAAATAAGTTTAATTGCTGTAATAACAGTAGCAGGAAGAGATTGCTGGTGGGAATAAGATTCTCCAGTTGTCTGAGCCCTATTGTATTTGCACCACGAATTTTCTCCTAATGGACACAATCCATGACATGGCGTACCATCAGTAGAGGACTTACGGAAGAATATGGCCCAAACATCTCTCTTCATTGCCTCCAGATTTTCTTTATTTCTCCTAATTGCCTGCCCACAGTATACCTGCAAGTTTTCTGTTTCACAATGCACTTGAACAAAACTAACCGCGTGTTTGAAAGCGTGTTGTTTACAAACAGCAGAAGCAAAAGAATTGCGACCGTTGCATTCCAAGGATAGCCAACACACTCGGGAGTAAAAAAAAAGTCTCTAACGTGCAATGTAGGGGATATAAAGGTCTAAAATATATGCAGAAAAATGGGTGACAGGAAAGTGGGCGTGCCACATAAACACACGTGGTAGGAAAATGCCCTTTAAATGCTCGAAAAAAAGTTTTTTTTCAGCAAAATTTTTTTCAGAGTACTTAAATAAAACCTTAATATATCGAAATATAATGAAAACCGAAAATCGGTGTGGTCCCCTTAAGACACACAGTTACACAGAGGTGGGCTCCAGGCGACAACACACGCTCGCGCTCTCCCGACCTCCATGTGTGGTGCGAACACATTCTATATTTACAAAGAATTTAGTTTAAATGGAAGGTAAGGGAAACAGTGACAGCGCAGAGTACACAGAGAAAGTATCCGCTTGACGTGCATGAGTAACTATACACAGAAAATGGCCGAGCAGTTCCGAGCAAACTCTCTTAAGACATAAGTTGGTGCACAGTGGGGGACTTCATGCAACGACACACATGGGAGCCGTGTAGCCCTCCAGATAGTATACGGACGTTTTCCCCATTTGCGAATAATATGGTTTAAATACTGTAGAAAGCAAAGGAAACGGCGATAGCCCCAAGACCGCAGTTAACGTATCTCCTTAATGTGCATGAATAACTTTCTTCAAAAGAAAATGAAACGTTTCTAGTGGCGCTCATAAGTTTTTCGACCATTTGATGTGGTCATCTGTATTCGCCTGGTGTGCAGGGACGTTTAATTTACGGGCGTGCAGTGGTATCCGTATTTAAAAGGAAGTAACAGAGGTGGCCGAGCAGCTCATATGGAAAGCTTATTTAACACAATTTCATGCGCCGTGTCAAATGTTTCTCATTTTTCAGTGTAAGAATGTCACTAAACAGAAGAATCTTCATGTCGCAGTGTAAAGAGAACCTCCTTGGCTGGATCCGCTCGAGGGTCAGACGAGCAGCGCACGCACGAATAATTCTGTATTTATTTTCCTGTTAATCTTATGACTACTTGAAGAACCCAGACATATGGAAGGTAAGGGAAACAGTGACAGCGCAGAGTACACAGAGAAAGTATCCGCTTGACGTGCATGAGTAACTATACACAGAAAATGGCCGAGCAGTTCCGAGCAAACTCTCTTAAGACATAAGTTGGTGCACAGTGGGGGACTTCATGCAACGACACACATGGGAGCCGTGTAGCCCTCCAGATAGTATACGGACGTTTTCCCCATTTGCGAATAATATGGTTTAAATACTGTAGAAAGCAAAGGAAACGGCGATAGCCCCAAGACCGCAGTTAACGTATCTCCTTAATGTGCATGAATAACTTTCTTCAAAAGAAAATGAAACGTTTCTAGTGGCGCTCATAAGTTTTTCGACCATTTGATGTGGTCATCTGTATTCGCCTGGTGTGCAGGGACGTTTAATTTACGGGCGTGCAGTGGTATCCGTATTTAAAAGGAAGTAACAGAGGTGGCCGAGCAGCTCATATGGAAAGCTTATTTAACACAATTTCATGCGCCGTGTCAAATGTTTCTCATTTTTCAGTGTAAGAATGTCACTAAACAGAAGAATCTTCATGTCGCAGTGTAAAGAGAACCTCCTTGGCTGGATCCGCTCGAGGGTCAGACGAGCAGCGCACGCACGAATAATTCTGTATTTATTTTCCTGTTAATCTTATGACTACTTGAAGAACCCAGACATATTATTTAACGGAATAATGTAATATAGCACAAGAAATAATTGTTAAGTTAGGAGAGTAATTAAATGCTTCAGGTAAAGCTTTTGAAAGATGTTGAATTTTTACGTTTCACTGCTCTTTTTCGACCAATGATTCGCGCTTTAAGGAGTGCAGGACACAAATGTTACCTTTCGGAAGATTCTTTGCTTTATTATAGCTTTCACAAAAAAATTCAGCGTCTAGTTATTTCGCTTTTGTAACTCCGAACAGAATGGAGTGCAATTCTGATACATCGCTTACGAGAACATTAAAACTAGTTACGTACTCAAAATTTCAGTGATATAATGTAACAGCAATTCCATTTACGTTAGTTATATTTTTCCATGTAAGAAACACATTTTCTTCATTATTTTATAAAAGAAAGTTCTGCAGAATACGTACAATTCATTACAATGTTGTACATCTATATGTACAAGGATACTCTGCAAATCACATTTAAATGCCTGGCAGGGGATTTATCGAACCACCTTCATAATTCTCTGTTACTCCAAACGTTTATAGTGCGCGGAAAGAACGAACTCCTATATCTTTCCGTGCGAGCTCTGATTTCACTTATTTTACCACAGTCATTTCGCCCTGTATAGGTCGCCGTCAACAAAATATTTTCACGTTTGGAAGAGAAAGTCAGTGATTGAAATTTAGTGAGAAGATTCCGCCGCAACGAAAAACGCCTTTGTTTTGGTGGTGTCTGTGGTGTCACCGCCAGACACCACACTTGCTAGGTGGTAGCCTTTAAATCGGCCGCGGTCCGGTAGTATACGTCGGACCCGCGTGTCGCCACTATCAGTGATTGCAGACCGAGCGCCGCCACACGGCAGGTCTAGAGAGACTTCCTGGCACTCGCCCCAATTGTACAGCCGACTTTGCTAGCGATGGTTCACTGACAAATTACGCTCTCATTTGCCGAGACGATAGTTAGCATAGCCTTCAGCTACGTCATTTGCTACGACCTAGCAAGGCGCCATTATCATTTGCTATTTATCTTGTGATGCATGTACCGTCAGACCGATGTTTACCAATTATGGATTAAAGTTAAGTATTCTAGAAGCTACGTACCTTTTTTACTAGACTCACCTCTTTTAACTGTTCCAGACCTCACGCCAGCCTGCGTGAGCTTAAACGCGTGCCTTGCGGCTATCTCATAGTGGCTTGGCTGTCTTGCCAAGTCACAACAGTGTCCACCCCAAATGTTGTATCATTTCATTGACACTCTCTCCCCTATTTCGTGATAATACAAAACGTGCTGCCCTTCTTTGAACTTTTTCGATGCACTGCACTCCGTCAATTCTATCTGCTAAGGATCCCACACCGCGGAGCAGTATTCTAAAAGAGGACGGACAAGCGTAGTGGAGGCAGTCTCTTTAGTAGATCTGTTACATTTTCAAAGTATCCTGCGAATAAAACACAGCCTTCCCCACAACATTTTCTGTGTTTTCCTTCCAGTTTAAGTTGTTCGTAATTGTAATTCCTAAGTATTTAGATGAACTTATGGCCTTTAGATTAGACTCATTTATCGTGTAACCAAAGTTTAACTGATTACTTTCAGCACTCAAGTGGATGACCTCACACTTTTCGTTATTTAGGGTCAATCGCCAATTTTCGCGCCATACATATATCTTTTCTAAATCGTTTTGCAATTTGTGTTGATCTTCTGATGACTTTACTAGTCGATAAACGACATTGTTATCTGCAAACAACCGATGACGGCTGCTCAGACAAGGAACAGCAAAAGGTCAACAACACTACCTTGGCGAACGCTAGAAATCACTTCTGCTTTACTCAACAGCTTTCCGTCAGTTGCTACGAACTGTGATCTCTCTGACAGGAAATAACAAATACAGTCACGTAACTGACGATATTCCATAAGCACGCAATTTCGCTACAAGCCGCTTGTGTGGCACAGTGTCGAAAGCCTTCCGCAAATCCAGAATACGGAATCCATTTGAAATCCCTTGTCAATAGCACTCAACATTTGGTGCGACTAAAGAGCTAGTTGTGTTTCACAAGGACGATGTTATCTAAATTTGTGTTGAATGTGTGTCAATAGACCGTTTTCTTCGAGGTAATTCGTATCGTTCGAATACAATATATGTTCCAAAGTCCTGCTGCGTATCGACGTTAATGACATGGGCCTGTAATTTAGTGGATTACTCCTACTACCTTTCTTGAATATTTGTGTGACAATATTGGTTTATGCCAACTTGGAGTTTTCACTGTGAGCCTTGTCTGATTTTTACATTTCTCTTCGTTGTGCATAAAATAACATGCCGTTTCTCCCTCGACGTCCTTGAAGTCACAACAGTACGTAATAGATACTACCAGAAGCACAGTCGCAGTTTAGAGGTGAGGGAAGATGAAGGTTTGAAATTAACACCTCAGTAACGTTAGAGGCAAGGTACTGGTTCAGCTGAAAGAGACGGGGCGCCAGAATGGTATGTGGCCATTACAAGAATCCATCCCAATATTCCATTCAGATGGCACCAACGGTAGGGAATTTATAGCCCGTTTCATGGTTTACAGACGAAAGCATATCTGCAGCACCTCGACGCACGATATACGACTTTCCGTGATCAGGAGAGGTGAACTTCGTGAAAGCTGAAGCTTAATACCGAACTATCGTTTGTCAAAGGAAAACGTATCCATCGAGCCTGTAAAGCTATAGTCTATATATCATTAAGTTTCATGTCTTCTTATGATCTATTAAAACCGTCCCCATGTTCATATATATACTCCGATGCTTCTGTCTGCAGACGTGTATACCTGTCCGCCTTTGTAGATAAAATTTTTGTTTCGGAAAACATCACTCCATGGTTTCCTGAATGAAGAGCATACTCTTTTACATCTGTCTTTTTTCTATTTCCCCAGTAGGAAAAGGCTTTCGTTTAATTCTGAGCTTTATGGTACTGTTTCCATCTTCTGCACAATATTTCGACGAACGACCCAGCAATCTTCTTCAGGCGCTGCGAGTTTTTCTATTATGTGAACTCGCTGTCTGGACTCCAATCAGACTGTCAGCTGTTGTTGGTCTCACGCCGCTGTTTATAGGCGAGGTCGATTCTCGACGTCCACTGCGCCCCTTGATGTTCTTTTGTTTTACAGACCTTACTTTGACACTCCTTGATACGCAACTTCCCTCAGCATTTTTCAACTTTGAGTGATGCGATGGTCGGCGAGACTGCAACACATTGACTCTCTTAAGTACATCTTTACACATATGGTCGCAGGACATCGGCTGTGCAATAGATGTCGAATCAATACACCTTCAGCTGTCTAAATTTTCAGTTTTTGTTTTACTTGAGCAACCAGTTTCTGCTCTAAATTACGCCATCTTCAGGCCCGCTGACCGACGTGCAGGAAGAACACCAGCTCCAGCTTAGTCAGAATAGGAGCCAGCATTCAGTGACGTATCCTTTCGATCATCAGTGATCGAAGGAATCTCTGTGTTAAGAAGTCTACTGATACCATTCACTGAATGCTGCTCCTACGCATCTGTCAAGGGGCCAGGAGATGGCGTCATTTAGCGTTTAAACTGATTGCACAAATAAAACAACGTCTGGAAATTTAGACAGCTCAGGGTGTTTGATTCGAAATTTTATTTTATACATTGAGTTCTGGACTTCAAGTGTTATTTAAATTGAAATCTCCATCTCTATTTACATGGTTTCCTTGCCTCTTTATTTCGTTGGGCTCCTTGCTTATGCTGTCCCAGAAACGTGACATTTGCACCATGATACTGGCGTCATCGTATTTCATTTCGTGATTATACGGCAAGAAAAGCAATAATGAGAATCTCATCTGATGCAATAGGCAACGACAGTATCGGTATAACCATGATTAAGAATGTTGCCGATATCTTAGTACCTGTCTTAACTGACATATTTAATTTTTCCCTCGTGAACGGAATATATCCCACTGCATGGAAAAGAAGCCTAATTCGACCCATCCCTAAGATCGAAAACCCGCAACTGCCTAGTGATTACCGACCAATTAGCATACTGCCTGCTGTTTCCAAAGCACTTGAATATATTGTTCATGACCAAATCACTGAACACTTGCATGAATTCAGCCTATATGACAAATTTCAATCCGGTTTCCGTAAACATCACAGCACAAACACTGCTCTAATTAAAGTAACTGATGACCTGAAATATGCCATCGACAATCGAAAGGCAACAATATTGACGCTACTGGACTTCAGCAAAGCTTTTGACACTGTTAACTTTGACATATTGCTCAGAAAAATGCAACAGCTTAATTTCTCTGACAGTGCTATGAGATGGTTTGAAAGCTACTTAAAAGACAGACAGCAATGTGTTGTCTGCGTAAATGAAAAATCTTCCTGGAAACATGTTTCGTCGGGAGTGCCACAAGGATCAGTCTTAGGACCACTTTTGTTTTTTTTATATGTCAACGATATTTCGTCGGTTCTGTCCTCCTGTAAATATCATTTCTATGCCGACGACCTCCAGCTCTACCTAAGCGTCAGACCTGAAGATGTAAACACTGCAATCGCTCAGATGAATGATGATCTGTCTTCAGTAGTGAGATGGGCGAAAAACCTGGGGCTTAAACTAAATGCAAAAAAGACGCAAGTAATCTTAATAGCCCATCAGAAATTAATAAGTTCAGATTTCCGCGAACGGCTACCTCCTATTCTGCTCGACGGTACTCCAATACCATATCAGAAAACAGTGAAGAACTTGGGTGTAACTTTGGATGAGCATCTCAACTGGGCGGAGAATACAGTCGCAGTGTGCCGAAAGACGTCTGCTTGTCTCTATGCTCTCAAAAAGTTTCGGAACATATTTCCACAGGACTTGAAACGCCAGCTCGTGCAAGCACTCGTTCTACCGAACCTCCACTATTGTGATGTGATTCAACAAGGCATGAGTAGTGAAAACAAAAGACGGCTAGAGCTAACCATGAATGCCTGTGTGCGCTACACCTGCAACATTCGCCGATATGATCATGTTAGTGCTTCATACTCCGAGCTAGGGTGGCTGCGGCCGGACAAATCGCGTGACTACCACACTCTATGTCTACTCCACCGACTCCTCATCGCGCAAGCACCCCAGTACCTTGCTTCAGAGATTAAAAACCTGTCATGTCATCATAATCGAAACACGAGGTCACTCTTATTTGGTATCCTAACTGTGCCCACTCACAAAACAAAAACTTTTGCAAACTCCTTCTCAGTTGCCGCTGTCCGCCTCTGGAACAAACTGCCCCTTACCTTGCGCAAAATTCGATCTCCTGCTGCTTTTAAGAAGAAGTTGAAGTATTTCCTACTATCATCCTCACAAAGTTCTCCACAAAATTAATGTACAAGGACAATCCCCTCATCTGTCAAATAGCAAAGCTAGCGTCTCCTATCTTGCTCCTGAGATGCCTTCCTCTTCATCTTTCTCTATTAGCCACGCAATCTTCTTTTCCTTTATATTTCCTTAATTATGGCCGGCCGAAGTGGCCGTGCGGTTAAAGGCGCTGCAGTCTGGAACCGCAAGACCGCTACGGTCGCAGGTTCGAATCCTGCCTCGGGCATGGATGTTTGTGGTGTCCTTAGGTTAGTTATGTTTAACTAGTTCTAAGTTCTAGGGGACTAATGACCTCAGCAGTTGAGTCCCATAGTGCTCAGAGCCATTTGAACCTTAATTATGTTTCATCATGTCTCTATTCTTCTCCTCCCTTCACCATGAGTCTCCCTCATACTCCCTGCTGCCGGCACTCCTATCTAAAATCTGTCTCTTCAATAATGTCTAATTATAACAGTACTTGTGACCTAAGAATATAAACTCTATATGTATGTATTTTTCCAGGTGTACCTTTCAAATTGTTTATTTCACTTTTTGTACTAGATGTAGTTTAACATGCCTACTAAAACATATGAATGTAAAATAAGTAGAATGCCTGGTTAGATGTAAGAGAGGGCCTGATGGCCCTAATCTTGCCAGGTTAAATAAATCAATAAATAAATAAAAAAAATTATATTCGAGGCAGCGCTCGTCTGCAGCAGCCTTGCTTGGTTGTTTTAGTCGGGTGTGTCACTGACGTCTCCTTCACCTCTCCTCGACTGTTCTGATGGTCTGCCCGACATAAGACATGCCACTTTCGCGTGGAATGCGATATGCAGTCGGCTAGAGGAGAAGGATCGTCTTTAACATTACAAAGACTTCTGTTTTATCTGAGCTGCCGTGTTTCTATACCGATCTTTTCGTATATTGGGCCACCGTAAGGCAGATAAACGACTTTTGGCTTCTCTTCCTCGGTTTGAGTCTCTACCCATTTCTCAGGCGTTCTCGATTTTGACTGCTTCGCTCGTTCGGTTTGATGTTCTGAGTACCCATTCCTTCGGAACACCATTCGTAGGTTTGTAATCTCCGGTGAGGCTCTCCTTGACTCAAAGTGTTCAGCTGTATGGACCAGAGTCTTTAGCACCGAATTTCTTTGTGACGAATGGTGATGGATCGAGGCTTTTGTTTCTCCATAGTCGGACGATCCTGATTCTGCACCTGTGTGATCTGCTAGTGAAAAGCCGCTCCATTTGCTAGTAAGAACTTGATTAAATCGACTACTGGTGTCGGCCTGTACATCAGACCATTTTTCCGTGCATCTGGAACTGCAATTGTCAAGGCATAATGAGGTGGATACATAAATGTTTTCTGTATTAGGTGATGAAAAACAAATATTACATATTTAAAATGTAAGTACATTGTGCTGTAGAGAAGCAGCGTCAAATAATAAAAGAAATAAGTCAAGTGGTTTTCAAAAGTTTGGTGCCCTGTAACAAGCTGAAAGAAAATCTGTACACTTTGCTATATTAAAGGTAATGGCGTGCTTTAGCTGTAAGAAGAGTTGTAGTCTGATTTGTTCGACGTTACAGTTTACATACATTACCGTTAACATACTGACAGCAGATTTCTTCAGATTAAATAAAAGTGTAAATTAGTTGCAGTTGTTGGGGAGTCCAAGCCGAGTGTTAAGTAATGTCCTCTATCGTGGAAACGTTAAAACAAGAGGCACGTAGAGGGAACTAGCGCAGCTTGGACGCATCGTGAGCTGCTTACAAACGCCTGTTTAGTATAAAAATATCTAGATACAGCTAGGAATTTGTGGAGCACGATGGCCAAGAAACCAGTGCTTCTTAATGTGCATCGGTCGTTGAAAGTCTTCTCCTTGGTTTTTTTTTCAGGTGGACGCAAATTTCTACTACTTCTTGCTATACATTCATTAAGTATCTGTTCTTCATGCTATGAAGGTTTACGCGGATGTTTACAATACTGGGCACCGTAGGATTATCTTGCATCAATTGAACTCGGAAAATAGATTTACTTCCCATGACTCATCCTTCTAATTATTTGTGTTTCTTGTTCGTCGTTGTGATCTTCAGTCCGAAGGCTGGTTTGATGCAGCCCTCCTTGCTACTCAATCCCGTTTGAACTTCTTCATCTCCGAATAACTATTGCAACCTCTATGCTTCTCAATCCGCTTACTGTATTCATCGCCCTCAACTATTTTACCACTCCCCTTTTCACCCCCCTCCCCCCCCCCCCCTCCCCCCCACCAACTGCCATCCAACACTAAGTTTTGTATCGGGTTTTAAAATTCCTTTTCGTCTGTCCGATGCAGCTCTCTCTACAATCAGAGCAGTAAATAGCTGACATTTTGTCTCAATTGCTTCTTTTCTGACTTCGTGAAATTGTATATTTCATCAATGACCATTCTGTTGTATCCGTTATTCTGGGCTACATTTTTCAACTAGCAAAGTTACTTTTCTACTTATTTAGAAGTTGTGGCAGTATAAGGAATTTGTTTATTGCAGAAAGAAATGAGTCATTTTTTGTACTGCGTAGGTTGACTCGCAGTTAAAAAAAACTTGTAATCAACAAAACACCGATAAAGTCTTGCCAGAAAACTGGAGTAGAAATCTTACTGTGATAATCCAGGAAAACTAGTACCGGGCACCAATCTAATTTTTACTGGTTTGTTACATTTTTGCGCTTCGTGGAGGGACAATGAACTAGGGACGAAAAATGCAGTTGACGCATTTATCGCCATAAAATCTTACCCCATCATTAACTACCCATTTCTATAACAGTATTGAATATTTATCGGAAGACGAACAAGAACGCTAAGCGTTAAATGATTTACTATAAAAGCAATATTTAATATTCTTTTCTTGGCTCGTATCCTGGGGAAGAGAAACCTACTAACTTACAGTTTATTTCCCCAAACGATAAAATTTTGCTCTAGGGATTCGATTTCAGATTTTTAGGTTGTAGATGTATTATCATTCACTGTCTCCAGATATTTTGGCTTATTTGCGTCAGTCATTGGTTCAAAATGGTTCAAATGGCTCTGAGCACTATGGGACTCAACTGCTGTGGTCATCAGTCCCCTAGAACTTAGAACTACTTAAACCTAACTAACCTAAGGACATCACACACATCCATGCCCGAGGCAGGATTCGAACCTGCGACCGTAGCAGTCGCACGGTTCCGGACTGCGCGCCTAGAACCGCGTGACCACCGCGGCCGGCGCGTCAGTCATTGCCAAACACTTTTTTGCTGTGTTTTTCGAGGTGCTCATCGTCGTCCCACGTCAACTCTTGTGTGTTGTCTTGAAGGAGGATATTGCTAAATTGGTTTAGTACCGTAGAAGAAACTCCCTTGCTGAAGGAGCCATCATAGTTTTTGCTCGAAGGCCTTTAGAGTAATTGGGGATGTCCGAAAGGGTATTTTATTCTTGTTCAGTCAAATTACAGAGCTACGTACTGGTCAAAGTAGTACCCAGGTTCTATCTATACTTACCTGAATATGTCAGTGGTAACCGTATTCTAAACTGTTGATATTGTTCACCAAAGCTATGCAGTATTCTTTCTTTACTGGTGAAAGAAAGTAATAAATCCATACCAAGTGACTCGCTAAACGTCAAAATTAGTTGAATCTGATGTTAATTTAACAGCTACAGGGCCAAAAATGTCTCACGACATAGGTCGTGACCGAACGGCCGTGGACAGAAACCTGACTTCCGGCAAGAACAAGAATTTCATTGCTAATTGCTGGATTAAGGAGGCAGTATGATAAGAAAAACTACAATGATAATATCTCTTTAATCTGACAACGAACTGAGTCTAAGCAGGCACTAATGTTTTTGAAGGCGATTGTCTTCAGCTGTTAAGTATTTCAAGAAATGCGTTGCACGCAGCTGTCCGTATGTCTTTCAGTATCACTACTGGTGTCTTACGATAACTATCATCACAGTTTCTCTATGCAATAAAAAATATGAACCAATCAGAAAGAACTACACAGAGTAAACAACAACTATGGAAAGACATGGTATAATTTATAATTTGTCTGAAATTAGCTCTCGGTCAATTATATATCTTACTCATCACACCCTGAATATCTGATTATTCGTTTGATGTTCAGCATTTCTGATGGGGCCCTATCAATAACGTTGCACACAGATACGACGTGACATGATACACGAATAATGCATGAAGTTTTGTATGTACGAGTTATGTACGAGAATTATGTTACACCACTTCGTCTACGCGACTCTGATTGCTTCATATTTTTTCCGTACACACGTTCGGTGATGACGGCTATTAACCAAAACCGGAACTCATTACAAAGTACGTGTTGACAGTTGCGTGACATGTAGATCACAAAAAAGTACATATTGTCTTAAGTCAGAAAA
Source organism: Schistocerca serialis cubense (assembly GCF_023864345.2). Taxonomy (NCBI): domain Eukaryota; kingdom Metazoa; phylum Arthropoda; class Insecta; order Orthoptera; family Acrididae; genus Schistocerca; species Schistocerca serialis. Next base: position 1,083,339,721 of record NC_064639.1, read on the forward strand.
GTCTTGCAAAAAGTGAACCATGTAATATTAAGCACCAGAAAACAGTCCCACATGTTGCCCATCAACAGCTAACTACGTTGTTTTTCACATTTCCTTGATGATGTAGGTCCAATTAGCTGAAGCGTGGAAGGATCAGACATAAAGTCACTGGTTACAAATATTTGACCTGAGCTGAAATTTCAACAAAACAGTGACAAAAGACGCGACTCTGATTGCTTCACATATTTTTCCGTACACACGTTCGGTGATGACGGCTATTAACCAAAACCGGAAGTCATTACAAAGAACATGTTGACAGTTGCGTGACATGTAGATCACAAAAAAGTACATTTGTTTTAAGTCAGAAAAGTCTTGCAAAAAGTGAACCATGTAATATTAAGCACCAGAAAACAGTCCCACATGTTGCCCATCAACAGCTAACTACGTTGGTTTTCACATTTCCTTGATTATGTAGGTCCAATTAGCTGAAGCGTGGAAGGATCAGACATAAAGTCACTGGTTACAAATATTTGACCTGAGCTGAAATTTCAACAAAACAGTGACAAAAGGCCGTTTAAATCATACCTGGAAAGCATCACAGAAGATGATAATCACGTTTGAAAGTATTACTGGCTGCACTGTCTACCATTACAAGCCACGAACCCTGTACTACAGGTTCAGTATGAGAAAGGGTTGAGGGGGGGGGGGGGAGGGAAAGAACAAAAACGTTCACACCAACATATGCACAGTAACAGAGGGTGACTCTGCCATAAAACAATAGTACCAGCACATGACATTACACGTCTTCTTCGTCTTCCTCTTCTTCTTTCTCATCATCTTCTGCGTCTTTTTCTGCTCTCCGCAGAGCCAACGTTTGTAGCACGTTTCTTCTACTTTCCCCGGTGCTGCGTGTCATCCCGATCAGTTGTTTTTATCTCTGGTCCTCTCGAATGCAGTTCGCCCACTCCATTTTAGCGTCTTCCACTTTCTGGAGCGTTACACTACCATCACCAGAGGCTTCGGTCTCTTCACATGATGTATCCATACGGATGAAACTTTCTCTCCTGGACTTCCTTGAACACTTCCATAAGTGTTTTGGTTCGTCGGATTTTCACAGTTGTAATCCGGGAGATTATAGTGACTCACACAACCACCTCATCTTAATATCGGTTGTATCTAACCTAATGTTCTGGTTCTCACTTGACGCCCATCTCTTTGCTCCCTACAATATTATGGGCCTTACGACGGCCTTTTATGCTTCTCCTTGACTTTGACATTTATATTTGAGTCACAGACGATTCGACACATTCTTTTACAACACAGAACCGAGAGTCCCGATATACTTTTGTGAGTCAATAGACTCTCGTCTTATATTAACCAATACATGGTATTCTTTTGGTATTTAATAATGGAATACTTTAACATAAATGATGGTGACGCGCAGCATTATCTTCTGCAGTTCAAAAATGGTTCAAATGGCTCTGAGCACTATGGGACTTAACTGCTGAGGTCATCAGGCTCCTAGAACTTAGAACTACTTAAACCTAACTAACCTAAAGATATCACACACACCCATGCCCGAGGCAGGATGCGAACCTGCGAGCGTAGCGGTCGCGCGGTTCCAGACTACAGCGCGTAGAACCGCTCGGCCACTCCGGCCGGCTCTTCTGCAGTATGGGTTGTTTGATGTCGAGAGGTAAGACTTTAAAGATAGCTGGATGTCGTATCCGTGCACCTCTTTACTGAATACATAATTATTTTCACAGCAATAACAGTGACATAAAAACAGAAAAAGATGCTTTCGGGAACGGTGAGAGGTTTCTAGGGTTACGACAATGGTTTACGATTTGGTCCATAGCGTCAGTACGATCACACAGGTGCGAACCACGTCGAAAAAGTAGACAGTTCCGCGAATCACGCCGTGCTGAAGTTGCAGATCCAAGCACCTCCATGTACACTCCTGGAAATTGAAATAAGAACACCATGAATTCATTGTCCCAGGAAGGGGAAACTTTATTGACACATTCCTGGGGTCAGATACATCACATGATCACACTGACAGAACCACAGGCACATAGACACAGGCAACAGAGCATGCACAATGTCGGCACTAGTACAGTGTATATCCACCTTTCGCAGCAATGCAGGCTGCTATTCTCCCATGGAGACGATCGTAGAGATGCTGGATGTAGTCCTGTGGAACGGCTTGCCATGCCATTTCCACCTGGCGCCTCAGTTGGACCAGCGTTCGTGCTGGACGTGCAGACCGCGTGAGACGACGCTTCATCCAGTCCCAAACATGCTCAATGGGGGACAGATCCGGAGATCTTGCTGGCCAGGGTAGTTGACTTACACCTTCTAGAGCACGTTGGGTGGCACGGGATACATGCGGACGTGCATTGTCCTCTTGGAACAGCAAGTTCCCTTGCCGGTCTAGGAATGGTAGAACGATGGGTTCGATGACGGTTTGGATGTACTGTGCACTATTCAGTGTCCCCTCGACGATCACCAGTGGTGTACGGCCAGTGTAGGAGATCGCTCCCCACACCATGATGCCGGGTGTTGGCCCTGTGTGCCTCGGTCGTATGCAGTCCTGATTGTGGCGCTCACCTGCACGGCGCCAAACACGCATACGACCATCATTGGCACCAAGGCAGAAACGACTCTCATCGCTGAAGACGACACGTCTCCATTCGTCCCTCCATTCACGCCTGTCGCGACACCACTGGAGGCGGGCTGCACGATGTTGGGGCGTGAGCGGAAGACGGCCTAACGGTGTGCGAGACCGTAGCCCAGCTTCATGGAGACGGTTGCGAATGGTCCTCGCCGATACCCCAGAAGCAACAGTGTCCCTAATTTGCTGGGAAGTGGCGGTGCGGTCCCCTACGGCACTGCATAGGATCCTACGGTCTTGGCGTGCATCCGTGCGTCGCTGCAGTCCGGTCCCGGGTCGACGGGCACGTGCACCTTCCGCCGACCACTGGCGACAACATCGATGTACTGTGGAGACCTCACGCCCCACGTGTTGAGCAATTCGGTGGTACGTCCACCCGGCCTCCCGCATGCCCACTATACGCCCTCGCTCAAAGTCCGTCAACTGCACATACGGTTCACGTCCACGCCGTCGCGGCATGCTACCAGTGTTAAAGACTGCGATGGAGCTCCGTATGCCACGGCAAACTGGCTGACACTGACGGCGGCGGTGCACAAATGCTGCGCAGCTAGCGCCATTCGACGGCCAACACCGCGGTTCCTGGTGTGTCCGCTGTGCCGTGCGTGCCGTGCGTGTGATCATTGCTTGTACAGCCCTCTCGCAGTGTCCGGAGCAAGTATGGTGGGTCTGACACACCGGTGTCAATGTGTTCTTTTTTCCATTTCCAGGAGTGTAGTTGACTGATTCCGCTCGGTACTCCATATGTGAATACCATACGAATACAGTATAAAGCTGTGTGGTTGGTACTGACTCCTCAAATAGGGAAGAGGTATATTCGCAGTCATCTAACTTTAGAACAATTCCCAGTATGACAAACACTCGTCGTCATTCCACAAATAAAACGAATAAGCTACTTTTCAGAAAAAACTATGATGATGATGAAGTCCCATACTCCTTGACAGAGCGTAGGGGAACGATGCGGGAGACCCGCACCGCCGTACTAGGCAAGGTCTCTGTGTCTAGCAAAGTGTAACCTTTCACTTTTCACGGGAACTTCATTGGTGTTGCCGGTCATGGTGGCCGAGCGGTTCTAGGCGCTGCAGTCTGGAACCGCGCGACCGCTGCGGTCTCAGGTTCGAATCCTGCCTCGGGTATGGATGTGTGTGTTGTCCTTAGGTTAGTTAGGTTTAAGTAGTTCTAAGTTCTAGGGGACTAATGAACTCAGAAGTTAAGTCCCATAGTGCTCAGAGCCATTTGAACCATTTATTTCATTGGTGCCACCTGCATCTTTGATTTCCCCCTTCGAAAGAGTGCCAAGTTTTGACATCGATGCTGTTTCCATTACGTTGTCTTTTAAGGTTTAATCAATGTACAGTCCTCAGTATTGTTCTTTAATGTTTGGAACATAGCCGGCTGGAGTGGCCGAGCGGTTCTACGCGCTACAGTATGGAACCGCGCGACCGCTCGGTCGCAGGTTCGAATCCTGCCTCGGGCATGGATGTGTGTGTTGTCCTTAGGTTAGTTAGGTTTAAGTAGTTCTAAGATCTAGGGGACTGATGACCTCAGAAGTTAAGTCCCATAGTGCTCAGAGCCATTTGAACCTTTTTTTTTTTTGGAGCATAGGACCAAATACGTATTGAAATCTATGCATTAAATTCTATTTGTGGTAGTTTCGTTTGTATCGTATGTCACATTCTAGACAGTTGAAGTGTGATTCGTGTTCTGTCTATGAGTAATCAATGAAAATCATGGTTCTGATTACATTTATTTCTTTGAAACCGACGAAATTTGTCTTTTGTTTTCATAACTGTATCTTGTTTCTCATTCACAGCGGCTTGGGTTACTGGAGTGTCAAGAAGAGCTAAATTTTGTTTCTGATAGCATAACTTGAACATCAACAAATAGAAAAGTGTTGACACATTTTATTGCTGATACATGTGATCCTATTTAAGTGAAAACTGTCTTAGAAAACCATTCTTTGAACATGTTGTCAGTAGAAACGACTATGCCAGAGAAAGCTGGAACTGATTCATATCTTCCTCAATTTTTAGTGTATGCGACTACCGAATGTCAAATAACTTTGTTTACTTGGTTTCTATAAAGGCCTCTGACAGAATCTATCAATGGCCGCCTCATTCATTATACAGTAATTCTTTTAACCAGATGCGATGGCTTTGAGAATTAATAAATGCAAAAGATGTTTCTAAGTAAACTATTCTCGGTTTAGCAATAATTTGCGAAAACATCGACACAGAATCTTCTTTTGCTAAACCGATAGATTTTCAGATAAATAACAGCTATTACACAAAGCGTCTGTTCAAAACTTACCATGAACTTCACATAAGCATTCAACAAGCCGATCAGATCTAGTACTTAGAATTCCATTCGTGATCAGAGATCTTAATTCAGTGGTTTCTCATTCGACCAACATTAGGGTCTATACAGATTTGTAAAAATACTCGCAAGAGTCTTTGATTCAGAATTTTTTTTCCATATGTTGTTACTAACAAGTTTATTTACATTACTATGTGCGGTTTTTCTACACCGTACTTCGATTTCTGTAATACTTATAAGAGTTCTTTCGTACTTAGGAATCTATATAAGTAGTCAGGTGGTATTCGCTGCTCATTTGTGTCCTCTTGTGGGTAATACCACAGTTTTCTACAGCGTAACAGACACTGTTACTAGGATGCTGGATTTGAGTAAGTTGTGTATTTCTAAATATGCTTAAGCAGCTCCATTACTTGTCTCTAATGTATTAAATATTCTGTGCTACTAATAAAAATAATGCATGAATATTTTCGTGACTTCAGCGTAAAAGGGCTCCCTTTTTAATGACAATTTTCCTCCTAACTTTGGCTTCTAAGAGACTGCAGTAATGTTACTCGTATCTTTAATATTACTTCAACGAGAAGTTCATTGTTTTAATTTCTTTCCTAGGTCTCCTCTTTCCTCTTATGGTTCTTTCTCAAGGCATATTTTAATAATGTTCCGTTCGTCTTTGAGACTTACTTGTTGTGACATTTTCTAAGTAAAATCTCAGTCTTTACTTATAGTGTTTTCTCTGGTTTTCTTTTAGAAAACAATAGTCACTGAAGCTTTCTTCCACAGCTTATCTATTTTTGGAGTGAAGTATTATTTTAATTCTCAAGTAACCGAATAATTACCTCGACTAAGTACTGGTCTAGGTAAATTACTTTTGAGCTAGAAACACACTTATCTTACGGCGTCAGTTTTTCAGTAATCATGCTATAAACTTTAAATAATCTTCACTTTCAGTCACTCCAGCTGTAGTAATGGTTTGCTTTGTATGTAAAATAAATAAATGACTATTAGAATTCCTTGTGATTATCATTGATTGTTTCTTCATCGAGAGATAATAACTAACGTACACAACACCTCAGTGTACACAAAATCTCACTGTACGGAAGCTTTTTCTCACCTTATAGCGTTAAGGAAGTAGTTGCTACTTTTTAATTCACTTCACACCTGGGTTACATCCTCAATTAATACTTCATATGAAACTTCCTGGCAGATTAAAACTGTGTGCCCGACCGAGACTCGAACTCGGGACCTTTGCCTTTCGCGGGCAAGTGCTCTACCAAATGAGCTACCGAAGCACGCCTCACGCCCGGTACTCACAGCTTTACTTCTACAAGTACCTCGTCTCCTACCTTCCAAACTTTACAGAAGCTCTCTTCTGTAAAGTTTCATATCAGCGCACACTCCACTGCAGAGTGAAAATCTCATTGTGAATACTTCATATGTTTTCGGATTCTCCTCTGACGTTCCTCATTGTCTCTCCTCTCTCTTCCTTGGCCGCCAACCTACAATGAAACATTCAAGTAATAAAAAGTGATTTACCGACAATGTAACGCAAGAGGTAGAACCTTAGTTAGTTTTCCAGCTTAGCGCCAAGAGATATGAAAACTGTGAATCCACCTAAAACTGTATCACTCACATACAAATACAATAATTCGTCTTACGGTGTTCTTTCCTAGGATGTACCGTGAATGATAAAAGGTTCCCGCTCAACACCGAATGGAAACACATTTAGTTTTGTATTGCAAACTAAAGCACGACTCACCTCTGAGGATGATATTGCTCCACTGATCACCCAACAGTGGTATGTATTTGCTGTTGTGAACTACAGAAACGCTCTCTCTGATTATTGGTGTGATGTCCCCAAGAAACTAGTCACACCCATTGTACACCGCTTTCATGAGGCCGTTTCCCTAGCAGTAGGTGCTAGAAGAAATCACTGTTCTGCCAACTGCACCAACGCCGTACCGGATGTGGATGAGGTCGCAGTACAGTGCTACTGAGTGCTCAACATAAAATTTTGTTCATGGCAGAACATCTGGCCTCGCCCATCACTTAACCTACCTTATAACTAACCAGTGGTTAGACATTTTTGTCACCACGTACGAACAATAAACGAAGGAACATTTCACCAAATGCTTACGTATGTCGCATTTTAACCTACATTCAGTCCACCAGTGAGACTCTAGCCGATCAGCCAAATTACGGGGGTTATTCGGACAGCAAGGAACGATCGCTCGTTGCACAGATGCGTTGGGAACTGTGTCTAGTACGCCTGTCGAACGCACCATGTCTCTCTTTTCAGTTTTGAGCTCACAGTGAGAACGTAAAGATGGCTAGAAATTAGCGTCTCCCGCCAAGTATGAGGGCCTGTTGAAAGATTTCGCCTGAAGCTATGCAATCCACATAACATAACCGTCATGCAGTTCGTTCTACACTACAATGCAGGGGCAGTGAAGATGCTCCTGCAGCCTTTTCGATGGGAAGTGTTTGATCACCCACAATACAGCCTATAATTGGGTACCCCTGAGGTTCATCTCTGCTCAAGTGAACCGCTGGTTATGAAGGCAACATTCTGACACAGACAACGAGCTGCAGTCCAGAGTAGTAAATTGTCGAAAAGCACTGGTGGCTGTCTTCTGTAGCGAGGGAATTGAAAAGTTGGTACAACGCTACGACATGTGTCTAAGTCTGAGCGGCGACTGTGTAAAGAAGTAGCTGGAAGGTGTAACGAACCATGGCAAATAAAACAGTTTTGATTTTCACTGTGATTTCCATTTTGCGACTTATCGGTCCTTTCGTTGCGAATAGCCCTCGTATTGCATCATTGCAGACAAAACCTTATTTGGTACAAGTGTACCAAATAAGGTGTTGTCTGCAATGATGCAATTGAAATGCAGTGCAGTTTTTTGATACGATAGTGTAGACCAGATTTACTGGACCTCGAACAACGTTCAGTAAAAGACACCTCAATGTTGATCGATCAAATAGCTTGTCTCAGCTTGGTGTGTTAGCACAAAATACGTTGCCATCTACAATGACACCATTGAAGTACAGTGCAATTTTTTGTTATGAGAGTTTAGAACAGCTATACAGCAGCAGCAACATACTCAATTTTCACGTCATTTGATTTATGCTTTCGTAGTAGTTTTCTGTACTCTAATTTTCTAATGTTTTTATTTAACAACTGTTTACTTTCCCACCCACTGGGGGTGGGATGGCATCAGCCAAATTTGCGCTCTTCACCCATTGCACTATAATACTTACAACTAATACCAAAACGTTCAGGAAGGTGGAACAACTGCTCAAGTTTGCGGCAATACGGTGGTGATGTGATTAACATTCTGTTTGTTATGAGCATGATTTGATGGTGGTTTCTGTAACTTGTGGGTAGACATTTGGGAGTCGTCAGCTTGTAAACAAATCAGATACTACTATCTGAACTACCAAGCCTGCCACTGTGGCCAAGCGGTTCTAGGCGCTTCAGTCTGGAACCGGGCTGCTGCTAAGGTCGCAAGTTCGAATCCTGCCTCGGGCATGTATGTGTGTGATGTCCTTAGGTTAGTTAGGTTTAAGTAGTTCTAAGTCTAGGGGACTGATGACCTCAGATGTTAAGTTCCGTAGTGCTTAGAGCCAGTTGAACCATCTTTTGAAATACCAACATTGGCACACATACCACTCTACTACGAGTAACAATGAGATGTCTGATGTTTGCCGCCAGGATTTCAGTACTCGTGCTGTGCATGCATGTGGGGCACTTTCCTCGACAGCGGAGATCTCTTGTCCCAACCATTCTATGTGGAAAGAAAGTGATAAGAGGGATGTAGGTGTTTGGAGACGGGTGGGTTCGACTTGGGCAAGGAAAGTGTGGGATGGAGCTTTCATTTGGGATGATGTGGGATGGGTAAGTTTTAGTAGATTGTTTTCTTTATATAGTAAACGATAGGAACAAGGAGCATTTCTACAGAGATACAAGACCTTCTTCGGTACCGAACTGTTTCGAGAGGGCTTGTCTTCGTTTTTGTTCGCCTCTGAGATGCGAGTAGCCGCCTGCCAAGTTGCAGTTTTTGCGCCCTGCCGCTTGCTGCGCCGTTGCCGCTTGCCCCTGCGTCGCGGCGCCGCATTGTTCGGCGAGGAATGCGCCTTGCGGCACCGCTGCCCGCGACACAACTTTCAGAACAGACGCGCTGTGTGGCGCTCGCCGCCTCTACTGCGAATTGGCGCATCCCGTTCTGCTCTAAGAAAATAGCTGCTGTTGTCGTTGCTACGGCGATCCAATAAAGTACCGTCCACTATATGAGTCGAAATTTAAAAGTGGTATCAAGGCCTGACACCAAAAAAATGGTGTTGTGTACAGGATGTTCGGAAATTCCTGTTACCAACTTGTAGGATTGTAGAGAGGATTGAGTACATAGCATTTTGAACAGGAACTCAAGTCCTTACAGGTCAAAGTCATAGGCACGTGTATGTGCATTTATATACAGGGTGATTCCGTGCTGATGATACAAACTTTGAAGGATAATGTAGGAGGATAAATGTATCAATTTGAGTAAAGGTCCTTGTTCCTCAAAAGGACAAGACTAAATTTATAAGTGAAAACCGATCTGAAACCTCTGACAGTGGAATACATGTACTGGTACGGTTGTTGCTAAGCATGTAGGGTATGCAGCTTTCAGAAGTGGTAGCATGGACCGAAACAAGAAAAAATCTCTAGTAAACATGGGCTCTAAAATGCATACCTGACGAATTATGAGCACTTGTTCGTCTTCGTTAGTGAGAACCACTACTGAACAAGTGCTCATAGCTGTTAAGGTATGCATTTTAGAGGCCATGTCTACTAGACATTTCTGAAAGTTGCAAAACCCTACATTCTTAGGAACAACAGCACCGGTACACGTATTCCACTGTCAAAATAGTTTTCGCTTGTAACTTTCAACTCGTTCGTTTGCGAATCAGGGACCCTTACCTCAAACTGATACGTTTATCCGTCTCAATCATCCTTGAGAGTTTGTAACATCATCACGAAATCACTCTCTATACACACACATTTACAGTTGCCGTCGCCTATAGCTTTGACGCTCTGTAGCGTCGATGGATGAAGTTTCCGATCATGAGTTCTTGGTCAAGATATTATGTACTCATTCCCCTGTACAGGTCCTGCGAGTTTGTAACGGGAAATTCCCAACACCCTGTATATTGCTGCTTTTGTTGTTATTCGTGGTCGTAATGTGAGACTGTAGATCCATTACGGTCCTCTTGCTTCTTAATGTTCGCTGGGAAAAGGTCATATGTACTATAAGTCCACGGAAAGTCAACTGTGGCTATTAGTTTCTTTCTTTTTTTTTGTCATTTAGATTTAGACAGGAATGATCCAACTGTTCACGTATTTCCGTCTTGTGGTATTTATTGGAGCATGTTATTCAACATAATATGTTTAATATATTTGAAATCTTTTTGTCTCTCAGCTACCCCCTTATTCTTAAAATGCCTCGTTTCTGCCACGCCTTTCAACGATAAGTTAACTCTTTCTGGTTTCCTTCGCAGTTGTCTCATTAACTTCTCTATTTTGTAAATGTTATCTATATAAGCTATATAATCAAAAGTATCTGGACCACCAGATGGCCGCCAGTATAAAAAAGGAGGCGAGAAGTATTGCGTTGTCAGCAGAGACATGGCAACTGTCACTAGAGAAATGATAACAGCAGAATGGGTCGATCAGTAGAGGTAAATGACTTCGAACATGGAGTTGTTGGTAGGTGACTTCCAATGAGTCATTGGAAGTCACCTGGCAACAAATCCAGCAGCGTGATTTCAACGCTTCTAAATTTGCTCAAGTCGGCTTTGTCACTGTGATTGTGAAATGCAAACGCGAAAGAACAACCTCAGCTTAAACAGGACCAAGTAGACTTCATGCTCTGCGAACAGGTACTGTATGGACTGTTTGTCCACGCCGGCCGCTGTGGCCGAGCGGTTCTAGGCGCTTCAGTCCGGATCCGCGCTGCTGCTACGGTCGCAGGTTCGAATCCTGCCTCGGGCTTGGAAGTGTGTGATGTCCTTAGGTTAGTTACGTTTAAGTAGTTCTAAGTTCTAGGGGACTTATGACCTCAGATGTTAAGTCCCATAGTACTTAGAGCCATTTGAACCACTTTTGTTTGTCCACTCGACATCTCAGTCGTCCTTTAGGTCAGTATTTCATTTTCCACACATTTATTTGCTTATTCTTTCCCTAACATGTACGTTCGGCACGCACGGGAGACTATGTTTTAGGCGTACATATCCAGAATAATCTTTCTCGTTGTTATACCAGTGCGTTATGCACCAGAGCAGTCGCAATCTCCCTTCTTCTTAATTTGAAAAAGAGAAAGGAAAAAACCTACTTCTACCATCCTGCGTAGAATTACGTCATCAGTAATATAATTATTGTACTTCCGCTGTGTTTTTCATGATTTTGGAAATTCGCCAGTCGCTATTCCTCTTTGCACCTCCCTTTCCCAAGCTGAATATAACAGCACATAATTTTTCACTTCGAATACATTTCTAGCGTTTGCAGAATCGTCTTCAACGTGCATCTGGCCCGACCTAAATGACATCAGTAGAACCTATTTTCAGTCTGAGGACGTAAATAAGACTGTACAAAGATATTACCATGAACCGCACCATACAGAGAGATATTATTAGCGAAATAAGTTGGTACTGAATGTCGTTATTGAGGCAAAATATGATCAGTTTGTAACCGCAATGATAATTTTGAGAGAGGCATCGTAGAACCACAAAAAGTGGTCTTGATGTATATGCATTGACAGGCAACATGTTCCGAACAAGTGACCATCTTCAAATCAAGGAATAAAGCACATCAAATTTAAGAAATACTTTTTGACGTCAGATACGTAATTTGTAAATAATAGATTTCAGGTATCAGCCGTCCTTTTTAAATTTTATTGGCAGATCTAGATTTCAGCTAGGAACTAGCCATTCTCAATGCACTATCATTTTTGATCAATGCATGTAATGCCTGTTGATCGGGCTTCGTCCACATTTCATTGAATACTCAATACTGAGTTTTGCAATGAACTGTGAATGTAGCCCGACCAACGGGCATTACATGCATTGATCAAAAATTGAATACTCAGTACTGAGTATTCAATGAACTGCGAATGAAGCCCGCCCAACAGGCATTATGTGCATTGATCAAAAATGATAGTGCATTGAGAATGGCTAGTTACTAGCTGAAATCTAGATCTGGCAATAAAATTTAAAAAGGACGATTGATAGCTGAAATCTATTATTTACAAGTCAATATAACAGTCGCTGCTTGCAACAGCCTTCTGAATGGAAGGCAACCTGATGAGAATGGCTAGTTTCTAGCTGAAATCTAGATCTGCCAATGAAATTTAAAAAGCACGATTGATAGCTGAAATCTATTATTTACAAGTCAATATAACAGTCGCTGCTTGCAATAGCCTTCAGAATGGAAGGCAACCTGATGAGAATGGCTAGTTTCTAGCTGAAATCTAGATCTGCCAATAAAATTTAAAAAGCACGATTGATAGCTGAACTCTATTATTTACAAGTCAATATAACAGTCGCTGCTTGCAACAGCCTTCTGAATGGAAGGCACCCTGATGAGAATGGCTAGTTTCTAGCTGAAATCTAGATCTGCCAATAAAATTTAAAAAGCACGATTGATAGCTGAAATCTATTATTTACAAGTCAATATAACAGTCGCTGCTTGCAACAGCCTTCTGAATGGAAGGCAACCTGATGAGAATGGCTAGTTTCTAGCTGAAATCTAGATCTGCCAATAAAATTTAAAAAGCACGATTGATAGCTGAAATCTATTATTTACAAGTCAATATAACAGTCGCTGCTTGCAACAGCCTTCTGAATGGAAGGCACCCTGATGAGAATGGCTAGTTTCTAGCTGAAATCCAGATCTGCCAATAAAATTTAAAAAGCAGGATTGATAGCTGAAATCTGTCATTTACAATCAATATAACAGTCGCTGCTTGCAACAGCCTTCTGAATGGAAGGCAACCTGATGAGAATGGCTAGTTTCTAGCTGAAATCTAGATCTGCCAATAAAATTTAAAAAGCACGATTGATAGCTGAAATCTATTATTTACAAGTCAATATAACAGTCGCTGCTTGCAACAGCCTTCTGAATGGAAGGCACCCTGATGAGAATGGCTAGTTTCTAGCTGAAATCTAGATCTGCCAATAAAATTTAAAAAGCACTATTGATAGCTGAAATCTAGTATTTACAAGTCAATATAACAGTCGCTGCTTGCAACAGCCTTCTGAATGGAAGGCAACCTGATGAGAATGGCTAGTTTCTAGCTGAAATCTAGATCTGCCAATAAAATTTAAAAAGCACGATTGATAGCTGAAATCCATTATTTACAAGTCAATATAACAGTCACTGCTTGCAACAGCCTTCTGAATGGAAGGCAACCTGATGAGAATGGCTAGTTTCTAACTGAAATCTAGATCTGCCAATAAAATTTAAAAAGCACGATTGATAGCTGAAATCTGTTATTTACAAGTCAATATAACAGTCGCTGCTTGCAACAGCCTTCTGAATGGAAGGCAACCTGATGAGAATGGCTAGTTTCTAGCTGAAATCTAGATCTGCCAATAAAATTTAAAAAGCACGATTGATAGCTGAAATCTAGTATTTACAAGTCAATATAACAGTCGCTGCTTGCAACAGCCTTCTGAATCGAAGGTAACCTGATGAGATACATAATTGTTTATAATTGCAACATCTGTCACATACATTGCATGCATGTGTAAAAAATGTTCCAATAAGACAAATACGTAGCCTATTTTGCACCTAGGTACCTTCGTCAAATTTTATTTGCTGCTGATCTGTGGCGTGAAGGCGGTCTCTTGTGTGAAATTAGCTCTCTGGGAGTAGACTTACACTACAAAATGAAGAAATTTCGTGAGGTATACTGTAACTACACTGTTACTCTGTAGCGCTACCAACAGAAAATATTTAGTTGAAGAAAAAATTACCACAGAATTTTGCAAAGTATTCTGAAAACTGCCGATCCTATTGCAGATCCTTAGAGAGCACACAGTGAGCTGACTAAGGTCACGGAAAACCTCCTGATGGTGTGTCTGGCCCGCTTCTGCCCGGCGTGCTGCGGCAACTCGGCGTGGCATTGGCTCAACAAGACGTTGGAAGTCCCCTGCACAAACAATGGGCCATGCTGCCTCTACAGCCGTCCATAATTGTGAAAATGATGCCGGTGCAGGTTTTCGTACACGAACTGATCTCTCGAATATGTTTCATATATGTTAGATGGGATTCATGCCGGGAGATCTGAGTGGCCAAACCACTCGCTCGAACTGTCTAGAATGTTCTTCGTACTAAACGCGAACAATTGTGGAGCCGGTGACATGGCACACTGTCACCCGTAAAAAATCCATCGTTTTTTGGTTGCGAATACTCTCCAGGTAATCTAACATAATCATTTCCAGTCAATGATCGGTTCAGTTGGACCAGAGGACCCAGTCCATTATATGTAAACACAGCCCAAACCATTATGGAGCCACCACCAGCTTGTTCGTAACTTGAGTCCAGGCTTCGTGGGATCTACCCCACACTCGAATTCTACCAGCAGATTTTTTTTTTTTTTTTGGTCATCAGTCTACTGATTGGTTTGATGCGGCCCGCCACGAATTCCTTTCCTGTGCTAACCTCTTCATCTCAGAGTAGCACTTGCAACCTACGTCCTCAATTATTTGCTTGACGTATTCCAATCTCTGTCTTCCTCTACAGTTTTTGCCCTCTACAGCTCCCTCTAGTACCATGGAAGTCATTCCCTCATGTCTTAACAGATGTCCTATCATCCTGTCCCTTCTTCTTATCAGTGTTTTCCACATATTCCTTTCCTCTCCGATTCTGCGTAAAACCTCCTCATTCCTTACCCTGTCAGTCCACCTAATTTTCAACATTCGTCTATAGCACCACATCTCAAATGCTTCGACTCTCTTCTGTTCCGGTTTTCCCAAAGTCCATGTTTCACTACCATGCAATGCTGTACTCCAGACGTACATCCTCAGAAATTTCTTCCTCAAATTAAGGCCGGTATTTGATATTAGTAGACTTCTCTTGGCCAGAAATGCCTTTTTTGCCATAGCGAGTCTGCTTTTGATGTCCTCCTTGCTCCGTCCGTCATTGGTTATTTTACTGCCTAGGTAGCAGAATTCCTTAACTTCATTGACTTCGTGACCATCAATCCTGATGTTAAGTTTCTCGCTGTTCTCATTTCTACTACTTCTCATTACCTTCGTCTTTCTCCGATTTACTCTCAGACCATACTGTGTACTCATTAGACTGTTCATTCCGTTCAGCAGATCATTTAATTCTTCTTCACTTTCACTCAGGATAGCAGATCTTACCAGCTGAAATCGAGACTCAAGGTTTTCCAGTCATCTAGGGCCAATCGATATTCTGACGATGCCAGGAGGGGCGGTGCAGGTGATGTCGTGCCGTTAGCGAAGTCACTCGCGCCGGCCGTCTGCTTTCATAGCCCATTAACGCCACATTTCGCCGCACTGTCCTAAAGGATACGTTCGTCATACGTCCCAGATTGATTTCTGCGGTCATTTCACGCAGTGTTACTTGTCTGTTAGCACTGACAGCTGTACGCAAACGCCGTTGCTCTCGGTCTTTAAGCGAAGGCCGTCGGCCACTGCGTTGTCCCTGGTGACAGGTAATACCTAGAATGTGTTATTCTCGGCACGTTATTTACACTGTGGATCTCGGGGTATTGAACTCCCTACCGATTTCCGAAATGTAATGTCCCGAGCGTGTAGCTCCAACTACTATTCAGCGTTCAAAGTCTGTTAATATTGACGTCGGAAACCTTTTTAAGTGAATCACCTGAATACAAGTGACGGTAACGCCAATGCGCTGCCCTTTTGCATCTCCTGTACGCGAAATTATCGCCATCTGTGTAAATGTCCCATGAACTTTTTCACTCCAGTGAAGATGTGTTTTTGTATTCTATAGGCTAAGTAGCAGAGAAGATTTTCATAGACGAAAGTTGTGAGATGGCAGACAAAAGTGTAAATTTCATATAGGTACTGCACTCGTCAAAACACAGAAAAAATATACTGGAGAACGTCTGGCTAAAAGAAACAAACTGTACTAGAATTGCTAAAATGGAAATAATATTAATTGTTTCCGACTAATCTGACATGCTAGACTTTGTGTGATTACCTGGCGTCCGTACTTCTTAGATATTACCCAGAGGTGTCTTCCACTGTGTGCTGAGGACGTGTATAAATAATCGTTTCGAATGTTTTTAGGAAATTGTTAGCGGCCCAGCCTAGTAGTCGGCATAGCAGACTCGGAGAATGCAGTCACATTACATTAGGGCCTAAAGCTGGTGCAAGAGTTGTCACTAACTGACTAATTGACTTTATCTCACTTTCCCTTATTAAAATTGTTCCACAAGCACAGAGTTATGGAAAGCGCATCGTAGTCCACTGACAAAAAATTTTCTCTACCTACCACGGCGGGAAGGGGGGGGGGGGGGACCACGTAAACGACCCCACACACATTTCACATTTCTTTCATGGGTTGGAATTACACAACCATCCTTACACACGTTTGTCTTTATGGACTCACGATTTTGAATACTTCTACCTGCTCTTTTTAGATGGTCTGTAACTGTACCAATTCTTCCCGTAATTTCGAACATTTCATTCCACCTTGCAAATTATATGTGTATGTAATGCAGAAAGACAAGATCAGTCGCCTATCCGCCAAATGATCTATTAGTAACAGCAAATCACATTTCTGCAGAAGGCTTCATCATGATTGCAGATCTCTATATAAATGGTAATGAGCGGATAGAACAACAATATGAAACACTGAGAGTAATAGATGAGTTTTGTTATTTGGACAGCAAAATTACTGATGATGGCCAAAGTAGAGAGGATATGAAATGCAGACTGGCTACAAGAAGGTAAGAATTTCTGAGTAAGAGAAATTTGTTAATAGCTAATATAAATTTAATTGTTAAGAAGTTATTCCTGAGGATACGCGTCTGTAAGTGTGGCTTTGTACGGAAGTAAAACATGGACTATAAGCACTTCACACATGAAGAGACTAGAAGTTTTTGAAATGTCGTGATATAGAAGGTTGCTGAAGATTAAGTGGGTAGATCGAGTAAGTAATGAGGAGGCTCTGATTCAAACAGAGATGAAAACGAATTAATGGCACAACTTCACTAAAAGAAGAGCTCAGTTCTTAGGGAACATTTTGAGGCTTCAATGAAACTAAATATGGAAATGGAGGGGAGTAGTGGAGGCAAATATTGTAGACGGAGACCAAAGAATGAATACGGTAAGCACGTTCAAATGGATGTAGGTCGCAGTAGTTGTTCAGGCATAAAGAGGCTTGCACAGGATTGACTAGTGTAGGGAGCCGCATCAAACCAGTCAACGGACAACCAGTCTACTGGCAACTACAAGGTAGATAATATGATATCATTAACACACATGTCTTTTGATCGCCTACTATTTTGTGTACGAAATATATTCATTTTATTTGCACTTGTACCTAAGACAATAGGTTGCCTAGGAAACTCCCTATGGATATCACAGAAATTGTGTAGGGTAAAGTAGAAACTGGCATGTCATAGCTAATCTCTTGATTGCGAGATTCAGTGTAGATGGTCATATAGCAATGAAATCATGAATTGATAAATGTCCGTGGACAAGGAATATGAAATAAAAACGCACCACGTAGAGAAAAAAGACAAATAAATGTCCCTAACAACAAAGTAAGACACACTCAAGCTCTTGAGCTTATAAGAAATGTTGTAAAGGTAAATCTTCAAGTTACTGGTATTAGAAAAATTCCAATAATTTTGAGTAGGAGAACATTTGTTACAGTCGTGGGTGAAAGTCAAAATCTGCACTTGCGTTAATCCTATTATTTCCTGAAATATTCACTAGTCCGTCAATTTCTCCGTATCGATTAAACTACTCTTCGGTCGATACGAAAGTAGTTACGTTGCCGTTAGCACAACAGTGAGCTACTAGATGCTTCTTTACCATTTCGTATATCTCATTCGGGATTTGCACGTGACAGTAATTTATAATGAATTCAGCGATTTGGGAGACGTTGATCCTATTTGCGAACTAAAATATATCAAAGGGAAAACAAATACCTTGAATAAATTCCTGGTTTGCTATTTAATAGATAAGTAAAAGTAGCGAAGGAGAGGTCGAAATAAATTCCTGTTAGAGATAGGGTGAACATGATTTTTTTTTTCCCCAAGGAAGGTAGCTTCAAAGTCAGCGATTCTGCAAGGTCAGTTCATCTAGCTGCGATGAAATATTGTGAACACTTAAATCTACGACGGTCTTCGCCCGTGTAAGGAATTGTAACTTAAAACTGTAAGTTAATGGGAAGTAACTTTACTGCAAGTGACGCGGTAGCTGCATTCAGTGCGACAGGGTGAAGAAATGCAGCTATAATTCACGATGGATTGTTTCTCAGAGAAAAGTGTCACCTTTATGATAACAAACAAAAACAATGCAGTACCCTAACGTATTAGCTTCACCCGGTACACCAAATTCTATTCATCTTGAAACAACGCTGACCTGAGACTGGTACGAATTTTCTCCCAAGAATGTCACCATTTATTATAGCATAAGTAGGGAAGAAGACATAAATGAAGGAATACCATACAGAAAGGGCTGAGTCGGAAGCTGGTCTAACAGCAACGTAGCAGAATCAGCTTAATGCGAGCTTGGTTAGGAGGCTGCCTGATAGAAGAAAAGATGTTCCTTCTTACTCTGTCAGTGTTGCTTGCTGTGGATACGAAGGACGAATGTTATAGTTTAACGTACCAGTAGCGACGAAGTCACTGGACATGGTGGTCAATCTCGGATACGGGAAGGATGAAGAAGGAATCATGCCGAGTCTTATTCATACGAACTAACACGGTATTTGTCTTAAACAGTTCAGATTAACCAATTTCGTCCTAAATATGTAATGTCGGCCACGGATTTCACCCGCATACGGCTTCATTGTCTAAATTATTGCGCCATTTCACTTTGTCTGGTAGGGAGAGCTAATGTAAAACTTCGTTAGTACATATTATGTTAAAAAAGGGTATTATAATGAAACGAATTAAGTGGGAATTGTAGTTATTCAGATACGTTAAAGAAGAGTATTTAATAAGTATATTCTTAATATACTGTTAGATGCTAGTATATCTTCCAAAAACAGTTCTACACTTACAATGGGAGTGAATAAATAATATATTTACTCGTAGAAACAGGAAATTCTGCTGTACGTAAATTATCAAACGTACACTGAGAACCTTCGTTGCCAGAAGCACCAAGAAGCTGTCGAGAACAGAAATTCGTCATTCCCTTAAATACTAAAACCAGTCTATAGACAATAAATTATCTTTGTACACTGAGGGTTTGTTCCGAGTTCATCTAATCACTAGAAAGTTTATGAAACGAAATCTACAGAGTCACATAATCCAGAACACACAATCTATTTTAATGTTTTAGTTGCAGGCAAGAATAAATTAATAGCTACACCCCAGAAAGAAGGAGGAAAGGAAAACATAATAACAGAGAGCTGTAATGTAACCACAAATGAGTAAAACATTACAAATTCTACAACTAATTCACATGGCGCAGAGCTGTATTTTGGTAGATCCTAATGCGAAGGGTACGGATGAAACACAGCTATTGATTTAAAAGCTGGAATGGTACAAGAAAATTTACAACCGAATAACGCAATAGCAGTAGAAGTCTGCATCAAAGTTCAGCGGTAGTGCTTTCGAAGCTGCTTGATATGCGTGGCTCAAGCAAGTCTCATAAACAGATCTGAGACGTAACCCAAAACGTCCGTGTTACTGCGACGGCAGGTGACGTAAATGAGTGTATAAAATCTGGGAGTCACTAAACAAATGAATCAGACAAGATTTCGTGCGTAGGAAGTATCATGACGACGAGAGAACTGGATAAATACTAGCTATTGTAACGAAGATGCTAGAGATAATTAATCTCGCAAGTGAATAGTGTACAGTGAAAGGAAATGGTCCAGCACAGCTAAAGGTGTAACTTTTGCTAAACTATGGCCTTTCTGCCTGTGACGGTATCAGATAGCGATTAATTGTGGTAGTAGCGATGGAGGAAATAAAAGTCGACATTATCTTTTCTTACAGCACCAGTCATATTTAATTTTCTTTTCCATATTCCAGTGTTCATATCTTCGTATAGACAGAAAATTTTTAGGGACGCAGGACACACCGAACTCTCCTAACGAACGTCATCCGCAGCCATTTAAGAAATTTCGGATATGAATGAGGAGGTATGATAGTCTGATTATTCCGGATATTTCATAAACGGCCCAGGAGTTTGAACACAAGAGCCGTATCACTATTTCTACTTGGAAGCTAAGATAAAGTAGTATGTTTCTGGTATTGTTATTATTTAGCGTATTTGACGTCTCTGTCTTAACTAAACGCCTCACTACAAGTTCAGTATCACTAAATTTCTTTGTTCAAGAGATTTCGAATGAAGTTAATGTACATACTTCCCGTCGCAAAAGTTTTGAAGTTGGTTGTACGATACAATTCCGTGAAATGGTTGGGAATATGAAACATTAGACATTCTACATTCGCAGGGGTAGCACTACCGTAGGCGGGCGACTTGTAAATTACCTACACAAACCTTCTTAGTGAATCGGCCTGTCTGTTAGTGAAAACAGTATAAAAATCCTTGTAGTAGTTCCAGAGACTAGCCTTCACGTACAGACAGGAAAAAGGCCACGGGGACTTGAATTTAAACTAAGTGGTGATAATATGCTAGAGTATAGCAATTTGCTTAAAAACGCTTGTGGGACATGTACTGTAAAACTACTGGGGCCTGTCGAATCCTCAGGAGAGTATACACAGGGAGAAATCTGAGAGCGTTTAACAAAAGATGCCGTTAATGTAATACCTACTATACCCTGCCTTCTTCCTACTGGAGAGAAACTGGAGTTTTCTGTAAGAAGACGGGAATAAATGTCAACTAACTGAAATGGAGTGTTTATCTACACCCAAAGACATCTATATTTATTCTCTGCAAAGCTCTGTCAAGTGCATAGTAGAGGGTACTTCCCAGTGTATTATTTATTAGGGCTGCATCGAGTTCGATTCACGTATAGGGCGCGGAAAGAATGGTTGCTTAAACGCCTCTCTTGCAAACTGTAATTAGCATCTTTTGCCTGTGCGGTCCCTACGCAGACGACGCATAAGAGATTGTTGTATATTCCTAGATTCATCACTTAAAGCTGGTTCTTGGAACCTTGTAAGTAGACTGTTGCGGGATAGTTGGCGCCATTCTTCGAGCGTTTCCAGTTTAGTTTTTTCAGAATCTCCGTGACGCTCTTCCACGGGCCAGACAAATCTGTGACCATTCGTACTGCTCTTTGTTATAGACGTGCAATATCCTCTATTAGTCTGGAGCGGGTGCAGCATGCTTGAACAGTATTATGAGTTGGTTCGCACGGGTATTTTGCAGAATACATCAAATGAATTCGCAATAGCGAATAACTACCATCAGCTGTAGAATGGAACAATGACAAGGAAAAAAATATGACGGACCGGGAGTCGAGCCGGCAATTCTCGCTTCTCGCGAGCGGCTGCCTTACCGTTTGGCTACCCGGACACGACTCACCGACATACCCAATCTTCCGTATGTCGTCAACCCTGCGTCTACGACCCGTCTCGCACATCGATTGTGTATATTCCCGTACAGGTCAGAGGTTGTACTTGAAAGTCGCTCGCAGATCAATACGATATTTCAGTGCCTGTGTCATTCTGACTACGACGCAAAGTTCCTTTGGAAATGCATGCATGTCCAAAGAAACAGGCACTGTGGCACTACAGCCGTTACGGAACACATCAAATGAATTCGGAATTGCGAATAAGGACTACCATCAGCTGTAAAATGGAATAACGACAACGAAAAACGAATTCATTTGTTGTGTTTCGTAACAGCTGTGGTCGCCGCTGTCCATGCATGTCCAAAGGAACTTTGCGTCGTGATCAGAATAACACAGGCATTGCAGTATCGTATTTTGGAGAAGACTTCTTTGTAAACATAATATGCGGCCAGTGTCCGAGAAATGAACCGAAGTCCACCACATGCTTCAAGTGTGAGTGAGCCTATGATCATTCCATTTCATATGCCTAAAAGTTTGTTACACGCAGATAATGGTACAAATTGAATGATACCAACTGTCACTCGATGATACTGTTGTCATTGTATATTACGGCTCTTTTTCTGAAGTGTACACTTCAAAATTTTTGTACATTTGAAGCATGTTTCCATGCATTGCACCTCTTTGAAGTGTCATCTGAATGAACTTTTGCACAGTTTTTCAGGCGGTTTCTCATTACAGAAGAGTGAATCATTTGCAAAATTGTGAGTCACGTCAGAAATATATAACATGAACAGCAAGGGTCGCAACACAATTTCCTCTGGCGTACCTGAAACTACTTCCACGTCTTTCGATAGAGAACTAAGTTCGTTATTCTAAGACTGTCTGCGAGTCCCCAAGCAGCCTGTTGCAAGTTCTTGAAATTGGGCGCTACTTCGGACACTTGGAGACTCCTAACCGAACACACTAACAGTACCAGAGAAACGGGGCATCCAGCGCAACACGACGTCCGAAGCAGTCTTTCGTGATATATCTTAACATCATTGAGAGGTGAAAGCTATGTAAAGGTAGACTGAGAACATTATGGTGTTTACTGGAATTCAACACCTTGACCCCTATGGTCTCACTATAATACCAATCTCAACTTACGTCCATAAATAACTTACTATCCAAGACAGTACACTGCGTCGTCTCCACCAAGATATCCGAAGTCCAGTCACAGATTTCACTCGATATTCTGCCTTATGCGTCGTTGCGTTATCAGACTTGTCCAGCTCCATAGAAAGTATGCCACAATAAAAGAAAATATAGTAAGTATACTGAGTGCTATTGCGTCCCTGATATTGTTATTTGGGAGGAGGAATTCCGACTTGTGCAAAACACCTTTGTAATTTTGCTTTCACGCAGACATGTTTCAGCACTTTTTGTGCTATTTTCACTGAATTTATTTTCCTTCTGCAAATTGTTGTTGCATGTTACCCTTAAAAAGAAACCTTTGGTACAAAATATTTACATTTGTAAAATGTGCGATTATCGTCAAATATGTTTCAATGGTTTGCATTCAGTGCATAGCTGAGACAAATTTCATTGGGTTGATGCATTCTCTGTTGTTTATTTACGATTCGTAAATAAAGTGCATGTATGCATTTGTTTACATATCTCCGTGAAGCTATTTGATGATTATACTAGTGGCTTTAAGTCTATTGTTCAGTCTAGCTTGTCATCTGCAAACAACAAACAGTTGTTTTACTACTCTGTTTATTATGGATTTCCGACTGAGAAAGTGTTATTTAGCATGTTACTAAAAGTTTTTGATGTTGTGGTGTTTTCATTTTGTTTGTGTCGAGCTACCGCACTTATTTTTCGCTTTTATCGTTAAACATGCCTTTTCCACGATTTGTTCGCCAAGCACAGAGTTTTTACCGCCATTAGGTCTTGGCGTGGCTACGTGATGTTGATTTGTTTCATGGTATGTTTGTTTGGGATGTAGAGTGTGGTTTTGAAGTGTTATTGACATTTCTGGTGTTTAGTACGTGTCTGTGTGCTTGTTTCCAAGACAGGAGAGGCAGAGAGAGAGAGAAAGAGAGAGAGAGAGACAGAAAAAGAAAGAGACAGAGACAGAGAGAGAGATTGAGGGAGTTGCGGATAGGCATATAGAGTGAATGATGTACAGTTTGGGAAGAAGGGAATTTAATTTTAGAGGCTGATCATACACAGGTTTGGAGCGGGTGTTATTTATATAGTTCTTATATTGTGGCATGGGGGGTTTCATTACACAGTGATGTTTATCCCTTTCGTGCTTTCTTCCCCGGAGGTACTGGTTTTTGGTTGTAATAGTTTCCTTCTGTTGTTAACTTTTATTTTAGTCTGTTACTAGTTGTAAGAAACATTTAGGCCTATGGTAAATAAACAACATAGAATCAGCTCAGTGACACAATGCAAACCAATGTAAAACATTTGACGTTAATCGCTCATTTTAAAAACATAAATATTTTTTACCATACGCTTCTTTAAACGGTAACATATATAACAACAATTTTTCGGAAGGAAAATAAGCAGATAAGCCCACTGGGGATAGGACAAAAAGTGCTGAAACATGTCTGGGTGAAGATAAAAGTAAAAAGGTGTCTTACAGAAGGGGTAATTCCCCTCTAATTTTCTTAGCAAGGACGGAAGAAAGAACTGCAACGTTCGCAAGATGATGATATTATTATAAACGCAATGAACTAGAAGCACCTAAAGTTGAGATATTGTACTCGAACTTATCCGGGATATTATTTCCTCGAACACTTGGAGCAGTCGCTAACGTCTGCCAGTAACTATATTCTCGGCGATCATGCTGTTAGCACCTGCGTCAAGTGAAAGCGGAACCTCTGTTGCCTGAGGAATGTGAGGCGGTAGTCTTCGTCCAGACCTGTTTCCGACAGCGACCTTCACCCTTTATCTCCTGAATGGGGCTTCGTCTTCGCATTTAATCTTCTGTTCGCAAATACCTGTGCCCCTCCTTTTGTTTTGGCAACGTCCTTGAAGAGGCCGTCTCCAGATGTCGCTCAGCGACCTATTTAGCATAACCTGCTCTCGCAGAAGCATTGCTGTAGGGAGGGGGGAGGGGGGTGGGGAAGGGGAGGCTCAGGGTCGTCGCCAAGGCTTCCACCTCTCCTTCTCCACCCTTATGCTGAGACGTTTCACCACAGGAATACAAAGTAGACGTTCGCCAGGGCGAGGAGGCGCAATACAAGGCAAAACAAAGACACGTTAGTTAGATTCCACGTGTTCCGCTACATCTGCGCCACTGATTGTGAATGGTGATACATTTTAGAACTTCTTGAAAACACACCAACTCACAGAGCAACTCGGCGTTGTCTGTCACTATTTGCTGGCGATCCATATTGCTTTAAGGTGTCACTTTCACTGCCAATTACAAAAGTCTTATGATTCATGCGATAATATCCGCTAGCCTATGTCCGAAAATAATCATGTTTGAAACAGATTTTAGTAACTTGTACGTGTTTTTCTGAAAGTAGTAATAGTGGTAGAAATAAAATTTACTTATCAAAATTTGAATCCCTGTTATTTTTTACTTAAAAAAATAAATATGTTTCTCTTTTGTTTCAGTACAGCAGACTACTATAACTTTTTGAAAAAGGATCTTCAATGACCTGCTATAATAAACTAAGTCACTCTGATTTTTGAAAAGAAGAAAAATATTAACTTTTGTGTACCATATGTACGTTCTGTAGACATACTGTTAACCTTTACTGCATTTTGTTCATGATATCAACGATTGAAAACAGTTCTTCCATTAACTTTTTTAGTTGATTAGTACAGGTACGATTATACCTGTCCTGACCGCAGCAGGAAATTTAAAAGTCGTCAGATGATAAAGAAAGTACCCACCCTCTATATTCTAATATCCCGTTGTCCTCCTCTCCACAGCAGGATAGGTGAAAACATTTTCCAATTGCAAGATAAATACGCTTTCGGTATTAAGGATTCTTTATGTTCCATCATAAAACATTTCATATTTTCTAAGGAGAACGAATATTGTAGTTTCTCTACCTAGTGCTGAAAGCTTCCACTTCAACATACGTTTTATAATTTCTGTATTTACTGTATTTAGTGCAGGTGTTGCTCCGCACCTCATAAGTTTAGGAAAATGGAAGAAATGGCCATCGGAAAGCCGCAGTATTACTTTGAGCAGGCTCCATTCTGAAACGTCTTCTTCCTATATTTATTTTCACTCAGTTAACTACAGCACTTTGGTTTCTGATGATTAAGGATTTATAGTACACTGTGAGTAGCACGTGAGAACAGAACAGCGCATAAAAATACTTGTAACTGAAATTTTTTGGGGTATAAGAACTATTGGTATCTTGTAATTTTAATGGGTAATAATAATCATGTTATAATTCCCTCGCGGTTTACGATACATAGAAGAAGTTTGAGAAATGAATTTTGTTTTGAAGTGCTTTTACATCAATTTACTTATCAATAATAATCCTTTGCAGAAGAATCAGCATACAGCCATGTGCTTACAGTTTCCAATTAGAAAGTCACGGTATAACTTTGTAGTTCACTGCTGTTATTGTTATGTTCTCCTTGTCTGCAGAGCAAACTTTCCTTGTGTGTGTAAATGTTTATAAAAACAAAATGGTTGTTTTTCCTGTTATCTGACTTATTCTTAAATAAGAATACTAGACCTCTTATTCGCAGGATTTCTCTAAACATCGCTGCTATTACCAAATTTTTGTTAAGGACTGGAAATATCCTTCCACAAAACAATGCCGTTAATATCTAGAGTGTATCAAGTACTATTAACAACCATAGTATTACGTGGTCTCCTTAAGAAAAATGATATGTGGCTTTATGTACGTGACATCAATTCACTGCACAAACTAGCTTCTACAACTCTTTATTCAGACAAATTCTATTATCTTTTATATAAGCAACTATTAAGTTCATTTTAGATCAATTTAAACGAATAGTAAAGAAAGATGTTTTACTTTGTGATATTTGCATCGGTACGTCAGGGTAAGGGACTCGTAATAATGTATAAAATGAGGCAAAGATTATCCAAACGCCGCACAGAGAGGCACTTTCTCGTTCCATAATCAGCTTAGCAATGACTGTTAACATTATATTACTAATGTCATATTTTAATATTATATATTTAGGAATTTTTGGGTATTTATTTCACAATAAAAGAAATTTGTTGACCCCAATCAAAAATGAGTACGGTAGACCCGTGTATGTGCGTACAGTTTTGTCTACTGTCACTAGCAGCAGACGTACCTGAGGCTGCAACACTTTTCATCGCTACATACAACACAGCCGTGTTGTATTTGTAGAATGATCAGATGCAAAAATAAAATAAAATTAAAAAAGCTGGCAAGTGTTCAAGGGTTGGGTTCTTCTGAGATCTTTTAAATGGAGAAGAGGAAAACAATCTCCTTCTTTTATTAAAAAAAAATTAGTCCACATGAGTCACAATGCAGGTTTGGAAATCTTTTATGGCTCTCTAGCAGTACACCATTTTCATAATGTTCCTTAAAATATCGCCCGATAAATACTAACTCTGTTTAAGCATTACCACCAGAATTTAATACTGAATGTAAAAGTGAAATTGATTTTTTTCATCGACAGGTGTGATGTAATCCAATAAAAAGTCTCTTCCTCTGAAATAACAGTTATTATATTACAATAAATTTATAGATATCTCTTCAGACTCCACCAGTTTAGTTACTTCTTGCTTCCAGTTTTGCTAACCACAGCAAAATCTGAATCAGGTAAACATTGTTATACAATTAAAAAGAAACTGAGCCAGCAAAAGGTGATAAAATAACATTGCAGCCATAACTGACGAGATTGTGCAGTTTCTTTATCTATTTGATAACGTTTTTAAACGTTGATGCATTACATATTACACTAAACCTCAAACAGTAATGTAAACAACAAAACTGTTTTTTCTTCAGTGTGGGTCACAGGAAAACTACGTGACTTAAAAGATTAGTTCTTAAATTCCAGAGTTAATTATTTATGTGAAAGTTCTGTTCTCGTGTATTAGTTAGTACTTTTCTTGCTAGTAACTGCTCTTTAAAAACATTCCACCTTTTATACTATCATGTGTTTCAATACTACTTTGTAATTTTATGGGTTTTGAGATGAACCTGCGTTCTAATAACTCTCTTGAGTACAATGTCCCTTGATAACTGAAATTCCCTGAAGTAATAAATCTCTTGAATATAATGTCACTTTTTTTCTCCTTTTAATATGGATTCTTGCACCGAAAATTTGTAATGTTCTCAATACTTCTGTAAGGCATCCAGAAATAATTTTGATATTAACCCCATGCTGATAGTAACTGAGATACGAGACGGCAACTTATGCTTTACATATCCCATGTATCTGTTATGGACTGATTTTGTACTGAATCGTTGGCTTTGCTCACTGTCCAGATAAGTTAACGGTGTTTTCCGTTGAAAAGATATTATACAATACGCTTTGCAGGACAGACCCCACAAGCTACAAAATTAAAATAGTGTTACTTCCTGTAAAAAGCCGTTTGACTGTTCTTACTTTCTCCATACATTATATTTTTGTTCCAGTCACATTTATACACTTTTTGCCCCACCAATGGAGTTGTTAACATTCTTTCTCTTGCGAAAACTCTTTTCCTGTTCTTCCAGACCACTTTTGTTTTCGGCAGGTGTCATTTCTTTTCTGTTAAGATGTTCATCGTTTATCGGTTATTCCTGTAGAACCGTTTTAATCTTCGAATTTATTATTTACCTAACGAAATAGCACTTTCTTTTTCTTTATAAGACACACGTTTACTTCCAGGACCAGCGGTGTATAATTTTCCATTTTCTGCTTAAAATTACACAGCGCTCGTTTCCTCAGACTCTCACACTGTACTTTTCAGTTCATCGTTCCACGTGTACTGGCACAACGCTGAATTCATTATCAGTGCGTTAATTTCTCCTGTCTCCTATCTCTTTATAAGGTTACGATTTCACAGCGTTGAATTTATCCCTCTGCAGTAGTGCTCTGGTACTGAAGCGCAACAACGTAATTTCTTTATAAATTTGATGGAGTACGAATAAATGTATTAAATGTGTGACATAATGTTTAACATTTGCTGTGTGAAATTCTCTTTTGTAAGTTTCATTCATTAACAGCTACCACATAATAGGATTAAGTTCGGTTACCTTGCAGAGCGTCATCATATTCTTCCCTATGTGATACCCAAGCCTCCGTTGTCACAGATAACAACGTTTGTGCTCCTTTTTTTACGGAGACATGTAATTACTGCACTGCGTTGCTAACGCTACTGCAAAAGTCGTTAGTTTTTATTGCAAGGTATCCCACCGCATGTCATAAGCTACACACTACTTAACAGTTTTGGAATACTAGATTCAAGTCATTATCCTCATATACTGCAGTTACTCCCGTAATACACGAATTAAATGTTCTGTTAACTCTGTTTCCTCCCACTGAATTTCATTTCACTTGCAGCTTCCACGCTACAACTTATAGGAAAATTCTTCTAGGCAGCCCTTTGATATCAGTCACCATGGCTCAATTACTGACAAGCTTTTCTTATTTTGCCAGAAATGCTGATGTAGTTTCGAAAGTGACAACAGGTAGTTTTGTATTAGAGTGGTAATTGGGTTGTTTCTAGGCAACTGGCGTGAGCTAGCGTTCTTAATCGTTCAAACTTTTTTTCTTTCAGATGAACGCAACAGGAACGATCACAACGACTTTCGTCAGAGACGCGGTTCTTGCCGAACGCCAGGCTCCGTTCATGACTACCACAGTTAATATGTAAGTACTAGTATACCCGTGTAATGCCGGTTGTTAAGAAATCCGCACTGAAATAATAGTCTTAGAGAAATAAATGTACTGATTTAAAATACTGTGTATAAAAGATGTTAATGATCAGTGTACACAAAGAATGTTAAGTTTTTATTAGGTACTTAGGAAAAGTTACTGCCTGCTCCAAACTGAAACAGAAAATGATCTCGTTGAACTGATATCAAATAAAAAATGCAATAAAAAGTCATTACTATGGAAATGCATTCTTATTGATGTATGAATAAAAAAGAAATAATTAATTCTGGTTCCTGTCCGCATTTTAAGAGCCAGAAAGTGTTAACAGTAAAGAGTCTTAAAGTAATATTCTAATTCGTTGTATTTTCATAGTAAAAACAAGACTACGTAATTCTTGGTAACGCCATCCCTAGTAAAGTACAGGATGGTCACGAGTGCCTATGAAGTAATAATTAGATACTAACTACAAATTCAAAACAAGGTTACCAGAATGTAGTCTAGCAATATTAGGTCATACTAATTAGAACAGGAAATAAGACACTAAAAGTAGTTGAGTTTTGCTGTTTTGCTCACCAAAATAACCGAAGATTGTTGCTGTAAAAGATGAATCTGTTAAATTAAACATAAAATTAAGTGTTAAGAAATATTTCCTGAAGATATTTGTATGGATTGTAGTCTTGTGAGGAAGTGAAGTGCGGAGGGCAAGCGGTTCAGAAAAGAAAAGGAAATAAGCTTTTCAAATGTGGTGATACCGGACAGTTTTGAGAACTGGAGGGATAGTTTGAATAAGTGATCATAAGGTACTGAATCGAACTATTAAAAAAAAAAAAAAAAAAAAAAAAAAGGAAATTTATGGCATAACTTTACTACACATAACACAGTTTCTGAGTGAGTCACATGTTTATTTTGGCACTTCACGTTTCTATGGCTCATATTATCTTCAGGTGGAGAATTGTCTGTTTTCACGGCTGGTGTTGGTGGAGAGTACACACAGTATACACGATCACAGTTAGGTGGGGACACGATCACATTTAGGTGGGGAATTGTTTATCTATGTCACTGATGTTGGTGAATAGTCTAGACAGTACCCTTCATTAACAATAGCCATGTAAATAAACAATTCTCTCCACCTGAATATGATAGCGGGAACCATAGAAACGCATTATGGCAAAATAAACAAGGGACTGACGTAGAGACTGTTTTATTCGCATTTACCAACAGTCGCTGACCTCATCATGGCGTACCTTACAGAAGAGATGTTCATAATTTTACTAACAGAAGGGATCGGTTGATAAAACACGTCCTGAGGCATCAAGATACTGTCTATTTAGTAATTCACTGAAGCGAGTGTGTGTGTTTATGTGTGTGAGTGGGGAGGGGGGGGGGGGGGTTAAAACTGTAGACAATGGCTTGAATAGACATTGCTAAAGTTATCGAGAAGGTTGTATATACAAGATTACTGGAGCATTTAAATTCACATAATTTGCTGTCAAATGTTCAGTTTGGTTTTAGAAATGGTTTAACAACTGAAAATACTATATTCTCTTTTCTCTGTGAGGACGGATTAAATAAAAGGTGGCGAACGCTAGGTGTTTTCTTTGATTTAACGAAGACTTTTGACTGTGTTGACCACAAAATATTACTGCAGAAGTTGGACCATTATGGAGTAAGGGGAGTAGCTTACAATTGGTTCGCCTCTTACTTTAAGAACAGAAAGCGGAGGGTAATTCTCCGCAATATTGAGAGTGCTAGTGATGTTCAGTCCCAATGGGGCACTGTTAAGTGGGGCGTTCCCCAAGGGTCGCTGCTGGGGCCACTGCTGTTTCTTATTTATATAAATGATACGCCTTCTAGTATTACAGGTGATTCAAAAATATTTCTGTTTGCTGATGACACCAGCTTGATAGTGAAGGATCTTGTGTGTAATATTGAAACAGTAACAAATAATGTAGTTCATGAAATAAGTTCGTGGCTTGTGGAAAATAATTTGATGCTAAATCACAGTAAGACTCAGTTTTTACAGTTTCTAACTCACAATTCAACAAGAACAGATATTTTGATCAGACAGAATAGGCATATTATAAGCGAGACGGAACAGTTCAAGTTCCTAGGCGTTCGGATAGATAGTAAGCTGTTGTGGAAAGCCCATGTCCAGGATCTTGTTCAGAAGCTAAATGCTGCTTTATTTACCATTAGAACAGTATCTGAAATAAGTGACACTTCAACACGAAAAGTAGTCTACTTCCCATATTTTCATACGCTTATGTCGTATGGTATTATTTTTTGGGGTAATTCTTCTGATTCAAAAAGGGTATTTTTGGCTCAAAAACGGGCTGTTCGAGCTATATGTGGTGTAAGTTCGAGAACGTCTTGTCGACCCCTATTCAAAAATCTGGGAATTCTGACATTGCCCTCACAGTATATATTTTCTTTAATGTCGTTTGTTGTTAGCAATATTAGCCTATTCCCAAGAGTTAGCAGCTTTCACTCAGTTAATACTAGGCAGAAATCAAATCTCCATGTAGAATGCATTTCCTTGACTCTTGTGCAGAAAGGAGTGCAGTATTCTGCTGTATCCATTTTCAATAAGCTACCACAAGAACTCAAAAATCTTTGCGGTAGCCCAAACTCTTTGAAGTCTAAACTGAAGAGTTTCCACTTGGCTCACTCCTTCTTTTCTGTCGAGGAGCTCCTGGAAGAGCTAAAAAATTAAGCAAATTCCAGTGTTACATTGTTGATTTTCTTTATTTAAACTTACGACTTGTCACCTGAATATGTTTTTTTATATTTCATTTTATCTGTTTCGAATATCGTGTTATAATTTCATGTATTGACTTGTTCCATGACCATGGAGACTTCTCCTTAATTTGGTCCCACGGAACAATAAATAAATAAATAAATAAATAAAAATACAGTAAGCAACTTCGAATGGATATAGGCTGCAGAAGCTATGCAGAGATGAAGACACTTGTACAGGGTGGACTAGTGAGGAAAGCTGCTTGAAACCAGTAAGACCATAACAGTGACAGATACCAACAGCAGGCACACAAAATTAGATACCAGTTGACGATGGAGAAGAACTCTCCATTGCTCTTTCTTTCTTTTTTTAAATTTTCTTTTGATGGATCCACTGTTGTCATACTTCCCTTTTCATACTTTCTTCCGAATCTTCATCTCGGCATATTTGACTGGTTTACATCTACACAATAACGAACGCCGCACATACCAACATTTGTCATGAAGGCTTTCCCAGTATTGCCCTCTCCAAATCCAAATTAATTAGGTTTACGTAATTTAGTTCGTTAATGAGTTCTTCAGATTTCTCTCTTTACTGTATCAAATGGTTCAAATGGCTCTAAGCACTATGGGCCTTAACACCGGAGGTCATCCGTCCCCTAGACTTAGAACTACGTAAACCTAACTAACCTAAAGATTTTACACACACATCCATGTCCGAGGCAGGATTCGAACCTGCGACCGTAGCAGCCGCGGGGTTTCGGACTGAAGCGTCTAGAACCGCTCGGCCACCGCGGCCGGCCTTTACTGTATTATATTTGAAATTACCTTGTGATATAGTTCAGCGACACTAAATTTTGGGAGATTCAACATTCTTCTTCAGATTCTGACTGGACGTATTTTAACGTCACAAACTGATTTGGTTCGAGTCTGCAGTTATAGTAACTTGTTATTTCTTCATCGAGCAGTCTTTCAAACAACTTGTTTTAGAGGAAAGCATTCTCCACATGTCCAAATAAATTTTCATGTTTGACCTACCGGATCCAAGTTATGATGTATTGATTTATTGAAAAATAAATGTTTTCTTTCTTATACTCTACCCTTTCCACCTTCTGATGCTAATTGGTAGTTATTCTCATTCCTGTCTCGTCGCGTTAGGTTTGGTTAGTTTCATTTATCACAGTATCCATTTCTCTTCTAAGTTAACTGTAACTAAAAAACAGAAACTATAAACCTTTGTCACTAAAGTAAAAACTGTCTGTATGATCTTTTGGCGTCATCGAAACAAAACGTAGCAACAAAATATCTCGTATTACTATTCCTAGCAGATATGGTATATTTTATATGTAGATGTTAATATGTGTTTCGAAACATTAGTCGACATAGGACACATTTATTTACGAAATTTAGATCACGACACACCCAGAAACCGATTCATATCTGAAGTCTAACTCGTGAATCCATTTGTGTAAAGACGAATGTGTGCCATCTGAAGGTAGGAGTTACTGGTTACTTTCAGTATTCAACGATCATGTTATTTAATACAGTCAAGTAGTTTCCCATAAAGGACGTTATGGGTCGAATTAGAAACGTTTTTTCTTCCGTAACTATCATATTATCAAAATTATTTAGAAACGTTTTTTCTTCCGTAACTATCACATAGAATTAGTTCTGTAGCGCCTTTATGTTTCCTGAAGCCCTTTATATTTTTCGAAGCCAAGACAATAATAATCTACAATCTTTTTCAGTTGTTTAGAAATGTTTCTTTCTCTCATCACTAAACACAAAGAGAGAATTCCTGTTATAGAGGTTTTATATTTTCTGAAGTGAAAACGGTAGCATTTTACTTTCCCCCTCCATTTATATCTATTCATGCTCTCATCATTCTAATTAGGAGTGAAGAAGCTTCAATGCAACATTTCTCACACTTGCTCTAACATGCTTTCGCCGGCAGTGTGAGAGTAATGCTTTCTGGGATTTTGTAGGTATGCCGCAAAAGCACGGAACTCATATTAAATATCCCTCATAATCCCGAGATAATTTTAATTACTCCACAGGTATGTCGTTACCAGCTTGTGCCTCGTTTGTGCTTAGATCTTCTAGTGCACTGTAAAGCTCACAAAACAATCAGCATTATTTATCGCAATACTTCACCGCTCTCAGTCGTTTTAATTTGTATTGTTTTCCATATCTCTGCTTTCTCCTGAGAACATAATAATCTTCCGCACTATTGGGGATAATTTTCTCAGATCTCAATGGTGAATACTCTGCGGTGTCTCACTGCAAGCGCATTGACAAAGTAAAATAAATGGAAAGGCAATTACAGAATAGATCTACTTGTTGAATTGCTGTTCGATTTTTCCCCATGTGTTCGATAAACACCATTTTGCATAAGCACACTGAGTAGATTTTTAACTGCCAAGATCGCTAGCATCATTTACTGCATAGATTATCGGTTTAGGCTCTAGAAACCCGTCCCAAATATTCTACATTGGAACTCCCCCTGCCTCATTCACAGACAACTTGGCTGTAATGGACAGAGCGTGCTGTGTCAACAGGCCGCCCAGCTACCATGAGCGGAAAATGAGAGATGCAAAGAATAAAGAAATAAATAATAGCTAAAAAGATAAAGAGATAACGATTGAAGCGATCCTTGTATCAAGCAGAACTCTGCAGATAGTAGTCTCGGAATGCTGGCCCCCATTTTGACCGGAACCGAGATTGGAATCTTCCTACACGTCGGTCAGGAAGCCTGAAGATGGCGTAGTAAATCGCCGAAACTGGTAGCCCAATAAAATAATAGTTTCGGAATTAGATGGCTGAAAGGTGTTTGATTTGACTTTCTGTACTGAACAGCCGAGTCCTGCAACCATCTCTGAAAAGATGGCCAAACGGAGGAAAAAATTCACTGTATTGCGTAAGGCAGTTCAAATGTACAACAAGCTTCTTTACATATGGCACGGAAAATAACACAATGAAGCTAATAGAATATCAGCGATAAACGATGACAACATGATAACAGGTGAAGCTGAAGAGCTGTTGATGACTGTCGTGTGCTGTGTAACCAAGACGGCGCGGAAACGACCCTTTTCACTACCATCAAGGAGAAGAGCATCCTTCTGGCAAGCAAAAAAATGGTTCAAATGACTCTGAGCGCTATGGGACTTAACTTCGCAGGTCATCAGTCCCCTAGAACTTAGAACTACTTAAACCTAACTAACATAAGGACATCACACACATCCATGCCCGAGGCAGGATTCGAACCTGCGACCGTAGCGGTCGCGCGGTTCCAGACTTTCTGGGAAACACAACGAGAAAGTGATGTTAAGATTTTACTGTGAAGTAGATGTCACGTAATACAAATTCAATCTAGATGGTCAAACTAAGAATTTGGGAACATTAATGTTGACATGTGCCTCTGTTTACTATGTACAGTCAAGCAACTGGCAGGAAAGCGTTAGTTCTAGTTGCATGGCAAGTACGCTGCGCAGTTTTCCCTTCTTTACATATATGGAATTCCTCCTGTTTTTGTGGTACAATTGGCTCAGTGGAAACCAAATCATGTGAATTCTCAAGACCACGCAGAAGCTGTCTACAGTTTCTGATAACGTGTTTTAAGAAGTGTTTTGTACAGCTTCACAGCTCTAAGTGCAAGTGAGGAAAGCGGGGGAAGGGAGAGCAAGTATTTTGAAGGAAATGTAGCTTACATAAAATAATTACAGTAAACATTTGATTCGAAATCAGTTCCAAAACTTGTCAACTGCACCACGGAATTTTTTTCCGTGGTTGCCACTCGGCGACTACTAGAATTACCTGGTTATCTTACTTAGAAAATATTATGTATCAATTACAGAAATGAAGTGTTAAAATTTTTGTTCATTAGGGATCTTGAAATTTCTTAAATTTTTATACTGCTATGATTTGTCGTCGTCGTAGTGTTCAGCAGGCAGCAGAGGAAACCATTAGAATATCTGTTACTACAAGGCTGCTCTCTCATATTGATCTCCTTAATTGGGAAGCATTGCCAGCATCCATTTCACTTTACTCTCGATCACTCTAAAAACTCACTGCTTTAGTTGCGGTCTTATCTTAGGGGTTGCCAGCTGATGTTCTGTCTGTTTTTCACACTCATTTGGAACTATCTTCAATGCGTGAGCTATGTCCACGAAATTGTTCATAATTACCAGTCTGTTGTTTACAATTTTTCTTGTTTTTCAGGGCTTTGTTTTCATATGTGCAGTTTAGCAGTTGATGAGAGACTATAAAGCACAGTCCGAGGACTGCAAGACAAATAAAATATTAATTGTTCATTTGTGTGGTCACAGTGACAGCAGTTTCTTTACAGTAATTGAAGACTTTGTTATATAGACAACTTCTCGAAATTCTGTGACATGCATTAAAGTCACTAGACAGTACTCCTTGTCATGTCAGATAATTGTGCCAACCTGAAAAAGGCAAAATTTTCCGTCGGTTATCAATCGCGAATTTGCACAAAGGTCTCAGGAACATTTTGAAACTATTAGAATGCAAGAATTCAACAGTTGGTACTTCGCCGGATCTGCGGCCATGACACTTGATGACGTTCTCAGTCTTCTCTATGTATCCACCCTTCGATGTCACATACTGTTTACAGCGATGGAATGATCTGCGACAGAATTTGATTACAGAAGTCCAAAATTTTAATTGACTAGAAGTGTTTACCCATCTAACCCCTCTCTTATGTGGTGGTGATTTGTTGACGTACAGGTGCACTAACTCAACGTGATTCCTTCATAAATGGAGAAAACGAATTACGGAACTATTCTTGATCAGCTGAGTATACCATTTGTGTTGCCTCGTCTAGAGAAGTACTGTGGTACTGTGGCGCGAGGGTTTTAATGTGTCACAGAATTGCAGACATATACTAGCATATCAACTAAACATTAATTCTTCATTTGTATGGCCATAGTGGCCAGCACCTCTTTACAATTATTAAGGACATTTTAAATCCACCTGTGCAGTTAGAAGAAACTGCGTATCTCTGTCACCAAACGCATGTCGTTCTATTGGTATAAAACATCATCAACGCTGGCTTGCTTTCTACAAGGGCGCGCTGAAAAGTGAAAACTCTCAAAGCTTTTTAAATACAACAAACGCCATTAACTTTCTACACCTTTATTCTTCATGTCTACATATTTATTTCTCAACATAGTCACCTTGGCGACGAACACATTTCTCCCGACGAGAGGCCAAGTGAAGTCCTCGAAGGTGTTCTTTAATTTTTGGAAACAGGTGATATTTTGATGGGAGCCACATCGGAACTGTACGGAGGATAATCTGTGGTGACACCGCCAGACACCACGCTTGCTAGGTGGTAGCCTTTAAATCGGCCGCGGTCCGTTAGTATACGTCGGACTCGCGTGTCGCCGCTATCAGTGATTGCAGACCGAGCGCCGCCACACGGCAGGTCTAGAGAGACTTCCTGGCACTCGCCCCAGTTGTACAGCCGACTTTGCTAGCGATGGTTCACTGACAAAATACGTTCTCATTTGCCGAGACGATAGTTAGCATAGCCTTCAGCTACGTCATTTGCTACGACCTAGCAAGGCGCCATTACCAGTTACTATTGATACTGTGAATCATGTACCGTCAAGAGCGATGTTCACCATTTATGGATTAAAGTTAAATATTCCAGCAGCTACGTACTTTTTTTGTTAGTCTCATTTCCTTGACCTGTTCCAGACCTCACGCCAGTCTGCGTGAGCTAAAACGCGTGCCTTTCGGCTTCCTCTCATAGTGGGTTGGCTGTCGTGCCAATCCACTACATAATCAATGACAGTGAACCCTAGGCGTCAGATTCTTGCTAATGCTGCAGCGCTCGTATATGGTTCAGTATTGTCGTAATGAAAGAGAGGGTCTTACACGTGAGGGCGAATTCTTAGAATTTAAAACTCGACAGCAGAGTGCTGTTCCTTACGCACCGACACAGCTATTTTACACACTGCCACTTAAACGTTACAATTCGAAGTCCTTTAGCAGCAGGGGGCTGTAAACGTGTAGACACTAAGAATAAACATGTAAAATGTTAATAACTTCTGTATCATGTGAAAAGCTTTAACACGTTAGTTTTCAGCACACTCTCGTACATCTAAAATAGTTCGTTACAACAGATATTGAAATGTGGTTTTTACATACGGTATTTAATATCTGAATTTAGTTTAAGTCGAGAAGCGTTGTCCGCGGACACCTTTCTGGGACACTCATTCGTTTACAACTGCTACTTTTTGCCTAATCTCCATCGGTTTGCAGCACGACACATTTCTTGACCTGAAATACGACACAGTAGAGCACCAATACCGTTTGTTTGAATACTTGTGGGTAAACGTCACTCTGTGTCTACATGTAAGTACTTTAACCACCCGTTTTGACTTTCACTTGATATAAAAATTTTCTCTACATTAATGCTTTGCCGTATGTGCATTATGTCATTTAATTATGTTACTGCTTATTCATTTACAATAGAAGTGAAATAAAGAAGCAGTGCTATTCATTATTTGGTTATGAAGCTATTGCATTAGTCATGTCTGCAGAAAAAATTACTGGAGTTAAAGCCCGCCTGTTACGTAAACAACTGTTTTTATATAAGTCCAAACATGTTTCAGCTCCTTTATGCTATCGTCAACGGATACACTTTATTCAGTTCTAACTTTTTCTACATTGTTGGGTTATGGAACCCTCTGTATATTACTGTGTATTGGTAGCTACTCACAATTTAGAAATTTGGGTTCCCATCTGCTTTCTCTCCTGTTGTTAAAATCCACAAACAAAAACACAGTGTTTTTGCGGAGCTTGACTCGTACATTACACATTTCCACTTTGTTTATTTATTTATTTCAATTCAATAATGGAGTAGTAGTGTTAGAGTTGAAGATGTAAACGGTGACTAGGTATTCACTATGTTTAGTCATCTCTGCACTCTCTCCCGTCCACGTCCTCCGCAACAAAAATATGCATTTTCTTATAGCTCCAAAGACACATTTTACCCTAGCAATACCAATACCATAACGCTCGTTACTAAGGGCTGGAGGAGAATGGACATGACGTCCACCGCAAAAAATTAAACAAATTAAAACTAAGAAAGAAGATTCTTAATTCTTGTTGAATTATATTAACAACGCACATATTTCTTAGGTACCGTACTGATGTATGAGTAGGGTCGAGAACCTGAAAATAGCTCACATTTAGCAATATCAACACATATTCAGTAATGTGTACTACTGACATTATGAAGGTCGGAATTTTTTTTAAAAATCCAAATTTCGTTCATTATTGTTGAATTTTACTATTAACATACTTTTTAAAGAGATGTCGATGTGTAAGTGAAGCCCTGAACTTGGAAGTGTTGAATACAACATTCATTGGGGATACTGACATTTACTTCCGAGA
Source organism: Schistocerca serialis cubense (assembly GCF_023864345.2). Lineage (NCBI taxonomy): Eukaryota > Metazoa > Arthropoda > Insecta > Orthoptera > Acrididae > Schistocerca > Schistocerca serialis. The sequence goes on from NC_064639.1 coordinate 1,083,379,365, forward strand.
GTTAGGTTTGTAGTCCATGTTGAACAAGAAAATTTCAAACATATATAGAATATAGTAGAAGGATTTATCAAAAAACATATTTTTTTCGAAATTTTAAAATATAAACCTACTGAGTAGATCATAATATTTTTGAAATGTTGTGCCGTAAAATACTCCTTCCTTCCCCCCCCCCCCCTCCCCCTCCCCCTCCGGGCCTATGATTTCGCCTTGGCATTTCGTGGGTTAGAAAAATTTTTAATGGAAGTTACTTAACTTTTTTTTTTTTTTACTTCATAATTTCAGATTTGTGAATATCCATCTTCCACAGCAGAAACCTGCGTAAAACACAGCTGAAGAGTGGAAGTGGAATACGGTCTTAGTGCACCGCAAACAAAAACCAACAAAAAAAGATAATATTGAGACAAATTAGAAAGCAAATACTTTATTAAGGACTTTATAAGTGCCACACCAGGACTGGTTCTGCGTGCCAATTACAAAATTTTAACAAGTTGATCTCGCAAAGAATAAAACAGCAACCAACCATTGTAATTAATTCTGTTGATCTACTAAAATGTCGTCGTTTGTGCTTTACAGCCTACAGGTTCATCTGCAGACGGCTTATCTCATTTGTATTACACTCGTTATGGTTTACATTAATTCTTGGCTGTTATCTGTCCAACAAGTAACTTAAACCTGTAGCGGCGTTGTTTGTGTAAATAAACAGCGTTGTTAACAGTGGCTGGTTGTAGTTTTCTTCTTTGCGTGAATTATTTTGAATTTTGTACACACCCATGATATCAAAAATTTCAATTTTCGACAAAATAGCTGTAAGTGGCATTAATACTGAAGCATTAAGTTTTAATTTTGATAGTACAAGTACAGGAATGCACCATTTGGTTCTAAACTATTACAACTGTAAAGAACAAAAACCACTTCTAGTATACTATAAATATTTGTACTCCTGGCGGAAGCACATCTACATCTACATCTACATGACTACTCTGCAATTCACATTTAAGTGCTTGGCAGAGGGTTCATCGAACCAAAATCATACTATCTCTCTACCATTCCACTCCCGAACAGCGCGCGGGAAAAACAAACACCTAAACCTTTCTCTTCGAGCTCTGATTTCTCTTATTTTATTTTGATGATCATTCCTACCTATGTAGGCTGGGCTCAACAAAATATTTTCGCATTCGGAAGAGAAAGTTGGTAACTGAAATTTCGTAAATAGATCTCGCCGCGACGAAAAACGTCTTTGCTTTAATGACTTCCATCCCAACTCGCGTATCATATCTGCCATACTCTCTCGCCTATTACGTGATAATACTAAACGTGCTGCCCTTTTTTGCACCCTTTCGGTGTCCTCCGTCAATCCCACCTGGTAAGGATCCCACACCGCACAGCAATATTCTAACAGAGGACGAACGAGTGTAGTGTAAGCTGTCTCTTTAGTGGACTTGTTGCATCTTCTAAGTGTCCTGCCAATGAAACGCAACCTTTGGCTCGCCTTTCCCACAATATTATCTATGTGGTCTTTCCAACTGAAGTTGTTCGTAATTTTTACACCCAGGTACTTAGTTGAATTGACAGCCTTGAGAATTGTACTATTTATCGAGTAATCGAATTCCAACGGATTTCTTTTGTAACTCATGTGGATCATCCCTGGGGAACACCTGATATAACTTCAGTTTTACTCGATGATCTGCCGTCTATTACTACGAACTGCGACCTTCCTGACAGAAAATCACGAATCCAGTCGCACAACTGAGACGATAACCCATAGGCCCGCAGCTTGATTAGAAGTCGCTTGTGAGGTACGGTGTCAAAAGCTTGGCGCGAAGACACATGGTGTCATCTACTAACGCATGTTTGAAGCAATTTCGCCTGGATGAAGTCTAGGGACATGCAACTGAGTACCGACAACACAAAAGCACTGAAAACGCATTTTGGGAAAATCTGGCACGTGGAACGCTTCCCATTTCCACTCTTCAACTATCGTGATGTTCAGCAACAGCGTAGCTGCGAATATGCGGTTTTAGAAAGTTCTGTATTCCAGGGCGTCTAACGTACACAGAAAGTGATATCTTGGCAACCCAGGTGCGCAGGACCAAGCGGTGTTTCAGTATTTAGGGTTTCTTCTCAACGAGTTATTGTTGTCGGAAATTCACGTGCGACAACGTGGTCCGTTCACCGAAGGTCCAGCTCCAGCAGCCCGGCCTCTGGACGCCCCCACAATGGCAGAGAGAGCGGGCAGACAGCGGCGACGCCGGTGCGTTATTTACAGGTAGAGGGCGCGCCACACAATACCGCCACCGCATTCAAGACGGCGCAGCACACATCCTCCGCATTCATTGTTAATTTCTCTGTTCCTCTCGATACCCGCAGCAGCTGTAGGACCTGCAAAGGACCGGCAAGACGACAGGAAGGACGCCGTTATAAATAACAAGCTCGCCGTGAATAAGGCTCGCAATTAAAGTGAGGCGAAATTCACTTCCTCCGTCCGATACAATTTTATTTCGTTCAATTCATCACAAGTTCCGTATAGATTCTTTGTTTCATATCGCAGTTTTCTCGGAAATCCCTCCGTCTATTCCCCCACTCCACGTCCCCCCCCCCCCCCAACCCCGCTCTCCCCTAACCTCCTCTTTTTCGTCCAGCTCCCACGTCACTTTTTCCCGATGCCAAAAAGAGAGCATGCGTACCGTATACTTCATACGTGGACGCGAGGCTGTACGCGTGTGTGAAGGGTTGCGTCACAGACGGGGGCACGCAGCACGTATAGGCGGAGGAAGCGAGCCGGGGGCACAGAAGGACGGAGAAAGGTAAATGAGGAGAGAGAGAGAAAGAACTGCGCGGCGAATGGCCGGCGAACGCAGGGTGGGGGCGGCGCCCGGCATAGCTGCGCTCGCGAACGCTCGCCGGCCCGCTGATCAATGCAGCCTTTAATATCTTGTGACATAAATTTAATATCGGATTATACCCAAGGTAGTGTCTATGTATTCGGATTTCTGTCGTTTTTACTCGTGTACAAGAAAGCATATATCGAAGGAAAGCCAAAAAAAAAAAAAAAAAAGAAAAAAGAGAAGCGGGCGGCACAGTACAAAAACAGGCTGTTATCAACTCCATCAGGAGCGGTTCCTGATATGAACGCTCCATGTATATGATCTAGGTCCGATTAACGATTATCCACTGAGATACGGAGTCCAATTACTAAAAAGTAATCTACTGCCAAATTTTTAACTACTTCCATTTCGGGGATAATAAGCATTTGAACAATAGTAAAGCGAAAAAATTTTCAAGGGGTAGCTCTTTAGCGACGACTATAAAAAAATACTGGTGCTTGCCATTATTCCAGAATAGTTTCTGTCACTGGGAGTCGATATTAGAAAATTAAATTTGCCGAAGGGATGCTTTAGATACATTTACATCTATACTATAAACCAGACTACCAGTCAGTACTGTTGCTAAATACTCATACATGCGCATTACACAATATATGTAAATATAATATTGCAAATAAAGAGCAACTGAAGAATGCACACAAGCCGCGTGGGAGTAGCCGAGCGGTCTAAGGTGCTGCAGTCATGGACTGTGTGGCTGGTCCCGGCGGAGGTTCGAGTCCTCCCTCGGGCATGGGTGTGGGTGTTTGTCCTTAGGATAACTTAGGTTAAGTAGTGTGTAAGCTCAGGGACTGTTGACCTTAGCAGTTAAGTCCCATAAGATTTCACACACACACACACACACACACAATACACACACACAAACGAAACTGTCGTTTATGTGACTGTAGGCTTTCCTGGCGTAAACTGTTGATGAATGGGTAGTATGACACTTCCCGAAACGTTGCGAGATATCAACGCTATCACCCGGCTGAAGACCCGAGAAACCTTCATTAAAACTGTCGTATAGTTCCATGTTTGCAATACCAGCAGCATATCAATGTTCGAATGCAGCTCTCACTGTCATTATTCCAAATACTGGTAAGATTGTAAAACGATGGTACCAAATCATTTATTCAAAGAAGGAGGAAAAACTTTTCCACATGGTTTTGTCACAGAAAACATCAACATGTGCTAAGCCAAACTATATGATACAGCTGAGAGAGCCATATGGTGTCAACCATTTTTTTCACTTCCTTGATTTACAAAATCGCTGTTGAATGAAAGTAGAAATGTTTCCGAAGATCATAAATTGTGAAAGGCTCACGAAGGCAGTGTCACAAGTTTTATAAATTTAATGCTACGCTCAATTACAATTATAATAGCAGAAATTTGAGAAGGAATTACAAACCATTATGAAAGAAAAAGTAATAATTGTTGTAGAAGTCACATTTGTGTAAGATGTAAAAAAAATGTCAAATGTGTGTGAAATCATTTGGGACTTAACTGCTCAGGTCATCAGGTCACACTACTTAACCTAAGTTATCCTAAGGACAAAGGCACACCCATGCCCAATGGAGAACTCGAACCTCCGCTGGGACCAGCTGCACAGTCCATGACTGTAAGATATCAGGGCAGGCAAAAGGTCATTCGATAAAGGAATTAATAGGTATTAGGCAATAAATCTTCAAGTTGAAGAAACATGTAGTTTAAACATGCAAAAGTGTATTTGACTAATATATATCGTTCTTATTGGTTTTTAATTGTGAGTTTTTATTTACTATTGTTATTTCTAATGTTACAATCAACAAGTGATTTACCAGATATAAGATTTACTGTAATTTTTTACAAATAGGTAACAAATGTTTCAAAGTCTTACTTTTGGCCGTTGTTTATACCAAAATAATATTTATTCTTAGTGACAGTTCAAATTCGCAAGAGTCTTCCAACTGACTGTCTTTATTGGACGTTCTGTTACGTTTTTAAAGATCCGTCCACAAAATACCTCAAACATTCGTTAAATTTAATGTAGCTATCAGACGTTTAACATTTTCTGTGGGTAATGTTTCTCTATATACTGCCGCTAACTAGAAAGACCGTGAGTTCTTTGACATCTGAACTTTTTACATTAATTTAATCAATGTTTTCATGTTATAAATTTGCAATATCTGAGTCTTAAGTTGTTTCCAGTTAAATAAATTCAAGATATTCTTGAAATTTATTGTTGAAGCACTGGTATAGTTTCACTGGTAGGTATAACAAGAACTAGTTGATTATCATTGGTTTTAATTTCAGATCTCTGAAATAAAATGATGACATACATTTAATTAAGATCACCATAGGTACTGTAATAACGTAATGGTTGACTGATCTTACATTTTTGCTGTAAGACTTTAACTCAAATTTTCCTTCTGTCACCCTTAGGAAGTCTGCCAGATCGAATGCCTACAACAGAACAAAAATGATTTTAAACACACAATGGAGCGTGTGTTCTACCAGGCAACATTGTGATGTATCTGTAAAAGTCTGCATGTGAATATAGTAAGTTTTTTGGTGTTGGCTAATATAAAGACTACAGCAACACAGACATTTTTCATGTCAGTTTCACTTGTATAATTAGCACTGATATTGTAAATTAGAAACTCATGACGATATTTTTGATATGCTTCGCCTTCTGAAATGTAATCTACGCTATTCTTCGAAAGCCAGTAAGTAGTGAATGTAGCACAGTAATTTGAAAATAATTAATAAGTGAACTTGAACCTCATTAGTTACAAACGAACTTAAGTTTCTTAGTGCCCTCCGAGAAACGTTTCTAACAACCTCGTTCGATAGTTTGTTGAACTCCAATATTCCTTAGTTCTGTCTCGTCACACTAATACTGTCAAGCAAATTAGCTGGATGTCATACGAGGGCTATCCACAAAGTACATAACGTTTTGGAATTAAAAATAAATAAAGTATTGAAAATACTTTTCTACATAGTTGCCATTTAAATTAAGGCACTTATCGTAGCGATGGGCGAGCTTGGAAATTCCTTCGTCGTAAAATTCGGCCGTCTGCGCCTTCAACCACGTGGTTACCTCTTCTTCAAGCTGTGCGTCGTCATCAAAACGCTGCATAGCCAACCACTTCTTCATTGCTGGGAATAAGTGGAAGTCGCTCGGTGCCAGGTCGGGACTGTACGGCGGATAAGGAAACAACTCCCACTTGAAAGATTCGAGAGCTTCACGAGTGGCATTAACCGTGTGGACCCGGGAGTTGTCGTGAATCAGCAAGATCTTTGAGCCCAACTTTCCCCTGCGCTTGTTTTGTATTGCTCTTCTGAGGTTGTGCAGAGTTCGGGAATACCTTTGAGAGTTTATTGTAGTGCCTCTTTCCAGGAAATCCACAAAAATCACACCTTTGCTGTCCCAAAAGAAGAGGTAACCACGTGGTTGAAGGCGCAGGCGGCCGAATTTTACGACGAAGGAATTTCCATGTTCGTCCATCGCTACGACAAGTGCCTTAATTTAAATGGCAACTATGTAGAAAAGTAGTATTTAAGTGTGGCTTTCATCTGTATATAATAAAAAAAATTCCAATACTTTATTTATTTTTAATTCCAAACCGTAATGTACTTTGTGGATAGCCCTCGTATATACTTTGGGAAGATTTGAAGTTATCTATCAGTCGCTGTTAGAAAGCCTGTTACACCGAAGAAAGTGTTGAGACGTCCATTTTCCATTACGCTAACCTTTCAAGCTGGAATAAGATCACCCATATGCTAACGGAAGAGCCCTTCAGACTGCATTCGTTGTTTGCATTGCAACGTTTGACGCTGTCTTCAGTATCGGTCTCTCACCCTCCGTTACGTAAAGATCTATTGCAGTTTAAGGCTGAGTCGGAAGATTATAGGGGCGCCCTACGGTGCTGTTAGCAGTTTACCTAGCCGAACTCTAAAATTTATGTCTGCGTTGGTACTGGAACAACGAGAGAAACGTTATGCTTTGTAAGATCGTTTATTTATTCTGCCAGTATTTGATTTTACGGGTTATGTAAGACCCGACGTCAGTGGTGATGTGCTTAAACAAACTGATGAAAAACGCTCCCAGGAAAGGAAAATGTTTACCTGTGCTTAAGGCGTACAGAGTGTTCTTGATTTGAATTCACTCTTAAACGTTCAAAAAATAGATTTTATTTGCATGTAACATAGGCCATCTCCAGTGACACTCTTGTAAAATTCTTCTAACGGCTATAGTAAAAGGAAACCCAGACATCCCACGTAAGACGTTCGCAAGAAGGCTTTAGTGACAGACAACTCAGTAAGACAAAGAGGCGAATCAACCATTGATTATTCCTCTGGTTTGTGGAAACAGTGACAGAACTGAATTTACTTGGCGTCTGATGGAAGATGATAACATCTTCGTTTGAGGTGGTGGAGTAAAATTTGAAGTCAAATGTTTATCGTACCGCGGGTTCTTCCGTATTTCCGAAAACCTATACAGCAGTTTCGGTTGCTGCATCGAACCATCACTATGGTAGGAGAAAAAAGGCATGGCGATCCTACTTACTCATTGTTATGTAAAGGCTACGTAACGGAAGAGGAGCTAGAATGTTTATCTCTCGCCTAAGTTTGGTCCCCTAAAAGAAAATGATTTTGAAAAAATAGCAGGTGCGGGTGTCTTCCTCAGCAGACGCTGCGCGGTGCTTAACCGTGGAGGAAGGATAGTGTATGTATTAAAAAGGAATACTGGTTACTTTTCGCAAATGGAGAAACTATCGGTTTGTGCTGTGTGAGTATGAAGTAAGGAAATGGGTCAGATCTGAGTTTCGATTTCGGTACGTGTTTAGTTTACTGATTCCGAAAGTGAAACGTACCGAGGATCGTTAACCCGGTTCGTAGTTTATTAATATGTAAAAAATTGGCAGTACGATTTCGTGAACGACCAACAGAAAGAAAGACACGTTTGTGATGAGACAGGGAGATGAAGGTCTTTCGTAGTCAGTGATAAGACCATACAAAATATTGTAGATCCGAGATGTCAATCGATTTCGAGGACACACTATCAATGCTGACATGTCGTTTCAGGTGGTAGAAGCCTAATGGGCTATCCAAGATAAACGGTAAGGGATACCGAGTCGTAGAAGTAGTTCCGTGCAAGGTAACGCATGACCACAGAATGTTTATAGCTCACAGGAAATCAGCCAGAACCATTCGTATAATGAATCAAGTTACTTTAAATAATTTTTAGGTAGGAAGCCTTCCACAGCCAATGATGTTGTTCAGTAGTGACTGGAGCGCGAGAAGAGAACTTGTTTAGTTGAAATTAGGAAGAATAAAGCCTCTCAGCGCCACGTTCTCAAAAACAAGAGGTTGCATCCGATTTTATAAGGCTGTATATTCTACGTTAATAAAGACGGAAATTTGACTTATGCATCGAAATTAAATTTTTATTTGGGTACCAGGTGAACGTTGTCGGTATTGTGATTGACGTCAGTTGTTTCTCTGGTGGCAGCTAACTAGCTCGTTAAATTTCAGGAATAATGCACCTGGATATGTTGCAGATCTGGCTGTTTCCACGACTGCGAGTACATGTTGAAAATTTCATTTCAAACAGATTGCACCACACTACACACACCTACATGTAAGAGCATTTATTGACAGTGAGCAGCCTCAACGATGATTCCCTTATAAGGGCGTTGGGCATCTCCCATTACATCATTCGAGTCGTATGCCGACTGATATCACTGTACTTGATCCTTTTTTTTTTTTTTTATTGTGAAGTTCGCTGAATACTGTACCCGTGTGCTTTATGTTCAGTTCCTTTGGCCAAACTGCGTCCAAGGCTACGGGTCGAGTTTGATTATTGTCTGGATGTACGGCGGGGACTCCGCAACAGGGGTGGCACAGTCTTAGAAGTGAGTGCACGTTCTTAGTTTTCTGCAGACACAGTTATGCTGCAGTGAACATAACGGGTACTCGTACATCACGGTGTGCGAATGAAATGACGTGGCAGTTGGAAAAATACTACAAACTTGAATTACGTGAAATAGTACGAATTTTGTGGGTAAAGCGCCTAAATCGCACACAATCTGTGAAATTTCGGCGGAATGTCCACCAAATTCAATGTTGTTTCCATCCGTAGTGACATGGTGCCAACAATTTCATTAATTCTCCACAGGCGTGATGATGCGAAGAAAAACCATCGACATCGACCATGTCCACGCAATCCAGGAATTGATTTGAAGCAATCGCAGGTTTTTCCAGCAATGAGGACGTTCACACAGCGATGCTCCATAGACGCCGCAACAAAGGATCGAATTTCTGTTGTCGAGGAATCGGACGGTTGGTAAGAACTTTACCAAAGCTGTTTACACAGACTGGGTGATAGTGCTGAAAAACAGTGTCAAGCATCTGCGTCAGTTTGAAGTGTAGAGCAGGATTCAATAAAAATTACTTGTGCTGGCACGGTAGCGTGTGACCTTTTGAAGTCGCCTTGTTTGTCACGCATCCGATAAAGTGAAAAGTAGGTTAAAACTTTGGTCCTAACTTTAATTTTAAAAAGCTTCATTCTACTGCGTGCATATAAAAAACACGACTTTGTAAACTGATGGTTCTTTTGAAAATAAAATCATTGTTGGCCAATGCGTAAGTTAAAATACATTCCAAGTTTCTATCTTCGTTTCTGTAGAAGATAGACAACTGTGAAATCGGATGAATCCTTTATATAAACGTCTACATCTACATCTACATCTACATTTATACTCCGCAAGCCACACAACGGTGTGTGGCCGAGGGCACTTTACGTGCCACTGTCATTACCTCCCTTTCCTGTTCCAGTCGCGTATGGTTCGCGGCAAGAACGACTGCCGGAAAGCCTCTGTGCGCGCTCTACTCTCTCTAATTTTACATTCGTGATCTCCTCGGGAGGTATAAGTAGGGGGAAGTGATATATTGGATACCTCATCCAGAAACACACGCTCTCGAAACCCGGACAGCAAGTTACACCGCGATGCAGAGCACCTCTCTTGCAGAGTCTGCCACTTGAGTTTGCTAAACATCTCCGTAACGCTCTCACGCTTACCACATAACCCTGTGACGAAACGCCCCGATCTTCTTTGGATCTTCTCTATCTTCTCTACCAACCCGACCTGGTACGGATCCCACACGGACGAGCAGTACTCAAGTATAGGTCGAACGAGTGTTTTATAAGCCACCTCCTTTGTTGATGGACTACATTTTGTAAGGACTCTCAACCTGGCACTCGCTTTACCAACAATTAATTTTATATGATCATTCCACTTTTAATCGTTCCGTACGCATACTCCCAGATATTTTACAGAAGTAACTGCTCCCAGTGTTTGTTCCGTTATCATATAATCATACAATAAAGGATCCTTCTTTCTATGTATTCGCAATACATTACATTTGTCTATGTTAAGGGTCAGTTGCCACTCCCTGCACCAAGTGCCTATCCGCTGCAGATCTTCCTGCATTTCGCTGCAATTTTCTAATGCTCCAACTTCTCAGTATCCTACACCATCGTCCGCGAAAAGCCGCATGGAACTTCCGACACTATCTACTAGGTGATTTATATATATTGTGAAAAGCAATGGTCCTATAACACACCCATGTGGCACGCCAGAGGTTACTTTAGCGTCTTAGACGTCCCTCCATTGAAAATTAGATGCTGTGTTTTGTTTGCTAAAAACTCTTCAATCCAGCTACATAGCTGGTCTGATATTCCGTAGGCTCTTGCTTTGTTTATCAGGCGACAGTGCGGAACTGTATCGGGCTCCTTCCGGAAGTCAAGGAAAATGGCATCTACCTGGGAGCCTGTATCTAATATTTTCTGGGTCTCATGAGCAAATAAAGCGAGTTGGATCTCACACGATCATTGTTTCCGGAATCCATGTTGATTCCTATAGAGTTGATTCTGGGTTTCCAGAAATGACATGATACGTGAGCAAAAAACATGTTCTAAAATTTTACAACAGATCGATGTCGGAGATATAGGCCTACAGTTTTGCGCATCTGATCGACGACCCTTCTTGAAAACTGGAACTACCTGTGCTCTTTTCCAATCATTTGGAACCTTCCGTTTTTTCCGGAAAGCGTTTGACTCGGTGCCCCACCCCCACTGGAGACTCCTAACTAAGGTACGAGCGTATGGGATTGGTTCCCAAATATGTGAGTGGCCCGAAGACTTCTTAAATAATAGATCCCAGTACGTTGCCCTAGATGGTGAGTGTTCATCGGAGGTGAGAGTATCATCTGGAGTGCCCCAGGGAAGTGTGGTAGGTCCGCTGTTGTTTTCTATCTACATAAATGATCTTTTCGATAGGATGGATAGCAATGTGCGGCTGTTTGCTGATGATGCTGTGGTGTACGGGAAGGTGTCGTCGTTGAGTGACTGTAGGAGGATACAAGATGACTTGGACAGGATTTGTGATTGGTGTAAAGAATGGCAGCTAACTCTAAATATAGGTAAATGTAAATTAATGCAGATGAATAGGAATAAGAATCCTGTAGTGTTTGAATACTCTATTAGTAGTGTATCGCTTGACACAGTCACGTCGATTAAATATTTGGGTGTAACATTGCAGAGCGATATGAAGTGGGACAAGCATGTAATGGCAGTTGTGGGGAAGGCGGTTAGTCGTCTTCGGTTCATCGGTAGAATTTTGGGAAGATATGATTCATCTGTAAAGGAGACCGCTTGTAAAACACTAATACGACCTATGCTTGAGTACTGCTCGAGCGTTTGGGATCCCTGTCAGGTCGGATTGAGGGAGGACATTGAAGCAATTCAGAGGCAGGCTGCTAGATTTGTTACTGGTAGGTTTGATCATCACGCGAGTATTACGGAAATGCTTCAGGAACTCGGGTGGGAGTCTCTGGAGGAAAGGAGGCGTTCTTTTCGTGAACCGCTACTGAGGAAATTTAGAGAACCAGCATTTGAGGCTGACTGCAGTACAATTTTACTGCCGCTAACTTATATTTCGCTGAAAGATCGCTAAGATAAGAGAGATTAGAGCTCGTGCAGAGCCATATAGGCAGTCATTTCTCCCTCGTTCTGTTTGGGAGTGGAACAGGGAGAGAAGATGCTAGTTGTGGTACGAGGTACCCTCCGCCACGCACCGTATGGTGGATTGCGGAGTATGTATGTAGATATAGATGTAGATATAGATGTAGAGTTGCGGTAAACTGCTGTTAGAAGGTGGCAAATTCTTTCGCCTACTCTGTGTAGAATCGAATTGATATCCCGTCAGGTCCAGGATGATAGTAAAGAAAAGTAAAAATATGACGTAAATACGGAAAAACTATGATACCTTAATGTGCAACGTGCTTTTTGTCGTACTTCTCGGGTATCATCGTTTTTGTCGCATTCGCGGCAGAAGCCTGCTCCTAAGACGGCGAGGCGCCGGCTGCAGCTCTCAGGCGTCGAGGTGTCCTCGGTGCCGATGCTTGCCCCTGTCGCCCGGGGCGTCGAGTCGGTCGGCGTCGCCTTGTCGTAGGTCGCGTCGCCGCTCGCAGCTGCCGCCGCCGCCGCTAGTTGCGGACGCCGTCGCGAGAGGCGCTGCGACGCCTCCTTGGCGATTCCTTGGCGCCGCCTCAGTCGGCCGCCCGACGCCGACGCCGGCGCAGGGCGTCGCAGCGTCGGCCGCGCCGGCGGGCGTCAGCGTCGGCGTCGGCGTCGCCGCCGGCCGGCGGGAGGGCTCGGCGCCGGCAGCGAGCGTCCGCTGCGCAGCGCTGCGGAACTGGCGTCGCTGAGCGATGGTCGCCACTCACACTACTCACTAATATCGATATCATCTTCTACAGTATCGATTTTTTTATAAGCATTCCGTGCTAAGAGAGCCATACCAACTTTTAACTATCATCTCGCAACAACCAGACGGCGGCCGCGAAACTTTGTGTTAATGCTGGTGCATATCTAAAAAGCCGCCCTTCAATGCACACATTTTTCTCGACGATGCACGACTTGACAGAAACCTCGGTTATATACGGTTTTCTACAGTTTTGATTTTGAGGAAATATTGGTCTTTCGTCCGCAGCTCGTGGTCTCGCGGTAGTATTCTCGCTTCCCGAGCACGGGGTCCCGGGTTCGATTCCCGGGGGGGGGGGGGGGTTAGAGATTTTCACCTGCCTCGAGATGACTGGGTGTTGTTGTACCGTCATCATCATCATCATTCATCCTCATTATGGTCGGAGGAAGGCAATGGCAAACCACCTCCACTAGGACCTTGCCTAGTACGGCGGTGCGGGTCTGCCACATCGTTCCCCTACGCTCTGTCACAGAGTATGGGACTTCATAATCATCTTCATTGGTCTTTTATATGTATGGATCCACAAGCTCTGTAAGTTTCTCAAGGAAGTCATTTTCCTGCGTATACTGTTTTACTTTGAAACAACTATTTTATTTCATTACTTATCGCTCACGTAATTCCGCTCCCTTGATCATTTTTGAAATACAATTCTATAAAAAATTGTGATAAATGTAACATTATGTACTTCCCACACCTATGTGATTTCACTACAACCACAGCAACTACAGTTACTTCTTCAAACGTGAAATACATCGTTTAAAAGAAGTAAATGTGACCCATATGCGTGATTTGACCGTGGTAACACTTTTTAACGAGATGTCTGACGCCACGGTGATGAGACCCGCATAAGAGCCCTTTTATTCCTTCTTACATATGGGTTTAACATTTTTTTTCTGTCATCACTCCTCTAGATTCATGCTGTGCGCTAAGCATTTCTCTCCTGAGTATTATTTATGTGTTAGACATAATCCAATCTCTGCCTTCCCCAACCTTTCTTTCAAGTACCATCCAAGTTATTTCGCGATGCTTTTATACATTTGCATCATCCTGTCCCTTATTCGTGTCGGCCGGTCCTTTCTCCGTCGATTCAGTAGAACCTACTCATTTCTTATCTTATCCATCCATACAACATGTTACTATAACATCACATTTAAAACACTTCGATTCTCCCTTTTTTTGTTCTCCTACAGCCTGTTATTCAGTTTCATACAGTATTACGCTTCAAAGTTACGATCACCGTAATTTCTTCATCGGATTAAGGCCAATGTTTGATCCAAGTAGACTCATTTAGGTCACGGATTCCCTCTGCACCCGTTGCTTCTCTACTTTTTGTCTCCTCTTTGATTCGTCCGTTGTATATTATTTTGCGTACAAGGTAGCAGAATTGCTTCATTTCGTCTACTTTTCCAGATTCTGATGCTAAGCTTATCGCTATTTACGTTTCCGCTTCTCCTCGTTTCCTTCGTCTTTCTTCAGTTTATTCTTAATCCGTACTCCGTACTCATTCCATTCTACACGTCCTGTAATTCTTCAATTTTACCGAGGATACCAAAGTCACCAGCGAATCTTATCATTAATATCACTTCATCCCGGATTTTAATCCTACCCTCAATCTCTCTTTCATTACCGTCATTGCGTCTTCTTTCTATACATTGACCTGTAGTTTGGGAAGACTGTATCTGTATCTTACACCCTTCTTAACCCGAGTACTCAGTTCCTGGTCTTCCGTTATAATTGTTCCTCTTCGGTTCTTTTACGGTACATACTACGTATTACCTTCTTTTCCTTTTACCTTATTCCTATTTGCCTTAGAATTTCGAACGTGTTGCACGATTTTATACTGTCTAACGCATTTTGCAGTTCCACAAACCTTTGACTATCTCTTGATTTTTTTTTCCGCTCTTGCTTCCAGCTCCAATCACAACGTCGGAATTACCTCTCTGGTGCCATAAGCTTTCTGAAAGCCAAATTAATCATCATCTAACAGCGTGTCGATTTTGTTTTCCGTTCTTCTGTACATTATTCTTGTTAGCACTGTAGATGCATGTGACTTTAAGCTGATTGTACAGTAATTCTCACACTTATGTGCTCTTGCTGTCATCGGGATTGTGCGGATCATTTTTTTTCCAGAAGTCTGAAAATATAGGTCTATAGTTTCATAGATTCTATACGCCAAATTAAACAGTCACTTGGTTACCTCTTCCCCCCTCCCCCCCCCTCCCCCCCCCTCCCCCCCCCCCCCCCCCACCACACCAAATTTTGGATTAATGTTATCTATCCATTCTACCTTATTTCACCGTAAGTCTACGGAAGTTCTGTTAGACTATGTTCTGTCCTCTGGTTTTAACAATGGAATTCCCACTGCACTCTCAATGTTGACACCATTGCTTTTAATTTCTCCGAAGGCTGTTTTGACTTTTCTGTATGCACAATCAGTCTTTGAAAAACAGAGATAGTAGGTAGTAATAGAGTTAGCGGTACTTACCCAAAGAAAAGTTAATTAACATTTCCATTTTTAAACAGTATGGAATTAAAAAAAATAACTTTAGTTCTAGCGAGACCTGAAGAACTAGAGACATGTATTCTGGTAGTTTATTAATGTGCGATATCGACAGTCAAGCGGAAAACGGGCTAAGAAATGGAGGTTTTGGAGAATTATGAACGTATCATAAAGCTGTGAGTAGCAAAGTCAGCAAATTGTTTTAAATGTATAGATCCAGGGAAAGGTCTCAGGTTCGAGGCCCGGTCTGCACACAGTTTTAATCTGTCAGAAAATTTCAGAAATACCGGTGTTAAATTACCAAATATTTTCGTGTTGTTCCGAACATGTTTCAGTTTACTTTAACACAGGAATTAGATAACGTAATTGTTTTGCAATCATATTGATTCAGTATAAAAAAGTGCTTAAAAGTATCTAATGATTCATCACATGATACTGGAAGTAGCAGTTGATGTTAGTTTATACTCGAAAGACAATGCATGTTGGATAAACGATTCCATGAATCAAAAATACAATTTACATACGTTAGCCGACTACCTGCTCCTGTATTTCTTATGCAGAGATCGCAACCGCATATGGAAGTGGTCTAGGAAAAAATTGGCAACCATTAATCAGACGTCAGAAGCATAATCAGACGTCAGAAGCATAGATAATGGTCGAGTCCCTGCTAGAAGTTATACCATGCTACGAAGAATAACAATTACACCTGGCTCGTGCGCCAGTATATTTATAATCCACTGACAAAAGAAGAATGAACACTATTAGAATACAGAAATTACGTCTTGGATGGTCACCATCCGAAATACCAATAATGGTTTCGGAGATTTTTATTTGTTGTGTCATCACAGGAAGGAGAAAATGGGTTTGCTATTTCTTAGCTCAAGAAGAATAGGTTCTTTTCCTTTCATACTAACTGAATGAAAGACTTCACCTCACAAACACATGAGAACTGTTTCAACTTATCATTCAATTTATCTCTTTATTAAAACAGCAAAAAGTATAATTCATATTATATTTGGTTATTTAAATGCAGCCACACGATCTCAAATAATGATCCTACGGAATCAGTCACAAGCGACTCGTCATTAATTTATTTATTATTCATTTACTATAAAGAAGGTTTTAATCTGCAAAGAAAAAATTAATTTATTTGATACGATGAATGAAGATAACATTTAAGGAGACGCTTTTGGAAATAAAAAGTATGGACGAAAATAAATGAAAAGCAGAACTATAAATAAAAGAATAATAGTCTCTTAAGGAGGACAAGTTTAGAATT
The DNA here is from genome assembly GCF_023864345.2 of Schistocerca serialis cubense. NCBI lineage: Eukaryota > Metazoa > Arthropoda > Insecta > Orthoptera > Acrididae > Schistocerca > Schistocerca serialis. The sequence continues at coordinate 1,083,395,817 of NC_064639.1, forward strand.
TAAGAAATAGGAGTATTTTGTTACCTTTAAGAAGACTAATTTCGTTAATAAAAGAAAAATGGGTAACGTGCAGCGCACAAGCTTGCGAGAGACGAAGGTCAGACCCAGATAGAACCCGCGCGGCGGATTAACGACCGTATCTGGAGCCCGGTCAGCCTGAGAGTGTTTTTAGCGGTTTCCCACGTTCGCTTAGGCAAATGCTAGGTTGTTCCCCAGTTTCCGTCTCAGAAGTACGGCAGACAAACAATTAAAATAACGATCACACGCGGAACAAAATTAAAGCAGTTCACAGACAGGTGGCTCACCGATTTACCTCCGTTAGGACTGCGGCGACAGCAGGGGCATTAGGCAGCAAAAATAAAATAATAAATTTGTTAAAACTTGAGTATAGCGGAGCACGTACTATACAGGATTGATGCTAACGAAAAGAAGAAGACAAATATACATTAACCGACTGCGTCATAACCTCTGCATTAATTTTTAATATCTCTTTCACCGTTTTCAAAGTTGCAATAGCTGCTTATGCTAATATATACAACTTAATATATACAAATTAAAGTTTTGATGTGTAAATCGAATGAGATGGGAAAGATTTAGAAAATGTAAAGTGATCGGCACCGTCGAAGCTTCATTTTGAAGTCAGTTTCGTTCCACCATTTTCATTAAGCTATTGAGGGAAACAACAAATACCTTAATCTGGTCTGCATGAAATGACCTGACCCTTGGTCCTTCTGAATACGTGTCCACTGGCTTACCACTGCACCTTGTCGCTTAGGACTGTGCTGACGATGATGATGATTACCCATGGGTTCAATATCAAGTTTAGAACCGCCACTACTAAAAATTAGAGATACGTGACTCTTCAGTGGGTTAAACCCTATCAGTATATCATTTGTTCTCATGCGCACTTTATTAAAACGGTAGAACTTGAACATCATCAGTATTCCGTCTTCAATAGTTGAAAGTTGGTAGCCCATCGCACGATCTTCTTGACAGTCTGCCTCTGTTTTCCCGGTCTTCCGCATCTTGGAGAAGCTGGGCACATGTTTGGTTTATCTTCTCTTTTACCTGGTCCATCCTTAGAGGATGACGAACTTTTCCAAGTTATACTCCTGCCGTCGTAAAATGTGACCAATGAGCTGCAGGACTGTATGGAAGCAAGTATTAGACAAGCTCCTCTCCACCCTACGTTCTTGAAGGTTCAGTTTGTTGGTTCGCTTGTCCATCAATGAAATTCTCAGCAACCGCCTGTAAGTCTATGTCTTAAAAGCATCAGTTATTTTTACTATTAGAAACAGTCTTGATCACGATTTATTTATCAAGGTGACCGGTTTCGACCACTACTGTGGTCATCTTCAGACCATTGAGTAGGAACCTCTTTCTGTTGGAGTGGTCGAAACCGGTCAACTTGATAAATCGTTATCAAGACTGTTTTTAATTTTAAATATTTGTAAGACATTGATCACTGCCTCTCCCATAATGTATTCCAAAGTAATCAGTTATTTTGTCTCCCGTTCAGTCAACGTACACCTGTCATGCAGACAGAGAAACTGCATATACTTAAGAATTCAGCACTCTCAATTTAGTAAGTATTGCCAGGGCTCGGTCTTTCCAAATCACTGCGAGCATCAATGGGGCATTCCTACGCAGAGACATCCTACGCCGTATTTCTTGTAAAGAGCCACCCTCTGTCTGAGCCACTGAGCCCAGGCAGAGAAGTGAGTCACCTATGTCAATTCCCACTATCTCGGTCTTTTTCTTATTCACTGACAACGCAGATTTCTCACTTTCTCTCTCAACTCTATTTGGTTGTTGATTCATTTACACTTCTGGTTCTGCCCACAGCATGCTGTCATCAGGAATAATGAAAATTATTCCTGAAATTCTTTTTAAATACTAATTAAAATAAACAAACGAACAGAACCTAAAATAAAAAAAATCACTTATAAAATAAAGAATGAAAATTCAGAAGTCTAACATTCCAAGAACAGCGTTCTATAATAACAAAACTATGAGACAACTATTAAGTATATGCTATTAATCGTATTTTTATGCTTTCACAATTGATTTTTGTGTAGGTGTGCCAGTAATTCGTGTGCAAAAACAGTGTGAAAGGAATAACGATGCCGTCTTTACATCTCTTAACCTACTTCCTGCTTTTTCAAGGTGCTACTTTACTTCCTTCAGGTACAGCTTAAGTTGTTCGCTTCTGATGGCGCGACTCAGTTGAGACCTATGTGGCATGACAGTCTTTGGGAAACCGTAACATGCTTTTATGTGTGACTTGAACTGTCTACATTTGCAGTGCTGGCAGTTTTGACGCAGTTGCCCGAAAGCATTAGCGAGCTTCTTTCCATTACAATGTTCTTCCAAGACTGGAGGTAGATTAGTACCTCAGACAAACGGCTCCAGTGCTTGGCCAAGACTGTTCAGGTTATTATGCCCGCTTTAGCGGGGTTAAATAGTCGCAGGAACATCAGTTCATCCCTCTAACCGGAAATGTTTTATTTCTCCGCGCGCTTTTGTGCCTATCATTTGCAAAGTGTGAGTTTATGCCTTGAGTGTAATACGATGTGAGAATTTCAAATAGCACAATTGTGCATAAAAAGTTTTCGGTTATTTGCCGCGTCAGATTTGGATAAAATCTCGAGCCTTCGATGACTACCTCCGTCATCTCCAGGGGTAAAACTCACTGTCAGTTTTACCCCTGACGAAGATGACATAGGTAGTTATCGAAAGCTCGGGTTTTATCCAAATCTGAGGCGGCAAGTAAACCGAGGAGTCTTTATGTAAGGACTCCGTCACGAAAGACTTCGTAGTCATAGCACAATTGTGGACTGTCTGGTGGTCAATAACTGACTTAATCTGTTCTCCACCTGTCAGTGATGAATATTTCTTTCAACATCAGAATTAGAACTTTCTGTTCATTGTTCGTGGCGATCTCTCACTTCAGTAACTGTTTCAGCAACAGAAGTGAATTTTCCGAGGTGTAAGTTTTGCCATGAAGACTGACTGCAGATGTGTTGACCTTTTGACGAGTTATTACCGAGACAACTGAAGGAACAGTTCGCGTTAAGCCTACATCTAGAGAAATCCTTGGGCTTCTCGTCACCTACAATGCATATATATCGTGAAAATTTCTGAACTACATGAAAAAACGTAAATTAATTACAAACTACGGCGTGCCCACACTTCACTTCATTCAACATGTAAACGTCATTACAGATATTCGGATTTAGGTTATAAAATACGGCGTGGACACACATTATTCATCAAACAAACGTCACTACAAATATTCGGATTTAAGTTATGACGTGTTCGACATCGTGCCATCGTTGGCGATGATGTAGCACAGACGAATAGCAAAATTCTGCGTGATCCGCTGAAGTGTTGGAACATCGATTCTGTCGAAGACCTCCTGAATGGCTGTTTTCAGCTCAGCAATGGTTTTGGGGTTATTGCTGTACACCTTGTCTTTAATACAACCCCACAAAAGAAGTCGTATGTGTTTGGATCTTGAGAATGTGACGGACAATAGAGGCACATGCCAGCGGCCTCTGGGTGCCCCAAGAGCCAGAATGCGATCCCCAGAGTGCTCCTCCAGGACATCAAACATTCTCCTGCTTCGAAGGGGTGGAACTCCGTCTTACATGAACCACATCTTTTCGAAATCAGGGTCATTTTGGACAATGGCGATTAATTCATCTACGAGAACCTTCACGTACTGTTCGGTAGTCACCGTGCCGTAAAGGAATATCGCACCGATTATTCCGTGACTTAACATTGCGCACCACACAGTCAGCTGTTGAGGTTGACGAGACATCTCGATCACGAAATGCGGATTCTCGGTCCCCCAAATACGCCAGTTTTGCTTATTGACGAATCCATCCAAATGAAAGTGGCCGACAACAACAAGACGAGTGGCCATGCGCATTATAATTTCCATCATGCTCCGCGGTCAACCGTGCAGTTGGAACGCCCTGATGTAAACCGTTCAGACGTTATGACGATTTTATTTCATATAGTTCACGAATTGTCACCCTGTAAATCTCGACCACACGTCGGAGTGAAAAAGCTTTATTATTTATCAATATTCTACACATTGAAAGAGGAGCAAATGGGACTTCTGATTGCTTACTACGTAGAGATTTTAAGAGAAATCTACTGCGACGTGTGTAGTTAAAGGTGACGGAGTCTGGACATATTTTTACGAAGCTGTAGATAATCTGAAAAGCTAGAGGTTGATGTTTCAGCGAAAGGTGGCAAATTAGGCAAATTACACCGTCCGAAACTCGGATCTGTCAAGATGAAATTGTTTGTATTTTCCTTGCTGCATTCGATTTGTTGAATTACACCGCATTCCAATCAAAATACAGTCACTCTGGAGTATTACGTGCAAAAAAACAAAAGGAATCGAAATAGCTACTTGCTACCGCGACGCTGTAGTGTGTGCATGGCGTAACGCTTATGCATGCGTCTAAGACGGTATCCAACAAGAGTCAACTGAAGTCTAAGCCCACTCTTGGCAATGCGTAGCTGTAGATAAGCCAGCTATCATAATTAGCTGAATTTAAAGTGCTGTTCGTTGGAGCACATTGCAGTGTTTCATCGTACCAAATCGTTCCCTATAGCTATGGCCTCAGTTCGGACTACTTCACTACTGGCCATTAAAACTGCTACACCAAGAAGAAATGCATATGATAAACGGGTATTCATTGGACAAATATATTATACTGGAACTGACATGTGATTTGATTTTCACGCAATTTGGGTGCATAGATCCTGAGAATTCAGTACCCAGAACAACCACCTCTGGCCGTAATAACGGCCGTGGTACGCCTGGGCATTGAGTCAAACGGAGCTTGGATGGCGTGTACAGGTAGAGCTGCCCATGTAGCTTCAACACGATACCACAGTTCATCAAGAGTAGTGACTGGCGTATTGTGACGAGCCAGTTGCTCGCCCACCATTGACCACACGTTTTCAATTGCTGGGAGATCTGGAGAATGTGCTGGCCAGGGCAACAGTTGAGCATTTTCTGTATCCAGAAAGTCCCGTACAGGACCTGCAACATGCGCTCGTGCATTATCCTGCTGAAATCTAGGGTTTCGCAGGGATGGAATGATGGGTAGAGCCATGGGTCGTAACACATCTGAAATGTAACGTCCACTGTTCAAAAGTGCCATCAATGAGAACAAGAGGTAACCAATGGCGCCCCATATCATCACGCCGGGTTTACGCCAGTATGGCGATGACGAATACACGCTTCCAATGTGCGTTCACCGCGATGTCGCCAAACACGGATACGACCATCATGATGCTGTAAACAGAACCTGGATTCAACCGAAAAAATGACGTTTTGCCATTCGTGCACCCAGGTTGGCCGTTGAGTACACAATCGCAGGCGCTCCTGTCTGTGATGCAGCGTCAAGGATAACAGCAGCCACGATCTCCGAGGTGATAGTTCATGCTGCTGCAAACATCGTCGAACTGTTCGTGCAGATGGTTGTTGTCTTGCAAACGTCCCCATTTATTGACTCAGGGATCGAGATATGGCTGCACGATCCGTAAAGCCACGGATAAGATGCCTGTCATCTCGACTGCTAGTGATACGAGGCCGTTGGGATCCAACACGGCGTTGCGTATTACCCTCCTGAACCCACTGATTCCATATTCTGCTAACAGTCATTGGATCTCGGCCAACGCGAGCAGCAATGTCGCGATACGATAAACTGCAATCGCGATAGGCTACAATCCGACCTTTCTCAGAGTCGAAAACCTGATGGTACGCATTTCTTCTTTTTCTTACACGAGGCATCACAACAACTTTTTATCAGACAACGCCGGTCAACTGCTGTTTGTGTATGAGAAATCGGTTGGAAACTTTCCTCTTGTCAGTAGGTTGTAGGTGTCGCCACCGGCGCCAACCTTGCGTGAATGCTCTGAAAAGCTAATCATTTGCATATCACAGCATCCTCTTCCTGTCGGTTAAATTTCGCGTCTGTAGCAGGTCATCTTCGTGGTGTAGCAATTTTAATGGCCAGTAGTGTAGTATGGGTTTGAGAATATCTCCCAGAGGAAATTCCGGAATTATCGTATTACCAGACAACTGATCATCATAATTGTATACTGTGATCTTAAAATGAATGTTTAACATTCAGATCGTATGTTTCATATATTGACCATGTGAAGCCTTGTAAAATGTTTCTGTGGTACTTGAAGATAATGCGTTTCAGCTGAATAAAAACCTTACCCCAGCCCTTAATCCCGCTGTCTTCCATCGAATGGATTTTCCTTAGTAGGTGTCAGTATGGTAATTAATCAAATGATTTTCAAAAGTAGTAAAAAAAGTAAATTCACCGACCCCATAAATACCTTGAGAGTATCCTGAGAACGGTCGCCATTTCAGACAAGTTAGATGAGTTTATAGTGCAGAAAAGTGTTACCGGGTTGTTCGGACGCGCACTGGGGACCGCAGTCGCTAGCGTGATACGTTGTGGGGGCGCCGGTCGCGGCTGGTCGCAGAGCTGCGTGCGGGGGCTGTGCTCGGCGGCGCTTGCCGCTACTTGGCTCTCGGCTCGGCCGAGATGTCCGCGAGATAAATGTTGCACCAGCGACGGCGGCCTGCCGTCACGCCGCGTTTAACCTGAGATGTTGCGCCGCCGGCTCCTGTTTAACTTGGCGGAATCTTAACTCGAAACTCTGCCGGGCAGAGCAGAGCGGGGGCTCCGCGGCCGCAGAGAAACCAGCCGACGACCGGACACGCCGACTGGTCCCCATCTTTACCGTGGCGAAAATCCCGGACTCGCTCTTCCGCCCTGCCTCGGGGGACATCCGCCCGTTTCACGCTACTCCTGCGTGAGGCCGAACAATTTGCACGTTTAGTTAAACCTCCCGAGTGGTCTCAAATATGAAGCAGGGATCGCAGCGCATATCATCTGTCAACAGTGTCACATACGTTTCTAATTTGTTTGGGAGTGTATCAGTCAGTTCTCTTGTTGGCCCGCGGCAGCCTTATACGTAACCAGACCATCGAATTCATTTACTTCTAGTGTCATAAATGAAAAAGAAAAGGTCTCAAACCTGGTTCCTAGATTCAGGAAAATACCTTGATGCTATATCTTTCTTCGTAATTTCTTTCGTTCTATTTTTCTTTGAGTCGACTGATCCCTTTCTCGGATCATTGTCCACTTCTTTGTTTCAGTTTCTCCTTCTCTTTTTTTAATCAAGTTTTTCTACCATTCCTTTCAGCTTATTACTGTATCCACTCTATTTCTGTTTTTCTTATCACCTCCGCCGTTTGACTTCGTCTATTTGCACTATTCGTTTCTCTTTCCTTTCCTTCTAATTTAATTTTTTTTAGCTCCCCTTTCCTTTACCTAGTGAAGCCCTCACTTTTCCCGCTGTCAATTTCCTTCCTGGCGTCCGTTGATCCTGCTGCATTTTTATTTATTTATTGTATTCTGATTCCTGTGTTTACCTTACATCATTAGTATTGTTTCTGTATTTCTTTCCTTTCTCTATTTCCTTCCCTTTTTCTGTGTTTTCAACTAGTCTTTTGCTGCTTCCTTTAACCTGCTTTAGTCTACTTTTCCCTTTCCCTCAAACCTCCTAGAAGATGCATCGCTCTACTATAATACTTTTCTGACCGCCAACACCGAGAAGAGACAAATTCCATCCAAAATTTATTAAAAGAAGCTACGCTCTAATTTCAAACATCACGAGATTATTTTAATCAGTATGGACTGACTATAATAACCCCTCAGGGTAGCTGCGAGCGCTAACGCGCTTCTTGCTGGACTCGCGTTGGCGCACCAGCCCCGGATCGAATCCGCCCGGCGGATTGACGACGAGGGTGTGTGTGCTGGCCAGCCTGGATGTGGTTTTTAGGCGGTTTTCCACATCCTGCTAGGTGAATACCTGGCTGGTCCTCACGTTCCGCCTCAGTTACACGTCTTGCAGACATCTGAACACATTCACACTCTTTCATGGATTCCACTAGACACAGACAGTTGGGGTGCACTATTTGCGTCCTGGGGTGTACGGGGTGGCGTCAGGAAAGGCATCTGGCCACCCCTTAAAAGTAACATGCTGAATCCGATTAACCATGACCGACCCTGCGTAAGCGCGGGACAAGGCGCAAACGGTAGATAGGACTGACCATAAAAGAGAAAGAACTGTTAACACAGCGACAGAGAAAGCAATCTCCTTAACGGTTTCCCACAAGGCGTGTTCATAGATAAACAAGCCTCTGTTTGCCTCTTAAACGTAACTAGTATGTACCTTAATCAATGGCCGAAGATCCCACCGAGCCACAATTTTATATTAAGAAACAACAGTTCACGATAAGACCCCCTCCCCTCTCCCCTCATATTAATGATATCGCGTACACTCTTGACCTGTTATTTTCCTGTTTCATTCACTACAGTTTCCCTATAATTTAAATAACACAGGGCACAGAAACCCAATGTTAACCTGTCTCCAAACTGTATGACACATTTCCGGGCCGTAAAAGAGTTGTCTTGTCCATGAGAGAGTCGTTAAGTTTCTCGGGGCAGAAGAACACTTTCGCGGCAGCTGATTGCGTGTATATTGAAATCAAACGCTCCATATGATAGTAATGTTGTAGTTTTATTCATACAAAATGGTGTCAATGGCTCTGAGCACTGTGGGACTTAACTTCTAAGGTCATCAGTCCCCTAGAACTTAGAACTACTTAAACCTAACTAACCTAAGGACATCACACACATCCATGCCCGAATCAGGATTCCAACCTGCGACCGTAGCGGTCGCGCGGTTCCAGACTGAAGCGCCTAGAACCGCTTGGCCACTCAGGCCAGCTTTATTCACGCAACTATGGTTTACGCTGAGGATAGCATATTCACATAATAAAATACGTAAAACTGGCTGTTTTTTTTTATTTCAGCTACCAAAAACACATGTAGTCCAAATTGATATGTTTTATTATTTAACAGTGGTATCTCCGCATAAAGACCGAAACACTTCAGAATGCTTTGTAATTGACTCAGAATCGGTTGTTTGAAAGAAATTAGAACATTATTGGAAACTGGGGCGTCTGATTGACAATTGGAGCGTTTGATTTCAATAAAACTTACAAGTATGTCTCTCATTCTCAGATTATAATATCGTCTATTAAATATTTTGTTTACAGTTTTAAGAAGTAGCCAGTATGGCCACCTGAGCCCAGATTACGATAACCGAAAGCCCACAGTTTCGAGCTTCGATGAGAATACACTTAGAGGTTCCGTCCGTACGTCTGCCACACCTGTCACTTGTTTGTGTACTTTAGAAACTTCGAAATATTTACCTTTATTTAAAGTTTTGTTTTTTATAGACAACACAGAAATTCATTTCCACAATAATACATCTACATTTCCACTCGCCCTTCCTGCTCCATTTACGAATGAGAGCTATTGTTTGAACACCTCTAATTTTAGCCTAGTATTCATTATCCAGAGTGCTGCAACAGATGAATTTTTATTAAACTTGTTTAGCGCCTTTGTGTATAAAACGGTAATTCCTCTGATATTATGTTCTTTCACAGGAGCTGTTGCTTATGCTGCATCGTAATATTCGCCGGGAACACAGCTCTAGATAGTGATGTCACAGATGGAAAATGAATCGCCAAAATTAGCACAGGTATGCTGATGAATCTTCTTTAATATTTATCCTAAATGAATTGCTTCAAGCACTGCAACAATACCAATTCGAATGAATTTCTGTTACGCATACATACGAAGCTATGTTCACTTCTAACGTGACTTCACCGAGATTTACTTTGACAGTGTGAACACAGTTTCTGAAATGCGGTTTGCGGCGTATCATGTTCAGGAACAAATTCCAAGTTCATCAGAGGATTGAAAATGTCAGATCTTTGTTTACAGCTCACTTAAACTCCAGTCGTTACGGAATTCGCCATTCGGTGTTTTCCAGAAATAAGTGAATGATTCCTGAAAGTTTTTCTCAAATCATGTAGTCTGCGTTTCATACTTGTAAAACTGGCCAAAGATTCGCCGCTCCGAGTTAGACATTTTTCTTGGCATTGTACAAACGTTCCAGTACCCTCGTCACAAAAAGCAGACGGCTGTGATTTCCACCATTTCTCTACGCTGGTCTGCCTTTCATTTTTTGTGCCAAAATGTTGTCTTCGTAGCCAGCGGTTCATGTGAGCGGAGATGAACAACGGAGGGAGCCAATTAAGGGATGTATTGTGGGTGATCAAACACTTCCCATTGAAAACGCTGCAGGAGCGCCTTCATTGCCTCTGCAGAAAGCGGCTGAAAATTGTCTTGAAAAAAGAAACGCATGACATTCGTGTTATGTGGGCTGCATAGCTTCAGGCGAAATCTCTCACCAGATCCACAAACTTGGCGGCAGACACTGTTGTTTTAGGTATTTGGACGTGATCACTTTGCGCTCTGAAGTGAGAAGAGCGACGTGAAGCAATCGACAGGCGCACTAAAGACACTGCCAACACATGTGTGCAAAGTTCCATAGGATTTTCACAGTGGTTTCCATTTCTCGCCTCTTCGGATCTTACTTTCCAAATACGCCTCGTACTTTTGTGACTGATTTAGTTTCTTACGCGGGAATCAGTAATGCTTCAAGTCATGACTATCAAAATGCAAATGCCAGTAAAACAATCAAAGTAATAGTCGTTTTCTCTTGACAACTAGAAACTACTGGTATAATAGTTCACACACCATAGAGCATCTATTTGAAGAGTAATATGTTTCGTAATATGGTATTACTGTCAACATTAACTATGTACATGGAGCAGTTATATCACCATACTTGAGTGTAAAGTTAGTTCACGTCTGTACCAAAAATTCCATACGTGCACCCTTAGTACTGCTTAAGTCTGCAGCTCATGGTTTAGTGGCTAGCGTTGCTGCATCTGGATCACAGGGTCCCGGGTTCGATTCCCGATAGGGTTGAGGATTTTCTCAGCTCATCTTTTCATCATCATCTTCATCATCATCATCATCATCATCATCTTCATCATTCGTGACAAAGGCTAGATTCGACTGCATAAAAATTGGTTCTTTGTATGGGCGCTGATGACTGCGCAGTTGAGCACCCCAAAAAACCAAGCATTGTCATCATCATTATCATCATCATCAGTAATGCTAAAGGACCAGCAATGTACTGGCAGTCACACAATCCTAGGATCCACTGGCTGCCGGCTGGAGTGGCCGAGCGGTTCTAGGCGCTACAGTCTGGAACCGCGTGACCGCTACAGTCGCAGGTTCGAATCCTGCCTCGGGCATGGATGTGTGTGATGTCCTTAGGTTACTTAGGTTTAAGTAGTTCTAAGTTATAGGGGACTGATGACCTCAGAAGTTGAGTCCCATAGCGCTCAGAGCCATTTGAACCATTTTGATTTGATCTGCTGGCAATTTAGTACATATGGCAAATAAGAACAATCCAATTAAGGATTACGTGGCTGGAGGTATCTGAGACTTAATCCGAATCTGCCAAGTGAATACTGAAGACAGAAACGTATCAAAGTGCAAAAATACCTACTAAGGACTCTAAGTGATAACAAGATAGGCGTAGCTCTCGTTCAAGAAGCCCACTCTGGAAACAAGGAACAGGCAGGACACAGAGCTAAAATACTTGAAGGTGGTCTTGTGCATCACCTGCCATTACATACGTGGTATAATTACCTATGTCCGAAGTGCTATTGAAAATTTTAACTTGGTCGCTAGCAATACCCACAGCGATATTCAGTCGATCGTAATTACTGTTCGAGATTTGACTACAGTAAATACATACAGTCCACCTTCGACCTCATGGCCTGTAGACCTGATCCTAACTCAGTCACTTCTAACTATGTACAGGTGAGACTAACAGCAACCATTGAAGTTCAAATCTTTTGAGTTTTTAGGCCGCGTCACGTTTCTTCTAAAATGATCAACGCTTAGACCCCTCTGCTAGGATCTCTCTTCAGGATCTTCTGGTGTCCACTACTGCTAGAACACAAGCAATAGCGGACACCAGAAGATCCTGAGGAACATCCCAGCAGAGAAGTCGAAACACTGATCATTTTAGAAGAGTGTTCTAGAAGTAGTGGACAGCGGAAGATCCTGAGAGGTCGAGAGGTCGAAACGCTGATCATTTTAGAAGAAACATGATGCGGCCTAATAACCCAGAAGATTTTAACTTCAGTGACAACGGCCACGAAAGCCTGCGGACTTACATAACATCAACCATGTTAACTACAAGTACAGCAGAAATGATCTGAAAGGCGAAGCTCTAGCCCTATGGACTCAGGAGCATGGTCTTCATCACGTGTTGGACGTCAGTTATCGGAATGGCTTAAAGTCTGTGGCTTGCAATGGGGAATATAATACTGACCCGGATTTTGTAGTATACAAGCAAAACAATCAACCCATTCAAATTTCCAGAAGAGTTCTAAGAGATTTTCCGATAAGCTGACACCATCCAATACTGCTGGAAATTGGAATCCGACTTCCAATAATGAGAGTCTTTCCTAGATATCGATGGAATTTCAAGAAGGTAAACTGGACAAACCTTACATCCGACCTCGATAAATGCCTTGGGTGAGTACCCTCCACTCGAAATAACTACAATGAAAAACACATCGCAAGAGGACACCGCAATGAGTACACAAGACGCAGGAATAACAGCAGCGAAACTCTCTGTCAACAATTAGTGGAAAGCAGAGTCCCTGATATAGCAGATGACCTACTCCACAGCCCAGACACTACACGAAGACAACTATGGGCTGAACTGACTGAGAATACCGATTTCAGGCAGCGTAGTAGCAAAGCATGGAGCCTGCCAATAAAGGTGGGAGCCAGTCAACAGTTAGCCCAAGAAGAACTGCATATCAAGTACCACTCCGTATAACATCAATAGCAGGAGCTCCAAATGACCGGGCGCCTGCAAGGAATATCAAACAAGATCTTAAACTTCTAATAGAAATATTCCGAGAAAACACCAAATATGCAGCTCCGTTTGCTTCTGACTAAATGTCCGTAATACTCCACAGCTTAAAAAGAGGCAAGACTCCAGGATTTGACGGTTTCTACAATGAAGTCGTTACTAACCTCAGTAAATATGGCCCCTTCTTCACTGATATTTTCGAATCAGGCTTCCTTCCAAAGGTCTTCAAGAAAGCAAACGTGATAGCCATCCTATGGCCAGGAAAATCAAAAGAAAACGCAGGGAACTACCGATCCGTAGCCCGCCAAAGTTCCTGCTAGAAACTGCTGAAGCGATTGACTCTCACGTAATAACACATGATATAGATGCAGAATGCAACGGCAAAACTTGATTTTAGACGGGGTCAAAGCCGTGCGGATCAGCTACACAGCTTAACAATATGTACTAAAACTGGTATCCAGTAGTAAAAAAACACATAAACGGTGTTTATAGATATGACTGCGGCCTATTTCATTGTGAGATTTTCAGTGTAAATATCTCCTGCAATTCCTTGTAGGACACTACCTAGGCTCCAGAACAACATTCTTGGTCAAATTCTTCCAAGTAAATTGAAGTGAAAAAAAAAAAATTGCGGACTATCCCGAATAATGGCGTACCTCAGGGTTCGGTACTGACTCCAACTCTCTTAAACCTATACGTAGCTGACATTTCGGAAGAAGTAGTCAGAATATTTGCATATGTAGACGACATGGAGATTGCAACCAGGCATTAACTGACAGAAATGAGAGAACGCGTATTCTAAATCTACATCTACATGGATACTCTGCAAATAACATTTAAGTACCTGGCAGAGGGTCCATCGAATCACCTTCTCAATCTTCTGTTATTCCAATCTCGTATAGCGCGCGGAAAAAACGAACACCTATATCTTTCCGTAAGAGCTCTGATTTCCCTTATTTTATCGTTGTGATCGTTTCTCCCTATGTAGGTCGGTCTCAACAAAATATTTTCCCATTTGGAGCAGTATGTTGGTGATCGGAATTTCGTGAGAAGATTGCGTCGCAAGGAAAAATGCCTTTCTTTTAATGCTATCCAGCTCAAATCCGGTATCATTTCTATGGCACTGTCTCCCATATTTCACGATAATACAAAACGTGCTGCCCTTCTTTGAACTTTTTCGATGTACTCCGTCAGTTCTATCTGGCAAGGATCCCACACAACACAACAGTATTCTCTAAAAGAGGACGGACAAGCGTAGTGTAGGCAGTCTCCTTAGCAGATCTGGTACATTTTCTAAGTGTCCTGCTAATAAAACGCATCCTTTGGTTGGCCTTCCCCACAACATTTTCTATGTGTTCCTTCCAATTTAAGTTGTTCGTAATTGTAATACCTAGGCATTTAGTTGATTTACGGCCTTTAGATTAGACTGATTTAACGTGTAACAGAAGTTTAACGAATTCCTTTTAGCACTCATGTTGATGACCTCACACTTTTCGTTATTTAGGGTCAACTACCAAATTTCACACCACACAGAAATCTTTTCTAAATCGTTTTACAATTTGTGCCACGCAGGACTAGCCGAGCGGTCTAAGGCGCTGTAGTCATGGAGTGTGTGGCTGGTTCTGGCGGAGGTTCGAGTCCTCCCTCGGGCGTGGGTGTGTGTGTTTGTCCTTAGGATAATTTAGGTTAAGTAGTGTGTAAGCTTAGCGACTGATGACCTTAGCAGTTAAGTCCCATAAGATTTCACACACATTTGAACATTTTAATTTTTTTGCAATTTGTTTTGATCTTCTGATGACTTCATTAGTAGATAAACGACAGCATCATCTGCAAATTGTTTATATAGATAAGGAACAGCAAAGGGCCTATAACACTACCTTGGGGAAAGTCAGAAATCACTTCTGTTGTACTCGATGACTTTCCGTCAATTACTACGAACTGTGACCTCTCTGACAGGAAATCACAAATACAGTCACATAACTGAGACAATATTCCATAAGCACGCAATTTCACTGCAAACCGCTTGTGTGGTACAGTGTCGAAAGCCTTCAGGAAATCCAGAAATACGGAATCGATCTGAAATCCTATTTTAAACGACCTTGCATGCCTTGAAGAAAACTACAGTTAATGGAGACTGATCCCAAATGGTAGTAAGACGGAATGTTTATGCTACCATCTGAATAATAAAACAGTTAATCAGAAACGGAAATAAACGTAAATGCGTCTCAAATCAAATACAACAAAGCTTGTCCAAAATACATGTGGATGATCTCCGATAAAAAAAAAAAGAAACTAGAGTTACAAACAAAATACCTTTGCTGGTTGTGGTGTGCGTAGTGTAAGACCTTCGGTACACACACCTACTCTAACGAAGTAGGCGAGTGTCAGCAATATGTCTCGTGGTCTTATCGTGCCGTGTTTATCTTCTGCCGTTAGGTCAGACGATACAAAGGCCACTTGCACGCTTAGAGTAGCAGATTGACGGTGACCAACTTTAAACAGAACCTGATTAATTTTCACGCACATTTATTAAAATAATAAAAAACATAGATATTACGTAACTTGATTCTGGATGCTGTTTACAATTGACAATCTGAAGTTCCTTTGGTCTTGGTACGTTAATCTTATTCTCACATATCTCTGATACTTGAAAAAGTGTCTTTTCCTTTATCTTCATGGCTATGTACAGGAATATGGTAATCTTATTAGGCGCAGACTTTAACTTGACTATAGACTGGTACAGACTAAAGCAGACTAACACAGACTGACTAATCGGAGGTCTGTACACTCGTTATAATACCTTGAGCGTTCAGGTATCACTGCGCGAGTGTGATCCGCGAGGAGAAAAGGTTCTACGTTAGCAGTGATCTTATTGGCTGCGTTAGATATTAATACACGGATCGGCGGAAGCAGAATTTGGCCCCTCCAAAGTCTGTCCATGACTACCACCATGCCAATTGGGATGCCTACCGGGAATCCATTGCCGTACAGGTCGAAAGCCACCCCCTCACCTTTCATCACCCTGATGACATCACCCATGCCTCTTCCTTCCTTCAGAAGACCATCACTGATGCTGTGGAGGCTCATGTCCCTACCAAACTGAACCACCCTCACCGCCCTACGCTTCCTCCACAGGCCGTCCTTCTTCTGCGTGAATCCCGCAGGCTCTACCGCTCATTCCTTCGCACTCGTGACAGGGATACTCTCACCCACCACCGGCAATTACAGCGACATATCCGGAACCTCCTTACAGCAAAGAAACGCCGGGACTGGCGCCAGACATGCACACGCCTCAACTCCACCCTCCCTGTCAACTCCTCCAAGTACTGGTCAGCCTTCCACCGCCTTACTGGTAGCCATAACACCCCACATTACCCTTCCTCCATGATGATCGACCCTCTCCTGACAACCTCAGTAAGGCTAACCATTTTGCGTCCTACCTGTCCGAGGTCTTCTCCATTCCTGACGATCCCCATTCTGATTACTCCCTCTTCCCCACCGTCCTTGACCGCACTGACACCTCTGTTCTGTCCCCCCGTTCGCCCCTAGCTACCAGTACTTGGATCGGTTACCCCCCTCAGACATCAACACTCCCATCACCACACAAGACATATCACCCCTAACGCAACACCGCCCTTGGTCATGATGGTGTCACCTACCGTCACCTCAAGGAATCCCCTCTATCCTTCCTGTCTGTCCTTGCTACCCTGTACAATGACCTCCTCTCCACTGGATTTTACCCTGACCTGTGAAAGACTTCCCGTGTCCTGCTGTTCCCTAAACCTAACAAACTGATACCTCTTCCTATCTTCCAATCTGCCTCACCTCCGTGTTCAGTAAGGTCTTCAAGGTTATCCTCTCTCGCCGTATTCACCGCCACCTTAACCAGCACCGCCTCCTTCCTCCTACTCAATGTGGCTTCTGGCCTTCCTTCTCTGCCGATGACCAGTTCCTTAACCTTACCAATCTTCTTTCCCTCCAACTTAACTCCCATCGCTCCGCTATCTTTGTTTCCCTTGATCTCCAGGACGCCTATGACCGTGTCTGGCATCCCAGGCTCCTCTTCAAACTCCAGACCTATGCTCTCCCCATCAACTTTGTCCATCTCGTTGCTTCCTTCCTCTCCCATCGTCCCTCATATGTGACTATCCACAATTCCAACTCCCATGCTTTCTACCCCTCTGCCAGCGTGCCCCAAGGTTCTGTCCTTTCCCCTCTCCTCTATCTCCTGTACAGTGCTGATATGCCCAAACCTCCCCCTCCCATTCTTCTTCCCCAGTTCGCTGATGAAACCACCTTCCAAGCCCTTTATCCTACCCTTCAACCGTCCCAATGTACCCTCCAAACCCACCTTGACCAATTCACCCCTTGGTGCAACTAGTGGTTCCTCTGTGTTAATCCCTCCAAGACCCAGGCGATCATCATAGGCCACACCACTCGCTCCTTCCATCTCCATAATTTCTACCTCACCATTTATGGCCATCCTATCCACCTCACTCCTACCCTCAAATACGTTGGCCTCACGCTCGACCGCCACCTCACCTGGACTCCCCATCTCCATACCATCCCAAACAAAGCTCACAACCGCCTCCACCTCCTGAAACTCCTGTCCGGCCAGACGTGGGGTCTGTATCCTTCCACCATCCATCACACCTACAAATCCATGATCCGCCCCATCCTTTGTTATGCCAGCGTCGCTTGGATTTCCACCCCTCCCCGGTTTTATAAAGCCCTCCAAATCCTCGAACACCATGCGCTCTGCCTCGCCTTCCGCATCCACCTTCCGTCTTCCACGTGTATCCTCTATGACCTCATCCCCTTCCCCCACCTTCTCCTTTGCCTTGAACACATCCGCACACTATATATTGTCTGCCACCTTGATCCCCCTCACCCCCTGGTGTCTCCCTTCCTCTCCACCCCCAACCAGTTGCCGTGCCTTTACTGTTGTGTCCCTCCCTCTCTCCATCTCCACACCCTCCATCTCCTTTCCCAACACAGCTTCCACTGTCTACCCCTCCCGGATGATGAACTTCGCCCTGACATCTACCCTTCCTACCAACTTTAACCCCCTCTTCCTGCCTCAGGGCTCCCTCTCCTCCCCCTCCCTCCTCTTGAGCGGCTTCCCCCTCCTACTCCCCCTCCATCTCTTGTGCCTCCTTTCAGTGTCTCTGCGCTCCCTCCTGCCCTGTCTTCCCTTTTCCTCTCCTGCCCCACGTGTCTCCCCCCTCTTCATGAACCCATGGTTACCCCTCCTCTCCTCATCCCGCCGCTTCCCCAGCTACCCATGCTCTCCCCTCCTTTTCCATCCTCTCTGACCTTTCCCTCGGCAGGTCCCACCTGGTAGTTTTATTCTTCATTGTGTGTGCTCGAAGTGGGTTTTAAGTGTGTTGTTTTGGAGTGTTTTTAATACTGTGGCCAGCTTTTAACCTGCTCATGCGCATTCAGTGTCTTCTCTGTGTTTTAAGAACCGCCAAATGTGATTTTTAACTTTCTGGTGACTTTTTTAACTGTCCCACATGAAACTCTCCATTTTTGCCTCCATTTTCTCCCCTTACTCTGTTTTATGTTCCCCTTTTTTATCTCCATATGTATGTATCATTTTATTCTTGTTTTAGTTGTCGTGTCACTCGGCTGAAGAGTGGCGGATTGTGCTGCTGACAGCCCTCCCCTGCCCATATGGGGCAGGGGAATGAAATCACAATAAAGAAAAAAAAATATAGAAGCAAAATTTGGGCCGTCTCTAGGGTATCGCCATCTCGTAGTGTGGAGACCGACGGGCGCTGCGCCTGCGCGGTTGTGCTTAGTGGGGCGCGCTCTATTTGGAAAGTTGTGTACGCGCTGACTACGCGGAACTGTGTACACAACACTGGTCCTCAAAGTGATCGTCATTAACTGTCTTCTAACAATGGTTGGAAAGCATTTCGAAACTGCCATCGAACGCATACGCGTCTTCCATGCCTCCCTAAGAACGTAGGCTGACAAAATCCAAGAGTAAGACGTTGTTGATGGCATTTTTCGGTAGCAAGGCTTCGATCCACCATGAATTTCTACCTGAGGGCGGCGAGGAACACAATGAACACCATTTCATTGACTGTAGCGTCTTCTCTGGATAGTGTTTGTAGCTCTCATCTTCGCCGGCCGCGGTGGCCGTGCGGTTCTGGCGCTGCAGTCCGGAACCGCGGGACTGCTACGGTCGCAGGTTCGAATCCTGCCTCGGGCATGGGTGTGTGTGATGTCCTTAGGTTAGTTAGGCTTAAGTAGTTCTAAGTTCTAGGGGACTTATGACCTAAGATGTTGAGTCCCATAGTGCTCAGAGCCATTTGAACCATTTAGCTCTCATCTTCTGTAATAATGCGGATATCCCGCAGCACTTGACCACGCTGCTTCAAGCGATTTCACTAGAAGCGTTGCTGCCAGTTTCCAGCAGCTTTACAGCCGATGTCAGAAGTGTGTTGTAGTTAGTGGTGATTACTGTGAAGGTATTTTGATTGTAGATATTGTTCCAATAGGTTTTATAATGGAGGGGACTCTACGCTGCAAGCAGCACATAACCAGTTTAATACAGGTCGAAAGGCTGTGTCAAATAACAACATAATACAGAAGCTGCGGGGGGGGGGGGGGGACGTTGGGGGGAGGGGAGGAGGGGGGGCAACCACCACAACTCTCCGACAGCGCAGCAGAATAAGCCGCACGACTATGGCTTAACAGTCAACCAGCCAGCGCGTTACTAATGTAGACACTCAACAATGACAACGCCTGAATGTTCAGAAAACATCTCTGTTACTGTAAACTCTTTGCTTTTCAGTGTCTAGTAAATATGAGCTGTAATATGCTAGGTGTAGTTGTTCAGTATAAGAGATGTGTTACACACTAGGAAAGTTTACTAAGTGCTCATAGCTCTTAAGATATGCACCTTAGAGCCCATGTTTACTGGACACTTCTTCTCTTATTTCGGCCCATACTATCACGTCTCAACGTTTCTCCTCGGAGCTCTGTTTCATCCTGCATATAGCATTTTACCTTATACAGGGGTTCAACAAAAATATGTAACCATCAAAAACTCAACACACTACCGTGTCAAATACGGCGTAGGAAACCCGTTCGCATTCACAACAGCTTCCAGTCGTCTCGGGATGGATAAATACATGACCTGTATGGTTTTAAGGGGAATCTTGTACCATTCATTCTGCCAAATACTGGCATGTTCAGGTAATGATGTTAGCGGTGAATCGCGGTACGCGACCTTCTCCTCAGTGTATACCACAAATGCTCAATAATGCTGAGATATGGTGAATGTGGTGGACTGGAGACATCGACAATTCATCCTCGTGCTCACAAAACGAACCCTGGACTATGCGAGCTGTGTAAACAGAGATCGTCTTGGAACGCAGCATCAGCACTGGGGAACAAATATTGTACCATGCGATGGACCTGACAAGTATGGTATCGTAATCCTTCGCAGTAATGCGGCCTTGCAAATTACCTATGGGGCCCATGGAATACCACGATATGGCTGCCGAATCGTCACCGTATCCCAAGAATGTTTCACCCTTGGGACGTGAAACCATCCAGAAATTGGAAACAGTATGAAATAAGATTCATCCGAATGAATGAAATTCTTCCATTCCTCCATAGTCCCGGTTTTATGGCTTCGGCACCACGTTTTCTTGTTACACATAACTGATCAGTGGCTTTTGAGATTCCAGCTCGCTGTGGATTTATCTGCTTATGGCGCTCCCTTTGCGTAGTTTTGGTGCTGCTAGGATTCACGAGTGCGACATTCAGCTCAGCAGTGACTTCTGCAGTTGTCGTCCTGTGTCTGACATTTAGTCACAATCCTCAGCTCACAGTTTTGTCCAGGGTTCTGACTTAGCGGACGAAATTTTTCCTCTTTCCCTGTATGCGGTACAAATATCGATATGGTATCTTTTGAAACACCAATTTCAAGTGCAGTCGACTGGAAAGGAATTAGCCACCACAAGAATACACATTCTCTTGAAACCGTTACAAATACTGTCTAGGGCTCTTAAAAACGTTCTCCCAGTCGACGAGAGGGTCGAAGAGCTCCTCACACTGGTTAAACGAACGCCGACGGGAAGACGATCGAACGCAGGACCCCACCTCGCGCTTTCACCGTAATCGATGGCCGTGATGGATCGCTCTTCGCGCTGCAAAAAGCCGTGTGCCTGGCGGCGAAAGATCGAGGCTAGAGGGCAGCTTCTGAGGTGTAACTCAACTAAACTAATGAAACGTGTCATGTTTGAGTTTCAGTATGCGTGGGCTGATATTATTGTCTAGCTCGTATCGTTTTCTTAATCTTAGTAAAAGTTATAATATGACTTGCGTCGCGTATGGATTTAAACTTCCATATTTTAAACAAAAATTTTAAAATTTGGTACTGTGGAAGTGAAGCAAGTTATACAGGGTGTTACAAAAAGGTACTGCCAAACTTTCAGGAAACATTCCTCACACACAAAGAAAGAAAATATTTTATGTGGACATGTGTCCGGAAACGCTTACTTTCCATGTTAGAGCTCATTTTATTACTTCTCTTCAAATCACATTAATCATGGAATGGAAACACACAGCAACAAAACGTACCAGCGTGACTTCAAACACTTTGTTACAGGAAATGTTCAAAATGTCCTCCGTTAGCGAGGATACATGCATCCACCCTCCGTCGCTTGGAATCCCTGATACGCTGATGCAACCCTGGGGAATGGCATATTGTATCACAGCCGTCCACAATACGAGCACGAAGAGTCTCTACATTTGGTACCGGGGTTGCGTAGACAAGAGCTTTCAAATGCCCCCATAAATGAAAGTCAAGAGGGTTGAGGTCAGGAGAGCGTGGACGCCATGGAATTGGTCCGCCTCTGCCAATCCATCGGTCACCGAATCCGTTGTTGAGAAGCATACGAACACTTCGACTGAAATGTGCAGGAGCTCCATCGTTGCATGAACCACATGTGTCGTACTTGTAGAGGCACATGTTCTAGCAGGTAGAGTATCCCGTATGAAATCATGGCGGCGAATCGAGGAAGTTCAGTACATACTGACGAAACTAAAATGATCTCTAACATGGAAATTAAGCGTTTCCTGATACATGTCCACATAACATCTTTTCTTTATTTGTGTGTGAGGAATGTTTCCTGAAAGTTTGGCCGTACCTTTTTGTAACACCCTGTAGAAGAACCGTGTTTATTAGGATTATTGAACAGAGACCAAGAAAATCTGAGTACTTATGAAGGAACACGAAGTGTCTACCAACCAAGTTACTGGGCAAATGATTTCATCATGTTGCTGGGCTGTGGACATGCACTTCCGTTCCATACTTGATACAATATTTTACGTTCTTTTACGTTAGCTTAGCTCTAAGTGGCTGACGATAGACATTTGCAGCTATTTTTAAAATCGTAGGAAACGATTTGTGTAAAGGACGCACTCTCTATGTCATCACACGTCGGTGAAAAAGTAAGGTTCAAATGGCTCGAAGCACTATGGGACTTAACAAATTGTTCAAATGGCTCTGAGCACTATGGGACTTAACATCTATGGTCATCAGTCCCCCAGAACTTAGAACTACTTAAACCTAACTAACCTAAGGACATCACACAACACCCAGTCATCACGAGGCAGAGAAAATCCCTGACCCCGCCGGGAATCGAACCTGGAACCCGGGCGCGGGAAGCGAGAACGCTACCGCACAATCACGAGCTGCGGACTGGGGACTTAACATCTGAGGTCATCAGTCCCCTAGACTTAGAACTAAGTAAGCCTAACTAACCTAAGGAGATGACACACATTCATACCCGAGGCAGGATTCGAACCTGCAACTGTAGCAGCCGCGTGGTTCCGGACTGAACCGCCTAGAACCGCTCGGTCACTGCGGCCGGAGAAAAAGTAAGGCACGGTGTTACATTGTTAACTGCTCCCACTTCTTTATCTTCTTTTATGTTAACACTGAGGTTTCTGTTTCTGCGCTGCTATCAACTTTACACAAGAGTGGTCGATGCTGTGCACGAGGAATGCGATAAGGGGCAAGCATATATGCAAAAAAATGGTCAAAAATTGCTTTTTATGATTTCAATTTAGCGTTTACGGGGCCACCTACGTTTTTTAGCCTCGTTCTTAGAACGCAAAAATAACGTCACTCGTGCTAATTCTTGAACTTCGCCGAAATTTGGTGATTTTCCTGTACGTGTCAAATTTTTTTCCAATGAAGTTACCCTCCTTGATCAAATGCAGCCATTTCATTGCCTTTGTTCCCAAACAGCATACCCTAACCAGAGATCTCAATGTCTTTCCGCCACATCCTGTACCTCTGAGCCTCTATAAAATTAAAAAAAGAGATTTAGTTATGTTCCACTTTTCGATAATGATTATGTAAGCTTCTTCCAGCATGATGCAATACGGTGCACAAATAGGGTGTAAAGGGTATAAAATGGTTCAAATGGCTCTGAGCACTATGGGACTTAACAGCTGAGGTCATCAGTCCCCTAGAACGTAGAACTACTTAAACCTAACTAACCTAAGGACATCACACACATCCATGCCCGAGGCAGGATTCGAACCTGCGGCCGTAGCGGTCTCGCGGTTCCAGACTGACGCGCCTAGAACCGCACGGCCACACCGGCTGGCTGTAATGGGTATAAGAGGAGATATTTCTATTGGTGAATGAGGACGGTGTGCTGAACAACATTACATCAGTATTTACATGTTTTGCAGACTATTAATTATTGCTATTATAAGTCTTACTTTTCAGCACTTCAAGTATGTGTGGCAAGAGACAGCCGTCAATGCTTATTTTCCCATTGGTGGCGGGTCAGGTATTGAAGTATGGATGCATGGGTGCGAAATGGGTTGTCTATACGGCCAGGTGTCTTTCACTTCGTTGCCCAGGTACAGCCATGTAGTAAATATCAGGTCGTGTTTGTGACCTGTCTGTGGGAAGACTGTTCGATGCAAAGAGAAAACGACCGACGTACTAATCTGTGTACGTGTTAATGTACCACGTATAAATGTATTTGCACTTATATATGTTCACCATATACATGTGAGTTTCTAGTAGCTTGATAAGTACGTTTTTCGCTGATTCATGCATGTACACCTATTCAGAGAAATCAGAAGCGTTACTGTTCGCTACAGGTATACTAATTAAAAGCGTCGATTTCAGAGGTGGCTGGTTGCACTGCAACGCAAGGAACCGTGACACAGTAAGGACTGGCTGTTGTCTCTGAACATTCCATCCTTCTACACTCTTACCACTTACAAGTCATATGCGTTCGTTCTGTTTATCTCGCCTCCGTTTCTATAACGAACGAGAATTTACAGCACTGAAACGGATTTAGGAAAGAACACCTCTCTAATCTTTCGGTAGCTTCACTTATTGTTATTATTACTACTATTATTAACTGATAGCGAAATGTAATAATGTAGCTGAAGGTAACTGAGCTATTACAATTAAAGGTAAGAACAATTGGTGGAAACAGCTCGAATATTACGATGATGAAGTTTGTCGGAGAAACAACGGAAACTTGATATCCTCTCTCAAGAGCATTTGCCTATAGAGTTGGGTAGATTTCCTATAGGCTTCAATTATCATTTGCTTTTTATCATTTAGTTGTACCCCATACAGGAGTTGAAAAATCGAACAACAGTAATTATGTACACATTCGCATCCATCCGCCGGTGTATGGATGTGAATTACTTTCCAGCCTTACTTGTAGATGCATTGTCTGATAATACCAAAATTTCTTCATTCATCCAAAACATGTTGTACTACTTTGATTCAATTGGATGATGAAATGATTGGCTTTAAAATGTAAAACAAGGACGTACTTTAATTTGCTTTAATGAGGTGTTATCCACAGAAGACTAATCTGACAATAATTCCACTTACCAATGCCGTTCATGTAGTCATGTATTTCAGTCTTACCTTCCCTTCCTCAGTCACACATGCATCAATAGGACACATACACAGCAGGCACAGGGTACGCTGCACCCTTCGACAACATCATGTATTTGTCGCGGAATGCAGTAACAGAAAAAGATTCATGTACGGGAAATTTCGTTGTGATTAGATGTTACCTCTATTGGATGCAACAGTCTCGGTTCGTTTATTTCCAGCTTGGTACATGTGCAGAAACTTCTTGCCACTGTCATCTCCTCCAGTTTATCTAACAGCAACTTCTTTGGTATCGCTATATACACACTGTACGTCCCAAGGCAAAAAAGTGCTGCGAATCGACGGTTCGATCCCACGTAATTCTACCGTATCTGCATGCCTTAGATTACTCGTAGGTCTCAGAGTGTGCCGCCTGTCAAACCAATCTCAGCAGCATCTCTTCAACTTTAAAATTGTACCGTGTTTCTCAGACGAATGGTGCAGATTAAGCTATTTTAACTGGCTTCCCGCTATTACGAGTTCAAATAACATGACGTGTATTCTGTCAAATATTACAGATCGAGTACTAAGTCTAGTTTGTTTATCACCTCACACATTACGATTTGTTCCGTGCTTCCAGTCTTCATTACGATTGACTTGCTGTAACCAAGTGAGGTGACACAAAGGTTTAGTTGATAACGCATGTGGTTGGTACAAGATTGCAATGACGATCAAATCTCTGGCTGAGTAGTTGGATTGAGGTTTCCGGCATTTTCTTCAGAAAAAAACCGACTGACCTACCCATTTTGTCTACGCTGACCTTCTGTTCTATGCTCCAAATTTCGTCGCCGGTGGGACTTGAACCGTAATCTTTCTTTCCTGACTTCCTTATATTCTGTATTATGTGGACGCTGTTTCTCCACATTTATTATAAGAGCGGAGCCGCTAAAATTCGTTAGTTTAACATTTTCCTCCTTGCTAGTATCTCCCAATCCAGCGGCGTATGTTTCTACGTACCTTGGAACACAATTTTGTTCGACCTAACATATACTCTGTGAACAAATTAACTATCTTTATGTCTTCGTTAATCTCGTCTTTCCATCAGCAATGAAGTCGTATACGTAGTCATCCTCTTTTCGGGTTTCAGTGATTCCCCTAAATCGATCCAGGCAAATGCCGGCATGGTTCCATTGAAAGGGCACGGCCGACTTCCTCCCCCGTCCTTCCTTTATCAGACGAGACCGATAACCTCGCAGTTTGGTCTCTTCCCCCAAACAACCCAACCCAACAAAAAAGGAAAATATGAAGTCATTTTCTATTATTTTGGCATCTGAGCAGCACTCACACAGCCATCATCATCTATATAAGGTTTGACACATTGAATAGTATCGTACACTTAACATTTAATGCTCAGTACATTGAGATAAACATAAAATTGGGCAGAATCATATTAAAAGTTGAACTGTTCTTCTAACAAGAAAGGCAATATTTTCCCAAGTCTTTCAAGCTCAGGAGCACAGAGACAGAAGTCGGCGAACAGCAAGCAAATGGTGAAAAGAGACGTTGCAGGACGTGGCTTGTAGAGCTGTACATATTTGGGCATAAAAAAAAAGAGACGGGAATAGACCAGTCCGATGTAGCTGCGTCCTGTAACAGCCCGTAGTTGAATGTGAAGCACCTTACAGTTCTCTGGAGCTACGACGTTTCCCGTGCCAGAGGCTAGTAATCAGCACCGGGTTCTCTTTGCACATTCTTCTGCGGCTATTGGCTGATGACGCAGTGGTGGTAACTGTAGGAGGACATGAGGTGACTTGGACAATATTTCTAGTTTGTGTGATGAACCGTAGCTCTCTCTAAATGCAGAAAAATCTAAGTTGATGCAGATGAGTAGCAAAAACAATCCCGTAATATTCGAATACAGCACTGGTAGTGTGATATCGACTAAATAATCAGGTGAAACGTTGCAAAGCGACTTGAAATGGAACGAGCACAAAGGGCGGTAGTAAGGAAGGCGAATGGCCGACTTCGATTTATTGGGTGAATTTTAGGAGAGTGTAGTTCATCTATAAATGAGAACTCCTGCAGGACACTACTCCACACATTCTTGAGTATGTGTTTGTGATACTCAACATGTCGTATTAAAGGAAGACATCGAAGCAATTCTGTCAACACACGAGTATTACGGAGATGCTTCTTGAACTAAAATCGGAGTCACTGGAGGAAAGTCAACGTTTCTATTTGTGAAACAAGAACGATAGAACTGCCACCAAAATGAGGACCATGAAGATAAGGTAACAGAAATTTGGGTTCGTACCGAGGCATATAGACAAACGTTTTTCCCTCGCTCTAATTGGGAGTGGAACAAGAAAAATACAACTAGTAGTGGTACCATGCACCACACAATGGCTTGCGGAATATAACTGTAGATGTAGAATCTTTGCCTTGGTTTGTGCCGGTCTCTTGCCATTCTGTGTACCACGTCTCTCTGATTATTTGTTTAATAACATTTAAAATGTCTGTAGCTGGTAATTCCATGTCGCCCCTACCTTAGTCATAGACACTTATTCTGGCTAGTTTGCATACTGTTTCACTTCTAGGAATACTACAGTGTGGTTCTACTCAGCATATGGCCATTTCATGATTTCTAGTTGTGACCTGCAACATCAGATTCATGATGTCAAGTCCTGTTGATAGGATAGTCCACTGTGCACACGTATAACGCTGATCTGAGTCAGAAAGGAAAACTAAATTATAAACCATGCGATTCTCGGCATACAGTATGCGCAAAATGTCGATTTTCGTAATTCTTAGATAAAATAAACTTCCGATACGACAGCTGTTATCCCAGTAAGAACAACCAGATCCATCTTCATTCTTCGAAGTAACCTTATAGATGAACTTTGCGTTGTTATGTTTGGGAAGGTGCTCCGTCAAAACATAATTATTTGAATAACTACAGCCAAGGTCCAGGTCCTATACAAGTCGTAGTTTTAATACATTGGTACGGTAATTTACTACAAAGCAGAGTAATCTTTGGGCTGACAGTCAGGAATGGACTTTATCCATATATGTGGATATAGGAATACTTTTCTTAAGCCAATGTCTGAGAGCGTAGCACAGCCGCGTTAATTTATAGACTACTTGTAATATTTGACGATTTATGAACTGCTACTTTTTTAGTCAGACTTTCATACTCAGGTATTGGGATCGTAGATTCAAGGGAGGCTCATTTTCTTCGAGATAAAGAGGCATCAAGGGATCACCAATTTAGTATTGGAGGGCAGCGTGGAGGGTAAAAATCGTAGAGGGAGACCAAGAGATGAATACACCAAGCAGATTCAGAAGGATGTAGGCTGCAGTAGGTACTGGGAGATGAAGAAGCTTGCGCTGGATAGAGTAGCATGGAGAGCTGCACCAAACCAGTCTCAGGACTGAAGACCACAACAACAACAACAACAACAACAGTCGGTGTGGGCTTCAACACCCTAAGGTTCAAAATGGCTCTGAGCGCTATGGTACTTAAAATCTGTGGTCATCAGTCCCCTAGAACTTAGAACTAGTTAAACCTAACTAACCTAAGGACATGACACACATCCATGCCCGAGGCAGGATTCGAACCTGCGACCGTAGCAGTCGCGCGGTTCCGGACTGCGCGCCTAGAACTGCTAGACCACCGCGGCCGGCTAACACCCTAAGGCATACGCTTAGTATTTTGTAGTGAAAACTGTCTAGTTTTCTTAGTCATGTGCCCAGTTATGACCCCATTGTAGCCGCCAGAATGTTGAATGTAGGCATGAAAACGTGAATGCATTGTGTAGATCATGTGCCGGGTGTCAGTTTGTGGAATGGAGTTCCATGGTTGCTGGTGTTGGTCGATCAATACAGGGACAGTTAACGCTGTTTGTGGGTGACGCCGGAGTTGTCGTCTGATAATGTGCCATATGTACCCAATTGGAGGAAGATCTGGTGATTGATCAGGCCAAGACAACTTATAGACACTCAGTAGAGCATGTCAGTTTACAACAGTAGTAGGTGGGCAAGCATTATCCTGTTTGAAAACACCCCCTGGAATGATTTTCATGAATGGCTGCACAACAGGTGGAATCGACAGATTGACCCATAAATTTGTAGCCAGGCTGCGTGGGGTAACCACGAGAGTGGTCCTGTTGTCATTCCGTAACTCCAGGTGTAGGTCCAGTGTGTCTAGCATGCAGACAGGATGGGTGCGGGCCCTCACCTGGCCTCCTTGTAACCAGCACACGTCCATCACTGGAACCGAGGCAGAACCAGCGTTAGTCAGAAAACACAACACATCTTCTCTCTGCCCTCCACTGAGCTCTTGCCTGACGTCGTAAACGGCCGTGGTTTGTGGCCAGTCGAATGCACGCTGCAGGGTGTCTTGCTCGGAGCTGTCCTTGAAGTAACCGGTATGTCGCAGTTCGGTGTACCACTGCGGTGCAGATGTAGTACGATGCGCCAGAGTCATACGCCACGTGACCGTCAGAAAACCACTCTTCTCGCGACCGTGCTGTCTCTTGACCACCGCTGCCAGCAATCATGTACACTGGCTACATTCCTGCCAAGTCTTAAAGCAATATCGCAGAAGCAACATCCAGCTTCTTGTTCAAACCCAGTGAGGCGTTTATAAAGGCATTCTTGACCAACGTCAACTCACCATGTCCAATCTCAAACGCAATTAACGCTCACGAGCGTTACAGCGCGTATTTAAAGGAGACCTGGTTTGCATGGCCATAACGACTCTACTAGCGGTACTCTTATGCAACTGGCACGAAATTTTAATAGACATAATCTTTCAGATGTACTACTTTCGTTTGTAACGCACAACTCCTTCGTCGTTTTGAGGCCTATCTATGTACATTAGTGTTTCGTTCGTGGCATGTCCTTTCCGAAGCCCAAAAATCCTTTTTGAGTACATACGGTGCCGCTCACCCCAACCCTCTAGTTTATGTTTCTAATCTTTTCCTGCATCTTCTGTACACATAATCAGAGCTTTATTGGCCCACAACAGTTTGGTTCATTAGGTGGTTTAAAGTGTTTTCCTATCGGCACTACACATGACATCATCCAATCCGGAGATACCAATTAATTTTTTACGAGGCCTATATTACTACAAAGACCTCACTTTCAGCAGTAATGAACACAGCATCAGATAATGTATACCGTGAATCCCTAGTATTCTCTTTCTCCCCCAAAGAAGGAGCTCAGTTTCGTGCTGCAAGATGTTTAACATCCCGTCTACGACGAAGTCATTAAAGACGCTAGGTCTAAATGGGGAAGGATGGCGAAGGAAACCGGCCGTGTCTTGGCGATTCCATGCAGCGCTGTGGGACAACCGGCCGCATTGTGTATCGTGTGGGCTTCGTGTATGCTGGAATTTGTTTACTCCAGGG
Organism: Schistocerca serialis cubense; assembly: GCF_023864345.2. Lineage (NCBI taxonomy): Eukaryota > Metazoa > Arthropoda > Insecta > Orthoptera > Acrididae > Schistocerca > Schistocerca serialis. The sequence continues at coordinate 1,083,426,048 of NC_064639.1, forward strand.
CATCATTGTCAGTTCCTCCATCACATCCAGCGCTCTTAGATTCCAGCTGTTTCATAGCTACTGAAGCAATCACGTTTTAGATGAGTCTCAAGGTATTACAACATGCACCTACTCTTTAGAGTTTAACCTCTGATTTGGAGGACGTTCTCGAAGTAGGATCTCTTGATAAACACTCAGTTTTCTACGATGTTCAATCTGAGTCCAAATTTGCGAGATGGTTATACCACGACTGGATTTGTGGCTGCAGTTCACCTCTTGTTGAAGCAACGCTCCTGACTCATCAGCCAAGTCTAAATCATGGACTTCTGCAGGCCTCGTGTGGTGTAGTCCTCAACTGAGAGTTGCACTGGTAACGTCAGTGTTGACCCACAGTGCACCCTGTCTGCTGGATACTTCAACGTACGTGCCTCTTTGTGTCATTGTACGGAAACTTTTCTCGTTCAGTGTCAGCAAATAAAGCTGACTTCCCCTATTTCACAGGCACTCACTCACAACAGTAGATTCTCGATTTTCATATATCTGAATGATAGGCAATAGTGGCCTCTTAATCGGAAGAACATATTTCGTTTCTGATTTCGGTATATGAAAATATTCGGAAGCTTAAGAATTAGGTAGAAAATACAACGCAACAGCTCTCACACAGTAACGCTAGCGTCAATTCTTTTCCTCCAGAGTTTGAAACCAAATACGCCACACATACTTACGGAGTCGCCCAGGAGCAGTTGCAGTAATATTTTACTAACTTCAGAACCTCTTTTGGGCCTTTTCAAAGTAATATATTGGAACTGTACTAAATGTCTAATCGCATAGCTGTGTAGAGGAGAAGAAGAAATGAAATAAATGTTCGTGTCATTAGTTAATTTCAGAAAGCCGTAATAGTTTCTCAGATAAAAAAAACTGATGTTCCAGCTGAGAAACATGTTTTAAAACTCGGATTTCTAGCAGTAAACTGTAAATGGTAACAAGACATTTTACGATTTCGCTGACAATACGGTAAATGCTGATCTTATTAAGAAAATCGTAAAGCAGTTATCCACTTCTAAATAACTGAAGAATGTGAAACCTTTTAATAAATTCATATGGCTTTTTGAAGTCGCCTTATAATCACAGTATTCCTTTAGTTCAACTCGTGACATAGTCGGTGGCGCTGTTCTGTGACACCTTAAAGTAAAGGAAAGTAAACTGCAAGAAATAAGAGAGTTTGTCAGACATGAATGGAAAGGTTCGTGACGACTTCTTTCAGTATCTACAGAAAGATTTATCTAGGCTGACATGACCCTGTACTAGACTGAAAAATACCTGCTAGTAAGTATATACAAATTTGCTGGAGTAAAGAAATTTCACAAGCCTACCGCAAATGTCTACAGGAATAAATATCCAGTGATTGTACGTAAAAAATCTAATCTTCAATGAGTTTGACGATAACGATTTACTTGATCAGGTCCTAAGTGGGATTCGTGTGGGCAATCGTAACTCCTCGTGTGTCACACATTTCTGCAGTCATTTCAAAGCTACGCTTGATGTGACGAAAGATCGACGCTAATCGACAGTGGATGACTGGTAACTATTTATTTATAGTGATGAATCATGCTATCCCCTGTGGCAATCCCATGGAAAGGTTTGGATTTGGGTAACGCCTGGATAATTCCACCTGCCATCACGTGTAGTGCCAACAGCGAAGTACGGAAGATGTGGTGTTACGATACGGGAGAGTTTTTCGTGGTTAGAATATGGTCCTCTTAATCCACTTACGTAATAAAACGCTAAATGTGGAAGGATGTGAACACAATTAGCAATACTGCGTACTGCGTACTGTGGAGAAACAGTTCCGAGACGATATTTGTATTAGCAAGACAATGCTCCCGGTCATAAAGCAGTGTCTCTGAGGTATGGTTTGCGGAGAATAATATTCCTGGAATGAACTGACCTACCAAGACTCCCGATTGAACCCAATGAAACGCCTTTGGGATGAGTTAGAAGGTCGCCTTCGTTCCATACCCTGGCGTCAGACAACAGTACCTTCCCCGGTTTCGGCACTTGAGGAAGATTGGGTTGCTATTCCTCCAGAGGCATTCAGACAACTCATTGAAAGAACAGAGTTTAAGCTGTCATAATGCAGAACCTTGGACGCACCCGGTATTAATGTCGACGGATAGGTTTCCGGATACTCTTAAGCAGTCAGTGTATGGGTATAAATTACAAACATGATGACCAAGGACCCTAGTACAACTACAAACCCACATATGGCTAAACGAGCACTTCATTAACAGCAATAAACTGGGTTTGAAGCATTTTAAAATTGGAGGAAAAGAATTTAAAAGAAAACAAGTAAATGGTTGTAACAAAGCAGAAGTTATGAAGCGGATGCAGAATGAGTGGTCGAGGTAAACTGAGGCGACTTCACTGGAACAGAAAGGCAAGCCGATGAGGAAATACAGTTACCAGTTAAAGCCAGACGAGAGAATTAAGGAGGAAGAATTGATGACAAACAAATGTCGAATGTCGTTAAACGTGAAATGGAAGTAGCATACAAACGGAAATTGTACTAGACTTTCGAGTGGTTCCAAAAATATTTGGGTAATTGAGAATTTTGTACTGAAGACAACAGCTGCAATCAGAATATGACCAACGAGAACATTAAGCGAGATTCAGTGATGTATCGGACAAAGATGCGTTTTCAGGCAAGTTCCTTCCAGTCTACAGTGAGGCAATACAGATAATACTGCCATAACCGTTATAATGTGGAAGGGTTTCAGGAACGGCTGAAAATAAATGAAGATAGATAAGTACAAGAAACAGGTTGCAGACTTTGTTTATGAAAGATTGATAAGGAATGTCTTCGCTCCGATAATATATTCTCTAAATCTAACAAGAAAAGAAGTCCATCGATATCTATAAGATATTTCAGAACATGAAAACAAAATATCAGCAATTATTATCACCTGACGACAAACTAAAAAAAAATTTTTTTTAAATTATAAGATCAGTGTCAATATTCAACAGAACGTTGTGTATTGTGACTATTCTTTATCGTTTCAGAACATTGACAGTTTATATACCGTTGAACAGAATTCAGGCCGTCGATACCCGATGGCCTTGAGCATTGACTTGTCTCTGACAGGAAAGCAAACATCCATTTCTCCGATTACGAAGACGTGTAGGATAATTTAAATGTGGGCTACTGACCCTACGATATCTCTAGTACATAAGAATTTTGTCAGTAACAGCCTGGCAGATTGGTCTCTTTCTGCCGTTTTCGAGATAGTTATATCGCAGCTGATACAGTTGACAAGACTATTTAGGCTGATGTGGTGTTTTGTGACTCCAACTTTTCTCTCTCTCTTTTTAAAAAATTATTTCGATACAATAACAAAGCAGACTGTCAGTAGCGCTTTCGTGAACTTTATGTAATCACGATAAATTTAAAATCTCCAGAATTGTGGAAGTCACTGTCGACTGCGAAATAGAATACATGTTACAGGATGCCTAGCTCAAAGGGGTAATTGGGAAAGTCGTGTTGTGGTGATGCAGCAGAATTTAGCGATAATTCAGCAAACAGACGCAAAATATGCAAAAATCTGCCATCCAGTTGCTGCTGCTGATATTAAAATTTTTCATCCGCTCTGACCTTGCACCTGTATTGCGAGTACCGCACAGAGATAAAATGTTACAGAACACAGGGGGAAGCAGAAGCGCGACAATAAACTGGCACTGATAGCGGAAGCGAACTCCTCAAAGTACTTACAAACATAAAAATCGTCATTAGCATCGCCGTTAGAGATTCTACTAAACTGCGTTATTTTTAGGTCAAAAAAATATTTTTGGAGGCCATAATCAAAAGAAGAGTAATTTATGGGCTTAATAAATTAATAATATTATGAATTAAATTTTACATTTTTCAGAACTATGTATTGAAACTATACAATAATACTTAAGTGTCTGATGTGATTTTAAAAAAAAACAGAAGTGATCGTCCACTTAGCACCGCCGTGCTGTCGTGAGAAAAGCAGAAATTAGTTTCATTTATTTTATAGTTTGTCTTGGTATCTCAGTAGGTAAAACTAAACTAAACTAAACTCCATCCAAACAGGCTTTGAGGGCCCAAAGATAACGACCGGCCGCCGTGTCATCCTCAGCCCACAGGCATCACGGCATGCGGATATGGAGCGGCACGTGGTCAGCACACCGCTCTCCCGGCCGCTGTCAGTTTTCGTGACCGGAGCCGCTACTTCTCAGTCAAGGAGCTCCTCAGTTTGCCTCACAAGGGCTGAGTCGACCCCGCTTGCCAACAGCACGCGGCTGACCGGACGGTCACCTATCCGATTGCTTATCATTATTATTGTTACTGGCTTTTGGGCGTCACACGTACAGCCAGCCTCAGAACCACATAAAAACAAAAATTACTTGTTACATCTATTTAAGCTGAGCTTAAGTCAGTGATCACAAATTTGCTACATTATAATGCAAAATATTCAAACTGTTAATAGCCTCACATACCTCACTTACGTCCGCAGCTCGTGGTCGTGCGGTAGCGTTCTCGCTTCCCGCGCTCGGGTTCCCGGGTTCGATTCCCGGCGGGGTCAGGGATTTTCTCTGCCTCGTGATGACTAGGTGTTGTGTGGTGTCCTTAGGTTAATTAGGTTTAAGTAGTTCTAAGTTCTAGGGGACTGATGACCATGGCTGTTAAGTCCCATAGTGCTCAGAGCCATTTTTTTTACCTCACTTATTTTATCATCACTTCAATTTCTCTGTCATGTTCCGTACCACCATGTGAGACATCGAAAAACCAAAAAGAAGATTGTAAATATTTACAAATGAGTTATAATAGTACATACGTCAAACAGAACACTATAGTTAGAGGCTGCGCACTACTATGACGAAGTAGTCTCTAATGAAGCCCTTAACTTAGATTTGAAAATCTAGGGTATAAGTAATATTTTAATTTCCTCTGCAAATCTATTGATTAGTGAATATCAGTCTATACAGTTGTTGAAGAATTGTTGTGCAAGTGGAAATACTCTTTGCCGTTTAATTTTGACTAAGTGAATGTCCCAGTTCCTTTTCAGTGAGTCGTTCTGGTAGTCCTTTTCTCGTCTAAGAGCGTTCTTTGCGTCCACATAATGTTTCCCGAAATATGACAGCATAGGATATAATATAGCAGTTCAGTGTAAATATAGATGGCAGCGTTTATTTTCTGCAGAAGTTTATGGATGTGATATTTCCTAAAGAGCTTTTCAAATATCTTCCGTAGAAATAATTTCGAAAGGTCAACTTCATCGATCATCTGATCATCTTGAGATAACAAAATTTCAGTTTTGCAGGTGTTAATGACATAAACAGCATGCAGTGTGTTTTACAAGTGCCTGAAAGTGGCTCGAACAGCAAAGAAAAAGTGACATTCTCTTTCGATACTCTTTCCGTAAAGTAAACGGCTGATCCAGCATCATTTTTTATGTTGATGTGTGTTATTACTCTTTTATACATTACTTTATCAAAAATCTTCGGAAATACTATTACAAAGGGTACAAGCATGTCATTGTAAAACATTATGTACATTTTTAAGAAGTAATTTCTTTAACTAATATTAAGTAATTGACTGCACTTGACAGACATTGCACAGGTGCACATAACTAACGTGTACCGATATACGCATGTGTGCTTGATATTTAAACCTAACCATTTGATTTATATTTTTCAATGATTTAAGAATTGATTCAGTTTCCTCCTTGCTTGTCTGCTGGAGCTGCATGTGTTTCAAACGACTGGGAACATTGGTTTCAAAAATTCTTTGCCCTTGACTGTGACGAACGCTTTAATCATCCAACTACTGACTGGAAAAGGCTATTAAAAATTTGCGTCTGTGTTGGATTATGGATAGTATCGATATTACATGAAAGAGATATGTTAAGCAGCCGTCTTCTGCCGTGGTAGGTCTTTAACAGCTGACAATATAGTTTTAGCTCTGTTCTGTGGCTGTACTATTTTAGCCAATGGGCTTACATTCTTCAGCATATTGCAATATGACTTTTGAGACTGCCTGCAAGCGTCTGCATTGCAAGTGGAGCTATATCTATAAATATTTTGTGTACTACTTCCGCATATAAATTTGTGTGAATCCTTTTAGAGTCACTATTTGTGAATCTTAACAAATGTAGCGGAAGAATTCCAGGTTACTTTTTGTAAAGATCGAATTCGGGTCTTCATAGCCCATTTGGATTGGCAATTGTTTAGTTTGATGATGCGCACTGTGAAGAAAATTTTGAAGTATACGCAACTTATTGCGTACCAATTACGCCTGCCTGTACTAAGAATAGTATCGACTCTAATTATAAACAATAACGTAAATGAAACAGACTAGATACAACTATTCAACATTTTTGATACCAATAGTTTTATTGAACTTGAAACGTCCCCTTTAGAAAATTAATGAAGTACTGTGCTCATAAATCCCTTACGTTATTTGATTTTTAAACAGCTGAGCAAAACTGAACGTGGACAGACATTTTTCTCTTTACTTATTCAAATCATCAATAAACTGACACACAATATTTTAAACACAACGCAATTTGACTTTCAATAATCCCTACAATAGAATGGCCGTTACTAACTATAACCTATACCTATCATGAATCACTTACCTCACAAAAATCTTCATTACTCGAACTACTGCAATACAGCGAGCGCCAATACTCCCAGCTAAACAAAAGATTCTAACTACTGAAGGCACTAACTACTGATAGGCAGAGTTAGAAAATGAAAGATTTTGATAGAGGACAAACAATGTATTTACCTTAATGATGTTAAAATGATATATACCACTTCATGATATCCAGTATTACAAATTTACTGTTTCTGATGGATTCACGTCTAGATCGTCCGCCCTCAAAATCCTGCCACCTCTCTCCCCACATCCACCACTGCTGGCGGCTCACCTCCAACTGCGCAACGCCATGCGCTGTTCACATCCAATTGCCCACCACTACAATAGCGAATATTTCAACAATGCCAACCAGTCACAGACTGCCCACAGCACAGTCAATGATGTTCACACAGAGGACTACGTGGCGTTACCAACATAAAAGCCTAAACAGCCTATTTACAAACTGTGTGTGGAAATTATGTCATATAACCTGAGAATTATGTGACGCTTGACGAATCGTCATTTCTTAATACACAGGGAAAAACCACGTCTACACTGTACATTTCATACTTTGTTTCCTCTAACATTACTACTTAGAGGATGCAGTTATGCAACACGATCTGGTCTACTGTCCACTCGACTTTCGTATCAGTCTCTCCGTCTTCTTTGAATTTTATGCAGATGTATTCCATTATGAAGCAGATTACGCCTCTACTTAGCTTCATGCAGTGTAGTTTTTTTTCTTTAGGCAATGTTGGGGAATAATTTGTAAACACGACTCTCAGTCTCTTCATTATACTAATCCCTTTGTCAGGTACCAGTTGTCCATGATTTCATGTTGTGACCTCCGGCGATTTGTCTAACCCTCTTAGTGTCCTTTTCCCTTCAACCCTCGAACGAGCTGGAGGACGACAGTTCAGGTCCCTGTGTAGGCATCTAAATGTAGGGTTTCCGAGATTCTCTTAAAATGCTGAAGACGAGTTTCAGGGCGGATCCTTTGAAAGGGCATAGCCGATTCCTTTCTCCATCATTCCGTCATTAGAGCTTGTGTTCCGTCTCTAATAACCTTGCCGTCACTGCTCTTCTTGCTTCCTTTCTTACAGCAACCAACAGGATAAATATCTGTGCTTGACGATTTCTAAGGCCAAATATTTTCCTAAAATCAGCAACACCACTTCTACTGCTGTTGCGTTATATGCTCCTGTTTATGCTGACATCCTGAGATATGTCTTTGGTGTGCTTTCGCACTTTGGTACTCAACTGCACAGCACATACACTTATTGTAAATCAAATAAAAATGACATTATTGTTGTTATTTACGACGCTTCCACAATGATTTTGTTGAAATGAGTTTTAAAATTTCTTTTTTCGTCGAAGTAAAACCCTATAAAACTACACGCATTCCTCGTAATTTGAAGGTTGCATTGGTAGCTGGGGACAATGTGCATTTCAGCACGGAACAGGTGTCACAGCTACTATGAGTTTATTGTTTACACATCACTGCTGCATAAGAGATGGAACACCTGCTACTTTCGCTTCCAGATTTGTCCTCGAGACTTCCGGAGGCCATTAACGGAGTTACGTCCAAATGTGCGATGACACCGCATACAGCATTTTAACCATCTAGCACAACTAGTAAGGGCTCGGCGGTTGAACCCCCAAAAACTGGTTCACAGATAAAATCTGCATTTGATAATGAATTTGACTACCTTCAGCTGGTCGTCTTGCGACTCCACAGTTTGACCTCAACCATTATCCATTAGATTATTCTAAAGTTGTTGCGGGCTTTGGAGATGGCCGTAACACGTCGAACATCGCAGCTTTGTATGATCTGTAGCCTTCAGAGAAGAAATTGCACATCTGAGGGTACGTTATGCCACTGACCTAGTAAACATTCTCTCAGCTCTAACAGTCTTAATCAGGCAAGATGACATGACTGTTACCTTGTCCGTCAGTGTATTATAGATAATAACACTTAGGAGTTACCATTTTCTGAAAACACTTGGCTATAACAGCCTCTTCCTTCATCTGTTTATCATTGTCTTCTACATAAGGCATTTGACATCCAATTTTCAATAGATGCCTCCTCTAGCTTTCCATGCATTTCGGAGCAATGCCTGACCCAAAACGTGAAGGTCAGGTGTCAATGTAATTTCGTTCATGTACACATCATCACCCGCATATGGATTGATTAAAATTGGAATTCTCTGTAACAGGTAGAATGGCTACTGGTGTGCTTTAGTGGTGTTCGTGTTCAATGTTGGTAGTGTAAATTGTTCGTGTGGTGTTATCACCAGGCTTGGTAGTGTATACACGAGAGCTACATCGTGCATATGCATCTACATAGATACTCCAAAGCCGCAGTACGGTGCGTGCTATTATGAAAGTAAGTTCCGATGGGTCGCAAAATAGAAACGACAGCTAAAATCCGATCCAGCTTTGCACAGATACGTTGGGCAGCGTCTATATTATTCCTGTCGATGGCGTCAGTTCGCTCTTCTCAGTTTTGAGCATGTAAAGATGCCTAGGATGATAGTGTCTCCCGCCAAGTATAGGTATGCGCTACGAGGTTTAGCCTGATTTCATGCAATTTCACATAACGTACATGTCATGCATGTTATTCTTCATGACAATTCTCGGCCGTACACTCCATGGGCGATAACGATGCCCCTGCAGCGATTTCGATGGGAAGTGCTTGATCACCCACCATACAGCACGGACTTTGCTTCCTCTGATGTTAAAGTTTGCTCACACGGACCGCTGGCTATGCAGACAATATTTTGGTACAGACAACAAAGTGCAGATCAACGCACAGAAGTAGCGGAAAGCACAGGTGGCTGCCTTCTATCATGAGGTATTGGAAAGATGGTCAACTGTACGACAAACGCGTAAGTCAGAGCGGCGACTGTGTAGAGAAGTTGCCTGGAAAACGTAGTAAACTGTTGCAAATAAAACAGTTTTAATTTTCACGGTGGTTTCCATTTCGCGACGATCTGACCGTACTTTCTGAACATCCCTCGTGGGTTAAGTAAACAGCTTCAGATACTGAGCGATAATTCTGGAGCTCCCGGAGTGGCCGTATACTAGTGTTAAGACAGCTCTGTCAGAACTTGACAGAGTTTGAATGGGGCCACGTAATAGACCTCCATTTGGCCAGTTGGTCGAATCGGTCAAATTAACCGTATTTGTGAGATAATTAGATGTGACGATGGCCTCATTTTGAACTGTTTGGCCGGCCGCGGTAGCCGAGCGATTCTAGGCGCTTCAGTTCGGAACCGCGCGACTGCTACGGTCGCAGGTTCGAATCCTGCCTCGGGCATGGATGTGTGAGATGTCCTTGGATTAGTTAGGATTAAGTAGTTCTAAGTTCTAGGCGACTGATGACCTCAGATGTTAAGTCCCATAGTCCTCAGAGCCATTTGAACCAATTTTGGACTGTTTGGAAAGATGAGATCAGGTATGCTGGTCCTCGAGGTTCCAGCAGACCACGTGTGACCAGCACAAGGGAGGAACGCCACACTGGTTACCAAGCACGTCATGATCCCTTCACATCATGGCCTCTCATCCAAGAACAAGCAGTGAATTCCATACAACAGTCTGTGTTATGCCGCACCATTGGTCAGAAACTTGCAACAGCTGGACCAGGGAAGTACCGAGCAATGTGTATGCTACCTTAGACACCGCAACACGAACGGCTGCCTTCGGAGTCGTGTCTTACTGGCAGTTATGGATAAATGATGGTTTTCGTTGCGGTTCTGCACTGTCCCAGATGAGCATCGTAAGCGAGTGTTATTTTGGAGAGACACTGAGGTTTTACTCCTGGTGTCTCTGTGTGGGGAGCCATCAAGTCTGACTTTAGGTCGCGGCTGGTAGCGATTGAGGGAATTCTGATGTCATAACGGTATTTTTCGGACATCCTGCTTCCTCATGTGTTACCTGTCATGCTGCAGTAGCTTGATGCAATTTTTCAGTAGAGCAAGTTACCGTTCACACGTGACAAGTCTGTATAAACTGACTGTGTAATGTTGAGGTACTCCAGTGGCCTTCACGATCCGCTGATCTGTTCCTCGTAGAACATGTTTAGGATCAGACTGGTCGTAAATTAACAAATAAGTGCATGGACACAGGCCAGAGGCGTCTAAATGTCATACACGTAAGTGGGGTCATACTTCGAAGTATATTTAATTCGGTATTGTGATCAGTGAAATACCATCACATATATTCAGTTTAATTTCGTTTTCTCGTCTCAATCTGGGTGCTTCACTGTTTTTTTTTTCAGGCAGTATGTTGTGAGTGCCCCACTATTCCTATGCACTAAGGATGAATGTTCAAATGCGTGTGAAATCTTATGGGACTTAACTGCTAAGGTCATCAGTCCCTAAGCTTACACACTACTTAACCTAAATTATCCTAAGGACAAACACACGCACCCATGCCCGAGGGAGGACTCCAACCTCAGCCGCACAGTCCATGACTGCAGCGCCTTAGACAGCTCGGCTAATCCCGCGTGGCACCAAGGATGAAGAAGAGTCATTACTGTTCTGTGTTGTAAATGGACTAAGGATGCGAAGATTATTCGCAGATTGGATCCCCAGTAAGATTATAGCTGTCTTAGTGAAAGAAAAATTTACAAGTGGATAAATCACTTTAATATCTGGTGTTTATCTCTTTGTGGTGAAGACCATTCGGGGACCACACGCAATTAGAAAGCGGACAGCAACACCGAGACAGCTGAACCAATTATTCCTTAATCATCGTCTTGCTAGAATAGATGATATTGTCCATGAGTTAAACATTAGCCACGGTTCAGCACTACTAATCGTCCATGAATCTCTAAACTTTCGCAAAGTTTGTGCTCGTGGGTACCGCATGACAAACAGGAGCGTTTGGAAATGTCGAACTGACATTTCAGGCCTTTGTAAAAGGAAGGAGAAGACTCTCTCAGTTGGTCTATATAAGTTGATGAGAGGTAGGTCTATCATTCCACACCGTAAGCGAGTGTATGGTGTGGAATCCTCCAGCTTCACTTTCAGCAAAAAGTCTGGAAACACTCCACATGGTTGAACAGCGAATCGTGATAACTTCTGTGAGCTATAGCTAGATGTGAATACCAAAATCAAAATCAGGAAGAGAGGAAAATGTTTAAAAGGTGCGATTTTGCTTCCCTCAGGCAATTCTGAAACAATCCAGTGTATTCATAATCTCGATTTTTAGCTACTAGGGGCATCCAATGCCAGTCCCAGCCTGCCTTCAGCTGGTTTTAACCTTCTTTTTCCGATGTAGAAGCAGTAGCATGAATCCAGGTTTTTGTCGGATGACGAGGTTGCGGAGACGGTACAAGAGTAGATGTGCTCGAAACCACTAAGCTTCTTCGGGGAAGGAATCAGGAAGACTGTCCACAGATGGACCGGGCCATAGAGGTTCTGACCTCTTAGGACTGTTCTGCAAACCTCAAAGGCGAGCATGGGAATGGTGGGTTCAAATAAATCTCAGAACCTTGAGAACAATAAAAAATGTGGTAAGTTATCGTTGAGTGGAATACAGTTTTCTTGATGCTTTTCTCTGACATGTGTATCTAGAAGTATGATTGCTGTCTTAATAGAAGAGATCCAGGATTGTAAATCTGGTTATGCATCAAAATTAAAATAATTTGTTGCGAATCATTTTCTTTTGATTATTTCCATCATTTAATGCTTCGTTCTGAAGAGCACACTTTATCACACAAAATCTTTAATTACAAAGAAATTTATACATTAAAATTAACATCACTTTAGAAATCAACACACCCTTCTCAACAAGAACTGCTTAAAACGCTCGAAAAAGACACAGAGATCAGCAACGCGTTTTGCTATACAAAGAGCTTGTTTTAAGTCAACCCATACAACCAATGACAATTTTACGTGATTCTAATACTTTTGATAACTAACAGTGTAACTGTTATTAGCAGTCACACAGAACTATAGAAATAATAGTAACAGAAATCATTAGGGATGTTTTTCAAAATCATAAAATGTATTTTAGTATTACAGTCTTCTACCAAAAACAATTTTTCATTACATGCTTTTAAATTTGAAGACAACCAGATTAAGCTAAATCATCCTCTTAAAATATATGAAAATTAAAATTTTGTGTCATATGATAAATGTTACTGAATTAGGTGGTGACTGAATATATCAATGTTTCATTCCTTACTTCACCCTTTCATGGGTCGAAATTCTTAAAATCACTTTCTAGAGTAGCCTATGTTCATTCCAAGGGTTGAAGCTATCCCCATATCAAATTTTATCGAAATTGGTTCGGCGGTTTAACGTCCAAGAGTAAATACTTTTCCATAATTCGCATATTGTTGCTGAAATCAATAAGTATCTTATACTAGACTGCTTGTAAAGCAGCCCAAGTTGTTCATAAGAGTTCAGACTACCTCCACCTCAAATTTCATCAAAGTTGGTTCAGCAGTTTAGTCGTGCAAAAGTGACAGACAAAGCTACTTTCATATTCATGACATTAGTATGGAAGTAAGGATTAAACTCGTTGAGGATTGTATAGGCATTGTATTTTCACATTTATAATATTACAATGGATTCTCCAATTCACCGACCTTGTCACTGTTCTGCATTGATGGTTTTTTTGTGATTTTTTGTTTTTGTTTTTGTGGTCTCCTCGTAGCTGAAACCTTCATACAGTTTTAACCTGCTTACAGTAGCCAATCTTTGGGCTCCATCTACAAGTTTTACTCCCCCACTTCTACCATTAGCAAATTAATGACCCCTTGATGTCTCAGAATGTGTTCTATCAACAGATCCCTTATTCTAAAGTTGTGGAAGGAATTTTATTTTTCCCCAGTTCGCCTGAGTATCTCCTCATTTATTATCTGATCCACCCACCTAATCTGCAGCATTTTCCTTTAGCACGATATCTAAAAAGCCTCTTTTGTGTTCCTTTCTGAACTGCTTATCGTCCATGTTTTCCTTCTGGACAAGCCAACAGTCCAGACAAATATTTTCTGGAAGAGCCTCGTAATATTTTATTGCCAGTCTGCATTTTGTATTCTCTCTTTTTAGGCCATCATCACTTTTTCCCTCCAAAATGACAAAACTATTCTGTTAGTTTCAGTGCCTTAGTTTCTAACCCAATTTCCACAGCATTGCCGGATTGAATTCTATTACATCTCTTTTCCCTTGCCTTATTTTTATTTATTTCTATGTAATTTAGTTCATCTAAATTCCATTACCCTTATTTTGCGCCGGCCGAAGTGGCCGAGCGGTTCTGGGCGTTTCAGTCTCGAAGCGCGCGACAGCTACGATCGCAGGTTCGAATCCTGCCTCGGGCATGGATGTGTGTGATGTCCGTAGATTAGTTCTAAGTTCTAGGGGACTGATGACCTTAGAAGTAAAGTCCCATAGTGCTCAGAGCCTTATTTTGCTTTTGTTGAAGTTCGTCTTATATCCTTTCTTCAAGACGCTATAATTTAGTTTCATCTGCTCTTCCAAGACCTTTGTCGTCTCTGTCTGAATTACACAGTCATCGGAAAACCTCAAAGTTTTAATTTCTTCTCTGTTAACTTTAATTCCTTTTCCAATTTTCTCCCTGGTTTCCTTTAGTTGTTGTTCTGTGTACAGAGTAACATTTGAGACATGCTACAACTATGACTTAATCCTTTCTCAACAAATGTGTTACTTCCATGTTCTTCAGCTGTCTGAAGTCAGTTTCCTGTACGAGTTGTAAATAACATTTCGCTCCCAGTAATATAGTCCTGCAGCGAAACTTAATAAAAGCAACAACATATTGCAGAAGCTCTGTGGCACCACTTGGGGCTCCACAGCATCTACCTTAAGAACATCTGCACTTGGCTTGGTGTATCCAGTGGCAGAATACTGTGCCCCAGTGTGGCTCAACAGCAAACACACACACATGGTAGATAATGGTTAATGCAACAATGCGTATTACATCAGGCACAATCAGGTCAACTCCTACAGTGTGGCTGCGTGTTCTCAGTAACATAGTCCCTCCTAACCTGCGCCGAGAACACGCTCTGGTTAGAGAATTTCAAAAAATCATGACCAACCCTCAATTACAAATCCATGAAGATACTCACGACATCCAGGGAAACCGACTCCGGTCTAGGCATCCTCCACTAAAGACCACACAGGCACTGCACCAATCCAAATTTAAAATAAATGACCGGTGGAAAGAGGAATGGGAGAGCAGAACAGCAGTAAACTGCCACAGTATGCCATGCATCTTTAGTAAACCAAAAGGATTTGATTGCCCTCGCATCAGAACCAACTGTGGGAGATGCGCCGACTCCTTACGAAGATGGGGTAAACTTCCTTCGGCTGCTTGCGACTGTGGCGCTGAGAGACAGACAGTCAAACACATCGTGCAGGAATGCCCACTAAGGGCATATGAGGGTGACCCACAGGATTTCCTAATGGCGACCCAAGAGGCAATCGACTTTATATTATCTAAGCTGGACGTTTGTTTGTGATTGCTCTTCTGCGAGTGTAAATTTACAATTGGTGGTGTCCTTATATACAAACTGTTATCTATTGTTCTGTTTATACGTATGTGATTTTTTTAAAGTCGTGTTGTTTCTGTAATTTTTACTGTGATGTTATGAGCCATACGCTGAATAAATAAATAAAATATAATCCTGCTACCGTTAGAGTTTCAAATAGTGAATTATAATCGAAAGCTTTCACCAAATCCGTAAACATAAAGTTCCCTTTCTTAGATTTAGAGTGTGTACTTGCACCCGTGCACATTACCACTCTATTCTACATCTAAATCTACATTCATACTCCACAAGCCACCCAACGGTGTGTGGCGGAGGGCACTTTACATCCCACTGTCATTACCTCCCTTTTCTGTTCCAGTCGCGTATGGTTCGCGGGAAGAACGACTGTCTGAAAGCCTCCGTGCGAGCTCGAATCTCTCTAATTTTACATTCGTGATCTTCTCGGGAGATATAAGTAGGGGGAAGCAATATATTCGATACCTCATCCAGAAACACACCGTCTCGAAACCTGGCGAGCAAGCTACACCGCGATGCAGAGCGCCTCTCTTGCAGAGTCTGCCACTTGGGTTTGCTGAACATCTCCGTAACGCTATCACGGTTACCAAATAACCCTGTGACGAAAAGCGTCGCTCTTCTTTGGATCTTCTCTATCTCCTCTGTCACCCCGACCTGGTACGGATCCCACACTGATGAGCAACACTCAAGTATAGGTCGAACGAGTGTTTTGTAAGCCACCTCCTTTGTTGATGGACTACATTTTCTAAGGACTCTCCCAATGAATCTCAACCTGGTACCCGCCTTACCAACAATTAATTTTATGTGATCATTCCACTTCAAATCGTTCCGCACGCATACTCCCAGATATTTTACAGAAGTAACTGCTCCCAGTGTTTGTTCCGCTATCATATAATCATACAATAAAGGATCCTTCTTTCTATGTATTCGCAATACATTATTTTTATCTATATTAAGGGTCAGTTGCCACTCCCTGCACCAAGTGCCTATCCGCTGCAGATCTTCCTGCATTTCGTTACAATTTTCTAATGCTGCAACTTCTCTGTTTACTACAGCATCATCCGCGATAAGCCGCATGGAACTTCCGACACTATCTACTAGGTGATTTATATATTTTGTGAAAAGCAATGGTCCCATAACACTCCCCTGTGGCACGCCAGAGGTTACCTTAACGTCTGTAGACCTCTCTCCATTGATAACAACATGCTGTGTTCTGTTTGCTAAAAACTCTTCGTTCCAGCCACACAGGTGGTCTGATATTCCGTAGGCTCTTACTTTGTTTATCAGGCGACAGTGCGGAACTCTATCGAACGCCTTCCGGAAGTCAAGGAAAATAGCATCTACCTGGGAGCCTGTATCTAATATTTTCTGGATCTCATGAACAAATTACCGCTAAAACGTTCAGAAGGGACACTAAAATCTTTTCTGTAGCATGAATGGCAACCTAAAGCGTGTTGCAGATAGTTCCCCGAAAAGTTTCAGAACGAAGTATGGATTTGGCCGCAGAAGAACGGCGACGGCGGATAATTTACTTCTGTCGCGTAAGGCCGCGTCGTACTCGAAAATACGACGCGTTACGCTTGTCGCAGGAAACAGAGTTATCCAGCCATCGCTCCGGCGGCTCCTGTATCGGCCGCTATCGGTATTTATTTGGCATCCCGTGGAACGGCGCAGCTCCGACGCGTTTCGTTAACGCTAACAGAATTGCCGCCGCCGCCGCCGCCGCCGCCGCCGCTGCGTGTTCCCTACCGACGTCGGCAGCGGCTTCGGCCGCATGGCCGCCGGCGGAGCGGTGCCGGGCTGCAATATGGCGGCGCGCGGCCGCCGGCGTCGCCATGGCGACGGTGCCTCATTAGCGGGCCCGCCCCCGCCGAGCGGCGCCGCGACGCCCACCTCCGCCCCCCCCCCCCCTTTCGCCCCTCTCTCCCCCCCCCCCCCTCCACTGCGCGACCACGTGGGCTCCGCGATATTCGCCGAATATCTCAGCTGCGCGGCTGGTTGGCTGCGGCGCGCGCTCGACAGGTGCGTACGGGGAAAACAAGGGAAGCTCACGCGCCTTTCTCTTTTTTATACACCTCGCAGGGCTTTTTTCCCTAGGCCCCACCCACACGTTGCCTCTGACACGACGAAAAGAGGGACGTGGGGAGGCAACGCAGTCGGACGGACGGCTTACCCTGCCGTCGCTGCTACCTTGTGTATATACCCACTAGGTTTTGATGCGTATTTCGCTTGTATTTTTTCCTCTCTGACTTCCTTAATCTTCTATATATGTGTATACGAATCTCCCCTTCCCCTTCCCTCCTTTTAGTGCATAGAATGACAGGGGAATATGTTGCGCGAATCACAGTGTAAGAAAATATTTTGCTAGCGTTTATTGTTTCCCTACAGTGTAACTTGTAAAAACCGTCTGTACGCAACGCAGAATGTTAAACGAGCAATACCAGTTCTCAAAACGCCAAACGGAATCTCTCTAAGAGAACACGAGCGCATTGGCTTTTGACAGGGCTAAAACTGCATGCGCTTAACATTGTGCCTGCGTGTATATATTAAAGTGAGTGGTGGAAAGTCAGGGAAAGGATTGAAGACGACGCACCATTGTTGCGGCTAGATGTGGCGTAGTGCAGTATCTGAATGGTCTGTTACACACAGATGTGTGCTCAACATTACAGCACGTCGCGAGTTAGCCAGCTTTGGAAGTGGGATGATAATCGGTACAAAGCGCAATATCGGACGTGTCACAACAATTTAGATTCCCGACTTTAACAGTGGATCTTCAGCATCACATGCACAATATCCTCAAACGCATAAACCGCCTTATAGGACAACCACAAGTAGATGATTGGCAAAGTACCATGAAACAGGGTCGAAAAATATTTCATATACCTTACCTTACTGCACGTCTCGAACCATTTGAAATGTGGTACTACAGAAAAATGTTGAAAGTTAGGTGGACTCATAAGGGAAGATGTAAGGTGGTTCTCCGCAGAATCGGTGAGGAAAGGAATATATTGAACACACTGACAATAAGGAGGGACAGGATGATAGGACATTTGTTAAGACATCATCTTCTGTGGTACTAGATGGAACTGTAGTGCGTAAAAACTGTAGAGGAAGACAGAGACTGGAATACATCCAGCGAATATTTGAGCACGTAGGTTCAAATGGCTCTGAGCACTGTGGGACTTAACATCTTAGGTCATCAGTCCTCTAGAACTTAGAACTACTTTAACCTAACTAACCTAAGGACATCACACACATCCATGCCCGAGGCAGGATTCGAACCTGCGACCGTAGCAGTCACGCGGCTCCGGACTGAAGCGCCTAGAACCGCACGGCCACCGCGGCCGGCTGAGCACGTAGGTTGCAAGTGATATTCTGAGATGAGAAAGACGGCATAGTAGAGCAAATTGTGGCGGACCGCATCAAACCAGTCACAAAACAGATGACTCAAAAAAAAAAAATTCACAAAATTAATCTTTATTTATCATCGTAAGCAACGAATACAAGAAGAAATTGGCAAAAACTAGATAGTAAATTATTTTAAGTAGGTTGTTTCACTTTGGAACCACTGGGACATACAGTTTTCAACCACTCATCATTTCATGAGATACATTTGAAAGCAATTTCACAATTTTGCTGGACACAGTCCCACATCTCGAAACTTCCATGAAGTCGTAATGCCTAAAACAAATTGTTGTCGTCAATACTTAGCAAAAAATGGGCCTAACATTTAATAAATATATATGAAAAATAGATAATATCCTAGTGGTTTCGTTGCGAATCCTCTCATAAAAGCATTAGTACAAAATCAAATTTACTTTACAATAATTTTCGATGTGCTTACTTTCACTGTCAATGATCTCCTCATTACGGTCACTGTAAAAGAAACCACATGTCAAAATCTACAATCATGTAGTACAATCCTCCCGCCGACTGTTGTTTTGTAACCTCATTGTAGCACTAGATGACTCTGTCTTCTTACAACAGCGTCGCTCGTTTCGAGCGAAAGGCAGTGATACTTTAAGACAACATTAATAAAAAGTTGATTTCAGGCAGAAACCACTGGGACTCAAAAGGTTAAGGTAAGCAACCCAACGTAGACCCGCCTGACAGTGGGCCAGATTGTACAAGTTGGGTTGCCTATCTTGCATGCAGTGTTTTCCGGGCCAGAATTGATTTGCCCATCGTATATTTGACGAACGGATGTCGCGGCTCCTCCACAGAGCCGCACGTCGCGACTGACGGCCGACTGTCAGCTAGACCGCGGCCGATTCTGCTTCTGCCAGAACTGCACGGAGACAAGAGCGCGGCATGTGCTTCAGGGACAAACGGCCGACTCGAGTTCCAGCGCCTCCCTATTGCTGTTCGTCACGCACTGTAACTCAGAAGTTCTCGCCCGAAAACTCTTTACTTCTGGTAACTATCTAGTATATAACGTTGTAAATACAGTATTAGTAAAATAGAAACAAACTGCTTCTTAATTCACTGATGAAGATTTCATGATGCATAATGGCAGACTCTGAATTAGACCACAATCTGAAGAGACAGAAAACTGAGGATTCAAATCTTAAGGTCCCAGTTTATTCTTTACTTCTTACTGAGACTGTCACGGTGTTGTTGTGGTCCTCAGTCCGAAGACTGTTTGATGTAACTCTCCGTGCGACTCTATCGTGTGCTAGCCTCTTCATTTCTGCGTAACTACGGTAGCCTACACCCTTTTGAATTTGCTTGCTGTATTCAAGCCTTGGTTTTCTTCTACGATATCCCCCCCCACACTCACACATACACTTTCCCCCATTATCAAACTCACAGTTCCTTGATGCATCAAGTGCCACAATGGTCTCATTTTTTATTCGATCAGCTCATCGAATTTTGAGCATTCTTTTACCACATGTCAAAAACTTTTATATTCTTCTTACCTCAACTATCTGTCATCTATGTTTCAGTTCCTTACAAGGCTACACTCCAGATAAGTACTTTTAGAAAAGGTTTCGTAACTTAAAATAAGTATTAGATATTAACTAATTCCACTTTTTTTAGAAATTCCCTTCATGCTATTGCAAGCCTGCATTTTATATCTTTCCTACTTTAACCAATATCGGTTACTTCCCTGCCTATAAAACAGAACTCATCTACTTCTTTCAGAGCCTCATTTCCTATTGTAACTCCCTCTGTAATGCCTGTCTTACACCGACTACGATCCAAATTCCTTTGTTTTACTTTCATTGATCTTCTTATCATCTCTTTACAAGAGAATATCCATTCCTTCCAACTGCTCTTGCAAGTCCTTAGTCGTCTCTGAGAGGATTCACCAAATCGCGACTTTTTATTTCTTCTCCCTGAACCTTAATTCCATTTGCACATTTCCCAATGGTTTCCTTCACAGCTTGTCCAACGTGCCGATTGAATATGGTTAGGGATAAGATTCGACTCTGTATCACTTCCCTCTCAACTACTGTTTCTCTCTGATGTTCTGCGAGCCTTACTTCTGTACGAGTTGTAAATAACGTTTCAATCCCTGCGTTTTTTTTCCCTGCTGCCTCCCAAATGCCAAAGAATGTAGTCCAGTCCATACTGTCAAAAGTTATCTCTAAATCTACAGAAGCTATAGAGGCACGTTTGCCTTTCTTCAACCTGTCTTGTAAGAAACGTGCTAGGGCCAATATTGGCTCGCCTGTGCCTATATTTCTCTGGACTGCAGACAGATCTTCCCCGAGGTCGAATTTCAGTTTTGTTTTAAGAACAAATGAAGATGACCTCGGATATGTAACAGAAAGGTGGACGCACTGGCTACATCTCTTCCATCTACCGAGTTAAAGAGTGGTGCTGGTAAGAAATACACTTTCAGAGGAAGCACTGCATTTCTTCCTTACGTCAGGACTTTCTAAGAAGAGTTGTTTTATTTTTCGTCTTTTTTGTATACCTTCATGGTTCACTTATAATGCAGACAGAAAGTAAAGATGTGCACTGGAAATATTTCTGGAGCACAATCTGACAAGCGTTCCTCTGAGGCATATTCTGTGCGTAATATCTCTCTACAGTACTTTCGCTGCTCTAGTAAGTTATGTTTTTACTCGTTGTCCAGGCGATCCTTTACGTCGTGTGCACAGTAAGCAACTCTTAAAAAGCTTTGTTGATCTCTACATTTTCCTTCCTCAACAGGGTTTGGTCCGAACTCTTAGAATGCCCTTCCGTCGATCGGTGTATCTTTTTGGAGGAAGCTAACGAGATTCACATCCTTAAAAGGGTGTCCTTCCATCCCTGCTTAAATAGTGTGAATGGTAGACTGCCATTGTCTTCCAGACAGTTGGTGGGTTTTCAGACGGTGGGAGGCATTGCTCCGTGGCTATGAAGCCAACCGCCCTTCATTTTCTCCACAGTGGGATACATGCACAATTTCTACCAAATGGTGTTCATAATGATAAAATCAAGCGGCAGAACGGCCACTATTTAAAGTAGAAAACTAATTCATAACGAGTTATATCGCCCAGCATTCAGTCCTCGAGCGAAAATCCGGCAGGTGCAACTTGGCCTTCAAACGCTTTGAAGTCTCGATGGCTGAAAGCAATCTTCGTCGTGCATTTGTTTATAGCGGTGATGTAAATCAACAATGGAAACAACAATAATTCACTCAATGCTGCCGGTATTCACAGATATGAAGACATGTTGCAGTGACTGTAAAATGTCCCAGTCAGAATACGGAGTAAGTCAATTATTATCCGCAAAGTAGCTATAAAATTTTATTGTATTCAAATAGGAACTTACAAGAACATCATTTTTTGACATAGACTCCTTGCGTTTCAACGCACTTGGTCCATCATTGTACAAGCTTCGCGATGCCCTCATAAAAGAAGGTTCTCGGTTGAGCTGCGAGCCAGGAATGCACCGCTTTTTTCACTGCTTCCTCCGAGGTAAATCGACGGCCCTTAATGCCTGTTTGAGTGGACCAAACACGTGATAGTCAAAAGGGGCCAGATCGAGACTATACGGAGGATGACCCAGTACTTCAAATTTGAGTTTCTGGAGCGTTTTAGCAGTTTGGGCAGCAGTATGCGGACGGGCATTGTCGTACAACAAAACAACACCTTTTGACAGCAATCCTCGGCATTTGCTTCGAATTGCAGGCTTTAGCCTTGCAGTAAGCTTCTAACTGTAACGTACATTGTTTATTGTTGTGTCCATTTCCGCATAATGTTCCAGTACTGGACCTAGTGCGTCCCAAAAAACCGTAAGCATCAGTTTTCCTGCGGACGGATAGGTCTTGAACTTTTTATGGCACGATGAATTTGGATGTTTCCATTCCATACTATGCCGTTTACTCTCCGGCTCGTAATGATGGATCAATGTTTCGTCACCAGTAATGTTCCTGTCTAAGAAGTTGTGTTTTTTGCAGATGTCCAAGAGCGTATGTTATGTAATTGTGTAAATTGTTTTGGGAACCATCTTGCACAAAGTTTATGAAACCCAAGTATGTTGTGGATGATTTCGTACGCAGAAGCGTGACTAATTTGCAGACGATGTGTCACTTCGTCAATATTTAATCGTCTGTCTAAGGGAATCATTTCACGTGTACGCTTAATGGTTTCTTGATTTGCGGCGGTAAACATTCGTCCCGCTCCTTCATCGTGGGTAACACTTGTGTGACCATTTCAGAAATTTTCAATCCATTCGTAGACACTCCGATGGGACAAAACACCGTTCCCGTACTGTACCGGAAATCATCGATGAATTTCGGCCCCTGATACGCCTTCAGACCACAAGGAACGGATCACTGAACGTTGCTCCTCTTTGGTGCAAACAGACAGCGGAACAGCCATGATTAACAGCACGACAGCGATAGCGAAACTAACCTCGCAGCTTGAACATTGCCAAGATATAACAACAAATAAACAAAACATGCGTTATCAACGTAAAACGACAGTACTACTAAAATAAACAAAAATATAACTACATTGCGCATTACCCTCGTAATATTCCACTGTTTCTAAACGTCCCATCATACACTCGATGCATCCGTTCAATCTTACAGCTTTCTCATCATATCATTTATTTCAAGTATGTTCTACGACGCAGGTATATTCGTCATGCCGCTTGTGTGGGTTTAAGAATTTCTCTGAATTGTGGCGGTCATTGTGCTCTTATTACTCCCCTGTTACTCTTTCTTGAGTGTCGTACTTCATATGCCAGTACTCCCACCATCCATTCGCTGTGTCATCGTCTGCTCTTCCTCCTCAGCGGTGATCTTCCATTGAACATTGCCTGTACGTTCTTTGTTGCAATTGCCTTAAAAAAACTCTTTTTTGCAGCCTGTATTCTACAATTGTCCTCGTATTGACGCACGGATAACGAAGCACTGCATTAATAAAACTTCTCATCTTCTATATCGTTGTCAGTGGTGTGAATTGAGGGTTGAGACAGATCCCCTGGTTCGTGTATCAGGTGGCTGACACTGTTCCAGTGCTTCCCGTACCAGGTACAACACATTCCAACAACAATCTCTCCAGCGTTCTACGAAGAACGTTCTTACTAACGGCAGCGGCCTCAATAAAACGAAATTCTCCCCAGCCTCTAAACTTGATAGAGCGACTTCAAAAATGTTCAGATGTGTGTGAAATCTTATGGGACTTAATTGCTAAGGTCATCAGTCACTGTTGTTGTTGTGGTCTTCAGTCCTGAGACTGGTTTGATGCAGCTCTCCATGCTACTCTATCCTGTGCAAGCTTCTTCATCTCCCAGTACCTACTGCAATCTACATACTTCTGAATCTGCTTAGTGTATTCATCTCTTGGTCTCCCTCTATGATTTTTACCCTCCACGCTGCCCTCCAACACTAAATTGGTGATCCCTTGATGCCTCAGAACATGTCCTACCAACCGATCCCGTCTTCTGGTCAAGTTGTGCCACAAACTTCTCTTCTCCCCAATCCTATTCAATACTTCCTCATTAGTTATGTGATCTACCCATCTAATCTTCAGCATTTTTCTGTAGCACCACATTTCGAATGCTTCTATTCTCTTCTTGTCCAAACTATTTATCGTCCATGTTTCACTTCCATACATGGCTACACTCCATACAAATACTTTCAGAAATGACTTCCTGACACTTAAATCTATACTCGATGTTAACAAATTTCTCTTCTCCAGAAAAGCTTTCCTTGCCATTGCCTGTCTACATTTTATATCCTCTCTACTTCGACCATCATCAGTTATTTTGCTCCCCAAATAGCAAAACTCCTTTACTACTTTAAGTGTCTCATTTCCTAATCTAATTCCCTCAGCAACACCCGACTTAATTCGACTACATTCCATTATCTTCGTTTTGCTTTTGTTGATGTTCATCTTATATCCTCCTTTCAAGGCACTATCCATTCCATTCAACTGCTCCTCCAAGTCCTTTGCTGTCTCTGACAGAATTACAATGTCATCAGCGAACCTCAAAGTTTTTATTTCTTCTCCATGGATTTTAAAACCTACTCCGAATTTTTCTTTTGTTTCCTTCACTGCTTGCTCAATATACAGATTGAACAACATCAGGGAGAGGCTACAACCCTGTCTTACTCCCTTCCCAACCACTGCTTCCCTTTCATGTCCCTCGACTCTTATAACTGCCATCTGGTTTCTCCTAAATTCTCCTAAGGACAAACACACACACCCATGCCCGAGGGAGGACTCGAACCTCCGCCGGGACCAGCCGCACACTCCATGACTACAGAGCGACTTCACCGACTTCCCATAAAGTGGACCATTTTCTCGAAGTATCGATACCATGTCCTTCGGAAATCCTGTACCACAGGTTAGATAATCACTTTTCCTTCAGTCTTTGCTAACTGTTCCATGTTCAGAACTGTTAAGAAGTGAGCAACGTCTTGGCTACAACGTACGGTGTTAGGCTATCGTCTGCGCTCCTGGTGATCAACACTGACCGCTGTAGAAGACTCACCTACTCTGTAAAACGAGAGGATAGTCGGAATCGCGCTTCCTGTTTTGAGGAAGAGCAGTCCTTACTTCTGTCTATCCCTACTTCTGCTCAAAGATGTCGAAAATCGTTGTATTAGTCTAGTAATGTCTCATTCATTTTTAAGCTTTTGTTGTACACAGCCTGTAATCTCCTGGTAAAAATAATATCGAAATCCCAAGAAAATGCCCTCTGGGATCCAGTTTGTAAGTCAGAATCATCGAACGCGTTGCACCAGGTCAAGGCGCAGTCTTATTAAGGTGTAGTGTTTCCAAACGTGTGTAGCCGACAGTCTGGATACATGGCATCTGGCCTTAACAGGGTGGCGAAATTCAACGATTTCTGGAAGAAAATCGTCTTCAGAGCGCACAGCTGCTTCAACAGTTGCAGAGTTTAGACTAAGTGCTTATCGGACGCTCACAATGGTCGAACTTCGTGCCAGTTATCCAGCAGTGTGCAATTCATCCACGACAGAGTTTTTTTATTGATATTTACAATAATAATGGTTTCTACCATAGGTTGTTGGTGGGAATTTTTTTTTCTCTAAGAGTGAAGAGTAAACAAATTTTGTTCCGCTAGTGCAGCAGAATGCAGTTTGTTTTCATAACAATTTTATTTTTTGTTTACTTATTACTTATATTTATACATATTTTTTATTCCAGTCCCAATCCTTGTGGCTTTGGATGGGCCCCTGACAGTGCTTAGTTCTGTTGGACCTCAGGTTTAAAATAAATTTTTGTTCCACTACTGTTGACGATCTCCTTATAGTTATGTGCTACTATTTTGAACTAACATTTTATTCATGATACATTTAACATTTGTTACCTGCCGCATACTGATTTGTCACTAAACGTAACAGATGTTATATATATTTTGTTTTTAGAATGTGCCACGGTTTATGTGAATAAATATCTTTTATCTTTGACATTGTTGTCGACATACAAACAAAAAGAAGAAACTGATGCAGAAGTTAGTTTTTACAATGTCTACTTGTTTTAAAACTCAAGCTACAGTGCATGATGGTGTGTTTGTAGGAACGACAGTTGTTTACATATTAGATAGCTTACATTCTAAGCAACTTGTGCAAACTTTAGTGGTTATGTTGTAAAAGCACAAAAAGAAAACAATAATTCGTGTAGAAAGTTAGTTTTGAATACAATGATTACTAATTGGTTGAGCAAACGATTTTGTACATTTCTGTTGTTGGGGAAGTACTGGTTCAAAGACTGCCGGGCGACTGCTGGTTTATGGGCCCTTTTATTGTGCAGCCAACATCGTGCCTGCCCACGGACAAATAAAAAAAAATTAAGAAAAATAATGTGTTCTTCATGGATCAATTCTGCATCAATTTTCAGAGTGGTTTTCGTCCCACATTCGCGTAGAGCGAGCAAAGTAACCGATGGAAGTTGAGTACCAATGTGGGCAGGTTCTATCTTGGAGAGCGGTACGAAGCACCACATGTTGTAAAGGACGTCATATTCACCGTTGACCGTAAAAAATATTTATTTCACAATTTAAGTTTCGGCCTTTCGGCCATTGTATAGTAATACTGCAAAAGATTTTGCTTTTGCTTCAGCACATGTCAGACTTTGAAATCCTCCGACGTGTATACATGTCGTCATTAAAATTGTTCTTTTCACGTAGAAATACACAAACATTAAACGAGTGCGAAGCTCTGTAGATCGTAAAATGATGTAAATTAAGTGAAATGTTACCAACGTTTAACACCTTCCACATAATCACTACAAATCACTGTTCTAACACACTGTTTACACGTGAATTGAAGCCGTTGTTATGAACATCAGTTGTAACATTTCACGTAATTTACATACCTTTACCATGCACATAGCTTCGCGCCCTTTTGATACTACGGCATTTCTTACAGTAATAAGGCTTATTTCTGACGACATGATTACATGTCGGAGGATTTTAAAGTCGGACATGTGCTGAAGCAAAATGTTTTGCAATACCGCTTGAAAATGGCCCAAAAACCAAAGTCACATTCGTGAAATAAATAATTTGTATAGTCAACGTCGAATACGGTGTCATTTAGTATGTTGTATGTGAGTATGAATTCTGACCATGAGAAGTTAATCATACTAGATCTTGGTCAGTAGTCGAGGGGATACTATTCAGAGCTACAGAAATAAATTGCTGAAACCACAAGTACGACCTCCCGAGGTGCCACTGATTCGGTCCTCTTGGAGGATGACAACGCCTGCCTGCACTGTGCTGATCTAGCGGACGGGTCTCCTGCAAATCAATATGTCGTCCACATGGATGGGAAATTTGGATTCCCGAATGTGAACCCAGTAGATATTGTTCAGATGCGTTGGGCTACAGCTTACGCGCGAGTCACTGTAGACTCGCCACGAAATGGCGAGTGAATATAGGAACTTTATTTCCTTTACCAAGTGCAGATAATCGCTGTGGTTGTGGTTCTAATAAAAATAGCTGTCCTCAGATAAATTTTAGGGAATTATCCACAAAAAAGATAGCGAATTTATTCGGTTACTTACTCGTGATACTGAAGGAGGCTATGAGCATGGTGCTTTAAGGGAATCCATCAAATGTGAGAGTGGAAACGTACCACTTTGGTTCACGTGTTAATAACCACTCAATTTAAGTTTCAAGAGTAACAAGAAACGAGATGTAACCCTACAACAGCACAGCATGGAATAAAATAAGTTCAACGGACAAAATATTAGTCATCCACTTAAAAGTAGAAAACGGCAGCTGGCATAGGACTGGTACCCTCCAACAATGACGTAAGTCACGGCAGAGAAGTGGAGTGAGTTAGCATCACATCTGTACATACAAATCTCGGGGAAGGAGACTATGAGCCTTGACGACACGTTCAGTCAGATCCCAGATGTGTTCGCTCAGGTGCAAATCTGGAGAGTTGCGATGGGGTCGTGCAGCACATCAATTGGGAACTCGCCACTGTGTTCCTCGAACCACTGCATCACTTTCCTGGCATTGTGACATGACTCATTATCTTGATGAAAAATGCCACTGCCATCAGGAAACATGATCGCCATGGACAGATGTACGTGGTATGCAACCAGTGTACCATAATCTTTATCCGTCATGGTGTCTTGCACGAGCTCCACTGGGTCCATGGAAGCCCACATAAATGTTCCCCAGAGCATAATGGAGCTGCCGCCAGCTTGTCTCCGTCCCGCAGTACAGGTGTCAAGGAGTTGTTCGCTTGGAAGACGACGGATTCGCACTTTCCCATCGGCGTGATGAAGAAGGTATCGGGATTCAGCAGACCACGCAACGCTCAGCCAATTAACCAACGTCCAATGCCGGTGGTCACGTGTCAATTTCAGTCGTCGTTGCCGTCGTCGTGGTGTTAACGTTGGCACATGCATGGGTCGTCAGCTGTGGAGACCCATCGTTACAAGTGTTCATTGCACTCTGTGTGTTCAGACACTGTCCTGCATTGAAGTCTGATGTTAGTTCCGCTAAAGTTCGCTACCTGTCCTGTTTTACAAGTCTATCCTGTCTACGAGGTCTGACATCTGTAATGAGAGGGCTGGCGGCCCGACCACACGACGTCAGGACGTGCCGAGCTTCCAGGCCATCACAGTTTGCCCTGGATCAAACTCAGACAGGCGGGCCTTCCTCAGTCTACACTCTCACTGATACTACATGCACCATGTGTGTGTGTCTATCAGTCATCCCTTGCCAGGACACGCTGCCATCGCCTGGACGGGTTAATATCAATAATAGATCGGTGGTCGTCCTGTTCTGGCTGAACACTGTATACGCTAGAGACGATGTTATTCACCCCCCCCCCTCCCCTCCTCCCCCTCGAAGGTACCACGCTAGCACTGTATATCTATCTGGTGTGCTTATCAGGTACCTGAAAATCAGGAATTGGCAGGGAACTGTCTGATGAGAGAATCACAAGCTTTAAAACACTATAATGGGACTGGTTGTAGTTTCCACTCAAATAATATCGCAGCGTTGAATGCCTAGAAGACGAATTGAGCTACAGCTTGTGATCCATCACAAAAAACTGTGACTTCGACGCTGCCGTTGTCTCAGGAACTGTAACGCCTGCAAACAGACCCCTCGAACCACGTCTTACAGAGCACAACACTTCGCTGCCAAGGAGGTGGGGCAGCTAGAAGCAGCCACGCCCACCATTAACTTTTTTCTTTTTATACAAGAAAGCTTCCATATTTGCCACTTTTTAAAATGTGCATCATACTTTTAAGACCTTTCCTAGTGAAATTATTTGAATAAAGTACAGATTTCCTCATCCAGAAAGCTCCCTTAAATACCGCTGTTTTATGTACTGACTTTCCCAGCCAGATGTAGAGGTAACTACAATTCCACACCATGACACCATTTGGTATTTTTCGCCTTGTATAAATCGTTTTCAGATGTAAGAGAAATGATAAGTGACCGAAGAAGTTCTTGGGGTCAGAGGAGAACTGAAGGCTCAAAATTTAGATTTGTGGTGTTTAGATAGATTAGATTAGATTAATTATTCATTCCACAGACCCATAAAAGAGGGAATCCTTATGGGTGTGGAACATGTCAGATGAACACATTAGAAAAATGTAATTAAAAAAACTTGAGTTTCATTAATTTTAATCATTCTCAGTCAATCAACAGTAAAATTATGTACATGAATTACATTTAAAGTTCTAATATTTACAGGTTTAATACTTACATCTGCTTTCATTAAATCCATCATTCAGGCATTTGCTAGTTTCTTAGCTATTACAACCAAGTATTGTCAAAAATTAAAATAAATTATTCATTTCAGTGATCCTCAGTTAAGAACAGTCAAATTATGTACAAGATTTAAAATTAAACTTCCACTATTTACAGACTTAAGACTTACATCTGCTTTCCATACAGCCATCATTCACACAGTAGGTAGTTATTTGGCTGTTACAACCAAGTATTGTCAAAAATTAAAGTATAATAAATCCTCATTAAAATGGTCTACTGCACTTGTTGAGAAACTCATGGATGGAATAGAAGGAGTTGGCCACCACAAAATTCTTTTAAATTATGTTTAAATTGTGCCTTGTCTGAAACTAAACTCTTAATGGTTGCTGGCAACTTGTTGAAAATATGCGCTGCTGAATACTGGACTCCTTTCTGGGCAAGAGTAAGTGATTTTAAATCTTTATGTATATTGTTCTTACTCCTAGTATCGATACTGTGTACGAAGTAGTTAGTTGGAAAAAGAGATGTATTATGTACAACAAACTTAATTAAGGAATAAATATACTGAGAAGCTGTGGTTAATATGCCCAATTCTTTGAATAGGTTTCGAGATGATGTTCTTGGATTTAAACTGCTCATTACTCTTATTATACACTTCTGTACTCTAACAATTTTTTCTCTGTTTGTGGAGTTACCCCAAAGTATGATACCATATGACATAATGGACTGACACATAAGACTGTATTCTCGTTAAATAAGTTACAATAATTCACTGGTAGCTGTTGATGTTGTGTCATAATATGCCTTGCAATATGGAATTCGTTTGTATCACGATATATTGAATGTAAAAGTCATATTATTTTTTATATTTCGTGGATGAAGATTGAAATCGAAACTGGTTAGAATAAATGTTTAAAATTCGAGAAAATAAAGTAACTATGCATTTCGTAAAACATAGCAACGTAGTCTCCTTAACGGTGAGTCGGAAGTATTGTAGCGATGGTGAGAAAAATCCCTATATGTTATTGTTTCATTGTCGCGCCGTAGTTGTCTGTTTTATAAAAATATGATTAGTTTGGGGGTTAGCAGTTTAAGAAGCTTTGGGTAATGTTAAATCCATGTGCTCCTGGTGCGGCTTTTGCAGTCAGCTGGAAAATTCTTTAGTATTGAGAAATGTTAACTCTCAAGTTTAGGCCATATCACTCTGTTGCCTTGTGTATTGATTACGTCATAAATGATCTGATAAGTTGTACGTACATATATGTTTTTTTCATACGTTCACATCTATTGCAGGTGTAGTGAACGACTAAGACTGCCGATGCACGTATCCCTGCCGCGAGACATAAACAAATGCTGAACTAATTTGGAAACAGTTTTCATGACAAATCTATGCTCTTTCTGGGGAGGAGTACTAAGCATCGAGGTGAGTTAATCAGTAAAAACCTTTCTCATGAGTACCTAAGGAACTTAACTTTACTGTGTGTTGCAAGACACTGCTGCCCATATTGCAGATGGTCGGTCTTTCTCATCAGTTGCTCTTATTGTTACCCGTTTCGATCATAGTATGTTTCAGGCCAGTAAACAGAGTGACTTTCAGGACTGATGAAACATTTTGTCACTACATTTCTGAACAAAACAATTCTACCAGTATGTAGTTTCCGAATTAGAGATGAATAACATTCTAAAATAGTGTTCACACTGCCTTATAATGCACGGTATGTTTTATTGTGAGATGGTGTGACACCGTACTTCGTAGAAGTGCAATTTCTCTATTAATTGTGTAACGCACTCCAGACCACCAGAAATTTTACGAATAATCTATTTAATTTCCACAACGGTGGTAACAGATTGTCCTCAGGAGGGGTGTCACTGATGTCACGTAGAGCAGGAACGCCCTTAAAAGAAATTCACAGGAGGTACTGGTGACGACAGCATTGTCACACGGCTGAGAATCCAGTGATGGTGGGGGACGTCGTTTCCCTGGCCTGCATCTGTGTCTACACCCCAAGCGACTTTACGATGTTCGTCGGACGGTACTTCAGGTACGACTATCGCTTCCCATCTTTGCGTCCCTTTCCCTCCCTTTCCCAGTTGTTGTGAGGGGAGGACGATTATCGTTGAACCTCTTCAAAGAGACGAATTTTTTCTGGTTTCATCATTATGGTCATTTGGCGACATTTATGTGGCAGCGAGTAATATGTTGTTTGACCTTTCTTAAAACTTGCAACTGTTCTATACCCTCTATTAATCCCATGTATTAACTATTCCAGGCTGGCGAGCAATAGCCACGAATTGAGAGAAGTTATTGAAGAAGAAGAGGAGTCCCACACTGATTTGCACTTGATTTTTTTCCTATCATCCATGTTGCGAAATTGGACTCATGATTACAGTTGCGACTACGTAGTACTTTGGTCTAACCGGAGGTGGTAGGACAATCGCTGCTAGTGCAATCGCTGCACAGTAACTCAATTTCCCAACTGCTGTCTTTACGTGAGCGGAAAATATGGAGTGTGATCATCAAGGATGAGCGCTGGAAGAGGTGGTTGCTCTGGAAAGAAGGTTTAAACACTGCAGATATTCACAGACGATTGGTGCTATTGTGTGGAGAGTGTGCAGTGTCACGAAAAGTGCTCTTGCAACACGACGTAGATCTTCCTCATATGTGTAGGAAAAGCATGGCTGCCATCCATGAAATGGGTTTCCAGGTACTGTCATACCCAACGTACTGTCATACCCAACGTATTCTCTTGACTGGGCGCCTTCTGATTACCACCTGTTCGAGGCTATGAAGAAACTTCTCCATGGACATCCTTTCGCACACCTATAGGAATTGCTGGCAGCTGCCAGAGGGTGGTGCGACAGGCTCCAAAAAAGTCGTTCGAGTAGGGCCTACAGGAGTTAAAGGCGTCAAGTCGCGAGAATACGACGGATGTGGCAGTACCAGGAATCTAATTTCAGCAGTTAAATGGAAATGCCGTGTGGCTACGGCCTCCCACCGGGTAGACCTTTCGCCTGGTGCAATTCTTTCGAGTTGACGCCACTTCTAAGTGGTGACTTTCGTGTCGATGGGGATGAAATGATGATGATAAGGACAACACAACACCCAGTCCCAGAGCGGAGAAAATCTCCGACACAGCCGGGAATCGAACCCGGGCCGTTAGGTATGACATTTCGTCGCGCTGACGACTCAGCTACCAGGGGCGGACATTTCAGCAGTGGAAACCGTGGTTTCCCGACCCGTGTGGGACGGGCGTTGTCGTGTTGCCGGAAAACTTTTTGTGACGGTGCACACCCCGCAACGGTCGCCTGTGAATATCCGCAGAGTGTACCCTCTCCTTCAAGAGGAAACCCGGTCTCATAAACTGACAAAACGGCCGGGAGAGCATTGTGATATCCGCATCCAGTGACGCCTGTGGGCTGATGATTACACGGCGGCCGGTCGGTACCGCTAAGCCTTCGTGGCCTGTTTTGGCGGAGTCTTTTTTTTTTTTTTAAGATATCAAACGCCACCAACGCTATCCTTGACGGTCACACTCCATATTATCCGCCCTTCTAACGACAACTGTTTGAATATTGGACTGTACTGTGCAGAGATTACACGTCTAGTGACTATCCTGCCGCCTCAGGTTAGACCGAAGTCCTATATACTTTCAATGATGTGACGATAGTCAAACAGCGCACCTTAGTATTTTACAGTGTTCACTGCTTTCAAAATCGATCAATACTGGATATTTTTCACCACTTTATGACCAACACATTTTACTTCTCTACATTTATGGTCAGTTGCCTATCCTTGCATGAAGTGTCGGTCCTCATCAGGATTCACTGCGTTTCGCTGCAGTTTCTCACGTTGTACTTCACTACTCGGTACGATTCAAGATGTTTCGCAGAAACTGAAGGAGCTGATAGTCGAGTCGAAATACAACAGCTTTCTAATAGAAACTTCTGTGTTTGGAAGTACCACACACGCAGTGGAAGTTCTGAAATGTCAGGAACAACAAGGCGTGTGGTGGAGGGTTCCTTGTGTACTCCAGTCAGTTCCGCCCTTACATTTTACTGTCCACACTCGTGCGCTAGTATTGGTAAGCCTCAATGTGGGCTCGAACCTCTCCTGTTTCACATCCATAGTCATTTCTCGAGATAAGAATAGAAGGAATCAATATCTGGGTTCACTCTTCTAGGAATCTATGCTCTCGTGTATTTATAGTAAGCCACAGTGCGACGCACTAGATGTCTCTCGTAGTGTATGCCACTGTGGTTGAATGATAATGTCTGTGAAGATCTCGCCCATACTAAGTGACACCGTGAGGAACCGTGCTACTCTTCTTTGAATTTTCTCCATTTCCTCTGTGAATTAAGATGCCAAGACTCTTGAGTTGCAGACTCTCGGTGGAATGAGGTTTTTGTAAAGTACCATCTTCTTGGGCGGATTACACTTTCCGAGGTTTCTTCAAATGAATGTCAGTCTATCATCTGCTTTGCTTAGTTTTATGTGGTAGTTCCACTTCATATAGTCCCATACTCAAACTCCCCGATATTTAATGAATCTGAATCCTTCTGGTGCGTGTAATCACACAAAAACGGGTCTTTCTGCCTATTTATATGCGGTACGTCACATTGATTTAGGTTGACAGACAACTGTCAGTCATTACACCAAGTGTCTTTCCTCTGTAAGTCTTCCTGCATTGCCCTACAATTTTATAGCGTCGCGACATATCTGTATACGAGAGATACTCGTAAAATAAAGTCCAATAGGTCGCGAAATGGAAACGACAGTGAAAATCCGATGAATCTTCGCACAGATGTGCTTGACATTGTGACTAGTATGCCAGCCGATCGTGTCACGTCGCTCTCTAAGTTCTGAGCGCACAGTAATCATGTAAAGAAACCTAGAAAACAGTGTCTTCTGCCAAGCATGTTCACCCACTCCGAGGTTTCGCCTGATTTCATGCAACCCCACATAATGTGCCTGTCATGTATTACCCTCTTCTTGACAATTGGCGACTGCACACTGCGGGGGAAGTGAGGACGCTCCTGCACCATTGTCGATGGGAAGTTTTTCAAAATGGTTCAAATGGCTCTGAACTCTATGGGACTTAACATCTGAGGTCATGAGTCCCCTAAACTTAGAACTATTAAAACCTAACTAACCTAAGGACATCACACACATCCATGCCCGAGGCAGGATTCGAACCTGCGACCGTAACAGCAGCGCGGTTCCGGACTGAAGCGCCTAGAACCGCTCGGTCACAGAGGCCGGCTGGGAAGTTTGTAATGACCCACTATACAGACCGGACTTGGCTCCCTCCGATGTACGTCTCTGTTCACATGAACCGCTGGCTATGAAGACAACATTTTTACACTGGTAACGAACTGCAGAGCAGCGTAGAAAAGCAGCAGAAAGCACAGGCGGTTGCCTTCTATGACGAGGGTATTTGAAAGTTGGTACAACGCGCCACGACAAATATCTAAGTCGGAGTGGCGATTGTGTAGAGAAGTAGCTGGAAGGTGTAACAAACTGTTGCCAATAAAAATCTTCTGATTTTTACTGTGGTTTGCATTTCGTTACCGATCGTAGCTTAGTTTTCGAATAGATAGTCTTTGTACAACAGTATAATCCGCTAACAGTTTTATTGAGTTTCTGGCCTTATCCACCAGGTCGTCTACACAGGGTGTATCCAAAGGTAAGGTAAATCCTTAAGGAGATAACATAGGACTTTATATGCAACATAAAATGTGAAAACCATTTTTCCGTATTCGTTCACTTACGTGCAAAAAGGATTGTTTGGCAAACGCCATAATGAATGTCACAAGTTGTCAGCCCTTGTGTGAGTTCCTTCAGCTGCCATTTCCTTACGTTTCTCCAGCTAAGTACAACATTCAATGTTACTGATATTGCGCTTCTTTTGTATAGCCTTGTGTACTTCTGGACGAGACGACTGAAGCGATCAGCTGTGATGGTGAAGTCCCTGTATGAACATCCGCAATGTTCACTAACGAGAAATACCGACACACGCACTTCTTTTACAGTTTCTGTAATGGTAATGCGGCCGCGGCTGAAAGAGAATACCGTGGGAGGTCTCCGCAACGAACCCATCCAAGGAGATGAGTGTTTCAAGCACTTCAGCAATGCATGGTGAAACGAAAATGCTACAACCTACGCATCATGTTGGTCGAACAGGACGTGAAGAAGGAATTCTTGGTACTGTAGAAACACGTCCAGCTATCGGTTCAGGGTGTATTGGGCGACGTGTTGGACTCTGCCACCCACATGTTTGGCGAATACTTCGTTCCCAAGGTCTTTATCCGTACCATCTGAACCGTGTACAAGAACTAAAGCCACGAGATCATAGACAACGTCTCTCACACTGTCAGTGGTTACTGCGGATATTCATAAGAACTAAAGCCACGAGATCATAGACAACATCTCTCATACTGTCAGTGGTTACTGCGGGTATTCATAACCAACATGGTTTCGTGAACCACATCTTGTTAACCGACGAATTAGGGTTCAGAAAAACAGACAGCTTACACGACTGTGCTGAGAGGATCCTCGTGTAATTCGTTCCACCTCATTCCAAACGAGATTCAGTACTATCCTTCGTGTACAGTATTTGGACCATTCACACAACATCTCTCATACTGTCAGTGGTTACTGCGGGTATTCATAACCAACATGGTTTCGTGAACCACATCTTGTTAACCGACGAATTAGGGTTCAGGAAAACAGACAGCTTACACGACTGTGCTGAAAGGATCCTCGTGTAATTCGTTCCACCTCATTCCAAACGAGATTCAGTACTATCCTTCGTGTACAGTATTTGGACCATTCACATTGGAGGAATACTGTCAGTGGTTACTGCGGGTATTCACAACCAACATGGTTTCGTGAACCACATCTTGTTAACCGACGAATTAGGGGTCAGAAAAACAGACACAGCTTACACGACTGCGCTGAGAGGATCCTCGTGTAATTCGTTCCACCTCATTCCAAACGAGATTCAGTACTATCCTTCGTGTACAGTATTTGGACCATTCACATTGGAGGTCAAAATGAGGGGTGCTGATTTCCTGCATTTCTTAGAGGATGTGCTTACAACAATACTGGATGATATGCCCCCACAGACAAGACAGTGCCTATGGTATGAATTAAATGGTGCTCCAGCACATTTCCGACTACGAGTACTGCAATGGTTGGACAACCATTTTCCAGCTGTATTTGGTAGAAGAGGCTGTCCTGTTCCCTGGCCAACACAGTTCCCCGATCTGAATCTACTGGACTTCTTTTCCTGCAGTTTCTTCAAAGAGGGGGTGTACAGATCGACGATTACCAACAAAGAGGAATTCGTTGCAGTGATTCAAACAGAAGCATTGGGGACATTTCAGTAAGGATTTGGTAACTGGCAAGGAGAGACCAGGGTGCGTTCTGAAGCTTGTATTTGTGCTAGAGGGGGACATTGGGAGCATGTGCCCTGATAGGACTAAACCAAAGCAAGCGCAATTACACTTATTAGCGCAATTATTAAAGGAATTACGCACATCTATACGAGGGGCATGCAACAACTAATGCAACACATTCTTTTCTGAAAGCAGGTTGCCTTTATTCGGGATTCTAACACAACAGCCTATTGTCCACACTTTTGGCTACAAAACCCTGTTTTTCAAAATAATCTGCGTTCAGTGCGATGGCCTTACACCATCTTACATGTAGGGCCTGTGCATTCGCATGGTACCACCCTAATGGTTAACGCCGGAGTCAACTTGTTGTTTCTTCTATAGCCTCACCATCATCCATGCACTATTTCCCGCAGAGTACATCCTTCATTGGGCCAATCAGATGGGCCTTCCTTGCTCTTTATGGTCTTCTGCTATTCGGCGAGGAAGCCAGTGATCACACACCTTTGGGTACGTAACCCGACTAAAGGACGAGTGTGTCAGCAGTACAAACACAAACGTCCAGTTGTGCAGCAGGTTGTTTGATTGTGATCCGTCGATGACCTCGAATGAGAGAGTTCACATATCCCAACATTGCAGCAGTCACGGTTGTGTGCAGCCGGCAGGCACGTGGGAGATCCGACAAGTGCGTTGATAACAGACGTCTCGCACAACGACTCTGCGTGCTCTTGTTCACTGCCAGTTTTCCGCAGACACTGTGCAATGGTTTACGAAAATTAGCGATGCTCTGATTATCTCCGATTATAAAATAATTTTTGGGCACAATTTGAAAGAACTTAGAGTCAGTAGGAGAATATTGGTTGCTTCTCATATTCAACCACTTATCACTTTACAAGAAAAGCAGCGAACAGTGGAAGGAGCACGTTTGCTATTATTCGCCTATGCAATTTAGTATTTTGATTCTATGTATTTTGAAACTGAGTGAAGCAAAATTTTCCAATCTCTGTTCGATTTCGACGTTTATTGCAGGGAACGATAGGGATAAAAAACCGAAAATCGGTCATTTCAGAAACCAGTTATTTTGAGCGGTTTTAAGAGGCGGTCTCAATTGGCATGGGAAAAAAACGAAATTTCCGGAAAACGCTTGTTTCAGTCATAATCGACATCCTTAATTCGCTCTCTGTCATTGAGCAGCTGCAGTGGGGCGGAGCGGGTGTCAAATACTCGGTGCACGTCATATTTGGTAACTTTACATTCAGAACATTATACGAGGGTCACTCCAAAAGAAATGCACACTATTTTTTTTTTTAATTTCATATTTTATTCTACATGTCTGAAAGTTTTACGGTGTGTAGATACATCCTTTAGGAACAATATTTTCATTTCTCCACATAATTTCCATCCCTCTCAACTGCCTTACGCCATCTTGGAACCAGCGCCTGTATACCCCCACGGTAAAATTGTGGACGAACCTGTTGGAGTCACTGTTTGGCAGCGTGCAACAAGGGAGTCATCATCTTCAAACCTTGTTCCACGAAGAAAGTCTTTCAGTTTCCCAAAGAGATGATAGTCACATGGAGCCAAGTCAGGACTGTAAGACTGGTGTTTTGGTGTTGTCCATCCGAGTTTTGTGATCGCTTCCATGGTTTTTTGACTGACGTGTGGCCGTGCGTTGTCGTACAACAGCAAAACATCCTGATTTTCAAACTTCCTGGCAGAGTAAAACTGTGTGCCGGACCGAGACTCGAACTCGGGACCTTTGCCTTTCGCGGGCAAGTGCTCTACCACTGAGCTACCCAAGCACGACTCACGCCCCGTCCTCACAACCTTACTTCTGCATTTGCCCGCGAAACGCAAAGGTCCCGAATTCGAGTCTCGGTCCGACTCACAGTTTTAATCTGCCAGGAAGTTTCATATCAGCGCACACTCCGCTGCAGATTGAAAATCTCATTCTGCATCCTGCTTTTGCCTATGTGATCGAACACGACTCAGTCGAGCTCGAAGTATCTTCAGTGTCGTCACATATGCATCAGAATTTATGGTAGTTCGACGTGGCATGATGTCCACAAGCAAGAGTCCTTCGGAGTCGATAAATACCGTAGCCACAACTTTTCCAGCAGATGGTGTGGTTTTGAATTTTTTTTTTCCTTGGGTGTATTTGCATGATGCCACTCCATTGTCTGCCTCTTCGTCTCTGGTGAAAAATGAGGGAGCCATGTTTCATCACCTGTCACAATTCTTCCAAGAAATTCATCTCCACCATTCTCGTACTGTTCCAAAAGTTCACTGCATACCCTTTTTCTTGTTTCTTTGTGAGCCACTGGCAACATCCTGGAAACCCACCTGGCAGAAATATTTTTTAACGCCAACACTTTCAGTATTCTGCAAACACTTTCTTCCTCTATCCTTACATAGCGTGACAATTCGTTCACTGTGATGCGTCTGTCAGCAGTCACCAATTCGTTAACTCTCTGCGCATTGTCTGGAGTGTGCGCAGTACGAAGCCTGCCGCTGCGAGGACAATCCTGAATATTGTCCTGCCCGCTTTCATCACGTAACCTGCTTGCCCACCGACTAACTGTACTGCGATCGACAGCAGCATCTCCGTACACCTTTTTCAACCTCTTGTGGATGTTTCACACTGTCTCGTTTTCACAGCACAGGATTTCTATGACAGCACGTTGCTTCTGACGAACGTCAAGTGTAGCAGCCATCTTGACGATATGCTGTGACGGCGCCACTCACGGGAACAGGTTGAACTAAGTTTGAAAACAAGCGGGAAGGGTGTATCTACAACTGCAAAACTTTCACATATGCAGAATGAAAGCCGTATTTTTACAAAAATAGTGAGAGTTTATTTTGGAGTGACCCTCGTAACAGTGCACTATCATAATTTCAGGCCAAATTTTCGACTGGGTACCATTACTAGGGCTGGTTTTTTGTCAGTGTGGTTTTTCCGTTTAAAATGTGAGGTCAAGTTGGTGATGTTTCCTTGTTAAAGAGAGTAGTCAGTTGCTTGTGCCAAGGAACTAGGCAGCACGGCGGGCAGTTTACGGAGCGAAATGCTTGCGCGGCGAACTGGTGACAAGTGGGTAGCTGTCCTCCCAAAAACTGGCCCCTTGCGCCCTGAGAGTGTCCAGCAGAAGCAGCGCTTAGGGCTCGTGGGGCCGGGCTAGCGAGCTGGAGGGGGTGGGGGGTGGGGGGAATTAGATATTCAAGTTGGCGGCACTTGACGCCACAGACTTGAGGAGAGCAGAAACTCGCCAACTTGGCGCCACTCCCGCAACTTGGCGGAGGGAGACTGTGGGGCTGGGAGCGTCTACCTCTGCCCTGCGCCCTCGGAGCCCTCTGCAGCAGCTGGCGCCTCCGAGGGCCGCACCCTGCTACCTCCTTATTTACAGTGCCTAGCGGGTGGCGGTATTAAGCGTCTCATAGCAGAACGACTGTGCAGAATTAATGCCTAAACTCCACGAACGTTAATAGCTGGGATACTAATCAGGGGGTATCGAGTGAAGGTATGTCACAACCACCTGTGTGAATGACATTATTTGTCGAGTCTATGAGCCAAATGCAAAAATAGATGAACAGCACTCCGGAATGAACAAAGCATATCAGAACACAAAATTTGAAAGGTCTCTGTTGGATTCCTTTCACGTTAATATCTTAGAACTGTTGTCATTTAAGGCATACATTCCATTTCTAAATTTACTGTGGTGTTTCTGACTCCATCTGGGAGGAGACTTAACAGTGGAACGTGTTACTTTTACACATAAACAAGAACGATCTGTCACACTACTAAACTTTGAAACACAGTTTATATGTAATTCGTGTCACACACTCTCATATGGAACCTACATCCGCTTTCTTTTATATAGTGTATATGATAAGATACTGTCATCCGCCTTCCCTTCCGTGTGAAAGGATGAATGAGCAAATGTATTTCTAGTTGCATGCTTGATGGTAGCAGACAAACTCGTCTGCTAGAGAACAGTAGGACCAACGTCGGAACAGGTAGATACGCTTTCTAAAAGCATAGAGGTTTCTATTCTTAGTATGGTCCTGTCCGTCTCTTGTCATGTAGGTATAGGAAGCTGCCTCTGTGGTAACTTTCGTTTGTATCTGTGAAGCACCCTCGGTAGGGGCCCACGGCAGTCGGTCCACGGCGAGCGTGTGAAGTGGTAAGATCTCCGGCCAAGAGCGTCTCTGCTAAGTCCATACGACAATGGATTTCTTAAGTTCAGCCTAACTGAAAATTTAATCACCTTAATTTCAGATCTAGTTTTAAAATATCTTATGTTATCTTAAATTGCAAAGCAGTGTAAATCGAGTGTGAAGTTCAGAACATCTTCCAGTAGTTGCTTTGTCACTACATTGTGAGTAAATTGGAACCACGTGTTGATGAACCGTAACTCTAACTAAGATCATCAATCTTAAATGCCAATGTGTGAGGTTATAACGTCTCGTCTTGACAATATTTTTCAATATAGAAACTTTTCTTAATGTTCAACCCACGTGAGGTGTACTTTGTGAGACCAGTACCACGTGCTTATACAATTGTTTGACCCATCAGATTAATAGTAAGACGATAGTAACCAGTTCGAGGTTTTTCTTTTCTAAATTGCGTTTCGATGTAATTTATTTTAATTATCAAAATTATTCTGGAGTTACACTCTTTGTGTAAACCAAGTTGACCACGTGAAGCATGTGGTGTAATCATCACAGTAGCCCTCAGCTATTCTTTTCGGAAAGATTTCACAGAGAGTTAGTATGAATTTAGTATACCAGTGTGTGGTAATTTCATGACGGACAGGATTGCGCTACGAACGTAACTTCTTTGGGTGAAAATTGAATTGGTTGGTTGTGGTTAATTTCCTCTTGCATATGTTTCAACGTTCTTCGTGTGTTATTTTATGAATTCATTGCTGTATGCAGTCTTCCAGTCTTGGCTCCATATTTGATGTGTTCCGTAAGATTACAAACTCACATTTTCACAATCCTAAATAAGGTACCAGTTTAGTTGTGAATCAAGTTTAATATGCTGTAATTTTAACGGTACAATGATCAATGTTAAAATAAATGTCTAAATATAAACTGATTTATTTCTTTTTATTTAAATTCTATTTTGTGTATATATATCACCGGTTGTCGTAAGATGACTATTAAAAGATTATAATTAATGTTAGCCTGGTTGGCAGTTTGGTAAACTAGACTGGATACCTGGTGAAACAGCTGCTCAGTAATGCAAGGTTAACTTCCCGAGATAGCTCACAGCTTTTAACCCGCTTTTATTATCTTGAATATCAGCACCGCTTTCAGAACAACTTAATCCATGAACATTACAAATTCATACTTGAAAAATGGAAAGAATATCAAATAAATTTTCTTAAAATAACATGATAAAAGAAAATTTCAGAATACTGGCATCGATTTGTTGTAGAATCATGGAACATATTTTGTGTTCAGACATAATGACCTTTCTAGACTCTGAGAAGTTCATATGCAGATACCAGTACGGTTTTAGGAAACAGTGGTCATGCGAGACACAGCTGGCTTTCTTTGTGTGGTGCCACCGCCAGACACCACACTTGCTAGGTGGTAGCCTTTAAATCGGCCGCGGTCCGTTAGTATACGTCGGACCCGCGTGTCGCCACTATCAGTGATTGCAGACCGAGCGCCGCCACACGGCAGGTCTAGAGAGACTTCCTAGCACTCGCCCCAGTTGTACAGCCGACTTTGCTAGCGATGGTTCACTGACAAATTACACTCTCATTTGCCGAGACGATAGTTAGCATAGCCTTCAGCTACGTCATTTGCTACGACCTAGCAAGGCGCCATTACCAGTTACTATTGATGCTGTAAAACATGTACTGTCAAGAGCGATGTTCACCAATTATGGATTAAAGTTAAGTATTCCAGCAGCTACGTACTTTATTTGCTAGTCTCAATTACTTTACCTGTTCCAGACCTCACGCCAGCCTGCGTGAGCTTAAACGCGTGCCTTTCGGCTTCCTCCTAGTGGATTGGCTGTCTTGCCAGTCCACAACACTTTGTGCATGATATACAACAGGCTCTGGATACCGGCTCTTAGGTTGATGCCATATTTCTTGACTTTCGAACGGCGTTCGACACAGTTTCGCACTGTCGCTTGCTCGAAAAAGTGCACGCTTACGGTCTATCTGATGACATATGCCGTTGGATAGAAAGTTTTCTAACAGACGGAGCATTATGTCGTCCAGAATGGGGTGACATCGACAGAAACAACCGTAACTTCAGTTGTGCCCGAGGGCAGCTTAATAGGTCCGCTGCTTTTTACGATTGACGAAAACGATCTGGTTGATAGTATTGACAGCTGCATTAGACTGTTCGCCGATGATGCTGTAGTCTACAGGAAAGTAGTATCACACTAAAGTTGTGAACAAATCAATGAGGATTTGCAGAAAATAAATGCTTGGTGTAATGACTGGCAGTTATCTCTCAATATTAGCTAGTGTAACCTACTGCATATAACAAGGCGAAAATCCTCATTAATGTACGAGTACAAAATAAATGCCCAGTCTTTGGAAGCGGTAACATCCGTGAAGTATTTGGGTTTGACTATTCGAAATGATCTCAAATGGAATGATCCGATTACACAAGTAACAGGTAAGGCAAACTCTAGATTGCGGTTTATTGGTAGAATCCTGAAGCGATGCAGTCCTTCAACAAAGGAAATCGCTTACAATACGTTAGTTCGTCCAGTCAGAGTACTGTTCGTCTGTATGGAACCGTTACCAGTTGGGTCTGATTTAAGAGATTGAGAAGGTCCAAAGAAGAGCGGCAAGGTTCGTGACTGGTACATTTAGCCATCGCTAGAGCGTTACAAGTCTCATAGAAAGTTTGAAGTGGGACACTCTTGCAGATGGACGGCGCGATAAACTGAAGGGGCTCCTCACTGAATTCCGAAATCCGATCTTCACCGAGGATGTAGAGCATATATTATTACCACCAACTTTCAAATCGCGTAATGATCACCATTTGAAGGTAAGGGAAATTAGAGCTCGTACTGAGGCGTTCAGACAGTTGTTTTTCCCTCGCGCGATCCGCTAGTGGAACAGAGGAGGGGAATATGACTTCGGCACGTATTGTGCCCTCCGCCACACATCGCTTGGTGGCTAACGAAGTATATATGTAGTCGTAGATGTTGTAGCTACTGACACAATAATACATACCACATCTAATCATACCCATAGCCAGAAGCTCGCGCCACTAAGATACGCGTTATATAGAATAAAGAGGATTACGCCCAAAAAGATACATTATGAAAGAGAAATGAGTAAAATCACACAAATAGGTAGGAATAATGGGTGTGACGCACATGTAGTACACAGACTCGATTTAAAAAATCGAAACACAAACACAAAACAAACACAGCACTTTCGGCGGTGAATGAGTCTCAACTTTATCCTCGATAACGATAGAAGCTGAAGGAGTGATTTAAAGTTTGTGCGATGGCTATAACCTGAAGCTGGGTCTCCTGCTTGTTAGACAGGTGTGCTAACCACCACCACACAGGAATGGACTAACTAAAATGGGATGAAGGTATTACTTGAAGTTTGTGTTAGGGAAGACATTGGACTACAGTAGTAAATGCTGCACTGGTAGCACAACGCTGTCGTGGTTACCACATCTGCCCAGTAAACAGAAG
Source organism: Schistocerca serialis cubense (assembly GCF_023864345.2). NCBI lineage: Eukaryota > Metazoa > Arthropoda > Insecta > Orthoptera > Acrididae > Schistocerca > Schistocerca serialis. Next base: position 1,083,470,949 of record NC_064639.1, read on the forward strand.
ACACTGCTTCACGTCCTGGTTGTGGCACAAATTTTAGTTGATTGCTTCAGCTTCTGTCCTCATCGAAGATAAAGTTGAGACTCATATGTATCCAGGAAAATGTAATTCCTTCAGATCAATGGATCGCATACATTTCAGCTACAGGCAGGATTTCCTCATTAACAACAAAGCTGAGGTGCTATTCGACTGTCGGAAAGCCTCGGCAATACTGAGGGTTTAATAAGGCAAAAATGGGCTGAAGAAAACAAACACAACATATCCAGAATGCAGGGAAGACTCACACGCCCCAAACCCACAAACACCCACACTTACTTTTTCGTGTCCGGAAACCAGGCCACTATCTTTCAGCCCAGTGTAGGGCCACGTCGAAGGATTTTATCTTGTCTAGCCATAAATCGTTGGGGTTGCACCTATCAGGGCAGTTTGGGCAGGTGAGCAGGTGCTCCATATCCAGCACAGCGCCCCAGTCACACTTATCATCCGTGGTTCCAAGACCCCACCTAATCATATTTGTGTTCACTGGGGCCACTCCTGCGCTTATTCGGTTCAGTGCCCTCCATGTCTTCCAGTTTATGCTGAATCCGCTGGGCACTTCCTGTGCAGGTGGTTAATCAGCTGGTGGTTCTTCTATTATCATGGCTAAGAACCTCTCACTGGATCTCAATCGCATGGGGTTTTCACTCACTGCCAAAAAAAGGGACGCCGATCCTCAATAGTTTGTCTGAGCCTCCCTCTGAATTCATGTGATGTTCTCCGAGAGTTGGGATACGCAAACCCGGCAGCTCTATATAGTTTTGGTAGGGAGGTAGGTTTCATGCACCCCGTTGTTAATCGACATGTTTCATTAAGGCTTACGTCGACCTTCTTTGCATGGGTTGATCTGGACCATACTGGGCAGGCATATTCGGCTGTAGAGAAACATAAGGCTTGTGCGGTGGTTCTTAATATGGAAGGTTTATCACCCCCCAAAAAAATGTTCAAATGTGTGTGAAATCTTATGGGACTTAACTGCTAGGGTCATCAGTCCCTAAGCTTTCACACTACTTAACCTAAATTATCCTAAGGACAAACACACACACCCATGCCCGAGGGAGGACTCGAACCTTCGCCGGGACTAGCCGCACAGTCCATGACTACAGCGCCCAAGACCGCTCGGCTAATCCCGCGTGGCTTTATCACCCCATTTGCTGTTACCCAGTTTCCGCAAAATATTATTTCAGGCAGTTACCATTTGTCGCGTCTTTTTGCAATGGTACGTGTATGTGAGAGATCTATCGAGCACCCCACTGGAGCATACCGGCATAATGTCCCATCTGCTTCTTTTCTGTGTGGTGTTATCATTGCATATGTGTGTTGTGTGTGTTTAATCAAGAAAGAATACCATGTGGTACGGCCTTGATGGAAATTCTAAGTGAAGGTCGGCAATGTAGATGAATGGAGACCCTGGAGAAGATTGCTATGACACATGGCAGCAAAATAGCCTGGAATCTCATTAAAAAACTTCACGGATACCCAAATGGTCCCAAACACTCTACCGCGGTAACACCTTATCGGGTGGCTCATCAACTGCTCCTGAAGGGAATGACTAATACAAAACAACAGAAAGTAAAATTTAACAAGACTTTCGAATCAGAAACTAATAGCTTTTTAAAAGCCTTCACAACGAAGGTATTCAGCGAGTGTCTCAGCAATATGAAAAGCGGCAAAGTAGCTGTGGTGGACGACAAGTGCACGGAGCAGATCAGACACTTTGGGCCGGGCACAGAGAACTGGATCCTGCGACTCTCCAGTCAATGTCATGAAACATGTCAGAACCCAAAGACGTGGTATTATTCCAAGAGACATTAAGTTTACGGTTAGCTTGCCAGGATCGAACGTGGAAGGCGCTGACTTTTGTTTTGGACGGGTTTGGCTTAAGAAAGTTGTTTTTATAATACTCTGACATTTCTCTGAGAGCTTTCTCCAGATTCTGTTATAAATCCTCAAAGGTCCTCCCCTGTGCTGTAATTACCAGGCCATACGTATAAAGTAAATGTTTAATATGCTTAGGTATTGGTTGGTCGTTGGTGTACATATTAAATAGGGAGGGCGCCAAAACGCTTGCTTGTGCCAGATCAGTTTTCTGGTTTCTCCATCTTCTCTTTTTCCCAGTGAGGAAAACATAAAATTGTCGGTTTTGTAATAGTGATTCGATAATTTTAACAAACTGATAGTCTCTTAGTTCATTATAGAGCTTCTGGAGCAGCAGCCTGTGGATAATTGTATCATAAGCAGAGCTAAGGTCGACCAGGGCTAAACCTGCTATCTTTTTATTTTCGTATCCTTCCTCTATGTGTTCCGTTAAGCACAGAATTTGGCAAGACCATGATTTTCCAGGTCTAAAACCAGCTTGTTGAGGAATAAGTTTCAAATCCATAGAGTCTGTCATACGATTTCGAATAAGTATCCCATAAAGTTTGTGAAGATGACACAGGAGAGATATTGGGCGATAGTTATTTGGTGAACCAGGTGCCTTCCCGGGTTTCAAGAGTGCAACTATACTTGCCTTCCTCCACATCTTGGGGATCTTACATGTTCCGTGACATTGATCGAAGAGTCGCAGGACCCAGGTCTTTGTGCCTGGCCCAAAGTGTCTGATCTGCTCCGTGCACATGTCATCCACCACAGCTAATTTCCCGCTTTTCATATTGCTGAGACCCTTGCTGAATTCCTTCATTGTAAAGCGTGTTAAAAACCTATTAGTTTCTGATTCTAAAGTCCTGTTAATTTTTACTTTCTGTTGTTTTGTATTAGTCTTTTCATTCAGGAACAGTTTATGAACCACTCGATTAGGCATTACCGCGGCAGACAGTTTGGGACCATTTGGGTAACCGTGAATTTTTTAATGAGATTCCAGGCTATTTTGCTAGTACGTGTCATATACGTCATCCCTAGGGTCTCCATCCATCTACTTTGCTGAGCTTCACTTAGCATTTCCATCAAAGCCGTACCACATGCTATTGTTTCTTGATTAAACACACACAACACACATAGGCAATGATAACAACACATAGAAAAGAAGCCGATGGTACAGTAACACACATAAATTTACGTACAGAGTGGCAAATACACTAAAGAAACAGGGCTTCTAAATAGCTTATGAAACCGTCCTAACGCTCTAATCGGACTTAAGCTAGCGAACAATCAAGAGAGACAACTTCCAGGAATTAGGAATATACAAACTTGAGCAGCAAGGTTACAATGCAGTATACACAGACATAAAATGTAGGAAATTGAAGAAACAATACGAAGACTATTTCAGGTGTTGGAAGTATGAAACAATCCATTCCTCACTCGCAGAGCACTTAAAACACCACGACCACCATCCTACAAAGATCGAACTAGATATGAAAATGCGCAGAAGAAACCTCTCTCTCTCTCTGCCGGCCGCTGTGACCCAGCGGTTCTATCGCTTCAGTCTGGAACCGCGCGACCGCTACGGTCGCAGGTTCGAATCCTGCCTCGGGCATGGATGTGTGTGATGTCCTTAGATTAGTTAGGTTTAAGTAGTTCTAAGTTCTAGGGAACTGATGACCTCAGATGTTAAGTCCCATAGTGCTCAGAGCCATTTGAAACATTCTCTCTCTCTCTCTCTCTCTCTCTCTCTCTCTCTCACACACACACACACACACACACACACACACACACACACATGCGCGCGCACACGAAACTCAGATATCACAGAAACACGATAAGTAGTTGGTAACAATGGTAACAACATTCGACAGTTGGCAACACCAACCGGAATTAAATATCAAAACGGGTGTTCAGATACTAGTGTTGTGAATTTTAAGTGCCACTATATGGAGGAGAACAGCGATAACAAAGGAACAGAATGTAGATAAACATCCACGAAATCTACAAGAAGGAATTTAAATTATTACTGCATCACAGAAAAGCGAAAAGTGCCAAAACTGTTTATAGCCTCTGTATACGAAGTCGCAAATGTGAACTAAATAGGACAAAAAATGTACATATTACACCATCGACGCCTTGCAAAGAATAAAGGCGAAACGCGTTTGGCACAAAAATTGTGTTTCATTCACTTGTAATTAGACAATGCCGAAATAAAAGTTATCAGCATACCGTAACACAACCATTTTCTTTGCCTCGTGCTATACAAGCGATGATTCACGCAACGGAATGGAACGGAACGTCAAAAATACGATGGTTCCCATGTGACTGTATTCGCACAGTCTGTCTACGTAGCGGTACACAGCGCAACGGCATCGTCAAGGCTCCTTGAGAAGAGTGTTTCGACACGGGCATTGAGGGGGGTGACAATGCCAACGGCATCGTCTCGGAACTTGGAGTTAACCTATTCCGGCCGTGATCCATCTTGTATAACAATGAATTTTTTGCTTTTATATCTTCTTAATATTTATTTTACATTTTTTTTGCTTTTTTTCAAGACATACTGAGAAGGTTGTGTAAGGACTCGTCTCATTTTCTCTGTTACTGTTCGTCCAGAAGCGAGGCCAGAGGAAGGGAATCGAAAAATTATCTAGGTTTTACAATACCCAGGATAGGAAAACACCTATATTGTGTGTATATACGTGCACAAATAGTACAAAAATAGGTGGCACAAGCAAAGCATCTAATACACAAAAAATATAAAATAAAAGTGAGCAGTCTGGCTACTGCTAGTTTTTGACCAGTCGTGCTGGATGGCACAGAATGTTGCAGGAAGTACATTATTACTTGTTATCTGTCTCCAGGCGAAGATGTGGAGGGGTTATGATACGCCCGATTCACAGTACGGTGATGTTCCCTTGTGGTGGTCAGATGTGGTTTAACAGGAACCTTGACCATGAGGATAGGTGTCCTCAAGTGCCCATTCAGTCTAACATCGGGCCACTGTCATTTCCGAATGCCCCACAAATCTGGATATTGCACGATTCGACCAGCTGGCCAAAAGGAGTCTCACAATGAGACACTTTTCAAACTTTTATCATAAGCTGATAACGCTGTCTCACGTAAGTACGCACTTTATTCGTGTCCTTCACAATGACCGCTCATCATATGACAACCGTTACATACCCTCTGAGACCTGCTAACACTACTAAGCACAAACAACAATAACGCACTCTGTTGGCCACTCTCCCTGCCACAGAGAATTGTAACTCTAATCCTCTAGGTACCCACTGATGGTGTATATGTGTACTAAGTTTACATTGTCATCCGACCATTTATTTTGGATCCTTGCCTTTTTTCCTCAGGCAGTGTACTTCATCCATCGTACTGAAATGTTTGAACAATAGCTTCTCTTTCGCATCACTGACAAACTACTATTTCTAATTCCTTAATACTGGTAGAATAGCGTAAGACGTGCGACCCCTCATGACATTCCACCTTTCAGTGTAGAGCTGAGTATCGTGACGTTATGTTGATGTCCCGTCTAGTGCAAACTCACCACCATTTGAAAGTGAGTTCCTTGCCGTTCCGTGACGCTCCGTTGACGCCCAGTGGTAATCGAACTTAACTAAATATTGTTATTCAGAGTACGCCGTAAAAAATGTGTGCTTGTTCACGTCATTATTTCTAAGATTAATTTACGCTGTTCTTCATTTCTGAAGGTTACCGGTTATGCTGTTCATTTCTACATAACGATATGCTCTATACATTCATATCTAACTCTGTACTATGATGGTATGTTCTCTACGAGGGTAAATCCTGGTTATTTGATTAAGACCCTTACGTGGACATAAGGTGTGTTCGTTGGTGCATATGTCTGCAGTAATGTGTGTGTGTATGTGTATATGTGCGTGCGTGCTTTTGTGTGTGTGTGTGTGTGTGTGTGTGTGTGTGTGTGTGTGTGTGTACGTGAGTTGTTGCGTGTCTTTGCGAAAGAGTGGAGAGTGGGGAGGTTGGTTTGCGTTTTGTGCTTCTCTGGTTGCGATGTGGTGCGGAAGCATGAATACAAAAAGAAGTCTTTTCCCAGAATTCTGAAAGAAAAAGACAAAGTAGTATTTATTTTTGTGCTACATCTGCAAAAATGATTGTGCAAATGAAGACAAGAGTATAATTTATGAAAACGTCCTTGAACTTGAGACATTGGTGCTCGATCACGAAAAGTAATGAGGCACATGTGAAATCAGAAGAAGTTACGAATGAGTCCAAAAAAAAAAGACCAAATTACATGACCGCCAGAAAACAGCGGTCACTGGAAGCAGATTCCACTACCCGAAACGGAATCCCGATAAGTAAAAGTAGTAAGCCAATGTAACAGCGTCAAAGTAGAAAAATGGTAAAAAAACTGAAAAAGCTAACGAATATCACAATTTACAGATCATTCCTCTACCAGAATTTAAAAACCAGCCCTGATGTCTACCGTTCACGGTCCATTGTCATCATTTTTAGTCGGAAAAATTGAAATTCCAGTAATATTTCTGCGATTTTATACGTGAACTTAACCAGTCCTCACATTTCCGATTTTTACGCACAACAACAGCAATGCGCTTGCAACTCTGAGGTCTTTGCCAAGTCTTTAGATAGCATAAATTTTACCTGACGCGGGGGCTGAGGTAACATGGCCTTATTGCGTTATCAGAGAAGGGGGAAGGTGTGACGGAAACCACAACCTTGGTGCATGTCCAGTAAAGGAGAGTCATTTACAACTACTCAACTACTACAATGTGGTTAATGTCACACCCTCTCTTGTCACACCGTGAACTTTACACCGACCGTCAACGACTGATAATCCAGAGATGCATAAACTGAATGTTCAACGACTCATTGCAAATTGGTAATGGAGTGGAGGGACAGGTGTGAAGGCATTGCTAATTACGCCTATAAAATTTTTTTCGTGATTTTCTTTAGATTTCTATTCATTTTCATTTGTTCATATGGGCACTTTTAATTGTGATTATGTAACATTCTACTGTAGTTTTTAAATGTAAAGATGTAATTGTGATTATTTCGTTTGCCAATGGATAAATATGTTTCTTGCTTTGTACCTGTGGTAAAGTTTGTAAAGTCCTCTTTTGGAATATTATTAATTGCGAAAAATGCAGTCAATAACATTTATAAAGGTTTATGTAATTTACGATAACGATATAACATCTATAGACAGGGGACAGCGATAGTGATATCGAGAGTTGAAAGGTTGTTGTGTAGTAGAGGGGATGGTGGATGGCGTGTCTGTGAAGCGTGCGCAGGAAAAATAGTACTGTGTTCCATGAAAAGCATACGTAATTGTATGGACAGTGATACCGAACTATCAGATCGTTAATTCTCTTTACCACTGCGGTATGTAATGCCATCGCCAGCGAGCTTTAAGAGCAAATAAACCGGCCTGTGAAAGTGCCGCTAACATTACTTTGTTGTGGCCGACACTAACTGTGCCTTTATTCGAATGAACTTTGCTGGTATTGGTTTTGGGTGGTGGAACTGTTGTATATCACATTCTATCAAGCCATGAAAGTGAAGACTAATTAACTGTGCAATATAAATGGCTTTCAGTGACGTTGTCGAAGTTTGAAATGCAAGAACAGAGTGGACATTGTTAACAGTGTGCTTCACATACATGAACAATTCTATGAACTGTGTATTTGTGGCTAAGACTATATGAATGTGACGAACCGTGTAATTATGGACTATAGCGTCACGGACAGTGCATAAAGTGTTAAAACGAGAAATGTCTACGTCATGTACTTTGAAAGAGAGGACATGTCAACAACGTTCGTATACTGGCGTCTTGTGGTTTGTTAATCACCACGGGGTTAATGATACAGCTGTGCCGGAACTTTATTTGCGTTTCGCCGGAGAAGATTAACCAGCGGAATTGCCTGTATCCTGGTCTCATCATCGTAACCCGCCGACATCGTGCTGCCCAACGCAACGCTTCGTATGCAACAAAAAGTTAAAGGGATTTCGCTGAACGCTATCCCCTGACCTAGAAACTTTCTTTCTCTATTAAAAGTATAAGAATTACAGACTTTGTTTAATTAAATTCTTTGTTTAGTTTGTTTGCTTTCTGCTAACGAAAATAAAATTACAATCAGTGAATTAAAAGTTGCCTGGTAGTCATTGTTGAAACACCAGTAAATGTAAACTTCTTCCTCTCATTAGGACTAATTCTCCTTGAATGTCAAAATTATTGTAGTTATTTTATGTAGTTTTATGTATTGTTATGAGACTAGATATATGACAGTAACTAATAAGAGTCTTTTGTCGCGAAATATGGCTTCGCGCGAAAATTATGGCGACTGCCATTATTGCTTGCGTTCTGACCAATAATGTAAAAGCTGCTATTCCCGTATTGGTGCTTTTCCTGACGTGAGCGGGAATTATAAATGTCAGCTGTCAAATCACGTAGTGACTCTTTACCCAGTAATAAAAGTTTTTTGATATTGTATTGCTACGAGTCGTAGTATTAAGAGACACTGGTTATACTCAAAAGTGGGTAGATGTGTGGTGAAACCCCCCAGTGTCCATGTGATTGTTAACAGTATTGTGTGTGATTCAAGAAATTTTGTCACTTTTTCTAATTCCTTTGAAGTTTCAGAGAATATATACACAATTTTGTCGGTTCAGGTTAATTTCAGAGCAGTTTCTCGTGAATATTAGAGTTTTCAGTTCATGAACAAAGTGGGATCGTGACCAGTTGAGAAGTATAACAAAGAGTGTGGTTTTCCAACTAGAATTTTGGATGACTTCACAGTTCACATTTTGATAACTGTTTTTCCTGAGGCTTGAGGTCATCACACAGGGAAGGATAAGGAGAGAGGGAACTGCTCCACTATGCTGAAAATACAAAGTTTAAGTCATATGAATAATATTGTTACATCAGTTTTAAACAATTACTTTTTTACGCTGATGTGCAAAACTTAAAAAAAAGTAGCTTTCACAAGATTTGTCACCGTCAAGTAATATTAATCGATGGAACTTGGACCATTCATAGAAACAACTACTGTAGCTTAGTGCAAAACGTAACTTAAGGAATTACGTAATGAGACTAAAAGATATTACACATGTATTCAAAGACAATAATTACTCAGAAGTCACCGTGTTTTATAATGGTCCCTTGGAAATTACAATAGTTGGGACCTAGTAGTACGTTAATAGAGTGTGTGATCACTACAGATAACAATGCATGCTCTACAACGTGCTTCCATGCTGGTCACAAGGTTTGTAAGGAGTTATTCTTGTAAGGCTTTCCATCTCTCCATATCGCAGTTAACGACTGGTGGATGCCCGATAGTACATGTAGACATATTTAATCCAACCCATTACACACCTGCTCGATAGCATTTACGTCGAGTTATTGTTCAAATGTGTGTGAATTCCTAAGGGACCAAACTGCTGAGGTCATCGGTCCCTAGACTTACACACTATTTAAACTAACTTATGCTAAGAACAACACACACACCCATGCCAAAGGGAGGACTCGAGCCTGCGGCGGGAGGATCGGGGTATTAAGGCAGGCCAGTCCATTCGCCGAAAATACAAAAAACAATGGAAAATTGTACTGAAATGCAGGAGGATCTGCAACGAATAGACGCATTGTGCAGGGAATGGCAATTCAATCTCAATGTAGACAAGTGTAATGTGCTGCGAATTCATAGAAAGAAAGATCCTTTATCATTTAGCTACAATATAGCAGGTCAGCAACTGGAAGCAGTTAATTCCGTAAATTATCTTGGAGTAGGCATTAGCAGTGATTTAAAATGGAATGATCATATAATTTTGATCGTCGGTAAAGCAGATGCCAGACTGAGATTCATTGGAAGAATCCTAACGAAATGCAATCCGAAAACAAAGGAAGTAGGTTACAGTACGCTTGTTCACCCACTTCTTGAATACTTCTCAGCAGTGTGGGATCCGTACCAGATAGGGTTGATAGAAGAGATAGAGAAGATCAAACGGAGAGCAGCGCGCTTCGTCACAGGACCATTTAGTAATCACGAAAGCGTTACGGAGATGATAGATAAACTCCAGTGGAAGACTCTGCAGGAGAGACGCTCAGTAGCTCGGTGCGGGCTTTTGTTGAAGTTTCGAGAACATACCTTCACCGAGGAGTCAAGCAGTATATTGCTCCATCCTACGTATATCTCGCGAAGAGACCATGAGGAAAAAATCAGAGAGATTAGAGCCCACACAGAGGCATACCGACAATCTTTCTTTCCACGAACAATACGAGACTGGAATAGAAGGTAGAACCGATAGAGGTACTCAAAGTACCCTCCGCCACACACCGTCAGGTGGCTTGCGGAGTACGGATGTAGATGTAGAATCCTCTTGTTCCAAGAAGTGAAGTCAGTTCAGAATGCACCCCTGAAAAGTCAAACATGAGGGAGGAGTGGAGTGTCACAGTAATGTTGCCCAGCGTGTGTACCACATCAAAGATTTGTAGGTCAGTGCCGCCACACAACATTATGACTCCCCACACAGTAACACCAGGACCACCAAAGGGCATGTTCGACAATGTTCCTCTGGGCGTTACGTTTTCCCACCTTTAACCAACTGAGGGAACTCCCTCAATCGCTACTCAGACTGAATGTGTTCTCTTCCGAGGAGATCACGCGACCCTACTCTTCGTTGGTCCAGTCCCTATGCACTTGGAACCATCGGAAAGGTGCCACCGACGTTCAGGTGTCGACGGAACACAACGTACTGGTTGTTCTGCTGCTCTGTTAAATGTGGTTGCACTTGCACCCTTTGTTTGACGTGGATTCCTTCTTGTTTCACAATATAGCGGTCATCCGATCATGCAGCTGACAGTGATCAACCACGTCCTGTCCTTCGGGCAGCAATGCTCTTAGTCCGGAACGCTCCCCATGTGCACGAAACAATGCAGTGAGCAATACCAAATTCCTTGGCGGCAGTCGCCACACTTCCTCCATCTTCCAGTTTCCGATAATTCTTGTCCTTGTGAAGTCATCCATATGTTGTCTCTGGGTCATGCTGTGATACGAAAACCATCACAATGTACTGAAACTGGTCGGGGACTGAAATGCACTGCCATTCCCGTTCCTTCAACTGCCTCATGTTTGGAGCTACAGTCAAGTTGAACTCATGCCATGTGATGTCCACTGTTCTGTGCACGACTGTAAGACCTCTCTTAACATAATCCCGCGCTTCATTCGTTTCCACCGTGTAGTCAATACGTTATATTACTTTATCTGGCTCATCACTTTGGTTTGCAGACAAGTGTGTTATAATGGTTCTCCGTTTGATATCAGAAAGCTCACTGAGAATATTAATAATTAGTGTCATAGATAGGTATTTGCTTTCCTGGCTCTTAATGGTATCCCGTTGTCTGCATCTTTGAGAAATTTATGTGTGACCCCTATAGGTTTTAAAATGAAAAATCTTCCGTACGATAATGATATTACTTATAGAGCTAAGAATATAGTTGTTGTTCTTCTCTTGATCGTGATATTGTAAGGTATTACGCTGTAGAACAGTATCCTGCTTTCTACTCTTATGAGTATTTATATGAAACAAAAAATACAGAAAACGCAAAATGTACGTTTTTACCTCCTCCTGCATATGTCTCGTTAAAAGACCACGACGAGAAATTCAGATGGCGAGTAGAAAAAATTTGTTTGTTGTGTGTGTGTGGGGCGGGTGGGGGGTGGGGGGGGTGAGGATGGAGGGTTGTTGGGGACGGGGGGTTATTGAGGAAGGGGAGCCGAGAGGTCAATTTCCGTTCAAATGAAATTTTACGGAACTTACAATACAGGTTGAGTTCACAAACATGTTTGATAATCATAATCTGGAGTACACTGTGGTGATATTTTTGGTGACGTTTTTGTGAGTATAACTCATTTATATGTTCTACAGTAATCGGTTATCATTATTTACATGTTTATGAACTAAGTTTTATGAAGTAAGGCCGCTTCATATACGTTGATTTTCAGGTACGTGAAGATGATCTGAAAGTCCGAAACTGGTTGTAAAAGTCAAAGCAATTCACTTAGCAGATGTCAGACTGTCAGTACATTATGACTTTAAAGCACTTATTAGTCAGGTACATTTTCATAACAATTATAGGAATTGTCATCATCGTCATCGTCAGCGTCATTGTTAACGGGTTTTTCTTTGACAATGAAATGCTTCATGTTGTCATACGGCCAAGTTAACAGATAATGTTGCATCTTCTTTCAGGAACAATCTTCAGGTAGAGGTTCATCTTAGGAACTGGAGTAGTATTCTAAAACTAGAATGGGAGCTTGAAATAAGAAGTAAATGTTGCTGGTTAGCGTGATAGGACAGCTTACTAAATATTCTGGAAGACATTGATATTATCACATATATGATGAAACATCTTGACTATTTTCATGACAATACGTTTCTTTGTCCTGCTAGCAATATATATATATATATATATATATATATATATATATATATATATATGTTTCTGTGATGGACAACAAAAAATAATCTCCACATATACAGCAACTACCACTTACAGCTACCTATGTTAAAAAAAAATACATGTTATTCTGATAACGAAACACTCTCATGGCATACGCTAGGGAACGTTACGTATAAGGCAGTTCACATTGCAATGAATTGAAAAAATAAAAAATGACGTACGTACAGAACACTGCTGCATACACTGTGAGCAATCCACTTAGCAGACACTTGTATTTTGCAGCACAAATACCACACACGATGGGCAACACTCGAAACTAATTCGATGAAATAAACTACTGCCAACAAGGAGCTTATATAATATAATTAAGTACTACAGCTACATCTACATGATCATTCTGCAATTCAAAATTAGTATCCTCGCGGATAGTTCAAATGTGTCCGAAATCTTAAGGGACTTAACTGCTAAGGTCATCAGTCCCTAAACTTACACACTACTTAACCTAAATTAACCTAAGGACAAACACACACACCCATGCCCGAGGGAGGACTCGAACCTCCGCCGGGACCAGCCGCACAGTCCACGACTGCAGCGCCATAGACCGCACGGCTAATCCCGCGTGGCTCGGATAGTTCATTTGACCGCTTTTACACTATTTCTCTACGTTCCAGTCTCTAACAGCGGGCGGAGATTATGAACTCTTCCATTACGAGCTCTGTTTTCTCTTATGATGATTATTTCTCCGTATGTAGGCGGGCGTGAACAAAATATTTCCGCAGTCGGAGGAGAATGTTTGACATATTACCTTTTTTATTTGTCATGTACAGTTATTTATTTATTGTACTGTTTTACCGCGTACCCGTATATTGTCTAGTAAATGTTATACGCGGGCGTGCTGAAAAGTAATGCCTCTGAATATTTTATGTGAAAACTCTTCAATTTTTAAAAATAGGACCAAACTTTGTTAACATCCTACAGTTTTATTGTTGATGTCGACATTTTTTTTTCAACATAGTGACTCTGGCGACGAACACATTTCTCCCGACGAGAGATCAGTTTGTTGATATCGTCACTGCAGAATGAAAGCGAAGTCTTCGAAGGTGTTCTTTGAGTTTTGGAATCAGATGAAAATTGGATGGGGCTACGTCTGCATGGAGGAAGTCGGTGACAGTGACCCCAAGCCGTCGGATTGTTGCAGACGTCGCTGAGCCCACGTGTGGTCTGGAATTGTCCCCTTAAAGGAGAGGGTGCTTCATGTGTGGGCGAACTCTTCGATTTCGTGCTTTCGGTTTTCTGAGGGTCTGTTTCTCACCAACCGACATAGTTACGTTACACACGAAATAACTCGGAGCCTACTAGAGGCTAGGGCTGAAACTTGTGTCAACGAAGCGCGAAAGTCGATCTAGTATCATCCAAGTTGGTTGGTAATATGCATGTCGTTTACTACCTCAACCGGTATTGAGAACAGAATAAGAAATTCGGAGGTATTACTTTCCATCACAGCCTTGAATGTATTATTCCAAAGCCCCAAATTTATAAATTTAATCATTTGTTCTTATTTGGATGTTTGCATATCGACTTACTAGTTGTACTATTTGTGTGTGTTAAGATTTTCCTTAACTAAAGGCGAAATTTTGTGACCAGGAGAGCTTATTCCATTTGAGAACCTATACTTGAAGCCTCTGATTCGACATTTTGTGTATTTTGTTTCTCAGTGCAGCAGAAATGCTATAATTCTTGTGTTGACTTATCATCGTGAGACAAGTCGTAACTCTATAAGTTTTTAAAATAATTATTTGAAGTCTGTTTCTTTCTTTCTTTGGGCCTTGTCACGCTTCAACGGGGGGGTCGATCTTGTTATTACGGATTTGGCAGTGTTAGTTAAGAGGGGCGGCTGGATGCTCTTCCTGCTGCCAACACGAACCCTTCAAGGACAGAAGTAGTGCACCCCAGCTGTCTGCATCTAGTGGAAGATATGAAATAGTGCTAACGTCTGCAAAATCTGTGAGTCGTGTATTATCCTTAGGATAATTTAGGTTAAGTAGTGTGTAGTGGGATGTAGAAAACCGCCTAAAAACTACGTCCAGGCTGGCTGGCATACCGGTCCCTGTTAGCAATCTCCCGGGCGCATTCGATCTGGGGCCGGTGCGCCTACCTGAGTCCAGGAAGCAGCGCATTAGCGCTCTCGGCTACCCTGGCGGGTAATTATTTGAAGTGTCATTTGTATATTTTTAGAAATGATTACTAGTTTCGACCAGTTAACGATGATGTTCAGATATGATGTCATGAGTGTGAAAAAATTAATTTTTCGCAACCTGGAATTAATCGCATCCGAGGAAGGTCATTAATGCTAGAAACTACTATTAATCTATGAGATTTTCCAACAGAGATTATTATAATGAATAATTAAAACATTTTAATTCATGTTTTGGAACACCTGTGTCGCGGACTTCCAGCAGGTTATCATTGTCGTATCATTTTATAATGTTTAACGAGACTTTCATCTGCTCATATTTAAGTCTAGGTAGTCTGTGTATTTCATTGACTTGTCCTTCCCTGACCTTATTTTATGCTACCGAGTGAAAATCATCCATGATTTCGCAGATAACTGACTGTCACACCTCACTTTTCAATCTCTCTGAACACTACAAATATTAAACACTAGGGATAATAGAGTTACAAGCATTGTTATACACTTTTTTCCCTCTCGTTCCTCCGCCTGATTTATTCAACTGTATTCTGTAGCTTAGTACAAATGATTCGACTTTCTCTGCTTCATTATTAGATTGATTTCTTTTGAATATACAGTTCTCTTTTTGGATTTTGCTACATTATTAATATTATGTAGATCATATAAATTAAGATACATGTTGTCGAATTTCATTGTCAACATTATAATCGGATTTCTAGACATCTTTCATTTCTCATCGGTAAAAAGCATTCTTCCGACCACTGTTGCTTTAATTTACATTTTCGCTTGTATTGTTTCCTTTTGCAAGTTCAAAATATGTCACATTAATAATGTGAAAGTACTCAGGCACATTAAATCACTCTTTCTTTAGCACAGTAACATTCTCTTTCAGAATCTGATGATCCGTCTCTTTCTTCTGAATTTTCAACACCATAATTAAATAATTTCATTTTTTAGTGGTGTCACCCTCCCTCGCATGACACCTCATTTATTTATTGTTCGATACTTACCTTCTTACCTGTTTTACTACATTATGATCCGAATTCTCAACTCGGTATGTTCTTGTATTCAGACCGAAATATTCTTACTTCTCTACCTTTTACAGATATGTATACTTTGTCTGCAGTTTTTTAACAAAATGTTAGATGTCATCAAGTGGTGTTTTCTACAGACCATGAAAGAATTTATATCATCTCATTTAGTTCGTCGAATGAACGCCCTCCCACAACTATACCATTATTTTCTTCCCATACTACAGTACTCCGACTTTAGATGACTTATTCTGTAAGTTACTACTCACGTATTTTGTCCTCCTTGATGATTGCTAATTATGTGAGATGCGATTCTAGGTGAGAAGTACGTATGATGATTCGGTTTAAGTTACATGTTGCGTAATTCTGTCACTACATTGTTGGTAACAAATGTCTGTATACCCCTTTACTACTAGTGACCGTTTCAATTTCTGGAGTGATATTTCTGA
Source organism: Schistocerca serialis cubense (assembly GCF_023864345.2). NCBI lineage: Eukaryota > Metazoa > Arthropoda > Insecta > Orthoptera > Acrididae > Schistocerca > Schistocerca serialis. The sequence continues at coordinate 1,083,486,981 of NC_064639.1, forward strand.
CGAAGCTCCTGGAAACATAGAGACAGGACATCGAAAACTAAATATCGATATTCGATATATCGGAATCCAACTCACTAAATATAGACATCGGCTATTATTCGAATGAAAAATGTCGTTGTTTCGATATATCGTTGCAAAGAAATTTAGTTTTAAAATTCACTTTAATTGTGCCCTCACGTTTATTTACAAACTATGGGGAGTGGGTTTTATGAATTAATAAAAAATTTAGGAAAAGCGAATTAAATTATACATTATTTTACATATAAACTGAGAACTTTTAGGAAAAAGAAAAATTTTATACTACACCATATGAAGAAACAGACAGAAGAATATCACTCAAAATACAGATAATGTAAATGAAAGAATTATCTGTTTCAAAACTTATTTTCTAAACAATATAAAGAATATTTTTTGGCATGTTGTGTTTTTAATCTACTTCCTCGAGCATAAATCATTTCACCAGCTTTTAAAAACAGTATTTCTGCTGAAATTAAAGTCCAGATAACAGATAAATAAATCCCAGCTACCTGATACAAACTGGAGCTATGTTGAGAAATTTCCATCCATATTGTGAATGACTAATCTCCTAACGGTCCAGTGGATGGTATTAGTAAGTACATTGATAATTCTGGAGAAATCTAAAGTTGAAACTTCCTGGCAGTTTTAAAACTGTATGCCGGACGGAGACTCGAACTCGGGACCTTTGCAAGTGCTCTACCAACTGAGCTACCCAAGCACGACTCACGCCCCTTCCTCACAGCTAGGTATTTAACTGAATTTACTGCCTTTCGTTCCAGAAACGTTAGCCCCATACCAGGAGCCGTCACATACAATTCTTCATACGTAGAAATGACTTTCTTAGCAGTGAAAATGCTGAAATATATCTCTCATAACGATGAAATTTTAACCAGTATATGCCACGGACATGGAAAAACTGGAATGTCAGTTTGGCAGATTTAGATCAAGGCGTTTCTGATGTAACAGCTTCCATTTTCGTGAGTGTAATTTGTTTTCAATTGCTGTTCACAAAGGTCTGGGTGCAACAAAACTTTACATGTTCACACTTGTGATATGTCTATGTAGGTAACAACCTTGCTGTTTCATCAGCAGATCCTTAATATAGCCATTAGATTCCATACCTGTTCTGCATACGGTTGATTCGTGTTGAAGATTATTTGTTGTCTGCCAAACAGACGTCCCATCGATCTTAGCTACTGGTTTAACTGTGTAGCTCAGTAACTATTGTTGCAAATCCCAATATGCGATGAAGAAAGTGGGTGTGTATAAGGAGCACGTGCGACTCTAAACGTCACTTTTTCCGTGTAAATCTTGGTTTCCTTCAAATACAACTTACGTCTTTTAGATCGCTTTAATGGTGTGATTTTACTTGGCAACGAATTCAGTTTGGCATCAGTTGTGACAAGTGTCTCTCTAGTTAAGTACTTCAGAAATAGTTTCGATAATTAATGGATACATAGCTCTGTTCAACACCATGAAACAAAACGTAACCTGAATTTAAGTTTTCCGAGAAATGAACAGAAAGGCCAAAGCTGCTTTTTCTGTCAAGAAATAAAATTGTACACTAAACTGTCTAAGGAGATTACGGTGTAAAAACAAACTTGTTTAAAAAAGCAGTTAAAAAGTACCTCCTAAGCACTGTGTTCTCTACAGTGAATGAATACGTACTAGATAACGCGAAGTAGGCGTTCAGCACAGCAAATAGTAATGGTAAACCGTCTCTGTCATTCAAAACCACATTATGTTTTCTTTTTATGTTCTAACAAAAGAACTCAGCCTAAAGAGGATAATTCAGATATTCACTTTCTGAACTCGACGTCTCAGCCGTTATGGAGGGATGCTGACTCAATTCGTCTCATCCTTGTCAAACTATATCTGTAAATATTTAATTGCCTTTACATAGCTTATCCGTTTTTGTTCTTAAACTATAATACCACGACATACCTTATAACTTTCTCAAAATGATCCATGGATGCATGACATTACTACTGCTACTACTACCATTACTACTACTGCTGTTGCAGCTTCTGGGCACAATTGACATAGGTTAGTGTGAGAATGAAAAATAAGAAATTGGTCCATTAATTTCTGGCAATGATCGTGTGATAAACGTCAAATTGAGATGTTAAAAGTTATACAGAAACATTCTTTGGGTTGTCGATGATAATGTCAAAACGTGTTTAATTGATATTCGTCGTAGTTTTGCCCTGTGCTGCACAAGTTCATTCATATGCGACTTGTAATGCAATGTAATTTTTTTTTCCTTAGATCGGTTTTACTGTTTTTATTTTTCTATTTTTTTAAGGAGAGATCGGTTTTGCTGTATCATTTTTCACAAAGCCAGGAAGCCTGAACGTGGACAAGTGGTAAGGCAGCCTTCGCGGTGCTTATCAGATTGTAAATCTCAAGAGCTACTACACAAAGTACGCTACTACGGAGGTGAGTGAAGTACCTGGATTGTAGACACCCTGATAAGTTGCAAACGATTTAGTGGTCTACATCAGCATAGACTGTAATAGACCTATCATTTATAAGGCTACGACTGACGACCGAACTGCTCCTGCAGTGTGGTGTTGTGTTAAATTCCATGTGTACCATTAGGTATCGCCTTATTTCGTCGCCGTAGTCGTCATGGTCTGTGCATTGTGTACACGCATTGTCTTGACGTAGGACGCCCCTCACAGGAAACAAAAATCGCGTCCCCTACAAGGGATATGCTCGTATAGCCGGCAGCGGGTCGCCTGACAAGAAATAAGAAATCGTCTTTTCCGATGAGTCACGTTTCACACTGGGCATACAGCGAGAAAGATTGCTTGACGTGCCATGAAAGTAAGCAGTGTCACCAGGGTCTGTCATCCGTTGTCGTACTGGACGAGCACCTGGTGTGCTGGCCTCGACATGCATTGGATACAACGGGAACCCCTTACCATTGTGAACTGCAGGTACTCTCGATAGTAGCATCTGTGGTATATTTATGTGCATCCACTCCACGAAGTGTAAGCCAAGAGGACAATCCACTCTCACAGGCTGCAAAGCATGGTACGCCCGCCTTTTTCCCACATAGCCAATTTACATGTATAATGATGCTTGTTGGACCTGTCTGGGATTTCATCACTCAGCGTCTTTTAGTTGTAGCACATTGTTTGAAATTTAACTTGTAAGGAATCTTCTTCCTCTTCGTCTTCTTCTTCTTCTTCTTCTTCTTCTTCCAAGGGATATCTCGTGTCTCCACGTAATCGATGTTTCATTTCGGATTTGCCATGTTAGTGGCGATGTTTAGCCACATGTCCTTCCAGACTGCACAACGTTCCACTTGGACGGAATCCTGTATCCCATCGGTCTGTGTCTGGCGCTTGCTCATGTTCAAGTCTAAGCACGTTTTCGAAATATTTGCATAATCGTGTATCTGAGGAGGGACGTGGGTACCAGTCCAGACGTGCCGGAAAGCCACGTCCAGGCTCATACGGTCCTCGTCATTAATCCGCCAGTGCGTCAAATCGTGTCCCGAAAGCGGGCGCCTCAGCGCGTTCCGCTATCCGAACAGGTGTTTAACTTCTAAGTAATGCAGCCTGTTTACACTGAGGTAACAAAAGTTATGAGAAACCTCGTGATATCGTGTCGGACCTCCGTTTCCTCGGCATAGTGCAACAACTCCAACGACTTAACAAGTCGTTGGAAGTCCTCTGCAGAAATATTGAGCCATGCTGCTTCTACAGTCGTCCAAAATTACAAAAGTGTTGCCTGTGTAGGATTTCGGGCACAAACTAACCTACTGATTATGTCCAATAAATGTTTGTTGGGTGGTTAAGTCGTTCACTCGAATTGTCCAGAATGTGCTTCAAACCAATCGAGGCTGAAATTTGAAATTACTACTACAGTTATTCAATAAATTGTGGCCTGGTGACATGGCGCATTGTCATCCACAAAAAATTCCATTGACGTTTGGGAATATGAAGTCCATGAAATATGGTCTCCAAGTAGCCGAACATAACCATTTCCAGACAACTATCGGTTCAATTGGACCAGAGGACAGAGGTCTATTCTTTGTAAGCCTTGTCGACAACTTGGGGTAATGGCTACATGGTGTCTGCGCCACACTCGAACCTTACCAACAGCGCTTACCAACTGAAATTGGGACTCATCTGACCAGTCCATGGTTTCCTAGTAGTCTAGGGTCCAACCGATGTGGTCACGAACCCATCAGAGGCTCTCAGAGGTGCTGTAGGCGATATCGTGCTGTAAGCAAAGGCTCTCCCGTCGGTTTACTTTCTTTTTATTTATTCTTCTTGTACAATATTCACAGCCCGTAATGTAGTCTAACGACTTACTTGTAAATATTATATTCTTAGTTACTGATATGAAAAGGCTGGTATGACCAGTCTGCATCATGTAACTTCTTATTTCGTGTAAATGTATATGAGGTCCGTAAACTACTACTTTTCCATGCTTTGTTGTTACATGTTTCTGCAGGTTGCAAATATACAGACAAAGCATATTTCCTCTCATCTTCAATATGACCTGTATGAAGCTGCTTGAATCGCAGTGCGGCTGTTATGGTGTCTGTTATATATTTCTGATTAGTGATGACTCACAATTGGTCACGTTCATGAAGTGTAATGTTTAGTTGAAGCACAGCGCAGTGTTCTCTTCCAGATACCTCCAGTGACTATCCTCTGATTCAAAACGATCTCGCACACTGATGTTATGCACATATTAAAGGATGGTTGACGTGCTTTCACTGAACTCCTTCCCCAGGTAATCCATGCCAGAGGTTGGCTTATACTGTGACCTGACTCAGCTCTGCAGTCCCTTCTCCTTGTTCTCCTTTGCTTGTTCCCGTTTCTGCGCAAGGCCGACATTGTTGTATGGGTTTTGGCAATGTCATTGTCAGTTGGTGGATAGATATCCTTCCTGGCGCTACCACTCCCCCGTGACGGAGTGCGAGAACGTGTTCTAAATGTTTGCATGGCGTGTATCTGAAGTGGAATGTGGATAAAAGCCCGGATTTTACCTAGCTGGATGTGGAGAACCGCCTATAAACCATATCCAGGCTGGCCAGCTTAGCCGTCCTCCTCGTTAATCCTCGAGGCGAATTAGGTCTGGAGCGAGTTCGCCTCCCCGAATTCCAGAAGCGGCGCGTTAACGTGACTTCTTTTTTGCCAGACCGGGATTCGAACCCGGGCTCTCCTGCTTACTTTTTTTAATAAAGAAGGAAGTCTTCCTTGTAGAGAACAAACAAACAAAAAATAAACGCTTACTACATGAGTAAAGAGTACCAGATACAATGATGAAACAATTAAAAATCTCTATTGTTTGAAAAAAAAAGACGATTTTCTTCATAAAATAAAATATTTCTTCAAAACGAAAATAAGTATACTTTTTCAGCACTACTTTTTTCTCTTTTTGACGTAAATGGTGTAATAAATAATAAACATAAATAGATTGTTTCAGTACAAAACAATAACGCAATATGTCGCTCTCTGTGGACGCATTTCTTGCCGACCCTGTTGTACCTCGGGCTATAGCTGGGCACGTCTTCACGTATGCTGGCGGATCCCCTCCATTGACCCGGTTCTTTCTTGCTCAGAATAATCGTATGTAGTAATTACATTCTCGTACCAGGTAAACTCCACATAGGTGGGGGACGAAGCAAGGCACTGTATACAAAATTTGCGTAATATGTTAGCTATCCCGGATTTTGCAAACTCAGTGACGTTCAGGCCCAAAAGCTTAGCATGTTCTTACCGGCCTCTCCGAGAGGTTAAAGTACAGTCAGACCCGGAATCCAAGTCACTGCGCTGTTCTTAGTTCGAAGTAGTACCCTGGTTCAGTTACTTTCGACAGCACCCTCAAGAGGAAGACGATCACATGTTGGACCAAACTCTACACTGTCTCTGAAGGCCTATGTATCAGGTGAAGTTCATCTGCATCTATAACTTTACACTGCGGGCATAGTGACGTATGTCTCATTTGAATTGTATGTAACCTGGAGCGTGTCACATATTTCCCTTTTACAACCTGGTACCACAGTGCGCACGTCCCCGTATCAGGGTGTACCAGGTGCACTATACGCATACTAGTGACCATGCCGTCTCTGTACGGCGTTAATCGGCCGTCTATGCGTTCGGCTATCCCGGCGGGTCTGACTCAGCTCTTTAGTACGAGCTTAGGTATTTAGTGTACCGGTACTTACCATTTGGTTCGTTTCACTAGCCTTATTAAGAAATCCAGGAAACTCGCTGCTCTGTAATCACTGCACGAAAAAGAAACCGTTTTGTTAAACTGTTCTCTTATTTTCCTCATGTTTCTTGAATTTATTTTCATTTCAGTGCGTTCATTTGCGATTCCTATCTACTCTCTGTGCTTTTCTACCAACATCTTCACTCCGAGTCGGAATTTATTTTAAAGTCTGTGAGTTCATTTTTTTGTTCGTTAGATACTGAAGTCACTGACGATCCTAGTATTTTTAGCATGTCCACTTTGTAGTAACGGTTATCGAACTTTATTTCTATATCCATTATCGTAACTTCGTGTCGATTGGCCATCAACACTTGAAATTAGTAGCTTCAAACATTTGCCTTAGGTTGGTGAAAGTTTATTCCTTCTCAATGATAGGCACACGATGTGGATTGATCCGTTTTTTATTTGCGTAAGATTTCGATTCTCTTGCCAGTTTTTATGTACAGCGCCAGGCAAGCACGACATTGGTTTCTCTTTCGGGAGAAAGAGGATTCAAATTCAACTCTAGTTATTCGTTCTTCTGAATTTCTTTAAAGGACTTCATGCGAATAGTGGGCTGGTTTCTGAAACAACTTGACTTCTTCGGGTATCCTCGACTAATTCGAACTGGAGCTCCGTCTCTAACAAGGTCGATGCCGCTGGAATTGCTTTGTTATAGCTTTGTTACGTATACGAACTACAGAGATATTGTCCTCCACGTCTATGAGGGCTTAGTAGTTGTAGAAAAAAGAATATAACGAAGGAATGATTCAGGTGAAGTCCGTGATGTGGTGCATAATATCGTATCTCAGTGTGTTACTGCACTCTCAATAAGCAAATGTACTAGTTATTAGTTCGCAGAATTGACAACTTTTGAGTAATGCACAAGCGCAAGGTAATTTAGGATAAATAGCTAGATATTCCTCTACGATGTCATATTTTCATAATTTCTAATCTTTATCGTATCTAGAAACCACCACACGTAAATTTGTTATTCGTCGCACGTAACAATGATTGATTTTCCGTCCTATTCTTGACGTCCTGTTTTCAGGTAGGATTCCACCTTAACAGACTTGCTTTCTATCACAGATACGCGTACTTTAATGTCTCTTGCGCTGCCACTGACAGAAACGTTCTTTACGTCATAATGCTAAATTTTACACCTGCGTTGAAAGTAGCTACTGCATTTATTGGGTTTCAAACTCACTAAGTTTTCATTGTGATGATCAATTATTTTCATATGTGACTCATCCTTGTCGCCTAACACTCTTTTATTTGTTGCTGAAGACTTTTTCATCTACGTACTGACGTGTTCTGCCTCGTAAAGAATATTATGAGATATTTTTTAGGTATGATAAAAGTGTTTTTATAGCTCTTTCATCTGTCTGAAAGCAAACAAATAGACTAATCTGGCCTCTTCTCTCCTCTCTCTCTCTACATATGTCTTTCTCTCCACCCTCTTCCTGCACCCCTCTGCCATCCACGTAACACCCTCAAAGACTCTGTTCAGTGCGACCGGGATGTAGTATGTGCGTACTGAGGGGTTGTGGTGTTAGTGATTCATTTATCACTATCATCGGCGATCAGACTGTGCTAAATAATTCTGTCTGAGCACCCTCTGTTTTGACTCTGCAGCCAGTAACTGTGCTGAGTTCAGAGGCGAACAGTGTTTAGAGTATTAATCTAAGGTACAACCATATCCCAGCGACGAGTACGTTCTCCCGCTGAATAACTTCAGCCATTTGAACTGGATCGCGTTGTGGGCCTGTGGAAAGCTGGATGGATGTTTCGACGGGTGCGTATACGTTGGACGATAGAAATCGGTGCTGTTTCACTGCTTTCAACGGTGGTGCGTAGAACATCCCCACATCTGTACACCCCGTCCTGGACGTTCGCATGGCACACTAGTTAAGTCAGGGTCGATGCACTGTTAGAGCAGCGGTGGCCGACTGAACACCATTCAGGGACAAAATCTGGGAACTCAATGCTCCTTCTGAATCAACAGGGACCGCTGGGGACGGTTTGCATGCAGCGGGAGTAATATCACATGTGCTTCTGGCCCGACTACCAGTGACACCACGACACTGCTAAGCGGAGCTACCCTAGTGTCGTGAAAAAGTTGACTGGTGAGCGGCGTAGCGCTCCGTTGTCTCCAGTGATGTGAGTAGGCTCTGTTCTTATGCAACTGATGGGCGTATGGGTGTACTGCGTAGGCCTATTCCAGAGTGCGTTCGCCCACAACACACTGGTCCCACCTACATCTACATCTAAATCTACATTTATACTCCACAAGTCACCCAACGGTGTGTGGCGGAGGGCACTTTACGTGCCACCGTCATTACCTCCCTCTCCTGTTCCAGTCGCGTATGGTTCGCGGGAAGAACGACTGCCTGAAAGCCTCCGTGCGCGCTCGAAACTCTCTCATTTGACATTCGTGATCTCCTGGGGAGGAATAAGTAGGGGGAAGCAATATATTCGATACCTCATCCAAAAATGCACCCTCTCGAAACCTGGACAGCAAGCTACACCGCGATGCAGAGCGTCTCTCTTGTAGAGTCAGCCACTTGAGTTTGCTACACATCTCCGTAACGCTATAACCCTGTGACGAAAAGCGCCGCTCTTCTTTGGATCTTCTCTACCTCCTCTGTCAACCCGACCTGGTACGGATCCCACACTGATGAGCAATACTCAAGTATAGGTCGAACGAGTGTTTTGTAAGCCACATCCTTTGTTGATGGACTACATTTTCTAAGGACTCTCACAATGAATCTCAAACTGGCACCTGCCTTACCAACAATTAATTTTATATGATCATTCCACTTCAAATCATTCCGTACGCATACTCCCAGATATTGTACGGAAGTAATTGCTACCAGTGTTCGTTCCGCTATCATATAATCATAGAATAAAGGATCCTTCTTTCTATGTATTCGGAGTACATTACATTTGTCTATGTTAAGGGTCAGTTGCCACTCCCTGCACCAAGTGCATATCCGCTGCAGATCTTCCTGCTTTTAGCTGTATGTTACAGCATCATCCGCGAAAGGCCGCATGGAAATTCCGACACTATCTACTAGGTCATTTCTATATATTGTGAAAAGCAATGGTCCCATAACACTCCCCTGTGGCAGGTTAGAGGTTACTTTCACGTCTATAGATGTCTCTCCATTGAGAACAACTTGTTGTGTTGTGTTTGCTAAAAACTCTTCAATCCAGCCACACAGCTGGTCTGATATTCCGTACGCTCTTACTTTGTTTTTTTCAGGCGACAGTGCGCAACTGTATCGAACGCCTTCCGGAAGTCAAGGAAAATGGCATCTACCTGGGAGCCTGTATCTAGTATTTTCTGGGTCTCGTGAACAAATAAAGCGAGTTGGGTCTCACACGATCGCTGTTTCCGGAATCCATGTTGATTCCAACAGAGTAGATTCTGGGTTTCCAGAAATGACATGATACGCGAGCAAAAAACATGTTCTAAAATTCTACAACAGATCGATGTCAGAGATATAGGAATACAGTTTTGCGCATCTGCTCGACGACCCTTCTTGAAAAGCCGAACTACCTGCGTTCTTTCCAATCATTTGAAACCTTCCGTTCCTGTAGAGAGTTGCAGTACACGGCTTACGCGTACTCTGCGTAGAATCGAACTGGTATCCCGTCAGGTGCAGTGGACTTTCCTCTGTTGAGTGATTCCAGTTTCTTTTCTATTCTTTGGCCACTTATTTCGGTGTCAGCCATTTTTTCGTTCGTGCGAGGATTTAGAGAAGAAACTGCATTGCTGTCTTCGTCTGTGAAACAGCTTTGGAAAAAGGTGTTTAGTATTTCAGCTTTGCGCGTGTCATCCTCTATTTCAATGCCATTATCATCCCAGAGTGTCTGGATATGCTTTTTCAATCCACTTACTGATTTAACGTAAGATCAGAACTTCCTAGGATTTTCTGTCAAGTCGGTACATAGAATTTTACTTTCGAATTCACTGAACGCTTCACGCATAGCCCTCCTTACGCTAACTTTGACACTGATTAGCTTCTGTTTGTCTGAGAGGTTTTGGCTGCGTTTAAATTTGCAGTGAAGCTCTCTTTGCTTTCGCAGTAGTTTCCTAACTTTGTTGTTGAACCACGGTGGGTTTTTCCCGTCCCTCACAGTTTTACTCGGCACGTACCTGTCTAAAACGCGTTTTACGATTGCCTTGAACACTCAACATTGTCAGTGTCGGAACAGAAATTTTCGTTTTGATCTGTTAGGTAGTCTGAAATCTGCCTCCTATTAATCTTGCTAAACAGATAAACCTCCTTCCGTTTTTTTTTATTCCTATTTACTTCCATATTCAGGGATGCTGCAACGGCCTTATGATCGCTGATTCCCTGTTCTGCGCTTACTGTGTTGAAAAATTCGGGTCTGTTTGTTATCAGTAGGTCCAAGATGTTACCTCCACGAGTCGGTTCTCTGTTTAATTGCTCTAGGTAGTTTTCGGATAGGCTTTATAGTGTTGGAAGCCACCAGTTACAACTCGCGCTTGCATTTGGGATCTCTGCAGGGTAGAGTAAACAGCGTCCGCTTCATTGCACAGGCTGCTCTCCCAATGCTATCACTAGAAAGGTAATGTGTATTTTCAGCAGAACAGCCCACGTCCGCCCCTACGTGGCGTCCGACAAGCGTCCTGGCCAGCAAGACTGTCAGATCTGTCACCAATTGAACAGCACGTATGGGACATGAAGCGGGAACTTTCTCCAGGGCCACAAAAAGTGCAAGACGCTTGGAACAATCTAGCGCTGGATGCCATTCGACACCTTTATACCCATTTTTTGGAAGAACAGACACCTGCGTTGCCACCGGAGGCGTGGAAGTTGGAGGGGGGGGGGGGGGAGGAGGGGGGACATTCTGTAGTGATACGACTGCTGGGGCAGCTTTTACTTCACCACGTGTGTTTCATTAGGTTGCTATTTATCATTAGCTTCTACAATCTACGATGATGACCTGTGACCTCACTTGTCAATAAAATGACGTGGCCCCTGAGGATGTGGCATTTTTTTCCGACGGTGTGTATACGTCTTCTTTCGTATATACGTCTTCTTTCGATTCTTCCGGTAGCTGCTTCCTTCAATCCAATTCTCCTTATCATTTCCTCATATTTGTGATTCATTGTAAGCACGACGTCATAACATGTCTTTGCCTGTCATATGTGTTCTCCTAAAGTGTGTGTTTTGAAGGCCTATATTTGGAGGGTGATTACAAATAACCCAAATTGGAACGATCAAATAGCTAATATTGTGGGTAGAGCAAACCAAAGACTTTGATTTATTGGCAGAACACTTAGAAGGTGCAACAGGTCTACCAAAGAGACTGCTTACACCACGCTTCTCCGCCCTATTCTGGAGTACTGATGTGCTTTGTGGGATCCGCATGAGATGGGACTGACGGATGGCATCGAAAAAGTACAAAGAAGGGAGGCTCGTTTTGCATTATCGCGAAATAGGGGAGATAGTGTCACAGACATGATACGTGAATTGGAGTGGCAATCATTAAAACAAAGACGTTTTTCGTTGCGACGGGATGTTCTCATGAAATTTCAATCACCAGTTTTCTCCTCCGATTGCGAAAACATTCTGTTGGCACCCACCTACATAGGGAGAAATGATCATCACGATAAAATAAGAGAAATCAGGGCTCGCACGGAAAAATTTTAGTGCTCGTTTTTTCTTGCGTGCCGTTCGAGAGTGGAACGGTAGAGAGACAGCATGAAGGTGGTTCATTGAACTTTATTGTGAGTAGCAGATTAATCACGTAGATGTAGATGTAGATGTAGATAAGGAACTCAACTTCTGAATGCACAGTCATTGATAAAGTTCAGTAATTTATAAACTATTGCATTGTATCTGTGATTATATATGAAATATGATAATACTCAAATGCCCTCCTCGACTTTGGCCAGACAAACTTCGATAAAATTTTCCAAAACGTTTCTGAAATTACGGGATCACTTACGGCTGAGAGCTCTGGAAATGATCGTTGTTTGTTGACATACAAACGAGCTTCCAAATATCCCCATAGAAAGAAATCACTTTATGTCAGATCATAAGATTTGAGCAGCCAGTTCACATCAACGTTGCGAGAAATAATTCGGTCAGCGAACCTCTCGCATGATCAGTGCATAGTTCCAATCGATACGTGAAGGGCTGCGCTATCCTGTTGAAATCAAACTTCTTCAACATTCACAATATTCAGTTCAGACCACAAAAGCTGCCTTAACACATCGCGCTAGCGTTCGTCGTCCATTGTTTATGCGTTTCTCAACGCTGTCTTCGAAGGAGTACCCCACACTTAACGTGCTCATGCCAAATGCCTCACCACACAGCCACTCGTTGTGAATGTAACAGCTTCTCCATAACCACTCGATAGTTTTCTGTAGCACAGATCTTGCAGTTTTGCTCATTCACCATACTGTTCAACAGAAAGTAAGCCTCATCAGCGAACATTATTTCCTTAACGAGTCTGTTGTCCGTTCTTTGTTTCGCAAGCACTCAATGGACAAATCCTCGGCGTTTTTCGTGATCCTATGACTGCATTTCTTGTGTCGGTTGGAGTTTATATGCCCAAAGATGCAGATCTTCTTTCAGAAATTGATGCGCGCTGATTCCGGAAACTACCAGTTGTTGTGAAAGTCGACGAATAGATTTTACTGGACTTACAGCAGCTTTTATCGCTCATGATGGCGGTGTTCGTTTTTGCATAGCGGCTAACACGGAGACGCCCCGAGGATTTAACGTTTACTGAAATTTAGCAATCAGTCTCATCACAGTTGACATATTTAGAGCATTACGTTCACCAAACAATCAACGTAGTTTGCGAACAATTTCTGCACAATAATCACACATTTGTATTAAGTTTTCACTATGATAATACACTGTTCGGTCAGCGAACCTCTCGCATGATCAGTGCATAGTTCCAATCGATACGTGAAGGGCTGCGCTATCCTGTTGAAATCAAACTACAACAACAGGAAGTGCAAAATGGCTAAGCAGGGATGGCTAGAGGACAAATGTAAGGATGTAGAGGCCTATCTCACTAGGGGTAAGATAGATACTGCCTACAGGAAAATTAAAGAGACCTTTGGAGATAAGAGAACGACTTGTATGAATATCAAGAGCTCAGATGGAAACCCAGTTCTAAGCAAAGAAGGGAAAGCAGAAAGGTGGAAGGAGTATATAGAGGGTCTATACAAGGGCGATGTACTTGAGGACAATATTATGGAAATGGAAGAGGATGTAGATGAAGATGAAATGGGAGATACGATACTGCGTGAAGAGTTTGACAGAGCACTGAAAGACCTGAGTCGAAACAAGGCCCCCGGAGTAGACAATATTCCATTGGAACTACTGACGGCCGTGGGAGAGCCAGTCCTGACAAAACTCTACCATCTGGTGAGCAAGATGTATGAAACAGGCGAAATACCCTCAGACTTCAAGAAGAATATAATAATTCCAGTCCCAAAGAAAGCAGGTGTTGACAGATGTGAAAATTACCGAACTATCAGCTTAATAAGTCACAGCTGCAAAATACTAACACGAATTCTTTACAGACGAATGGAAAAACTAGTAGAAGCCAACCTCGGGGAAGATCAGTTTGGATTCCGTAGAAACACTGGAACACGTGAGGCAATACTGACCTTACGACTTATCTTAGAAGAAAGATTAAGGAAAGGCAAACCTACGTTTCTAGCATTTGTAGACTTAGAGAAAGCTTTTGACAATGTTGACTGGAATACTCTCTTTCAAATTCTAAAGGTGGCAGGGGTAAAATACAGGGAGCGAAAGGCTATTTACAATTTGTACAGAAACCAGATGGCAGTTATAAGAGTCGAGGGACATGAAAGGGAAGCAGTGCTTGGGAAGGGAGTAAGACAGGGTTGTAGCCTGTCCCCGATGTTGTTCAATCTGTATATTGAGCAAGCAGTAAAGGAAACAAAAGAAAAATTCGGAGTAGGTATTAAAATTCATGGAGAAGAAATAAAAACTTTGAGGTTCGCCGATGACATTGTAATTCTGTCAGAGACAGCAAAGGACTTGGAAGAGCAGTTGAATGGAATGGACAGTGTCTTGAAAGGAGGATATAAGATGAACATCAACAAAAGCAAAACAAGGATAATGGAATGTAGTCTAATTAAGTCGGGTGATGCTGAGGGAATTAGATTAGGAAATGAGGCACTTAAAGTAGTAAAGGAGTTTTGCTATTTGGGGAGCAAAATAACTGATGATGGTAGAAGTAGAGAGGATATAAAATGTAGGCTGGCAATGGCAAGGAAAGCGTTTCTGAAGAAGAGAAATTTGTTAACATCCAGTATTGATTTAAGTGTCAGGAAGTCATTTCTGAAAGTATTCGTATGGAGTGTAGCCATGTATGGAAGTGAAACATGGACGATAAATAGTTTGGACAAGAAGAGAATAGAAGCTTTCGAAATGTGGTGCTACAGAAGAATGCTGAAGATTAGATGGGTAGATCACATAACTAATGAGGAAGTATTGAATAGGATTGGGGAGAAGAGAAGTTTGTGGCACAACTTGACGAGAAGAAGGGATCGGTTGGTAGGACATGTTCTGAGGCATCAAGGGATCACCAATTTAGTATTGGAGGGCAGCGTGGAGGGTAAAAATCGTAGGGGGAGACCAAGAGATGAATACACTAAGCAGATTCAGAAGGATGTAGGTTGCAGTAGGTACTGGGAGATGAAAAAGCTTGCACAGGATAGAGTAGCATGGAGAGCTGCATCAAACCAGTCTCAGGACTGAAGACCACAACAACAACAACAATACACTGTTCCATCATGAAGTGCTCTATTACTAACAACAAAGAAAACAGATGACAATCGTGCAACTTACTGCTTAGTTACTAGGTCTGCTCCTAAACTACGAGAACGGAAATGTCAGGCATTTCAGAAGCTGCTTTCTTTGTGGAGCACCCTTCATATATTACTTATTTCAAGAATATTTCGTTTCCAGAGCTAAAGAATTTAATTTAGTTTTATGATAGGAAGCGTTAATGATAAGAAATATTCCTGTGTTAGAGTTCAGTAACAATTAGACTTTTTTAGATATTCTGTTCCTTTTTTTGTCTTTTTTTTGTTTCTCAGGATGTTTGGTTCAAATGGTTCAAATGGCTCTGAGAACTATGGGACTTAACATCTCAGGTCATCAGTCCCCTAGAACTTAGAACTACTTAAACCTAACTAACCTAAGGACATCACACACATCCATGCCCGAGGCAGGATTCGAACCTGCGACCGTAGCAGTCGCGCGGTTCCGGACTGAGCGCCTTAACAGGATGTTTGTAAGCAATTGAATATCTCTTGTTTATTCTCGTTGACTACAACATAAAGATTGTCTACGATGGCTCTATCGCATGCTGCTCCTCAATAAATGTGTATAAGATTTTTTCATAACGCTTTAACACAGACGAACTACTTACCTATATGCATGTACTGGAAATAGTTTTTCGAAATACAGTGTTACCCAATCTACTAAAGCAATTTTCTCGTATGTACTGATGATCTACAACGTATTGCAGGTTTCTTTTGATACGTAGAGATTAACTTATTTCATGAGTAACCAATTATCTGTAATGAATGTCTGGAGCAGCACGGAAACGCAAATCATGCAACTTGTGCTTCTGAGTATGGTTGTTCGCTAAAGTTTCCTACAATCTGCCGCATAAAGTTATCTGGCTGCTGCACAAAGCGATGCTATCTGCTTTACATAAACTGTAATTTTAATGGTTCCGCATAAGCACTGATATGGTTTTGAAAATGATAATGTTAATCCACACTGTCTAAATAACACACGAAAATATGGAAGTCTTTCCAGTTAAAATCCGTTCTGGATTATCGATTAAACTGATTTTTCTGCCATTCCACATTTTATTT
The DNA here is from genome assembly GCF_023864345.2 of Schistocerca serialis cubense. NCBI lineage: Eukaryota > Metazoa > Arthropoda > Insecta > Orthoptera > Acrididae > Schistocerca > Schistocerca serialis. Next base: position 1,083,503,134 of record NC_064639.1, read on the forward strand.
TTATTGCATTCTATCTTAGTAGATTCTATCCAATTTATCAGAGATATTTTATCAGTGTTTCTTTAGTTGAATGAAACAAAATCCTTAAACAGTTTGCATAGAGTTGACTGAAGCAGGAGAGGATTGAAGTCTTGGTCTGACTATTTTCCATGATTTCTCAAGTCACTTCGTCCAAATGCCACAAGGGTTCCTTAAAAATATCATGGTCAATTTCGTTCTTCATCCTCCTCTAAGTGAGTTTTGTTACAACTCTAATAAATTTCATTCAGGCGGCTCGTTAAAGATGGAAATATCTACCTACACAAAAAGTAAACAATGGTAGAAATGTAATGCATCATTATTCAACTCTTTATTTTGTTCTTATCTCCTAACTTTGTTCTTGCTGTTCCTTTCTACTTTTGATAGCGGTCGTTCGTGTTTAACATTCATTTTATAACACGAGATATTGACGGCGTTTACCAGGTTTTCTGCACCTAAAAGGTGTACAGCTCTCATTCCGGAAATAGGTGTAGCCAGATACGTGGTTCGTTGAATCATATATCTGGTAGCTCATTCGATCTTAGATTTAATGGCACCTGACAGTTTAAGAAATGCTTCTTCATATTTCTCATAATATTTAATCGTATGTACAGACGCAAGCTTCCTCTTAAAATTTTCAAACCATTTTTGTTAATATCAAAGGAAAAATACTGCCTGTGTTCGTTCTATTCGTGTCTGTTTAACATGTTAACCGATTTTAGAATTGTGTTTCATATCCCATCCTTACAGTCTCCACGCATCTTATCTTAGGTTTATTCACACAGACATAATAACATATTTTCAATTAACTGTTTCTTTTTTAAATGGTTTAAATTATTGTTAGGATCCGTTCAGTCACATATGGGGCAATCTTTGAGTATAGAGACGAAATGGCATCTCCTACCGTTGCTCCTTTTACGAACTTTCGCTGTACATACTGAATGTCAAATGGTTCAAATGGCTCTCAGCACTATGCGACTTAACTTCTGAGGTCATCAGTCGCCTAGAACTTAGAACTAATTAAACCTAACTAACCTAAGGACATCACACACATCCATGCCCGAGGCAGGATTCGAACCTACGACCGTAGCGGCCGCTCGGCTCCAGACTGCAGCGCCTAGAACCTCACGGCCACTACGGCCGGTTACTGAATGTCGTTCCGTAAATGTACAGCTTTTCCGTTACATTTATACTTATGTACCTGTTCAGCATTTGGTGAGTTATACCTAGTACGGTAAACTTGCAGAGGAAGGTCATTTCCCTATTTTTTTACAGAACCATTTTTTTCTTAACAAGAAAGGAGTAATCCACCGCTTATCAAAACAGTTTTTCGTACGGTTTTGTTAATGTATAGCGGTTCAGCATCTTGTTGTGTCATTCCCAGTTCGATAAAATTGCAAGAGGGAAGTTATTTCCCTAATTTTGTTACAGAACCATTTTCTCTTATCAAGAAATAAGTACTCCACCGTATATCGAAACAGTTTTTCATTTAGTTTTCCTAGTAACTTTCACAGGCACCGTATTGAATTAATAATTTGGTTTCGTTACGGAAAGGTTGGGATTGTTCGCTATCTTTTCAGTGAAATACGATTCAACTTCCATCCCTTTCGTAATCTCTCCGAGATCCTTTCACCCGCTGGATTAGTCCTTTCACCTGTTACTTCGGTTTGGCGTTCTCTTACTTCCCATTCCGCCTACACGTTCCTTCCCGTTTTTATCACTATCTTTTGTGTTATTCCATAAAATATCTGAAGTTCTGCTCTCATTACTTTGCTTCGTTTTCGTTCCAGAAATGTGAGTAATTGTATCACTCATCGAGTCCGATACTATGTTGTTGATATTTGTACCCATTCTTGCCCAGCTTCTGATGTCCTTACCGTTGTCAAATAGCTACAGCTGAGAAAGTAAAAACACTAAAGATGTAAAATTCGTTAATTACCCTGTTGTTAACATGGTAGTGCTCCTTGGATGCCATTGCTCTGCAATTTTACTGATATGTACACTGTAGTTACAACACATCTGATTCAGCCTAATACCCAAATATGACTGGTAACTACGTGTTGTATACAGCTGAAAGATCACTATCATTTATTCATCAGTATATTCTATCATTTTTATCTCCTGGATAGATAATTTCTTGTTGCATCAGCTACACGTAAATTAAGTAATTTGTAAAGACACGAATTATTCATCAAACATTCTACAATGTAGACAGGTACAATTAAAAGACACTCACATAAAGCTTTCGGCCACAGCCTTCGTCAGTGAAACACACACACACACACACACACACACACACACACACACACACACACACAAGCAAGCACACCACGCGCACACAAGACCGCCAACTACAGCATCTCGGGCCGGAGTGCATTAGCTGAAATCTAATGCAATGGCGTTCCAGCCCGAGATGCTGGAGTAGGCGTCGTGTGTGTGTGTGTGTGTGTGTGTGTGTGTGTGTGTGTGTGCGCCTCTTTTACTGACGAAGGCTATGGCCGAAAGTTTACACGAGTGTCTTTTAATTGTGCGTGCCTGCAACCCAACGTACCATTTTTGCGTATTGTTACCAGAAGTTCTCATTATTTGATCATCTCACATTCTACACGATAACACTATAAAACCGTACACACATTGTCCTACCATTCACTATTAGACTTTACTGCAATACACATTTCACAACTGTCCGTATTAATGTTGTTACATACAGTAACTAACGTATTACGACTGTGAGAGAGCATTTTCCTCAGTATTAGTACTTTGCTGCGCTAAAAATACAGTCCGACAGACGTCGTAGGCTACTTCATAACAGACTTTCTCTCTTATGTTTTGAAGACCCACGCATATTATTAAAAGCAAAATGAATATTGCTTCAAATTCTCATTTTTTGTTCTGTGCAACTTCCTCATTCCGAAAGATTACTGTGCCTACTGTTCGGGAACAAACAGACAGTTGACCCTTGGTCTCTTACGGATGATTACGATTATGCCCTGTTTTGAAAAACATGCACACTTGCACTTGCGCTGCACTCTAAATACGCCAATTAAATGAATCCCACTGCAGAACGCAAGGGATATCTGAGGTATAGCGTTTCACGTTGTCAAGTAAACGAAGACTTGAATGAGACAGCTGTTTGTGGCATGTGCTTGACTATCGACTAGACATGCCATCTGAGGATATAAAGGCATTGTGGATGTGGAGAAGGGAAATAGGAGTATGAAAATAAATCGTGTTGCTGCGCTTTGGTAATACCGCTCGGGAACAACCAATGTCTCTCTGTTACTGAAAAGTAAGAGACTGTTCATCCTTTAATGAATAATAAAAAAACTGTCTACATTTTAATTTTTATTGAGAAAGTAGTAAATAATTGCATAAAACGACAATGAACTCGTTAAGGAAATTCAAAACTGAGATGTGACCTCCTCTGAAAACAGCCATTGATTAAAAATTGTGAGTACCTTTATAACTACTTATTCGGCATAACATAATAGGCTATTAAAATACTTGAAACTGCATTTGATCGAAATGTAATGACAATAAATGCCGTTTAGATATAGGAAGAAATTATTAAGTTACGCGTATTCTTATGCGTTGTGGAGGGAGCACCGCTTTCGGGGTCTGTCACGGTCAGCCTCAACAAAGAAAGAAGGAGGCAAAGAACGTCACTTAACGAGATATACGTATCCGAGTTCTACTGTGCAACACTAACTGCTTTACAGTAACTGGCTGAGATTCGACACAATTAGAAACAAATTTTCTCAGTAGTTATTACTGACATCAGTACAAACGTATCCTGAATTTGATTACTATTCGTTTCATACTGAAAGTGGATATGAGCATCCTATGTCTTTTTGCCCAAAAAATACCTACAAGGATTGCTTCTAAAGTTAGTTATAGCAAAGGCAATGTGGAATAATCGTCTCACAATTGTTTGAAACGTACTTCAGAAACAAAATCATCAGCTACGAAAATAAGACTAAAATCTCTGGCTTAGCGGCAGAGAAAGTTGCACTAACATGCAATAGAGACGGCGCACCTGGTGTGGAGCCCAAGACGGCTGCAGCAAGAAAGAGGGAGACTCCAGCCTCCCAAGGAGCTCGATCTGGAGCTGGAGGAGGAGGGGGGAGGGGGGTGGTGGCTGTGACGAGGAGTGGGAGAGTGGCGCGAAGACGGGTGTGACGATGAAAGGAGGGAGGAGGGGGGGAGGTGGGGGGGTGAGGACAGCAAGACTGTAGCAGCAGTTCGCCTCTCTCACTTGTCTTCTGCGAGACTCTGCCTCAGGAATGTCCAGTCTCGTTGTGGCGAGAAACTGCTCCTTGCGGCTGCTTCTTAACCTTCGTCACATTATCAGTGCATATCGGAATGTCTTAAATTTTTGTCCGTGTGACGGGGGAATTCATTAATGTTCGAAATTTAGCAACAAATACCATTATCCTAGTCGCTGTTTCACAAAATGAACTACTTTACTCTAGTTTTACACCAACGCCCACTTTTAACTGACAAAATATGTTTCTCGAAAAAATTACATACTCTATTGGGAACAAGCAGATTTATTGAATTTTTGTGTATGCATTTAATACAAACGTAAAGTGACGGGAAATATTTGCCATTTGAAACTGGGCTTCGACTCGAAATTATTTACGGCCAAATAAATCGTTTTTCCTCACTGTCATAATAATTTATTTATTATTCAATATATATCGTCACCTTTCTCTTACATTCTCCAAGCAGGGATGTTCGAAATGCTTACTCTGTGTCTGTATGTCCTTCCAGCGCTGTAAACGTAGCTACTTCTTCGACCTTAATGTGAAAATTCAGTAGCTTGCTGGTTTTCAGTTACTATCTGTTACGTACGACGTTCATAAATTACGAATTATACAAAGTTTATAAGTAGCGAAGAGGATGGAGTGTTTAACGTCCCGTCGACAACGAGGTCATTAGAGACGGAGCGCAAGCTCGGGTGAGGGAAGGATGGGGAAGGAAATCGGCCATGCCCTTTCAAAGGAACCGTCCCGGCATTTGCCTGAAGCGATTTAGGGAAATCACGGAAAACCTAAATCAGGATGGACGGAGACGGGATTGAACCGTCGTCCTCCCGAATGCGAGTCCAGTGTGCTAACCACTGCGCCACCTCGCTCGGTGCGAAGAGGATACGCAACCTTTTTTTGAAGACATTTATGTGTCATATCTGTAGGAAATTTGGCTCACTACATTCCATTATCTTGATTTTCGTCTCACCCGAAGGGCAAAATCTTTTATGATAAATATTGTTCTTAATATGCTGACTTGCCACTCTATATTCATGAATATGCAAAGCTAGTTCTTTTGGCTGATGATAAAAATGCAGTAAACACATCCAACAAACGAGCATTAACTGAAGAAATTGTAAGTAATGTCTTTCAGAAAATTATTAAGTGCTTGTCCGAAAATGAATTCTCACTAAATTGTGAGAAAACGAAGTATATTGAGTTTTGTACAGTAAATGGTATATCCCCACTAATAAATAGGACTTTGAACGGAAGTCTATTCCTAAGACAGAATATTCAAATTTTTGGGTGCGTGCACGGATGAGAAATGGAACTGGAAGAAACAAATTCATGATCAGCTGAAACGTCTGAGTAAAGCTACTTATAATAATAGCGTTATTGCAATTTTCGGTGAAAAACTTATCAGTACACTAGCCTAATACGCCGATTTTCATTCACTGCTTTCATATGGCATGATATTTTGTTGTAATTCATCATTAAGAGAAGAAGTATTTATTGCATAAAAGCGGGTAATCAGAATAATAGCTGTCAAGCACCCAAGTCATCTTGCAGACATTAATTTGGGGAACTAGGGATATTCACTGTACTTTCACAGTACATAAATTTATTTATAAAATGTGTTATTAATACCCTATCCCAGTTGAAAAATAACAGCCAAGTGCATAGCTACAACACTAGAAGAAAGGATGATCTTCTATATTCTGGGTTTAATTTGACTTTGGGACAGATGGGGCAATTATGCTTCGACAAAAGTCCTTGGTGATTTACTAGATAGCACTAAAGGTATGATAGATAACCAATCATTTAAAAACAGATTAAAAGAACTGTTGAACGAATACTCCTTCTCACTAGATGAAGTTTTGGGTATGAAGTATTAATTGGAAAAAAATTAATTATATGATGCAAAGAAACCTTATATTAAAATGACGCGTTCACATTATTACGAAATTTCGTATTCATGATCTATGGAACAAGTATTAATGCAACGTAACGTAAAACAAATTTTACTTGTTATTTCATTCATAAACAGATTTTCGAAATCTTCCACTGATTGATAGGCTATTGAAATTAAAGGCAAAACTCTCTAAGAGTTTCGCGTAGGGTTACATTCAAGTTAAACAGCTAATAATAAATAAGCTGAAAAGACTTACTGTGATAACAAAGTACGTTTCGCTAGTAATGTAAGCCACAGTAATGTGCAACTTGAAATTTTAAATTTCCTTTAATCCAGCCACGCACGCTTAAAATAAAGTAAGAGTTCTACTATTTGATCTTGAACTAGTTGATAACGTTCAACGCATGTGGACAAATAAAACGAATTATACTGCTGAATATGATGAATTAATGTAGTGTCACAGATGCACAGTGAAGTACGTTCACAAACTGAAGCCATTAAAGTGGACAACGGAACATCACTACTCATTCCGATGTCCTTGGCAACTAGACGCAAATTTTTTTGTGTAACCCGGAATTTATCTACAGTTTCATTGGGTTCATATCAAGGTAGAACTAAACATCCATTTAGGGAAAAAAGACACGTATATTTCCACACGTTTCAGTACGCTTAGCTACTAATATAGATTTACACTGGTGGGCATAGATGGAAATTGTCAAGTGCTATGGATAGGAAGGTTAATATACTGTTTTCGTATCTGTCTATAAACGAACTAAATTAAGATATGATCGTTAATACGTCTAGCAGTTTGATGCAACAAGGGTAAATAGTAACACTACTCAAGAGAAGTGAATCCTAGAGAAACAATTATCTATCTCTCTCCCCCCAAAAAGAAAAATCTATGTCAGCTGCATTACCTGATCAAACACTCACCTACAAAAGGAAAGGTGGGATTATGCTTGGCAGCAATATCGCAAACCACCGTGTCACAACTGTCAGATGGAACGACAACACTATTTTAGTATAAAAGAAAGCAGAGGAGTCCGCGTTGGCGATCGATTAAAAAATTCTCCTGTGACTGATTCGTGAGTATGATTGGTCAGTGTGGGACTGTTACAATGTGGAAATACCGCACAGAGATAGAGAAGTTTCAAAATAGAACTTCACACCTGGTAACGTGGTTGTTACGTAAGTGTGATACATTCTGAGAAATGATCATCAGTGTTCAGTAGGAGTCGCTACAAGAAAGACAGCAGAATTACTAGAGCAGAGTTGGAAGACGAGTAAATAAATTTCTTGCTCCCTCTCTCTCTGATAAACATCTCGTACGATACCAGAACATATAGCTGTGCGCGTTAAAGTGCCCGCTTCCTAGATAAGGGGAGGCGCGCCAGCACTGACTGAAAGCCACGCTGCAGATTAACGACTAGCGCCAGTGTGCCGGCCAATCTGAAACTGGCTTTTAGGCGGTTTCCCACATCCCACTAGGTGAATATTGGTCTGCTACCCACGTCCTGCCTTAGATACTCACTACGCAAACATATGGAAAAACTATTCACTATTACACATAAATTCGTTCTGCATGCAGACTGATAAGTTACACTGACTCCGTCTTGGCAAGTGAATACGAGACTGGTGACCTTAGATGTTCAATCTCCTTAAGGGGCTACGGAACGCCCTATACTTGCAATGTTAAAATAACGCTTATAAATTACATCTTTCCTCACAAAGTATTTGAGGTAGGAAGTTGAACTTTTTACAGATTATTTATTGGAATATGGGCTACAACTTAACACAGGGATTTTACAAAATTTTGGTTCAGTTATTAAAGATGATTTTTTTTTCAATTGTAATGAAAAGTCACAACATTTTTTTTGCAATTTTTTATTTATATATTCAAATATATACAGTTTTTTGGAAAAAGGCTGTGTTAAATTATGCAGAAGGTACTGTGTAACATTTACTGAAAGTTTGAAACAAATATATTTGGAAGATCCTTAGAAAACATGTAATTAGTATGAGAAAATAAAAGTTTTGGGAATCGAGCGACAAAGATTGGATTAACTTTTTAGTACATTCCAGGTCCAAGGATGGATTATCTTCATCCTCTGCAAACTCCTCCTCCAGCTTCCTCTTGTTCCTCCTCCTGTTTACTCTTGCTTGTATTTCTAGACTCTTTACAGCCCTGTTTGCAGCCCGAAGGCGTTCCTTGTCTAAAGTAAGCATCGCTCGTTGTTGTGTTCGTAGATTTTGCTACCAATTTCTTCAGTTGCAGTTACTGCAACACTGTTCCAAAAGGTGGTCATGTATGAACACTTATCACATTTTAGTTGTATTTTACTAGCAAGTCCTACGTGCTTTATTGTGGAGGGTTCCGGACCAACTTCACTACAATGAATACATCTTACACAGTTTGAAAAAATTCCTTTGAGAACCGACATATCAAATAATTCATTCACATCCGATTCGCCCATAAAACATTCATAGTTTTCACTCATTGAACCAAGCTTCTGCTGTGAAGTATTTTCTTTCCCACTTTGACTGCTATGGGCAGGTGTACTTGAGAGGTTAGGTTCACTCACTTGGTTATCGTCTTTATTGTTTACAGTAATAACACATACCTTTGGCTTTCCAACATTTCTCCTTTTCTTAAAAGCCTTCAGAGGATTTCTAATAACTTCACTTTTACTCATTATTATACTTCAACAAAACAGAGACTCAAGAAACAGAATTGATTACGAATATTTTCGCGATAACGACAGAGGAAATAAACATGAAACAATCGACAATCACACCAGCGATATATATTGAACCATCACAGGTTAGCCACAACACATACTTTATCTCACATCACTAAAATGTACTTGATGAACACGGACGTTAATAATGACACCATTTGACAGAAGTTTAACAGCGCCACAGTGGGTCACGTCCATGTAGAACACATTTCAAAAAAAAAATTTAAAAATGGTTGTAGTCTTCGGAATTGAATAAATTATATATCTATTAAAAGGTAATAGTCTGCAGATTCAGAAAACGCAAAAAAGTAAAAATTGAACTTTTCATGATTTTGAGCCTTTCCGGAGCCCCTTAAACCGATAGTCAAGAGCGGCGTCTCGTACCATGACCATGGTGGCAAAATTAGAGAACATCGTGCATTTGTGACATCATATGACTGTTTTGTCCTCAGCTCGTTTTCTAGTGGCTACCGTTGTTGTCTCTGGATCACGGGGTCCCGGGTTCGATTCCCGGCCGGGTTGGAGATTTTCTCACCTGGGGACTGGGTGTGTGTTTGTCCTCATAATTTCATCCTCATTATCATCGTTCGTGACAGTGGCTGGATTGGACTGTGTAAAACATTTGGACTGTGTAAGAATTGGGACACTTTACGGGCTCTGATGACCGCGCAGTTGAGCGCCCACAAAGCAATCATCATCATCGAGGGTCTGTTTTTGATCGGACAGTAAACGAAAGGAACAGGAAGTGACGAAAAAGATACTGCCATGAAGCAGAGTACCAGCAAATTTTTTATGGTGGCAGGTACAGTACATGTAAAAAAGAATACAAATAGGTCGCACGAGACGAATTCAACCTTCTAGGCACATATTAGGCCAACGTCTCTGTACAACATGCGTGCCATTCACCATCGCTTCAGTGATACTTCACTTACGTTAATTTTTGATCTCAGGATTCATTAACAGAACTCTATGAAACGAACTTTTGTAATTTAAGACGGTCAGCTTCTTCTGTGAATTTCATTGGTAAAATCTTCTCAGGTTGACCTTGAACTAGCACTTTCATCTTGATACAAAATTTCTCTCATTTCATCTTCACATGCAGGAACCTGTAGCTAGCGAAAACTTTCCTATTCGTCTTCTTTAGTCATAGTGCCGAAAGCCCTGGCTTCCTAAAGGGTCGCAGTGAGTAGGAAACTAATCCAAACATTGATTCACGATGACGATGTCAGACAGCTGACAGCCCTGACAGCCCAAAAAATTTCAAATGGCTTGGTTTAAATTTGCTCTGAGCACTATGGAACTCAACTGCTGTGGTCATCAGTCCCTTAGAACTTAGAGCTACTTAAACCTAACTAACCTATGGACATGACACACATCCATGCCCCAGGCAGGATTCGAACCTGTGATCGTAGCGGTCGCACGGTTCCAGACTGTAACGCCTAGAACCGCTCGGTCACTACGGCTGGCCCCACGTAATCACTCTCACACATGAAGAGATATACATTCATTTTGCAGACACAATTCACCAATGGACTACAAATGATACTGATGATAGGCCACTGATGCACTAGTCCCCCCCTTCCACATATTGTACAATGACTTGTAAAATCTCATTTGAAACGACTTAAAATGATACAATGTTTTAAACGATCAATAACTGTGTTGATGCTGATTCCAGTAGCTAATTCAATCTAGTTATGTCTTTTCTCTTCAGTACTTTGACTTTTATTAGTATGAACAGTTTCTTTACAATGTGAATTATCGCGAATATCCGAAATACATCATCGCAACGTAATGTACAAAGGGATCCCGTTGCGTCGATGTTATACACATATAACACCGAAGCAATTTGTGCATTCAATTACGTTGGCAATCAGTGACAAAATATAATGTGCAACAGCGTAATGTCATTCAACAGCTCCGCCATTACACCAGTGATGCAAGTAAAGCAGCAAGATGATGAAATTCCTGTGATATACATAGTAAACCACAAGGAAGAAAACCAGCAGAAGACATCACTGATTTCGATTTCTAGCCATGCACTGCCCCTCTGCTTCCCCCCAAATGCCACACCAGCAGCTACAGTGAAAAAAAAACTAGATTAATCTAGTTTAAGACTGTATATTTTTAAGTAACATTTCTCTATATGTATGTATGTATGTATGTATAAGCGCCTGAAGATGAACAGAACATATTCGAAACGCGTTCCATTATGTTAGATTAAGCATAAAATAAAAAGTGACTGGTAGCAGAAACTAGAGATATTGAAATAAATAATAATTCTCTCAACACAAACTTTCATCCGTGTTGTGACTTAGCGGATAATGTTTTTGTGCTTTCTCCGTATGCGGTATAAATATTCGGTACGATGCCCGTTGAGACATGAGATACTTTGGCTATCTTGATTTCGAAAACGGCCAGCAAACGAGCACCAACAATCTGCCACGTTCGAATTCACTCAGCTCCGACAAATGCGCTCACAACTACAGAGAACACTGTTCTGATTACCGGTGGCACTTGCGAGATATTGAGGACGCTGAACAGATGCCGTTCGTGGTCAAATGAAACAAAGCGGGCTTGGTTGGCACCTGCATTTATGCTCGAGCGTGCACTCTCATCGTGTTTCCACATTTTCCTCCAACTCCAGTATTTATCGCACAAAAGAAACTAATTAGATTTCAGGTTAATGCACCCTCTAGAAATGTATATAAATAGTTAAGAACGTTAACTATATACTAGCAGTACATTTATTGCCTGACGAAATGTTTTCTGAACAGCAAAGGAAGAAACAGCAGGGTTTGCCGATGAAGAGGTCAGTAAAGACTGAGCAGAAGCTTTGGTCGGACTTGGCTAGGAAAGGAGATCGGCGGCGTTTCAAAGGAACTGTCGCGGTATTTGTCTTAAATAGTCCGGGGAAACCGAGGTAAGGCCGCATGAGGATGTTCGGATAGCAGCCTGAACCCCAGTCGCCAGACGCGCGTTCTCTGTCTCACCGCTGCACCACGTCGTTCGGTGACGCCAGTAGAGATCTTCAGAAATGCAATAGAAGACAAGAAAATCTTTCTCTAGTGAATCTATCTGGCACAAAGAAAAATGCTGTGCACAGCGAATAAGAACTACCATCAGCTGTAGAATGGAATGACGACAATGAATATTTGTGCTGCACCGGCGCTCGATCCCGGCATTTCCGCTTATCGCGAGCCGACGCCGTACCTTTTAGCTATCCGTTCAGGACTGACGGCCAGATCCAAACTTACAAATGTCGTCAAATATGCGTCTACGACCTGTCTCGTACATCCATTCGGGGTCAGGGATTTTCTCTGCCTCGTGATGACTGGGTGTTGTGTGATGTCCTTAGGTTAGTTAAGTTTAAGTAGTTCTAGGTTCTAGGGGACTGATGACCATAGACGTTAAGACCCATAGTGCTCAGACACATTTGAACCATTCGTGGTGGTGGTAGTGGGTAGTGTTTAACGTCTCGTCGACAACGAGGTCATTAGAGACGGGGCGCAAGCTCGGGTTAGGGAAGGATTGGGAAGGAAATCGGCCGTGCCCTGTCAAAGGAACCATCCCGGCATTTGCCTGAAACGATTTAGGGAAATCACGGAAAACCTAAATCAGGATGGCCGGAGACGGGATTGAACCGTCGTCCTCCCGAATGCGAGTCCAGTGTGCTAACCACTGCGGCACCTCGCTCGGTTTGAACCATTCGTACATCCATTACGTGCATTCCCGTAAAGGTGAGACATTTTACTTGAAAGTTGCTTGCCTGGTGTCGGCGGATAAATACGATAACGCGGCATGTCCAGAGGAACTTTGCATCGTAATTCAGGATAAAACAGGCACTACAGTATCGTACCTCTCTTATAATCGCCCCAATGGATATACAGGTTGAGCGTGAAATTCACTTACAAAGTTTCGGAGATCGTGCAAAGATGTTTTTTGAGTATTTTGGTGTAAGAGACTCACATTCTCGGCTAGTATGCCACAGAGTAATACGTAATGCAATTTCTTCTCTTTCTTACCCACTCACCTTTGTTTTGTGAAAATGCCTTCACAATAATACAAAAAAACCTGTAGTACGCAACCATCTAACCATTCAACAAAAATGGTTCAAATGGCTCTAAGCACTATGGGACTTCACATCTGAGGTCATTAGTCCCCTACACTTAGAACTACTTGAACCTAACTAACCTAAGGACATCATACACATCCATGCCCGAGGCAGAATTCGAACATGCGACCGTAACAGCCACGTGGTTCCGGACTGAAGCGCCTAGAGCCGCTCGGCCACAGCGGTCGGCAAAACGTTCGTCGCTAAATGTAAAATAATACAATGGCTCTCAGATGAAAAGAAGCATGTTGTGAGTTTCGTTGCTGCAGGAACAGCTCAGCATACCGTTGGGGTATCGGTTTTCCATAACTTGGTTGCTTGGTTTGGGGGGAGAGGACCAAACAGTGAGGTCGTCGGACCCGTCAGATTAGGGATGGAAGTCGGCCGTGCCCTTTTCAGAGAGACCATTGCGGCGTTTGCCTCGAGCGATTTAGGAAATCTCGGGAACCCGAAGTCGAGATGGCCGGACGCGGGTGTGAACAGTCGTCGTCCCAAATGCGAGTCCAGTGTGCAAACCACTGCGCCACCTCGCTCCCTCATAACCTAGTGAATGTATTTCACGAGTTGCAAATTGGCCAACTTTCTACCAGTAACGTTATCCATACTGCTGTGCATCACTGTGGAAGTATGACAGACACTGTCGGAAAATCAAATCCTTTTCGGAACCGAGCACTCCTCACTGCAGAGTAAAGTGGGGATTATTGCTGTCAACAGCAAAAGGTGTTAGGAAATGGAACAAGTTCTTTTCAAAGCGAGACACATATGTATACGCACGACTTTTGCACAGATGTGTAAATACTTTCAGAACAGTGAAGGTACCTGGGTCCATAGCTGAGTGCTCAATACGACTGTCTGCCATGCGGGGGACCCTGGTTCGGTACCAGATACTGCCGAGCATTTTTCATTGGTACGAAGACTGGTGAGGGTTTACTCACCTTCTTGACGCCATCTGAGGAGCTACTTGACGGAATAGTAGCGGCTGGACGGTCCAGGTTCAAATGGTTCAAATGGTTCAAATGGCTCTGAGCACTATGGGACCTAAGATCTAAGGTCATCAGTCCCCTAGAACTTAGAACTACTTAAACCTAACTAACCTAAGGACATCACACACATCCATGCCCGAGGCAGGATTCGAACCTGCGACCGTAGCGGTCGCGCGGGTCCAGACTAAAGCGCCTAGAACCGCTCAGCCAAACCGGCCGGCGACGGTCTAGGAACCTGACTACGACCGGGAGAGCCGCGTGCTGACGACATGCCCCTCCATATCGCATCCAATGAAGCAAGCCACTGACGGAGGGCACCATGGCGGTCGGTCAGGCCCGGGTCACCTCGCTTGTCCCAGAAGGTGGAACCTTACCTTACCTTACTTTTTCTGACAATGAAGGTACAAAGATAAATGAGGAACGAAAAGAAATGCAGTTGCTGTGTTAGAAGACACGAGAGGTCACGGGTCGCTTATACTTAAATAATCATATAATGTCCCTGAACAACTTTCGGAATTTTCTCGTCGGAGATCGATTCATCTGATTTACTGTGTGAGAAACAACACGATTGTATGACAGTTCTCTAGATCAGTAGTTCCCAACCTGGGTAGTCAAACAGTTTGCTATTCATCTATGACAGGAAAATTGATGCGTATGTATGACATATGTTTTAATATCTCATCAAAAAGACTTCTCCGAGTTGGAAATAGTTCCCAAAGTTGACCACAAACTGCTTCATTATTCATTTGGCAACAGATAACCCATTTAATTGACGGCACAGCGCAACAGTAACTACGTAATGATTACTAAATTGTTGTAGGGCCTACACAGTATTATTATTGTTAGTAGCAGTGCTCAGACATAATGCATTGGCAGCATAAGGTCTTCCAATTTCTAGCAGTTCAGAAGTCAGGAGTCAAGTAATGAAGTAATTTACACACAATAAGTTTAGCGCACATATTTTAAGTCGGTAGCTTTTAAAATGCATAGCGTGGATGAAGCAAGAGTCGCCAGGGAAGGGAAGTGGTGCAGAGGAAGCGCATATTGTAACAAGTGTCTACACTCAATGTGGTATCTTTTCTGAAGAGGAATTTAGGTAGGACTCGCGATGCACCGATAAGTGCAATGGCGTGTTATAAAAAGAGGTTGTTAGAAATACGCAGAACGATAGTTCATTATATAATAAAAACCTACAGAAACTACTGCCATTCTAAACATAAAAGAGTGCATACAAAATTCCTTTTTATTTTTAATGTTAGTTATTGACTAACATTGATGACGTCGGAGGTAGGGCAACCAGTTATGATCTGACTGCACTCAGCGGTAATGGCCTCAGAAAAGTTGGTAAACACTGCTCTAGATGCAGAAAGGCTTTTTCCTGCTTAAATAAGTAGTTATCTACAATCTTGTAAATGGTATGTACGCAGCCACATAAAAACTGATAAGAAGCTGTGTAATGTCATCTCATTTCTACATAATTGCACTTATCGAGAGCATGAACTATAGAACACAACAGTATCTAAATTACACACCAGATAATTATGTCACTACTAACGCTTGAAAAACATGTGCTGGACGAATAAATATTTAACTCGGAAGAAAGGTCGGCAAAAATTTTGCTCGAAATTTCATCAGAGTGTGATGTTTCACATCGAACGAGAGTGCATTAAAATGTATTGCAAATTAAATACAGTCCTTTCGCCGAGTGTCCATAGATGATTCGGAAACGAAATCCGTGAATCTGAAAGGGTAGCGAAGACTTCAAATGTTTACACGTATGCTTTCGTTACCCACTAAATAAACGGAGTATTTCGAGCTGTGTAGCCGCAAACGTCACTTACTTCTTACTGCAGGAACTTCACTAAAGTGCCAGACGCACAGTAGCTACGGGGCAGAAAAAAAGACTACGGTTTTTTTTTTTCGCAATAAAAAGCACCGCTGGCGGCGCACGAAGATACAGATAGTAAATATCTCTCAAAGGATTCGGAATCGAAGCGATATATGGATATATGTACGCAGGGCTTTTCATACAGAGGTTTTCCCAATAAATACTGATGCTATAACAAATATATACGGAGGAATAAAAAAGTCAAGATAGAAAAAAAGGGGAAGAAGCGGGAAGGGGGGGAACCTGTTTCTGGGCGGGGCATAGCAGCGTCGGCTTATCCGGCGCAGCTGAGGGGCTGCCGCGCTGTTGCATTAATTGTTATCGAATCCCGGCGGCGGCGGCGGCGTCTGCAGGCCGCCTACGCACTACGCACACGCCCACACACGCACACAGACGCACGCACGCGAGCGGCGCTGGAGCTGACAGCCGCCAGCACTATCGGCACAGACCTCTTCCCCTCCTCCGCCCCCTAACCCCCCCCCCCCCCCTCCTCCCCATACCCTCTCCGCCTGCGGCCGTCTTTCTGCTCGCTCTTTTGCCTACCTGCTCCGCATCGCTTTGCGTTTTGTGCTTTCACCCTTCTATAGGGAGGGGTTTGGAGGGGGGGGGGGGGCGAGGGGATAGCCGTTCGAAGAGCCGGGACATCTTACATTTTCACGTGTACTTGGCGTAATACCGCCGCAATACCTACCGTCAAAGAAGCGCTGCGAGGAATGACAGAACGCCGACCACGGTTTCTCTTGTGTTATTTACCTACAATACTGAAACGACCGTTTTCACCAGGACAGCTTGTTCTAGTGCGTTTTTGAAGTACAATGCTGTCTACAGCTTAATGCAGTTGCTACAACACTTCACGACCCAGAGCTAATGTAGACTTACGAAGTTATTCATTAATTTCAAGCAACCATCTTCGGTAACCTGCTGTTGGGTCGGTTGCCTTAAGGGGGGTAGGACGTAAGACGGGCCGACTTGGAGCAGGAGAGGCACCAAAGGACATTTTATTTTCTACTGTCTATACTTTTACAAACAAATTCATAAAACTTTGTCAGCATGACCAGTAAGTATTCAGGATTCACACTCATATCTGTGGAAGTGCAAAAACATAACGAAATACACTTTTTTAGATATGAAATTCCACCATTTTTTCACTTACTGTTGGCTGCATTTGTTGCTATAGGTACATTTTTCTTCACAAGTAAGAGAGATTCTTTGATGAATTTTGCACAACATACAAACCATGCTTACAGGTGTATGAAGCTCTACAATTTTCCAAATCTATTAAAAACTGTGGTAAAAATTGAGATAATTAACTATAAAATTTGATTTTTTTTCTAAAAATAAAGTTTAAAACATACCAGCTCACTCATTTTTTCATAAATTAAATAGGTTCTAGTGTTTCATACACTTATGAGTATGGTGTGTATGCTGTGCAAAATTCATCGAAGAATCTCTGTAACTTATGAAGAAAAGTGTACCTATAGCAACAAATGCAGCCAATAGTAAGTGAAAAAATGATGAAATATCACACGTAAAAAAAAATATTTTGTTATGTTTTTGAACTTCCACTGCTACGAGTGTGAATCCTGAATCCTTCCTGGTCATGCTGACAAAGTTTTATGAATTTATTTGTAATAGTACGGACAGTGGAAATTAAAAATTTCATGTGGTGCCTCTCCTGCTCCAAGTCGGCCCGTTTGACGTCCTACCCCCTTTACGTAGAATTGCTGTATTATGTCTGTCATACTCTTTGAAAACTGTCTCAATGAATTTAAAAAGAAGCACTGTTTCTAAAATTACCAAACTTGAGCGGATTACTTCCTTGAGAAGTTAACACTACTGAAACATCCCTCATCCCCCTCAGTTTTCCCAACAAATTGACGGCACTTTCAATTTAGACTGAGATAATGTGCAACAAAGGCGACAGCTAGGACTAGTGAGAACCGGTACACACTAAAAGTGGATCAGCTTTTTTTCCCTTTCTGATTAATTTACGAGCTACTTTGTCGGTAGTGTTGTGGCGGGGGTGAGTGAGTGATACGGTGGGTGGTGAGACTGGTTGTGATCAGTATGTCTGATATGGTGTGGTGTCACGTGTCAGGTGATTACAGTACAGGTCGGAAAAATCCCTTTATTTCATAATAATCTGTAACAGCAGATAAGTCGGTTGGTGCTCTCTGTCACATATAGTGGCCTCGGCTGGAGACGTGTGCTGGTGTCAGCAACAGCCCAGCGGCCAGACAGCGCTATGTCTTGCCCCAGGCGATGCCAGCAGACAGCAAGGTGGCGGCTCTAACACTATTTCAGGAGCAGAGTGGAATGCTCTGCATCGCACATCAGACAGCGCACTGCAACCCCCAGTCGCTCAGCACAAAGTGAACTTGACCAGTCGCAGTCAAACCGTGGCCCCAAGGTTGGATTATGGCGGTGGCTTGTACTGATGGTGAGCAGCAACAATGTATGACCATTCGGGGCAATGAATAGCGATAGACTTCACCTGCTCGAGAGGTGATGGCCGGGCAGCCAAACGGCCAATGCTTGAACCCTGGTCCACTAAGAGAGCGACTCGGGTCAGATGACAGTCACCCAGTAGATGGCCCATGAGTGGTCAAGCGGCAGGTCAGCAGCAGCATCCAGACTCAGCACGGGGGGTGACTTGGGGCTAGTCTAGTGATGGCAGCTTGTGCACTCATCTCGGCTCAGCATGGCCGTAGACCTCCTCAGGTGCCTAGTGGGACGTGGTTACTGAGAGTAGGTATCTACATTTGGCAGTATGTAGGCTAGGTGGACTGGTATGCTACGTTTCTGAATGGTAGCAGTTTTGCCCCCTCCCCAATCGACGCGTTAACCGTGGCTGTTGGTCATCCATGACATCATTGCTCTGGTTTTTCCATCATATTAGCAATTCCACAGTCCGAGCGGTACTGTAATGGTGTCAAAATTTTTTCCTTTCTGAGAGCTTGGGTGGCGACTTCCACAATTTCAGCGTGGTGAGTACAATTCTTGCACCAGTGGACTTGTTTAATGAGGTACCTTGTGACACGCTCCCTGTGAAATAGTTTTATTGAGTCGGTCACAAGAGTCTTCCACTTCTCCAGGTGGAAGAGTGAACAACAGTAGGTACAAAAGACACATTGCAGAGGAGCTCGAGTGCCTGACTGACCCAAATTACAAGGACTAATTATTCTGTGATTATCTAAATTTTTATCACAAAACTGTCCTTAATCTTGTTTGCGCTGCCATAAAAGTACAGTATACATCCTTTATTTTTGTCATGTGTCTTAGCACAAGTGCCTATTTCAAAGTAAAGTAACAAATTCGAATAAAATCATTTTGTTTGTTAGATCGCATCGTTATGAAACTTGAAAATCGTATAAAGCCTCCTCCTCGGTTTAGTCCTCCTGAGGATACCCAATTCAAACAAGGCCGAAACGTCACCGCAGTAGTTGTTTTAGTATTTCACAATTACGTGGCCTAACACTCAAAAGAATTTTATTTCAAATAATATACTTTTTCTTCGACGTCTTGCGTTCAACAGTGTTGAAATTGCTATGTCCGTTATTGTTAAGTGCTGGTAAATTTTTGTGGATAATTATCGTCTACACACTTGAAAGTTGATAACCTTAGGGAAAAATTACTCTTTCCCAGATCAATTTTAAATTCATTTTTCTCTTTTAGTACGCCACAACATAAAGAACCTAGTCATAGCAGCAGGTAGTACTTCCCGGAAAGAGAAGAAATATTATATTTCGTAATGACATGTCTGGACTCGTTGACACTTGGATGATCATCATGCTGGTAGTGCTATATCTAACGTTTCTACCAAGTTCGTCTATCGGTTACCAAATCAATCATATAAACATGAAGGAGAAGGAATATCGTATCGACAGTGACGTGTCTAGACATATTGATGCTTGCATGCTCTACATGTTGGTACTACTCTATCTAACATGTCAGCTAACTTAAACTGTCAGCTACCTACTCATTGGTATAGACAAGACGAGGTAAATAAACTCCTGAGTATACAGCTTTTAATAAATCTTTAGTGTAAATAATATACCGTTTTTTCTCTTGGATTTGCTTTGAGATACGAAACCATAGGTCAGCAATTGGTTGTTAGATTTGTTTTAAATTGGCCAAAACAAATTACACCTTGTAACAACATACGGCTGTAAGATCCGTTCAAAGCGACGGTCACCAGTTCCAGTGTATGCACAGATAGTCCAATGAGCGTATGGATCTATTGTTACAAACCTATAAGCACATTTTTTATGATACGTACGTAAGTTCTTCTACGCGTGTACTGGCCAGGTTGTATTTCTCGATGCGTGCGTGTCATTGCAGGTACTTAATGATGAATCGTTTTGCAGATGACCCAACATCATTCTCGATCTCTACGATGTGAAAGATTGTTTGTCGAGAGCCTCTGTGCTTTGAATGATCAAGTTTCTCGTAAGTTTACATTCACGGTGACGAATTTCTTCTAGTAGGGTAACACCTATGGCGAAACTTCTCTTTGTGTGTATTCATTCGCCTCCCCGTGCAGTACATCCCACTGAAGCTTGGATGAAATGCATCTCTGAAAGCCCCTGTGATGAGCCATGTTCCGTCTTCGACAACAAGTGAACGGTGGTAATGTCTGTCGGGAAAATATTACAGATGATTGAGTGTTGTTTTTCAAGGTAGTGGCACCAATGTCGTTGCCACATCCCTTGTTTTTGCTGCGAAGTACAACCAGTTTACAGACGTAAGTGGCACATGCACCTCATTTCAGACATCGCACAACTAGAATATTCAATTCAGACCTCGGTTCAGTTTGAAATTAACTGATTTGTTCCGTATATTTAGGTGGATATTAAGGATCAACGCAGTTTCGTCAACGACCGCAGAAAACCGCCGGAAAATTACAGTCAAGTTGTGCATTGTAGCAAATCAGCTGTCGTTAATCCGCCGAGTGGATTCGATCCAAGGCTCGCGCACCTCCATGTCTCGCAAGGTAGCGCCCAGCGAATTACGTTCTTCGAGCAAGTGAGACCAGTGTTTTGATTATCGTGATATTTTCATGTTTCGTGAGAGTCTTTCAATAAGTTCAGAAGCATCAGCGCACCAAGATGTTATTAAGAATACTAAAAACCTAAGTAAATACAGTTTGTTCAAATGATCACGTCGAAAACGAGCACTCTTGTATCTCGAAACAAGCGTAAGTAGTCCCTCCTCATAGCATACAGCAGCCTAATATAACCAGAGCCTCAACAGGATCACCATGTACCATAAAGCGCTTGTCAGCGAAATATGAAGAGGTGATTGCGTTGCTGAACGCCTTCCCGCTAGCCTGTTTGTATATCAGTAATACGGAGTAGTCGCCCATACCTTTCAACGTCTTGAGATCTATTTCGCAAGACGGACTTCGGCTTCAAGAACGAAATTTGTGTCATTGAGCGAAGTAACTGTGAGATGACTGTCGCCTGAATGACTTTTCCAGCTAACAAAATCAAAACAGGATTCGCATTTTGCAGTAGGACATACACATTCTCACATCTTGAACCTCAATATACATGTACACTAAACTGTTAGAAGTAAACCCCCACGCTTCAAACTCCACGGAGAACAAGGATCTGACTGAAGTGAAATATCTTCAAAGTCTCTGTTCTTTCTTTCTTTCCTTTCTGACTGGGCTTTACAAATATGTATAACACGTGATTGATCCTAAAACGGAGCCAACGTGAAAACATCTGGATCTTGCACAGATACGGCACTTGTATAAATGGAACTTTGTTTTCATCGTTTTTAACGTGTACAAATTGTGAGGTGACATTAGTCACAATCTCATTTTCACAATAATTTTGTTTACACTTATTATTAAAGTAGTAAAGTAGTATGTAGTTCGTTCAAATACTCAAACTGGAATACTGTGTCATCATATTGTTTTCTCAGGCAGTTTATCTCCAACGAAAATTCATCCAAAGATACTCAACGTACATAACGACTGCTCTCCTTAATTTTCAACAGTTACGAAAACTGAACCTGTATTCAACATTGCTGCAATTCACTTGATGATGATCCTCCCCAAAGATGGCCCAAAATGAAAACTATACGTGAAGGTGTGTCAAACAGCTGATGTAATATCCTTCTGATACACAGAACACGATATATTTTACATGAATGGGTAACGTTGATAAATATTTGTCAGGTATAGCTTTTATATCTCTTGAAATCTGATAAAAGGCAAATATGGAAAATGTAATTCAGACTGTTTCGAAATTAAACCAAACTGTTTGTGCCATTTTTCCACTCCCAAACAGATCATGCAAACTGTTAGTGGTTAAATATCGACTAATTTGGTTTTTGATTCTGTAGTTCACATTATGCTCTTACAGGAACTGGAATATTACGTTATCAGGTAATTTTTTATCCTATCTAACCAGGAAAATGCAGGGGATCACGTTAAAAAAAACCCAGAGAGTGTATCGACCGAAACTGCGTATTCAGGGAAATGCTAATCATTATGGATGTACCACAGAAATCGATACTGGGTCCACTCCTGTTCTTGTTATGTGCAAATAATCTGTGATAGTAAACCCTAAAGAGATGAAACACTTCTTCTTGCTGACGATGCAGTTACTATATTCAAGCCTAATGTAGGAACTTCAACACTTAACGGTTTAAAAACACATTGTTGAAAATTATGAACAGAATTTCAGAAAACGTGCTGTCACAGAAGTTAGTACAACACAATACAGCCAACTGTATGTCGCACAAGACCTGAGCAATCCTCTAGAAATAAAGCATGAGAAAAAACAATACATGAAACAATTCTTGGTGACATATTTTTCGTTTTTTTTTCACTAAATAATCTCTTATGACAACCTATTGTGGGCCAAATATCCACTGTGGAAAGTGTATTGTAGAGAGGATACATGGTGTCGACTCTAGAATTCCTTGTAGATGGTTCTCTGCAGACAGGCACACAGACAAAAGCCTCAAAGAACATTTAACCCCTCACGAAATTTGTAGTGAACAAAACAGCACTATAAAATACTGTATTAGAAAGAGAAACGCGTAAAGTATTTAACCATAAAATTTTTTGCCACTTTCTCTGTGAAGTGCAAAGTGCAGTAAAACATAAAACTGACTTCAGACAAATCCTTTTATCATAACAAAGATAGAGAGAGAGAGATAGAGAGAGAGAGAGAGAAAGAGAGAGAGAGAGAGAGAGGGAGAGCGAGAGCGATAGAGAGAGTGAGAGAGGGAGCGTTAGAGAGAGTGAGAGAGGGAGTGATAGAGAGGGAGAGAGAGAGAGAGAGGGAGAGAGAGAAAGAAAGAAAGAGAACGAGAAAGGGAAACAGACAGACTGCAATGGCGTTCAGCGTAAAACACCATAGCCAGAAAAATAACGTAACTCGAGTTTAGCGCCGTCATGTAAATGCTCACAGTACTGCTACACATTTCACTGCAATAGTGTACCTCATTTGTAAATTAATTGACAATTTCTATTTTATAACGAAAGATCACAATTCTTATTCATATAATGTACAAGTAACTAACACTCCAATTGGTATCTTACATTAGACTTAACACAGATGTAGAATTTTAAGACAGAAACGAAATAAAAATTGAATCAATATGTTGAAGTTGGTGGTCGTTCCAAAATTTAGTACGTATTTTAGCAAAGGGAAAAACGATTAACAACATTTTCTGGGAGAGATAAGAGAATCCTGTTGCTGACAAACTAGGAAATGCTACTCTAATGAAACGCAAACAGTAGAGAGTTTTTATTAAACACCTGGATGTAAAAATACAGGATGAGACACCTATTTTACGAAATAAAAAACATAATCTGGGTCTTAAATTACACTTGCGTATTAAACTACGTCTAAGAAAATTGAAGGGATTCAAGTTACAATCAGTCAGAACATTTTCCTGTTCGTCAAATGTGATGACTTCTCAAGTACACCAAAATTCTCATCTAAAATTACTGCAAATGCAAAGTGTTTTACCTACGATGAAATGGTTATGGTAGCTATAACTTGATATTTATAGTATTTCCAGAATGGCATTTCAGGACTGAAATATACTCACTGTGAAACTGTACAAATAAGACTATCCAAGACTGTGTAAAAAATGAGTGTGTAAAAAAATATTTCAGTATCAGTTCATGACTATTTCATCTTGCCCAAATACTCTATTTAGTGCATATGATAAGCAGTAATTACTACCCCATATCCAAAAGGAAATAAGGAGTTACTCCATACATGACAAAATTACAGATGGTGTCCAAATTAAACTCTTCATTCATCACACACTTATACACACACAAGTATTGAGAAGGTGAAATATATCAAAATTTTACCTTTATTGAGGAGTGAGAAGTCTTTCTGAACACTCATATCGCACACATTATGGAGCAATGCTAACTTTAAACATCTTGCTGTTAATTTTTGGGACATGAAATGGAAACCAGCCATCATAGTCACAGTCCTAATGACAGGCTGTAGTGCGTTTGTAGTGTATGTAATGTTGGCATTGACTGCTTTTGAGAAATGAATGAACAGTGTAGCAGTAGCTTTTTACATAAGAACATCTTTGGGAGAATGCATAGGCAAAACAGTATGGTACACTAGGGATGAATTTGATTAGTTTGTGCTGTTTTCAATTACTAGCAATATATTTGAGGTAGTGGGAGGGGGGATGGAGACTTGACTCTCTATCCATTCATCCTGGCTTCAGTCCCCCACGGTTTCTCTAAATCTACTTCAAGTGAAAGCCAGGATGGTTTATAATGTAAGGCCACTACCCTTATGAAAAGAGACCCATAAGAATGTTACTGTCTGTATATATAAATTAGGTTTTCTGTTCTAAAGCTGTGATACAATGACATGTCGAACGTCACTGTGAAAGTGATTCACAGATGAATGAAACTATTATTGCTGTTACCACTAATACTAGAATGGGAGCAATTAGAAGGACAAATTTTCTACAACAACCAGTACTGGTTTTCAAGATAAGATTGAAGTTGGATAAACTATACTAAATCTCTACAGCAATTGTATATACGAATTGCCACCATGTTAAGCCACTTAATACTGGGATGAAATTAGTCACAATAACAGCAGATCGTCTTGTACGTAAAATAAGCGACTAAGGGCACAGTTGTGATGCTATGACATTACTGTAGTTGTCGTGCCTGTAGGATTACACACTGTATATTCTACAATGGCTGTATTGTCATGGTTGCCATTTTTAGACATGTTAGGCAACTGTGATATACAATGTAAGTCACTACAGAATAAAATGTTAAATAGCCAACATCACATACCTATGCTCTCTATCTCTTCACAAGTCCCAAAAATATATTCTAAGCTCAACTACAATATCTTTCTTTAAAGTCCAAAGAACAAAAAATCACAAATTATAAACTGAAGCTGCAGAGGAACAACTGGATCCTGTATTCTCGTTTTTAGCATAGTTTCGGCGCCATATGGCACTTAACAAAGGTACAGTTATTTGGAGTATCCGTCCAAGTATATCTAAAATAGATAAATCCACTTTATCTACCACAAAATGTTAACTTGGCCGAAAATTTCTCTTAAAATTACCAGTGACTTTCGGTGTATGACAAAAAAGTTATCTTAAAATTACTAACATACAGTTACATTAAATATTATTAAATCAATGAACACCTTTAGAAATTTATGTGCTGGCAGTACTATAGTGTAAATATAGTTTCATGAGTGAGTATGTGTAATGAACGCTATATAAGAATTAATTCAGAACAATAAGAAGTATCTCGTTTTCTCTGTAAATAAACGCAAGACGATGCCTGAAAAGGGAAAAAAAAGGAATTACATACATCTACAACATTAACAATACACATCTGCACTATATCACATCGACTAGATACCTAACTGTAATGTTACTTAGCTGCCTAAAGCTCAACAACCAAAAAATCTCTTCACAGATAGGTGAACAGAAGACTATGATATTTTTTCAAGTGTTCTGCAAAAATATGGTTCTGCTACAGAAACTAAATACGGGATCGAAGCACAGTTTCTTAATACACACTTTGCCTTATTATGACACAATACAACAGAGAAGAGAAAAAGAGAATGAAGCAATTCAGAAGCATTTTTCTAGTGCTTCAGTCCATCACTTTAATCAGTACAAGGATGCTTCAAAGCTATTCATGAAACATCTCTGAAAACTATTAAAAATAAAGTGATGTCTTATTTTCTGTATGATGCAGTGTAAATAGTCTACTGTGGTCATTGTATTATTCACATAAAGACTGCAATCTAATGTTGACTAGATCAAACTGATTGACATACTGTACATAAGAGGTGAAGACAAGCAGTAACTATTCTACATCACACATGCAGTGCTGTATCACATAATGAAACATAGTTGAATAACCTCACTTAGTCTCACAAACTGTTGTTGATTTCTCTAAACCAATGTTGACTCTTAGGATTATGGTGTTGGCTCGTGAAAGTTACCATCATCAACTGTTTGTCTTCAAATAAACTACCACTGTGGTATGGCTCTTCATTAAAGGTCACAGTGATGAAAAATCATCAACTAACAGCTGTACAAACTGCTGAACACTATTTCCTTGAGACTTCTTGATACTTATCTAGTAGATGTGTGATGATCGAAGTGAACCCAGAACAATGTTGGAAACAACTGTTGCTGAAGACTACTACTGAAGTGATACATCTGTTGTCAATTTCAAATACACAAAGGTTGCTTGATTCATAAAACGAAGTAAAATTCCTCATAAAACTAAACAAACATGGTCTAGTCATAAGAAAGTAGATTATAAAATTACAAGTCCTGACATCAACCAATTTCTCTAAAGAACCTGACCCAGAGCCTCTGAAAAATTTTAAGATTGTGCTGATGAATTTCTGTCAGTTTCATAGATGTATGACAAAACATATTAAGTACATTCACTTCAGTCAAATAACTAAGTAAATAAGTATTTTGTGCCAGATATACTACTAATGATGTATTGTAAGAACTGTGTACAGACCAGTGAGCTTCTTTTTGTTATATGTGGAACTGCTTGAAAGACTTTATCATGAACTAATAACACAAGCTTGCTTTCTAAAATCTTGTTTGTTTATTTCACATTCAATCATGAAGCATCATGAAGCTTATGAAATTTCCATAGAATTTTTTTGTAAATGTAATTGTTTTTTAAAACTACACAAAACTGATCTCTGTGAACAATATATGTACTCTGAGTTTTTTTACTGAACAAACAGAAACAGTCATTAATAAAAAATAATACTCTATAAGTATCACAAATTTACATTCAAATGGGGCTCTTGTCTATTTATAAACATTTCTTCATCATTACAAAACTTGACATTACTGATAAATACTCTGTTCAGAAATGAAATCAACTTAATTTAATGTATTAATGAACATTATTTATTTTTGTAGTATAACACTGACTTACCATTAAAACAAAACTTTGTGAATGTTATTTACAGACTGCAGCACCAATTTCCAGATATCAGTACCAACAAAGGTCCCAGAACTCAAGTTTCAGCAACTTTGTTTATGAGTCTTCATCAACCAGAAATGTACTCTATCTTCCTGATAAAATTCTTAAATTACATAATACAACATTTAGTATTGTTCTGAGACCAAATAAGGTAACCAAACTGTTCCTATAAGATAAATTTAGCAAAATGTCAATAATCTGAAATAACGTCACAAGTTAGTTAGTAATATACATTTTACTGACATGAAAAAAATTTGTAGAACCGTACATTATTAGTATCTGTTGAATGAATATATGAAACTGATATTATTAGTTTAGCAAAGTAACAAAAAATACAGTCTATCAATTAATTATGCTACATTTGCTTTATGAATGACCAAGCTTAAGTAGATAATGTTGCTAAAAACTGAAAAAATAGTTTGCATCAAATAAATTATCATTGAAATCTGTTATAACAGCATTTTATAAGTGCTTTGCAACACTATATAGCGGTACATTTGAGGTACTTAATATGTTAGGTGCCATACTATGGAAATTATTGGTTGTAGTGCTGAACATACTATTAAGTACAGAAGTGCCTGTATTGTTTCTGAGAGGGCTAATAACTTTCTTTCAATTTCAAAGAAACATGGCCCTGTTTAAAATGCACACCAGTTAAGGAACACATATTTGAATCTATGTCTCACTTACTAATGTTTAGATTCTAATAAATGGAGAAGTATGATACTTAAGCCATATTTGTTCTGTTTACCCAAAGCAATTGTGATGTCTTTTATTCAGCTGGTGGCTGTGCTCCCTTTTTTCACTAATTGTTTGATTTTGTTTTCATTGTTATTCATCCATCATATAAATTAATTATATGAACTCATTAATTTTTACGTATGCTGTGAAATTCTGTAGTAATTACACTTCTTTATATTAACTGTGCTAATGGACATCCTAGACTCAGTGGGATAAACAAGAAGCTATAATTAGCAATCAATATGTTAGTAGTGGCACCTAGTCTCTTAATAAAATATTTGCTAGTTTATATGGATATAGTGAAATTAATTACAAAACATAATAATATAATGATATGAAATGATAAAGAAAAGTCAAGAAGGTATGAAACATTGGATATGGTTCATGTAACCAAAATGCATTTAAACAAGGCAATGATAACAAGGAAAATAAGCATATGCTTGGTGCTGGAATACCCTGGTGTTGTGAATATACCTGTCAAAGTTTTTAGTTGCCTGTTTTTAAATGATGCAGTAAAGAACTGACATTATCATGAGTCAAATTAATGACAAATACATATCAATTCTATGCAGTACAAATTATGCTATGCATGTTAGTTTGAAACCTGGGTGTAGGCAAATGAACAGACAGCAAGCAATAAGAAACATGCAAAGAGAGAAAGTCTCTGTGACTACATCTTTCAATTTATACAAAATCAGAACTGAAATGAATACAACAGATTTAACATAATTTAATGTAATTTATGAAGTAGAAATTGAAAGTATTTTTATTGCTGTTACAAAGAAATCATGCCAGCATTTTTTTTTTACAGAAGCTACACTTGGGATGTTCTAGTTATAGATACAATCACTGACCTCCCTCTTTCCCATTGTACTTGTCTCTGGTAGCATAAGAATTGATTAACAGGAGAAAGAGTCTGGAAGAAAGGTGTATGGATGTGAGCATTTATGTAAGAGTGTTTGGTGAAAACAGCATGGTGATCAATGCTATGGATAATGAATATTTCAGTTATAACTAAGTACTGAAATCAGAACCCATGGTAGCATGTGGAGGCCACAGCCATCCATCGCAATGAGGGTGGTGGATGGGTGGTGGGGATGGGGGATTAACAGTGAGCACCCAAGGGCATTAAGTCAATATGGCGGAATTTAAGAGTCGGATAGTTTTCTGGAAGTTGATGCAAAAATACAAAGGGCAAAAACTGAAAATGAGACAAGATTTGACAAGTTAATAAATCCTTGGCAATGAGTCTAAGGCATGAACGATAATGGAATGAATAAGAATCCATTCACAAAACTGATTTTATAAGAGTAATAATAAAGTGAGAATTACTTCAGACAGTGTTCTGGAACAGTTTCCAGTGGAGGAACCAATGTCGGCCACAAGGATTTTGATAAGAAAATTGTCAGTAAAGTGGCTTATCTGACTTCACACAAGTCCAGACAGTTACATACTGATTCCTTCCAAGTACTCTTGTATTTAAGCAAAGTTCCGGCAGGTAGGAGAGCAGTGTAAGAACAATGACATCACAGGTAAGGACAGGTAGGTCTAGAGGTCGAGTATGTGTTGCTGGACTCCATGTACACAGCCTCAGACGTTGCAATTGTGTCAAGCACCTATGTTAGTCCTCCACTTACAATGTCAGACATGTTGTTCTATATTACAGTGCAGAAGTGAGTTTTTGTTGATTATTTCTCTTGGTGTAAATAGATATTTGTACAATGCTGGAATAATTTATCTATGCATTTGCGTATGGCAAGTTATTATTCTAAGTAGCTTCAACTTGCTAAAACATGTGAAATTCATAACTGAGGGGAAGTAAACTATATTTGAACTGCAGCAGTCAAAGGTCACAACATATACAATTAATACAGAGAACAAGTAACCAGTTATTTCCAGGATCAAAGAAAATACAAAGATATTGTACTAAAATTTTGATGAAAAGAAGCTTTTTATGTTTCACATCTAAGCACATTTCCTTCCCTAGATGCCGTCAGGTAACACTTCAAACGTTCTCAAAACGGAAAATCTTGAATGCCTCACGAACATTTCATATTCTGACTCAAATGGTCTCCATATTTCACTTTATAGAAAGCCTTGCATTAGCAATTAGAGCATACTAATGTTATTTGAAAGTAGAATGTGTTATATGGTCTCAAGAATCCTGTGTAACAGTAAAATGAATATGAATGTTTATGTAGTCTTTTTGTTACAATGTCTTCCTGATGTAAGTATGTGCCAAAGAACCAGCAGTTGAAAGTTATTCAGTGGCTTCAAAATGTGTAGTGATGAACTATTATAATGGTCCATAAGTTAACAGGTTTTTTTGGCCTGTTGGTATTCCGGTAGCTATGTGCTTATTTATCGAATGTCATTTTTTATTTGTAGTTGCTATTTGAGTTTACATTTCACCATTTTGTCGTTTGGAGATAGTGAGTTGAGCTATGGGCGCTATAAAATGGAGCACCAACTGGTGTTTGAATTGAATATAGGTTTGACAGCAGTGGAGGTAGCCAGAAATATTTGTGCCGTGAATGGTGATAATTTCATTGGACAGAGCACGGCAGAGAAATGTTTTCTCGTTCTAAAAAATAATAATTCCGCCTCCATCTTGTTCATCATCTGATCTCGCGCCCTCTGATTTTCACCTTTTCCGCTCTCTATTGAACATCCTTCAAAAATTTCCTTTACGAATGAAAATACGATAAGAACCTGACTCGACGAGTCCTTACCTTCGAAACCACGTGATTTTTACAGTCGTGAAATTGAAAAACTACTCCAGTGCTGGCAGACTATTGAAAAAAGTGAAGAAGAACGTATCATTCATAACTAAAGTGTCTGTTATGCATATACGCTGTGTTATGGAAAAATGCTATGAACATATGCACCAATCTAATATAAGTAGTAACTGGTTACTACTTCAGAAACCTAGGCTATGAGCGAAGCTGAATGTTTCATTAGTGTTCTGTAGAACAATATGTGTTGCACAGTATCCACGTACTTTTAACCTACGAATGCCCTCACGAAAACGGAATGTGTTACCCCATGAGTCACCTGCTGGAACTTTATCTAACTTTATGGAGATGTTCACTACACTGGAGATGTTAAAAGATTATATTTTGAATCTCTTCGGAACTGATGACCGTGACCAACATCACAGTGAGCTTTGAATCCTTTTTTCTTTTTTAGTCATCAGCCTTCTGACTGGTTTGATGCAGCCCGCCACGAATTCCTCTTCTGTGCTAACCTCTGCATCTCAGAGTAGCACTTGCAACCCTACAGGCACAAATACACTCATCTGTTCATTGATATTGAGATGCGGAAATAAGCAGCATCTGAACATCATTTTGAGGAATTTCTTGCCATGTCTGAAACATGGGCGACTACAGTTCGTGAAGATCTGTGGCTGGTGGTTGATATTAAACTATAAATCTCTTCACATCACAGACAGTCTCCACAGCTGACAAATTAGGAGACCAGACGGGACAGTCAAGGATCCATACGATTTGCGAGGAATCTGTGGCTGAAAATGCAGTGTGGAGCCTTTCCTTATTCTGCTAGAACATCAGACTTGGTGCTCTCGTCAATGAAGTGTATGATTTATCAATACTGGCACACTGGCGACCATTCAGTCTCCCTTCGACAATTACCAGATAAGTCTGGATTGCCATATCCTACAGCTCTGACACAGTGAGTCCAGGAATTGTTGAGTATCATTCTGGAGAATCGTTCACGAGAACTTTCATCAGTTCCCTACCAGCACGGTGATGTAGGTCCGACCTCCACAAACAGATGCGAGGTTTATCACTGAGCACCACAGAGTGCCACTCACTATCCCAGTTAACTCTATCTGTACACCATGCAGGTTTCTGTTGTCTGTGATACGGTGTTGGCGGAAGCGTCGCACGGCAACTCGTCATCTTAACCCAGCTACCAGTAAATCTGTTACCGATGGTTCGTGGTAACCCTCTGCACGAAAGGTTTTTCTGGATTTGAACTGTCATCTTTTATGCGTTTATCAGAGATAGTCGAACAGTCTTTCAGTCTTCACATGTTGCAATTTTTCTGAAAGGACACACATCTACTCGTCTTCCCACACTGTTTTGCTGAGTCCATCTCGTCCTCACCCGTTCTACGGTCATTACGCTACAGCCAACTTCCTTTACAGTCCGTCAGTATGATAATTCGTGTCTTTCATGCCAATAATTCAACCATTCTCAAAATCCGAAAGATAGTACGGTGCTCTGTTGCTATTTTTATTTTTGTTTGATGAGGCCGGCCATGAATTCCGCTCCGGTGCCGACCTTTTCATATCACTGTACCACGTGCAACCTGCGTCCTCAATTATTTGTTGGATGTATTCCAGTCTCCGTCTTCCTCTACAGTTTCTACCTTCTACAGCTTCCTCTAGTACCACGGAAGTTATTCCCTGGTGTTATAACAGATGTCCTATCATCACGTCCCTTCGCCTTGTCAGTGTTTTCCACATATTTCTTTCCAAGCTGATCTGTGGATAACCTCGTTATTCCTTACCTTTCTTTCATCAAACGCCAAAATGTCAGCATTCTTTCTATTCTATTGACACATCGTTTCGATAAAAGAATCGATAAAATGATCTATGGAACATGTAACTAACTAGAATTCTTCTGTAGCCGCGCATCTCAAATGCTTCGATTCTTATCTTTTTCGATTTCCCCACAGTCCGTGTTACACTACTGTACAATGATGGGCTTCAAATGTACCTTTTCATAAACGTCTTCCTAAGATTAACATCTACATCTTCATCTACAATTCTCTATTATTCCAATCACGTATAGCGCTCGGAAAGAATGAACACCTATATCTTTCCGTATGAGCTCTGATTTCCCTTATTTTATCGTGGTGATCGTTCCTCGCTATGTAGGTCGGTGTCAACAAAATACTTTCGCTTTCGGAGGAGAAAGTTGGTGATTGGAATTTCGTGAGAAGATTCCGTCGAAACGAAGAACGCCTTTCTTTTGATGATTTCCGGACCAAATTCTATACCATTTCTGTGACCCCGTATTTCGCGATAATACAAAACGTGCTGCCTTTCTTTGAACTTTTTCGAAGTACTCCGTCAGTCCTATCTGGTAAGGATCCCACACCGGGCAGCAGTATTCTAAAAGAGGACGAACAATCGTAGTGTAGGCTGTCTCCTTAGTAGGTCTGTTACATTTTCTAAGTGTCCTGCCAATAAAACGCAGTCTTTCGTTAGCCTTCCCCACAACATTTTCTGTGTGTTCCTTCCAATTTAAGTTGTTCGTAATTGTAATACCTAGGTATTTAGTTGAATTTACGGCTTTTAGATTAGACTGATTTATCGTGTAACCGAAGTTTAACGAGTTCCTTTTAGCACTCATGTGGGTGACCTCACACTTTTCGTTATTTAGGGTCAATTGCCACTTTTCGCACCATTCAGATATCTTTTCTGAATCGTTTTGCAGTTTGTTTTGATCTTCTGATGACCTTATTAGTCGATAAGCGACAACGTCATCTACAAACAACCGAAGACGGGTGCTCAGATTGTCTCCAAAATCGTTTATACAGGGTGAATCACCTAACGTTACCGCTGGATATATTTCGTAAACCACATCAAATACTGACGAACCGATTCCACAGACCGAACGTAAGGAGAGGGGCTAGTGTAATTGTTTACTACCAACCATACAAAAATGCACGGAAGTATGTTTTTTAACACAAACCTACGTTTTTATAAATGGAACCCCGTTAGTTTTGTTAGCACATCTGAACATGTAAACAAATACGTAATCAGTGCCTTTTGTTGCACTGTAAAAT
Source organism: Schistocerca serialis cubense (assembly GCF_023864345.2). Lineage (NCBI taxonomy): Eukaryota > Metazoa > Arthropoda > Insecta > Orthoptera > Acrididae > Schistocerca > Schistocerca serialis. The sequence continues at coordinate 1,083,537,101 of NC_064639.1, forward strand.
GTTCATTACATCCGGAGATAATTGTAACTTAAAGTTGACGCTTGAGTACCACTCCTCCGCTGTTCGATCGTGTGTATCGGAGAGCACAGCAACATACATCGCGTTTCTACAGAATGATCTGCCAACGTTGCTCGAAAATGTTCCACTGGAAACGCGTCGACGTATGTGGTATCAGCATGACCTGGAGGACGCATAAATTGGTCAGCCCGTTCCCCTGATCTTACACCTCTGGACTTCTTTCTGTGGGGTACGTTGAAGGAGAATGTGTACCGTGATGTGCCTACAACCCCAGAGGATATGAAACAACGCACTGTGGCAGCCTGCGGCGACATTACACCAGATGTACTGCGTCGTGTACGACATTCATTACACCAGAGGTTGCAATAGTATGTAGCAAATTATGGCCACCACATTGAACATCTATTGGCCTGACATGTCGGGACACACTCTATTCCACTCCGTAATTGAAAACGGAAACCACGTGTGTACGTGTACCTCACCCCTCATGGAAATGTACATGTGCGTCAGTGAAAAAGACCAATAAAAAGGTGTTAGCATGTGAACGTAATGTGCTGTTCCAGTCTCTTCTGTACCTAAGGTCCATCACCGTTCCCTTTGGATCCCTACGTAATTCGGTGCTCTCCGATACACACGATGGAACAGCGGAGGAGTGGTACTCAAGCGTCAACTTTAGGTTACAATATCTCCGGATTTAATTAACATTTTACAATGCAACAAACGGCACTGATTACGTATTTGTTTACATGTTCAGATGTGCTAACAAAACTAACGGGGTTCCATTTAAAAAAACGTAGGTTTGTGTTAAATAACATACTTCCGTGCATTTTTGTATGATTTGTATTAAACAATTACACTAGCCCCTCTCCTCACGTTCGGTCTGTGGAATCGGTTCGTCAGTATTTGATGTGGTTTACGAAATATATCCAGCGGTAACGCTAGGTGACTCACCCTGTATAGATAAGGAACAGTATAGATAAGGCCCTTGTTTGACACAAGTAGACTTCTTTAGCCAGGAATGTTCTTTTTGCCAGTACTACTCAAATTTTCATGTCCTCCTTGCTCCACCTGTCATAGGTTGTTTTGCTGCCTACGTAACAGAAGACCTTAGCTTCATCTACTTCGTGATCTCCAATTTTGATGTTTAATTTCTGGCTGTTCTCATTTCTGCTCTTTCTCATTACTCTCTCGATTTAATCTCAATGCCAGCAAATCCTATCACTGATATCCCTTCATCTTGATTTTTAGTCCCACTCCTGCAATATTTCTTCTTCGATGTATAGATCGGATAGTAGGGGCGAAACACTACATCTCTTTCTTACCCCTTTTTAATTCGAGGACTTTGTTCTTGGTCTTCCGTTCTTATTGATGACTCCTGGTTTTTGTGCATATAACAATCGCTTAGCCCTATATTTCTCAGCAGTTCAAACTTCTTCCACCATTTTACACTGTCGAATGCTTTATCTAGCTTGCAAATCGTATGAACGTGTCTTGATTATCCTTCAGCCTTGCTTCCACTATCAGTCGCAACACCGGAACTGCCTCTCTTGTCCCGTTACCTTTGCTAAGGACAAACTGATCGCCATCTACCGGATCCTCAATTTTCTTTTCCATTCTTCTGTATATTATTCTCGTCAGCAAGTTGGATGCATGAACTGTTGAGCTGATTGTGCGACAATTCTCGTATTTGTCAGCTCTTGCTACTTTCGGAATTGTATGGATGACTTTTTCCCGGAACCCTGATGGTATACCTCCGGTTACACACATCGTACACACCAAGGTGAATAGTTGTTTTGTCGCGGTTTCCCTCAAAGATTTTGGAAATTCCTATGGAATGATATCTACCCCTTCTGCCTTTTTTGATCTTAAATCGTCCAAAGCTCTTTCAAATTATGATTCTTATACTGGATCTCATGTCTTATCGTTATCGAACTCTGTTTCATCTTCTGTCGCGTAATCAGCCAACTCCTCATCCCCAATGAGGCCTTCAACGTATTCTTCCCACGTATCCGCAATTTCTACCTGAAAAACTCCAGCTACGTCAGACACATCCACTACTATCATGTTGTAACAACGTTCTACATTTATAGGTAAGGATTGCCCTCTATTTAAAATATACTTGCCTTGAGATTTTTTTGTGAAGGTTGGATATATTATCAAAAAATCATAAGGCATTATAATAGGCAATACTATCACTACTTGTAAGACTACTCCCAACCACCTAACTTGGAGTGTCAACAGAAAATGAAAACTCTTAGTTCCATCATCTACAAGCATTAAACTACCACTGCCTTAATATCCAATTAATACTATGATATCTACAGAAAACTCTCACAACTATATGAGTTGACTTCTCAGTCATACAATTAATGCTTTTGCTTATACTGTTCTTGTTGTACCTTATGTCGGTAAAGATTAGATCTGAATCCCGTAAGAACACGAGTAGTTAGAGTACTAACCTCTGTGGTTTGTGAGGGATGAAGTGTAACTCTTTCTTTCCTCTTGTGTTACCTAGATCAGTAGTGAAAACTTACACTATTTTTAGCTTTTCAAAAATTATTTACTGATATGGTTTGCTCAAAAGTTTGTTGTTTATATGGTTTTGAATTCGTCATTGCTTCAGCCATCTTTCTCAGAAGAAACCAACATTTATTTATTTTATTTTTTATTTATTTATTTTTACTTTGCGTAATGTATCTTGCAGAGTTATGATATTTAAGCAGCTGCTGTTGTCATGTCGGATAATCTGCATCTTGGATCTGCAAATTCTTAACCCCATTTCTGTGGCTGCACTGTTTTCCAATTCATATAACAGTTCTTCGACATTACCCATTCTACCATGAATGGGACTATGCTGTCTTACTTATCTCACCACCTTTCCAGCATGTAAGTTACACGGCAGTAGCAGAATACTGCACACGTATCCTAGAATATATTTCACATGAGCTTGTCATTCCTAACTGACCGCTGTTATCACATTCGCTTAATTTTTGTATGTTGATTATACGGTTGTCTTCATACTAACTGTCTGGTTTTATTCTTTTGTTTCATCCTAAATGCAAGATGTCTCTGCACACCATATCCCTAGTGTTTGTTTTGATTTTTTTTTTCTGTGTTAGCAGTACTAAAATCTCTTCAGAGATTTTCATCGTATCTCATTTTTATGGAGGGAGTTCATTGCAGATATCAGAAGAGGTCGCATACATATGGGCTTGCTTTAATGTTTTATTCAACTATACTGATGTATCAGAGGTTGTATATATCAGATATCTGATGTTCGAATTTTAGAAGAAAATCTTTTAACCACAGTGCTTTACAGCATTCTCAGTTCAGAATGCAGAATTTCTCTCTAGACTCTGGTTACTGTACCTTCCTCAGTCTATGACACAGACATCAATATAACTTTTTGTGGGGTTATTAGCTCTTAAACTGACCCGCAATACAAAAGTGTTAACAGGTCTCCATGGCACTTCAAAAATGACACAGACAATATCCATTCCACCTAGAGCACAGAGTAACAGTGGCACAGGCATAGGCAATACCTTCATATTTCTCTAGCTGAGACATAGGAGTAAAAATATTAGTAATGACACATCAGATTATGTTGCATAAAAATTAACACTGAAGGGAATTAATACATATGAAGGTGGTAATCTGAGAGGCCGTTAGAGTTGTAGACACGTATTGAAGACTGTGATCATTGTATTTAGCGACAAACGTTGCATTCAAGAGCATATGGTCCCATTGAAGCTAAATGTCATCCTATGATGAAGCAATAGATAATAAAGGACAATAATTAGTGTATGTATTTCTCTTTCCAGTAAACTCCTGCCTGTATAATGTATTTATTTGTAAAAACATGCATTTGTTGCATACTTTTATCAAAGGAAATGAAAAGTGACTTCAAAACAATATGAAAGAGACCTCCTATGCACCGCAGTGGTGAGGTGTCGAACGTTAAATCGACTATTGTCATAATAGTGATTCGGGAACTCTTGTCTTATTATCTGCTGCCACACTTCTCTGACGTCAGCTGTACCACGAAGTACATTCACTCTCTAAATGAAGATACTCCTGACCTAATACCTAAGACACCGTGACCTGCAGTGAGCGAAAACAGTTCTAGACTAACAGGGATGTTCAACAGGTAAGTCACTCATGGGACACTTCTGGGATTTTTTCTCTTTTCAACTACCCCTTCATGTCCATCCAGTAGCAAAGGCAGCTGAAACGTTGCTCTAGAACAAGTGAAACAAAGTAAGCCATTCGCTAAAGACGGAATCATAGCTTTTTTGACTCGATGTCATAACGAAGAGAGACTTTTAGTGAAATGTGGGGAGATGTAGCCAAATGCTAATGTCGGACATGTACTGAAGTATTTTGGCCTTCTGCAGTACGCACCTACAGGGAAACACTGAATTTGATTTGGAGCGTACAACAGATTTTATCTTTTGCATATTTCGGGATATCGAAAGAACGTGTGACTAGATCATGTATAAAGTTCACAGCGTTCAGCTTTGGAAGGACAGAGTGAAACAAAGTAAGCCATTCGCTAAAGACGGAATCATAGCCTTTTTGACTCGATGTCATAACGAAGAGAGACTTTTAGTGAAATGTGGGGAGATGTAGCCAAATGCTAATGTCGGACATGTACTGAAGTATTTTGGCCTTCTGCAGTACGCACCTACAGGGAAACACTGAATTTGATTTGGAGGGTACAACAGATCTTATCTTTTGCATATTTCGGGATATCGAAAGAACGTGTGACTAGATCATGTATAAAGTTCACAGCGTTCAGCTTTGGAAGGACAGAGTAGGACATTTTCTTTAATATTATCCTGGCTAACTGTATAAAGTAATATCTTCGTTAATGTCACTATAAAAAGTTCATAGAAGATTAGCTAGTTACGAAAACGAAATCTCTTAACGTCCAGTAGTGTTAATCGAAGTGTATGTGTTACGCGTATATGGCATAAAATAAGTACAAACATGTAATACTCTTTTGGTTTAAGCGTATGACACATTCTGTTTTCGCCCTTTTTGTTACTGAACATATGTTTTATCTTCATGTCTAATCTTGGAAAATGTCTTTGGTCACAAGAGAATAAAATCATTCCTGGAGCCTGAACAACCTGCAAATTTTCTTGTACTCTGTGATTACAACATCCTTCTCTCAAAACCACCTTGTTACCTAAGTCAGTATCAGGCTTTCAGGCTCTATGGAACAGAGTGTGTTAAAATCTGTAACTCTATGGACAGCACAGCATTGGGTCGAGAAGCTAATTTTTAAGTTGCAGAAGAGTCCACAACCGAAGCACATGTCATGAATGGAAATAATCTACCTCAGTGTCTGACATTACCTGCCTTAAAGTATCCTAGTTTTTGGTAGTGTTCACTATGTTACAGGTTTGGCTGTGTCGCCACTTTGAAATGTCTAAAATACGTGCGTGATGTAATATCATTAAACTTAAGGTACAGCCTAACAATTGGTAGTTTAGGTGACAGAATAAAAATTAAAAGTGAAATAAAAAAGAGAAATTACGCAGTATAACGTGTCAAAAGAACGTATTTAACAGTTCCAACTTTCATTGAGCACACATTGTTAAAGTTTAGTGGAGGTGGACTGTATGAAATGAAATAAACTAAAATAGAATAGTAAGCATGATAATATCGTATAGTAAAATAATTTACTATAATAGGAGACTTAAAAGATGGCAATAAGTGTTTCTTCAATATAGCATACCGCTTAGAGATGTAAGATAAAACGATGTTGTAATCCAGTGTGGCAGACTGCTGTCATAACAGAAAAATAAGTAAACATTAATAATAAAGTACATTCATTTCATAATGATTTTGTGTAATGAAACGGAGAAGTCAGTGAGAAACAGAAAAAACCACACGAAATTTAGGCAAGATAACTTGGAAAAAAATTGTATCTTCAATTATGTACAAAACCATTGAAAATCTTAAGTTGTAATTTATGTTTCATTACTCCTCACATTTTACAGAAACAATCTTTTTTATGAAAGTCACAGCACATCACATCACACATAGTCTTTAACAATATCAATGTGAATAATTTATGTGTAAGTAATTGTTATAGAAACTGTTACCAATTAACATATTTTTCAAGTCTTCCTCAAAAGTACCTGACGTTTTCATAATCTTTATTTCTTCAGGCATTGCACTGAAGATTATTTTAAGTAGATATAGCTTAATTTTTTTATTAACTGGCTTCTCTACGAAAATTATTCCAATTTCTAGTTCAGTAATTGGAAAATTCGCTGTTTAGTGCTGAACGTTCACTCATCTACAGCTTGACACTTACTGAACTTCTGAATGGTTCGCGTTAGGATGTTGGAACTACACGATTGTCCGCAGGGCATGAGGGGAATTATTGTGGTTTCGTTTAGTGACCAAGCGTTCTTTAATTTGGATATTTTATTAATAAGTAAAATTGAAGCATTTGGGAAAGCTGAATCCGCATTTCGCGATCGAGAAGTTTCTTCACAGTCAACGAGTGACCGTGTGGTATGCAATGTCCAATTACAGAATAATCGATGCGATATTCCTTGGTGGCACGGTTTTGGAAGATTTTCATCCCCATTATCCAAACTGACCCTGATTTCGACAAGACGTGGTTCTTGCAAGACGGAGCTCGATTGCACCGAAGCAGGAGAGGCCTTGATGTTCTGGAGAAGCACTCTGGGGACCACATTCTGCTCTGGGGTACCTAGAGGCCACTGGTATAGGCCTAGATTGGCCGCCATATTCTCCAGATCTGAACTCCTTTTTGTGGGCCTACATCAAAGACAAGGTGTACACCAATAACCTCAAAGCCATTGCTGAGCTGCAGACAGCTATTCAAGAGGTCATTGACAACATCGATGTTCCGACACTTCAGCGGATCATCCTGAAATTCGCTGTTGTCTGCACCACATCATCGCCAATATGGCAATCCAAATATCTTTAGTAACGTTTACATGTTCAATAAAGTGTGTGCACGCCATAGTTTGAAACGTATTTTTCATATAGTTCAATAATTGTCAACCTGTATATATAATGTTAGATGAGACAAAATTTTAAATCCTTTAAAATTAATCTTCCTGTATCATCCCCTATCAACAACCTGTCTTAAACTTTATTAACCTATTTTCATTCTTTTTCGGGAGGGGGAAGAAACGTGCATTTCCTCAGACAGTATCAATGTATGCACATTTGAGTTGAGCTGTAAAATGGTTTCATTGTTACAATGTTACATTTCTGGCTAAACATTGTTAAAAATGATCATCTAACTAAAGTCCAGGAAGTCTAAGATGTTTGTTCAAGATTATAGCTCCCTAATTTTATTATTATATCGCGTCTGGCATTTGTTCTTGTGCCACTATTGCTCATCTCCACCATTTCTTCTCATATATCATTGTACAATTTTATCTAATCGATCTGCCTGTTTTTCTGTTGCACAGAATCCTTATACTATAAATCAGCTTCATTATCTTCTACAAGTAGGAGTTTTGTTATTTAGCATCATCTATAAACGACACTGACTATGCTGTTGGCTATTGACATGGTATATCATTTGTAAGGGCAGAATGTTGTACCTAGAGTATAGTGTACCTAGGAGTTTTGGTCAATACTTCAGTCTAGTTACTGATATTATTAGAATCAGATGAAGAAATGTGCACTAAAAACCGCCTCAACTAGTTTCCACATTTTGTACAGTTTTTGTTGTTGTTAGACATGAGGCTGTGTTTTGTGTAGCATTTGTAAATATCTTGCAGTCTACACATGTATGTACTGTATAATATATCCCAGTTAGGGCGTATTACTGAAAAAAACAGAGGAATTAACGACATTAGCTGCTTGTGGGAACTGACGGAAATCAATGAGGAAAGTTGAAAATTTTTGCTGGACCGGAATTGGAATCCTCAACGCAGATCTTACTAGGCAGACCACTGCCCCATCCGGACCCAGTTGCCATCGCAAGTGCTGAGACTACCCCAGCACACCTCACATTAGATCCAAATCCTCAGTTTAGCTGCACACTACAGATGTAGTGCCACTTGTCCATTATCCTAATTAATCACAGCAGTTCGCCAATTGCTGAAAGAGTTCTAGCATGGTGTGCATCTACACTGAAGTGATAAAGTGGTTCTCCTCACCTTAACTGTACAGGTGGTGTCTATTCTCATCAGAAATAATAGACATATTTTGACAATGAAGCCATTATGAATGAAGACACAAACGAATTTATGTCATTAGCTGCTAGTAGACATTGATTTAAGTCCATCGGAATAAGCTGAGAATTTGAGTCTGACAGGATGTGTGTTTAGGCAGTCCATGCAGTTGTGATGACCACTATGTATTGACGGCACAGTGGTCATTGCATCTATCTAGTAAGCAGTAGACCTGGTGTCGAATCCCTGTCCAGCACCAATTTTCAACTTTCGCTATTGATTTAAATCAATGCCGACTAGCAGATGTCATTTATTCCATTTGACTGGATTCACAGTGGCTGCACGATCAAAATGAGGCATTTCTTTTAGACATGTACGATAATTAATTCTTCAAGTACAGGATTTTAAGATGAGTCTAGAATATTATAAAACATGTTTTTCTTTCCAACAGGTTCTGTTTCAAAATGTATTTAACTTGTAACTGGTTTTTGATAACACTTCTTCTTAATTTGGTATCACTGACTATTGGCTTGTAGTAGAGTTATAATATAACAGATAGGTCGATTAAATGCACTATTGATAAGATTTTCTTGATTGCAGTGCTTTTAGATGTGAATAGAATATTTGTTCCTAGATACACGACCATGTTACCTTGGGACATGTTTCACATTAGAAAAAACGCTAACTTTCCGGTGCACCCTTTTTGGTTTTTGTAAATCACCACAGCTCTTAAAAAGTGGATGCTATCATTTAAAAATGGGGTATGAAATTGTATTAAACTTCTAGTACAGGGCTGGCTAAAGGCAAAAGTCTGAAGCATGTACTGCTGTACAACATCTACTCTAGTCCGTAACTAATTTTCCTGTCTCCTGAAAAGTAAATTTTATTTTCATAACATACTTCCACAGCCATTGTCTGTCACAGTGATACAACTAGAAATAGTTGTAGGCCAGGTAACAGTTTTCATACAAAACAAACTTAGTGGCATACAAATACTTAATAACGGAAGTGCTATGATATGGGTTATCAAATGAAAGTTAGTGGTTCATAGGGAGGTTGCAGCATGTTATCTTGGACAGAGAGTCATCGAAAGATGTACAAGTAACTTCAAGCATGCCCCAGGGATGTATGTTAGACTCCCGGGGTTCTTCTGCTGTAAAACTGCATCTCATTTTTGTAAATAATTCAGTTACGTTATTAGCATTGTTACTAAATACAGTTGCATAACTTGTGTAGACCTCTGGTACGATGGCACAGCTTTGAATAGCTTGCAACCAATACGTTTATTGTATGTACAAAAAGAAACATGTATTTCAGGCCACTGACGATGCTTCCCAAATAAATGAAGCGAAACGCGTATGGCAACAGACTGCCTTCATTTAGTTGCATAGACGACACATACCCCCACGAAATAATATCTCGCTAGGAATTTATGTAGGACACATACCAGTGAAATGATTTTTTTGTATTTTGATTTAACAATCGTAAACATCTGGAGAATTTTCATTACTTATTGTACATCTTGCTACAGCATCAAAATATTCAAAGGAAATCTCGGTATTACAATGCCACCTTTTAGTTCAAGGGGTACGATCTGACAGGGGGGGCGGTCGAGGAGCGTGAGGTAAAGATTAATGGTCAACAGATCAAGTGAGATGATAGGAGAAGAGTTTTGCTTCAAACGCGACGTCGGTGCTTATCTTCATGTGTCGTACGTTTTGACCACCATCTTTAAGAAGAGTAGTAATAAATATTGTCTGTAAAATTATAAGCGAAGCTTTCAGTAAATAGGTCAGTCAAACTAAAAGTGTTGCATTTAGTTTCATGAGACTTCTAGCTGACAAACCCAACATTTCTCCCCATGTGTTTATTATTCCAATTTTCTATTGAAAACGAAACCTTATATGCACTTCTACTATAGACACTGTGTGAGATGATACCGGGGAGTTTCTATGCGCTGGTCACAGCCACTTCGCATGTCTACAACGCGATTTTGTACATGTCTCTTCATAGCTCTTGAAAGCAGTTACTTGGGCACACTTGCATGTGGCACCCGAATATGATAAGGATATTAATGTAAACTAAATTGAAACTGTGATAATATAAACTATGTATGTCTCTGATAGGCTTTATAAAGCGGATCGCTGACTGTGCACGACCGCAGAGTCAAAGATACTGCTCCTGGTCTGAGATTGTAGTGTTGGAGTGATAGAGTGCTGGGCGCACAGTTGTAGGCAGCTGTCTGTGACGGAAAGACGATGGAGGAGGCAGCTTTTGCGGTGTGCTCTGTGAATCCACCGAGTGTTAGATTATTGTAGGTATGTCAATATTGTTGAAGATGGATGCAGAAGTCTTCGTTCACGCAAGATAAAGATGTTATATAATTATGATTTTCGTTTTGCCAGCGCGTTAGCACAGATGAGTTGGCTAATAATTCGTAATTGTAGAGTAACCTCAGAATGCACGTAAACTGATTTTATAAAAAGGCTAGTTAGATATTTCACTTTTGTAATGTTTCAAAGACTTGCTACCACAGCTACATGTAATTTGATGATTTGCATTTATAGTGGTTTAGTGAGGTTATTTAATACTTGTAAAAATCTCAATTTTTTGTGGATGAATTAGTAAATATAATATATATTTTGGCCAATGTAACTTCAATTGTCAGATGTTTTTGAAAGGACAAATTTAACATGCAATATAACTTTGCTAAGAAAATCAGTGTTAGTAATTCACCACAATCAGTACCGCCTCCCTGTCCAGGTAATACATTTTTCACAGATGTTGGATTTTCTTAGATGTTCTCGTTTATCAGTCAAAAGAATTTCATGCGCATTTCAAGTATTATGGCCAGCATTGCATACTGCTGAGCCTGTTGCTAGCTTTCATATTTTTTTCATGAGAGACCGGAATATATCGCATTCCACCGTTGCTGCTTTAGAGGTAAGATTATTTAACTGATCTGTTATGTCCACAGGAACGAAAGTTATCACTTATAACTTTTGAAAAGGGCTAGAGGATTCAGTGCCTAAGGGGTTGAACGTATTTTGCAGTGTCTTAAACGTACATTGAGTGTTTCAAAATGATTTATTCGATTTCACGACATTACATCTGGCAACAGAAACTACAGGACTACAAACTTCATATCTTCAATAGAACCGTCTCATTTAAGGGTATATTTATATATGTAGCCACGGAAAAACGTGGGATGCATTTTAGAGATACGTTTAGGATCAAAATTTTCGTTTACCTTTCACTAATGTTCACATGGAAAGCGGGTACCTGATAGTTTTTATAACGGTAAGACAGAGTCAGGAACCAGGTTTTAAATTGTAAGACATTTCCAGGGGCAGATGTGGACTCTGATCACAATCTATTGGTTATGAACTGTAGATTAAAACTGAAGAAACTGCAAAAAGGTGGGAATTTAAGGGGATGGGACCTGGATAAACTGAAAGAACCAGAGGTTGTACAGAGTGTCAGGGAGAGCATAAGGGAACAATTGACAGGAATGGGGGAAATAAATACAGTAGAAGAAGAATGGGTAGCTTTGAAGTAGAGAAGGCAGCAGAGGATCAAGTAGGTAAAAAGACGAGGGCTAGTAGAAATCCTTGGGTAACAGAAGAAATATTGAATTTAACTGATGAAAGGAGAAAATATAAAAATGCAGTAAATGAAGCAGGCAAAAAGCAATACAAACGTCTCAAAAATGAAATCGACAGGAAGTGCAAAATGGCCGAGCAGGGATGGCTAGAGGACAAATGTAAGGATGTAGAGGCTTATCTCACGAGGGGTAAGATAGATACTGCCTACAGGAAAATTAAAGAGACCTTTGGAGAAAAGAGAACGACTTGCATGAATATCAAGAGCTCAGATGGAAACCCAGTAATAAGCAAAGAAGGGAAAGCAGAAAGGTGGAAGGAGTATGTAGAGGGCCTATAAAAGGGCGATGTTCTTGAGGACAATATTATAGAGATGGAAGAGAATGTAGATGAAGATTAAATAGGAGGTATGATATTCCGTGAAGAGTTTGACAGAGCACTGAAAGACCTGAGTCGAAACAAGGCCCTGGGAGTAGACAACATTCCATTAGAACTACTGACGGCCTTGGGAGAGCCAGTCCTGACAAAACTCTACCATCTGGTGAGCAAGATGTATGAGACAGACGAAATACTCTCAGACTTCAAGAAGAATATAATAATTCCAATCCCAAAGAAGGCAAGTGTTGACAGATGTGAAAATTACCGGAGTATCAGTTTAATAAGTCACGGCTGCAAAATACTAACACGAATTCTTTAGAGGCGAATGGAAAAACTTGTAGAAGCCAACCGTATGGAAGATCAGTTTGGATTCAGTAGAGATATTGGAACACGCGAGGCAATACTGACCTTACGACTTATCTTAGAAGAAAGATTAAGGAAAGGCCAACCTACGTTTCTAGCATTTGTAGACTTAGAGAAAGCTTTTGACAATGTTGACTGGAATACTCTCTTTCAAATTCTAAGGGTGGCAGGGCTAAAATACAGGCAGCGAAAGGCTATTTACAATTTGTACAGAAACGAGATGGCAGTTATAAGAGTCGAGGGACATGAAAGGGAAGCACTGGTTGGGAAGGGAGTCAGACAGGGTTGTAACCTATCCATGATGTTATTCAATCTGTATATTGAGCAGGCAGTGAAGGAAACAAAAGAAAAATTCGAAGTAGGTATTAAAATCCATGGAGAAGAAATAAAAACTTTGAGGTTCGCCGACTACTTTGTAATTCTGTCAGAGACAGCAAAGGACTTGGAAGAGCAGTTGAACGGAATGGACAGTGTCTTGAAAGGAGGGTACAAGATGAACATCAACAAAAGCAAAACGAGGATGATGGAGTGCAGTCGAATGAAGTCGAGCGATGCTGAGGGAATTAGATTAGGAAATGAGACACTTAAAGTAGTAAAAGAGTTTTGCTATTTGGGGAGCAAACTAACTGATGATGGTCGAAGTAGACAGGATATAAAATGTAGACTGGCAATGGCAAGGAAAGCATTTCTGAAGAAGAAAAATTTTTTAACATCGAGTATAGATTTAAGTGTTAGGAAGTCGTTTCTGAAAGTATTTGTATGGAGTGTAGCCATGTATGGAAGTGAAACATGGACGATAAATAGTTTGGACAAGAAGAGAATAGAAGCTTTCGAAATGTGGTGCTACAGAAGAATGCTGAAGATTAGATGGGTAGACCACATAACTAATGAGGAAATATTGAATAGGATTGGGGAGAAGAGGAGTTTGTGGCACAACTTGACCAGAAGAAGGGATCGGTTGGTAGGACATGTTCTGAGGCATCAAGGGATCACCAATTTAGTATCGGAGGGCAGCGTGGAGGGTAAAAATCGTAGAGGAAGACCAAGAGATGAATACACTAAACAGATTCAGAAGGATGTAGGTTGCAGTAGGTACTGGGATGTGTGGAAGCTTGCACAGGATAGAGTAGCATGGAGAGCTGCATCAAATCAGTCTCTGAACTGAAGACCACAACAAGAAAAATGGTTATTGTATCCTTCACCGGTCCCACAACAGACATCGACACGATAGCCAAACTCGTCCCATACTTTTGCCAGCATCCCTGGAGTTAGCACATTTCTCCGGTTGATGACGGCGTCGTGCGGTGAAATGTAAGATTCGCACGCTACCCACTGCCTGTCTATTGCTGCAGTTCTTACCTGCAGGTGACACTGCGGTGGTGTTCCGTTCTGTTGAGAAATGAAACCTTCGTCATGTCGTCCTAATGGTAGAAAAATCCAGATCTCACACATATCCAAGCAGTTTATTTCGTAACCCGCTTACCATCAAAGCAGAAGGGGCCATATTCATTTCTCGGGAAACGGTAGGAAACGAGAATATTTTCGTACTCGAACACGGTGTGTGGCTATCGCATTCGCCGTATCTTTAAGTAGTAGCGGTTCACTTTTCCACCCAAGTGGAACATAGCTTCACCACTCAATAATAAACAGGAAAGGAAGCTATGAAGTTATTTTCTATTTCTAAATCAAGAATGAATGCGAAAACTCTACACGTTCTTGTTAATCACCAAGACCATCAATTGAATCCTGAATGGCTTGATACACCAATTCAGCCGAAAGACAGACCAGAAACACACATGAGGAGCAATTGTCTCTCGGCTATCATAATGAATAACTTATGTTGACTACGTGCTGAATTCTGTTGATGCTTTCTATGCTTTCGAAAGAGTACACAAGGGTAACCTACGGATTTCTAGTAACACACAAACACACCACCAGTTACTTGAAACTACGGTTGCCATCACTGAATGCTTTGATCTGTGCGAGGAACGCTGCTACACCCTCGACGAAAATTGCTCCCCACAGTTGTAGAAAAATGAATGAGGAGGTGCATCCAGGAGATCCCTGTCTGCAACCACATGAATCAACTATCTGCAGGTATCCTTCTTAGTTTTGATGCAGGAGTTGAACATCACCCCTTCATTAAAGTAGAAGATACAGGTTGACTTGTGAAACACCGTGAATCAGAAGTATCCACTCTCCCCCGTGTAGTTGGGAACTGACCATTAGATGTCACCAGAGTATAAAAGGAGGCGGAGAGTAATTTGTGGTCAGTAGAGAAGCAGTAGCAGCATAATGGGTAGATCTAGAGAGCTTAGTGACTTCGAATGTATACTAGTCACTGCGTATCAGCTGAGTAACAAATACAGCACGTTTTAGAGCGCACAAGTCGACTGTTCGTGATATTATTATGAAGTAGGAACGTGTAGGTTCAACAACAGCTAAACCAAGACTAGGCAAAAGACGTTGTATACTGGCGGGCAGGAATCGTAGAGCAATGCGGAGGGTGGGCGTAGAAGTTCTCATGAAATTAGCGGAAGGAATCACTCGTGAGTTCTAGAGTGCTATGTGGAGTCCAGCTACCAAAACTACTGAGCGTAGTGAGTTAAAAGGATGGTCGAGCAGCTCGTCATAGCCCCACATTTCTGCAGTCAGTGTGGTGTAAACAGCGAGCGGTTCTAGGCTCTTCAGTCCAGAACCGCGCTGCTACTACGGTCGCAGGTTCGAATTCTGCCTCGGGCATGGATGTGTGTGGTGTCCTTAGGCTAGTTAGATTTAATTCATTCTAAGTCTGGGGGACTGATGACCTCAGATGTTAAGTCCCATAGCGCTTAGAGCCATTTGAACCATTTGTAAACAGCGACGCCGGAAACGATGATCGTTTGTATCAGTATGATGCTGCACCCTGTCATAAAGCAGCATCTGTGATACAATGGTGTGTGGACAGTAACATTCCTGAAACGAACAGGACTACCCAGAGTCCCGACATGAACCCAGCGGAACACCTCTGGGATGAGTTAGAACGTCTGCTTCGCTCCAAACCCTAGAGTCGATCATCTCCTCCACAGGCATTTGGACACATCACTGAAAGTGTGCCGCGCGCGCGAAACCGCCAGATGGTGTTAGTTCGATATCGATACTTCGCGTACGTACTCAGTGATTAGGTTGGGTGGGGCATTTTAGTTACGCCGGGGGACGCCAGTGGAGGCCGATTAGAAGAGTATTTAGAGGCGTGCCGTGCTGGATTTGGAAGGAGGTCGACCCCAGGAAGCGTGGCTCGTGGACGGAGTGTGCTGCAGGCTGGGTTTGTCGTGGAACGCTGCGGCGCTGCTGTACGATGTGTGTGCGGCCGGGGCCAGTCGGCAGTTGGTGTTCACATGTGAGGCCTGTGGGGAGTCTCACTCCATTCAGTGCCGAGAACACAGTAAGAATACTGATAAATGAAGACGCATTTATTCGTGTAAGAGTTTGTGTTACAGGTTTAAGGTAGTGGTAAGTGGACGATTATTACAATTACCAGAGCGCATTCATTTCTGTTTGACTCCGTACCGAGATCCGCACTGTGTGGTGTCGTTGTTCGTTTCTGACAGATTTTGGCTTCGTTTGTTTTTAACATAATTTGCTTGCCTGTGTCTCTGTCTTGGCTGTACTAACTATTTTGTTCATCTTTGTATTGTTGTTTGATCAGTGCTTGCTGAAGTATGCTCTTGACGTATTTTGTTCAAAGTACCTAAAAGGGTAGTTATTAACAATTGTGAACTGTTAAAAGTGGCCAGTAATTGGTAATTATTTAAGTTTGTTGCCGAGAATGATTGTGTCTGGGTTATTTCTGTGAAGTGTACAGAAATGCCAACGAAATCTTTTGAGTGCTGATGTGTAATTGTTGCTGTATACGTTTAAGGTTGGATTCTATGTGGGCTCCCCAAGGCTTTTGAATTTATTTAGTTATTAAACTTCCTGGCAGATTAAAACTGTGTGCTGGACCGAGACTCGAACTCGGGACCTTTGCCTTTCGCGGGCAAGTGCTCTACCAACTGAGCTACCCAAGCACGACTCACGCCCGTCCACACAGCATTACTTCCTCTAGTATCTCGTCTCCTACTTTTCCAACTTCACAGAAGCTCTCCTGCGAACCTTGCGGAACTAGCACTTCTGGAAGAAAGGATATTGCGGAGACATGGCTTAGCCACAGCTGCAGAGTGAAAATCTCATTCTGGTACTTAGTTATTATTCTTTGATGAGACTGAGGATGGGCTGCGCGCACTATTCCAGGCTCCGGGAAGCGAAAGGTTGAGTTCATTGCTAATCAGGCCAGAGGCGCTTGGAATTGCATTGGGAGACTGTAAAAGTGCGTAAATCTCTTATTGTGAAATTTTGGTATTCATTCTTTGTTTTATGTAAACCTTGGTACTCCTTAGGATAAATATTGAAGGTTAAGACTTACTTGGCTCAGTCTGTCTTGTATGGGCAAAACAACTTTCAGTGTATACCTGATTAAGATCTCTGTTGTTTTGTAATTGGGGAAGCAACTAAAGCAAAGGTGTATGTACAGTTGTTCCTTTGGCACATCTGAGAATTTACTTCGTCATCTCTAACGTGTGTATTAGTTACGCTTTCGTTGAGTTTATGTGGGTATAAAGAATGGAAGCTAGATAATACTTGTATGTGAATATTGAATCTTTTCTTTGTGAAGTGATCGGTCTCTGACTTAATCTATGAACTTTTATTAACTTATACTGGTGGATTGTTTAACTTGTTATTTTGGAGGCATTGTATTATTATGATGTTGTTAACCCAAAAGGGAAAATAAATATTGGCTCATATTAAAGTTAAATAAACCGTTATTTAATTTGTACCAGCACCTTACCACTCGTATCACAGCCACTACCCTACAGCCTCAGAAAGTATCTCTAGCAGAGATTAAAATGTCATTAAGGCGAAGGGTGAGCACACTCCACACTAATGTTCAGTAATAAGTGTCCGGATACTTTTGATCAGAAAGTGTAAAGTTACTGTTTTCATGGGATGAAAGAGGATTCAGCATACAAGGAGGGTGATACCAGTATGGCATTTCTCCTCATGTGTACGATTTTGCAGTAGCTAGTTGTCAGTTTTGTAGGGGAGAGTGTTGTAGCTTGCGACACTTCTCGAAGTTTCGCCTCTAACCAGCTCCCTAATATAAGTTTAATGCATTTTCTTATTCCATTTTTAAGTCATGGGAGTCAGTTTCTACGTGCAGCAGTGTTTTCCTTAAATTATAAAAATTACACCTGAAAATTAAGGTAAGAACGTTTTCCAAGGTAGAACATGGTCATGTATCTATAGTCTACTGAAATTTAAAAGCGTTGGAATAGAGAACATTTTATCAGTTTTGAACTTAACCGTCTATCTGTCACATTATTGCCCTACCGTACACCAGTAACTAGTAAACAGAATTGTTGTTGTTGTTGTGGTCTTCAGTCCTGAGACTGGTTTGATGCAGCTCTCCATGCTACTCTATCCTGTGCAAGCTTCTTCATCTCCCAGTACCTACTGCAACCTACATCCTTCTGAATCTGCTTAGTGTATTCATCCCTTGGTCTCCATCTACGATTTTTACCCTCTACGCTGACCTCCAACGCTAAATTTGTGATCCCTTGATGCCTCAAAACATGTCCTATCAACCGATCCCTTCTTCTAGTAAAGTTGTGCCACAAACGTCTCTTCTCCCCAATCCTATGCAACACCTCCTCATTAGTTATGTGATCTACCCATCTAATCTTCAGCATTCTTGTGTAGCACCACATTTCGAAAGCTTCTATTCTCTTCTTGTCCAAACTATTTATCGTCCATGTTTCACTTCCATACATGGCTACACTCCATACAAATACTTTCAGAAACGACTTCCTGACACTTAAGTCTATACTCGATGTTAACAAATTTCTCTCCTTCAGAAACGCTTTCCTTGCCATTGCCAGTCTACATTTTATATCCTCTCTACTTCGACCATCATTAGTTATTTTACTCCCTAAATAGCAAAACTCCTTTACTACTTTAAGTGTCTCATTTCCTAATCTAATTCCCTCGGCATCACCCGATTTAATTTGACTACATTCCATTATCCTCGTTTTGCTTTTGTTGATGTTCATCTTATATCCTCCTTTCAAGACACTGTCCATTCCGTTCAACTGCTCTTCCAAGTTCTTTGCTGTCTCTGACAGAATTACAACGTCATCGGCGAGCCTCAAAGTTTTTACTTCCTCTCCATGAATTTTAATACCTACTCCGAATTTTTCTTTTGCTTCCTTTACTGCTTGCTCAATATACAGATTGAATAACATCGGGGAGATGCTACAACCCTGTCTCACTCCTTTCCCAACCACTGCTTCCCTTTCATGCCCCTCGACTCTTATAACTGCCATCTGGTTTCTGTACAAATTGTAAATAGCCTTTCGCTCTCTGTATTTTACCCCTACCACGTTCAGAATTTGAAAGAGAGTATTTCAGTTAACATTGTCAAAAGCTTTCTCTAAGTCTACAAATGCTAGAAACGTAGGTTCGCCTTTTCTTAATCTTTCTTCTAAGATAAGTCGTAAGGTTAGTATTGCCTCACGTGTTCCAACATTAAGCATTATCAAAAATGGAAGCCGCTTATGAAAATTTCCAGTTTCACGACGGATAAAATGATTAAGACTTTAAAGAACCACATTTTATCTGCATGTACCACATGTTCCATGCAAAAGACCTTACCTTTTTATCAAGTTTCAAGATACCGCACGACCAACAAAATATGTGAAACTTTCTGACAGATTAAAACTGCGTCCCGGACCGAGACTCGAACTCGAAACCTTTGCCTTTCGCGGGCAAGTGGTAGAGAGCACTCTCTTGATGTTCATGAAGTAATGAGTTCTAGCGACAGAGGACCTCAGAGTGATTCCATATTTTTACATTTCCAGAAGGCTTTTGACTCCGTTCCTCACAAGCATCTTCTAACCAGACTGCATGCCTATGGAAGAATTTCGCCTCAGTTGTGTGACTGGATTGGTGAGTTAGTGTCAGAAATGTCAAAGCTCGTAGTAATAGGCGGAAAGTCATCGAGAAAAAGAGAAGTAGTATCCGGAGTTCGCCATGGAAGTGTTATAGGCCCTACATTGTTCCTGGTCTATATTAACGACAAAGGAGACAATCTGAGTAGCACTCTTGGACTGTTTGCACATGGTGCTGTCATTTACCGTCTTTTAAAGTAATCGGATGACCAAAACGAATTACAAAATGATTTAGATAAGATATCTGTATGGTGCGAAAAGTGGCAGTTGATCCTGAATAAAGAAAAGTGTGGAGTTATTGACATGAGTACTAAAAGAAATCCACCAAATTTCGATTACGTGATAAGTCACACAAATCGAAAGGCTATGAATTCATCTAATACTTAGGGAATACAATCACAGATAACCTAAATTGGAAGGATCACATAGATAATGTTATGGGTAGAGCAAACCAAAAACTGCGATTCATTGGCAGAACACTTAGAAGGTGCATCTACATCTACATCTACATCTACATATATACTCCGCAAGCCACACAACGGTGTGTGGTGGAGTCGACTTTACGTGCCACCGTCATTACCTCCCTTTCCTGTTCCAGTCGCGTATGGTTTGCGGGAAGAACGACTGTCTGAAAGCCTCCGTGCGCGCTCTAATCTCTCTAATTTTACATTCGGGATCTCCTCGGGAGGTATAAGTAGGGAAAAAGCAATATATTCGATACCTCATCCAGAAAAGCACACTCTCCAAACCTGGACAGCAAGCTACACCGCGATGCAGAGCGCCTCTCTTGCAGAGTCTGCCACTTGAGTTTGCTAAACATGTCTGTAACGCTATCACGCTTACCAAATAACCCTCTGACGAAACGCGCCGCTCTTCTTTTCATCTCCTCTATCTCCTCTGTCAACCCGATCTGGTACGGATCCCACACTGATGAGCAATACTCAAGTATAGGTCTAACGAGTGTTTTGTAAGCCACCTTCTTTGTTGGTGGACTACATTTTCTAAGGACTCTCCCAATGAATCTCAACCTGGCACCCTCCTAACCAACAATTAATTATATATGATCATTCCACTTCAAATCCTTCCGTACGCATACTCCCAGATATTTTACAGAAGTAAATGCTACCAGTTTTTGTTCCGCTATCATATAATCATACAATAAAGGATCCTTCATTCTATGTATTCGCAATACATTACATTTGTCTATGTTAAGGGTTACTTGCCACTCCCTGCACCAAGTGCCTATCCGCTGCAGATCTTTCTGCTTTTCGCTGCAATTTTCTAATGCTGCAACTACTCTGTATACTACAGCATCATCCGCGAAAAGCCGCATGGAATTTCCGACACCATCTACTAGTGCACCAAGTCTACAAAAGAGATTGCTTACACCACGCTTGTCCACCATATTCTGGAGTATTGATGTGAAGTGTGGGATCCGCATCAGGTGGGACTGCCGGATGACATTGAAAAAGTTCAAAGAAGGGCAGCTCATTTTGTATTGTCGCGAAACAGTGGAGGTAGTTTCACGGACATGATACGTGAATTGGAGTGGCAATCATTAAAACAAAGGCGTTTTCGTTGCGATGGGATCTTGTTATGAAATTTCAATAACCAGTTTTCTCCTCCTATTGCGAAAACATTCGGTTGGTGTCCATCTCCATAGGGATAAATAATCGTCACGATAAAATAAGAGAAATCAGATTCGGACAGAAGGATGTAAGTGTTCGTTCTTCCCGCGCCCGTTCGAGAGTGGAACAGTAGCGAGACAGCTTCAGGGTGGTTCCTTGTACCCTCTGCCAGGCACTTTATTGTGAATAGCAGAGTAATCACCTAGATGTTCATTCTAATGTCAGAACGCATACTGTTTACGAAAGACTAGTGCAGCAGTATCATTTGGGATATATGTGTCTGTAAAGGGATCTTGAGTTAGATCTGCTAGTCGAAAGAAAACACTTGTGCTGTAAGTCTGTGGGGTTGCAGTGGAGGGTCCAGTGAGGCAGAACGGCGGGGTTTCACAGCAGAGACGCGCCGAGTGGCTACTGGAAGGCCAGCTTCCCTGGTAGCGGGGGGGCACGTGTCCGGCGCTGCGCGGCGCCAGCAGTAAACCAGCTCTGACGTGATGGCAGCAGCGTGGGCGTCGGTGAGGAGGGGGGGGGGGGGGGGGGGAAGGAGGGGGGGGGGGAGACGGGTAGCAGGGGAGGGGGACGTCGCGGCGCTGTCACCAGCGCGCCGGATACGTCAACGGCAATTAGTTTTTTTCCTCGCCGCTGAGGCGCCACCGGTGCAAACAATACGAGTTACAGCCGCGGGCGGAGATATCTTAGGGGTCGTCTGTGCGCTTGTCACGTAGTCGACAGGTACTGATTCTGGGGATCGTAAAGTAATTTACAGTAAACACGCGCCTGAAAATTCCGCACCAACGTTCGGCCCCAGTACTCACATACAAGAGGAACTGCTGACCTCACATCACGAGCTGCATAACACTCTTGACAGTGAAAAACAGTGCCTAGTACAATCGCAACTTCTGTTTTAATATGGCCCGCGTTTTATAAGAATCTAAAGATTTTATTTAAGATTAAATAACAACTACACTGTTTTTGTTCTACTGATTTTTATTTATTTCGAACAAGTTTTCGGCTCCTTAGGCCATCTTCAGAAAATAAGTGTCTAATGAACCGAAAACTAGTTCGAAATAACAAAACAGTGTACATATTGTTTAACCTTAAATATCGAACTCTTCTACGAAGAAGTAACGGAAGAATATATAAATAAGTATCTATAATTAAGGAACACAATATTTGTTCGTATCTTCTGTTGCGACGCAATAATTAATTAGTGAAGTAGGCTTCGCATTCAGTTGAGTAAATTATCAATTTTCATCAAGAGCAGACAAACTATGAACACCTTTAGAATTTCCATCGTGAGAAGTAAACAAGAAACGCTATTTTACTAACAAGCGAGGCGTTTCCATATTCAGGCATTTAAATTTGACAAAACTAAATGTTTTTTGGAAACATTTGGAAATTTGTGGTAAGGGCTTATGGGACCAAAGTGCTGAGGTCATCGGTCCCTGAGCTTACGCAGTACTTAATCTAACTTACGCTAAGGACGACACACGCACCCATGCCCGAGGGAGGACTCGAACCTCCGACGGGGGAAGCCACGTGGACCGTGACAAGACGCCCCTGACCGCTCGGCTACCCCGCGCGGCAAACGGTTTTTAGTGCGTAAAAATACAGCACTAGAGGACTCAGCTCTAAAAGGGAACTGCTAGAGAAATAGTTGCGGAGCTTGTCGGAAGATTGGAGTATATGATAATAATAACACGTATGTAGGAGATAGTTGAGTTACGAGCTTGCAGCGAAGCCCACAATAGCAAAACACTAAAAGTGGTATACACAACAAAATAAATAATTTTTAAAGTATCTGCTACAGTAAGATGAATTATTAGCAGATACGAGACTACATTAATGTAAATCATTTGCACGATATTTACATCATTCATCGACTGCAGTTAGTAGTTTCTATCGATTTTTAATGCAACATGTGTACTTGTACTACCATGAAGCTGTTTAAGAACCAGTCTGCATTATTCTCCCTTAACAGCTGCAAACTACGTATCAATTCAAGGAGCAAAAACTTTAAATAAAGACATATCAGCTCAGTGACCACTATGGCACCGCCAGGCAGTCTTAAACGTAATTATTCTGTCAGGCATTTTTTCATTATCACCAGAGAAACAAATTAGTTCTAGTGTATTGCGTGCATTTCAATGAAAAACGTATCAGGTGCTGTTGATCACGAATTTTTTGAATTTTTCTCATAATTTTAGATCACTCAGAGCATAAGGAACAATTTATCTCGAGAAATAAATATGTACGAAGATGGATGATAGACAAACAGGTTATTCCGAAAAATGAGTTGCTGAAAGAAAGTTTTTAGACAAAGCCATCACTCTTTCTACTGCAAGGTGACCAATAACGTCAGCCTGTTGTTCCACTACTTTGGCAAATTCAGAAATTCTTATAACTTGCTTGACGTGAGCGTACGCAACTGCACAGGAGAGTCATATAGCTCTTCTAACAGACTAACTGTGAGGCTGAAACGTTCGTATCGTCCTAGCCTCCGAGCTTCGACGTCGTCGCTGTAAATCAGAGTCGCGGCCGTGGCCCGAACCCACACACTCCTGGGGATGTGCGGAGCGGAAGACAAATTGCACGACCTATTATTCTGCAGACTTCATCGGAAAGGTTTATTCGTCAATTCGGATAACTACACTGCTGCACATGTAAGATTATTCTAAACAAAGGTTTCAACCCTCAGTTTCACCCGCGAGCCGAGGTTAAGCTTCTCAGTACCAAACTGTCAATCATTAAAACCGTGTAGCTATCAGTGTTACATATACAAAATAAAACCGCGTAATGCGGGAGCAGATCTAACAGCAAATAAGAAATTGGAATGCGGGTAAGCTAGCATGATCAACGAGGTTAACAAAGCCCACACCCACCGATGTAGTACAAATTTGTGTGCTAACTAGCTCCACAGATGAAGAAGATACAGAAAGAATGTGTGTTGAGATAAAAGAAATCATTCAGTTCGTTAATGAGAAAATTGTGATGGGGGTGGGGGGGGGGGGGGGAAATTGAATTCGATAGTTGGAAAAGGAAGAGAAAGAAAAATAGTAGGTGAATGTGGACCGGGGGAATGAAATGAAAGAGGAAGACGCCTGGTAGAATTTTGCATTTTGTTTAAGAATCGCGAAAGAATCTTGCATAAGTCTAAGAGATCTGGAGACACAGTAGGGTTTCAGACTGATTACATGAGAGAAATCCGACGGGATGGTGCAGTAATTAGCACATTGGACTCGCATTTGGGAGGACGACGGTTCAAATACGCGTTTGACCACCCTTGTTTAGGTTTCCCGTGATTTCCCTAAATCGTTTCAGAAAATGCCGGGATGGTTCCTTTGAAAGGGCACAGCTGACTTCCTTCCCTGATCTGATGGGACCGATGACCTCGCTGTTTGGTTCCGTCCCCCAAATCAACCAATCAACCAACGATGAGAGTAACCCAGAGATTTCGTAATCAGATTTTAAACTGTAAGACGGGCCTATGTGGACCCTGTCCACAACTTATTGATTACAGACTGCAGCTGAAAACTGATGAAACTGCGAAAAGTTAGGAAATTAAGTAGATTGGACCTAATCAGTATAAGGCAACAATTGACCGAAACAGGTGAAAGGAATACAGCAGATGCAAAATGGTAGCTTTGAGAGATGAAACAGAGAAGGCAGCAGAGGATCAATCACGTAATGAGACAAGATCTAGTAGAAATCCTCGAATGTTACAGAAGACATTGAATATAACTGAGAAAACGAGAAAACATAAAAATGCGGCAAATGAAGAAGTGGAATGGAGCACAAACGTCAAAAAAAAAAAAAAAAAAAAAAAAAGATTGAGAGAGAGACAGAGAGACTGACAGGAAGTGCAAAAAGGTAAGCCGGAATGCCTGGACGACGAATGCAAGGACATAAAGCATACATAAATAGGGTAAAAATAAATACCGCTTACAGCAAAATCAAATAGGCGTTTGAAAACAAAAAAGGAAAAAAAAACAGCTGTATGAATATCGTGCTCAGATGGAAATCAAATACTAAGAAAACAAACGAAAACAAAAAAAATGGAAAGCAGCTGGTTCCATATAGAGAGGCTACACAAGGGAAATGAATTTGAAGGCAATATCATAGATATGGAATATGAAGTAGACCTAAAAGATGCGATACTGCGAGAGGAATTTGACAGAGCACTGAAAAAGTCGAAACAAGGCCTCTGGAGTAGACGACATCCGTCAGAACTACTGATTACCTACAGAGAGCCAGCCATGATAAAAGTCTTCCAAGTGGTGTGCAAGACGTAGGAGGTAGGCGAAATACGCTCAGGCCTGAAGAACAATGCATTAATTCCAGTTCCAAAGAAAGCAGGTGCTGACAGGTCTGAATATTACCGAGCTAGCAGTTTAGTAAGTCATGGCTGCAGAAGAACGTAAAACTGGTTGAAGCCGACCTAGAGGAAACTCAGTTGACATTCCGGAGAAATGTAGGAACATGCGCGGCAGAGGTTAAGGAAATGGAAACGTAAGGTTATAGCTCGTGTAGACTTAGAGAAAGCTTTTGACTATGCTGACTGGAATGGAGCACAAATATTGATATTCTGAATGTAATAGGAGCAAGATACAGCGAGCAAAAGGTTATTTACAACACCGAGAGAAACCAGACGGCAGTTACGAGAGACGAACGGCATAAAGGGGAAGCAATGGTTGAGAAGGGAATGAAAGAGGGTTGTAGCCTACCCAGGTGGTAATCTGTATATTAAGTAAGAAGTAAAGAAAACCAAAGAAAAAATTTGGAGAAAGAATAAAATTGAGGGACATGAAATAAAATCTTTGAGGTCTGCCGACGACATTGTAATTCAGTCAGAGACAGCAAATGACTTGGAAGAGCCATTTAACGGAAGGTACACTGTCTTGAAAGGGAGCTATAAGTTTAAGTCCGACAAAAGTAAAACAAGAGTAATGGAATGTAGTCGAAATAAATGAGGCGATGCTGTGCTACCTACATTAGGAAACGAGGTACTAAAAGTAGTGGATGAGTTCTGTTACTTGGGCAGTAAAATAACTGATGATGGCCGAAGTAGAGAGGATAGAAAACGTAAACTGGAAAGAGGTGAATTCTGTTAACATCGAATATATATGTGACAGAATGTGTTTTCTGAAGGTATTTGTTGAATGTGGTCTTATATGCAAGTGAAATGTGGGCGATAAAGAGTTCAGACAAGAAAAGAACAAAAGGTTCTGAAATGTGGTGTTACTGAAGATTGCTGAAGATTAAATGACAAGAACATTTAAGTTATGAAGAGGTACTGAAGAGGATTGGGTGAAGAGATATTGGTGGCACAACTTGAGCAAAAAAAGCGATGGGTTGTAAAAGTTGTAGAGGGAAGCCAAGAGATGAATATAGTAAGCAGGTTCCAAAGGATGTAGGTTGCAGTAGTTATTCGGAGATGAAGTGGCTTCTGCAAGATAGTGTAGCCCGGAGAGCTGAATGAAACCAATCTTCGGACTTCAGACTGCAGTAGCAATAGCTGTCTAACTACTATCAGCGAGATTTCAAGGTCCAGTCAGTGGACTGGAATATATGCACCGCAAATACGTCATGCACCGTCTACAGCTGGCTTTTAACAACTTCCGATGATAAACACCCGAACAATACATTCAAAGTCAACAGGAGAGGAAGGCGTATTTATAGCGATAAAAAGTGCAATAGTACGGAAGGAAATTAACGGAGATCCGAAATGTGAAATAATTTGGGTGAAGTTCACGGTTAAAGCAGACTCAGACTTGGTAATTGGATGTCTCTATAGGCCCCTGGCTCAGCAGCTGTTGTGGCAGAACACCTGAAGGAAAATTTGGAAAATATTTTGAGGAGATTTCCCGACTATGTTACAGTTTTGGGTGGAGATTTTAATTTACCAGGTATAGACTGGGAGACTCAAAGGTTTATAACGGGTGGCAGAGACAAGAATCCAGTGATTTTTTTTTAAATGCTTTATCTGAAAGCTACCTTGAGCAGTTAAACAGAGAACTGACTCGTGGCGATAACATATTAGACCTTCTGGTGACAAACAGACCCGAACTATTTGAAACAGTTAACGCAGAACAGGGAATCAGTGATCATAAAGCGGTTACAGCATCGGTGATTTCAGCCGTAAATAGAGATATTAAAAAAGGTAGGAAGATTTTTCTGTTTAGCAAAAGTGACAAAAAGCAGATTTCAGAGTGCTCGACGGCTCAACACAAAAGTTTTATCTCAAGTACAGATAGTGTTGAGGATCAGCGGACAAAGTTCAACACCATCGTACACTATACATTAGATGAGTATGTACCAATCAAGATCGTAAGAGATGGAAAAGAGCCACCGTTGTACAACAACCGAGTTAGAAAAATGCTACGGAAGCAAAGGGAACTTGACAGCAAACAAACATAGCCGAACCCTTGCAGACAAACAAAAATTACCGGAAGCGAAATGTAGTGTGTGGAGGGCTATGCGCGAGGCGTTCAACGAATTCGAAAGTAAAGTTCTATGTACTGACTTAGCAGAAAATCCTAAGAAATTTTGGTCTTAAGTACTGAAACAGAGGATGACAGACTAAAGGCCGAAATACTACATGTCTTTTCCCAAAGCTGTTTCACAGAGGAAGACTGCACTGTAGTTCCTTCTCTAGATTGTCGCACAGATGATAAAATGGTAGATATCAAAATAGATGACAGATGGATAGAAAAACAATTAAAATCGCTCAAAAGAGGAAAGGCCGCTGGACCTGATGGGGTACCAGTTCGATTTCACACAGAGTACGCGAAGGAACTTGCCACCCTTCTTGCAGCGTATAACACTTCCGTCCGATAAAACTATCTTGTTAAAGCATTTATGGTATAAAGCAACAGAGCAGTGTTACCCTCTGAGAGGAATTTTGTTATGTTGATCGTGTTGTACCTAACGGAGGTGGCTTATCGGAAGTGAAAGTCAGAATTACGTAAATATTTAAACAGTAACAAACAATATTTTACCTGTCTACACAGTTCAAAGAATAAAGAAAACGGTAGCCGGCTTAATTAGGCAAGAGAATGATTGACATTCTTGTTCAAGAAAATAGGTATGAGTAACTTTACTGGACAAACACAACCTATACTTTGCCACAAGCGAGTGCAATGAACTCTCGCACCGGCATACAGTGCGTTCACGTTAAGGTTAGAGCTAACAGATCCGAACAAACTATTTGCATAAATATAGTAGATAACGAAACACACTATTACATTGAGGACTTAGTCAAACTGAATGGTCTCGATAATGTTACTATTAATATTCACTGCAGAATCGTAAATTGGACATAGGTTCAATATTACTTTTCAAACATATTCCTATTTGTTATGAAATACGGATATGTTTCGCAGAAAAATTAGTTATTGTGCATAGATTAAGTCTCTCAATACTAAACACCTTTCTACTTACAATTAAAAATAAATAGAATTCATTAACAGATTACTTCTCACTGTCTTTTGAATAGAGAAATAAATAGAATTCATTAGATTACTTCTCACTGTCTTTTGAATAAAGAAATTATTGTTTTCATAGATAGTGGTCTTTCTATTAATCGTTATCTAGCATGGGCACAATAGAGAAACTGTAGATCCTGTTACACCATTAATATGCACTTTTAATACACAAGAGGAACCCAATATTGTACAGAATTTCACTTGAATAGCAAGAGTAATTGAAACTTTCTATAATTAAGTAACTTTGTGTATTTGAACTACTTTCAATGGAGGGGGCCCCTTAATCCTGGCCACTGTAGCAGAGCAAACTAAACACACTTTCAATACACGAGAGAAACAAGCCCTTGTCAAGCATGAACATGTAACTTTCAACAGTAATATTTCTCAACTTGTACTGCAATAGAACACAACTTGACGTGGTTATAAGACAATAGCTCACCTTTGGGTGATTTTAAACAGGCTGCACTGTGATCATTTAATTTTCAAAACTCTATAAGCCACAGTTTTGAGAGCATTCACTTTAGAAGTTGGCAACAAAATATTAATAAACAGTTTTAATAGAAATATTTTTTTCAACAAGCATCATTTACTATATTCCTCAGTTCCGCTACATAAACTTTAACTTTCTTTTTACTATGTGCAAGTGGCATTAATAAGTAAAACACTGGGCTTTCCTATTTTCACAATATGAACACTCGGTAAGCATTTTTGACATGGGAAGGACCCTGTGGCTGTGTGACAAGGGATAAAAAATCAAGGTAGGTATAAGAGTTCCAGTATCAGTTACCTTATATTTGCGCACACTAAAACATCCAATGAGCTGATCCTTTACATTACATATTTACAATTCCTTGGTTCCTTTTTCAGTGATTGCGCAACGTGGTGGCGAGGGCATGTCGGTGGGTGGATTAGCAGGTGGAAATGCTGGACCCTGTCATTTCTTGGTGGCTATAATAGATGCCAATTCCAGAATAGTTCCAGCTCTTTATCTGTCCATCCGAGACATTGGAAAGTGGCACGAAAACCCTCTCTCGGCACCAGCACAATACACAACTTTTACATGAGCAGTTGACAGTTTGGTAGCTCGTCCTCGACTGACTCTCAGTTCCACCGTTTCCACCTAGGCCAACCACAATTTGCGCGCGCCGCATGCTTCGGTTCCCGAGGGGAACCACAACACCTTTTACATACAAAATAACTAAGAAGCCTAAGTGAGGACCAGAAATTACATAACAACAGCCAAACATATTAATTAAAACAGAACATTTGCACATATTGGTATTTCTACAAAACAATTATTTAAACAAAACTACAATTATATACGTTAAGTTTCGTTCCCTCCACATGAGACAAAGAATTTAAACATCAGATATACTACACTGCATAGAATCAAACCATGACATTAAAGTTTTTACAGAGAAAGGAGTATACAATTCTGTGTTATCGATTCAATCTAATAACATTTACAGAAACTCAACGACGTAACATTAAAGAGAACAAAAAAAGGCAGTAGAGCATTAGAGCTATGGTGTTACTGTAAGTAGGCTGTTTATGTTTTCTTATTGGCAACGTTACGTAGCGCTCATTATGAAAATCACTGGCTGTGCTGTGTGCAGTCTGTGGCTAGTTTGCATTGTTGTCTGCCATTGTAGTGTTGGGCAGCGGCAGCTGGATGTGAACAGCGCGTAGCGTTGCGCAGTTGGAGGTGAGCCGCCAGCAGTGGTGGATGTGGGGAGAGAGATGGCGGAGGTTTGTAATTTGTCATGAACTGCTATATTTATATATGATGATATCAAGGTAAATACATTGTTTGTTCTCTATTAATATCTTTCATTTGCTAACTATCCCTATCAGTAGTTAGTGCCTTCAGTAGTTTGAATCTTTTATTTAGCTGGCAGTAGTGGCGCTCGCTGTATTGCAGTAGCTTGAGCAGCGAAGATTTTTGTGAGGTAAGTGATTTGTGAAAGGTATAGTTTAATGTTAGTCAGGGCCATTCTTTTGTAGGAAATTTTGAAAGTCAGATTGCGTTGCGCTAACAAAATATTGTGTGTCAGTTTAAGCACAGTCCTGTATAATTGTTGAAAGGGGACGTTTCATATGTCGACCCTTAGCCTAGGATACCTCACTGGAATCTTCTGATTTTTTCTTGTAGTTTGTGTATTTAGTGTAGCTTTTGTTTATTGCTAGCGCGTAATTGTAGAGAGAATCCCCTTTGTAGTTGTAGCCTTTCATTGTTGTACAGTAAAACAGTTGTGGCATGCATATAGATTTGCACCAAGTACTTCGCAGCTACGCTTGCAATTAACTAGATATTATTTTCAGTGCTATGTTAATGTGTTCTCCTATTTTTGCACTTGAAATTGTGCTTTTCTGTATTATAGTGTGAAATATTGTGACAATTAAGGCGTGTGAAAAACGTAACACTAGGCTCCAAAGTAAATTGAGAAATGATAGTGACGACGAGCGTAGCTTGCCAGCACCACTGGGTAATGAATTAACTAATGTTCAAAGTAGTAATTTGGTAATTGCGCATAGGGAAATGGAGCGGGCGGCAAACAATGGTGTAGACAGTGAAACAGGTAGTGAACAGGGAAGCGTTATCGATCGATTGGTCGGCAACAGCTCGCCTCAGGAATCGGGAATGACAGAACACAATATTGCAAATACTGCAGACTCAGGTTTTGGGTTCTCACCGTTTTCTCAAATGAGTCAAGACACATTTTCCGCTTGTCAAAATGTGAATGTTGCCGGTGCAAATTCACTGCCGAAAAGCACTGAGGAACATGTTTCAGACACCAGTGCATTGTTATTACAATTAATGCAACAAATGGGACAAAAGCTTGAAAAGTTAGACACAATGGAACAAAATCAGAGACAAACACAGCAAAAGTTAGACACAATGGAACAACACCAGAGACAAACACAGCAACAGTTAGACGCAATGGGACAAAATCTTCAAAAGTTAGACACCACACTTGAACAAACACGTGAAGATTTAACTAGTGAGTTACATAACATTGAATCGAAATGTCAAAAAGTCTGTAATGACATAAAAACACAAATTTGTGAGCATTTTCAACCCATTTTTTCGCGGCATGAAAATGTATTACAGAATCACGAAGCAGCCATAAAAGAACTGCAAACCATTGTTCATGAAAATCACAACACCTTGCAAGCTAAAATTGACTCAGTTGCATCTACCGAATCGGTTATGCAACTTGCAAAAACTCAAGAAAACTTAAAGGACACAGTAGATACGATTTCAACACAAATGGACACTCTGAAACTTGGTTCAGAAAAACACGCTGAGGAAATGTGTTCACTATCGGAGAAAGTAGCCGAACTTTCGGATAAGGTCACTAATTTATCTACGAAGGTAGATGATAATCTGAATGACACAGAAGAGTGCAAACAAATTAATACGCAATACAAAAGAGAAATCCGGGAAGTACAAGATCAGTTGGCACAAGTAATACAAAAATTTCATATTTCAGAGGACACTCGCGCTCCAACACGGGAAGAGGAACTTAGAAATACGGAAAAGCCACAAAATAATAACACAGGGCATTTCGGTAATTATGAAAGAAATTGGCAATGTGCACCGAATTTTGAAATGGAACCGCCGAAACGACGTAACAATGACCGATATGCGACTCGCCGACATGATGACTTTGACTATAAGCTGTTCATTACTACACGTAAATTCAAAACATTTAAGAATTCTGCCAACGACATTCATCCACAAGCGTGGCTCCATCAATTCTCTCATTGTTTTCCTCCCAACTGGTCATTGGAGCACAGGTTAGAATTTATGTGTGGCTATTTAGAGAATGAACCAGCTGTAAGAATGCGATCGGTCATTCACGATTGTCACAGTGAAGGAGAATTTTACCATGCCTTCCTCTCAGCATATTGGTCTCAAGCCACACAAGATCGAGTAAAACATAACATCATAATGATGAAACGTTTCGAACAATCTGAATTCTCCAGTCTTGTGAAATATTTTGAAGACATGTTGCATAAGAATCAGTATCTTTCAAACCCATACAGCCCCTCAGAACTCATCCGCATTTGCTTAATCAAACTGCCTGAACATTTACGACATATTATTTTGGCAGGACGTTGCAAAGACGACATCGAAGCATTTCAGGGACTGTTACAAGAACTGGAAATTGACACTGACAATCGCGGAACGCAGGAGCACAACAATTACAGATCACATCCGTCGCAATTCCGCGATGAAAGAAATAATAACTGGACACGACAAAGATATTCTCACAACACATATCGTGACCACACAAAACAGACACCACCCGTACGACAACCGTTGGCAGAGTAGTAATAATTACAGGGAAAGATCACCTCTCCGCGGTAGTGACTATCACAGAGACAATCAGAGAAACAGACAATATGGGAACCAAAATAATTATTATTACGGGAGACAGAATAACTTTAGACGCAATGGTCCAGCGCGCAGTTACGATTCAGGGAGAAATTCTCCAGCACTTAACCGACAAGAAAGAAACTACAGGAACTACCGACATGACGACAGACGATGTGATCGTAACGACAGACCTGAATTGCATCAGAACTGGCGGGATTTAAACAGGGCAGGGCCTTCTCGTCAGAGTGAATTTGTAGAAGTTAGGTCTCCTAATCCCAATAACGACGCGCGCCAACAAAGGGACAGACAATGACTCGCACCGCAGGCAGCCGCGTGCGGCCGCTGGCTCAGGGAAAAATAACATAGACGCTAACCTTGAGAAAAATTCCAGTATTATTTAACGACGTCTACCACATGATAATTGCGTTGAAGTTGAAACTCTGCGTACTAGGAAGAGTAAAGGTTTACACCACATTTCACATGTAAAACCGTTTATTGAAAGATAATCTGCTTTTTAACTTTGTCTTTGCCATAAAACTTTTCACTTTACATTGCTAGTATGCTTTGTCAGACTTAAGAAACTGCTAACATGCAACAATGTTTGAAGTTAAATATCCAGTCTAGAACCTAGGGAACATTTTTAAACAGAAATTACGAATGCATTGTTATAGTGAACAGACGACACAGTGTTGTATTTGTACATTCTTGCTTGTTAGTTGCACGATTACCTAACGACTATCAGGCTTACATACTTAGGACACATACTGGTACTGCTAATGAGATCTTAATGCAACTTTTGGTTTACTTGAAAATACATTCTGGGTTTAAAGTACTTTCTGTGAGATACCAGAGGACACAGTGGTTAGTTTATGTGACAGCTACACGATGTTATCACGACGCTACTAATGAGTGACAATTTACAATGTTGCTTTTGCAGTGTATCTGTTTTATATCTGCACAGTTTTCTGAATTCTTCTAGGAAGAAAAACATGTTTTAGTAGTAACTTTTGTGGTATAGCAACAATGAAACAGCCTTTTTCGTGGCATAACAATACGTTACTGTACAGTACTTTCTTCATCACGCCAATAAGCATAACAACTACGATATCTATACGCAAAGCATTTCACTTTTGTTTATCATGTGGTAAGTACATTGACTTCTGCAGAACTTAGCTTTCGGAGGACGATAACTACGACACTTCCACAGAGATTATGTTGCGACAAGATGCACAGTTTAGCGCTACAGTACACGCATTTGAGTGATTAATTTTGTACTTAAAACACTTATTTTTAAAGATTTTTTTTAATTACAAAGAAAGTTTTCCGTGATACATTTTATTCCATTGCTGTAATTTGTAACACCTGGGAGTATAATTACATTAATCCTCAGGGGGGTACACGCTTACTTTGTGTACCATGTGTGTGGCAACCACAAGGAACCCTAGCTAATATGGAATTTGCTTATACAACTTTACACATCGGTACCATATTTCTCTAACACACAAATTACACAGCTATCTGATCATTTAACTGAGAGATAAACATTTTTTTACTACATCAGTGACACATGTTTACGCAATACACAGTTGGGTAACTTCACACTTATGAAACTGTATTTTGTCTGTACTTTGTAAACTGTTCATATTTTTCGGAATCATTGTGATACTATGAGAGCTTTGAATGATGTATTTGGTAAGGGAGCATGATTTTAAAGTACGTTTGAGGTAGATGACACAATTGAAATGAGCAGAGAATTTTTTTTTTAGGTTTTGAAATTATTGGAGGAAGCTACGACGATTTTGAGATTTGACTGAGGTGTTATGATGTTATTATTACGACGACGATGTGTACTATGCTGTTGAGATATGTTTATGATCAATAAGATGTTGCTACCGTATATGAGGAATAAGAAGTATGTTGGAAACCAAGAATCGTACTTTAAGAGTTATGAAATGTGCGTAAATGCGTGACTGTATCACAATGCTGACGAATATTTTATTTGGACACTTATATTTATAGGATTTTCTTTCTACAGATTTGCAACGCTAATTCTTGACCTGTGAAATATTTTTATGTGAGACTGTCACTGTAGCGGAAACTGCTGTCGTAAATATTTCCGTAAGAAAGTTAAGTGACCACCTGCACGTAATGCGTCGTGGGCACCCAGCTGTGTCGGACGCCTGGAGAGAGGGCCATTGGCGCGTGCCTTTCAGAGCACAGGAAGGGGAAAAAAAAGGGAGGCCATTATCCTGGCCATTGTCATTCCTTTAGAGAAAGCATCGCAAATCTGACACGCTAATTACTTGGAAACATATCGTACTTTCTGATATTTACTGAAATGCCTAATGAAATGACAAGAAATAGTTTGTCTACACACCTGACTATGACTACTGTCTTTCTAGATGAGAGATTTTTTTTACTACTTATGAAATGCCACATGACTATTGAACGATGTTCTTACGCTTTGCTTTTCGTAGTTGCTTATTTCATTTGATATCTGGTTTCCTGCTGTGTTGCAGCATTGCTTTTATAAAATAAAATGCATTTGCTAATGTGAACACTTTCTGTCAACAGATCTATTAAATAATTATTTTATGATCCACATTCTTTAAAAAAGGAGCACTTGGAAAGGAAAGAACAATAAGAAGGAACTAGTAACAGTAACACATAATTTTCTTTTCAAGTACATGGTAATATTTCTTTTACAATAAGTTGTTGTGGTGCACCACTTTAATTACGTAGACATTAAGATGTGAATATACATTTCCCTTATCTGCATTGTTGTCTTTAGTGTAATGCTTTTTTCTGCTTGAGCTATGTCATGTTTAGATATAAATTATTTCTGCTGCTATTTGCCAGGCATAGTGCTACTAAATTTCACTTTGTATTACTCTGTTAAGCTAGTTTTACTATTGATTTATTTTTATTGTTGCTGCACATTGGCTCATATTAGTTGTAATTTTGCATTTTATCTGTTAATTTAGATTTGCTGCTGCTTGCTTTGCAAATTGGCATTTTTTTGTCATTGCTGTTTGTGATAATTTGTTATGTGATGCTGCATTGCCTCGTCCCTTAGTTTAGCATCTGAGCTCAGTAGATTTAAGTTAGCTTAAGAGGGGGTAGCCTCTAAGAGAATGAGTTTCGATGAATTGGAAGAAATGCATTGAGAAGTTATACAAAAAAAAAGTACAGAAAACAGGTTTAGGTAGGATTTTCTTGGAAATAAATGTTGAGGTGAGAAATGTGTGAACATATAAATACAGACAGCATGCTTAGATAGAATTTTTTTGGTGGAAACAAAGGATGAAATAAGAGGAAAGATATATGAAGTTTTGGGTTGGACTGCAGTACCAAATGTTACACTGAAAACGAACCCTATCCTTTCCTATTGGTGTTATCCCACTATGTGTTTGTGTACCCTTGTGTAGTTGTTTTCTTCCTGTCTCTGTGTAGTTTCATAGAATTTTTTCCTCTTTTAATATTAAGCTACATTCACTATGATGAGGAATACTGTTATCCTCAAATATAATTGGCATTAATGATATGTTATTTACTTTGTAAAGATGTTAGACATTATTCATTCTGTTTAATGCTCATGTGTGAAGTTGATGTTTCAAAAGTTATTGTGATCTTTTATGTATGTACTCATGTCATAATTCCACTGATGTATATGTTTATTTCTATTCTGTTGTAAAGCCGGTACTACAAATGTTATCTGTATTGTTATGTTTTTAATGATGTATTTTGTACCTTTGTTATTGTATTCTTATGTTATAAAATTGTAATTGTCACCAGTTCATGATATTATTAACTTGTTAGTTACATTTCACTGCACACGTTTCTGTTGGTCATAGTATATGGACAATATGTGAGAAGTTGGGACTGTTAGTGTTTGCACGTGTGTTAATAATTCAGCAAGGGACTGGATAACAGCATTGCTGGTTCTAAGGACAATTCCAAAAACTTTGTGAGTGCACAAGTGGTGGTTATGGACTTGCTATATTATCCGCAAGACTCTTTAATGGTGATTGTGCACCTGCACAGTCACAACAGATGGCTGCTGGCTATTTCTACAAGGACTGCAGTGGGTCTGCACCTCTGGTGGCCCACCAATACCGTAATCTCTACCAGGACTACAGTGGGTCTACTCTGTGATGACCTACCTACCAATACTCTTCAAAATTTCGACTGACTCTGCTGTGGGTTTGCTCTGTTGTGGCCCATTCCCTGTATGTATGTCAAGAGTCAGAACTGTCGTTCCGTTGGAAGAACAACACTACTTCTTCAAGATTGCATGGAAATCCACTACTTCCGTGTGCATTTTCTTCTACTGCTCAGACTTTGAGAAAAACACTACTATTTTACTGTGATGGACGATTAGGACTGTCTTTATGGACTGTGAGAAAATTTGAGCTTTTGACCAACATTGTATCAACAAGTGTGTGCATTTGATTTCTTTGTTATTGTAATTATGAAAAATTTTATCAAATCATTATTGGCCACTGCCCAACAAAAATTTGTAAATTTTTTTGTGGGGAGCATGGGGGCTATGTAAGTAGGCTGTTTATGTTTTCTTATTGGCAACGTTACGTAGCGCTCATTATGAAAATCACTGGCTGTGCTGTGTGCAGTCTGTGGCTAGTTTGCATTGTTGTCTGCCATTGTAGTGTTGGGCAGCGGCAGCTGGATGTGAACAGCGCGTAGCGTTGAGCAGTTGGAGGTGAGCCGCCAGCAGTGGTGGATGTGGGGAGAGAGATGGCGGAGGTTTGTAATTTGTCATAAACTGCTATATTTATATATGATGATATCAAGGTAAATACATTGTTTGTTCTCTATTAATATCTTTCATTTGCTAACTATCCCTATCAGTAGTTAGTGCCTTCAGTAGTTTGAATCTTTTATTTAGCTGGCAGTAGTGGCGCTCGCTGTATTGCAGTAGCTTGAGCAGCGAAGATTTTTGTGAGGTAAGTGATTTGTGAAAGGTATAGTTTAATGTTAGTCAGGGCCATTCTTTTGTAGGGAATTTTGAAAGTCAGATTGCGTTGCGCTAACAAAATATTGTGTGTCAGTTTAAGCACAGTCTTGTATAATTGTTGAAAGGAGACGTTTCATATTACAAGCGGTGTACCGTAGGTCTCTAGTAGAGCGTAGCGTTCCAGAAGATTGGAAAAGGGCACAGGTCATCCCCGTTTTCAAGAAGGGACGTCGAACAGGTGTGCAGAACTATGGACCTATATCTCTAACGTCGATCAGTTGTAGAATTTTGGAACACGTATTATGTTCGAGTATAATGACTTTTCTGGAGACTAGAAATCTACTCTGTAGGAATCAACATGGGTTTCTAAAATGAAAATCTTGTGAAACCCGGCTAGCGCTATTCGTCCACAAGACTAAGGGGCCATAGACACGGGTTTCCAAGTAGATGCCGTGTTTCTTGACTTCCTGAAGGCGTTTGATACAGTTCCCCACAGTCATTTAATGAACAAAGTAAGAGCATATGGACTATCAGACCATTTTTGTGATTGGATTGTAGAGTTCCTAGATAACAGAACGCAGCATGTCATTCTCAATGGAGAGAAGTCTTCCGAAGTAAGAGTGATTTCAGGTATGTCGCTGGGGAGTGTCATAGGACCTTCGCTATTCACAATATACGCTCCTGGTAATGGAAAAAAGAACACATTGACACCGGTGTGTCAGACCCACCATACTTGCTCCGGACACTGCGAGAGGGCTGTACAAGCAATGATCACACGCACGGCACAGCGGACACACCAGGAACCGCGGTGTTGGCCGTCGAATGGCGCTAGCTGCGCAGCATTTGTGCACCGCCGCCGTCAGTGTCAGCCAGTTTGCCGTGGCATACGGAGCTCCATCGCAGTCTTTAACACTGGTAGCATGCCGCGACAGCGTGGACGTGAACCGTGTGTGCAGTTGACGGACTTTGAGCGAGGGCGTATAGTGGGCATGCGGGAGGCCGGGTGGACGTACCGCCGAATTGCTCAACACGTGGGGCGTGAGGTCTCCACAGTACATCGATGTTGTCGCCAGTGGTCGGCGGAAGGTGCACGTGCCCGTCGACCTGGGACCGGACCGCAGCGACGCACGGATGCGCGCCAAGACCGTAGGATCCTACGCAGTGCCGTAGGGGACCGCACCGCCGCTTCCCAGCAAATTAGGGACACTGTTGCTCCTGGGGTATCGGCGAGGACCATTCGCAACCGTCTCCATGAAGCTGGGCTACGGTCCCGCACACCGTTAGGCCGTCTTCCGCTCACGCCCCAACATCGTGCAGCCCGCCTCCAGTGGTGTCGCGACAGGCGTGAATGGAGGGACGAATGGAGACGTGTCGTCTTCAGCGATGAGAGTCGCTTCTGCCTTGGTGCCAATGATGGTCGTATGCGTGTTTGGCGCCGTGCAGGTGAGCGCCACAATCAGGACTGCATACGACTGAGGCACACAGGGCCAACACCCGGCATCATGGTGTGGGGAGCGATCTCCTACACTGGCCGTACACCACTGGTGATCGTCGAGGGGACATTCCTAGACCGGCAAGGGAACTTGCTGTTCCAACAGGACAATGCACGTCCGCATGTATCCCGTGCCACCCAACGTGCTCTAGAAGGTGTAAGTCAACTACCCTGGCCAGCAAGATCTCCGGATCTGTCCCCCATTGAGCATGTTTGGGACTGGATGAAGCGTCGTCTCACGCGGTCTGCACGTCCAGCACGAACGCTGGTCCAACTGAGGCGCCAGGTGGAAATGGCATGGCAAGCCGTTCCACAGGACTACATCCAGCATCTCTACGATCGTCTCCATGGGAGAATAGCAGCCTGCATTGCTGCGAAAGGTGGATATACACTGTACTAGTGCCGACATTGTGCATGCTCTGTTGCCTGTGTCTATGTGCCTGTGGTTCTGTCAGTGTGATCATGTGATGTATCTGACCCCAGGAATGTGTCAATAAAGTTTCCCCTTCTTGGGACAATGAATTCACGGTGTTCTTATTTCAATTTCCAGGAGTGTATATGAATGACCTTGTGGATAACATCGGAAGTTCATTGAGGCTTTTTGGGCATGATGCTGTAGTATATCGAGAGGTTGTAACAAAGGAAAATTGTTCTGAAATGCAGGAGGATCTGCAACGAATTGACGCATTGTGCAGGGAATGGCAATTGATTCTCAATGTACACAAGCGTAATGTGCTGCGAATGCGTAGAAAGAAGGATCCTTTATCATTTAGCTACAATATAGCAGGTCAGCAACTGGAAGCAGTTAATTCCATAAATTGTCTGGGAGTAGGCATTAGGGGTGATTTAAAATGGAGTGACCATATAAAATTAATCGTCGGTAAAGCAGATGCCAGACTGAGATGCATTGGAATAATCCTAAAGAAATGCAGTCCGAAAACAAAGGAAGTAGGTTACAGTACACTTGTTCGCTCACTGCTTGAATACTGCTCACCGATGTAGGATCCGTACCAAATAGTGTTGATAGAAGAGATAGAGAAGATACAACGGAGAGTAGCGCACTTCGTTACAGGATCATTTAGTAATCGCGAAAGCGTAACGGAAATGATAAATAAACTCCAGTGGAAGACTCTGCAAGAGAGACGCTCAGTAGCTCGGTACGGGCTTTTGTTGAAGTTTCGAGAACATACCTTCACCGAGGAGTCAAGCAGAATATTGCTCCCTCGTACGTATATCTCGCGAAGAGACCATGAGGATAAAATCAGAGAGATTAGAGCCCACACAGAGGCATACCGACAATCTCAAGGTACCCTCCGCCACACACCGTCAGGTGGCTTGCGGAGTATGGATGTAGATGTAGATGTAGCAAAGGAGTCACACAAAAACGCCGTGCTTAAATTTCCGCGGAAACGAATATAATTTATTGGCTTCAATGAAAATTTCTGCAAATTCGCCTCGTTCAGTAAACTACCGCGGTTCGGCTGGCTATTCGACTTCAGATCCTAATTTTAGGTCTCTGCCCATTCGGGCGTATGCACACTTGCTAAACAGCAACACTCGTCAACAAAATAGGAATGACTGAACCCGAAATCCACGTCCGTTAACTGGAAAGAGCTTTCGAATTCCCTCGGTCTACCGCACTGCAACAAATGATCTGTTTACAGGAAAGCTGGCATTCTCACGACTTGTGATATGGTCCAGGAACACACCGCCTCCGGTCGCGAAGGCACACGAATTCTTCACCATACGAGGACTGCCATCCACTTTCTATCTGCCTGTCCACCAGTCAAAAATGGTTCAAATGGCTCTGAGCACTATGGGACTCAACTGCTGAGGTCATTAGTCCCCTAGAACTTAGAACTAGTTAAACCTAACTAACCTAAGGACACCACAAACATCCATGCCCGAGGCAGGATTCGAACCTGCGACCATAGCGGTCTTGCGGTTCCAGACTGCAGCGCCTTTAACCGCACGGCCACTTCAGCCGGCTGTCCACCAGTCACAAGCAGGAACAGAATATAGGCATTTTTATCCGCTGCTTCCTCTTACAGAGTAATTGGTGCTATCTGCCAGAACCTTTATGTGTTTGTCAGCATTGGGTGTTGCAAAACATCATCTTCTTGGGGCATTCACTCGACCCTCAGCCGGTGTCATACGGCCAGGTCATCACACAATTTGGAGGATTATGGAAAGAGCGGCTCATTTGCTCCACGTATGAAAAACGTTTCCCCTTGTTATGCAGTATCCAAAGAAACTTGCAAACAAGTACGGTCCGGATGTTGTGTGTTACAGAGAGCGAGAAAAGGTGTTTGTACAGAAACACCAATAGCTTTTTGGACAATTTGATGAAACAATGTCAGTTGGATATGTGCTCTCTTGAAGGTGCCTGTTCAGACAACGACTTCCGGTGTACTGCTCGTAAACAAATTCTTTTTCTGGTTTTTTCTTGGGTCATCTAAGGTCCATGCGCCAATTCCAATGTTGTCTCCTTTGTTCTTCTTTCTTCATCCTCCAGTATTCTTTCATCTTCTCACTATGAGACCGTTTTCTCTCTTTAGATCATTTTAAACCCGTCTTTCTCTCTCTCCCGTCTTGGAATCCTTCCATTATAACATTTCTTTCTTAAAAAGTATTTTACCCGTAGTGTCTTTTCACTTGTGTTGTTTCTTTCCAAATCTTTCCTAACTTCTTGAATCGAGGCTATTGCTGACTTCTTTGATATTTAAAAACCTGTTACTGTACAAATGCCCAAAAAAATAGCAGTCGCCTCTTTAGAAGCGTTTCAGTTATGTTTCCTATGTTGCGATATACTTATTCATTATTCCTTAATTTCCGTACCTCTGTATTTCTTAGCTGACTCAGTACTTTTCAAACGATTCTTCTTTCTAAGACTTCAAGTTCGTTATTTTAACAGAATCCTCCGTCGGTTCTTGGTAGAACAATATTACAATGAATGAAAAGCACCAGTATTTTTGTTCTACAATATTACTTTTATTGTGATAACCCGTTTTTGCCTTACAAGGCCATCTTCAGACATTTCTGAGTCTGTAAGATGGCCATGTAAGCCGAAAAGCGGTTAACGCAATAGAAGTAATATTGTAGAACAAAAGCAAACTGGTGCTTTTCATTTATTACTTCAAGTTTGTGTAATTTGTAATTCAGTACTAAACATTAACTTTCTTAAAGACATTCTGGTTTTATTACTATGTTGTAATGGAGTATTTTCAAATTTTCAAGCAGAGACCTTCTGTTGTAAATGTTCCTGGTTGTACCATACTCTCTCCATTTTATATACTCTTTCTTCTACCACGAATTTTTCTAAGCCATTCTCTTGAATAATTTTTTCCAAATATTTAAATTTATTAACCCTGTTTTACTGGCCAATATCTGTTACTAGAATTTCTGGAGCATTTTTAAGTATGTCATAAATTTTCTTTTTTCTACCGAAACTTTTAAACTTGCTTTGTTGGTATTTCTTCTTTGAGATTGATCTCTATTTCTGCATTTGTTAGGTTTTTACATAGAATGGCAAAATCATTCGCAAATGCTAGAAAGTGAATTTCAGTACGTTTGTTCATAGTCCCCAGTCTAACTTATGTTAACTTATGTTCTTATAATTTTTGTTTCCATCCCCCTATTATTTCCGCTACGACGCATTTGAAGAGGAGTGGAGATAGGCCTTCATCTTATCTTACACCTGTTTTTATTTTGAATACCTTAGATGTTTTACCCCGAAACTTTATTTCTGATTTGGAGACTGTGAACGTTTCACGAATAAGGTTTACTACTTCCGATTTAGTGCCAAATTTTCGGATAACTTTAGCTAATGCTTCCCTATGAACTGAGTTAAACGCCTTTTTAAAATCTATAAATGTGACAACCATGTCTTTAGAGCTTGCAGATATGTAGACTTTAGG
The DNA here is from genome assembly GCF_023864345.2 of Schistocerca serialis cubense. Lineage (NCBI taxonomy): Eukaryota > Metazoa > Arthropoda > Insecta > Orthoptera > Acrididae > Schistocerca > Schistocerca serialis. The sequence continues at coordinate 1,083,580,541 of NC_064639.1, forward strand.
TTGAAACTCTCTTCTCAGGTAGATCTACCCTTTCTAAACCCACTCTGATATTCTCCCAAATGGCTATCATGTGTTGCCTCTACCTTATTAATTAATAATAGATCTTACGACAGTGGTGTTTATCAAGTACATTCTCCCGGGACTTAGAAACCAGCTTTTAGGACAGGTCTTTCTAGTGCACATAAGAACACCTTTTGGCCTGGAACATACGTTCTTTATGTGTTGGGTCGAAGATAGCTTCACATCCAGGATTACCCCTATATATTTCACTGTAGTCTGTACTGGTAGAGTTTTGTCGAAGAGCTTGAGATTTCAATACATATCCTGGATATGTTTCATCTTGAATGGTACAACAACATTTTTCGTGGAACCGTCCCATAGATCATGTTTCCTGTACCAATTTTACTATGTTCAGTGGGCATTGTTTCGTTATTCGTACAGTACTAGCAAATTTGCTACGAATAAACTGTATGCGTATCCTTGGCAAAAATAACCTCTAGTATTTAATTCTTCTGGTCAGTTTGTTCACCATTAGGTTCCACAGTAGTGGGGCCAGAACCACTTCTTGCAGACAACCTCTGGTGGTGTTGATCACCATTTTCTCGTTCAACATGGCGGCTTGTACATTTCGTTTTTTCTGGATGGTTTTAATCCGCCTGCTTATGGTGAACTTAATGCCATATTATTCTGCATCTCTAAACATGGCTTTGAACGTTGTATAGCTAAGAGATCCCTTGATGTCCAGGAGGATGCATACAGCAGCTTCCTAAAACTATAATGATTTTTCGACCTTCCCAAAAAGTTGGTGAAGTGCTGTTTCACATGCTTTGCCTGGATAATATACGTGTTGGTTTAGATGTAGAGGAACCTCAGTTATGCTTTCTTCCCTAATATGTACAGTAACCACTTTCTATAATGTCTTTATGAGAAAGAAGGACAGTCTAACAGGTTTCATACTGTTAGTCTTGGTATGATCAATTATCCCTGGTTTCGAAACAAAAACAGCCTTGTCTGTCCTCCTTATGCTAGGTTGGCTCTGAACTGCCGTCATAGGAATCTTCATCAGATTACCCTCCACTGGGAATGTGGGTGCACTCAGCGACTGATATGTGATTCATAAATTATAGAGCGCAGCGATCAGTCGTCCTTTTTTTTTTGTAAGTTTTATTACGCAAATCCAAATTTCGACTAGTGCCTAGCCATTATCAATGCAACATTTTCTAATCTCCATGCATGTTAGTTCCCTGTTGTTCGAGCGTCAGTCACAGCCAGCTGTGACTGACACCCGAACAACAGGAACTAACACAGAGTATTCAAAGATCTATGACTGACGCCCGAACAACAGGGAACTAACATGCATCGAGATTAGAAAATGTTGCATTGATATTGGCTTGGCACTATCCGAAATCTGGATTTGCGTAATAAAACCTACAAAAAAAGGACGACTGCTTGTCTGCGCTCTATAATTTATAAATTATACGGATCTATTGATTTCCTTTCCTGCTTGTTGCAGTAGAGCCGGAAATATTCTGTTCGGGTCTGGTGCCTAGAACACATCAAACGCTCCCACCACCCACAGAGTTTTTTGAAAACTGACACATTCTCTGGTAGATTCCCAGTTTTCCCTTTGTCTTCCTGTAAACTAGTATCTCCGAGGGACTGTATCTTGCTCTGCATTATCTGGCAGAATGCACTGAGGAAAGTAAGTCTTGAGGAGCACGCCCAGCATCCCATGCGCTTCCGTTTATACTCATTATCCTTCTTCCTTAGAGTGCCTTCTAAATCGGTTGGTATTCTGATGAATATTATGATGTCTGGCGCCTGTAACTGTAACTTCTGTCTCTTCCCAGAGTACCTTCCAGGGTGGCAGTTTCGCTTGCTTGACAGCAAGGCAAGAAATTTCCTATATTTTTCCCATTGTCTTTCCTTCTTTCAGCGTTAAACAGTCTTCTTAACTGCTTCCTTTGCAATTCCAAGTTTTTTTCCCACCAAGGTACATTCCTGTTTATGCACTTTTTGGTGATAGGACACTTTTCCAAGTACGAGGTCATAAAGGCAGACGCCACTTCATTTGCCATTTCTGCCCAAATCTACTTATTGAGATTCTAACAAAGGTTAGGTGTGTGTCTGGGTCTTTTCTATTCAGTATCATTCTGTTTTCCTGGGATTCCTACGGGTCATGGTCTGTTTATCTCACATTTCAACTTCAAACTTGATATGTAAACAGTCAGACGAGGATGGGTCAAATGCCAAATGCCATTGTTTGACTTTACTGGACATAACGTTGGACCTAAAGTTGTGTGAGTAACTTCTTCTCTTCTTATGTTTCTGAAGATTGGCTCTGTGGTCCTATTCAGAATCTCTAGGCTATTCTCGAGTACATATTCGAGAAGATACCTCTGCCGTTGACGTAGCTGGTTTCCCACACCATCTTGTCGACTGTAGCATTATAACAAACCAATAATTGTTCATTCAGCTGTGAACATCTGTCTACCAGTCTCCCCACTTGCTCAAAGGGAGGAGTGCTGTTCTCATAAGGAAGGTAAGCTGAGACTGGTGTTACCATCCCCCGGGTTCCCGGGTTCGATTCCCGGCGGGTTCAGGGATTTTCTCTGACTCGTGATGATTGGGTGTTGTGTGATGTCCTTAGGTTATTTAGGTTAAGTAGTTCTAAGTTCTAGGGGACTGATGACCATGAATGTTAAGTCCCATAGTGCTCAGAGCCATTTGAACCATTTTGCTACCATCCTTTCGCTGCTTCTTCCTGGTAGTTACCAAATGCATGGAACACAATTCCTTCATCAACATGAATGAAATTCCATTCTTGACAGAAATGTATGTTCTTATGATTTCTTGCATAAATCAACTTATTTCCAGTTCCTCCAAGGACTGAAATACCCGCCTTATGCAAGTACGCTACCTGAATCAGGACCACGTCCACCTCCTGTCTTCTCAAAAGAACACTCATGGGGGCAGTTGCGCCCTTATTGTGTTACAGATTTATGTTCAGTTCTTGCAGCTTCTATCTTTCCGCCATTGTCGTTTCCGATGTCTTTGATTACCCTGATGGTAACATGTGAGATCCCTACATAAGGTTTCAGCTATTATCCACGCCTTGACCTTAGGAATTCTTCACCAACTTCCACCAGAACTGTTTGGCCATCCGGTACCACCTTTTGGTTGATTACCTTCCAGTCTTCTGTCTAGAACTTCTCGTCCTGCAGTCATACTTTCCGAACAACGTTTTTGGAAGAGCACTCTTTAAAAATTTCGGTATCCAAATTGACGTCTTTGTGCTCTTGATGAACTCAGCTGCTGACTTGACCAGCAGCTTTGTGTTACCCCACAGAGATAAACTGGGCACTATCTCCATAAGTCAATCCACTGTCCCATCCTAGACAAAGATTTGAGCACCTTTGTCCAGACAGATCCTCCTGAATATGGAATCTGGACTTGCGACTCCGACAATATTCTCAGCAAGGTCGAAAAGCACACAAAAACTGCTATATAAAGAGTAGGAACAGTTTATAGAAGAAAGATCAACCAACTCAAAAACCTCCAGTCACAACATAATACCATTACACACAGCCAAGAACACACACACAAATTCTACCCATGATTAGTGAACCTTACGGACACACAGTTAAAAAGTAAAGAAAGACAGCTATTGGAGAAAGGATTAAAATACGATGAAATTTAGAAATAGATGAAGATTACTTAGAAAATCTAATTATAGAAACAGAAAGTGTTTTGACAAGGGAAGATACCAATGAAAACAGAAAGGTCAACATTGGACTAACTAGACAATTAGTAAAGAAAGAAATCCAGAATATAGTAACCAGTATAAAAACACAACACAAAAACACAGAGTCTGCAACATTTAGAAAACTTAGGAGAAAACTTCAAAATGAAAATGTTATCATTTCAAAAGCAGACCAAGGGAACACAGTATACTGATAGTTAAACGGCTGAGCTAGCAGGACAGAGCGGATTAGGTTGTGGAGAGGGGCCAAAATGAGGTTGCTGCCAGTTGTACTCAACGTACAAACTTTATTTGTCGACACACAATATTACATTAGAATGCGAACACTCAAATTTGTAATGGATCTCCTTTGATTAACTTTAGATCGGCTGAAGGGCACACTCAAAACCCAAGACGCAAGGCCTAAATAAGAAATTGACATAGAAGATTCTTCTGGAGGTGTCACGCCAAAATGTTTTCTAAGTCTTCAATCTAAACAGGCTGAAGGCTTTAGCACTTTAATTTTAATGGAACTCGGCTAGAGACCGCATATTAAGCAAAAAGAAGTGTTTCAACCCAACGGCAGAAGGCCTAATCTTAAAACAATTGAAGCAAATTCGGCTGAGGGCCCGATACATAACATCAAAACCGTATGTCTTACGGGCAAGACAAGAACATTAATTCAAGATATATTAAAACTTGGCTGAAGGCCACACATCACCCAAATAACTCAAACTCAAACAGGGAGGTTACTATGTAACAGACACGGAACAGCGCTCAGAAGTTCCAAGGGTCAATCTGGACGGTTCCAGGCGGTGCAGTCTGGAACCGCGAGACCGCTACGGTCGCAGGTTCGAATCCTGCCTCGGGTATGGATGTGTGTGATGTCCTTAGGTTAGTTAGGTTTAACTATTTCTAAGTTCTAGGGCACTAATGACCTCAGAAGTTGAGTGCCATAGTGCTCGGAGCCATTTGAACCATTTTTTCAATCTGGAATTGTAACACTAACGTCCATTTAGGCGAGACAGGCAGCCTGACCAGAAATCTCTTAATCGGAAGGCAACCCAACCGACAGACCGCCGACCGACCGATTAACCAAATCAGTTCCGCTCGACGCAACCAGCCAAACGACCACAAGATTTCAATACAACAACAGACAGAATATTGGCGCCCACAACGACCAACAACACCTCACCGGGGCTCCGTCCCCGACTGCACTGCTGGTCCGTCTCGAACTGACTTTCTTGCTTCGGTCTGACGACGTCCCGGAGACACGGGCTCCGACCCAACCATGCAGAGGTAACACAACCGACATCTCTGCACAGGAAGGAACCGACCCAAGTACACGTCGTCGATGAGACAACCGACCGACCGACCGAACGACCAACCAACGGTCGTCCCCACTGGTACTGGCTGTGCCACCCGCACTGAGGCTCCGTCCTTGACTGCACTTCTGCCGTTTTCCAACTCCAGCTGACTGCCAGACACACGACGACCCGGAATTACTACCGGTCGCTCCAGAGATTGTACGACAGTGCACTTATCGATGCGCGCTGCTGCTGCTGCCGCTCATGGGCAAGTAAGGCAGGAAGTTAGTGACGCCAGTAAGTGGAATAAGAAAACGAGGCGGCAGTACCGTAATAGAAGGTGGCAAACAATAAATGGCATGAACACGAGCCGTGTACGGCTCAGATAGACAAAGAACAATACATTGAAAAAACACAAGAACTCATCTCACAAAATAACATTACAGAATTAAAATCAGACCCGACAAACAGATTCCAGGCAAAAGTAAAAAACACTCAGAAAAATATTGACATCATACTGGATAACACAGGAAAGGAAGTTGACACAGATCAATCCCGCTGCACCAGTCCTCTGAAGCCAACCAAAAATCCACAAACTGAATTCTCCTGTAAAGCGAATACAGGATTTCAGATAATCGCCACTTACAAACTTGCAAGATAAATGTTAAAATTACTGTCTGAAAATTTCAAAGTGAAAGAAAACAGAACCATTAAAAACATTACACAGCTAATACAACAAATAAAAGATACAGAAATCCCAGACACAGTAACACTAATCTCATTTGATATAGAAAGCATGTATTCCAACGTACCAGTACCAGAAACAGTAGAAATCACAACTAAGAACCTGAAACTTACAGTCAACTCCCTGATGAACAGATTGAGGAAATACATACATTAATAAAGCTCATAACAGAATAAAATTACTTCCAATTCAATAATGAATTTTATTTACAAGAAGATGTATTGCCAATGGGGTCCCCAATTTCATGAGCCTTAGCAAATATTTTTCTAAACCACATTGAACAGATAATTTTCACGAAAATAGTAGCACAAGAATGCAACATGTTATATTGGTTCAGGTATATGGATGACATCCTTTGCTTAATAGATGAACCACAAATAAATATTGAAAAACTGTTGTTGTTGTTGTTGTGGTCTTCAGTCCTGAGACTGGTTTGATGCAGCTCTCCATGCTACACTATCCTGTGCAAGCTTCTTCATCTCCTAGTACCTACTGCAACCCACATCCTTCTGAATCTGCTTGGTGTATTCATCTCTTGGTCTCCCTCTACGATTTTTACCCTCCACGCTGCCCTCCAATACTAAATTGGTGATCCCTTGATGCCTCAGAACATGTCCTACAAACCGATCCCTTCTTCTAGTCAAGTTGTGCCACAAACTTCTCTTCTCCCCAATCCTATTCAACACCTCCTCATTAGTTATGTGATCTACCCATCTAATCTTCAGCATTCTTCTGTACCACCACATTTCGAAAGCTTCTATTTTCTTCTTGTCTAAACTATTTATCACCCACGTTTCACTTCCATACATGGCTACACTCCATACAAATACTTCCAGAAACGACTTCCTGACATTTAAATCTATACTCGATGTTAAAAAATTTCTCTTCTTCAGAAACGCTTTCCTTGCCATTGCCAGTCTACATTTTATATCCTCTCTACTTCGACCATCATCAATTATTTTGCTCCCCAAATAGCAAAACTCCTGTACTACTTTAAGTGTCTCATTTCCTAATCTAATTCCCTCAGCATCGCTCGACTTAATTCGACTACACTCCATTATCCTCGTTTTGCTTTTGTTGATGTTCATCTTATATCCTCCCTTCAAGACACTATCCATGCCGTTCAACTGCTCTTCCAAGTCCTTTGCTGCCTCTGACAGAATTACAATGTCATCGGCGAACCTCATAGTTTTATTTCTTCTCCATGGATTTTAATACCTACTCCGAATTTTTCTTTTGTTTCCTTCACTGCCTGCTCAATATACAGATTGAATAACATCGGGGAGAGGCTACAACCCCGTCTCACTCCCTTTCCAACCACTGCTTCCCTTTCATGCCCCTCAACTCTTGTAACTGTCATTTGGTTTCTATACAAATTGTAAATAGCCTTTCGCTCTCTATATTTTACCCCTGCCACCTTCAGAATTTGAAAGAGAGTATTCCAGTCAATATTGTCAAAAGCTTTTTCTAAGTCTACAAATGCTAGAAACGTAGGTTTGCCTTTCCTTAATCTAGCTTCCAAGATGAGCCGTAGGGTCAGTATAGCCTCACGTGTTCCAATATTTCTACGGAATCCAAACTGATTTTCCCCAAGGTCGGCTTCTACTAGTTTTTCCATTCGTCTGTAAAGAATTCGCGTTAGTATTTTGCAGCCGTGACTTATTAAACTGATAGTTCGGTAATTTTCACATCTGTCAACACCTCCTTTCTTTGGGATTGGGATTATAATATTCTTCTAGAAGTCTGAGGGCATTTTGCCTGTCTCATACATCTTGCTCACCAGATGGTAGAGTTTTGTCAGGACTGGCTCTCCCTAGGCCGTCAGTAGCTCTAATGGAATGTTGTCTACTCCTGGGGCCTTGTTTCGACTCAGGTCTTTCAGTGCTCTGTCGAAATCTTCACGCAGTATCATATCTCCCATTTCATCTTCATCTACATCCTCTTCCATTTCCATAATATTGTCCTCAAGTACATCGCCCTTATATAGACCCTCTATATACTCCTTCCACCTTTCTGCTTTCCCTTCTTTGCTTAGAACTGGGTTTCCATCTGAGCTCTTGATATTCATTCAAGTGGTTCTCTTTTCTCCAAAGGTCTCTTTAATTTTCCTGTAGGCAGTATCTATCTTACCCCTAGTGAGATAAGCCTCTACATCCTTACATTTATCCTCTAGCCATCCCTGCTTAGCCATTTTGCACTTCCTGTCGATTTCATTTTTGAGACGTTTGTATTGCTTTTTGCCTGCTTCATTTACTGCATTTTTATATTTTCTCCTTTCATCAGTTAAATTCAATATTTCTTCTGTTACCCAAGGATTTCTACTAGCCCTCGTCTTTTTACCTACTTGATCCTCTGCTGCCTTCACTACTTCAAAGCTACCCATTCTTCTTCTACTGTATTTCTTTCCCCCATTCCTGTCAATTGTTCCCTTATGCTCTTCCTGAAACTCTCTACAACCTCTGGTTCTTTCAGTTTATCCAGGTCCCATCCCCTTAAATTCCCACCTTTTTGCAGTTTCTTCAGTTTTAATCTACAGTTCATAACCAATAGATTGTGGTCAGAGTCCACATCTGCCCCTGGAAATGTCTTACAATTTAAAACCTGGTTCCTAAATCTCTGTCTTATCATTATATATTCCATCTGATACCTTTTAGTATCTCAAGGGTTCTTCCATGTATATAACCTTCTTTCACGATTCTTGAACCAAGTGTTAGCTATGATTAAGCCATGCTCTGCACAAAATTCTACCAGGCGGCTTCCTCTTTCATTTCTCACCCCCAATCCATATTCACCTACTACGTTTCCTTCTCTCCCTTTTCCTACTACCGAATTCCAGTCACCCATGACTATTAAACTTTCGTCTCCCTTCACTATCTGAATAATTTCTTTATTTCATCATACATTTCTTCAATTTCTTCGTCATCTGCAGAGCTAGTTGGCATATAAACTTGTACTACCGTAGTAGGCGTGGGCTTCGTGTCTATCTCGGCCACAATAACGCGTTCACTATGCTGTTTGTAGTAGCTTACCCGCATTCCTATTTTTTTATTCATTATTAAACCTACTCCTGCATTACCCATATTTGACTTTGTATTTATAACCCTGTATTCGCCTGACCAAAAGTCTTGTTCCTCCTGCCACCGAACTTCACTAATTCCCACTATATCTAACTCTAACCTATCCATTTCCCTTTTTAAATTTTCTAACCTACCTGCCCGATAAAGGGATCTGACAGTCCACGCTCCGATCCGTAGAATCAGCACAGCAAGGCCATTTTGGTTAGTGTTACAAGGCCAGATCAGTCAATCATCCAGACTGTTGCCCCTGCAACTACTGAAAAGGCTGCTGCCCCTCTTCAGGAACCACGCGTTTGTCTGGCCTCTCAACAGATACCCCTCCATTGTGATTGCACCTACGGTACGGCTATCTGTATCGCTGAGGCACGCAAGCCTCCCCACCAACGCCAAGGTCCATGGTTCATGGAGGGGGATTGAAAAACTACGTACTGAAATCCACAAGATACATAAACATATAAAATTCTCAATTGAAAGAGAACAGAACAACCAAATTAACTTTCTGGATATAACAAACAAAAAAACAAAACAATAAGCACATGTTTAGAATTTATCTTAAACCCACAAAATGGACATTATCATTCAAAAAATGGTTCAAATGGCTCTGAGCACTATGGGACTTAACATCTGAGGTCATCAGTCCCCTAGAACGTAGAACTACTCAAACCTAACTAACCTAAGGACATCACACACATCCATGCCCGAGGCAGGATTCGAACCTGCGACTGTAGCAGTGGCGCGGTTCCGGACAGAAGCCCCTAGAACCGCTCGGTCACCGCGGCCAGCCATTATCATTCCCCAATCCTCGAATCACCCACACCCAAAAAAGCAAGCCACACTTAGACACATGCTCCATAGACTCAACACAGTACCACTCACCAAAGAAAGCTACCAAAAAAATGACATAATAATGGAGATAGCACAAAATAATGGTTACAGTAATAACACAGTCACAAAGCTTAACAACGAAATTAAAAGGAAAATAAAAGCAGAAAGCTGCAAATCACAGACAACAACACAACAGAAACAAACAGAGGCCGGCCGGAGTGACTGACCGGTTCTAGGTGCTACAGTCTGGAACCGCGCGACCGCTTCGGTCGCAGGTTCGAATCCTGCCTCGGGCATGGATGTGTGTGATGTCCTTAGGTTAGTTAAGTAGTTCTAAGTTCTAGGGGACTTATGACCTCAGCAGTTCAGTCCCATAGTGCTCAGAGCCATTTGAGAACCAAACACAAACATGCAGTGCCATAACGACTACACAGGGTAATCAGAAAATGATGAGAGAAAGCGCAATATGGAACACAATGATATACTAACACGAACTCACCCATAAAGTCACGAACGTTTTCAAAAGACAGGGAATAATCATAGCATACACAACAGAGAATTCTCTACAAAAATACAACCCAAAACTGACAAAAAACAGTCACATACCAGAAAGCAGGTATATATCAACTACAGGGTAACACTTGTGAAGGCAGATACATAGGACAAGTAGGTAGAACATTTGATGTCAGATACAAAGAACACATGAGAGCCTGGAAATAAAACCAATCCACATTTGCAGAACACCTAAGAGAAAATGACCACAAAGCAGCCACTAGACTCGAAAATAATTAGAATCAACAATACGAAACATCTCCTAACCATGCAAAAAAATTACCACATACAGAAAACCAAAGCAGAAGGGATAATCATGTTGAATAACCAAGTACACAGGCTAAGCAATTCATTATTTACACTAACAGATAAAATAATAAAATACCGCTCCCAAAAAGAATTAGTGTGATAATACTGTCCAATATAATAACAATACCACCCAACATCTTCACACTCATTCATAGATGAACCCCTCCACAGAATATTGAAACGAAAAGTCAAATCAGCTGTCACCAAAGCTTTTTTTTTTTAAAAAAAAAAAATCGTCGGTTCTATCCCTATCTCTCTCTCTCTCTCTCTCTCTCTCTCTCTCTCTCTCTCTCTCTCTCTCGCCCATACACACACACAGTATAAACATCATGAAGTTAGTCTCGAACATATACTTCGTTAGGATGGCAACAAATATGTAAACATACCAAAGAGGAGGAAACACGTAATGGAGTCGCAATATTTGCGTTGTGAAAAGCAGTGTCTGGAGAAATTGTTGTATCGAGTGACAAAAGAACAATACTACTCCACAAAAAAAGAGTGAGAAATATGGTGAATAGTGTAAGGAAGGCCAGAACACAAAGTTGTGATTATATGGCAGTAATAAAAGTGTTAGCGCGACCTCCAGACCCGATGTGAGATCAGCAAATCGTAAGTAATTACATTTTTACAAAAAATCCCGACGTGAACTGTTTAATAATCTAAAACTGACAAAACTGTATCGTTGTAGATCCCACTGATGATGCCTTAGAACAGGAGAAGGCGAAACGCGTCTGGAATAAATAAAGTAACTAGCAGCAGGAAAAGGCAGTTTTATTTACAAAACAAGTCTTGATATGCTTGCTGCGGAGGATGGCCACACAAACAAACTTAATATTCTCAATATCTGCGTAAGCCCCACGTTCTGTGAGGTGGTTGAATAACTGTCATCTTGAAATTCGCGTCGTCAGTGTTATAGGTCTGTTTCCCTATTTCTTGCCTCTGCCTTTTCTGGATCTGTTTACCCCTAGATGTTGGATTGTTAGACTCCTCCTTTTTCTCTTTTTCTGTGTCTTGGGGGCAGAATGTGTCTATTTGCCTCCTTCACTCTGAGACAGTCACGTTTTCTTGAGGTTTTAGGGTCACACCTTTCACTTACTTCCATCTTTTTTTTTAGAAAGTCATTTTTTATCTTTCCTTTTGTTCTTTGGGAAATTTTCTCTTCTGAGCTTCAAAAATGGGTTTTATCTTGACGTGGTTTAATTTCTCGGTGACGATTCCACTTCATGGATTGGTGAGTCTCCAAATTCAGCTGCAGAAACACCTTCCGTTGGTTCCAGGCCCGATGCCTGACTGCCCAAGATCTCATCAAGTCCCTCACTGTCTGGTTTCTTTTGTTCTGTCTTCTCCATTATGATCCCATGAGAAGTAGGCCCTTACTGAATTACAAGCAGTCCCGTGAGCCGCGAGGTTCAATACTCAGGGAGGTAGCCTGATATTCTTCAGGTTCCATTCTTGAGACATCATCCGTATGTGCCACACATCCCTCAGCATGGGTCCCATGACAGTTTCGCAACAGGGAGAGGAATATGGGATGGATATGAAATAGATGGAACATTGTGGGACACTCTTCGTGTGCTTCAGCCACTGAGGCCTGTCCAGCATGGGAGGCCTCCCAGTAGCTGTGCTACAGCTGGTATAGAACTCAGCTTCGTGTAAACACTAAAGCCTTTCCACACATATGCTCAGTATGTTGACAATGTAGTGGGCTGTGGAGAAGGAAGTGGGAGAAGTGTAAAATATTGCCCATTTAGGTTCTGGATCTAGTTTGACAGCTGTATCAGAATCATTTTGGCACCAAATAAAAAACAGGTGCAGCTACACGTGCAGAAATGAAAACAGTAACTGAGGCTTGAAGTAAACCGGTTAAGCAAGAATACTTTGAATTTAGACTGTGAAACCTTTTTTTGTTCTTTGGTACCTAGAGTGTATATAGACATTATTTTGAGACTGGATTTCAAGTCTAACCATACTTGTAACATTATTGTTAAGATTAGAGTTTTAGACTTACATGCTAGGGATTAAAGGAAGAATGTAAGCTGCATAAAGGAAGAAGATAAGTTTCAAAAGGAAATCAACAGCAGGCAAAATAATGGCACACTTACAAAGAGAAAGTGAAGGAAATGATGAGATGTATGTAGTATAGCAAATAAATACTGTATGTTGAGAAGCGAAAAGAGCGAGGGGAGGTGCAAAATCTATCTTGCTTCAGTATTTAATTATGATTGTCTCTAATTACAACTGTTTACCTTTGGGAAACTACCATAGCTCTAAATAAGAACTCCCAAATGATTTGCATTGTTGTAGAGCAGTGAAATGTTAGAATATCATCAGGAAGAGGGTGAAGGTATAGAATAACTCAAATAATTTAGTTTACATGAAGAATATGTGTGTATTTATATCACGAGTTACATTCTGGGGGGCTTTTATTACTGATGCATGTGTGGATGGCAATATTTGTCGAAATGACATCTGTAGCTTCCACTGGGTGTGTGGGGGTGTCATGTGTAGTGGTATTTTAATGACAATTCGATCTTCTGTTACTAAGGTTATACTGCTGAATTATTTGCATCCATGTCGATATATAAATTCACTATATTGTTAGTATGTTATGTTCAGATTTGTGGTTAGCTCATTACATGGGCTGAAAGTAGTTTTTTAGTTGTTATTTATGTGGGGATCAGTCAATAATTAATTTAATTGATTTAGTTTTTGTTTTCATATTATTTACGTGGTATCATAAGTACATATGGAATGAAAGAACGAATTATTGGAATTCAGTTTCAGTAGACTAAAATTTTAACATTTGGAATTTCACTGGTACGTTTAGCTTATTAAATTTAAAATAATTAACAACAGTGGACATCTCATCGTTAGGTAATTTTAATGTCAATAGAATGAACAATCGTTTCCTTGAATATTAGATAGGGTATCATTTGGCTGACGAGAGGTTGCACAGATCACTGTTGCCTGTACACAGAGGCGGTTGGAGGAGGAGTACCAGCTGCACAGGAAGTCTGGTGCAAGAGATTGCTCACAACAACAGATATCGTCACAGGGCAACACTAGTGATCGAAACTGGCACACAATTAATGTGAAGTGTTGTGTGTGAAACTGTGTTCAACGAGTTCCCTTATACAATGAAACGACATCAATTAAAAGAGTTAAATGGGCAGATATAAAATTCCATGTTGCTGAAGTTGTTCATACTAAGAAGTTCAGAGCTGGAACTGTTCTATTACAGATTAATTTAATGCCTAATAAGTGCTTGCATGTCTTGGTTAGGCATATGCATCACGTATAACCTGAGGTGATGTATATTTATGTTTCCTGTTACTACTCATGTTGATTCAGACATAATAAAATTTATTACATTAATTACGTCGCAATACGGGTTGAATTATATAAGCGACATGTGGTAGGACAACAAATAGCAGTTAACCAGGTAACTGAAATACGAAATGGGGATATGTGACATTATGAGAATCCTGTTTACAGAGCGAGAGGTAAAGGTCAGTGAACTGACAGCTCACAGCAGTTAGCTGAGCAGGCAAGGAATGTAAGTGGGTTGGTTGCTGTGTGCCAGATAGAGGCCTTTTCCTGAGGATGGAACATGTACACTTACCTGAAGGGTGGAGACAACTCAGTGGTGCCTAAGGTGGACGATATTAAAAGGCGAATATTCAACGAATCTGCAGAAATTACAAATATGATACAGAAAAGCAAAATACACCAGAAAAAACCTATTGATGGAAAGAGCTCAGTGTAACGTAAATCATGATTCAAGGAGAATTAGTGAAAGAGTTAAAATTTGTTTTAATTCCACTGGATTAAAATATTAATAAGAATTGAACCACTGATGTGTTCATGTAAAGTGTAAGAAGCTATTTTACAAATCAAGCCTGTGCAGGCCCATACCGAGATAACAGATGTCTTGGGCTAGTGATATGCCCATATACAGACAGCGCTAGCATCGCGTACTCGAGTTATAAGTGGACAATGCATTTGTGGAGCTGTCATTTGCACTCAGGTGATTCATGTGAAGAGGTTTCCGACCTGATTATGACTGCACGACGGGAATTAAAAGACTTTGAACGCGGAATGGTAGTTGGAGTTAGGTGCATGGGACATTCGATATTGGAAATCGTTAGGGAATTCAATATTCCGAGTTCCACAGTGTGGGGTCCTGCCCATCCGTCTCGTATAGGGTGCCTAAACGATGCTGCGTTCTCGGAAGGCTATATAACAATTCAAGCAAATCACATTAATAGTTTTATTTCGATAAAGGAGATTGACAGTGCTTAACTTTGAATTTACAATGGTGCCGCAAGGGCTGAGCGACACGCAAACAAGTAATGTTCTTCGCTATATACAATGTCCATTTATTTATTATTCATTTAGCTTATGGCAGTGCACATCATTTTACGCTTCTTACAAATTTTTAGACAAAGATATACATAAAAAAACAGAATAAAACATACAGATAATGGGCACAATTAAATACAGACATCAAGATTATATATGGTCAATATAATTAAATACAAACATCAAGATCATGTATAGAGTCTTTTGCGGCGTCTGTTGCCATTAGAAAATCACTGAACTTGTCACTATATGCTCTTCTGTCGCACCCTTGTCGCACTCTTGGACGATGTGGTGGATGGTCTGTCTGTCCTGAAAAAAGTTCTAAACGATAATGACATTGACTTCGCTGCCATTCAGGAAACACACACAGAGAAAGAGGAACAACTAAGAAAAAGAGACAATGTCCATATAAGCAGTTGATATGAATCACTAATAGCTGCTGTCGTAGTGTCGGTCAACATCTGTGCTGCCGGCCGGGGTGGCCGAGCGGTTCTAGGCGCTACACTCTGGAACAGCGCAACCGCTACGGTCGCAGGTTCCAATCCTGCCTTGGGCATGGATGTGTGTGATGTCCTTAGGTTAGTCAGGTTTAAGTAGTTCTAAGTTCTAGGGGACTGATGATCTCAGCAGTTAAGTCCCATAGTGCTCAGAGCCTTTTGAACCATTTTGAACAACTGTGCTGGTCTGCGAGGGCCGGTCTACAGCTGTGCTGATACTGCGCTGGTACTGTCTGGCCGAGGCTGGCAGAAGCGGCGCTTATATTCTCTTCTTGTAGAGGGCGCTCCTGTCGTGGCGCGGTGCTTGTCAACTGGCTATTGGCTGACGTCTCAACGCCTTCTCTGGTCTTACGTTCTTCATCTTCGTGCAGGTACTTGTCGGTACGCCGGAACACACAGTGTCATGATTGTGCCGAGAATAACAAATTTCAGGCATTACCTTGAAAGGTCTCTGTTCGATTCCTTTCATGTTAATTTCTTAAATCTGTTCTCATTCACGGCATAAATTACTCTTCTAAATTTACTGTGGTGTTTCTGACTCTATCTGGGAGGAGACTGAGCAGTAGAACGCGTTACTTTTACACATAAACCAGAACGATCTGTCACACTGCTACACTTTAAAACACAGTTTATATGTAATTCATGTCACACAGTCTCATACGGAACCTACATCCTCTTTCTTTTATATACTGTATATGATAAGATACTGTCATCCCCCTTCCCTTCTGTGTGAAAGACTGAATGAGCAAATGTATTTCTAGTTGCATGCTCGATGGTAGCAGACAAGCCTGTCTGCTAGAGAACAGTAGGACCAACGTCGGAACAGGTAGCTACGCTTTCTAAAAGCAGAGAGGTTTCTATGCTCAGTATAATCCTGTCCGTCCCTTGTCATGTTGGTATAGGAAGCTGCCCCTCTGGCCACTTCCGTTTGTATTTGTGAGCCACCCTCAAGAAGGGACCAGGTCAGTCTGTCCGCAGCGAGCGTCTAAAGTGGTAAGATCTCCGGCTAAGCGCGTGTCTGCTAAGTCCGTAGGACAATGGATTTCTTAAGTTCAGCCTAACTGAAAATTTAATCACCTTTATTTCCGGGTTAGATCTAAAATATCTAATGTTATCTTAAATTGCAACGCAGGGTAATTCGAGTGTGAAGTTCAGAATATCCTCCAGTAGTTGCTTTGTCACTACTTTGCGAGTAAAGTGGAACCACGTGTGGATGATCCATAACTCTAAGATCATCTATCTTAAATGCGTATGTGCGTGAGATTATAACGTCTCGTCTTGACAATATTTTTCAATATAACAACTTTTCTTTATGTTCAACCCACATGGGGTATACTTTGTGAGACCAATACCACGTGCTTATACAATTGTTCAACCCATCAGGTTAATAGTAGGACGATAGTAACCAGTTCGAGGTTTTTCTTTTGTAATTTGTGTTTCGATGTAATTTATTTTAATTATCAAAATTGTTGTAGAGTTAGTGTAAACCAAGTTGACCACGTGAAGCATGTGGTGTAATCATCAAAGTAGCCCTCAGCTATTCTTTTCGAGAAGATTTCACAGAGAGTTAGTATGAATTTAGTATACCAGTGTGTGGTAATTTCATGATGGACAGGATTGCACTACGAACGTAACTTCTTTGGGTGGAAATTGAATCGGTTGGTTGTGGTTAATTTCCTCTTGCATATGTTTCAACGTTCTTTGTGTGTTATTTTATGAATGCAGTGTTGTATGCAGTCTCCCAATCTTGGCTCCATATTTGATGTGTTCCATAAGATTACAAACTCACATTTTCACAATCCTAAATAAGGCACCGGTTTAGTTGTGAATCAAGTTTAATACGCTGAAATTTTAATGGAACAATGATCAATGTTAAAATAAATGTCCAAATTTGAACTGATTTATTTCTTTTTATTTAAATTGTCTTTATATATATCACCGGTTATCGTAAGATGACTACTAAAAGATTATAATTAATGTTAGTCTGGTTGGGAACTTGGTAAGCTAGACTGGATTCCTGGTGAAACAGTTGCTTAGTAATGCAAGGTTAACTTCCCCAGATAGCTCACATCTTTTAACCCGCTTTTATAGTCTTGAATATCAGCACCGCTTTCAGAACAAATTACTGCATCAGACATTACAACCTTTCACCACGGACAACGCAGTGGCCGCCGGCCTTTGCTTAACGATCGGGAGCACAGGCGTTTGCGTAGCGTTGTCAGTGCTAACAGACAAGCAACAACGTGTGAAATAACCGCAGAAATCAATGTGGGACATAAGACGAACGTATCCGTTACGACAATGCGGCGAAATTTGGCGGTAATGGGCTGGGGCAGCAGTCGAACGTCTCTCCTCGGCTAGTGACCATATCGATTGGACCGTAGACGCCTGGAAAACCATGACCTAGTCAGATGAGTCCCGTTTTCAGTTGATAAGAGCTGATGGTAGGGTTCGAGTGTGGCGCCGAGCCAACGATGCCGTGGATCCAAGTGGCCAACAAGCCGGTGGTGGCTCCATAATGTATGTGGGCTGCGTTTACATGGAATGAACTTGGACCTCTGGCCCAGCTGAACCGATCATTTATTGGAGTAGACCATTTAAAGCTATTCATAAACTTCATGTTCCCGAACAACGACTGAATCTTTGTGGATGACATGGGCCATATCACAAGGCCACAATTGGTTTGAAGAACATTCTGAACAATTCGTGCGAATGATTTGGCTATCCATATTGCGCGACATGAATCCCATCGAACATTTACGGGACACAAGCGATAGGTCAGTCTGTGCACATCATCCTGCACCGTCAACACTTCCCCAATTATGGACGGCTATAGATGAAGCATGGCTCAATATTTCTCCAGAGGACTTCAAACGACTTGTTGAGTCCATGCCACGTCGATTTGCTGCACTCCGCTGGGCAAAAGGTGGACCGAGTCGAAATTAGGATGTATCCCGTTATCACGGTTTATCTTTATATGTGTGTGGGTGTGGGGCCACCTTATCAAGGGATGATTATATATTTGTTTTTTTATAATTATATATTTTATGATTTTGGTTGGGGTGGCTTTAAATATTGTAGGCTAGCAAGAGACTTTTATTTAACTTATACCGCGATAACACTCGTACAGATATCGGCTGCCCCGAAGTACGTACGATATAATATTTTTTAAACACAACGCGCGACTCACCGCCTTCTAATAAATAGTTTGCGTGAGCGCTGCTATTTAGAAAAGAAAATATGCGTATTCTTACGCAAACTGTAATTATTAGTATGGGTCTCAGAGACTACTCGTTATTTATGTACCAAACTACACAAAAATTAACTGAGATATTGCGGAATGTAATGATTTTCAATATTTCGTATTCATTATTTGCAAGGCAAAACTGGAGAGAATCTCACCTGCCGTTAGGCGGCCAAAGTCAAAACATACTGAACTCATTCAGTATTGTAAATATTAATAAACGAAATCTATTTTTACTTCTGTTAGCTCTGAAACTATTGTAAGATAAAGTTAGAGAAAACTCTCACATTTACATTTAATATTATGACATGAAATTTTAATTAAATAATACAGTAGCGTAATGGCTGACTAAATCCTGCTAGGGCAGATGATCACTGCTGAGGTCATCAGTCCCCTAGAACGTAGAACTACTTAAACCTAACTAACCTAAGGACATCACACACATCCATGCCCGAGGTAGGAGTCGAACCTGCGACCGTAGCGGTCGCGCGGCTCCAGACTGAAGCGCCTAGAACCGCTGAGCCACTCCGGCCGGCGCTGTTTGTGATTTTTGGTGGTATTATTTAACTTTCTTAATCTTTCTTATACATGGCGCACACGTACACAGTCTTGAAATAATTTACAATTCGCGAGTCGCACAACAAAAACTTCCTTCCCCCTTCTCCAAATGTCCATTTATGTGACGTACCGTCACACCGTGACTTACGTCACCTCAGTGTATAATGAATTACAATTGAGTTTATTTAAAATTAATCTGAAGTTGTGCCAGTACTACAAATCCTCCGCAGTTACTGATAGTACATAGGCAGCAAGTGTCTAGCAGTTCCTTACCAAATCTCTCTAGTGAGTGAATGTCCAGAAGTTACTATGTGATGTACTTTGATCAGTAATGCAAACAGTCATTAATAAAAACTGTATATAACTACACTGGAGTTTCCAGTTGTTATGAGTAAAATATGAAAATAAAATACATTCCAACTAAACAGTATGACACTTGGTCTTCGAAACAGAGGTAATAATACATAATTTTCTGTAACTTTTTTTACATTTTAAAACTGGATGTTGTCATAATTTGTGAATTTGATTAATAATAGCTTGTTTAATATTGTATTGTTATTTTAACAACAGGTCACGAAATGACCAAATAAATGTAACTGCAATACAAGGTGCGTACCGTAAGGCATAACACGCCTTTTATTTCGCAAACGGTTACACATGTCGAAACGAGGTTTTCGGCAAATGTTAGAGCGTTGAGGGGCAAGTATGTTTTTGTGTGGTTAATGTTTCTAGCGCTGGTATCAACTGAGATACTGAAGCAAGTACGCTATTTTAAATGGAACCGTATATTTTTTATAACTGCTCCTGATAGGACAATTAGAGTGATACAGCGTCTGTTAACGATGACACAGAAACCTGTCGTAAAAAAATTTGAATAATGTGCTAGAATGTGAGAGCACGGTTGCCGGAAACGGCATCTGCGGTGCAGACACTGGCAAGCAGACGTCTCGGACAAGGGTGCGTAGTTGTATAGCGTAAGGCAGGCCTGTGCTCCGAGAATAGAGCTTTATTTTCCGCTGGACCAACTTAGGCCTACATGCAGGTTCACCTACGAATGTTGTACATGGAAACAGGGCATAGGGCAGAATGTAGCGTATAATAAAGGGCTTGTAAAAACTATTTCACATTTGTGTATCCTCCCAGATTTACATGAGCTAACACAGAGAAATCAATTGTTCACTCTTCAAAAATAAAAAGGTCTTCTACGCTGCAAAACGAAATTGCTTTATTAAATAACTGAGCGTTAGAAGGAAGATTTGGCCTATCTTTTCCTGTGCGTCGCTGGGTGCCTCTTAGAGGTAAAATAAATATTGCCGGATGAGTACCTACACTGCTCTGATCATATGGGATACATTCGTTGAGCTAAACGTTTTATTAAAAGCACTTTGGTGAGCATCTGTAAACCGCAAAATATTCTTCGTAAAGAAACGTCGTTTCATGCTGAACTTCAGCGTCTAAAGGCAGTGTTACCAGCTACGTGCAATACACTCTGTTGATTTATTTGACATTGGAATGAAGTTTCGTAGACACGTAAATGAAATAAACAGCTTAGTGACATTGATTTGGTAAGCACCAAAATCGCATAGCATCAAGTTTGTGACCGGCAAGAGTGGCCGAGCGGTTCTAGGCGCTACAATCTGGAATCGCGCGACCGCTACGGTCGCAGGTTCGAATCCTGCTTCGGGCATGGATATGTGTGATGTCCTTAGGTTAGTTAGGTTTAAGTAATTCTAAGGTCTAGGGGACTGATGACCACAACAATTAAGTCCCATAGTGCTCAGAGTCATTTGAACCATGAAGTTTGTCTTTAAGCATGTGTTCACACTGTTGAGCATGGCCTGAAAGGTACCTTTGCAGTCGCCGTTCGAAAAGACGATGAACAGATGTAACTATTGTCTGTTATATGGCAGAGCATCGTTGACGGTTTCACGACACACGCCGTCTGGCATAGTTGGACCTTTGACATAGACTGCATCTTTGAGTGCTCCCCAAAGAAAGAAATTAAGAAGAGTCAAAGGGGACCTCGCAGGTCATTTGACAACAGAATTTCGTCCTATCCAACGTCTAGAAAAGTTCTTATCCGGTATTTGAGTCGCAACACGGGACGAGTGAGCTGGGCAACTGTGGTGTTGGGGCCACATGCACTGTCGAATATCCAGTGGTACCTCTTCCAGAAGAACCGACAGAATGTCCGTCGGAAAGTGTGAGGACGATTGTCAATTTAGAAACGTTGAGCTGCAGTAAGATCCCACAACGCAATTTTCTATGATGGCGGTCATTGGTGTTGCATCTGACGAAGCCAATGTGCACTTTCGTCTGCCCAGTAGTGCATGCTATACAAAGTTACATTATCGTGGGTAGTAAACGTTGCTTCATCGGTAAAGGGCTCACGCTGGTAAAAAGTAGGGTCACCTCTCAGTTGCTGAATGGTAAACCGACAAAATTCTCAACTACGTTAGAAATCACGCTCGTCGAGTGCCTGATGTAGTGACAGATCAGGATAGAAATCCGGTGGATGCAGAACACGAATGGCACTTGTCTGGCTGATACATTCCTTGGCCGTATGTCTCGCATCGATGTGCTGAATCATTAGCGTCACAGGCACAAACCTTTTTTGACTCCAACACTTTCAATATTCTGCAAACACTTCCTTCCCCTATCCCAAAGTAGCGAGACAATTCGTTCACTGTTACGCGTCTGTCAGCAGTCACCAATTCGTTAACTCTCTGCACATTGTCTGGAGTGTGTGCAGTACGTGGCTTGCCACTGCGATGACAATCCTCAATATTGCCGTGCCCACCTTCACCACGTAACCTACTTGCCCACCGACTAACTGTACTGCGATCGACAGCACCATCTCCGTACACCTTTTTCCACCTCTTGTGTATGTTTCCCATTGTCTCGTTTTCACAGCACAGGAATTCTATGACAGCACGTTGCTTCTGACAAACGTCAACTGTAGCAGCCATCTTGAAGACCTTCTGTGACGGCGCCACTCACGGGAACAGGTTGAACTAACTTTGAAAACAAGCGGGAAGGATGTATCTACACACTATAAAACTTTCACACATGCAGAATGAAAAATGTATTTTTACTAAAATAGTGTGTATTTCTTTTGGAGTGACCCTCGTACTTTCTCTATCTCTTCGTCTTCAGCTTTGTGCAGAAGGTAAGTACATTCAAGATTTGTCCTAGCAATTGTTTTTGTCTTGGAAGTTCTTCCATCTAGTTCTGAAACGGACCGCTGGTCGTTACAGCTGTTAACCGTTACTGGTCAGACTTGCCTAGAGTTTGATTACCTCTAAATTCATAACTTAAAGTTGTTTCTATTTTATTACTGTGATATCTTTGATGTGGGCATTGGGGCGGTGGCAGCAGCGATGTAGCTGCATTATCGTGACTTGTTTTCTGTACTTCATGAATATCATTAACTGCCATGACATTTTATTTAAAACTTGTTAAATGTCAATCAGTTTAGGGACAGAGTCGCATGAGCATGACTGTTGGGGAAAAATTATTTACCTAAGCCTATACCTTAACTTTGTAGTTAACCATTTGTCCAATGATTTATATATCAAGAAACATTGATATGGATTACGTTGAAAATGTTAAATTTTCTATCTAGATTAACGTTGTATTGCTTTGGATCAAGTGTACTTTTAATTAATGTTTTAATAAGTGGTGTTAAATTATGTTTCTGCATTTAATGTACCCAGCTACTTACCACTCACCATCCTGATTCCTATCAAATTAGGTAGTACAAGCCTTATTTATTTTAAGCTTACTGGTAAAGGTAAACGTAAGCTATATTTTAATGTTCATTGTTTTGTTCAAGTTTTTGGTTTGTATTTATTCATTTAAGGGAAATGTTTTAATTATGTACATTCATGTAATGACCAATGTGTTAAAATCAAGTCATATTTCATTTATAGTTCCTTTTAAATTGCTACAGTATTTATTTAAATTCAAGACTACTATGCCAAGGCAAGTTAACTTTTACTTTTTAGTTAAAGCTGTAGGGGCCATGTTAGATATGCTGGCGTGCCTTTATGTAGTTATGTCTTTTTAATGTTTATGCCATATGGTATATCTGCTATATTTGAAGGGACCGAATGATGACTGAGCTTTTG
The DNA here is from genome assembly GCF_023864345.2 of Schistocerca serialis cubense. Taxonomy (NCBI): domain Eukaryota; kingdom Metazoa; phylum Arthropoda; class Insecta; order Orthoptera; family Acrididae; genus Schistocerca; species Schistocerca serialis. The sequence continues at coordinate 1,083,603,889 of NC_064639.1, forward strand.
TTAATGTTCCATTTATTTTCAACTCTTTTGTGACATATTTTTCTGAAACTTTTGGACCTATTAACATCGATTCTCATCATATTTATCATATCTGAAAGTCACATGTGAGAACTTTAAATATCTTGGTAATTTCAGTTACTTTAATGACTGGAATTTTTAAAGATTTTGTAATGGCTGTTATAATATCTTTTGTGATTTTTTTGCCTCTGTGAAATGCTGGTAAGTCTTTTTTAGTTTGGTTCTCTATCTTACCACTCCCAGATCCACGCTCTCTACCGTTTCAAGCGTGTCAGATCACAGTAGGAATTTAAGGCGCCCAGTCATTTTTAAGCTAATTATAACAATAAATAACCCTAAATTACTTCATTTCCAACCTCATATAGGCTCCTGAGAAGACCCAGTGTGCATTTGTTAGTATGCGTGGCTGCCTACCTTTTTATGCGCCACTACAATCAACAATTACTGTTCTTCTGCAGTCTTAATTTCAACTTAGGCTTATGAGTTACCGTTAATTTACTGTGCAGCTTAAGGTGTCAATACAATGACACGAATATATAAATTAAAGCAGCACAATGCCACGTAATGTTCATGAATATTTTATAAGTTGTTGATTCGCCATAATTTCCTGGAGAAAATTTTAAGAAATTCTCGCACACTAATAGACAATCTATATGGGTATTTTATTTACTTTTTGCGTAATCATGTATTGAGCATTATATATTAGTGCGTGTATGGGCTTCTGACAAAGTTGTTTCTAGATCAGTTCCTGGTCATGTTTAGAAATGAGGTCATCATATTTTACAGGAAAGCATATGGAGATTGCTTTTAGGTATCTGTGTAACAGTATAATACCCATAAGCTGAGAGTAGCCACTCTAATTTTGTAAAACTCACATGCATTCACAATTTTGTATGGCTCCTGGTTTGAGATTAATAAGTATGAAGAGGATGTTATGAACTAATGTTCCATAAACAATGTAAAAGTATAAAATTATTTTACTAGTTACTGTTTCAAATGTAGAAAGAAAATATTGGTTGTTTCTTCGAAAAGGTTTAAAAAACTTTTGGAAACCATAGAAATGGATAAAACTTTATTCAGTTGTGGAAATCAATAAACGTTTTAATACATCTAGATTTAATGTCAGTAGCTTCAGGCTGATTCTTCACAACGCAGATCTTCGCACTCATCTTGAAATTCACCTTCCTGGCCACTTTCTTCTTGGATTTTTTCAGAAGAACCAATCTCTGGAAGAAGAGGTTCCCATGTATCACTGCTATACAGTATAATCTTTTTCATTTTTCTTTTCCTTGAGCTGCTGAAATAAGGGTCATTGCTAAGAAGAAGCCTGCACAAGACATCTCTGTTGCAAATCTCTCTGTTGGCCTTTCTGTAAAAATTTCTGGCCTCAGCTGCTTCTTCTGATAATTGACCAATTGGTACAATAGCTTCTGTAATTACAGCCGCCCCATGTATCAAAACTTAATGCTTTCCTGGAGTCATAGGGAGCACTCTGTAAAGTTCCACATACAGTCTTGATGTTTCATAAGCATATGCTTGAAACTTTTCTACATCAACTACATGCACTACTGCTAACTACTTCCTATATAACTTTCAGCCTTTTAATCAATCTTATATCAACTCCAGTTATTTCTGAAGCAGTTTCAGGATTGGAAAAAGCATCTGGCCGTGTTACCATCATTTTTATTTCCAAATCCCGACTTTTGAACGTCAACAAGGAGTCCCATTTCTTCCCTGAACATTCTTTGAATTTTTTTTTAGTGTTAACTACAATTCGTTTCTCTTCTTCACTCCTTGCCCGCCCTCTCCCAATTGGGATATTGTACGATAGGTGTAGCACTGACTCAAAGAATCGAATACATATGTGCAGAACTGACAGAGCGAACTTTCAGTGTGTCAGGGTTTTTAGGAATACTTTTTTTCTAATATATTGAAATCTTTTGACAAAAGACCACAGATATAACATCTCACTGTTTATGCTGTGCTTGCAGCACCATTGCACACTTTTCCATCAACCATTGTCAGCAATATTGTGTATTTATTTCTTTAAACTCCTCCACCAGTTCGCACTTCTGTTTCGTTCAACTCTTTCATTTACTCCTCAGTGTACTGAATCTTCTTCTTTGCAACATCAGATGTTTCATGACCTAAACGAGTGCGCACTGGTCGACAGAATGTTGTGGAGGATGGGGTTGGGTTTTGCCATGTGATTCTCTCAGTGACATTAATGCAGGGAACTAGTTTAACAGATACACATGAACTCTGAAAAATATTTTCATCACAGTCACAGATGATCTGTAATTTTTGCTTGAATTGCAATGGCTGAGAGCCATCGCAACCCCATTTCAATATTAGTTTGAAGCTGTGATTTGCTTCTAAATCTATGCCTTGTATGACTTCCTTTAAATACTGCAACAACCTCAATACAGTATGATTAATAATCCTTACAGTTTCGTTTCAGCTAAGGTTTCAGTGACGTTAATCGAGTCTTCTGTTGCATAACACTGTCTTTTCGGTTTTTTTACCTACGAGTAGCAAAGGTATATAGCTTTGTTTGCACTCTGTATTATTTCATGTTGTTTTCTGGTTAGTTCTGCATTAACAAAATTGCCAGTGCTTCTTCAGGGGTAAGTTAGGTTACCTTCTTTTCTTCACACGTTGAAATCTTTTTATTCAGTTTTGTCGCCCTTGTTGGAGTTTCTGTAATTTTTTAAAATCATGTGAGCCACGTCAGGGTTTCCAGCAGTCCTCTGACTCGGAGTGGCAGGAAATGTCAGCTTTTGATGACAAGAAGATTGTCTTAGATCCTCAGTATTCCTCCACTTCCTCTTTTCACTTGACTAGTTGAAATCTTTTTGTGGCCTTCCCAAGGATGAGAAAAAATATGTCGGTACCTTCATGCTCACTGCTAACCCATCATGATTTTTCTCCAAGAATCTCTTTTCTTCGTTCTTTGCTAATATCCATCTTGTCTTAAATTCGGATTTGTATTGACTCTGCGAACGTTTTAACGAGCTTCTTTCAGAATTTGAGCATCTTGTTACTTCAGCGACTCCATCTTCCATTTTATTCAACTTCTCATCGATTCATGTAGCAGACGATACCTTAATCACTCCATACAAAGCTCCTCTAGTAAATTCTTTTTCTATTTTACGTGGCTGAAATTTGAAACGAAAGTGGTCTGTACTGATGATTTTCACGGGTTTGCAGCCGGGTTCCATCGTCCTGACGACAACACGATATTTCGGCGGACCATCCGGCCGCCATCTTCAGGTGAGATTGAGTGCACAATCACGCCGGAACTGAAGAGACCTCAGATTCGGGGGCTCCTTTATACTGCGGGTACTGGCCGTTGTGCGTGCGCGAGCAACGGAAGAGTTACCCTCTGTGAGGCGAAGAATTGCAGCGGCGCCAGCGGTGAAAACTGTCAAAAGCGAGGAATCGCAAAATTAAAATGCAGCCGGTCGGGAACCAGACCGTTGTTGTTTTATCTGTGATAAAATAGGATTCCACGTCTTGCTTAAAGGAAAACCTTTATCTCTGTTAATAATATCATCAGACAGACGAACTTCAATTGATTCTTTCAATACACAATCCCAGTAACGGGAAGCCGAGGCAATAAATTGCGTCTCTTTGAAGGACATATTGTGCCCTTCATTAAGACAGTGTTGAGCAACGGCTGATTTTTCCGGCTGGAGCAGACGTGTAGGCCGTTGATGTTCCACACATCGATCTTTAACTGTACGAACAGTCTGTCCAATGTAGGCCTCGCCGCAGTGACAGGGGATCTTGTATATCCCAGGCTTCCTCAGTCCCAAGTCATCTTTAACCGATCCAAGAAGGGATCTAGTTTTGGCCAAAGGCATAAGGACGCTTTTAATATCATATTTCCTGAGGTTTCTTGAAATTTTGGAAGAAATACTTCCCACAAAGGGTAAAAAAAGCAACAGATTTCAAAGTCTCCACCGTTGGTACTCGTGGGGGTCCAAATTAAAAAGCACGAGTAATTTGGTGATCAAAATACCCATCTGCCTGAAAACAACCTTAGGGTGATCCAACTCCTGTTTCAAGTTATCGGCGTCCGAAACAGCATGAGCCCTCTTGACCAGTGTGCGTAAAACTCCCAAGCGTTGATGTTGTGGATGACAACTTGTGGCATGGAGGTAGCGGTCCGTATGCGTAGGTTTTCACTATACACTGTGGCCTAAAGTCCCATTTTCTTTTTTATGTACTAAGACATCCAAAAAAGGTAATTTGCCATCATTTTCAATTTCCATCGTAAATTTGATTCGTGGATGAAGGCAGTTAAAATGATCTAAAAATCGATGAAGAGATTCCATTCCATGTGGCCAAACGATGAAAATATCATCCACGTATCTCAAAAAACATGTTGATTTAAGAGAAGATGTCCTAAGTGCCATATGCTCAAAACCTTCCATAAAGAGACAATAGGGGAAAGAGGACTCCCCATAGCCACACCGTCAGTTTGTTCAAAAATTGCTTCATTAAATAAAAAATACGTCGATGTCAATACATGGCGGCACAGTTCACTAGTTTTGTCATCCAAGAGCTGACCAATTAGCAATAAAGACTCCTCGAAAGGTACCTGAGTAAAAAGTGAAACAACATCAAAGCTCACTAGAAGGCCAGATGTTCCAGGGCGTGGAGACGTCAGGCGTTGAATAAAATCGGACGAGTTGGATATGTGGTGTTCACACTTCCCAACGAGTTGGTTCAGAACAGAAGCAAGATATTTAGCCAAATTGTAAGTAGGGGCGCCCAGATTACTAACGATCGGACGAAGAGGTGCCCCAGGTTTATGTACCTTAGGTAGACCATACAACCTGGGCGGTACTGCAGCCCCTGGATGAAGTTTATTAATGATATCCTCAGGCAATGAGCTCTTCTTAATAAGAGAGATGGTCTTCCGCTTTATCCGATTTGTAGGATCGCTCCGTAGCTTACGGTATGAAGAATCCTCCAACAAACAAGCCATTTTTGCCAGATAATCTTCACGAGTAAGAAGAACAGTGGCACTGCCTTTATCAGCAGGAAGAACTAAAATATCCTTATCTTCCCTCAGTGACCGAATGGCCTTCCTTTCACTAGAAGAAATGCTTTTCCGTGGTGGTGGTGCTCGACGAAGATGATGAGACACTTCGTGTCTAATTTCTTCTGCCCGGTCTTCGGGAAAACGGGCGATGGCCTGCTCCACAGCACTAACAATATCGACAGTAGGCAAATGTCTCGGTGTGGGAACGAAATTCAAGCCTTTCTCCAAAACCGTCAAAGTGGCTTCGTCCAATGTCTTGTCGGTAAATATCATGTCGTCAGGACGATGGAACCCGGCTGCAAACCCGTGAAAATCATCAGTATTTGATACGCCGGGAAAATCTACGTTATCAAAGTGATCCTGTAGGTAGGCAGTAAATTTATATATTTTATCTAACATACATAGTGCCTAAAAATTAAAACATTCGAATAATAGCACTGTAAATTTTAAATCGAGAAGAGCTACTATTTGTTTTCCTGTTAGAGAACAGTTTTTAAACACGTTTTTGTCCTTTTGTATCCCATAACTAAAATGAAGAGCCCGTGAAATGAAACCCGAAATCATATTACCGAAAATTTAACTTTAATTGTCATTCCACAGCATGAAAAGAATAGAAACAACAAGATACAACATTAACGTGATAATAACAATAACGAAACCGCAACTTACCGAAGTTCACACTCACAAACAACAGATTAAACATTCACAACAGAATTGCCGATTCGTGACAGCTACAACAGCGCAGACAACAGTCACGTAATAGCGGTTGAGAATGAAACGAATCAGGTTGCGTCCGCCAGATGGCAGCACTAAGGACTGTAAATATGGACACACCAATTTTGTACACCAGCTGTATTATTACAAACCTTATCTTAGTGTTTATATAATTGCTTTCATGTTGATTGTTTTATGGTTGCGTGAAATACTTCATTTTCCATTTCTTTCCTTAAATAATTGATAATTAGCAAAATTTTAAACATGGCTGAAGCAGCAACTGCTGAAGATCTTCACGCTGAATGATAACAGCCAAACAGTTGCAGAATAAAGATTTATTGAAATCCTTGACCACTGTTTCGATAAAGCTAATTATACCTTCATCAGAAGCAAAAATACACCTGAACAGGAAGACACCTTCATTAACAAAAAACCCGGTGTTTTAATGTGTCTCTGACGATGATGATGACTGATGACTTAATTCGCTAGTCCCTTGCACTGACACCCTTTGTTTCTTGTTGACGAGGTATGACTTGAACCATTTTGCAGCACTGCCCGTGACACCATAGAATTCTAATTTATTTAAGAGGATTTTGTGGTTCACACAATCAAATGCCTTTGACAAATAACAGAAAATACCGGCTGCTTGTAATTTGTTATTTAATGAATTAAGTACATTTTCACTGTAGGTGTAAATAACCTTCTCGATAAATCAATCGAAAATCACCATAAATACAAATCAACATATTCTTAACAAACTGTTTTTCGATCTAAAAACAAATCAAAATGTAAATAATTTAATTACAGACCACTGATGGCGGTTCACCTCAATAAAGAGAAACGCTTCTGGTGAAAAAAAATCGCGCGTTCTTATAGCTGCAATGACAGAACAAGAATACCTTACAGAATTGTAAAGCAACTACAGAAATGAAGAATAAAACTGTACAGCTGATGGTACAAATATGCTTTTTCCAGTTTAAGACTATGTATATTCATGCATACATAACTATGTTTTCTTAATAATTATGCCGCTATTTTCAATGTTTCACCTGTTATTTAGGCAAAATTACAGGTATTTACTTGCGGAATGGTGATTCCGAGTTTTGAAACAGGCAAAGTTTATAGGAAAGTAGTGTGATAGCCTGATAGAGGTCAGTGAGACCTATCTGTAGACACTTCGGCTGTGAAGATCGCTTAAGGTGTTATAGAGATATTAATTTTCAAAGTTCGTTATATTACATACATAAAACATTGAACATGAAGTAACTTTAAAACCAGTTTTCTTATTGGCGGCCCGTTTTCTCCCAGGCATACTTATTAATTTTGTCTTTGCAACCATGTTACTGGTTGTTCTGTAACTAGCAGAGTTCAGTTTTTACTGGTTTTAGTCTCATTTCATGTCTACGCTGGTCACTCAATTCAGTCGTAGAGGTTAGCCTCCCCATTATGGTCGCCAACAGCTTGGACGCGGGGGTTTTCCTGCCCACTTGAACAGCGGACGCCTTTGTCTGACCAGTGTCCTGCGGTCGTGGTATTTCTCAGACTCAGAGAGTCCCCTAATCACTGAGGCTCAAAGGGTGCTGCCATCTACTGATTACGCTGCGAGGCTCTTGCGGCATAGTGACTCTGAGCTCTGGCCAGGCAGGGAGACCCACCCTCCTGGCTTAGGCGCGCCAGCTCCTAACGTCACAATAGGTTGCGCGCACACGGTCACGCCTGTCTTTTAAGATTTCCAGTCACTCTTGCAGCGGCGTTCCCTCCCCTACTCCACACACCTAATGGATTGTGTCGCGTGTACCACTAATACCCCAACATTAGTTTCATGTCGTTTTAAACACATAAACAAGTTAAGAAAAATTTATCAGCTAACTTACGTGTGCAGTACCTTCTACCCTAAACACTATCCTAAAAATCCATAAACATCCCTATATCTGATAATACTCTTCAAGGGTGTGCAGCCGGATCATAACGTCATCTTGACACAGTATTTCAGCGGTTTAACTGGCCGCCATCTTCAGGTGAGAGTGCTAGTACACGATCTCGCCAGAACTGTCTTCTCAGAACAAGCGGGGGCCACTATACAGGCCGCAGAAGGCCCACAACGCGTGCGCTGAGAAGTCAGTTCCGGCGAGATCGTGTACTATAGTTCAATTCTTTTATCTTGGCGGCTCGCGCATGCCCGCCCAGACGCGGGAGATTGCTGCGTTGCCAGTTGCACACGACGCACGCGCCAATAGAAGCAGCGCCATAGTATAGTATAGTTCACAAACTTACGTTTAGGGGGGAGCGCGCAGTTCATGAAGTAAAGCCACCACGGCTTCATTAACCCTTTCGCTGTTGCAGAGACGTGCTCCCCGCATTCCGCGCAGTGCGCGATTTTGTCACTGCACTGCTCGCCTGTGCAGACACATCGTGTTCCGACTGCTTTGACAGTCTTATCATTCGATTCCACATAAACTATTTGGCCCAAAAATTAGATTTTTACACATCTTCTTGACCGATACCTTCCCCTCATAAATGACTTAATTTTGTTTCGATGTTCAACGCAGTTATTATGCAGCATTAAATATAGTAATCCATTGCACGAAATTTTGAAGAGTTTGCTGAGGTAAAAGTCCATAGAGCATACTTTCCGTATGGTCGATTTTAGTTGTCACAATGTTGAGAATGAAATGTGGACAAGGTACCTAAATTTCATATAAAATTTACTCTATAACAATATCTCATTTAAGTACCACATAGGTGTCGTATGTAATATTGAGAAATATTCCGTCTTTCGCGACTGTAACAAAACTTTTATTTACACTGAGCACGTTTGGCTTTATTTTAAATAAACAGACAAAGCACTAGAAATTTCAAAAAATTGCATTCAAACGAATATAATTCGTGAAGTAACGCACTTCGGTATTGTTTTTAAATAATGAAAATACTACACTTCCCACAAGGTTTGAACTCATAACCTTTCGCATAAAAGCCCATCGCCTTAAACGTTACGCTATCGCAACTCCTCAGGCTGCAGAACTCCATGAAGACTCTAACACGTCACGCAAAATACTGACAAACACTGTTGGTATGATTATGAATTACTCACGCTTCGCCGAAGTACAATAGGAAATAAACAATTACCGCTGTTCTTTATTGCGAAAAAGCGGTTCGTGTGATTGATACAAACACCTTTCCTTGCTATCGCCTGAATTAGGAGTCTTATTGCTTGTTTGGTTTAATTAATTAATAGAATATGAAGCAATTGCTATAAAGAATGCATTTTTCAAACTTTCTATAAAAGAAAGTCTGCTATTAAGACATTGCTTTTGTTCTATTACTTTATTTATGACTGAAAGTTTCTAAAACTGAAGACACTCGTCCATGCTCTGCACTGCAGTCGAGATCTGGCAACGTCGTTCTCTGTTCATTGGCTGACTGTGTTTTGTGACGTCAGTTGCGCAGAATGAACCTAAACTCGGCCGCCAACATAAATGACGCGCACTTTAGCACTCTCACCTGAAGATGGCGGGCAGTTGAACCGCTGAAATATTGTGTCAAGATGACATTATGATCCGCTGCACACCCGAGAAGAATATTATGAATTGTTACGGATGGGAAGCCTTTGTAGTCACATCTGTATATCTGTGCATACCAAAAAGTCTATACATCTCTGTAAATAAAAAAAAATCAAGAAAGATTTTAGGCAACTAATGCCTCTGTATTCCTGTGTCTTTGTGTGTGTGCTTGAGTATAACTTGTCAGGCAAACAAAATAAGCAAATGAAAATTAAAATTTAACTTCTGTGGTCACAGAACCACACTCAAATTACTTAGACTTCTCTGTATATTGTTTTCTTTTTGCATTACCTTAAAAATTTTGTCATTCATATCGTCGCACTTGTGAATTGTTTCACAGCACAAAAAAACACTGATCACAACACCTTTGCTGTCTCCTTATGCGACTACTAGGCTCGTTACTACTATGCAAATCAGATCGTTAGTTCTGTTTCAAACTCGGTCAACCAGTGGACAAAACGCTAGCAAGAAACAAAAAGTCACCGATTGAGTCATCTACTATTTACTTACGTCTGAATCTTTGCTATCCAGATTCGACACAAACAAAATCAAGTTTCAGAGCGAAATCTGACACAAACAAACACATAGATAGTAGTGTTTCGGTAGCAACAACTTGGTACCTTCAAGGTCAGAATAGCGCAAACCGTTGCAAACTGCACTACTTGGAGACAAAGTTTCTCCACCCAAACTGATCTCAAGATGTGGCACTAATAATCCGTAGAATGTGAAAAGGAATAAAAAATTAAAATAATATCGGAGTTATGTAAATCAAGTTTTCAAGCTTCAAAACTTTTTTATAAATCACCAACATGAAATCATACTGCAATGAAACTCATAATAGCACTGAAAAACTAAGTTTGAAACTGAAACTAAATAGCGTAGAACTTTTTTAAATGAAATCATAGAGCAGGCTGAAATAAGAGAAAATAAGAGTTCCTCATCTAGCCAGCTCGTAGTTTTAAATCAAGAAAAGAAGCATTGATGCAACGAATTCTGTACTCTAGATGCACAAATGAGGTGGTACTTAGTCTGAACAGTCTTCCTCTACTAGTAGGTTGTAACAAATACAGTATCTAGCATGAAGGGAAATGCTCTGGAGTGTACAGGCAAAATTTTGTGGAGGAGGTTAAATATTTTCTAAATTGTTACGGAAATTGAAGACTGTGTTTTTGTTGACAGCCAGGTTGAAAAGCTATTTTCCACAGTTCAAGTTGGCACTGACGGTTTAGGCGTTTCTGTGCCCACCCACAGAAATTTATGCAAAAACACAGAAGCTTTTCTTTGGAAATTTGTGGTAAGACCTTATTGAACCAGTCTGGTGAGGTCATCAGTCCCTAAGCCTACACACTACTTAATCTAACTTAAACTAACTTACGCTAAGGACAACACACACACCCATGCCCGAGGGAGGACTCGAACCTCCGACGGGGGGAGCCGCACGGAGCGTGACAAAGCGCCCCAGACCGTGTGGCTCACCGAACTCGTCGCTTCACATTTCGGCGGGCGGACTGCGCCATCTTGTCTCTGGTAGCCTCCTAAGTGTCAGCCACCAATGTGTCGAAGCTTTGTGAGACCTCTTCTTCAGAAATTGAATCGTAAACTCTGATTATGCCGGAAATTCGCTCCCTTATCGTCAGCCACCTTCCAAGAGTTTGTTCTGTCCGTTTTTATTTATGAAATAATCGTAACTGAACTGACACAGAATTGTGAAGCGATATGTACCACTTATGTTAAAACTTGTGTACACTGAAGTGACAAAAGTCATGAGATACCTCCTAAAATCGTATCGGACCTCATTTTGTCCCGCTCGAAGTCACCTGCAGATATATTGAGCCAAACTGCCTCCATAGCCGTCCATAATTCCGAACGTATTGACGGTTCAGGAATTTGTGCACGAACTGTCCTCTCGATTGTGTCCCATAAGTGTTCAATGGGATTCATGTCGGGAAATCTGAGTGGCCAGTTCATTCGCTCGAATTTTCCAGAATATTGCTCAAACCAAACGTGAACAACTGTAGTACAGTTACATGGATCATTGTCATCCATAGAAACTCCATTGTTGTTTGGGAACATGAAGTCCATGAATAGCCACAAAAGGACTCTAGCTATCCCAGTATAACCATTTCCAGTCAATATCGGTTCAGCTGCTCCACAGGGACCAGTCCATTCCATGTAAACACAGCCCACACCACTACGAGGTGCATTCAAGTTCTAAGGCCTCCGATTTTTTTTCAAATTAACTACTGACCCGAAATCGATTAAACTGCCGTTACTTCTCGACGTAGTCGCCCTGCAGACGTACACATTTTTCACAACGCTGACGCCACGATTCCATGGCAGCGGCGAAGGCTTCTTTAGGAGTCTGTTTTGACCACTGGAAAATCGCTGAGGCAATAGCAGCACAGCTGGTGAATGTGCGGCCACGGAGAGTGTCTTTCATTGTTGGAAAAAGCCAAAAGTCACTAGGAGCCAGGTCAGGTGAGTAGGGAGCATGAGGAATTACTTCAAAGTTGTTATCACGAAGAAACTGTTGCGTAACGTTAGCTCGATGTGCGGGTGCGTTGTCTTGGTGAAACAGAACACGCGCAGCCCTTCCCGGGCGTTTTTGTTGCAGTGCAGGAGGGAATTTGTTCTTCAAAACATTTTCGTAGGATGCACCTGTTACCGTAGTGCCCTTTGGAACGCAATGGGTAAGGATTACGCCCTCCCTGTCCCAGAACATTTTTCAGCACTGGCGGTTACCCGAAATTTTTTTGGTGGCGGTGAATCAGTGTGCTTCCATTGAGCTCACTGGCGCTTTGTTTCTGGATTGAAAAATGGCATCCACGTCTCATCCATTGTCACAACCGACGAAAAGAAAGTCCCATTCATGCTGTCGTTGCACGTCAACATTGCTCGGCAACATGCCACATGGGCAGCCGTGTGGTCATCCGTCAGCATTCGTGGCACCCACCTGGATGACACTTTTCGCATTTTCAGGTCATCATGCAGGATTGTGTGCACAGAACCCAGAGAAATGCCAACTCTGGAGGCCATCCGTTCAACAGTCATTCGGCGACCCCCAAAACAATTCTCTCCACTTTCTCGATTGTGTCGTCAGACCGGCTTGTGCGAGCCCGAGGTGGTTTCGGTTTGTTGTCCCACGATGTTCTGCCTTCATTAAACTGTCGCATCCATGAACGCAGTTTCGACACATCCATAACTCCTTCAACTGTTGATGAATTTCAATTGGCTTCACACCACGCAAATTCAGGAAACGAATGATTGCACGCTGTTCAAGTAAGGAAAACGTCGCCATTTTAAGTATTTAAAACAGTTCTCATTCTCGCCGCTGGCGGTAAAATTCCATCTGCCGTACGGTGCTGCCATCTCTGGGACGTATTGGCAATGAATGCGGCCTCATTTTAAAACAATGCCCATGTTTCTATCTCTTTCCAGTCCGGAGAAAAAAAATCGGAGGCCGTAAAACTTGAATGCACCTCGTATGGAGCCACCGCCAGTCTGCACAGAGTCTTGTTGACAACTTGGGTCCGTCACTTCATGTTGTCTGTGCCACACTAGAACCCTACCATCAGCTCTTTCCAAATGAAATTGGGCCTCATCTGTGCAGGACACGTTTCTGCTGTCGTCAAGGTTCCAACCGACATGGTCACGAGCCCACGAAAGGAGCATCAGGTGATATGCTCTTAGCAAAGATGCTCGCGTCGGTCGTGTACTACCATAGCCCCTTAAAGTCAGAGTTCGTCGCACTGTCCTAACGGTTACGTTAGCTGCACATCCTCATTGATTTCTGCTGTTGTTTCACGAAGTGTTGATTGTCTGTTAGCACTGGCTATGCAAACGCCGCTGCTTTCCGTCGTTAAGTGGACGCCGTCGGCCATCGCGCTGTCTGTGGAGAAAAGTAATGCCTGAAATTCGATATTCTGGGCACACTCTTGACACTGTTGGTCTCCGAATACTGAAGTCGCTAACTATTTCAGGAATAGAATGTGGCATGCGTGTAGCTCCTACTACCATTCCGCGTTAAACGTCTTTTAATTCCCGTCGTGCGGCCGTAATCACCGAGGCAATTTCTCTCACGAAGAGCGTGAGTACAAATAAGAGCTCCACCAATGCACTGCCATTTTACATATTGTGTACACGATACTGTTTCCATCTGTATGTATGATGCATATCACTATCGCTTGACTTTTCTCACCTTGGTGTACCTTGAAAAACGGCATGTGCAGTAGACGTCATTCTCTCACAATTATTGGAAAAATATACCGTGACTGACCTATACCAGATGGTATGCAAGATTAGTTTAAAGCTTTTAAAATTCTAGAAGAATACAATCATTCGAACTCTAAAGGCGACAGGCATGGACTCATGTGAATACATAGAACCAAAGTTCATGGCTGCAAAATATTCAAAGGAATTATTTTCAGATAAAAGGAAAGATTTGGAGACTCTGACCTCTGGGAAGATCAGTTCGGGCTCTGGAGATATGGAATATGCGAAACAATAGTGCCCTACAATTTATTTCAGTAGACAGACTGAACGACGGGAAACCTACGCTTTCTTATTGTATCTGTAGATTAACAGAAAGCTATTGACGCTGACTAGAATAAATTCTTGTAATTTCTGATGGTAGATAAAATAAAACACAGGAAGAAAAAAATGTTGTCTTCAGGTTGTACAGCAAACATAATAGAACTTAAGAGTTACTGGAAATTTGGAAATGCTATTAAAATGTAATAACGCTTGCATACCTCTAAGATTGTAAGGAGAAAAGAAATTTAGAGAAGGCACGGGGACATACCAGTGAAACCAAAGGAACTATATTCCAGGAAAACAAAGACAAGAAATCAAAACAAATCTAGCCACCCTCGTCCGGTATTTGATGTTGATAGTTATCGGTAGGCACAGCAAAATTCAGTATTAACATTAAACACACTATGAGGGATGCATGGAAAGACGTCATAACGATTAACCAGAAGGAAAGAAAGAAGGCTGTTAAATTGTAATGGAATAAGAGAATGAGTTAATAAATCAGCAAGAGACAGTGTAGCCAGGAAGGAATATTACCCTAAGAAACCATAGATGACTGCACAAATAATAAATCGTAGAAGATACTGAAATATTAATTTTGTCCAACCCGAAGTGGTTGTTTTGGTTGTCGCCAATATGTTAAACCCATGTCTTTCCACTAAAAAGAACGTTCATCAGAAAACATCGTGACAGCTGAACGCAACTGTGAAAAATCCAAAAATATCGAGAGTACAGTAACAGTTACATCAACTAGGTGCAGCTTACAAACGATGATGATGATGATGATTCAATGCGGTTTCAATACATCCCCTACGTTGTACGCTTTCACGTGCTATTTTACACGTGCCACCAGTTCCTCTAAAGCCGTAGGTTCTCCTTGCAGTCACTTCTTGTATGGTCAGCGTATCGGTGATGAAAGGCTTAAGTTCCTATCTCGAGGGCTTATTTGGAAAGCCGTTAGTCGGGGTACTCTCGAGGGGAATAGTTGATGTTTGTCTTTCGTAATGGCGCTTTCTCTCATGGTCGCCCGAACTCAGCAGGGGAGATACCACCTGTGCGTGAAGAGGAGCAAATGAATTAACAAGTTCGCACGTAGATCATGCTGCACTCCTCACAGTCGCTTTCTAACTGATGGAGCACTAGTTAATAGAAAGGGAAGGGGGCGGGGGGAAGGGGGTTTAGCAACTGGTAAGCTTATTCAGTGAAAGACGTCGTTTCTATCGACTTCGGACTGAATATCTTGTAACCGAACAATTTCAGTCATCCATTGCTAACACGGTAACACAATGGCGTTGTACACGATAAAACCAGCAATTTTTGCTAGCCAACAATCGTAACTTATCAACAGTACAGTACTAAATGACATCTCACCTTCACAGAAATTATTAACTCTATTCTTATTGAGACTACTTTACCAACGATAAGTAGAAACCGGACACATCATTGATCAAATAACGAATCTCTTCGTAGATTAATTCGTGCCTTTCTATAACTAGTCGCTGTTCATTTGTACAGCAATAAAACTTGGATTTCTTACACAGTAACATCTGCTAGAGAAGTGACTAATGTGAACCTTTTACTACAGATCGGATACATGATTGGGACTGCACTGCTGAAAATGTTCCTTCATATTTAGAATTCAGTGTGTTCTGAAGCTCCCGACTGCTGCATTTCAGGTGAATTTCCAAGCTACGGAAATAGCTGAATCCAGAGTGGTTCAAATGGTTCTAAGTACTATGAGACTTAACATCTGAGGTCATCAGTCCGCTAGACCTAGAACTACTTCAACCTAACTAACCTAAGGACATCACACACATCGATGCCCGAGGCAGGATTCGAACCTGCGACCATAGCAGGAGCGCGGTTCCGGAATGTAGCGCCTGGAACCCCCAGCCACAGCGGCCGGCTGTGTCCAGAGTACTTGCGGCTTCCTCACCTAACACTATATGGTTATGTAGACAAGATGGTTGTTATCCTGTTCTGTAGTAATATAACCCTACCTCTACTATTGTAATTTAGTATGCTTTCACCTAAATAACAGAAAAACCTTTGTCTATATTGCCACGTATGCTATACTCCAACAGCACAAATAGCCCTGTCACGGTAAAGGCCACGTATAACCCTCTTACTAAA
Source organism: Schistocerca serialis cubense (assembly GCF_023864345.2). NCBI lineage: Eukaryota > Metazoa > Arthropoda > Insecta > Orthoptera > Acrididae > Schistocerca > Schistocerca serialis. Next base: position 1,083,619,897 of record NC_064639.1, read on the forward strand.
ATTTAGTTCAGATTCCAAATAAAGTACGCTATGGGAGGATAGTCCTGTTAATAGGAAAAATCAATCAACAGAGTTACTCTTTTTACAGTATTTCACCGTGTGATGAGTCTAATGGATAAGTACAGCAGACTATTCAATTCTTTTCCTACGATTTTTATCCAGCGGTTAAATAGAAACGTGGTATGAATAAGATTATACTGAAACTAGGAAAATTCAGTTCCAAGTTCATTTAGTGGCTTAAAACAGGTACTAACCTCTGCAAGCAATGAAACAGTGAAGTATTGGAAAAGCAGAAGTATGAGTTTTAGCCTACTTTCTTCCCACTGTTTAATTTGGTTCTTCAAATTAATATCATTCCACGTAAACATTTTTAGTGCAGACACTGGGACTTCTTTTTTACTACTATACCCTTAAACATAACGTTTTAAAACAGAGAAAAAGCCCATTAGATAACTTCAGGGAAGCTAAAAAAAATATTGGCTAGCGGGGACATATAGAAAATCATTTTCTGTAATAAACAAAGCTAAATACTACAATACTTAAATAACAAAGCACACACCTTTTATACTGAACATTTCACTTCAAGAAAACCTCTTTCTTACTGGAATTTACTTTCAAAAGCTATTATTCTTTAAACTAATCCTGTACAGTCATTTACCAGATTCTAGTAACTCTGATTGAATTTTACGTAAGCAAACCTTTACTGTAACACTTTGCAAAAGTTAAGAAAACATAAAAATAATGTAAATGGTGCCTCTTTATATTAACTTGGCACTTCAGTTGTCTGTACAATAAGATACTCGGATTCGTGAAACACTAGGAAGGAACCCTATATGGGTGTATGATTAGGATGAAATAACAGGGTGAACCAATTTCTTTGAAGTTCGAGAGTAATTATTAAAACACAAATGAAATTAATTGTTCACGCTGTACAAAAGTAAATTTACTATAAAAAAGTCTTATCTGGTGGCTGTTGGCTTGGGTGTGGCGAACAATGATGGCGGCTACACTACCCACAGTACGGCGTGCAAGTCTCTTTCTGTATGGGATCAGTTTCTCTTCTTGGCGTCGGTCAGTTCTACATACCGCAGCCCAACAAGTCGCAGCTATGCCGTAAGCCATGTGCAGTCTCCATCCGAGGCATTTTGTGCGAATTTGCAGGCAAAGCTTTTCCGCCTTCACAAAGGTGTTGCCTACAGACTGTGCGTCGTATTTCCCGCGCTTGCTCTAGGCAGGGCGCCAATTCGCCCTCTGCCACCTTTTCCACTCCCCACAGTCACTTTCATTTTAAACAGAAGCACGCTGGCTTTTACATAACACCTACTTCTTATATTATGGCTGAGCATGACCATTTCTTAAATTGTCAAATTTACATCAACAGTTAATACACACAAATATTTTTAAATACGAAAGATCATCAGAACTTATTTAACGTAATAAACAATTTGCATTGTATTTTACATACATTACTCACATACAATCCAAAGAACTTCAATCTTCAGTATAGTACACTTTACTTTACATGTACAGAAAATATAGTACCAATACACAGAAATTTTAAAGTAAAAAAAAAAAAATTTTAAAATTTTAAATGAACCATAAACAAATATTATTGTAGTAGCATTTCGTCTCCTGGTACAGGCACGTTACTGCGTACATGTCCCGTCTTTCTACATGATTCAACTCACACATCATTGTAGCACATAAATATTACGATATAAAAACCCGTTTCTCAAGGTCTTATGATTCTTCTCCCTTCGAACTCAGCGAAATGCTGGCATCAGTCTCCCTGAGGTCAACGAGACCACCTGGTGATTTAAGTTACACGTTCAGATCATCTCATATTTCTTCCCTGTCTCAGCTTGGAGTAAGACTGACCTATTTGGTCACGGGAGAGAGCACACCACTTGGCCTACGTGCACAACATCTAGAGGAAGAAATGTGAACTGGGAAGAAACACAACAAGTCCCTGACAATGAATGCTTTACTGCGGAGCTCAATTAGTCTTTCTCCTCTCTCATTCCCACTGCCAAGCCCATATTCTCCCTTAATCCTTTCTTCTACTCGTTCCACTACAGCCGCGTTCCAGTCTCCCCCTACTATTGGGTTTCCATCTCTCTTTACGTACTGAATTACCCTTTCTATACTTTCTCTATCTTTTTATCTGCTGCTTGCAACGTTGTCATGTATACCTGAACTATTGTCGTTGGCGTTAATTTGTTGTCCAATCTGATGATAACAGTCCTGTCACTGAACTGTTGACAGTAGCTCAGTCTCTGCCCTACTTTCCTATTCATAAAGTATCCTACTCCCGTCATACCATTTTCTGTGCTGCTGAGATTACCATATATTCGTCATCCATAAAGATTTATCCTCTTTCAATGTCTGTTCACTGATGGCCCCATTACATCCAGACTGAGCCTTGCATTTCGCTTTTTAGATTTTCTAACCTTCTCACTACGTTCAAACTTCTGAAATTCCATGCTTCGACTCGTAGAATGTTAGCCCCTTGTTTGTTATTCTGTCTTTTTCTCCTGGTCACCTCCCCCTTGACACTCCCCACCCGGAACTCCGAAGACCTCCATATGAGCCCTAATTTTCTCTTATTTTGTCTTTGCTGCAAACGTCAGCCATGTTCAAAGATGTTCGCTTCTTACCCGCCCATGTATCAAAGGCTGTCTCAAAGTACAAAGACATCAGAAAGAAGATCCTAAACACAGGTATGGCCATCTCGTTTAATAAAAAGTGTGAGGAAATGAGACTGCTACCGAGCTGCATAAAATCCTTTCTTAACATCAAGCAATGTGCGAAGGAACCCAAGATGTTCGAAACTTTAGTGCAGAAAATCATTTCAGACAGAATTAATGCTTTACATAAAAAGAAAGAAAGTTTAAATGAAGAAGCATATTATCTGTTTTTAGAGTTAACTAAAGTGTTCCGTTTACAATTTAATTTTGAAATAGATGAATTCTGGATCTTTATCACTGAATGGCTAAACGATTGCAAGAATGTAATATCTGCTAGACACGAAAAGAAACTAGATCAATTAAAAAGTTTTGTACCCAAAATAAAAAAACGTGACGTTACAGTGTCTAAAATGTCCAACCATAAATTTTTTACTAGAGTGCTAAACATAACGGAAATACAATTTACCAGGAAAGAAAGTACCCTCCTGGAGAAAGGACTTAAATATAATGTAATGCCTAATGTCTCAGAGCCAGATGTAATTGAAAACCTAGTTATAGATCTTAAGATTAGACTAGGTAGTATAAAAATGGAAAGTGCCCAACCAGTCAGAGCCGCTCACGATGTTTTTAATATTATCAGTAAAAACAATTTTTCCTTGTCAGCCCTCTAAATATTCAGATATTAAATTAACCAAAAGTATCAATGCAAAGTTAAAGCACAATGACGCCTTAGTTACTAAATCTGACGTAAGCAATGCTAGAATTGTCTCTAGTAAGAATGAATACATCTGTAAAACCTTAGAATTTTTCGAGGCTAATAATGTATCTGAAATAGAGGAGGACCCTGCTCCCGGTCTAAAAAAAGAAGTTAGATGTGCTGTAAATGAAGCTAAACATTTGCTAAAGCCCTTTCAAAGAAAACAGATGATAAACATAAACACCCAGACTCCCAAACCTCGTTCTCAATTCAAAGTACATAAAATAAACGACCCTATCCGTCCAATAGTAAACAGTATTAGTAGCGGATATCACGATTTAGCCAGGTTCCTTCACGACAAGATTAAAAAATGATACGTATTTCAGAATAATTATTCAATAACGAATAGCCAATCACTGATTAATAAAATAACAAATTTGGAATGTAATCAGGAGATAAAGTTAATATCGTTTGACATTACTAACCTTTATACTAATCTACCGGTCCTGTATACAGTAGATATTGTGGAGAATAACCTTCGTACCTATAAAAAAGATATAACAGACGAACAGATTACTGATCTCATACGTTTGTTGTCATTGGTAGTAAAATATAACTACTTCGAGTTTAATGGCAAACTGTATAATTAATTTGACGGCCTAGCAATGGGTAATCCGCTATCTGGAATTTTAGCTGACATTTTCATCAATTCGCTCGAAGACAAATTCTTCAGTAGGTGCGACTCTACAGAATTAGGTATTTTATCCTATTCGCGATACGTAGATGACTTTTTGATTATATACAATGGCACTAATGAAGGAGTATATCAACTGTTCCATTTGTTCAATAACCTCCATGAAAAAATTAGTTTCACGTGTGACTTACAAAATGAACGCCGCGAATTAAATTTCCTAGATCTGAAGTTGGCGATAATAGAGAATAAAATGATTTTTGACATTTTTCGAAAACCCACGAGTACTGATCATACCGTACCTGCAGACTCGGCACACCCTCAATCACATAAGAAAGCTTTCTTTCATTCAGCAATTCACCGTGCCGTGGTTACTCCCTTATCACCAGAAAAACTGCAGAAAGAAATTGATGTAATTAAGACAATAGCATTTAATAACGGCTATGAACCCTCACTACTGGAAAACATCCTTAAAGAAAAAACTCAAGAAAGAGTCACGACTTTAGGTACTGGTCTAACTAATAATAATGATACATCTCGATAGCCTTTTTAGGTAACATATCGTATACGATTCAGCGTCTGTTAACTAAAAAATGCGGCTGCAAGGTTGTTTTCTCCACATAATAATTTACAAAAAAAATTAATTCATTATCTAAAAGCTTCAAACGAACCTTTACGTGGCTCAGGGGTATATAAAATTTCCTGTAATACATGTCCAGCATTTTATATTGGACAGACAGGCAGAGCTTTCAACGTAAGATACAAAGAACATCTTTTAGGCAAAAAAAAATTTATGCAACCGGTTGGGAGATTTTTACATATTTTTCAAAAAACAACATTAGTCATTAATACTGTAGTCATGGGATCCTACATTTCTGCGTTTCGTGACGTGCACAGTTACGTGTTCCTGAACAATTAAAGCAAGTGGTCAATCTTTACATCACTTACAAAGTTCTGATGCAATTATTTATGCATCTTTATCCAGACAGTACTCCTTTATTGATAACTATATCATCTGTACTGTTTTAGGTTACTGTGGATATTGTCTGCAAGGCCATTAATACTCAACATGAACAGCAAGGGTTTCAACTCACTTTTCTGAGGGACACTTGAAGTTGCTTCTATACTTCTACATTTGTCGGTGACTCTCTATGCAAGGTAACATACTGCTTCCTCCCTACGGGTAAGTCTTCAGTCCAGCCACAAATTTCGCCGTATACACCATAGGACTGTACCTTCGATGATAAGTATAGGTGCGATACTGAGTCAAATACTTTTCGAAAGTCAAGAAGTACTGCATCTAGGTGTCAGCCTTGATCCTTGTGGGAAAGTGCGAACTGCGTTTCGCCTGATAGATGTTTTCGGAATCCGTATTGGCTGACATGAAGATGCCTCCTTAAGTCTGCTCTCATAATTTGTTTTAATCATCAGCAACAGACGAATGTCAGAAATGATGGGCGGTAGCTGTGTAGACCACACTACCCTTCTTGGAGACGGTTGGGACCAGCGCGCTCTTCCAACTACTGGCAACAGTTTTTTAGCCGAAAGGTGTGCGGTATATTGTTGTTAAAAGACGAGCTAACGCATGTACCAAGTAATACACTAGGCTTTTTTTTTTTAAAAAAAAAGCAAACGATTTTACGGCACAGTCTCATAAAAACTATAAGAGGAATTTTAATGTTGAGTGTGCAATATTCCTAAGTCCATATTTTGTAATTCACAAGGAGAATTTGAAGAAGCCCATATTTGCTAGAGTTATCAGACGCTGTAATAGACCTGGCAGCAAATGTTAGAAGGAAAAATGGTCTGAAACGTCTGAATGAATTAAAGAATCTTCATTATTTAATGCCCCACATCGTACTGGTATTTTTCAAGTGTTATATACGTAGTACCGCCCTCAGTTGGTATGAGAATAATTATTACCGCAGTCAGTTTCTCTGCCTCGTGATGACTGGGTGTTGTGTGATGTCCTTAGGCTAGTTAGGTTTAAGTAGTTCTAAGTTCTAGGGGACTGATGACCATATATGTTAAGTCCCATAGTGCTCAGAGCCATTTGAGTCATTTTGAACCGCTGTCAGTCTAGATTGTCACTAATCATCCCGAATGAGATTTTCACTCTGCAGCGGAGTGTGCGCTGATATGAAACTTCCTGGCAGATTAAAACTGTGTGCCCGACCGAGACTCGAACTCGAGACCTTTGCCTTTCGCGGGCAAGTGCTCTACCATCTGAGCTACCGACGCACGACTCACGCCCACTACTCACAGCTTTACTTCTGCCAGTATCTCGTCTCCTGCCTTCCAAACTTTACAGAAGCTCTCCTGCGAACCTTGCAGAACTAGCACTCCTGAAAGAAAGGATATTGCGGAGACATGGCTTAGCCACAGCCTGGGGGAGGTTTCCAGAATGAGATTTTCACTCTGCAGCGGAGTGTGCGCTGATATGAAACTTCCTGGCAGATTAAAACTGTGTGCCCTACCGAGACTCGAACTCGGGACCTTTGCCTTTCGCGGGCAAGTGCTCTACCATCTGAGCTACCGACGCACGGCTCACGCCCAGTACTCACAGCTTTACTTCTGCCAGTATCTCGTCTCCTGCCTTCCAAACTTTACAGAAGCTCTCCTGCGAACCTTGCAGAACTAGCACTCCTGAAAGAAAGGATATTGCGGAGACATGGCTTAGCCACAGCCTGGGGGAGGTTTCCAGAATGAGATTTTCACTCTGCAGCGGAGTGTGCGCTGATATGAAACTTCCTGGCAGATTAAAACTGTGTGCCCGACCGAGACTCGAACTCGGGCAAAGGTCACGAGTTCGAGTCTCGGTCGGGCACACAGTTTTAATCTGCCAGGAAGTTTCACTAAGCATCCCGACGGACACTGAAGTTCTTTTGTCCAATTCGTGTTTCTGAGGTTATGGGCAGTGAGTTCATATGACTTCTGTTTCCACACAGATCCCGTACCCGAGAAAAAAAACGTATGCCTGAGGATGCTCGGTAGCAACCGAAACTGGTAGCATAGCAGCTGACGGTGGTACAAGTGATTATCGACGTAGTGTAAAGACTGTAGCTCATTAATTGCTGAGAAGAAGAGCAACTAACATCAGAGCACATTCTTATGCTTACGGAACAAATGAAGATGGGGCGAAGGCTAAGAAGCGAAGGACAGCATTCTCTCTCTAAATGCAGAATAAAGTGAACACTCGAAGTAACTGCTACGTGTTCTGCAGAGAGAGAGAGATAAATGCAGGCGTCTTTTCGACAAAACAAAATAAGTAATTTTTAACTTTTCGTTCCGTCCAGGTGAGAGACGCTAATATTTTTACTCTCCAAAAAAGAAGTTATGTCCTAAATTTAGACTTCACGTTGAATATATGTCCTCCGCCGACCATGGATCTTCCTTATCCCGAGTTGTAGACTTTTAATCCGGGCCGTAAATCCCTCCTAACATAATCAGCTCTTACATTACGTCCTATTTTCTCGCGTCCTTCATGAGGAAATGAAGATGAAGGATGGGACGCCACCTTTCATCACTTCTACGTACACAAAGAGTGTGTTTTATTTCTAGCAAACAAGCGTATCAGTTGAACTTTACAGCTAGCATTAGCTGTAATTTTGTCATCGCAGCTCTGGTTGGCTACTTGGGTAAGCCTACTGCTACAAATTCAAACAGTGCAACTGTACTACTTGGTGAGATATATTATGAGTTCAAGAACACGCACATATAATAGTCATTGTAGTTAATAGGGAACCCTTTGGTGAAGGAGTCTTAACATGTAGAAGCTTTTATACTTTCTTTCCTTTGAAAACTCCGCCACATGCAGTCGTAGCAAATTATTTGCTTGGTAAATGAAGCACAAGATTAGCTCATGCTGACTCAGGATGTTTAAAAGTGCTATTGAACTTTCTAGCACGTGCAGAATGAATGTACTAGAAATTTCTCACTCTTATATTAGCCTTTTTACACTTAATTAATACAAAATAAACCTGTTTCACGCTTTTGGTAAGAACATCCTGGTAATAACAACAATTAAGCGGCTGGATGCAATAGCAAATTATTTATAAGTTACGGCATCTCTTTTTCTGCGGCATGCTCAGGGATGACCGACAACATTAGATAGTGACTAAACATGTTCTGACATTTCGGTAATAGATTTACTGGTGAGGTGAATTTTAGTTTACTTCTGTTAATACAGCTGACATTGTTTTACTTGTTGATTGGGAGTACATAAATAATATACACTCCTGGAAATTGAAATAAGAACACCGTGAATTCATTGTCCCAGGAAGGGGAAACTTTATTGACACATTCCTGGGGTCAGATACATCACATGATCACACTGACAGAACCACAGGCACATAGACACAGGCAACAGAGCATGCACAATGTCGGCACTAGTTCAGTGTATATCCACCTTTCGCAGCAATGCAGGCTGCTATTCTCCCACGGAGACGATCGTAGAGATGCTGGATGTAGTCCTGTGGAACGGCTTGCCATGCCATTTCCACCTGGCGCCTCAGTTGGACCAGCGTTCGTGCTGGACGTGCAGACCGCGTGAGACGACGCTTCATCCAGTCCCAAACATGCTCAATGGGGGGCAGATCCGGAGATCTTGCTGGCCAGGGTAGCTGACTTACACCTTCTAGAGCACGTTGGGTGGCACGGGATACATGCGTACGTGCATTGTCCTGTTGGAACAGCAAGTTCCCTTGCCGGTCTAGGAATGGTAGAACGATGGGTTCGATGGCGGTTTGGATGTACCGTGCACTATTCAGTGTCCCCTCGACGATCACCAGTGGTGTACGGCCAGTGTAGGAGGTCGCTCCCCACACCATGATGCCGGGTGTTGGCCCTGTGTGCCTCGGTCGTATGCAGTCCTGATTGTGGCGCTCACCTGCACGGCGCCAAACACGCATACGACCATCATTGGCACCAAGGCAGAAGCGACTCTCATCGCTGAAGACGACACGTCTCCATTCGTCCCTCCATTCACGCCTGTTGCGACACCACTGGAGGCGGGCTGCACGATGTTGGGGCGTGAGCGGAAGACGGCCTAACGGTGTGCGGGACCGTAGCCCAGCTTCATGGAGACGGTTGCGAATGGTCCTCGCCGATACCCCAGGAGCAACAGTGTCCCTAAGTTTCTGGGAAGTGGCGGTGCGGTCCCCTACGGCACTGCGTAGGATCCTACGGTCTTGGCGTGCATCCGTGCGTCGCTGCGGTCCGGTCCCAGGTCGACGGGCACGTGCACCTTCCGCCGACCACTGGCGACAACATCGATGTACTGTGGAGACCTCACGCCCCACGTGTTGAGCAATTCGGCGGTACGTCCACACGGCCTCCCGCATGCCCACTATACGGCCTCGTTCAAAGTCCGTCAACTGCACATACGGTTCACGTCCACGCTGTCGCGGCATGCTACCAGTGTTAAAGACTGCGATGGAGCTCCGTATGCCACGGCAAACTGGCTGACACTGACGGCGGCGGTGCACAAATGCTGCGCAGCTAGCGCCATTCGACGGCCAACACCGCGGTTCCTGGTGTGTCCGCTGTGCCGTGCGTGTGATCATTGCTTGTACAGCCCTCTCGCTGTGTCCGGAGCAAGTATGGTGGGTCTGACACACCGGTGTCAATGTGTTCTTTTTTCCATTTCCAGGAGTGTAGATAGCAAAATAGAATCCACTAGCGTTAATCAGACACCCTGCTTCTGAGTGAATCTTTTTATCATGTTACTTTAATCTCTTATTCTGAGAAAGATAGTACCAGTACCTGTTTCAATAAGGAGGAACAGATAAAAAGAGACGATAATAATGCAAACGAAAGGAATTGAAGACATAAATAAAGGTCATACTTAGAACTGATGTGTTAGACAAACAGCAGAAAAAGGATTAAATCAAACTGGCTGAAAGCTCTTTCGTTCAGAATCATTCCTAGCAATATGGATGAACCGTAACCGTATTTACTTGAAAGGAACTGTAAGATGTAATTCAAACTACTGTTCATTCAATGTTTCCCCATCACTAGTCTAAATGTAACTCTAAAACATAGCCGTTAATTCTCTTAACTTGTTCTTAGTGATGTTGTCAGCAATATTAAGTATGGTTCACTAATGTTGATGGTGCTTGCACCACCTCATAATAAGCATTTCAAGAGCCCTGTTTTTCTGCCTCACAAGTGTAGTGCTTCTCTGAATCGTCGGAATAAGACATTGAGCCGGTAGCCACTGGCTCGAGGTTGATCTAATAATTCCAAGATATAAGGCACCGTGCGGTTCAATTGGACGACCATTTCTACATGTGGGCTTTTCAGCCACGACGGTGCTCAGTATTCTGCTGCAGAGTAAACTAGTCCCAAGTGAGAACACCGAAGCTTGGAAACGGAAATTCTTCACGAAATACTGCAATTTCTCAATTTTAGTTTTTCAGCAATGTTAGTTTGGCATCATTCAAAGGGCACAACTCTACCAAACGTGACTCCTAAGTATTTTCGATATATTTTGTGGTACATGAGCTTCTTGTCGTTGTTGACATAGAATTTTTCATTAACCTTGCGGTTGTTTGAATGAAAGTATGTCACCTGCGTTTTACTCGTGGTGAGAGGCAGTCGGCAATTGAGGAAGTATTTCTCTGGGATGCTCAAGTCATCTGTTAGCATTTCCTCCGTTTTCTTTTCCACTTGTTTAGTGGCGTTTCAGGAATGTAGTAGCTGAACAGTAGTGGAACTAAAGATGTTCTTTTGGTAACAACAGCTACATTAAGTCGTGACATGGTACTTTTGGTCACTCGTAGCGGTGATCACACACAAACGTGCAACTGCCCTTCTATGAAAATTATTAGTCAGATATCATCTTGTGGCAGCCCTACACCTGTGGAATGGAATAAAAAATTTAATTATCACAGAATATAATGGAGAGTAAAAGAAAGAAAGACGAAGGTACTGACTAGTCTCCTAAGTGAGATTAGCCATAAACTGGACATCAAAATTGGGAACCATGCAGTAGATAAAGGGAAATAATTCTGTCCTTTTGAAATTAAATATTGCGTGACGGTCGAAGTAAGGAAGATACAAATAGCATGCTAACACATGTAATAGGGCACTGTTCATTAAAATGTACCAAATAGGAGTTTTTTCTTCAGGAAGAAATGTACACTTGGACAAAAAGAAACTCTATGCAAGTGGATCATGAAGCGTGCGAATACCGGAAAAGAGAAGAATCGAAGCGGTTAAGATGAAATGTCACGAAAGGAAAGGAATACGTGGATAACACAGACTAGGATGATGTGCAGGATGATAAGACATATGTTAATACTACAGAAAATAATTTCCATAGTACTAGAGGGAGCTTTAGATGGTAAAAACTGTTGCGGAAGGCAGAGAGTGGAAAATATCCAACACATAAATGACTTTGAATGCAAATTTTACTCTGAGATGAAGACGTTGGCACAGGAGAACAAGTGTGGCTGTCCACGTTAAACTAATGAGAACACTGATGGAAACAACATAACAACAACAAAAGCTGATAGACATCACCGAGTTCTCGAGTTCTAAAGGAGAGTTTACGAATCCGTCGTCGTAGGTCTTTGGTAACCACAGCAGAAAACTAACATCGAAGTTCGAGTGACGAGCTCAGTCACTGAAGGATCTGTCGATAGTGGATGGTAGGCCTACGCTTGTTTCATGGCAGTACCGCTGTACTGTGTCACATTAACGAGTGTATGACGCTGCTTAGAAGCGATCTGAAAAGGTCAGAACTTAACGTTGCGGTTACGACGAGTCTGGCTGGAGAAATAGCATAGGGTCTGATTGCAATACATGAATGAGGAAATTAAGGCTGCTGCTTTCTTTTCAGAGTAACCACCCCGGCGACTATTTAAAGTGACTTTGGGAAACTATGGAAAACCTCAGTCTGGATGGCCAAACTGCCATTCGCTTATAGTCATTAAGTGGAGAGACATGTCATGGTAAATGATGATGCCCTCAAATAATACTGTGTGTACCTTCCGGATATCAGAAGAACAGTGTTTATCTGAATGTGTTCTGGTGAGAGAGATATCGGAGAAGATAGTTGGAGTTGGTTTTAAAGGTTTGCTTCAAACAATTACGAGTAGTTCAGTCTGCAACCAAATGGCTCTTTTCGGAATATATGTAATCGTGATAGCAGTACTAAAACTTGCCTGTCAACAGTACTTAGGTAGGCGTTTGTGGAGCCATCGTCGCAGTTTCACTGTCAAAATAAAAAAATTGTTTGAAAGCACTTACAGTGCTACTGTTCAAAAAACCCTTTTCCTTTGTAAGTACATTTCGGAGCTCCGCCCCCGAACAATAACTTCTCAAAACGACATTGTCAGTGCTACTTGACCACATCTACAGATAATGCATATCAACTGGTTCTAAGAGTGAAAGTTTTTCAGAATTATTAGAAATCTGGTAATTAACATATATAAAAATAATACCAGAAGTTTACGTTTTGCACTCAAAAATTCAATCACTAAACAAAAACTTGTTAATTAAGGAAAAACAGAAAGTGTGAGATTGGATACAGGTGATGTGTGTGAAGTGCAATGAGAAAGAAATAATTTACGTCTGTAGGTGTTGCTTTATAAGGAAGATAAAAAAAGGAGGAATATTAGTGAATAGCGGCTGTATCGATGCTAGCTTTAAAACGGCTTTTTTACCGTTACAATTTCATGTGTCATTCCTTGAAATACACCACACAGCGCGTTACAAGTTAAAATTACTGCACATAACCCAGTGGAAGTCTTTTGAGAAACACTTACCCAATTCATAAGGGATGGAATTCTGTTCTACTGCACGTCGACTTCTACATGGCCACCATGCAAATCACACTTAAGTGCCCGCCAGAGAGTCCACCTAAACGCCTTCACAATAATTTCCAACAATGACAATGATACTGACCAGACGTGTACCATAAGTATGATTAGCGACTTCGTTTGACTGCCGTTACAGCAGTCAATTTGCGTCTCATTTCTGATGTACTGAAGGTGATATGTGTTTACATTCTTCGTGAAATAAGGTTGTTGCAGGCCACAATGATTTCCGTAGTACACATTCGGCACATAATCCACGCTTTAACAAATGTGTTCAAGGGGGTAATGGCCGGGGCTCTGCACAGGATCAAACTTCCATGCTTTTACTTGTTTATTTGGATTGTTAGTGCTAGCTGAATTAAACTGTCATAATTCTACTCGCGTACGGAGAACTCATACCATCTCTACTACTGGAAGAGACCCATAACTTATATGTTCCAACAGTCTTTCTTGTAAAACTGAAATTAATAAGCAGTTAATGACAATTTGTCCAACGCAATCTCTCAGTTCATACGTCCCTCAGAGACGAACGTACCTCATATGCTGAAAGAAAGAACATTTATGTACCACATATGTGCTACACTACAAGCACCCAGCCTAATTTATTACAAAAACGTGAAATCGTGGCTGTGGGAAAAGGCAGTTCGAGGATTACGGAAGCTCATGCAGTGCGTGTGTGAATTCTGTCAGCACAGCGTCGAATTAATGAATATAAAGACAAACATAAACGCTCTGGGGGTTCTAGTCACAATCTAAGCACACTCATGGCTCAATAGGTAAGCCGTACACTGCATAATCATACGTTACAGAAAATTCATGTCGCGAAAATCAGCTATTCTAAATTCTCCGACGACAATACACGCAGAATGTGGAGTTAATAATGTGTGAATTCTGTCAGCACAGCGTCGAATTAATGAATATAAAGACAAACATAAACGCTCTGGGGGTTCTAGTCACAATCTAAGCACACTCATGGCTCAATAGGTAAGCCGTACACTGCATAATCATACGTTACAGAAAATTCATGTCGCGAAAATCAGCTATTCTAAATTCTCCGACGACAATACACGCAGAATGTGGAGTTAATTTCAGCAGATGAAGAAAGTAACCGCTACGCTCAAAAGCCTTTCGCGAAATAAATATAAGAATGTAAGTAATTCATCACCGATATCCTGAAAGCCAGCTCATAAGGGGTTGGAACTTTGTCTCACCGTCACTCGGGAAGTTTCTGTTTACGCAGAAGCGTAGCTGTATTTCCGCGCCACGGAAAGTCATCGTCATCTACACTGGCCAACCTAACAGACACATGTCTCCCTGGTATCCAAACATTTTTCTGCTTCGAGAATACTTATTGTGAGACGGTACTTATGCTTTATCTGGGGAAATGACTAGCTTTTCCTCCCGTGTTGGCAATATTTCATTCAAGATACAGAGAATCCTCCATAAATATCAGGTTAAAGTGATTTTCCGCCCGCCATCTAAAATTTCAATCTCTTGGTTTCAGTGGAGGACGATTCGTTACTGCGGAAGGCCATAATCTGCAAAATACCTTGCCATTGTGGTATGGTATACATGAACCAGACTACAAGCACCATGGAAGAACTCTGTACAGAACATTAACACTGTGCCGGCCGAAATGGCCGCGCGGTTCTGGCGCTGCAGTCTGGAACCGCGAGACCGCTACGGTCGCAGGTTCGAATCCTGCCTCGGGCATGGATGTGTGTGATGTCCTTAGGTTAGTTAGGTTTAACTAGTTCTAAGTTCTAGGGGACTAATGACCTCAGCAGTTGAGTCCCATAGTGCTCAGAGCCATTTGAACCATTTGAACCATTAACACTGTATTCATCTTATGCAATCAATCAAGTCCGCAATTGTAGGACATCGAATCTCCTACGGACAGTCGGTGGAGTGTGGTGAAACAAATATTTTAGCACAGAAACGTCATTTTGGATCTCTGTTACTAAAGAATCCGTGGAATTATGCATGGCTAAAAATCTGGTACAACATGGTAGAGGCTATCAGTTGGATAATGCTTGGAACCCCATCATTTCCATAATTAACTCCAGAGTAAGAAGAGGTCGTCGCTGGCAGGGGCGAGCAACGACTCTGACGCCAGCCACTACCGAATTCCAACACAGTGGGCGCTGCTCACAGGGTACTGTAGCCAGCCTGCCAGCAGTATCGTAATGCACGTGCTGAATGCACATAGCACGCTAACAAACTGCGACATGCGGAAAGTCATCTTCAGCCACATTTCCTTACATGATGCTTCCAAACCTAGACAAAAAACTGCCTTTCCAGTAAGCGACCTCCTGCTCGATTCCCAAAGTGCGTTGTATGGGAACCGCTGTTAGTAGCTCCTGCAGTCTCTCAGGGAGTTTATTCAGCAACTTCCCAGGACCCTCGTCGCTGTAGTCATGCTGGCTGGCTCTCCAGGCCATCTCTCCAGTGCACGTCCAGCAGAACATGGCTAAAGCACCTGACCATGCTCTCAGCATTTTTATATGGAACGCCAGCAGCTTCTGCATGCAGGATGGTGAATGTAGCAAATTCCTTCGTGAAGAAGCAATTGATCTCAAGCCTAGGTCCTCCAAGCACACAGCAAACTTTTGCTCCTACCGCATCAATAGTCCGACAGCATGTAGTGGCACTGCCGTCTATATTAAGTGGTTAGTGCGTCCCTGGACGAGGACAGTTTGTGGTCAATGCAAGGGGAGCTTTTCCTTGTTAATGGCTTCAACGCGAAGCACGCCATGTGGAATTCCTTGATCACCAACACCAGCAGTCAGCGTCTTCTGCCTGACGCCTAGTGACATCGTGCTATTGTCCTTTGGCTGTGCGACCCCACCATCCACCTCTGCCAGAGTCCACCTGATACCTTAGACACCACCGTCCTCAAATTATCGGCAATTTGTCTATTCTTCAACATGCTGTGCATTATCGTCCGATCATCTTACAGTGCTCTATGACGCGAAAGTCGTCGCCACAGCAGAGGCTTGGGGACACTGCCACCTCTGAGGCATCGAATGGGAGTGTTTCAGGGCCCAAGCGCTCAACACACTCAGCCACACACCAGAACCGACTGTCGTAGGTGCGCTGATGCCGCACTTGTCCAGCTTACATGATGCATCCACGCCTATACACCTGCAGCAACTCCAGGACTTCTCGCAGCTTCTATTGTCCCACAGCCTCGAGGATTTCATGCAGAAAAAGTCTTCTACAAATGGCAGCTCACTTGCCATCCGAAAACAAAGTGCCTTCTCAGCTAGTTGCATCATAACAACGCGTCGGCAGCCCGTGGTCTATTGACTAGTGTTGCTACCTCTGGATCATGGGGCCCCAGGTTCGATTCCCGGCCGGACTGGGGATTTTCTGTGTCCGGGGGCTGCGTGTTCGTATTGTCGTCATCATTTCATGACTATCATCATCATCATCATTCGTGACAGTGGCTAGATCGGGCTGTGTAAAAATTGGGCTGTGTATGGGCGTTGATGGCCACCCAGTTGAGGGCACACAAACCAAGCATCATCATCAACATCATCATAACAACATGGCTGTTCTGGAAGTGGAATGCTACTGTCGCTTGGCTGGCAAAATTCCTATACTCAGTGTCGAGGATGGCAGCACCGGGAGGGTGACTGGCGACTTCCTCTGGAGACTGGGTGAGACATGGTCTGCAAACTAAAATCCATTACCTTGGCTGACGCTTTTGCAGACAATTTTTAGCTGCTGTCAAGACAGATCTATCGATAGCACATCTTTCTGGTGGAGTAATGGCCGTCGTTGTTCCTGACAGCCATGGATGAACGCCATCTGACCAAGCCTATCATGGAGAATGATATGAGACAGTAACTCCAGCTTGTCAGTCTGAAGAAAAGAGGAGGATTTAATGGGCTTGCCAACTCAATCCTAAGGCAACTGCCTCCTTACACCCATCACCCACTGGGTGCCAGTATCAATAGCGTTCTGCGGTACACTGCCTATGTTTCCATGTTGAAACATGTGAAAGAGGTAGCCATTCCGAAGACTGACAAAGATCCCTGGGTGACGAGGAAGTACTGACCAATCAGACTGCTTCACTCTCTCTCTAACGCAAGACCAGTGGCTCCTTTAACACGCCGCTGGATAAAGCCTCATCACTGAAGAGCAAACTCGAACTTGGGATCCTGGCCTTTGGAGTGCAAGTGCTTGGCCGACTGGGCTAACCAAGCACGACTTACAAGCCACCCTGACAGCTTTAACTTCCCCAGTACCTCATCTTCTTCCTTCGAAACTTCACAGAAGCTCACCTGCGAACCTGAAAGGAGTATCCAGGGCAAGGTTCCTGAATTAGTATCTCTTATTGAAGGAAATAGTGCGCATATAGTATTAGGAACGGAAAGTTGGTTAAAACCGGAAGTGAACAGTAACGAAATCCTAGACACAGAATGGAATATATACCGCAAGGATAGGATAAACGCCAATGGTGGAGGAGTATTTATAGCAGTAAAGAATTCAATAATATCCAGTGAAGTTATTAGCGAATGCGAATGTGAAATAATCTGGGTTAAGTTAAGTATCAAAGGTGGGTCAGATATGATAGTCGGATGCTTCTATAGACCACCTGCATCAGCAACCGTAGTAGTTGAGCGCCTCAGAGAGAACCTGCAGAACGTCGTGAAGAAGTTTCGTGATCATACTATTGTAATAGGGGGAGACTTCAATCTACCAGGTATAGAATGGGATAGTCACACAATCAGAACTGGAGCCAGGGACAGAGACTCTTGTGACATTATCCTGACTGCCTTGTCCGAGAATTACTTCGAGCAGATAGTTAGAGAACCAACTCGTGAAGCTAACGTTTTAGACCTCATAGCAACAAATAGACCGGAACTTTTCGACTCCGTGAATGTAGAAGAGGGTATCAGTGATCATAAGTCAGTGGTTGCATCAATGACTACAAGTGTAATAAGAAATGCCAAGAAAGGAAGGAAAATATATTTGCTTAACAAGAGTGATAGGGCACAAATCGCAGAATATCTGAGTGACCACCATCAAACGTTCATTTCTGAGGAAGAGGATGTGGAACAAAAATGGAAAAAATTCAGAAACATCGTCCAGTACGCCTTAGATAAGTTCGTACCGACTAAGGTCCAAAGCGAGGGGAAAGATCCACCGTGGTATAACAATCATGTACGAAAGGTACTACGGAAACAAAGAAAGCTTCATCATAGGTTTAAGAGTAGTCGAATCATAGCTGATAAGGAAAAGCTGAACGAAGCGAAAAAGAGCGTAAAGAGAGCAATGAGAGAAGCATTCAACGAATTCGAACATAAAACATTGGCAAACAATCTAAACAAGAACCCTAAAAAGTTTTGGTCATATGTAAAATCGGTAAGCGGATCTAAATCCCCTATTCAGTCACTCGTTGACCACGATGGCACCGAAACAGAGGACGACCGAAGAAAGGCAGAAATACTGAATTCAGTGTTCCGAAACTGTTTCACTGCGGAAAATCGTAACACGGTCCCTGACTTCAGCCGTCGCACGGACGCCAAAATGGAAAATATTGAAATAAACGATATCGGAATTGAAAAACAACTGCTATCACTTAGTAGCGGAAAAGCATCCGGACCAGACGAGATACCCTTAAGATTCTACAGTGATTATGCTAAAGAACTTGCCCCCTTTCTATCAGCAATTTATCGTAGATCGCTGGAAGAACGTAAAGTACCTAGCGACTGGAAGAAAGCGCAGGTCGTTCCCATTTTCAAGAAGGGTCATAAATCAGATGCGAATAATTATAGGCCTATTTCGCTTACGTCAATCTGTTGTAGAACAATGGAACACGTTTTGTGTTCTCGTATTATGACGTTCTTAGATAATACAAATCTCCTTCATCATAACCAACATGGATTCCGCAAACAGAGATCATGTGAAACTCAGCTCGCCCTATTTGCCCAAGAAATTCACAGTGCCGTAGACACTGGCGAGCAGATTGATGCCGTATTCCTGGACTTCAGGAAGGCATTTGATACGGTTCCGCACTTACGTTTAGTGAAAAAAATACGAGCTTACGGAATATCGGACCAGGTTTGTGATTGGATACAGGATTTCCTAGAAGAAAGAACACAACATGTCATTCTTAACGGTTCAAAATCTGCAGATGTAGAGGTAATTTCGGGAGTACCGCAGGGAAGCGTGATAGGACCTTTATTGTTTACAATATACATAAATGACTTAGTTGACAACATCGGTAGCTCCGTGAGGCTATTTGCAGATGACACGGTTGTCTACAAGAAAGTAGCAACATCAGAAGACTCGTACATACTCCAGGAGGACCTGCAGAGGTTTAATGCATGGTGCGACAGCTGGCAGCTTTCCCTAAACGTAGATAAATGTAATATAATGCGCATACATAGGGGCAGAAATCCATTCCAGTACGATTATGCCATAGGTGGTAAATCATTGGAAGCGGTAACGACCGTAAAATACTTAGGAGTTACTATCCGGAGCGATCTGAAGTGGAATGATCACATAAAACAAATAGTGGGAAAAGCAGGCGCCAGGTTGAGATTCATAGGAAGAATTCTAAGAAAATGTGACTCATCGACGAAAGAAGTAGCTTACAAAACGCTTGTTCGTCCGATTCTTGAGTATTGCTCATCAGTATGGGACCCTTACCAGGTTGGATTAATAGAAGAGATAGACATGATCCAGCGAAAAGCAGCGCGATTCGTCATAGGGACATTTAGTCAGCGCGAGAGCGTTACGGAGATGCTGAACAAGCTCCAGTGGCGGACATTTCAAGAAAGGCGTTACGCAATACGGAGAGGTTTATTATCGAAATTACGAGAGAGCACATTCCGGGAAGAGATGGGCAACATATTACTACCGCCCACATATATCTCGCGTAATGATCACAACGAAAAGATCCGAGAAATTAGAGCAAATACGGAGACTTACAAGCAGTCGTTCTTCCCACGCACAATTCGTGAATGGAACAGGGAAGGGGGGATCAGATAGTGGTACAATAAGTACCCTCCGCCACACACCGTAAGGTGGCTCGCGGAGTATAGATGTAGATGTAGATGTAGATTAGCTGTCCTGGAAGAAAGGATATTGCGAAGCCTGGGTGATGTTTCCAGGATGACATTCTCAGTCTGCAGCGGAGTGTTTCCTGACATGAAACTTTATATCGGATTAAAACTTGCAAACTTCGCTGGAGAGCCTGAAAGTTCTTCGAATTGGATCGTCCTTGATTACAGTCAGCAGCATTATTATGTTCACACAGCAAATATTCGGTTCCAGCAAGTCATCAGTGTGGGGTGTGTGTTATTATTTGTAATTCAATTTGGTCTGAGTTTAAACAGGGAAGACAGTCGCATAATAATACATGAATCACGTTAAATCTGAAACTTCCTGGCAGGTTAAAACTGTGTACCGAAAAAAATGTTCAAATGTGTGTGAAATCTTATGGGACTTAACTGCTAAGGTCATCAGTCCCTAAGCTTACACACTACTTAACCTAAATTATCCCAAGGACAAACACACACACCCATGCCCGAGGGAGGACTCGAACCTCCGGCGGGACCAGCCGCACAGTCCATGGCTGCAGCACCTTAGACCGCTCGGCTAATCCCTCGCGGCAACTGTGTACCAAACCGAGACATGACCACGGGACCTTTCTCTGTCGTGGGCAAGTGTTCCACCGATGGAGCGACCTAAGCACGACTCAGGACGAGCCATCCTCAAAGCTGTACTTCCGCCTGTATCTCCTACCTTCCAAACTTCACAGAAGCTCTACAGCGAAGTTTGCAAGTTTTAATCCGATATAAAGTTTCATGCCTCCCCCCCATGAACCATGGACCTTGCCGTTGGTGGGGAGGCTTGCGTGCTTCAGCGATACAGATAGCCGTACCGTAGGTGCAACCACAACGGAGGGGTATCTGTTGAGAGGCCAGACAAACGTGTGGTTCCTGAAGAGGGGCAGCAGCCTTTTCAGTAGTTGCAGGGGCAACAGTCTGGATGATTGACTGATCTGGCCTTGTAACACTAACCAAAACGGCATTGCTGTGCTGGTACTGCGAACGGCTGAAAGCAATGGGAAACTACAGCCGTAATTTTTCCCGAGGGCATGCAGCTTTACTGTATGGTGAAAGTATGATGGCGTCCTCTTGGGTAAAATATTCCGGAGGTAAAATAGTCCCCCATTCGGATCTCCGGGCGGGGACTACCCAGGAGGACGTCGTTATCAGGAGAAAGAAAACTGTCATTCTAAGGATCAGAGCGTGGAATGTCAGATCCCTTAATCGGGCAGGTAGGTTAGAAAATTTAAAAAGGGAAATGGAAAGGTTAAAGTTAGATATTGTGGGAATTAGTGAAGTTCGGTGGCAGGAGGAACAAGACTTCTGGTCAGGTGACTACAGGGTTATAAACACAAAGTCAAATAGGGGTAATGCAGGAGTAGGTTTAATAATGAATAGGAAAATAGGAAATCGGGTAAGCTACTACAAACAGCATAGTGAACGCATTATTGTGGCCAAGATAGATACGAAGCCCACACCTACAACAGTAGTACAAGTTTATATGCCAACTAGCGCTGCAGATGACGAAGAAATTGAAGAAATGTATGATGAAATAAGAGAAATTATTCAGGTAGTGAAGGGAGACGAAAATTTAATAGTCATGGGTGACTGGAATTCGGCAGTAGGAAAAGGAAGAGAAGGAAACGTAGTAGGTCAATATGGATTGGGGGGAAGAAATGAAAGAGGAAGCCGTCTGGTAGAATTTTGCACAGAGCACAACTTAATGATAGCTAACACTTGGTTCAAGAATCATAAAAGAAGGTTGTATACATGGAAGAAGCCTGGAGATACTGACAGGTTTAAGATAGATTATATAATGGTAAGACAGAGATTTAGGAACCAGGTTTTAAATTGTAAGACGTTTCCAGGGGCAGATGTGGACTCTGACCACAATCTATTGGTTATGAACTGTAGATTAAAACTGAAGAAACTGCAAAAAGGTGGGAATTTAAGGAGATGGGACCTGGATAAACTGAAAATACCAGAGGTTGTACAGAGTTTCAAGGAGAGCATAAGGGAAAAATTGACAGGTATGTGGGAAATAAATACAGTAGAAGAAGAATAGGTAGCTTTGAGGGATGAAGTAGTGAAGGCAGCAGAGGCTCAAGGTAAAAAGACAAGGGCTAGTATAAATCCTTGGGTAACAGATGAAATATTGAACTTAATTGATCAAAGGAGAATATATAAAAATGCAATAAATGAAGCAGGCAAAAAGGAATACAAACGTCTCAAAAATGAGATCGACAGGAAGTGCAAAATGGCTAAGCAGGGATGGCTAGAGGACAAATGTAAGGATGTAGAGGCTTGTCTCACCAGGGGTAAGATAGATACTGCCTACAGGAAAATTAAAGAGACCTTTAGAGAAAAGAGAACCACTTGTATGAATATCAAGAGCACAGATGGAAACCCAGTTCTAAGCAAAGAAGGGAAAGCAGAAAGGTGGAAGGAGTATATA
Source organism: Schistocerca serialis cubense (assembly GCF_023864345.2). Lineage (NCBI taxonomy): Eukaryota > Metazoa > Arthropoda > Insecta > Orthoptera > Acrididae > Schistocerca > Schistocerca serialis. Next base: position 1,083,642,316 of record NC_064639.1, read on the forward strand.
GAGGGTCTATACAAGGGCGATGTACTTGAGGACAATATTATGGAAAATGAAGAGGATGTAGATGAAGATGAAATGGGAGATATGATACTGCGTGAAGAGTTTGACAGAGCACTGAGAGACCTGAGTCGAAACGAGGCCCCGGGAGTAGACAACATTCCATTAGAACTACTGACAGCCTTGGGAGAGCCAGTCCTGACAAAACTCTACCATCTGGTGAGCAAGATATATGAGACAGGCGAAATACCCTCAGACTTCAAGAAGAATATAATAATTCCAATCCCAAAGAAAGGAGGTGTTGACAGATGTGAAAATTACCGAACTATCAGTTTAATAAGTCACGGCTGCAAAATACTAACGCGAATTCTTTACAGACGAATGGAAAAACTAGTAGAAGCCGACCTCGGGGAAGATCAGTTTCGATTCCGTAGAAATATAGGAACACGTGAGGTAATATTGACCCTACGACTTATCTTAGAAGCTAGATTAAGGAAAGGCAAACCTACGTTTCTAGCATTTGCAGACTTAGAGAAAGCTTTTGACAATGTTGACTGGAATACTCTCTTTCAAATTCTAAAGGTGGCAGGGGTAAAATACAGGGATCGAAAAGCTATTTACAACTTGTACAGAAACCAGATGGCAGTCATAAGAGTCGAGGGACATGAAAGGGAAGCAGTGGTTTGGAAGGGAGTGAGACAGGGTTGTAGCCTGTCCCCGATGTTATTCAATCTGTATATTGAGCAAGCAGTAAAGGAAACAAAAGAAAAATTCGGAGTAGGTATTAAAATCCATGGAGAAGAATTAAAATCACTGAGGTTCGCCTATGACATTGTAATTCTGTCAGAGACAGCAAAGGACTTGGAAGAGCAGTTGAACGGAATGGACAGTGTCTTGAAAGGAGGATATAAGATGAACATCAACAAAAGTAAAACGAGGATAATGGAATGTAGTCGAATAAAGTCGGGTGATGCTGAGGGAATTAGATTAGGAAATGAGACACTTAAAGTAGTAAAGGAGTTTTGCTATTTGGGGAACAAAATAACTGATGATGGTCGGAGTAGAGAGGATATGAAATGTAAACTGGCAATGGCAAGGAAAGCGTTTCTGAAGAAGAGAAATTTGTTAACATCGAGTGTAGATTTAAGTGTCAGGAAGTCGTTTCTGAAAGTATTTGTATGGAGTGTAGCCATGTATGGAAGTGAAACATGGACGATAAATAGTTTGGACAAGAAGAGAATGCTGAAGATTAGATGGGTAGATCACATAACTAATGAGGAGGTATAGAATAGGACTGGGGAGAAGAGAAATTTGTGGCACAACTTGACTAGTAGAAGGGATCGGTTGGTAGGACATGTTCTGAGGCACCAAGGGATCACCAATTTAGTATTGGAGGGCACCGTGGAGGGTAAAAATCGTAGAGGGAGACCAAGAGATGAATACACTAAGCAGATTCAGAAGGATTTAGGTTGCAGTAGTTACTGGGAGATGAAGCAGCTTGCACAGGATAGAGTAGCATGGAGAGCTGCATCAAACCAGTCTCAGGACTGAAGACCACAACAACAACAAAGTTTCATGTCAGGAAACACTGCTGCAGACTGAGAATGTCATCCTGGAAACATCTCCCAGGCTTCGCAATATCCTTTCTTCCAGGAGTGCTAATCTTTCGGGTTTGCAGGTGAGCCTCTGTGAAGTTTCGAAGGAAGAAGATGAGGTACTGGGGAAGTTAAAGCTGTCAGGGTGGCTTGTAAGTCGTGCTTGGTTAGCTCAGTCGGCCAAGCACTTGCACTCCAAAGGCAAAGATCCCAAGTTCGAGTTTTGGTTCAGCACGGGGTTTTAATGCAGCAAGAAGATTCGTATCAGACCACACACCGCTGGAGAGCGAAACTTTTATTCTGGCCACATTAAATTTCATTGTCACACCAAATAAGTCTAGTTGAAACTCGTGTGCCAGGTATCTATGAGGGCCATCCATGTTGATCTCTGACCCACATAAAATTCCACAACTCATCACTGTATAAAACTCTATATGTCTGCTCTATACACTATTAAAGTTACTAGAAGTACCTTCCTAGGCGCCGTAGCGAATGTGTTCCGGTGTTTTATGGCTGTAAGTGAGCAACATTATCATTGGTCTACATCTCTGAGGTGAACTGAACTCACCGATACTGGACATCATTTTTTTACCCATGACGTCATATGTGCTCTGAAAGAGGTAGAATATAATATTGAAAATATTTATTTCACTTCTGCACGACTTTTTGTGGTGACAGACTGATCTGCAGGTCTATATTGCGTAAGGCGGCAATTGTTTGATTGCGAGTAGGCGAAGGCAACGAGCGGAAACGCGTATTCAATATTTTCTTCCTCAATAGCTCTTTCTGCTACAAACCACATATCTTAAAACGTAACGAACGTTTTTTTATAACAGTTGACAACAGCATTTAAAGACTGAGTTTTACAATGCTTTTTAGAGCTGCATGAATTTGTAAAGCCTACGAAAGCGGTGAGTGGTTACTGTGGCCTCGTGACGTTTGCTCTTGGGAGTGAACTTGGGTGCACGAGTATGAACTCTCTATGATGGAATGCCAGCTGTTGTGGATTTTCGCAATATTTTAAAGCAGTTTCAGTGGTCGTTCCAAGAATTGTGGTTCTTCTTACAAACCTCTTGTGGCGAGATCATAAATTGTTCTCATGTTTTAAACTGCTGTTATTACTCTAGTTTTTTGGCTCCTACTTCATTTCCTAACGTTCTTATACATAAAAACACGAGAACGTTAGGAAATGAAGTAGGAGTCAAGAAAAAGTGAGCAGTACTAATAATTTAAAAGGTTAGATAGGTTTTTGATCTCGCCAGACAGACAAACAAGAAAAATCATCCACAATGAGATTTTTCACTCTGCAGCGGAGTGTGCGCTGATATGAAACTTTCTGGCAGATTAAAACCGTGTGCCCGACCGAGACTCGAACTCGGGACCTTTGCCTTTCGCGGGTAAGTGCTCTACCATCTGAGCTACCGAAGCACGACTCAGGGACGGTACTCACAGCTTTACTTCTGCCAGTACCTCGTCTCCTACCTTCCAAACTTTACAGAAGCTCTCCTGCGAATCTTGCAGAACTAGCACTCCTGAAAGAAAGGATATTGCGGAGACATGGCTTAGCCACAGCCTGGGGGATGTTTCCAGAATGAGATTTTCACTCTGCAGCGGAGTGTGCGCTGATATGAAACTTCCTGTAAAGTTTGGAAGGTAGGAGACGAGGTACTGGCAGAAGTAAAGCTGTGAGTACTGGCCGTGGGTCGTGTTTCGGCAGCTCAGCTGGTAGAGCACTTGCCCGCGAAAGCCAAAGGTCCCGAGTTCGAGTCTCGGTCGGGCACACAGTTTTAATCTGCCAGGAAGTTTCAAGAAAAATCATATTTTTTTACAGTGATCCTGCAGATTCTTAAACACAAGATGAAGCGTGTCTGGACTAAATAAAACATTTATTGCCGTCCCAAAATACGGAATGTATCCAATATTGCTTGTGAATCTACGACTGCAGAAGGGAGGTCTAATATAGAAGAAAGACAACATGTCGATCAGTTCTCTTTCAGGATTCCTCAGTACGGAAATTAGGGCAAAGATGACACACTGCACCTGCACTTACAAATCTTTGGACGTGTAATTCAGGATCACCCAAAGCGTTTTCATTGCGGGACAGAAGGGGTTCAGGAACGTAATGTGATGCTTAATGCAGAAAAAGAAGCCTGGGCTTACACGATTAATGACAGAAAGTGGAGTCAGTGACGTTATTTAAACACCTGTGAATTGCAGTGAGTGAATGTATGAAGTCCAACGATCACATGAGGCCTCCGATGCAGATAAAGGCAGTAGCAGGCTTCAGTGTGTCTACAAGCTCCTGAAGTTCTGTTGTGCTTTGACGGCCGGAGTAACCGAGCGGTTCTAGGAGCTACAGTCAGGCACCGTGCGACCGCTACGGTCACAGGTTCGAATCCTGCCTCGGGCATGGATGTGTGTGATATCCTTAGGTTAGTTAGGTTTAAGTAGTTCTAAGTTATAGGGGACCGATGACCTCAGAAGTCCCATAGTGCTCAAAGCCATTTGAACCATTTTGTTGTGCTTACGAAACAAGCTGCGTAGGTCACACTTATTGGCTACACCGTAATATTGTCCAGCTTGGAGGGTCTAATTGCCAGAGAAAGTGGAGTGGATACAAAGAAAAGCGAGGCATCACGAGCTTCGACTTCCGAGGGACTGTAGAAGAAATGAAAAGTCAGACCTAACAGACACTGCACAAAAGGTTCCAAAACATAGCCAAAATGCCCGGGATTAATGTTCAGTGCAGAATAGGAACATTTTCCAACTGCCTTCATATACATCTCGAGAGGACCGCAAAGACACAATTAGCAGCATATAAATATCCATTCTCCACAATCTGAAACAAGACGGAAAATCATATACTCTAAAAATTATCGTCTGGTAAGTATTTTACAGTGATTTGTAAAGTGTGGTATTAAACAGACCCCGAAACAGCCAAAACCTGTGGTAGTTGCAATAGAAGATAAAAATGTAGGATGTCAGTTGTCATTATTATCTCGTTTGGCTTCTGCGGATCAGAAATAAAAAGTTATTACGTTGTTGTATTTTAGTCTTTTTCATCACTCTGGTGGATCCTTAGAGCAAAGGGCTTGGTTCTTTCGTGAATACGTAGCTCCTTGATGAATTATTTAAGTAGCATCAAACTGGTTGCGTCTTATAAGAACTACAGCATACACCTCCCTGAATTTTCTTCAGTGTTTCAACAAGACACCATTGTATAAGGAGCAGCCTTTCTGTTAGTATTGTTGTTATAAGTGTGTGACGCACTACCTCTATGTGATATTCTCGGCTTTCCACTTGTTACAATATTACGATAACATAGTTATTTTTACTTAAAGTTTAGCATGTGCTTAAATCAGTTTAATTAGTACGATCTGTCTCCTGGCGGTGAAGGTTTTGAAAGGCAAAAATAAAATCATTTAAAAACATTCTTAAGTTGCAGTATTCTATAGTTTAATATTTCATTTCTGAGAGTGTATTCTCAGTCTCTGATTGTAAGACGATGACCCGTTCGCAGTGACAGCCAAAGATATTACTAACTGCGACTCAGAACAAATTTAGATAGTTATTGTAAACAGCGTATTCCTTGTAGAAACGAAGATCAAGAAACTGACTATGTATTCAAGTTGGTCTACTGTAACAATTCTTTGACAATGAACTAAACATTGTCTAGGGGGAACATAATGTATACTTCTTTCAGCAATAAAAGATTAGAGAACTGCTTATATTACACACATAACTTATGAGGAGGATACGTCCAGGTAATACAGAATAAATAAAAGCAGCAATGTAACAAAAACTGAAGGTAAGTCTTAATTACTCATGTTTTTAAGTTGATGAAAGTTTTCATATTTTCATCATGATTTAAATGAATACTAATATGAAACCACGTCGTTTGCTTACGTTGCCATAGTAACTGTATTTTTTATTGAATTGCCTTCCAGTTTTAAACAATGTTTATTGAATAATATTTCGGACTTTAGAGCAAAGATGTTTGTTTAAGATTCATTAAATATATTATCTTGTAATGGAAAAGGAAAACAACGGGTTGAAGCTCTTACTAACCATTCGCATCAGTAAATTAACGCTTTTTTCTCAAACTACTTACATATGAGTGTTGAGAGACCAATAAGATTCAATATTATAAAAACGTGATCTTTTATTGACACATGTTTGTCGTAATATGTTCGGATTACCGTAAACCAGCTTAGCCGTTTAAAGTGACGATACCATTAGTAATCATAATCCAGAGTTATGTAAAACGTAGTCCTGCCTTAAGAAGCAGGCTAGTTTTTTAATGCTACAGATGTCGTAAGAATATGAACAGGATAAAAGTAGCATAACGGTGCACTGCCATTTTTAAGATAACCATATGGACATGCGAACGAAATAGCACCACAATTTAATTACGATGACTAAATTTACCCACATTAACGACATAATATAAAATTTCTATGCATATCAACTCAACGCTAGTTCAATACAACGAAGTTTAGGCAACTATTGTAATGCAAAAATGAAAACAGTCGTTCACCCCAAATTTTTATCAATACACAGGTCGATATGCAAGCAATACTATACACTTACAACTCCTGCAATAGCATCTAAAGGAACAGTAGTTTCAGTAAACAGTTATCAGTAGGTTGCTGTTGAACGCTTTGACTGAAATCGAGCTGCTGCAACAGATGCGCTAGTGCTACGCAGCAGTCGTCTGTCGTCCGTGTAAACTGAACACTCACGCTATTATAATTTATACCAGTCTGCTCATCCTGGGCAGATGAACAAGTGCAGCTGTACACCAACAGCAGCTTCAGATTTCCTGCCCAGCTCTTGGAAAATTTCTGCCCTACATGGATATCGTCTCATAGTTGGCATACCTAGATATTTCTTTCATGTCCCTTAAACCTTCCCGTTGTGATCTTTCCCTCAAATGTTGCGATAGTATAGTTCTTGTTTGTGGGATTTATAATTTTACCCGCGTTTGTAGATTTTGAATAATTCTCTAATATTCAGCCAGCTGGCGTCGCGCAAGAGGCGCGATATTTCGGCAAGCCAACGCTTTAGCATCTTCAGACGTTCCTGTCATTAGGAATGTCACAAGACGGGAAGAAATGTCGTGGCTTCTGAAAAACGCAACCCAATTGAATACTGGAGAAATATTCAAATATTTCACTTTACAACATTATCGCGAATGCTAAGAGAAATTCAGCATATTTACGGAACAGTTTAACGATATTTGGAGGATTCATTTTATGACATTATCCCGAATGCTAAAACAAATTCATTGTGTTTATGCGACATTCTGGTGATATTTGGCGGAACGCAGCTATATTAAAAACTCAAACGCCCAGTATTAGTGTTTCACAATAATATTTATGTCAGATTTTGTCCTCAACCGGTCTTCGGCATTCTAGGCCATCGTCGGACCGCTTAAGACTGAACACTCAGTCCACACATCCTCACAGAAGGCTCGTAGCTCTACAAGACTTATTCCCGAAGGTACGTGATGTTTTTAGCTTACTCTCTATATGAAAAACTCGAAATTGCAGTGCTTCAACTGAACATCACTACAAAACAAAAAATATTACGTAGTGTTGCACTGAATGTTTTAGAATTTAAACATATGAGTACTCCAAAGATATGAGAATAAATCCCTGAACGAAATATTTCACTTACCTGGAAACATTGAAGAAACTGATAAACTGCCTTAAGCATATTAAAATTCACACAAAAATAAAAAGTATATGAATATAAAGGGAAAACAATACACTAAGTGAATAAATACAGAGACTGTCATTGTATGTGGACCAGAAAACGCAGATTGATGAATGGAATGAACAGCAAAACGGGTAGTGGGGGTGGGGGAGGGGGTAGCAGGCACAGGCATTGCAATGCGGAATTTTGGAAACATATATTTAATTTATGGTGATAACAATAACTATTAGACTGAACGAATACAAAAGGAGTTAAAGACCCAAAAAGAAAGATTCCATCTTTACTGAGTATGGTTTGATGACTGCTATCCTTCTTAAATGTGATGTTCTCCACAGGCCCAATAAAGTCAGGAAACTAACATTACTGAAAATGCTGGCAGTCAACTAACACATGTCAGAGGACCATGACTTAATCCTTGATGATCAAATACAGTTCCATCATTCAAGCTTCCTATAGCAGCAGCATTCAGCAAACATCAGCTCTCGCTGTTATAGTGCAGAGTGTCTGTTCAGTCTTGTTTGGTGATGGCCTTGAAAGCCGGTGCACAACAAAATATAAAATAAATACTATTGTGGAACATTAGTGCTGTATATTTCATTTTTTAAATTTTTTATATGAAACAAATCAGTGGTTCATGGTATGGGTTCCTGTAGTCATGTCCTAGTTCATGAACCACGGGCAACGTATGAGTGGCCAAGTAAGTGGTCCCGACAGTCGGGATACCAGTTACTTTGGAATAAGGCTGGGCATCTCGGACATATTCTTAGTCGTGGTCACCTTTGTGCTCATACGGCAAAGGCTACCAAATCCAGCGGTTAGTCCCTCATCCGTTAGGGGTAAAACCCAATGGGACTCGGGGCAAGTAAGGCTAGCAACCTGCTTCCCTGGTACTTTAAATATGATGCTGGCAACAATCAGAGCAAAATGCCTCGGACCTTTGGAGGTGACGGAGTCCCATCTCTAACTGACAAACCAGGGGCTCCTAAGATACGACTTGGCAAACAAATGGTAATGAGATGGGGAGCTATTAATATCAATGGGGGCTACTCTGAGAAGAAGGTAGAGCTGGCAGAGGCTGCAAGTAAGATGGGGCTGGACGTTTTAGCTGTTAGTGACATTCGGGTAAGGGGTGAGAAAGAAGAGGAAGTGGGAGAATACAAGGTCTACCTGTCAGGAGTCAAAGCAGGAATAGCACAATGGGGTGTAGGGCTTTACATCAGGAAAGAAATGGAACCCAGCGTAGTTGCAATAAGGTATGTAAACGAACGACTGATGTGGATAGATTTGACATTGTCTAGCAAGCAAATTAGGATTGTGTCAGTATATTCGCATTGTGAAGGGACAGATCAAGGTAAGATGGATAGTTTTTATGAGGCACTCAGTGATGTAGTTGTTAGAGTAAAGGACAAGGACAGTGTTCTGCTCATGGGTGATTTTAATGCCAGGATTGAAAATCGAACAAAAGGGTATGAAAAGGTTATGGGTAAATTTGGAGAGGATATGGAGGCCAACAGGAACGGGAAACAACTCTTGGATTTCTGTGCCAGTGTGGGCTTAGTAATCACAAACTCCTTTTTTAAACATAAGAACATTCACCGGTATACTTGGGAAGGCAGGGGAACCAGATCTCTCATTGACTATATAATAACAGATCAGGAATTCAGGAAGGCTGTGAGGGACACACGTGTATTCAGGGGATTCTTTGATGACACTGATTATTATTTAATCTGCAGTGAAATTGGGATTGTGAGGCCGAAAGTGCAGGAGGTCAGGTCCATATGTAGGAGGATAAGAGTGGAGAAACTTCAGGATAAGGAAATCAGGCACAAGTACATAACAGCGATCTCAGAAAGGTACCAGTTAGTTGAATGTAGTCAATTACAGTCATTGGAAAAGGAATGGACAAGGTACAGGGACACAGTACTAGAAGTGGCTAAAGAATGTCTTGGAACAGTAGTGTGTAAAAGTAGGATGAAGCAAACAGATTGGTGGAATGACACAGTCAAGGCAGCCTGTAAAAGGAAAGGAAGGCGTATCAAAATTGGCTACATACTAGAACTCAGGTAGACAGAGAAAGTTATGTTGAAGAAAGAAACAAAGCCAAACAGATAATTGCAGCATCCAAAAAGAAATCTTCGGAAGACTTTGGAAACAGGTTGGAGACTATGGGTCAAGCTGCTGGGAAACCATTCTGGAGTGTAATTAGCAGTCTTCGAAAGGGAGGTAAGAAGGAAATAACAAGTATTTAGGACAGGTCAGGAAAACTGCTGGTGAATCCTGTGGATGCCTTGGGCAGATGGAGGGAATATTTTTTAAGAATTTCTCAATGTAGGTGAAAATACAATCAGTAATGTTTCAGATTTCGAGGTAGAATGGGATAGGAATGATGATGGAAATAGGATCACATTTGAGGATGTGGAGAAAATGGTCAATAGATTTCAGTGCTATAAAACAGCTGGGGTGAATGAAATTAAGTCGGAACTCATCAAATACAGTGGACTGTCAGGTCTTAAATGGCTACACAGGATAATTGAAATGGCCTGGGAGTCGGGACAGGTTCCATCAGACTGGACAAAAGTAGTAATCACACCAATCTTTAAACATGGAAACAGAAAAGATTGTAACAACTACAGAGGTATCTCTTTAATCAGCGTTGTGGGTGAAATCTTCTCAGATATTGTTGAAAGGAAAGTGCGAGTATTAGTTGAGGACCAACTTGATGAAAATCAGTGTGGGTTTAGGCCTCTTAGAGGTTGTCAGGACCAGATCTTTAGCTTGCGGCAAATAATGGAGAAGTGTTATGAGTGGAACAGGGAATTGTATCTATGCTTTATAGATCTAGAAAAGGTATATGACCGGGTTCCTAGGAGGAAGTTATTGTCTGTTCTACGAGATTATGGAATAGGAGGCAATCTTCTGCAAGCAATTAAAGGTCTTTACACGGATAGTCAGGCAGCAGTTAGAGTTGACGGTAAATTGAGTTCATGGTTCAGAGTAGTTTCAGGGGTAAGACAAGGCTGCAACCTGTCTCCACTGTTGTTCATATTATTTATGGATCATATGTTGAAAACAATAGACTGGCTGGGTGAGATTAAGATATGTGAACACAAAATAAGCAGTCTTGCATATGCGGATGACTTAGTTGTGATGGCAGATTCGATTGAAAGTTAGCAAAGTAATATTTCAGAGCTAGAGCAGAAATGTAAGGACTATGGTATGAAGATTAGCATCTCAAAAAGGAAAGTAACGACAGTGGGAAAGGAATATAAACGGATTGAGTGCCAAGTAGGAGGTACAAAGTTAGAACAGGTGGACGGTCTCAAGTACTTAGGATGCATATTCTCACAGGATGGCAACATAGTGAAAGAACTGGAAGCGAGGTGTAGCAAAGCTAATGCAGTGAGCGCTCAGCTACGATCTACTCTCTTCTGCAAGAAGGAAGTCAGTACCAAGACTAAGTTATCTGTGCACCGTTCAATCTTTCGACCAACTTTGTTGTATGGGAGTGAAAGCTGGGTGGATTCAGGTTACTTTATCAACAAGGGTGAGGTTACGGATATGAAAGTAACTAGGATGATTGCCGGTACTAGTAAATGGGAACAATGGCAGGAGGGTGTCCACAATGAGGAAATCAAAGAAAACCTGGGAATGAACTCTATAGATGTAGCAGTCAGGGCGAACGGGCTTAGATGGTGGGGTCATGTTACACGCATGGGAGAAGCAAGGTTACCCAAGAGGCTCATGGGTTCAGCAGTAGAGGGTAGGAGGAGTCGGGGCAGACCAAGGAGAAAGTACCTGGATTCGGTTAAGAATGATTTCGAAGTAATAGGTTTAACATCAGAAGAGGCACCAATGTTAGCACTGAATATGGGATCATGGAGGAATTTTATAAGGGGGCTATGCTCCAGACTGAACGCTGAAAGGCATAATCAGTCTTAAATGATGATGATGATGATGAACAAATCAGTATTTAATACAGGTATATCTAGCTTCACTTACAGCTAGCTTTCTGCCTTTCACAACAGACAGCCACTTCTACATCGGAAATAAGCCCCATATTACACCGAAGTACCAATTACTTTCAGAAACAAGGAATCATACGCATTCGGGAAGATGAACCAAAAGCTATTATACCGTTTCCTGCACTCTGAAGTAAAATTTACTGTATATTCTAATGTCTGAGATTGAGTGGTGTAAATTTATTGGTGGCCTGTCTAACGTATCATTATTCTTTGTAGATAAGTGACCTTCCGTGACTACTGAATTTTGACGTCGTTGGCGTAAATGCTTGAGCAATACAAATTAGTTTCGGCGAATAGCCTCCCTACACCCCCACCCTGCCCTTCCCTACTACGATCTCCTCTTCACCCATCGTTTAAGACTCTTTTATGGTTCCTTTTATACATCGATAAATTACAGAGATTATTATGTTTTGGTAAACTGTATAAAGTTAACTTTGACAACTTTAAGTTGGAAATCGGCTGAAAATGTACAGTCGGTTGTTTTCTTTGCTTCTGTGGAAGCGCGTTACTGCAGTTACCTCACTTACAAATTCAGGAATACTTTTATCTCATTCGTTTTGCAGGAAGCATTGTGTTGGGTTTCCAAATGAACATAATCATCTTCAGTGATAGATATACAAATTACATTTCGTGGTTCCGATTAGATTTGTACCAGAGTTCGTGCAGCATAATCACAGAGACAGTGAAGAAATGGTGCCAAAACTGTGCAGCTAGATATCATAATTCTACCCTTGTCCGTGGGTTGTATTTTTCTCCCTAAGTGCAGTTACATTCATCTTTATCAAGGTGATGAGTTATTACCATACTTAGATTTGTGCATAATGCTATCGAATAGAATCGAGTGCTGCAAAAGGAGAAAATGTTTGAGATCGGTCTAGCATCGAACTGTCTTGCATGATAACCGGTGACAGTACCTAAAATAAAGAAATGAAGGAAGATGACATCAAAACAGAAAACAAATATATGGAGGAGTGAGATAAAACTGCTAGTATGTATACTCATATATCCGAAGCAATGGACGATACTATAGCAGGGAGTTTATTTGGTTACAACACCACTGACATTCCTGTATAAAATAAATGCGGATAAAATATTCAGGAGTGCTGTTTGGTAAATATTTAGGTTCACAATGAATACGGCAGCTCAGTTACATAGATGGTGATTGGAAGTCATTATTTCTTGAGATCGCTCTATGAAGATATCACATACCAGTTTCTCATGGTAAATGATCTACTCGTACAGTTCTGTTTAAGTGGTTGAAATTTGCATCAAGATTAACACAAATGCTCAGGATCACAGTTCGGGGAGTTCAAGTGAAGGTGGCAATCACATGGAACACTGTTGTCTAAAACTATATAACAACTAACTGAGAACAGGATTAAAATTAAATTATTTCAAACAGAATTTCATTTACATCACGTACATCTGAGGTAATATCATGATAATAATTATAATGACCAATACAAATATAATAATAATAATAACCGAGAGAGGTGACGAAGTTGTCAGCACACTGGACTCGCATTCATGAGGACGATGGTTCAAATCCGAGTCCGACCATCAACATTTTGCGTGATCTCCCTGGATTGGTCCACGCATACGCCGGGAGGTTTTCTTTGACAGGGCGCAGCCGATTGCCTTCCCCAACCTTGACACAATACGAGCTTGCCCCTTCTCTAGTGTCTCCGATGTCGACGGAAAGTTAAACCCAATCTTCCATCCTTTCAATAATAATAATAATAATAATAATTATATCAATGAAATAAATAACATCCGCGCCAGACATAAGAAATTATATATTAATTAGTTTAGCATTGTGACATTCTGTTGAACATCACAAAAACTGGAGGGACAGTGAAAAAAGAGAAGAGTGAAGTATCAGTGAGAGGTACTGTTAAGAAGAAGTGGACCATTTCAGTAGAGAAGATGGAGGAAAAGATTGGGAGGGGATAGACTGAACTGCATGCAAGTACATGGAAGAGAGGGCTGTTGTGATAGAAGGTGGACCAAAAGCTATCTTTCTATCTTTTGAATAAGAAAAGAAGTTTAATTTCCTTGACTTTTGAAGGAAACAGTTGCCAAGTTGGGTTCCTGACACAAAAATAACGGTTTTGATTTGTTTAGAACACTCATTCTACTGTTCTATTCAGATGGTTGTTAGTGTAGGTGTTGAAAATAAATAAGAGGGAGCCCAGTGGTTGAGCAGGGTTGAACAAACGGAGAGTATTGCCGATGCTCCCTTTACTTGCTCATAGGAGTGAAAACTGTTTGTAGGCAGCAGAGATATGTACTAAAAAAACAATGTCACACAATCGGTCATTGATAGTTCCATCTGGCATGACCTCTCTGATGAAAGTCCTTGAATTATCGTATCATTAAAACCAAGTTTCAGTGGTTCTATGACTTTCTTTTTAAGCTGAACAGGAAATGCTTTCTTCAATCTATTTCTGTAATGGTGGTGAGACATTAAAATCTTCTTACAGACTCTAGTTGTGTGTCCACTCCACCATAACTGATGGTCCAGAATTATTTCCAAACTTTTTTCAGAAAAAGAACAAGTCATATCTGTATTGTTTAGTATTACGAATGGATGTAATTCTTTTAACTGAGGGGTAATAAATCTTTTGTGGGCGATTAAAATTGCTTGCGTTTTAAGTGGGATGAGTTTAAAACCTATATCAGGGCCCAAAATGATACGGCGGTTAAGTCAATCTTCACATTCTAGATGACTGGGTTCAGGATTGTTGGCTTTACAGCCGGGTATAACTGAAGATCATCATCGTACAGGTAATACTTGCAACGCGAAGAACAGTGTAATCTCTCCAGGTGCGTAAAGGATTTTAACTGTTATAGTTAGTAATTTGAAAATTACTATTCTATTATTTGCACCTATCTTGTATTCGGTTACATACACGGCTTTAGCGGGATCTGAGAACTGCTATGCGTTTTCTTCCGCAACGTATTGCTTACGGAAGAAACGGTGTCCATTTACATTGATCCACAACGCTAGGATGAATGTCTCACTTTCTCTGTCTCACACTGTGTCTACTGTTTGCTTCTTTGGATAATGCGTTTTACTTGTCTACTTATCTTCACAAGGACTTGCTACTCTACTCACACTGTACACTGTAGACGGCAGGTGTTTTCGTTGATGTTACGGCCTGTAGTCCGAAGACTGGTTTGATGCAGCTGACCAAGCTACTATATCCTGTGCAAGCCTCCTCATCTCCGAATAATTACTGCAACCCACATCCATTTGAACCAGCTTAAGGTACTCATCTCTTAGTCTCCCTCTGAGGACTTCATCGCCTACACTTTCCTCCAATGCTTAATTGATGATTTTCTGACGTCGCAGAATAAGTGTTATCAACCGCTACCTTCTTGTAGTCAAATTATACCACAAATTACTTTTATACCCAATTATTTTCGGTGCCTAAACATTGCTTACGCGATCTACCCAATTAATCTTCATCATTCTTCTGTGGCCCCATATATCAAAAGCTTGTATTCTTTTCTTCCCTGAACTGCTCATAGTCCACATTCCACTTCCGTAAAAGTCTACATTTCATACAAATGCCTTCAGAAAAGCCTGCCCAACACATAAATTTATATTCGGTGCAAATAAATTTCTCTTCTTTGTAAACGTTTTTCTTACCATCGCCATTCTACTTTTTATGTCCTCTCTACGTCAACCATAATGTTATGTTACTCGCAAATAGCAAAACTTGTCTACTACTAGTGTCTCCTTTCTTAATCCGATTCCCTTAGCAACGCCTAATTTAATTCGACTACATGCCATTACTCTTATTTTTTTTTCTTTAATGTTCATCTTATATCCTGTTTTCAAGGTGCTGTCCAATTTCTTCAACAATGCTTGTATGTCCTTTGTAATCTTTGACAGAATTACAACGTCGTCGGCAAACCCCAAAGTTTTTATTTCTGCTGCCTGAACTTAAATTCCTTTCCCAAATTTTTCCTTGCTTTCCTTCACATTTTCTGGGGATACACTACAACTCTTTCACACTCCCTTCTCAACCACTGCTTCCCTTTCATGTCCTTAAACTCTTATAACTGCTGTCTGGTTTCTTTACAAGTTGTATATGACCTCTCGCTCCTTGTAGTTTACCCCTACTACCCTTAGAAATCTAAAGAGTGTATCCAAGTCAACGCTGTCATAAGCTTTCTGGAAATCTACAACTACTATAAACCTATGTTTTCATTCCTTAACCTTTCTTCTAAGATAAGTCGTAGGGTCAGGACTGCCTCGCCTGTTGCTACATTTTTCCGAAAACTAAACTGAACTTCCTCGGGGTCGTCTTCTATCAGTTATTGCCATTCTTTTGTAAGGAATTTGTCTAGTATTTTGCAACCATTACTTATTGAACTGAACAGTCATACCTGTCAACAACTGCTTTCTAAATATATTGTTCTGAGAGAGTGTGATGAGTTTACATGTCTGTTATCTTTTTAAAATCTCACGATAAAAGGACATTTGACGTTGTACGCATGCTTAATCATCGACAAGTCATTAGTGTTAGATGTCTATTTAGAATTTTGGTTTTCCAACTAACGTTAATAGTTCAAAGTCGGTCTTACTAAATATCATATACACTATACGCGCATTATTTTGAATACTTTTGAAGTGAAAATAGTCTGTGCTGATGTATTGTAATAAAGATATCTTTATTAAATGGATGTGAGGGATACTTAAACTAAAGCTATTATTTTGTCAATTATAGTTAACTGGTATATGATTTTGTCACTGTTATGTTTAATTGCTTTATAACTTTGATTCCCGTTTCTGTAGAAAGTGTTATTAAAGGTTATAGAATGAATTAGTGTCAGATTTCCAAATAATAAAGATGTTGTTTCCCAGCAACAAGGAAAAATGACTTTCACGTTTTCCTATATGCTGCACTTTAGGGTTTCCATGTCAAGTACTCCATTCACTTGGCCTCATAATGGTGACTGGATACCAACGAGTAAAGTATCGGGCAGTGTGCTTATAGAAAGCTTCGCAACTACGTTATTAAGCTCAGTAGCTTGTACAGAGAAGAATCATAGCATTTGTTTAGGTAATAGGTTAACCCTGACACTATTAACATGTGCAGATCATAGAGAATCTGTTTCGACAAGTCTATTAAGACGTGGATGACATATTTAGAACATGGAAATTGACGGTTCATCCAGGAACCTACGTCTATGAGGTTAAATGGACATAATGTTATGTATTTATAAATAATAGCACGGAACAATGTACCTCTGATTACTTTTATTCCAGTTACGCAAATGCATAGCTGAGATGGTTTTTGGACGGTATGATGGTCTGATCTTAGAACGAAATCGATTGTTTCTAATAAAATACATCGTTACAGCTGGGTATTACATAGGCAGTTGTTAACAGATATACAGATACATTGTTACAAAAACGAGCGAAGTAATTTACAGATCCAGATGAGACCACAAGGCAAGGGAAACAAGTGTGAAATGCTCAAGGAGCAATCAGATATTAAATTATCAGTACGCAACGTTTAATATGGCAGCAACTTTTGTACAATACAGAAGAAGGCGATAACTTTCAGTCTGCATCACAACGGACTGAAAAGACAACATTCTCCACTATAATTATCTTACATTTCGTCAAAAGTGTGCAGCCTGTGAGGTAAGAAACACTGCGGCACGCCTGACCATAGAATAATCACTATTAAACCGTTCAGTAATTTAGCGAACAGTTGCGAAACAACGTCTCCAGTTTACATAGGTTTAGCCACACTAAGTAGCTGAGAAATCTCTCAGCCATTTTCTTCGATACTGTGGTATCTCCAGACCAGATCACGTCGACACGTACAGATCTTGGCATAATAGAATTCCGTACCGTCTGAGCAGAACTCTGAACACTACAAGAAACAGAATCTGAAAGGTGAAAATCCGCTGAGATAAGGAAATTGTCGTGGTGAAAGCTTCCCATTAGTTAACAGACCATCTGGCCTGACCAAGACTGGAGAGTGTGTCAGTGAACACGGGAATAGGTAACTCTAAGAGTTAATTTAGATCAATCGGAACTGAGTATAGTAGATACTCGCAAAGCATTGCAAACTTACCCGCTTTACTGAAATCAAAATGTAGTGGTTAAAACAAAATTAACGAATGAACATAAAAGTTTCAAATTTTATCCTACATTTAATGGTTTCCATTAAGTACTGGTCAAACTGGACTCATATTTGACGTAAACCGAAAGGATGTTAACGAGTTATCACATCCATAGCGTTCTCATTGACCATACAGCTACGCCATACATTTTTCCAAGAAAATTCGATGGACGAAGGTACCTTCGTGTTCTGTGATAAGATCTTCCAGGACTTGGCGCCACGTTGGGGAGTGTGGTACATGTACGATGGGGCACCGGCAAGTTTTGATCCAGGTGTAAGACGGCATCTAACGCACCAGTACGGTCCAAGATGTATACGTAGGTCTACGTATATATGCTGATTCGCAAGTCAGCTCACCGTACGTGGCGGAAGGCACTCTGTACAACAGTGTCACTTCCCTCATTTCCTGATAAAGTCGCTGAAGAAATAGACGCGGGTTGCAGCAATTTTTTTCACAGTGATGAATATGCTAACAGGAGATACACTAGTGTGGTGAGACGCTTCGTACATAAGACCCCAACAAATAGCTACGCAAAATATCTTTCTGACTATTGCAAGTTAGCAGAAATTTGCAACATCTATAGTTAGCCAGACTTATTTATACAAGGAGAAAAAAAATCGTAACACCAAGAATGAGTTGTGCGACATCAACGAAAATTGATAAGCGTGTTTCTACATCTGAAAGATGAAATCTGTTCATATTTCGCAGCAGCCGCTTAAGAGTGGCGTTAGTATGAGTGTAACGCCGGAAATGCATATCCTCCTATTTCCATCTATTGTACTATATATTTTTTCCTTATTTTGTTACCTGAAGATATAACATTTCTGTGTCTTTGTATATTGTAATTGTTTTACTATTTGTATATATATGCATTTATGTCGATTTATAATTGGTTTGATTTGTGAATATTATTTGTATTTATACGCTGGGTCTGGCCTAGGGAAAACTATGCTATCCAACCATTACATCGATAGGTCGTGTGGAGAACCAAAGTGTTGAGGATCTTTGGTAGTGTTAACTCTGTCGCGTGGAGCGCGTGCAGAGGGGGAGTCTGGCTGGAGTAGCGAGTGGAGCAGGTGTGTGGTGTGAAGCTCCCGCGAGTTGCCGCGCTTCCGGGGTTTTGGCAGCATGTAATTGCGCTTGACTTGCGATGATAGTTTCTGACATGGTGTCGCGGACGGGAAGCATTAGCTGGCGCACATCAAGAGCCCGTTTCGTCTGGTGACCGTGTCGAGAAGAAGGCGCGCCAACATCCAGCTTCTGCAACAGCGACGGCCGACAATGAGTGACTGTCGCCACCTCCTCGATCGACGGCTTCAAACCTTCAATCAACCAACAAGGAAGAACTGTATGGGAGACCTTAGCTTTTCAAGCTTTTAAAATTGTTGCATCACAAAATTACAGCAACTTAGCATGAACGTTTGTTGCTCATTGTCCCAATTGCATTACCAAGCCGGGTCCCTTCCTTTTCCGTAATGAACCCGAGTGTCGTTGAAATTCAAACGCCAGCATCATGCGATTTCACTGCTTTAATTTCAAAGTTCAGTTAAGGTATTCATAGCTGGCTACAATATTTAGGTTACACAAGCACAAATTAAGAGTGCGAGTTTTGCTACCGTATTTTAGCTTACCTGTGTCTGCAGCTCAGCTTGGTACGTACGAAATTTTACTATTGTTAATTGTTCAGAATCATTTAATTCAAGTTCAAAGTTAAATCTCTTATTTCTAAATTGCGTAGATTCAAGTATCTTTTGAAATGATTGTTGAGGTAGTCCAAGACTAACCGTAAATTACTGAATTTCGATGTGCTTCAGAAAGGAAGCTCACTATTAACTTCAGTCACAAAATTAACTTTCGATTTTCCGGTTTTATTAATTCTTTTGCTAAATTAAGTCAGAGTGTAGCGAAATTTATTACTTCCGACAAACTTTCAGTTTTCACACTACACGTGTCAGCCTTCAGTTGCCACGCTTCTAGTGCTAATTGTATGTGTTATAACCTTTCTTTTTCAGTTACTATAGTAATTGTCCTTAGAACTCGCGACCGTAATTTCCCTCAAATCTCAAATATCTAATTAGCGCCAATTAATTGTTAACGTGACGACCACACATTTACTTTCTTTATTAACTTTACCCCTTTCAAAATTAATTTCCACCAGTTTCATTTGCATTTTTCCTTTCATTTAGATGTAACCCTTTCCTCCCGCTTTACCGACAGATTAACTTCGGTGACGATTGCTTTTCCCAAATTTCCATTAGGTACACGCGGTTTAATTTTTCACTGTCATTAAGGTCGATAAGTGAGGGGGAGGTTACATGAGGATGCAAATGAAGTTCGCTCTAAGTACACGCTGTAAGGGACGTCAGCGTCAGTTGCCTTCGACATTAGTTGTGGTGAGTTGACGTTGGTCAATAACGCCTTTTAGGGGAGAAAGGCAACAATTATAACACCTCAGTCGGTTTCAAAGAGGTCGTGCAATACACCTACGAGAAGCTGGGCGTTTCCTCTGCGATATTGCAAACAGACTTGGCAGGAACGTAGCGACGCTACATGATTACAGGGAGCGGTGGGCACGGGAATATACCCTCGCAAGAAAACCCGGCACCGGACGGCTACGTGGCACTACCAAATGGAAAGAACATCGTGTTCGGCGTACGGCTCTGGCGTATCGTACTGCATCTGCAGTACAAGACAGACTGTCTACTCTCCCGCATTTTTACTGAGACGTCGGGACCAGGAAACTATACCTACATTCGCCAAGCGTACTCGTTATACAGGGTATTACAAAAAGGTACGGCCAAACTTTCAGGAAACATGCCTCACACACAATTAAAGAAAAGATGTTATGTGGACATGTGCCCGGAAACGCTTAATTTCCATTTTTGAGCTAACTTTAGTTTCACCGTCAGTTGGCCCAATTGATGGAAGGTAATGTTGACTTCGGTGCTTGTGTTGACATGCGACTCGTTGCTCTACAGTACTAGCATCAAGCACATCAGTACGTAGTATCAACAGGTTAGTGTTTATCACGAACGTGGTTTTGCAGTCAGTGCAATGTTTACAAATGCGGTGTTGGCAGATGCCCATTTGATGTATGGATTAGCACGGGGCAATAGCCGTGTCGCGGTACGTTTGTATCGAGACAGATTTTAGAACGAAGGTGTCCCGACAGGAAGACGTTCGAAGCAATTGATCGGCGTCTTAGGGAGCACGGAACATTCCAGCCTATGACTCGCGACTGGGGAAGACCTAGAACGACGAGGACACCTGCAATGGACGAGGCGATTCTTCGTGCAGTTGACGATAAACCTAATGCCAGCGTCAGAGAAGTTGCTGCTGTACAAGGTAACGTTGACCACGTCACTGTATGGAGAGTGCTACGGGAGAACCAGTTGTTTCGGTACCATGTACAGCGTGTGCAGGCACTATCAGCAGCTAATTGGCCTCCACGGGTACACTTCTGCGAATGGTTCATCCAACAATGTGTCAATCCTCATTTCAGTGCAAATGTTCTCTTTACGGAAGAGGTTCCATTCCAACGTGATCAAATTGTAAATTTTCAATCAACATGTATGGGCTGACGAGAATCCGCACGCAATTATGCAATCCCTTCATCAACATAGATTTTCTGTGAACGTTTGGGCAGGCATTGTTGGTGATGTCTTGATTGGGTCCCATGTTCTTCCACCTACGCTCAATGCAGCACGTTATCATGATTTCATACGGAATACTCTACCTGTGCTGCTAGAACATGTGCCTTTACAAGTGCGACACAACATGTGGTTCACGCACGATGGAGCTCCTGCACATTTCAGTCGAAGTGTTCGTACGCTTCTCAATAGCAGATTCGGTGACCGATGGATTGGTAGAGGCGGACTAATTCCATGGCATCCACGCTCTCCTGACCTCAACCCTCTTGACTTTCATTTATGGGGGCATTTGAAAGCTCTAGTCTACGGAACCCCGGTACCAAATGTAGAGACTCTTCGTGCTCGTATTGTGGACGGCTGTGATACAATACGCCATTCTCCAGGGCTGCATCAGCGCATCAGGGATTCCATGCGACGGAGGGTTGATCCATGTATCCTCGCTAACGGAGGATATTTTGAACATTTCCTGTAACAAAGTGTTTGAAGTCACGCCGGTAGTTTCTGTTGCTGTGTGTTTCCATTCCATGATTAATGTGATTTGAAGAGAAGTAATAAAATGAGCTCTAAGATGGAAAGTAAGCGTTTTCCGGACACATGTCCACGTAACATATTTTCTTTCTTTGTGTGTGAGGAATGTTTCCTGAAAGTTTGGCCGTACCTTTTTGTAACACCCTGTATTGTCTCTACGGCTGCCAAGAGGGTCAAACAATGAGCCAGAGGGGCATTGGTGAGAAAAAGAATCTGTTATACAGGACAAGAATTAGACAGTCTCCATGGGCTTGCTGTCACTACATCACATCTGTCAGCGAATTCCTACGTGCGCGAGAGCAGTGTTGTGTGGTCGTTTTCGGACTGGACGCGGCGGCAGGCTGTGGTGCTTCAAACTTCCAAGTTCCATCGCCTTACACGTCAGTCATCGCAAGAATATAAAATATGCAGAGGTACTGTGTTGAATGTCACGCATAAGCAACTAAGTGACGCTGCGATATCGGTGTTGGAAAAGGGACTACATTTTGCGCCCACTCCAAAGACGTTGCCCACCAAGATTTTATCAGTGCCTTTGAACAGGGTGTCTTAAAACTTTCCAGTGAGCCTGCTGAAGAAACAAGGTGAGAGACTTGCATAGTCGTAACTAGGATACCTACATCAAAGCATAACATCAACACTGAAGAAAGTAAAGTGCTACGTTGCTTAAGAGATGACGCAGAACTAGTAATTTTACCTGCTGACACGGGAAACGCTACCGCTCTTTTGCCTGCAACATCTTACTTCGGCAAGATGACGGATTTACTGCAGGACTCAGCGTATCCAGAACGATTCAACCGATGCAGGACGACGGAAGACATCCGCCGTCATTAAATCCGGCCTGTTTCCTGAACATCTTAAAAAGAGCTGAAGAGTACAAACGCCAGTTCCACCACTACTTTATGGACTGCCTAATAAACATAAGGAACGGGTTCCGCTTCGCCCCACTATGAGCTATATAGCAGCCCCAACATATTACCTAGCAAAACATTTGGCTTCTCTTCTGAGCCTTTTCGTAGTAAAACGAGAACATCACTTTCGAAACTCAGTAGATTTTAATCAGTGACTGAAGACTTTGTCGTCTCGAACCAGCTGATCTATTAGTGGGTTTCGATGTGGTCTCTTCATTCACATGAGTATCCATGTTGGATTCACTACAGCTTCTAGAAGCAACAATGGTGGAGAACATCTTACATCTGTTCAGACACGTGCTTACCTCGACTTACTTTTTAATTAATTAACAATATTTTCAGCAAACTGGCAGTGTTGCTTTGGGCTGGCCTTTGTCTCCCGTAGTAGCTAACCATTTTATGGAAGACTTCGAGGAAAAAGCCTGTACTCGGCGATGTTGAAATCTTATTGTTTCTGGAGATATGTGGGCGAGACCTTTTAGTATGGACATATGGAACAGCAACGCTTCCTGCGTTTCTGGAACACCTCAACTCCTTCCATTGGGGCATTTGCTTCACCATGGAAGTGGGGAAAAAAAGAGACCTCCATTTCTTAGGTGCCTTGGTCCGCAAAAAAGACGATTTCAAGGTGTGTTCCGTTAACCATCTTAAACTGATCTACTCTATGATCTACGAGCTGCCATCACCCATCTCAACACAGTGACGAATTACGGACTGTCGTTCATAGGGCTAGAGTTCTCTCGGAGCTTAGCCATTCTTGCTCTGTGTTTCTGCGAAATGGGTACCTTGGTAAACAGATTCGTAATGCACTTCAACCTGACGCTCTAAACCTCAAGAACAACCAGAAGCAACGGAGAACTCCACGAGGATAGTTTTTTTACCCTTTGTTGGTGGCGTATGCTTTACAGCATTCCATGGGATGTTTTCCAACAGGATACTCCCTGGCCCACATACCGCTGTTGTAACCCAACATGCTCTCCAGAGTGTCGACGTGTTGCCTTGGCCCGCTCGATCACCAGATCTCTCTCCAGTCGAGCACGTAAGGGACATCATCGGTCGGCAACTCGGGCATCATTCGCAAACAGCCTTAAACATCCGTGTACTGACCGATCAAGTGCAACAAACATGGAAGTAAATTCCACAAACTGACATCCGGTACCTATGCAATACAATGCATGCTCGTTTGCATGCTTGCATTCAGCGTTCTAACAGTTACACTGGCTATTAATGTAGTAGCATTTCACGTATACAGTTGTTTATCTAGCGCATCATTAACCTATGATGTTGAAATGTTAATCACTTAAATATCTTACCTAGACGAATGTTTCTCGAAAGTTTATAGCTTTGCATTAATTAAGTTTTGATGTTTCTTTCTTTTCCATCAGTATCTATTGTTCGTTCGTCAGCTAGGTGCAAGTCTTTCGATTTGACGGCACTTCGGCTACTTGCGCGTCGATGGGCATGAAATGATGATGATTAGGACAACGCAACACCCAGTCCCTGAGCGGAGAAAATCTCCGACCCAGTGAGGAATCGAACCCACGCCCTCAGGATTGACATTCTGTCGCGCTGACCACTCAGCTGCCGGGGGCGGACAGTATCTACTGTTTATGCCACCATATTGGCGTAGAAATCAGCAGTCACGTTGCATGTAATAGCCACGAGGGTGTTGCTACTTTCTGACGAAATAGCATCCCAGAGCATCACTCCAGGAGTACGCCCAGTGTGTCTAGCACGCAGGTACGTTTGTTGAAGGCCCTCAACTGGCTACCTAACCAACACACCGTCATATCTGGCACAGAGGTAAATCCAGCCTTCATCAGTAAACACAACAGACCTCCATCCTGCCCTCCAGTGATGTCAAGCGAGAGCGCATTGATGTTGCAAGTGGCGTTGATTTGGGGATAGTGTAATGCACGGGACTGGGCGTCTCAAGTAACAGTTCGACGTGTCGTTGTAGTGACAACTGCCTATATAGAGATGGGGCCCCTCCACGCCCGCACCAACGTGGTGACCAAACCAAAAGTTCTACTGTCACCTCCGTAAACATGTTAGTTATCTAGCCCTGAACTGGAAAAAATCGAGGCTACGGCCGTCAGAGTCAAGTTCAACGGAGCCTACACCACACTGATATCGGTATACAACAGCCCTGTAGGCATCTCAACACGCGATATCAGCACATTACTCAACACTTCACCGCGAGTAATAGTCGCTGGAGATCTGAACGCAAAACACCCAGAATGGAATTCATGCATACGAAATCCCAACGGCAAAAGCTGTACGAACATTCACTAGGCAGAAACTACATTATACTAGGGCCGATTGAACCGACGCACATTCCCTATCAGAGGGGACACAGGCCAGACGTGATAGACATGGCCCTCATCAAGGGCATTACAGCGACACTCAACGTTGCCGTTGAAAACGATCTGCCCTCAAACCACCAACCTGTAATACTATACATTGACAACTGCCCCTCAGATCGCTGCTGCAGGTGCGGTACTATGTGCCGCAGCCATACGCCTAGCACGATGGCCTTCCCTCTCGGCAGTACCACGAGGCCGTCCGGAGCCCGTGTCTTCTTGCGACCGCATATTTTCGTGACCGCCACTGCCAGCAGTAATGAACGGCGACTACCTTCCTGCCAAGTCTTTCTGCCATATAGCACCCTATTACATGGCTACGTTCAAACTCAGTCAGGTGTTGATAATAACGTCTTTATCGCCTTCGTGGCATTCTTGCCTATCTTCAACTCACCACATTTAGTCTCAGAGGTAATTAACCATTACAGCGTGTATCTAAAGCAAACCTGAATTGAATCCCCACAGTGGCGCCACTAGCATCACTATTATGCGACTGGCGCTAAATTTGGATATACAGGGTGATTCAAAAAGAATACCACAACTTTAGGAATTTAAAACTCTGCAACGACAAAAGGCAGAGCTAAGCACTATCTGTCGGCGAATTAACGGAGCTATAAAGTTTCATTTAGTTGTACATTTGTTCGTTTGAGGCGCTGTTGACTAGGCGTCAGCGTCAGTTGATGCTAAGATGGCGACCGCTCAACAGAAGGCTTTTTGTGTTATTGAGTACGGCAGAAGTGAATCGACGACAGTTGTCCAGCGTGCATTTCGAACGAAGTATGGTGTTAAACCTCCTGATAGGTGGTGTATTAAACGTTGGTATAAACAGTTTACAGAGAATGGGTGTTTGTGCAAAGGGAAAAGTTCTGGACAGCCGAGAACGAGTGATGAAAATGGACTACAGTATCTGGAGATGTTAGAGAATTGGCTGTTCCCTCAGCTCGAACAAGAAGCACAACAATTCATATTTCAGCAGGATGGAGCGCCACCACATTGGCACTTATCTGTCTGTAACTACCTGAACGTCAACTACCCGAGGCGATGGATCGGCCGCCAGGCAGCCCGTGACAGAGCACTTCATCACTGGCCTCCAAGAAGCCCTGATCTTACCCCCTGCGATTTTTTCTTATGGGGGTATGTTAAGGATATGGTGTTTCGGCCACCTCTCCCAGCCACCATCGATGATTTGAAACGAGAAATAACAGCAGCTATCCAAACTGTTACGCCTGATATGCTACAGAGAGTGTGGAACGAGTTGGAGTATCGGGTTGATGTTGCTCGAGTGTCTGGAGGGGGCCATATTGAACATCTCTGAACTTGTTTTTGAGTGAAAAAAAACCTTTTTAAATGCTCCTTGTAATGATGTATAACAGAAGGTTATATTATGTTTCTTTCATTAAATACACATTTTTAAAGTCGTGGTATTCTTTTTGAATCACCCTGTATATTGTCTTTCAGATGTAGTGGCAGCCTGCCAACTTTCGTTTATGTCGCACATGTCTCTGGTGTTCCGATTTCTCCTTCTAAGAATTGTGAGAATCATTTTACCCCTATTTGGATTCTAGATTTTGCAGTGTGTCGCCGGAATCAGTCCAAACAAATACTGCTCAGAAGGTCTTTCTTGCGGCGCCCAGTACTTATGGAAAGCGTCTGTTTGTTTCCTGCTACAAACACAGTGATTGTTAAAGAGATGTTTAAGTGTCCTGTCGATAAAGCGGGTCAAAATTTAGTGTAGTGCGATATTTATTTTATCGTTACGTGTTAACAGGGACAGTATAGCACCAGGAATAACGTACTCAGCAGCGACTGAAGAATGCTGCTACTTCGTGGTGGGAGTCAACGCGGGCCAGGGCGATGCTTTTGTTGCGGAGTTACTGGTTACTATTCGTGTTTTACTGGCTCTGAGCACTATGGGACTTAACATCTATGGTCATCAGTCCCCTAGAACTTAGAACTACTTAAACCTAACTAACCTAAGGACAGCACACAACACCCAGCCATCACGAGGCAGAGAAAATCCCTGACCCCGCCGGGAATCGAACCCGGGCGTGGGAAGCGAGAACGCTACCGCACGACCACGAGATGCGGGCGTGTTTTACTGTCCCTGTTAATATATATCGATAAAACGAATACCGTACAATGACAGGGGACTGCATCTCTCGCGCACGTGACGTGTCACATTAAAAACAATTCTGTTTGCAAGGGAAAACAAAACCAACGTTTCATGGGCGTCGCGTGAAAACGTATGAGCAAATACCCAAAGAAAATGCGCCGTACAACCAGTTTTCTTTTACACCGTTTCTTTTTTCAGGTTAAACACCTGATTTTTAAAAAAGATCAAAGTAACCTTTCTCTGTAATCACCGATTTTCGGTTTTTTGTTGCTATTATTTCTTGTAATGAACGTAGACATCGAACAAAGACTGAAAAATTCTAAGATTCACTTAGACTTATGCCTTATTAGTTCCAAGACATATAGAATCCAAATATTAATTGAAATAAGCAAACAAACGGAAATTTAGTCCGTCCACCGTTCACTTATTTCCTCTGAACCTAGTAAGGGTTTGGATACTACAAAAATCACCATGTTCTCCTGTTCATTCTAATTCTGCTCAAAAAACATGTAATATAGGATCATGTCACTATTTGGGCAGTGAAAACTGAGGCTGAAGAACTATATTTTTCCAGTTAATTTGTCCAAGGGCTACAAGCAGTTAAAGGAATATTATGTTAACACAGACAGCAGGTCAGCTACTTTCTATATTTATTACGAACTATGAATGAATTGTTAAATTTCACGATTCCTCCTTATATGATGTCGCAAGTTGTTAATCTCTTAAAGCAAATTGAGGAGCACACTACGTGAAATACTTCCAGACTAAGGATGGTGCCATTCTGTAATGCAACCAATGTCCAGCGACGACAGAGCGAGATTACATCATAGACTAGATGTGGCGCGTGACCGCTACGGTCGCAGGTTCGGATCCTGCCTCGGGCATGGATGTGTGTGGTGTCCTTAGGTTAGTTGGGTTTAAGTAGTTCTAAGTTCTAGGGGACTGATTACCTCAGTAGTTAAGTCCCATTGTGCTCAGAGCCATTTGAACCATTTTTGAACTAGATGTGGCAAGTCTTGCACACTGAACGTACACGTCTGCCATCTAGTAAAATTCGGAGGCGGTAGTGTTATGGTGTGGTCGTGTTTTCCATGGAGGGGGCTTTCACCCTTTGTTTTATTGCGTGGCACTATCATAGCACAGGCCTACATTGATGTGTTAAGCACCTCCTAGCTTCCCACTGTTGAAGAGCAATTCGGGAATGGCGACTGCATCTTTCAACACGATCGAGCACCTGTTCATAATGCACGGCCTGTGGCGGACGGGTTACACTACAGTTACATCCTTATAATGAACTGGCCTGCACAGAGTCCTGACCTGAATCCTATAGTACACCTTTGGGATCTTTTGGAACGCCGGCTTCGTGCCAGGCCTCACCGACCGACATCCATATCTCTCCTCAGTGCAGCACTCCGTGAATAATGGGCTGCCATTCCCCAAAATACCTTCCAGCACCTGACTGAACTTATGCCTGCGAGAGTGGAAGCCGTCATCAAGGCTAAGGGTGGGCTGACACCATACTGAATTTCAGCTTTACCGATAGAGGGCGCCACGAACTTGTAAGTCATTTTCAGCCAGGTGTCCGGATAGTATAGATCACATTGTGTATTCTGATGACCATATAGTTATACAGGAAACAGAATATAATTTTTCAAAGAGCAGTTTGTAGGTTGAGTGAAAATGCTATATATTTGAAGTTAATTATATTTGCAAATGAGATAAAGACTTTCAAAGGAGAGAATCCAGTAAGATGGAAAATACTGAATGAGAAAATTTTTAAGTATCCCACTTCAGTTATCTAGGATGTGTTATTAGTTTCAGCTATGCAATAGAGGATAAGAAGAAGGTTAATACATATCAAGCTATCTCCGGAAGAATTGGAAGAACTTTTGGGGGAAAAACAAGAAACATAACACAAATTAAATTCTCCAAATCTATCGCTGTGCCTTGTTTTGTACTCGTAGTCTGTATGGTTCATAATGATAGACGGTAACAAAAAAATAAATAAATACATAAAAAATCCCATATAGATGCAGAAGACATGAATGACAAGAGCTCTATAAGGGCTGTAATGAAATGCATAAAATAAAGAATGAAATGGTAAGATCAGATTAAAAATCTTTTCACTTAATGACAAGATAAAACAGAATGGAATGATAGAAAGTAGGCTGCGGAAAAAGACAATGAATTACCGGCCGAATGGAAAGAAAGAACCATGTAGACCTCGTAAGAGATTGATGGATGGATGTTACAGACGGAAACAGGTCACTGTAACACCTAGTCCTTGGAAGGACGTGATGATGACGATGATGATACTTGGCTGCTAGAAGTAACTGTCACACTTCTCTATTCCTGAATTTTCTCGCAGTTTTTACAGATGTGTCAATATTCCGAGATATTGAAAACCCAGTGGTTCATGGTGTGGGTTCCTGTAGTCATGTCCTAGTTCATGAACCACGGGCAACGTATGAGTGGCCAAGTAAGTGGTCCCGACAGTCGGGATACCAGTTACTTTGGAATAAGGCTGGGCATCTCGGACACATTCTGAGTCGTGGTCACCTTTGTGCTCATACGGCAAAGACTACCAAATCCAGTGGTTAGTCCCTCAGCCGTTAGGGGTAAAACCCAATGGGACTCAGGGAAAGTAAGGCTAGCAACCTGCTTCCCTGGTACTTTAAATATGATGCTGGCAACAATCAGAGCAAAATGCCTCGGACCTTTGGAGGTGACGGAGTCCCACCTCTAACTGACAAACCAGGGACTCCTAAGATACGACTTGGCAAACAAATGGTAATGAGATGGGGAGCTATTAATATCAATGGGGGCTACTCTGAGAAGAAGGTAGAGCTGGCAGAGGCTGCAAGTAAGATGGGGCTGGACGTTTTAGCTGTTAGTGACATTCGGGTAAGGGGTGAGAAAGAAGAAGAAGTGGGAGAATACAAGGTCTACTTGTCAGGAGTCAAAGCAGGAATAGTACAATGGGGTGTAGGGGGTGTAGGGCTTTACATCAGGAAAGAATTGGAACCCAGCGTAGTTGCAATAAGGTATGTAAACGAACAACTGATGTGGATAGATTTGACAGTGTCTAGCAAGAAAATTAGGATTGTGTCAGTATATTCGCATTGTGAAGGGACAGATCAAGGTAAGATGGATAGTTTTTATGAGGCACTCAGTGATGTAGTTGTTAGAGTAAAGGACAAGGACAGTGTTCTGCTCATGGGTGATTTTAACGCCAGGATTGGAAATCGAACAGAAGGGTATGAAAAGGTTATGGGTAAATTTGGAGAGGATATGGAGGCCAACAGGAACGGGCAGCAACTCTTGGATTTCTGTGCCAGTATGGGCTTAGTAATCACAAACTCCTTTTTTAAACATAAGAACATTCACCAGTATACTTGGGAAGGCAGGGGAACCAGATCTGTCATTGACTATATAATAACAGATCAGGAATTCAGGAAGGCTGTGAGGGACACACGTGTATTCAGGGGATTCTTTGATGACACTGATCATTATTTAATCTGCAGTGAAATTGGGATTGCGAGGCCGAAAGTGCAGGAGGTCAGGTCCATATGTAGGCGGATAAGAGTGGAGAAACTTCAGGATAAGGAAATCAGGCACAAGTACATAACAGCGATCTCAGAAAGGTACCAGTTAGTTGAATGTAGTCAATTACAGTCATTGGAAAAGGAATGGACAAGGTACAGGGACACAGTACTAGAAGTGGCTAAAGAATGTCTTGGAACAGTAGTGTGTAAAAGTAGGAGGAAGCAAACAGCTTGGTGGAATGACACAGTCAAGGCAGCCTGTAAAAGGAAAAAGAAGGCGTATCAAAAATGGCTACATACTAGAACTCAGGTAGACAGAGAAAGTTATGTTGAAGAAAGAACAAAGCCAAACAGATAATTGCAGCATCCAAAAAGAAATCTTGGGAAGACTTTGGAAACAGGTTGGAGACATTGGGTCAAGCTGCTGAAAACCATTCTGGAGTGTAATTAGCAGTCTTCGAAAGGGAGGTAAGAAGGAAATGACAAGTATTTTGGACAGGTCAGGAAAACTGCTGGTGAATCCTGTGGATGCCTTGGGCAGATGGAGGGAATATTTTGAAGAGTTGCTGAATGTAGGTGAAAATACGATGAGTAATGTTACAGATTTCGAGGTAGAATGGGATGGGAATGATGATGGAAATAGGAACACATTTGAGTAAGTGGAGAAAATGGTCAATAGATTGCAGTGCAATAAAGCATCTGGGGTGGATGAAATTAAGTCGGAACTCATCAAGTACAGTGGAATGTCAGGTCTTAAATGGCTACACAGGATAATTGAAATGGCCTGGGAGTCGGGACAGGTTCCATCAGACTGGACAAAAGCAGTAATCACACCAATCTTTAAACATGGAAACAGAAAAGATTGTATCAACTACAGAGGTATCTCTTTAATCAGCGTTGTGGGTAAAATCTTCTCAGGTATTGTTGAAAGGAAAGTGCGAGTATTAGTTGAGGAGCAATTGGATGAAAATCAGTGTGGGTTTAGGCCTCTTAGAGGTTGTCAGGACCAGATCTTTAGCTTACGACAAATAATGGAGAAGTTTTATGAGTGGAACAGGGAATTGTATCTATGCTTTATAGATCTAGAAAAGGCATATGACCGGGTTCCTAGGAGGAAGTTATTGTCTGTTCTACGAGATTATGGAATAGGAGGCAAACTTTTGCAAGCAATTAAAGGTCTTTACATGGATAGTCAGGCAGCAGTTAGAGTTGACGGTAAACTGAGTTCATGGTTCAGAGTAGTTTCAGGGGTAAGAGAAGGCTGCAACCTGTCTCCACTGTTGTTCATATTATTTATGGATCATATGTTGAAAACAATAGACTGGCGGGGTGAGATTAAGATATGTGAACACAAAATAAGCAGTCTTGCATATGCGGATGACTTAGTTGTGATGGCAGATTCGATTGAAAGTTTGCAGAGTAATATTTCAGAGCTAGATCAGAAATGTAAGGACTATGGTTTGAAGATTAGCATCTCAAAAAGGAAAGTAATGTCAGTGGGAAAGAAATATAAACGGATTGAGTGCCAAATAGGAGGAACAAAGTTAGAACAGGTGGACGGTTTCAGGTACTTAGGATGCATATTCTCACAGGATGGCAACATAGTGAAAGAACTGGAAGCGAGGTGTAGCAAGGCTAATGCAGTGAGCGCTAAGCTACGATCTACTCTCTTCTGCAAGAAGGAAGTCAGTACCAAGACTAAGTTATCTGTGCACCGTTCTATCTTTCGACCAACTTTGTTGTATGGGAGCGAAAGCTGGGTGGATTCAGGTTACCTTATCAATCAGGTGGAGGTTACGGGTATGAAAGTAGCTAGGATGATTGCAGGTAGTAGTAGATGGGAACAATGGCAGGAGGGTGTCCACAATGAGGAAATCAAAGAAAAACTGGGAATGAACTCTATAGATGTAGCAGTCAGGGCGAACAGGCTTAGATGGTGGGGTCATGTCACACGCATGGGAGAAGCAAGGTTACCCAAGAGACTCATGGGTTCAGCAGTAGAGGGTAGGAGGAGTCGGGGCAGACCAAGGAGAAGGTACCTGGATTCGGTTAAGAATGATTTTGAAGTAATAGGTTTAACATCAGAAGAGGCACCAATGTTAGCACTGAATAGGGGATCATGGAGGAATTTTATAAGGGGGGCTATGCTCCAGACTGAACGCTGAAAGGCATAATTAGTCTTAAATGATGGTGATGATGATGATGATGATTGAAAACCCAGTGAACTGAGAACGACAGTTCAGTAGTACGTCAACACCAAAGTTCTAGCTACTAGGAAGGACACTATAATTACGGATGAAAGTCTGTCTCATTACCATCTGTTTAATAGGTATTGGTCCAGCTGAGGAACGCAGCACAGCGGCGATTTTGCGTATCAAGCATTCGACAAGCCCTTGGTAGTTTCCCGGAGGTATGAGACACAGGATATCTACGCGTAGGTCATTCAGATCTACATCGACGTCTACATCTACGTCTACATCTACATCTACATTTTGCAAAACACTGTGAAATGCTTGACAGAGGGTACTCCCCACTGTACCAGAAACGTGCTGCCCTTCACCGTTCGATTGGCGTAGAGAAGAATTACTGCTTAATTGTCTCTGTGCGCGCCATAATCAATCTAATCTTCTTCTCATGATTCCTACGGTAAGGACTTCTACTATATTCCTGGTTCATCACTTAAAACTGGTTTTTGAAACTTTCTAAATAGGCTTTCCTGGAATAGTTTGCGTCTGTATTTACGTGTCCGTCAGTACAGTTTCTTCAGCATCTCTGTGACCGTGTCCCACAGGTCAAACAAACCCGTGTCCATTCGTGGCTGTAAAACAATGGGACTACTAATGCAAAACATATTATTTCGTGAACATACATATTTAATTATTTTCGGACTCAGTATACTGCCATGAGAATTTTCTATCGATCGGAATAGTGCTGGATGTCTTCCTTTGTGAGCTCCAAGATTACGCGTACCGAGTTTTCCATCACTGCTTCGAAGGATTGAAATCTTGTGCCTTTTAACGCAAATTTTACCTTGAGGAATAGATGACAGTCACGTGTGATAGATCTAAGCGAACAAGGTGTGTGCTCTAACACTGGAACACTGTATTTCGCTAGAAAATGCGGAATCAGCCGGTGCGTTATCTTAATACAGAACACATTACTTGCTGCTCCACAAGTCAGGACTTTTTGTTCTTTCTTATTTTCTCACGGAACTGAGCTAGCACCTCAAGGCAGTAATGTCGATTAATAGTCTGACCTACAGGAGCCCAATGAAGATACACAATTCTACGAATCTCGAACAAAAAATTCATCATCACTTTCAATTTTCATTTTTCACTCACGGTGAAGTTGATCCCTTCCAATGCATGGACTGCCCTTTAATTTCTGGATCATAAGTTAAAACCAATATATCTCACTTATTGTTGTGTACATAGTTCCGCGTAGTCAGCGCGTACACAACTTTCCCACTAGAGCGCGCCCCGCTAAGCACAACAGTGCAGGCGCAGCGCTCGTCCGTCTCCGCTCTACGAGATGGCGCTGCCATAAAGACGGACCAAATTCTGCTTCCACCGATCCGCGTATTAATATGTAACGCAACCAATAAGATTGCTGCTAACGTAGAACCTTTTCTCCTCGCAGATCACACTTGTGCAGTGATACATGAACGGACGAGGTATTATAATGAGTGTACAGACCTCCGATTAGTCAGTCTGCATTTATCTGCATTAGTCTGTACCAGCCTACATTAGTCTATACCAGTCTATAGTCAAGTTTCAGTCTGCGCCTAATAAGATTACCATATTCCCCTACATATTCGTGAAGAAAAAGGAATAGACACTTTGTTAAGTATCAGAGATATGTGAGAATACGATTAACGTACCAAGACCAAAGGAACTTCAGATTGTCAATTGTAAACAGCATCCAGAATCAAGTTACGTAATGTCTACGCTTTTTATTATTTTAAAAAATGTGTGTGAAAATTAATCAAGTTCTGTTTAAAGTTGGTCACTGTCAATCTGCTACTCTAAGCGTGCAAGTGGCATTTCTATCGTCTGACCTAACGGCAGAAGATAAACACGCCACGATAAGACCACGAGACATATTGCTGACACTCGCCTACTTCGTTAGAGCGACAAGTCAAATAATCTGATGGTGTGTGTACCGAAGGTCTTACAGTACCCACACCATACTTATTATTACTCTTTTCAAGAAATTAGGAATATTTTCAGTGGTATTCAAAGTGTCAGTAGACACATTTGTTAAGCTTCTTTTTGCTCGATCGTGAGAATTTTCGCCACCAGCTTCGCGCACACTTTGCTAATGTTAAATTCGTTACGTAAAATTTAGTTTACGCATTGTTCGTCAATTACTACAGTTTCATTAATCGATAGAACACTCAACTGGCAGTCTGATCGAATCAGATTACGTATTTTTTCAATTTTTCAACCATTTTTGATGTTGAAGAGCCTCCCGGGAGATAGTCAGCTTCAGAGTCTTCTCTGACATGTAGAAAAAAATCTTGAACCACTCAAAATCTCACGTACGTGACAAACAGTCTTTGACATAAACTTCATTTAATGAAAGTAGGTTTCAGTAGCCGTTTTTCAAATTTTCTAGTGAAACATTAGGTCAACTCGTTGCTCAATTATTGCACTTATTATTTTTCTGGCTAAACAAAGCAAAGCTCTTACACAAACGAAGACTCCGGCCGCACTGATTTGTCTACGGATACCAGAGATTCCGCATTCGACTGAAAAAGCTTCACGTTTCGCAACTCTTGGTCGTTCATCTATGGCGCTGGTGTACTTACTTGTGACAGCATTTAGGCCCGTAATTTTATAGTTAAACATCGGACATTCAGTATCCCGTGTTAGTACTATTTGGTACAGGGCTCATACAATTGAGCAATGTCCTACGAAATATCACATTTGTAGACTGATTACATACCCCACAACTTACGGGTCGGGTGTTTATGGGCATGGAGATGCTACCCAACAGGTTAACAACATGTCGGATCACGCGAATTTGCTGGACAAGTCATCACCGTGAGTTCACTATTACAGTTCTCAAACCGTTGTAGCGAGTTTCTAGCTTTATAACACGGACGGTACTCCTGTTTGTGGCGTTTTATTTGTGTCGGCTCTATGGTGATGGTTGTCCCAGTCTGGATGAGATTGAACAGCGTCCGTCCGATCTGAAACTGTTAAAAACAAACTCCTCGCTTGGTTGCTTAAAATGGATCAAATGGCTCTGAGCACTATGGGACTTAACTTCTGAGGTCATCAGTCCCCTAGAACTTAGAACTACTTAAACCTAACTAACCTAAGGACATCACACACAACCATGCCCGAGGCAGGATTCGAACCTGCGACCGTAGCGGTCACGTGGTTGCAGACTGTAGCGCCTAGAATCGCTCGGCCACCCAGGCCGGTCGCTTGGTTGCTTAGGTTCAGACACTATCGCCCTTTGATATCAGCGTATCGATAGAGCAGCACGCCGGAATGTGTAAGCACCCCTTGTTTAAAATTGAAGCACCGGTGTTAGAAGTCTGTCGGTCTTCTTTACTTCGATCCCACAGCGACTGCACCACTCGGTACCGCAACAACTCCCTTGATCTGAAACAATTAACCAAATATGCTTCGCGTGTTAGCGACAGGCTGATAAGTTTACGCGAACGGTTTGCGAATGACTGTTCTGACGCAGATAATAGGATATCTTGAATTATAAAGTCCATCACTGAAGCTGATGCCACATCATAGTTTTGTGAGTATGTTGATTTATTAATTAATATAGCATCGTCAAGTCGTCGCTACGGTGTTAATTCAACGACTAATACGACGTAATTCCAGAGATAAAATGCTCTTCGGACAACGTACAGAAAGCGTCGTATTCCGGTGTAAACGTGCTGTTCACTGTTAATAAAATCACTAAATCACCTTTAACTTCTGTGTTCCCTCAAGAAATAGTTAATTTCACAATTACACAGTTAATTTTCATTAAATGACGTAGCTGACACGATGCATTAAGGTTGTATTGGAGTTTATTGAACTTCGTAATTATTTAAACCTGCACTGAAAACACACCGATCTGTCATTCGGGGTCTTGAATCTATTTGCATCAGCGATTCTGACATTGACTACAGCTTCCAACAACACGGCGTAACTGTAAGTTCTTCGCGTGTAGCTGTTTCCTACTCAAGGCTAATAATAGAGTTTATGTCGGCGGTTGGTATATTGCTGTGTCCTTTGATGTTCGTGACAATCACAGATCAGGTATCACACGATTTACTTTTCTTTCACATGTAATAACTGCTCCTTTGTCTGGCTAAACCGAAAGTGTTGTTTTACTTCAGTTCGAAATTCTGACTAGTGCGTCAAGTCGGTACTGGAAAACCTTTAGAACTTTAGATCGGTTTGAAACAATCTAGTAGCGTTCAACAGGCTTACTGCTACTGCGACGTCTGTTAGAGAGACTGAATTAACATCTCCATTGCAGTGTTACATTCTAGTCGCAGCGAACCTACAGCTCCATGCGGATAAAACTCTCTTCTTGGATAAATGTTATCTCTGTTCTATTTATGGTCTCGGCTTTAACCTTCGTAAAGAATGTATTTTG
This sequence comes from Schistocerca serialis cubense, assembly GCF_023864345.2. Taxonomy (NCBI): domain Eukaryota; kingdom Metazoa; phylum Arthropoda; class Insecta; order Orthoptera; family Acrididae; genus Schistocerca; species Schistocerca serialis. Next base: position 1,083,679,517 of record NC_064639.1, read on the forward strand.
AATTACTTATTCAAAGTTTCAGACCATCTGATAGTCTATCATTTAGTTCTAAACGTTATTAGTTACACAGTATTCCTGTTAGTTAAACTTGCAATAGTGTTAATGTTGTTGTCAGCAGCTCCCGTCAATGTCAGTATAACTAATTTTGCTATTACTTTTGCTGCCAAAGGGCTTTCATTAGGGGTTCCATATTTGGGGTGTTACACAGAACCCTGGCACTACACATGCTGGCAGATGAAGTTCACCGGACATTCGCCATACCCACACTCTGCCATCGGATCGCCACATTATGTACCGTGATTCGTCACTCCACTCACCGTTTTTCCACTGTTCAATCGTCCAATGTTTACGTTTCTTATAACAAGCGAGGCATCGTTTGGTATTTACCGGCGTGATGTGTGGCTTTTGAGCAGCCGGTCGACCATGAAATCAAAGTCTTTTCTCGTCCCCCCTAACTGTCATAGTACTTGCAGTGGATGCAGAGTGATGCAGTTTGGAATTCCTGTGTGAGGGTCTGGATAGATGTCTGCCTGTTACACATTACGACCCTCTTCAACTATCGGTGGTCTCTGTCAGTCAACAGATGAGGTCGGCCTGTAAGCTTTTGTGCTGTACGTGTCCCTTCACGTTTCCACTTCACTATCACATCGGCAACAGTGGACCTAGGGATGTTTAGGAGTTTGAAAATCTCACGTACTGACGTATGACAGAAATGATACCCCATCATTTGGCCAGGTGCGAAGTCCGTGAGTTCCTCGTCTAATGACTAATGAGGGCGCTGATACAGAGTACCTGGCAGTAGGTGGCACCACGATGGAAGTAATATGAAAAACGTAGGTTTTTGGAGTGTCCAAATACTTTTGATCACATAGTGTATAACAGAGTATTTAATGGTACGCTAAATCCTATTTTAATTCCTTATTGTATTTCATCTTCCTTCCTCATAACTAGGTCACCAATATACACATAAAATTAAGTTGGTTGTAGACTGCACTCTTGTCGAACACATTGAATTATTAAAATTTCATTTGATACTTTCGAATCTGAACGTATACTTGTTTGTGTGTTTACATATAGGCTGCTTATGGAATTAATAAGGTGTTTAGGAAAATCTTTTATTTTCAATATTTTTCACTAAATGCATCTTTTACCTTTACCAAAGGCTTTCTCATTAGCAAAAAAATACTAAATACGATTCTAAGCCAAATTGTTGACATTTTTCAATAATCTTCCTTATTATAAATACCTTATCATTGCATGAACATCCCTTTCTGAAATTTGATTGTTCTTATGAGATTACTGCATCAGCGATAGTTTGTAATCTTTCATTAGGAATTATGCCATAAATTTTATATTCTGCATTCAGCAGACTTATCTCCCCATAATTTCCTGTGTCCTTGCTATTGCCTTTTGTAAATATAAAAATAACTTCAGCTGTGTTCCATTCTTCAGGTATAGAACAGTTCTTCCAACACATATTTAAAAGGTGGGGCCAGCAAAGTTCTGAAACGATTCCACCATATTTGATTAATTCAGCATTGATGCCATGTAGACCAGCAGTTCCTCCATTTATTGCTACATTTAAGACTGCTTTTAATTGTTCTGTGCCTATTTGATCTATAGGGCTACTACCAGTTTTTGTAGAATAACATGCTTGACTATCTTCACCATACCACAAATTTCTGTAATGGTGTATCCACTGATTTTCTACTGTTATATTAATGTTTGCAGTTTCGTTCTACGTTTTATTCATATGGTTTATAAGTTCAAATGAAACAGGTGGATCGGTGACATCTTGATGCCTGTGAATCAGAAGATAATAAAGCTGGCAGGAATCGTCTGCAACCAGTGGGTCAGTGAGACCTGAGGAGAGCTCATGCCAGTCTCAGAAGACTGGTCGATTCGTCCGTCCAGCCGCAGAGCGAACAGAAGAAACGATGTTTCCGCCGGGAAGGGGCCGTTCTCGAGCACTGGGCGGCAATATCTCTTGGCAGAAAAGTTGAGCCACGTGAAGGGACGGAGCCGTCGGCTGCCTCGACGAAACTCGCAAGGAGGGGCGGGCCTCTTAATTGTGAGCAGGATATTGCTTTCTATTGATTTCATCTGACCGGCGGGGAGGTGCGGGGCGTCAGCGGCGTTCTCTCCAGCATCTCCTCAGGGCCGGAGTGCAGCTGTGCAAATACACGAAGTGTTTTCCGAGAATTTTTTTCTGAAAGTCTTAAATGTAACAGAGAGTTTTCTATTTCGTGATACGATATTTATTCCTGTATGTGTGTTCAGTCCACAAAGCTTTAAGCTAAAGAAAATCAAACAACGGAAAATCCAGGATGGAATGTAACACTATTACGAAAAGGAAAGTGGCTACTCACCATATGCCGGAGATGCTGAGTCGAAGATAGGCACAACAAAAGGACCATCACAAATAAACTTTTGGCCAGCAAGGCCTTCGTTAAAAATAGACAGACAGGCACACACACACAAACGCAACTCACACACTCATAACTGCATTCCCTGGCAAGTGTGTGTGTGAAGGCCTTGCTGGCCGAAAGTTTATTTGCAACAGTCTTTTTGTTGTGACTAACTGCGACTCAACATCTCCACTACATGGTGAGCAGCAACTTTTCATAGTATTGTAAGCTAAAGAAAAGTGATTTCTTACTCTCGTTGGTTCTTAACCGCACATTATATTCACAGGTTTCGAAATGAAGGAGAAGAATAAATAACACGACATACACGATATCATACAAACAGAGCAGAAAGGAAAAAAAGAAAAAAGGATGCAAAGTATACTCCAACCTGAATGATAAGTTACTATTATATCAGGATCTTTAGGCTTATCCATTGTGGACACTATACTGCCCTAGGGCACTTTTGTTTGTCCCATCAGTCTTCTAACTCTTTTGATGAGGCCTGCCAAGAATTCTTCTTAGGTGCCAAACTTTTCATCTCAGAGTAACACTTGCAGCCTACGTCTTCAATTATTTGCTGGACTTATTCCAATCCCTGTCTTCCTCTACATTTTTTTACCTTCTGCAGCTCCTTCTAGTACCAAGGCAGTTATCCTAGAAGCGCTTTAATCTGTTATCCTGTCCCTTCTTCTTTTCATTGTTTTCCATACGTTCCTTTCATCACTGACTCTGGAGAGAACCTCCTCATTCCTTACCTTATCAGTCCACTTAAATTTCAACTTTCTTCTGTAGCACCACATCTCAAATGCTTCTATTCTTTTCTGTTCCTATTATACCACAGTCCATGTCTCACTGCCGTACAATGTTGTGCTCCACACATATATTATCACAAATTTGTACCTCAAATTAAGACCCATGTTTGACACTAATTCACTCTTCTTAACCAGGAATGCCCTCCCAGCCAGTGTTAGTCTGTAGCACCACATGCCAAATTCTGCGACTCTCTTCTGTTCCGGTGTTACCATAGTCCATGTTTCACCACCATACAACGCTGTGCTCCAAACGTACATTCTCAGAAATTTCTTCCTCAAATTAAGGCCTGTGTTTGATACTAGTGGACTTCTCTTGGACAGGAGTGCCCTCTGCAAGTGTTAGTCTGCTTTTTATGTTCTCCTTTCTCGGTCCGTCATGGGTTACTTTGTTGCTTAGGTACCAGAACTCCTTAACTTCATCTATTTCGTCATCACCAATTATGATGTTAAATTTCTCAGTGTGCCCATTTACGCAGCTTCTCATCACATCAGTCTTTTTTTAGTTTCCTCTCAGTCCATATTCTGAGCTCATTAGCCTGTTCATTCCATTCAACAGGTCCTGTAAAGCTTCTTCACTTTCACTGAGGATATCAATAGCATCAGCGAATCTTAGCATTGATATCCTTTCAACCCAAGTTTTAACTCCACTCTTAAACTTTCCTATTATTTCCCTCATTGCTTGTTCGAGATATAGATTGAACAGCAGGGATGAAATACTACATTCCTGTCTCACACCCTGTTCCATTAGTGCACCTCGTTTTTAATCTTCCACTCTTATTGTTCCCTCTTGGTTCTTGTGCATAATGTGTGTTCCCGGTCTTTCCCTAACACTTGCCCTTATTTTTCTCAGGATTTCGAACATCTTGCACCATTTTACATTCACGAACTCTTTTTCCAGGTCGACAAATCCTGTGAGCGTTTCTTGATTTTTCTTCGGTCGTGTTTACATTACCAACCGCAACATCAAAAGTGCCTCTCTGTTGCCTTTACCTTTCCTAAAGCCAAACTCATCGCATCTAACAGGTCTTCTATTTCTTTCCAATTCTTCTGTATATTATTCTCGTTAGCAACTAGGATGCTTGAGCTGTTAAGCTGACTGTGCGATGAATCTCGGACTTTTTTGCTCTTGCAATTGTCGGAACTGTGTGGATAATATTTTTCCGAAAGTCTGATGCTATATCGCCAGTGTCATACATTCTACATACCAACGTGAATAATCGTTTTGTTGCCACTTACCCAAACGATTTCAGAAATTCCGATGGAATGTTATCTACTTCTTCTGCCTTATTTTATTTTAAGTCCTCCAAAGCTCTTTTAAATTCTGCTTCCAGTACTGGATCCCTATCTCTTCCCTATCGACTCCTGTCCATCACGTCAGCAGATAAGACCTCCTTCTCATAGAGGCCCTTAATGTACTCTTTCCATCTATTCGCTTTCTCCTCTGCATTTAACAGTGCAGTTCCCAATGCGGTCTTAATGTTACCACCCTTGTTTTTAATTCCACCGAAGGCTGTTTTTCTTATACGCTGAGTCAGTCCTTCCGACAATCACTTTCGTTTTCTTCACATTTTTCATGCAGCCATTACGCCTTAGCTTCCCTGCACTTCCTGTTTATTGCTTTCCTAGGTGATTTGTATTTCTGTATTCCTGAATTTCCCTGAACTTTTTTTATAGTTCCTTCTTTCGTCTATCAACTAATGTATACCTTCTGTTACCAACGCTTTCTTCACGGTTTCCTTTTTTTTTATCCATATTTTTATTTTCAGCATCTGTGATTGTCCTTTTTAAAGATGTCCATTCCTTTTCAACTGAACTTCCTACTGAGCTATTGCTTATCACAGTATCGGTAGCCTCAGAGATATTCAAGCGTATTTCTTAATTCTTTAGTTCTTCCGTATCCCACTTCTTCGAACATTGACCCTTCCCATCTACTCTTCTTCATTACTAAATTTTCATCTGAGTCTGTGTCTACATCTGCTCCTGGGTACGCCTTACAATCCAATATCTGATTTCGGAATCTCCGCCTAACCATGATGTAACCTATCAGGAAACTCCCTGTATCTCCCAACCTTCTTCAAATATATCTTGTTTTTTTGTGGTTCTTGAACAGAGTATTTCCCATTACTAGCTGAAATATACTGAAGAATTCAATAAGTCTTCATCCTCTCTCATTCCTGCTACAAAGCCCATATTCTGCCGGAAACCCTTTTTCTGCTTCTTCCCCTATAACCACATTCCAATTCCCCATGAGTATTAGATTTTCGTCTCCCTATACGTACTGAATTACCCGTTCAGTATCCTCATATAGTTTCTCTATTTCTCCATCTTCTGCTTGGACGGCATATACGTGAATTATTGTTGTCATGGTTGGCTTGGTGTCGTTTCTGTGACACTATGGAAATAAAGTGACATGCTTCTTGGCAGAGCGTAGAGAGACCCGCACCGCCGTACTAGGCAATATCCTAATGGAGATGGTTTGCAGTTGCCTAGTTGATTTTGAAAAAAAAGAAGTCTTATAAAATGACGAGAAACGGCTACTTCTTTACGGAGTATTCGGAAGGAACACGAAGAGAATGGTTGAGTTGAACACACACAGGTGTCACGACATTAGCTCCAGAGAAGTTACGAGCGCCTCTGGAATACGTGAGCCGAGATTATTTTTTTTCCATCTCTGCCATATGGCAGCACTGAGAGCACTTTAACAAGCGGAATTGCAGAAAACACGTGGAATTCTGTCATTCGATTCTGAAATTGAATTTTCTTCCAGCCGAAGTACTGACAGTCGCAATTTATCCCGGGTCTTTCCATCGTTGGTTCTGAAAATACAAGTAAAAATGACTTGATCATCAAACTATTTTGAGTGAATAACAAAGGATACAGCAGACTATGACAGTTCATCGATAAGACGGCTATCGTAAAGCTGCATTGTCGAAATCTACAAATAATTTCTTTCTGTGTGAAGTGAGTATTTTTCTCTCTGATATGGCATCAGCAATGTCCAACCAGCAATGCTTCTTACTAACTAGCGTTAAAGAATTTGTTAGTGTGCAGTGTACCATATTTGATCAGCTAACAGAAGAACCAAACATCCATATTTTTGATATTAAACTGCCGTCACACCGTAATTTTAGTAGTACAGAGATTATTTTTCATTTTCTGCATTGCACACTACAACTAACAGATACCTACTGCAAGGTTGCAGAATAATGACTAGTAAAATTGCGCTTACACATTTCTTCCCATGGGAAAAACATCAAAATTTGGTAAATTTGTCATTTTTAGAAATTTATGATGCCTTTTATCACCTTTGGTGACGCATTGCTGCAACAAAGGAGTGCGTCAAGTGATTTTTCTTTTAGCAATGTTGGTGTAGAATAACAGCTTTTATACACTTCTCTAGTACAACTGGGAGTTACTATAACCACAGTGACGCCCACATCACACATTTTGTAGATAAGGCAGTACATATTCGAACCTTGGTATCTGTAAATTTCAAGCGATGAATATGCAAGAAAGAGAAACTGTTACAGTATCACTCTCTCTAAAATGATACACTTGAAACATGCTTTTTGTTATTCCTTTCGTTTCCTTTATTTCCAGAACACTGAAGAATATGAAGAAAACTTCTCGGTCTTCCAGCCGCGTCAGGTGGTTAAAACCCCTGGAACTTCTTTAGACAGGTCTTTCCTTGGCCATTGTCAAATGGTAAATTACTGCCGCGTCCCCGTGGCCTCACCGTTGTACAAGGTGAACATTAATAAAACCGACAGACTGCAGAGACAGGTATCTGACTGGAAACCGAGGAGAAAAGGTCCTAGGAATACGTGTGCGGAAATGAGCGGAGTGCATGCAACAACTACAAATCGTCCAGGAACACAGTACAGAGCTGCATCGCATCCACCACAGTTGCTCAAAATGGCCTCCACGGGACGCAATGGACGCACTCACATGTAGCCTCTAGAATTGCCGCACTTTGAGTTACACCACGATTGAGGGCCACTTGCCTCGAGTTTGTATTAGGATTCGTCTCAATATCCTGTAGAACGCGCTCCTCCAAATCTGGTGCAGGCACAGTCCGCCGCCTCCCAGCACGTAGGTCTGTCTGAAAGGACTCATGATCGCATGTTGTTGTTGTTTTTGTAGTCTTCAGTCCTGAGACTGGTTTGATGCAGCTCTCCATGCTACCATATCCTGTGCAAGCTTCTTCATCTCCCAGTACCTACTGCAATCTACGTCATTCTGAAACTGTTTAGTGTTTTCATCTCTTGGTCTCCCTCTACGATTTTTACCCTCCACGCTGTCCTCCAGTACTAAATTGATGAACCATTGATACCTCAGAACATGTCCTACCAACCGATCCCTTCTGCTAGACAAGTTGTGCCACAAATTTCTCCTCTCCCCAGTTCTATTCAATACTTCATTAGTTACGTGATCTACCCATCTAATCTTCAGCATTCTTCTGTTGTACCACATTTCGAAAGGTTCTATTCTCTTGTTGTCTAAACTATTTATCGTCCACGTTTCACTTCGATACGTGGCTACACTCCATACAAATACTTTCAGAAACGACTTCCTGACACTTACATCAATACTCGATGTTAACAAATTTCTCTTCTTCAGGAACGCTTTCCTTGCCGTTGCCAGCCTAAATGCTATATACTCTCTACTTCGACCATCATCAGTTATTTTGCTCCCCAAATAGCAAAACTCATTGACTACTTTAAGCGTCTCATTTCCTAATCTAATTCCCATAATATATACACCCGGAAAGGTCTTGAACTGTTGTGTGATGCGGCTGGCGTTTGAGAGGGTACTTGTTTCGGTATAGCCGTCCTTCCTTTCGACTCTTTCCATCTGCTTGGCGGTACACAAAAACCATCTTGGCCTATTCCTGACATGAATGCCGGGTCATTCTGCTGCTTGCATGCTGTGTGGCTGTGCGGTTGACGAATCGTGTCATGAGGAACTTTCATCCGTCAGCGACATCTACCACGGCAATTACGCATGTGGCTGCCAAACACTTCGCCGAACGCCGTAAAATCGGTCACAGAGTCCAATAAGACTCATACGACCAAATGACGTTCTTCCATTGCTCCATGGTCTAGGTTTTTATTGCTTCGGCACCATGTTTTCCTATTACGGGCATTTTCATAATCATAGAGTTGTTTTGGAATTCCTACTTGTCCTGCTATTACATGCTTATAAAGTGTTTGTGAGTGTGACATTCAATATTGCATTGACGTTTGCCGCTGTCGTCTTTTTATTTTTAGTTACGGTCCTCTTCAACGAATCACATACTATCGTCCGCGTTGCACCTTAGTGGATTACGTTTCACCGTTTTCCATGTATGCAGTATAAATTTTCCATACGGTGCCTCTTGAAACACCAAACATTTCCCTTCATTAGGCAGGCACCCACCAATAGACCACCAACAATTAGCCCATTCACTTAGCTCCAACATAATGCACTGACAACTACACGTAACATTGTTCTGACCAAGAATGACACATGCAAGATTAGATTAGATTAGATTAGATTAGTTTCTCGTTCCATCGATCCGTGCTGAGGAGATCCTCGTGGATATGGAACATGTCAGTTTTTTTTTAAGCTGTAATAACAGTACTAATAGTATGAATATACACAATACATCATTTGTTTCTATTAAAAAATTCGTCAGTGGAGTAGAAGGAGTTGGCCACAAGTAAGTCTTTCAGGCTCCATTTAAATTGATCTTTATTTATAACTAAATTTTTTGTGTTTGCTGGCAAATTATTGAAGACGAGTGTTCCTGAGTAGTGGACCCCTTTTTGAACTAAAGTAAGTGCTTCTCAGTCCTTGTGCAGATCATTTTTGTTCCTGGTATTGTATCTATGGCTTGAGCTGTTTGTAGGAAAAAGAGATATATTATTTAGGACAAATTTCATTAAGGAGTAAATATACTGACAGGCAGTAGTTAGTATCATACAATGAAGGCTTTCACGACTGGATGGTACTGTTGTTGATAATTCTTCCGGGTTATAAGGCCGCGGTGCATGGAATTCTTCAATTCCTAACGTTTCATCCAACAATACTACCTCTGAAGATGTCCAACGTAGTATTGGACGAAACGTTAGGAATTGAAGAATTCCATGGACCACGGCCTTATAACCCGGAAGAATTATCAACAACAGTAGTTAGTATACACAGTTCTTTGAAGAGGTTTCTACAGGACGTCCGTGCATTTACACGCTTTTGGACTCTGAAAACTTTTGTTTGAGTTGAAGAGTTACCCCAAAATCTGAGGACGTTCCACAGGCGCCGCTCGTACTGAAACACAACAGAGCCATCTGTAGGCTTGGCTAGCATCTGCATTTATGTTCAAGCATGTATTTGTCACGGCGTTCCCATAGTTTGGTGCAAACTTGTATAACAGGACAGTAGAACCGAATGGGCGTCATTCAGTGAAGTGCTGGAAATGTTAAATCCACTGGCATGAGGGACTTTGACGAAGGGCAGACTATTGTGGAGCAGGAAACAGGTATCTGCGAAAAGGCTAAGATGGACGGCTATCAGCGTGGTACTATCGTTATCGTCTCTGGAAATTGGTTGAAGAACTGTATCAAGACGAGTAAGCGACAAAGGGTTGGACGTCTACGCTCCATCACAGAATTGTCGCCGGCCGCGGTGGTCGAGCGTTCCTAGGCGCTCAGTCCGGAAACACGCGACTGCTACGGTCGGAGGTTCGAATCCTGCCTCTGGAATGGATGTATGTGATGTGCTTAGGTTAGTTAGGTTTAAGTAGTTCTACATTCTAGGGGACTGATGACCACAGATGTTAAGTCCCATAGTGCTCAGAGCCATTTGAACCACCTGGACAGAATTGTCCGCTCTCTAAAGAGGCTTGCCTGCTCTCTGAAGCAGGATAGGTTGCTTTCAGTGTCAGATATTACGACAGAGTACAATGTTGGTGCTGGCAGAAGTATTTCAGAGAACATAGTTCAGTGCAGATTGCTGTACATGAGGTTCCGCAGCAGAGCCAATGACATCGCGTTAACGGGATTTTCGAAACTGGACCGTGGATCAATGGAAATGCGTCACTGATCGGATGAATCACGCTTCTTGTTACACCAGATCAGTGATCCTGTCTTGATACACCGTCAACCAGGCGAACGACTGTTCGAAAAATTCACCGCATCCACGATGCAGACTAGTGGCGCAATATTGTGCGGTAAACATTCATCTGGGCTTCCATGGGACCGGTAGTAGTAATCAAAGGCATCATGAGAGTCGTGGACTACGTGAATCTCCCTGCGCAGCACCTCTGTTGCTTCACGGCTGCTGTTTTCCACGACAGTGATGGTCCTTCCAAGAGGTAACCGTCTCACAAGGCCGGAATCGAGTTACAGTAGTGTGAGAAGCATGACAGTGAACCCAGATTGATGTATTGCCTACAAAATTCACAAGATCTGAACCCGACTGAACGCATCCGGGGCGCTATGGACGCCAGCTCCGCACCCGAAACCCCCGGGCCTGTAATTTTCGACAGTTGCGAGACATGTGCGTAGACTCCGAAGACCTCGTCAAATCCATGCCATTCAGTATCGCTGCAGCACTGCATTCCAAAAGCGGACCAACAACCTGGTGAATGTTTTTGGTCATCATTGTACTTACATATTTCTTACATTTCTAGATACGAGACGTTCATTAGTTGGCCGAACCCATCCACATATCCCATTAATGTAAGCATATAGTGAAAGTTCCCGTGAAGTCTTACTTTCACAGTAGCTATGTAACAAGTACACTCATTACAAAAAGGAAACACTACCAGTAGCCTACTGCCATGGCGGCATCCATGGTACGTCACCTTCCGTGGTATTATGCTTCTCGGAAAGTTACCGTCTGCTCGAACAAAACGTGTTTGTAATTCAGTGATAGATTGAGCGAGCATGCACGCTGCCTAATGCGTTGGACTTCTAACTGGGCAGGATGGACCTCACGTCTCTCTCAGTCTATCTGGATTAAATTTGTGTGTTTTCCATATGTAGCAACAAGTGCATACCAGTATGGTTCCTTTAGACTGTCCACTACCGCTTTCATCCTTCCCTGTTGTCATGGTGAATTTCTGCTCCAATTTTAATCATCTCGCAATCGATGGACTATACATACTAATATTTCATACTTCTTTCCTTCAAACGTTCAACATTACATATATTCCCACTACATTCTGGCTTCACTAGAGCCACTATGGTAGTGCTTTAACGATATTTCGTTAAAAAAACTACTTACTGTCCTTAAAGTCCGATACACTTCTCGTAGAGTCGACACGACACTCATTGGGACATGTCATATCTACACTACTGGCCATTAAAATTGCTACACCACGAAGATGACGTGCAACAGACGCGAAACTGCTGCTCACGTTGATCGAGATCCAATGACTGTTAGCAGAATATGGAATCGGTGGGTTCAGGAGGGTAATAAGGAACGCCGTGCTGGATCCCAACGGCCTCGTATCACTAGCAGTTGAGATGACAGGCATTTTATCCGCATGCCTGTGACGGATCTTGCACCAACGTCTCGATACCTGAGTCAACAGATGGTGACGTCTGCAAGACAACAACCATCTGCACGAACAGTTCGACGACGTTTGCAGCAGCATGGACTATCAGCTCGGAGACCAAGGCTGCGGTTACCCTTGACGCTGCATCACAGACAGGAGAGCCTCCGATGGTGTACTCAACGACGAACCTGGGTGCACGAATGGCAAAACGTCATTTTTTCGGATGAATTCAGGTTCTGTTTACAGTATAATGATGGTCGCATCCGTGTTTGGCGACATCGCTGTGAACGCACATTGGAAGCGTATATTCGTCATCGCCATACTGGCGTATCACCCGGCGTCATGGTATGGGGTGCCATCGGTTACACGTCTCGGTCACCTTTTGTTCGCATTGACGGCACTTTGAACAGTGGACGCTACATTTCAGATGTGTTAGGCCCCTTGGCTCTACCCTTCATTCGATCCCTGCGAAACCCTACATTTCAGCAGGATAATGCACGACCGGTTGTTGCGGGTCATGTATGGGCCTTTCTGGATACAGAAAATGTTCGACTGCTGCCCTGGCCAGCACATTCTCCAGATCTCTCACCAATTGAAAACGTCTGGTCAATGGTGGCCGAGCAACTGGCTCGTTACAATACGCCAGTCACTATTCTTGATGAACTGTGGTATCGTGTTCAAGCTGCATGGGCAGCTGTACCTGTACACGCCATCCATGCTCTGTTTGACTCAATGCCCAGGCGTATCAAGGCCGTTATTACGACCAGCGATGATTGTTCCGGGTACTGATTTCTCAGGAGCTATGCACCCAAATTGCGTGAAAATAAATCACATGTCAGTTTTAGTATAATATATTTGTCCGATAAATACCCGTTTATCATCTGCATTTCTTCTTGATGTAGCAATTTTAATGGCCAGTAGTGTAAATCGTTCTTAAGAATTGGCGTTGACAGTCCCGATCCTACAACAAACCTGATCAGTCAGAGAGTTTCCCGCAGATTTTTGTTTCTTCATTACAACATTTGCCGCAAGTAGCCCCATATGTCAAGGCCTTGTGGGAGGGCAGTCCTGTCCATGTATTACCCACGACTGCTCGGTTTTAAAAATTGTCTCAGTTTGCATTGCTGTCAGTAACGTAGCTTCCTTTCACTGGATATAAACAAACAGTTAAGACGTATTTAGGAGTTTAATAATTTGTCTGTGTAACGCTGACCAAATGTCTTCCGACATTCAACTTAAAGTACCATGCGTAGCTTCATGCAATGCATCAGAGCGTATTTAAGTGCCGCCACGTGACTTCAAAACTGTACACATGGAGCAAGTTACAAACGGTCGTCAGGCTTGTCTCATACTGGCGGCACACCAGCCTAGTGCTGATATTGTGGTCACTAACAAAGACCTTTTATCTCCGCTTCAGGTCGGTGTACCACTCTTGCAACGCATTTCTGGCGATGTATTCATATGATCGTTTTTGGTCCTTATCGTCTCAGTTTATCCCCTTTTCGCACAATCTCACTTTACATCTACACTGCAATACAAATAAAAAAAAAATGAAACGCCCTCAAGGACAAGGTGATTTTACTGATAACATGTTGCAAGTAGTTCATGATCGTAGCAGTGCATGATAACAAAGTCAGACCAAACGAAACTCACAAGTCCTAGTAAAGGGTCCCCAAACAGCCTCGTCAGTACACAGTGAACCTCTCCCCCAGCCCCACCTCCCCCCCCCCCCACCCCCCCACCCCCTCTAGCAGCAACGCAGGCTATTATTCTCTCGCCCAAACGATCATAAAGTTGCTGAGTGGTATTCTGCGATAAATTGTCCCAAGCATCATGCACCTTTTGTTACAGCTCGGCAATGGTTTTTTCACCACCTTCTCCATGTCCCACACCCATTCAAGTGGCGAGAGATCTGATGATCATGCTGACCAGGGCAGTTGTTGTACACTACGAAAAGCACGTTGCGTTGCAGCAGACTCATGTAGACGTGCACTGTACTCTTGAATAACCACATCATTGTCCTGTTGAAGAAATGGCACGATCATGGGAATAACAACATGTGCAATGTGTCAGGTACTGGTTACATTACTCTGCAGCAATGCCAAAAGCGCCCACGAGTAAGTAACTAATGCCGCTCACGCCATGAAGATTGGGATAGGGCCCATGTATATTGGGTAAATGTACTCCGTAACATGCCGCTCACAAGGTCTACGCCGTACAAGCGTACGTCTATCATTCATATACGAATATGGCTCATCGTCATCATTAAAGACAACAGGACAGCTTTCCACTCTCCAGTCCATTCTTCATGTCACGAGAGTAGCTGAGCATGGCGATGTCTTAGTGTCAGTGCTAACGTGATCTTAGTCCTGCTACAAGCAGACGGTTGCCAATGGTCCTTGGTGACACAGTAAGTCCAGCATGTGTCCGAATTCCGTCCCTGAATGACGTTCAGTTGGTCACAGCTGCTCACAATGTGCGTCAATCTTCACATGCGTCTACTGGTGTGGGAATATTCCTCAGGTCACTGCTGAAAGCAGAGACAGGTAACAGATAATTTAAGCATCATCTATCTTCCAGCAGGTCCACAATGCGACCTCGTTCAAATGGCTCGTCGGCGGAACATGGTTGTACCCTAGAACGAATGTTGCAGTTTTTGTCCAGTACATCAGTACATTCACTGCCTGCAGAGTCGAAGCAAAGACTACAAGGACAGGCCTCTTGAGAGCCATTCGATCGCCGCTGACCGTGACAAACGAATCGCTAACACTACAATCCCTCCGTATACACGTGTTGTACTCTGATGTCACTGAACACAGCCCTTGAGGCTGTTGTATTTTTTTATCTGGCTCCGTATATCTGTACTACCCAAACCTCCTTATGGTGTACGGCAGAGGGTACATTTAGTAGAAGGATAGGTTCCCTCCTTCCCTCTTCCATTCGCGTATGGTAATTAGGAAGAACAGACGCTGATAAAACTTCGTATTAGGTCTAACTTGACAGATTTCCTCGTCGTGATAATTTCACGAGATATATGTTGGGGAGACTGATATGTTACCCGACGTATCTCGAAACATGCTATCTCGGAAATACAACAATAAATCTCTCCACGATAGGTAATGCCTCTCTTATAGCGTCTGCCATTGGAGTTTGCTAAATATCTCTGTAATTATCTTGTGCTTTGAAACGCTCACGATTAGATTATGGCATTGTTAGCAGCCTAATAATGTAGCAACTAAACATTTATTTTAAATGACCGTAGCCTAATAGACATGTACTAATCAGTTTGACCGCGACGGGAATTATTTCAAGCGGATTTGGCTGCTCAGTAATTCTCTATACCGAGGACAGAGGTTTTTCATTAATCAAAGTCACGAAACGTTTGCAAAAGCAGAGTTACGTATTCACTTTAAACCCCGTTGATGGCGGTCACTACCACTGCCGTACATTTCCATTCACGTTGAAACTCAAGATAGGTCAAATATATTGCAACGTCGCCACATGCTGTTGTAATAATTTGTACACGTTATCCTCAGTGCAGTCCATTAGTCGGCGTGGTAGATGGGAGCACGTAATTTCGGCACTCCATATTGATAATCACTTGTCTTGCCACTATTCGGTAAAATGGAAATGAACGTATGGTATCGTTGGGTGGGAGGGCCCAATTAGGGGAAGTTCGGCTGCCAAGGGCAAGTCTTATTTCATTCGACGCCACATTGGGCGACTTGCGCGCCGGTGATGAGGATGAAATGATAATGACAGCAACACATCACCCAGTCCCCGAGCGGAGAAAATTTCCACCCCGGCCGGGAATCGAACCCGAGCCCACTGGCATGGGAGGCGAGCACGTTACCACCCAACTAAGCAGGCGGACACTATTCGGTATATTTCCGTTTGCTGAGTGTCGGTCTACGATGATGCCGACACATTCGCAGCCATACTGCCTGTATATTGCTCTCCCGCTACGGCAATACAAACACTACACGCTGACTGAACTGAACTCCATCTGACAACAACACTTGCTCGGCGCCCTCGGCGCGTGAGTAGCGATTATTGGCCTATCCTCGATCTGTGTGAGTAAGGGAAAACGCCCCTTACGACTTGCAAAACTATTCAGTGACGAAACGTACCGCAGTTCGTTGTATCTTCTCTATCTCTTCTGTTAGTCGAAACTGGCTACAGCCGCAGATTCATAAGTAATACTCAAAAACTATTCTTCCAAATGTGTTGCAAGCTACTTCCATCGTCAATGAATCATATGTTCTTAATGTTCTTCCAATGAATCTCAGTTTCGGAGCTTCTCTCCTACAATTAATTTAATCTGGTTTTACAGTTTAGGTCCGTTCGGATGGTTACTCATAGGTATTTTATGCTCGTTACTGCTTACAGTCATTTCTAGCCAATGGCTTGGTTGTAAAATAATCGACCTCTTCACCTATTTCCTTGTAATATGTATTACACTTATTTTCGTTCAAGATCAACTGTCTCTGCATAGGTCATCGGTCCTTCCTGCATTTCACTACAGTCTTGTGGCGTTGTCTCCTTCCTATAAAGAAACCAACATCGTCTGCGTATAGTCTTCCGATATTATCTCAAGCTATTAAACTCGTCATAAATGGAATGTTTGTTTAAACAGGCTAAATTTCTTTGCATACAAAAAAAGGATACTTGAAACGCAAGTCACTGAAATGTGATTTCTGACACATATCTAATGATGGCGCATGGCTTCAATGGGCTTCTTTCGTGTTTTATCTCTTATACACAGATCCAATAGTGACACACGGAAAAATGCTCTGAGTTCTGTACTAACCATGTGACTAAGAATATTAAATAGTAACAGCAGAAAAATGTTCCAATCGGAGCACAAAAAAGGTGAATATTCTTCTGTTCAAAAGACTCTGACTGAAAAGTGGGGTACCAGCTGCCTCATTCTACTTTCATCAGCACCTTTAAAAATGTTCCCAAAAATTTTGGCTGCAAATATTATCGGGCTGTCTTTAACACGCAATTCACCTATCACTCCCATAAGCTCCGTTAACTGCAACTCGCTCTCACCTACTAGTAGTTCGCTGCAGGTCGCTCGTAGCCATCCACTCCCACTTTGCCTATTCTCTCTTAGCTCATTCCGCCCAACTCATCATTATTTCTTTGTGCCTGTCTGTCACTGCCTCCAGTGTCATAGCCACAGTCTGATTCGTGTACCCTGCTAGTACTGGCTCCTCTCACTTTCCCCGTCTAGCTCTCTTTTACTGCTACTGTCTCATTCGTTCTTTCCCACTGCTGCCGTCTCTCTGTCATAGACTCTCTCTGTCATTATCACTGGCTCTCAACCGCATCTGCTTTCTCCTTCTCTTTACTCGTCTCCCACTGGCACTGTCTCCTCCACTATTTATCCTAGCGTTGCTCTGACGTTGTCAATTATGTCCCTCTCTCACACTACCAATATCTCGTTTTTTTCATTTTCCTCTGTAGATTTTCTTGAGCGTGAGAGAAATTAATTCTAATTCGGTCGCCTAGTGTGTAGACTGTTTGCCGTTCCGTCGTCACGGACCGTTGCCCGGGGTACACCGTCTTAGAGGTCGTCTACACTTCGTAGAATAGCCACTCAGAGCAAGACATTCGAAGAGGGGGAAGCTACTCTGTCAACGGACCTTCAACTTCTTAACCAGTATTATACGAAATGGAGGCTCTGCCCAAATCCAAATGAAACTGAGTAAGCGTATTCCACCTGAACAATCATGAGGCAAGACGAGAGTTACAAGTAACATTCTGCAATGAGCGATTGACGCACAACAGCCATCCTAAACATCTAGGAATCACTCTTGACCGGTCACTAACCTATAAAAAATACCTAGAAATAACCAGTCAAAAGATAAAAAATCGAAATAACACATTAAGAAAGCTGACTGGAACCTCCTGGAGAGTTGAAGCTAACACCCTACGCACCGCAGCGCAATCTCTTGTTTACTCGGTGGCAGAATACTGCGTCCCAGTCTGGTACAAGAGCACACACACGAAGAAAATAGATGTCCAGCTTAATACCACCACGAGGATTGTCTCAGTAACTCTGAAATCAACTCCACTTCCCAGGCTTCATGCCCTTTGCAATATAGCTCCTCCCTCCCTCAGATGGCAACGAGCAGCTATCCGAGAATGGAAGAAACTTAATGACCTCTCTGCCTCTGAAGATATAGCTACCCGAAAAATATTGGACCATCTACCAACTACCCGCCTAAAATCCAGGAAACCTATATGGGAAGACGAAGTCCTAAAATTCCCAGAAAGGTACGACATAGCAAAGGAATGGAGGTAATACTGGTCGCTGAATAATCACCATCCTCTCATCACTGATTTTGATCCTTCATTACCGGTGGAAGGAATGCAAATGCCCAGAAGAACTTGGTGCAGACTTAATCGTGTTGGGACTAACCACGGCAGGTGTAAGGCCGTTCTCCACAAATGGAAACTCACTGATGACCCACGATGCGACTGTGGTGTAGAAGAACAAACAATCCCTCACCTAATCTTCGAATGTCCTGCGAGGAGGGCTGAAGGAGGATGGAGGGATATCATGAATGCTACTCCACGTGCTGTTCAGTGGGTGACCTGCTTAGATGTGGACTTGTAATAGCTGCAGTGGCTGTCTCCCTAATCTTTCGCATATTGTTGTTTGCAATCAATCAGTTAATAATATATTTGTAATTCGTTTATTACATTAATTAATAGTATGTGTGCAGTTTTACTCTGTAGATGCCATACGCTAAATAAAAATAAATAAAATTTCTCCTTCGCTCTTTCTATACCATGACCTTCCGTCTCTTCCCCACTGCCACTGTCTCCTTCTGTCTCAGCATAAGAAATCGAGAATATGTTCACATGCCAAAGTTACGGGAAAACTTTTAATAGGTACTGAGGAAGGTACAACAAGGCAGCTGGTACCTCACTTTTCAGTCAGTCTTTTGAATAACCAGGAACATTTTAGCATTCTTGTGTGCTCCGATAATAGCATTTTTAGGCCGATTTCCTTCTTTTCGCTGCAGCGGCAGGGTATGCCACTCATATGAAATGAAATGTATAGGTCAGTAAAATTTTGATCCTTTACTTTAGTGGAATTGAAACAACGCAAAACTCATTTTATACCTCAGTCAAGATTTTATGTGCACAAAATTTTTGCGTATGCTCCAGTGCTACTACAAAACGTTCCCAGAACCCTTAAGATGATAACGGAGACACCCTACAGCAGGGCTTCGCAACGTGTGGTCTGCGGACCCCTTAAGGCCGGTTCCCACTAGAGCGCGGCAGCGCGGCGTGCGGAAACGGCAGCGGCAAGCGTTTTCCGCGTTGACGCGGCGGCTCGCGGAATTGGCGTTCCCATCTGGAAGCGGCAGACGTTAGCGGTAGCCAATGACGGACAGCCACTGAGGTACGGGGCAGGACCCACTGAAACGCGCGGTGCGTTTGATTAACTATATCTTACACCTACATGAAGGAAAGACGAAGTTGGGTGAAGACATACCAATTTTTCATTTTCTGTACAATGTGCTCTTTCACATACTTCATTATTCATGTTTTCTCATTTCACCATAAACAGATTTCATGACTACCGTTCACGATTGTTCACTATCTCCTAACACAGTGAAACAATGTACAACAAGAGAGATTATTCAGATAGTTAAGCGAGACAAAATTTTAAATGTGGTACGGTAGCAGGTACACGAAAACAGTAAGAACACAAAGGCTAGGTGGAGGGGATGAAAGTGGAAGCCACCTGATAGAATTTCCCACAGAGCATAATGTAATCATCGCCAGCACCTTGCTTAAGAATCACGAAAGAATAATATATATTTGGAACAGTTTTCGAAACCAGATTTTAAATTGTAAGGCATTTCCTGGTGCAGACGCAAACCTGACTGAAGACTGTCAATAGCAAGAAAAGCGTTCTGAAAAAGAAAATTTGTTCACACCGAATATAAATGCTAATGATTGGATACTATTTTACAAAGGTATTTGTGTGGAGTGCAGCCTTGTATGTAAGTGAAACGTGGACGATGAACACTTCTGTCAAGAAGACAATGGACGCTTTCAAAACGTGGTGATTCATAAGAATGCTGAACTTTAGATACGAGGATCGTGTGACTAAAGAAGAGGTACGGAATTAAATAGAGGAGGAAGAGGAAATTACGGTACAACTTTGACGACAATAGGGGTTAGTTGACAGGGCGTATTGTGGGGCGTCAAAGAGTGAGGACAAAGGGGTTGGGTGATAGTATTCTGATAATAATCATCTGTTGAAATACTATTCTACTATTTTATCTATTAATGTAAGCAGTGAATTTACTCTTCCATGCACTCCTTAAAACATTTAAACCAAAACTGAAATCAGCTGAACACCAAATCTTTCAACCACTGTCTGACAACTACTGGATTCACTTTCAACTTTCTATAACTATCACTGGCTAGCCACACACACACATACAGATATAAGGAGAACAACAATAAACAAACATTAGTTTTCAGCATATAATTCTGCAGGTTGGCAACATGTACATAAACAAACCAGACAGGAAGGGACATGAGGTGAACACACTGTAGTTACGACTTTAAATCAGAGTTTTCGGTAAAAGGTCTACTGCTAGTGACAGAAGAAAAAAGAGCGAACATGAAAATGTGCTTATGTTCCATAATCTAAGTTTTAGTTCAACCTCCAGCATGTGAGCAGGTGAGGGGAAACGTATATGTCCGCCAAAAACTCAATTCACTGTAAGTAATCAGTCATTCACGTAAAAAAAGATGTGAACTGTTTTATAATCTCCAAGTATCACACATCAAAACAAAACTGAGTCATTCTAGATTCCACCGAAGATGCCTTAAAGTAAAAGGCGAAACGCGTCTTGAATCAGTAAAGTACACTGGATAAAGAAAAAAGAAAGGAAATAATCAATAGCTCTACATATTTAGTAAATTACATCTTATGACATACCAGCAAATTAGTTTCGGTTTAACTTCTCATTCGACATGCTATTAATGCCATTTAAAAAAATTCATCTATCCCTTCTGAAAAACTGTAGTTACTTTCATATCTTGGTAGATAAACAGATTTAGGATATTTATCATGCGACGAAATACATGACTTTTCACAAGTTATCGTTTGAAAAAAAAAAAAAAAATTTCGATTTCTTGAACCGTTTACGAAATTTGCGGTTGATACAACCACATGGTTTACGACGAGCAGGACGAAGTACCGGTCGCGTCGCCGAGCAACCCGCGCGCGGTCACGGCATAGCCCGTCCGCCGACATATCAGACAATATCTCGAGAACGGTGATAGCTATCGATCTGCTCTCAGCTTTAAAAACAATTTCGATATGTTGACTAAATTTCATACGCAATAATGTATTACCTAAAATGAACTGTACGCAAAGTCCACGCAATGCGTTTTTACCTCTGCACACTCATTAAAATTTCGTGTAGAGGTTTACGTAAATGCGATACAGCAAGTAACCACGACGAATAACGAAAAGAAATTCGGTCCTTTATCGAGAGAAGATATCAGGCTGTAACATGCCCAAGAATCAAATTTTTCTACCGAATAGTTTCCTTGGAATCGGATGATAAGTATTTCATAGCTGCCGCCGCGTCCGCGCCAGCGGTTCGGCGAAAGTTCGTGTGGCCCGGGAGTCCGTACCTGACGTCACGCTCAGCGCGTTCTGTGATTGGCGGCGCGCACCTGGAGCGCGGCACGCGGCAGCGGAAGCGGTTCGACATGGTCAAACCGCGACGCACAGCCCGCCGCGACTTGCCGCTGACGCTATTTCCATGGCAACCACGCCGCTGACGCGCCGTTTTGACGCGCGGCAGCCCTAGTGGGAACCGGCCTTTAGGGGTCCGCCGGCTCTCTAGGGGGTCCGCGGCCACCTTCCACCAAATCGTGTAAAATAATGAGTAAAATTATTGAATAAAAATGTGGAAATCAAATTCATCACTATTTTTTTTCTTTGAAAAACATATGTATAGCACTCGAAAGTTGGCAATAACATTCGATCTTTAGCAATAATATTTGACAGTCGGCAACACAAACGAAAACATTGGTGCGGCTCCCGCTGTCGAAGGTTCGAGTCCTCCATTGGGCACGTGTGTGTGTGTGTGCGTGTGTGTGTGTGTGTGTTGTCCTTAGCGGAAGTTAAACTTAGGTTAATAGTGTGTGAGACTAGATACTGATGACCTCAGCAGTTAAGTCCCATAGACTTACATACATTTGAACATTTTTCTTCGGATTTCACGAAAAACACACCCACACACACACACACACACACACACACACGACTGTTACGAAATACGCCTGCTCCTTACACAACAGTTGCCAAACAGTGGAAGTGAACAGACCACAGGCGGCAGCTTGTCAACAGCGAACAGTCTGGACGTGACGTTGATTGCTCTTGGAGGAAGGCAGCTCCAACGTGTGAAATGTCAATTACCAAGTAATTTTAATCAGGCTATAGTGTGGTGAACAAAGGGAGTAAATCCGCTGGTAAGTGTCTGGATACAGTGGGAATTCAAATTGGATCGTTAATTTCAAATCTTTTTCATTCATCTCTAAACTAAAGACTTCGGGGGGGGGGGGGGGGGGGGGGAGTCACTGCGAACATGGGAACATGGTACTTACATTAAGAAGCTTTCAGTTCCCATGGGTTTTGCTCCTGTGCTCTTGACTGACTAGGGGTCCGCCATGAATTTTCGACTGAAGAAGGGGTCCGCCAGCTGAAAAGGTTGTGAGACCCTGCTCTACAGCATACTTCTCCGTGCTAAGTCATTTTATAAACCTCGTTTTCGCAACACACCAGATTTCACGTGTGCAGTTAGTGCAATTTTGAACTTCTATGTCTCAGAGACGGACAAAATTATCACGAAAATTTTCTAGCCTGCTTGAGATCGGGGTCTTACGAATATACCGTAAAAATTACATTCGTTTGCTGTGCATAGCCGTCTTGGAATCTACGGCTCCGTTTTGGTAACCATAAACCATGTTTTTGCGGTGTTTCCAGAGAACAGATAAATATTTTTGAAAAGGGGAAGACAGCACTTCTAGATAAATGCCTGGAGAGTATAATGTTAAAATTTGAGCAATACGATTCTGTTATTTATTATTTAGATTCCGCCACACACAGAATTTTATGTATGTATTTTACGTGTACTTGTAAGGTAACTTTGAATATCTTTACCTGTGGAACGGATGAAGACATCAATAAAATTTTCAAGTTAGTTGGAGATTGGAATCTTAGGGATACATTGTAAAAATTTCAGCCGTTTCCTTGTCTTGGAATACGCGGCTCGGTTTTAGTGAAAGAAATGGTAAAAAACCTTTTTTGGGTTATTCCAAGGAACCGTCCACGAACTAATGGTGCCTCCACAACACGCTTCAGGCCCACCATAGACCACGTCAAATGCGAAAAGAACTAGTCGATTTGTTACATTTGCCTAAGCAGGATAAAATATGTAACATTCATACTTTGACCCTGTTCTCTATGATACTGACTTCTGTTGGGTATACAAGCATGCTGTCGCGTGCTTGCCGGTAGGACGAATACCTCCTGGTATATTAGAAAACGCAAGACTACAGAATTTGATAGCACCTGAGTACGGCAGCAAGTGTGCACCTGACAGCCTCAAAGTTGTGAAGAATGTACTCTCTTTTTTTCGAAAAACGTCTCATGCCATTGCTTCCATGGCCTGTACGTTAGGCTGGGATATCCCTCGAACACATCTGTGCTGGCTAACTTCTTCGTCTTGGTACTCCAGCAACCACTGTTGGCGCTCTCTGGATTTCACATACCAAGTGTCTGCATCCACGCCCTCTTTCATCATATGCACAACATTTAAACGTTATAATTGCAGCACAGGGACTGGGTGGGGTTAATATGAAAGTCAGAATTAACGCCTAGTTTCGTAATAATTAATGTTGACTGTGTTCCATGCGTAACGTTAAGCTCATTTTAGTCACATGTATCCTCGACAATTTTCACATGGGTAGATGTACGCATTGTAACCTAAAGGAGGAAACTGTAAAACAACAGGCCCCGGTTTTTCATTTTCCATTCCTGTCATAATGTCTTTTATATTTATTTGTTCATCTTTGGGTAATGGTGCATAAGACGGTTCTTATACCAAATCAGCTCTCCACATTTCTCTGCCTTCTTTCGTTCTTTTTGTCATTACGTTACTATTATGCAGTTTCTTCTTGTAAATCATCTCATATCCCTTCCAGACCAAGTCTTTCATACTAGAAGTAAGAAAGAATGAAGGAAGGAGGAAAGAAATAATTTTTGTTCATATGCAGCTTCTGTATTCCAGTGCAACGGCTGCAGACGGCGTCTAATCGTCGTGAACGATTGATATTGTCTGAGCAGATGTTTTTGCACTGGGAAAGGAAGATATCATATAATGATTTTCAGAACAAAGCGTGATAATGCCTCTATTTTTAAAATCCCTCATTTCGACTTTATAGAGTCGTCTGTAAAACCGAATGCAGTTTAGAGGGAAAATAGGAGTAATTGATGACAGAGTAGACAAAATTCCTCCTGGTCCTGTTTCCAACGTACACTTTACCCCCAACGTACACTTTACTGACGTGAACGGCGAAAGTAATTTTTGTCTAATGTAAGCAGGGATCGAATGATTGCTGGCACAGGTGGCGTGCTTCCTCACGTCCACCTTCGAAATTTCGGGTAATCTCATCTACTTGGGCTGACCTCGAAGGCAAAGACCTCATTGACGGTTCACGGCGGTAGATTGCAGAAAGCAACGAAAAAGAAATCACATCGAAGCTACTTAAGGATGTCACAAGCTCTGTGACCGGAAATGAATCTACAGGAGGAAAGTAAATCAGGTGACTGATCTTGGAAATCAAACACTAGGTATAGCAGAGTAAGACACCAAAATTAGTTTCTTCTGTACGTTTCCGAACATTTCATGAAAAATAGGAAATACTGGTTAAATCTAAAATTGTAGCACGAAATACGATTACCTAACCAAAAATAGACAACTGGAAGCATTGACGGCAGTCGTGAAACAGGTTGAAATAAATGGTGATGTGTCGGAATCTAGTTACAGTAGCCGTTGGTATGGTGTAGTATTTATTCTAAGGGGCAAATGGAAGAAAAATTCAAAATCTACAAAGTTAAATATGAACTACTGAAGATAAAGTGTGAAGCTTGTCCAGTGAACCCACGAACAATACACTATGACGCACAGCAGAGATGAGTAAACGGTATAATACGTGTGGTTACGTAAACAAACTTCTCGAATCACAAAGAAAAAATATATAGCACAATTGGAGGCTTTGGTATCTGTACGGCCAGTTCCAAAAATCTAAAATCGGTTGGTAAATTCACGTGTGGGAACAATGCTAGTGTGAATAAAAGCATATTGTAATCCTGAGAACAGCCTGGTAAGGTTGCAACGAACTTTTGACTCAATGTTTCTAACAGCTGAATCAATACCTGATGAGACCTGGATTATCTTACTAGATACCAATTATATTCTCCTTAGATGGTTCTGAGCACTATGAGACTTAACATCTGAGGTCATCAGTCCCCTAGAACTTAGAACTACTTAAACCTAACTAACCTAAGGACATCACACACATCCAGGCTCGAGGCAGGATGCGAACCTGCGACCGTTGCGGTCGCGCGGTTCCAGACTGAAGCATCTCGAACCGCTCGGCCACCTCAGCCGGCTATTCTACTTAGACAAAGACAGAAAATCCAAAGAGTTCCTATCTAAGTTTTGTTACTGAGAGTGATCACTTAACGATTATAGCATCATAACTTTTTAAGTGCAACTTAGAGGGTTTATGAAAGGTGTAAAAATCAGGAAACAAGAAAAGAATTCTAATGAAAAACTGACAAGATAAGCTTGGCAGTTGGCGACTGGGCGGAACAGAGGAAATACGTCATTGGAATGATTAAAATGCACTAGGAACAAAAGAAACTTCAAGCAAGGGAACACAAGAAATACGCATTCTCATTAGAGAATAAAACAGATTCAAAAGTATATTTAGACCGATGCAGAGGAACAATAAAATACTGTCAGTAAATAACTGAAGGTGTACTTGTAGGAAAATGAAACGCCTACAGCCGTCCTTGCGATTTTATTTATTTTGTAGCTACCAGTTTCGGCGCTTCAGTGCGCCATTTTCAGGTCTTAGTTGATGCAGAAGGGGTTAACACGATGCCATTTGATGGTTGGAGTGCTGACACAAAAGTTTACAGATAGTCTGCGTAACCAGTTATGTTGGCCACTGAGGCGGTGTATATATGGATCGTGTTAACCCCTTGAGCTTCAACTAAGGCCTGAAGATGGCGCTGTGAAGCGCCGAGACTTGTAGCTACACAATAAATAAAATCATAAGGACCGCTGTAGGCGTTTTATTATCCATCAATAGTGAAAGGTCGTGGTCCGCAAGACCTCTATCCAAAATGGTGGACATACAAAAATATGAGTGTGTACTCGATCTGGACACTTTTCATAGGTAGTGTCCTACTGGAGCTGGTGTGACACAATTCTCGTGTCCTTTGAACTGATTTACTCAGTCAGTTATAAGGGATCTGTAGTTAAACATGGAAAAAGTGGAGTGTTGTCGATATAATTTACTTAAAACTGTCAATCAATGGCATATACTGTTGTAACCTCCCCACAGAAAATTATTTAAATGATAATTTGACATGGAGCCAAGCGTAAACTCCCAACAAAATAATGTTTAATAAAAAATGTGAAATGGAACCAAGCTTAAACTCCCCACAAAATTGATAAATGATAACTGACCAAAAACTACACAACAATATTAATTAGGTAATGAACCATGAACCATATATAACATCTCAACAGAAATAATTAGACCTGACAAATTTTATAAGGGTAGCAGCGCTGACCTTCGGCCCTGTATTCTGAATAAAAAAAGGAAAAATTCTTACCTCAATAAAAACTGCATCTATGTCTGCTCTTATCTATCGACACAGCTTCGTGCAATGCTGGCGTATATTAAATTTTGATTCTTGGAGGACATGCATAGGAAATATTCTTTAAATTGAAATGAATGTTCTTCTTTAAAAAAGTTACTTTATAAAAAATTATTATTGGGGCATTTTTTTTGAACAAATTAATTACAATTACCATACATTACTAGATGTGCGCAATGCTGCTTCATTACCTTCTACAACAATACTCATCGTCTACCACAATCCTGACCAGAGTCGCAAGAAGAGCATGCCGCCGACGCATGCCGCCGTCTGCTCAGTATCCGACTGTCCACTCGCTACTACTGTCGACTGACTACTCCCCTGCCGACTCGTCAAACACTAGCACAGACTGACTTCTACTGCCGACAGAGTAGAACTGCTCCTGCCGACTCGCTACATGGTACTGCCGACTCGCTACATGCTACTAAAGCTGACTGACTACTACTACAGACAGAGTACAACTGTTCCTGCGGAATCGCTACACGCAACAGACAACTCGCGCCGTCAAGCGCAGACAAGCAACGATAAATAACTCTCTGGTCAGAGATTCTGTCATGCCTCGCCATCGCTGGTAATGAATACATACGTGCTTCACTGTCTAACGGAAGATTAAGGTAGCATCATGCAGGCGTTTTCTTCGCTGACTCAGGAGTACAAAGCGAGAGTCCACTTGGAGCGGGTGGGGCAAGTGTATATCACATCAAGATAGGGGATCGTCGAAAGCGTTTGTGTGCACGTTCGTTTCGCAGTTCAGTCGTTGAGTCGGACGCCGTCGTGGAACTTGCTGCCGTCCTTGACGAGCTTCCTCCAGCTGCTGCGGTCTTCGACGACCTCCTCCCATTTATTGTAGTCAGTGTTATGCGTTTATTTTGACACAATCATTAAACCGCAAAGCATATCTTCGGGGGGTCTCTTGCCATGTGCTGTCTCACTAAGTAGTGTGCGCCACGGAACACGGGAATGGTCCATTAGATGTAACTGTCCCAGCCACCGCAGGCGATGTTCCTTGAGAGTGGCGGGATACTCGGGAGATTGCCAGTATTCAGGACCATGTCATTTGTCAAATAATCACACCATGCTAAACCTAGAATGTTTCGTAAGCACCGCCGATGCAAGGTACTGAGTTTACGTTGTTCTTTGGAGTATCACGTCCAGGTCTCAGTACCATACAAGAGAGTGCTCAGCACGCAAGCTTCACAGACGAGCATTTTTTTGTTCAGCGTAAGGTGTTTGTTGCTCCGTACCCTTGTGTGGAGCTTCCCGAAGCTATCGTCTGCTTTACCAATTCCTGCACTTATTTCCTCGTCTAGAGAACGCTCTTCTGAAACTAGCGAACCGAGGTAGAAAAATTTGTCAACTGCATTCATCAAGGAGTCATCTAGTCTTGTGCCATAATCACAGTCTTCCTCACATTTACGGATATGGAGAAGATGTTCCATGCAGTAGCAAATATTTTCATAAGACTTTTGAGGTCGTCTTGAATAGGCCTAGGTGCTATGAATGCTGCATCGCAAACGAATAAAAGGTTATTTATAAATAAATCCTCGAGATAGCTCTTGGATCTGAGTACCGAGATGTTACGTTTCCCGTCGGAACTTGTGTTTAGATGAATGCCCAGGTTTGTTTGTCGAATGCAACTTTGAGAAGTAAAGAGAAGAGTATTCCAAACTAGGTGGGTGCCAGTACACAGCCTTAACGAACTCCTCTTTGCAAAAAGAAAGGATCTGATGTGCTTCCTCCAAATGCCACAGCACCCTGCAATCTCCGTGAAACGCTATCTTCAGGAAATTTGGACGGCATCCTATCTTCACTACTAAAGTATACCATTCTTCTCTGCTTACTGTGTCAAATACCTAATTTAGGTCCCTAAAAGCAATGAATAGTGGGGTCTTCTGCTCACGGCGTTTTTACTGAGTTTGTCCAAGTTTGAAGATCATCTCAATGGTAGCTCACTGAGCTCGAAACCCCCATTGGGTCTCAGTTTACACATACTCGGCAAGCTTCTCCAGTCTGCCCAGCACCACAGTGGGTAAACGCTTTTCCGCCGATACTCAAATATGTAATTCCGTGGTAACAACTGCAGTCACAATGATGGTCTTTCCCTTCGTACAGAATGATTATGTTAGCATCTCACATATCTCGTGGCGCAGCACCCTCAACCCTTCATAGCAGTCAGAAGTCATACAGCACTGGGAGAAGCGGAGTTATTTAGATAAGCTCTTTGTGCATATTGTCTTCACCAGCTCTCTGCAGCTCCTCCTTAGTAGACATGGCGTCCATATCGTGGTAAACTGATAATTGAGATGTTCTTCTGTTGCTTTTCGCATGACATTAACGGGGTGCGAGCAGAGACCGGAATAGTTTTCCACCCATCGTTTGCAATTGACGATTACAATCTGTGATGATTGTTCCATTGAGCTTCTTAATAGTGGCAGTCTTCTTAGGCGTTGGTCCTGGGCCCTTCTGATACGGAACGCACTTCGCCGATGACTCCGAAGTCGGCATACTCCCGTATACTTGATCGAAGTTACTCCTAGTTTGTGTTGACGTAGTTTCGGACGGTGCTCCTTTCCTTTGCTCAGAGCCCTGCGAATAGCGTTGCATGAATCTGAGTGCGAGTTGATGGTTTCCTGACGCTTAGAGTCGAGGAGGGATTTCGAGACTTCAACAGTCTCGCGGAACCGGTCCTGGTATTAAATTTTCTAAGTGCCAAATGTCGTGCTGGTAGTTACAGTAAGAGGCCAGTCTCCACTCATGGATGAGTTTGGGTTCCAGGTGCCAACTTCTTTCCGTACACTATCACCGAATATTTCTACTGTTGCAGCGTCCTTCATTTTGCCAGGGTTGATCTATTTTTGTCTTTTCAGGCACGAGGATAACTTTTGGTACTTCTAGTTTATGATCAGCGTCACAACCCGTGCCATGCAAGGAGCGCGTGTGGAGAGAATGCCGGATATCTTTCTCCTAGTTATGAAGAATTATAAATCCAGCTGTTTTACATTACTTCACAGCAGTACAAGCACTGAGAAATTAAACGAATGGTACCACTGAGTACAAGATAGAACTGTACTTTCCCTTATGTAATCTGATCAATAACAAAGCAAATGTAGACCCTATATAGAAAATAGTAATGATAAGTGAGTGCTGGAGATAAAGAAAAAGAGTAATTCTGCAAAGTTATGTGTATCGACGTGTCACTAGGACACTGGAACATGTAGAATATTTAAGAAATGAAATGACAAACACTGTTTAAGCCATAAAGCTTTATCGTTTGCATCGCCAGCGTAAAAATTGTACTACACATCTCCATACGAAAACTTTAAACAAGGATTTATCATTGTTTCAGAGAAGATTTGTAAGCTTTATGTAATGAAAAGCGATATTAAAAGCGATAATAGCACTGCCGTACGCTTGTTTCAGAAATATGATCCTAGAAACGACGTATGCAACATTCATTGACCTAGAAAAGGTTACTGGGTGAGCGAACTGGACGACACTGTCTGGTGATATAAACAAAAAGCTGAACAGAGAAGACGCTCTATACAATCATCAGAGTACAGAAATATACAATCGTCAGACAATGTTCCCAGCTCTCTCCTTAATGGAATGCTCCGTTGCAGCCGCGCGGGGTAACCGTGCGGTCTTAGGCGCCTTGCCACGGTTTGAGCGATTCTCCCCGTCGGAAGTTCGAATCCTCCCTTGGGCATGGGTGTGCTTGTTGTCCTTAGCGTAAGTTAGTTTAAGTCAGGTTAAGTAGTGTGTAAGCCTTGGGAGCGACGACCCAACAGTTTGGTCCCATGGGAACTTACCACCACGACCACTTTGTTCCTGGAAAGTCCAATACGGACAAGCTTATTGCACTATAAATGATTTGATATTACAAATTCTGACGGCAGATATAGTCAAGCCGATTAATACAAATGCCAGCATTTGCTTCAATCGGCTTACGGAAACCAGGGAAAAGCTAAATAAAAATAGCGGTAATTTGTTAGCAAACAACTTAAATACGCAAGCGAAGTGGAAATCAATGACGGTATTTGTTTGGTGTGTTTTGAGGTAAGATTAGATAGGACCGACTCTTGAGTGAACCGGAAACGCCGGCCGGGGTGGCCGACCGGTTCTAGGCGCTGCAGTCTGGAATCGTGCGACCGCTACGGTCGCAGGTTCGAATCCTGCCTCGGGCATGGATGTGTGTGATATCCTTAGGTTAGTTAGGTTTAAATAGTTCTAAGTTCTAGGAGACTGATGACCTCAGAAGTTAAGTGACATAGTGCTCAGAGCCATTTGAACCTTTTTTCTTTACCCGGAAACGACTAATTAGAAGCAACAGAGATGGTGATGCGTGAAAGAGTCTAAAAACCACATAGACTGAAATAAAATCGAAAATTAAATAGAAAAAGTAAAAAAAAAATATTAAAATTAAAGGAAACAATTTAATTGCGCAATGTCCAATTGATATATTAAATTAATTTGCACGAATATTTTGATATAACGAATTCATAAATGACAGCTTTTAAGGACAATTATAGGACGAAAATCAAGATGTAACGTAACAACACAATATTTGTATTTTGTTCCATATTTTGCTGTCGATAATGATCTGATCTATGATCTGAGTATGATACGATATTCTCGAAAACAACAACGTAACTTATGTTGAATATATCATGTGTGTGTAATATCTGGTTATATTCTGACCAATCCTCTATAGTAATTAAAAGGATTTTATTTTTTTACTTAAAGCATTAATATGTAAATTTAAATAATTGATGTTTACTTGAGCCATCTGAAGTTATTATTATCATCCGAAGGACTAAGATATTATTTCTGAACGAGGACTTCTACAGAACATTTAAGGTTCAAAATGGTTCAAATGGCTCTGAGCACTATGGGACTTAACATCTGTGGTCATCAGTCCCCTAGAACTTAGAACTACTTAAACCTAACTAACCTAAGGACATCACACACATCCATCCCCGAGGCAGGATTCCAACCTGCGACTGTAGCAGTCGCGCGGTTCCGAACTGAGCGCCTAGAACCGCTAGACCACCGCGGCCGGCACATTTAAGGGAAGTACACGACTTTTAATTCGGCGTCTTCTCTTAACTTGGCATGAGATGTTAGAGGAGAAATTGTAGTCAGTCATAGGCAGGTGCCATTGGAAGAGAGTGGCAGGCAGGCGCTAGTGACGAGCAGATGTGACGTGCAGTGAGAAGCGCGGAGTGCGAAGGACCCTGATGTGTTAAGTTGCAGTTATACATCGTCTGTCTTATATTGTCGCCTTGGATGCTTTATTTTTAAGGCAATAAAAAGAGATCCCTTTGAGAACCAATAGTATCTGCCATTTTATTACTTTTTTTATTTGACGTATCGGTTCCTTTACACGAAATCACCGATTCTGGTACAAGGCAGAGACATCTAGTGGTACAATGAGGTAACTCTGCGAATTCAATACACTGTAGCAGTCACCCAGAATGTTCAGAGCACCAGCAACTGCAGGAGATAATGCCTTTTTTTTCGTAGCCGCTGTACTTGTGGAAAGCCCATGTTCAGGATCTTGTTCGGAAACTAAATGCTGCTTTATTTACCATTAGAACAGTCTCTGAAATAAGTGACACTTTACCACGAAAAGTAGTCTACTTCGCATGTTTTCATACGCTTATGTCGTATGGTATTATTTTCTGGGGTAATTCTTCTGATTCATAAAGGGTATTTTTGGCTCAAAAACGGGCTGTTCGAGCTATATGTGGTGTAAGTTCGAGAACCTCTTGTCGACCCCTATTCAATAGCCTGGGAATTCTGACATTGCCCTCACAGTATATATTTTCTTTAATGTCGTTAGTTGTTAGCAATATTAGCCTATTCCCAAGAGTTAGCAGCTTTCACTCAGTTAATACTAGGCAGAAATGAAATCTGCATGTGGAATGCACTTCCTTGATTCTTGTGCAGAAAGGAGTGCAGTATTCTGCTGCGTCCATTTTCAATAAGCTACCACAAGAACTCAAAAATCTTAGCAGTAGCCCAAACTCTTTTAAGTCTAAACTGAAGAGTTTCCTCATGGCTCACCTTCTATTCTGTCGAGGAGCTCCTGGAAGAGCTAATAAATTAAGCAAATTCCAGTGTTACATTGTTGATTTTCTTTATTTAAACTTACGACTTGTCGCCTGAATATGTTTCTTATATTTCATTTTATCTGTTTCTACTGTCGTGTTATAATTTCATGTATTGACTCGTTCCGTGACCATGGAGACTTCTCCTTAATTTGGTCCCACGGAACAACAAATAAATAAAAAAAATAATAAATTGATACTGAAAGTAAGTTATCGTAACGTTAATTTGAGTTTTTATTTCTGCTTTTATGGCTGGTTTCGAAATGAACTCACTCGGGTAGTAGACCCACTTTGCTTGTTATTTAGGACTATAACTTGTTTTACGCATTATGAGTTTCTGTCTCGTTCTGCTTGAAACGCGCCGTAAGGTGGGTTGCTGTAGATGTAATTGTAGATGGTACATCCCTGTCATCATCAGACCCTTCTTATCTTTGTAACATAATTTAAGAGGTAGTTTTTTCTCTCATATGTCATTCATCTGGCTGGACAGCCTGGCATACCTATTTTTCTGATGTTATCGTCATGAATATCTGTCAGACGTGGAAAGGAAGGAACAAATGAAACGTACTTGTCGTTCATTGTTTGCACTCAAGCAGCCACACGGCACACACCTTCATGCAAATACGCGCAACAGAAGTACAAGGACCTACATATCTCAAAATAACACAAGTAAATACGTAAATAACTTCACGAAAGCAACAAGTGGAACTGCATGGTCCAGTTACATTAATGTGACCATCTTCTATTTTCAGAAAGTATGGAGGCGCTTACTAGAAGGCCGAGTTTGTAAACTGTTCCCATGTCGCTGTGGTTACAATATGCGGTGCGTGGCAAAACGACCCTACCCAAAAACGGCGCTGAGGCAGTTATGGTGCACCACTGCCATAGATGACAGGGGTGAATAACGGCTACTGAGATGTGCGGGGGTGAACAGACATGCTACTGTTGGGAATATGACCGCCCAGATGAACCAGTGTCTCCTCAACGACTTCTCAATTTACATTGCTGAGTATGGACCTCCGAAGCATGTGCCTGGTTCATGCACCCATGCTGACTGCTGTTAATTAGCGACGAAGACTGAAATACGAACGCCGATACCGAGAATGGATGTCCGTTAAGTGAATACAGGTGCCCTTTTCAGATGAATCGAGTCTTATGCTTCCGTCAGACAGATGACGTCGTGGTGCATGGCGTAAAACGTCTGAAAGTAAGCACCCTGCGACAGTCATCGGAAGGGTACAGGGTGGAGGGCATTCCCTGGGTGGTCTCGCGTCCGTCGGCCGTCGTAATTTAATATATTATTATTGTTATTATTATTTTTTGATTGTTGCCGACTTACGTGGTGGGCCTTAATAGAAATGATATTTCATTTAATTTTGATTTACGATTAAATGCTTTCCTGAAGGTCTCCTTTTTAACAGTATTAATCTCAAATTATTTGTTACGTTAATGAATGTTAGACTCGCTGAATCTTTTAAAACATGAGCATATAAGTTGAACAATGTAATAAACTTTTCGTATTAATTTCCTCGGCTAGTCAGTTCACTTTAAAGCAAGAAATCTTTAGTTATTAATTACAAGTGCGACCACACACGCGCGAGAGTATTTTTCTTACCTCCGTTGACCATTGTATTGTAGTCGGAGTCCTGGCTCTGGGTCTCGGCTATAGTACTGAAAATAAGAATCTTAAAGCTACGTATTTCTGCAACTTCGTGCGGCTGTGGAGAAAAATTAATATTATGTTAAAAGCGGGCGAGTTTTCCGCTTCCGCTAATTTTTCATAAGTTAATATCGCCACGTAATGGCGTCGTTGGCTGCATCGGCCGCTGCGATTGTTGAGCTGTAAATTGTTTGAATGTAGGTTAATTCAAGGAAGGCGGACATGAAATCGGGATCACCTCTTACAAATTAAAAGTGCGCAATAGGCCTTACCTTATTTATTTTTCTTTCTCGCAATCCTTTTTCTTTTCTACACTTTTTCTTCTCCAGATCTCCTCAGGGTGTGGTTTTGTTGTTGTACATGTAAAAGAATTTATATAGGCATTAATATTTTACAACAATTAGACACATACATAATTACATTCCTTACAATAGTAAGTATTATATTAATAAATCTCGAATTTTCTTTGATCGGGCCCCAAAGTTGCGGCGCCAATCTCGCGTCCGTCAGCCGTCGTAATTCAATATATTATTATTGTTATTATTATTTTTTGATTGTTGCCGACTTACGTGGTGGGCCTTAATAAAAATGATATTTAAGTTGAACAATGTAATAAACTCTTCATATTAATATCCTCGGCTAGTCAGTTCACTTTAAAGCAAAAGATCTTTAGTTATTAATGAAAATTGCGGCCCACACACGCGCGAGAGTATTTTTTCTTACCTCCGTTAACCATTGCCACGTAGTCGGAGTCCTGGCTCTGGCTGTCGGCTATGGTACTGAAAATAAGAATCTTAAAGCTACGTATTTCTGCAACTTCTTGTCGTCTATTTAGATCATTTTGTTATAAATTATTTCTTTGCATTGCATTTCCTTGCATTTCTCGACAGAGAAATTATTGTTTTACGGCTATATGATAAAACTATATTATTCAATTTTTAAATGTTTCTTCTTTATAAATACTGTTTTTTAAGTCTTTTCGTAATATAGCACTGGGGACGCTATAGTGGTCTCATTGTGAAGACACGAGGGATTAACACAACTATGCTTCTATCCCTGTGGAACATGCCAAGCGCTTTATGTAGTTTGTTTTCCCTCGGCATGATAGCATCTGCTAGCAAGACAATGCAACGTATCACACAGCTTACAGTGTACAATCGTGTTCAAAGAACAATAGGACGAGTTTACCGTATTCCCCTTGCCATCAAATTCCCCAGATTTAACCCCAGTCGAGAATCTGTATGAGCACTTCAGTAGGGCTGTTCGCGCCATGGATCCTGTCGAGAAACATAGCGCAGGGGGCCACGGCGATGCAGTCGCTCTTCCTGCACGTCTCTCGGTGGTCCGTGCTGCAAAAGATGGTTATTCAGGCTTTTGAAAGGTGGGCATGATGATGTTACTGGACAGAGTACATAAAAGGAGAGAATTCAGTGGTATTGTGTTTTTATGGTAAACGGAATTGACCGCCTTGGGGACAGAAACGTAACATGACAATGAATTTATTTCTGATGACAATGAGGATGCTGGGGTAACTGTAGATGATATGAATGCGAAGATGAATCACGAGCTGAAGGCCAACCAGTTAATGCCAGAGTTAATCCCATAATTCATACTATAACTAATCTTATGCTTTATCCCAGCACCAGCCAAGCACAACATTTGAATAACACACTGCTTCACAGCTTAACAGAGACAGTAGAAAATGAAATATCAGCTAAATTTATTGAGCTTTCAATCAGCTGTCAACTGAAATATAATTAGAAGTAACAACTAAACGTAATTAGTGTCCAATATTATCACCTAAACTGTCATCTGGTCTATCCACAAAATTGACGTCTCATATGTCAACTAAATTTCGTGGGTTGTCTGCTAATTTGTCGTGTGGAGCTTCCGCCAAAAATGATGAGTTTTGTAACAATATTTCTGCTCAATTAACAAGTCTGTCTATGGACGTATCAAAGATAATACCACACTGTTATATTCTTAAAACCGATGTGGCAAATTTGTGATTATGATACGATGCAATAAATGCTAGTGTAACTGCATTAAAAGATGTAAACAAATAGATGAAGAAATGAAGAAATTAACTAAGGAGCAACCACTCCTTCAGGAATTGGTTACCAAGCGAGGCGCCAAGGTAGGTAACAGGCTAATACTGAATTGCTATTAGATGCAAAACTAGGACTTTTGACGAAGACTTTTGTGAGGGGCTTTCAAATAACAATAAATTTGTGAATGAATGTTTAGATTCTAGAAAAATGTTAATGAGATACTGGCACAAGGAGGTAGTTCAGAAGAAGTTATTAATACAGAGTTAAAACAGAAAAAAACCTCATGGACAACGATCTGTCACGGTCATGAGAAAATGTTGTGTTACAGTTCCATGAATTTCAACAAGAGTTAACGAAAGTTAAGCGATGTGTAAATTATTCGTCCTCCACGGTTGTTACAGCAAATGAAAACATTAGTCCTAAGTCTTGTGGGAAATTTTATTGGAGTGAGTTAAGTCATAATGGCGTGTTGCCTGACAAACGGTTTTTATGGTTTGGGGTCAGCGCCACAATTGTCATCCATCCTACTGGGCGAACGCCTACTTAATTAAAGGCAATTTCAAGTGTTCATTCCCGAGTTAAAAGCATATACCCCATCTTGTTCACAAAAGCTTTTAAATGTGTACTACCCTGGTCTTGCACTGATAAAAAAAGGATTCAGTACATCACAGGTTTCGTCCAAGCAGAGTCTGCCCTTTGGACCACTGACGTAACAGAGAATTGCAGGATTATGCTCGATTTCATTGGGCATTCTTGGCAAAGTATTAGTCTCGGTACGTACAGCAAAGAATTACGAAGGGGGTATCTAATACAGAGCGTCTTAACAGCAGACAGGGTAGCCCCAGAGATATACAGAAAATTATCTAAACGAGACAAGATACTTAGACAAAACTATAACTAATGAGGACATTCCAGTACTTTGAAGTCCACACTGCCAATAAGCCCCCACGATAAAGTCATAGAATTACTGGAAATCGACGTTGATCACTTTAATTTAGTCTGGGATTCTCTTGATCTCATACAAGAGCATTCAAGATTAAACAACCACCCAACAACAACAGTCCAACAGAATCTTCACCGCCACAGGCAGCCAGGACCGCCTTCCATGCGAAATACGTAACACATAGATCGCGGACCATCTGTGTTTAATAAAAGAAAGCAAAATGATCACCGGTATTCTAGGATATTATGGAAATGGCGACTGGCAAAACTACCATAATTACCAAAATAACAACCACACCAACGACAGATGGTATTCCCGTTTCAGAGGTCATGACCAACC
Source organism: Schistocerca serialis cubense (assembly GCF_023864345.2). NCBI lineage: Eukaryota > Metazoa > Arthropoda > Insecta > Orthoptera > Acrididae > Schistocerca > Schistocerca serialis. Next base: position 1,083,717,392 of record NC_064639.1, read on the forward strand.
GCAAATGCATAACCATAACAGTAATGATATGCAAGACGCGTAAGTACATACTTCTACTGTTATAGGTGACTGGGAGCCCAACAGCCGGCAGTAAATATAATTGAAGTGTCAGATGAGCCACGCCCCTCCCACACAGGATCAACAGACTGGATATGGTCACATTAAATCCTCAAATATGACATGAGCCGGGGACAACACAGAAAATGCAGTAAATACGCTACACTATAATGATGATATAGATATCACGGCAGAATTAACTAGAGATCAGTTTAAATGCAGTAATCGAATTAAAGAGATTTTACGAGTTACTATACAGGGTGTAAATTTTAAGTTGACAAACCAGAATAACTCGAAAAATAAGCTTCAAACGAAAAAAATGTATAGAATCCAAAGGTGATTATTTTCGAGGGGGACATCTTCTAGCGTTAAAATTAGCCTGGGAGTGGGGCGGGAGACAACTTTCAAATTTCAAATGGGCCGCGCGGGATTAGCCGAGCGGTCTAGGGCGCTAGAGTCATGGACTGTGCCGCTGATCCCGGCTTAGGTCCGAGTCCTCCCTCGGGCATGGGTGTGTGTGTTTGTCCTTAGGATAATTTAGGTTACTTAGTGTGTAAGCTTAGGGACTGATGACTTAGCAGTTAAGTCCCATAAGATTTCTCACATTTCACACACATTTCAAATGGGAACCCCCATTTTTTATTGCAGAATCAGATTCTACATAAAAAAAACTGCGCACATTTTATCTGAAACATTTTGTTTAGATACATGATAGTTGGCGCTGTAATCAAAGAAAATCCATGTTCTCATTATTGCGTGGAAAATGGTTACGGATGGATAAAAAATACTTATTTACTTCGTAGAGTTTCTCCTGTTTGGGAGCTATTATAAGACACTATGGCAAAGGGAAAAAGATATTGGTGCTAGATTTTTGAGGGTGCAGAGAGCCATGTAACATAAGAGATCAGTTATTGATATGAAACAGTGGAATAAGCTACTGAAAGTGTATGTCTGAAGAACATGAAACGACAACTGCTAGAAACCTGGAGAAGAAGAATATGGAGGCATCCAGGAATAGCAACTTTCCGCTAGACAGGATAGTAAAGGGGAAAATTTATAAGAGCAACAACCACTAGATTGTGCAAAGCAGATTCTAGGGGAGGTAGGGTGTAATTGTTACTCAGAGATGAAGACATTAATGGAGAACAATACAATCAGTTCTCTGTGCAAAGTGTACTAACCATTCTGTTCAACGTGTCTTCTAAGTCTCTCTCATTTTCATCAAGACGACTGTATCTTTCGCGCATCTTAGCAATGGTATCTGATCGTGACTTAATCCAGGACACGGTATATTAAACATACCATCTGCTACGCCTGTTACTTTCTCAAGATGCAAATACAAAAAGAGGAAAATGAGCTAAGCAGTATGTGTTAAGTGAAAGTTACTAAGATGTTGTAAATAGTTTTCGAAAATGCAGTTAATTGTAAACAGCTGTATTCTCATTTTATTATTTAAGCAACAATTCTTCACTCACTGTATTCGTGGCAGACATGCTGCTGTTTATTGTCCATTTCATTGTTTAGAACGTGCCTTCGGCATTTTCGAAGGCATTTCGGCTTGGACAGACATATGACACAAGTTTCAGCGGAGGATGCTGCTACTAAATTGTTCTAGCATACTTCGTTACAATGTTTAGACAATGACAAATCCTTCGGCATAGTTGCTAGACCGAAGCTAAACAGGGTACTTCCACGAGAAATATTCAGAAGGAGCATTGAAAATAAATATATAGGGTAGTCAAATTAAAACGAGGCAGAGGGAAAAAAGTAAGTAAACTGTTCATTATCTCAAAAGTAATCATAACTGTGAGACAAGACGTCAATGCTTTCGTGGAAAAATGTTGCGGTTGCCTACGGAGCTGTAACTGTACCCAGGCGTGCTCCTCTTCGTCCGAAGCAAGTCGACGCCCACGAACGTCTTTCTTCAGGGCTCCAAAAATATATAAATCGCATGAGGAAGTACTGGGACTGAGTGTAGAGTGTTTAAGGGTTTCCCAGCGAAACGTAGCAGCGTAGTTAAAACAGTCTTGACAACATGTGGGCGGACGTTACCTTGCAACACAATAATGCCTTCCGTCAACATTCCTGGGCGTCTGGACTCGATGGCGCACTTAAATTTTTGCCAAGTGTCTACGTACCGCAGTGCGTTAATTGCAGCGCGGCGACCCAGAAACTCAATGAGCGGCGGGCACTTGCAGCCAAAGAAAGAGATCATCGTGACTTTCAAGGAGATGGCGAGTCTGTTGTTTCGACTACGCCGCGGAAGTTCCTCTGGGAAACCCTTGCACATGCTCCATGAAGACCCGATCTCTGCTCAGCGGTTTCCATAATTTTGGAGCCCTAAAGAAAGATACTCGTGGCCGTCGACTCACTTCGGACGAGCAGCTGCACTGCTCGGTGCAATCACGGCTCCGCAGGCAACAGCAACCATTGTTGCATGGAGGCATCGACCGTCTTTTCTCACAGTGGTATAAGTATGTTAACGGTGATGGGGGTTACTTTTGAAATAGCAAAAGTTCACTTTTTCCCATCTGCTTCGTTTTAATTTTACTGCCCCTCATAAATTTCGTAGCATTTCATGAAGTCGGATTGTTATGTGCCAAGATACTGATTATTGTACCTGTACAGCAAATATATATATATATATATACAGGGTGAGTCTCTTCTGTACTTAAGGTCCATCACCGTTCCCTTTGGATCCTTACGTAATTCGGTGCTCTCCGATACACACGATCGAACAGCGGAGGAGTGGTACTCAAGCGTCAACTTGAGGTTACAATATCTCCGGATGTAATCAACATTTTACAATTCAACAAACGGCACTGATTACCTATTTGTTTATATGTTCAGATGTGCTAACAAAACTAACGGGGTTCCATTTAAAAAAAACGTAGGTTTGTGTAAAAAAACATACTTCCGTGCATTTTTTTATGGTTTGTATTAACCTATTACACTAGCCCCTCTCCTCAGGTTCGGTCTATCGAATCGATTGGTCAGTATTTGATGTGGTTTACGAAATATATCCAGCGGTAATGTTAGGTGACTCACCCTGTGTATATATATACACTCCTGGAAATGGAAAAAAGAACACATTGACACCGGTGTGTCAGACCCACCATACTTGCTCCGGACACTGCGAGAGGGCTGTACAAGCAATGATCACACGCACGGCACAGCGGACACACCAGGAACCGCGGTGTTGGCCGTCGAATGGCGCTAGCTGCGCAGCATTTGTGCACCGCCGCCGTCAGTGTCAGCCAGTTTGCCGTGGCATACGGAGCTCCATCACAGTCTTTAACACTGGTAGCATGCCGCGACAGCGTGGACGTGAACCGTATGGGCAGTTGACGGACTTTGAGCGAGGGCGTATAGTGGGCATGCGGGAGGCCGGGTGGACGTACCGCCGAATTGCTCAACACGTGGGGCGTGAGGTCTCCACAGTACATCGATGTTGTCGCCAGTGGTCGGCGGAAGGTGCACGTGCCCGTCGACCTGGGACCGGACCGCAGCGACGCACGGATGCACGCCAAGACCGTAGGATCCTACGCAGTGCCGTAGGGGACCGCACCGCCACTTCCCAGCAAATTAGGGACACTGTTGCTCCTGGGGTATCGGCGAGGACCATTCGCAACCGTCTCCATGAAGCTGGGCTACGGTCCCGCACACCGTTAGGCCGTCTTCCGCTCACGCCCCTCATCGTGCAGCCCGCCTCCAGTGGTGTCGCGACAGGCGTGAATGGAGGGACGAATGGAGACGTGTCGTCTTCAGCGATGAGAGTCGCTTCTGCCTTGGTGCCAATGATGGTCGTATGCGCCGTGCAGGTGAGCGCCACAATCAGGACTGCATACGACCGAGGCACACAGGGCCAACACCCGGCATCATGGTGTGGGGAGCGATCACCTACACTGGCCGTACACCACTGGTGATCGTCGAGGGGACACTGAATAGTACACGGTACATCCAAACCGTCATCGAACCCATCGTTCTACCATTCCTAGACCGGCAAGGGAACTTGCTGTTCCAACAGGACAATGCACGTCCGCATGTATCCCGTGCCACCCAACGTGCTCTAGAAGGTGTAAGTCAACTACCCTGGCCAGCAAGATCTCCGGATCTGTCCCCCATTGAGCATGTTTGGGACTGGATGAAGCGTCGTCTCACGCGGTCTGCACGTCCAGCACGAACGATGGTCCAACTGAGGCGCCAGGTGGAAATGGCATGGCAAGCCGTTCCACAGGACTACATCCAGCATCTCTACGATCGTCTCCATGGGAGAATAGCAACCTGCATTGCTGCGAAAGGTGGATATACACTGTACTAGTGCCGACATTGTGCATGCTCTGTTGCCTGTGTCTATGTGCCTGTGGTTCTGTCAGTGTGATCATGTGTTGTATCTGACCCCAGGAATGTGTCAATAAAGTTTCCGCTTCCTGGGACAATGAATTCACGGTGTTCTTATTTCAATTTCCAGGAGTATATATATATATATATATATATATATATATATAGAGAGAGAGAGAGAGAGAGAGAGAGAGAGAGAGAGCTTTTTAGAAATACTGATAAAAAATGTTATTGATCATAAAGGTAAAAAAATGACTATGTGATGGTCAATTTACAATCGGAAAGAAAGGAAATGTCTTGTAGATAAAAGGCAAGCTGCATTTGGGGAAGGAAATTGGCCGTGCCCTTTCAATTTTAAATGAGACAACCAAACATTTGCATTAAGTACAATGGTCAAAATAAATGTTGCATAATGCTGAAACTATAATACTGAACGTTGTGATAAGGAATACAAATTCTTCCAATCCATATGTGGCATACAACAAACCAGTGCTTAACTGTACTGGTTAAAAACACTCTTGGTTGCAATTTTAGTTTTTTTATTTTTCAACGACTCGTTTCGCCTTATTTAGGCATCTTCAGGTTATCTTTTCTAGATGGACTCGAGAGGCACCAACATCTGCATAACGCGTTCCCATTCACAGGCGCGAGTAACAGAGTAAGATGGGGGCTCAGGTAGTCACTACCTGACAACCAAGACTGTTTTTAACCAATACTGATACGGAATACGTTATTATATCGACACATTGTTCTGCTTGTAATGTACTTCTAGCAAAAATAATCTATATTTGTAACGTGAGGGGGCAGTATGTATAGTCTACGGCAAACGTGTCACCTTTAAGCTTTGCAGTACCTCTGATGTGTGACATAACGAGAGTTGTGTTGCTTCGGTATCGTTTCGACATGAATAATGTAAGATCATAGGCTCCATAAGTCACTCTAATGGAGTAGGGAATGAGGCAGGCGGACGTCGCAGCGACGTTCACTGCTGCTCTAAGTGATGTCTATAGAGAATGAAACATGTGTCTAGCTACGGGATCAGTTAAGGGTAGTCACAGGAGTGGCCGCGGAAGAGAAAACCGGGTGTGGAGACCGATATCTGCGCATGAAGGCAAGCAAAAGCCCGCAGCACAATGCTTCACGTGTACAACTGGAATTCCAGAACAGAAATTACGTGCCAGAAGACCTCTCAAGGCTCTGAGTCGGATTTGGAGAGGGGCCCGGTTCAAAAAAAATGGTTCAAATCGCTCTAAGCACTATGAAACTTAACATCTGAGGTCATCAGTCCCCTAGACTTAGACCTAGGTAAACCTAACTAACCTAAGGACATCACACACATCCATGCACGAGGTAGGATTCGAACCTGCGACCGTAGCAGCAGCGCGGTTCCGGACTGAAGCGCCTAGAACCGCTGGGCCACATCGGCCGGCCTGGCTCGTGACATATGGGCACGAAACCAATCTTTGTGCACTAGGCAGCAGTGGGACACAGCACTCTTTTCTGATGAAATCCGTATCAGTCTCCACCCTGACAATACCGATGTTCGTGTGGAAGCAACGAGAATAACGTTTGCTGCGCGATGTGACCGAGCGGTTGGGGGCGCCATGTCGCGGATTGCACGGCCCCTCTCGCCGGAGGTTCGAGTCCTCCCTCGGGCATGGCTGAGTGTGTTGTTCCTAGCATAAGTTATTTTAAGAAGTGTGTAAATCTAGGGGCCGGTGATCTCAGCAGTTTTTGAACATTTTTTGAATAACGTTTACACTGTTACTGTATTATAGATTGCCACGCTTAACAATGTAGTTGATTCGTGTTTCAGGGTGGAACCATGTATGGCCGTAGGAGACCTCTTGTCTTGCGACAATACATGCGACGTCACACTCCCATACATCGTTGTTCCATTTGGTGAACATATTGGAGTGGGATTCACACTGATGGACAACAATGCACGTCCGCATCGTTACAACATTATGAACACCTTCCTAGTGGAGCGTAGTATCATTGGGATGGCAAGGCCTCCACATTCTTCACATCTTAACTGCATTAAGAATGCATGAGCCATGCTAAAATGAACTGTTTGCAATCGTGCTGTCCTGCCAGAAACCGTAAAGGGCATCATAGGAGATGTTGTGGAGGAATGGAACGATGCCCCACAGACGTGTTAGAAAAATTTGGTGAGGAGTGTGCCTAGCCACATTCAAAAGTGTCTCCATTTACGGGGAGGGCCAATTGGTTCATAACCAATGCGTTATTCAAAAATACAGTAAAAAGAAATCGTAGTTTTTGCAGCGAAATCTTTGCAAGATTTTGTTTACTTTGTTTGTTTGTGTTTATTACGTGGAAATTTTTTTCTCTTCTATTTTGTTTACTTATGACTATACCTGTCAAATGGTTCAAATGGCTCTGAGCACTATGGGACATAACATCTATGGACATCAGTCCCCTAGAACTTAGAACTACTTAAACCTAACTAACCTAAGGACATCACACACATCCATGCCCGAGGCATAATTCGAACCTGCGACCGCAGCGGTCGCGCGGTTCCAGACTGAAGCGCCTAGAACCGCTCGGCCACTCCGGCCGGCACTATACCTGTCAGATCAAAAACAGTTTTGTTTCCTGTTATTTCCAGTTTTTACAACAGAGTAATATGCAGCATTATTTTGACCACTTTCTCTTATTGCAAGTTCGTACATTATACACTACTGGCCACTAAAATTGTTACACCACGAAGATAACGTGCGACAGACGCGAAATTTAACCGCCAGGAAAAAGAAGCTGTGATATGCAAATGATTAGCTTTTCAGAGCATTCACACAAGGTTGGCGCCGGTGGCGACACCTACAACGTGCTGACATGAGGAAAGTTTCCAACCGATTTCTCATACAGAAACAGCAGTTAGCCGGCGTTGCCTGGTGAAACGTTGTTGTGATGCCTTGTGTAAGCAGGAGAAATACGTACCATCATGTTACCGACTTTGATAAAGGTTGGATTGTAGCCTATCGCGATTGAGGTTTATCGTATCGCGACATTGTTGCTCCTTCGAGATCCAATGACTGTTAGCAGAATATGGAATCGGTGGGTTCGGGAGGGTAATACGGAATGCCGTGCTGGATCCCAAAGCCTCGTATCACTAGCAGTCGAGATGACAGGCATCTCATCCTCATGGCTGTAACGGATCGTGTAGCCACGTCTCGATCCCTGAGTCAACAGATGGGGACGTTTGCAACACAACAACCATCTCCACGAACAGTTCGACGACGTTTTCAGCAGCACGGACTATCAGCCCGGAGACCATGGCTGTGGTTACCCTTGGCGCTGCATCACAGACAGGAGCGCCTGCGATGGTGTACTCAACGACGAAGCTGGGTGCACGAATGGCAAAACGTCCAGGTTCTGATTACAGCATCATGATGGTCGCATCCATCTTTGGCGACACCGCGGTGAACGCACATTGGAAGCGTGTATTCGTCATCGCCATACTGGAATACCATCCGGCGTGATGGTGTGGGATTCTTTGGTTACACGTCTCGGTCACCTCTTGTTCGCACTGACGGCACTTTGAACAGTGGACGTTACATTTCAGATTTGTTACGACCCGTGGCTCTACCCTTCATTCGATCCCTGCGAAACCCTACATTTCACCAGGATAATGCACGACCGCATGCTGCAGGTCCTGTACGAGCCTTTCTAGATACAGAAAATGTTCGACTGCTGGCCTAGCCAGGTCATTCTGCAGATCTCTCCCCAACTGAAAACGTCTGGTCAATGGTGGCCGAGCAACTGGCTCGTCACAATACGCCAGTCGTTACTCTTGATGAACTGTGGTATCGTGTTGAAGCTGCATGGGCAGCTGTACTTGTACACCCCATCGAAGCTCTGTTTGACTCAATGCCCAGGCGTATCAAGGCCGTTATTACGGCCAGAGGTGGTTGTTCTGGGTACTGGTTTCTCAGGATCTATGCGTGAAAATGTAATCACACGTCGGTTCTAGGATAATACATTTGTCCAACGAATACCCGTTTACCATCTGCATTTCTTGTTGTTGTAGCAATTTTAATGGCCAGTAGTGTAGAAAAAAGGAATAAGTATTTCTTCTCGAATCCTACAACTCCATTATTGACAGTCAAAGAGATCACTTCTGACAGTCATGGACCTGCACATATGAAATACCAAAATACCGTCTTCTCAAATTTTATGCTGTTCCTGCACAAATGCAAGATTAAAATACCGTCAGCTACTATTTCATGCGGATTGAAAATAAAGATTTATCTTGACTTTATTTAAGAAGTAAAGCAAGAAGAGGAAACCTTATAGTAATTCGGCTGTGGAAGTAAGTAGAAACAGCAGGAAGATAGAGAGGACAACGATTTTACAAGGACGCTCCCCTCTCTGGGGGAGGGCGAATTCAGGAAGCACTGGAATAAAGAACGAGCGGCAGGTGTAATGGAGACATTCTACGGGATTACGCGGGTTTAAGACGCAGGGGGAGGAAGAGCGCCGCTCCGGAAAGAGGAATCGAGGTATCAATTCAGTGCGCCGACGGCTCGATGCGGCTCAGAGCCTGCACAGGCGAGTCGCTGGCAGCAGTCCCCTGTCCCTAGGGCTAATGCCATCTCCAGCCGAAGGAGTCCACTTTTTCTTCATTTCATTTCATCTCGCCGTTTCCTGACGAACTTGCGTCAGCCACAGAAGATAGAAGTATGTTCGTAACACATTAATTATAAACTCATGCGGAAAAAATGAAATGATCTTATGGCATTGTTGGCCGAGACGCCCCATGCTGGGGAGTTCGTTCACTGTATTGCAAGTCCTCTTTAGTTGACGCCACATCGGCGACTTGAGAGTCAATGATGATGAAGGACACAGAACACCCAGTCCCCTGCCGGGAATCGAACTCGGGCCCCCTGGGTTGTAGGCGGTAACGCTTCCAGTGCGCTACAGATGAATTACTTTAACATGAAAAGAGGGCACTGTGGCATAACTGTTGAAATATAGAAAGGTTTTGACCACAAAATCACTTACTAATGGTTACGAGTTTCGAAATTTCATAGTTACACTGAAGCTGTGGAATAGAGTGTACAAGAAATTTAACGATGGCAAATATGTACACACCAACATAAGTATATATCATAGTAACCGATATTCAAAAATTTCAGTTAGTATCGTACTTACATTTAAATAAAACTTTAGGAAAAGTCTGACGAAACCGAGGACATAGACTGAATATAATATTGATCTCATCTCATACAGGCAAATTTGACTGCGCTGCTGTCGGCACTAAGAGAACCAGTGAAAAACTGACTGTGATGTCTGAGCTATCTAAAAAGTATACGAAGGCCCCTAGGTGGCGCTATAATTAATCACAGAAATTACGTCAAAGAGTAACTTTACAAACAACTGTACACTACTATGAACTACGTGTCAGAACATCATGGCCGGCCGCTGTAGCCGAGCGGTTCTAGGCCCTTCAGCCCGGAAGCGCGCTGCTGCTACGGTCTCAGGTTCGAATCCTGCCTCGGGCATGGATGTGTGTGGTGTCCTTAGGTTAGTTAGGTTTCAATAGTTCTAACTCTAGGGGACTGATGACCTCAGATGCTAAGTCACATAGTGCTTAGAGACATTTGAACCATTTTTGAACCAGAACATCATGAACAACTAGGCAAAGACACATTTACGCTGACTTGTATATTGATAACACGAAATGTGCGTCGTTAGAAATAGTGCGTCGTTATAGAAATAGTCGCTACTCAATAGCCAAAACAGAAGGAATATTTTCCACCATTAATTGGTGTGGTTCGATATAGACCTATAACCGGTACAGACAAGAAATAAAATATATGTTGGGTACGAATAAGTTTACAACGATCGTTAAATGAAATGTTACATCAGTATCACCAAATGTAGTCATACTACAGTAGTTCAAAATATAAGTGATTGTACCGACACACTGCACAAAATATTAAAACGTTCCACGAAAAGTCAGACACAAAACAGAGTAAAATGAAAATAGTAAAAAACGCTGATAATGAGCATGCAGTTAGCTCTCATAATGGTAATTTATAGTAAAATGAAATAATAATGCTACAAACAGACCGTGTAAGATAACTGTATAGGATCTCTGTATTAATTATTCTTTTAGTCGCTGGCGAAAGAAACGAAAAAGACCAGCGGTATTACTCTGTGTTCTAGTCTCGAAGCTAACACACGCTACGGCGACCATTTCACATAGTAACTGTAAATTTTTAAATAATATATGTTAGTTTATGATAATTGTGGATTTTTTTCTTTCGTATGCCTAGTGACCTTCATGCAGAGATAAAAATATCATTTCTTAGATATTCTGCACGCTAGATAAACGACATGGATGGTGGAACAGTCGCCCATTCTTGGCAGACATCTTGCATAGAAAGAATTTCATTCGAATTTCTTTGCGTTCCGTCGTCGAAAGACTTGCACTTAATTATCAAGAGAAGGAAACGTGAACATTCAAATTTGTGTTCTATTTAAAGTAAAAACTAAGAACATTACGTTCAGATCAGATATTAGCCGCTTCTCGGCAAGACGAAGAATAATATTACGTTAAGAAAAAAAAGAAGAAATATTTTCTTTCATTACAAGGTTAACTTTACTTATTTTCTCTACAGCAAGGATATCATGCAGCAATATTTTAATATGTTGACACGAGATACAATCCCAGAGATTAGGTTCACGTTTTCTTTCTTTTTGGTATAAGCGCTTCACGTGGACATCAGACAGACACGTAGACAATTCTGAAAGCGTCTCACGCAGTACTATACTAACAAGGCGGTGAGTCGCGCGCTGTTAAATAATCAAAGAATTATATTACGAAAGTATTGATTCAGGTCCCACACATTATCAAGATTCTTTCTTGTGTCCACCAAACAAGTGCTTCACTCACGCTCTCATCGGCCGTAATTATCAGTAAAGTACACTACTGGCCATTAAAATTGCTACACCAAGAAGAAATACAGATGATAATAACAATAATAATGGCGCGTGACGAGGGCCTTCCGTCGGGCAGACCGCTCGCCTGGTGCAAGTCTTTCGATTTGACGCCACTTCGGCGCCTTTCGCGTCGATGGGGATGAAATGATGATGATTACGACAACACAACACCCAGTCCCTGAGCGAAGAAAATCTCCGACCCAGCCGGGAATCGAAACCGGGCTCTTAGGATTGACAGTCTGTCGCGCTGACCACTGAGCTACCGGGGGCGGACTAGAACTGACATGTGATTACATTTTCACGCAATTTGGGTGCATAGATACAGAGAAATCAGTACCCAGAACAACCACCTCTGCCGGCCGGTGTGGCCGTGCGGTTAAAGGCGCTTCAGTCTGGAACCGCGTGACCGCTACGGTCGCAGGTTCGAATCCTGCCTCGGGCATGGATATGTGTGATGTCCTTAGGTTAGTTAGGTTTAATTAGTTCTAAGTTCTAGGCGACTGATGACCTCAGAAGTTAAGTCGCATAGTGCTCAGAGCCATTTGAACCATTTGAACAACCACCTCTGACCGTAATTGCGGCCTTGATACGCCTGGGCATTGAGTCAAACAGAGCTTGGATGGCGTGTACAGGTACAGCTGCCCATGCAGCTTCAACACAATACCACAGTTCATCAAGAGGAGAGTCTGGCGTATTGTGACGAGCCAGTTGCTAGGCCACCATTGACCAGACGTTTTCAGTTGGTGAGAGATCTGGAGAATGTGCTGGCCAGGGCAGCAGTCGAACATTTTATGTATCCAGAAAGGCCCGTACAGGACCTGGAACATGCGGCAGTGCATTATCCTGCTGAAATGTACGTTTCGCAGGGATTGAATGAAGGGTAGAGCCACGGGTCGTAACAAATCTGAAATGTAACGTCCACTGTTCCAAGTGCCGTCAATGCGAACAAGAGGTGACCGAGACGTGTAACCAATATCATCATCCCGGATGATACGCCAGTATGGCGATGACGAATACACGCTTCCAATGTGCGTTCACCGCGATGTCGCCAAACACGGATGCGACCATCATCATGCTGTAAACGGAACCTGGATTCATCCAAAAAAATGACGTTTTGCGATTCGTGCACCCAGGTTCGTCGTTGAGTACACCATCGCAGGCGCTCCTGTCTGTGAGGCACCGTCAACGGTAACCGCAGCCATGGTCTCCGAGCTGATAGTCCATGCTGCTGCAAACGTCGTCGAACTGTTCGTGGAGATGGTTGTTGTCTTGCAAACGTCCCCATCTGTCGACTCAGGATTCGAAACGTGGCTGCACGATCCGTTACAACCATGCCGATAAGATGCCTGTCATCTCGACTGCTAGTGATACGAGGCCGTTGGGATCCAGCACGGCGTTCCGTTTTACCCTCCTGAACCCACCGATTCCATATTCTGCTAACAGTCATTGGATCTCCACCAACGCGAGCAGCAATGTCGCGATACGATAAACCGCAATCGCGATAGGCTACAATCCGACCTTTATCAAAGTCGGAAACGTGATGGTACGCATTTCTCCTCCTTACATGAGGCATCACAACAACGTTACACCAGGCAACGCCGGCCAACTGCTGTTTGTGTATGAGAAAACGATTGGAAACTTTCGTAATGTCAGCACGCTGTAGGTGTCGCCACCGGCGCCAACCTTGTGTGAATGCTTTGAAAAGCTAATCATTAGCATATCACAGCATCTTCTCCCTGTCGGTTAAATTTCGCGTCTGTAACACGTCATCTTCGTGGTGAAGCAATTTTAATGGTCAGTGGTGTATACTTACGGCGGTGTCCGGACCTTGTCGGCAGCGGCACATGATGACATACAACAGAGTCATTTAGATGAGCCTAGATTCGTGGCAATAACGTGAAACAAGATTTTTTAATTTTTTGAAAATACTTAATGGTATAGTCATAGATCGTAAAAACAGTCCGACTGACATGTAGTTCACCGTAATGTATAGTTGTCCGAAAAGTTACTCTTTGACTTCATATCTATGACTGGTGCTAGTGCCAGCTACCGGCCTTTGTTTAATCCTTAGATAGCTCAGTCGCCCCAGTCAGTATGGCAATGCTTCTTTTCGAGTAGACAAAAAAATGTTCAAATGTGTGTCAAATCTTATGGGACTTAACTGCTTAGGTCATCAGTCCCTAAGCTTACACACTACTTAACCTAAATTATCCTAAGGACAAACACACACACCCATGCCCGAGGGAGGGCTCGAACCTCCGCCGGGATCAGCCTCACAGTCCACGACTGCAGCGCCTTTGGCCGCTCGGCTAATCCCGCGCGGCACTCGGGTAGACAACGGCACTGTCAAATATGCCTACATGAGATGAGATCAGTATCGTATTCAGTCTACGTCCTCACTTTCGTCAGACTTTAACTAAAGTTTGATTTAACGTAGTACGATATTAATTGGAATTTTTGTAAATGGACTACAAAGATGTATACTTATGTTGTTACGTACATATTTGATATCGTAATTCCGCATCCTCAGTCTGACGATGAAATTTTGAAGAACTTGACGATCAATACCGTTCGATATTTTGAAGTTGTGCCAAAGCTGAGTGGTCGCTTGATTCTACCACGGATGTATTTGTCTATCAAATAATGAAGGTTGTTTTGGCCGTTGGATGAGATTGGTGAGGTTGATATCTAGACAAACCATAGACTTCAGAATGCTGAATGCCTTTTAACCATTTGAAGAGATAACCTGTTTCGAGAATGAACGTTTCTCTCCGCAGAATTTTTCACTATGCACCGTAGTGTGCACTACTTTGCAATTTCCTGAAATATCAACACTGTGTGACTATTTCACGCGTAATTCTTGTGTAGGGCCATGCTAACCCAGTCAATATTAATTAGAATCACTATAGATATACTGATACGCGCTCAATGGAGAGAAGTCTTCCGAAGTAAGTGTGATTTCAGGTGTGCCACAGGGGAGTGTCATGGGACCGTTGCTGTTCACAATATACATAAATGACCTGGTGGATGACATGGGAAGTTCACTGAGGCTTTTTGCAGATGATGCTGTGGTGTATCGAGAGGTTGTAACAATGGAAAATTGTACTGAAATGCAGGAGGATCTGCAGCGAATTGACGCATGGTGCAGGGAATGGCAATTGAATCTCAATGTAGACAAGTGTAATATGCTGCGAATACATAGAAAGATAGATCCCTTATCATTTGGCTACAAAATAGCAGGTCAGCAACTGGAAGCAGTTAATTCCATAAATTATCTGGGAGTACGCATTAGGAGTGATTTAAAATGGAATGATCATATAAAGTTGATCGTCGGTAAAGCAGATGCCAGACTGAGATTCATTGGAAGAATCCTAAGGAAATGCAATCCGAACACAAAGGAAGTAGGTTACAGTACGCTTGTTCGCCCACTGCTTGAATACTGCTCAGCAGTGTGGGATCCGTACCAGATAGGGTTGATAGAAGAGATAGAGAAGATACAACGGAGAGTAGCGCGCTTCGTTACAGGATCATTTAGTAATCGCGAAAGCGTTACAGAAATGATAGATAAACTCCAGTGGAAGACTCTACGTGAGAGACGCTCAGTAGCTCGGTACGGGCTTTTGTTAAAGTTTCGAGAACATACGTTCACCGAAGAGTCCAGCAGTATATTGCTCCCTGCTACGTATATCTCGCGAAGAGACCATGCGGATAAAATCAGAGAGATTAGAGCCCACACAGAAGCATACAGACAATCCTTCTTTCCACGAACAATACGAGACTGGAATAGTAGGGAGAACCGATAGAGGTACTCAGGGTACCCTCCGCCACACACCGTCAGGTGGCTTGCGGAGTATGGATGTAGATGTAGATGTTAGTGTGTCGCGACTGATTTCGACGCATGGAACATCATCAAGGTACCTGCAGTGGAACAAAACAAAAACTGCGCTAAAAGCTGTAGAAACTTACACTCATAAATCATGTGCAACTCTCTTTGCCAGTAGTCTTCATAAAATCTTCTTGTTCTGCTCTTTTGTGTCTACGCACTTTTTGCAAATTTTTTGAACTACTCTGTAGTGCCTTTTACACTTGAATGTAATTTCGTCTTTATTGGTAAGGATTGTGACATTCCGCAAACGATGAAACCCACTCAAGACAGGTCAGCCATTATACTGTACAAACCAGACCACGCTATTATTGCTCTCGGCCTCCCGCGACCGTCATCGGAAACGCGCGGTTACGTCCGAGTAAAATGGTATATTCGATACTGAGGGAAACGCATCACATTGCGAATTATTCCAAGACAATGTGAGACCTGAGTTTCTGTCGGCGTATACAATGTTCAAATAGCTTACGGGAACGCAGCCTGGTGACGTAGTCGACAACGGCCGATATTTCGACTGGAGCACACCCTGCCATTTTCAGGATAGCACCGTTCTGCCTTGGCGTTAGCAGGGTGTGCTGCTGTCGAAATATTAACTGTTGTTGGCGACGTCACCCGGCTGCGTTCCCATAAGTTATTTGAAGGTATCAAGACAGATGCGCTTTATAATGTCAAGGTGACCAGCGTGTCCTCGTGAAATACCTTTATCACACCTCACAATAAGCCCACCAAAATGCCCTCACTCCCAGGTACAATAACATTGTGGTCGTTTAATACAGAGCATGCCTTGAGACTTCCAGTCGCTGCCCACCGTCCTTCTGATTGGGGGTCGACGGAGTGTTAATACTCGTAGAGGTAGGGGTGTAAATGTGGAAACGTCTAGTATCTGGCCTGCACTCTAGTGGGGCAGCCAGAAATTGTTGCTATAGTTCCTATTTGTCGCGGTAGATGGTTATCAGTCAGTTGAGCAACACACGGCGTGACAGTGACGCAGTTTAGGTTCGCGCATTTTCTTAACATTTTTTGAGGTAAGTTGTGGTATTATATTTATCTACATACTGTGTAGTTATCTTTATTTACGTCTGATAGCTTATAAAGGGAGGTGCATAGAAAGTGTCAACCTTAAATGGATAGTTGCTTAATGTAATCTACCGAAATTTAAAATGGCCATTGTGTAGGTATTGTGGAAGCATACATATGATGGCATTGTGGAAACGTTCCCACAATACCAACATCAAATACATTATTTCTAATACGTTTTGCGTCTGTTTCTATATGCCACTAAAGCTAACTGATAGGAAACCAAGAGCTATTGCGAAGAAGTGGGATGCTGAAAGCATGATTAAGGCTATAATAGTCTTAAGGCAGGGGCGGGCAAACGTTGCACGCGGTTCATGAGCGCACAGCGCTGCACGTGTGCTGCTCGCTTGCAATCGTCGACTGGCGCAGTGGCGACAGCCGGCAGGTTGCGGCAGTGTAGTACCAGGCTAAGCTGCGGACGTTGACGCGTAGAGAGCACTACATAGTCAACGTTGTATTTCAAGAACCGGAAAATGGAGAGTGAAACAAGGAAACGGAGAAGTGGAGATTTGCTATCTTTTAAAAAGTAATGGGAGAATCATTTTTCTTTGTGCAAAAATGTGAAAATTCAAAATGTTTAATATGTGGCATTATTCTCGCTGGTCAGCGGAAGTTTAGTATTGAAGGCCATTATAACAAATTTCACAAGGACGAGTACAATTTATTGTCGGATTCTGAGCGGATGGGGAATTGACTGAGCTTAAGAAAAGCGATCTGACGATACTAGATGAATCTGTCGTAGTTGCTGTGGTCACGAGAGATCTGCGACTTCCTTTCGTCATGTCTCTCTTGTAACTGATTTAACATTTTATGGAGCACCGTTTTCAATTTTTCAGGACGACAACAATAATAGCCCAGCGGTACGAGCTTAATACAGCGAGAACTGGAAAACCATTTGCTGAATTAGTAAGTGTCGGTTAAGAGCAAACATCAGTGATGAAAATTTAAGTAACTGCTTGCGTTTGTCTGTATGTAGAAATTTTGTTCCACTCCACCTGTTATAAATAAAACGTATCATAGGTAATAGGTACTCTTTCAAAACACGATATCTTTCAAGCACTACTACTACTAATCTTATTCCTACATTCAATAAAGCAAGCAAGGAAACAAAACGCATTGCAGAGGAAGGAGCGGACAGTGGGTATGGTGGGGAGGGGAGATAAGCGGGTGGCCAGCTTGCCCCTGTGTGCACGCAGAACACCTACTAACTGCACGCGTGCAAGTGCACCGCACACGTGCAGGATTCCTGCCCACCCCTGCCTTAAGGGAAAAGCAGATGGGTTTAACAAGAGCAGTAAAAGCTTTCAGTGTACCTCAGACGACACTTCAAAGCTTTGTGCATAGTGATATGTCACCTGAAGAATGTGTTTCTTTGAGACTTGGACAGAAGCCTGTACTACCTGATGCTATTCAGAAACAGTTGGTACAGTATATCATTGAAATAGATAATCGCTCCAGTGGCCTTATCAGATTAGACGTCAAGAGACTGGCGTATCAACTAGCGGAAAGAAATAATATTAATCATCCTTTTACTTCAAATGCTGCAGGTAGAGCTTGGTTTGACCTTTTTCTTAGACGACACAGAAATAAACTCACAATCCACAAACCAATCCAGAGCACAATACCACATGCAATTGGACTGAAAGGTAAACGTCAAGCAGGTGCTCTCACATCAGCAGAGCGAGAATTCCTGGTGACTGTCATATGCTGTATGAGTGCTGGCGACCTTTCATACCACCAATGATTACCTTCCCCAGAAAGAGCTGGACTGATACTCTACTGAAAGGAGCACCACCTGGAACAATTGGTAAATGCAGTCCTTCAGGCTGGATTCAAACTGAGCTCTTCTCCGAGTGGTTTAACCACTTCATTTATAAGGCACATCCCTCAAAAGAATCTCCTGTGTTGTTAATCCTTTATGGGCATAACAGTCATGCCAGAAACCTTCAAGTTATAGAACGTGCAAGGGAGAACCATGTTACAATCGTGAGCATCCCGCCTCACAACTTCATAAAACTCAGCGACTTGATAAGACCTTTATGGGCACTCTAAAAACCTATTACGCTGAGTATGATCGCCAATAGTTGCGGTACAGCAGCCGGCCCTTAGGACAATATGACATATCTAAGTGGTTTGGTAACGTTTACCTAAAGTGCCAGCCTGGCTCTATTTCTGCAAAAGGATTTTTGGAGACTGGAATTTTCCTGCGTGACAGGACTGTTTTTGCAGAAATCGACTTTATAGCTGCCACATCGGCTTTGGATGAGGCCAGAAGTCTGAGAGGAACTTGTGAGAATCCAGCATCTCCAGGTGGAAGTAGTGACCTCAGACAAGAAGACACTCAGAACGTATTCAGACCTGTGACAACTGACAGCCCAAGTGAAGATGGCCAAAGAGAAATCAGAAGGTCAACATCGCTGTCAAATACCTCATCAAATATGTGTGTGTCTCCACAAGTTATCATGCCAATCCCTCCTCTAAAAAGGAAGGTTTTCAACAGAGGTCGTAAGCCAGATTCATCAGCAGTTTGACATCTTCGCCTTATAAAACACGCCTTGAAAACTCCTTACTAAAGGGCAAACAGAAGCTTCCTAAGGCACCTGCCTAAAGCAAGAAAAAACGTGATGCTCCTCCTACAAAAGCGTGCATAAAACTGCTTAAGTTACCTGAGGACTCAGGTGAAGAGCCCAATGCACCAACTGTCTCTTCAGGCGAGTCAGATTTGTATCTCCCAGTTTGGGAACAAAAACCTGCTGAAGAAGATGCCATTTGTATTTTTTGTGGAGCTGAATTTTCCAAAAAAGTTCTGAGACAATTGAGGATTGAGTGTGTAGTGTGTGAGGAGTGGAGTCATTCTTTGTGTGTCGGAAGTGAAGGAGATATTTACATATGCGATTTTTGCAAGTGAACTTCGCTTATGAAGCATTTTTCTACTACTGTCAGTTACAATTATTTCAATACGTCCGTTATATTACCAGTAATTCATTTCTCTGCGATACGCTTCACCTCAGAAGTGCTCCTCCGACAAGATATACACGAGAACTTCAGCAAAGTTTGGAAAGCTGAAGAGATAGACTGACATATTCGATGTTTTTGAGTGCGTTTCATGCATGAGTAGTTCAGCCACTCACTGGGGAGAAGTATTGGTGGGTGAAAATTTGTAAAGATGTGAATCTTGACTGGAAAGCTTGGCCGATAAACCAAGGCTCCGGGTTTGAGTCCCGGTCTGGCACATCGTTCTAACCTGCTTGGACCTTTCAAAACCGTTATCGATTTTTACCCTAGCATCAGTCAGTTAACAATTATGCCTTCTCACTGTCTTGTACATTCTGATTCGGGGAGTAAAGCCGAAACTATTCAAATAAAACAAAACGTGACCAGTACTATGAACACTATGATTTCATTACTTTAATACTGGATTAAAGTGTCTATAGTGTTAAGTGGTTGGAGTGAAACAGTGCACGGAAGGACTGCAGAAGATTTATTGACGATAACTTAGTCATTGTGTTCTATGTTTAGTTTGCTGTTGGCAGGGTGTTAGTACAAGTCCAATTGCCATACTGTGTTGGGTCAATATCATTATGATACTACTTTAAATACTTTATATAGCAGTATCTGTTATGCTTCTTTGGACTTTATAGCAACTTCGGCTTCTGTCAGTTATCGAGAAAGCAGAGACAACCAATGAATCCTTAGTACTAGTGCGATGTAGTCCCGAAAAACAGCGTGCTTGTTAAGTTGGACTGGGTCTCCGGTTTTCTCAACACTATTTCTCAGTCTCTTCAACATCTTATGGTTCATATAGCTGTTTTCATAAATGCAATAATTCAAAATTTACAGAGTCGCTTAGAAAGAGGGAAGGTGCAAAGTATTACAGGTTCAAATGGCTCTGAGCACTATGGGACTTAACATCTGAGGTCATCAGTCCCCTAGAACTTAGAACTACTTAAACCTGACTAACTTAAGGACATCACACACATCCATGCCCGAGGCAGGATTGGAACCTCCGACCGTAGGGGTCGAGCGGTTCCAGATTAAAGCGCCTAGAGCCGCTCGGCCACTCTGGCCAGCCCAAGTATTACAGTCACTGATGTGTAAACTTTTCTTGAAGGCTTGAGAGAAAATACTTCGTACTGTGCACTGTGTTTCGTCCGGTTTAGATTGTTATTTATGAATCGAAGACTGTTCATGACTACAAACGGAAGGAAACCGGTGTGATAAAATCCATTACACCAAACTGCAGCTTTCTGCAGGCTGTAAGTAGTTCTTACATCCATCATTTTAAAAATCTGATAATGAATAAGCGGAAACATAGATGTCAAATCGTTAACTGAATTGTATAAATAATTGAAGACAAATTTATTACATACTAGATTATTGCATGTTGAGCGGTTTTGTTACATTATTCTTTTGTATATTGAAGGTCGTTTAACTGCATGATGCAGTTTCCATGTAAATCAATAAATAAGAACAAATACACTATTTCATTCACAAATATCTTGTACGCCCTTGGTAATCACATTTAACTGGTATCGATTTTGTTGAGTAATCACAAAAAAGTTCTAGAAAAGTATTGGGTGATCCAGATTCATAATGTCAAATTTCAATGAAAGATCGTGTTTTCCAGTTCCGCAGTGTCAAATTCATTAAAATAGTGACAGCGGCAGTAAATTACTTTGAATGCCGTGCAGCCATATTGGATAATACATGGTACTGCCGTATCCTTCACGCAAATAATAATTAATTTATTTGTTATATTTTATTTATTCTCAGAACAATTGTAGCAAAAAGAGATACTTAAAGTGGAACGTGAACAGTGGATCTGAAGCACGTCACACATACAATTTCTCAGTGTTGTTACATATTTTTTTAAGTTATTTATGCAGAAAAATACATGTGGTGCAACCATATGCACTAATAGTCTAGGAAACCTTATATTACAGCGATTGCACATTTAAAAGTGGCCATTTGATGTTGGTTTGGCGATCACGTCATCAGGTCTTCACATCAGCTTCACTTCTGCGACCTACAGACAGGGACGAAACCTCTTCTTTACTCCAATCCTTCATTTGAGCAGATCCCGTTGCATACCACCCTATAACATAAAAAGAGGCAGAAGGAAATGAAAATTTCATTGAAGTTTTAGAGCGAGTTCTTTGTTCTAGCCTCCTGCATAATCACGAACAAACTAACTCAACACATTTATGACGCTCGAGCCCAAAAGACAAATTGTTACTGTCGGAGGGAGAGGGAAATTTTTTCTGAGACTCGAAGACAAAATTCTGATTCCATATTTAGGGCACGTTTAAATACTAGTAAAACCTCTGTAGGAGCACACATGACTGAAAAACTATTCAACAAAGTAATTACACTTTTCTAATTCTTCTACTATAGCTTACGACAATCGTGCCAAATAAAAGTATTTCGTACCGCATTACAATAATGCACCCCCCCCCCCCAATATAGATATATTACTTTCTTAGACACGAAAAAGTAAAAAAATTCAATGATGTAAGTTTTATTGTGACACAGCGAAGATTTGTTTAAAACGCACTCTGAGATGTTAAAAGGCATAAGAAACGAGCTTGAGGTACGCCAGTGGAACGATCCACCAACTGAGGAGTAACCCACCATTTGGGGAATTTTAAAACTCCTCAGTGTGAGTTAGTGTGTTGTCAGCATTGTTGCCATGTTAATCATTTTCCCACCACCTCCCACTATGACATCATCGATCATATCCCACAAGCTTTTCAGGTTTCCCCTTTCCCCCACTCACATCATAGACCAATAGCCCTATGTATAAAATGGCGGAAAACTACAAAAATCTGAGGACGCAAACAGCACAATTGTTCTAAGTACGAAACCCAATATGGCGAAGTTGAGCACAACGTCAGTGACGTCAAAATCCAGTATGCTTACCGGGAATATGAGAACAGACAGCTTGGTGGTCATTTTTCTGTTTTTTCCCCATCCCAATAACTTCACAGTACAACCCATGTATACTGATGCAGTATGCATGGCTGTCAGATTTCACATGTTCCATATGTAGAATCAAAGATGACCAACGAGTTTCCCTTAAGTCACAGATCAACTAAGTTTAAAATGATGGCAAATTCAATAATCAATGGCTTTTCCTAATCCTATGACGTCACAGTTCAGAATCCAAATGCCCTAAGTTGGAAACTGCCCAATCTGTATATTTGGAATGTTTGCCGGCCGAGGTGGCCGAGCGGTTCTAGGCGCAACAGTCTGGAACCGCGCGACCTCTACGGTCGCAGGTTCGAATCCTGCCTCGCGCATGGATGTGTGTGCTGTCCTTAGGTTAGTTAGGTTTAAGTAGTTGTAAGTTCTAGGGGACTGATGACCCCAGCAGTTAAGTCCCATAGTGCTCAGAACCATTTTTTTGAATGTTTATGTCTTTATTTAAACACTTATCATGCAGAGAGGGTCTGTTCCAAGCCAGGCGATACGCATAAACCCACCCAAGATAGATCACTGGGCGATGACGGGACTTGCTAGAAGTACCACAGAGTTATTACTTATGTGAATGTATATGCCCTGACGTGTTTTAGACATTCTCTTGTGAAACTTTCTTCAGAACACTGTAGGTAGACTTCGGCCGCGAATTAAATAAAGTATACTTAATTGATTGTTCGACACAGTATCTACATATATACTCCAGAACACAATCTAAGGCGCTTACAGTGATATAACGGCTGGTTAGTGTTCCTGCAATGAAACTTCTCGGAAATAAAAACAAGAAATAAGTATTGCGACAGCCCAAACAATAGTTTCCTAGCTATACTTACATTGTGTGGGGCGGCGGGTGGACAATAATCTGGAATTCATACAAATATTTGTCGCCGTCATTTACAAGAGCCTGAAAACTATTTTTGCGGTCAGCCAGAAAGCGATGGAGAACATACTGACCATAATTTCGAGTCTGCAAGCTCACTAAATGTTCCTACTGGCTATTTAATCATCGGGATTGGGAACTATGACTATAAATAAAAGTTTTGAGTTCTAGCTGATTAATATATTCAGTAAACGTTCACATGCACAAACACAGTAATATTCCTGATAATAATAATAATAGTAATAATAATAATAATAATAATAATAATAATAATAGTGTCCCTATCATAAACAGCACTATGAGCAGTACAGAGGCGACCTCTACGGTAAGTTTCAATTAAAATGGTCTTTCGCCCTGACTTCTGATCATCAAAGTTAACTGCTAGCCACAAAAGTGGAAAATATTCTTACCACTTGCCACGTGGTTTCGTCAACACTACGGACGGCACACGAACAGTTACTTCCGTGAAATGTAAGCGCGATCCAGGGCGGTGTACAGTCCTGGCGAGTTCACTTCCTACTTGTGCCGAAAACATGCGTTTCGTTGGTGCCTAGCTGTGACGCCGTCCGAGACACAGCGTAAGCCGGCGCTGAGTGACGCGACAGGTTGGCAGCTTGGTGCGAAGCGTGTGTTCTGCTGCCTCCCTGGCCGTGTTTATATATGGACGCAGCGGACAGCCGAACAGAACATCTGGTGTCAACAGCTTCATGCCCAGGTAGCAGCACCTAAATGGCGACTTTCTCGGACACGTATTATTTAATTACTCTGTTGTGTGTCAATTTACAATTTTCGTAATTTTTAATAATTAAAGTTAAGTTGGCTTTAGCTACCGTAAAAATTTCAGCTCGACTGCATTTCAACTTTACCGACTATAATTATTATAACGGAACCAACAGTAGAACACGACCTCTGAACCACTTCTTTAATAGTCCTTGTATTGATTGTTATTTACATTACAACTTGGTATAACTTTATTATTTAATGGATGGAATCAAGTACTGTAACTAGAAATTTCTATCAATACTACAACTGATACGTAATCTATTACGAACTATGACGTTTTTATTCCAAATTTTAGGTTTTAGTAAATTACTTGAAAACTAATAGAGGTAGCTTAATGAGGTCACATCGTTAATGTTTTATATCAAACGGAGACTACATACGAATTTTCATCTTTCTGAGTGTAACATTTGGCGCCTTCAAGTTTTTTCTGAAAGAGCCGATATTGACCAAAATATTGCACCGATCAAGTTGAGACTTATAACTTTTGATTGTGACGTACTTTAGCTCATTCTGAAAAATTTTTGGCTTTCTAGCCTTATTATTTAGCGCCACTTTGTTTCTCAAAACAATGTTTCTAGTGAAACACATTCATCTGATCATTTTGAGATTTAAAAATTTTAATATTAATATACTGAAGCATAGACTGACGAAGTTTGGAGAAGTTATCTCAATTTTTAATTTAATCCTTAGATTATGGCTAATACTTTGTACGCTACGCACGGCCGTGTTATGATAGTAGCAGCGAACTGGGGTAAGTCTCCTCCTATCTTTCAAGTGATACAGCGCTTGTTTCGCCGCAACGGGACATTTGCTGCCTCAACATACACAGCCAATAAATGTAGCATAGTATTAACATCTCTTAGCAAAATATTTCCTATGAATAGCTAGTATAAGATCAGACTTTGTACAATACTCAAGTGACTTTGCAGGCAGGTAAGGACTCCAAATTGCGCTTGAACAACATGATCATAGGTGTACTTGCAGAGTATCGTCACAGTCCGTGCGGCTCCCCCCGTCGGAGGTTCGAGTCCTCCCTCGGGTATTGGTATTTGTGTTGTCCATAGTGTAACTTACTTTAAGTTAGATTAAGTAGTGTGTAGGCTTAGGGAGCGATGACCTCTGGAGTTTGGTCCCATAACACCTTACCACAAATTTCGAAATTTCCAGACTATAAATACTGGTATTATCAATACATACTCAATAACGTGTTGGTATACTCTCTACATCCAATAAATCGTCGATTCCATGTGACACAAGCCACCGATAGTATTCTTGAGTAAGGTGACATCAAACGTTTAAGAGAAAAAGAGCGTAAAGTTACAGAAGGTAGCGTCCAAGGTAGCAAATTGGTTCATATGGCTCTGAGCACTATGTGATTTAACTTCTGAGGTCATCAGTCGCCTAGAACTTAGAACTAATTAAACCTAACTAACCTAAGGACATCACACACATCCATGCCCGAGGCAGGATTCGAACCTGCGACCGTAGCGGTTGCTCGGCTCCAGACTGTAGCGCCTAGAACCGCTCGGTCACCAAGATAGCAGTTTCTGTATATACCATCATCTAAATATAATGCAGCGTGATTTCTAGAGATTCTTTGACGAAAGGAAGATATCGAAGCAATCTAGAGGCGTGCGGGCGTCCTTGTCGCAAAACGTTTTTGAGGTAGTTTAAAGAACATACATTTGCACAGACTGAAGATCGATTTACAGCCACGAACGCACGCATCACGTAAAGACCTCGAAGGTAAGAGAAATCAGGACTCGTGTGGGAGGATACACTCCTTTCCGTTTATTAAAGTATCGTTATTTCGTGGTCTGATATGTTTTACGCAAAGTCACATTACACATCAGTGTGAGACACAGACTGTACCAAGAGGAGTGACAGCGGGGTGTCTTTAGCTGAGTAAGGCTGTGAAAGATCATAATATTAAGAGTCTGCTACTGCAATTTAAGTTGCATATAGGACTATGGCTTACGATCGTTGGTAGCTTAAATATTCTAGAAAAGTAAAGTTACAGTAGTTTCTTCCATGCTTCCAGAGGAGTCTGACATCATATGTCTACACAATTCTCTTAAATTGCAGATAAAGACCTTAGTCCAACAACGTCCCAGATACATTCAGATCAGATAAAGTGAGTCCCTGAGACGTAAACTGAATGCTCCCCTAGTAATACAACACGATGTGGCCGTCTATCACAGTCAATTACAAAGGTGCATGTGTGGGAAAACGCACTATAAAAATTCATACAATCATTTCATCAATGTAGCCCAATTAGAAAACTACTAGTATTTGGTGTACTAGTAATTCATTCCATAGATCCAAAGAGTAGGTTCCATGGCGAATTCGGTAATGCTCATGCATTAAATTTATGCCGCAGGTTCACAATAGATTCGGAACTAGCTTACGACTTATCTTAGAAGAAAGATTAAGAAAAGGCAAACCTACGTTTCTAGCATTTGTAGACTTACAGAAAGCTTTTGACAACGTTAACTGGAATACTCTCTTTCAAATTCTAAAGGTGGCAGGGGTAAAATACAGGGAGCGAAAGGCTATTTACAATTTGTACAGAAACCAGATGGCAGTTATAAGAGTCGAGAGGCATGAAAGGGAAGCAGTGGTTGGGAAAGGAGTGAGACAGGGTTGTAGCCTCTTCCCGATATTATTCAATCTGTATATTGAGCAAGCAGTAAAGGAAACAAAAAAGAATTCGGAGTAGGTATTAAAATTCATGGAGAAGAAGTAAAAACTTTGAGGTTCGCCGATGACATTGTAATTCTGTCAGAGACAGCAAAGGACTTGGAAGAGCAGTTGAACGGAATGGACAGTGTCTTGAAAGGAGGATATAAGATGAACATCAACAAAAGCAAAACGAGGATAGTGGAATGTAGTCAAATTAAATCGGGTGATGCTGAGGGGATTAGATTAGGAAATGAGACAAAGTAGTAAAGGAGTTTTGCTATTTAGGGAGTAAAATAACCGATGATGGTCGAAGTAGAGAGGATATAAAATGTAGACTGGCAATGGCAAGGAAATCGTTTCTGAAGAAGAGAAATTTGTTAACATCGAGTATAGATTTAAGTGTCAGGAAGTCATTTCTGAAAGTGTTTGTATGGAGTGTAGCCATGTATGGAAGTGAAACATGGACGATAACCAGTTTGGACAAGAAGAGAATAGAAGCTTTTGAAATGTGGTGCTACAGAAGAATGCTGAAGATAAGGTGGGTAGATCACGTAACTAATGAGGAGGTATTGAATAGGATTGGGGAGAAGAGAAGTTTGTGGCACAACTTAACTAGAAGTGATCGGTTGGTAGGACATGTTTTGAGGCATCAAGGGATCACAAATTTAGCATTGGAGGGCAGCGTGGAGGATAAAAATCGTAGAGGGAGACCAAGAGATGAATACACTAAGCAGATTCAGAAGGATGTAGGTTGCAGTAGGTACTGAGAGATGAAGAAGCTTGCACAGGATAGAGTAGCATGGAGAGCTGCATCAAACCAGTCTCAGGACTGAAGACCACAACAACAACAACAACTGTAGCAGTAGAAGTGGTGGTATTATAGATTAATACCGTAAATTTTAATAGATGCTCAAATAACTGTACTGCATTCAACATGCATTTTTTTTATAAATGACAATATTATTCTTTCGCCAACACTGATTTTCGCAGTAGTTAGGTCATAGTGAGATGGAAATCTGACATCAATGTAGATAATTCGAAATAAGAGTAGCAAGTCTATCCCGAAATACTGGGAGATTTCTAGAGTCATACCAGTTTTTAAAAAAGGCGACAAAAGCGCATGCAGTAGCTATAGAGGGATAAGTTTGTTAGACCCACATACAAGATATATGCTAAGATTTTAAACACAAGACTTAGAAACATAAAGGAAGTAGTTCTGCATGAGGAACAAATGGGTATTAGGAAAGGACGCTGCACGATGGATGCAGCTTCTATTTTACAACAAATAATACAAAAAAAGCAGAGAATACAATAAAGAAACACACATTGAGTAGATTGATTTTTAGAAAAGCTTTTGACTGTCAATTGACAGAAACTTTATATGTAAGGCAATGAAGAATCGCGGATACCCGAAGCATCTAATAAATGCTATAGAAAGGTTTACATTAGAACACGATTATCACTCTAGATCTCAGAGGAAAAATGACTAATGAGGTACCAACTAACAAGGGAGTACAAGGCCGCTGTCTTCCCCAACTTTGTTTAACATTTCTGCATACATGGAAAACAGAATTTCAAAAAGGGGTATACCTAGACAGGAGAACCCTTTTAAATAACTTACTATATGCTGACGATGTAGTGATCATAGCAGATGAAGGAGAGAACCTTCAGAAAGGAATTTACTTACTGAAAGACGGAAAATCTATGGCAATGGCCTTCATGCGGAATAAACACATTAGGGACAAAATAATGGTAGAACAAAACATTTTAAAACAAGTA
Organism: Schistocerca serialis cubense; assembly: GCF_023864345.2. NCBI lineage: Eukaryota > Metazoa > Arthropoda > Insecta > Orthoptera > Acrididae > Schistocerca > Schistocerca serialis. Next base: position 1,083,745,816 of record NC_064639.1, read on the forward strand.
AACCTCGTCAGTTACCGAGACGTAAGGTAACGTATGGCTACCACAGATTTATAAAAATTAAACTTACTAAATTTAGTCAGATATGTGGAGCAATTAACCGAAACCTTAAAAACAAAACTAGGAGAGATGCTCAAATTAAATTCTACGAAACAATTGCAGTCCCCACACTGTGCGATGGAAGTGAGACCTGGATGGTTAGTAAAAAGCAAGAAAGCCGTATTCTGGCACAATAAATGTAATTCCTGAGACGACTTCAAGTTTGCGCAATAGAAGACAGACCAATGAATCAAGGTATCAGAGAAGAACTAAAATTATTTAGTCTAAATGATGAAATTCTGGCGTACATAAGAAAATGGAACGAACACCTAGAAAGACTAGAGAGTGGCTGACTCCTTTTAAAAGCTAGAAATTTAAGTGCCAAGGAAAAAGAGACAGAGGAAGACCCCGAAAACGACTGGTACCGTAACAAGCAATTCGGTTTAATACCTGAAGAGAAGAAGAATAAGAGGAAGGTAATACGAGAAACTCCCACCGCTCTTGCTATAAAGAAAAAGAGATGCAGTGCTCAGGCTACCACTGCTTTTTATATGTGATTTTCATGAATTAATGGCCTTAGGTGTTCTAAATGGAGACCATCGAGAAATATGAAGGTATGGGCGATATGTGAAAGATCTTTTGTGGTCGTAATTGACCGGTGGAGTAGTGGAAAGTCTGTCTGCTTGCAAGGTGTTTTCATCTGACAAGTTTTGAAATTTCTGAAAGATTTTGAAATTATTTCTGCCAAATGTCAGTAGGGTTCCTTCAGCAAGGGCGCTTGTCGCGGAAGTCTTTTGCCAATCACTGTAGAGAGTGTCAGGAGATGAATCGTGAATATGGAAATGGGGAAGTTCTGCAAGACCGCAAGTTTTTGAGACACTGAAATGTGTTACACTGCGAAAAAATAGTGATCGTATGGCATTTACTGGCTGGGATATCCCCTTTGGGGTTCGGCCCCCGTATTGTAAGTCTTTTTAGTTGACTCCCCCTCGGCGACTTGCGTGTCAATGGTGATGAAAATGAGGACGGAGGACACACAGCACCCTGCGAGAATCGAACCAGGGACCCCTTGCGTGGTAGGCAGTAACGCTACCGCTGCGCTACGGAAGTAGAGTTACACTTTAAAATATTTCTGACAATTGTGGAACTTACAGTTATTCAAGGTCATAGGTAGTTTAATTTTATGAAAGCTACTCTGAAATGTTTCCTGCAAAGTTCAGATTTTGTTTCTATATTACGTGAACTGGGAATACGGGAGGAAACTGAATAGTTTACACGTTGATCAAACACCATTTAAACTACATCCAACTTGCTTTGAATGATTGTGTTGACGAATTAACAAATGCCATTGATTCATGGTGATGACTTGTACTGAATCCACCCTGAAGACTACGTGAGAATTCATGTCATTTATCTTCATGTTACAGAAAACTGTAGCGAGTTGTCCTACATTACAGCACAACTGTAATAACATGTTGCAGCATAATTGCAACAAACTAGCCCATGTTACACTGAAATTGTAATAAAATACCATGTTCCAGCGAAACTGCAACAAATTATCCTATATTCTAATATTCTAAAATTTCAACAAATTGTGTCAAAATTGCCCAACGTTACAGCAAAACATTGTAGCAAAATTCGTCTGTTACTGTAAAATTACAACGAAAATGTGTCAGCGGAACTCTAATCTAATGCACCATGTTACAGAAAAATTATAAGAAGATACCCCACTTCACATCTAAATTGTAAAATACCTCTTGGGTGTAACACAGTCTTACCCTACTGGGGTTTTCCCTAATGTCAGTTGCGAGATCTACTATATTTATAACTCGCAATCATTCCATAGTTGGAGCAGTCAGCATGTTTGCCACAGTTAATTTGTCCTATTGGGTTTCCCGTGGCACTGCAGAGAAAGTAGGTCACTTGTGTTAAGTTCAAAATCAAAAATGGGCACTTGCGAAATCAAAGCTGACTATTAAGTAGAAAATCCACATGACTGACCTTAGCACAGCCTGGATGTTGGGCAGTGTAAGATTGTGATTCAGATGGAGGACATTTATTCTAATGTCACAAGCCACTTGTGCTATGTATAGAATTGAAGATATCCAAGATGGTGGATCTCAGCACAGTCAAATGTAACAATCCCATATTGTGATCCATGATGTCACTGTTGAATTCAGAATCTAAGTGGCCAATCCAAGATGAAGGACCTAGGGTATGGGCACAGCCCCTGAAGCTGCTAGCCCATATTAGTTGTTACAATTTCTTTGTGCTGCAGCGATCTGCCCTCACCAGTCCACCAGAGTGTCCACTCAACCGGTGATTGACCCTCATGCTCTGTGCACTAAAGCGAAAATTTGATCATCACGAACTGTCACTGGAGATCCAGCACATGCAGACAGGAAAAACTAGTAGTAGGCCAATTTCGATTCTGAGCAACTTTTTTGTGTGGGTTGCATACATTCTGTGGAAAGCATGCATACAGAGGCCAACCTATTGTTATACTATCTGATTTCTGATGAAATGGAGATTTATGACCCCCTGAGGATAATGCATCCTTCAGAGAAACTCCAAACCTCCTCCTGCATCAACCTTCTAGAAAATCCCCGACACTCCCACCTTGTCGATACAAGCAAGCTTTTGATGTCAAATCAATTGGCTAATTAATTAAATTGATCAATTAATGACCCTCTCCCTGTCTGGGAAATCACTCAGCCCTCTCCCACTCCCCCAACTTCCCTCTCATAATACAGAAAACATTTGTGGGAGAAAGTCTGGCCAGCCGGAGTGGCCGAGCTGTTCCAGCCGCTACAGTCTTGAACCGCGCGACCGCTACGGTCGCAGATTCGAATCCTGCCTCGGGCATGGATGTGTGTGACGTCCTTGGGTTGGTTAGGTTTCAGTAGTTCTGAGATCTGGGGGATTGATGACCTCAGAAGTTAAGTTCCATAGTGCTCAGAGCGATTTGAACCATTTGAGAAAGTCGGAGCCGAGCTGCTGGAGAGTCTGTGCTGAGCTACTAGACTGGAAGGTGGAAGTATTACCTTATCCAGCAACTATGTGCCCTAATTACATAATGTCACTGATGCTGATTGGTGTTGTCTTATTGGATAATTGTCGTGTTTTAGGTCACCATGATGTGCAAGGACTAACTGAGCTATTGTACAGTGCTACAACCAGAAAACTTCCCAAACTCCACAGCTTCCAACCTTCCATCCACCAAGACCCCAAAAAAAAAAAAAAAAAAAAATTGGCAGGCAATGTCGCAGAGCTGATGGACTGTGAGGATTCCATACCAGGATATTCAATTATACTGAAGACGACATACTAGTAAATAATTATAATGTACTGTTTAATTATAAAATTCAATTTATGAGGGTTGGATCCATCTTTTATTTGTTGGGAAAACCACAAAATACGGGTCATGTGGAATACATAAAGAAGTAACTAAACACGTAAATAGATCGCTTTTTTCTGGTAATACAAGGAATACTGTCATGAAATCGATGTCAATATCAAATGGTTCAAATGGCTCTGAGCACTATCGGACTCAACTTTTGAGGTCATCAGTTCCCTAGAACTTAAAACTACTTAAACCTAACTAACCTAAGGACATTACAAACATCGATGCCCGAGGTAGGATTCGAACCTGCAACCGTAGCGGACGCGCGGTTCCAGACTGTAGCGCCTAGAACCGCTCGGCCACCTCGGTCGGCGATGTCAATATGACTCAGCACATGTAATTGTACTGTGACAGATTGCGCTGATCGTATCAGGTGGAAAAACTAGCTTATTTGTGCACCCTGGCTGCAGCCTACTGAGCAATGATGGGATTCGTGACCGCACATACGTTGAACAGTGGGCAGTGACTGTGGGAGTGGTGGGCCACCACCAGTAGCAGCAGCCGGTCGCAAAAAAGCATCAGATGCCAACGTGCCTTTGATAGGAGACTCAGTTCTTGAAACTTTCTGGCAGATTAAAACTGTGTGCCGGACCGAGACACGAACTCGGGACCTTTGCCTTTCGCAGGCAAGTGCTCTACCAACTGAGCTACCCAAGCACGACTCACGCCCCGTCCTCACAGCTTTAATTCCGCCAGTACCTCGTCTCCTACCATCCAAACTTCACAGAAGCTCTCCTGAGCTGTAGAGTGAAAATTTCATTCTAGACTCAGTTCTTGTTTCGCTACCAAACACACATTTTCCAAACAGTTAGAGGAAGCAGCAGCTCTATGTACTCGCCTGCTGTGCAGAAACTGACTGCATTAATTCACAATACCATCGGCAGAGGATGCTGGGAGGAGCAACATCCAAACCTCTACTCCCTGCAATCCCATCCTCACCTACCCCCCACCTTGTGTCTCTGGTTACTTCATGATGTACAAGGCATCAGGAGGCTGCAACTCTTTAATGTTAATACCTGAGAGACTCCTGTCTAAACACATGATTCCTCTCTCTCCCTCCCTCCCATCTCTCTCTCTCTCTCTCTCTCTCTCTCTCTCTCTCTCTCTCTCTCTCTCTCTCTCTCTCCAGTGGCTACTTCCTGCCCAGAGAGTGTCTGTCATGTGCCACTGGAAACTACACTAACCACTCTTTTGTCCTGAACTAAATAGTGAATATTTGATAAATCCCCCGCCCTCACCAAAATGCTGGGTTAAGGATGTCTTTCAAATAGTCCATTTCCACAATATCCGCTCAATCAGTTTGATTCATTAATTAATTAAATCGATACCCACTGTATGGGACAGTTTTTCCTTGCTTCCTATGGGTGGATGGTACATGTGAAGAAGGTAGACGCGAAACTGAACGACACAATGCGCTGCATTACTGGTTCCATCAAATCAGCCCCATGCCACTGGTTACCTGTACTGAGTCACATCCCTCCACCCCACTTAAGGCGCAAACAAGAAGCTCTACTGAGGGAGGCTAAGAAAATCTCTGCATCACCCTCTCTACCACTGCACCAGGAATTCCGTCATCCGCCACAGCAACGATTGCGATCAAGAAGACCAGCAAGTGTTACTGCAGAATAATTCATCGCGGATGGTTTTGATCTAAAAGATAGCTGGAAGCATGAAAGGTCAACAAAAACATTGGGAACAAGAACCCATCACCTTGATCCCACAAAGAAGCCAAAAGGTTTTGACCTACTGAGGAACCTCTGGTGCCGCCTCAACAGGTTAAAGACTGGACATGGTTGCTGTAGCTACTTCAGGTACAAATGAGGCTGGATGAGTTCACCAATGTGTGAATGTTATCAAGAAGAGCAGCTAATTGAACATCTAGTCGAACGCTGTCCACTTCATTCATACCCTGGAATTCCGACGACTTGTTCACTCTCACACCCAGCTTAATTAACTTTTTGAAAAACACGGAGTTTAAGGTTTAATCCTGTCTTATATGTATATTGTATAAAATCAATTGTCTTATATCAACTGTATATTGTATAAAATCACCATACGATTAAACAAATTGGTGGATACTGGATAAAATTGGAATATTTGGCGGGAAGTTCTAGGATTCAACTCCTCAACTACCCAGTTTCCAAACCCAACTCTTCCCCCCTTCTGAATTCTTCCCTCCACCTTGTTGGTGGATACAGGCATAGGTAGGCCATTAGGCAGGAAATCAATTATGTTTGAGGTAGATGAAATGGTAGTGAGAAATTCAGATTTCAGCTCAGTTGTGCTATGTCCTTAACCAGTTTGCAGGAGACAGGGCAGGGGTTTGACTGGAGTGTGTTTACACTACCACTATTGGGAACAGCAAATTGAAATTTTGATTGGAAGCAGTGCTGTACAATATTATAGCTGTAATTTCAAATTTCAGTGTGAATTTATGCCATCATGTTTGTGTAATTCCTGACCACCTTCAGATTTTCTAAGTGTATTTTGAAAACTCTATAGAATTCCTAAGTTGTGTCTCTCTGCTACACCAGGAAGAAGAAGGAGGGGAAAGTGCCCACTGTGTGACAGTATAGTAACAACAACAAAACCACAATTACTTAAACAAACACCACTCCACCGTTATGCTACAAGACGGAGTCCACTGGGATTAATTGAGAAGCACTCAACGGCGTACACAGCAGCCATCAGCAGATGGAAAGGGTACTTTGTAAACACATAGTCTTACTCGTCTATCCATCCCATAGCAATTGCCATGATTAGATGTCACTGATCACGGAAGCTTCTATAGGCCACCTCTGAGCATAGGGCACACCAGCAGCTACATGAACATCCCATGGCATCCACATGCTGCTCCTACTGAATGCTCAGAGGCCAGAGAGACTGTCAACAAACAGCAAGCTGATCACTTTATGTGGGAGGGGGATAGGTGTCCAGTGAAAAAACGTGGCATACTGAATCTTCTCATGCAACACACACGTCCACTTATGTTGGTGCTCACCAAGCAAACTCATTACTTACTTTGCACATCAGTCATCCAGAGAGCGCAACCACTTGGACATGTTACCACGGCCGTGGAAAAGACCCAATGGGTTGGAGCAATCTTTGTACCTACTCAACGGCCAAATACCCGTGCCTACTCGAGTTGCAGGCTGCGAAGCACTGCGAAACAAACAGACCCGTCTTGGACACTTGGGCCTAATTGTAATTCCACCCTCATATAAACTCTCTGCAGTTTGTCCAATCCGAGACAGGGAAGTTGTTGACCACAGACCTCAAATATTTCACGTGAAATGTGCATTTCCCCCTTTCATACGAGTTATTTTCAAAGATAGGAGAAATCGGTACTTATATGTGTATTCACATCGCTAAGGTACCGTTACTTGTTGCGGTAATTCCGTAACAGTAGGGCGTAGGCTATATTTCCTCCAAGTATTCTCTCAAACAGGTACAAAAATCTGTTCTAATCAGCTTAATATCTGTTACACGCTGCATCACAAGCACATTAAACTCATTTTAGGCTCATGATGGAGTCCTTCGAGCATGCTCTACCTTTGTCACCTCAAATATTTCACGTGAAATGTGCATTTCCCCCTTTCATACGAGTTATTTTCAAAGATAGGAGAAATCGGTACTTATATGTGTATTCACATCGCTAAGGTACCGTTACTTGTTGCGGTAATTCCGTAACAGTAGGGCGTAGGCTATATTTCCTCCAAGTATTCTCTCAAACAGGTACAAAAATCTGTTCTAATCAGCTTAATATCTGTTACACGCTGCATCACAAGCACATTAAACTCATTTTAGGCTCATGACGGAGTCCTTCGAGCATGCTCTACCTTTGTCACAGGACGCTTCCCCACATTCGAACTCTCTTAAACTAACCAAGGTAACAACACAGAGGTGTTGTAAATATCAGGTTTGTACTACGTACCACTTTATAAATTCAGTTTAACATCTAATTTTATTACAATGGTCATCTTTCCCTTTATAAGTAGGAGTTTGAAATTCTATTAGAAGATCTCACCCCAACGAAAAACCGCCTGATTACTGCTGCAACTCCCCAATAATATGTGTGGTACTCTAGTTCTCTCTTACACCCACCCGGTGCATGTCATTGATATCAAACTGATAGGCACAATAATTTAATTGATTATGAGAGTCACTTTGCATGGGGAATAATTGTTTCCAGCAGTCACATTACACTCGCCAAGTAGCTCAAATGGGAATCCCTGGAGGGAACACAATGTTCTTTTCGAGGAACACTATGGAGATATGACATCGCAAGGTGACTGCATAATGATTCTGCAGCGCCAACATACCTTTTACATAAGGTCCACGAACATAAGATTTCAGAAATTAGCGCTTATAAGGAAGCATATAGGCAGTCTTTTCCCTCACTCTGTTTGCGAGTGGACTAAGAAAGGGAAAGAGTAGTAGTTGTAGTGGTCACCCTCCGCAACATACTGTATGTTGTCTTGCAAAGTAAATGTAAGTGTAGTTTACATTAAGATGTCGCTCCATCTATTTCAAGGCACAAATAACTCAAGGAAAAATGTTGTCTCTTATTTAACAAGAAAACAGAAGCTGGAAATTCTGCTGCTGGTTGTCTCTTGTTAAAAGCCTTTGTATTAACCTCTAATTTTCTCATTGCATTCACTTCGCAAGACGCATGTGAGAGGTTGTAGTCCACAACACTTAGAAGAAGCCGTATAGAGCTCACCTCTCAACTCCCCTTTAGTCAGAGCATCACTTACCTGCCTTAGTCTCAGAATCCTCCAGTCTTCGATATATAGCAACTGAATCCACACTATGTAGCCGACTAAGAGATGGCGCCAGGCAAGTAGCCGGCCCCTACTAATTATCTCTAAATCCCATCAGTTTCCAGAACACTATTTCGTTAGTTAGAAGGCTGTCTAGTCCTCCATCCATCACTGACTAGGTAGAGAGCTATCACAACGAGAAAAATAGCACACTAACGTACAGAAGGAAATTCACGATCATGCACAGTATGCATAACACTTACAGCTCGTCACTATCGAGTGACAGTCTATAAATATTACCCTACATATGTCTTGATCTCCTTTATCGTATTCTTATGGTACGACAGTATAATGTTGTGAGAGACTTCGTTGACTGCACAGGTTCTCTCTCTCTGTCATCATTATTTTTATAACGTCCAACAGGGTAAAACTGCAAACTATAGAAACTTCGCTAATGTCAACTGATAGAGAACTTGATAAGATATATCCTCCGATATATCGAAAACAAATACCGTTTGAGTGTTGGCGTCGAGAATGTGTGGTAACTCTATTAAATAAACACGTATTGGACCACTGGACCAGGTGGCCTGTGATCGAAGTCGCCCATACTGTAGGAGGACCACACCCCACTATCAATCACAAGAGAGGGTCCCCATCTTAATCTTTCAAAAGCTGTTTAATAAATTGTTTTTCTGCTGTAAGACATTTCAGCAGTGTATGACTACAAGTTTATATACTGCCATACATTTTGTTTTTCCACCATGACTTTGAGGTCTACGTCAAGTGCTAAACCGGCATTAGCACATTTTGATCCATCAGCTCTCACAGAAAGCTGGACACTGCATGGTGTAAGTTAAGGTGCCCCCACAACTCACAAGATGATTGAAATAAATGACAGGGGCGGTTTTTCTTATTGACAATAATGTGGAAGACATCGCAACATATGGAAAATGGAAGAGTTTGCTACATTGTGGAGCGTCTCCAACCAGTTCTCCGAAGGCGGTGACCTCTATATTTAAACTCATGTTGCACAGAGACGGGGTAGCAGATTCGTTGGTGTTCTGTTTTTGAAGAGATCCAGAGCACTGATTCCTTATAGTGGTGGGGCCATTTCCACCTAGGTATGTGCTAACTGTTTTGGTGTGCTAGGTGGGGTCAGCAATGTCTTTGGACACTGCGTCTTTCATTTTTCTGCTTTACAGTGCATAACCACATGTGGAACAAGGGGCTATTCTGCAGGAATATGGATAGTATGGGCCATCATTTGTCAATCGCACTGGTGGAGGAATGGAATGATTTCCATATACCCACGTGAGCATGTAGGTACCCTCATTCACCCATATTTTTATCGTAGCTACCTCAGTTTTACGTATTTTCATCAACTTTCATAATTTTACCAGGCTTCCCTCAGTTTAAACACATTTTACCCAATTTCTTGTGTTCCAAACCATCACACTCGACGACTTCTCATGCCAACAAAACGTCTCACAGCGTCGATCTGCTGATGCTGTCAGCCAGTGATATTGCAGCATGGTTCTCAATTTCTGAATCATTGCTTAACCGACCCCCTCCATTACTTTGTGAGGCCTATATACATGTAGATGTATCGCAGACCATGTTACACTGCCTGCACCACATAACGCAAGTACTGTTTCTTAGTGTAGGAAATAGTCATCAGTAGAGAGGAGGTGCAAAAACTACGTTCCTTAGACGAAATACTTTGTAAATTCGGTAAGATTTTATTACGATTGGCCCTCTCTCTCTATTTGGATGGGGGTCACAATGTATTCTCGCATTTGTAAATCCTGAGCAAAAGTCTATATGGTCTCTCTCTGCATCTTGTAACTGTTCCTCAGTCTTTACCAACCCTCCCTCCAGTATTGTTTCCTACTAAATTTGAAACTGACCAGAAGTAGAGGTGCACTGTTTCAGCTACATTCTACGTCTCACTAAGGAACAGAGCAAGTTGTGTTCCACGTAATAAATACACTAAGATATCGTATTTCGGAAAGAACACGACACGTGTTCCAAACTAGCACAACCGACCGACGCCTGTGATACAGACCGGTATTCTCACTCCAGTACTGTAACTACTGCCCCACAAAGATAGTTCGGTATCAATCTTAATCACACAACCCATCCAATTACACACGATCTCTCCATATGCAGTGATGTTGAGGAGGTTAGCTCTCTTTATTAGTGTGTAGTAGATATGAGCGTGATACATTTGAGACTGTTGTGGTGAAACGTCAGACAGTTAAGAAGAAGAAGGAACGTATGCTTTTTGAATGTGGAGCTTTAAACATAAGGAGTTTGAAACGTTTTACGTGCTATCAATTCTGTAGTGTTGTTTTAGTGTTTGCATTCCATACCAAGAAAGTACTGGAAAGAGAGAAATGATTGTAGAACATAAACACAGACTCCAAAGGCTGCACGGTTCTGCTCTTAAACATGCTACAATGCTAAAGCAGTCTAATTTCCGATATATTAGTCAGGTGGGATAAAACACTGCGAATATTTGAATGCAGGAAACATATTTTCCAACTCCTGACATACATTCACTCACAAGTTTTCTATCCCTCTATCACCCAAAGTCACGCACAGAATATGCAGCTGTATACGAGTGAAACGCAGGTTATAACACACAACTGATGCCACCCCAGAATACCCCTTGCTCCATATGTGGCTATGCATTGTAAGCCAAAAAAATGAAAGGCGCAGTGACCAAAGATTTGGTGGTCATGATGACTCCCACCTATGACACTGAAACAAGGAGCACATACCTGGGTGCACTCATCGGTGAAGAGAACGTGATGTCAATCTTGAGCGGTACATTCCGTATAATGTTGGGACCATCTGTACCGCGCTGCATGGTGTCGTGCTTACGAAGATGGACCTCGCCATGGACGTCGGGAGTGAAGTAGCACATCATGCAGTCTGTGGCTTCCCACGCCCGAGTTCCCGGGTTCGATTGCCGGCGGGGTCAGGGATTTTCTCTGCCTCGTGATGACTGGGTGTTGTGTGCTGTCCTTAGGTTAGTTAGGTTTAAGTAGTTCTAAGTTCTAGAGGACTGATGACCTTACATGTTAAGTCCCATAGTGCTCAGAGCCATTTGAACCTTTTTTTTTTTTTTTTTTGCAGTCTGTTGCGAACAGTTTGAGTCGTAACACGATGTACTGTGGCTGCACGAAAAGCATTATTCAACATGGTGGCGTTGCTGTCAGGATTCCTCCGAGCCATAATCCGTAGGCAGCGGTCATCCGCTGCAGTAGTAGCCCTTGGATGGGCCGAGCGAGGCATGTCATCTACAGTTCCTGTCTCTCTGTATCTCCCCCATGTCCGAACAACATCGCTTTGGTTCACTCCCAGATGCCTGACAATTCCCTTGTTGAGAGCCCTTCCTGACACAAAATAACAATGCAGAGCGATCGAACCGCGGTATGGACCGTCTGGGCATTGTTGAACTACAGACAACACAAGCCGTGTTCCTCCTTCACGATAACATTCATTGGAAGAATCCTAAGGAAATGCTTGAATATTGCTCACCAGTGTGGGATCCGTACCAGATAGGGTTGATAGAAGAGATAGAGAAGATGCAACGGAGAGCAGCATGCCTCGTTACAGGATCATTTAGTAACCGCGAAAGCGTTACGGAAATGATAGATAAACTCCAGTGCAAGACTCTGCAGGAGAGACGCTCAGTACCTCGGTACGGGCTTTTGTTGAAGTTTCGAAAACTTACCTTCACCGAGGAGTCAAGCAGTATATTGCTCCCTCATACGTATATCTCGCGAAGAGACCATGAGGATAAAATCAGAGAGATTAGAGCCCACACAGAGTCATACCGACAATCTTTCTTTCCACCAACAATACGAGACTGGAATAGGAGGGAGAACCGATAGAGGTACTCAAGGTACCATCCGCGAAATACTGTCAGATGGCTTGCGGAGTATGGATGTAGATGTAGATGTAGATGGAATGACTGGAACTGATCGGCTATCTGAACCCCTTCGTCTAATAGGCGCTGCTCATGCATGATTGTTTACATCCTTGGGCGGGTTTAGTGACATCGCTGAACAGTCAAAGCGACTGTGTCTGTGATACAGTATCAACAGTTAACGTCTATTTTCAGGAGTTCTGGGAACTGCGGTGATGCAAAACTTTTTTTGATGTATGTAATAGCAAGTCTTCCGGTCCAGATTGTATACCAATTATGTTCCTTTCAGAGTATAATGTGCAATAGCTCCGTACCTAACAATCATATGCAACCGCCCGCTCGACGAAAGATCTGTTCCCAAATAATGGAAAACTACACAAGGTGACACCAGTATTCAAGAAAGACAACAGACAATTACAGGTCCATATCCAGCAGCGTTGTGGAACATATATTATGTTCGAATGTTATGAATTACGTCGAAGAGAACAGTCTATTGACATATAATCAACACGGATTTAGAAAATATCGTTCTTGTGAAACACAACTAGCTCTTTACTCACACGAATTGTTGAGAGCTATTTCAAACTGATTTCTAGATTTCCAGAAGGCTTTTGACTCTGTACCACACAAGCGGCTTGTAGTGAAATTGCGTGCTTATGAAAGATCGTCTCAGTTATGTGACTGGATTGGTGATTTCCTGTCATAAAGGTCACATTTCGTAGTAATCTACGGAAAGACATCGAATTAAAAAGAACTGATTTCTGGTGTTCCCCAAGGTAGTTTTATTGGCCCTCTGCTGTTCCTTATCTGTATAAATATTTTAGGATAAATCTGAGCAGCCACCTTAGGTTGTTGTCTGCAGATGATGCTACCGTTTACCGTCTGGTAAAGTCATCAGAAGATCGAAACCAATTGCAAACGATTTAGATACGATATCTGTGTGGTGCGAAAATTGGCGGTTGACCCTACATAATGGAAATTTATGAGGTCATCCACGTGAGTGCTAAAAGCAATTTGTTAATACTTCCGTTACATGGTAAATCAGCCAAATCTAAAGGCCGTAAATACAACTAAATACTTAGGAATTACAATTAAGAACAAGTTAAATTGGAAAGAACACATAGAAAATGTTCTAGGGAAGGTGAACCAAAGACTGCCGTTTTATTGGCAGAATACTGGAAGATGCAAGAGACTGAGTATACTACGCCTGTCCATCCACTCTGTCGGGCGGGATAGCCGTGCGGTCTCAGGCGCGTTGTCACGGTTCGTGTGGCTCCCCCCGTCGGAGGTTCGAGTCCTCCCTCGGGCATGGGTGTATGTGTTGTCTTTAGCGTAAGTTTAAGTTAGATTAAGTAGTGCGTAAGCCTTTGGACCGATAACCTCAGCAATTTGATCCCATAGTGCTTACCACAAATTTTCCATCCACTTGCAGAGTATTGCTGCGCAGTGTGGGATCGTTACCAGACAGATTAATGGCGTACATCGAGAGAGTTCAAAGATGTGCAGTACGTTTCGTATTATCGAGAAATAGGGGATAGAGTGTCGCAGACATGATACAGGATTTGGGGTGGACATCCTTAAAACAAAGGTGTTTCTCGTTGCGGGGGAATCTTCTCACGAAATTTCAGTCAACTACTTTTTGCTTTCAATGAGAAAATATCTTGTTGATGCCGGTCTATATAGGGAGAAACAATCATCATAATGAAATAAGGGAAACCAGAGCTCGCACAGAAAGATATAGATGTCGATCTTTCCCCAGGCTGTTCGAGAGTGAAATAATAGATAATTGGTGTGAAGGTGGTTCAATGAATCCTCTGGCAGGTACTTTAGTTTGACTTACAGAGAAGCCAAGTAGATGTAGGTGTATGGATTTTACGGAAATGTCTGACATGCCCTTACAGAATCAAAATACTCCAGAAGAAGTCTTTGCTATGAATTTCGCTGTGTGCTGTGTTTCAGTATCCAGTATAGCAGGTGGCGACTATTGGGAGGCGTGGCAGATGGATGGTGTGTCAGCAGGCACCCTCCCAGATCGCCGCTTGCCAGGTCCTCAGGGAAGAGGAAGTGGTTGTAACATGTGTGCGCCGGTGGGCGCAGCAAAAGAAGAGAGACTTTTTAACCATTTTTTTCTGCAAATACACCTCTCCTCTAGCGATGCTACGGCGATCCTCTGCCGCTGCTTGTCCGGGTGCGCCGCCACCGCCCGGCAGCTACTCAGGAAGTGGATGCTGCGTCTCCACCCTCCACACTCGATGAAGGTGGTGCGTGCGTATTTGGCTTTCACACGCTGGCCTAGGAGGTCTTCGATCCCCTCCCGTAACTACGGCTTATCTCCGCTCTCTGAACCGCAATGACGGTTGTCGTGTAGTGGAGAAGTGCGCCTTTCCTGACCTTCCGTGCAGGTAGGCCCCCTGGCTCTCCTCAAGTGTCAGGAACGCTGGAGTCCTGGCCCAAGTCGACACGGAGGACCCCCAGGTCTTCCCATCTGCATTGGGAGCTGTCAGCAGCGCCGAACTCATGACTAGTGCTTACGGAGAGGAAGACATCTCTCTGGTGGCTGTTGGCGGTACTGAGTACGAGCGGGAAATCTACAACAGACTTATACCCAGCGTTAATACCGTGTCAGGGAATCGAGTGAGCGCGTCCTGTACACCATAGGTCCCTCTGACCAACTACCCTCTGAACTCAAATGCTGGAGTATTTATAGTGTGAAATAGCAGCTGGTGTTGACACGGGTTCACAGGTAGATGCCGTGTTTCTTGACTTCCGCAAGGCTTTCGATACAGTTCCCCACAGTCGTTTAATGAACAAAGTAAGAGCATATGGACTATCAGACCAATTGTGTGATGGGATTGAAGAGTTCCTAGATAACAGGACGCAGCATGTCATTCTCAATGGAGAGAAGTCTTCCGAAGTAAGAGTGATTTCAGGTGTGCCGCAGCGGAGTGTCATAGGACCGTTGCTATTCACAATATACATAAATGACCTTGTGGATGACATCGGAAGTTCACTGAGGCTTTTTGCGGATAATGCTGTGGTGTATCGAGAGGTTGTAACAATGGAAAATTGTACTGAAATGCCGGAGGATCTGCAACGAATTGACGCATGGTGCACGGAATGGCAATTGAATCTCAATGTAGACAAGTGTAATGTGCTGCGAATACACAGAAAGTTAGATCCTTTATCATTTAGCTACAAAATAGCAGGTCAGGAACTGGAAGCAGTTAATACCATAAATTATCTGGGAGTACGCATTAGGAATGATTTAAAATGGAATTATCATATAATGTTGATCGTCGGTAAAGCAGATGCCAGACTGAGATTCATTGGAAGAATCCTAAGGAAATGCAATCCGAAAACAAAGGAAGTAGGTTACAGTACGCCTGTTCGCCCACTGCTTGAATACTGCTCAGCAGTGTGGGATCCGTACCAGATAGGGTTGATAGAAGATATAGAGAAGATCCAACGGAGAGCAGCGCGCTTCGTTACAGGATCATTTACTAATCGCGAAAGCGTTACGGAGATGATAGATAAACTCCAGTGGAAGACTCTGCAGGAGAGACGCTCAGTAGCTCGGTGCGGGCTTTTGTTGAAGTTTCGAGAACATACCTTCACCGAAGAGTCAAGCAGTATATTGCTCCCTCCTACGTATATCTCGCGAAGAGACCATGAGGATAAAATCAGAGAGATTAGAGCCCACACAGAGGCATACCGACAATCCTTCTTTCCACGAACAATACGAGACTGGAACAGAAGGGAGAACCGATAGAGGTACTCAAGGTACCCTCCGCCACACACCGTCAGGTGGCTTGCGGAGTATGGATGTAGATGTAGACCGAGCGTCACTTACATACGCTTTCACGAATGTACCACCGATTCCTATCGCGCCCTGTTTGCTTAACACATTTGTTATACCAACAGACTGGTCCGTAACAATATTCAGTACGCCTTCTTGCGTTAGCGATGCGGCTTCTTACTTCACGTAACAAGGTGACGAAGATACTTCTCAGTCGTATTGCTTTACTAAGTTCCTGCTGATGCTAACTATACCCAGTTCACGCCAAGTGCTGATGCCTGGTTTCCACCTGACCTGCGACTGTGTTGACAAGCTGTAATTCCGTCTCGTGCTTGTTGACACTACCGCAAAGAATACAAAGTGAACGAGATCTCGCAGTTACGAAATTCTGCCGCCAGCTGCCTGATACAGGGTTGGTACGTAGCACTATGTATGATACTTTGTAAGTAGGCTGTTTATGTTTTCTTATTGGCAACGTTACGTAGCGCTGTGCATGAAAATCACTGGCTGTGCTGTGTGCAGTCTGTGGCTAGTTTGCATTGTTGTCTGTCATTGTAGTGTTGGGCAGCGGCAGCTGGATGTGAACAGCGCGTAGCGTTGCGCAGTTGGAGGTGAGCCGCCAGCAGTGGTGGATGTGGGGAGAGAGATGGCGGAGTTTTGAAATTTGTAAGACTGGATATCATGAACTACTATGTATATTATGACTTTTGAACACTAGTAAGGTAAATACATTGTTTGTTCTCTATCAAAATCTTTCATTTGCTAACTATGCATATCAGTAGTTAGTGAATCTTTTATTTAGCTGGCAGTAGTGGCGCTCCGCTCGCTGTATTGCAGTAGTTCGAGTAACGAAGATTTTTGTGAGGTAAGTGATTTGTGAAAGGTATAGGTTAATGTTAGTCAGGGCCATTCTTTAGTAGGGATTTTTGAAAGTCAGATTGCGTTGCGCTAAAAATATTATGTGTCAGTTTAAACTCAGTCATGTATAATATTTCAAAGGGGACGTTTCAACTTCAGCATTCTCCAGGTAATTGCTGCATCACAGATACTAGCTGAGCTATTTTGGACTGTTAACCCTCAGATCAGTCATCTTGTTACAATTTTGTTGCAACTTGGAGAATTTTGTTCCAGATTCATTACAACATGTCCTCAATTTGTCACAATTTTGCTGTAACATGTAGATGTATCGGGTGTGGTGTTATAAAGCCTCCACTGTGCAGTGCATGAATTGCTCAATTTACCACCGTATTTCTACTTTGTATAATATGTTCAAAGTCTAAAATTTGTGCAAAATATTTAAGAGAATCCTTCATAAAATCGAAGTTCCTGTGGCCATAAATAACTCTAAGTTCTCTGCAGTGCAACTACTGTTGTAGTTGGCAGAAGAGCCAACACCGTGTTACTAGTGGAGGCCGAAATGCACGCGTTTTAGCTCACGCAGGCTGGCGTGAGGAGGAAAGGACTATACTGACGTGAGGTCTGGAACATGACAACGAATTAGAATTCAGAAAGCGGACGTAATTAGTTTCATACTTAACTTTAAACCATTAATCATTAACGTCGCTCTTGATTGTACGTGAGTCACAATATCAATCTCAATATTATGTGTTCTGAATAGTAACTGAATATGGCGCCTTGCTAGGTCATAGCAATTGACGTAGCTGAAGGCTATGCTTAACTGTCGTCTCTGCAAATGAGAGCGTATGTAGACAGTGAACCATCGCTAGCAAAGTCGACTGTACAACTGGGGCGAGTGCTAGGGAGTCTCTCTAGACTAGACCTGCCGTGTGGCGGCGCTTGGTCTGCAATCACTGAATGTGGCGACACGCGGGTCCGACATATACTAACGGACCGCGGCCGATTTAAATGCTATCAACTAGCAAGTGTGGTGTCTGGCGGTGACACTACAACTACAGTCCAACGTACATCAACGTCCCGCAAACTAGCACACTTACAGAATTTCCGCAAGTCCGTACACACTGTCATTTCACAGGTCATCATTCGTCACTTCCCACCTTGATGAGCAAAAGACTTTCTGTACAAGCACCCATGTTTGTTAGAAATGATTTAGAAGTCATGTGGAAACTTGGAAACTGACCAGATGAAACCACTTCTTAGCAAATAGAACTCCACTACCCTACCAATTGATTATAACCACAAAAAGTGTTTCGCATATTGTCCATACCCATAGATTCCTCATTTGTCTCCATGCAGAAATCCGCTGGAAATGTTACATTTACTATGTACAACGTATAATACAGTTGATATGAGGGATCACTTAAGAATCAAACATGCAGTGTTATGCTAGGCATTAGGTCACTTCAGTTTTTAGGAAGCATCAAGCCAACCACAGCAAAATTCAATGTTAGTTGAAGAATAACAATGCTGTCTATGAAAAAGATAAATATCGTCATTACAGTACAGTTATTTGAGCGTCCATTAATATCCACGATATTAATCTTATACTGCCACCACTATTACTACTGCTACAGCTTGCTGCGAGTCTATTTTGACTATATGGCATTAAATTATTGCTTCTACTTTACCAAATGAATTGAATAGACATGATCCAGTCACATTAACGTGACCACTGTCTATGTCTGGTGTCAACACATGCAATGTCCACCCACTGATGGCATGTGGCATAACTAGTAGTGCAGGGTATATAAAGCGTGTTCAGGGATGCAAAAAATAGCGCAGTCGTTGTCGTAATGCAGAAACGGATTGATTTATCTGACGTCCAAAAGTCAAGCACGGAAATATTTTCGAAGTGGCAAAGTTGATAACTGTCCACATACTGCCGAGGTTGAAGTATTCTGTGGGAGGCAAATGGTGCTATCCAAAATAGGTGTAACGTCTTACACCAGGGGACATACATGAGAGTGGTGAATAACAGGTGCAACACTGACCACCCCCACGAATCAAGGGGCTACGATTCCTGAACGTTGCTGTACATGAATCTATGCAGCAGGCACCTGATCATGTGCTGAAACTGATGGCTGACCATCGACTATGAAACATGGAATTTGCATGCCAGTACTGCAGCTGGACATTCAGCGAACATCGACAGGTCGCCTTTGCTGATGAATGATGCTTTATGCTTCATTGGACAGGTGGCCATTGGTGTGTACAGCATGCAACATCTGAAATCAAAAGTCCTGCATGTTTTTTGAGCTGGGGAAGGTTTTTGTGACATTCCCTGGGTAATCTCATCATTCTGGAAGGCACACTGGATCAACAGAAGTACGCATCTGTCCTTGGGGACCAAGTCCATCCCTACATGCAGTTTGTTTTTCATCGTCATGATGGCATCTACTAGTAGGACAACACAATTTGTGACACAGCTTGCAGTGTATGTGCGTAGATAGGAGGACATTGGGATATGATTACCATACTTCCCTAGCCACCAGACTCCCCAGATTTAAACCCAGTTGAGAATCTGTGGGACGAAGTCGATCAGGCTGTTCGCGTCATGGATCCACAGCCGAGAAACCGAGCACCACTGGCCACGCCACGGTAGTTGGCCTGGCTCCAGATCCCTATCAGTACCTCGCAGAACGATTCCCAATGACTCTTTTCCTGTGCAACTCACAGCGATCTGTGCTGCCAAAGATGGTTATTCAGGCATGCTGATACATTAATGTGACTGCACAGCATACTACGACACCAACCACTTGTACTTTACCAACTGCACCACGCTGACCATCTGTATGAACTATTATACCACGCTTTCTTCCACACACACCTTTATAACTGAGTGGAGAATAAGGCTCAAATCGTTTTACAGTCGCTTGAGGAGCACTCATGTTGATGTCTCAGACATCGAATTCGTTTTATCCGAATGCATGTGGAATGTTATTGGAGTCAGCTCTGTACCGGAAGTTTTGGAGAAATGTGTAAACACGTGATGTCAGTTACCTGTGGGAACGTGGAAGCATCCGTTGTAGCATTGTTTTGCTAACATGTTTGATGTGCCAACAGTCGCAAGACACAATGTGATATCTGTGGTGTCACCGCCAGACACCACACTTGCTAGGTGGTAGCCTTTAAATCGGCCGCGGTCTGTTAGTATACGTCGGACCCGCGTGTCGCCACTATCAGTGATTGCAGACCGAGCGCCGCCACACGGCAGGTCTAGCGAGACTTCCTAGCACTCGCCCCAGTTGTACAGCCGACTTTTCTAGCGATGGTTCACTGACAAATTACGCTCTCATTTGCCGAGACGATAGTTAGCATAGCCTTCAGCTACGTCATTTGCTACGACCTAGCAAGGTGCCATAGCATTGGATATTTATCTTGTGATGCATGTACCATCAGACCGATGTTCACCAATTATTGATTAAAGTTAAGTATTCCAACAGATACGTACTATTTTCGCTAGTCTCATATCCCTGACCTGTTGCAGACCTCACGCCATCCTGCGTGAGCTTAAACACGTGCATTTCGGCTTCATCTCCTAGTGACTTGGCTGTCTTGCCAAGTCACAACAATATCAAAAATCAAGAATCTTTATTCATCATAAATCATTTCAAAATGATATGGGTTTCGTCAATTTGATACAAGATAAAGTATATACAATGCACAGTAGTACAATGTGTAGCATTAAATATTAGTTCTACAAAGTTTATGCAGTACATAATAATACAATTTAAAGTAACAGTTTTTAAAAGTTAATGATCTGGTAAATCACAGTATTCTGTAATATTATAAAAAGGGTCTAAATTGAAAAAAGATTGTATACATGGAAGAAGCCTGGAGATACTGACAGATTTCAGATAGATTATATAATGGTATGACAGAGATTTAGGAAACAGGTTTTAAATTGTAAGACATTTCCAGGGGCAGATGTGGACTCTGACCACAATCGATTGGTTATAAACTGTAGATTAAAACTGAAGAAACTGCAAAAAGGTGGGAAGTTAAGGAGATGGGATGTGGATAAACTGACTAAACCAGAGGTTGTACAGAGTTTCAGGGAGAGCGTAAGGGAACAAATGGCACGAATGAGGGAAAGAAATACAGTACAAGAAGATTGGGTAGCTTTGAGGGATGAAGTAGAGAAGGCAGCAGAGCATCAAATAGGTAAAAAGACGAGGGCTACTAGAAATCCTTGGGTAACAGAAGAAATATTGAATTTAATTGATGAGAGGAGAAAATATAAAAATGCAGTAAACGAAGCAGGCAAAAAGGAATATAAACGTCTCAAAAATAAGATCGACAGGCAGTGCAAAATGGCTAAGCAGGCATGGCTAGAGGACAAATGTAAGGATGTAGAGGCATATCTCACTAGGGGGTAAGATAGATACTGCCTACAGGAAAATTAAAGAGACCTTTGGATAAAAGAGAACCACTTGTATGAATATTAAGAGCTCAGATGGAAACCCAGTTCTAAGCAAAGAAGGGAAAGCAGAAAGGTGGAGGGAGTATATAGAGGGTATATACAAGAGCGATGTACTTGAGGACAATATTATGGAAATGGAAGAGGATGTAGATGAAGATGAAATGGGAGACACGATACTGCGTGAAGAGTTTGACAGAGCTCTGAAATACCTGAGTTGAAACAAGACACCGGGAGTAGATAACATTCCATTACAACTACTGACAGCCTTGGGAGAGCCAATCATGACAAAACTCTACCATCTGGTGAGCAAGATGTATGAGACATGCGCAATACCCTCAGACTTCGAAGAATATATTAATTCCAATCCCAAAGACAGCAGGTGTTGACAGATGTGAAAATTACAGAACTATCAGTTTAATAAGTCACGGCTGCAAAATACTAACGCGAATTCTTTACAGACGGATGGTAAAACTAGTAGAAGCCGACCTAGGGGAAGATCAGTTTGGATTTTGTAGAAATGTTGGAACACGTGAGGCAATACTAACGCTACGACTTATCTTAGAAGAAAGATTAAGGAAAGGCAAACCTACGTTTCTAGCATTTGTAGACTTAGAGAAAGCTTTTGACAATGTTGACTGGAATACTCTCTTTCAAATTCTAAAGGTGGCAGGGGTAAAATACTGGGAGCGAAAGGCTATTTACAATTTGTACAGAAACCAGATGGCAGTTATAAGATTCGAGGGGCATGAAAGGGAAGCAGTGTTTGGGAAGGGAGTGAGACAGGGTTGTAGCCTCTCCCCAATGTTATTCAATCTGTATATTGAGCAAGCAGTGACGGAAACAAAAGAAAAATGCGGAGTAGATATTAAAATCCATGGAGAAGAAATAAAAACTTTGAGGTTCGCCGATGACATTGTAATTCTGTCGGAGACAGCAAAGGACTTGGAAGAGCAGTTGAATGGAATGGATATTGTCTTGAAAGGAGGATATAAGATGAACATCAACAAAAGCAAAACGAGGATAATGGAATGAAGTCGAATCAAGTCGGGTGATGCTGAGGGTATTAGATTAGGAAATGAGACACTTAAAGTAGTAAAGGAGTTTTGCTATTTGGGGAGCAAAATAACTGATGATGGCCGAAGTAGAGAGGGTATAAAATGTAGACTGGCAATGGCAAGGAAAGCGTTTCTGAAGAAGAGAAATTTGTTAACATCGAGTATAGATTTAAGAGTCATGTATGGAAGTGAAACATGGACAATAAATAGTTTAGACAAGAAGAGAATAGAAGCTTTCGAAATGTGGTGCTGCAGAAGAATGCTGAAGATTAGATGGCTAGATCACATAACTAATGAGGAGATGTTGAATAGGATTGGGGAGAAGAGAAGTGTGTGGCACAACTTGAATAGAAGAAGGGATCGGTTTGTAGGACATGTTCTGAGGCATCACGGGATCACCAATTTAGTATTGGAGGGCAGCGTGGAGGGTAAAAATCGTAGAGGGAGACCAAGAGATGAAAACACCAAGCAGATTCAGAAGGATGTAAGTTGCAGTAGGTACTGGGAGATGAAGAAGCTTGCACAGGATAGAGTAGCATGGAGAGCTGCATCAAACCAGTCTCAGGACTGAAGACCACAACATCAACAACATAAAAAGGGTGATCTGCTAACGAGTTATATCACTTATATTTAAAACTAAGTACATCCATGATCTGAGCAAAGACTGGTAACTTATAGAAAATTTTGAGTGGGTTTACTTTGTGAAAGATGTGCAGTGTAAGCCATAATAGCAGACTCTCACTATAATGAGCATTGACAAGCTTGGTCAGCGAAAGACTTGCTGCTCTCATCGCAATCACTACACTACTGACAATAAGTTGCCTACATTTTCAGAACACTTCGATCACGTTGCTCACGCACGTCTTTGGGTTCCTCGGCTGCCTCCAAAGTCACGTGAATATTGTAAAATGTTAGTTTTTATACTGGCTGTTTATAGGAAATATTTCGTTAAAAGATGTAGAAACCATGCTACATTTATTGAGTGTCTGTTGAGGCAGAAAATATCCCATCGCATTATGTTTACGTGGCATTAGATGAAGGAAACTGCAGTTTGGACTGTCACACTACTTATTTCTTGTTTTTATTTCCGAGAAGCTTCACAGCAGAAATATTAAAAAGCCACTGTTCCTTAGAATGTGTTTTGGAGTACACATGGTGAAAATTATTTAAACCGACAAACTCTGGGAGGTTGTAGGAGACATCAAAACAAATATTTTTCCTTAATGTTATTTTTTCCTATGAGGAGTATTTAAATCGGTAGAGGAAGATTTTTCTGGCGGCAAATTAATTAAACCAACAAACACTTTTCCATTTTTTTATTACCAAGAGACAACACATTAACACAACCCAATTTCAATTACAGTAGATTTTCAAAAATGCCTCCATTGACACGTAAACAAAGGTTACACCGTCGGATCATGTTCTGTCTGACACGGGCAAAAACCCCATGAGTATCCTGAATTGTTCCTGCTGCTGCTACTATCCGGGCAACCGGATCTCTCCCCACGCAAAAAAGTCCAGAGGGGACATATCTGGGAATCGAGCAACCATGGTACAGGACCACCTCTGCTAATCTACGTTTCTGGGAACCGTCGGTCCGGGAATCGACGCACACGACGACTGAAACGTGCCGGCGCCCCGTCATGTTGGAACCAAATGTGTTGTCTTGTAGGGAGCAGGACGTCTTCCAGCAATTCTGGCAATGCTCTGTAGAGAAAATTGTAATAGTGCCTGCCATTTAATGGCCTAGGTAGCAGATACGGCCCAATTAAACAGTCCCCAACAACACCGACCCACACATTAACGAAGACCGGCACTTGATGAGCGCTAGTAACTGTGGCATGTGGGTTATCCTCACTCCAAACATGCGAATTGTGCATGTTGAAGACTTCATCACGCCCGAATGTTGATTCATCGGTAAACAACACAGAGGATGGAAATGTAGGATGCATTTCACACTGTTCCAGGTACCACTGCGAAAACTCTGCTCTGGGTGGATAATCAACTGGTTCCAGGTCGTGGACACGCTGTAAGTGAAATGGACGTTACAATTGCTCTCGAAGGACTTTTCTTACAGTCATCTGATTCGTCCCCACGTTACGTGCAATGTACGAGTGCTGATTGAAGGATCGTGCTCCACATGCTGCAAGACAGCTTCCTCAAATTGCAGCGTTCTTAAAGATCGACGGCGTCTCTGTCTAGGTAATCTGCTAAATGACCCGGTCTCACGCAGACGTTGGTACACAGCAGTAAAGGTCGTATGATGCGGGATACGGCGATTAGGATGTTTTTGTTGATAAACCCGCTGTGCAGCTCGTCCGTTGTGGTGCGCTACGTAGTAGCGAGTGAACTCACTCCAGGTGTATCGCTCCATTAGTAAACAGAGACAATGCACTGCTACACTGGTGGACAGCAGTTGCCTACCACTGAAGAGCGTAATACGCTCTCTAACAACTAAAGATCGCAATACGGCCTCTAGCAACTGAAGAGCTTAATATGGCCTCCACTGGTTTAAATAATCCCCATAGGAAAAAATGACATTAGGGAAAAATATTTGTTTTGATGTCCCCTACAACCTCCCAGAGTTTGTCGGTTTAAATACTTTTCACCCTGTATAAGTAGATATTGTATCCAACCATCAAGTAAGCAAATTTCATTCGCCGCCAAAGCCTACCGACAGTGCACTGAATAATATTTCACGAGAGGACGTCAGTGGCATGTCATGGTGCATATATTCACAAAAGTAATAACACAGCCGTACAGCTAGTGATGGCCTGCCATCAAGCCCTGACGTTGTCTTGTGATGTTGCTTGGGAAGGTAAACGTGCCTTGCCTATTCTGGACACAGAGACTTTGTGCTTTGCACTGTTCAACATTCGAAACCGGAGAACATGATGTGTTATTTCGCTTTGTGTGCAATGCTATGTCGCACAATCCTTGTTGGCCGCCTATAGATCATTTATTTAGGTGTAACCTCTGCATTAACTAAATAGGGTTTCACTCCATCGCTGATGGTAGCATTGTCTTTAGTGTCGGAATGCCGCAAACAGCTATTTTACTGACTACTACTACCATAATATCATGTTTTTTGTCGTGTGATTAGGGCCTCCCGTCGGGTAGACCGTTCGCCGGGTGCAAGTCTTTCGATTTGACGCCACTTCGGCGACTTGCGCGTCGATGGGGATGAAATGATGATGATTAGGCCGACACAACACCCAGTCCCTGAGTGGAGAAAATCTCTGACCCGGGCCCTTAGGATTGATATTCTATCACGCTGACCACTCAGCTACCGGGGCTGACTATATTTGCGATGATTTAGAGAGTTAAGATTCTACTTACAAATAAGTATAAACGTGTTTTGTTCTCAAACATTTTCGGTGCATGGTGGATTCATATAAGTTTGTATGTTTCGACTGGTCTGAGGAAACCGGCCATTGAGGCGACCCACTTGTTTTAATAGCTTCCACCCATCCCTAGCATTAATATTTTGTGGTGAGTGTGTGAGAACCCTGAAATTCATTAGCACAAGTCTTCTTCAAGGATGATGGGTGTACATCCCCCTGCAGACTGTATGTGTGGGTTATTAGTCATTTTAATTTTAGCTCAATTTTGAATGTGCTGCCATTTTAAATTTAGTGAAGGTGTGGTAGGAAAGCAGAACGAGGATAATGGAATGTAGTGATGCTGTGGGAATTAGATTACGAAATGAGACGCTTAAAGTAGCAGATGAGTTTTGCTATTTGGGGAGCAAAATAACTGATGATGGTCGAAGCAGAGAGGATATAAAATGTGGACTGGCAATGGCACGGAAAGCGTTTCTGAAGAAGAGAAACTTGTTAACATCGAGTATAGATTTAAGTGACACGAAGTCGTTTCTGAAAGTATTTGTATGGAATGTAGCCTTGTATGGGAGTGAAACGTGGACGATAAATAGTTTAGACAAGAAGAGAATAGAAGCTTTCGAAATGTGGTGTTACACAAGAATGCTGAAGATTAGATGGGTAGATTACCCAACTAATGAGGAGGTATTGAACAGAATTGGAGAGGAGTTTGTGGCACAACTTGACTAGAGGAAGGGATCGGTTGGTAGGTCATATTCTGAAACATCAAGGAATCGCCAATTTAGAGGGTAAAAATCATAGAGGGAGACCAAGAGATGAATACACTAAACAGATTCAGAAGGCTGTAGGCTGCAATAGGTACTGGGAGATGAAGAAGCTTGCACAGGATAGAGCTGGAGTTCTGCACATTCACTCTGATAGGAAGAGGTGATGTTTCCTCCCTTAGTTTTTGTTTGACTGAGCATTTATGACGGGAGTAAGATAGGAATGTTTATAACTTGGAGAACGTAAGCTCATGAGTTTCAAAGTTAGGGTGCCAATCATTCAGTCTGTGACATAAGATGGACTAGGGGGAATTGTTTAAATTTAAGACATCTAGGCTACCACCGCTTTAAACTTAACACTTATAGTATGTAACATCGGGAGAAATCTCAAACTTGGGTAAA
The DNA here is from genome assembly GCF_023864345.2 of Schistocerca serialis cubense. Classification (NCBI taxonomy): domain Eukaryota; kingdom Metazoa; phylum Arthropoda; class Insecta; order Orthoptera; family Acrididae; genus Schistocerca; species Schistocerca serialis. Next base: position 1,083,772,654 of record NC_064639.1, read on the forward strand.
ATTTCCTGCAATTTTGTAGTTGGCACAGGATTCTAAACTTAGAACAGAAGAAAGGTAGGGTGAGTCAGGTCCAACATATTGGATTTGACATCATAAGGCCGGGAAAAACCCATAAAATCTGATAATTATGCAGGCTGCTCCTTTATCCTAAGGTCTGCCACCTTGAATCGCCATCTAGTATTTTCATGCCGAACAGATATGCCCCTATTATCAGGTCTGCATTCTTGAATCACCATCTTGGAGACATGGCTGGCAGCACTGAAGTGATCTTCTTGGTATGGTATTTGTTAAATAAAGACATAAATATTTGTTAAATAAAGACATAAAGATTCCTCTCCCATCCCATCAGCAGTAACAGCTGTTTAAACATGCAGGCTACACTGTCTTAAAACTGAGGGCAAGTGGACTCTAAACTGTAACATCATGTGAGTGGGGAAAATCAATGATTTTTTTAAATTTCCTGACATGTTATAAACTTAACAAAAGAGATCTGTGACGTCAAAGGAAAACTCAGAAGTCATCTTAAATTTTGTACTTAGATCACGTTAAATCTGAAAACTGTACAGGCTGCACGAATATCCCTGGCTTCGCTATCTTGAATTGTGATGTCATAGGGCTGGGAAAAACCCAGAAAATCTGACAGTGTCTAATCTGTATCGATATTCTCAGGTCACCATCTTAGGTTCTGACAACATAGAAGCTGTCCTCGGCTTTACCATCTTGGGTTCTACACTTAGTACAATTGGGATAGGTCCATCATATTTGATTTTTTTAATTTCCCTCCAATTTACACTTAGCAAAATTGGGCTATTTTGAATTTCCAACCTTTTTTTAATTTCACGTTATTTTATACATGAAATAATTGGCCTGTGTTGTCAGAGAGCTCGAGGTAAACCTGAAAAGCATTGCTTGACATTATTGTTGACGTTATAGAGGGAGTGAGCAACCTGTCAACAGTGCACACTACACCCAGATACTCACGTTTCTTCATCGTTTGTTTATTTACTTTTAGCTTCGTACAGAGCAAAGTACTTCAGTGGTTAAGGTAGAGAGAACTTTGATGCCATAGCTAGGAATTTGATCTGTCCTATTTTAGGCCTTTCATCAAAGCTGAGGTACATCTATTAAACAAAGGTTGTCAGATACATGGATGACATCCGTTGTTGAATAGATGAACCTCAGGCATAAAATTGACCAGTTGCATAAAGATATAAACAGAATACACAGAAAGATAAGATTCACAATGTAAAAAGAACAGAACAACCAAATAAACTTTTTAGATACAACCATTAAAAAGGAAAACAATCAACACAGCTTTGAAATCTACCGTAAACCTACAACAACTGACACAATCCTACATCAGACTTCTAATCACCCACACTCACAGAAACAATCAGCACCCAGATACATGCTTCGTAGACTCAACACAGTACCTCTCAACACAGAAAATTACCAGAAAGAACTTGATATCATCACACAAATAGCAACAAACAATGGGTACAATAGGGATCCAGTCACCACATTAAACAAAAAAATTAGAAAACAAATACAGTCAGTGAACACACTACATAAACACCCACAAACAACAGTACATCAAAACACTACACAAACAGGCACAAACAGTGACAAAACAATAACGACAGAAAGAATACAGGAAAACAAGAAAGAAGATTCAAAAATGGTCCAAATGGCTCTGAGCACTATGGGACTTAACATCTGTGGTCATCAGTCCCCTAGAACTTAGAACTACTTAAACCTAACTAACCTAAGGACATCACACACATCCATGCCCGAGGCAGGATTCGAACCTGTGACCGTAGCGGTCACGCGGTTCCAGACTGAAGCGCCTCGAACTGCACGGCCAAAAGAAGATTCAAGATGGTACACAATGACATACAAGCACAGAGTCACACATAAAATAACAAACATTTTCAAAAGACAAGGGATAAACATAGTGTTCAAAACAGACAATTCAATCCAAAGAAACACTCCAAAAATGACAAAAAACACGGATATCTACCAAAAAGCAGGAATATGCCAACTACAGTGCAACACATGTGATGGAAGGTATATACGACAAATCAGCAGAACATTTGACACCTGGCACAAAGAACATATTAGAGCATGGAAATGTGGAACGAGTCACTCAACTTTTGCAGAAAATTTGAGAGAAAATAAACATGAACCTACTACAAGAGAAAATGATATGGAAATAATTAGAATAAATAATGAAAGACATTTAACATTAAAGGAAAATTATCATATATACAAAACAAAGGCTGAAAAGAATCAACTACTAAATGACCAAGTAAATATGACTAACAACTCGCTGTTTACACTGATTGATCATATAACAGACCGAAATCCCAACAAATGATTACACATCTGATTCCTCTCATAACTATATACAGGAAAATATATGAAAAAGTCTCTCTCCCTCTCTAATACACACACACACACACACACACACACACACACACACACACACACACACACACACATTCAAAAACATTTGAATGCAGAAAAATTGAGAATGTTGGTAACACTTAGAAAAGCAAATGAATCTCTGTATTAAAAAGATGGCAGTTAACAGTGATGTGTAACGTAAACAGTGAACTGAAAGTGAACTGTAAGATGTCCACCTGGTTGCCAGATGAGAAAAAGCAGTTTGCTTAGATGCAGTGAATCAGAAGTTACCTGTAAGTACCTTTCCATTTCATAAAAAAACGGCAAGGAACTGTTTTTAAATCTACAACCTAGATGTGAAACCATAACCTATGTGTAAAAATGGACAAATCATGTAATATTTCAGGACACCCACCGAAGATGCCTTGTAAAAAAAGCGAAATGTGTCTGCGTGCATAAAGAAATAAAAATTTCGGTGTGCAGCATGCAAAAAAGGCATTTTCTTTGAAACAACCGCAATACATATACAGCTGCAGCGAAAATGGCCAGCACAAGAGACGTGTTAAACAAAATTAATTTATACAGCGTACATGTTTACAGTAAGGAAAGTACTTGTATGCATTTGTAGAAAAAAATGTGAAAACTATGAATGAAAAATTATGACTGTAGTGTTTATGATATGATAGCAGAAATTATCCCATTATTTCAGTAAAATATGACTTCATACACTCTACGTTATTAGATGACTTATTCAGCAACTTAATTAATTTTGACGTTATCAGTGTGTATTTTGTGTAAATTTGCACATGGAATAAGGTTGTTTGGTAGAGAATAGAGAACTAGTAACAACAATAATAATAATAAAGTAGATAATCTTAGTCTTTCTGTGTTGTTGTTCCATGTTTGTGCACCATTTAATGATGGAAATGTTTGTTGATATCGACCTTCGGGGTCATTTTGATGCTAAATCTTGTAAGTAGTTGTATTGTCGATTAAATACGATAACAGGTGACAAATTACATTTTATTTGTACCTAAATTAGGTTCAAAACAAACAACTATCTACATCCACTGATCGAAATTGTAATATAACCCAGTGATCTATCTGAAGATGGGGGGTATAAGCCCTCGAAATGCATCTTGAAATAAAATGAAAAAGAATTATAGATGCAGTTTTTTTAATTTATCTTTTATTTCACTGATGATGTTAAACTATAGAATGTCTGTGACCAGTTATACGATTTTAAAAACATTTCCGTGTTTTCCTCCAAAGTAGCTTGTGCAGACACAGTACGGCGACGCGGTTCTTTCCGTCCCTTTACGACGGACCTGCACCTACCTGTGAACATTGTCTCAGCAGATCATCAGTAGGGAAGCCGAGTGAAACCTACTGTACATCGACGTGAACCAGTTACTAATCTGCGTTTCGGGAGAAACACGAATGAAAGGTTGGAAATTTTGTTCTCAATTAATATATTCTGAAACTTAGGTGAACAAATATTACTGCCAAGCCCGTGCTAGTCTTAATACAGTCACTCACAATCCCTTTCACTCACGTTAGCAAGTTTATGGTGTTGCATTTCCCGAAAACGTAATAGCTAGAAAAATACTGATTGTTTTTGATTGATAATGCTCGCCAAATATTAAGTCTGTAGGTACCAAATGCAGTCACAGTTTTTAGCCACCGACCTGCTCAATACGCTACGCGGAATATATATCTTTTCTCGTCACAAAAGTCACTTAAAAATTTCGAAATTTCTACACACACATCGGAATAATTATGCCGTTACTTTCCAACACTTTTGATGTACGAAACACTGCTAGATCCGGCAACTTATCATTTCCATCGGAACTACTACTACACACGTCCGAACTGTTTCATGGCTACGCTCCGACTCTTCTCTAGAATACTCTAAGTCTTCTCTGCCAGCAGAGCAGGGCGCGCGAAGAATATTGCTTTACCATTGGTCAGTTTACTCAACAGCCAATAGCAAAACAACATTCTCCCGCGTCAGTCCGCGCTTTTCATCAATAACCGATCGCAAAATAGTAAACCTAACGACTGCACTTTTTACCGACCTAACTATCTAATATGCTGAAGTTTCGTTTATGCATAAAGTTATTTACTGTTGTTATTTATTCCTGAATTAACTTTCTCTTTGCCATAAACATACTTTACCAATCTATTCTACAAAAATCCCCTTTGTCCATATCCATACTTCTTCTAAATGTTCCCACACTAAATCCTACTACATAACTCGTTAAACAATTATCTTCATATTTAATCTTAAACCACACTCACTCATCATTCATACTGCTAAAACACATTTATAACATTTTACATACACAAAAACACTTTATGAAAATACTGGAACAGTTTATGAAAAACATTCTGTTACTTTAGTGCACTCTAGTGGGCACAGTCGAAACTAAAATCACAGTCCCCCTATTCAATATTGTCCTCTATCGGCTGATACATAAACTACGTGCGCGTCCAGTCTCGCGTCACCATCTGTGACTATACAGCTCTGAGACACATCTCCCACTTAACCAAGACAGGATCGTTATACGGCGCTACGCCTCAACAGGGTCTTTTAGAAACGAGCGAGAGAGTTGTCTGTTTCCATAGATAAATATATAATCGATGAGAGCAAAGTTCGAAAGAAGCTGCGAGAGAGAGGAACCAACCTAGGCGACCACGACGGCGACGTAGCGAGTGGCTGGGAAACGAAGCGTTCGGCGCTATCGGATCCCAGTGAGAGTGAAAAATAATACAGGCAGAGGAGAGAGAGGGCTGGGCTGCCGCAGCGGCTGTCAGTGCATTGTCGCCGGCCGCCTCGGGTTTCCACACAACACAGTAGCCATCCAGCCAGGTCCGCCCGCGCCGCGCCGGCTCGCCCGCTATCGGCCGGCCTCCTTACCTTAACGCGGCGCCCTCTGTCCCCTCCCGGCGTACTGCGGAAGCCGCCGTGAGGGACCACGAATAATGCCGTCCCTCTGCAGCGACGCGACACCTGGTCTCTCTTGCTGTTGGACAGGGACCGCCGATAGGCGGCTGGATAAAACGATGGGAAAATTGTATTCCCATGTACGCCACTGACCTCTGATACATCAACACCGGGAAGAATAGTAAATATCGAAACTTTACTTGCTGTGACTATACGCTGCTGCAGGAGCCAAACATGACTGAATTTGCGGGTCATTTGGGGTATACAGGGTGCGACAATTTGGCACACCTGCCACTATTAGCAAGCGCGATATTGAGTACAGCTGAGTGACAGATACGACTGTGTATATTGTAACACCCCACCCGTCACTTATCTGGTTTTGGCGTGTGTTCACCCCAACTAATTGACTAACAGATCAACCGAGAGTGCAAAATTGCCGCAATATCGGATAACGCAAAAAAGTAATATGGCCCTATGACTCCTGATTGAATTGCGGTGGCAGTGTTGACATTAATTTATTCAGAATTGATCACTTTTAATTAAAAAGGGGTGCACATTGATGTTATATTCAGCTATTGAACACCAGATGCAAATATTGAACACAAAATTAATTAAGAAAGTGACTTGGGATTTCAACTACTTAATTGAAAACAGATGCAGTCAATTACCACAAATTTATTTTTTTTAACTCCCGACCTTCAATCATCACATTACAAGACCCTCCTATCAGGCAGTGGTAATAAATTGCGTTTGCATGGAGTAAAGCGCGACAGCCCAAAAGTATTTCCTATCGACTGACCCAGGCGTAGTGCGAAGTGCGAGAAGAATTCTACACAGCCCATTAAATTCTCGTGGAAACTTTGCCGACGTGATCCAACAAATTAATCAGTGGCTGGAGCGGGCGCAATATCACCGAATACAGCGTGGTGGAGCGGCGTCGTTGTGTGGACATCAGCCGACCTTGTGGTGCTGCAAGGCTGCACTCGTCTATTCACTCCTAGCTATCTTGCTCAGTACATAGCTGGACCAAAACTTTCTATCTCCAAGCTCAGTCGTTCCATTTGCTAAGTCCTAAACTGCAGAGATGCTCACTCTTTCTCAGGCAAGCTCAGTAAAGAAGGCCACATCCGCACTCTAGGCAAGCTGGGAACGGAAGACCTCTACGGAGACTTCTGCCTGTCTGCTCTTCACCTCGGTTTCCCCTCCAGCAAAATCACTCACGCCAATTGCAGCGCAAGTCGTGTTAATTATGCGTCGCTTCCCAGCGCCGACCAATGCCTGTCCTGGGAAGTGAACAAATACCCACAAAATTTCCCTTCCTCTCAACTTCTGTTATTTACCTCCTCCCAGGCCACCCATTAAGGTTAGCGTCTGCACAAACACCAATTTTTCTGGAATTCTGACTCGCAGGAGAGTACTTCAAATTCCTCGGTCCTACGTTCCCATCAGAGGCCGGCGTATTTCATTCTGTCGCTCTTCATCTTATTTACTTCAGACTCTGCGGACCGTGAATTCAGCATGAAGTTGCTATAGTCACGAACACGCATATTTTGACCTCTGTTGACCGCTCCACTGTAGATTTGCGCGGATTTCTTGCATGTTTCACTGAAAATGGGACGATGGACATTTATCAACAGGCATCCAAGTTCTCTGTCTCCTTCCCGGTACACCAGCATGGAGTCGGGGTCAATCACCCACTCACTGTCACTCATCTTAAGGCGGCTGGAGGCCACGCTCCGTTACCGCTTTCTCAGAGCTTGAGCCGCCCTAAGCTGCCTGTTGTTGCTTCCTTTGCCGCTCCCCAGCCGCGCGCTGCGGTCATTTCTGGGTACTTCCCTGGGATAAACTAGCCTCCAGTAAATCGATGCAATTCCACAAAGTTTTCATGTCGTGTGAATTGCTTTAAAACCATCACCCAACAATGATTATTCCAATATGTCCATACTATACCATCTACAAGAAGCATTGTGCCTTGTCAGTTATTTTGTTCAGCCCTACTATTCACTCAACGTGAGTTAGTTGATCTTTAATGACTTCATGTAAGGGGCATGGTTCTTGCCATCTTACAATATCAATGTTACTTAAACTCTGTGTCACTGTTATCAGTCATAGTTGCTGGTGGTGCCAGTCTCTCGCCTCTTTAATGGGCAAGAGATTTGCAGAATGTGCTCGCCAGGGCAACTGTCCAACAGCAAACGTCGAAGTCCTCGTGGCTCCTTACGCAGCTACGCCAACTGTTTCCCCCTTCCGATAGCATTTGTGGCGAGGCCTACCAGAAAGAAAGGTCGCGGCGCGTACGTCCTGCGTTTGCTCGGTCGCTCAACTCAACAGCAAACTGCGTTTCCACGCCTGCCAACTCGTATCTAGGTGTGTATGTACAAACGAGAATTGCATCTGCTACTGGAATCCGCAATTATGGAGTCTTACTGTCATTAGTCCAACAATGATCGGAAGTCCATAGCCCTATTTATACCTTGTTACGACTGTACTGGGGTACAATAAAATTAAATTCATGCCAAAATGGTTACCAGTTGCATAAGTCACCACTTCTTGTGTGAAATGTGCACAGTTAAGCAGAAGAGACTAAATGCTATAAACAAGCCGTTCTTCTACTGGCCATTAAAATTGCTACACCACGAAGATGACGTGCTACAGACGCGAAATTTAACCGACAGGAAGAAGATGCTGTGAAATGCAAATGATTAGCTTTTCAGTGCATTCACACAAGGTTGGCGCCGGTGGCGACACCTACAACGTGCTGACATGAGGAAAGTTTCCAACCGATTTCTCATACACAAACAGCAGTTGACCAGCGTTGCCCGGTGAAACGTTGTTGTGATGCCTCGTGTAAGGAGGAGAAATGCGTACTATTACGTTACCAACTTTGATAAAGGTCGGATTGCAGCCTATCGCGATTGCGGTTTATCGTATCGCGACACTGCTGGTCGCGTTCGTCGAGATCCAATGGCTGTTAGCAAAATATGGAATCGGTGGGTTCAGGAGGGTAATACAGAACGCCGTGCTGGATCCCAACGGCCTCGTATCACTAGCAGTCGAGATGACAGGCATCTTATCCGCATGGCTGTAACGGATCGTGCAGCCACGTCTCGATCCCTGAGTCAACAGATGGGGACGTTTGCAAGACAACAACCATCTGCACGAACAGTTCGACGACGTTTACAGCAGCATGGACTATCAACTCGGAGACCATGGCTGCGGTTACCCTTGACGCTGCATCACAGACAGGACCTCCTGCGATGGTGTACTCAACGACGAACCTGGGTGCACGAATGGCAAAACGTCATTTTTTTGGATGAATCCAGGTTCTGTTTACAGCATTATGATGGTCGCATCCGTGTTTGGCGACATCGCGGTGAACACGAATTGGAAGTTTGTATTCGTCATCGCCATACTGGCGTATCACCCGGCGTGATGGTATGGGGTGCCATTGGTTACACGTCTCGGTCGTCTCTTGTTCGCATTGATGGCACTTTGAACGGTGGACGTTACATTTCAGATGTGTTACGACCCATTTCTCTACCCTTCATTCGATCCCTGAGAAACCCTATATTTCAGCAGGATAATGCATGACCGCATGTTGTAGGATCTGTACGGGCCCTTCTGGATACAGAAAACGTTCGGCTGCTGCCCTGGCTATCACATTCTCCAGATTTCTCACCAATTTAAAACGTCTGGTCAATGGTGGCCGAGCAACTGGCTCGTCACAATACGCCAGTCGCTACTGTTGCTGAACAGTGGTATCGTGTTGAAGCTGCATGGGCAGCTGTACCTGTACACGCCATCCAACCTCTGTTTGACTCAATGCCCAGGCGTATCAAAGCCGTTATTATGGCCAGAGGTGGTTGTTCTTGGTACTGATTTCTCAGGAGCTATGCACCCAAATTGCGTGAAAATTTAATCACATGTCAGTTCTAGTATAATATATTTGTCCAATTAATACCCGTTAATATCTGCATTTCTTCTTGGTGTAGCAATTTTAATGGCCAGTAGTGTATTTACATCGAGAACTGATCCTTAAGTTAAATTTTGTTGTAGTACTGTTAATCATTAAGACTTTAAAATAACAGATTCCAGTAGATGATGCAATTCTCATTAGTACGTACACGCCCTGCTGAGATTTAAAAGGTTTAGAAACGCATTTTTGCCTGCGACGCTGGGCGATCGAGCGAGTTCAGGTGTACATCCGTGACGTACGCGCCGCGGCCTGTCTTTCTAGTGGGTCTCGATCTGCGGGAAGTGACGTCAAGCCGATGTGTCACTTGATGCGACATACGTCATATTGGTTTCGACGTGTTTCTGATTACCTGTGTCATAGCTTGCAGTACGCTATTTCAAGGGAATGGCGCACTGAAGATTAATCACATACTTATCACCATTGGCGGAATTCCTTATAATTAAATGTCAGTTAATGACACATCGGCGGTAGAAGTCTTTTGGAGAATATAAGACGAACAATAATGTTGTTGATTGCACTTACCAAACGTAGCTAAAAAGTTACAGATATAGAGCCAAGAAAGTTAAGGAAGCAGGTTAAGGACCTGCTGAAAGCGAAAATTTTGTTTTTCATCTCCGTCTTTTGCAACAGATTCTGGAACCAACAATAACATTTGTATTCGTCTTTCTACTAAGCTAACATGCCACATTTGGTGGATTCCATATTTTTTCTTGAGAATTTTGAAAATACACGTTTTCAGTGATACATCATATTAAAGATCTCTCCAAAGTGTATTCATTTTCAGTACGATTTGTACTTCTGAAGTGTCGGGAAACGTGTGGAAGTGGTGCCGTTAGCACCAAATTGGTGTTCCAACTTACCACTGGTACAACTGAGAATGGAATTTAAAAGCAGAACACGAATTACTGTCGACTAACGGAACCTGATGAAAGACTACCACTAACACGCTGGTTATTAGGAAACCGAGAAATTTAGGTTAGTTATTGCTTTGCGTTTCACTAGCTGCTACATATGAGATATTTTCTCATGCATGGAGTGACACATGGCACTTCAAGGATTTTATTAAAGTACTTATAAGGAAGATAATGTCAGTCAAACACGATTAAATAAAAAGTGAAATATACATACGACGTGTCACGTAGTTTTGTTGATAAAATCTGATGTATGCAGTAGTTTGCTAGAGAGCAGATTGCATGATCCTGGCTAAAACATTTTTATTTGTCATCAAGAATCTCTAACATATCAGCGGGACATCATCCATGTAATAGCATATACCATGAACGTACGCAACGAGGATGATCAGATGTTTCGTATATTTAAAATTTTAGTTAGCATAATAGGTACATATTCGCACTTGTTTACTTTCACGGAAATTTATAGTCTACTTCCTTTCTAACAAACGCTTGTGCTTATTTACTCCGTTTCCATCTGGTGCAAGCATCTACATTGAAATTTATCATCTTTCTCACGTTCCCAATCGGAGCAAACTGCTGCGAGTGAAATATTTAGCTGTCGTTTATGTGGTTTTCAAAGATCCACTCAGCCAAGGGAGACGGTGATGTCCGTGTCACGCTCAGCTTATTCTAAATGTTCTGCTGGACACGTACAGATTATTTTGACGTGAGTTGCGAGTCTACCCTCCGGAGATGAGCAGGGTTTAAGCAAATGTCTCCTGAACACCCTCTGTACTGAGATAGGTCAGCGCGGAATGTTGTCGAACTGATTTTTTGGCAAATCTGTGAAGGGGTCCAGCTGGTAAAAGTCCTACTGGTATAGCTAAGGCTCCGAGAGTTCCGGAACCTGTACAGAAAATTGAAAAAGGGATCAACATAAACGTCATTTCCGTCCTTATTATTGCTCATGAAAACCATACATTGCATGTTGTACCACCTTACAGCGAGACCTTCAGAGGTGGTGGTCCAGATTGCTGTACACACCGGTACCTCTAATGCCCAGTGAGTACCACGTCCTCTTGCATTGATGCATGCCTCTATTCGTCGGGGGGCATACTATCCACAAGTTCACCAAGGCACTGCTTGTCCAGATGTCCCACTCCTCAACGGCGATTCGGCGTAAATCCCTCAGAGTGGTTCGTGGGTCACGTCGTCCATAAACAGCCCTTTTAAATCTATACCAGGCATGTTCGATAGGGTTCACATCAGGAGAACAAGCTGGCCACTCTATTCGAGCGATGTCATTGTCCTGAAGGAAGTCATTCACAAGATGTGCACGATGGGGGCGCGACTGGTCGTCCATGAAGACGGATGCCTCGCCAATATGCTGCCTATATGGTTGCACTATCGGTCGGATGTGGCATTCACGTATCGTACAGCCGTTACGGCGCCTTCCATGACCACCAGCGGCGTACGTCGTCCCCACATAATGCTACCCCAAAACAGCAGGAAACCTCCACCTCGCTGCACTCGGTGGACAGTGTGTCTAAGGCGTTCAGCCTGACCGGGTTACTTCCAAACACGTCTCCGACGATTGTCTGGTTGAAGGCATATGCGACACTCATCGGTGAAGAGAACATTGATGTCAGTCCTGAGTGGTCCATGCAGCATGATGTTGGGCCCATGGTGTGGTTGCCAAGGTGGACCTCGCCATGGACGTCGGGAGTGAAATAGCGCATCATGCAGCCTATTGTGCACAGTTTGAGTCGTAACACGACGCCCTGTGGTTGCACAAAAAGCATTGTTGAACATGGTGACGTTGCTGTCAGTGTTCCCCCGAGCCACAAACCGTAGGTAGCGGTCACCCAATCCAGTAGTAGCTCTTGGGCTGCCTGAGCGAGGCATGTCATCGACAGTTCCTGTCTCTCTGTATCTCCCCCATGTCCGAACAACATCGCTTTGGTTCACTCCGAGATGCCTGGACACTTCCTTTGCTGAGACCTCTACCTGCGATCGAATTGCGATATTGACCGTCTAGGCATGGCTGAACTACAGACAACACGAGCCGTGCACCTCCTTCCTGGTGGAATGATTGGTACTGATCGGCTGTCGGACCCCCTCCGTCTAATGGGTGCTGCTCATGCATGGTTGTTTACGTCTTTGAGCGGGATTAGTGACATCTCTGAACAGTCAAAAGGACTGTGTCTGTGATACAATATCCACAGTCAACGTCCATATTCAGGAGTTCTGGCAACCGGGGTGATGCAAAACTTTTTTTGATGTATAATACTTTTTTGATGCTTAATGAATAACAATTTTACAATATAGTTCTATAAAACTGTCTTCTTATTTTTGGTATGTATAATTTCTTTGTATCTGACTTCTGTCCTTTTGGATTCCCTGATAATTCGACGAAAATATCACCAAATCTTCAAAGCCAGAACTTTAACATGCCAACATTTATTTCCTTCGTATGATATTCTGACAGGTTGGCGTTTCCCAAGATGAACGAAATGCAGACGCTACTAGCTGAAAGCACATTCTGGAAGATAATAATGCAACTCCACTATTTACGCCTGATAGTGTAACGAAATCGGAAACAATGAATAAATTATATTCCGAGTAGTTGCTCTTGTTGGAGATAGTAGACCTATGAACGAAACAAAGACGACCAGATGTCAATCTTTTATGAAACAGACACATACTCAGAAACAGAGATAGTATATTGAGAATATGTGTAAAGGTTTTCAGCACCTGAAGGAGCAAAGTGAGAGAAAAAATGGAGACAAGATTAAAAATCTGACTGTCAGTTACTGTCAACTTTTTGCAAACATACTTAATGCGCGTTCGGTGGTGTTAAGCATGAAGGCCGTACCTTCGTGGTCTACCAATGAAGCGCTCGAGTGTGATGTCGCAAGTTCAGTCTTTAGTAACGCTCATTTGAAAGCGCTGTGTTCACAGCAACGATAGGGAAATGTTAGCTGCTGATGACTCACCATGTGTAACAGGAGGACAACAGAAAATGAGTGTCCAAGAGGTGGGGACATCAACCTCCTACCTGATGTTTGTCTTATACTTCACAAAATGGACATCGACGACGCTCATGAAATTTTCAAAACAAACCATTAACTTGCACGATGAACACCTAATGAAAATTGGAGTGCCACAGTGATCGCAAGGTTCGCACCGTAGAGATCGAAGGCAAACTCCTTGGTGCTTACAAGCAGGACATTCAGCTAGGTATCCACTCTTAAAGAAAGTATATAGAATCATATTGGTGCATCAGGATGATGAGAACTGATGGGATGTGATGCTATGCAACCGAATGTGAAACAGTCTGTCGTGAAACTGGCTATCCTGTAAGGCGTAGCTGCAGATAGAGCGATCGTATATTTCATAGGCACGAAGAAAACAATCACCCAGAGGCTGTTCGAGCTATATATATATATATATATATATATATATATATATATATATATATATATATATATATACACAGAGTGGTGCATTGATCGTGATCGGGCCAAATATCTCACGAAATAAGCGTCAAACGAAATAACTACAAAGAACAAAACGTGTCTAGGTTGAAGGGGGAAACCAGATGGCGTTATGGTTGGCCCGCTAGATGGCGCTTAACTGCAACAATACTATTATATAACTGCAGTATTCTTGGACTTAAGCGTTACGAACTTATTGAAGTGCCTGTCATTTTCTTTTTAAAAAAAGGGAACGAATATCCCGAAGGGTCAAGTGTTGAATTATTCTTGTGTTTTACATGCTTACTGTGTAAGTTTATCTAACACTGATATCAGGTTGTCAGTTCTGCAGGCTGGGCTAGTTAACCATATTGTATGCTAGTCTGACTGCTGGTTGTCCGACCGACCAACAAATTGTTCCGGTGTGCCTCACCAGCTAGCCGACCTGATGACTGGAGAGAAAGTGGGTGCGGTTTTGGGTGGAGGTCGGTACTAGGATCTCATTTTGGCTGCTGTTCCTTGCCGACCTGCGGTTACGCGTCGTCGGTCACTTAAGGTAACTTCTAATGCTCATCGCGACGCTCTGACCCGGGGACCTTCTTAATTTTCCGTTCCTCTTTAAAGTGCCCTTGCCTGCCTTCCCCTCCTGGAATGAGACCTCAGAATTGTGGAAATAGGAAGGTTTCACACGATCAGACTGATACTAAATTTCATCAAGTTAAAATCTATTGCAAGTTTAGTTCACCACAGACATGTATATATGTATTTCGAACTGTTGCGAATTTACCAAACGCATAAGCTGCTACAGGCCTGAGTGCTGTCGCTGTTTTTACATTTGTTGAGTTCCTGATAGCCACCACCGTGGCTTCGATGTTTGGAAGTGGGGCATTTACTCTCTTACACTGCTTTGTAAGAATTGTAAAGTATCTTGGTCTATTTCTGTTAAAGTGTTTATTTTAATTTTTTTAAAGGGGAATATTTCTAAGCCTTCTGGGGCTCTGTATTGATCTTGACCTTGTTGTAATACTTAAATGTTTCAAGGCAATTTCTAAGCCTTCTGGAGCATGGACATTACTGATTTTGATCTCGTTGTGAATTTTTTGCAAGACAGAATTTTAAAGTAAATTCTAAACCTTCTTGTGCTTTGTGACTATTAATTTAATAAAAAAAAGGATGAATTTCAAAGCAAATTTTAATCCCTTCTGGCGCTATGTTATTATTGGTTGTTGTTGACTGGCTTTTTCGCTTCATTCCATCGTAAAGGAAAATTTTAAATGTTTTCACGAAATAAATCTTGATGTTGTCAACCACAAGAGTTGTTGAACGTAGGGCTTCGCCCTTCCATGAATTCCTGCTACCACCAATGAAAGAACATTTCACGGAACTTGCAACATTCCGTCTTGCACTCTCAACGTCACGGTGACCTCGAAGATAGAGCACAGCCATGGGACTTAACATGCCAGTAAATGTAGTATCTGCTGTCCAGATGTCCAGCAGCGTGAGCCAGAGGTGATTCTGTTGTGCACCCCACATATTCGCGCCAGATCCCAGACCCATACGACTTTGACGAGTGCAGTCTGGCAAATTTTGCTCCCCTCTAGTCTCCAGTCATTGATTCTTCCATAGAGGTACTATACGCAGGATTGGGACTTGCCTGCAAAAGAAAGAAAAAAAAAGGCTTTGTACCATGCTGCGTTATCGTTGGGCAAACCACGATCGGTGCCCCTCTCTCTGTTGCTGTATCAAAGGAAATCCAAGACTGGCCTCAGAGGTGCCTGGCCGTGGTGTTCCAGACGCTGTCTCTGTGGTGTCACCGCCAGACACCACACTTGCTAGGTGGTAGCCTTTAAATCGGCCGCGGTCCGTTAGTATACGTCGGACCCGCGTGTCGCCACTATCAGTGATTGCAGACCGAGCGCCGCCACACGGTAGGTCTAGTCTAGAGAGACTCCCTAGCACTCGCCCCACTTGTACAGCCGACTTTGCTAGCGATGGTTCACTGTCTACATACGCTCTCATTTGCAGAGACGACAGTTTAGCATAACCTTCAGCTACGTCAATTGCTATGACCTAGTAAGGCGCCATATTCAGTTACTATGAATGTATTCTGAACAGATAATGTTGTGAATCATATACCGTCAAGAGCGACGTTCATCATTAATGGATTAAAGTTAAGTATCAAACTAATTACGTCCGCTTTCTGAATTCTAATTCCATGTCATGTTCCAGACCTCACGTCAGTAAGCTAAAACGCGTGCATTTCGGCCTCCACTAGTACAGGTCTATTACAAATGATTGAAGCGATTTCATAAATTCACTGTAGCTCCATTCATTGTCATATGGTCACGACACACTACAGATACGTAGAAAAACGCATTAAGTTTTGTTCGTCTGAAGCCGCACTTCAGGTTTCTGCCGCCAGAGCGCTCGAGAGCGCAGTGAGAGAAAATGGTGACAGGAGCCGAGAAAGCGTATGTCGTGCTTGAAATGCACTCACATCAGTCAGTCATAACAGTGCAACGACACTTCAGGACGAAGCTCAAAAAAGATCCACCAACTGCTAACTGCATTCGGCGATGGTATGCGCAGTTTAAAGCTTCTGGATGCCTCTGTAAGGGGAAAGCAACGGGTCGGCCTGCAGTGAGCGAGGAAACGGTTGAACGCGTGCGGGCAAGTTTCACGCGTAGCCCGCGGAAGTCGACGAATAAAGCAAGCAGGGAGCTAAACGTACCATAGGCGACGGTTTGAAAAATCTTACGGAAAAGACTAAAGCAGAAGCCTTACCGTTTACAATTGCTACAAGCCCTGACACCCGATGACAAAGTCAAACGCTTTGAATTTTCGGCGCGGTTGCAACAGCTCATGGAAGAGGATGCGTTCAGTGCGAACTTGTTTTCACTGATGAAGCAACATTTTTTTCTTAATGGTGATGTGAACAGACACAATGTGCGAATCTGGGCGGTAGAGAATCCTCACGCAATCGTGCAGCAAATTCGCAATTCACCAAAAGTTAACGTGTATTGTGCAATCTCACGGTTTAAAGTTTACGGCCCGTTTTTCTTCTGCGACAAAAACGTTACAGGACACGTGTATCTGGACATGCTGGAAAATTGGCTCATGCCACAACTGGAGACCGACAGCGCCGACTTCATGTTTCAACAGGATGGTGCTCCACCGCACTCCCATCATGATGTTCGGCATTTCTTAAGCAGGAGATTGGAAAACCGATGGATCGGTCGTGGTGGAGATCATGACCAGCAATTCATGTCATGGCCTCCACGCTCTCCCGACTTAACCCCATGCGATTTCTTTCTGTGGGGTTATGTGAAAGATTCAGTGTTTAAACCTCCTCTACCAAGAAACGTGCCAGAACTGCGAGCTCAGATCAATGATGCTTTCGAACTCATTGATGGGGACATGCTGCGCCGAGTGTGGGAGGAACTTGATTATCGGCTTGATGACTGCCGAATCACTAAAGGGGCACATACTGAACATTTGTGAATGCCTAAAAAAACTTTTTGAGTTTTTGTATGTGTGTGCAAAGCATTGTGAAAATATCTCAAATAATAAAGTTATTGTAGAGCTGTGAAATCGCTTCAATCATTTGTAATAACCCTGTAACACGGTGTTGGCTCATCTGCCAACACAACAGTCTCACCGTCTGCGTGGATATTTAAAATGCTGTAGGCCACATCATTTCCTCACTCAAGGTATGTCGCTACGTGATTGTGCTACCCTGCGGACAATATATCCTAGTTCCATGACCCAGCTGAGATCTTGGATGGCATTGAGTGATACCCTTCTGAATACGACGATTCCTTATTCAGAGTACAGTTGTGGTATCTAGACCAACTCGAGCTGCAGTATCACGGAACGGAGATCTGCAGCCTCTCATAGGCCACGATGCTTGCTGGTAGACATTCCTCCTCCTTACAGGAGGCATGACACGACCTTCTCACAAACCAACATCATCTAAAAGTGATTTTTGAAGGAGAGACCCGCTGCGTAACATTTGTATTTCCAGATTGTAGAAGGCATTACACTTGACTACTTTCTGGCGTTCCGTTAAAATTATGATCATTTGCATATCCAAGCTTGTAGGATGCATCATACCAGTTTGAGTTTTTTTGTATGCCGGCTTCGTAGTATCGCAATTTTAACTGCGAGTTGTGGAATTATATATCACTTGACAGAACGGCGATTCTCTTATACGAGGGCAGTTGGGAAGATATAGTCCGATCGGTTGCGAAATGGGAACCACAGTCTAACTCAAAATGTTTTATTTGCAACAGGCTGCCCCCCTTGCAGCTGCTTCTCTACGTAGTCGCCGTTCCGACGCAGACATTTGTTGCTTTCCATTAACGTCGAATAGAAGGTACCGCCTGTACTTTCCGCCACTTCTCCACGCTGATCAGCAATTCGTTGTCTGTGCTAAATTGTGATCTTCATAGCCAGCAGTTCATGTGAGCAGAGACGCACAGAGAGCCATGTCCGGGCTGTAAGGCGGGTCATCAAACACTTACCTTCGAAAAGGGTGCAGGCGCGTTCTCATTTCCCATGCAGTGTGCAGGCATGGACTGTCATGAAGAAGGGAATGCGTAACAGTTTCGTTATGTGGGGTTGCATGAAATCAGGCGTAACCTCGCAGCGGACACCCATACTTGGCGGCAGACACTATTGTTATAGGTTTCTTTACGTGTTTACTGTGTACTCAGAATTGAAAACAGCGACGTGACCCGATAGTCAAACATACTAGAAACACTGCATAACACATCTCTGCAAAACTTCATCAGGTTTTCACTGTCGTTTCCATTTTGCGACCTGTCTAGTTTTACTTTCCGAACAGGCCTCGTATTTCATCGTTTTGACACTACATCTGCCTAGCAGACAGTGGCGTAAGAAGAGTATGGCATCCGAGAAGTGGAAGCATCCATCCCTTGGGCGTCATCTCGATTGGGCGCAGGAGGCGGGGAGAGGGGGGCGTTGTTTTGTGTGACAGGCGAAAAATATGAGAGAGGGCAAAAGCGAAGTGGGAAAGAAAGGGCGAAGGAGGAAGAAGAAGCAGGAAAAAGGAGGAATTGGAGAACACTCAGCTTGATGGGTGGGAGGTGGAGGGAGGGGATGCGGAAATCGCGGGGAGATTCGGGCTCGACTGTATTGAGGAACAGTTTCATAAGACCTACCTCTCTCCCTTTTGTTGCTTTGTTGACCAAAGTACTGCATGGTTAGGCAATTAATCGTTCAAAAAAAATCGAGTTATTGTTGCAAGCACTGGCCTCATCGACTGTGTTTGTTGGCTGCGTTTGTTCCACATTTTAAGTTTATCATAACAAAAAAAAATTATCGAAAAGTCTCTGACTTACTTATACCTAATTATTCAAGCTATGTCTCATTAATTCTCTGAACAACTTACAAGACTAGACCGCTCCCTTGTTTCGGAGTTTAGAACTGGAAGATTTGTATCTTCTTGTTGAAAAGTTTATCCAAAGAGTTCCTGGCCTAAAATTTTTCTTGATTAAAAAAGTTAACTTTTATTTAAAACAGCATCACATTTTAAGTTTATCATAACAAAAAAAAAAATATCGAAAAGTCTCTGACTTATTTATACCTAATTATTCAAGCTATGTCTCATTACATTCTCTGAACAACTTACATGACTAGACCGGTCCCTTGTTTCGGAGTTTAGAACTGGAAGATTTGTATCTTCTTGTTGAAATGTTTATCCAAAGAGTTCTTGGCCTAAAATTTTTCTTGATTAAAAAAGTTAACTTTTATTTAAAACAGCATACACTGCAATTTTGCGTTACTGATGCATGAAAATGTATCAAAATAACAACGTGCAGCAATTTCGAGTGAATTTGGCGTATATATTTGACTTGAGGCAGATAAAATAGGGAGGGGAAGGAGAAAAAAGAAAATAAGGGAATTTTGAAAGTGGATTTCCTCCACGGGATCTGGATTACGGAGGTTTGTATTAAGTCCTGCAGCTGTTAAATATTTGCGACAACCGTTGACACATATTCTAAATAGTTAACATCAGTTTCCTGGGTTCCTTACATATGCGTCTCCTCTTCATATTCTGATTGATCAGAGTTGAAAACAAATTACTGCAAAACGATGGGATAATTTTGCTATCTTAAACACAAATTTTCAGGCCGATTCCGCAGTTCGCTGTGCATCGTCAAGTTGTCGCTTTGTTTGAAATTTTGTTATCTTGCGTCTTACAATTCTGTAGCACTGTTTGAAGTTAGGCAACCATCTAGTGCTTCCCTTGAAACCACTGTAACCTATGTCGCTTAACGTAGTAGGTCACTGTCATGGACAACCTGTAAACTGTATCGAGCATCCTTGAAACGAGCAAACACCAGCTTCTGTAACAAGTGCACCCTGTACTCCATTGAATAACTGTAGTTTTTCTTATGCACAACACGGTTATCTTGCTGCGGACTTATTCTAAACCTGTTCACAATTTTTTTATAATTTTTATATGTTACGGATCATCTTCCACGTATGTAATTACCTATAGTACCCACTTCTTTGACAACGATTGCCCTTTAGTACGTTTTCCTGTCCGACAAGGATGGTGAACTATATGGCCCGGCGCCTGTTTCACTACCACTTTCACTTGTTAAGCACGTATTGTTATCATTGTACTCCTCATGTACATTGTCCGCATATTGGAGCGTATGCGACATCATATATTACACTGACTCATCTTGCAGAAAAGCTAGTATTTCATCTACCGCCGGCAGCGGTGGTCTCGCGGTTCTAGGCGCGCAGTCCGGAACCGCGCGACTGCTACGGTCGCAGGTTCGAATCCTGCCTCGGGCATGGATGTGTGTGATGTCCTTAGGTTAGTTAGGTTTAAGTAGTTCTAAGTTCTAGGGGACTGATGACCACAGCTGTTAAGTCCCATAGTGCTCAGAGCCATTTGAACCATTTTTTCATCCACCACTTCTTCCTCACTCTGCGAACTTCCTTGGGTTCTTTTCTGACGAAATGTCAACTTCGGCAATTGTTGTAGTAAACATAATGCAATGTTTGTTTTGATTATCGTTGCCATTTCTCTGAAATGTAACAACACTACCAGTACCGTAGCACTGTCGTGAGTAACTCGTCGACTAAAAAGTTCAACTACGCACCGTAGCCTCATGCTGTGTTCACCATTGGATACCTCCAATCTCGCCGCCTGCTGTTATTTTGGTTGCTCGGTTGACAATTTGCGAGGCGTCGAAGGCCCTAAACGTCGTAGGCGTTTTACAACCACGCACTCAAGGGGTTCCATGAAAGATTACTGCGCCCCAGCGTGTCCAGGCACACATTCACTGGCTCCTAACCAAAATTTACAGAGATCTAAACTACTTTTCTCCACTAACAAAAGCCGGCCGAAGTGGCCGTGCGGTTAAAGGCGCTGCAGTCTGGAACCGCAAGACCGCTACGGTCGCAGGTTCGAATCCTGCCTCGGGCATGGATGTTTGTGATGCCCTTAGGTTAGTTAGGTTTAACTAGTTCTAAGTTCTAGGGGACTAATGACCTCAGCAGTTGAGTCCCATAGTGCTCAGAGCCATTTTTTCCACTAACAAACATGGTATATTACGTATCTCCTTGCCCTATTGTTATCAGCTGGGTTTTAAATAAGCTATCTCAACCGACTAAATACTGCACGGCATCTTAAAAAAGCAAGCTTCTCGTTTTGAAGCGCTGTTGCTCTGGCCATGTGGCCCTCCGCCGTTGATATAAATCACGGCAGTCATCTGATGTCTACGAGTGAATCCATTCTGTGGAATCAGCGCAACGTCAAGACGTGACAGATTGTCAGGAAGGAACTGACGCAGAATAACTGGCCCTGGCCACACCATGGCTCAAGCGCCCACATTTATTTGTATATCAAATATGGACTGTGCTACGAGTCTACAAGGAATGGTGCGCCACTCGCTGCCAGCTAAATCGGGTTAAGGACAGTGGTCGCAGGAAGATCCTACCCCAAAAGAGCCGGGACGAGTGTCACCTCAGCGGAGGGGTCTACTGTTAGTGAATGAAAGTCCATGCCAACAGGTCTGCGAGTGGACATTGAGAAGCAAATTGTTGGCAATGGACACCTGCAGTCGATCATTTCTCAAAGGTCATTGCTCACAGCAACTCACAAAATTCTATGTTTTGAATAGGAGCAAACGACACAGGCACTGTACAGTACCTAACTAGAAGCATGTAGTGTGATCCAGTGAGTCACGGATTTGCCTCATTTCAAATGATGCATGGCACCGAGTGCACCAACGGCCCAATGAGGGTTTCAGTGTGCAGGGTACAGAGATGGTTCAAATGGCTCTGAGCACTATGCGACTTAACTTCTGAGGTCATCTGTCGCCTAGAACTTTGAACTAATTAAACCTAACTAACCTAAGGACATCACACACATCCATGCCCGAGGCAGGATTCGAACCTGCGACCGTAGCGAGGGTACGGAGAGATTATTTCATGCTCCAGGTAGTTCTGTCCCATTGTATGGGGTATTTTTATTGCGTAGCTTAGAACCACTGATTCAGATTGCCATAACATGACAAACAGTCGTCGTTTCTGTGGTGTCACCGCCAGACACCACACTTGCTAGGTGGTAGCTTAAATCGGCCGCGGTCCATTTAGTACATGTCGGACCCGCGTGTCGCCACTGTGTGATCGCAGACCTAGCGCCACCACAAGGCAGGTCTCGAGATACGATATAGCACTCGCCCCAGTTGTACGGACGACATTGCTAGCGACAATACGGACGAAGCCTTCCTCTCATTTGCCGAGAGACAGTTAGAATAGCCTTCTGCTAAGTCCATGGCTACGACCTAGCAAGGCGCCATTAGCCTTACCTACTTTGAGAGTTATCGTATAAATGTCTCAAGAAGAACTTTGTAAACCAACAAAGATTAAAAGTTAAGTATATTCCAAAGCTACGTATTTTCTTTATAGCAGTCATAACGTATCCTGTTCCAGACTTGACGCCAGTCGGCGTGTGTGTACGCGTGCCTTTCGGCTCCCTTCTCAGTGTGGCGTAGCAAGCTTGTTACGCCACAACAGTTTCTTCTACAGCTACAGGACGAGTGTGCTGTGGGCCCTGTCACCGTCCAAAATGGCAATAGCAGTGTTTGACGAATGCTCTCGCACCCCAGCGCTTTTGACTGATCCGCTAAACCGCCAGATATTAATTCCACTGAACATGTCTAGGACTTTTTGAAACAGCGGTTGAAACGCAGCAGACAAAATCGCCGCAGTATGGCAGCTCCGCGGGATCTAATAGTGAGAAGCTTCATCGAAATATGCCATACTTAAAGACTCTTCTTCCCCAAATTGAGGTCACTATCTAGCCTACAGAGCTGCTAAACGAATTTGGATGGTATTTCTTAAGAAAAGGGTTATTAGATGAACAACAAGAAAAGTAATATAAGGGTGATGGAATGCACCCAAATTAGATTGGGCCATGCCGAGAGAATTAGGCTAGTAGGTCATGTTTACTATTTGGGAGGACAAATAAGTGACGACGGCTGAAGGAGAGAAAGTGCAAAATGCGCACTAGCTATAGCGAGAAAGGCATTACAGAAAAACAGGTATTTCTTAATGTCTAATGTAAATATAAGTCTTAGGAAGTCTTTCACAAGACCTTCTCTGGAGGATAGCCTTGTCCGAACGTGAAACATGGGAGATAATTAGTTCACACAAGAATTGGATAACACCTTTTGAATTGTGGTACTACAGGAGAATACTGACCGAGTGTCTACTGATGAAGAGGTATTGAATCGAATTGGGAAAAGAGAAATGTGTGCACAACTTGAGTAAATGGAGAGACACATGCTAAGCTATCAACGAATCACCAATTTAGTGATGGACGGAAGCGTAGGGGGGTTAAAAATTGTAGAGAGGGTCCAAAAGATGAATTCAGTAAGCAGGTTCAAACGAATGTAAGTTGAAGTAGTTATTCGGAGCTAATGGGTCTTACACAGGACAGACTGTAGTGGAGAGCTGCATCAGACCAATCTTCAGACTGAAGACCACAGCAGAAACAACAGTACGCATCAGACACAAGGAACAGAAGAGACACCTATAAGATTCTAGAAATATTGTGCCAAACAACATATTCCCCCTCTAGCAGCAAGTAATCGAAGATCGCTGGAGCAACGAAGGGTGCCTAGCGAGTGGAAAAAGTGGAGATAATTCTCATTCTCAGGAATGGTAGTAGGGCAGATACACTTAATTATAAGTCTGACGTCAATATGTTGTACAATTGTGGAACATGTTTTATGGTCAAGAGGTATGACGTTTTTCCAGAACGAAAGTCTCCTTTATAAAAATTAACATCGATTCCTCAAACAGATATCTCGAGAAATTCTAGTCACTGTATTCCTCAATGAGATTGAGTGTATCGGACCAGATCTGTGACTAGATGAAAGACTGACGGTCATACAGAACTGGGCAACGGCTTTGCAGCAGTGGATACACCGGTTCCCGTGAGATCACCGAAGTAAGCGCTGTCGGGCGTGGTCGGTACTTGGATGGGTGACCATCCAGGCCGCCATGCACTATTGCCATTTTTCGGGGTGCACTCAGCCTCGTGATGCTAATTGAGGAGCTACTCGACCGAGTAGTAGCGGCTTCGGTCAAGATTACCATCGTAACGACCGGGAGAGCGGTGTGCTCACCCCAAGCCCCTCCTATCAGCATCCTCCACCGAGGATGACACGACGGTCGGATGGTCCCGGTAGGCCACTCGTGGCCTGAAGACGGAGTGGTGGTTTTTCATATAGAACTAACAGGTTGCTCTTAACGGAACTAAATAGACGTATGTAAATCTTATTTCCAGAGCATCCCAAAGAAATGTGATAGGACCGTTGCTGTTTACAATGTATATTCGCTGATGAGCCAAAACATTATGACCACCTACTTGGCTCTGAGCACTATGGGACTTACCATCTGAGGTCATCAGTCCCCTAGAACACAGAACTAATTAAACCTAACTAACCTAAGGACATCACATGCCCGAGGCAGGATTCGAACCTGCGACCGTAGCGGTCTCGCGGTTCCAGACTGAAGCGCCTAGAACCGCTTGGCCACACCGGCCGGCCTGACCACTTACTTAATAGCTTGTTTGTTCATCTCTGGATTCTGCGTATCAGGGATCCGATAGTTTGTTGGTAGATTTGTGGAAGTATGTGATATTAGATGTGATGGCGCCCGATAGCTAACCACATAGGATTTCCACCAGGCGAATTTAGTCACCGAGACATCAACGTGAGTTCAGTATAACGCTCCTCAGACCTCTGTAGCGCGGTTCTAGCTTCAAGATACGAACATAATCTCCCGAAAGGTGACACCGCCGTCAGGGAAAACATCAAGCATGAAGGGATGCAGGTGGGGGGGGGGGGGGGGGGGGGGTTCGCAGCCGTCAGCGTGTCTTCGGTTACTACCACAGCTCCCAAGAAAACCCAGGAGAATGTCCCCCATAGCATAATACTGCTCCAAGCAGCCTGCGTCCGTGGCGCGCTGCACGTTTCGAGCCTCCGTTTACCTCGATGGGAGCGTTTGAGGGACGACCATCGACCTGGTGTAGCAAAAATGTGATTCACTCGCAGAGCTGACGCGTTTCCATTTATCGAAGGTGGAATTCTAAGGGTCTCGTGTCCACGGAAGTCGTAACTGGCGATGTTGTTGGGTCAAAATGTTAACACGTACGGGTGATCTGTTGCGGAGCTCCATTTTCAGCAATGTACGATGCACAGTGTGCTCCGAAACACTTGTGCGTGCACCAGCATTGTGTCCCTTCGGCAGAAATGCCACAGATCACCGTCTATCCTATTTTACACGGCAGACAAGCCTCTGAAACTCGTGTTCTATGAAGAGTCGTTGACATACAACAATTTAGCGCCTAGTTGTAGTTTCACTATCCTACCACTTTTCGTAGATGCTCGCGACAGTAGCAGGTGAACATTCGACCACCTTCGGCGTTTTCGAGATACTCTTTGGCAAACTCTGCGTAATGATAATTTGCGCTTTGTCAGTGTCACTTATCTCAGTGGATTTCCCCATTTTCAGTCCATATATTCGCAAAGGTGACGTCCGTCCGTGTCTGCTCCTCTTACATAGTTTTGTTACCATGTCAAGTGCCCGCAACGCCACCAGGAGGCATGCAACATCACGCTGAACAGTGGTCATAATGTTTTGGCTTATCAGTGTAAATGATATAGAAGAAAGCGACTTAAGCTCTTTAAAAGTGTTCGCAGAAAAGATGGTTGTTTGTAACATGGTAGCAACGCCAGAAGATGCTACACTGCATCTGCCGAAAAACCTTCAGAGGACTCTTGAAGGGTCTGGCAGTTGGCCTCGAACGTCAGGAATTGTAACAAACTGCGCATACACAGGAAAGGAAATCCACTACTGTACAACTACACAATTGACGACAAACTGCTAAAAACAGTATATGCCGTAAAATATCTACGAATAAGTGTCCAGTGCGACCTTAAGTAAGCTGACCACAATAAACAGATAGCAGGAAAAGCAGCTGCCAGACTGAGATTCATAGGAATAATATTAAGGAAAAGTAACTCATCTACGAAGTAAGTGGCTTATAAGGCACTTTTTCGACCGAGTCCTGAGTATTTTTCATGAATGTTGGATGCTTACTGGGTGGGACTGATAGGAGAGATAGAGAAGATCCAACGAAGAGCGGAGTGTTTCGTCACGGGATCGTTTGGACGGGGCGACGACCTTTAATGAGATGCTCAACAAACTCTAGTGGCAAGTGATACAAGGGAGGCGTTGCGCATTAATGAGAGGTTTACTATTGAAATGTTGAGTAAGCACTTTCTCACTTTCTGGTATGAGTCGAGCAACGTAATACTTCCTCCTACATACATCTCACGAAATGACAGCGACGAAAAAATTCGAATAATTAGAGATAATACAGAGAGGCTTAACGACAGTCATTCTTCCCACATGTCATTCGTGAGTGGAGCAGGGAAGGGGTGATCAGTTAGTGGGACCACAAGTACCCTCCGCCACACACCGTTAGGTGGCTCGCGTAATATGAGATAGATGTAGGTATTAGCATCATCCTTCCTGGAGCTGACAAATTTTTTGTTCAAAGTGCTTATTACCTCATTTAGAAGGCGAAAAATAGAAGGAAAAACATTACAATGTGAACTGAGTGTGTTTAGCAACCTTAATGGTGGAGCTTCGGCCGTGTAAGCTCGCCTGAGTAGTGTTAAAGAAGGAACTGGAGAAGATCGCTTCAGAAATAGAGACGTAAGGAATGAATTACAAGCTGATTCAGTGCACAGGAAAATAGACCTAAACAGGAACAGACGATGGGAAGGTGTAGACAGAATGCAGGAACATAGGCTTCCAAAAGAAATTATTGATGCAAACCTAGAGGGACAAGACAGAAGGGGAAAAAACCACCGAAGAGATGGCTGGAAGAGCCTACCTACTTGATTACCGTAGACGAGTTCAGAGTGCAAAAACGCTGTCCCGGGAAGGCAACGACGCTGCAGCAGTAGCAGCCTCTTGTGCAGAATAAACAAAATGACGACCGCCAAGAAGTCTGCATACGGACCGCGCGCTGCGCTGCGGCGAGCCGACACCCCGGCTTACTTGCGACTTCTCTCCCCAAGGCTTAGCGCGCTTTCTCTGTCTCTCTCTCTCTCTCTCTCTCTCTCTCTCTCTCTCTCTCTCTCTCGCCTACTCCAGCTTTCCCTTCGTTTCCTCACTCCTCTCTCCCATGTCCATCGCCCCTCTCTCTTCTCCCTCTTCGCGGCGCACTCACCCACGCCTGCACTTGCTCTGCCTGGAGTGGGGCGACGGTCCCAAATAATCCTCCAGTAACGCCAAGAAGGGGAGAGCGTCTCCGTCTTCATTCATCGTTCGATAACAACTCAACTTTTCGGAAGGTTTCTTCAGTCAGCTGCTGACGTCCAAACGCGGAGCCGCGCGTTTAATGCAGCCTAACGAGGGGCGGGCCTCGTCAAGGGATTACCACAGTTTTTTTATAGACTCTTGAATGAAAAGGTGAATGATCAGTGTCATGGTGTTCGAACTTTCCTGAGGCCTATAGCTACAGTGGAATGTCACTCAGCGAATGAACCGAAGTTCCTATTAATAGTTGTCACCTAACACGTTTCTTGAGAATTCCATAAAAACTAAGAAGCAACTGGGGACGGTACAGTCCGAGACTTCCGAGCTCTACACAAAAAAAGTAATTTTCTCTTTAGCAGCAGCAAATTAAGGAGTCAGACATATTGATAGTGGCAGAAAAAAAATCTGTCGGTTCTAGGTCTCTTTTAGAGGTGCAGTGAATGTGGCGCTTGACATTGCTTGCGTAACTGAAGAGCTGTTTGTTGCAGGTTAACAGTGTGTGATTGCTTTTTCGATCTAAAGCTGAAGTAAAAACGTAGGCGATAAACACTTCCGACAAGAGAGGAGCAATATAAAATATGGTGCGTCTGAAGAATGCTCAAGATTCGATAGGTAAATCGGATAAGTAATGACGACCTGCTGAATCGAACTGAGGAGGAAAGAAATTCCAGAATGAGATTTTCACTCTGCAGCGGAGTGTGCGCTGATATGAAACTTCCTGTAAGATTAAAACTGTGTGCCCGACCGAGACTCGAACTCGGGACCTTTGCCTCTCGCGGGCAAGTGCTTCGGTAGCTCAGTTGGGCAGTCTGCCGCCGGCAGTGCTGCGAGGCGGTCACGCGCCAGAGCGCTGCGGGCGAGGCGCGCACGGTGTGTTTGTGTTTACTTCGGCCGCTGTAAGTGCCGTTTTCCTTCTAGACCACCATGGCGCACAACTATCGGAAGATGACATTACGTTTCAACTTTTGTTCCGACTTCGCCCGATCCAAGCCCCTGGAGGTAGAACGATTTATACGCGATGAAGTTAAAATACCACCAACGGATCTAATTGGTATCCACTTGTCCATAGTTAGCAGTACCGTCTACGTCAAAATGATCAACGATGCGGCGTGCGACAAGGTGCTTCAAGAGGCAAAACGTGGACTGCGCTTCTGTCTTTCCGACGGCAACGTCGGACCCGTTACCGTCGATCACGCAGGTCTCGGCACACGGACGATAAGGATCTTCGAACTGCCGTTCGAACTACCTGCAGACGTCGTCATCGAGGCGCTCCGTCCCTATGGCAACGTTCTGGAACATGTTGCCGAACGATGGGTCCAATTTCAGACCTATCCAGTTTTAACCGGTGTTAGACAGGTCCGCATCGAGTTGCAGAAACACGTGCCTTCCTATCTACGTATCGGAGGCTGCCGTGCCATTATAATGTACGACGGCCAACCTCGGACCTGTTCCGGTTGCGGGAAAGAAGGTCACCTACGGTCTGAATGCATTCAACGACGTGTCGCGCAGCTCCCGTTGTCGGAAGCGTCCGTCACACCCACGATGACCGCCCTACCGGTCACTTACGCAGCGGCTCTTGCCACGTCTACAGTTTCGTCCAGTCCATCGCCCGGTCCTTCCGATCGGCACGTCCCACCGTCCCAGTCACCAACGGACGGTGCAGACGTCCCACCTGACAACCTTGCCGCCGAACAGGCTCCCGCACCGGACGCTGAGGAGACCAGTACATCTTCACAACACCTGTTTGACAATCTCATTGTACCCACCGACGCCTTCGAACCAGGTCGACGCTCCTCCTTGCCGTCGTCCGACACTGAGGAACACGTGCGCAAACAACGCTCGCCACGTAGGCGCAAACGCCGTCGCCGTTCACCCACGGGCTCTCAGAGCGTTGCCACCCGCGACGACGAAGACGACACCCAAGCAGCCGACATTTCCACGCAGAGGTCGGCGGACAACTTTCACGATGAACAAGACGTTTCGCAGGACGGGACCACTATGGAGGTCGCCACGCACAATGTAACGATCGGTGCGCCGGTTGAGACGCCTGTCTCCACGCCGACAACTCCAGATCTCTCTCACCACGACGCAATTCCCAGGGACATTGGACAGACCCACGGCACAGGAGCATGGGCCGACGACATTGAGGAAGGTACGCCCCCTCCTCCGGATGAGTTACCTCCGCCGGACGAGGCTGCCTGTTAACATCAAAAGCGAGGCACTGCAGCTGATGGGACGGGACTTCCTGTCGGTGCCCTCCTCTTACTTCCCTTGGTGATGGTAGATGCGCGTCCACCACCACTGAAACAAACATATCGGTTTGCCACACTGAACATCAACATGATCGGCACTGCACCCAAGCTGCAACTCCTATGTGACATGCTTCGGGCCTCTGACGTCGACGTCGCCCTTCTTCAGGAAGTATGCGTTGCCACACTACCACCAGTCTACGGCTACGACTCATACACGTCCACATGTGATGAATCAGGGCGTGGAGTGGCTTTCTACATACGCGAAGAAATCCCACTCACGGACACGACAATCCTTCCCTGTGGAAGAGGCATGGCTGTTACCATCTTCGACACGCGCGTCATCAATATCTACGCTCCGTCTGGCTCCACGAACCGTCGGCAGCGGTCCACTTTCTTCGGACATGACGTGGCGCCCCTGTTTTCTGGACGCTATGATCGCCTTATCATGGGAGGCGATTTCAACTGTGTCCTCCATCCGCAGGACCAAGTACCTGGTTATTCGCCATGCCCGGCGCTGCTCACCTTAATCGAAGATTTTCATCTAGTGGACGTTTGGGAGAAAATTCATGGCAATACCCCCGGTTTTACCCATTATACAGCACATTCTGCGAGCAGACTGGACCGGTTTTATGTCTCTGCTCACCTCGGCAATGAAGTCGCCCAAGCTGAACGATGGCCCCTTGCATTTTCGGACCATTGCGCCGTCATTTGCTCTCTGGCTCTGCCACCTCAGTCAGTGTGGCGCAGCAGATGTTACTGGAAGCTTAATACCTCCCTCCTTAATGATCCACACTGCCGACAATGTATTGCCGCTACATGGGCGTCTTGCGAAAGACGCCTTCCGCAGTACACATCCACGTTCCATTGTTGGCTCAAATGTGCCAAACCTGCGATCAGAAAGGCCTTCATACAATGTGGCAAGGAAGCAGCAGCATGGCATCGAGACACCACAAATTTTCACTACGCCGCCCTCCGTGAGCTCGATGCGCTCCCTCCATCACCTGACACCCACAGAGAACGACAACGTACTAAAGCTCGTCTCCTCTCTCTTCAACGTGCACGACTGCATGGTGTCGTGGTGCGTTCCCGACGACAAGACCTCCTCCACGACGAAACCCCATCCACAATCCATGCCGCATCCGACCATAGTCGTCGACGTCGGCTTTTCGTCCCCAACATCACGACCTCCGATGGTGTTCACCACACAACACAGGCGGCGGTCGTGTCCGCCTTTGCCGAACATTATCGCCAAATTTATGATGATGAAGCGATGGCGACGTCCATTCCTGATGATCTCCGTCCTTCCCCTGAACGGACCCTCACCGTAGCGGAGTCAACGTCCATGATGTCTGCAATCACCGCAGAAGAGGTGGTAGAAGCGATCAACAAAGGGGCCAAGAACAAATCACCCGGACCAGATGGTCTCCCAGTGGAGTTTTACCGGGCGTTCACCACGTTAATGCTTCCTCGCTGAACGGAAATGATTCAGGAACTCTTTACTCCGTCCTTCCCAATTCCACCTGAATTCGTCACTGGCATTCTTCTACCTGTGCCTAAACCGAAGGGAGGGTCTCATGTCTCTGCATATCGCCCCCTTACACTACTGAATTCAGACTATAAAATCTATGCACGCCTCTTAGCAGCGCGCATACGCACCGTCTTACCTACGGTCCTTTCTCCTGAGCAGACTGCACGTGGTTGTGGGGCCACCTTACAAACAGCCCTGGGAGAATGCCGTGACCTCATTGCACTGGCGTCGGTTTGTCGCCTTCGTGCAGCACTGGTATCCGTCGATTTCACGAGTGCCTTTGATCGCGTTCGACACCCTTTCCTCCTCATGGTGGCGACACGTATGGGGTTCCCATTGCTTTTTGTCGATGCCATTCGCCGGTTACTCCTTCCCGCGGTCTCGATGGTACAAGTCAATGGGAGGCTTGTAGGACCGATTCCTATACGCCGCTCTGTGCGTCAAGGATGCCCTATGTCTACTTTACTGTATGCCATTGCACTTGAGCCCCTCATCACTGGACTTACCTCTAGACTGCAGGGCCTCACTTTACGTGACCACACCTTTCACTGTAGGGCTTATGCGGACGATCTCCTCTTTCTCACCTGCTCCTCCACGGAACTCAATGACGCCATCCAATGGATCCAGCAGTATGGACGTCTTTCTGGTAGCATTCTTAATGTCCGTAAATCGACTATGATGCACATTGGGCGCGGCCTCCCGGCTATGGTGCCGACCCCACTCCCAGTTAGTGCCACCCTTCGTTACTTGGGTATCGAATTTACGAGCTCCACACACCGCACAGTGGCCCTGGCTTACCGGCGGCTTTTGCAGTCGATTCGGCACCATGTCCGCGGTCAAGTGCACCGTAACTTAAACCAACTCCAACGTGTGTCCTATGTAAACATCTATGTCGCCCCTAAACTGGTACACGTCGCCCAGATCCTCCCACTGCCGTTACTCCTTGGCCGCCGCATCCAATCAGCCTTTGGATATTTCGTGTCAGCAGGGGCACTTTTCAAAGTCCGCTACAACACTCTAACACTGCCTCCTGCAAAAGGTGGCCTCGGACTCATCAACGTGCGGGCACGATCTTCTGCACTCTTTGTCCACACTCTGTTGCGGCACTGGCAGGGGCCGGTCCCGTCTTTAACACGCTGTCTCTTAGATATCCTCCGACCAGCTTCTCTCGATCCACCGATCAATGTGGCACCTATTTCTAAATGATTGTACTACGTCGCCAATTGTTTCATAGAACTCAGCTACGTTCGGGCCGATCTTCCAGTCACCCATCCTCCCCGTACAAAAGATTATTATCGTTTGTTTATGCTGTCCAACCTTTGCGACCCCATGGTGCTACAGCATCCTGACATTAACTGGCGCACGGTTTGGGGGTGTGTGCATGCACCCTTTTTACCGTCGTCTGTGTCTGCACTCTGGTATGTTTTAGTCTATGGAAAATTCCCGACTAATAGTCGACTTTATCGCATAGGACTGGCCACCTCCCCACTCTGCCCTGACTGTCAGCTCGAAGACACCGACGAGCACCGTCTTACGTGCCCCCTGAAACAAAACGTATGGCTCCTCATCCAACGAATCGTGGGCTTTTACCTCCGTGCCCCGCCAACGACGGTAACCCCGGATTTCCTGTTGTTGCCCCAGACATTTCACTACCCTCTTGCTAAGCACCATACCCTAATCTGGTTTCGAGGACAGGCTTTAGAATATCTCTTTCGGAGTGGTCCGCATACAGTCCTTGACTTCTGGTACAAAGTTGTGACCGCGCATAGCACCCTCACCCGAAAACCATCTTACCGACAAACTTTTGCCGGTTATCTCCGCAGCGTCTTTCTTGACCCCCCTCAAAGTTGGGGTGTACTATGCCTACCTGTCACATGATGCAACACCCTTATCCACGTTCTCATGCATCGACCAAAAACAAACACAATTTTATTTTATTTTTTTTAAAAAAAAGGAAGAAGACAGAATATGTTATATTTTGTTTTATTTAATGTTTTTCTTTTTTAATATTTTTTTTTGTTTAACTAACAGTCATTTGTATATTTTTAAATGGTATCTTGAAGAACTCTTGCATAGTGAATATATATGTACTTTTAGTTTGTTCAATACAAATTTTTAAACAAAAACAAAAACAAAAAAAACAAAAAAAAAAGGAAAACAGGATATGTTCTAATTTGTTGTATTTCATGTTATTCTAATAATTTGTTTACCTAACACTCCTTTGTATATGTTTAACTGGTACCTTGAAGAACTTTGGCTTTGTGTATATATATATGTACTCTCCGTTTGTTCCATAATAAAGATTAATAAAAAAAAAAAAAAAAAAAAAACACGCGGAAGGTCCCCGGTTCGATCCCGGGCGGTAACAGTTTTTTTTTTTAATTTCATTTCTGCTTACTTGTGCTTTGGAAGACATTAAAACTTGAAAGTACTCTGACGAAGATAATATAGTGAGGCAGTAGTATTTAATACACCCATTACATTACTATATAATCAACATAAAAAAAATGACAAAATAAAAAAAGTTGGTAGAGCACTTGCCCGCGAAAGGCAAAGGTCCCGAGTTCGAGTCTCGGTCGGGCACACAGTTTTAATCTGCCAGGAAGTTTCATATCAGCACACACTCCGCTGCAGAGTGAAAATCTCATTCTGGAAACATTCCCCCAGGCTGTGGCTAAGCCATGTCTCCGCTATATCCTTTCTTTCAGGAGTGCTAGTTCTGCATGGTTCGCAGGAGAGCTTCTGTAAAGTTTGGAAGGCAGGAGACGAGATACTGGCAGAAGTAAAGCTGTGAGTACCGGGCGTGAGTCGTGCTTCGGTAGCTCAGTGGTAGAGCACTTGCCCGCGGAAGGCAAAGGTCCCGAGTTCGAGTCTCGGTTGGGCACACAGTTTTAATCTGCCAGGAAGTTTCAGGAAAGAAATTGATGACACAACGGACCTTTTGACAGGCGTCAAGGAATTGTCAGTTTTGTAGTGGAGGGAAGTATGGGGCGTAAAATTACGGAGGAAGACAGGGCTCCGGCCTGACCACAGTACATAGATTGAGTCAGCTGTTGTTCGATATACTAAGAGTTATGCAGAGGTGAAGGGATTTGTACACGAAAGATTAGCGTGGGAAGCAGCATCAAACCAGACTGAAGACACATAAAAAAGCACTCCGTCTTCAGGCCATGAGTGGACTACCGGGACCATCCGACCGCCGTGTCATCCTCGGTGGAGGATGCGGATAGGAGGGGCGTGGGGTCAGCACACCGCTCTCCCGGTCGTTATGATGTTATTCTTGACCGAAGCCGCTACTATTCGGTCGAGTAGCTCCTCAATTGGCATCACGAGGCTGAGTGCACCCCGAAAAATGGCAACAGCGCACGGCGGCCGGGACGGTCACTCATCCAAGTGCTGACAAGGCCCGACAGCGCTTAACTTCGGTGATCTCACGGGAACCGGTGTAGCCACTGCGTCATGGCCGTTGCCGCAGACACATAACAACAAAATTTATATTTATGAAGTACACGAATATTTTTTTTTTTTTTGAGTCAACTGTCTTCTGATAGGTTTGATTCGGCCCGCCACCAATTCTTCTCCTGCGCCAACCTCTTTCTCTCAGAGTAGCAGTTGCACCCTATGTCCTCAATTATTTGCTGGATGTATTCCAATCTCTGTCTTCCTGCACAGTTTTTGTCCTCTACAGCTCCCTATAGTACCACGGAAGTCATTCCCTCATGTCGTAACAGATGTCCTATCATCCTGTCCCTTCTCCAATCAGTGTTTTCCACATTTTCCTTTCCTCTACGATTCTGCGCAGGACCTCCTCATTCCATGTCAGTCCCATTTTCAAAATTCTTCCGTAGTAGCACATCTCAAATGCTTCGATTCTCATCTGTTCCGATTCTCCTGCTCCCAGTGAATAACTACATGCAATGCTGTGCTCTAAACGTACGTTCTCAGAAACGTCTTCCTCATATGAAGGCCTACGTATGACAACAGTAGACTCCTGCTGGCCAGGAATTCACTCTTTGCCTGTGCTATATCCTCCTTGCTTTGTCCATCATGGGTTATTTGGCGCTTTGCTTCCAAGGTAGCAGAAGTTCTTAATTTCTAATACTTCTCAAAGCTCTTCTCTTTGTCCGTTTTACTCTCGGTCCATATTTTGTACTCATTACACTGTTCCATTCAACAGATCATGTAACTCTTCTTCACTTTCATTGATAATAGCAACGTCACCACCCTGAATTTTAATAACATCCGTCGTTGCTTCTTCTATGTACAGACTGAACACTTGGGGCGAAAGATTGCATCCCTGAGTTACAACCCGTTTAATACGAGCACTTGGTTCTTAGTTGTACGTATTGTACTTCATATCACTAGCTTTACCTGTAGCTTACTTCTATTTTTCTCAGGATTTTTAACATAATACACCATTTCACACTATCGAACGCTGTTTCTAAGTCACCAAATCTTATCAACGTATCCTGATTTTTTCTCAGTCTTGCTTCCATTATGAAGCGCAAAGCTAGAGCCACATCTCACGTGCCTTTAGCATTGCTGAAACCAAACTGATCGCCATCTAATAGATTCTCAAGTTTTCTTTTCCATTCTTTTGTATATTCTCCTTGTCAACAGCTTGGATGCTTGGGATAATAAACTGATTGTGCAGTAAAGTTTGCACCTGTCTGCTCTTGCTGTCTTCGCAATTTTGTGGATGATATTTTTGCGGAAGTACGATGGTACGTCGCTAGTCTTATAGATTCTACAAATCAACATCAATAGTCTTTTGGTTACCATTTCCCCAATGATTTAAGATATTCCGATGCTATTTTATCTATCCCCTCTGCTTTATTTGATCTCAAGTCTTCCAGAGCTCTTATAAATTCTGACTAATAATGGATCTTCCTTATTGGCTGCAGTCTTCTATCAAGATATCGGACAAGTCCTCCCCATAATGGCGGCCACGGTGGCTGAGCGGTTCTAGGCGCTTCAGTCCGGAACCGCGCGACTGCTACGGTCACAGGTTCGAATCCTGCCTCGGGCATGGATATGTGTGATGTCCTTAGGTTAGTTAGGTTCGAGTAGTTCTAAGTTACAGCAGACTGATGACCTCAGATGTTAAGTCTCATAGTGCTCAGAGCTATTTGAACCATTTTGAACCATCCTCCCCATAACAGATGCCTTCGGTGTACTCTTCCCACTTGTTTCCTCTTTGCTCTGTGTTTAACAATGGAATTCCCATTACGCTCTTAATACTTGTCACCTTCTTTTTCATTTCACCGAAGGTAGTTTCGACTTTACATGTACTGAACAAGTCCTTCCGACGATCATTTCTTTCTCGATTCATTCTTTTATTTTCGCCTACGTTTGCCAACATTTCATTTCTGTACTTCCTACTCAACTGAATTATTCCTTCCGATGTTCTGTTAGCCAAGGTTTCTTTGGAGCTACCTTCCTTGTATGTCTGACTGTCCAACATCTATGACTGCCGTAGTTAGCGATGTTCATTCCTCTTCGACGGAACTGCCTACTGTGATAACCCTTATCGAAATATCCACAGCCTTAACAAATTCCAAACGCCTCGCGTCATTCCTCAGTACTTCAGTATGAGACCTTCTTCTACGTACGACTACCTTAAACTTCAGTCTTCTCTTCATCATCACTAAATTACGATCCGAGTCCGTATCTGCAGCTGGTTACGACTTACAATCCAATAACTGATTTCGAAGTTTCTGTCTGGCCATAACGTGAATCAGATCGAACCTTCCCGTGTGTCCCGCGCTTTCTCTTCTTGAACGGAGTATTCGCTATTACCATCTCACATTTATTGCAGAACTCTATTAGTCTTCCTCCTCTCATTCCTATTGTCAAGCCAATGTTCTCCCGTAAACCTTTCTTCTGTTCCTTCCCCTACAACTGCGTTCAAATCCCCCATGTCTATTAGATTTTCATCTCCCTTTACGTACTGAATATATCAATATCACCTTATATTCTCTCTGCTTCTCCACCTGCTGCTTGCGTCGTTGGCATGTATACGTGAACAATCGTTGCCAGTGTTAGTTTGCTGTCGATTTTGATGAGAGAAACTCTAACTGAACTGCTCGCAATAACTTACAGTCTCTGCGCTATCTTCCTTTTTATAACGAATCTTAGCCCTGTTATACTATCTTCTACTGTTGTTGATATTACCCATATTCTCCTGACCCTAAATCGTTATCTTTCCATTTCACTTCACTGATTGATTCTCTGCATTTCCTTTCGAGATTTTCTAGCTTTACTGCTACGTTCAAATTTCTGACATATCACGCCCCAACTGGCAGAGCGTTATCCTTTCGTTGGTTATTCAATATTTTTCTCAATGTCACCTCCCCCACCCCTCCCGTAGATCCAAATGGCAGACTAATCCGAAATCTTGCGAATGGAGAGAATATCGTGACACTTTTTTTTCAAATACAGACCTCATGTCCTGTGGACTCACATTATATGTCTTTAATGCAGTGTTTCTCATTCCTTCTGTATTCTCATACAGTTTATCATTGCTTTTTGGGGCAGTTTCCCACTGCAAGGTCAGGAGAGTGTCTGAACCTCAGTCCACTCTTCCGCCCTCTTTTACAACGCCGTTGGCAGAATGAGGGTGACTTCTTACGTCGAAAGTCTACGGCCGCCGTTACTGAAGATGTTTACTGAAAATCTAAGCAGTGGCTGGTTCTGAACCCGGACACAGGTTTTGCTTAACCGTGGAAGCCGCAACCCCTAGCCGACAGTGTTATATATATACGAACTACAAAAATGAACTTGGGGAAAAAAATACTCCAACGTAACGAAATGTGTGAGTGCAGATACAGTATTTAGTGATGTATCACGTAGATTGAAAAATTAAGTGTCTTTTTTTGTAATTAATTGGGGGGGGGGGGGCAGGGGTTCTGAATGTCTCAGCTGTATCGGACACCTAGACGTGGTCTCCAGTTTAACATACGCAATCGAGTTTTGAAGTGTTCTGTGTTATCGGTATTGCTGTAGGAGAAAGCAATACGTTTTGAACTGCCGGTACAGGTTACTAAGGGGTTTTTGACCGAACACTTGTACAACATTCTGTTATTCTACAGAACTAAGAATAACTTTCAAGTTCATTACTTTCTCTTGGCGCGTTTACAGTATAAGTTTGTTACCAGGCGGCTATTTAGAGGAGTTACCAACGGACTTGCCGCAGTGGTAACACCGGTTCCCGTCAGATGACCGACGGTAAGCGCTGTCGGGCTGGGCTAGCACTTAGATGGGTGACCATCCAGTCTGTCGAGCGTTGTTGGCAAGCCGGGTGCACTCAGCCCTTGTGAGGCAAACTGAGGAGCTACTTGATTGAGAAGTGGCGGCTCCGGTCTCATAAACTGACATACGGCCGGGAGAGCGGTGTGCTGACCACATGCACCTCCATATCCGCATCCAGAAAAGCCTATGGTCTGAGGATGACACGGCGGCCGGTCGGCGCCGTTGGGCCTTCATAACCTGTTCGGGAGGAGTTTAGTTTATTTAGAGGAGTTATTAATCACTTAATGACACGGCGGCCGGTCGGCACCGTTGGGCCTTCATAACCTGTTCGGGAGGAGTTTAGTTTATTAAGAGGAGTTATTAATCACTTTAAGCACATCTATCAGCAAATTTATAGTGTAGCATTACAGCGAGAAGCGCATTTCTACCTGCAATGTGACTGACGAATATCGTAATCAAATACGACCTTCTTCTTCTTCTTCTTCTTCTTCTTCTTCTCCCTCCACGGATTAGGCGATCCACCTGCCCCGGTTAACAAGGTCCAGTCATCTCTTCCGTGGTTTTTCCTTCTGTCTTGTCCCTCTACGTTTGCATCAGTAATTTGTCTTGGAAGTCTATTTTCCTGCATTCTATCTACACGTTCCCATCATTCGTTCCTGTTTAGATCTATTTTTCTATGAGTTGAATCAACTTGTAATTTTTTTTTCTTGTTGTTGTCTCTGGTACACTCTTTAATACTACGTAGAAATCTCATTTCCGTGTCTCTTGCTCATATGTTTTCGCGTGAGAAACCAGCTTTCACATCCCTAGAGCGTACGTAGCTGGTTATGTCACGACACTGTAAAACTTTATATGTGTCTCTATCGTGCTCTGTTTTTGTAGTGAATTCAAATTGTTTCACAGCTTGCGTTAAATTCTACGATATTGTTATGAACTTCATTATCGAAATTTCGCTTTGTGTCAGAGCCGAGATAGTGAACGTGGGTTGTCTGATACAGTATCGCATTACTTATTACAATTTTAGAAAACTCAGGCGATTTTCTATTGAATCCCATAACCTTTGTTTTATCAGAGGAGATGCTGATGTCATATTTGGAAACTAACAAAGTAAGATGACACTGTTATCCTTCAAGATTATCTTCATTTTCTTAAATTGTTATTTGATCATTTACGTGGGGTAGAGTATTAAAACACTTCTCTCCATTGCTCTTTGGACGCGCTTATTATGTGATGGAGAGAAACGAAATAAAGTTAAATGTTGCACTTACTGCCTGTAAATTTTCGTGTTGCTAGTGGCGATACTCGGAAATAATCGTCCGCAACCCGTGGTGTCGCGGTCGCGTTCTCGCTTCCCGAGCACGGGGTCCGGGTTCGATTCCCGGCAGGGTCAGGGATTTTCATCTGCCTCGAGGTGACTGGGTGCTGGGCGCTGATAACAGCGCAGTTGAGCGCCCCACAAACCAGACATCATCAGAAACAATCGTTTGATGCCGATTCCCGACTGCCACCACTGTGTCCTCGCTTGTCTTTTGCATTTACCTGACTAATTCTAGGAGTGTACACGAAACTCGCAGACTTCCATTGAGAGCTGATCCAAGGTCTACTAGCTTTTAAAAGTGGAGTGGTTACCCATTACAGTATTCTAGTCCAATCTGAACAGATATGATGGATTAAGGGCTCAACTTATGACATGTTTCTTTCTTTCTCACTGAGCAGATTTACTTTGCTGCATGAATGTTTTTCTGTACATTATTTCCTTGTTGCGCTGTGTACTGTATGTGCACACTACCACCCGTTCTGAGAAAACTGGACTGTAGGCTTTTTTACTTAGTTTGTGATTTATTCTAAATGGTCAGCTGAAGATGAAATTATTATACTCGAAACCCTTCAATGGCAATGAGATCTTTATGTGCAGTAACTAACTGCTAACATGAACTTACTTCATATCTGTGAATTGGAAAGCCGGCCGCGGTGGTCTCGCGGTTCTAGGCGCGCACTCCGGAACCGCGCGACTGCTACGGTCGCAGGTTCGAATCCTGCCTCGGGCATGGATGTGTGTGATG
Organism: Schistocerca serialis cubense; assembly: GCF_023864345.2. NCBI lineage: Eukaryota > Metazoa > Arthropoda > Insecta > Orthoptera > Acrididae > Schistocerca > Schistocerca serialis. Next base: position 1,083,813,333 of record NC_064639.1, read on the forward strand.
TCCTTAGGTTAGTTAGGTTTAAGTAGTTCTAAGTTCTAGGGGACTGATGACCTCATAAGTTAAGTCCCATAGTGCTCAGAGCCATTTGAACCATTTTGTGAATTGGAAAGCAAACAAAATGTTGCAGAGTAACTTACTAAAGCTTGCTGGTAGCATGAATGTGGATTAAAACTAACAGCTCTTTCTTCTGAAACCTTGTAAGTAGACAATATTCTGCATGTTCATTGTTTCCGTGCAGGCTTTTTCATTGCTAATGTTTATATCTGTTCAAAAGCTGAATTCACAATCGGGTGTCTTTTACGGCCTGTAATTGATAAAGAAATGTGCAAGTGGCTGTCTTCATCACATGCGCTCAAGGAAATCTCAACTAGCGACAAGAACAGTCTTCTCCGACGTGCAAGAAGGTTATATGTTATCGTAGTTATAAAAGGACGTCTGGGAGGCAGAAAAGGTACCAGAAACATGGAAATCTCTCCTAATACACACTCTTCACAAGAAAGGAGGAAAAAAGACCCTAATAACTATATAGGGATTTCAGTACTGCCCGCGACATACAAAAGTCTATCCAAAGCCCTAGAGCATAACATGGAGCCACAGACAGGAGAATACGAAGGAGGGTTCAGAATGGAAGGATTATGCAGTGAGCAGATCTGGTGCTGACAACAAAGAAGTCCAGGAACACCACAATAACATTCATCGACTTCAAGAACGCCTACGGTTCCTTAGACAGAGAAACACCCTTTAACACACTGGAAGAAATGAAAGTGGACAACAAGGCCATAAAGCTAATCCAGGTTACATTAATAGATACAACATCCAAAGTGAAGTTGATGGGAGAGATCTCCGGAACCATTTGAAGTCAAGAGAGAGACGGGGAGAGGGCCTGTCACCCATTCTATATAACTCGGTTCTGGAGAAAAATAATCAGGACATGGGTCAAAGGAGCCAATGGAGAAACGATGGGGAGACACGAGGATAGAACAGTCAAAATAAAACATCCGGCCTTTGCTGATAATACAGCCATCATAACAAGTAACAGAAAAGAAGCCAATGGATCTCTAGAGACACTACAGGAAATCTCAGCCAAAATAGCACTACAAATCTCATATGAAGAAACTCATTTAATTTACCTAAAATCCACTGACGGGCACCCACTGGTAACGGAGTGCGGAAACATAACACAAGTAGCAAGTTTCAAATACCTGAGAGAGATTATACAGAAAACAGAACTGAACTTGACAGCGAGTGAAGAAAGGATCACAAAACTACAAAAAGCATACAGAGTTACATGGAACCAGTAAAGCAAAAGAAGTACGTCTATCAACGCCAGATTAAAACACTACAGCACAGTAGTGTTGCCAGAGACCTTGTATACCTCACAAGCAATAGTAATCAAGGGAACAACGAAAATCAAGGAGATAGAAAAAAAAGAGAGGAAAATACTGAGAAAGATCTACGGGCCGGTTCAGAGAGAGGGGATCTGGATGAAGAGACCGACAAAAAAACTGTACGAAAAGAGAGAGACGATTACAAGCAACATCAGGAAAAGAAGGGCAAAGTTCTTGGGACACATACAGAGGGTTAAAGAAAACAGACTGACCAAGGAGATATTTAACAAAGTGACAAGTAATACAGTGAAAACCAATTCGCTAAAGAAAATCATGGGGGATCTCACGAAACTGAACAGCTCCACAGGAGGGACAGGGAAACATAGGGAGAGAAAAAAAATTACAAAGTAGAAATTTCAGCAAACTTCCAAAGAGAAAAAAAGGGAAAAACGGACAGAAGAAAGGACAAAGAAATACAGCGAATATACGAGAGGTTTTGGGAAGAAAAAGGAAACAGACAGAAAAAAAAATGAAATGAAAATTAATCGTGTAATAGCGCTCTCCTTGAGGAGAAATTAACGACAGCAATAATAATAATAGTAATAATAATAACAGAAAGCGGTTTACACTGAGCGTCAGGTTTCTAATCAGAAAGTGTCTCTTGTTTCTCGTGTTCTGAGTGAAACAGAATAAAATAAATATGTGATATGCTTGGACAGATTCATGTTGTAAAAAAACCAAGCAGATCAAAATAAGCAAACAAAACTATAGCATGTCGATTGCGGAGGAAGGAGGAAGACCACAGCTGAAGTTGAGTCATTACTTGCTGGTGCTAAGCATGGCGATGATGTAATTTGTAAAAAACATTTTCAGTTAATAGTTGGCGTAATTTAACGATAACTGTGTTATTAGCAGTAAAAGGCGGTAGGAAATGATAGTGGTCAAAATAAATAAAAATTAAGGTCACATTTGTCACGCTCTGCGCTACCCGTGAGTCTGTAAAGCAACGCGTAACTAATCAGAGAAACGGTTCTTAAGACGTTGGCGTTTCACGTCTGCAGAGCAGGAAATAGCGTGCCGACTTTCTTCCCGTCGTTCCTTTTCGCCGGCAACGCAGCTGCCATGGCGCAGCGCCGAAAGAAATCCGGCGCGGGGAGTAATTTCGGAGCATTCGTTACTTCATTACCGCTGATTATCCGCCGCCTAGAGCCCCCAGTCGGACGCCGTCCGCCTGCGCAATTTGCATATTCTTATTCGCCCGCGCTCTTTCTGCTTGTTTATCGCGCTCATTTCCTGTTCTCCTCCTCCTTCTCCGCCTCCTCTTCCTCCTCATATTCCTTAAGCCGAGCCAGCTTTCTCCGAGGAGGTCGTATCTTTTACTTGGCCCTAATCCGGTCATGGACCCGCCCCTCTACACCGCGATTTCTCGGCTGCCACACACGTTTAATTAAACGCAAAATAATATTTCATCCGCCGGCGCTTTACGCCCGTTCGTACCGCATTCTTGCCGAGAGGGCGTGGGAATGTCTTCCATTGGACTCCGCCGAATGTCTTGATTGTTAACGAGACTCGCCTTCGTATAGTGCACAAATGACAGCTCCCGGTCAAGCTATTCAGCAGGACACAAAGGAATGTTTGGAGTATCCAACAAAGTTGCGTGAACTCCAACATGAAGAAGTAGAAGTGGTCAATTGTCTTTCTGCATCTACTGTTGTGACGTAACAAGACTGTTACGCCACACTGAAGTAGCCGAAAGAAAGGCACGCGTACACACACGCCGACTGGCGTCAAGTCTGGAACAAGATACGTTATGACTGCTATCAAGAAAATACGTAGCTTTGGAATATACTTAACTTTATTTATTCCTTGTGATACATCTCTCTTGGCTATACAAATGAGACTCGTAAGATACATGCACTGTTACAATTGGCGCCTTGCTAGGTCGTAGCCATGGACTTAGCAGAATGCTATTCTAACTGACTCTCGGCAAAGGAGAGGAAGGCTTCGTCCGTATTGTCGCTAGCAATGTCGTCCGTACAACTGGGGCGAGTGCTCTATCGTATCTCGAGACCTGCCTTGTGGTGGCGCTAGGTCTGCGATCACACAGTGGCGACACGCGGGTCCGACATGTACTAAATGGACCGCGGCCGATTTAAGCTACCACCTAGCAAGTGTTGTGTCTGGCGGTGACACCACATCTACATCTACATCTACGACACTATTCCGCAATTAAGTGTCTGGCAGAGGATCCATGGAATCATCTTCAAGCAATTTCTCTTCCGTTCCACTCTCGAACAGCGGACTGGAAAAACGAACACTTAAATCTTTCCATGCGAACTCTGATTGCTCCTATTTTATTACAATGATGATTTCTTCATCTGTAGCTGGGCTCCAACAAATTATTTTCACGCTCTGAGAAGAAAGTTGGTGTTCGAAATTTCATGAGAAGCTCCTGCCGCAATTCGCGTATCGTTTTTGTGACACTCTCTCCCTTTTTTGCAATAATGCAAAACGAGCTGCCTTTCTTTGAACTTTTGACGTCCTCCGTCAGTTTTATCTGAGTTTTAGCTGACGCAGATCCCACACTGCGCAGCAGTACTCAAGAAGAAGACGGACAAATATAGTGTAACCGGCCTCTTTAGTAGATGTGTTGCATCTTGTAGGGGTGCTGCCAGTAAATCACAGTCTTTGGTTCGCTTCTCTCACAACATTATCTATGTGACCGTTCCAATTTCAGTTATTCCTAACTGTAATCTCTAAGTATTTTATGGAACTTACATCCTTCAGATATGTATGTTTTATCGTATAGCCGGACTTAAGTGAATTCCTTTTCTTACTCATGTGGTTTTCTTCATATTTTTCATTACTTATACTCATTTGCAACCTTTCGTGCCTTACAGATAACTTTTATAAACCATTATGAAATTGATTTTTACGTACTGATGACTTTACTAGGCAGTGAACCACAACACTATCTGCAAACAATCTAAGAGGGCTGCTCCGACTGCCTCCTAAGCCGTTTATAAAGATCAGGAATTGCAGAGCGCCTCTATCACTTACCTGGAGAACGCCAGATGTCACTTCCATTTTACTCGAGACTAACAGCCAATTACTAGCAACTGTGAACCTATCTGACAGTAAGTCACAGATACGGTCACACAACTGAGACGATATTCAGTAGGCACGCAATTTAATTAAAAGTCTTTCGTGAGTAACGGTGTCGAAAGCCTTTTGGAAATCCGAAAATACGCAGTCAATTACAGATCCTCTGTCTATACTTTCACAAGTAATATCCTGTAATCTGGTCCGATAAGGAGCTCCACATGTAAAGTGAGTTTGGGAAGCTGCTCGACTCTACAACTTGGCTCTCTTATTTCTGAGTCTGCCTGTATTCCTCTGCTCAGCTGTATGGGAAGGACGGAAACTGCTGGACGATACCACTCGCATTACTAACGAACTTCCATCTGTTCACACGGAAGAGATAAGTCTTTGCTGCTCATTCCTTTTGCAAAGTCCGTCTGTTGTAAACTATCACCGCAGCAAAATTACAAAACGCTCTTTCTCGTATTGTGTTTTCATTGCCTGTCTGTTGCTTTAATTTCTTTTTCCCTCGAATTTTACGGCCGACGGATCTTCATTAGAAACGTATTGTCCCTAGCCTCTACTCGCATAGTCTCTTCAACTGTTGTTATCAAGAGATAGAACATTCAGCTTTCTTTGTTGTGAGCTAATAGAAAATTAACTAGCTCTATGGGGGCTTTGATGGCCGGTTCTCACACCTGTTGTTTGTATGGTCGTAGTCCATGAAAGTTTTTTTGTTCCTGACGTTTCGTCAAGATCTGTGTTGGACGCCTTCAGATGCACTATTGGTTCCGCTGATTGTGAGACTTGCCGGCTGAAGGATCGGGCGTCGGCGAGCGACATGAATACAGTGAAAGAGGGGCTTGGTAGAAGTTTACACGCGATCGGCAGAGACTTGAAACTTTGTGATATATGGGCAATAGCTCTAGAGAATTGATAGGTAAGGTCTACCTTTGATGAACCTCAGTTCGTTAGTTCAGTTCGATCTCTGAGAGAATTGTCTTTGCCGATCACATGTAAACTTCTTCGATGCTTTTCTTTCATAGTATTCATGCGACGTCCGACCCAATAGTCTGCAAGACTCCGCTGAACAAAAAGCGTGTCTGAAGATGTCTAGCGCAGTTCTCTACAAAACGTCAGTAACGAAATAATTTCATGGCCCATGACTATGCAACCGAAGACTCAGCAGCAGCTAAAACTATCTCAATTACATCAGATACATCAGATGTATCGCCGATAAATCTTAATATTTGCTTGTGATGTAAATTTAATTAAGTATTGAGAAAACAAAACAAAAAAGAGAAATAGATTACCATAACGATTCAAGTAAATGTGATTTTATGTGTGACGGTCCCAATGTTGTCATCAAGAAAATTGACTAGAATAAATACTTAAAAGAAATTTGAAAAACAAAATACGCGCCTTTGTTATACTGGAGAGGAAGGAAACGTTTGAGAACGGGAGAAGCGAACGGGGAGGCTTGAAGAGGGTGAGTAGCTAAATGTTTTGGAGTGTAAACAGCTGTTGCAGAACGGGTGTTACTTCATTGCCTTATCTTTCTCTAGGTACCCTTCACTAGTTCGACACTCATGTAAAGATGATCAAGAACCAGAATTTGTCTCCTGTGACCAAAGAATAAAAATTCGCCAGATATTTTCATTCAACTTACGCCAATGATTCATTAAAGTGGTTCATGCAGTAAGAGTCAGCTCTTTCATATTGATCTCTACATCAATAAAACAATGATTTAATAGGACTAGGTCATCAATTACTGTGTGCCGTTAATGTGCAACATTTTTATAGTAGTGTGTATTGATTAAGAGCTTATCCTGATTTAGCCGTCGTAGAATGTGCTTTGTATAGGGATGGACTGTATGAGCGGACAAGTTACGCAGCGAGTCATCTAGAAAACTTGTACAGCAAAATACCGGGAAAAACATTTAGCGTCCACTTGTTTTGCTTTCAGGCAAAAATACATTCTGTCTAGGAGAACATCGTGTTCACTTCTTGTGTCAACAGAATATTTATCATCCGTCAGGGTGAGAAATGCATCTTTTTTCGTGGCATTTATCCTTTCCTTTTGCCTTAACAACCGTCTCCAGTCGTTCCACTACTACTGTTACGACTTATGAACTCACTTCATAAGCATATCGTATGTTGTGTTATTACAAAATAGTTCAGGGTACCATGCGATACACGTTGTAATGGATGATCTGAAATCACTGTTAAATAGCGAAACCGGCAACAATATAGTGGTTCTGGTCGATAAGGCTACTAAATAAGCTGTTGATTTCCTTTTTCTTTAGGGGAGATGAATCGGTACTGCAGATAACTGGAAAACCAGAATCAATGTTAAGCAGCTGTAGCTAGAATTACTAAACAGTGTACTTTTCTGACCGCTACGGTCGCTGGTTCGAATCCTGCCTCGGGCATGTCCTTAGGTTAGTTAGGTTTAAGTAGTTCTAAGTTCTAGGGGACTGATGACCTCAGATGTTAAGTCCCATAGTGCTCAGAGCCATTTGAACCATTTTTTGTACTTTTCTCACAGTTGCGTGTTATTTCTTCGAATTCAAGGCCATAACAAAAGAAGACAATGGACCCCTCGTCTCCTCTCTACAAAGAGTTCTAGGAAATAGTATTTTCCTAGAAAAGCTACAGATGCGAATTGTAGTAATTCACGTTATCGTCGACGGAAAGGAGTCTGTGGAAACTTCTGAAAGTGAAAATACAATAAAAATACAATAAGAGAAACAACTGAAAACAGTAAGAGTATGAAGGACATGAAAGTAGAACATATATTAGATCATTCCAATAAAGTAGATAGCACACTAATTGTCAGTAGATAGGTAACTGTACGAGAATTCCAAGATATCATTTAATGTTATTATAGAGCAAGAGAGGAACCAGAACCACGGATAGTTAATTATGATGCTAAAGATATTCCAGAGGTAACTGTATTTTTTATAAAGCCAATCGAGGTGTTTTGAACGGAAAGGTGCCGGGAGATGACTCTCTACAGAGACGATTAAAGCCGGAGGAAAGATGATGCAAAAAGTGCCTGCGGAGGACAATTCCGCAAAAGTGAAACAATGGTGGTGTTATTCTGCTTCACACACAGTGTAAAATAATGTATAGATTTGTTGCCTCCAATCCTTGATATACAAAACGTCAGCTAAAACTATCGTAAACACATAAAATTTTAATCAGAAAAAGGAAGAAGCTGGATTTAGAAGTAGACATAGAACAATGAATGGAGCAATTACAGAACAAAGCTATAAGTATGAATAATTATTTTCCCACTAACTCAAATTTTGAGGAAGTTTAAGACTTAGTTCCAATAGCATATGTGTTACAGTACTTGATAAAACAGTTACTATTTGACTTTCGGTTAGTTGACTGAGGAATATATATTCCTCTGTCAGTGCTATAGCTGTCATTACGACTCATAAGGATAGTGGAAAATTCAGAACTGAAAGGTCAGGTAACAATATTCCATTTAACTATTACCAGTAGTTCAAGAAGAAGTTTTCAGATCCTTAAACTTGAAAAACTAACAGAAAATAGAAGTTAATGGAACATATGTGAACCACCGTTTTGCGTGTTGTTGTGTGTGTCTAGCGCAGATAACTTTTAACGACAGGCAAGACCATAATGAAACAATTTTTACTCTAGTCCTGAAAATCATTTGCCGTAGGTTTGCAATGAATAGATAAAAAATAAAGTAGCATGAGTTGCCAATCAAGTTGCACAACTATTGATGAATTTTTGTAGTAAGGACAGCCGAACCCATTGACCGGGTGGCCAGCAAATGAACTACAAAAATGGTTCAAGTGGCTCTGAGCGCTATGGGACTTAACATCTGAGGTCATCAGTCCCCCAGAACTTAGAACTACTTAAACCTAACTAACCTAAGGACATCACACACATCCATGCCAGAAGCAGGATTCGAACCTGCGACTGTAGCGGTCGCGCGGTTCCAGACTGTAGCGCCGAGAACCGCTTGGCCAAAATGAACTGCACAAATGAGCAAGAAATCACCTGCAATGATTTTGGTGAACTGAATAGGATTTTAAAAGTAAGCTTCAGATGTGTTGGAAAAGGGATGCTTAATGTCGGTTTGTATTGCCTGTTCTGACTTAAAGCACTAGATACGGACTTTCCATCCGAAAATTAAAAAAAAAAAAAAAAAAAAAAAAAGATGAGGCTAAGGGCTGCTCACAGAGCAACTGGGAGATTCATGTTGGCAATCACTAGGGGAAACAGAGAAACAAATAAATGAATCAGGGAACGGACTGTAGCGAAAAACATGATTTTGACTGTAATGAAATGAAAGTTGGTTGGACATGTACACAGACGAACGGATGATAGTGGCATCAGAAGTTATTTGTCAGATTCCAAGCGATAACAAAAGACCGAGACGTCCAGCAAATGGACAACAGGTAGACGACTCTGGAAAACATGTTTGAGAATAGCTGAGGACCGTATTCAATGGAGAACTTCAGAGAAGGCCTTTATCAGACTTTGGGTGTCAGACGGCTAACGTGGCTGTTAAGCTTCTGGGCAAATTTAATTGCTAAATTTCTCGTTATTATTTCGGAGTAGCGCTACTGTATGTCTACTGTGAATATTTCATACCCAGGTCACCACAGCAGAGAAATAACTACCTCTATGCGAAGTTTAGGCTGAAAGTTTCCCTAGAAATAGTGATAACTGAAATCTTTTCGTAGTGGAATAGGTCGGATCCTGTATATGTGGTTTGCCTTGTTATACCGTCAGCGATTCAATCACTAGAGCTGTGGAACAACGGCCATAAATAAGACATCAATGCTGCGCTTCAGTTTCAGTTTCTGATGTGCTTGAGCAAATCCGTAATTGTCAGGAATGTATTCAGTGTCAAATAGCTTGTGAAGGAATGAAGCGCTGTAAACCATATCACTGAAACGCCATCCTGGAACGCGGAACCTGGAAACCAGGTACTGTTTGCAGGATAGGGGTAACAAAAATCCAATTTTTAATATTTCGTGTAGTTACTGGCTGAATCTAAAAATCCAGTATTTGAGAATGAGAGCACTTGGCGGCTTTCAACAAACTTCACACACAATTTCAAACCTTCACGATACTTTTCCTCCCTGACAATCTCCGCAAAATGGTGAAAGGAAAAATGCTTCTGGTTAACTACATTTTGTTCATGGAGTAAAATTTGAGCAATAGGCATGCCGTTTTAATTTACTACTTCTTTACTAACTCTATTCGCCCCACAATTTGCAGGTGGTGTCCACATATACTACTGAATATACATGAAAAATTGTATCATTATACTATAAATAGTTCATGAGATTTGTGAAAAACTAGCTTTTGTTTTGAAATGGAGCGCAAATTACTCATCTTATATTCATCCACCGTTTCATAATCAGCGCACTTAGTGACCTAGAACAAAGTTTAAGATTAATTTCACACTTCACGAAACTTTTTCTCGCATAAATGTTTAATTACTTAACATAGTAACTCATATGTTAAATAATCAGACGTTTTAAGCTCTTTTAGACATGGCAGTTGGTTTTTTTTTTTTTAAATCTCGGGTTTACTGGCTCTAAGTCACTACGTTTTTGTCTACAGTTGGAGTAAATACGTGAAGTAGTGCAGAACAGTGCTGTGCTCCAACGAGGGATAGTGGAGAATTCACCTTTTAGTTGTGACACCGATGAGTGAGCTTAATGTATCATGATTATCAGCCCCTACTTCTAGTGCTCTCTTTTCCACGGAAATGCCACAGTTACATCCTGAAGATGTAGCGATAAAGTAATATTAGCTGAATTTCATACGGAAAGTTCCAAGTTTTCACCACCGCCTGTGCCTTATCACCTCCAAGAGGACTTGCTCGTACTGTTCTTATCATTTTAGATGTATGCAGTACGAATCTACTCTTGCCAGTTGCAAGCAAGATCCAGCTCATAAAAGGAATTGAAACGGATCACGTGTTTTATTTTATGTGGCCATATTGTGACAGTTCTCTTATGTATTCTTATGTAAAACTACACAGTTATCTTATGTATTAAATATAATTAAAAAATGCTATTCACGCCAAAGAAAGAAAGAAAGAAAGAGGACTGCTAACGCTAAGGGTCACTATAAATACATTTATAGTAATAAATAATAGCCATTACCAAATGATAGAGGACACTGAGCAAATGACACAGGACACTGAGCAAATGACACATGCAAATAAAAAAATTATTCCACATGCTTACAAACCACAGTCTGCCTAATCTTAATTAACACTTTCACTGATTCCGCATATTACTTCAAGAGCATACTAGCATGGATTCAACTTACTTACAGCCCATTTCATTATCTTATTCGTTTTGAAAAACTCATTTATTTTTCGAGTCTGGTAGAAAACAACATGTATCGAAAACGAGAAGACGAAAAACATGATTTGGGATGATTCACAGTGATAAAAATTTCTGAAATTGCAGCAGATGTTATCTCGGATTCATTCAGGTCCCTGTTCTAACTGAAGCAGCAGCTTAGCTGGCTACGGGAGCTGACGGCAGCAGGGGGAAGAAAGCTGCCGAAGATTCCGTTTCCTGGTCAGCAAAACTGCGAAGCAAAATTGTGCTACGTAGTTGAGGCCGCGGGCGCTGTTTCCCATGCCGTACCACGTCGAGGTGGGGCTGCGTGGAGTTCTTTCGTCCGCACCTTGGTGTTATCTTTTATCTACTTACAGCAATTACGCTTATTTTTTACAGAAAAATTCATGAATTTGGAAGTAAGAAATTAAAAACTTATGGAATAAAATAATTTATATATCTGTGTTGTCAAGACATAGTGCTGAGCGCTGTGCGTACAGAAATACTGGAAGTAAGTAAATGTTCTTGCTTGACTTCTACATATTTTTTGATGTTGCCAGAAAAATACATTTATTTATTTATTTACACATCAAGTTCCGTAGGACCAAATTGAGGAGCAAATCTACAAGGCCATGCAACGCGACAGTACATGAAATTACAACATAAAATTAATAACAGATAAAAATAAAATATTTATGAACCCGTAAAAAATCAATCCATAAGTTTAAGTAAACGCAGTCAACAACACACCAAGAATCAGCTTAATTTTTCAAGGAGCTCCTCGACAGAATAGAAGGAGTGACCTAAGAGGAAACTCTTCAGTTTCGATTTGAAAGCGCGTGTAGTAGTGCTAAGATTTTTCAATTCGAGTGGTAGCTTATTGAAAATGGATGCAGCAGTATACTGCACACCTTTTTGCACAAGAGTTAAAGAAGTTGCTAACAAAAATGACAGTAAGGAATGTAATGTTGAGAGGCCAATGCCAAAATACCCATACTTGCGAACAGGAGTCGATAAGAGATTCGTGACCTTACACCACTTATTTCTCGAACCGCCCGTTTCTGAGCCAAAAATATCCTTTTAGAATGGGAAGAGTTACCCCAAAAAATAATACCATATGACATAAGCGAATGAAAATAAGCAAAGTAGACTAATTTTCGTGTCAAACGACCACTCACTTCAGATATCGTTCGAATAGTAAAAATGGCAACATTAAATTTTTGAACAAGATCCTGCACGCGGGCTTTCCACGACAGTTTACTATCTATCTGAACACCCAGAAATTTGAACTGATCAGCTTCACTAATCATATGTCCATTTTGTGAAATGGAAAGGTCAGGTTTTGTTGAATTGTCTGTTAGAAACTGTAAAAAGTGAGTCTTAGTGTGATTTAGCATTAGTTTGTTTTCTACAAGCCATGAACTTAGGTCACGAATTGCAGAATTTGTAACCGAGCCAATGTTGCACACAATATCCTTTACTACCAAGCTAGTGTCATCAGCAAACAGAAATATTTTAGAGTTACTCGTAATACTAGAGGGCATATCATTTGTATAAATAAGGAACAGAAGTGGCCCTAACAGTGATCCCTGGGGCACCCCCCCTCCCCCCACTTGCCCACTTGACTGTACCCCACTCAGACCCCACAGCACATTGTGAATAATGACCTTTTGCTGTCTGTTGCTAATGTAAGAGGTGAACCAATTGTGAGCTACTTCCCGTATTCCATAATGGTCCAGCTTCTGGAGCAATATTTTGTGATCAACACAATCAAACGCGTTAGTTAAATAAAAAAAATGACTAGCGTTCGAAACCTTTTGTTTAACCCACCCAGTAACTCACAGACAAAAGAGAATACAGCATTTTCAGTTGTTAAAAGACTTCTAAAGCAGATCTCTACATTTGATAGCAAATCGTGTGATATAAAATGATCAATTATCCTTACATACATAGCATTTTCAATTACCTTAGCAAACACTAATGGCGTAGAAATAGGTCTAAAATTATCTACATTGTCCCTTTCTCCCTTTTTATAAAGTGGCTTTATTACTGAGTACTTTAATAGTTCAGAAAACTGGCCATTCCTAAAGAGAAAATTACAAATATGGCTAAATACAGGGCTAATGTGTACAGCACAGTACTTTAATATTCTGCTAGGCACTACATCATAACTATGAGAGTCCTTAGTTTTCAGTGATTTAATTATTGATTCAATCTCCACCTTATCTGTATCACGGAGGAGTATTTCAGACAGCAATCACGGAAAGGCATTTGCCAAGAAAGTTATATGATTTCCTGTAGAAACTAATTTTTTTATTTAATTCACTAGCAATGCTCAGAAAATGATTGTTGAATACTGTACATATATCTGATTTATCAGTAACAGAAATATTTTGACTACGAACGGACTTTATTTCGTCGATCTTGTGCTGCTGACCAGACACTTCCTTCACAACTGACCATATGGGTTTAATTTTATCCTGTGAATTAGCTATTCTATTTGCATACCACATACTCTTTGCCATCCTAACAACATTTTAAGCACCTTACAGTACTGTTTGCAATGGGCTACTGTAGCTTGACTGTGACCACTTCTAACATTTTGATATAATTCCCGCTTTGTTCTACACGATATCCTTATCCCACTAGTCAGCCACTCAGACTGCCTTTTACTGCTCGTGTCCCGTTTAGAACGTTCTAATGGAAAGCAACTGTCAAAGAGCATGAGAAATGTGTTAAGGAAGGCATTATAATTATCATCTATGTTATCGGCACTATAAAGATCCTGCCACCCTTGTTCGTTGACAAGCTTTAAAAAACTCTCTACTGCTTCTGGATTAACTTCCCTACATAGTTTGTAATAACATGTGACATTTGTTTGAGTACAAAATTCTTTTAGTGTTAAAATTTGTTGATCATGGTCTGAAAGGCCATTCAGCCTTTTACTGTCGGAATGCCCATCTAGAATAAAAATATTGTCTATGGCTGTGCTACTGTTCCCCTGAAACCTAGTTGGAAAAAACACAGCTGCATCAGATCATACGAATTTAGATCTATCAACATCCTTTTTCTTGCACCATCATACACAAAATTTATATTGAAGTCACCGCATATAACTAATTTCTGGTACTTGCTACAAAGCGAGTGAAGAACTCTCTCTAGCTTGAACAGAAATGCTTTGAAGTCAGGGTTAGGGAACCTGTGCAACAGTTAGTGCGACTGTCATTTGAGTATTTAAGGAGTGACACATATTCAATACCGTGAAATTGGTTTCTTGTACAATAATAATGTAACGGTAATTATGATTAGATATGTATAGATATGCAGGTAACTACGACGGTACAGGAAAGCCGAAGTCTGGACGTGAAATAAAGAACAAGTTCATCCAGAAGCACCATATGGTGATTTATTACAAACCACGCCCTCTATTTGCACAAGTTACTCCACAAGTCACTGTGAAGTGACGGCAGAGCACAATTCTCGTTGAACCATAGGTGAGGTTTTCTTCCCGTTCTTTTCGTGAATGTAGGGCGGAGATAGTGGCTAGTTAAAAGCCCTGTGTCAGATATAATTACACTTATTTTGTCTCCATGGTCCCCGCGTCAGTAATGGAGTGATGCAATAGATGATTTTAGTTTATTGCTACATACATCACTTAATATTGGTTCGTAGAACTTTCTTGACAACTTTCTCAAGCATCTGCCATTTCAGGATTTACAACAATTCTTGATGCTCTCCTTTGAGTCACAAAAACGTGAGACCATTCGTGTACCGCTTCTTTGTATACATCCGAACCCCAGTAGTATCAATTACGCGCGCTACCCACACATTTTTAGGGTGAGTCGCACGAGTCTTACGCTAAGCAGTGTACTTTGTACACATTCCTTGTTCCCAATATCCTACGAATGTAACGAAATCCACCAACTGCCTTGCCTACGACTGAGCCCATGTGACCATTGCATTTCATATCCGCACAAATTGTTATTGTTATTTTTTAAGTTAACTGATTCCAGTTGGAGCGATATTGTACCCTTGAAGTGCTAAGTTCTTGCATTTTTTTAAAGTAAACAGTTATAAATTTTTCAGTGTTGAAATCAAGTTGCCAACCTTAGCACCACTTCAAACTCTTGTCAAGATCTGACTGGGTATTTGTGCAATTTTTTTGAGTGGTAGTTTATTATAGTTGATAATTCTTTCTTCTGTAAAAAGCCTGTGGCTAGAGGAAGGGGAGGAGGAAATTAGTGTTTCAAGCCCCGTTTACACCGAGGTCATTCGAGACGGAGCACAAGCAGGATTAGGGAAGGAAGGAGAAAGAAAGCGGCCGTACCCTTTCGACAGAACCATCCCGGCATTTGCCCCAAGAGTTTTAGGGAAATCAAGGAAAACCTAAATCAGGATGGCCGGACGCGGGTTTGAACCGTCGTCCTCCCGAATGCGAGTCCATTGTGCTAACCACTGAGCTGAGTCTGGAAAACTTATTAATGAATTTCGTGCAGTGTCATTATAACATTTTTATTATGCCGAGTTTAATTTCGAAGTCACATCAGAGGTTTCTGTTGTCTGTAAGAATCTTCAGTCCGATGTCAGCACGGCAGAAACGCGGATCTGGGAATTTCCAAAATTTCTTTCGCGTATGAACAAAATTCGCAGATAACACCAGTTATGTTTCCGATTAGAGCGCTCCTAAACACGGTTTTAGGGAGTTCCTTCATAAAATAAGACCAAGTAAATATTCCAAAATTCGAATCAATAATAGTTGCAAACATGAATAACTTAGAAGTAGATATCTTCGCTGTAGTGAAAGAACCTAACACGTCTAATAAAGATAAGTTTCCTGGTCCAGGCTGTATACCAATTAGGTTTCTTTTAGAGTATACTGAAATAACAGCTCCATACTTAGCAGTCATATACACGACTGGAAAGCACACAAGTCACATCATTGTACAAGGAAGGAAAGCTACACTGGTCACACGAGTATTCAAGAAAGGCAACAGGAGTAATCCACTATACTACAGGCCCATATCGTTAACGTCTATACGATGTAAAATTTTGGAATATATACTGTGTTCGAACAGTATCATTTACCTCGAGGAAAACGATCTGCTACTACGTACTGTTCTTGTAAAACACATCTAACTCTTTACACACACGAAGTGATAACTGCTGTCGGCAGGGGATCTGAAATTGATTCCATATTTCTGTATTTCCTGAAGGCTTTTAACTCCGTTCCTCACAAGTGACTTCTAATCAAATTGCGTGACGATGGAGAATCGAGTCAGTTGTGCGACTAGATACGTGTTTTCATGTCAGAGAGGTTACTGTTGGTATTAACTGACTTCAGGAAGTGTTAGGGGGGTTTTGCTATACCTAACCGCTATAAACTACCTAGCAAGGAATATGACCAGCCCTTTTAGATTGTTCGCTGATGATGTTGTCCGAATACCGTCATCAGAGGGTCAAAGCTAACTGCAAAATGAGTTCGACAGGATATCTGCATGGTGCGAAAAGTGGCGATGGACCCTAAACAATAAAATGGGTACTAAAAGGAATCTGTTTAATATCTCTTACAGGACGAATCATATAAATCTGAAGTGTGTCACACCACTTAAATACCTAAGGCTCACAATTACAAAATACCTAGGTGAAAAGATCGCATAGATAATGTTGTGGGGATAGGGAACCAAAGACGGCGTTTTACTGGCAGAACAGAAGATGCAACAGATCCACTAAACAGCCTGCCTACGCTAGGCTTGTTCGTTCTCTGGAGGTCCTGCTGCGCGGTATGGGATC
This sequence comes from Schistocerca serialis cubense, assembly GCF_023864345.2. Taxonomy (NCBI): domain Eukaryota; kingdom Metazoa; phylum Arthropoda; class Insecta; order Orthoptera; family Acrididae; genus Schistocerca; species Schistocerca serialis. The sequence goes on from NC_064639.1 coordinate 1,083,829,882, forward strand.
CTTACCAGATACGACTGACGGAGAACATGGAAAACGTTTAAAGGAGGACAGCTCGTTTTGTACCATCACGAAACAGGGGAGACAGTGTCACGGATATGATCCGTGAATCGGGGTGGTTATCATTAAAACGAGGGCGTTTATTGTTGCGGCGAGATCTTTCCGAGAGAGAAACGGTAGAGAAATACTTTGCTTGGCAGAGGGCTCATCGCAGATCAGTCACGTAGGTGTAGATGTAGCACCCGTATCTGTTAGACTGACATCGTAATGAATGTCCCTGACGACGAGGCTGTGACTTAGAAACGTACAATTGTATAATAAAAGTTCAATGAAGACAGCAGACAGATTTTATTATTAAGTTTTCGATTTATTTCACTGTCTCGGTTTGGTAAGAATAACCACTACGACTGTACGAAATTATTACTCGCAGCGCAGATATGGCTAAATGTCTTGCGGTGCAGTCGACAGTTTATTCATCAACAGTTCCGCGGTTTAGAAACGGGATAGCCTGCGAGTGGCTTCCCCCGCACCTGAGGAATGCCGCGTGTAGGTTAGGCCTGCAACCACAAGGAGCCGGTCGGGCCCGGCGTGTCCTTGACAACCGGTGGAGGCGGTGGGGGGGGGGGGGGAGGGAGGGAGGACGCAGCACCACCACCCCACCCCCATAGCCGCTGACACACTTCCTGCCGGCCGCCACCGCACTTATTCATCCTCCCCGTGCCTGCGTCCGTTCACATTACACCTCACTATTCTGAATAGGCCTTGTTAATTTCGAGGAAGGCTCTGTGGCTCAGAGCCCGTTTCCAAAGAAGACAAGCAAGGCGCGTTAAAGTCTCTCACGATGTCTTTACCGAAAACTGAGGTGTGAATGTGATACAATGTACCTAATTATTTATAAATTGAGATTATTTTCTGTTATTATGACGTAATTGTCTGAAAGGTTATACCCATACCTACATGACGACTATGTAATTCGATTGTCACCACGAAGGAGTCTTCATCCTGCTAATGTACGAACATACGCTTGTATAATCAGTGCAATATGTAAATTGTTTTATGTAACAGTTATTTTATGCTTGACTTGCTGATATACTATTGTTCTCATGTGTATGAAATATTGTCCTGTGGCATGATACGATATACGATAAATATGGTCAAGCCTCAGTGAAATTTGCTGCAAAAGATCTGATGATGGCAGCTTAGTTCGCTGAAACCAGTTATCACAATAAATGCTGTACATTAGCGATCTTAGCTGTTGGAAGTTATACTTCTGTTTCTGTTCCAGTATGAGTTGTACGTAATTCTAATACCTAGGTATTTAGTTGAACTGGCAGCTTTTAAATTCCTGTAATTCATCGTGTGACCGAAATTTAACTGATTCCTTTTAGTACTCCTGTGGAAGACCTCCACCTTTTTGTTGTCAAGGGTCAGTTGCTACTCTTCGCACCATGCAGATGTCTAAGTTATTCTGCAATGTATTTCGATCTTCTCATATCTTTACTAGACGGTGGAGGACAGCATCATCTGCGAACCGTCTAAAAGGGCTGCTCTCTTAATTCTGTCACATACGTTAACAACAGCGATGGGCCTATAACATTTCCTAGGGACATATAAAAAATATAATTTTATAAAAAATAGTAATAATAAAGAAGTGATTGTCCTTCGGGTTGATGACACCTTTACTTAATCCCACTTCCTTCAAGAGTAACACTCTTCGTCAGCTGTCTTCAACTGCACATGTGTAAACATATTTGATGAATTCTACTGAAGACATTTCAACGCATTCACTTTTGTGATTGTCAACAAAAATCACCAGAAAAATACAGCAATTTCACGCTAGGGCACCGTGTCTAATTATTTCCTGTACAAAATATTACGGAACATCCGAGCAGTAATCATATGTCCAAGTCTCATGGGTGTGTGGAAGAGAATTTATGGAAAGAAGGGCAACAGTAGATCGAGGACAAGCAAACGCATGTCTTTCTGTAATGGGAAAGTAGATACGAAAGAATCGCATTACATAGAGATGAGAATCAAAGTTCAAAATCACTGAAGAATGTGGAAATGACATTAGCCGGGAACTGGGACTGTCAGTCTACCCGTCGAATTAAGGAAGTGAAAAATTACTTTCAAAAAACCAGACTAAGACAGTGAAGAAATTTGGTCAGACGGAGAAAATGGTAGGACCTGTAGCAACAAAAATAGATTTATAACAGAAGCGAAGATAATGTCAATGACGAAATATTAAAATTTCGGCCCAACCGTCCAGTAGTTACATTTTACGAAAATAGTCAGGAATGTCCGGATAAAGGTATGGAATCCTTAATGAATATTTGTTGTAGTTAACCGATCTAGAAACCTCTCAGTATACCACTGTTTACTTCCCAGTTTTTTCTACATGTTTTCGGATTTGAGAATACAGAACCTAAGGTAAGTATCTGCAATAAGAAGGAACCATCATTTCTTCATAAGATGGATGACACGATTATCAGCTTATAAGCAAATTTCAGAACCTGAAGTATTTCACACCGTTAATGAGCCCGTGTGTTCGCGAGCCCTGGGGAGAATATGAGTATCCCATTTAGCTGTACTGGGGAAAGCCTTACAAATTAGTCTCGTTAGTTGTAGTTTGCACTGTACATCTGGAATGTTGGTAGACTGTGGCGATTATAGCCTACGTTGTAGTTTTGTGTTGTATTGTTATGACTGAGCACGGTATGAAGGAAGATAAAGGCTTAACGTTCTCCATTGGATTCTGAGTGTGAGCCCGGTTTGGGAATGACAGGGAAAAAAAATCTGTGTTTTCTATTTTTCAAATGGACCATCCGAAATTTGGTTTAAGTCATTTAGGTTAAGTACGGAAACTGAAACCAGTCGCTAGGACTTCCTTCCCTTTCTCTGTGTAACGTTGACACCCTCAATTTGTCTTTTTGCTTTATTTTTCCTGTATTTACAGTGTTCTTTTATCATTTTTCTATTTCCCAAAGTAAACAGTATAAAGCCTGTTTTTCATCGTCGAGTTGTTATTGCAAGGTATCTGCAAATTAACAGGTTCCTCTTTGATTCACTACAACAAAATTGCCTCACACTTGCACATATTTATCATATTCAGACACAGCGGGTTGTCGTAACCGTCCAATGTAACAGGTTGCAAATTCCCTCACTTAAAAATTGAAAGTGATCATTCGAGTTGATTAACGGTGGTGATCTTACTACATTGTATTAATGTAGCCCCGATTTCTCTAAGATCTTTACCAATAAAGGCCAGTTGACAGCTTTCTTCTGGGTTCGTGCTATCTGAGTCAATGCTGCAAAACTTTTTTTCTCCTTCTCATTTGACACCTCCAAATCGTATTTTTCTTTGTTATTTCAAGATTTCAAGATCTTCTTGCATGTTCAGATTTTCTCACTCTTGTTCATATTCTACCATATTTTCTTTTGTATGACAGACTTGGCTCTAAATTTAATATTTTATTCGTGAGATGTTTTCTTATACTTATTTCTTATTCTTTATGTTTTCATATATTTGGTTTCTGTGTTTCAAGTTGGTGATTGTTGTCCAGTTATTTTTTCTCACTAAAAAACAATCAGTATTCACTTTAAAATTCCCCTGATGTTCCTCTGTTCTCGTAAATTTTCAGTTTTCATTAACATAAAAGAATCAAAAGTCCTTTACTACTGATACTTCCCACCTGTGGAACAAGCTACACTGTACAGTTTTGTTCTTACAATCGAACCACCTTCTTTCATCAATCTCCAACTTTTCCCTAATAAATTAATATATATGGCCAGTTTCGATCTGTCAAAACGTAAGGAAAAATTAACATTTTTCTCCCAATTATGTGCCTTTGTGTTTTCTTTATTTCTTTGACCCTCTTGTTGTTACGTGTCTTCTACTATTATTTCTGTTTCTCTGCCTCACTCTTCGTCTTATGTCCATTACTGGCGGTGCTCTCAGTTTGAATCTAATGACTGTATTCTTAATCTGTTCTTCTACTTTTCAGCTACTAAATTTCAAAATTGTTTTCATTACAATTATTTATAAATGTTCTGTCTCGTTTTAATCACATTAATTCTTGTAATATTTATGTCATAATGCACACGATGTAAAATATGTATAATACGTGGTTAGATGCAAGAGAATACCTGAAGACTTTAATATTACAAGAGTAAATAAATTTAAAAAATAATGAAATAATTTTAAATTGCTATTTCGGTCAACAGTCTTTCCAGTTGTTATTGATTACTAACCACTCCAGTAACATAAACGTTCTGATAGCACTGCACCTGACTTTTGTGTTCCTAATACAATTTTCACTGTAGATGTGGTTACTTAAACTGAATGTTCTTTTAATTCTGAAAAGCCCATATACTTACTTATTTAGTTTGGACAAAATATTGAGTTATATTCGTTTTAATGTTATATTTTGTTTCCTAGCACATATTTTTGTGTATTTTTATGCTCGTCATAAATAGTTTTTTGAAAGAATGTTCTCAAATCAGCTCTATCCTGTAGTCTTTGAAAAAAGTTTTGATGTTTTTCCTACATTTAAAGTATTTCTTCCTTCACTCTTTCTCATTTTCCGTTGGTAACTTATGATCCTGAGCAATAATCTTTGGTTACTCATGCTGCTAATGTCTTCATTCCCTTTTGTTCTGTTTTCATGAAACTTACTTCCTAAATCATATTCCTCCTAATTTATATTTCTCCAATTTATTTCTAACGTCACGACTTTTAATTCCGTCTGCTGTGGTACATCCTTATCTAATCTGGAATGTCTGATTTATTGCTAGGATTCTACTGTCTCGCTTTTTGTATGTGGCCCACGATTCACTACCATACAGTAAAGTAGTAACAACCGTGATCTTACAACATGTTGATCGTTTCTCTTTTTATTCGGGCTCCTATTTACTATCCATACATATTTGAGAATGTTTCTCTGTAAATATGTTACATTCATATGTAATGGCACAGCCTAGACAAATATTTAGTAACGTTCACGTAACATGATAGGTTCTTAAAATTGATAAACCCCACTTATAAATTCGTTTAAACGTTATATCTGAGTAATTATTTCATCCATAAATGGGAGTGTAACGGGCACTCATCTTATTCCAATAAAAATACTTTGAGTGGGGAAAAAAATATCGGTTCTCCTGACTGGTATCTCTAACGGGAAAAAATCAGAAGTGCAATTTCTGAGATGTGAATACGACAGATTTTTCTTTTTTTTTCTTTTTTTTTTTTTTTTTTTTTTTTTTTTTTTTTTTTTTTTTTTTTTTGCAGGTACAGATTAAATGATACAACAAGTTTACTGTTGCCAGTCACCGTTTTATTTATTTCCACGACGCGTTTCGAAGGTTTAAACCTCCATCATGGGGTGGATTTACATTAGTTAGTATGACATTCGTGTGTGTGTGTGTGTGTGTGTGTTGTGTTACGATTTTTTGGGGGAACATGTGGCACTGCCTCCAGTGATCACAGGTTCCTTTCGCTGTCGTAACACATCACAGGTATACTGTCACATTTGCAAACAAATATAACAGCTACAGATGTATTCTCACATTTAAAGTGCGCAGAAAAGCTTTAAAATAACTTTTGGGGAGTCTAAAGTTCATGAACAGTCCTCCCCGCCAGAAGATCAGCATACCAGAATTTTTTTAATTTTTTTATTTTTTATTTTTTTTATTTATTTATTTTATTTTATTTTTTTATTCAAGGAGGAGTTTTCTGCGTCAGTCAATGCCTCATTTTGGCACTAAGCACGGTTCACACCGTCATCTTCAGCTTCAGCATTACTTTATTACATTCTTGTTATTATTGTAGAGTAGAGATTTTTATTATATTCGTCTTTGGTGACGTAATTCATACTTCGCGATGAATGCGAAAATAACTTTTTTTTTAATATTTCCAACAATATTGCGATCGCTGCACTCCACTGGCGATGTCCTTATTTCTTTCAATTTATTTGAATTCGTTTGTTTAATCAATTTTTTGTGCCTGTGGACCACGAGTACAGTGCTTATAATCTGCTATAAGGGTTGGGTATTTTCTGTAGCGTGTACAGGCACGGTAGGCAGCGTTCAGGCCCGTGCAGCTTAAGTTTCCTTGAAGGGTGCGACGGCGCGCGCGGCGCGGCGCTGCAGTGCGTGGTTGGCGCTCTGGCTTTGCCGGGCTGCGAGGCGCCGGCAGCGGCTTGCCGGCCCTGGCGCGCACCGCACCCTCCGCCGCTGCCGCTGCTGGGCGTTCTTCTAGCGCGCCCGTCGCAGGCGCGCTTTCCTCTGCCTTCTGTCGCATTCGGCAAATTCTTCCGTCTCCGGTACTAATCATGGGCAGCGCGGACAAAATTGCTAATGTATCGTACGGAACGAAGAACGCAACGCGGAGTGGGAAAGGATATATCGAAACGGGGTGGGGCACCTCGTTCGGCAGCCTGTCAAAGCATCGGCAGCATCCAGATATGATTTTTTTTCTCCCTCTTCCTTCCCTCATTTGGAGCGAAACCCGCAACCGGGCAGCGCGCTCTCATTACGAGCAGCCAGCGCACCCGTCGATGAAGAATCTATGTAACACGCGACTCGCTGCCGAATCCCATCGCGGGAGGGGGAAAAAAAAGAGGCAAAAAAATATATGATAATCGATATTAATTTTGTCTCATTTTTTTTTATTTCCGTATTATTATTGTTATTTTGTTTTGGGAGTTTTCTGGCCTTTTTTTCCCGCCCCGGTCAGCATGGCCGGCGGGCTGTATTTTGGCAGGCCGGCTCGCAGCCCCTGACAACATGGTTTCGCGCACTGACTCCGCCCTCCCCGGCGCGAGGGGCGGAGCCTAAAGCCCGCGGGGGTTGCGCCAACATGGCGCGCGGGGTGGCTACCCCCCTACCCCCACCTGCGGGCCCGGCGCGGCGCGTGCACGCCCAGGTGTTTCGATAGATCAAGAAAATTCGGCGCGGCCGGCGCGTTTAAAATACACTTTTCTGTCTCGTTTGGGACGCCTCCTCCTCCCCCCCCCCCCCCCACGCCATCCACAGGCCGGCAGCGTGTCAGTCGCGGCGGCTCTTTCCTTGTCGCGACTTCCCGCCTTCCGCAAACAGCGGCGCGCGTCCCCAAATAAAATAACACAAATATAACTAACCAGGATATATGAAGAGGAAACGAGTTGACGTATCAAACCAAAAATCCATTCATCACCAGAAATAACATGCGCTCTCCGGCTACATTACGCGGCTTACTCCCGTCTTTTTCTTTTTTTTTTTTTTTTGTGCTTCGTAGTTTTATTCTAGAATTATTGTTTGTTTCTGTAAACAAATTTCGCCTAAATAACTTCACATTACATTACAACGGGGGTGCAAACTCTTATGGTCAGCCCTAGGCTGAGGAAAGAAACCACCGCAGTTTTACTTCCAAACGTAAGGACTTTCTAAATACTTGGTAAACTGAGCAAGCGCATGGAGGCTGATGAGCGAGATTTGCAAAGCAATTTTGAAAATATAGAAACAAACAAGAGTATTCTTCACTTCATGAAAGCATACTAATAGAATAACGGCGAAAGAAAAAGCAGCGAAAAGATTTCTTCAACAGTTCCTTCCGTGGGGCTTGTTTTAGGAAAAGGTAGACCAGCGCAACTGAAACTCTTCGTGCGATTTATTGCTTAAAGTTCGACAACAAACACTCAAAATGTAAACTTCACTATTGTCTAAAGAAGACACCTTTGTCACTTTCGACTGGTCAAATTGTTTCTTCTTAAAACGCACTGTAACAATTTCAACCTTTCGGCACTTTCAAGAGAAACACTGAAAAAATTGCTTGCTTCAGACACATCAAAAAGTTAAATATATCATTGCCCTATTCATGACACAGTCACAAGGGCAACCTTCATTGGCTAGAAATATAATGTTACAGTTTTCGGCATTGTTTCTACAAACAACAGATGCCAAAAAAATGTAACAATGTACACCCAGCCAATGTAGATGACCACTGTCAAGCTGGCACGTTTACGTGTCTTAAAGATTTAAGTTTTAAAGTATACAATTGCTGCTGTTTTGTCCTAAGAAGTGGGTAAATCACTCAGATGTAATTGTCCATATTATAAGTAAATAATGTCAATAGTTGGAGGTGACTGTCTTTCACAAAGTTTCACATTAATGTTAACACTGTGAACCCCAACAATAAATAAATAAACAAAGCAGATAATTTTAAAAATTGTGAAAACTGTGATTCACCGTTTTAAAACTTAAAAACCATTCAAAAGCCAAGCTCGCACAACATTTTTGTTCTCAATACAAACGGTTTCAACAGTCTTAGCTGTCATCTTCAGGTCTTAAACTTTTACTTGTTTTCTTTTTCTAGCGAAATATCTTCATTTTACGCTCAGCTCATGCACAAGATGTCAAGTGAATAAAACTCCACTTTAAGTGGACTTGATCTGTTTAGTGTGTGATCAGCATAAGTAAATACATGTGATACTGTGCACCGTATTTGTAACATGCAAGAACCTTCTGTGTGCAATATGTATATGGATATGGTCTTTTGGTCAAGATGCTACGTGTTTTTAAATATTTTAGCGATGACAAAAATTTATCTTACGCATGAGATAAGCGTAAAATGAACATGTTTTACTAAAAAAAGAGAAGAAGAAGAAGTTGGAGATCTGAAGATTACAGCTAAGACTGTTGAAACGCCGGCCGCGGTGGCCAAGCGGTTCTAGGCATTTCAGTCCGGAACCGCGCGACTGCTACGGTCGCAGGTTCGAATCCTGCCTCGGGTATGGATGCGTGTGATGTCCTTAGGTTAGTTAGGTTTAAGTAGTTCTAAGTTCTAGGGACTGATGACTTCAGATGTTAAGTCATATAGCGCTCAGAGCCATTTGAACCATTTGAACTGTTGAAACCGGTTGTCTTGAATAATAAAAAAAATTGTGTCATCTTGGCTTCTGAATAGTTTTTAACAATTAAAACAGATCGCCCTTCAATACCCCCATAATGAGAATATTCAGTTTTACTGTTTTGTTTGAGCTCAAAGAAAGTGTCATTGTAAAGTCTACGGCGGCATCTACAGAGAATGGGTTTCCCAGTATTTGGAACTATGCGAACTGTAAAGCATATTGACGTCAGGTTACTAAGGAAAGATGTGGCAAAAGAAATAAAGGTAAATGTTCCTACAATAAATTTTGATCGTCGTCAACTGCCTGAAACATTTAGTGTCATTTTTGCAATCATCAACTGCAAATGCAAGCGTTTATCTCAAAATGAAGGAAATATAGTAGAGTATAGGGTGGCAATCATCATCAATTTAAACGCTCCTCTGTTAAATTATATGACCACGTTTCTGGGATTAAACACTTATCTTCTTGGAGTTATGTTTCCGTTTACTTCGTCCAAGTTAATCCGACGCGGTGTCGATGAGAGCTATTTTCTAATGAGCAGCGAAAGGTAATAAACTCATGCCAACGTTAATACCTGTAATCTGTTCACATATTTCTAAACACTGTACACTAGACTCTAAACTAATACAGTGGTACTACCTGACTACAATATTACTGCACTTGGCCTGCCGTGGCCGTTATCGGGTACACGCGGTGACGTTGCAGTAAACAATGACAATGGTGACTGAGAAAAACACATCGCTCTGTGAATGATTTCAAGGCAGCTGTGAATATGCTACAAGTGGTTTAGCGAGTCCTCGTGAAATACCGCTATAAAGACTCACAATAAGCTGACAGAAGTGTCCTCAATAACAGATGGAATAATATTTCGGTCGACTGATACTATCAGCGTGCGTAGTCATGAGAAGTTTCGATTTCGTATGTCTCCAATCAAAATTATTCTTAATTAGCACGGTCGGCAACTACCTGTCTGCACTTTAGGTTAGGCACCACTCCACAAAGTTCAGGGTTGGGGGGAGGAGGGTAATTCCGTGTAGACAACGACATTATAGTCCTCGAAGTTCAAATTTTCGCAAGTACTGCCTTTACTGAGATGGAAGGTCCAAAATGGTTCAAATGGCTCTGAGCACTATGCGACGTAACTTCTGAGGTCATCAGTCGCCTAGAACTTAGAACTAATTAAACCTAACTAACCTAAGGACATCACACACATCCATGCCCGAGGCAGGATTCGAACCTGCGACCGTAGCGGTCACGCGGTTCCAGACTGAAGCGCCTTTAACCGCACGGCCACACCTCCCGGTGAGATGGAAGGTATACGAGCATTTGCGTAGTAAATGCCGGTAATCTAGAGTTTGTAGAGGTTTTTCGCAGTTGTGGAGCCGTGACAGTAAAGTCAAAATACGTCACTTTTATCTCTCCAGCTAGACACATTCGACTCCTCGTTTAATTTACATATTACCACAGCACTTTTCGCTTCGAACAACTTGTCTCATCTTTTCAGAACGAATCTTTCACAATTCAGCGGACTGTGCGCTCTTGTCAAACTTTCTATCGAATTAAAATTGTGCGCCGGACCTGCAGTTGAAACAGGAACCTTAACCTTCGCAGGACACCCTCTTAGCGAGAGCGCTCCCAGCTTTAATACCGCCAGTACCTCTCTCCTGCGAAGGCGGTCGTGGGTCGTGCCTAGGTATGTCTGTCGCTAGGACTATGCAGCGCCAAATTAGATCGTTTTCAGGTTCGGCTCACAATTTTAATCTGCCTGAAAGTTCTCCTATATTTTTTGCTATTGTGAACTGCAGTGTATTGTAGATTAAAATTTAACATTCAGAACGATTGCAGAGGTAATGTTAGGGCTGGATGATTGTGACCTACAGCTCAGAGTTCTGCAGAAAGCGAATTTGGTAACTATGTTGTGATTCTGTGTACAGTCTGTAAAATTATGCAGTTCGTTACATTTCACAAGAACGGACGTGTGTAACAAGTGGAGCTTTCGTGTACACTTACAGCAGTATTCTCGGTATCTAAAATGGAATTCGTACTAGTGGTCAGTCGAAAATCACTTGCACCATTGAAGATGTTTTTTATTTGTGAATGAAAGACGGTGTTGTGAGGGAAGGAACTGACGGTCAAGGGGAATATTTGGCGTGCAAAGTAAATAAGCAGTCGCACCGTAGCTATCAACTCGCAGCTGTGGGAAGGTTTCCACTGAATTATGCTCTGTGTGGAACTGGTTCTTTCGGTCGAACTGGATATTCAACGCTACAAAGAATAGATAACTGTGTTACATGACCGAGCTGCTCATCGTTGGTATGTCTCACTCTGATTTGGGTTTCTCGTATTTATCTTAGTCTCCCACGCCAATAATGCGACGGCTCCTAATAACAGAAACACCTTCCGTAGCAGCTTTCACTCACTTAATACTCGGCAGAAATCAGACCTGCATTTGACCGGACTTCCTTAACTCTTGTGCAGAAAGGTGTGTAGTATATTGCTGCATCCATTTTCAATAAGCTACCACTAGAATTCAAAAACCTTAGCAGTAATCCACGCGCTTTCAAATCGAAACTGAAAAGTTTCCTCATGCGTCACTCTTTCTATTCTGTCGAGGAGTTCCTTGAAAAATTAAGCTGATTTTTATTGTATTGTTGATTGCGTTTACTTAAACTTATGGCTTGACTTTTTTCGGGTTCATAAACATTTTATTTTTATTGGTTATTTCTTTTATTTTATAATTTCATGCACTGATACTTTCCATGACCCTGGAGATTTGCTCTTCAATTTGGTCCTACGGAGCATGACGTGTAAGTAAATAAAATAAATATGTTTCTCACTGCTCAAAATTTGAAAAATGAAGTATATTCTTATTCATTATGATTTCCGATGCTATTATTGCTTTCATTTTTAATTTCTCTTTTACATTTCGAAGTTAAAAGTTTCACTGTTCGGATTTTTCTTGATATTTAATTTCATTGGTAAGAATGTCAAAAATAAACCAAAACAAAGACAATCGACAGAGTAATGTTCAGTGATAACTAAAAAAAAAAAAGGGTCTGAGCACTATGGGACTTAACATCTGAGGTTATCAGTCCCCTAGAACTTAGAACTACTTAAACCTAACTAACCTAAGGACATCACACACATCCATGCCCGAGGCAGGATTGGAATCTGCGACCGTAGCAGTCGCGCGGTTCCAGACTGTAGAGCCTAGAACCGCTCGGCCACTGCAGCCGGCGTGATAACTAAGATCATCCCTGTATTATTTCCGTTTAAGCTGTACATCTACATTCTGTGTAGCTTTTTACGCGAGTTCACCTGATATCTCAATAAGAGAAGTTCCCTTGAGTTTTATGAATTGCATTATCTGGAAGTACGAGGACAAACTCATCGAAATATACAGGCAGTAGTAATGGAAGAAAAAATATCGGTCAGTCGTCCATCAAGCATTGCTCAGCAGCAGAAACAATTACATATTGGCATTATCATAGACAGGGTCACTTGAAATTCAAAACGTAGTGTTAGAAGACGTAAACAAATATCCACTGATGATGCCACAACCATTGTGTTCGAATTTAAGCAATGGTCGCACAAGCAGTTGGCGCTTGTCAATCATTCTGACTGAAAGTATTTACACAGAAGGTTAAGTCTGAATTAGTAGAGACTACGTTCTAGCCGAAGTTCTGTATTCGCACCGGGTCACTTCCCTGTTTATCTGATATCTGATCCATAGTTAACAGAAAGGCATTTTCTACCTGTCTCACAGCACTGTAGTGGGCTTTCAGAAGATGTGCGAATGTGTGGCAGATGAGTGCCTTCGTCAAACATATTTACTGGGACGTTTCCGATGATGAGCACATTTCCACCTTTGTAGTCCGTATTACACCTTCTGTTTTTTTGACCAACAGTTACCTGCTGCTCGACTGGTCTATAAACTGCAAATTTGTATTCAAACCAGTGACAAAATGTATGTGACATTTATGCAGGAGAACATGAAGTATTTGAGAAAGTGTATGATTTCTCTTCTAGAATATCTGTCTTATTATTCAGCACTAATCCTAATTTGATTTCAACATTTACTGAGATGAGTCTCATAATAGCAAAAAATGTTCGCCATGTCTGAAGAGTTTTAAGGAAAATACTGCTGGATGGCGATGTGCACTGAAAGAAAGATCTAGCCAGAAAAGAAGAGATTATATGCTACTGGAGACGAAGATACCGATCTCTTTAGAATGAACAAGAAACCAAATCCCTGCGTGAGATTACGGATCTGTAGCAGTACCAAGGAACTGTATTCATTTTTTAAATAAGTAGCTTTTGCCCAACATATAACAAAAGAAAGTAATCATCTACAAAACGTTGTGGAAACTGGGCGTTCAGAAAATCAGGAAATGGTGCGACACCATTAAATTATAGACGCAGAAATAACTTCTCAATGTGTTTCTTTTGTTATACAGTCGCAAAACTTGAACTTGGTTCTAACTGTTATCTGAATGAAAATGTACTTCTGGTTAGTTGCCGTCACTCTGGGAGACGGAGAAAGCGATACAGAACTTTAAGCATTTGCTGAAAACTGGACGAAATTCAGTTGTGTGAAATGTACACTATCTTACATGAGCGGACTAAGATGTTATGTCCCGTGTTTTTCCGACTACTCTACTCCGACTGTCTGTTACCGACACAATGAGCTCAGTCAACCATGAGTTAACGAGTGAACTGCACTAATCAGCTCAAAATGCGAAACATTTCACAGTGTGAGCAACTTTTACTGATTTCTGCAAATGATACCAGCTAGAAACGGAACATGCAACAACCAGATGGTAAAACTAAGTAGTACCTCAGTAATCTATTCTCTCTACCACAGCTTATAGCCCAGTTGCCGAATGTTGTGTTGTAATCTGGCAAATCATTTGTAATACAAAGAAGCCTGAAATCAACTTCCAGGAACGGGTGAGAACTATTACAGGAACACTTAAGCCAACTCCATTCCAGTGGTTGCACAATACACCACTGTTCCACTATGCTGACAAGTGACAAGAAAAAAATCATCCGTAGGGTCTCTCAGAATATGAGAGATGCCATCCATCCACAACAGCTGAAGTATGGCGAAATGCTTCGCATAATCTCAACACTGAGGAATTCAAGCATCATCATCTGGTAGATGTTTGAAGCTCTTTGCACGTTTTATCCTGTGTTTGGAAACTAAATTGCGGTTTTAAAACTCCGCCTACTTTCTCTGTTTAGACAAATATGCTTCGACAACTGGGTGTCACTGTCTGCGCGTTTCGCTTTGTTTCTGAATAAATCCAATATGTTTCTCAGAATACGGAGTTTAAATAACCGAATTCACACATAGTTAATCTTCAAGGTGTCACAGACATTAAGGACACTGTTTATAACAATATGTGGCCTGGACTTAAGAGAATGAGGGCAGATCATTCCTGGGATAATGTAACAAACTCTAAAGAAAAATAAAAAAAAGGTGTACCATGATGTTATTCTCCAAGTGGGACCGAAATCGGTAGATGTGGTATACATGTAAAGACAAATGACGACAATTTCCGAAAACTTGCACGATTTATTCAACAGAAAGAGTTTCGCAAACTGGGTGGTAAAAGGAATCCGTTAAATTTCGGTTACACGATAAATCAGTCAAATACAGAGGCCGTAAATTCAACTAAATACCTAGGAATTACAATTACGAACTACTTATATTGGAAGGAACATATAGATAATGTTGTGGGGAAGGCTAACCAAAGACTGCGTTTTATTGGCAGGACACGTAGCAAATGTAACAGATCTACTAAGGGGACTGCTTACACTTGTCCGTCCTCTTTTAAAATACTGCTGCGCGGTGTGGGATCCTTACCAGATAGGACTGACGGGGTGCATCGAAAAAGATCAAAGAAGGGAAGCACGTTTTGTACTATCCCTAAATATGGGAGAGTGTATCACTGATATGATACACGATTTGGGGTGGACGTCATTAAAAGAAAGGAGCTTTTCGTTGCGACGGAATCTTCTCACGAAATTCCAGTCACCAACTTTCTCCTCCGAATACGCAAATATTTTGTTGTCACCGATCTACATAGAGAGAAACAATCACCACGATAAAGGAAGGGAAATCAGAGCTCGTGCGGAAAGATATAAGTTTCGTTCTTTCCGTGCGCTATACGAGATTGGAATAATAGAGAATTGCGAAGGTGGTTCGATGAACTATCTGCTAGGGACTTAAATGTGATTTGCAGAGTACCCATGTAGATGTAGACGAGCAAGTCAATAACGCGTTGGTCCAGCTGTGGCCCTTACGAAAGCAGTTATTCGGCTTGGCACTGGTTGATAGAGTTGTTGGATGTCCTCCCGAGGGATATCTCGCCAAATTCCGTCCGACTGGCGCATTAGACCATCAGTATCACGAGGTGGTTGGGGGGGGGGGGGGGGGCCCTGCCCATAATGCTCCAAATGTTCCCAATTGGGGAGAGATCTGGCAACCTTGCTGGCCACGATAGGGTTCGTCAAGCACGAAAAGAAGCGGTAGAAACACTCACCGCGTGCGGGCGGGCATTATCTTGCTGAGATGTAAGCCCAGAATGGCTTCCCATGAAGTTTAACACAACGGGGCCCAGAATATCGTCGACGTACAGCTGTGCTGTAAGGGTACGGGCAGCGGATGACAACCAAAGCGGCCCGGTTACGAAAGGAAATGGCATCCCAGACCGTCATTCCTGGTTGTCCGCCCGTGTGACGTGAGACAGTCAGGCTGGCATCCCACCACTGGCTGGGGCATCCCCAGGCACGTCTACGGCCTGGAATCTCATTGACAGTAGAATTGTCCTCCGTGA
Organism: Schistocerca serialis cubense; assembly: GCF_023864345.2. Classification (NCBI taxonomy): domain Eukaryota; kingdom Metazoa; phylum Arthropoda; class Insecta; order Orthoptera; family Acrididae; genus Schistocerca; species Schistocerca serialis. The sequence goes on from NC_064639.1 coordinate 1,083,845,606, forward strand.
CGAGTACCGCTTCGGAACGACCCCTATGGCCAGCCAAGACTGGTCCTAAATAAGGATTCCGAAGCGCTCCAGCCCGTCCCTGCAAGGCATGTGAATAGACCGTGGTACACCTGAGGAAAGGAAGCCCTGAGCGGATATATCCTGTAAGCTTTTTTGAAATCACAGCGTCGGGACTCAACTGGCTCTAATCGCTGAATGTAAATTCCTCGCCGAAGCCTCCACATTGTAATTCTATCTGTTTCTTTTTGTACGTAGGTATTATTCACGCGTCGGTGCTTGACAGTATATAACGACATGTTAAACAGCAAATACAATTCGTAGACAAATTATCGAGAGCAAATTTTGCAGATCGTCAGAAAAGTGTTTCCTATCTGATATTTTACGCATTGCTTACCATGGTATTTATGAGTCACAGATTTGCTAGAAACAGCAGAAAATTTATTAGGTAATATAGTGAAGCAGCAGAAGAAACGTAGCCACAGCAGAGCACAGTAACGAAGGTATTCTTACGAGAGGTACTTTCACGAGTGAGGTTTATGACCTGTTAACATATAGAGGAAGCGTTTTCGGGCTTTTAGGCGGACAACAAATGCAAAACGAGGATAATGGAGTGTAGTCGAATTAAGTCGGGTGATGCTGAAAGAATTGGATTAGGAAATGAGACACTTAAAGTAGTAAAGGAGTTTTGCTACTTGGGGAGCAAAATAAATGATGATGGTCGAAGTAGAGAGGATATAAAATGTAGAGTGGCAATGGCAAGGAAAGCGTTTCTGAAGAAGAGACATTTGTTAACATCGAGTATAGATTTAAGTGTCAGGAAGTTGTTTCTGAAAGTATTTGTATGGAGTGTAGCCATGTATGGAAGTGAAACATGGACGATAAATAGTTTGGACAAGAAGAGAATAGAAGCTTTCGAAATGTGGTACTATAGAAGAATGCTGAAGGTTAGATGTGTAGATCACATAACTAACGAGGAGGTATTGAATAGAATTGGAGAGAAGAGAAATTTGTGGCACAACTTGACTAGAAGAAGAGATCGGTTGGTAGGACATATTCTGAGGCATCAAGAGGTCACCAATTTAGTATTAGAGGGCAGAGCGCAGGTTAAAAGTCGCAGAGGGAGACCAAGAGATCAAGAGATGAATACACTAAACATATTCAGAAGGATGATGGGTGATGAAGAAGCTTGCACAGGATAGAGTAGCATGGAGAGCTGCATCAAACCAGTCTCTGGACTGAAGACCACAACAACAACAACAGGCAAACAAGTTAGGAATTCCTCCTGAAGATATGCCTGAGAATCGTGGAAACGTTGAGCAATGTAAGAGAGATCTGGAATACTCCGTCTACGTTTGCAACTCCTAGAAAACTCTTCGCGACTCATCAAATTACACAAATACAGTGTGCAACATCCGATTATGAAGAGGTACGAGGTGAAAAGTTCCAGGACAATGTAGTCGAAAGAAATGATTGGTGAACTCTGACTGGGAGTGCAGCTGGCTTTGTGCCCGCCTGCTGCTCCGGTGCGTCTAAGCGGAGAGCGGGGAGAAGCGAGGCGATACAAGGCAGAGCCGCGCCCGATAAGCAAAAGAGTCTCGTCGGCCACCCGCTGCCCGGCCTATAAAGTAACACGGCGCCCAGCGATCGCTGGCCCAGTAATCTCTATTAAAAGTGAAATACGAGTCGCCTAACCAATAGCACCGCTTGTAGCCGCCCAAGTAAGTCGATATGACTTGCTCAGCGAACGGCAGCATTTGATAGAAAACAACGTTGCGTTTCCGTCTCAATATCCTCTTATCGAAATACTATATTCTTTCATTAGTGGAGTCTCTATGAAGCTGCCGAAAGTTCTCTTTCCTGCTCATCGCGGGTTCGTGGCTATTTCAGTCTGTTCGTCTTCAATTGACAGTACTGGCGTTAGACTTTATTTTTAAGAACTAACTTATGCTTATTGTTAGACACACCGGGACTGCATTTGTACACATGAAATAATACTGAGAGCAACTAATGTCACACAAAAAACTTAAATAAGCGAAACAATAGTGTTACACCGATAGGAGACAAGTTTTCTCTCGCATCAATTCAAAATTGAATCAAACACTGACGTGATCGTTTGTTATACGATTCATAATGGAATTTATAGAAATGTAAGCAATACTGTCTTGTGTTTTGCATTTAACGCACGCTTAAGTTAATTTCGACTTCTCGCACAAACTCTGAAAAAATATCCTTAAACAGGATAGAAACAATTTTCAGAAAAAGCACTACAGCAAGTATAGAGCATGACAGCATCCTAAGTGTTACCCATGTTGCTCGAAATACGAAGCATTACATTCAGTTAGTCATTTATTCAGAGCTTATAAAAATCTGTCGTCATAATGTGGCTTCTTATGTGAACTGTGAAAAGCTATGAACTTATACTAGTAGACAGTGTTTTAGAATAGTACTGTATACAAGTTTAATGGTCTGTTAGATAGCAATAAAATATCGAACACACAGTGAAAATGTTTTATTTTAATTATATTGTTACGGAACATGGAAACGATGTATCTGAATGTACAAACTTGTTGCAGTTTTGTGCTGTAACACTGATCAAATAAACTGATGTGTGTTCCCAGTGGGTACGCAGTTACCAGAATTGCTGAGACGAAGTGCTACTTTTCATCCTAACAATCACCTGATGATCGCACCATTAATTTGTAACCAACTTGAATCAGCGACTTATCCCAAGAAGGAAACCACAAGGACGAATGACTTGTTGCTATGAGGAACACACACACAGAGCAGGTGACGTTGCTACCTTTACTGCGAGCTCTGTTAATCACCAGTCTAAAAATTTGTCTGTATAGTCCCATTATAATGTCTAACAGAAGTCATAAACCAATCGCAGTACCGCTGCAACCGAGAATCTGACGACTAACAGGAATTTAATTTTCCAGTGACGATCTCACATGCTGATATTGTTCCAGCACTTAAATAGTTACAGTAAAATATTGATCGCGCAAAAATTTTAAAAAGACTTTATCGCAGCTATTTAGATGCTGATGAGAATCATCGCGTCAACCACCTGGACTTCATTTCTTTTGTGAACGTGGCAGCAAACCTTTTTGCCGGATTAGTTTCTGTCGTCCAGAGCCTCAGCCAGTTGAGGATCGTGTGTCGGTGTTCCAGGGGTTTACTAGTTAAGATTACAACTGCTCGCATCTGACAGCCATCCTTGCACTTCCATCAAGATTCTTAAGCTCTTCCTCCACTGTAAGAATGTTCGAAGTTAGTTATACCAGAGGCTGTGTCAGTAAGACAGCACAGAGTGACAAAGACTATCAATAATTTGATTTTAACCGTCGACGGCTATTCTTGCCAAAATCGAGGCAGTCAAACAAGTTGAAAGCTTAACAATGCTAGAGCGTTTTCACTCCGCTAGTGTGTGTTTCAGAACACAGTTTCATTAATAGGGCGTCACTTAGTTATTGAAAGACATACACTGCATGTCAACACGCTATAAAGTTTAACTGTGGGAGCTCCCAGCGTAATTTAAAATGAAATTTGGGAAGTTGTGGAGAAACATACACAGTATCCTAGAAGAAGATACGTGAGGTTTTGTAAGACTACATACAGTACATTCTCCTGTAATTCTGTACACGTTCCACGACATCTTCGCAAATTCCATTTAAAAACAAGCTATAAAGTCCCCGGTTTCGAATCGAGGATTCGGTTCTCGGGTAGGGGAGAGAGGGTGGGGTTGAGAGGGAGGTGGTGGGGGGAGTTGGTACTCATGATGTCGACTCCCCATTCTCACCCCCGCGTTTGCCTCACTCCCCACTTTAAACGGCCACAGATTTATACAACTATAACAATAATATCGTTAAAATCTATAACATGTTTCCATATTATGCTAATAAAATGTTTAGCTACCATAAAACGTATCCAGTATATTATTATTATTATAATTATTTGTCAACAGCGCCGAATAGTGCATCGCTTTTCTATAACGTACAAGAAAAAAATGCAGTTGCAAAAACTATAGCCTTTGGAAAGCATACATTCGAAATCTGGAGAACGTCTTTAACACACAATTGATTTAAGAACTGTAATAGGATCGAACTGTCACAGTTCTGATACCGTTATAATTTACACAGTATAAAATGGAAGTGTGTACTGTCAATTATCAGTGTTTCACAAATGACTACGATGGTGAGCAATGGTTTGACTATGGCAATACGATCAGGTACATGAGAGAAATGTTGTTTCTTTCAGTAACTTCTGCCTACATTCGGCGACTCAGACTTCCTGTTACTTATTTTCTTAGTTAAGGGTTTTTCTCCTTCTGTCTTGTCTTACTCAGATCCCTGTATGATTTAGTGGTTCTATCCCTGGACTCACGGACGGTGTTGGGTCTGTTGCTAAAATTACTTGTAGAATTTCTTGCCATTACAGAGACTTAGTTGTCATGCTATGTCATCTGTCGAAAGTTTCCTGCGAAATTTAGAAAGTCCTACATTTAAAAATATAAATGCTTTTAATGTAATTTTTTTGGGTGGGGGGAGGAGGGAAGAGGGGGGAAGAGAGCGCCTTGACCCATCCAAACACTCCTCATTCTCCTTGGATCCGCTCCTGAATCCCTCACATATTCTGGACTACTAACGTCGCAATGAAGTTTCCTTGGTAACTACCTGAATCGCTGATGATATTATTGTGCCCCGAAATGTAGACTGCTTTGTAAAAACGCTATTGGGACAACAGCATACAATCATTATTAAGATATCTATCATGAGCTATGTTATAGTTATTGCTGCTGTTCTGATCTTCAATCCGAAGACTTGTTTCATGTAGCTCTTCATGCTGCTCTATCCTGTGTAAGCCTCTTCATCTCCGAATAACTACATCCTTCTGAATCTACTTATTGTATTCATCCATTGGTCTCCTTCTACGGTTTTTACCCCTCACACTTGTGGTGTCACCGCCAGACACCACACTTGCTAGGTGGTAGCCTTTAAATCGGCCGCGGTCCATTGGTATACGTCGGACCCGCGTGTCGCCACTGTCAGTGATAGCAGACCGAGCACCGCCACACGGCAGGTCTAGAGAGACGTCCTAGCACTCGCTCCAGTTGTACAGTAGACTTAGCCAGAGATGGATCACTGACAAATACGCTCTCATTTTCCGTGACGACAGTTAGCATAGCCTTCAGCTACTTCATTTGCTACGACCTAGCAAGGCGCCATTACCAGTTTATATTGAGATTGTAAATCATGTATCATCAAGAGCGATGCTCTCCAATTATGGATTAAAGTTAAGTATTACACCAAATGCATCCGTTTTTCTAAGTTCTCAAATACTTGTCCTGTTCCAGACCTCACGCCAGTCTGCATGAGCTTAAACGCGTGCATTTCGGCCTCCTGTAGCAACACGGTGTTGGCTCTTCTGCCAACACATCAACACTTTCCTCCAATACTAAACTGCTGATCTTTTGATGTCTCAAAATGCGCACTATCAACTGTTCTCTTCTCCTAGTCAGACTGTGCCACAAATTTCTCTTCTCCCCAATTCTGTTCAGTATCTCCTCATTAGCGTGGCACCACATTTCGAAACCTACTATTGTCTTTTTGTCTAAACTGCTTACCGTCCGTGTTTCACTTCCTTACATGGCTACACTCCAGACAAATACTTTCAGAAAAGACTTCCTAATACTTAAATGTATCTTCGATGTTAACAAATCTCTCTTCTTATGAAATGCCTTTCTTGCCATTCCCAGTCTTTCTCGCTGACCAAATAGCAAAACCCATCTATTACGTCAAGTCTCTTACTTCCTTACATGGCTACACTCCAGGCAAATACTTTCAGAAAAAGACTTCCTAATACTTAAATGTGTCTTCGATGTTAACAAATCTCTCTTCTTATGAAATGCCTTTCTTGCCATTCCCAGTCTTTCTCGCTGTCCAAATAGCAAAACCCATCTATTACTTCAGGTCTCTCGTTTCCTAATCTAATTCCCTCATTATCGACTAAACTCCAATGTCCTTGTTTTGCTTTTGTTAATGTTCATCTTACATCCTCCTTCCGAGGTACTGTTCAGTCCATTCAACTGCTCCTCGAAGACCTTTGTTGCTCCTGACAGATTTACAATGTCATCGGCGAGCCTCAAAGTTTCCATTTCTTCTCCCCGAACTTTAATTCCATCTCCAAATTTTCCTTCGGTTCTGTTAAACAAGAAAAAGTTACATCTGCACTTAAAGGTGACTGCTAAGGATGCGTTCGGATACTCCGCTCACGGCAGGTACTGCTCTCCCACTACTTGTGCAGAAGCGCGCAGGGTAGGTCGTGGGTCGGCAGCTGCGCTGCGCGCCGGCCACACAGCTGTCGCCGCGCGCTCGTCTTTCGAAGCGGCCGCGCACCGCCTCGGTTTCCGGCGCCGCCGGCGAGGGCAGCACCGGCGCTGCCGCCGCCGCCGCAGTTATCACGGCGGTAAAAGTGCTAATTAATTATGCAGACTCAATTACTGGCGGCGGGGCAGCTCGCCGGGTGGCCTGCCTCGTGGGGCAGTGAAATCGATCACCGGACACAACCGCAATCGACTGAATGTCCGTGCGACCACTCGGATCGCATCGCATCGCATCGCGTCGTATCCATTCCCCGCCGTGTTTTGCTTCACGCTTCAACGGTATTTTTCATTTTCGGCCGGAGAGAGGAAAGGGTCGACGGCATGGCCGCAGGAAAAAAAAAATGTAACTGGGAATGTAATGTGGCGTGCATCGTTTCAGGAAATTTCTGGTTCGTCGTCGTATTCATTGTGACGCCGGGCGGAACGCCGAACCAGGAAGCGGCTTCGTGTAGAGTAACTGCACTCTCCTCTCAGAGGAGGCACGGCGGCGCACTGCAAACTGCCGCACCACACGATCGCCACTTCGATCCCTCTCCTCTCCTCCGGAATGACTAATTTCCTTTGTTTTGTTCGGAGGCGCTTTCTTGAAGCAAGTGTATTTCGGCTTGCTCTAAGGAAGCTGTAGACGATGTCTGTTCATCGCTAAAGTTCAACGGGGATTAGTTAAAAGAAAAGGAAAATGCAACTATCGTCCACGCCGTACACTGAAGATTTCGAAAACCTGTCGAGAATGTCCAACAGCCTGTAGAGGCGATGATTTTATCTTCACCTCCCAAAATAACTACTTGTCCATGTACAGAATGACAAACGATACAGCAAATATATGGACAGTGTCTTGAAAAGAGCATATAAGATGAACATTAACAAAAGCAAAACGAGAATAATGGAATGTAGTCGAATTAAATCGGGTGATGCTGCGGGAATTAGATTAGGAAATGAGATGCTTAAGGTAGTAATGAGTTATGCTATTTGGGGAGAAAAATAACTGATGATGGTCGAAGTAGAGAGGATATAAAATGTAGACTGGCAATGGCAAGGAAAGCATATCTGAAGAAGAGAAATTTGTTAACATCGAGTATCGATTTAAGTGTCAGGAAGTCGTTTCGGAAAGTATTTGTATGGATTGTACCAATGTATGGAAGTGAAACGTGGACGATAAATAGTTTAGACAAGAAGAGAATAGAAGCTTTCGAAATGTGGTGCTACAGAAGAATGCTGAAGATTAGATAGGTAGATCACATAACTAATGAGGAGGTATTGGATAGAATTGGAGAGAAGAGAAATTTGTGGCACAACCTGACTAGAAAAAGGGATCGGTTGGTAGGGCACATTCTGAGGCATCAAGGGATCACCAAGTTAGTATTGGAGGGCAGCGTGGAAGGTAAAAATCGTAGAGAGACACCAAGAGATGAATATACTAAACAAATTTAGAAGGATGTAAGTTGCAGTAAGTACTGGGAGATCAAGAAGCTTGCACAGGATAGAGTAGCATGGAGAGCTGCATCAAACCAGACTCTGGACTGAAGATCACAACACCAACAAAGCAAATGTTGCGCTACTACTAGGGGGCATTAACCAGTATGGTTGAATTTCTTGTATCTCGTTCTTCACTAAGATGTAAAGAGCAGTACTTTTCTTTTAAGTAGCGTTCTACATTTTTTATTCGGTAATACACCACTCAGAACATGTCCAAAACCCTATCACAGTGTACTACGGACGTAAACATGACGTTACTGAAAATGTAACACAAAACTGGCTTGATTCGACTGCAGTAGCACAGAAAATTCGCTGACTAACGTTACCCATCCACTTGCTGGTGTTCTCAGTAAATTACTGGAAACATACATTTCCACAGATGAGTAGCATTTCTACCTTCTCGTCGTCCGCACGTATTGCACTCACACAACTCAACTGACGGCAGTTGACAATGTTCTTTCTGCTGTTTCCTTGTGTTCCCTTTTTTCAGCTACAGCAAGTGGACTACTTACGTTACGTCAGTTACCGGTACTGTCTGCTAGCACAGTAATATCGAAGTCAGCTTTGTGTTACTTTTTTTTAATAGCGTCATGTTTAATTGAGTGATATGCTGAATTCGTTTCTGAAAATGCCTTGAGGAGAGGACGTCAATCATCGAAAAAATTACACTCTGCTATTTATAAAAGATGTATCGCTGTTCGTATCCTCACAGCGAAGAAAGTTATAAGGAAGATAGTGATCCTAGTTAATTTCCCCTTGCTAGGAGCATAATATTTGTTTGATACGGTTTTTATTTTGCTTCCGTGCACAAAATTATTTGTGGTGGTCAAGATAAATGTGACACCCTGTGTACATGTCAGTTATATTAATTCAAATTTTGACATATGCTGAACCACAAAATTTTCGCAGCACTCCACTTGAAAATGTCCGCAACAGCTGAAGTTTCAGTAGCGGGTTTTATGACTACATAATGTGAAAGGCGACACAGACATCTCCCGAAAATTTTTGCGTAACTACGAACTCCGGAAACGAAAAATGTTTCATAAATTAGTGGATCTTTGTATAATAAAAAAGTAATGCACTCATCAACCACAAAGCAGATTTTTAACACAACAGTCCTTGACTAGGAGTGATGAAAGTAACCAACGATGGGCAGTTGAAGACAGTTCTATCCTTCTCCTCCTTGCCTCCTCCTCCTCTATGGACAAAAAAATTAACGAGTGCGCCACGGGCCATTTGTCGTGAAATCTCAAAACTTTTTCGTCATTCGCCACTGTTCTCGGCCGGCCGCTGTGGCCGAGCGGTTGTAGGCCCTTCAGTCTGGAACCCCGCGACCTCTACGGTCGCTGGTTCGAATCCTGCCTCGGGCTTGGATGTGTGTGATGTCCTTAGATTAGTTAGGTTTAAGTAGTCCTAAGTTCTAGGGGACTGATGACCTCAGATGACAAATCCCATTGTGCTCACAATATCAGAGAATATTAGATGACTCAAGGTTCTAAATTCTTCAGTCCGTAAATTTTCTCTTCGCATTACCACTGTCAAGGCGTAAAATGTGAGCATGGAAAATATTAGCATGTATCTATGATAACAAAATGAATTGTACAAATCTCATATTGAATGTACTCTTTCAATTATGTCTTCGTTACAGTTTTCTTTGACAGAAGAAAATTTATTAATGCTTTTCCAGTCACAAGGAGATTGATTTACTGATGCACTCCAGCATTTAGAGCATTATCACTTCTTGCCTGTTCCTGTGCTCCTGAGGCATAACTTCCAAGTCTCCAGACTGCTTTGTTCCGGCCCGCCACGAATTCCTTCCCTGCGCTGACCACTTTATCTCAAGTAGCACTCGGAGTTGCATTTGCACCATACGTCTTCAGCTATTTGTCGGATGTATTCCAATCTCTATCTTACCTTGGAGATTTACCCTCCACCGCTCCCTCTAGTACCATAGAAGTTAATCCGTGGTGCCTTAACAGTTGACCTATCATCCTGTCCTTTCTCCTTGTCAGTGCTTCCCATATATTCCTTCCCTCTCCGATTCTCCGGAGGCTCATTCGTTAGCTTATCAGTCCACGTAATTTTCAATATTCTTCTGGAGGACTACATATCAAATGCTTCCCTCCTCTTCTTTTCTTTTCCGTTTTTTTCCACAGTCCATGTTTCACTACCATACAATGCCGTGCTCCAAACGCACATTTTCAGAACTTCCTTTCTCAAATTAAGGCCTGTGTTCGATACTAGTTAACTTCTCTGTGTCAGGAGTGCCCTCCTTGCCTCTATTAGTCTGCTTTTTATCTGCTCCTTGCTTCGTCCATATTGGGCAGCAGAATTCCTTAATTACGAGTACTTCCTGATCACCAATTCTGATCTTAAGTTTCTCTCTATTCTCATTTCTGTAACTTCTCGTTACCTTTGTCTTTTCCCGGTTTCGCTCAATCCGTATTGTGTACTCATTAGACTGAAATTCTTCTTCACTTTCACTTCTTTCATTTTATAGGTAAGAATTAGTAAACCCTAAGTATATAAAGACTCTAGCTTCAATATACAACACAGCTTCAAATCTGATTACTTTATAAATGCGTTAATGTGTTCAATCTTTGGTGTTGAGCTTGTAAGCGGGAAAAAGTGTGTATGTGCTTTGAAATTAAATTAAAAAAATTGTTGTAAGTCGATAAGTGGCCTCATTATCGGCCACTACATGAGTTTAGTCAGGGTAATTTGCGCTCCGTTTCAAGAAAAAGCTAGATTTTCACACATCTCAGTGTTCATCACGTAACATCTCTTGAAGTATGCATCATGCAATGATATACTTTTGCTAGACCATTCAGAATTATATGTGGACATGGTCTGTAAAATGTGCTGTGAATACAGTTAACAGTAAAGAAGTAATAAACTGAAACGTCATGCCTGATGCTGGAGTTTTACTGCATGAAGAGCGAAAAATGCGTTAAGTGATAAACTTTTTTATTTCTTCATTTTTTGAAGAGTATCAGCGCGAAAAAATTCTTAAAAGTTTGAAATTTTGTATAAAGTTTGTTGAAAGTCGTTAAGCGCTCTCATTGTCAAACCGTGGATGAATATACTGTGGATAATTTGGGAGTCGTGTGTTACGCTGTCTCAAGTTTCTAACTGTAATATTTGTTGTGATAAATTTACAGTATTAGAGTATACTGAATTTTAAATTTTTTTAAATCATTCAATAATTATGTGAAATGTTGAAAATGAAGTGTATGTTGCCCCTGAAAGCTATTAGATAGGCCACCTGTACTAATACTTTGCACCAAGAACCAGGTCAGTGGCTTATTAATATACGTGGTTATTAATCACCCTCTGCAACTGGATTTTATTTAATATTTCTAACCAAACACATTTCACTCAATTGTGTTAAACATAGCTTCTAATCAGCTGCGTGTCGTAAACAAATGCAGAGAACAGCAAGTTGGTATTATGCAGCTGACTGGAAACTTACAAGGGAAGATCTTGTACAAGAGCCAATGGACACCCAGAGCATATACGAGGCATAAAAGTGAGTGCTAAATTATAATAGTGCACAGGTAAATATTAAGGTAAGGTAAAAGTGAGTACTATGTACCTCAAAATAGAATATTAATAGCTTTGCAATCAATTATTTCTCATTTCTTTGCAGATCACCACATATGCCTAATATAGTTAGGTGAAACACGGTTTTTTAAGAACAATACAATCCAGTTGCAAAAGACTAATCGTAGATATTCTTGTGGAAAGGATAAATAGCACTGAAGTTGCAATTAAAGAAGACTGAAAAAGTAACTATATATACTCCCTCTGATAGGTACACTGTAGTTAGTAGGTGTATGTTATGAAGTGGTAGCATTCATTCGTATGTTCCAGTTTTTCAATAGTTGTGAATTTTATTGCTTAAGAAATTGTGCTTCATTTCCTTTGTCTTTCCTATAAAATTAATATGAAATACGTTCCTCCACTCTCCCCACTTGATCATTCCTGGGTACGTTTTTATGAGGACTGGATCCGTTAGTGGAATTACGCCTTGCCTTCTCCCACGTGAGAAGTGAGCCATCCAGCAGCCTACAGTTTAACTTAGAAGTTGAACAACGGATCTACATTTTATCTTTTTTTCACATACATAAAGTGATATCAAAAGTGAAAGTTATTTTTGTAATCGCCGTTGTTTTGGCTAAATTTACTCTGTGTCTCACCTGTCGCCCATAGAGTGTCAATCTCCATTTTTAGATACCCACTACATCTAACAACCAGGATAATGTCTTCCGTATATTCATATCTTTTTGTTACAAATTTTCCACTTCGAGTACTTCGCGAGCTACCCTGATGTGGCAGTAGATGTTGCAATATCCGGTTATTTCTGGTGGTAAAGATTTTTTTGCAAATCTTTTGCTTGACTATTTACAAAAACACTGCTTTATTTCGAACTGTTTATTACTTCTTACGTCCCATTTTAAATATCATTTTATGGTATCATAGCTTACACAGTTTGTTCTTCTCCAGATTTTATGGTTCACCTTTTTCACATCTTGACGTGATCCGACTCCTGCATATGAGGTTAATACAATGGCTACTTATGGCTTCCATGAGAGTATATAACTTTTGCCTTCACTTCCGTATTTTTTTGCCTCTTTCTCAATTATTAAGGCTTTATGTTGATGATACGCGTTTATTCGATACTGGGTTTTACAAAATAATTAAATAACGTAAGCCGTAGCTGTGGAAAAATTATTTTCTGAAATATTATCAGCTGCGGACACATGATGGTTTCCACTTCTAGAATGGAGAACTTGGCGAAAAATGAGAGAATTTTTTTCAGATACTCTGTTTTTGTTGCTGAATCAGCTCAGATGTTAAGAAAGTAGTTGCACCCCTCCAAGTATTTCTCATTAAGTTCGTCTAGTCACGATATCTGCAACAAAAAACTCGTCGGAACGAACAGAGATTAGCCCTTGCCCCATTGTAAGTACACTCATGAATAATGCAGCCTTCAAATCACACTCTCTCAGCTCTGCTTCTTAAACTACACCTGAGAGGTTTTGTATCTGTGGGCTTTCGCGAAACTTGGTCTTTCTAAATTATTTCAGAAGGATACTGTCAAATCAACAAACAAGAATCTGAGTTGACCAGACCGAGACCACTGGAACGTAGAAGAGCACTATTTTAATTTAAAAAAGGCTTAATGTTCGATTAAGAACTCCTGTTTGCTGTTAAGCAGCAAGTAAACCGTCGGAATACCCGCTGTTGTCTCACAAGCGCCTCAGTTACTTTTCATTTGGTGTGGTATTGCACCTTAATTTCACACCCTACAAGGGGGCTAAGGAGGCTGGTACACACTATAGACACTCACTAAATCTGTTGGTGTCTATAGGATCACTACCAAACTCCAATTCTGGAAAAATTAAACTTGTGCATCTTCTGTGCCGAGGTGTTTCAGAGTACAAATTTTATTATGAATCTTAGTTTGGTATTGCCTCCTGGACCACGGAGACTTAATTTATGACCGTTTCACTACGAAGTCATGACGTGGAGAATAATTGTAACATAGCCAAACGAACCAATTACATTTCACAACGAATAGTAATACTTCCTTCAGTGCACCAAAAACGCAGGTTTATGAGCACAAGTTGAATAAAGATACTCACAAGGGAACCTCCCCATCGCACCCCCCTCAGATTTAGTTATAAGTTGGCACAGTGGATAGGCCTTGAAAAACTGAACACAGATCATTCGAGAAAACAGGAAGAAGTTGTGTGGAACCACGAAAAAAATAAGCAAAATATACAAACTGAGTAGTCCATGTGCAAGATACGCAAAATTAAGGATAGTGTTAGCTCAGTGCGCCGTGGTCCCGTGGTTAGCGTGAGCAGCTGCGGAACGAGAGGTCCTTGGTTCAAGTTTTCCCTCGAGTGAAAAGTTTAATTTTTTATTTTCAGACAATTACTATCTGTCCGTCCGAGGCGACTGTGAAACTGTTGCATTCATTTGTTGTAGTTTATGTGACAAATTCTTATGTTTTCATCACTTTTTTGGGAGTGATGAACACATCCACAAGAAAACCTAAATCGGGCAAGGTAGAAGAATCTTTTTACCCTTTCGCCAAGTGTACAAGTTAAGTGGGTCGACAACACATTCCTGTCATGTGTCGCACATGCCGTCACCAGTGTCGTATAGAATATATCAGACGTGTTTTCCTGTGGAAGAATCGGTTGACCTGTGACCTTGCGATCAAATGTTTTCGGTTCCCATTGGACAGACACGTCCTTTCGTCTACTAATCGCACAGTACTGCGGTGCGGCCGCAAAACACAGACACTAAACTTATTACAGTGAACAGAGACGTCAATGAACGAACGGACAGATCATAACTTTGCGAAAATAAAGAAAGTAAACTTTTCACTCGAGGGAAGACTTGAACCAAGGACCTCTCGTTCCGCAGCTGCTCACGCTAACCACTTTTTTTAAAAAAAATCTCATTTTGTTCGTTTTCGTTCGTTGTATCTGCTCGGTGCGGACATCGCAAGACACACGTTTAAGTTCGTCGTTGACCCATTAACTCAGTTTTTTTTTTAATTACAGAGGGCAGCAAACCCTCTGACCGAACACTGAGTTACCGTGCCGGCACCACGTGACCACGGCGGACCTCAGCTAACACTATCCTTGATCTTGCCTATCTTGCGCATGGACTACTCAGTTTGTATATTTTGCTTATTTTTTTTCATAGTTCCACACAACTTCTTCCTGTTTTTTCGATTGATCTGTGTTCAGTTTTTCAAGGCCTATCCACTGTGCCAACTTATAACTAAATCTGAGGGGGGGTGCGATGGGGAAGTTCCCTTGTCAGTGCAATAGAATTAACAAAAACATGGGTCGGTTTGATAGCTATTGTACAACATCAAGAAACATAAAAAATTAGCGATGGATACAATTTGTTAAAAAAAAAAAGACTCTGTGGGAAGTTGAGTACATTACCGATACGGTTACGGCAGAAATGCTTTCCGGGATGACGTGCCTTGGTGCGCTGATAGAGTGGACGGGGATGGCGAGGGTGGTTACCGTGAGGTGAGAACGAGTGTTTCCCGTGGTATGCACAGCACCGTAATGGAAGAATAAGGAGATCCAACAGTACGTTGCGTTCATGCGTTCAGTCTCAATTCATCTAAGTACGTTCCATCTTTCCACTGCACTGTGAGACGGATAACACCTGACTTTGATACATTTAGGCTCGCCAAAACTTTTTACGGTGTACGATTACACGGAGGTTACCAGTCAGGTGGCCATACAGGACGTTCATGAATTTCACGTATTGTTTTCTCTTGTCTATCATAATTCTTTTGTGATTCTGGATGCATCTCTTATAGAGTTAGTGACCCTATCACATGCAGTGTCTGGATTCCAGCGCTCTCTATATCACACTACATAGTTGTTAAAAAAAAATACTGGGCCTTTAATGGGCGAAGCTCTAAGATCCAAACATTTGACTGTGTAAACGACAAAATGTTTTAGACGTACGTGAAACACATTATTGCTCGACATTATCCAAAAACATTTCGACGAAGTTTTGTCTTATCGTTAGATTCTTATAAATATATATGGACACAGAAATTTATGATGTCAAAGTGTTAATCCAAGGGAACTTAGGTATTTAGAAGCGATTACTAAAATTTATACTAACCAATCGCAATGCTTTCAGAGGATTGGCTTCTCAAAACGTCAGAATAGCTCGTTAGGAGTTCCAGAGTTATCTACGTTTTTATCTAGAACGTCGACTGATATATATATATATATATATATATATATATATATATATATATATATATTATATATTACTAAATAAAGGCGCTACATTCCTGAGAGCGAGCTGACAAACTACATAAAACAAATAGTCACCTGAAGATGGCATCTATAGTAACAAATATAGTTTTCAGTGACCTGTTCTCGTAGCTTTAATAGTTTAAAACTGAGTAACGACCATCTCATTTCCCAGCTATTTCGTTATGAGAAAATTTACAAAATTTTTCACTGTTAGCGGAACGTCTTTCCTTTTTTTTTCCGTCTCTCTCTTCTCAGAGTAGCAGCTGCAACTAACCCTTCTCAACTACATGTTTTGTACATTCAGACACTACCCTCTTCCAGTGCAATTTTAACTCTCGAGAGCTCCCGCTAGTAACACGCGAGTAATGTCCTGATGTAGTAAAACTTTTCTATCCCTTGTTCTTGCTAGTGTTATTCGCATATGCTGTTTCTCGCCAATAGTGATGATGATGATTATTATTATTTGTAGGTTAGGGTGTTCAATAGAAAGGTCATCAGCACCGTAGCTTGAATTAAATGCAGACGAGGGTGGGAAAATCTGTTAGAAGATAAACTGAAAAGTCAAGTTGTTTTCGCACACAAGAATTGAAAAAGCAACCCTGACACGGTGATAATTGTAAAAGACCATCAATAAAAATCTGAAAAAAAACACAGCAGTGTTTCTCTTTAGGATTTTCCCTAGTCTCCTGTAATACCACGTCGCAAATGCTTCTATTCTGTTCTGTTCTGGTTTTCGCGCAGTGCCTGCTTCACTTCCATGCGGTGCTGCATTGTAAGTTAACAGTAGAAAACGATGTACAAAGCCATGCTTTCACTGTACATGTCCTTCATTTTCCATACTTTTACAAAAAAAGAAGAGATAAAAAAGGAGAGTGCCTAAATGACAACTGTAAATCTTTGGAGCAACCCGTTCTATTAAATTCAGATGACATTGTTTTTGTCATTGCGGATATGCAACATAGCCCCTGCAATTGTTTTCTGCAGAAACGAATCACTAAAAGTAAAATTATACATCGCTATTTAAATACTGCTTGTGTACTACTTCTGTGAAGCAAGTTCGTTCGAAGATTGCAGCCGCACCTTACGGATCACTTTTCAGCCCCCAAGTTTCCGATGAAAGACGTAGTCACACCACAGTTTATACAAGCATTACCCCGGTGGCCAGCACTTATATTTAGATATTCCTTTACTTGCTCAGCTACGGTAAGGCAAATACTGGGAGGACTCTTCAAGAGGGACACTCCCGGTTTCCCTCCCCACGTCCGTTCACTCAGACGCTGAGGTTCGCCGCAATGACACACGACTGCAAGCCTCCTCATAACAGATTTTTAATACTTTTCCCGTGGAAAACACATAATGAAAGCTTTTACACCTAACCTGTATTGTCCGCCCTGCGCCATCACGTGGTCGGATTTCTTCAAGGCTAGAATTCATGTACGGTGACCCTATTGCCATTACCGACGGAATTATCACCTTTATGATTTCTAGGAGAAATATTTCTTTTCTCTTCTCCAGTGTAAACAGAAAGTGATGCGCCTATCTGAGAAGTTATGTCGCTAGATACTGCTTTGTTTGTACGCCAAGCACTTGGAGATCGATGTGAAAACAATGAGGGTCAACTAACAGGACCTGTACATTCATTTCCACAAATTTCACAACATAGTACTGTATACGTAATACAAAAGAATGTCACCGTTCTGCCGGCCGAAGTGGCCGTGCGGTTAAAGGCGCTGCAGTCTGGAACCGCAAAACCGCTACGGTCCCAGGTTCGAATCCTGCCTCGGGCATGGATGTTTGTGATGTCCTTAGGTTAGTTAGGTTTAACTAGTTCTAAGTTCTAGGGGACTAATGACTTCAGAAGTTGAGTCCCATAGTGCTCAGAGCCATTTGAACCATTCTTTTTTTTTTTTTGTCACCGTTCTCTGACTCTACAACTTCCATTGCGAATGTGAATGAAGTACTATAGAGAGTTACTTCTTGCACAGCTTACGCCTGATATGGAAGTCCTCCGCAAGAATCTTCAAATATGTAGTGTTTCGCGGGAGTTCTTTATTAATGTGTTACTTAAAAAATAACATACGACTTACATCCCTTTGGATATAAGGATGTTTAAAACGAAATAACATACCTAATCGAGGATTAGAGATAGCTGAAGAAGTAACCAGTCAGTATTCAGGAAGAAGCGTTTAGAAGATACTGGTAACTCTTTAATGAAGGGTGAAAACGTCAATATTATAAGCAATGCCAGCCTTACACCGCTTAAAAGGGTCGTGCTCGCCGCCTTCCCTACTGTTCCCGATTTTATAGCACTTTGTTCGCCTGAGGTCGAGAGCCCAGTGACTGTTGGCACTCGCAGCCCATCCTCCAGCGCCCCTCCCCCCCCCTGCCACCCTCTCATCCCTTCCACCCCCATTCAAGCCACCAGCCTCCGCATCTTACGACGCAGCGGAGCTGACACCTGTTAATCTGAGCTCCGGTGTCTTTCGGCAACGCTGAAAAACGCCTCCGCCGTCTGTCTGTAACGCTAGTTGTCGGTGTTCCGTACCCTTGCTAAGAAGAAAGTGCGACGTGACAGGTGATTAAGATCACCATCTTCGTGCTGGAACACCAGCCAGAAACCTCTTCTGGGCTACCAATTGTGTCAGGTTTCTGGCCCTTGGCTATGTCAACTGTCGTTCATCAAATGTTACTATGAACACCAGTTCAGTATTCCTTTTCGAAGTTACCTCTGGTTTGCGGACGATGCCATCAGATCCAAACCTCGTAGCTTGTAAAAAAAAAAAAAATGGATAAACTCATAAGGAGCACATAATACCTGATAACTGTACATAATAATACAGGATGTCAGAAAGTAAAAAAAAAAAATTACTATTCTTCTAGTTTACAGAGGGAAGAAAAACAATAGAATACATTAATTTATTTTTAACTGAAATTGGTATCTGTTTTCGAACAATTAAAGCCTGTAAAAAATATAGATACTGCACCATCTGCCGACAGACGGCGATTTAGTTCATACAGATACCCTCCTCGGGGACCGACTCCTAAGTTATATGTGCATGTCACAGTTTTTAAGGTCTAAAAAGCCGTATTTCCTGATGCGAGGAAGGTAGTAATACTAGTGGGAATCTGAAATTTCAGCGCGCATAATACCTTGCAAAAAACGACTTCCTCGTCTCGATATCGACGTACCAAGAGGATGATAATTTGCATGAAGAAGCTGTCCACCTAATTAAACCATCTTAGAAGACGCAGTTCAGTGCACGTGCTAACGTAGAGGTAACTTCGTGTAATCTGTTTACATTTCTCCTGATTATTATTCTAAGTTACACAAATTAAACTGTACTTTCTATTTTGTTTCTGTCATCGGTAGTTCTAACGAAGCACACCGACATACGAAAATGAAAATGGCACACACTTCAAGTTATAACAGTGCACGAGTAAGTCCCTATTCGATTTTGTATTCTTAGTAACCGGAATAAAACAAATAATTGGTCCTTTTACCGACCTCCCAATTCGGATGATACAGTTGCTGAAAAGTTCAAAGAAAACTTGAGTTTGATTTAAAACACGTACCCAACTCATATAATTATAGTTGGTGGTGACTTTAATTTACCCTCGATATGTTGGTGACAGTACATGTTTAATTCCGAAAGTACGCGTAAAAAATCATCCGAAATTATGCTAAACGCATCTCTAAAAAGTATTTCGAGCAGGTAGTCCATAAGCCCACGCGAAGAGTAAACTGTTGTGAAAACACACTTGACCTCTTAGCAACAAATAATCATGAGTTAATAACGAGCATCAAAACCGATACAGGAATTGGTGAACACAGGATTGAATCGTAACGAGACTGAATATTGTAACCCCCATATCTTCCAAAAATAAACGAAAAATACACCTTTTCAAAAAAAGCAGATGAAAACTCGCTTGATGCCTTCCTGAGAGAAAATCTCCACTCCTTTCAGATTAATAATACAAGTGTAGGCCAGATGTGGCTTGAATTCAAAGAAATAGTATCGGCAGCAGTTGAGTGATTTATACCAAATAAATTATCAAACGACCGAGCTAATCCTCCTTGGTACACAAAACGGGTTAGAAACTGTTGCAGAAACAACGAACAAGACGCAGAATCTCCAAGATTGACGATCTTTTACAGAATCTCGAAATTTAGAGCGGACATCAATGCGAAATGCTTATAATAGTTTCTACAACGAAACTTCGTCGCGGAACCTGGCAGAAAATCCAAAGACATTCTGGTCGTATGTGAAGTATGCAAGCGGCAAGACACAATCAATGCCTTCTCTGCGCGATAGCAATGGAGATACAATTGAAGACAGCGCTGCCAAAGCAGAGTTACTAAACACAACCTTCCGAAATACCGCCACAAAAGACGACGAAGTAAGTATTCCAGAATTCGAATCAAGAACAGCTACCAACCTCAGTAACGTAGAAGTAGATATCGTCGGAATAGTCAAGCAACTTAAATCACTTAATAAAAGGAAGTCTTCTGGTCCAGACTGTACACCAATTAGGTTCCTTGCAGAGTATGCTGATGCAATAGCTCCATATTTAACAATCATATACAACCGTTCGCTCGACGAAAGATCCGGACCCAAAGACTGGAAAGTTTCACAGGTCATAACAATATTCGAGAAAGGTAGTAGGAGTAATCCACTAAATTACAGGTCCATATTATTAATGTCGATATGCAGCAGGATTTTGGAGTATATGTTGTGTTCGAACATTATGAATTACCTCGAATAGAACGGTCTATTGACACAGTCAAAAACATTGTTCTTGTGAAACACAACTAGTTCTTTACTCACGTGAAGTTCTGAGTGCTACTGACGTGGGATTTCAAATTGATTCCGTGTTTCTGGATTTCCAGAAGGCTTTTGAGACTGTACCACACAAGCGGCTTGTACTGAAACTGCATTCTTACGGAATATCGTCTCAGTTATGTGGCTGGATTCGCGATTTCCTGTCAGAGAGGTCACAGTTCGTAATAATTGTCAGCGAACAAAACAGAAGTGATTTCTGGCGTTTCCCAGGATAGTGTTATAGGCTGTTTACTGTTCCTTATCTACATAAACGGTTTGGTAGAAAATCTGAGCAGCCGTCTTAGGTTATTTGCAGATGACGCTGTCGTTTATCGACTAGTAAAATCACCAGAAGATCAAATAAATTGCAGAATGACTTAGAAATTATATTTGTATGGTGCGAAAATTGGCAGTTGACACTAAATAACGAAAAGTGTGAAGTCATCCACGTGATTGCTAAAAGGAATCCGTTAAACTTTGGGTGCACGATAAATCAGCCAAATCTAAAGGCCGTAAATTCAATTAAATACCTAGGAATTACAATTACAAACAACTTAAATTGGAAGAAATACATAAAAAATGTTGTGGGGAAGACTAACCAATGACTGCGTTTTCTCGGCAGGACTCTAGAAAATGTAACAGATCTACTAAGGAGTCTGCCTACACTACGCTTGTGCATCCTCTTGTAGACTAGTGTTGCGTAGTGTGGGATCCTTACTAGATAGGATTGACGGAATACATCGAAAAAGTTGAAAGGAGGGCAGCACGTTTCGTATTATTGCGAAATATGGGAGAGAGTGTCACTGAAATGATACACGATTTGGGCTGGACATCATTAAAAGAAAGACCCTTTTAGTTGCGACGGATTCTTCTCACGAAATTCCATTCACCAACTTTCTCCTCCGAATGCGAAAATATTTTGTTGACGCCGACCTACATATGAAGAAACGATCACCATGATAAAATAAGGAAAATGTGAGCTCGTACGGAAAGGTATAGGTATTCGTTCTCTCTACGAGTTTGGAATAATAGAGAATTATGAAGGTGGTTCGATGAACCCTCTGCCAGGCACTCAAATGTGATTTGCAGAATATCCATGTAGATGTAGATGTATTTATAACCGAACTAAAACAGACATACAAAGAACCACGTCGTCGGCAGTTCCTATTTACTTATTTTTTGCAGTAATCTTATATTTTTTACTTGCTATTTTATATATTTTGACAATGCGCTACTGCTCTAATAACAGTCAAACTGTCACTCAACCATCATGAAGTTTCTCTGAACTCCGTATGTGAAGCTGCTGAAGTACTCAGTGGATCATGATACCGACTGAGTTTCTAGGTGGGAAACGCGACACAAAATAATCGGATCTTCTGACGAGACGCTACAGAAACGGCTACGATGCACACGTTAACAGAATAACAGTACAGTCTTCAATCTCACAAGGAACTATTAGGAGTGATAGGGTAGGTTTGATCCTAAAGAAAGTGACGGACAGGTCATACACAGATCGATATGAAGAATACACAAGGAGTGCCCTGAGAAACAACTTGATATCTGAACAGAACCTGACTTTTGTAGTTTCCTGTACCATATATATTGCAAATAAAAACTAAACATCCTCCTGTAAGAGGATATGAAACTGAAAAACTTTTTCTGCAGTAAACAAGACTTACGCGTTCTCTCCAGAACTGCGGCTGCTTACGCGACACCTTCATCAACGTGCAGCGTGGAGTGAACACGTGGCGACATTTACGTTCTTGTCTGCAGAAACTTTACAAAAAGCGTGCATAAAAAACCGCTTCCTCACATTTTTACTACATAACTTCTGCCTACAACACAGAATTTCTTTTATGGTCTTTTAGATCGCTTTTTACATAAAACCAAGTATCACGGTACAAAATTCGGGACGCATCGTGGGTTTTATTGGCTGCTCCAAAGATTGATGATAACCATATTCTGTGGAAGCCTGCAGGAGAACATTGTTTAACTGCAGTGTCCCATTAGTTGTTTCCCCTTTAACAAGGCCTAGCGAAAATATTTGATGAGTACCATTAAGCCGCTGTTTTCCTCTCTTACTTTTCAGACATACGCTAGGTTACATTAAGAACTTAAACCGCAATATTTTCCTGAGACGCCAAGTATCTTTAGAAAGGAATAGATACTACAATAACCTTTCGAATCCTACTTACGATCATTAATTGTACGTCTGCACGAACTGCGGTATATCACGAACGCCCGACAAACTTCCAAGAAATCTTCTTGGTTCGTTAACTTGCTACAAATGAAAAGAGGTATTTTAATAACATCCAGCGCCCGAGATAAATGTAGTGTTTAGGTTTTCCTTTTGTGAAACATTTATAAATGTCATAAGTTATTAAAAGAGCTCTGTTTAATCGCGACTTTTTTGTTTTCGTAAATCATAAAAATAAAAAATTATGACTGCAACATGTTTTTATGCTGCTGACAAATACCTTCCTAGTCACGGCCTAACTTCGTAATGTACCATACTTAACTGTTTGGTATGATCACAGACTCAGACAGCAACCATTCTGGAAGGTTCGACCTGTCGTGTCATCGTATTCCTACACAGTGAAGCACCTATAACTACTTTGCAACAGTAAGGCGTAATCTGTTATTATTTAGAATACTTGAGGTTTTATCGCGAAATTTAACCAATGATTTAATAACTGTCTAGAAAATATATGGACATGATCGTACCTTACGCCATGTTATCGTGGTACTACCGCGTCACCAGTATGTATAACAATACCGACAGGATTCATTACACTATATTATGTTAAATAGTCCCACATTCTTTACAATTTGGGCCAATTGTCATCAATGCTTTAACATTTAATTGCTTCGAGGGATTTAGAAAAATGAAACTAGTTACAAAAAGATTCCAGCCCAGTTGTATCTATGATAAACACAATATTATTGGTGAGAAAGAATAACTCCGGGCAGAGGTAAAGCAGCAGATTTTTTCTCGATTGTCGTGCCATATCTCCCAGTTTTGGACGAGCTGTGTAATACGTCAGCAGCGCTGTATATTACTGTACATATTCCACATATAAATTAGTGTAAATATCCCACAAGCCACTGGTCTCCCATTTCATAATTTGACTTGCATGGAAGGTAAACATAACGTCCCATGCGCTATTAAATTTCGTCTTTCGATAACACCCTTTAACGGCAGACTCGAGATGTGAAGAATCACCATGATTTACTTTTTGCTGAATTTTCAGTTATTAATTTAGATATAAAGCATAGGTGTCAAAGGCATTCGAATGAGAAGTTCTGTTCCACACATACTCCGTTTCCGCTTCTCAATTTTTCACGTTTCATTTACTGGCAATACTTTCAGGAAGTAACTCTCCGTCATTATTTTCTTCATCGTAATATGCTAAGAGGTCTGGTTTACTATTTTGCTTCGAAATTTTTCCAGACCTTGTATGTGTATGTATGTGTGCGCGCGTGCGCGTGTGAGTGTGTGTGTGTGTGTGTGTGTGTGTGTGTGTGTGTGAATGTGTTTTAGTGTACGTGTGGATTGTTCGACACTCTATACTTCTTGGTCCAATATTTCTGCTTCAACAGTAAAACGAAGAAAGCTGTTGGAAATGTATTTATAAAAATCATGAGTCATTTAAGAAGATTTTCAAATAACGGAGCACATCAAATTGTTATTGTGCATCGTTTCTCAAGTCCCCTTTTGTATATCGTACGGCATTCTACGCGTGCCAAGAAAAAGTGAACGGTCACATTTTTCGTGAGGTGCCTAATTAAACCAATAAGAACGCACTTAGAAATGTTACAACATTAATATTTATTTGTATGAGCTATTTGCGCACGTCTGTTGTATTTAAACGTACTTGACGTACCGTGTCAACTAACTTGCTTTTCAGTGCATTTTGCTTCCGATACAACAACTAAACGTGTTATAACTAGTGTAAATCACAGAGTTGGCTCATTTATGAAATAATTTCATAGGATCACAACATAACGTTGTTCCGAGAAAATGAATAACTATTACAGGCAAACTGATTTCTTCTGTTATCAGGGTGCCAACAAGTTTCAATACTGAACAATATTTAGAGGAGCATCGTGTTACCAACATTCGTAAGACATCGGCTACCCGTAGATACACGTCTATTGGAAACGTGTGGTTAATTCATTTGATACCGTGGAAATGAAATGATCGTATGGCGTTTTTCGCAGGAGGACGCCATACGGGATTGTTTGGCCACCTGATGTAAGTCTTTCTATCTGACGCCACATCAATAAATTGATCTTCGATGAAGATAAAATGAAATAATTAGCATAACACAAACGCCTAGTTCTCGAGCGAAGAAAATCACCGTCAGCCGAGACTCGAGCCCGGGACCTCGCGATAAATAGGCACGGATCTGACCAATGGACCACGAGCTGCGACCACTGGTGACAGGAAAAAAAACGCCAATGACTTTGTATTGTTCGAAATCGAAGTCTACACCACCTTCTAAGCACGATTTACTTCATTGAGAAATTAAAACATGTTCTGAGACCTAATTTCAATTGTCATAAAGTTGTAATTTGTAGAATGAATCACTATCAAAATAATGCACTTCCCGATCTGTCCTTTCGATTAAAATGTAATATTTTGGCTCTTTAGGCAAGAAATATAGTTAACTGGTGAAGTATACTACTTCCCATCGAGAGCATAATGCACTAAGTTTCATGGAAAAGTATTAGGCGAGGAACCTTGTAATTACCGCATCTCCTACGGCCCGATGGGGCCGCAAAGTCAAGACCAAATTAATTACAGCACTCACAGAGATGTTTAACTAGTCGTTCTTATCACGCTCCATTTGCGAACGGAAATGGAAGAAACCCTATTATGAGGTGGAATTGGAAGTATTCTCTGTCATTCACTTAACAGTGGTTTCCGGAGTATTAATATAGATGTAGGTGTTGAATGCTCGATTAAAGAAAAACTATTTCTTTTTTTACCAGAGCTAGACAAAAAAATAATACGCCCGAAAAATAAAGAATGCCTTAATCCCTAAGAAAGTGCGAATTTAAATGTTGACGAATCGTACAATGAACAAAGTAGGAAGCAAGATATACAGAAACTTTAGAATTAGAGATCGTACGTATTCCATTTTTTCCAGAACAGTCCCTTTGATAAAAGGTCTTGGACAATTTAAAGAGGTAAGTAGCAGAGAAATAACTGTCTATGTCCACGCAGAATGGGCTGTGCATATTATCATAGCTTCTCTAGAAAGAAGGAATCTCTTATCATATTTCTTACAGACAACTTGAAGTTTGTCACATAGAAGAACAGAATAATGTTATCTAAAAAGAGTGAAAAATAAAAAAAATAAAAAATAAATTCTTTGGGTGAGTAATAAGACAAAAAATGGTAATCTTAGCTATACATACACTCTAGCCCTTAAATTGCTGCACTGAAGTCCGGCTTGACATTCATCAAGTCTGTCTGTGTGTGTGTGTGTGTGTGTGTGTGTGGGTGTTTGTGTGTGTGTGTGAAGAGGGACATCACCCGTAAGCCTGGCAACATTTCAGCCGTGTTGATGCGGCTATCGATCGGTCAGTGCCCAAGCAACACATCGCCCTGTTACTGTACTCCTTCAATTTGTTTATGTAATTAAAAAAGAGATTTTTCGCTCTATTTCCTGTAAAACACCATTTCATAAGCCAAATTATTTACTTGTATAAATGCATGTTGAAATTCTTAACCTTGTATGTGTATTTTGGACAATTAGTAGTATTAAAACGTTGATTTTCTGTAGCCTTCTGCTTGATAACTTCCTTTTTAATAGTCATTTCGAAATTCTGTACCGTATATCTCCTTTTACTTACACGGGTTACTGAAGAATACAAGAAACGCACATATATCAGAGATAAAACATGAGACAACTCATAACAACTCTGTCCTTTCAATCCAAAGCATGAAATTACGTAGGTGTGAGACTGAAATATAATGAATTTGGGAAACTTTACCAGCGCAATAACTTACTTTACAGCGTCATAAAATATTAATGTGGTGGAAAAGCCAGATTCAAGTATCCTTACTATGCTCCACATCATAGCTCAAAGCAAATTTGGAGAAAGAGATAATACTGAAATACAACGCGTCCATGATGTAACTCACTTCAAATTTTTTGTCTACTTAAAGTCAGTAGAAAGTAAACTGAAACTAATAAAGTTTGGGAGGGTATTCACTATCAGAGCATATTTTCATCTAAATTATCACAAGGTGCAATACAGACACAATGGCAAAGGGATCTACTACGGCGCTTAATGGATTCAAAAAAAACATATTTCGTACTTCCTACCTGTTAATATTCTAGACGTCTTTGAACAAATATTGAATCTACTACATTTTTCTATTTTAGTCTTATAGTGACGGTGAAAAGTGTATCACATACTATCGAATTAGAAGGTACAGCCTAAGTATTATACTCGTTTATAAATAAGCTGTTTCATGTGTCCTCCTTTATTTTGATTTCGGAGTATTAAAGAAAAATGAGTCATAGGCAGTCTGACTAACAAATTGTTTTAATAAGTTTTTACTAATAAAACTTTTTTAAAAAAAAAATTTTTGAAAAGAAAGGTCTACCTTCTGCACTTAACGCACCGGTCAAAAACATGCTACCGTTTACAGAGATGGAATGAGCAACTATTAATCTATTGAAATGATATAGACGTGAAAGATTATTAATGTTCTTGCTGCTTTAATATCGCTTTCCACTACCTCACTCTACAATTGTGACACCTCCGTGTTGCTGATGATTGTCTACAACTAAGTGCGTAAACCCATTCCGCCGCTTACCCCTCTACACTTGACTGTTAGTTCTATAATGGTGCTTCCATATACATCGGCACTGAGATGTTAAACCAAATGTTTCTTCCATTTTTTCCTATAAATAGTACATTAGTTAACATGGTTTGAGCCTTCTGTTAACCTAAACCACATTATGATTTCTTGTTACTGTACGCATGCTAACAGTTTGTACAGGTTACTCGAACAAAGTCTTCTCACAAGAAAATTATTTTCCTTGTTTTAGGACATTACAGCATACATGGTTGTTTCTGTTCGTTAACCTTAACAACTAATTTTTTTAATGTTTTTATTTTACCACATAGAACATTTTGTTAAAAATGTATGTACATCAGAATCAAACACATGCTTAATGTAAGGGAGTAAAATTTAGCATTTTTTACTAAATAAAAATGATGACTTTTCTGCCATATGTAAACACTTTTTCATGGAAAATAGAGACGTATCAGAAAGAGTGAGACGTAAAAAATCTGAAACATGGATACACAATACGATGAAGGAAGTGCAAAGAAAGATATGCAATATAGAGAGTGTTTCGTTCAGCACATAATAGATCGAAAAGTCCTTTAATTAGTAACCGACCTTAACAATTTTCAAGATACCAGTCAGCTGGCTCGATCTAATTGTACGTATATTTAAATTCTATCCAATTTAGGTCAGATTTCAGACGGCTAGTCGGCCCGAGATATGCTTGAAGTGTGAAGACCTGTCCAGAGTACTGGTTCAAAATGAGATGGCATTCTGAAAGCGAAACTACAACTGTGTCACAAGATCAGCAGTTTTGTATAGCTCGTTAAGTGTTTTGGAGTCGGTAGGTTTCGGAAACAGTTTACACAAAAAAAAAAAATACAATTTGTTCTATGAAAAAGCAAAAAAAAAAAAAAGAAAAAAGAAAAAAAGTTTCACATACGGAAGCTACGACTGACCTACAGTTAGCGCCAAGTAGTGGACAGATATCCATCCATGCAAGTACCGAACGCAGTTGTTGTCGCTAAGACTTTGGGTATGGCGATGTAAAGCACGAGAGGGCGGAAGGTTGTGGAAGTACCAGCTGTGTCTAGGGAGCGGCAAGTAATGACAGACGACGCAAGAGGCTTTGCGAACAGGCAGAGCAGTAGCTAAGGAACGGACGATGAAGACAAGGCAGCTGCCGCAGCATTATTCCAGAAACTGATAAAGTTGAAGTTTAGCATCTAGTTATGTTTAGTATTAACTTTGTCAGTAACTGCATCATGTAACACACAAATGTACTTTTTTTTTTTAACTTCCGATGTCGATCAAAATTCAGACCTTCATCGTGCCATGTAAACTTCTTCTGATGTGTATTTCATAATTATAATTATTGAATACACAACTGAATAGGTTTTTTTTGACCTGCAAATGGTCAGTAATGAAATAACAAGTACATTTGTGTATTATATGAAGCAATTCCTGACATACATGAATAATGTTCAACATCGCCTGTACAAAATATTTGTATTAGTTTTGTGTCAGCATAATAGATATGTCTATACGGGCATAAAAATTGTTATTATTTACTGCAGACCTTGATCAAGTTTTATAGGATATCATAGAACAACATTAAGCCATTACGACACGCTTGAGAAATGAAGGGCGTGGGCTTTTGTCGTTCACAGTGATAAATAAATAAACCTACGACCGGCAACTTCCTGGCAAGAAGATGGATAGTAACTAAGACTAATACTGTGTCTCAGTTCCTTGCACAGAGCTTATAAAACGTTAGAAGGTCACCACTGTAGTGGATTAGATCACAGTCCCCCCAAGTTGAGATTAGTTAGTCAGTTCTGCGGTAATATTTGATGCGTGGTGAAGTTGAGAATAAATTCTGAATATTATGAATATGTGGGAGTAAATGACGTAAAGCATGTCACATTAGCTATAGTGTTTCGTGCGTAGTTCATTTGAAATATTCATTGAATAATAGATAATCCAAGACTGTTTCATTGAAATGAAACATAAATCACAGACATACGACAAGGGAGTCACATTCGTTAAATGGAGTTCACTGGATAATACTGACGGTAGAAAGGAGGTACTCCAAGATATAAAGTTCGGAACGATGAAAGGAAGTGATGTGATCAAATTACGACATTCAGTCCTGAGAAAATGCCTCTGAAAGTTAAACACTGTTAATGAAAACAGAGAAATCGGGCAGAAGAAGAAAGCGAATTTCACCATCGAAAGCATATGCCTGTTACGTGAAAGATAGAAGCAGAAGAAGAATAAGAAAAAAAGAAAAGTACAAAGAAGAAGTAGCAATATTAGTCGTTTACATAATATAACTTAGTTTACATAGTATAAACTTGGCTAATAACACACCTCTGTAGAAATTACTGGAAAAACTCATCAGAGATTCCAAAGAAGTAATTACTATTTCTGTCGTCGTAGTAGTTTCGAGAGCAGTTTATAAAACAAAAGTACCTAAATGTGATGTTCTGCAGTAGCAATTTACTTAGTTAATGGTTTCCTCTTACAAAAGCATCACCAAGCTGCAGCTGCCTAACGTCAGCAGTACTGGTAAACAGCTTTGAGAAAGGCGTTACGCACGAAGAGTGAGGTGCAAAAGCGAAGTAAAAATCTTCGATGACTATAGTCAGCTATAGCTCGATAATGGTCTTGTAAGCCGAAACTGGTTACCGAAATAAATTAATACTGTGATAAATCCGTATTTGTTTGCTTTTGTTTTTCAAATATGAAGTTGTTCTACCAAGCAGCGCAGTTATAGTGGAATACTGAAGAATTGTCCAGCAAACTAAAAGAACCTGCTTAATTCAACGCGAATTAAAAGAGTAAGAAGCTATAAAAATGATTCCTCAAGAAAAACATCGAGTTTTCGCATTCACACACTGTCCCGCGTAAACTTGAACCAGCAATAATTTACAAAGTACCCAAGCAATTTTTCCGACAAGTGATAATACGCAATTTTCCAATCAAATACGCAGCTTCATCGTTCGCAGCCTTGACTCCTTACCGACGTAATGACGAAAGTATGCGTTTTTAGTTATCAGTATACTACGATTAACAGCAACTTCTGTAAATACGTATTGTTGATAATTTTAGTGAAACTCTCCGAACAAAACAGGAAGTGTGCGGCTCACATCTGGCAAGAAAGCAGTTTCATCAAGATCCTCTGATATTTGCACGTGGGTACTGCTCACACCCAGACCACCAGATGTCAGACACTCAGATCGGTACCAAACGTTGTGTGTTGATAGAGTATCAACCAAAACACTGATTTAATTCGTGCTGTATGCTGTCGTCTAGTAGAACACGCGTAAACGGTAATAGAAAGCATCACCAGAGTTACGGGGCACAAGAAAAGAGTATCTGTTAGTGTTTGTAATGTACATCTAGCTTGGGTGAGATGGTAGAGTCCTCAAACCCCACTGCTGGCAATATTTTTTTAACTATTTACGCGTGAAACTGGTATATGGGAGAACATTTACCTGACCTGTAAGAGGACTTTTCGCGTTTTTTAGCTATGTTCTTTTGGGAGTCCGCTTTCGCTTCTGTGGTTGAACGTTATGTACTTGTTATTGATCTTATTATTTTGTTTACTATTATTTATTATTATTACTATTACTTCTGCTCGTGTGATGCAGTTGTTTCTTTATTTTTCTGTTCTCATTATATATTCTGTGAAACTAAAAATGGCTCTGAACACTATGCAACTTAACTTCTGAGGTCATCAGTCGCCTTGAACTTAGAACTAAAAAACGTAACTAACCTAAGGACATCACACACATCCATGCCCGAGGCGGGATTCGAACGTGCGACCGTAGCGGTCGCTCGGTTGCAGACTGTGGGCCTAGAACCGCACGGCCACTCCGGCTGGCTGTGAAACTACAAATGTACTCTCTAGGTTTACTACTTTCAGAGAAACTAAGCGAAAACAGCTTGCCAAGAGAACATTGCTGTAAACTCCAAACAGGCCATTCACATGTCGTAAACACTTCGGCCCATACAACACTTTCAGTCACAACACAGTAAAAAAAAGGTCGGCATTAGAGTTTGAACCCGGGTCGTTTGGTAATAAAAGATCTAATGCTCTACCAACTTCCCCACGGAGGCAACAATCGTTAGTTATTCACAGTTATACTTTTGGTGTGCTTCGTAGTTCTGGTGTTACTTTTAACTAACGTTTACGCCAGTTTTGCTGGACAACAGTACATAGTAAGGACTAAATCGGAGCTTTGGTTGATACTCTATCGACATTGCTATCGATCCGAGTGTCTGACATCTGGAGGTCTGGGTGTCAGCGGTTGAAACACGGGACTTGTATTGAAGTGGAGCGTTGTTCGAATCCCCGTTGGGTCATCCAGGATTAGGTTTCCAACGGTTTCCTTACTTCACACTGGACGAATACCAGGATAGTTTCCCCTTCCAAAAGGTTGGTGCCCATTTTCTGGTTCGTCCTTGCCCATTGTATTCTTCATCTCTATTGAGATAGACGTTGACGGGGCATTTAACTCTAATAGTTATACCTGTAATTTTCACGAGGAGGTGGAGCTAATATGGCAATGTTCAGCATCGTAACATCTAGAACAGAAGTAATAATTTTTCTAAAAGGTTCACTAGAAAACTGACAAACGGTTTATGACTGTATTCTTTTTGTTCCTTCTTCTTTCCAAGAGTTGTAGATTGCTGTTGAGAAATTTTACTCCCATTTAAAAGTATTTAATTGAGTATCTGTAGAAACAGAAAAATTCAGAGCAGTAGCTAAATATGTGTGACCGTACTCTGTGTACTGCCTCTAAATGAAAATATTGTTTCGAAGTCTTGGCACGTGTGAGATGTCACGGCTAAGCAAAACACATAGTATACTATGTACACGTGCATGCGTCACCACCCAAAACAGAAACTCTATGCCCGCATCTCGTGGTCGTGCGGTAGCGTTCTCGCTTCCCACGCCCGGGTTCCCGGGTTCGATTCCCGGCGGGGTCAGGGATTTTCTCTGCCTCGTGATGGCTGGGTGTTGTGTACTGTCCTTAGGTTAGTTAGGTTTAAGTAGCTCTAAGTTCTAGGGGACTGATGACCATAGATGTTAAGTCCCATAGTGCTCAGAGCCATTTGAACCATTTTAGAAACTCTACAAAATAAACTACCAAAAATTTTAAAACTTGTATAAAAAAGAGGGAACAGGCTATTTAAACAATCGTTAGTTTAGAAAGCAAACCCATCAGATTTTGGCCTTCAGCTTTATATATGTGGACCTTGTGATATTCCTGACTGCATATTCAAGAGAATGAAAATACTTCTATTGCGTCAGTCATTATTTTATTGTTACCTTTCTTTGATCGGCACTACGCGCTTTGTGAACACAGTTTTTTTATAGCGTGTCTTTCCGTTCAGTTCTGTTCACCTTCTAGCCGTTTTTTGTAGCTATATATATCTTTTGATGGTACGTATGTAACGACGCAACTTTTCACAGAAAAGAAATTTCTTTAGCTTTACATACTCTATGAACATGTATATGGCTTCCTTGTGGAACACAGACACGCGAACAATTGTAAACAATACAGATACTATATATATATATATATATTAAGATGGTATCTGTTTTTTTCGGACATGTCCGAAAGAACAGATACCATCTTAGTATATCTATAGTTAAGACTCACCGGCCACTTGACCATCTTCTTCTTCTGTGCGAATGCACAAACAGTGCCCGGACTCTTACGGGAATCGGCAACGCGCCGCGAGTAATGAGTATAATGGGCGGGGGCACTACGAATGTAGTGCGGGACAATACGTTGAGAATGTGGGTTTCGCGGG
This sequence comes from Schistocerca serialis cubense, assembly GCF_023864345.2. Taxonomy (NCBI): domain Eukaryota; kingdom Metazoa; phylum Arthropoda; class Insecta; order Orthoptera; family Acrididae; genus Schistocerca; species Schistocerca serialis. The sequence continues at coordinate 1,083,878,741 of NC_064639.1, forward strand.
AGGCGTGCCAGAGATAAATCCCTGCAGTCGCATTACCCTCTGTGTCCTCGGTGTCTGACATGGATAGAGCGTCTGCCATGTAAGGAGGAGATCCCGGGTTCGAGTCCTGGTCGGGGCACACATTTTCATCTGTCCTCGTTGACGTATGTCAACGCCTGTAAGCAGCTAAGTGTATTCATTCCATTGTATTTTAACACAGATACTCACTTATGCGGTGACAACAGCTCAAGGATAATTTATGAGCTATGAACAGGAATTTATGTGTAAGATGCGTATCCTACTGTTACGAGGGTTGATCGTTTTTCATCTCTGTCTTCAGAGCACGCTTCTGTGGACGTAGATGTAAATGGGCCCCGTACGCCTGCGCGCTGGAAAAACCGTCAGGCGAGTTTTCTCTGGTGTTCCGACAGATATTTTAATTTTCGTTTTGCTCATCACGTCTTTCATGTGACTTCCAGTGTCGACGGAAAGCCTCATTTCGCTTCCCGTTACAAGAAAATGATTTTTAAACTGAAATTTGAGACGTCCATCCGACAGAACGGTGTCAAGTTGGTTTACTGCGGCATTTGTTTTATCGATATGTGTCTACAGGGACAGTAAAACATAAAGGATAACGAGTACTCCAACAGCGGCTGAGCAGCGCCGGTGCAGGGCGACAGCAGTCAGCACGGGCCACGGCGGTTCCGTCCCTACTAGACTACTGGTTACTCTTAATGTTTTACTTTCCGTCTAAATACGTATCGGTAAAAGGAAGAGCTCAGTAGACTAATTTGAGACTACTCTGCTGAGAATGCCGGACATTTGCCACGCCGGACATTTGCCACAATTGGCCCTTCGCCAGGTAGCGATCCTTCAGGTAAGGGACGCCCTTCCTCGTACTTCTTCTGTCCGCTTTCAAACCGCCGTCTCCACATCTTACTCGATACAACCAGTACGTAAGGGACCTTCTTCTTCGACATCTTGGCGAAAACTGAGCTTCTTTTCCGAAATCTAAATATTTACATCTTTTGGGAAACGAAAGCAATTCCGATCCTTATGTCGGCATGTAATCAGTTCTGCCAAGTATAAGCTTACTAATTGCGATAGAAAGTCCATCGCCATGGTAGAAACAGGAAAGGAACGCTGTAAACGGAATGCGAATGTACGCTAATCATTTCTATTTGATCGCTGCATTTGTGCCTGCTTTAATTACTACAACTGCATGGCCAAAAGACAATAAGGAAAGAAGAAATGGCTACGTGAATGTTTGAAAAGAAGGACGACATACTCCATATTAATTTACTCAAAATCCGATATCCCTTGTGGCGAAACATTAGTTAATAAAGTGTAGCTGGACAATGGTCAAAATATGACAGAAAGTACGTTCAAGAACAGAGATAAGAACATCTATGATTGACATGTCATCTAAAGTCGAAGTACAATTTTAAAATTTAGAAAAAATTTAGAAATAAGGAAATGAATTAATACAGAATGCTATGCTTCTACCGTACGTTGTTGTTCTACATTGTTTACCTCTGGTATTTACAGGGTCTCAGAGAAAGCATCCTAGGTTTTGGAGGGAAAAGCCGTAATTGTAACGATCTCCACTAAAACAGAAACTAGAAGAACAACTTAAGGAAAAATAATGTAATGTGTGTTCCAGCTCACAAGCGACATTGAAGCAGGTAGTTCCTGTGACTTAGTATGGACAGAGGTTATATTCAACAACCGGAATAAATTAATAACTGGCTCCTTTTACCAACGCCGCGTCTCAGATGAAACAGTTGCTGAACATTTCAAAGAAAACTCGAGTCTCATCGCAAATAGATACCCTACTCATACAATTATAGTTGGCAGTGAATTCAATCTACGTTCCTTATGTTGTCAAAAATACATTTTCAGATCCTATTGTAGATAGAACACAACTTCCGTAATTGTTCTAAATGCTTTTTTTAAGATTATTTTGAACAATTAGTTCACGAGGCCATTCAAATTGTAAATGGTTACGAAAACACACTTGACCTCTTAGCCACAAATAATCCTGAACATCACGACCGATACAGGGATTAGTGAACACACAGTCGTAGCAAGGCTCAATTCCTTAACAAAGAAATTCACCAAAACTAAACGCGAAATATATATATTTTTAAAAGCAACTAAAAATTCGGTTGACGTCTTTCTAAGAGCCACTCTCCAATCCTTCCAAACTATGTAAGTGAAGACCATATGTGGCTTAAGTTCAGAGAAATAGTATCAACAGCACTCAAGAGATTCATACCAAATAAATTAATATCAGACGGAACTGATACCCCATGGTATACAAAACACGACAGAATGCTACTGCAGGAGTACCGAAAAAGGCACATATAATTTAGAGGAGCACAAAATTTCCAAGATTGGCGAAGTTTTACTGTGGCTCGAAATTGGTGCGGATTTCAATGCGAGATGCATGTAATAGTTTGCACAACGAAATTCTCTCTAGAAATGCGGCGAGAAATCCATAGAGATTCTGGTCCTATGTTAAGAAATCCAGCGGAAAGGCTCAGTAAGTACCTTTACTGCGGGTCGGGCGGCGAGTGAAGAGGAGGAGGAGGAGCAGGAGAAGGGGGAGACAAGGGACCCAACCCTTCGGAGCAGGTAAAATCGTGGCAAATGTCTGCCGTGGCAAATGTCCGGCGTGGCAAATGTCCGCACACCGAATGGACACACAAAATTCAGGTTAAAAAATAATTTTGTTAGGAAAGGGAAACAAACGAATGCTTTCTGTCGATCGTGGATGTGGCATAAAAGACGTGATTTGCAGAATTTATTTGGCCTGAGTCTAGCCACACACTGTAAAAACGAAATCGCAGATATTTGCCGTCTCATATTTCGTGTTACAGGCTTCTAGGGGTTGTAGAAGGGACTTAGTAGACAGTGTTACGAGAAGGAACCCATGTTCGTAAACATACTCTTTGGACGTACACTTGGTTTCAAAGTTGGGTTACTTATAAATCTTCCGCTTCGCGACAGGTTATGTAACGGTGCAGCAGGACAGGGCACGTATCAAAACGTTCACCAGATCGCCACAGCCCATCACATGACAAGAAAGGCTGCGAAAAATGTGTACGTTATCAACTAGGAGGGTTGGCTACGGTGTGTTGTTGTGTTCTGTGGACCCCGCACCAGGATTTGTGGACCGTGTGTATGAACACAAGAGCACGATCGCCACTCATGCAGAGAACACAGGTCAGAGCTCATTCTCCCCGCTGTGTCGGGACCTTGAAGCGGGATATCTGAAAGTGACCCGAACTTCGAACTTATTTCATATCCAGACGGTACATTTCAGGAAGTGTGTTACTTATCAAAACGTTGTCTAACTTACTGTGTTCCCTCTATAAACTCTAGAAGCAGGCAATGGGAATCGTGCGACACCTTAAAAATGGTTCAAATGGCTCTGAGTTCTATGGGACATAACATCTGAGGTCATCAATCTCCTAGAACTTAGAACTAGTTAAACCTAACTAACCTAAGGTCATCACATATATACAAGCCTGAGGCAGAACTCGAACCTGCGACCGTAGCGGTCGTGCGGTTCCGGACTGAAGCGCCTACAATCGCTCGGCAACAGTGGCCGGCTGGAACACCTTATACGTATAGGGTGAGCATGATGACTTTCCCTGATTACAAAAATTTATTTATGATATACTATGCTAGATACAGCTAAGTGGTTTGTTGTCAATGGTAGCTTACGTCATACAGTAGTTTTCCTCATGTGCTCATTTTGTTTCCCGTAGAAAGTCTACGCGACACTCAGTATTTCTTCATGTCTTCCCGAATATTTCTTCTCTCTAGGAGTACTGTATAACTGCAGTATTGGTCGCTAAATAAAAAAGCCACCAGCTGATGAACTAATGATTTTAGTTGACGCGTTTCGGGTAGAACCTGTTTTCAGATTGTCATGAATATAGTGGTTATCAGATGTATAAAGACAGTGTGAAACAAAGCTTTGATGGCACACTAGCCTTGCCGTGACAGCTTTGTTGTTACACACTGTCTTTATGTACTCGATCACTAATATCTTCTTCACAATCTGAAAATACGTTGGACCCGAAACGCGTCAAGATAAGTCCTTGGTTCATCAGCTGGTGGCTTCTTATTTAATGACCAACACAGCAACCGTGCAGTAATACTTCCGATTTGCAACATGGTCATACGGTTGCATATTCTTACTACATAACTTTATGTAAAAACAGAAAAAAAACTCTTCTGTCACCGCCTGCGTACAAGTCTGCATACAAGTAACTGTGAACCAAACATTTTATCCTCAACGTAACCCAGCAAGAAAAGTTAAGAAGAGACTGGCGGAAGTCGTGGCCACGATGTTGGACCTTCTTTTCCACTCTATCTATCCACGATGTGGCGGCGCACGACCTTGTGGAAAAACTGACCATGGTTGAAATTCCTGTAACTTACCTTTCAGAGCATTTGTAGGCTTCATTCAGAAAAACGTCATAAGTTAAGCTACCGAGAACTCCCTAGTGAGATTAATTCGAAATTGTTGAAGTTCAACGGGAAACGCGTGCGTGCAGTGCAGTAATGACCGGAAACATATGTTGTGAAAAAAGAATTCTTACGTATCCTGATCACTTGGGAAAGTGTGTCCAGACACAGCCATGTGATATTCCGCTAGCCTGGGAACGGAGTTGTCTTCACTCGTAGAGCAGCTGCATCAGGTGCTGGCGTGGTGCGGACCGGGCTTTGCCTGGGCCGTCAGCCACCGCCGTAGGACGCAAGAAACCCACGTCTGCCGCGCAGAGCTAGCGCACTACTCGCCGCTCCCTGCGCACCCTTTCGGTCAGCGGTCCTGGGAAGAGGCAGCGTCCTGGATTCTCCAGTCCAGAATTTCCGGTCTCCGTCTCTCGTGTCGCAGATGCCACAACGGGTCGCACCCACAGTGCACAGTCTTTCATAATTGTAGTTGGAAACAGCAGTTAATGCTATAGCTCATGCGTATGACTGCTGCAAAAAATTGCAACGTCACCTGGATATAGGAAAGTATGAACTATTTATTCTGGTATGGATTAATAGTATCTTAATTTGTTTGAGTAGAACTTTTCAGTGGAAGCTCATAAAAGTCTTGAAATACTGAGCATCAACAAATTCGAATATTCTAGCACAATATGTTTACAGTTCGTTACTCAGCAATGGTATGGCTACTCGACGGACATGTCGATGATGCTATATTTACTTATACCTGACAAAGCTCTCTCTCTCTCTCTCTCTCTCTATCTGTATATCTATCTATCTATCTATCTTCCCCATCGCCCCTCTTTGTCATTAAGTGAAAATTCCACGTGGTCTTATTAAACAGTCGCTGAGCACAATTTTGCACCGATTACTATTACAGGATGTCAATAATTTGAAAAGGAATAACATGACGAAATGCAGCGGCCAAAACCTTTAGGCAACTAGCTATATTTCATCATTCGAGCACAAAAGTGTTGTAGGTCTCTGCCTATTTGTCTTTAATTGGAAAGAGAAGGGAAATAAGTAAAAAAATATCATAGCGCAATAAATTACGCAATACATCCTAACAGAAGAAAAAATTCCGCTATATCTAAAACAGAAATTTATACTGGTGAGCATTTTGTTATAAAATAAAAATAGAGGATGTGATCCCTCAAGTTTTCGTTCGGCGATTGCTTAACACTGTTTTTACGGGCGTTCTGACGAGTTGTTTTTAGCATGCAAATAACAAGTCGGCATCGATGAGAGGGATCACATTATTCATTCTATTGCAGTAGCATTGTGATGATAAAAAGAGGAAATATGTTTAATTATTTTTTTGCATAGAGTTAAAATATGGACTGAAATAACTGTCATATGATGTCTGCAGATGTCCAGCTAGCGCAGAGTAGAATTAAGAAATCAGTTTCATCGAGTTTTCACACTTACAACGCGAGAAAGTTTCTATAAAAAAAGGGAACACTGAAAAGAGGACAGAAAGTGTCTGGATGAAATACCGATGAAACGTGAAAAAGAAGGCTGCAGAACAGGGTAAACACTGGACTCTGAGCAATATAAAGAGGGTAATAATGCCAAAGAAATTGTTAAATGTACCTCAGATTGGGAAAATCGAGATTTTTTTGCTGGGTAATTTTAATGCTCTATCTTTTTTTTTATTTCATTTTTCCGTTGTCACATCTGATTCTCGAGTGTTGAATTAGCTAACGTGCAACTCATATTACTGTAATATAGTAGTGACTTGCTAATCTACTTTAGTAAAACTGTGTTTTTTAACCCTACTGTTTGAGTGATTGCGTCATACACTACGCGAGTTAACTGCAGCATTATTCTTAAAGTTACATGTGTACTGCATGGTTCTTCCCATTTTATCCACGGGTGGAGAGGTTGAGAATGCTGCCAGCTCTGACACTCTGCAATATGTAATGAGTCTAGGTTTACACGTACTATTTGCACCTGGATGCGTACTGCCATGTATTTCCACAACATTTAGAAACACCACGTCAAAATACACTGAAAAGAATAAAGCTAGAAACGAAGAGAGGAAGAGGTGAACATCTTATGGTCTACTTAGTTGTTAGATATGTGTTTGTGTATTAGTGGCGAAAGTAATGGTAGAATATCGACCGTGGCGACATCAAAGGGAACATCCTAGTATTAAAAGGTTAAGAAATAATATTTTTCTAACTGCACGTATTAATACTCTGTAGAACTTAGAGAAGACGAAAATATATCTTTGCCCGTTAAAATATTGCCTGTTGGCGACCAATAATAGTGAAGCAATGCATCACACTTCTTTGAAGTTCCCAGTGAGATACTCTTTCATCCTATAAAGAAAAACACATAGGTTGTGGTGGGAGAGCTCATAACAGAAAAAAACAGTCCATCAACGGCTTGTATAACTCTTAAGTGTTAAGTGACACGAGGGTGCCGTGTAATAGACGAAACACGTCAGGATACATAAAAAAAACGGAAAAACTGTAGTTGTTTATGGTTTATTATTCTGTTTTATTGCCGTCTGAAATCAAATGTCACGGATACGAACTACGATAACAATCGTGTTTCTTTTTCAAAAATTCAGTCATTCAGGTCAAGTAATTTAGCGACTCATGCAGGTAGGTGCGCGCATTACCAGGCCGCTTCCGGAGGTTCTGAGAAACACTTCGGTCCAAGGTAGAGTCCTCCCGGCTTATTAACGATGAGGGTTAGTGTGCCAGCCGTTTTGATGTGCTTTTTAGGAGGTTTTCTACATCCCACCAGGTGCATACCTGGAAAAGTTCTCACACTTTCATATAAAAACACACACATACTGATCCACTCTCTATTACCAACATTGCCAAATCCTGACTAACAGGCCGACCCGTTGGCGGTACGGGGTAACGCCAAAAAAAAAAAAAAAAAAAACAATCGGAGTTCAATTAATTTTGGGTTGCCTGAGATATCACAGCCGTTTGCCATTTGAACAAAATGGAGGTAAGGGTGGAGAAGCAGCTAGTATGGGCACGGAATGAAATTTATAAATGACGTAGACAGCATAATATTTACTTCTTGCCAATTACGCCATTGGTTTCGTTGTTGTTATCCCTCAATCGCTATAATGACAAGACATTAATGCCTCAGAATATGTTCTATCAGCCGACCAATCCTTTTAGTCGTGCACAAATTTCTTTTTGCCCAAATTTAATTCAGTACCTCCTCATTAAATATCCGATCAACCCATCCAGTTTTCAACACACGTCTACAAAATATTGAAAAATCTTAAATTCCATTTTTGTTCTGAACTACCTCTTGTCCATATTTCACTTCCTTACGAAACTATGCTCGATACAACTACCGAGCGAGATGGCGCAGTGGGTTGTACACTAGATAGCACTCGGGAGGACGACAGCTCAAATTCCAGTTCGACCAACACGATTAAGGTTTAACGCGATTACCCTTAATACATTACTGGCCATTAAAATTGCTATACCAAGAAGAAATGCAGACGATAAACGGGTATTCATTGGACGAATATATTATACTAGAACTGCCATGTCATTACAGTTTCATGCAATTTGGGTGCATCGATCCTGAGAAATCAGTATTCAGAACAACCACCTATGGCCGTAATAACGGCCTTGATACGCCTGGGCATTGAGTCAAACAGAGCTTGGATAGCGTGTACAGGTACAGCTGCCCATGCAGCTTCAACACGATACCACAGTTCATCAAGAGCAGTGACTGGCGTATTGTGAAGAGCCAGTTGCTCGGCCATCATTGGCCAGACGTTTCCAATTGGCGAGAGATCTGGAGAATGTGCTGGCCAGAGCAGCAGTCGAACATTTTCTGTATCCAGAAAGGCCCGTACAGGACAAACAACATTTGGTCGTGCATTATCCTACTGAAATGTAGGGTTTCACAGGGATCGAATGAAGGATAGAGCCACGTGTCGTAACACATCTGAAATGTAACGTCCACTGTTCAAAGTGCCGTCAACGCGAACAAGAGGTGACCGAGACGTGTAACCAATGGCACCCCATACCATCACGCCGGGTGATACGCCAGTGTGGCGATGACGAATACACGCTTCCAATGTGCGTTCACAGCGATGTCGCCAAACACGGGTGCGACCATCATGATGCTGTAAACAGAACCTGGATTCATCCGAAAAAATGACGTTTTGCCGTTCGTGCATCCAGGTTCGTCGTTGAGTACACCATCGCAGGCGCTCAAGTCTGTGATGCAGCGACAAGGGTAACCGCAGCCATGGTTTCCGAGCTGATAGTCCATGCTGCTGTAAACGTCGTCGAACTGTTCGTGCAGATGGATGTTGTCTTGCAAACGTCCCCATCTGTTGACTCTGGGATCGAGACGTGGCTGCACGATCCGTTACAGCCATGCGGATAAGATGCCTGTCATCTCGACTGTTAGTGATACGAGGCAGTTGGGATCCAGCACGGCGTTCCGTATTATCCTGCTGAACCCACCGATTCCATATTCTGCTAACAGTCATTGGATCTCGATCAATGCGAGCAGCAATGTCACGATACGATAAACCGCAATCGCGATAGGGTACAATCCGACCTTTATCAAAGTCGGAAACGTGATGGTACGCATTTCTCCTCCTTATACGAGGCATCACAATAACGTTTCACCAGGCAACACCGGTCAACTGCTGTTTGTGTATGAGAAATCGATATTGACATATAGTTAATTTTATGTGTAGTTTTGTATTTAAGTAATCTTCTACTATACATGTACTAACGTCATGTTCCCATACTTTTAAACTGAAAGTGTGACATACGAATAAATACAGGGTGTTTCAAAAATGACCGGTATATTTGAAACGGCAATAAAAAACTAAACGAGCAGCGATAGAAATACACCGTTTGTTGCAATATGCTTGGGACAACAGTACATTTTCAGGCGGTCAAACTTTCGAAGTTACAGTAGTTACAATTTTCAACAACAGATGGCGCTGCAAGTGATGTGAAAGATATAGACGACAACGCAGTCTGTGGGTGCGCCATTCTGTACGTCGTCTTTCTGCTGTAAGCGTGTGCTGTTCACAACGTGCAAGTGTGCTGTAGACAACATGGTTTATTCCTTAGAACAGAGGATTTTTCTGGTGTTGGAATTCCACCGCCTAGAACACAGTGTTGTTGCAACAAGACGAAGTTTTCAACGAAGGTTTAATGTAACCAAAGGACCGAAAAGCGATACAATAAAGGATCTGTTTGAAAAATTTCACCAGACTGGGAACGTGACGGATGAACATGCTGGAAAGGTAGGGCGACCGCGTACGGCAACCACAGAGGGCAACGCGCAGCTAGTGCAGCAGGTGATCCAACAGCGGCCTCGGCTTTCCGTTCGCCGTGTTGCAGCTGCGGTCCAAATGACGCCAACGTCCACGTATCGTCTCATGCGCCAGAGTTTACACCTCTATCCATACAAAATTCAAACGCGGCAACCCCTCAGCGCCGCTACCATTGCTGCACGAGAGACATTCGCTAACGATATAGTGCACAGGATTGATGACGGCGATATGCATGTGGGCAGCATTTGGTTTACTGACGAAGCTTATTTTTACCTGGACGGCTTCGTCAATAAACAGAACTGGCGCATATGGGGAACCGAAAAGCCCCATGTTGCAGTCCCATCGTCCCTGCATCCTCAAAAAGTACTGGTGTGGGCCGCCATTTCTTCCAAAGGAATCATTGGCCCATTTTTCAGATCCGAAACGATTACTGCATCACGCTATCTGGACATTCTTCGTGAATTTGTGGCGGTACAAACTGCCTTAGACGACACTGCGAACACCTCGTGGTTTATGCAAGATGGTGCCCGGCCACATCGCACGGCCGACGTCTTTAATTTCCTGAATGAATATTTCGATGATCGTGTGATTGCTTTGGGCTATCCGAAACATACAGGAGGCGGCGTGGATTGGCCTCCCTATTCGCCAGACATGAACCCCTGTGACTTCTTTCTGTGGGGACACTTGAAAGACCAGGTGTACCGCCAGAATCCAGAAACAATTGAACAGCTGAAGCAGTACATCTCATCTGCATGTGAAGCCATTCCGCCAGACACGTTGTCAAAGGTTTCGGGTAATTTCATTCAGAGACTACGCCATATTATTGCTACGCATGGTGGATATGTGGAAAATATCGTACTATAGTGTTTCCCAGACCGCAGCGCCATCTGTTGTTGAAAATTGTAACTACTATAATTTCGAAAGTTTGTCTGCCTGAAAATGTACTGTTGTCCCAAGCATATTGCAACAAACGGTGTATTTCTATCGCTGCTCGTTTAGTTTTTATTGCCGTTTCAAATATACCGGTCATTTTTGAAACACCCTGTAAATAAATAAAGCCCCTTCAGAGTCCCAGAAGACCGTGGCCTCGACTTTCCAGGTCGAGGGTGAGCTTTTGTACTGTTTATTTGGACCAGACGTGGTGTGGCGCCACTCAGTGGATACCCTTTTCTTTCAGGTTCGAAGTGATGAACCCATGTTTCATCACCTGTAACGATGTTCGGCAAAAAAATTGTCGCGATCAGCCTCGTAATGAGCAACAAAATCGGTACGGTTTGTCCTTCAGTGTTCTTTATGGTTTTCCGATAGGCGTCGATGAACCGGGAGGGCACACACCTTTCGGTACCTCAACTGGGGGACGAGTGTGTGTGTACCGCCTTTTGTGGACTGGCAAGACAGCCAATCCACTAGGATGGGAGGCCGAAGGGCACGCCTTTAAGCTCACGCAGGATGGCGTGAGGTCTGGAACAGGACAAGGTCTTTATAGTAGCAAAAATAGTACGTAGCTTCTGGAATACTTAACTTTAATCCATAATTGGTGAACATCGTTCTGGCGGTACATGCATCACAAGATAAATAGCAATTGATAATGGCGCCTTGCTAGGTCGTAGCAAATGACGTAGCTGAAGGCTATGCTAAACTATCGTCTCGCCAAATGAGAGCGTAATTTGTCAGCGAACCATCGCTAGCAAAGTCGGCTGTACAACTGGGGCGAGTGCTAGGACGTCCCTCTAGACCTGCCGTGTGGCGGCGCTCGGCCTGCAATCACTGATAGTGGCAACACGCAGGTCCGACGTATACTACCAGACCGCGGCCGATTTAAAGGCTACCACCTAGCAAGTGTGGTGTCTGGCGGTGACACCACAGCGCCAACAGCAGTTGACCGGCGTTGTCTGGTGAAACGTTGTTGTGATGCCTCGTATAAGGAGGAGAAATGCGTACCATCATGTTTCCGACTTTGATAAAGGTTGGATTGTAGCATATCGCGATTGCGGTTTATCGTATCGCGACATTGCTGCTCGCGTTGGTCGAGATCCAATGAGTTTTAGCAGAATATGGAATCGGTGGGTTCAGGAGAGTAATACGGAACGCAGTGCTGGATCCCAACGGCCTTGTATCACTAGTAGTCGAGATGACGGGCATCTTATCCGCATGGTTGTAACGGATCGTGCAGCCTCGTCTCGATCGCTGAGTCAGCAGATGGGGACGTTTGCAAGAGAACAACCATCTGCACGAACAGTTCGACGACGTTTACAGAAGCATGGACTATCAGCTCGGAGATCATGGCGGCAGTTACCCTTGTCGCTGCATCACAGACAGGAGTGTCTGTGATGGTGTACTCAACGACGAACCTGGATGCACGAACGGCAAAACGTCATTTTTTCGGATGAATCCAGGTTCTGTTTACAGCATCATGATTGTCGAATCCGTGTTAGGCGACATCGCGGTGAACGCACATTGGAAGCGTGTATTCGTCATCGCCACACTGGCGTATCACCCGGCGGGATGGTATGGGGTGCCATTGGTTACACGTCTCGGTCACCTCTTGTTCGCATTGACGGCACTTTGAACAGTGGACGTTACATTTCGCGTATCACCCGGCGTGATGGTAAGGGATTCCATTGGTTACACGTCTCGGTCACCTCTTGTTCGCATTGACGTCACTTTGAACAGTGGACGTTACATTTGATATGTGTTACTACCCGTGGCTCTACCCTTCATTCGATCCCTGTTAAACCCTACATTTCAGCAGGCTAATGCGCGACCGCATGTTGCAGGTCCTGTACGGGCCTTTCTGGATGCAGAAAATGTTCGACTGCTGCCCTGGCCAGCACACACTCCAGATCTGTCGCCAATTGAAAACGTCTGATGAATGGTGACCGAGCAACTGGCTCGTCACAATACGCCAGTCACTACTCTTGATGAACTGTGGCATCGTGTTGAAGCTGCATGGGCAGCTGTACCTGTACACGGTATCCAAGCTCTGTTTGACTCAGTGCCTAGGCGTATCAAGGCCGTTATTACAGGCAGAGGTAGTTGTCTGGGTACTGATTTCTCAGGATCGATGCACCCAAATTGCGTGAAAATCACATGTCAGTTCTAGTATAATATATTTGTCCAATGAATACTCCCTTATCATCTGCATTTCTTCTTGGTGTAGCAATTTTAATGGCCTGTAGTGTACTTTGAATACATTTATTTAACAGAGGCATCTGCCACCCCAGTTAGAACTTTCCCAGAACCGTTAGCGACGAACTTCGTGAACCCGTTGCTTTGACATATATCCTGTCGAGATCTCGTTCCGTGTAAGAAGAAATTCCCGTTTGTAGTGATTAGCCTAATTGCCAACGGTTACAGGGATAAACTGAGACTGGGCCGACGAGCAACGGGCAGGTCTCAACCGGAACGGCGCAAAGCATTCGTTGTAAGACCGCGTCCCGGGCGGGGAATACGGGTCGCCCTATCCAGCTACGGGACGTTTTTGCGGCCGGCGGGGCAACCGACGCACACCTGCGGAGACGGAGCGTCCCGCTAAGGAAGACAGGTAGCGGGAATTTGCATCATAATCGGCGCGTCCCGAGGCGAATCGGTCCCCACGCGGAACTGGAAGGCCGGGCCGGGCCGCTTCATTAAGCGAGCGCCGGTTCCCCTCCGGCGTGCGATCGGCGGTCTCGACCAGACCGGACTAGTTCCCGGCTCCAGCGGCAACGCCCGCGCCCCCCTCGCGGCGACAGGTGAAGTCGGCCAGCGCGGCAGGTCGGGCGAGGCGCCAGTCTCGCGAAACCGGTCGCGCCAAGACGGGCGCATTCCTCGCCGGCCGGAACCGGTCCGGGCCAGGAAGAGGAGTCGAGAGGAGCAGCAGGTGGGCGCGTTTTAAGGAGCTGCCGGTTAGCGGCACTGGCCATTCCTTTAACGTCCCGTATCTTCCGTTACACCATGTTGAACACGTCTACCTCTGCGCCTCTACAACGATCGAGAGGAATCGAGTTTAAGAAAACGCGGTTTGGCGTCATCAGAACGTTGCGAGCCTATTTCCGCGGGGTAGCAATAGGAAGCACAGTAGGAGCCTGTAAGGGACCGGTGTTCAGTTTTTGGGGAGCGCGGAAAAGAAATAATCCTTCGCACTTTTTGCGCGCTTTGGCTCAGTGTTGAAGTGTCAGACTACACATTCAGAGGTCTTGGGTTCGACCACGGGTGAATCCTGGGCTCTTTGTCTGTCGCGTATCACTTCTTTCGGCTCTAACAATGTTTGTTGATTTGAAAAATCTGGAGTTTCACCATGGTTCGGAGTCCACGTTGAACTGTACGTCGCTCTGTAACTGGGCGGGTAGGTCAGTTCAAAAGGCCGGGTAAGGCCACGGCATACCTCCACCAAGACGACCACACGCCTCGTAAAGCATTGTGGTGCTCCAAGCAATTTTCGGAGTCGTTGAACACGTAACTTTGTTTAACGGACACCCACAACTAAAAACCTTCATGTTGAATAAAAACACTGTTGCAGCTGTATGGTTATTTTGCTTCAAAATCACTATCAGTTTCGTAATATCAGTTACATCATCAAGTAAAGTCAGTTACAGCATGATGCTGGAGTATCATATGACATAAAATTCTAGGAAGAGGGGTGTCGTGGGGAGGGGGGGGAGCGGAAGCTTAGTATCACCTGTGCTGCAGCACGATGTAAATTACTTCACCTGGTGATGTAACTAACGTTACAAAACTGGTCTAGCTGATGAAATACAGTAACCATACGACTGCAGCGGTCTTTTTATCCAACATGAATCTTCGAAGTGATGGTTGCTTTGCTTATGTTATGTTACGTTAACCGGGGACCTAGAAACGACGGAAAGGCTCCGTCCCCGCCGCAGCCGCAGTGGTCCACAACCCCACGACGACTACCGCAGTCCACTTCACCCCTCCGCCGCCCCACACCGAACCCAGGGTTATTGTGCGGTTCGGCCCCCGGTGGACCCCCCAGGGAACGTCTCACACCAGACGAGTGTAACCCCTATGTTTCCGTGGTAATGGTGGTGTACGCGTACGTGGAGAACTTGTTTGCGCAGCAATCGCCGACATAGTGTAGCTGAGCCGGAATAAAGGGAACGAGCCCTCATTTGCCGAGGCAGATGGAAAACCGCCTAAACCCATCCACAGACTGGCTGGTTCACCGGACCTCGACACAAATCCGCCGGGGACCGGCGCTCCATCCATCCTGGAAATGCTTTACTTACTACATGCTACCTCACCGTTTCTCAAGTCCAGTTTTCATACCGAACATTTTCTGCTGAACTGTTGTTCTTTCTCTTTTGTGCTGGGAGACAAAACATGAAAACTAAGATTAACAAGCAGCTGCATCAGCATCTACATCTACATTTATGCTCCGGAGATCACTGAGAACAGAATGGCAGGGGCGGAGCGTTCCAGGCGCGGTCCGGTATTCAGTACTGGAGAGGGGGTCTCATATACTGCAACTGTCTCCCTCACGTCACCTCCACTTTCAACGTGCCGCATAGTATTAAGTAGATGGATATACACTCCTCAACATACTACAAGACTTTGAAGTGAGTTGAAAGACAAGGTAATTAATTAAAGGAACATTAACTGATACCAGTTCTAAAGTTAAATTTCAGGATGAAATGTCTGAATCATTTCATATAACAACAGGGGTCCGATCGGGAGACAAGCATCTCCCTTAATGTTTAATCCTTTACTATAAAAAGTAATTATGGCATGGTAAAAATAAGGAAAAGTAATAACCCTTGACAGACTATGTCAAATCAAAATTCGTAAACGATATTTAGCTTATACAGACGATCTAGCGATCTTCCCACACGATTGACATTAGTCGACTCATTTCGTTGGAAAACTCCACGAAATAGCAGCTAAAAGTGGACTGAACTTTTTCTTGAATAAACCCAATTCATGGGAGGTTCTCCTCGAGACTTAGATGGACAACTCATGTTTATAGAGTTTGGTAAAATATCTCAAGTACCCAAATTTAAATATCTAGGAGAAATCATCCAACTCTCTGGATTAAATCGCGAAGCAAACAATGAGAGAATGATAAAATTACAAAAGCTCATCGAATTACATGGAATAACTACAATAAAAATGAGTACACTATGTGATCAGAAATATTCGAACACCCCCAAAAACATACGTTTTTCATGTTAGGTGCACGGTACTGTCACCTACAGGCAGGTACTCCGTATCAGCGACCTTAGTAGTCATTAGACATCGTGGGAGAGCAGGATGGAGCGCTCCGCGCACCTCACGGACTTCGAACGGGATCAGGTGATTGGGTGTCACTTATGTCATACGTCTGTACACGAGATTTTCACACGCCTAAACATCTCTAGGTCCACTGTTACTGATGTGATAGTCAAGTGGAAGCGTACAGGCTGACCTCGTCTGTTGACTGACAGAGACCGCAGACAGTTGAAGGGGGTCGTAATGTGTAATAGGCAGACATCTATCCAGACCATCACACAGGAATTCCAAACTGCATCAGGATACACTGCAAGTACTTTGACGGTTAGGCGGGAGATGAGAAAACTTTGAATTCATGGTCGAGTGGCTACACACATCACGCCGGTAAGTGCCAAACGGCGCTTCGCTTGGTGTAAGGAGCGTAAACATTGGACGATTAAACAGTGGAAACAAGTTGTGTGGAGTGACTAATCACGGTAGACAATGTGCCAACAGTAAAATTCGGAGGCGTTGGTGTTATGGTGTGGTCGTGTTTTTCATGGAGGGGGCTTGCACCTCTTGTTGTTTTGCGTGGCACTACAACAGCACAGGCCTACATTGATGTTTCAAGCACCACCTTGCTTCCCACTGTTGAAGAGCAATTCGGGAACGGTGACTGCATCTTTCAACACGATCGAGCACCTGTTCATAATGCACGGCCTGTGGCGGATTGGTTACACGACAATAACATCCCTGTAATGGACTGGCCTGCACAGAGTCCTGACCTGAATCGTATAGAACACCTTTGGGATGTTTTGGAATGCGAACTTTTTGCCAGACCTCACTGACTGACATCGATACCTCACCTCAGTGCAGCACCCCGTGAAGAATGGGTTGCTGCCTTCCGCAAGAAATCTTCCAGCACCTGATTGAACGTATGACTGCGAGAGTGGCATCTGTCATAAAGGCTAAGGATGGGCCAACACCATATTGAATTCCAGCATTACCGATGGAGGGCGCCACGAACTTGTCAGTCATTTTCAGCCAGGTGTCCGGATACTTTTGATCACATAGTGTACCTCGTAAGGCTAAATTAAAACATAACATCACAGTAGTCAAGCCTGAAGGTTGCATGCGTCAGACATCGCAATCGTTTGAGGCAGATCGTTAACTAAAAACATAGAAAAAGAAGAAACGAATGTGTAAAGGAAAAGTTTTTGCTCGGTTTGTGTTGAGGTAATCTGGATGAGATGGAAGTTATAATGGTCGCCTAGTCGTAGATATTGCTATAATCGCACTATTTCACTCCCATTTATTGAGCTTGTTAGAACTTGATGTTAGGTTGTCGCCATTAAAATGCATTGTGGTAATCGCTGCTGCTTGCTGGATCGCTGCTGTGTCTCGATGCTTATGCTGGCTCTAAATCTGGTTGTCTAGGGGTAAATAGATGAGGGCCCGTGTTTTTGATGTGCTTTTATGGTAAATAATGAGCGAAACCAACAAATATTTAAACTTCAGATATTTATTACTCTGGTGGCCATCTTAATTCCACTGTCCATCAAAGACAATGACACAACACAAAGTAGCACTTCTTTTACAAGTTCTTTGCAATGTTTATCCACCTCGAACAATAACATACATACACTTTACCAAAGTGACATTCAGACTCCGCCCCCGACCCTTCTTGCTGCTTGTATTTATAACCTTGTCAAAGAACTACTAAAAAGAGATATAGTTTATAAGTCACATGTACATCTGTTATCGTAAGTTGTGCAGAAAAGTTATTAATTTGCATCGAGTGACATAATTTAACATGTTATTAAAATGACAGACAGATTTGTTGACTTGACAGAATAATTCTTTGTTACAAAAAGGCCGTTTTTTAGAAGTTTGTCAATTGACTTCTCTAATTTGCATAAATAAGTAAATAACATGAATTATTAAGAATTACATTGGTTTTCGTCTAAAATAGGAGTGATCACGTGAATACTGAGTGAAAACGGTCCTAGTGAACAAATAGGTTTCACTGGGTGTTTTTATTTAAGGAGATCCAAAATACGTAAGTTGGCCACCATTTTTCGTACTTCATATTAATTATTTAAGATGAACTTAGGGTTTTTACATGATGACATTTGCTGTATCAGTGATCAAGTGATATTAACTTTTGTGTGTGCCAGTTATTCAGTAAAATTTAATGGGTTGACTGTTTATGGGGGCATGTTATGCAATCATTGTTAACATACACAATAACTTTGCTATAATCATTAAATACTCGTTAAACTGGTTGAATTTTGAGGGTATCGCATACTTCGGTAAAGCAAAGCCTTTAATAGGTTCCGTTACAAAGTCTAGCGAGCTATATAAAAATTTGCAGAAAATCTCGAACACTTTGACGAAAAGATGGTTAAAATTTTATGGCCGCATTCTCGGATTTAAAAAAAATACACTCTATCTTGCGCTCTCAATGAAAGTAAAAAATCACTAGGTAACTGAAATTGAAAAAGATGTTGAGCAAAAAGGGAAAATAAGATTCTACAGAACAAAGTTGCGAACAGAACTTCAACTGACAAACATTAGTTGAAAGCTGAACCAGCTGATAAGTCCAAGAGATCACAAGAAAAAACACAACGAGAAGGTGAAGACATTTTGGGAGAAGAAAAAGCAAGAACATTAGCAAAATAAATTCAATTGCTCTGCATAGCAGGGCATAAAAATGGAAGAAGGTATAAACTGTTTAATTACAAAAAAATGTATGAAGTGCTTTAAGATAATAATAGTGAATAGGTTTACATGCTTAGAACTTCGCTTCACCATAACATTGAAGATATTGTAATTCATAGCAAAAACATCATTCGAGAAATATTCTTCCGAAATTTGTGGAGTGCAAATTTTATACAGTTATTTATGAATCATAACAGCGACGAACTGTCACAAGTTTGGCGACGTGACATTTTAAGCGATATAAAATTGTAGTGTGTCCTCATCATGGTCAGTGGTTCACTTAGCGTTATGTCTGTGAAGTTGGCAGACTGCTATCCGTGCGCACAAATGAGCCACAGGCTGTTACTCTCAGTCATGTCTGCCAACGTTGTGGAAGTCAGTCCTGTTTTGGTGGAGAATTTTTCCTGTTTTGTCTTAACTGCGGTTTTCCTGTTACACCTGTAGACTCATGAAAAGTGTCGGATTTGGTGTAGACCGTTGGTACGGTCAGCCTTTACCTGGATGAAATGTTACCTGTCAGCCTAGCCTGCAAGTCCATCCAGGTGGACACGCCGTCACGCATACAGCTGAAAACTATTCCTGGTAAACACAGCTAGCAACTTCTAGAATTTCTTGCCATTTACGAGACTCTTAATGTTCATGATATATATTCTGGAAGTTAACAGAAATATATGAAAATTTGTTCGCATAAAAATGTAACGCATTTACCAAAATGTTTTCTATTTGGAGAGAGGCCATTAACACCATGACTCCCCCACTGTATGCGCGTCATGAGAGTACTTCTACTTACACCATGGATCAGGGTTTCTTCCCGTTCCATTCACGAACTGAGTGCGAGAAAAAGGATTGCTTGAATGCACCTGCACCCACTGTAATTAGTCTAATCTTGTCTGCATTGTCTAGGGGAGCGATAAGCAAGGAGTTGTACCATTTTTCTAGCAGATTCCTCAGTATCTTGAAACTTTTTAAGTAAGTGTTTCCGGGATAGTTGGGGGCTATCTTCAAGCGTCTGCCGGTGCAGGTTTTCCAGCATGCGGTGACACAGTGCCGTAGGTCAAACTAACCCTTGACAATTCGTGCTGCGCATCTTTGTTCCATATCTCCTTTGCTCCTGTATGACGTGGGTCCCTCATCCTTGAGCAATATTCTAGGGTGAATAGCAGCAGTATTTTATAAGTAATTTCCTTTGTCGACCCATTGAGTTTTCCCTATATCCTGTCAATGAACCCAAGATCACAGCCTACTTAAGCTACAGCTGATCATACGTGATCTTTCTACTTCACTACCCTATACCTTGCTACACCATGGTATTTGTATGAGTTAACTGATTCCAATCATACTCATTTCTATTGTGATTAAAGGATACTTCCTATTCTTGTTAAGTGACATGCGTAATTTTACGTTCCTGGCGATTTAAAGCAAGTCACAACTTTGAAATCTTACCAACATCTGCTGAAATCTAACCGAGATGTGATGGAATATTTGTGCCGCCTTTATCAGATTAGAAATTAATTTCAAATAACTCCATCATCTGCAGGAAGTTCGACACTACTAATAATGTGGACGAAAAAGGACAATGGAAAACGCAGCCACAAGATTCCTTCGGAAAATCTGTAGACAGAAGCAGTTGGATAATTCCTGCTAGGTACTATCAAATAATTCAGCAGAATATCTCATGGGGCTCCCCCTCCCCCCCCCCCGCTCCGCTCCCCCCCCCCCTCACTAGCTCTTGCTCATGGTTATTGCATTCTGGGGCTCGTACCCATCATCAGATGCAGTTACACAGAGCAATAACACAATATGGGTACGAAAAAGCTTTTTTATTCCATAATATTTTGTGTTAGAGCAATCACTGGATTAATTTAAAAAAATATGAAAAGAGGTGCAATCTCGTCCACAAATCTTTATTTTGTTCAAGAAGAAGGATTGACTTTCAGTTACTTTATTGAACCAACTATCCTGT
Organism: Schistocerca serialis cubense; assembly: GCF_023864345.2. Taxonomy (NCBI): domain Eukaryota; kingdom Metazoa; phylum Arthropoda; class Insecta; order Orthoptera; family Acrididae; genus Schistocerca; species Schistocerca serialis. The sequence goes on from NC_064639.1 coordinate 1,083,899,392, forward strand.
GACCTCGAACATCTAATAGCACCAACGAAAACTGGATGCGCACGTGCAACAATGAAATACTAATATTAATCGGCAGCAAGATAAGTCGCAAGGTTTGAAATTTAATCTCGAATAAGAGCGCAATTTGTGACCAAAGATGGTATTTTTTTTCCTGGTATAAAAAACTGAAATAAGTAAACTGAAGAAACTGGAATCTCAGGCCAATACGGAAAACAATGTTCGTACTTATTTTAACATGTAAGACTTACGGAAGGAATAATCAAATATTTCTCTTATTGACGGAGCATAAACGTCAGTTGTTAGGCGTGTTTCTACATCTGAAACATGATGTCTATACAAATATTGCGCCAGTCGCAGGAGAATGGTGTTAGTGGTGCCACTATGAGGACGCAAATCAGATTTGCTTTTAAACAATCGAGGCAACGGTAATTGTTAATTATGTTTGAGATCGAACGTAGTGAGTTGATGTAATTCAAAATTGCCTCTAAGGTGACAAAGGCAACGGTCTTGCCGCAGTGGATACACCGGTTCCCGTGAGATCACCGAAGTTAAGCGCTGTCGGGCGTGGTCGGCACTTGGATGGGTGACCATCCGGGCCGCCTTGCGCTGTTGCCATTTTTCGGGGTGCACTCAGCCTAGTGATGCCAATTGAGGAGCTACTCGACCGAATAGTAGCGGATCCGGTCAAGAAAACCATCATAACGACCGGGAGAGCGGCGTACTGACCACACGCCCCTCCTATCCACATCCTCAACTGAGGATGACACGGCGGTCGCATGGTCCCGATGGGCCACTTGTGGCCTGAAGATGGAGTGCTTTAAGGTGACAAAGACGCCATCATCAGCACCTCACTGAGTTTGATCGGGATCGTGTAGTAGGGCTACTAGAAGGTGAGACTGCATAAAGACTTGGCAGGAATGTAACCACTGTACATGACTGCTGGCATTGGTGGTCACGAGAATGCGCGGTCGCAAGAAGATCGGGCTCCGAACGGCCATGTGGCACTGCTGAGAGGAAAGACCTCCAGTGACCCCAAACTACCGCTATTTACGACTTTAGTGGTGTCCAGTGGTAGCTGACTGGAGGGCAGAATGGAGATATGTTGTGTTTTCTGATGAAAGCTGTTTCGGCCTCGGTGCCAGAGATGGCCGCGTGCTGGTTAGGAGGCCACTGGAGGGTCTGCACCCAACCTCTGTGCATGCTAAACGCACTGCACCTACACATGGAGTATGACAGCAGGAGCCCTCTCGTGATGATACCACGCACTCTGAGTGCAAATTTGTACGTCAGTCTGGTGATTCGACCAGTTTTGTTGCCATTCACGAAAAGCATTCAAGGAGGTGTTTCCCAACAGGATAACGCCCGCCCACATAGAGAGTCTGTAGAAGGGTGATGTACTTGAGGACAATATTATGGAAATCGAAGAGGTTGTAAATGAAAATGAAATGGGAGATATGATACTGCGTGAAGAGTTTGACAGAGCACTGAAAGACCTATGCCGAAACAAGGCTCCGGGAGTAGACGACATTCCATCAGAACTACTGATAGCCTTGGGAGAGCCAGTCCTGGCAAAACGATACCATCTGGTGAGTAAGATGTATGAGACAGGCGAAATACCCTCAGACTTCAAGAAGAACATAATAATTCCAATCCCAAACAAAGCAGGCGTTGACAGATGTGAAAGTTACCGAACTATCTGTTTAATAAGCCACGGCTACAAAATACTAACACGAATTCTTTATAGACACATGGAAAAACTGGTAAAAGCCGACCTCGGGGAGGATCAGTTTGGATTCCGTAGAAATGTTGGAACACGTGACGCAATATTGGCCCTACGACTTACCTTAGAAAATAGATTAAGGAAAGGCAAACTTACGTTTCTAGCATTAGTAGACTTAGAGAAAGCATTTGACAATGTTGACTGGAATACTCACTTTCAAATTCTGAAGGTAGCAGGGGTAAAATACAGGGAGCGAAAGGCTATTTGTATAGAAACCAGATGGCAGTTGTAAGAGTCGAGGGGCATGAAAGGGAAGCAGTAGTTGGGAAAGGAGTGAGACCGGGTTTTGGCTTATTCCCGATGTTATTCAATCTGTATATTGAGCAAGCAGTAAAGGAAACAAAAGAAAAATTCGGATTAGGAATTAAAATCCATGGAGAAGAAATAAAAACTCTGAGGTTCACCGGTGACATTGTAATTCCGTCAGAGACAGCAAAGGACCTGGAAGAGCAGGTGAAAGGAATGGACAGTGTCTTGAAAGGAGGATATAAGATGAACATCAACAAAAGCAAAACGAGGATAATGGAATGTAGTCGAATTAAGTCGGGTGATGCTGAGGGTATTAGATTAGGGAATGAGACACTTAAAGCAGTAAATAAGTTTCGCTATTTGGGGAGCAAAATAACTGATGATGGTCGAAGTAGAGAGGATATAAAATGTAGACTGGCAATGGGAAGGAAAGCGTTTCTGAAGAAGAGAAATTTGTTAACATCCAGTATAGTAAGTGTCAGGAAGTCGTTTCTGAAAGTATTTTATGGAGTGTAGCCATGTATGGAAGTGAAACATGGACGATAACCAGTTTAGACAAGAAGAGAATAGAAGCTTCAGAAATGTGGTGGTACAGAAGAATGCTGACGATTAGATGGGTAGACCTCATAACTAATGAGGAGGTATTGAATAGAATTGGAGAGAAGAGAAATTTGTGGAACAACTTGACTACAAGTAGGGATACTTTGAGGCATCAAGGGATCACCAATTTAGTATTTGGAGGGCAGCGTGGAGGGTAATAGTCGTAGAGGGAGACCGAGAGATGAATACACTAAGCAGATTCAGAAGGATGTAGGTTGCAGTAGGTACTGGGAGATGAAGAAGCTTGAACAGGATAGAGTCGCATGGAGAGTTGCATCAAACCAGTCTCAGGACTGAAGACCACAACAACAACAACACAACATGATCTAAAGAGAGTCGACATGTTGCCTTGTCCTCCTCGATCGCCAGATCTGTCTCCAATCGACCACATATGGCACATCATCCGACGACAACTCCAGCGTCATCTACAAACAAGGTTAACCGACCTTGTATTAACCGACCAAGTGCAACAGATACGAATTCCATTGCACAGTCTGACACCCGGCACCTGTACAACACAATGCATGCACTTTTTCATGCTTGCATTCAACATTCTGGCGGTTACACCAGTCAGTAATGTACCAGTAGTTCACTTTTGCAATGGCTTATCTTGCGCTTACATTAACGTGTGATCCTGCAATGTTAGTTACTTAAATAGGTTACCTACAAATGCGTTTCCAAGATTTCATTACTCTAATTAATTATTTTTTGGTGTTGCGACTTTTTCTCGGTCAGTGTATTAATTAGTGCTTTGGTACGTACAGGAACGCGGGTGGATGACATACAATATCAATATGAATGCTATTAGCTGAACGTCGCGATGCTGGCACTCCGAAGAAATCTTTTATCATATTATCGATAGCAGCTCACTCATGATTATGGTGATAAAAAAAGTGAAGAAACATTCGCGCATTCGGACTTCACAGCGCTGTTTGACGAACTGTAGGAATACAAAAACATCTAACAAAATTTCGTATTGTGCGTATTTTCAGTAGAAAATGGACCTCGAAAATAGCAATTTGGCAGCATTGTAAGCATATGTATGGTAACTATCTTCATTCAAGCCATATCGGAATCTGGAAACGTAGGAGATCAGATAGCTAATTAATAGCATTAAAATCGTGTTACTATGTGGTACCTTTGGTCCACGGCATGCTACCTAGAAAAAATATAATTTCAGTGGCGGTTTATGTTGGCACATATGCAACCAGTCGCTTTTAGAATTATTTATACTATTTATTTTCTGCACCACTAACTAGTTTTCGAGCCACGGTAGTCTCATCATCAGATGACGGTATCACAAGGAAATTTTATCTGTTCCATTCCCTGCAACATCTCCAGCTGATGATGAGTCCACAATGGCTCGAAAACTAGTTACTTCTACAGAAAATAACTCGCTTCAAAAATTCAAAAAAAAAAAAAAAAAAAGACTGCTTGCACATCATACTCACAAGAACCGCCAGTTAAAATCAAATTCGTAGTGCGTCATTCAAAATGGATGTGATTAAAATACGATTTCTGTATTGAAGAACAAGAGAAACAGGGGTGGAAAAAGAAGAATATGGGTGCAGTTAGCATTTTTTTTCTTTTTTTTTTTTTTTACTTTGCGTGAACGCGGAAGCAATACCGACAATGTACCGGAAAACAAATAGAAGTGTGACACGTGGTAAGGAAAATGAATGAACGCATTATTGTAAAATGCGTACTTTCTGTGTTAGTGCTGAGTAATTGCATTTGTTTTCTAGAAAATTTGCTGTATCCTATATCATGCAAACAAAATTATCAAATTTGTCTATAACAGGAACCGAATCTCAAACTTTAAGTATTTCCTTTCACACTCTACCTGGTCCTGCTGCTGGGTGGCACTGTTATAACCTATTGAATAAATATGTTTGCCGTACGAATAATTACAGGGTTGAGAAACAGCCATTATTCGCCGTCAATATTGCTGAAAAATTTTAAAGACATCTTTTCATTGCTACTGTGCAAGGAATCACGCTAAGTGCGAATTTTTCATCATCGCATGTAAGATTTAATGTAAACGAAAAAAGATTGTAGAGAAGAGTGAATAAGTGATAAGCGTATTAAAAACAGTAGTAGACATTATTATAAATTCAAACCACGTCCACATTTCGTGGCCCAGTTTTTGGTGTCGCAACCTATGTGGGTCGCATGGCACCATTTTCGACTCCCGGCCAGGCCACGTGGCCAGGTCGGAGACTTTGTTCCCTCAGAGTCTGGGTGTTTGTGTTTCATCCAAAAAAAAAAAAAAAAAAAAAAGTTCAGATGGCTCTAAGCACTATGGGACATAACATCTGAGGTCATCAGTCCCTTAGACTTAGAACTAGGCCTACTTCAATCTAAGGACATCACACACATCCATGCCCGAGGCAGGATTCGAACCTGCGACTATAGCAGCAGCGCGTTTCTGGACTGAAGCGCCTAGAACCGCTCAGCCACAGCGGCCGGCTTTCATCCTCATCGATACGTGAGTCACCGAAGTGACGTCTATATCTGAGAAAGACTGAGTGAGATCGCTGCAGCTCACAAGCACACTTCAGTCAGATACAAAAGAAATGCATGTAAGTGAGACACAATAAATTACTCTGGGTTTCTGTTTGCTGCCGGCTGGTGTTGCCGAGCGGTTCTAGGTACTTCAGTCTGGAACCGCGCAACCGCTACGGTCGCAGGTTCGAATCCTGCTTCGGGTGTGATGTCCTTGGGTTAGCTGGGTTTAAGTAGTTCTAAGTTCTAGGGGACTGACGACCTCAGATGTTAAGGCCCATAGAGCTCAGAGCCATTTGAACCATTTTCTGTTTGCTATTGAAGGTGGATATGTGGGTAGGCAGCGCAACGTTGTTTTACGAAAGCGTCTTTCACCAAGTTAGTCAGTTTGATGGGCATTGATTTATTACCGTTAGCGACTTAGATCTGTCATTGTTGATAATGTTCTTGGCGGGAAACTTTAATTATTAAGCAGTGCGATCAACAAAGAAGTACATGATCCCTGATGGAAATAAAGTTAATTTCAGCATCAAGGAATAAATGATCACCTGGCATGACATGATGCAGCTGTAAAACGTTTCGACATAAACTGACTGATAAGTGGTTATAAACGCCTCCAATGCTTCACGAGCACTACGTTTAATAACGGATCAGTGGAGCAAAACCAATCTTTATCCCCAGTTTCTTCAAAATACCGTTAATTAAATTATGCGTTTGATATTACCAGGCATTAACAAAGTAATAGAGAACTTGTGTCCGCAGCATAACCGTTACATAAACACACTTTGTTATGTGAGAACTACGTAAAGTTCTGACCTTGTAATAGCCCTTAACAGCACAAATGGAATTCTAATTTGAGGTTTTAGTGAAGGAGAGATGCATAAAAGTAATTCGAAAACTGTATGAAACCTACATAATACACTTTAATAATATTTACTATAGGTGTTTGTTTGTATTGATACCCAGCAGCAACGAAATGTCTGTGTACAGTCGACAGTGCAATTGTACAGAGATGTGCAGACGACTGCTGCAAGATCTCTGGGGGCGACGCTGCGTTGTCTCTTCGATCACTGGTCTGCCAGAATACACCATAAATAAACTTTCACTGGTTCAGAATCGGAACAGGATAAGGCCAGTCAGTCAATTTAATATTGAGAATATAGATTTCCACAAGCAACAATGGACGGCTGGCCGAATATCAATGCTGTTGTTCAATCCTCCTGTTATGCTTCACATCCCCAAAATTAAACTGTTTATGAGCTCGGAACTCACGCAGATTCCGATGCAGTTTTGAGCATACTAAACCAAACCATTGACAGTTTACTGACCAAAACGACAATAGTCCGTTTCAGTGGTGGAACACAGGTTTATACGAAGCTGTAACACAACAAAACTCATCATCGTTCCTCAACTGTCTCTTTTTCCGTGACGTTATTCACAGATATTAATTTTCCCAACGGGGCGAAGCATCGACCATATGTGACATAGACCGCGCATTTCCCTATCTCTGGCGTGTTAAGGCTTGAAACCTGCATCTAAGTCACGTGACTGGGGGGGGGGGGGGGGCAGAATGCCGAGTTCCTATCTTCAAGCACTGTGTGAAGTGGAGCTGAAAGTTACAGTTTTTCCTATTTATAGCTGAAATCAAGCATTGATTTTGACAACTCAACGAACTGTAGTACCACTGTTACACATGTAATAGTCTAGTTAACGTATTTTCTCCGAATTTCCTGATAATAAAGCAATTGTTATCGTTTTTACATGTGGTCAGGTTGAAGCGTATTGACAGCTCTTTTTAACAAGCGACAGAATATTTGTTATTCAGTGAATACTCCTTTTTGGCACTGTGAATTCTTGTAGTTCACTACTTCCACAGGAATGGAAGACAATATAATAATTCCGCACGCAACATCAGTTTCCTAAGGATTCCACAAGAATGTGTGTGCAATGTTATGTGCTATTGTAAGAAAGGAAATTCGTTTATGTGCGTAATTCAGGTATTTACATAAAATACGCGCAAATATTTTCTGACTTTTTCTCAATGCAGTACAGATACTGAAACGATATTAAAATAGGAAGCGTAATATACTACGAAACGTTGATTATGCTTCTGTAGTGAGCTACATATTAACAACATGTCGTCTTAAAATCTTAGTCACTCATCAAGTTTTGCGTCAAAGGGCCAACAGCCATCCTAACCTTCGACTCATGGAAATACTTCTGCAAGTATTTTGAAATAGTTACCTTTCACAATTAAGATTTTCATCCGTTTGTGAAGTGTGTAGGGTGAAAACAAGACTTCTCTGGGCATATATTAAGTGAAGAATTGTAATTTTGTTGCTGATAAACAGAGTTGTCAGCACGTTTCACCCGGCCACACGTAAAAACGATGACCATAGCATTAATGTTAGGATTTTCTGAGAAATCTGATTAACTGCACTACTACATGTGTAATAACAATAAGGCAAATTATTTTCTTGTTAAAATAAGTGCTTCACTTAAGCTACAAATGAAAAGAACTGTGTCAACTCCACCCTACACTGTCCGTAATAACAGAAACTCAGCGTCCTGCACTGAGGCAAGTGACGTAGATGTTGGTTTCAGTGTAATGATGTCACGCGCCGTCTATGTAATCTGTGGTCTATGGGGCGAAGCTTCTGATATACATAGTACATCACAGTAATATTACCCAATGAACAACAATACTGATTTGGTACAAAGCATTACATTTCATGTGCACACACAAAACTCATTACAAGATCAGCAACGTTAAAGAAAAAAATAAAATACAGAATGAAGAAAAAATACAGACAGGCTTCATTAATATTTTACAGAAACCCTAAACGATTAGTACTAGTAGCTGTATATATAATAATCTAGGTCCGATAAGCCCATTGCAGCCTGCACCAGGTGCCCTCAGCTATCGTAGATGGGCTGTCACGGCCAGTACGCCTATGATCATTTTTTTTTCTCTTTTTGAGTTCACCATTTCAGCAATTTCAAAGAATGTGAAAAAATAAACGGTGAAGAATTTCACTTAAGTATAGATATAGCTGCAGAGAGTAGGAAGAAATATTACCTGCGAAAATAACAAATGATATTAAGAGTTTACCCACGAATAGCAGGGATGGGATGGGGCGGGGGTCAGGCTACACACGTTAGTCACGACGTGAATGATGAAATAGATTTTAGTTTGCACTACTAATCGCTCTGGACGCAACTGCTACTAGTGTACGTATTCTGGCTTCCTTCGAAGTGTTATTGAATCGATACGTTTGTCAGTTTTGCCGAGATAGATGTGAAAATATCAATTCTACTACGGTATTAAGAGGGGGAAGGAAATTTAGTTACCTTCAGATGCCGGCGGCAGGGTACGACGTTAAGTGGCATGCCATTGTTTACCGCGTGCGTATTTGGTTAGATACAACGGAGACGAAACAAGAAATGAAGAATGTGAGTAAGTACCTGTAAGAGTTTGTTACATCCAGAGTTCGCCTCGGTAGCTGCGGGGACAGCGTGGATAGATACCAACCGAAGGAGCCAGATTTCTTTCCGGCCAAGCAGGGAATCGGAGATTTTCTCCGCTCCAGGACTGAACGTTAAGTTGTCCTCGTGATCGTTTCATCGTCACCAACATTCAAGTCGCCCACATGGCATCAAGGCTAGTATCCGGCGATGAGGGTGTCACACGACAGAGAAGGAGAGAGATTATACCCAGTTTAGGAGATGGAAGTAAGGTAAGAATTGTAGAAGGAGACCAAGGATTGACTAGTGCAATCAGGTAACAGTTAATGTTAGTTCCAGAAGTTACGCAGAGATGAAGAGTATTACACAGGATAGGCTAGTGTAGGGAGCTCCATGAAACCGGTATCCCGACCGAAAGCGACAGCAACAATAGCCGCAGTGCACAACGCACATTATGTGTTCGTCACCTTACTTTTGTTGTTAAATATCCTTTGTACATAAAATTAAATACAACAGAAATGTCATAAAGGTAACTTTCTCTCTTGCGATGATGGTATGTCGATTGAAAGCTGTCGCGAGAGTTATAAAAACTAAATTAACATTTTGTTTATTATTTATTAACTGAAAAATATTCTTGGTTCTCTATACGAGTGATCAAATATCAACCGTGCCCATTCACTTCCATGTTGAAGACTCTATAAACGCATATGAAAATAACATAAGACGTGGATTAAATTGCAAGAGAAATGTGAATTAAGATACGTAGACAATCCTCTACTGATTGAAAGAAAGGAAGACTTGCAAGAGCTGTTGTTGTTGTTGTGGTCTTCAGTCCTGAGACTGGTTTGATGCAGCTCTCCATGCTACTCTATCCTGTGCAACCGTCTTCATCTCCCAGTACCTACTGCAGCCTACATCCTTCTGAATCTGCTTAGTGTATTCATCTCTTGGTCTCCCTCTACGATTTTTACCCTCCACGCTGCCTTCCAATACTAAATTGGTGATCTCTAGATGTCTCAGAACATGTCCTACCAACCGATCCCTTCTTCTAGTCAAGTTGTGCCACAAACTCCTCTTCTCCCCAATTCTATTCAATACCTCCTCATTAGTTATGTGATTTACCCATCTAATCTTCAGCATTCTTCTGTAGCACCACATTTCGAAAGCTTCTATTCTCTTCTTGTCTAATCTATTTATCGTCCACGTTTCACTTCCGTACATGGCTACACTCCATACAAATACTTTCAGAAACGACTTCCTGACATTTAAATCCATACTCGATATTAACAAATTTTTCTTCTTCAGAAACACTTTCCTTGCCATTGCCAGTCTACATTTTATATCTTCTCTACTTCGACTGTCATCAGTTATTTTGCTCCCCAAACAGCAAAACTCCTTTACTACTCTAAGTGTCTCATTTCCTAATCTAATTCCCTCAGCATCACCCGACTTAATTCGACTACATTCCATTATCCTCGTTTTGCTTTTGTTGATGTTCATCTTATACCTTCCTTTCAAGACACTGTCCATTCCGTTCAGCTGCTCTTCCAAGTCCTTTGCTGTCTCTGACGGAATTATACACGCATATGAAAGTAACAGAAGATGTGGATTAAATTGCAAGAGAAATGTGAATTAAGATACGTAGACAGTCCTCTACTGATTGAAAGAAAGGAGGACTTTCAAGTGCTACTAAGCGCAAATGACAGGCTGTGTAGTACAGAATTCAGCTGAAAAGAAATATAATGTGAATCTTATGCTAGTAATGAGACGCAATACAACCGAAAAATTTAAACTGGTGATCTTGGAAGCAAGTTCCAGGTACACATAAGATGTGAACTGTGCGCCTGGGCCATAATAGGAACGTGAAGTCTGTGGGAAGCAGCAAATCATTAACTGCAGGTACTTAAAAGTAGGTACAAGAAAGTAAAGAAAGCAGTGCTTCCGCAGCAGAGGACTTTCTTTCAAGACTGTGAGAGGATTTCAAAACTTTTCTCACAGTCTCGTTATATATTTCTTAGCTCACGTTTCAGCTACACCAGGGAATATTTCTTCCAGCGTATGGTAAGTTTCCCGTGGAAAAATAATGGCTGAATTGCATTCAAATGTTATTCAAGAATTTAAAAAATAATAGAAATACAAGATTGCTTAATAATGCACTCAGAAATAATTTCGAAAGTAAAGCCAAAGTATGAACATCTGACAATGAAAAGAGACAATGTATAACTACTTACAAAATAAAAATTCATTGATTCTGTAACGTTACAAAAGTAACTCTCTTATACATTAAACTTAAGTCAGATGATAATGGTGGAATCCTAAATCACTCGAAAACATTCCATATCAATGAATCCTTCTTAATTTGTGCCGTATGTTTGGGACCCTTGTTATGTTGAGACAAATGAGCTGTTAGAATGGCCGGCGATGCTTCGATTAATACTTCATTGTGAGATAATGAACGTGGTTGGACCAACGTCTTCATTGAATTCGACGTTTCTAATTACTCGTTATACTGTGGGCTTCCTAAGAAATAACCGTCTACCCCAGTGTGTCGCTATAGAAAGTAGGGTATGTAACTATACCGTTGAATTTTGTCTTTCTACACACTCTATGTAAGCCGTGATTCTAGAAAATGTTCTGTCTGGTTAAACAGAACACATGTTGTCCAAGAATATCGTTACCTTGTTACAATTTTAATTTCCAGACTTCATTTTTCAGGGTTATTCTTTTTGCTAATGCAATGTACAGGCAATACAGCCATTCTGTTCATATCTATAAAGCTGTATACAAGTCCTCGAGTGACTAAATTTTTCGCTAGTTGTGTTTCCCATTACGGATGAGGTAAATTCATCTTAAACTTCTGGAAGTATTTATTGTATTTCTCTTTCGTTTAATCTTCTTCTATCCTCCTTTCCTTTTTCTTTGTTACTGATTTTATTCGATCTCAATTGCGTATTTAACTGACGAGTTTCTGATTTCACATCTAAAACTTCAAATCTCTACATAAATTTACGCAGGAAGTAAATCACTTTTTGTATACAAAACCCACATCTAAATATCCATTAGAAAGAAAATGACCGTCACAGTAGTAATTTAAACATAACGGAATAAACCTACGTACTTTCACTACAAAATACTGATTTTTTCTTTCAAATCGATGTTGTGAAAAAACATACTCACTGTGTTCAAGTATACAGTACACAAGTGTCACGGAGAGAATAATGGCACAGTTAACTTATTCTCGAAGCTAAAACTTCCTGGTAGCTTAAAAATGTGCTGGACTGAGACACGAACCTAGGACTTTGGCCTTTTCTGTGCAAGAGCAATAGCGACGGAGCTATCCAAATGCAACTCACGCATCCCCTCTCCCCCTCACAACCTTACTTCTGCCCTATCATCTCATCTCCTATCTTCGAAATTTCATAGATCTGAATGCCTTGTTGGACTAGCACTTCTGGAAGAAGTGATACTGTTGTGACATGGCTTACCTACGGACTAGGCGATATCGTCCACGCGTAGTAGAGTAGTAAGGGTTGAATGAGAATTGGAATGGGTGTAGATAAAAAACTGCGAATGGCGGAGTTTTCTGGTGACTCGCGGTTGCAGGTAGTCATGGGAACAACCGAATGAAAACAACGCATTCAGGGGCATTCAGTTCTCAGCAGCAACATTCGACAATTTTGCCATTGTTAACGTATCATTGTTGACTGCATTTGTCATCACTGCTGTTGCCTTTCCGATATTTGCTTTTATTTTATTTTTTATTTATTTATTTTCTTTTATTGGCCTTAAGTAGCTCTTAGTTCAGTTTTTGTCCGTTTTTAAGAATAACCGTTTTCTTAACGAATGATTAAAAATGTTTCTTGCAAAAAATGCTTAAAAGCAAATGATTAGGTCGCCAAACAATTAAAAAGTGATCTTACATGCTTTCTGTTTACATCTTCTCAGCGTTTAACGAAACAGAGTTATCAGTGATGAGTGCAAACCACTGGAAAGGAGAGATAAAACGTCAGTAAATTTTTAAAAAATAAGTTCCAGAATGAATTTTCAGTTTGCAGCAGAGTGTTCACTGATATGAAACTTCCCAGCAGATCGATTCTGTGCCTATAACAGAACTTGAACCTGAGACCTTTTCCTTTCCCTTCGGCATTCGCGTGCAGTTTTAATCTGCCAAGGAGTTTCATATCAGCACACACTCCGCTACAGAGTGAAAATTCGTTCTGAAAACAATCCCCCCATGCTGTTACTAAGCCATTTCTACGCATTATCGTTTCTTCCAGGAGTGCTGCTGGTGATCATTTGTGAAGTTCGGAAGATAGGAGATGAGGTACTGGAGGAAGTGAAGCTGTGAGAAAACGTCACGAGTCGTGCTAGGATAGCTCAGTCGCTAAAGCACTTTCCAACGAAAGGCAAAAATCCCAGGTTAGAGTCCTGGAGCGGCACACAGTTTTAATCTGCGAGAGTTCCAAGTAATTTTTCTTTTATTTAAACATAAATTTATAATGTAGCGTCAGTTGTTAACCTTTTAAACCAAATATAAATACGTATTTAATGCCGAAGTTTTCATATTTTAGTTAATCTATACTGTTAATATGCTGTCACATCTTGCAGCTCGTCTTTGAACATGCTATTCTCCAAAACCTCTAGACGAATTTTTTTCATGGAGTTTTCACAGATAATTTGAGCATAGTTTGAGGCACTGTATAGGTTTTAGTTCATCAAAATCAGATCACGAAAAAAAGATATCTTGATTTAAAGCTTTACTAAAGCCGTCTGGTCTTTCTGACTGTACGAACGCGCTAATCTCCAAAATTCCTGGACATATTTTCTTGGGGTTTTTGCAGTTAACTTGAATATAGCTTTGGACACTGTAAGGCTTCATTTCATCAAAATCGGATAATGGAAAAATAATCAATACATATTATAGAAGTGTATGTATGTATAAATGGATGTATGTATGTTCCACTTCTCCTCTGAAACCACTGGAGCGATTTCTACTAAGCTTGATATGCACATGATTCACAGTCTAGAAAGAATCTCTGAGGGCCGTGGGGGTAAGATGCATTTACCCATGGAAGGGGTGGGAGTTAAAAGAAGTGTAGGCCACAATGTGTTAATGCCCTCATTTTATTAATTCAGTATTTGAGAATGAGACCACTAAGTGATTGGCAATAAACTTTATATAGCCGGCTGAAGTGGCCGATCTGTTCTAGGCGCTTCAGTCTGGAAACGCGCGACCTCTACGATCGCAGGTTCGACTCCTGCCTCGGACATGGATGCGTGTGACGTCCTTAGGTTACTTAGGATTAAGTAGTTCTAAGTTCTAGGGGACTGATGACCTCAGAAGTTAAGTCCCATAGAGCTCAGATCCATTTGAACCATTTTAAAACTTTATATAAAATTTCAAACCTTTACGAAAATTTTTTCCTGCTGACACCACCTACAAAATTTTCACTGTTATTTTTCACATCAGGCATGACGTTTTAATTTATTATTACTAACCTGCAGAACGGATTTCGATGAAATTTTGTAACGAGGTAACTTTGACCGTGAGGAAGAATTTTGGCTACTTCAGAGGATGTGTGGTTCAAGCTACAAATGAGTTGAAGAATATTACGCGAACTAGTCAAAGATATTCAGTTTTTGGGAAAGCTATTTACTCTTTGACTTTCGAAATTTACCATATTTGTGAAAATGCCTTATTGGTTGATGTGTGTGTGCTACGTGATATGATTCAAATTAATGAATAAAATTCTTCTACCACCTTCAATGTGTAATTCATACTTCCACACTACTTCAGCAACATGCTGCCTAGAAGTGCACTCCTGCATATGCTGCTCTGTACCATTTGCTCAGATGTGATGCAGGGCATGTCGATGCGCCAGGCATTGGGACAGCTTGGGAGGGCGGTGTGCAAGTCCCCAGGCTATGCTTACCCTAACAGGCAGGCATGTGAGGACAGCTGGTGTTATTGTAGCTACATGCTCACTGTGGTGTCACCGCCAGACACCACACTTGCTAGGTGGTAGCCTTTAAATCGGCCGCGGTCCGGTAGTATACGTCGGACCCGCGTGTCGCCACTGTCAGTGATTGCAGACCGAGCGCCGCCACACGGCAGGTCTAGAGAGACTTCCTAGCACTCGCCCCAGTTGTACAGCAGACTTTGCTAGCGATGGTTCATTGACAAAATACGCTCTCATTTGCCGAGACGATAGTTAGCATAGCCTTCAGCTACGTCATTTGCTACGACCTAGCAAGGCGCCATTACGTTTCTATTAATCTTGTGATGCCTGTACCGTCAGACCGATGTTCACCAATTATGGATTAAAGTTAAGTATTCCAGAAGCCACGTACCTTTTTTACTAGTCTCACCTCCTTTAACTGTTCCAGACCTCACGCCAGCCTGCGTGAGCTTAAACGCTTGCCTTTCGGCTACCCGTCACAGTGGATTGGCTGTCTTGCCAGTCCACAACACTCACCGTCACTCATCAAAAGCATAAGTACTTATATGCGAGCACAGCCACAGGAAACAGCTAGTAAATGTGTAAATTTGTAAGTACTTCATTTTTAGAAGCATAGTTTTTATTCACCTCTTCTTGAAATAAGATAGTTATTTTTCTCTAAAAATGTCGACAACCCTAGTTATGGCCAGGCCCAGATCTACGATGTCGGGTGTGGGTGGGTGGTACCTGCCCCGGGCAGCAATTTCAGGGGGTGCCAAATTCATATTCTTGAAAACAAAAAATCTTATCTCACCAAGCGCCTAGCGTCCATCGCACGTTGGTCTATTAATTGTTCATGTGATTTTGAAACGCATCTCTGTTGTTTTTTGAACACATTTAAAGCTGATTTCTGAACGAATCATAAGTGATTTTTGAATGCGTGCATAGTGTACGTGATACCTCTGCCAGGGCAATCGCCGTCGCTTCTAGAAATAAAAAACTTTCCGGCAGACAAAAGGGGACGGGGCTATACGAGCCAAGCTGAATAAACCCGAACGGGTGAATATGTTGATTGGGCTTACGAATGTCAAGTGTTGTCATAATTTTTGGCGAAATCCATAGATTCAGACTACCAGAGTGTAAATAAATGACTAACAGGAAAAACAAGTAAGAGAGATGACTTGTATCTTCTCGATGTATCCAAGAAGACGGAATTGACAGAAACTATTTGCCAGATCGCTACACTACTGAGGGTCAATTGTACAGTCCCCGGTTAGCAGCCGCTTGATTCTGTTCTCCGAACATCACGGAAAACGCGTTTTGCGAATACTTAATGATGCCCAACTGGAGAATAAATTTGGAGTAATTGAACCGGTGATTCTGGCATGCTTAGTGAAGTCAACCGGAGAATAAGTTTTGACAACGGCAAGAATAGATACAGAATTACAAGATGGTTTGTAAGACTGAGGAAGGAGAAGAAATAGGGACATTACAAAAATTACGTGGAAGAATATGGCGATTACAAATTTACATAAAAATTTCATACCGCCACCGATTTTCGATCTTCTGCTTCAGAGGCTGGACCATATGAATGAAAAGTAAAAATATATCCTAACATAAAACTTTTTGGTTTGAGTAGGCCTAATTAGTATTTGATCTTAGTACTTCGTGAATTATATTCTGCCGTTTTATTTATGTAAATAAGGTAGATAAAAATGGCCATATGTTCTGTCGTGTTATTTATGTAAATGAGGTAGATAAAAATGGCCATTTGTGCCAAAACTGTCTCGCTTATTTGGCGTGTGTCACAAATGCTGAAATATTAGAAAGGCCTATTTCGTTTTATGTAGCAGACACTGACAAAATAGACGTAATCAAGTCGTGAAACCACACGTGTCTTGGATGCTATTCGTATTAACAGCCTTTTCAGCATTAGACAACGACATTTTGACTTTTTATGTAGGAAAACGTTTGACGAACTTTGATGAGGTACTTTAAATGCGAACATTTTAGGTTAGGGTTTACCGTGGCTGTTATAGGCATTAAATGAAACAACAAGTTTACTATTACCAGTCACTGTTTATTTAACTCCGCGAATTGTTTCAAAAGTTTAAACCTCCATCCTTTAAAACATATTGCAATAATGTTGTTACAATATATATTCATTGTACTTTGTGACAATGTTTCTCTTCTGCTATATGATCCTTGCTTAGTTTCCCGACGCCATATTTGTTTACATAATACGACAGCGCACATGTGACGTGTTACGGCAGTGGAAAGAACCTTTGACCACTGGTGGTACTCTGTTTTACTTATTTTATTTTTACCGTTAGATTCACGTTTGGTTTTTGTCAAAAGAAACCCAAAACGATGCTCTGAAATAGTGTTTTGTTTCTCCCACTAGACAGTGCCACCAGTTCCTCCAAAAAGTCGTAACACAGCACACGCAGACACACGTCATAGTAACAAATGTAAATCCACCTGATGGTGAAAGTTTATACGTTTGAAATGCGTCGTGAAGATAAATAAACAGTGACTGGTATCAGTAAACTTCTTGTTTCATTTGATGAAGTAATGGATTGTGTCGCATAAACGAAAGCGCGTCGTGTAAAGCTGTAGCAAGGTTAGTGAGAAAAAATTGTAAG
This sequence comes from Schistocerca serialis cubense, assembly GCF_023864345.2. Taxonomy (NCBI): domain Eukaryota; kingdom Metazoa; phylum Arthropoda; class Insecta; order Orthoptera; family Acrididae; genus Schistocerca; species Schistocerca serialis. The sequence continues at coordinate 1,083,916,575 of NC_064639.1, forward strand.
GACCTACGGATTGAAGATATGAGAGATATGTGTACTGTCTTGCTTGTTTCTTGTCTGCTGCTTTTATGTTTCATATATTTAATTTTATGTCACACACAAGAGAAAGTTATTAGCTAATAGTCAAATTTCCTGAAGAGGCCTTCTTTATTGTTTCTTTATTTTTATTTATTTTTTTATTTTTTTAGGGGCGTTGGATGTCAAGACATTTTAATTTCCACTGCCGTGAATGTAGGTTTACGGCTTCCATTACAAAATATACATATTTGAATTCCACAGAGAGAAATACAGTGACGTGCGATAGAAGAACGCTGTGTGGAGAAGAGTGGCACTGCACTTTGGCACATTTAAGACAAAATAACATTTTTTTATTAAAAAATGAAATCAGTTGTGTGTGGCTCAGTCTAGAAGTCCGCCGTGAGACCAACACGTGCTCCACATCGATGGCGGGCAGTAACTAGTGTAAATTTGTGGTAAGATCTTATGGGATCAAACTGCTTAGGTCATCGGCCCGTAAGCATACACACTACTTAATCTGCCAAGTGACACTAGTTATTGCCCGCCATCCATATGTAGCACGTGTTGCTCTCACCCCGGACTTCTAGACTGAGCCACACACAACTGATTTCACCAAAGTGTACGGACTTGAACATGGCGTTGACGCAACGTCGAAACTAGTAGCGAAGTAAACATAAAATCTTAAGTACAGCTGGAGGAATTTCATTTCTAATAAAAATTATACCAGTTGTGTCCCACCTTCATCCAGTTTAAATATGGATGTACGAAGATCAAATAACATGTCTCCTATTTCCTCAAATATATATGTTTTATATATGAAACACTCACCGCTAGGTCTGAGACGCCTTGTCACTGTCCGCGCGGCTCCCTCTGTCGGAGGTTCGAGTCCTCCCTCGAGCGTGGGTGTGTGTGTTGTCCCGTGTCCGGACATTTGCCACGCCTTGAAAGGTTACGCGTATCTTAAACAGAGGGAATCTAAAGAAGGTGTTGTCACATGGGTGTGCTTACGCCGAAAAACGGATCACTGCAAGGGAAAGCTGCTTTCGAGGAACGGAGAAGTGTTGAGCGTATTAGAACATCTCCGTGGACCACCTGACGATGCAGCTTTGAAAGTGAGAAAGCAAGTGGAAAGAGCGAAGAGAAGGTCTCGAGAAGAAACTACACAGTTATCGGAGATATACGCGGATGAAATGGGGAATCTACATAATAAAGTTTATAACTTTGTTACAGTGATGCCCAATTAAGAATCTATGAAGAGAACCATGCGTCGTCGATAGAGTGAAGAGTGGGGGAACCAACAAGAGCCTAAGAACTCTTATGAAATTGATCTTCATGAAGATCTATTAAAAATTGGAGATGGCAGTAGTTTTCTTCTGGAAGACCATAGAGGTGAGAATAATGATTTTTAGTGGAAGCAAAGGAAAATAAATAATTTTTTTATGGATGAAACATTTAAGAGATGCAGCAAGCAGTTTGCACAGAACCACACCATACACGTAGACTTAGGAGGCCCGATTAAAGAAACAAACGTTCTTCGTATTGTATTTGCACTGCTCCCTAATAAGAAGAAAGACACATATGTTCGTCTGTTTCGTCTGATGAAACAGGCAGTCTCTGAGTGGTGTCCTAAACAAGTAAAGATGGACTTTGAGGCAGCTGCGATATCGGCCATTCGTCAAGTTTTCCCACAACTGAAATAAATGGATTCTGTTTCCATATGAAGAAGAGTTTATGGAGAAGAATTCGAGTTATTGGTCTAACTGAGGAGTACCGCTAGAACGAGGATTTAACACTTCACGTCAGCATGTGAGCAGCGCTGGCAGTTGTAAAACCGGAGGGAGTAAGCAATGGATGATTGAGATTCATGCAGAAGCTCCTGATAAGGGAAAGTTCTCTCAATTTTTGGACTACTTTGTGGATAGCTGGCTAGAGAATGAGGATATCGCAATAGAAATGTGGGACTGTTACGGAAAAAGGCACCGAACGACGAATGCTGTTGAGGGGTGGCAGAACAAAATAAATAGTATTATTGGAAACCCTCAACCTAAAATCAACTATTTGGAGGAGTGCTTGAAAAAGGAAGTAGAGCTCACAAACTGCATGTACATGAAATTGGAAATGAATCTTGAAGGTAAGAAGAGGAAGAAGAAGTACTTGAAGCTGGTCGACAGGATAGATAGAATCGTAAAGAATTATAAAGACAATGGCAACATTAGGCCTTGCTTGAAAGTCATTGCCCATATTCAGAAACTGGACTAAAATACGTTAAAAATAATGTATTAAAAACTATGAAGTCCACTTAGTCCTCGCAGGTTACTGAGATAAAATTAATAAAACATTCAAGCAACATTATCGGGGCTAATATTAAGTTGTAATTGTAAATAGAGTGTACATTAGTTCAGCGTGTTTAGGCTGATTTTACACACGCCAGAATGGTAGATGGTCATTTATCATTTTCACGGTCCAAAGCCTGTGCAAAGTGTGATGCGAATCAGCCTTTAATGTAAAAATTAAAAAGTGTTTCAAGCCTCACAATCCTCACAAAAGTAAAAAAAAATGTTAAAAATATCCCTATTGTTGTCACGTTAAGATAACTTTTTTCTACCTTCCAATATTATGGCCATACTACTAAATAATTGTGAGCTATAAAATAATTTCCTGAAGTTTCAGAATCGCAACTATCATCTAAAATATCATGGTTTGTTTAACTGATAGTAGGCGCTTTCGTAAAAGAAAATGGGAACTGAACCTTTCAATTGCACCTAAAATTGACATCCCAAAACTGATCTGATGCTAAGATTGACAATTTTGGCACCTCAAATATTATTTATTTAAGTTTAGCTGCAACCATTTATAGCAGATGTAAATTACTTAAGTACATTTAGATATAGTCCTTTAAAAATTAAAATTTCTTACTAAATTGTTGATTATCTTTAAACAGGTCAGTAAAAGCAAGGAGCTTACTACTGAAAATTAATTGTTACTAAAGAACATCAGAAACAAATGTATTAGACCTACTTTTCTTATACATTAGAGACTTTTTGAAAAGATATTTGATCATTTCCTCTGTCACTGACAGTGTAATTTCACACCAGGGATATCTACTTCTAAATTATGTTCTCATTTCGAATTATGGAATATTTACTTCGTCTTCTTTGTTGGAGGAATTTCGGAAAATGCATTTACTAACTCCACTTTAGTGGCACTGTCATCAGTAACATTACCGTCTCTGTCGCGCAGTAAAGGTACTTACTGAGCCTTTCCGCTGGTTTACTTAACATGGGACCAGTATCTCTTTGGATTTTCCGCCACATTTCTAGAGCGAGTTTCGTTGTGGAAACTATTAAATGCATCTCGCATTGAAATCCGCACCAAATTTCGAGCCTCAGTAAAACTTCACCAATCTTGGAGATTTTGCGTTCGTCTAAATTATACGTGCCTTTTGCGGTGCTCCTGTAACAGCTTTCTGTCGTGCTTTGTGTACCATGGGGGATCAGTTCCGTCTCTTATTAATTTATTTGGTATGAATATCTCGAGTGCTGTTGATACTATTTCTTTGAACTTAAGCTACATATGGTCTTCATTCACATAGTTTGGAAGGATTGGAGACTATCTCTTAGAAAGACGTCACCCGAATTTTTAGCTGCCTTTATAAATAGATATATTTCGCGTTTAGTTTTGGTGAATTTCTTTGTTACGGAAGTGAGCCTCTCTACGACTGCGTGTTCACTAATCCCTGTATCCGTCGTGATGCTCAGGATTATTTGTGGCTAAGAGGTCAAGTGTGTTTTCGTAACCATTTACAATTTGAATGGCCTCGTCAACTAATTGTTGAAAAAATTTTTTAAAAAAGCATTTAGAACAATTACAGAAGTTGTTTTCTATTTGCAATAGTGTATGAATATGTAATTTGTCAACATGCGGAAGGTAGATTGAAGTAACTGCCAACTATAATTGTATGAGTAGGGTACCTATTTGTGATGAGACTCAAGTTTTCTTTTTTTGAACTGTTGAGCAACTGTTTCATCTGAGACAGGGGGTCGGTAAGAGGAGCCAATTATTAATTTATCCTGGTTGTGCAATATAACCTCCGCCTATACTAAGTCACAGGAACTATCTGCTTCAAACTCGATTGTGAGCATACATTATTTTTTCTTAAGTTATCCTTCTTGTTTCTGTTGTAGTGCAGATAATTAGAATTACGGCTTTTCCCTCCAGAACCTAAGATGCTTTCTCTGTGACCCTGTAAATACCAGAGCTAAACAATGTAGAACAACAACGTACGTTACAAGCGTAGCATTCTGTATTACTTCATTTCCTCATTTCTAACATTTTAAAATTGTAAGTCTACTTTAGATGACATGTCAATCATAGATGTTCTTATCTCTATTTAGTGAACGTGTTTTCAGTTGTTTTGAACATTGTCCCGCTACACTTTATTAACTAATGTTTTTAGAGAGTAAATAAATATGGAGTATGTCGTTCTTCTTTTAAAACATTCACAAACCCATTTATTCTTTCCCTATTGTCTTTTGGGTATGCAGTTGTAGTAATTAAAGTTGGCACAAATGCAGTGATGAAAAAGAAATGACTAGCGTACATTTGCATTCTCGTTTCATCGTTCCTTTCTTGTTGCTCCCATGCCGATGGACTGTTTCTATCGCAATCAGTAAGCGTGAAAGGAAGCTTCCGTACAGGAATCTATATTTATACTTGGCAAAACTAATTACATACTGACATAATCGTCGGTATTGCTTTCGTTTCCAAAAAGTTATAAATATTTCGATTTCGGAAAAGGAGCTCTGTATTTGGCTACGATGTCGAAGAAGAAGGTCCGTTACGTACTAGTTGTATCGAGCAAGATGTGGAGACGGCGGTTTGAAAGTGGACAGAGGTAGTGCGGGGAAGGGCGTCCCTTACCTGAGGGATCGCTACTCAAGCTACTTGGCGAAGGGGCAAGTGTGGCAAATGTCCGGCGTGGCAAATGTCCGGCATTCGTGTTGTCCAGTTTAAGGTAGATTAAGTAGTGTGTAAGCTTAGGCACTGATGATCTAAGCAGTTTGGTCCCATAAGATATTACGACAAATTTACAATTTTATGAAACACTCCAGTAGGATGTGCTCTACAAAATGAACATGTTTTTGAAAAACCGATTTTTAAAATTTTTTAAGTCCTACCTCAAACGTTGGAGTGGGGGGGGGGGTGATACGCGACGCCACAATCATCAAGTTTTTGTCCCTGTTCAGAATTAGGGTGAAAAAGTGTGTAAGTGAAAATACTGAAACCCAGAGAGTGAGTAGAGAATATTCATATAGCTGACGTGTACGCTAAGACTAGATTGGTTCGGCTGTCTCATTCGATTGAGAAAACCGAATGAAAACAAGTGACTGGTCAATCGCTTGTGAAACCAGTCGGTTGTCGCGTCAGTAGTGGTGGTTGCGGGTACAGCGCGACTGCAGCGTTGCCGCTCGCCTGCCGGCCAACGCGGGCCTGGCTTGCCAAGCTTTGGCGTCCGGCGTGTACCTGCGAGCCCTCGCAGCTGATCCGTGCCGCGGCGGCCTAGAGCGCTATTCAGGCTTCGTTCCGGACGCTTGTCTGGCATCGGCAGGGGCCGGGCTTCACGGCAGTTGTGTGTGTGCGTGCGTGCGTGTGGGTGAGGGTGCAGGGTGCGCGGGACAGGCCGCGGGGGGTGAGGGTGGGGGCTGCGTGACAGACACGAGGGCTCGGCGGCGCGCGGGGCGAGCAAAGTTCAAAGCCGGGCCATCGCCGCGGCCGCAGCCGCAGCGACGGCCATTGAATACGTCCGCTGTCTATAAAGCAGCCAGCGGCGAGATCGATGCCGCCCGATAAGGAGCATCGCCGTTGTCAGCGCCCGCCGCGCCTCGCGCACTAAAAATATATCACCGCGCCACGGCGAACCGCACCAGGCAGCGCAGCGCCCGGAAAACAATATCGCGGCCCCAGGCCTGGCTCGCTGGTGGAGGCGCTGGCAGCCGAAAAGTCACCCCCGGCTAGCTGAGTGACTCCCGCGCGAGAGGAGTGTGGCCAATAGCAAGTACACTTAAGTAAGTGGTGAACACCCCCAGCAGTCGACTTCCTCCAAGTTTGTGCAACTTTCGGAAGTACAAGGGAGCCCATCAAATAGGTAGATTGTAACGGGCGGGGGGATCGGAGCTGTAGGTACGGAGTACACTACTGACCATTAAAACTGCTACACCAGGAAGAAATAAACGTGATAAACCGGTATTCATTGGACAAATATATTTTACTAGAACTGACATGTCATTATATTTTCACGCAATTTGGGTGCATAGATCAGTACCCAGAACAACCACCTATGGCCGTAAAACGGCCTTGATACGCCTGGGCATTAAATCAAACAGACCTTGGATGGCGTGTACAGGTACAGCTGCTCATGCAGCTTCAACAGGATACCGCAGTTCATCAAGAGTAGTGACTGGCGTATTGTGACGAGCCAGTTGCTCGGCCACCATTGACCAGACGTTTTCGATTGGTGAGAGATCTGGAGAATGTGTTGGCCAGGGCAGCAGTCGAACATTTTCTGTATCCAGAAAGGCCCGTACAGGGCCTGCAACATACGGTCGTGCATTATCCTGCAGGGATCGAATGAAGGGTAGAGCCACGGGTCGTAAAACATCTGAAATAGAACGTCCACTGTTCCAAGTGCAGCCAATGCGAACAAGAGGTGACCGAGACGAGTAACCAATGGCACCACATACCATCACACCGGGTGATACACCAGTATGGCGATGAAGAATACACGCTTCTAATGTGTGTTCACCGCGATGTCGCCAAACACGGATGCGACCATCATGATGCTGTAAACAAAACCTGGATTTATCCGAAAAAATGACGTTTTGCCATTCGTGCACCCAGGTTCGTCGTTGAGTACACCATCGCAGGCGCTCCTGTCCTTGATGCAGCTTCAAGGCTAACCGCAGCCGTGGTCTCCGAGCTGATAGTCCATGCAGCTGCAAACGTCGTCGACCTGTTCGTGCAGATGGCTGTTGTCTTGCAAACGTCCCCATCTGTTGACTCAGGGATCGAGACGTGGCTGCACGATCCGTTACAGCCATGCGGATAAGATGCCTGTCATCTCAACTGCTAGAGATACGAGGCCGTAGGGATCCAGCACGGCGTTCCGTATTACCCTCCTGAAACCACCGATTCCATATTCTGCTAACCGTCATTGGATCTCGACCAACGCGAGCAGAAACGTCGCTATACGATAAACCGCGATCGTGATAGGCTACAATCCGGCCTCTATCAAAGTCGGAAACGTGATGGTACGAATTTCTCCTCCTTACACGAGGCATCACAACAACGTTTCACCAGGCAACGCCGGTCAACTGCTGTTTGTGTATGAGAAATCGGTTGGAAACTTTCCTCATGTCAGCGCGTTGTAGTGTGGCCACCGGCGCCAACATTGCGTGAATGCTCTGAAAACTAATCATTTGCACATCGCAGCATCTTCTTCCTGTCGGTTAAATTTCGCATCCGTAGCATGTCATCTTCGTGGTGTAGCAATTTTAATGGCCAGTAGTGTAGTTTTAAAACACTAACGGAAAAAAATACTAGCAACATCAAGAAAAAGTTCAGCGAAATGAAGGAAAGTTGGTACCGTGTTTCTGCATCTCAGAGATGACAACTATTTGGTCTATGCCAGTCGCATAAGAGTGGGGCTTGTAGCATCGCTACGTGGATGCAAATCGGATTTGCTTTAAATACACGCTGTAACGGTTGTGTAGGTTAATTACCTTTGGACGTAGTGACTTAAACCTGCCAGGTTAGCCGAGAGCGCTAACGCGCTGCTTCCTGGACTCGGGTAGGCGCGCCGGCCCCCGATCGAATCCGCCCGGTGGATTAACGACGGAAGCCGCAGTGCTGGCCAGCCTGGATGTGGTTTATAGGCGGTTTTCCACATCCCAATAGGCTAATATCGGGCTGGTCCCCACGTCCCGCCTCAGTTACACGGCTCGCAGACATCTCAACACATTCACGGCGTCTCTCTTGCAGAGTCTTCCACTGGAGTTTATCTATCATCTCTGTAACGCTTTCGAGATTACTAAATGATCCTGTACCGAAGGGCGCTGCTCTCCGTTAGATCTTCTCTATCTCTTCTGTCAACCCTATCTGGTACGGATCCCACACCGGTGAGCCGTATTAACGAGAAGCTGGATGCTCATTCTGCGATACCGCAGAAAAACTTGGCAGGAATTTAGCCACTGAGCACGATTCCTGGCAGCAGTGGTCACGAGAGCCGCATAAAAGACCGGGCTCCGGATGATCATGGGGCACTACCGAGAGGAAATACCATTGTTCCGGTATATGGTGCTGGTGCGTTGTACTGCATCTACAGCAGCAATCTGAGTAACAGTTGGCACCACAGTGACGTAAAGAACTTGTACTAATCGGGTCGGTTACCTCAACGACACCTCCGAACCATATGCCCTGTAGCGTGCATTCCACTGACCCCAGATCACCGCCATTTGCGACTTCAGTGGCGTCAAGCGAGAGTTCATTGCAGGGCTGGGTAGACGTCTATTATGCTTCCTGATGAACGCTGTTTCTGCCTGGGTGCCAGTAATGGCCGTGTGTTGGTTGGGAGACCTGTTGAGGACATGCAATCAACCAGTCTGCGTGCTAGACGCACTGGATCTAAACCTTGAGTTATGGTGTGACATAATATTTCCTATGACAGTAGGAGCGCTCTCGGGTTTAACTCACGTGCCCTGACTGCTAGTTGTACTTCAATCCGGTGATTCGGCTTGTTGTACTACCATTCATGAAGAACAGTCCAGGCGGTGTTTCCCACTAGGATAATGCTCGCCTGTACACCTCTGTTCTAACCCTTGTAACCCAAAGTGTTCTACAGAGCGTCGACATGTTGCCTTGGCTTGCTCGATCACCAGATGTGTTTACAATCGAACACATATGTTACATCATCGGACAATTCCAGCTTCATCTACAAACAATATTAACCGTCCCCGTATGATCGTCCAAATGCCACAGGCATGGAACTCCGTTCCACATACTGAGCCGGCCGCTGTGGCCTAGCCGTTCTACACGCTTAAGTCCGGAACCGCGCGACTGCTACTGTCGCAGGGTCGAATCCTGCCTCGGGCATGGATTTTTGTGCTGTCCTTAGGTTTAAGTAGTACTAAGTCTAGGGGACTGATGACATCAGACGTTAAGTCCCACAGTGCTCAGAGCCATTTGAAGCATTTGAGCCCACAAACTGACATCCGGCAGCTGTACAACACAATGCATGCACCTTTCCATGCTTATACTCAACATTCTCGTGGTTACACCGAGTATTAATGTACCTGCATTTCACATTTGAAATGACTTACCTCGTGCTTACATTAACCTGTTATCTTGCAATGTTAATCACTTAAATATGTTACCTACACAAACGCATTCCAAAGGTTCCATTACTCTGCGTTAATAATTTTTTTGAAGTTGCGATTGTTTTTTTTTTTTTTTTTTGACAATATCTTTTGGAGGACGAAAGGCGACTTGTAAGCAGCCATAAAAATTGCCGCTTGCGACCCTGTTAAAAACCTGCCTAATACTGGCTTTTGAACTGTTGTAAAGAAAAGCGCGTGACTAAACAATTTTTTTTCCTTTTCCTGACGGCTAGGGAAGGGGATCGGCCCCCTTTGCCCCCTCCCCCCCCCCCCCCCCCCCTAGTGTGGGCGCCCATACAGAAGTAGCTTTGTTGCCCGTTTGTCTGTCCCCTTATGCCAGGAACGAGTACATGTATCAAGTTCAAATTTATGTCACTTGTTAAGGTCTACGGTTCCTTGGCGATGTGAAAATTTTAACTCGTAAGTCAGTTCAATGAAATGATAAGGCCTTTTATGCAACATATTTTAATATCCGAAAACTCAATCATCAAAAGCTATACGGTACGTCCCGTTGACCTACAGTGATGAAATTTGGCAAGAAGCGAGGTATCGCAGTACAAGTAAATGGGAAAATCCGAAACTGTTCATTTGTAATTATATCGCACTATAAAACATTTCTTTTGTCATTTGTTATCTGACGTCAAACTTGAAATTAAAACATTCTCGGCAGATTTGGAATCCCAGTGATCGATACCTTGCCAGTATCAGTGCCGATATCAGACAAAAACAGTCAGTATCGTCGAGTCCTAGAATGTATAAACCATGTACATAATTCAGTTTGTACGAAACTCTTAGCGCGTGAGTCGCCCTACCATGTGGGAGACCAAGATGTGTGTGTGTGTTTGTATGTGTGTGCGTGTGTGTGTGTGTGTGTGTGTGTGTGTGTGTGTGTGTGTTCTGTCAACAGTGGCTCTGAATAATTATACTCGGTTTCACGTGATTTCTGCCCGATCCTTGTACATTCTATCTGTTATACGTCGTAAACATGTCATCATGCACAGATCAAAACAATTTTAACTTCTCGGCGTCACAGTAGATTATAGGATCTTTGCTCACTTGTCTTTCGTTGCTTTACACTGTTATTACACACTACGAAAGAGGTACCGAACTGGTATCTGGTTAGCATACCGGTCGAAGCCGCTACACTCTTTCCTTGAGTGTTGAAACTTTCTGTTGGACCGGTGCCCGAAACAATTCAAAATTGCAGAATGAGAGTTCCGTCATATGTCACTACGAGGCTCGTCGGATACTATTTGAAATTTCCCATAGAGCATCGAAGGACCTACCTTCGTCTCGGTGTACCAGCTAGATGCACCAGCGCCTCGACAACGGCGAGGAGCAGAACTTGTTAAACAAAAACTCATTATTGATACTCTATTCTGATTTACACCTAGATATCATCTCTTTGAACGTGCGACCTCCTTAGAAACTGGAATAAAGAATACAAACAAGAACGCGGAGACTTATGTGGGATGTATTACCTTCTTTGTCACAATTCCTCTAGTTTGTGACTTTACGGGTGTGAGTTCTTAAGCGCGAAGTCCTACATACAGCTTTTCCACGCGTAAAGTGCCTATTGTCCAAGCGTGTCAGTATAAAATGTAACAAATTTTGGGTGATTAGCCTTTCAGTGACTCATCCTCTGAGACTCTCTCTTCATCTCCTTTACCGTAATTTGTTAGTTATACAGTGTTTTGTTTATGATCATTTCATAAAACCTGATCTCACATCACATCGACTTTGATCTGTGAATTTCGGTTAGTGTAAGCTGAAAGTCTCAATAAAGCGTGTTTAACGTCTAAGCAGTTTTCTGTAGTATTACTATCTGTTCACAAAATTTTTACAATAAGAGTAAAACTACCTCCAGCTAGAAGCCATGGTCCCATTCGGAATGGTTACCCCTTACCTCTGGCCTCTGAACAAGCCAAGTCTGTTATAGGTGCCCCTACAGTTTAACGAGAACTCTGAGTTTCGATGCATCTCTGCGCTTACACATCATTGCTAGAGTTTGAAATCGTGAAGTTTTAGAATTTAACACTTATCGAGTGAGCCACCATGGCACGCACATTTGTAACATATAACAAAAGGATGTTCAACGGTTAAAAATTGCAAGGAGCTGCAGTAGTGTTATTAACGTGAAGTCTGACTTACTGCTGTTCGTCCTCCTACAGCTAATGGGGAATTTTTTTCCAAGATTTTGATTACTGTTTATTATTATGGTTGCAATGCCAAATGTAACTTTCTCTTTGCATCCCTCTCAAATCAGCTTTAGTGTGCCTGTATTTACTGTAACTGATATGTGTTTTATCTAGCGTCCTCATTCCTGCGGTGTTGCTTAAGAGTAAGGGAAGAAATTAAAGTTTTTCCCAGATAATTTGGTGCTATTGTGTTCTACTTGTATATAGAAAAACTTACAGGTGCGGTTTTTGAGAAGTATGAAAAAAAAAGCTTTATCGGACTCCTTTTGTTCGACAGGATATGCTGCTATTTTTGTGTCTAGTAGACACGAATTGCTGCGGGAAAGACAACGTAATAACGAACTATAAGCGTGGCTCAGGTCCAGTCCAGATATTCTAAAGGTTTCGTGGACAGGTTGAACTTATCATCAGCAATGGTGGCCATAACAGTCTGCCTGTTGGCTCCTGTCTTGGGTTCTTCGGCCGACGTTTGTTTGATGATTTTTCATTCGCCACTGGCCGATACTGTCAAAGCTCGTACTGGCGCAACGTCAGAAAAATCATCAAACACACATCGGTTGAAGAAGCCAAGACAGGAACCAACACGCAGTTTGTCAACAAGTAGCCGTGAAAGCCTTAACAAGCTAACTGGCTTTTGGAACTGTTTTAAAAGCGACAGTAAGTGACATAATTTTATAAAATAGTAAATATTTTAATTTCGTGTACGACTGGACGCAGACCTTAGAATATTTTGATCGATGCTAAGATCGTTCGTACGTAATAAAGCCTGTCAGATGTTTTTTCCTATTCTATGTGGGTACAATTTCCTTTTGTCGTATCACTTGTCCCATTATCTGCCACTCTGCGCTAGTTAAGATTCGGTCCTTGTTATCCTATAGCAAACTTGTGCTTGCTTGCCCTTTGTTGGTGTTCAGAGCACGGGAACTGCATGATCTTGTTCTGGGTTCGTGAAGAACGTGATGGGGACACAAAGTGACAAACTGTCCGTCAATCAGCCAAACCAATATCACAAACCGCGCTGTATCACAAATTCGCAACAAGAACTGAAAAAGTTGAGTGCGTGCTTATTGTACTAAAAAAAAAAAAAAACAGGCACCCGATAAAAATACAACGAGCAGCATCGTAAAATTGTCCTGCAAATAAATTAAAGTCCAATCTCTTCGTTCCGATAAAGATTGTCAGAAGGATCTCCCTTGCTCATCAAGTAAATATCAGAATTGTAAATCACTTTCCAAGTATTCCCAATTGGGAAGCCCTCCGTGTTCTTACTACTAGGGGATGTAAACAAACAGGGAGAGGAAAATCAGTTTACCTACTGTAAAGTGCTGAGATGTAGAGCTAAATCAGGCGATCGTAGCATTATTTACTATTCTGTAAGGTTGTAGGGTGCTGACTGCATGTAACAGAGTAGCACTTCATGATCTGCGACAGAAAATGAAAATTAGTATTGTTAACAAATCCCTTGATTATTGAGGCTCAAGAAGTTTCTACCTTCACGTCCGATCCCTTGTGTAACATTCCTAAAGAACACTAATTTTACTTCCAAATAGTGCAAGTACACAGTTCTTCAAGTCATCTGAAAAGCTGCATTAATGCATACAACTTCCTTCGATTTGCTTGAACTGATTAACTATTGCGACAGAATGTTTGAAGTACGAAGGCTACAGGTTACCTTGAATGCAACTCTGTAAATTCTGCCGTATTTCAATCTCTGGATGAATCAAAGCAATCAGTTTCACGCGTACTGTGCCTGGTAAAATTGCCGATAGCTAAAATCAAGAGGACGTCATACTGAGGGAGAAATTCCATGAAATACTTTCATTGAAGCACCATGCACAAAGTGGTCTTTGTACGCACCTAACAGTCTCTGCTCAGTTACCACTACTTGTGTGTTCATTACGTACAACGTATGTTAATGGTGTTGCACTAGGTGTAATCAAATAGATTGTTCTTATACGCACAGATTACCTTACAGCCAACAATGAGAATGAAAATTTTGATAATAATTTGTACGTATTAATTTTTTAGTGAAAAGACGGTTAAAACCGACTGACTGCCATGGAGTACTGGTACTGAAGTCTCATAAATAAATTGCAAGAAAAACAATAAAAATATTTCTTCATATCACACAATCAGAAATTCTACAAATCCAGGTCGGTCCAATGGAATGAGCGTGAACACTCACACTCACACTGAAAGATGCACGCGTGTAAGAGATAAAATTTATTCGACTGTTTTATGGAAAAGGGTGATATTATTACGTAAAAATTTATAACAAAACATCTGCAGTCGCAACAAACATTTTAGGGCTATGAAACCGCAGGCGAAAAAGGTCTCAGAGACAATGAACGCTATTACTTCACACACTACACTTGACTGTCTACGATTTCCGAGAAGCGTAACACGAAGTACATTTCTTTCTGCGCTGCATATGCATTTATCTTCCTTTGTCCAGACACGTTACTAGGCTCTGTAAACATGTAAGATTGTGATGTGTACGACGACCAGGCTCCTGCCCACTTCGCAAAAGAAATCTGCTTACTTTTTCCCTTGGAGCACAAGTAAGAACAAAATATTTTCTGGTTAGAAGCTTAGGCTACTGTAACACGTGGTCCATGGGCAAATTCTGTACTCATTTGAAATGTACATACTAGATCGAAATACATGTTCATGAGTTAAAGCATTTGACCTTTAGGTTCACAAGCAATAAGAAGAAGAAAATAAAACGACGGAAGCTGAGTCCCGGTTCGAAGCTTTCGAAGAGACTCTAATCGATTATGTGTGAGATCAGCCATCTAGACATTGTCTGGCTTATCGTTTAATATTTAACAAGGAATAGATTACGATGATTGCTTGTTTTCATTTTCTGCTACCAGTCACTTTACTTGTTTTACTTTTAATTTAACATAACGCAGTGCCTTTAAAACATTTTCTACCAGTCTTCAGGCGTTTGTGCTTACAGGAAATTGTTACTCGAAATAATTGTCTTCAACCAAATTAACATACAACTCTTTGTTTACTGTTCAATACTGGAGGGGCTGTTGAAGTATTTGGAGGGAGGACAGTGGTTGGCCAGATATTGCCGACATGTGATGTCTTCTGAGGGTGTCGAGCTGCGGCTCGTTGTTTATTATGACTTACACGACAACCTGTGTAGGGTGCAGACAGTTTTGCATCAGTTGTTGTGGTGCGAAAAGGCTGTGGTGTAAATCGTTATAAATAAGCAGACACAGCTCCACACCAGCGGAAGACATCGCTGGACAGCAATTTCTGATCATCCATTGCCTCCCCCCTCCCCCTCCCTCTAAATACTCCAACAGCCCTTCAGGAGCGAACACAGCGGCCGCTGTGGCCGAGCGGCTCTAGGCGCTTCAGTCCGGAACCACGCGGCTGCTACGGTCGCAGGTTCGAGTCCTGCCTCGGGCATCGATGTGTGATGTTCTTAGGTTAGTTAGGTTTAAGTAGCTCTATGGCTAGAGGACAGGTGACCCCAGATGTTAAGTCCCATAGTGCTTAGAGCCATTTGAACCATTTTTTTTTTGGAGAGAACAGTAAACAAACAGTTCCATGTTAATGTAGTGTAAGACAATTTATTCTAAGAAAAAATTTTCTGTTTGCTTAAATGCCTTAAGATAGGCAGAAATTGCTCGGGACTGTTGCGTTATTTTGAATTAAACATAAAACAAATAAAGTGATCGGTAGTATGAAATACAAATTCCACACAGCTACGGTTTTCTGACATTGACAGTATGGCCACAAGTAAGTATTACGATGAGATTGTGAGAGAGGTATATTTGAAAAAGAGCGTGGAATTTTTCATTTCTTTTGAAGCGAAACAACAGAGAAGTTGCTCCACGACGCAATAATCGCACAAGCCATATCATTTTAGGATGATTTATTTTCTGTGTTGTCAATGATACTATGTACTGAGGGAGAGAGAAACCGGGTTCGATTCCCGGCGGGGTCAGGGATTTTCTCTGCCTCGTGATGACTGGGTGTTGTGTGATGTCCTTAGGTTAGTTAGGTTTAAGTAGTTCTAAGTTCTAGGGGACTGATGACCATAGATGTTAAGTCCCATAGTGCTCAGAGCCATTTGAACCATTTTTTTGGAAAGAGAAATTACTTTCTTATGCACTGTCACTGCTGTAACTAATGAAGCCCACCTTGCTGCTATTTACACTTCTGTAAGATATTTTTTCACTACCTTTCGACTGCTAGTTACTCAGAGTATGTCCGATAAAATCTTTGAACGCATTTTTTTTTTATTTTCATGCCTATAGAGACTTCCAGTGGGATCCTCCTTATACTTGGCCTGTTTTATTGATCTTCGTTTACTGGAAAGAAATCCGTTTCAGAAAGAAGGGTATGTTTTGCCATGACGTCATTTTATTCTCGTTGTTCAATGTTTGCTTTCAGTTTGGTATAATTTTGGCCAACGGCCTTACCGCAGTGGTAACACCGGTTCACGTCAGATCACTGAAGTTAAACGCTGTCGGGCTGGGCTAGCACTTGGATGGGTGACCATTCGGTCTGCCGAGCGCTGTTGACAAACGGGGTGCACTCAGCCCTTGTCAGGCAAACTGGGGATTTAGTTGCTTAAGAAGTAGCGGCTCCGGTCACTGAAACTGACATACGGCCGGGAGAGCGGTGTGCTGACCACATGCCCCTCCATATCCGCATCCAGTGACGCCTGTGGACTGAGGATGACACGACGGCCAGTCGGTACCTTCGGGCCTTCATGACCTGTTCGGGACGTGAGTTTTTTTGGTGTAATTTTACTGGACGGTGGGCGAGATTCTTTCTTAAAACATCTTGTCTTGCTAGGTATTCATTATACAATTTTATCCTCTTGTAATATCAAGTAGACCTACTTCAAATATGATATTTTCGAATTTTTTTACTAACCCCTAACCCCAGTGATTCATGCACATTTGTCCATAACACTCACTGTTTACATTCGTACTCCTCTTGTGTACCTTGTGCTGTCCTTTTTTTTTTTAGAGAGATTCGATCACTGGCGAAAAATAATAATAAAAAGGACATTGTTCCATTATACTTTCCTTCGTCTGCGAACTAACTGATTTTACAAGCACAGATGATATTAACAAACATTTTAAACCACTCTTTTCCCGAAATTAAGTGTTTTAGACTTTCTGCATCACACCGGGGTTGACGTATCATCCGTCATCATCTTTCTTTCCCTTATTTTCTAAGTGCAGGTATTCTTTTTAATGACGAGAACATATGTCGTTGATGAAGATCGATGGTTATAACAAAAGTGATCACATCACTTGGGGTAAAGAATGATATCCGTTTTGTGGTGGTGCATCTCTTACTGTTATATGTCACTTAGTGGTCTCCTTGAGAGCTGTAATGCATTGTCTTCTCCAGGTGAAAAACACTGAGCGAGTTTCTGGCAGGAATGAAAATATAAATTTTCTTAAGCCTGTATACCGGCTTTGGCCATTTTTAACTTGCTCAGTAAACTATACCTTGTTCATGCCATCTTCGCTAGTTAGCGCCTGGTACAGTCTTGATTTAATGTCCCATTATCTTTTGTATCTAGACCTCTTGATGCCAGTGAAGAATTAAAAACGTATGAAGAGCCGGCCGACAACCTACTACTACCTAAATTCAACATTTCAGCCCCAACCGCAGCACGTTGTGGTTAAAAGGGCTAACGTAGTACACCGATTGTTTCAAAAAGATTCATTCAGCAGTTTGTCAAGAATATGCCTCTGTATGCATGAAGACTGAAACTTGTAGTAAATTTAACGTAAGACTACGTTTTTATTTCCAAAAGAATCATTCGATTATACGAGGCTATATCTTGAGGTTCTTCTTACAGTTACGTTTTGATCAAAGCTTTTACGAGGGCAGTTCAATAAGTAATGCAACACATTTTTTTCTGAAACAGGGGTTGTTTTATTCAGCATTGAAATACACCAGGTTATTCCCCAATCTTTAAGCTACACAACACTATTTTTCAACGTAATCTCCATTCAATGCTACGGCCTTACGCCACCTTGAAATGAGGGCCTGTATGCCTGCACGGTACCATTCCACTGGTCGATGTCGGAGCCAACGTCGTACTGCATCAATAACTTCTTCATCATCCGCGTAGTGCCTCCCACGGATTGCGTCCTTCATTGGGCCAAACATATGGAAATCCGACGGTGCGAGATCGGGGCTGTAGGGTGCATGAGGAAGAACAGTCCACTGAAGTTTTGTGAGCTCCTCTCGGATGCGAAGACTTGTGTGAGGTCTTGCGTTGTCATGAAGAAGGAGAAGTTCGTTCAGATTTTTGTGCCTACGAACACGCTGAAGTAGTTTCTTCAATTTCTGAAGAGTAGCACAATACACTCCAGAGTTGATCGTTTGACCATGGGGAAGGACATTGAACAGAATAACCCCTTCAGCGTCCCAGAAGACTGTAACCATGCCTTTACCGGCTGAGGGTATGGCTTTAAACTTTTTCTTGGTAGGGGAGTGGGTGTGGCGCCACTCCATTGATTGCCGTTTTGTTTCAGGTTCGAAGTGATGAACCCATGTTTCATTGCCTGTAACAATGTTTGACAAGAAATTGTCACCCTCAGCCGCATGACGAGCAAGCAATTCCGCACAGATGGTTCTCCTTTGCTCTTTATGGTGTTCGGTTAGACAACGAGGGACCCAGCGGCAACAAACCTTTGAATATCCCAACTGGTGAACAATTGTGACAGCACTACCAACAGAGATGTCAAGTTGAGCACTGAGTTGTTTGATGGTGATCTGTCGATCATCTCGAACAAGTGTGTTTGCACGCTCCGCCATTGCAGGAGTCACACCTGTGCACGGCCAGCCCGCACGCGGGAGATTAGACAGTCTTGCTTGACCTTGCGGCGATGATGACACACGCTTTGCCCAACGACTCACCGTGCTTTTGTCCACTGCCAGATCACCGTAGACATTCTGCAAGCGCCTATGAATATCTGAGATGCCCTGGTTTTCCGCCAAAAGAAACTCGATCACTGCCCGTTGTTTGCAACGCACATTCGTTACAGACGCCATTTTAACAGCTCTGTACAGCGCTGCCACCTGTCGGAAGTCAATGAAACTATACGAGACGAAGCGGGAATGTTTGAAAATATTCCACAAGAAATTTACGGTTTTTTCAACCAAAATTGGCCGAGAAAAAAAAAGTGTTGCATTACTTATTGAACTGCCCTCGTATTTACTGTTCTATTCAATAAATCGGCAAGAACTATACAGAGTACTGAAAGAAGTTGGTATATGTGCTAAATTAATAAGACTAATCAGAATGACAATGACAGAGACAAGAGCAAAAGTAAAGGTCCTTAGTAGAACAAGTGAAAGCTTTGACTTTAATAAAGGTGTGAAGCAAGGGGATAGTCTCTCCACTGTCCTATTCAACATTGCCCTGCATAGTGCAGTAAATAAAATCAACAAAAGAGGCACCATATTTATGAAAACTAGCCAGATATGTGCATACGCTGATGACATTGCTATAGTAGGAAGAAATACCAATACACTCCTAGAAACATACCGGGCAATGGAAACAGAAGCCTTAAAAATTGGCCTCATAGTAAATGAAAACAAAACAAAATATATGGTAATGTCACAATCTGAGGCCAGAAGAACCCCTAAAAACCTAAACATCAATGGGAAATGCTTCAATGGAGTGTCCTCTTTTAACTACTTGGGAGCCCTAATAACAAATGATAACAGTATTGGAAAGGCTATAAGGGAAAGAATACAAGCAGTAAACAGAGCTTACTTTGCAAATATGCAGCTTTTCAAAAGTAGCCTTGTTACAAGAAAAACTAAATTGCTAATATATAATTCCCTAGTCCGCCCAGTTATCACATACGGCTCAGAGGTATGGACGTTGACAGAACACGATAAAAATGCTCTAAGAAGCATTGAGCGGAAAATACTACGCAAAATCTATGGGCCAATAAGGGAGGAAGAAGGCTGGAGAATACGCTACAATGCTGAATTACAGGAGTTAATACAAGGCAGGGACATAGTAAAATTTGTTAAATCACGGAGAATACGATGGCTAGGACACTTGGAGAGAATGGCAGAGGATAGAATTCCAAAGAAAATGATGAAAGGTATGATTCATTCAGTTAGGCGAAAAGGAAGACCTAGAAGAAGATGGATCGATGAGGTAATAATGGATATCAGCAATATGGGAGTCCGGGGGTGGAAAAGAGCAGCAAATAACCGAGAAGTGTGGAGGAAGATTGTTGAAGAAGCCAAGGCTCACCAAGGGCTGTAGAGCTACTGAAGAAGAAGATTCAATGTACAGTACCTTCCAGCATACACGCGATAGCTATGCAGATGATATTCGTACTCGCCCAATATTTTTACGAGCATGTGTGCTGTTACTGCATTCGCTACCGCTGCACTTCACCCAAAGTTGATGAAGTACGTAGGCGGAGTCTCTCACAACCCATCACAAAAATTAATAATAAAAAAAGTCACATGTTGTGAGGTCAGGCGGCCTTTGGACCAGTAGTAAAATGCGAAATCCATATGCCCCTTACACTGCCGTACTCTCGAGGAAAATCAGTCGGCACCTCAGTAGCTGCATTCCACTTGTTGAAGTGGAGAACATACAACGGTAGCTAACGCTCGAGCTAGCTAGCTAGGCTCTTACTAGCAACCACATGAGTTTGCAGTAGGGTTTTGGAGCATATACTGTATTCAAACATTATGAATCACCTCGAAGGGAACGATCTATTGATACGTAATCAGCATCGTTCAGAAAACATCGTTCTTGTGCACTGCAGCTAGCTCTTTATTCGCGCGAAGTAATGGCCGCTATCGGCAGGGGATCTCAAGTTGACTCCGTATTTCTAGCTTTTGACACCGTTCCTCACAAGCGACTTCTAATCAAGCTGCGGGCCTATGGGGTATCGTCTCAGCTGTGCGACTGGATTCGTGATTTCCTGTCAGGAAGGTCGCAGTTCGTAGTAATAGACGGCAAATCATCGAGTAAAACTGAAGTGATATCAGGTGTTCCGCAGGGAAGCGTCTTGAGACGTCTGCTGTTCCTGATCTATATAAATGACCTGGGTGACAATCTGAGCAGTTCTCTTAGGTTATTCACAGATGATGCTGTAATTTACCGTCTAGTAAGGTCATCCGGAGACCAGTATCAGTTGCAAAGCGATTTGGAAAAGATTGCTGTATGGTATGGCAGATGGCAGTTGATGCTAAATAACGAAAAGTGTGAGGTGATCCACATGAGTTCCAAAAGAAGTCCATTGGAATTCGATTACTCGATAAATAGTACATTTCTCAAGGCTGTCAATTCAACTAAGTACCTGGGTGTTAAAATTACGAACAACTTCAGTTGGAAAGACCACATAGATAATATTGTGGGGAAGGCGAGCCAAAGGATGCGTTTCATTTGCAGGACACTTAGAAGATGCAACAAGTCCACTAAAGAGACAACTTACACTACACTCGTTCGTCCTCTGTTAGAATATTTGCGCGGTGTGGGATCCTTACCAGGTGGGATTGACGGAGGACATCGAAAGGGTGCAAAAAAGAGCAGCTCGTTTTGTATTATCACGTAATAGGGGAGAGAGTGTGGCAGATATGATACGCGAGTTGGGATGGAAGTCATTAAAGCAAAGACGTTTTTCGTCGCGGGGGGATCTATTTACGAAATTTCAGTCACCAACTTTCTCTTTCGAATGCGAAAATATTTTATTGAGCCCAACCTACATAGGTAGGACTGATCATCAAAATAAAATAAGAGAAATCAGAGCTCGAACAGAAAGGTTTAGGTGTTCGTTTTTCCCGCGCGCTGTTCGGGATTGCAATGGTAGAGAGATAGTATGATTGTGGTTCGATGAACCCTCTGCCAAGCACTTAAATGTGAATTGCAGAGTAATCATGTAGATGTAGATGAGCAGGCAACGTACAATTGTCGCCGAGGTAAGCTTTCAGTTTTCATACCGTATGTTAAAGTCCAACCAAAGTTTTTGTTTTCATTCGTTTTGAAGACATAATTTTGTGAAACCAGCACAATCATTTTGAAATATCCTCCACTTGGCAGCAAGCTCAGTTGCGATGCAGTGAAACTGGATTCTTTGTTTTCATTTTTCCCACCTTTGCTTAGGGAAAGATGTGGAATTTTAACGACGCCCCGGCGTTTTCTCGTGCGGGAGTTACACAGAAGCGTTGGCACCAGCTGCTCCTTGCGGAGCGTGGACTTTGACTCTCGGAGCGTGGCTTAGC
Source organism: Schistocerca serialis cubense (assembly GCF_023864345.2). Classification (NCBI taxonomy): domain Eukaryota; kingdom Metazoa; phylum Arthropoda; class Insecta; order Orthoptera; family Acrididae; genus Schistocerca; species Schistocerca serialis. The sequence continues at coordinate 1,083,938,476 of NC_064639.1, forward strand.
GAGGGCGGACGGACTCCTAAGCAAGCAGCTGCCGAGGAGGGTGTAAGGCGCCGCGCCGCGCTGCCGTGCACTGGCGAACGAAACCAACTACGCGCGCCCGCTCCGAGCCTGTGAAGCTTTTCTGCCCTAAGAAAAGGGCGCGGCCGCTTCCCCCCAAAATCTCATTACAGGGAAACACTCTCTGTCAGAAGGCGTTTTCTAACGTGCGTGTAGACAAGTTACCACTGCGTGCCTCTTTCGCCTTTTAAGGTTCAGCCTTCATGAAACGAAGTAACTTGCAAGGGAACTTTTTAGTTCATATTGTTGTGTGCCAACCACTCTCCCTAATTGTTCTCTACACACAACTTTTTTATACTCCGCTGGTGAACAGTTAGTCTTCTGAGGAAGACCAGCTAAGCGTAAAGTGCGAACGTCTGCGGACAGCCAAGCTAAATGTCGAGAGGCTGCTATGTAATCTGGAGAAAAATTTATCTTAGTTCCGCTGGAACATCGATGTGTTTGGGGACAAAGTGCTAACTACGTTGCTCAAGTTTGTTAAAAGAAAAATCTATCCCAATCCACTCAAAGGAAGAGAGAAAAATGAGAATTTGAAGTCCCTTTGATGTCACAGAGATACGACAAAGAGCACAGATTCAGACCATTTGTTTGAGGAACCAATATGACATTCTTTTGAAGTGATGTAAGAAACCTCGAAATATTGGCGTTTGAGTGGCAAGACATTAGAGACGTATTCCTTTTGAATCAACACCTGATGAAAGAACCGTGCTACAGTTCACGTGAATAGTTCCAACGAAATTACGGGAAATCTATATTTTGACAACCAGAAGGTAATTTAAGGCTTGCTGCTCCTAAATATAACTCCAGTGTTTCATCTCAGTCGACAGAGTATCACGAGTGCATTTCACCTGAAGACTTTTTAAATTTGCACAACAGTGGAAATCAGTATCAAGGCAGGGTTCTGCGAAAGCTACAGTACGGTGCGAATTTATCATGACACCAGTAGGTACATGTAAGACATAAGAAATCAAGACGGAATTTTGGGATAAAGACACTCACATTACCATTGTAGTGTTAGTGCATTGTTAATACTTTGTCCAACTTCCTTTCTTCCTAATTATCTAAAAAATTCTCTTCCACGTTGATTTTCTTGGGGTTTGTAGTTCTTGCAGTGAAATTGTCGCTGACCCTTTGCGTAACGCACTTTTCAACTCACATACGGCCTCAAACTGCCTTCCATTGCGATAAAAAAACCTTGCCAGTATTCCCCAAATGATTTCCACGGGGCTAATATTCAGGCTATCTGCAGGCCAGGGGAAGACCGATGTATGTACCTTCAAATCACTTTTGTCTGTAGCAGAAAGATGCACAGATGTTTCATGTTCTTGAAACATTAGACTTCCGGCTCCTAGACGCTCATACATTCTAATTAGTTCAGTTTCTAGCATCACAGTGTGCATGTCAGAGATCATGCTAATGGTCAGCTAAGCAATACTTCATTTACCTTCAGCACAGAAGGCTGCCCTAATCGTAACACTTCCACCACCAAAATTTCTGGTCCTTCTTTCCTCCTGCTCTGTTCTTACATCATTCCAATAACGCTGAAATCCATCCGGACCGTCTAAATTAAATTTTTCTGATCACCGAAGATCACTTTATCCCATTCTGAAGTCAATGATATGCGTTCCTCACAAGGAAACCTCCCCCATCGCACCCCCCTCAGATTTAGTTATAAGCTGGCACAGTGGATAGGCCTTGAAAAACTGAACACAGATCGATCGAGAAAACAGGAAGAAGTTGTATGGAACTATGAAAAAAATAAGCAAAATATACAAACTGAGTAGTCCATGTGCAAGATACGCAACATCAAGGAGAATGTCTGCTCAGGAGTGCCGTGGTCCCGTCGTTAGCGTTAGCAGCTGCGGAACTAAAGGTCTTTGGTTCAAGTCTTCCCTTGAATGAAAAGTTTACTTTCCTTATTTTCGCAAAGTTATGATCTGTTCGTTCGTTCATTGACGTCTATGTTCACTGTAATAAGTTTAGTGTCTGTATTTTGCGACCGCACCGCAAAACCGTGCGATTAGTAGAGGAAAGGACGTGCCTCCCCAATGGGAACCGAAAACATTTGATTGTAAGGTCATAGGTCAACCGATTCCTCCACGGGAAAACGCGTCTGATATATTCTATACGACACTGGTGACGGCATGTGAGTCACATGACAGGAATATGTTGTCGACCCACCTAACTTGTACACTTGGCTAATGGGTAAAAAGATTCTTCTACCTTGCCCGATTTAGGTTTTCTTGTGGATGTGATAATCACTCCCAAAAAAGTGATGAAAACATAAGAGTTTGTCACATAAACTGCAAGATGAATTGTCTGAAAATAAAAAATTAAACTTTTCACCCGAGGTAAGACTTGAACCAAAGACCTCTCGTTCCGCAGCTGCTCACGCTAACCACGGGGCCACGGCGCTCCTGCGCTCATAGTCTCCATGATGTTGCCTATCTTACACATGGACTACTCAGTTTGCATATTTTACTTATTTTTTTTTCATAGTTCCACACAACTTCTTCCTGTTTTCTCGATTGATCTGTGTTCAGTTTTTCAAGGCCTGTCCACTGTGCCAACTTATAACTAAATCTGAGGGGGGGGGGGGGGGGTGCGATGGGGAGGTTCCCTTGTCAGTAAACTCCAACAATCCAGCCTGCTTAAGTTTGGGTGTTACAACAGGTTCCTGCAATCGTTTCTTGAATGCAAGAAGGTTGTCATCTGAGAAAATTTGTCGTACGCGTGTGGCATTTACTGACAACTGTAAAACAGCCACAGGTTGAGAAGAATAACTGTTTGTCGCCCCTGCTTTGCCCAAAAGAAACCGTTTCGGTGTCTCAAATAATTTTCTACGTAGCCCATATTTTCCGTTCGGTCCATATCGTACACCCAGTCTAAAGAATTATTAATCTATGTACTTGTTCGGACCAACTTTGACGATTAGAGTGTCCCATCCCACGTACTCGCCAATTTTTACCTTTTCATCTCTTGATGACTGTTTTCCGCTTTGCACTGGCACAATCGTCGTTAATGTACACAACACGCACTGTGACTAATGGTGCTTGTTTCCCATCTGTACTAAAGGCACAGACGCCCACAGTAACCCCACACAGAGCCAACTGCCTTTAGACTGATTTCCACCCTCTACCACATGGATCGTTTATGTCTTATTATATACTGCACTACTGACATCAAATGAGGTACCATTTGACTTAATTTGTCAGTATACTGGATCTCATGCTATTGCACATATAATACGCACATCTTTTCCAGCCGACAATATTAATTTTCGTACAAATATCCAGTCCTTTACACTGATTTCCACTACTGTATACTGATATTAATTCTGCCGTTGTGCACATGTATAGTGACTTGCGCTTAATTTTAACTTGATTGTAAATTCTTACCTTACAACTTAACTGGGATTACTCACCTACGAGCACCTTAAAAGGAAGAGACTACTGTCGTAGCATGCTGCACATTCTTCTCTTGTCAGATAATGTTTTCACCAGAACAGAAATGCAGTGTTATTCAATCACTTTTCCTATCCTTTCTTCACCAATATGACATGCTCCAAAGAGAGCAAGACCTCCCAAGAGTTATGTGTGGGTGTGGACACGCTGTGCTACGGCAAACTAAACCGATTAACAGGCTGAAGTTCAGGTGATAAGACCGAAACCAGAGGAGAAGACGATTGATCTACAAATCTGTAGATTGCGCTGTAGGATCTCATACGAATACATATTTTTATGGCTACGCAGTTGACCAAAATCCCTATATCGAAGACGTATGTTGGTGTAGTTAATATGTTGCCCATCTCTTCTTGGAGCGTACGCTCTGTGAATTTCAGCAGCAAATCTCTTCGTGACTGACAATGCCTCACTTGTAGCATCTAACTACGTAATAAGCTGAGCATGTCCATTATGCTCTCGCGTTCACTTAACGAACCCGTGACAAAATGCGTTACATTTCATTTGATCTTCTCCGTGTCTTCTATTAATCCTACGTGGTAACGGTCGTAGAATGATGCGAGATAATCAAGAATCAGTAGAATAAACGTTTTGTAAGCCACTTCTTTCGTCCTCTAATGAATCTCAGCCTTGCGTCTGTTTTTCCACTTTATGCTGCTCCAAAAAGTTACTCTAGGCGTTTTACGGTTGGTACTCTCTTCAGTGATTCGTCGCCAATAGCGTAATACAGTAATTGGTCTCTTCACCTATTCTGGCGTTGCTGGCTGCAACCAACCATGTCATCTGCGAGAATTTGGCCTTGTACATAAGACTATATTGTAAACAACAACGATAACTTAACTCTCTCTTCGGACACTTTCCAAATTACCTTTACATCATCCGATTTTGTCATCTGCTTCTATCACAAAGCTGGTCCGAAATTACACTGCTTGGCAGCTGCTTAGGAATAGAAACAATGTTGGGTAGAACCGATCACAGGCAATGATGGACGAGATGAAACACAATACATACATAATAGAGGGTAAGGTGTATATACAACGAAAAGTGGAACAGATTCCACCACATAGAAAATCAAGATAACAGATACAAATAGCGTTTATGCTTGCCAGAGGTCAGACTCACAACACAGAGGTCGGTGTCAGACCCTCAGTAAGAACTGATGCACATATTTTTCATATGTTGTTCATGCTGGCTACAAAATCAAAATGGTTCAAATGGCTCTGAGCACTATGGGACTCAACTGCTGTGGTCATCAGTCCCCTAGAACTCAGAACTACTTAAACCTAACTAACCTAAGGACATCACACACACACCCATGCCCGAGGCAGGATTCGAACTTGCGACCGTAGCAGCAGCGCGGCTCCGGACTGGAGCGCGTAGAACCGCACGGCCACCGCGGCCGGCCATGCTGGCTACCAAACTGTTGAGGAGACCTCGGGTAACATTGTCCCACTCCTCTCTAAAGGCGGTTTTCTGGTCTTGCACGGTTCGAGGAGGCGGTGTTTGTTGGCAAATACGTCTATGAAGACCTTCCAGGCATGCTCCTTAGGATTCAGTTCCAGTGAGTATTCCATATGTTCAATATCTTCACTTTCGAAGGCGCCCGACATCCCAGCAGTCCTGTACGTGTTAGTATTGTCGTCCTTGAAAAGAGAGTTGGGACCTACCGCACCACCAGACAAACGGACATGGGCAAGAATGACCTCCCTACAACACCGATGTGTTGTAACGGTACCTCACGCAAAAATATGCAGAGGTTTTCGGTCACTGCATAATGACTCCACACTGTAACGCCTACGCCATACCGATGACGTTCAAGAACATTGCATGGGGGCTTAATTATATCGAATGCAAATATTTTTTAATTTTTTTCGCTGTCTGTCCGGTTACGCAGTCTCGTAACCGGTTGGCCCTGTCTGGTATTAGTACGCAATCTGACTGCATAGCATAACAACAAAGAATGAAAGAAAATTTCCCTTAACACAATTAATTAATTAAGTCCCCAGCAACTATAAAACCTACGAAACAACAAGGCACAAGCGTCGCTGTTCTGTATGTGGAAGTGTGATTCAACGTACACATCTGGCACGGTTCTTCCTCAATATCACAAGATATTTTAAATACCATTTATACTGAAGTAATTAAAAAAACAGAAATACTATAATTGCTCATAGAAACCAGAAATACAGTCTGTACAAGAACACGAGCCAGATGCTTTGTTGACTGAACCTGTGACCAAGAGGCATTATTGTTTAAGACATTGAAATAATAAAAAAAAAAAGGAATTTTTTTACCTTCATATATATTCACGAAAAGCACATTACACCATCCCCAATCCAACAACATCTGGTGTCTAGCCCATCAAAACAATACTACAAGTTCTGAACAAGCACTCTCCATGGGAACTTCTCAACAACGACTCACCACTGCTACATCTCAACAAGCACTCTCCACCACGACTTCTCGACAAGAACTGCCAGTGGAGGCGGCTGAATAATACTCTTTGGCGCAATCTCTGGCGCTGTGGCTCAGTGTAGCCACCTTTCAACATTCTTTGGTGTGCAACGTGTTTCTCCAACCCCCACCCTCTCAGTTCACATTAGCTGGTGGCCAGACTCGCTTGCCACAGTGAAACGTCGGGAAATATCACTCTGTACTGCTCTGCTGATCCCCAACCAACATGCTTCTTACACCAACCAACTCTCTCACGACAATGACGTTGTTGAAATGGCATGGGTTCAACATGCTTCCGAGCATACAAACCATCCTAATTTAATTGATGCGACACGTCTACCTGTAACGGTTGCAAGGTCTGCAGCGATCAGCCTAGGGCTGAGACGCCTGCTCCTTTTGGCCACTAGGGTTACGTATCGATCATCTTGCGGTGTGGTGGTCCGTCTACAATCACCGTCACGCTTTCAAATATCATTTCGGTGGAGTTTGCTAATCGGGAGATGAGACGTTTGTACGCATCCGTTACTGTCGTCACAGCAGTGACTCTTTGATCGTCTTCGAGCCGTGTAACTGCTCGTCCACGATCGTCCAGTTGTGTCTTGCAGACGTTTTGCCGTACCACATGGAACATGGCACGAATTGGTTTCGTAACAACCTGTGTGAAGCACCGTACTGCATGAACTGTCGAATGCACACACAGCGTTCGTGCACAGGCCTCGCTGCAATTAACACGTCGCACCCTTTACATTTTCTATTACTATCACTTGTCGGGTGTTCTGCAGCAATCGTCGGTTGTTCCGCAACAATGTTCCTTAGGAAGTGTCAGTTGTTCTTCACCAGTTGTCACGTAATGTATATAAGTTCGACAGAGCAGAGCTGTATCCAGTGCTTCAGAGAATCGAGCTACTCGTCATCATCCTAGTCTCTGTGGTACAAGTCTGGGTTTTTGTCCTCATGGAGTGGATCTACATCTGCTTTTATCCTCTACAAACCACTGTGAAGTTCAATGCACAGTGTGCTTCCTACAGCAGCCTTTATTAGGTCTTCTTCCCGTTATGTTCACGAATGGAGTGCGGGAAGAACGATTTCTTGACTCTGTGCCCTCAGCAGTTATCTTCGTGGTCCCTAAGGCAGCAATGCGTAGATTTCACAACGCTGGCTCATGAAACTGTGTTAAGATATCGGGGTTCTTCTCAAGAATTACGTATGAGCGAAACAGCTCACCTTGCCGCAAACCGGCACCTGTTGCATACTAGCTGGGTGTCTCTTTCTTGTGTCTCACCTTCTCTCTTGTTCATGTTGTGGTTGGTCTCAAAGTGCCTACTAACGTTCTAGGTACGCCACTTTTCCTGACGGAAATATACAGCCTCAGCTTCTGAACCCTGTCGGTTCCTTACAGAGATCAGTAATTAACGTGGCTAAAACGGCTTTCTTATGTACCGGCTGATCAAAAAGTCAGTATAAATTTGAAAACTTAATAAACCACGGAATAATGTAGATAGAGAGGTAAAAAATTCACACACATGCTTGGAATGACATGGGGTTTTATTAGAACGAAAAAAAAACAAAGTTCACAAAATGTCCGACAGATGGCGCTGGACAGCAAAACGTCAGTGACTGCGCATGACAATCGTGTATAAAAGGAGCTGTAATGAGAGAGAGAATCAGATGCGCCAGCAGTCGCAGCATGTTGGCGTTACCTGAAAAGGCGCTTTTAGTGAAGCTGTATTATCAGAATGGGGAATGTGCTAGTTCAGCGTTACGATCCTATCGCCATAGCAAGGGGATTCGAACGGGTAAAGCTTAATTGACAAATGCAGCTGTGGCGAGAATGATTTCGAAGTTCGAAGCCACAGGTTGTTTAGACGATAGACCCCGTAGTGGCAGACCGAGCACAAGGCGTAATGCTGCTGGGACAGTTCAGGAAGAAATGGAGACTGTAGCGGGTTCGTCTATACACGGGGAAGTCAGCGCTCGTGCAGTCGCACGTCACACCGGCATTCCATACACTACTGTTTGGTTGGCACTTAGGCGTACCCTCCGATGCTATCCGCACAAAATCAATCGGCATCATGAACTGTTACCTGGCGATTTGGTGAAGCGGAGGGCATTTGTGATGTGGGCGTTTCAAATGATGGAGGAAGATGATGATTGGTTGAGTAACGTGTTGTGGACCGACGAAGCTCATTTCACGCTCCGAAGGTCTGTCAACGCACACAACTGCAGAATTTGGGCTACCGAAAATCCTAGAACTGTCGTGGAAACTCCGTTGCACGACGAGTAAGTCACGGTATGGGTTGGATTTACCACCTCTACCGTTATCGGGCCTTTTTTCTTCGAGGAAATGCGTGATTCTGGTTTTGTAACTGCTACCGTGACGGATGAGAGGTACTCCTATATGTTACAGAATCGCATCATCCCCAGCCTGGCTGATAAACTCCTGCTGGAACGTACGATGTTTATGCAGGATGGCGCTCCACCCCATATTGCTAGACGCGTGAAAGATCTCTTGCGCCCGTCGTTTGGTGATGATCGTGTGCTCAGCCGCCACTTTCGTCATGCTTGGCCTCCCAGGTCCCCAGACCTGTCAATGCGATTATTGGCTTTGGGGTTACCTGAAGTAGCAAGTGTATCGTGATCGACTGACATCTCTAGGGATGCTGAAAGACAACATTCGACGCCAATGCGTCACCATAACTCCGGACATGCTTTACAGTGATGTTCACAACATTATTCCTCGACTACAGGTATTGTTGAGTAATGATGGTGGACATATTGAGCATATCCTGTAAAGTACATCATCTTTGCTTTGTCTTACTTTGTTATGCTAATTATTGCTGTTCTGATCAGATGAAGCGCCATCTGTCGGACATTTTTTGAACTTTTGTATTTTTTTGGTTCTAATAAAACCCCACGTCATTCCAAGCATGTGTGTCAATTTGTACCTCTCTATCTACATTATTCCGTCATTTATTCAGCTTTAAAATTTATACTGACTTTTTGATCACCAGGTACTTTACTTTCTTATCCTTGGCTTGGGCCTTAGTGACCATATGCCTGCTCCACACTCCTCCTCCATCGTTCCCGATTGCGAGCCTCCTGCCACCACTCGCCCGCTCCTAGTTCCATGTCCTCGGTGTCCTTGTCGATATTGTCCTTCCATCTTGTCCGCGGTCGTCCTCGGTATCTCCTTCCAGCTACAGCTCCCAGAAACACATCATGGGGTATCCTCCCTTCATTCATCCTTGCTACATGCCAAGCCCATATCAATCTTCTTCTTCTTATTCTTTTTATAATGTCAGGCTGTGTGTAAAACTCTTTTAATTCTTGTTTTTTTCGAATTCTCCATTCCCCTGTTTGTGAATCTATGACAGGAGGATTTTTCATTCGAAAACAAGTACTTTCTCTTCGTCTGTTCTCCTAAAGGTGAGGCTTTCACAATGGTACAGCCTGATCTTAAAACTTCTTGACAGGGATCTTTTCTTATATAACACACATTTATTTTAAAAAATTATACCTTATACTAAATATTTGACCCCTAGTTGATCTCCTTACCGACATCAAGCCTGAAAGTCAGCTATTACTTCTTCAATCAGCGGCTCTCGATTTTCTAACAACGTTAATAAAGGACTCTGTAATGCACACTCAACAGTCATCTCTCTTTACGTTACTTTAAAGTTTAGACACAATTACTTTTTTAATACGACAACTATTACCACCTATTACCACCAGGTATTGGCCATTTTCAGATGAAAAGTTAACTCCATAGGCAGGATGTCGTTTTTGGGTTCTATCTCTTTATGATTCTCAAAATCTCTTTTCGTATTGCACTTGTGAAATGTGTTAAGAGCAGATTCTTCCCGTTTTCCACGTATCTCACTTTTTTACTGACTAATTATGACAGTCCGACGCAGCAGCATTTGTTCTTTTCAAAGGAAATATTTCGGTATCTGCCTCAGCAGATTTAGGGTAATCACTGAAAATCAAAATCTAGTTTGCCAGGAGGGTTTCTGAATCCCGCTGCTCCCTAAAGCGAGTTCAGTGCCTTAAACATTGCGCTACCTTTCTCCCGTTGCTGTATTTACCCCGTGTGCTTGAACAAAAACATTTCACTGGTTTTCTTTATCGTCCGTATCTTGATCATCCAGAAGTTCCCTTAGCGAATTCAGAAAATCTTGGCTATGTGAGGAAGTTTCAAAATGGCCTAGTCCTCTATTGTTTTCTAACTCTTCTTCTCATCCATAAATCTGATCATTTCTTGTAGATGTTTAACTGACTTTCCTCTTTGACGTATGTAAAGATTCCAACGTAATTACTTACTGACATTCAAACACTGCACTATTTGAACATCATTTCGCCTTTCTGTATCAAAACATTTAGTGACAGTGGTATTTCTCGGTCTTCTGTAACTCACCTCCAAGTGTAGCCTATCAGTATTTAGTAAATGACCCGTGCTAGAATCAGTTACTGTTAATGATATAAAAATGGTAACATACTTTCCTCGACATGATTGATTAATGATGTGCTTTCGGATGTTCAGCCGATTTGTTGTTCCCCTTTCTATGGTCAATATTTCGACGACTGACCCAGGTACTGTGAGCTTTACTGTTATGTACACTCACTGCTGCAACTCATCGAACACCCGAAAGCACAACATCAGGTAATACTCTTTCTGTACCTCATGTGCATTCGCACGTGATATGTGATCCCGGCGGACGTTCGAGTCCTCCCTCGGGTATGGGTGTGTGTGTTTGTCCTTAGGATAATTTAGGTTAAGTAGTGTGTACGCTTAGGGACTGATGACCTTAGCAGTTAAGTCCCATAAGATTTCACACACATTTGAACATTTTGAGCACGTGATAAGCACTCTAAGATAAAAAAAAAAGGAAACGACACGTCACGAACGAGTTATGCAGACTGATCACAAATTCATGTTCATATAGACATCGACAGTATTTACAAAATTGTAAACTTTGGCGGGCGATGGATGAATGTGTAATGCTACAGGGCAAGTCTTAGCATCTTGCATGCCGTGTACTCAGCTGGACAATAACTGCGCCTCGCAAACAGGCTCGTGAACACTATAAACAGATGTAATCATTTCTGAGAGGAGGTATAGTTGGTCCCAAAGAAGCCGGTTGGAGTAACGGACGAAGCACACGATATTTGAATACAAGCAAAGATACTTTTCGACAGTGTTGACAGGAATGGGTGAACCATGGCCACAGACATCGTCAAGAAGGAAGTGACAGAAGGGAAGACGGAATGCGAGAACCGAGCATTTGTCACATCCGACGTGCAACTAATACTTCGATGTCCACGAGAACCATCAACAGGCGGCTCACAGACAGGGGGCTGAGCTCATGGCGCAGCTTGAGCTGACTACCATTGACCCATCTACACCAACGAGCCCGTCTGTAGGGGTGTCGGGCACTTTCGGCCTGGAATCTCACTGACTGGAGTAGAACTGTCTTCGGTGATGAGTCCCGCATCGAACTGAGCCCCGATGACCAGGGAAGGTGTGTCTGGAGATGCCCCAAACAGCGGTGGGATACCAAGCTGGCTATTGCCCGCCATGCAACCCGACATGATGGATGGTACGGGTGCCGTTTCGTTCCATAGCAAGACCCCTTTAGTTGGCTTCTGTGGCACTCTTTTAACAGAGCGGTGAATCGACGCTGTATTACTCCCCGTTTTGTTGCGCTTCATGCAAGCCATCCTGGGCTTACATTTCATCAAAATAATATCTGATTGCACATGGCGAGAGTTTCTTCTGTTTGTCTTCGTGCTTGCCACACCCTGCCTTGGTCAGCAAGGTCAACGGATGGCTCCCCAACTGAGAACGTTTGGAACATTATGGGCAGGACCAGCCAATCAATTCGGGATTTTGACGATCTAATGCTCTAGTTGCGCAGACTTTGACACAGTTTCCCACAGGAGGATATCCAACAACTTATCAGTCAACGCCACAGGGACCACAGGTGGACCAATGCGTTATTGATTTGCTCAATTTATGAAGCCCATTCCCATCAATAAATCATCCAATTCTTCTGAAACTGTAATCATTTGTTTGTCTGAACGTGTACATCACATTTACCAACTTCCATCACATTCGGACAATTCCTTCGTGGTGGACCGATCATCCTTAGAGTGTATCTAGATGATAGTGAAGCAGTGGGGTGATTGCCATGTCTCTTCCTTTATACGTTTGTGAGATAATGTCTTTGAACCAACTGCCTCGCTAAATGGCTGACAGCAGGCCATTGTTATGTATCGCTATAAACAGACAGCCTTCCATGTTGTAGAACCATCTGTTGTCGTCCATCATTAGCCTTGTAGTCCCCCAGCAGAGTCTTCACATTACAGTTGCGGATGGTTTCCAAACTCCTTTCCAGTATCTCACACAGGGCTTTCTTCCCATCCTCATCGCCGACTTTAATTTGTTCATGTGACTTGATCACTGTAGTTTCTCTGTGCTTCTGTTTGATTGGATTCTCTGCCTGTTTGCGTGAAGTCTTTTCATACCTATTATATGTAAATACTTACAACATAGCACGTGTCAAATATCTCTCACTCATTTTCAGGTAGTCCTCCTCGATAGTTGAGTGGTCAGTGCGATAGAATGCTATGCGAGGGGCCCGGGCTCGATTCCCGCCTGGGTCAGAGATTTTCCTCTTTCGGGGGCTCGTGTCATGTCCTTTTCATCATCGTATCATCCTCATGCAAGTCGCCGCAGTGGCGTCAACTGAAAAGACTTGCCCCAGGCGATCAGTCTGCGCGACGGGAGGCCCCAGCCATAAGACGTTTCATTTCATTTTCAGGAAATTCTCCAGGTGACTATAAGGATCTGTTCCCTCGTATCAGCTCTTCACGGTTCCAGTTCACCTCTGCAGAGTAGTGATGTTTGTATGTTTCTAATTCTCGAAGTACCACTTGCATAGCTCCCGTACAATACGAAAGTCTCGTATCAAATAGTCCAATAATTGGATTAAGTAATTTCACATTATTCGTCTTGTCGATTAGAAGCTAATTCTGAAACGTGTCTTTATTTATTTATTTATTTTTCTCTCACAACTGAAACGCGCCCTCGTCGCACAAAGAGCTCTGTACAACTTAAGCCCAGTCATGAGGTCACCAAGTCACTACGTCTAGACCAGATGGATTTGTTTCCAGGAATTTCTCCCTGAAGTCAAATGCGTTCGATCCGCTTCAGGAGTAAAATATATACACTCCAGGAAATTGAAATAAGAACACCGTGAATTCATTGTCCCAGGAAGGGGAAACTTTATTGACACATTCCTGGGGTCAGATACATCACATGATCACACTGACAGAACCACAGGCACATAGACACAACCAACAGAGCATGCACAATGTCGGCACTAGTACAGTGTATATCCACCTTTCGCAGCAATGCAGGCTGCTATTCTCCCATGGAGACGATCGTGGAGATGCTGGATGTAGTCCTGTGGAACGGCTTGCCATGCCATTTCCACCTGGCGCCTCAGTTGGACCAGCGTTCGTGCTGGACGTGCAGACCGCGTGAGACGACGCTTCATCCAGTCCCAAACATGCTCAATGGGGGACAGATCCGGAGATCTTGCTGACCAGGGTAGTTGACTTACACCTTCTAGAGCAGGTTGGGTGGCACGGGATACATGCGGACGTGCATTGTCCTGTTGGAACAGCAAGTTCCCTTGCCGGTCTAGGAATGGTAGAACGATGGGTTCGATGACGGTTTGGATGTACCGTGCACTATTCAGTGTCCCCTCGACGATCACCAGTGGTGTACGGCCAGTGTAGGAGATCGCTCCCCACACCATGATGCCGGGTGTTGGCCCTGTGTGCCTCGGTCGTATGCAGTCCTGATTGTGGCGCTCACCTGCACGGCGCCAAACACGCATACGACCATCACTGGCACCAAGGCAGAAGCGACTCTCATCGCTGAAGACGACACGTCTCCATTCGTCCCTCCATTCACGCCTGTCGCGACACCACTGGAGGCGGGCTGCACGATGTTGGGGCGTGAGCGGAAGACGGCCTAACGGTGTGCGGGACCGTAGCCCAGCTTCATGGAGACGGTTGCGAATGGTCCTCGCCGATACCCCAGGAGCAACAGTGTCCCTAATTTGCTGGGAAGTGGCGGTGCGGTCCCCTACGGCACTGCGTAGGATCCTACGGTCTTGGCGTGCATCCGTGCATCGCTGCGGTCCGGTCCCAGGTCGACGGGCACGAGCACCTTCCGCCGACCACTGGCGACAACATCGATGTACTGTGGAGACCTCACGCCCCACGTGTTGAGCAATTCGGCGGTACGTCCACCCGGCCTCCCGCCTGCCCACTATACGCCCTCGCTCAAAGTCCGTCAACTGCACATACGGTTCACGTCCACGCTGTCGCGGCATGCTACCAGTGTTAAAGACTGCGATGGAGCTCCGTATGCCACGGCAAACTGGCTGACACTGACGGCGGCGGTGCACAAATGCTGCGCAGCTAGCGCCATTCGACGGCCAACACCGCGGTTCCTGGTGTGTCCGCTGTGCCGTGCGTGTGATCATTGCTTGTACAGCCCTCTCGCAGTGTCCGGAGCAAGTATGGTGGGTCTGACACGCCGGTGTCAATGTGTTCTTTTTTCCATTTCCAGGAGTGTATATACAAAACATTTGTGGGTGATGGCACAGTTAAAAAGGGCATATCATCATGCCCTGTTTCAGTCTGGGTTAGACAAGCACGTAGTTGAGAGGGAAACAAAGGAAATTTCGGAAAAACAGTTATATGGTTATCACATTTGCTAAAATTTCTCCTATTAGAAAACCACTTCATTTAAACAGTAATCAGATGTACAATGAAGGCCACTGGTCACCAAAATAAGTATAAAATGTAAGTCAGTGTCACTGACTTGTTACCAGATGAAAGGATTTAATACCTAGTATGAGCATGGATGCCAACAGAATGGACGGATATCCCGTTCTTCGTGGACATACGACTCGAATCCATCAACAAGGAACCAAGTTTCGTTTTTAGTCCGAATGCCAAAGCAAAGATTTATTGTACATAAATATGACTGAAGAAAACAAGTTCATCCTACATGTATGCAGACTTGTAACGTTTTACTTAAGCCAAAAGCATGTAGTGATCTCATCAACAGATCTGCAGGGAAAAAAATTAAGAAATATGATAGGAAAATTAGGGAAAAGTGTCAAGTACCTTAGGAGAAGGAACCGTTGGAAGAACAGCACGACAGATACAGTTTTAACGCTGGCGGTAGCAAGAATAGGAAGAACGAGTGATGAGTAATGTTCGCTGTCTGGGTGAATGAGTGATGTTGGCTGTCTGGACGAAGTGAATGCAGAGCTGTGCCGAAATATCAACGGTGAAAGAACTGTTGTTGTTAATACTTGTCTGTCGGCGAGGCCTGACGGCGCCAACTTCTCTTAGGACAGTAGAGGAAGTATGATATCTAGGTTTCTGTGGTTTGGGGGCTCTCAACTCCGAGCTGGGGCATGAATTTGTAGATGACCAAAAACGAAGAAATGTTGGTAATGATAGTGAGGAGACATAAGACACCCTGTGTGTTTCGATGTATTCGTTGTTTGCCTCGACAGCGACGAGTATCGAAATAGCTGGACTGCATCTGGTCTAGGCGTTGCCATCGTACGACTATTGAAGTCTGCATCGCTGCTTCTTGAAACTGACACAGTTTTCAGCAGTTGCTTGATAGGTTGCCAATACTCACGGACTTGTGTTGGGTTTAGTATGCGGAAGCATTCAGAAAGAAGGAGGCAGTTTTGGGCAGGGTATGAAATGCCGTCTTCCCGTAGATGGGTGACGCACGAGGAGCAAGGGGTATTCAACATAAATGTTGATGCCATCTCACAGCTTGCCTCCTATTGCACTTTCATCTTTTGGGCTCTGAATGTATGACTGAGCAATTTATCTGTGCTGTTCAGCGATGATCATAATGTAAATGACTGAAAATTCCAAGTCTCATTTTGCGTTCAGAATGAACTAGGACGATATTAGCCCAGAAATGTAACTCATGATTGGATTGTTAGTGCAAAATATTCCTGCCCTCGTGGCATGCTGACATCTGAACGACGCAGAGCAACCACAACAAAGATATACCTGCTACGTAGAAACGCGGCAGCGAAACCCAGAAGGACTGCAAATACGGCATTGGCGTGAACCACAGGAGTAGAGCAGGCTGGTTTGATATGGCAAGTAACATTGTCAATCTCCTTTCCCATTTCTGCTAAACGGACATAACTGTTGGACAGTCGTTTGACACGACGTATGTGACAATTTGCTTTACGGATGTGGGTTAGAACATCAGATTAAATCAATGAAGAGACAACAGTCTTACCTCTCGATGCCTAATAAAACCAGACAAGTAGTATATCTACGAGAAAATATATTAATCATTCACCGATTCCAGATCGGTGGCGATCGCTCGAAATTACATCATCAGTATTTTTAAAAAGAGTTGTATCAATAGTTCAGCAACTGGTTCTGTGCGGTTCGTGTATGAGTCACTGTATTTGAAGAACTGAATGACCTATGGATAAAATTTATCCTTGTATTCTAGCAGACCTAATAAAGGCAAAAAGTTTAAAACCTACGTTGCTCTTCCTGCTGATCGAGTTTCACTTCTTTTAAACAGTCTCAAAGCAGGTGCTCTTCATGAAGCTTGTATTAGTAAAGTACTGCATGCTACCTTTGGAGTTGCTAATGCACCAGCCTATTATAACAGATTTCTGGTATAGTTTCAGTATGTTGTATGTACTGAACTGCATGCATTGTGCTTCCAGTGAAATAATTATGAGGAACCATTGAGTTTTCGCACTCTGCAGAAGAGAAATTCCTGTTGTAACCTCAAAAACCGCCAAATTATCTTGATGGTATCAGAATACTTGAGGTATTGGCTTGTGAAGGATGTGGTAGGACCTTCAGATTGTAATCTGCAAAATAGTCTTCTTAGCTCCCCTCTGCATCAGAGAATTACAATTAGTGCTTGAGAAGGTAAATTGTTATCCATGAGTCACGGTAGATGGTGTCGAAATTGTAGCTCTGCTGAGTGACTTCCGTAGAGCCAACACTATATTCATTTATACTGCAAAATTTGAATAATCCTTCAGTCATTTAAGCTATTGTTTGTTGCAAGCAGCTTGCTGCACACACTCCACACTAAACCGGCCACTTAATCTTAACAACAAGACCATTTACAACGGATGTAGCCTGAAGTTTTCCCATCCCACTACATCATGCGATATGAAACTTCCTGGCAGATTAAAACTGTGTGCCCGACCGAGACTCGAACTCGGGACCTTTGCCTTTCGCGGGCAAGTGCTCTACCATCTGGGCTACCGAAGCACGACTCACGCCCGGTCCTCACAGCTCTACTTCTGCCAGTATCTCGTCTCCTACCTTCCAAACTTTACAGAAGGTAAAGGGCGGGAGAACAGGCGGCGGCGGCGACGGCGGCGCGTTGCCATGGGGCAAAATCGAAGGCAGCGTCGGTAACACCTGGGGCTGAGGCGAGCCAGTAGATGGGTCCACAGGGCGCTGACCGGACGGCACCGTCGCTGAAAGCAGACGGGGAGCGGCAGATCCCGTGCGACGACAGAGGCGCAGCTGATTGAGATGCCGACGCACCTCACCAGAGGCCCCCAAAACCAGATACATAGCGCGGCCGAGGCAGCGAAGAATGCGCCCTGCGAGCCAACGCCGTGAACCTCAGTAGTGACGATAGTAGAGAACGTCGCCTGGAGCAAAAGCAGGTGTCTGCCGCTGCACAGGAACCTGATGCGGCGGATGTAGCAAAGACATCAAGGTTCGATGAGGGCAACCGTGGAGCAACTCAGCCGGCGAGCGACCATCTCGGAGCTGAGAGTGATACAAGGACAAAAAGAGCAATAACGCGTCCTCCCGAAAATGCGACTCTTTCAACATCTGTGACTTGAAAGTCCTGACCAATCGTTCAGCAGCACCGTTTGACTGTGGCGAAAACGGCGCAGACGTCAGATGTCGAATACCATTGGCCTTGCAGAATGACTGAAATTCTGCGGACATGAATTGTGGGCCATTGTCGGAAACAATAGTCTGTGGAAGACCTTCGATACAAAAGATAACAGATAACGCTTGGATGGTGGCAGATGACGTCGTGGAAGACATCTGGACAACAAAAGGAAAATTACTGAATGAATCTACCACAACCAACCATCGAGCATTCCAGAATGGACCAGCAAAATCGATGTGCAAGCGTTGCCAAGGGGAAGTGGCTTTTGGCCATGCAAAGAATTTCCGCGGTGGTGCTGATTGTTGTTCGGCACACACCATGCAAGAAGAGCACATATTCATAATCGCGGCATCGATTCCGAACCAAGCACAGTGTTGACGAGTAAGTTGTTTCGTTCTCACTATACCCCAATGTCCTTGGTGGAGAAGCTGTAAGACAGAGGACTGTAACGAACGTGGGACCACGACCCTGGACTGATCATTATCAGAACGCAACAGCAAAACACCATGTCGTACAAAAAGTCTCTCCTGGTGAGCAAAAAATCGACGAACCAACGGATCCCCGATCCGTGACTTTGACAAGGGCCATTGCGTAGCAACAAAACGCAGAACGGTAGCAAGGACAGGGTCGGCAGCAGGGGCTGTAGCTACACGACGAAAATCAATCGGAAACGATTCGACCACGTCATCGGTTTCCGAATCAATGAACATGCAAGCAAGTTCGGAGGAATCGAATGCTCTATCCTCAGCAACAGACAAATGGTACAACGCATCGGCGTTCCGTGCTTAGCAGTGGACTGATACAAGATATCGTAGCGGTACTGCGAGAGGAAAATAAACCAGCGAATGAATTTCTGCGCTGTACGTGAAGGTACAGGCTTGGTCGGATTAAAAAGCGATGTCAAAGGTTTGTGGTCTGTGATGATGGTAAAGCGACGACCATACAAGAAATCATGAAACTTTGTAACACCAAATACGAGAGCCAATGCTTCTTTCTCGATCTGTGAATAATTTCTTTGCGCAGACGACAGCAATTTGGACGCAAAGGCAATAGGGCGATCGTGCGAACCATCTTTGTGCGCAAGCACAGCACCGATCCCGAAATCCGATGCATCCACCATCAACAAAAGGGGCTTCCAGGGATCTAATGGCGTAAGGCAAGTATTGGAAAGCAACACCGATTTCAACTGGAGAAAGGCGCGTTCGCATTCCGTCGTCCAGACGAACGGAACACCTTTACGGCATAAGCGATGAAGCGGAGCTGAAATGGAAGAGGCCTGTGGAACATAGCGATGATAATAGTTAATTTTTCCCAGCACACTCTGTAGCTGCTTCAAATTCTGCGGCGAAGGCAAGTCTTGTATGGCATGGAGGTGCTCGGGACTGGGATGTATGCCTTGGGCATTGAGTACATGTTCCAGGTAGGGTAAGTCACAACCAAAAAACACACATTTGTCCTTCCGCAAGCGAAGACCATTTTGTCGCAAGACCTGAAATAATGTTCTGAGATTAGCTAAATGTTCTTCTTCCGTCTTTCCGGAGATCACAATATCGTCCAGATAGTTTGCTACAGTAGGGACCGATGCACAAACAGTTTGTAGATATTGCTGAAACAATGCAGGGGCGGATGCACACCCGAATGGCAGTCGTTTGAATTGATACAAACCAAGATGCGTGTTAACCACCAAAACGCGCTGGGATTCTTCATCCACTGGTATTTGCAAGTATGTGTCTGCTAGGTCCAACTTAGAAAAATATTTACCCAGGCACAGTTTGTCAAAAAGATCTTCTGGGCGAGGTAAAGGAAAGGTTGCAGTCACTAGTTGTGGATTCACTGATGCCTTGAAGTCCACACAAAGTCTCAATTTTCTGGAAGGTTTTGGCAAAATTACTAAAGGTGATGCCCAGAAAGAAGCCTGCACACGTTCAATAACACCTTGTGATTCCAAATCGTGTAATGTTTTTGCGACCTCATCACGCAATGCGTTGGGAACATTGCGCGCTCTGAAAAATTTCGGTTGCGCGTTTACTTTCAGTTCCAAATGTGCTTTATAGTTCTTAGCGCAACCGAGGCCCAGTGCAAAAATGTCTGCAAATTCTTCACGTAGACGAGAAACTCTGTCTGAAGGCAAAGTCTGGTTCACTGATAGGACCTGATTTACTACAGACAAGTTAAACAACTGAAATAAATCCAAACCAAACAAGTTCACTGCAGAAGAAGAATGAAGGACGTAAAATGACACAAGTTTTGTTTGTCCCTTATATGTTGCAAGAAGGCTGCACTGTCCTATCACAGGGATTTCTGGACCTGCATAGCTAGTTAACTTAACGTTTGCAGCACGCAACGGAGGTGTGCTCAGCAGTTTGTAAGCGTCTTGACTGATCAGTGAAACTGCAGCCCCAGTATCGAGCTGGAACGGTATCACTTTGCCGTTAATGTCCAAGTCCACAAAAAGTTTATTGCCCTGCTGACGACAAGAGCAACTGTCTCGTGCAGCGTGAACTGACACTGGTACAAAATCACCTGCGACGTGACGGGAGTTCCTGCGATGTCGACGCACACTATTTGTGGGACGAACACAGTCACTTTTAGAGAGAGTGGCACTGGGCGGAGTGGCATGAACTACATGAATTTCCATGGGCGAAGTGTCGCGAGCCTGAGTATTCTTGGTTCGAATCCAATTCCGGGGCGAAGCAAAGGGCCTGGAACGGTTTTGAGCTTCTGATCTGAGTTTTTTCTGGCAAACACTTTGAACATGTCCTTTTTTATTACAGTAAAAGCAAATAGCTTGGCGTGACGGGCAATTCGCATGCGAATGTCTAGTAGCACACTGCGGGCATGATTTTAGCACTGCATTTGCTTGCCGTCGCGGTACACGTGGCTGAGAGCCTGGCGGCAGCGGCGCGGCCGAGCGCGAGGGCTGTTTACTGTTCCGTGCAGCTCGCCCGGCGGGCTGGTTAACCTGACACACGGGTGGCGAAGTTTCAAATGATTCCTGAGCAAAGTCAAGTGTGTTCTGCCAATCCAATATGTCCATCACTGGTTGAAGGGAGGGATTGACTAGTTTAAAAATCTGTTCCCGTATACGAACATCAGAAACGTTCTGTGCAATTGCATCACATACCATAGTATCTGAATAAGGGTGTCCACATTGACACTCAAAAGCACAATCCCTAGTAAGGCCTTGCAAGGTTGCAACCCACTCCCGATTAGTCTGACCTGCCGTACGTTTTGTACGAAAGAAGGTATACCATTTGGCAACTACATTGACTGACTCCTTGAAATATGCATCTAATGCAGACAAAATTTCGTCGTAGGACAGAGTTGCTACGTCGCGTCGGGTAAATAATTTCACTATCACACGGTACGTGTGCACCCCTCCGGAGGACAACAAAAAATGCTGCCGCTCGTTACCTTGAATTCTGTAGGCGGCGAGATGGATTCCAAATTGGCGTGACCACTCTGTCCAGCTTTCCAGTGCAGCATCAAAAGGTCGAAAAGTTGGTGCAACTGCGTGTTGTGGCTGCGTTAGCGGTGGAGCCGCTGCTGCCACATCGTTTTGCAGCGCACGTTGACCCTGGACAAGCTGTCCAAGGGCATCTAGTAAGGCCTGCGTCTGCTGGTTCTGTAAGCGATAAAATTCGGACAGTACATGTGGAGATGGTGGCGAAGCCATTACACAAGTAAATCAGGGCAGTATAGTTAAGAACGCGGCGTTGTCTCGTCGCCAATGTTGTGGGTTGGCAGGAGAGCCAACACCGTGTTATTAGAGGAAGCCGAAAGGCACGCGTTTTAGCTCACACAGGCTGGCGTGAGGTCTGGAACAGGACAAGGAAATTAGAATTTAGAAAAACGGACGTAGCTGGTGGAATACTTAACTTTAATCCATTAATGATGAGCGTCGCTCTTGACTGTACATTATTCATAATATCAATAGTAACTGGTAAGGGCGCCTTGCTAGGTCGTAGCAAATGACGTAACTGAAGGCTATGCTAACTATCGTCTCGGCAAATGAGAGCGTATTTTGTCCGTGAACCATCGCTAGCAAAGTCGGTTGTACAACTGGACCGAGTGCTAGGAAGTCTCTCTAGACCTGCTGTGTGGCGGCGCTCGGTCTGCAATCACTGATAGTGGCGACACGCAGGTCCGACGTATACTAACGGACCGCGGCCGATTTAAGGCTACCACCTAGCAAGTGTGGCGTCTGGCGGTGACACCACACATACAGCCATACACTGTCCTGGGAAAGGAGAAAATCTTTCTCACAATCCGTTTCAGAGACCGGTGTTCACTGACCTTAAGAAACGCCTTGTTTCCGCGAAACGGTCCTTAATTGCGATGGCCAGCGAGGCTGGACTCCTTCAAACACGAGGCGCTCGCCCCGCCCAGACGGTCGTCTAGAGAGTCAACGGCGCTCGCCGCCCCGGCGGCCATTGTTTGAGGTGAGGTGCCGGGCGGCCAACAGCCGGCAGCCGGCAGCCGGCAGTGGTTCTGCTCGCTAATTACGCGCCGCGACCGCTCGCTGAGTGGCCCCGAATGCGTGAAAGCTGACACGGCCGCCGTCCCGCTCCCCACGAGAGAAAGGGCACACGGCTCATTGTTTCCCTTGTTCTTAAAAGCAAATACCTGTCGCCGCGTCTTAATGACGTCTTGCTCGCCAAACGTCCGCAGCCGTAAATCTCCTCTCTCGTTAGTTCCGGCTTAAGCATGCCGCTTTTACTTCGCGGTGCAGTTGGCTGTCCGTGTACGTGCGCGAGGCCAGTAGGATCAACTCCATTGTTTTGTGCACTACATTTAGGTCGCCCTGTGTACACTAGCCGCAATGCCACCGTCGTTACAAGCTCATCAGTCCATTTTCAATTTCTGAAGTCCGATACCTGTCGGAGACGATTTGTGTTTCACTGAAGTTATTCCAGGGATGAAAAGCTGAGTTGAAGATTCCTGAGCTGCGCTATCATACCGTCACAGAGTCTTCGTCATATGAATACGACAAGGCATCGAGCCGTAGCCTAGGGGATACAGAGCAGGCGACACTTGACAGGTATTCCGTGTGATGTCACGAAGTGAGTGCTGAGCCGTGGAGTAATCCCTCAGGCCGGTATTACACTATCAAATTTCTTTATCAAAGATTAGATCAAAGATGTGATCAAATATTCCGTCAAATATATTTGACAAAGATCTTTGGTGTAGCGGCCGGGCGGAGTGGCCGAGCGGTTCTAGAACCATTTTTGAAGTAGCATGTAACTAGACACATGAAATGTGTCACAGGGGGCTCTTTGATTCCGGTGGTCAATCAGACGCTTTGGCAAAAGAGATCGCTTGAAGTTCAGTGTGATGTGGTTCTGATCTTTTGTTTCTGTCTCGGTTCTGTAATGCCAAGCAGTCTTTGGTTGCCATTCACTATTCTGTGTTCACTTTTGATGTTGCTGCACATTTGGCTTAATCAGACCGTTAGAAATACGATCGTTTGCATTCATGCAGGATGAACGTATTGTTCCCGGCAACAGTTAGATACAACAAACCTTTCACTTTTGCTAGGTATTCTGAATGAAATCGAAACTTACTTTTTTGTGAATGGGTTTGAGTCTTGTGCCCACTTGAAAGGGAATATCCGTGTACTCCGTTGGCATCCATTCCCATACTAGATATTAAATCCTCCTCTCATTAGATAACAAGTCAGTCGACGTTCTACATCATTAATTACATAGTCTGTAAATAATTTTTTTTTACTTAATTTGGATTTCTATGGTGATCAATGACCTTCAATATACATCTGCGTATTCTTTAACTGTTTCCCTCTCAACTACGTGCTTGTATAAGATGACTGTCTGCAACAGGGCCCCGTTTAACTGTACCGTCACCCACAAATATTTTGCTCATTCTCCAAAATCATCATTGTTATAATATAGTATGTGGCTGTCTACATTTTTACATAGGTTGTCATACAGATAATGCCAGACAGCATTCGCTGCAGATCAGATCTCACCAAATGTACCTCTAAATGTTTTGTGTTCAGCGATTACTGTTTGTGTACCTGAGTAATCCTCGGAGTTGTAATAGGATACAAACTGGACGAACATATGCATGGCACGGAAAGTTTCCTGTAAGATCTCTATTACGCTAACAGTTCATAATCTTTGCGCCCCCTAGTCGACTATTTGATTTAATATGACTAAGTAATCATTATCACGACCAGTCTGATATTCAAGAGGCTGTTCCCCATTGCGTTTGCGGATGTTAACTGTTATCGCCTCATAAATAATAGCCAAAATGCATATTTACACAAGCTTTTTGGAAAGACGAAGATCCTAAACAACTTGAAAATTGTACTTATTTAGGCTGAATAATTGATTTCGAGTACGATAGTTGTCTTTCAACCTTCGTAACAGAAATCAGTGAGCTAAATTAACGGACTGTGTGACATGATATGAAGGAACTTGCTCTAAGGAGTTTGACAAGAGTCGATGCTATACCCACTATCACCATTAACCCACATAAATGATTATTCAATGATTTTCAAGAATGTTTCACCAATTACAACGATTGTTGATGAACCATCGTACCAATCAAGGGCCAGACGAAGCCCAGAAGACACGCGAACAGTCTTGCAAGTGGTTCACAGCAGTATACAGGGTGTTACAAGAAGGTACGGCCAAACTTTCAGGAAACATTCCTCACACACAAAGAAAGAAAATATGTTATGTGGACATGTGTCCGGAAACGCTTACTTTCCATGTTAGAGCTCATTTCATTACTTCTCTTCAAATCACATTAATCATGGAATGGAAACACACAGCAACAGAACGTACCAACATGACTTCAAACACTTTGTTACAGGAAATGTTCAAAATGTCCTCCGTTAGCGAGGATACATGCATCCACCCTCCGTCGCATGGAATCGCTGATGCGCTGATGCAGCCGTGGAGAATGGCGTATTGTATCACAGCCGTCCACAATACGAGCACGAAGAGTCTCTACATTTGGTACCGGGGTTGCGTAGACAAGACCTTTCAAATGCCCCCATAAATGAAAGTCAAGAGGGTTGAGGTCAGGAGAGCGTGGAGGCCACGGAATTGGTCCGCCTCTACCAATCCATCGGTCACCGAATCTGTTGTTGAGAAGCGTACGAACACTTCGACTGAAATGTGCAGGAGCTCCATCGTGCATGAACCACATGTTGTGTCGTACTTGTAAAGGCACGTGATCTAGCAGCACAAGTAGAGTATCCCGTATGAAATCATGATAACGTGCTCCATTGAGCGTAGGTGGAAGAACATGGGGCCCAATCAAGACATCATCAACAATGCCTGCCCAAACGTTCACAGAAAATCTGTGTTGATGACGTGATTGCAATATTGCGTACGGATTATGTGACAGTCAAACATCATGCAAAAATCGCTACATACTATTTTGCACATAGAGGAGCTACAACGTAGTTGAGTTGTAAATCAAAAATATTGATCTATTGTAAACTGTTTTCAACAGTAAAATTATCATTAAGCTCCAGCAGGTGAATGTCAAACTGGACACATATGGTGACAAGACAGTTGATTTAATGGGCAATTTGTGCACCAATGCTGCGGTCTGGTAACTGGTGGTTCTGTACTGGAAGCTCATATTGGCAAAAAATTCATCTACTACAACACCACCGGTTGGCAGTCCGTAGTACTGGCGTAACAAACAGATGCCGCTTTTACATTTGCTTAATGGTCTTGTCATCATATGTGTCCAGTTTGACATTCACCTGCTGACGCTTAATGGCAATTTTACTATTGATAACAGCCTACAATGGATCCACACTTAAAGTTTACAACTGAACTAGGGGACACAGAAGCTTCCCGATTGTTTGAGACCTAATCAGTGCATCACCAGACAATGCTAATGTAACTGTGTGAAACCAACAGTGTTCCCAACAAAGGGCAACAAAGGGATAAAAAAGAGCTAAAGGTCTTGATGAGTCTTCATCCACTGCCACTCTCATCAACTTGTACGGTGAAAAGATTTTGACATCATAAAGTTAATATTCTTTTAGATTTATAATTATATTAGATCAGTGTTTGCAATGCGCAATCAGATTATTAATAATTTCATTGCCTGACACTGGCTATCACCATGTATTAACAGTTTCTGTGGTACTGCATGTCTAGGGGTTAATTAGAGAAAGACTGAAGTGGGCCATACATACCTCAGAAACCGTTGTCAGCCAAAGAGGAGCTGGGAAGAGACTTGTGGCAGTCTGCAGGGGTGGTTATTTACTGCCCTGAGAGCAGGGCCGGCCTTAGCCATCCAGGTGCCCCGGGCGAGTCGTCCAGTTGGCGCCCTTTATTGTATAAATAGCGAACCTGGCAGTGCTTTGCAACACGGTATTTGACTGTTTTCTGGAAATCGTCTTAAGTGGTTAATGGCGTCATCTTATGATCATAACATGGTTTTTTCCATCGTAAATTTGAGTATTTTATTTTTTTAAATGGAGATGAAATCCAAATAATCTGAAAGCCCGCTAAGACGCTCCATCTGAGTCTTGTGTAGCCTGTGACGTCAGTCCAGCATGCTGCTGTCGCTGCCGTAACAGTCAGTATAGCAGTGATATATTGTTTGGGCATTCACGTTTTGGGAAATTGTCTAAAAATATTGCGTAGTACTGCACTGTACATCTACAACAACTCCAGAAAATTGTTTTTGCGTGTTCCAAACAAAGAAAAGATGTGTAAAATGTGGTTGAAACAGGCTCGTATATCCCAAATATTTCTTTTCTTTTCTGAAGCACCCCTGTACTAAAGCAAACAAAACAAAACAAAAATTATTCAAATTGGTCAAGCCATTTCTTTGTTTTGGTGAGACTAACACACAACAATTGATTTTTATATATAGGAGGTAATATGTATAACGAAAAAACACTAATTTTGAATTGGGTACCATATTTTTATTTAATTTAATATAACTGTAAGCCATAAACCTATATTTTCTGTCAGTCATCTGAACACAAAACATATTACGCCTAATGAAAAACAATTATAAACGACTAAAATTTTACTTTTCTCTCTTTTCTGTCGGCAAAGTCTCTGATCAGATTAGCAAAGTCCAGGTTTTCTACAACTTCATTTTCAATGGACAGTGAGGCCAAACTGGTTAGTCTTGTTTGAGACATTGTAGACCGCATGTACGTTTTTATCAACTTCAGTTTGGAAAAACTGCTTTCGCCGCTTGCGACAGTCACTGGTATTGTTAGCAAAATACGTAACGTTATCCAGATGTTGGGATATAACTCTTGAAGATTATGCTTTTTTTATGAAGTTTAAGGCTTCAATAGGCGTTGCCTGGCTGTCTTCGAGATAGTGTTGTAGGCCTAAAATTTCGTCGCATAGCAAATTTCCATCAATATCTGACTTCATGTTGACAGTTAACTTTTCTTGTAATTTAGAACAGCATTGTATTAGTTCTTCTTTATTTTGATTTTTTTTAATGTCAAACAAGAAACTCCACGTCGCAGAAAATTCTTGCATCTGTTCAAATCTTTCTTTCATGGATATGTGCACGGTGTCCAACAGTGCATTGAAAAAATTTACTTTAAACTTCTTTTTTGGGTCAGTTATTTGATCATCAACAGCCTCTTCACCCGGCCTGCGTTTAATACGTCTTAATCGCATTTGTGGTTTAAATAATGGCTGCGTATCAAGATCCGAAGCCAGTTCAGTTGCTGTTACAATAGCTTGTTCGAAACCTGTTTGTCTATATGTTTCCAAATAAGAGCAACATTTGTCAAGGATTCCCATAAACTCGACAAAGTTGATTGTGGGTGACTGACTTGCTTTACTCACAACGTTAATTTAACAATGAAGCTGAAGTCTTTTAATTGTCCTCCTAGTGTTGTCGCTTCGTGTGACACCGCAGCATCGCTTTGTTCAGTAGCATCGGCCAAGGAAACCAAAGCGTCATGCATTTCGCATAATTGATAACGAACCGCTTTGACGCTATCAATTAGAGCTTCCCAGCGTGTGTCACTTACATTTTTCAGGGTGTATATCTTCAAATGGTCGGTCAAAATTTTCCATCTATTTACCGATCCAGCAAATAGATTAAACATTTTTTGTAACATTCCGAACAGTGTCACGGATTTTACTGATGATTTTGCCGCATCACACAATACCAAATTATAACTATGGCATCCACATGGCACAAAAAAAGCTAGTGGATAACTTCTTAATTCTGTTCTGGACGCCTTTATTTTTCCCCTTCATGTTCGCGCCGTTATCGTAGCCCTGTCCTCTGCAGTCATTAATGTTAAGGTCAAGATCACTCAATGTTTTTAAAATGCTTTCTGTGAGGCCTTCACCGGTTGTATCATTTGCAGAAATGAGATGAAATGTTCTTTTACACTTACGCCATCCTCTGTTATGTCGGCGCATCTTAAAGTTATCGAAAGTTGTTCTTTGTGGCTTATATCTGGAGTACAGTCAGCTATGATTGCATAATACTTTGAACCCTTTATGCGGGATACGATTGTAGACATAACGTGTGATGCCATGAGTTCTATTAATTCATTTTGTATATTTTTGCCGCAATAATGGTCAGCCAAATCACCATTCAATGCCAGTCTGAAGTGCTCTTCCATGATTGGATCAAAGTTTACCAATAACTGTACAAGACCTAAGAATTTTCCATTATTTGGGGTAAATAATTTATCTGATAACCCTCTGAATGCCATATTATTTTCAGCCAAATACAAAGTAATGTGCATCAATCTTTGAAGCACATTGCTCCATCGTAAACTTTCTTTAGAAATTAGCTTTTGTTCTTCCTTGTCAATAGTTAATCCAGCTTTAAACCTGATTTCAGCTTCAGTCCATTGAGTAAATGCTTTTTTGTGGTTAGGACTATTTTCATGCAGTTTCAGAGCTTCACTTAAATGTTTCCAATTTCTGAAACCCACAGTGGTAGTCAAATTAGTAGTTGACTTTAAATCAAACAGTCGACAACAAAAGCAAAAGACACTGTCTTTTGATACAGAATAAACTAGCCACCGTCGTCTGATAGTTTCTTCGTTTGATAGTTTTCTTGTGTAATGAGTTGAAGAGAAATGACACCCATTTTCATCTTTTGGAAAGTTATTTAGACATACTTGTGAGGGTCCACATATTATAATGCGATCTATATCTCTAGCATTAAGTACTTTTGGCCACGTACCTACATCAGAAACATTGTATTCTTTTATTGCAAGAACGTTGATACTTTCATCGACCACAGATGTCATGTGTTGATTTTGACTTGGAGAAATATCAGAGGATTCATGCAAAGATGTACTGCGCTGGTCAATTTGATCACCTTCAATAGGTGATTGTATATTTTTTGTGTATAATGGTTCACAGTGTGAAGAAATATTTGCTGATACATGGACTTTTCGTTCAATATCTGAAGTATTTGCCTTAGAATTTCCTTTAAGGTACTTATAAATATTCATGTGCTTTTTAGTTTCTTCAAGAACTTTTTCTTTTTCAGCTTTTCTTTTCCGATTTTCTGAACCAGAAAGCTTTTTTTAATCATTTCCTTCTCTTCTGGCATGATTTAATAATTTGACAAATTATTGCTTGGACACTGCTCTATTTCGCGACCACAATATTCGATCTATAACAAATAAAGAAATTCACCTATCAGTAGACGTAACTAGAAAAAAACCTGAACTGAAAGATAAAAATGTTTTTCGCACCTACCAGAAAATTAAAATGTTGACACTGTCACGACACTCGTTTCACTCACAATTATTCAGCCACGAAAACATGACCGCTGCCTCCGACTCTTACTGACAGTTACTGACATGCGGGTGCAAATCGTAGCGCTGCCAACATATGCAGTCTAACAAACATTGTGTGGCGCTGTATTATTTCAGTAAGTTGAATTCTCTATGAATGCAGTGCACGCATTGCATGATCTATTAATTAATGTACATGAGTCATTAAGTCACAAATATTCGATATAAATACATTCGTATTAATTAAATCATAATGTAATGTATATTTCACAGTCTGTATTTTCTTTTATTTGGAGCGACCGGTAGTTTCTGTTGTAAACGAGAGATGGTGCGGCTGCATGGGCTCTTCCTTGTTGCAGTTCTTGAAACAAATAAGAGAGGCGCTTTGGTAGAGCGCGTGCTAGCCCGCGTCAAACATGGATGGTTGCAGACAATACGAAGATTGCATTCAGCATGATTTCTCTTCTGCTACCCCGAATTCATCGCGCATTCGTGAGATTAGCGACGTATGTTGAATGAGACTGAATAATGTTTTAGTTTCGCGAAATGGGTGATTGTAAATTGTAATTTTTTTTTTACATGCGTTTAGTACGTGGCGCCCCTTGGGCCCCGGCGCCCTGGGCGACCGCCCGAGTCGCCCCACCCTAAAGCCGGCGCTGCCTGAGAGAGAGCAGAGTGTAGAGCTGGCGGTTTACAGTGCTGGAGGCCGCAGAACGCCACAGCATGGATAGAGCGGGCTGGTGGCTGCTCTCTGGTGGGATGGAGAAAGAACATCGGGGACAGAACAATGCAAAGAAGACATCCTTTTAGTGTGAAGGAATGCGCAGGGTCAGGAATCTTCTCATGGAAGTCACTGGGGTACGCTTCCCACCGAAAGCCAGAGCTGCGTTTTTGATTGGCGGAGTAATAAGGGTATAGGAGGGGAAATGGAAAGTTCCAGAAAAATCTTCTGAAAGGAATATGAGCTTTAGGTGATCGGCTGGCAGATGACGTAGTAGGACGTAATGTTCCTATAAAGGCCACTGGGGTTGGTCACCTGAGCACAAATGTGTCCAGGATGGAGCAGGTCATGGCATGGAGAGAACACATCACTCTGGGGATCGATCAAATGTACTTCCCTCTGGGAATCGATCGACATCTAGAAGTCTTCGCTCTGGGGATCGATTGAGGGCAGTTCCGTGCTTGGATCGGTCAAAGACAGTTCCCTCCAGAGATCGACGTAGAGGCTCCATTGGCAAGAGCAACAGTGGAAAATCTTACGAAGTGTTGCTTTCGACACAGGCAGCGTGTGAAATCGTTTCGCTGTGACAGAGTTGTTATTCTGTTCACTCATGTAATGATTCTTAGCTCTCTGTAGGGTCTTACATAGAAAGAATTTCTGTTTCTGGCTAATGAGCAAAGAGGAATCTTGTGTTTCATATTGTACTGAGGTAATTTCAGCCCTGTTAGTTTATGTACTGCATACTGGGTCTACTATGTAGGCAGAGAATTGCAGGTACACCACGCACGAGGGGCGTTTGAAAAGTCGGTGCAAAGTCCGAGAGATGGCACCACCGGCGCGTATCGAGGTCATGTTTAGTTAGTAGCATCTTTGGAAATAACGCACACAAAGTTCCAGCCATATTGGTCTATTTCTTTGTGTTTGGCATTCGTGTGAATCAAGTAATTGATTGGCAATAAATGGACGAAGAAGAATTTCTCGTGGTGATTAGACATTACTTTATGAAAGGCAAAACAACTCAGGAGACTAAAGACAAGCCTGATAAACATTACGGTGACTCTGCACCTTCGATTAGAACAGTTTATAAGCGGTTTCAAAATTTTCGGAGTGGCCATGTGGGCGGAAGTGATGCTGAACGTTCTGGACGCCCAGTGGATGTTACGACTCCAGAAATCATTGATAAAATCCATGATACGATGATGAATGACTGAAGAGTTAAGGTGCATGAGATTGCTGGTGCTGTGGGCATCTTGTATGAATGGGTACATAATATTTTACGTAAACATTTGGACATGAGAAAGCTATCCGCAAGATGGGTTCCGCGATTGCTCAAGCTTGACCAAAAACAGAATCGTGTGAGGTGTTGCAAGGATGGTTTGCAGCTGTTCAGGAAGAATCCGCAAGATTTTAAGCGTCCTTTTGTCACTGTGGATGAAACATGGATACATTATTACACTCCTGAGACCAAACAACAATCTTAACAATGGATTACCGAGGGAAAATCTGCACCAAAAAAGGCGAAGACCAGTCCTTCGGCTGGAAAGGTTATGGCGACTGTCTTTTGGGATTCACAAGGGATAATCCTCATCGACTATCTGGAAAACGGTAAACTATTACAGGCGCATATTATTTATCGTTATTGGGCCGTTTGGAAACCGAGCTGCAATAAAAACGCCGGTGATTGGACGGCAAAAAAGTCCTTTTCCATCACGACAATGCATCAGCATACACTTCAGCAGTTCTGGTCGCTAAATTAGTGGAAATAGGATTCCAACTCGGTTCGCATCCCGCCTATTATCCAGACTTGGCTCCCTCGGACTGCCATTTGCTCCCCAATTTGAAGAAATGGCTGGCGGGACAAAGATTTTATTCAAACGAGGAGGTGATTGCAGCAACTAATAGCTATTTTGTAGACATGGACAATTCCTATTATTCGGAAGGGATAAACAAATTAGAACAGCATTGGACGAAGTGTATAAGTCTAAAAGGAGACGTATGTCGACAAATAAAAAAGGTTTACCCCAAACACGTAAGTAGTTTTTTATTTTTGCACGGACTTCTCAAACGCCCCTCGTATGTCATCTGCACAGTGGCCGACGCCCCAGCGAGCAGATCATCAGTGCAGTACAACTGCTGTCCTTTCTTCAATAGATGATATGCGCTCTGTCGTTCAACCGATATGGAAACATTCACAGTAAATATGTTGAGTCCCATTTCCCTGACCACAGAGCGTTTTCTTAAAGTGGTAGTCAGGGCGTAAGACTTCTAACCAGTATCAGCCAACTTATGTACTTCTGTCCATCTAATAACGGGTGGGAGGAATCTGAAGGAAGTCAAACATATGTTCTTCCAATCTCGAAATTACATGTACGGTAGAATTTTGACATTGCGTTCTTCGAATTTATGTTGTACAATTTTTTGCACTCTATATGTTTTTTGAAAATAAGTAATTACGGTATTCATGCTGTGATTCATTCTAGTAGCATCCTGACAGGGGTGATAGGTTTGATGTGCTAAACTGAAATGAAGTAAAGCTACAACAGGATACTTCATTTTATCGAAACCCCTGGGTGTAGGTTGTCAATGGCAGGGTCATCTTAATCACTAGCTGATACAACTCCCTTGTAGAGACAACGTTAGGCAACGAAACACACACACACGTTATTTGAGTAAAAATGATTTGAAAATTTGTAAGTTAATTTCGTTCTTAAGTTTTGCAAACCATTGCACACTGAGAGCCCAAAAGTCATGGGAAGGCACTGCGCATGATGCCCAGTCGTCAACCAGTGAATCCTCTGCACTGAATTGATCTTTGTATCTCCCATGAGGAAATGGGTTCCTGATGTTCCATAAAATCAGCTGCTGTCTTCCATAGACCGTCGATCTGCCAGTATGGCGTTGCGGGGGCGAATTCAGGTGCCTTAGTCGAAGAGTTGTGGTCGTCTTTTGTCTTCGTTTAGACATCTATCTGAAAAACTGAAGATCCGCCCGACAAATTGAAACACGAATTCTTGCGTAATCTCTAATACGACCCAAGCTTTCTGCACTGATTATCATCCCACGCTAAGGGTCTATTACGTCGCAAGACGTTGCCGTGTTCACTGCATATCTACGAGTAACAGACTTCTCAGATGTCGTGACTGCACGAGCGCGATACGCCGCTTCTAGCTGAAAATTTCTGCCGTCATTAGCGGCAAATCTGCAAATCAAGCAATCTTTCCCGTAACAATAGTCCGTTAATTAGAAGCATAGCGAGCTAGCACTGGTGCATTTAAAATACGAGGGTTCCCCAGAAAGAAACGGACCGCATTTTGACCCTGGATGAGCTGTCCAAGGGCATCCAGTAAGGCCTGCGTCTGCAGATTCTGTAAGCGATAAAATTCGGACAGTACATCTGGAGGTGGTGGCGAAGCCATGACACAAGTAAATCAGGGCAGTTTAGAGAAGAACGCGGTTTTGCCTCGTCGCCAATTTTGTGGTTGGCAAGAGAGCCAACACCGTTTTACTAGAGCAGGCCGAAATGCACGCGTTTTAGCTCACGCAGGCTGGCGTGAGGTCTGGAACAGGACAAGGAAATTAGAGTTTAGAAGAACGGACGAAGCTGGTGGAATACTTAACTTTAATCCATTAATGATGATCGTCGCTTTTGACGGTACATGATTCACAATATCAATAGCAACTGAATATGGCGCCTTGCTAGGTCGTAGCATATGACGTAGCTGAAGGCTATGCTAAACTATCGTCTCGGCAAATGAGAGCGTAATTTGTCAGTGAACCATCGCTAGCAAAGTCGGTTGTACAACTGGGCCGAGTGCTAGGAAGTCTCTCTAGACCTGCCGTGTGGCGGCGCTCGGTCTGCAATCACTGAGAGTGGCGACACGCGGGTCCAACGTATACTAACGGACCGCGGCCGATTTAAAGGCTACCACCTAGCAAGTGTGGTGTCTGGCGGTGACACCACAGTTTTAATGTAAGGAGCTATTGGGATGTCGGCCCGTGTGACCGAGCGGTTCTAGGCGCTACAGTTTGGAACCGCTCGACCGCTACGGTCGCAGGTTCGAATCCTGCCTCTGGCATGGATGTGTGTGATGTCCTTAGGTTAGCTAGGTGTAAGTAGTTCTAAGTTCTAGGGGACTGATGACCTCAGCTGTTAAGTCCCATAGTGCTCAGAGCCATTTGAACCATTTGAGCTATTGGCATCTAGTGTAGCGTTATGGGCTGATTTGTTCTGGCAGAGGCACTAGTCAACTTTTTGACTGTAATGCACTGTGAGTGTTAACGTGCCGGTGCAACTTAGTGAAGTTTAGAATGTGCATTGCACACAGATAACATGTTACCGATGATTCATGGTACTCGCCGTTGGAAACATAGTTAAATGCGGTCTTGCATATTAGCCTTAGGATTGAGCTCTGAGGACAGTATGAAAACACAATTAGTTTGTATTTATTTAATTTTTATTCTGTTTCAGATCTGTATCAGCGCGGCCACGTTAATGAATACGTCAAACAACTCGACCTATTGGAAGAAATGAAAATAAAATAATACAAATTGAAATATTAAATCCCAGAATGAACAAACAGATTAACTTGAGCTTCACGCACTCGATACATTCGATTTCATGTAGAAGGAGGGAATATTAGAGTTTAACTCTCGTCGACAACAGCCAC
This sequence comes from Schistocerca serialis cubense, assembly GCF_023864345.2. Lineage (NCBI taxonomy): Eukaryota > Metazoa > Arthropoda > Insecta > Orthoptera > Acrididae > Schistocerca > Schistocerca serialis. The sequence goes on from NC_064639.1 coordinate 1,083,973,598, forward strand.
ATTAGGCAGAGAGAGAGAGAGAGAGAGAGAGATTGGGGAAGGATTAGAAAAGAAATCAGTCGTGACCTTCCAAAGGAACCGTTTGGGAAATCGCTGGATATCTAAATCTGGATGTCTGAACGGGAATTTGACTCTCCGTCCTGCCAAATACGAGTTAAGCGTCTTACCAAAGTGATACCTCTCGCGGTGGAATCAATGTCCTGCCAACAAAAAAGTCGTTAGGCTTCCTGCGTAGCAGTTTCATAATTATTCAGTGGCCTGATATCTGTGAGACAGATCTGTAGGTGCACACTTGATACCGATACTTGTAAGTAGGCTGTTTAGGTTTTTATGACGGTAACGCCACGTAGCGCTCTGCATGAAAATCACTGACGTGCTGTGTAAGTAGGCTGTTTAGGTTTTTATGTTGGTAACGCCACGTAGCGCTCTGTATGAAAATCACTGACTGTGCTGTGTGCAGTCTGTGGCTGATTTGTATTGTTGGAATATTTACTATTGTAGTGTTGGGCAGTTGGATGAGAACAGCGCGTAGCGTTGCGCAGTTGGAGGTGAGCCGCCAGCAGTGGTGGATGTGGGGAGAGAGATGGCAGCGTTTTGAGAGCGGACGATCTGGACGTGTGTCCGTCATAAAAAGGAAATCTGTAAGACTGGATGTCATGACTTTTGAACACTATTAAGGTAAATATATTGTTTGTTCCCCATCAAAATCTTTCATTTGCTAACTATACCTATCAGTAGTTAGTGCCTTCAGTAGATATAATCTTTTATTTAGCTGGCAGTATTGGCGCACACTATATTGCAGTTGTTCGAGTAACGAAGATTTTTGTGAGGTAAGTGTTTCGTGAAAGGTATAGGTTGTTGTTAGTCAGGGCCATTCTTTTGTAGGGATTATTGAAAGTCAGACTACGTTGCGCTAAAAAAAAATATTGTTTGTGAGTTTAGTGTTGATCAGAATAAGTAAAGAGAGAAATGTCTGAGTACGTTCAGTTTTGCTCAGCTGTTTGTAAATCAAATAACGTAAGAAAAAAATGGTTCAAATGGCTCTGAGCACTATGGGACTTAACTTCTGTGGTCATCAGTCCCCTAGCACTTAGAACTACTTCAACCTAACTAACCTAAAGACATCACACACATCCATGCCCGAGGCAGGATCCGAACCTGCGACCGTAGCAGTCCCGCGGTTCCGGACTGCGCGCCTAGAGCCAATAGACCACCGCGGCCGGCTAAATAACGTAAGAGGCTTACCAGCACAGTCATTGATAAATTTTTCTAAGGGGATGTTACGTACTTCACAAAAACTGGGACAAAATGTGCCCTTTACATCAGGTTGGAGATTTTTTTTTTTTTTTTTTTTTTTTTTTTTTATGGCAGGTCAGCTGGAAAGATTTCTTCGTAGTTAATGAAGACGATTCGCACAACAGTCAATACCCTTCCAGAATGAGATTTTCACTCTGCAGCGGAGTGTGCGCTGATATGAAACTTCCTGGCAGATTAAAACTGTGTGCCCGACCGAGACTCGAACTAGGGACCTTTGCCTTTCGCAGGAGAACTTCTGGTAAAGTTTGGAAGGTAGGAGAAGAGATACTGCCAGAAGTAAAGCTGTGAGTACCGGGCGTGAGTTGTGCTTCGGTAGCTCAGATGGTAGAGCACTTACCCGCGAAAGGCAAAGGTCCCGAGTTCGAGTTTCGGTCGGGCACACAGTTTTAATCTGCCAGGAAGTTTCAGTCAATACCCTTGTTTTGATATTGTTCTAATCTTTTCTATCACCGAAGATTCGGGTTCCTAATATCCGATTTTGTTCACTTTCCTTCTGCAGTACATTTTTATGCTGATATTGAATCTATACACTGAGGTATCAAAAGTCATGGGATAACGATATGCACATATACAGATGGCGGTAGTATCGCATACGCAAGATATAAAAGGGCAGTATATTGGCGCAGCTGTCATTTGGACTCTGGTGATTCGTGTGAATAGGTTTCGTATGTGATTGTGGATGCACAACGGGTATCAACAGATTCTGAACGCGAAATAATAGTTGCAGCTAGGCGCATGGGACATTAGATTTCGGAAATCGTTAGGGAATTCAGTATTCCCATAACCACAGTGTCAACAGTGAGCTGAGAAGACCAAATTTCAGGTATAACCTCTCACCACGGACAACGAAGCGGTGTTTGCGTAGAGTCGTCAGTGCTAACAAACAAGCACCACTGCGTGCAGTAACTACAGAAATCAATGTGGGACGTATGACGAACTTAGCCAGTGGGACAGTGAGGTGAAGTCTGGCATTAATGGGTTATGGCAGCAAGCGACCCACGCGAGTGCCATTGCTAACCGCACGACATTGCCTGCAGCACCACTCCTGGGGTTGTATCGGTTTGACTCGAGATAAATGGAAAACTGTGGCCTAATTATTTGACACCCGATTTCAGTTAGTACGAGCTGATGGTAAGATTCTAGGCTGGCACGGACACAAGTTGCCAAATAGGCACTGTGCAAGCCGGTGGTGGTTCCATTACGGTGTGGGCTGTGTTTACATGGAATTGACTGGGTCCTGTGATCCACCTGAACCGATCATTGGCTGTAAATGGTATGATCGGCTAATTGGAGACCATTTACAGCCATTCATGGACTTCCTGTTCCAAATAAGGACGGAATTTTTATGAATGACAATGCCACAGTTATTCGCGATTGGTTTGAAGAACATTCTGGACAATTATAGCGAATGATTTGGCCATCCAGATCGTCTGACACGGATCCAGTCGAACATTTATGCAAAATAATCGAGAGGTTAATTCATGCACAAACTCCTCCACCGGAAACACTTTCGCAATTATGGAGGGCTATTGAGGCAGAATCGTTCAATGTTTCTGCAGCGGACTTCCAGCGACTTGTTGAGTGCATGTCACGTCGAATTAGGAGATTTCCCATAAGTTTTGTTACCTCAGTGCATGCCTCCTTCTCACCGCTATCTTCCGTGGGAGAAACTTATCTATTTGAATTGCTACCATGGATATCTCCAACATCACATAACGCACATGACAGCAAAATTAAAGCAATCTGAGCTCGTACGTGTTACGGACATTCACTGTTTTCGTGTATCACCCTCTGTTGGAATACCAAATGGTTCAAATGGCTCTGAGCACTATGGGACTTAACATCTATGGTCAACAGTCCCCTAGAACTTAGAACTACTTAAACCTAACTAACGTAAGGACATCACACAACACCTAGTCATCACGAGGCAGAGAAAATCCCTGACCCCGCCGGGAATCGAACCCGGGCATGGGAAGCGAGAACGCTACCGCACGACCACGAGCTGCGGACTTGGAACAACAAGTGAAATATATTTCTTAGATATAAATTCACAGCAGCTTAACAACTTAACGAACCTCAGATTTTAAACAGATGGTGCCTTGCAGCTTCCAGACATTTATCGAAAATCTCATTGTAGCACCGTCAGCTGCTACAAATACCACTATCATTGGTAGGTTTCTGTCTGAACTAATGGCTCTGAGTACTATGGGACTCAACCTCTGAGGTCATAAGTCCCCCATAAATTAGAACTATTTAAACATAACTAACCCAAGGACATCACACACACCCATGCCCGAGGCAGGATTCGAACCTGCGACCGTAGCAGTCGCGCGGTTCCAGACTGTAGCGCCTAGAACCGCTCGGCCACTCCGGCCGGCTCTGTCTGAACTAGCCATCATCAGATGCTATACATTTTTTAATTACGGCACTCGTTTGGATCCATGTACTACTTTCGATACCACTCAGTACAACATGAAAACCACGAACTGGACAATGGAGTTCGATCCGTAGAATTTAAAGTTCATTCATAAGATCCAATATGTCAGTGGTACTGTTGAATAATACAGCATTAGATAGAGTGGGATGGACCGTCGTGTATGTATCTCTACAAGTACTTTAACTGCAAAATTTCTTGTGCCTGATGAAGATTAGTCACAACACAGATTGGTAGCAGCAGAGGTTCCCGCAGCACCAATGGCGGCAGTGACAGATTTGTTAGCTTAGGTTACGAGAATTTTATTGTGAAAGGATTAATAACAATTCAGTGTACGGAAGAGGTTACTATGTAGCGTGTAGGGATGCTCGCAGAAGCAATAGACGCAGGAAAAGCTTCCGAATCAATAAATGTTCTTCAGCGGTGTTTGAGAGGTACGTAAGCAAACTTGCGGATTTGGAAGCCGTTACTTGTTTTCAATAACGCGGTGTGGGAGTTTCGGCTTAACGAAGATGGAAGTGCACAAGCACTCTCTCTCTCTCTCTCTCTCTCTCTCTCTCCCTCGACCTCTCACACGCACACACACCCACGCACACACACACAGCTGCTGAGAGCGGGCCGCGGCTGACTCGCGACGAATGGCGAGGCAGATTGAATCGATAAGACACGACTCAGGTTCCTTCCCCAGGCCATTAGAGAGGGAGATGCTCGTCAGGATTGTTACAGTCTCTCGCCGAGATTCTTAAATCCTATTTTCTGCGCAGTACTTCTACTGACGACGATTATTCGGGATTACTTGGACTTGTTCGAGCGAGCGGAGGGTTCTAGAGCTTAAAAGACGCATGACGAACTGAAAGGCAGACTGCTGAGCTATGAGTCAGCACTAGTTCAGCGTCCGTCATTCGGTGATATCGTTTTGTTCGTTAATTTTGCAACGTTAAATACCACTAGTTTGTCCATAAGGACGCCAACAAATGAAACTGAAATATTCTTCTGTTGGTTGTAAACGTTAATAGCGATGGTTTGAATAACTTTTTAGATTGATGTGTTATACTAATAACGATGAGGTGGTCAACATTGTACTTAGGTACTGGATCCTTAGCGTGATTCTGAGTTGCACTTCCTGGTACGATTGGTGTCATGACCAACAGCGCTCTCAGCAACTGATTCTTTAGTATATATGATGTCAGTTACATTTAATTAACGAGGTTGTTGTGGCCGACATTGCACACACGTACTCATTCTTTGCTAAGAATTATCTGAAAATGGTTGTTAATCAACCGAAACGGTAATCCATAAATTGTGATATTTTTTATTGCGATCAAGACTATCAAAAAATTTTACACTGAAATTTTCTACGGCTATGTCAAGATTCTCGAGAAATTCGTGTTACGATCGATACGTGCGAGTGCGTTATTACTCTCGCCTATCTTTGCTCAGAGAATTATGTGACTTCGCTACCCGGCGGAGAGACAGTAGGCCGGGAAAGCCATTTAAATGGCGCAGCCGGCGAGAAGAAGTAAGTTGCCGATTGCAGCGACTATGGACATTTTTCCACATGGCTGCTGGCTGGGAACAACGCCGGAAGTCGGCTTGGTCAGTGATAACATGTGAGGCAGAGCGGCTGAGTTGGATCTACATTGATGTTTATTTTCAGCTGCTCCTGTTATATGGAAATATCTGTCAAAAAGGAAGGCAGCCTGGACTTATGAATTTAAGTCAACTTCTGTAGAGAATGTGGAATGGCTGTTGCCGAGTTAGGACTACATGGTAAGCAATTTGTCAGCCTTATACTCCCTCTTGTAATGTTCGGCAAGATAGACGTTTGTAGTTACCATCACCGGAATAATAGCTGATTGACCTTCAATATCGAGTGGATAAGTTGCTAAAGAAATAAAATAATACTGCAGTTTAGTTATCCTGATACTATTTTCTGCATGGTCAGATTAATAAGACTTAAACTGTATTAACTGGCCATGTGTGCTTCCCGGGATTGTCGTCTTAATTCTATAAAGTCTAATAGTGTATATTTTAAACCTGTGTTTAACTCAGTGTTTTATCTTTTTTAGTACAGATCACTGTCGTCTGACGCCGGCCTCTGTGACCGAGAGGTTCTAGGCGCTTCAAAAAATGGCTCTGAGCACTATGGGACTTAACATCTGAGGTCATCAGTCCCCTAGACTGAGAAATACTTAAACCTAACGACATCACACACATCCATGCCCGAGGCAGGATTCGAACCTGCGACAGTAGCAGTCGCGCGGTTCTACATCTACATCTACATCTATACTCCGCGAGCCACCTTACGGTGTGTGGCGGAGGGTACTTATTGTACCACTATCTGATCCCCCCTTCCCTGTTCCATTCACGAATTGTGCGTGGGAAGAACGACTGCTTGTAAGTCTCCGTATTTGCTCTAATTTCTCGGAGCTTTTCGTTGTGATCATTACGCGAGATATATGTGGGCGGTAGTAATATGTTGCCCATCTCTTCCCGGAATGTGCTCTCTCGTAATTTCGATAATAAACCTCTCCGTATTGCGTAACGCCTTTCTTGAAGTGTCCGCCACTGGAGCTTGTTCAGCATCTCCGTAACGCTCTCGCGCTGACTAAATGTCCCCATGACGAATCGCGCTGGTTTTCGCTGGATCATGTCTATCTCTTCTATTAATCCAACCTGGTAAGGGTCCCATACTGATGAGCAATACTCAAGAATCGGACGAACAAGCGTTTTGTAAGCTACTTCTTTCGCCGATGAGTCACATTTTCTTAGAATTCTTCCTATGAATCTCAACCTGGCGCCTGCTTTTCCCACTATTTGTTTTATGTGATCATTCCACTTCAGATCGCTCCGGATAGTAACTCCTAAGTATTTTACGGTCGTTACCGCTTCCAATGATTTACCACCTATGGCATAATCGTACTGGAATGGATTTCTGCCCCTATGTATGCGCATTATATTACATTTATCTACGTTTAGGGAAAGCTGCCAGCTGTCGCACCATGCATTAATCCTCTGCAGGTCCTCCTGGAGTACGTACGAGTCTTCTGATGTTGCTACTTTCTTGTAGACAACCGTGTCATCTGCAAATAGCCTCACGGAGCTACCGATGTTGTCAACTAAGTCATTGATGTATATTGTAAACAATAAAGGTCCTATCACGCTTCCCTGCGGTACTCCCGAAATTACCTCTACATCTGCAGATTTTGAACCGTTAAGAATGACATATTGTGTTCTTTCTTCTAGGAAATCCTGAATCCAATCACAAACCTGGTCCGATATTCCGTAAGCTCGTATTTTTTTCACTAAACGTAAGTGCGGAACCGTATCAAATGCCTTCCTGAAGTCCAGGAATACGGCATCAATCTGCTCGCCAGTGTCTACGGCACTGTGAATTTCTTGGGCAAATAGGGCGAACTGAGTTTCACATGATCTCTGTTTGCGGAATCCATGTTGGTTATGATGAAGGAGATTTGTATTATCTAAGAACGTCATAATACGAGAACACAAAACATGTTCCATCATTCTACAACAGATTGGCGTAAGCGAAATAGGCCTATAATTATTCGCATCTGATTTATGACCCTTCTTGAAAATGGGAACGACCTGCGCTTTCTTCCAGTCGCTAGGTACTTTACGTTCTTCCAGCGATCTACGATAAATTGCTGATAGAAAGGGGGCAAGTTCTTTAGCATAATCACTGTAGAATCTTAAGGGTATCTCGTCTGGTCCGGATGCTTTTCCGCTACTAAGTGATAGCAGTTGTTTTTCAATTCCGATATCGTTTATTTCAATATTTTCCGGACTGAAGGGCCTAGAACCGCTCGGCCACCGCGGCCGGCCTCTAGGCGCTTCAGTCCAGAACGGCGCTGCTGCTACGCTCTCAGGTTCGAATCCTGCCTCAAACATGGATGTGTGTGATGTCCTTAGGTTAGTTAGGTTTAAGTAGTTCTAAGTCTAGGGGATTGATGACCTCAGATGTTAAGTCCCATAGTGCTCAGAGCCATTTGAACCATTTTATTGTTGTCTGGTCTGTAGTTACTGCTGCTTTGAGGATCTTTCTGATCGGCCATTCAACTGCAATTGATCAGATGTTCGGCTATTCAACTGCAGTTAATCCGAGGTAACTAGGGCGAATAAGGTAGTGGAAATCTGTTGGCTAGGCTTCAGGTAGCTCACTGTAAATTCTAAATTGTCACCAATAAGCGAAAGCAATCTGTGGTAATTGGATTTTTAACGGCCTTGCCGTTAAAATAAATTTACTATTTGCCCCTGTGTATGTGAGGCATTTAACATTCTCTTCGCTGAAACTTGTCATTTTGTCAGCTGTAGTATTTCTGCTTTATTCCCTGTGTTCATGATATAATTTCTTAACGCTGTTAGTTGGCTTCTAAGCTATTAGAGAGATCTTGCATTTCATTGAAACTGCCTGGCATGTATACTTCTTTTAAAATAGCACTTCTTGCTCAATTTTAAATGAATAACAGAGATTTCGATTTAATTAAGAGCCTTCAGCTAATCAGTCTTTGTGTTTCCTTTTAATCCGCTTGCCTGTTTCTTACATTGGTTTATTCTTATGCACTTCCACTAAAATAATTATTTGTATGTAAGTCGCCTTCTGCGCAATCTTGCCAAATAGTGATTGTATACAAATTGCACTGCCTTCTGGTTTCTGATCGCCTTCTGCGAACTCCGCCATCCGCCTTTTGAATTTTCTTCAGTATTTATTAAAAGTCATCTAATGAACTTTTCACTAAAATATTTGTAACTGTGTGGTAAACAGTTATCAATAAAGTCTTGTGCGTTGTGTTGTTGTTGTGGTCTGGTTTGATGCAGCTCTCCATTCTACTCTATTCTGTGCAAGCTTCTTAATCTCCTAGTACCTACTGCAACCTACATCCTTCTGAGGCTGCTTAGTGTATTCATCTCACGGTCTCCCTCTACGATTTTTACCTTCCGCGATGCCCTCCAATACGAAATCGGTGAGCCCTTGATGCCTCAGAACATGTTCTACCAACGGATCGCTTCTTCTAGTCAAGTTGTGCCACAAACTTCTCTTCTCCCCAATTCTATTCAATACCTCCTCATTAGTTATATGGTCTACCCATGTAATCTTCAGCATTCTTCTGTAGCACCACATTTCGAAAGCTTCTATTCTCTTCTTGTCTAAAGTATTTATCGTCCATGTTTCACTTCCATACATGGCTACACTCCACACAAATGCTTTCAGAAACAACTTCCTGACATTTATATCTACACTCGATGTTAACAAATTTTGTCTTCTTCAGAAATGCTTTCCTTGCCATTGCCAGTCTACATTTTATATCCTCTCTACTTCGACCATCATCAGTTATTTTGCTCCCCAAATAGCAAAATTCATCTACTACTTTAAGCGCGTCGCCTGGCCACCAAGAGCTGTTGCAGGACGATTGATTCACGGATCCAGCTATATGGCTCCTTCCGTGTATAGCGATTTTACGACTATAACGAGTGGGGCCTGAAGATGGCATCAATGTAATGTCGAAACTCGTAGCACATAGAAGTTCATAAAATAAAATAAACTTCTACAAATCAAACAGCTGTTGGTAAATTATTGCATCAAGAAGTCGTTGGAAATCTACAGAAATACTGAGCAATGCTGCATCTATAGCCGTCCATAAAAGCGAAAGTGTCGCCTGTGCAGGATTTTGTGCACGAACTCACCTCTCCATTATGTTCCATAAATGTTCGATGGAATTCTGGGTGTCCAAACGATTCGCTCGAATTGTCCAGAAAGTTCTTCAAATTAATCGCGAACAACTGCGGACCAGTGACATGGTGCACTGTCGTCGGTAAAAATCCCATCATTGTTTAGGAATATGAAGTCTATAAAAGGCTGCAAATGGTCTCCAGGTAGCCGAACATAACCATTTCCACTCAGTGATGGGTTCAGTTGGACCAGAGGACCCAGTCCACTCTATGTAAAGACTGCCCACTCCATAATGGAGCCAGCAACAGCTTGCCCGGAGCCTTTGGTCCATGGCTTCATGAGGTCTACGCCACCTCGAACTTTACCATCAGCCCTTAACAACTGAAGTCGAAACTCATCTGACCGGGCAACGATTTTCCAGTTATCTAGGATCCAATCAATATGGTCACGAACCCAGGAGAGACGCTGTAGGCGATGTCGTGCTGATAGCTAAGGCAGCCGCGTCGGTCTTCTTCTGCCATAGGCCATCAACCCCACATTGCGGGACGCCGGCCGAGGTGGCCGAGCGGTTCTAGGCGCTACACTCTGGAACCGCGCGACCGCTACGGTCGCAGGTTCGAATCCTGCCTCGGGCATGGATGTGTGTGATGTCCTTAGGTTAGTTACGTTTAAGTAGTTCTAAGTTCTAGGGGACTAATGACCTCAGAAGTTAAGTGCCATATGCTCAGAGTCATTTTTGAACCACATTGCGACCGCTACGGTCGCAGGTTCGAATCCTGCCTCGGGCATGGATGTCTGTGATGTCCTTAGGTTAGTTAGGTTTAATTAGTTCTAAGGTCTAGGCGACTTATGACCTCAGAAGTTGAGTCGCATAGTGCTCAGAGCCATTTGAACCACATTGCGGCGTACTGTCGTAAGGGATACATTCGTCGAACGTCCCACATTGATTTCTGCTGTTATTTGATGCAGTGTTATTTCATGCAATGCTGCTTGTCTGTTAGCAATGAGCCGCGGGGGATTACCCGAGCGGTCTGAGGCGCTGCAGTCCTGGACTGTGCGGCTGGTCCCGGTGGAGGTTCGAGTCCTCCCTCGGGCATGGGTGTGTGTGTTTGTCCTTAGGATAATTTAGGTTAAGTAGTGGGTAAGCTTAAGGACCGATAATCTTAGCAGTTAAGTCCCATAAGATTTTACACACATTTGAACATTTTTGTTAGCACTGACTACGCAAACACTGCTGCTCTCGGTCGTTAAGTGAACGCCGTCGGGCACTGCGTTGTCCATGGTGGGAATTAACACCTGAAATTTCGTATTCTCGGCGCACTCTTGACACTTTGTGTCTCGTAATATTGAATTTCCTAACGATTTCAGAAATGGAATATCCGATGCTTCTAGCTCCAGCTATTACTGCACATCCAAAGTCAGTTAATTCCCGTCGCGCGTCCATAACCAGATGGGAAACCTGAGTACAAATGACAGCTCCGTCAACGTACTGCCGATGTATACCTTACGTACGAGATACTACCGCCATATGTATATGTGCATATCGCCATCCAATGACTATGGTTACCTCACTTCGCCTCTGTGTATAACAGCAGTGTAATTTGTGTGGTCCCCACATAGGTATTTAACAAGCTGCTACATTGTCGAGAATAAGAAAGTGACCTGTATATACAATAACTTTCCTTTCATTTACGTCTATGGTCACAAACTTTTTGTTAACAGATTACCGGTTTCGGTCTATAATGACCATCATTAGATCTGTTTTACAAAAACAAAATCCTAATGTATTGTCAGTAGCACTGACAACGTGAATCGTGCATATGATGTTATTTATATATATTTGACGATGCTGGCGCTGATTTTGCATTTAACATTTGACAATGTCACTATGGCTGCAGTACATTAAGACTTTGTTTTTATAAAACAGGTCTGATGATGGTCATTACAGACCGAAACCGGTAATCTGTTAACAAAAAGTTAGACGTAACAAAAAGTTAGACGTAAATTAAGGGAAACTTATTAGCTATTTAAGTCTGACTCCTCGGGTAAAATGACATGTCACAAGTGTGAGTAGTTCTTTGCGAGAGTAAGGCAACCGCTTTCACTCTCGCGTCCTGTCGAACTGTTGAGGAAGTCGTATTTGCAGGCGGGTATCTCGGACCTTGCTGAGGCCAGGAAGGTGCCTTCTGTGGTAATGGTGGAAGATATGAGCTTCCTGGTTACGGTACTTCTGTTACAAGTGGTCTCGAAACGTAAGAGGAGAGAGTATTGGACCCTGGTGAGTTTCTGTTTGTCGCTGCACGCGTGTTCGTTGGTTGAATTCGCGCACCCGAAGTCAGAAGTGAGAGGCGAGCCCGTATGACGCCGTGCGGTGAAGCAGTGTTGCTCAACGGCGACCGGGGCCTTACTGCCACTTCGGGTCACGGAGTCAGCATGTTGATGGGGCTAATTAGTCCTAACATCTAACTGTTGCCTGTGCTCTGTTCCTTAGCGAAAACCGTGTGCTGTGATTCGGCATCGAACAGAATGAAGAACGACAATGACCGTAATCAAAGTGTAGTCTGTTGTCTCTGAAGCGGCTGTGTATGTACTGTGATAACAAATATAAGAAGTTTACTCACTTCCCTATTCAGCGAAGCATATCTTCCATAAGGGAACCTGATTGACCTTGGAGACGCTCATTAAAAAGATTTTTCACCAGTGAACAGAGAATAATTCTTGTGGTCACGGTAGATCAGCCTTTATTTATTTTTTTATTTTTTTAATTTTATTTTCTTTTTTTTTTTTTTTTTTTTGAGTCATCAGTCTTCTGACTAGAGTGCGCAGCTCGTGGTCTTGCGGTAGCGTTGTCGGGGTCCCGGGGTAGACCCCCGACGGGCTCAGGGAATTTTCTTGCCCCGCCATGACTGGGTGCTGTGTCGTCTTCATCTTCATCATTCATCCCCATTACGATCGGAGGAAGGACCTTGCCTAGTACGTCGGTGCGGGTCTCACACATCGTCCCCTACGCTCCTCGGAGTATCGGACCTCACCATCATCTTCTGACTCGTGGGATGTGGCCCGCAACCTCTTCAACTCAGAGTAGCACTTCCAGTATACGTCATCGATTACTTACTAGATGTATTCCAGTCTCCGTCTTCCTCTACAGTTTTTACCCTCTACAGCACCATGTAGTACCATGGAAGTTGTCTCCTGATGCCATAATAGATGTCCTATCATCCTGTTCCTTCTTCTTGTCAGTATTTTCCATATGTTCCTTTCCTCACCAATCCTGTGGAGAACCTCCTCATTCAGTACATTATTAGCCATCCTAATTTTCAACTCTATGGTGTGACGTCATAAGCGCGTGACTGCGTGTGAGATCGCTCTCTAAGTTTTCATCTATTTTTAGGTTTCAGATATATATTTTAACTGTTTTTGTGATAATATTTACTATATAAGTGACTTATTAGTGGTTTCTTCATTCACCTCTGCATTTCTTGTGTTGTGGCCTGATATTTGTGAGTGTTTCGTATCGAGCAACTTAACCTCTTACCCGTGTTTACATTCCGCGCTGACCAGTTGCAGCTGTAGCGGCGCATCGAAAGCTAAGTACTAATTAATTGTTTGTGTATAGTAGTTTATTTAGGAACTTTAGTAGTCTTCAACCGGTGTTCTTGGTGTTTTCCGGTGAAATAACTTTCAGTTTCGTTACTGTCATTAGACGTTTGATTTTCTTTCTGTGTTAGTATTTTGTTATATTCTCATTTGTTGTTGATTAATACTGTCAATAATAGTAGTTACTTCCCTTGTAGAGCAAGTTTGTCATTATTGTAGTCAGTTTTTAACATCTTCTTATTGTAGTAGCGGAACTTAGATAAAGTTGTTTTCTTGTTTCAATAATTGTAAAATTTTACCATGAGTGAGAAGTGTGGGCTTTGCCGTAGGTTCGTGAGTAGTGGATTGCGGTGTGAGACTTGTTCGAAGTATTTTCACTGGGGGGAATGCAGTGGGGAAGCCAGTGGACATTCTGGTGAGATCCTCTCCTGGAACTGCAGGTTATGTAGCAAGAGTAAGTTGATAGAGGAGCAGGAGCGTAAGATCTGTGCCCTTCAGGTGCAGTTGAAAAACGCACAGGAGGAGCTAGATAGGATGAGGAAGGGGGTTGGGGAATGGGAGCTGGCTGTTGGCAAGAGATCTGCTAGGAGAAGGAGATTTTCAGATAGTTTTACTATTGGTGTTTGTAATAGATATGACCAACTGTCAGAGTCTAGTGGAGAGGAATCTCTAGTAGCTGTAGATGTAGGAAGTATGCAGCAGTTACGGTGGCTAGGACAGTTGCAAAGTCTAAGAGAAAGAAGAAGGTTCTGCTGTTAGGTAGTTCTCATGGTAGAGGTGTAGGCCAGCAGTTGCAGGAAGTTTTGGGGAGTGAGTACCAGGTCACCAGCATTGTGAAGCCTAATGCAGGATTGGCTCAGGTGACTTTTAACATAGGGGGGTTATGTAGGGATTTTACTAAAGAGGATCAGGTAGTGATTGTGGGTGGGGCTGGTAATAGTATTGATAGGGATGGGGAGTATGACATAGATGGTGACCTGGAAAAGATAGCCACTCAGACTGGCAACACGAATGTGCATTTCGTGGAACTGTTTCAGCGTCACGATCGGCCTCATCTTAATACAGCCGTCAGGCGTAATAACATGAGACTTGGGGGTGCGCTGATGACAGAAGGCATGAGTCACATTTCAGTGGTGTCGGTGGAGTCTATCAGTAGGACGGGTTTCACTAGACATGGCCTGCACCTCAACAGGTATGGGAAGGGGAGGTTGGCAAAACTTATAGGTGACAGCATAGGTGGGGGTGGTGGGATCACTCATGGGAAAATTCCGGTAGTTGTGGGTGTTAGAGCTGTACCTTTTTTAGATTGAAGTCAGCTGATAGGTATTCCTGCTTAAGGGAAGTCTCTCTAACAAAGAAACCACTCTCTACAAAGCTTGGGTATCCGATTAATGAGGGAATTAGTATATTTCATCAAAATATACAAGGTATTAGAGATAAAGTTAGTGAACTGCTTATAGATGTTGACTCTGAAATTATTGGTATATCTGAACATTTCTTAAATAAGGAGATAATTCAGAGGCTTCCTTTACCAGGATACAGGTTGGCTGGCAGCTTTTCTAGGAGCTCTTTGCGGTGTGGGGGAGTAGCCATGTATGTGAAAAACGGTATCCCATTTGAGTCAATTGATGTTTCAAAGTACTGCACTGAAAAGGTGTTTGAATGTTGTGCAGGTGTGGCTAAATTTAGTGGAGCTAAACTTCTTACTGTTGTTATTTATAGATCCCCAGACTCCGATTTCACAACATTTTTGCTAAAGCTAGAGGAGGTTCTTGGTTCACTTTATAGGAAATACAAAAAGTTAGTTATATGTGGTGACTTCAATATTAATTGTATAAGTGATTGTGCAAGGAAAAGGATGCTGGTAGACCTCCTTAATTCATATAATCTTATGCAAACCGTATTCTTTCCAACGAGAGTGCAAGGGAACAGTAGAACAACCATAGACAATATTTTTGTTCATTCGTCATTATTAGAAGGGCATTCTGTTAGCAAAAAGGTGAATGGCCTTTCAGATCATGATGCACAAATTTTAAGTCTAAAAGTTTTTTGTGCTGCAACACATGTTAAATATAGTTACCAACGTTTTAGGAAAGCTGATCCAGTTGCTGTACAGACTTTTGTAAACCTTATCAAGGAACAAGAGTGGCAAGATGTTTATAGTGCTGATACAGTAGACGATAAATATAATGCTTTCCTCAAGACTTTTCTCGTGCTCTTTGAAAGTTGCTTTCCGTTAGAACGTTCAAAACAGGGTACTAGCACAAACAGGCAGCCTGGGTGGCTGACTAAAGGGATAAGAATATCTTGTAGAACAAAGTGGCAATTATATCAAAACGTTAGAATCAGTCAAAATCTAAATGCAGCAGCCCATTACAAACAGTATTGTAAGGTGCTTAAAAAAGTTATTAGGAAGGCAAAAAGTATGTGGTATGCAGATAGAATAGCTAAGTCTCAGGATAAAATTAAAACCATATGGTCAGTCGTAAAGGAAGTGGCTGGTCTGCAGAGACAGGTCGAGAATATAGAATCAGTGCGTAGTGGGGATGTCCGTGTTACTGATAAGTCGCATATATGTACAGTACTTAATAATCACTTTCTGAATATAGCAGGTGAACTAAATAGAAACCTAGTCCCAACAGGAAATCATATAGCGCTCTTAGAAAAAAGTGTTCCGAGACTGTTACCTGAAATGCTCCTCCATGATACTGACAAGAGGGAGATTGAGTTAATAATTAAATCACTAAAGACCAAGAACTCTCATGGATATGACGGGGTATCTAGCAGAATACTGAAGTATTGTTCCACGTATGTTAGCTCAGTACTTAGCCATATCTGTAACTTTTCCTTTAGGAGTGGTCGGTTTCCTGACCGATTAAAGTACTCGGTAGTGAAGCCACTTTATAAAAAGGGAGACAGGGATAATGTTGACAATTATAGACCTATTTCTATGCCATCAGTGTTTGCTAAAGTTATTGAGAGGGTTGTATATACAAGGTTACTGCAGCATTTAAATTCACATAATTTGCTGTCAAATGTACAGTTTGGTTTTAGAAACGGTTTAACAACTGAAAATGCTATAGTCTCTTTTCTCTGTGAGGTTTTGGACGGATTAAATAAAAGGTTGCGAACGTTAGGTGTTTTCTTTGATTTAACGAAGGCTTTTGACTGTGTTGACCACAAAATATTACTGCAGAAGTTGGAACATTATGGAGTAAGGGGAGTAGCTTACAATTGGTTCGCCTCCTACTTTAAGAACAGAAAGCAGAAGGTAATCCCCCGCAATATTGAGAGTGGTAATGATGTTCAGTCCCAATGGGGCACTGTTAAATGGGGCGTTCCCCAAGGGTCGGTGCTGGGGCCACTGCTGTTCCTTATTTATGTAAATGATATGCCTTCTAGTATTACAGGTGATTCAAAAATATTTCTGTTTGCTGATGACACCACCTTGGTAGTGAAGGATCTTGTGTGTAATATTGAAACATTATCAAATAATGTAGTTCATGATATAAGTTCATGGCTTGTGGAAAATAATTTGATGCTAAATCACAGTAAGACTCAGTTTTTACAGTTTCTAACCCATAATTCAACAAGAACTGACATTTTAATCAGACAGGATGGGCATGTTATAAGCGAGACGGAACAGTTCAAGTTCCTAGGCGTACAGATAGATAGTAAGCTGTTGTGGAAAGCCCATGTTCAGGATCTTGTTCAGAAACTAAATGCCGCTTTATTTACCATTAGAACAGTATCTGAAATAAGTGACATTTCAACACGAAAAGTAGTATACTTCGCATATTTTCATACGCTTATGTCATATGGTATTATTTTTTGGGGTAATTCTTCTGATTCAAAAAGGGTATTTTTGGCTCAAAAACGGGCTGTTCGAGCTATGTATGGTGTAAGTTCGAAAACCTCTTGTCGACCCCTATTCAATAGTCTGGGAATTTTGACATTGCCCTCACAGTATGTATTTTCTTTAATGTCGTTTGTTGTTAGCAATATTAGCTTATTCCCAAGAGTTAGCAGCTTTCACTCAGTTAATACTCGGCAGAAATCAAATCTGCATGTGGAATGCACTTCCTTGACTCTTGTGCAGAAAGGAGTGCAGTATTCTGCTGCATCCATTTTCAATAAGCTACCACAAGAACTCAAAAATCTTAGCAGTAGCCCAAACACTTTTAAGTCTAAACTGAAGAGTTTCCTCATGGTTCACTCCTTCTATTCTGTCGAGGAGCTCCTGGAAGAGATACAAAATTAAGCAAATTCCAGTGTACATTTTTGATTTTCTTTATTTAAACTAACGACTTGTCGCCTGAATATGTTTCTTATATTTCATTTTATCTGTTTCTACAATCGTGTTATAATTTCATGTATTGACTCGTTCCATGACCATGGAGACTTCTCCTAAATGTGGTCCCACGGAACAATAAATAAATAAATAAATAAATAAATAAATAAACATTCTTCTGTAGCACTACATCTCACACGCTTCGATTCTCTTCTTTTCTTGTTTTCCCACAATACTTGCTTCACTACCTTACAATGCTGTGCTCCAAACGTACATTCTCAGAAATTTTTCCCTCAAAATAAGGACCATGTTCGATAGCAGTAGGCCGCCCTTTTCGCCAGCGCTAGTCTGCTTTTTATGTCTTCTTTGCTCCGTCCATCATCAATTATTTTACTGCCTAGGTAGCAGAATTCTTTAAGTTTATCTACTTCCTGTTGTTAAGTTTCTCGCTTTTCTCATTTGTGCTGTTTCTCATTACTTACGTCATTCTTCGAGTTACTCTTACCCGTATTGTGCACTCATTTCACTGTTCATTACATTCAGCAGATTCTGCAATTCTTCTTCACTTTCACCGAGGATAGTAATGGCATCAGGAAATCTTATCACTGATGTCCCTACATCTTGAATTTAAATTCCACTCGTGAACCTTCCTTCTATTTGCGTCATTGCTTCTTCGATTTGTACGTTGAACAGCGGGAGTGAAAGGCTACACGCCTGTCTCAGACCGTTTTAATCCGAGCACTTCGTTCTTGGTCTTCGAGTCTTATTGTCCCCTCTTCGTTCTTATGCATACTATGTATTACCCGTCTTTGCCTATAGCTTACCCCCGCTTTTCTCAGAATTTCGAACATCTTGCACCATGTGAAATTGTCGAATTCCTTTTCCAGGTCGATAAATCCTTTGGACGTGTCTTGATTTTTCTTTAGTCTTCCTTCCATTATCAACTGCGTCAGAATTGCCTGTCTGGTGCTTTTACCTTTCAGAAAATCAAACTGATTGTTCTCTAACACATCCTCAATTTTCTTTCCCATTCTTCTGTATATTATTCTTGTCAGCAACTTGTATGCTAGAGGTATTAAACAGATTGTGCGATAATTATCTCAATTGTCAGGTATTGCAATCTTTTCAATTATGTGGCTGATGTATTTCCGTAAGCCAGACATTACATTCTATTCAACAACGTTAGTAGTCGCTTAGTTTCCCCTACTACCAAGGATTTTAGAAATTTGATGGGATGTTGTCTATCCCTTTTGTCTTTTTCGATCCTAAGTCTTCCAGAGGTCATTCTGATTCTTTACTGGATCCCGTATGTCTTCAATATCTACTTCTGTTTCTTGTTCTATCACGTCACCAAACAAGTATTCTCCCCACACCCCACCCCCCACCCCCTTGGTGGCCCTGCATTTAACAGTGGAATTGCTGTCTTAATCACGTCATTTGCTTTTGCTGTTGTTGTTGTTGCCCTTACGCGAGAGAACAGTGTCCCTAGATGATCGACAAACGTTTTAGAGATGTCATCGTATCGGAGATATTGTAAGTAGGCTGTTTATGTTTTCTTATTGGCAACGTTACGTAGCGCTCTGTATGAAAATCACTGGCTGTGCTGTGTGCAGTCTATGGCTAGTTTGCATTGTTGTCTGCCATTGTAGTGTGGGGCAGCGGCAGCTGGATGTTAACAGCACGTAGCGTTGGGCAGTTGGATGTGAGCCGCCAGCAGTGGTGGACGTGGGGAGAAAGATGGCGGAGTTTTGAAATTTGTAAGACTGGATGTCATGAACTGCTATATATATTATGACTATTAAGGTAAATACATTGTTTGTTCTCTATTAAAATCTTTCATTTGCTAACTATGCCTATCAGTAGTTAGTGCCTTCCGTAGTTTGAATCTTTTATTTAGCTGGCAGTAGTGGCGCTCACTGTATTGCAGTAGTTCGAGTAATGAAGATTTTTGGTGAGGTGAGTGATTTGTGAAAGGTATAGGTTAATGTTAGTCAGGGCCATTCTTTTGTAGGGATTTTTGAAAGTCAGATTGCGTTGCGCTAAAAAAATATTGTGTGTCAGTTTAAGGACAGTCTTGTATAATTCTTCTAAGGGGACGTTTCATAATATACGTGGAAGGGAGTAATGTCTTCTGGTGTAACATACATACCAAATGATCGATTAAGCTGGAGACGGTATTCACGGTGAGCAGTAAAACTAAAGTACACATGTTGTGAGGATGTGCAGCCCGGCTGAACCCTAGGCCCGTGTACAAAAAATAATTGATAACTATGGGTCTCTTTATCCAACGTGTTCCTCCGTTGTGAGGCATACTGAGAGGTAAGCAGAGTGTTTTTAGATCTGGACGTTGACTGTTGTGGGCCGCGGTGCACACAATGTGGGGATGTACCAGCTGGCAAGGGTCGGAGCGAAGAGCCGATGACTGGTGGTGGTACTTGAACTAAATATAGGAGCGAACCTGTACACATTGCAGCTAATAGGATAACATCTCGCTCTGGTAGGGAGAATCACATCATGTCCTTATTTTCAATGATGAGGGCTGAAATTTCTGATGTATAGGATCCGCATGGTGGGACATTGTTCTATTGTACAAGTGAAGTTGCAGATTTAAACGTGAAACACAACCATGACTGACGCGGGGACGGAGAATATTGAGGTTTGAAAGGTAGTACCACAGTTTCAGTCGGTGAGTATTTCCGGTGTCAAGAAACGTGGTAGTGACGAAGACAACAATTTCCGTAGCCATCTCTAATAAACAGAAATAAATGGTGAGAAGTAAGGCGCTCGGACGGGAACTAGACCGTCGATGAACTAAACAATGGCAAGAGTACCACTATGCAAGGAGACAGTATGGGCATTGTACGTTAATCATAAATGATTAGGCACAAACAGTAACAGATCTTGCTTGGTATTCTGTCCTAAGTTTTCTTCAATAGTGGTTGCTGCCAATAAAGTCAAAAGTAATTGAGATAACAATAAGGTTGGTGAAATGCGTGTAGGGAACTACGATAGCTGGGCCTCAAGGTGTGGAGGATTGGGAATAATGCAGTACGTTTCACTGTTGCTAGACACTTCTCTTATCTTATTTTTTTTATTTTTTTATTGTTCCGTGGGACCAAATTAAGGAGAAGTCTCCATGGTCATGAAACGAGTCATTACATGAAATTATAACACGATAGTAGAAACAGATAAAATGAAATATAAGAAACATATTCAGACGACAAGTCGTAAGTTTAAATAAAGAAAATCAACAATGTAACACTGGAACTTACTTAATTTTTCAGCTCTTCCAGGAGCTCCTCGACAGAATAGAAGAAGTGAGCCATGAGGAAACTCTTCAGTTTAGACTTAAAAGTGTTTGGGCTACTGCTAAGATTTTTTTCTGAATACATACTTAAGTCAAATATAGATTGCGGTTGGCTTTGGTAAGTTGTATGAATCTAGCGAGAGAACTTGGGCTTTAAATGCGTACCACTACACGTTTTACTGAGCTAAAAACATCTAGGGTTGGTGATATGATGATTTAAATGATGAAAACGGCACCAGTTACTTATGTTTTGATGCTTAGCACAACGCATTCGAGAATTTATTCTCACTTTCAAGTCCATTTGTGCATTTGTTTACATAAATATGTTTGGTGATTTCCAGATGTGTGATTTTTTTGCAGAATATCACACTGTTAGGCATCGAAACATAAGTGACTGGTGCCGTTTTCGCAGTTTAAATCATGAATGACACAGCTACAGTCTTTCCTAAAACATGTAATATGACGAACGAAATTAAATTGTCATATGAACTGTGTTATAGGAGTAGTATTAAGATACATCAGAAAGTTTGTATACGGTATACTGGCAACTAATGAATGGTTCAAATCAGGAGGTTAGTGGGGGAAGACACCGGTGGGAACCTGCCGTGTTGAATTAGTAATTGGTGGGAGTACCCAGAAATTTGAAATGGACACATTAAGCTAACGAGGTACTGCACCTACTCATACCGTGGGTAAAGGTAGGTTATATACCAGTGCAAGAAAATTCTGGACGTAGACAGGTTTCGTGGAAAGTGGAGTCGCTCGCTGTCGTGCCCGCGTGGGCGTCCAGCAGGCGGTCCAGCCTACCAGCGGTGGAGGGGAGGGATTGAAGAGGGCGGTGGGACGGGACACGTGTCCCGGACAAACACTCCGGCTCTCCCGGGTGGCAGTGGAAAGGGGATGGCCTGGCTGAAGTCTTGGACGCAGATGCCCTTATTTATGTCCTTTAGGGGGCAGACAAGGCTCCTATACATTTGGCTCTGGGGAGAGTTTGGGGGCTGGCAATGCAGTTCGGCCGACACATGTTGCGGACCCTGGACGGAGGAAACTGCAGTGAATCCGTTGAAAAGGTTACAAGTATGAGAAAGGAAGCGTTAGCCATTCGGGATCGCACACAGCAGAAAGGAAAACTCAAATCAAGTAGGCAGTGAAAGTTAGTAGAAAAGGTTAGGATCGTAAAGGGACACTATGTGTAGCTTAAGTTGCTGATATTTGTAAGTACATCGTTTTGGGTCAGGTGTCCTAATATTTTTTTTTATTCGATCAAGGATTCGCTGCGTTGTATCAAATTTTTGAAACATAGACAAACATAGACAAAAGGGGCTACTACTGGTATTGTTGCTTGAAACTTTTCGGCTGTTCTACATCAGCGTTTTGTATTATGCTGGCCCAGGCGGCAGGACTTTGCCGCGGTAGTCGTCTACGGTACCAATATGTTCCAAAAAGCCACGCGCGAAAATGCGATTCTTCAGGTGTAATATCTTGGGCTCTACAGATCACTGAGATAAGGGGTCAAGTATTCTGGGTTGCCCTTCTTCTAGCGACCACCTGTATAACTATGGAAGTAACGTACATGCTGTAGCTGTCCTAGTTTGTGTCCGATCAAGGGTCAATTTCTGGCCGAAGCCGAAGCCCATCAATCGGCTATCGCTCTAACCTTTGACCGAAGCGAAATCCGAAGGTTTAATAGCCCCAAGAAATTTCGTTCAAGACTCGCGAAGTGTGAAGTCCCATACTCCGAGGAGCGTAGGGGACGATGCGGGAGACCCGCACCGCCGTACTAGGCAAGGTCCCAGCGGAGGTAGTTTGCTATTGCCTTCCTCCGACCGTAAATATAATATAAAATTTAACAAATTAATAATATATACAATTCAACGAGATGATCACAATTATCTTGCAACCTGTTAGAAATAACAACACCTTTAAATGATGTCAGTTATAATATTTATTTATTTAAAAAAGTACTTGAACAATTACGACTGGAAAAATACATAATAATACCAAAATGAAACTTAAATTTCCATTAGGTTTTGATATCAATCAATGAAAAAAAATTAATAGTCGAAGCTAAACAATCTTATGTCGTAAACTAAAAACAATTTCTTTCCACATTTTCACCAGTCAAGTTAGATCGCCTGTCCTCATCTATATGTCCCGCTGCGCTGAACAAATGTTCAAAAGGAACACAAGTAGGAGGAGCAAATAAATATATAAGTGCAGTTTGGTGTGGATAAGTATATGGACTAGAATCCCAATATTCGTAAGTGTCAGCATTCCTCAGAAGCAAAGGTTCTTTTAAAAAGATGCTTTTCAAAAGGAGGATAGCGATATCCCAACTCCAACTAATTACCACTTGTCACCGGTAATGCAAGTTTGTCATGTGAACCCATAAGTTATCATTATCTGTTTGAGGATATCTCCATCTGACGTTAACGGGAATGTCTAGGCTCATCAACATCCACGTCCATACTTGTACTTACTGGCGATGGCGTCTGACCGACGCAAGACAGTGCACTTACAGCCCACGGAAAATACGTGAAAGCTTCGCAACTGTTGCAGTTCAGTTGCCAGTTGTCTACATCTACATCTACATTGATACTCCGCAAGCCACCCAACGGTGTGTGGCGGAGGGCACTTTACGTGCCACTGTCATTACCTCCCTTTCCTGTTCCAGTCGCGTATGGTTCGCGGGAAGAACGACTGTCTGAAAGCCTCCGTGCGCGCTCTAATCTCTCTAATTTCACATTCGTGATCTCCTCGGGAGGTATAAGTAGGGGGAAGCAATATATTCGATACCTCATCCAGAAACGCACCCTCTCGAAACCTGGCGCGCAAGCTACACCGCGATGCAGAGCGCCTCTCTTGCAGAGTCTGCCACTTGAGTTTATTAAACATCTCCGTAACGCTATCACGGTTACCAAATAACCCTGTGACGAAACGCGCCGCTCTTCTTTGGATCTTCTCTATCTCCTCCGTCAGACCGATCTGGTACGGATCCAACACTTGTCCACGGTGCATGCGCAATTCAATAGTTAGTTCAATTTTGGCGCTTGCTAGAAATCTTTGGTTTCGGCCAGAATTTCGGCACAGTTTGGCCGAAGCCAAAGGTTTAGCCGAAGGTGGGATTTTTCGCCGAAGGTGGCGGAAGCCGAAGCCGGATGTTCGGTCGGACGCTACCGACAGTACATGGTCTAAATTTAAACATTACACACTTCTTCCAGCCCGGGCAAATTGAGCAAATTGGTTGTTTTCTTTTTTCATTATATGTGGTGTATAGTGGACCTTAGCTGTCTTATACCATAAAAGCACCATTTGTTCACGGTTGGTTCGTGAGACAGCCCAGAAGAACCATAACTTTTTGCGTACGAAAGGCGCCAGTCTCGGGGATGGCCACTTCTATAGCACAGTCTGTGTCTATAGCTTCTATTCACTTCAAATGATGGAACTTTTTACCAAATTTCTTAAGATGACGTTCTCAGGGAACTTCGAAACTTTTTTGAACAACATTATCCGTTACAGATGTCCAGTGGTTCAAGTTTACTGTACTTACTCAGAAAAACTAAAAAAAAAAAATGGGTTTTAGATGTTTTGCTCCGTGCTCTGCAATTATATAAATAACTAACTATAGCCGATGACTCAAATTAAACTGCACGTTCTTTAGACATTTATATAGAAACGCCATTTCCCCGTTTCCGAAAATCTATATCCGATATTAAAATTTACCTGAAAAACCATCTTTTTGTACCAAAGTAGTAATTTTGGAAATGACCACGTCTATGGTTTATATTCATGGTAAAACGTCAAAATGTTTATCGTATGTTCTTAACGTGATGTCATCTGGGAACCTTGAAACTTTTTACGATGTCATTACCCGTTTCCGAGATCCAGAGCTTCAAAGTTCTCGTACTTATGCACGTAAACCAAGTGCCCAGTATCCTTTCTGAGTCATAAATGTAGTTTTAACTGATGTAGACACATGGCCAGGATTCTGGAGTCGCTGCAAAGGTTCTGAGGTCTCTAAAATATGTTTTTAACCAACGTTTTCTTCGTCAATAGTACTTTATGACTCACTGTCTCCATATAATTTGCACTTCACTACTATATAGCCTGTTTTGACCTGGAAATTATTCGATGGTCCCACCTGGTGACATGGGCACCTTAACAAAACATTACTTTTTCATATGGAATTCTTTTTACTTGCAAATCAAACACTACATTTCTTGTATTCTGCAGGTGTATCCTAGAAGTGTTGTGCATTTTTATGTAAGGTACTATAAAGTGAAATTATGTTGGATAGGAAACGATTTTGTGTTAACCTTATATTACCGCACTTGTTTGTCCTTTACATGAGTCAAAGTATGCAAATGTGTCGAAGTATATAAATAAACTGTCGAGACTTTACTGACATAGGTTTACGGCCTTCGAGTCAAAAGTCAAAATAAATAAATAAAACACTTTTCTGACCTACGGAATTCATTTTATACAGGGTGTTACAAAAAGGTACGGCCAAACTGTCAGGAAACATTACTCACACACAAAGAAAGAAAATATGTTATGTGGACATGTGTCCGCAAACGCTTACTTTCCATGTTAGAGCTCATTTTATTACTTCTCTCCAAATCACATTAATCATGGAATGGAAACACACAGCAACAGAACGTACCAGCGTGACTTCAAGCACTTTGTTACAGGAAATGTTCAAAATGTCCTCCGTTAGCGAGGATACATGCATCCACCCTCCGTCGCATGGAATCCCTGATGCGCTGATGCAGCCCTGGAGATTGGCGTATTGTATCACAGCCGTCCACAATACGAGCACGATGAGTCTCTACATTTGGTACCGGGGTTGCGTAGACAAGAGTCTACTGTAGAGCAATGAGTCGCATGTCAACACAAGCACCGAAGTCAACACTACCTTCCTTCAATTGGCCCAACTGGCGGTGAATCGAGGAAGTACAGTACATACTGACGAAACTAAAATGAGCTCTAACATGGAAATTAAGCGTTTCGGGACACATGTCCACATAACATCTTCTTTATTTGTGTGTGAGGAATGTTTACTGTTCTAGCAGCACAGGTAGAGTATCCCGTATGAAATCATGATAACGTGCTCCAATCAAGACATCATCAACAATGCTACGTAGTGATGTGCTTGATGCTAGTACTGTAGAGCAATAAGTCGCATGTCAACACAAGCACCGAAGTCAACATTACCTTCCTTCAATTGGGCCAACTGGCGGTGAATCGAGAAAGTACAGTACATACTGACGAAACTAAAATGAGCTCTAACATGGAAATTAAGCGTTTCGGGACACATGTCCACATAACATCATCTTTATTTGTGTGTGAGGAATGTTTCCTGAAAGTTTGGCCGTACCTTTTTGTAACACCCTGTATAAGCAGCACACGCCGCTGTAACAAAGAAAAGAAGGGAACCAGCTGAAAAATGCTCCTGTTGGAGCACAAAAGAGGCGAATGAGTTTCTCTTCAAAAGACTATGACGAAAAAGTGAGGAACCAGCTGCCTCAATCCTCATTCCGCTTTCGTTACCAAAAATTTTGGCATGCGAACACATTTGCACTTTTTTGTTGAATTGGAGTCGCAGAGACAATGACGGTGGAAGAGAAAAATAGAGGAGACAGTGAATGTAGGGGAGAGAGGAACTGACAGTAAAAGAGTGATGTGTGAGACAGTAGCAGTGAAAGCAAAAGAGGGGGGAGACTGTGGAAATGAAAACCAGAGACGAGTGGAGTCTATAGATATACTGGGGAGGAGAAGGGTGTGGGGAAGGGGGGTTCAGGTGTGTGGAGCCATCCAAATCAGTGAAATGTAAGACGAAAAAATTTACCACTTTCCCACATCCGCTGTATCTACGCCTTACTTTCCCAGTCTAGTGGTCAAAACCCTGAGCAACCATCGCCAAGGGAATGTAACAAAGGTGTTAAAGAGAAAGACAGCAGGAATGTGAGATAGATGGGTAAAGAGAGCAGACTGTAAGCGAAAAAGGAAAGACAGAGGCAATGGGAGAGGAAAAGAATGGAACAAAGACAATGGCACTGGAAGAGACAGTGAAAGTGACAGAAAAGGAGGCAGTGCACGGAAGAGAGAGAGAAAGGGATGAAGAAAGTGACAGTGGAAGAGTCAGACAGGAGAAAGTGCCAGTGTCAGGAAAAGATGATGGTTGGAGAGAGACATACATACACAGTCTCAGTGAATAAATTTAGAATGTTCTGTGTTAAAAGAGCACCAATATTTTCGTATGCCAAAATTTCTCGTGAGAAAATGGTGATTGAGGTAGCTGGTTTCCCACTTTTCTGTCAGAGTTTTTTTTAAGAAAAATTCATTCGTCTCTTTTGCGCTATGACAGATCATTTTTCAGCTGGTAAATCTTTCCTCCATACTTACGATGTTCACTGTAAGTTTTGGAGGTACGCAGGAGAAAATGGAAGTGTTTACATAATCTAACACAGTTTTTGGTGTTCGAAAGATAACAAAACCAAATTTTGCACGTGAGCTAATTACGTTATGGGCTACATTCTGGAATATTTTAAATTTTTTTTCTCAAAATGTTTGATCATGGCATTGTTGGAAATTTTCGCCTGCTTATATTTGCACCAAGGAACATTTTCACAAGAATTACTTTGCTTAAAATTTACGTACTGCGTTAGATAATTCTTAGTAATCAGATAAGCAAACGTGTGGAACAGTTTTTAATATCAATTTTAGAGCTGCTACAATTTATTTTAAAAAATATGCGTATGAAACAAAGCAATTTCAGTTTCACAGAAAAGTAAATAATTTTGACAGAAATACACTTAGAAAAAATTTGTTTCACAGGAAATTGTGTTATACTTTGAACAAAGTCTGCAGAAACTTTCACTTTTCTATCTCCAATGGTTCAGGGGAAAATGGTCTTCATACACTGGAAAATGAAAGTTCCGGGAAATGCACATAAAAGATTTTATAAGGATTTACACCGTAAAGTAGTACCGTAATGTTGACCACAAGCATACATTTGGTCTTTTTGCTCTTCGTGTACCTGTTTCCTTTTTAATCTGATGATGTTTCTGGCGTGCCGTTTTGGCTATATCCTTCACAGACTGTTCAGAACGAGCAACACGCACAGTATCTATCTCTTTTAATAGCTTCTCTGTGAAGCAGCCTGCAACAAATCCAGTCCAGTAAGGGTCCCTATTCTTCCAATGTTTCCGTCATTAAACCCCAGACATGCACCACATTTTAACAACATGAGATGAGCTAAAGGTTGGTTTTGGACATCTCTTCCAGATAAGACTGTTGAAGCTCTCATTTGGGTTTTGTGTTCCACCATGGGTACACTTCTTCAGCAAATATGGATGAGCTAGAAACTGGAATGGTGTTTAAGACTGCTTCAGGAAGACTGTGTTTATATGAATAGATTTTGTTTCCTGCTTTTGCCTGCTTATATTTGCACCAGGCTATATCACACAATTCATGTACTGGCTTCTGATCAGTTGACAACTTGTGAAAAAATATTGCTCAAAGTGCCATTTCCTTCAAATCTCCTGTGTTTTGCCTTATTGCTTTGCCATAATATATTTGCAAACTGTGGATCTCTTTGTCAGTCAGGGGTTGTGGCCCACCCAGTGGCTTTCCGTCTTTGAGTTTTATACCTTTTTTCTCGTTTCAGTTCCGTCTTCTGAATGTACCCCACAACTCTAGCTTTTCAATGTTGTATCTATTTCCACATGGCTTACTTTCTACAATAGATCTGGAAGCACTAGAATCTCCATCACCAAGATATTTCAAATATCTAACTTCATGCCTAATGAACCTCCGATGAAATATTAATGCCACCACTAGAACCATCATAATTCTTGCTGCAAATTATTTTGTGTTTTATTTGCCACTATCTCTTTTCTTCCTTATTGTCTAACATCTTCCTCTATGCACAAATAGAGCAATATTTGGACATCACCTGCAAATCCAAAACTTTTCCCGTGTCAACACTTGTAATTGATGAAATACTGTGTAGGGAGATGAGGCCGCTTTTCATGCACGAGCTATCACATGAAACACGTAGATCTGTAGAAGGCAAAGGGTCAATTACTTCTGTCTGAAAGTGTTCGTTAAAAATAAACTACCTCTTTCACTGCTGCTGATAAACTGCTATTCCATTCTATTTCCAAGGCGTTCAGAAGATGATTATTTAGTGTTGAGTAAGAGGCAGACGGAGATAGCATATTCATTATTGTACAAAAGAAATTGCTACCTTTCCTTCCAACACCAACATATCTCATCCCATAGCAGAATCTTATGTTGGCTTCATACACCAAACTCTTAGCAGTTGATGTTTTGAATTGAATGTCAGTTTGACAGCTGTCACGAAACAAGTGCACATTACACACAATACCATCTCTGTCATTGCTGTCATTTAATCTTAAAGATTTATTGCCACAGTTACCACATGCACACGAATTTCTAATAATAGAACACATAATTTCTAAATCAGTTTTCTTTACCATTGTATCTTGGCATTTTAAACGACAAATCATACCAAAAAACTTGAACACAGCCGTAATTCTCACACTAACAGCAGAACTGAAATGTTTATATTTCTACACCAGAGACAATAACAGCTACCAAAGGTAGGTAGCGGAAGGCAATACGATGTAAACGGGTCCACAGCGTCCTATACTCTCCCGATGCTTTTATGACAGCAGGAAGTCACAAAACATCGCAAACAAGAAGAGCGTCGTCTAGAAAAGAGGGGGTGGCGCTGGGTAGTGATTGAAACAGGACAGCTTTTTTTTTATCATTTGCAGTTCGAATTAATCTGTGAAAATTGGAGACAGTATTTCTAACGTACTACAGAACTAACTGGTGGCAACATTTTTTTTTTATCATTTCTGACCAATTTTGCCTACGTCCCCCCTTGCGGTGTTAAGTGTATATTGTATTATTGATGTATTGTTTGTATAGGCATCAGCTCGTGAAAGCGGTTACAAACATATGGAGGCAAGAAATGCGAAAGAGTAAGTCAGTGATGTTATGTGTTGTGTGTTCTCGAATAACATACAATTTATAAGTGAATATTCCTTATTATTCAGGTCCCCCCCGTAGTCTGGCGGTAATGAGTGGGCCTGGAAAGTGAAAGGTATCGGTATCGAATTCCAGTCGAGCCACGGATTTTTCCTCCAACATTTTAACGTAGCCTTCACCATTCAACGATGTGGGGAGTCGCCATGAGCGCTACGTGGTTCGGATTCCACTTTAAACTATAGCTACCCTACCCCTAACTGGATAACTGGGGTAGGTTAGGGACACGCAAGTCGTCGAAGTGACGTCCCATTGAAAGACTTGCACCCTACCATGAGGCCCCACAAATACACATGAATGCACTAAAATTGTGGAGCTTTCGATATCCAATGGAGGAGACTGTGGAGGGAAAACTATTGTATTGGCCTGAGCCCCGAGCTAATGCCACCACAAGTACCCTGGGGAAGTTTTCCCTTCTGCGTACATCGGGCCACCCACCCTAAAGCCCGTGATAGCGGTTGGCCTGCCGGTCAGTTTTACAACAAGCGTTCCTTGTGCCGATACTTCCTGTCGCTATTCACCAGAGAGCCCATCCACAGCTGTTTCACTAAGGCCAACAGGTGCTCGACACGTGTAACGGTAAAGCGCCTTGGTGCGTGAAAGTAATGATTCATGCGATGGCATACTGTCGCTCTCATATTGTAGTCTTCTGTGGAGCAGCGAAGCAAGTGGAAATTATTGAAACAAAACATTCACTCCTCTCCCCGTTAAATAATAGGTAACTACCCAGAGCTAATTCTAATGCGAATATTCGCTCCACTTTGAATGAAAGGTATAACATTGAGCGTTGAAATGATTAAATAACCTAGAACATTACTCTAGCAGCTGCTGTATGAGTTGCTGGTGATAAATACTCCCAACCAAAGTATTTGTAACTGAAGCCGATATTCGCTTCAGGTGTGACTCATATTTTCACAGCTTTGACCAAGAGCATTTTTTGTATATGGCTAGTTTCCGCAGTTAATTGTAATGTTACCTGTTTGTTTGCCGGATTGCTTAGCTGACTTTCATCCTTAGTGTCCACGGGATATCAACAAAGTGTTTCGTGAGAAATATTAGGGACGGGTAAATTTTTGTAAACGTAAGAATGTGACGTATGGGAGTAACTGTGTCAAGTGTGATTCTACCATTTGCACTACAACAGGCAGTCCCCATCATAGAGTGACTTTCTCAGCCATGGTTTCGTCAAAACATCCCCTTCGCCAACAAACAGGTTGATCGTAGACGAGCGTGGTGAAGCGGCTAGCAAGGTAAATGCGAGTACGTCACCATTACAGTTCCGGTGTAGAGGAGTAAGGCCTGTCAGCAGAACCCAGCTCTGAAAGTGGATCTGACCAGTACTACACAATCCAGCTGGTATATTCCGACAAGTGTAATACAAAGCTGACGCCCCAAAAGGCAAGTGAAGACAGCACATTTGCTGGCATAGGCCAATTTAGAATTATATATTCTTTATTTATTATGTTTGGGATTTAACAGTCATTGGTGTCTACAAGGCATTTTAATCTTATTCTTATATGGTTATCTCTGGTTCTGGCAGTGGAAACAAAGGAACAGATCAACTTTCACGGAAACATTACGAGAGTAAACTAGGGTAAAGTTCAAGTATTCTTATATGTGAAATGATAATCACTGGAATAACTTTAGATTTCTCTACTTAACTTTTTTTGTCATCTGACTTCTGACTGGTCTGACGCGACCCGGCACGAATTCCACTCCCATGCCAATCTTTTAATCACATAGTATCACTTGCAACCTACGTTCTCAATTATTTGCTGCAGTTTTTACCTTCTACAGCTCCTAGCATCATGGAAGGTACTCTCCGATGTCTTAATGGATGCCTTGTCATCCTGTCTCTTCTTCTTGTCAGTGTTTTCCATATATTGCTTTCCTCACTGATTCAGCGGAGAACCTCCTAGTTCCTTACCTTACCAGTCTATAGCGGGACACAAAGATATTGAGCTTCTTTGGTCGGAATTTAAAGGTATTGTTCTCCATATGCTAGAGAACTATGTGCCTAGCAAAAATATAGGGGAGGGAAAGGATCCACCTTCGTGCAACAAACATAGCAAGTTGCTGAGGAAGCAGAGAATTTTGCACTGTCGTTTTAAACATATTCGCTGCTGAGCTGACAAACATAAATTATGCGAAATGAAAGCAGCTGTCAAAAGGTGAATAAGGGATTCTTTTAAAGAATTTGAAAGCAATATTTTATCTGAAGATTCTAAAAATAACACCAAAAATTTTGAAACTTCCTGGCAGATTAATACTGTGTGCCCGACCGAGACTCGAACTCGGGACCTTTGCCTCTACCAGAGCACTTGCCCGCGAAAGGCAAAGGTCCCGAGTTCGAGTCTCGGTCGGGCACAAAGTTTTAATCTGCCAGGAAGTTTCATATCAGCGCACACTCCGCTGCAGAGTGAAAATCTCATTCTGGACCAAAAATTTTGGTCGTACTTAAAATCTATGAACGCTACAAATAATTCAATACCGTCTCTTGCTTACAGTACGGGTAATGTAACGGATGATGATAAACAGAACGCCGAAATTCTGAACCTAGCTTTCAAAACCTCGTTTACGGAAGAGGCCTGCAGCAGAATTCCCTCTTTCAATTATGGAACAAACGCAAGGATGGCTGACGTAGTGCGTAAAGTATCCGGGATTGTAAAACAGTTAAGATCCTTAGTCGCCAGGAAGGCATCTGGCCCAGACGGTATCCCTGTAAGATTATATGTTAACTATGCTACAAATGTAGCACCATTCTTATCCATCATCTATCAGAGATCATTGGAACAGCGGAAAGTTCCACGGGACTGGAAGAAGGCCCACGTCATAGCAAATTATAAAAAGGGTGAAAATCGGATGCACTTAATTACCGGCCAATTTCACTGACATCGATTTGTTGCAGAGTCATGGAACATATTTTGTGTTCAGACATAATGACCTTTCTAGACTCTGAGAAGCTCATTGGCAGAAACCAGCACGGTTTTAGGAAACAGCGGTCATGCGAGACACGGCTGGCCCTCTTTGTGCATGATGCACAAAAGGCTCTAGATACCGGCTCCCAGGTTGATGCCATATTTCTCGACTTTCGAAAGGCGTTCGACTCAGTTCCACACCGTCGGTTGCTCCAAAAAGATCGCGCTTACGGTCTATGCGATTACATATGCGGTTAGATAGGAAGTTTTCTAACAGACTGAGAGCAGTATGTCGTCCTGAATGGGGTGACTTCAACAGAATCAAGGGTAACTTCAGGTGTGCCCCAGGGCAGCGTAATATGTCCTCTGCTTTTTACGATTTGCATAAACGATCTGGTTGATGGTATTGACAGCGCAATTAGACTGTTCGCCGATGATGTTGCAGTCTACAGGAAAGTAGTATTTCACGAAAGTTGTGAACAGATCAGTGAGGATTTGCAGAAAATAAATGTTGGTGTAAAGACTGGCAATTATCTCTCAATATTAGTAAGCGTAACCTACTGCGTATAACAAGGCGAAAATCCCCATTAATGTACGAGTACAAAATAAATGCCCAGTCTTTGGGAGCGGTAACATCCGTCAAGTATCTGGGTGTGGCTACTGGAAATGATCTCAAAAGAAATGATCAGATTGCACAAGTAACAGGCAAGGCAAACTCTAAACTGCGGTTTATTGGTAGAATCCTGAAGCGATGCAGTCCTTCAACAAAGGAAATTGCTTACAATACATTAGTTCGTCCAGTCGTAGAGTATTGTTCGTCTGTATGGGACCCATACCAGTTGGGTCTGATTCAAGAGATTGAGAAGGTCCAAAGAAGAGCGCGAAGACTCGTGACTGGTACATTTAGCCATCGCGAGAGCGTTACAGATCTCATAGAAAGTTTGAAGTGGGACCCACTTGCAGATAGACGACGGGCTAAATGGAAGGGGCTGCTCACTAAATTCCGAAATCCGATCTTCGCCAAGGATATACAGCATATATTATTACCACCAACTTTCAAATCGCGCAATGATCACCATTCAAAGATAAGGGAAATCAGAGCTCGTACTGAGGCGTTCAGACAGTCGTTTTTCCCTCGCGCGATCCGCGAGTGGAACAGAGGGGGAAAATATGACTTTGGCGCGAATCGTGCTCTCCGCCACACACCACTTGGTGGCTAGCGGAGTATACGTGTATATGTAGATGTCTACCTAATTTTCGACACTCTTCTGTAGGAACACATCTTAAGGGCTTCGATTGTCTTCCGTTCCGGTTTTCCCACAGTCCGTCTTTCACTACCGTACAGTGCTGTACTCCAAACATACTTTCTCATAAATTACTTCCTCAGATTATGGCCTATGTTTGATACTAACAGACTTCTCTTGGCCAGGAAGGCCCTTTTTGTCAGTGCCAATCTTTTTTTAAGTCCTTCTTGCGCCGTCCATCATGGATTATTTTACTGCCTAGGCATCATAACTCCTCTACTTCACCTGCTTCGCAAATGCTGATGTTAAGTTTATCTCTGTTCTCATTTCTGATACTTTTCATCGCTTACCTCTTTCTCCGATTTACTCTCAGTCGATATTCTGTACTCATCAGACTGTTCATTCAATTCAGCAGATTCTGTTAAAAAAAAAAAAGTGTCTTGTAATTTTTTGTGTAATGTAATATCTTGTATAGATACCTTTTATTAACCTGACACGTTCCACGTTATTACGAATTCATTATTATTATTCATGATCTATGGAACAAGTACTAATCTAATTTAATCTTCACTTTCACTGGGAATTGTAATGTCATCAGCGAATCTTATCGCTGATATTCTTACACCTTGAATTTAAATTCCCCTCTTGAAACCTTTCTTTTATTTCCGCCGTTGCTTCTTCGATCTTTACATTGAACAGTAGGAGCCAAAGTCTACATCCCTGTCTCACACCCTTTTTAATCCGAGCACTTCGTTGGTCTTCCAGTCTTACTGTCTTCTCTTGGTTATTGTGCGTATTGCATGTTACCCGTCTTTCCGTATAGCTTACCCCTTTTTTTCTCAGAATTTCGTACATCTAGCACCATGCGCCGAACGCTTTTATCAGGTCGATAATCCTATGGACGTGCCTCCATTTTTCTTCCGTCTTGCTTCAATTATCAACCGCAACGTCAGAACTACCTCTCCGGCCTCTCTGACCTTTCCTAAAGCCAAACTGGTCATCTAACACATCCTCAACTTTCTTTCCCATTCTTCCATATATTATTCTTGCCAGCAACTGCATGAGCTGTTGAGTTGATTGTGCCATAGTTCTTACACCTGTCGGTTCTTGCAACCTTGGAAATTGTGTGTATGATATTTTTCCGAAAGTCTGATGATATATCGTCACTCTCATACATTCTGCACACCACGTCAATAGTCGTTTTGTTGTCACTTCCCCCAGTGATTTTAGAAATCCCAGTGGAATATTGTTTATCCATTCTGCCTCATTTGATCATAAGTTTCTGTTACAGTCCTACTGATTGTACTATCTCTTCGTCATCAGACGAAACTCCCTCCCCCCCCCCCCCCCCTCATACAGACGTTCATTGTACTCTTTCCAGGCGTTCATTGTACTCTTTCCATCTCTCCGCTCTTTCCTCTGCATTCAACTGTGGAATTCACAAAGCAGTCTTAACGTCACCACCCTTGCTTTTCATTTCGCTGCGTCAGTCATTCCCACACTCAGTTCTTTTTCGATTTCTTCACAGTTTTCATGCAGCTATTCCGCCTTAGCTTCCGTGCACTTCCTGCTTATTTCATTCCTAAGTGACTTGTATATCCTTGTATTTCCCTGAACATTTTTGTGCTTCCTTCTTTCATCCTTTAACTATCCCCCTCCCTCTCCCCCTTTGTTACCCATGGTTTCCTCGCAGTTACCTTTCTTATTCCTACATTTTTCAATCGAACTTCTGTGATTGTCCTTCTTACAGTCGTCCATTCGTCTTCACCTGAACTGCCTACTGAGCTATTCATCATCGCATTATCTATAGCCTCAGAGAACATGAGAGGACTTCATTCCTTAGCACGAACGTCTCTGAGCATCGATTCTTCTACATCTACGTAGATACTCCGCGAACCACCGTACGGTGCGTGGCGGGGGGTACCCTGAACCACTACTGGTCATTTCCCGCCCTGTTCCACTCGAAAATAGAGCGAGGGCGAAACGACGGTCTCTATGCTTCCGTATGAGCCCTAATTTCCCGTATCTTATCTTCGTGATCCTTACGCGCGGTGTATGCTGATGGCAACAGAATCGTTCGGCAGTCAGCTTCAAATGCCGATTCTCTAAATTTTCTCAGTAGCGTTTCTCGAATTGAACGTCGCCTCTCCTCCACGGATTCATATTTGTGTTCCCAAACTATCTCCATAACGCTTACATGTTGTTCGAAACTATCAGCAACAAATCTAGCCAACCGCCTCTGGATTGCTTCGATGTCTTCTTTCAATCCGGCCTGCTACGGATCCCAAACATTCGAACAGTACTCAAGAATAAGTCTCACCAGCTTCCTATATGCGGTCTCAAGTGAACCACTCTTTCCTAAAACGCTCCCAATAAGCCGAAGTCGGCCATTTGCCTTCCCCACCACAGTTTTCACATGCTCATTCCATCTCATGTCGCTCTGCAACGTTCCACCCAGCTATTTAAACCACTTGACCGTATGAAGCAGGACGCTAGCAATTCTGCATCCGAACATTACAGGTTTGTTCTTCCTACTCATCTGCATTTACATACACTCCTGTAAATTGAAATAAGAACACCGTGAATTCATTGTCCCAGGAAGGGGAAACTTTATTGACACATTCCTGGGGTCAGATACATCACATGATCACACTGACAGAACCACAGGCACATAGACACAGGCAACAGAGCATGCACAATGTCGGCACTAGTACAGTGTATATCCACCTTTCGCAGCAATGCAGGCTGCTATTCTCCCATGGAGACGATCGTAGAGATGCTGGATGTAGTCCTGTGGAACGGCTTGCCATGCCATTTCCACCTGGCGCCTCAGTTGGACCAGCGTTCGTGCTGGACGTGCAGACCGCGTGAGACGACGCTTCATCCAGTCCCAAACATGCTCAATGGGGTACAGATCCGGAGATCTTGCTGGCCAGGGTAGTTGACTTACACCTTCTAGAGCACGTTGGGTGGCACGGGATACATGCGGACGTGCATTGTCCTGTTGGAACAGCAAGTTCCCTTGCCGGTCTAGGAATGGTAGAACGATGGGTTCGATGACGGTTTGGATGTACCGTGCACTATTCAGTGTCCCCTCGACGATCACCAGTGGTGTACGGCCAGTGTAGGAGACCGCTCCCCACACCATAATGCCGGGTGTTGGCCCTGTGTGCCTCGGTCGTATGCAGTCCTGATTGTGGCGCTCACCTGCACGGCGCCAAACACGCATACGACCATCACTGGCACCAAGGCAGAAGAGACTCTCATCGCTGAAGACGACACGTCTCCATTCGTCCCTCCATTCACGCCTGTCGCGACACCACTGGAGGCGGGCTGCACGATGTTGGGGCGTGAGCGGAAGACGGCCTAACGGTGTGCGGGACCGTAGCCCAGCTTCATGGAGACGGTTGCGAATGGTCCTCGCCGATACCCCAGGAGCAACAGTGTCCCTAATTTGCTGGGAAGTGGCGGTGCGGTCCCCTACGGCACTGCGTAGGATCCTACGGTCTTGGCGTGCATCCGTGCGTCGCTGCGGTCCGGTCCCAGGTCGACGGGCACGTGCACCTTCCGCCGACCACTGGCGACAACATCGATGTACTGTGGAGACCTCACGCCCCACGTGTTGAGCAATTCGGCGGTACGTCCACCCGGCCTCCCGCATGCCCACTATACGCCCTCGCTCAAAGTCCGTCAACTGCACATACGGTTCACGTCCACGCTGTCGCGGCATGCTACCAGTGTTAAAGACTGCGATGGAGCTCCGTATGCCACGGCAAACTGGCTGACACTGACGGCGGCGGTGCACAAATGCTGCGCAGCTAGCGCCATTCGACGGCCAACACCGCGGTTCCTGGTGTGTCCGCTGTGCCGTGCGTGTGATCACTGCTTGTACAGCCCTCTCGCAGTGTCCGGAGCAAGTATGGAGGGTCTGACACACCGGTGTCAATGTGTTCTTTTTTCCATTTCCAGGAGTGTACATTTGTCCACCTTTAGGGCTAGCTGCCATTCATCACACCAGCTGTAAATTTTGTGTAAGTCGTCTTGTATCTTCCTACAGTCACTAAGCTTCGACACCTTGCCGTACACCACGGCATGGTCAGCAGACAATCGCAGACTGTTGTCCGCCTTGTCCCCCAAACCATTTATGTATATTGGGAACAACTGCGGTCCTACCACACTTCCCTGGGGCACTCCTGACGATACTCTTGTCCTTGATGAACTCTCGCCGTCGAGGACAACATACTGGGTTCTATTATTTAATAAGTCTTCGAGCTACTCACATATCTGTGAACTTATTCCATGTAGTCGTACCTTCGTCAACAGCCTGCAGTAGGGCACTGTGTCAAATACTTTCCGGAAATCTAGAAATGTAGACAGGGCTAGTCTCTTACACTTGAGCCTACTCTTCGTCACATCTAAATTGTGATTGAGTCCATATCTGCTCCTGAGTGCGGCTAACAATCCAATATCTGATTCAGAAATATTACCTGAGCCTGATGTAATCTGACGCTCATTAAAGTGCCACAATAATCATAAAACTGAGTGCACCAAAGTGGCAGCTTGCTGAATGCTGAATAAATGGGAGATAAACATGGCCTTGCGTGTGCGCAGTGTTTTGTTTGTGTAGAAGATGCAGTTGTACATGTACATCATGGAGGAATTTAGGAATAACAGTGTTCATAAGATATTCCCCAATAATGTTTTTCTGCACAGATTGGCATGATGTTATGTATGACGAAAAGTGAGAATAATGGTACTGCATTTTTACCATCTATTGTCCATGATAATTTTTGCCGGTACCCAACAGCACATCGTCCCCTGGGGTGAGAAGAATGTTATTTTTAGTATAATCCGAACGTGCACCTAGTTTAGGGATATTAGCCATACAGGGGGCACAATGAAAGGAAAAGTACAGATGTCATACATATCCAATGGCCACAGTGAAAATTTATTGTCTTGTTCAAGTTTAATGAGTGTATTTGTAGTGTGATATAGTGATGACAACATATTGTGGTGGAGTTCTAATTGCCCCAAGTACACACAGGGTAATAGTGTGGTTGGGGCTTTGGGTGCGTCCCAAAAGTAGCGAAATGTTTGCGGGTACACATCTCTTCTAGTTAAGAATAGCAGCACCTGTCTTAAAACAAGGAGTAGTGAGTCAATCCATGAATGTAGCACATTGTTGCATGCCAGTCATTGACACTGCTGGTTCTTATTTGACAACGAGACGGTGACAGATCAGCCCTGGTTACAGAAAGGCCGATGTAAGATTACAGCAGTCCACTGCTACTCACAGGATATGTGGGAGAACATGGAACTGCTGTCAGTGTTTGTGTAATGTAGACGGAATCCTCCGTTCTCACCACCACTGCTAATACAACAAAAGGAAACACACCTACTGCAGAATCACAATGAGAAGAGTTAACACGACTATTAATACGTCACTGGCGAGTGAGTGCATCAATGAGAGGTAAAACAAGACATTTGGTGGTGTGACATTAACCATTCCTGAAAGGAGATAAGTTGGAGGCCAATATTAGCCACATAAGCATTTCATAATAACATAGAAAGAGTGTAGAGGAACAGTCCATAAAACTCAAAGTAAGAATCAGTCAGAAAGGAATGGGTGGAAGAGCTTAACTCCCCTAATTTGTTTCCTCTGCTGACACAGGATCAGCACAGATGATAGAAAGTAGAGAAGAACGCGGTAGGTAATCGAAAACAGAAGGATTGTTAAGAACAGCTGGGATGCTCCATGGTTGCCAAGCACATCATACTTTCATGCTCCTGGAGGATTAGTTTTAAAGCACTTTTAGTTGAAACGATAGGACAGACTTATCATGCAACTGCAGCGTGTGTAATTCAAGGTGAACCTAGGCTGCAAAAAGGGGGGGGGGGGGGGAATTCTCTCTCTTCCGTACACCCTCGGCAATTTTAGTTCTGTCCTGGAGTTGCTCTCCAGACACAACGTCTGATCCGTGATAAGGTTTCAGTCTTTCAAAATGATGATTTTGTATCTATCTGCCAACTGTCTGTCAACACTGACGAGCAATTTCAACCATGTAATTTCATAGGACTGTTCATACGGCAGTGAAAAGTTTTTAGTTTAATTGCTGGGTTCCGTAACAAGACCCAGTCATCCAGTTGGTATGGGGTAGCATTGCACCTTCAACATCTATTTGAATTTACTTCAAAGTTGTCTTGAAATTATTCTGCTGTATTTGTTTTTTAAATAAAACTGCTTTTTCCTGCTGCGGAGGATGGACACACCAACAAAATTGTTATTCTGCTGTAGTTTCAGCACCCAGCACCCGGTGGCAATTAATCCAGATCAAAGGGGGATCTCGTATGGTGCCCATATATTACCTCATATGGTACACCTCCTATTGATAATGGATTCTGTAGTAGTAAGAGGAGAGGACATATGGCACGTAACAATCTCACTCTTTACATGTCGTATTTACGTAATAACATAACGTTGAAATGATAATTTTATGAGAGCATTTGACATGCTATGTGCCTCATATTGGAAGGAGTTGATACTCCATTTCTTATTACTTAAAATTTAACATACTTGCACGTACAATGTGGACATCAGAATTTTCCTCGATTAATCAATATGCAATCAGTACTTCCAAATAGTAATACTGAGTGATACACACACACTTCTGCTATCGTATGTGCCATCGTAACAAGAAAAGGTACCACAAAAATGATCAGTTGTTGACATGATGGTGAACAACGGCTGGGGTCTTTCAAATTCAATAGCCAGAAAGGGCAGTGTGGTGACCTTCCTACACTACAAACAGCATTTAAAATAATTAACTCCAAACACCAAGGCTAATAATTTCTTTTCCATTATAGTAGTTAATTTGAGCCTTACTGTGTTGGTGAGAGGCATAACTGGTTAGTGTTTCTTCGCTACCCTGTTCCTGACTTACAGTATGTCCTACGACAATATCAGATGCATCACACGACAATACAAAAGGCTTCTCAATCTCAGTGTATATTAGGAAAGGGGGAAACATTAACATATGGTTGACGTGCATTCTTGTATTTCGCAGGTCTTTCAAATGTCGCTCCGTTTCTCAACAAAATGGTTCAAATGGCTCTGAGCACTACGGGACTTAACTGCTGAGGTCGTCAGTGCCCTAGAACTTAGAACTACTTAAACCTAACCAACCTAAGGACATCACACACATCCATGCCCGAGGCAGGATTCGAACCTGCGACCGTGGCGGTCGCGCTGTTCCAGACTGTAGCGCCTAGAACCGCTCGGCCACCCCGGCCGGCGTGTAGCATAATCGATAATGAAGTAACGATAATACAGACATCAGCAATGGTTTTGCTTCAGCCCAGTTCCCAGAACTCCTGAAGATAGACGTTGACTGTGGATATTGTACCTGAGACACAGTCCCTTTGACTGTTCAGAGATGTCACAAAACCAGCCCAAAGATGTAAACAACCATGCATGAGCAGAGCCTATTAGACGGAAGGTGTCCGACAGCCGATCAGTTGCAGTCAGTCCACCAGGAAGGAGGTACACGGCTCGTGTTGTCTGTA
This sequence comes from Schistocerca serialis cubense, assembly GCF_023864345.2. Taxonomy (NCBI): domain Eukaryota; kingdom Metazoa; phylum Arthropoda; class Insecta; order Orthoptera; family Acrididae; genus Schistocerca; species Schistocerca serialis. Next base: position 1,084,015,036 of record NC_064639.1, read on the forward strand.
GGGCAATACCGCGGTTCTATCGCGTCCGCATTGTTACTTTGTGCCAGAAAGGGCCATCAACAAGGGACGTGTCCAGGCGTCTCGGAGTGAACCAAAGCGACATGTTCGGACATGGAAGAGATACAGATAGACAGGAACTGTCGATGATGTGCCTCGCTCAGGCCGCCCAAGGGCTACTATTGCAGTGGGTGACCGCTACCTAAGGATTATGGCTCGGAGGAACCCTGAGAACAGCGCCACCATGTTGAATAATGCTTTTCGTGCAGCCACCGGACGTCGTGTTACGACTCAAACTGTGCGTAATAGGATGCATGATGCGCAATTTCACTCCCGACGTCCATGGCGAGGTCCATCTTTACAACCACAACACCATGCAGCTCGGTACAGATGGGCCCAACAACATACCGAACGGACCGCTCAGGATAAGCATCACGTTCTTGTCACCGATGAGTGTAGCATATGCCTTCAACCAGACAATCGTCGGAGACGTGTTTGGAGGCAACCCGGTCAGGCTGAACGCCTTGGAGACACTGTCCAGCGAGTGCAGCAAGGTGAAGGTTACCTTATGTTTTAGCGTGGCTTTATGTGGGGCCGACGTACGCATCTAGTGGTCATGGAAGGGGCCGTAACGACTGTACGATACCTGAATGCCATCCTCTGACCGATATTGCAACCATATCGACAGCATTTTGGCGAGGTATTCGTCTTCATGGAGGACAATTCGTGTCCCCATCGTGCACATCTTGTGAATAGCTTCCTTCAGGATAACGATATCGCTCGACTAGAGTGGTCAGCATGTTATCCAGACATGAACCCTATTGAACATGCCTGGGATAGATTGAAAAGGGCTGTTTATGGACGACGTGAGCTATCAACCACTGTGAGGGATTTACGCCGGATCGCCGTTGAGGAGTAGGACAATCTTGACCAACAGTGTCTTGATGAACTTGTGGATAATATGCCAAGACGAATACAGGCATGCATCAATGCAAGAGGACGTACTATTGGGTGTTAGAGGTACCGGTGTGTACAGGAATCTGGACCACCACCTCTGAAGGTTTCGCTGTGTGGTGGTACAACATGCAATGTGTGGTTTTCATGAGCAGTAAAAAGGGCGGAAATGATGTATATGTTGAAATCTATTCCAATTTTCTGTACAGGTTCCGGAAGTCTCGAAACCGAGGTGATGCAATTTTTTTTTTTTTTTATGGGCGATACTGAAATCGTCACTCATGAGAATTCTGCTCTGCTTCTGAGGCTGGGCTTCCATAGCTATAGGAAAAACTAGCTCTAAATCGAACTAACTCACATCGAAAAATTACTACTTACTTGATCATGTAGTATCGACTTCTCGCTGGGACTGGCTTCGAACGCACCCTAGTAAGTCTCTCCCAATCTTAAACTGCCTCGCCACTGCGTATAGAGGCCAACAAAACTTGCAAGGGGTGAAATGATAATCAACGAGGTGCTTTTTACAGAAAGAGCAGGCGGTTTCAGCACTCAGAAGAGAAAAGAGCAAAGAACAGTCCTTTCAGCCTTTTCGAAGACAGCGTCCTGACTCTCAGAATCTAAACTGCCAACCGCGAGGGGGCACTCTTGGAGAAGCGCCGTGTGTGATGGCAGAGTGCCGAAGCTCTCTACTAAAATGATGTTCAACTGCCCTCCCAGGCTGCTACTGTAAAGTTAAACCAAGAGCTTCCTCCTGAATTTTCCTAGCTATATTCAATTGTTATTTGCATCCACACTCATTCAGTATGAGGGATAATTGCTGTTTGGGACGTGTGGTTATAGGTAAATGTTACGCTGACTGCTGTTGTTGTCGTCTTCTGCCCGAAGACTAGTTTTATGCAACTCTCCATGCTACACTATCTCGCGCAAGCCTCTTTATCTTCGAATAAGTACTGCCACTTACATTCTTCTGAAACTCCTCACCGTATTAATCTCTCGGTCTCCCTTCACAGTTTGTACCTTCCACACTTATTTCCAATACTAAATTGGTGATCCCTTGATGTCTGAGAACATCTGTTACCAGCCGATCCCTTGTCCTAGTCACGTTGCGCCACAAAATTCTTTTCTTCCCAGTACTATTCAGTACTTCCTCATTAGTTGCGTGATCTACCCATCTAACCTTCAGCATTCTTCTGTAGCATCACATTTCAAAACTTCTATTGTCTTCTAGTCTAAAATGTTTATCGCCCATGTTTCGCTTCCATACACTTCTACACTCCATATAAATACTCTCAGAAAAGATGTTCTAACACTTAAATCTGTACTTTATGTTAACAAATTGCTCTTCTTCAGAAACGTTTTTCATGCCAGTGCCACTTTACATTTCATATCTTCTCTACTCTGGCCACCATCACTTATTTTGCTGTCCAGATAACAAAACGCATCTGGCAGTTTAAGTATCTCGTTTCCTAATTCTCTCACCTCAGCTGATTTAATTATTCTACGTTCCATTATCCTTGTTTTGCTTTTCTTGATGTTCATCTTGTACCCGCCTTTCATGACATTGTCCGTTCCATTCAAATGCTTTGCAAGTCCTTTGCTGTCTGACAGAATTACGTCATCAGCAAAACTAAAAATTCTTATTTTCGTTCCCCATGTACTTTAGGTCCTACTCCAGATTTTTCTTTTCTTCCAATTACTGCTTGCTCAAACTACAGATTGAATAACACTGGCGATAAACTACAACCTTGTTCACTCCCTTCTCAAGCACTGTTTCCCTTTCGTGCCCGTCGACTTTTATAACTGCCGTCCTGTTTCTGTACAAGTTGCAAGTAGTCTTGCTGCCATCGGAATTTCAAAGACAGTATTCCGGGCAACACTGTCAAAAGCTTTCTCTAAGCCCACAAGTGCTGTATACATTAGTTTGCCTTCCATTAAACTATCTTCTAAGATAATTCGTAGGGATAGTATTGCCTCTCGTGTCCGTACATTCCTCTGCAATATAAACTGGTCTTCCGCTAGGTCACTTTCCGCCAGTATTTCCAATCTTGTTGTGCTAACTATCAACTGCAATTAAGGTGAGAATAAAGACACATAAATTCTGGTTCTCACCGTGATCTTCCTCCCTGGCACGAAAAATATGAGCATGAAAAATACACTGCTGGCCACCGTAAATGCAACACCCTGAAGGAAGCATCCCAATCAAGTGAAATTTACACCATGGGTTTGCAGCGATGAGATATGCAACTGATTAGAATTTCAGCGCAGACGCACATCACGCGCGCCTGTGGCGCCACCCCATAGCGCCATTTAAGGCTTGGCGATTCCGACGAGTGTACGTTCGGCACGTGTGTTTACCTTGTGGTTGTTTCACAAGACGATCAGTTATGCGAACATCGTTTGATCAAATATCCGAGTTCGACAGAGGAAGGATAGTGGCTTACCGAGATTGTGGATTATCATACAGAGAAATCGCTAGTCGTGTTGGACGAAACCAAACAACTGTAATGCGGATATGTGACGGCTGGATGCAGGAGGGTACGACGGACCGACGTGGTCGATCGCATTCACCTCGGTGCACCACTGCGCGTGCTGATAGGCAAATTGTGCGCATGGCAGTGACGGATCGCTCAGTGACATCCTGAACCATAGCACAGCACATTGCGTCTGTAACGCATCCCAGTGTCTGCGCGTACCATTCGACGCCGTTTACAGCAGAGTGGTCTGTCCGCAAGACGTCCATTGCTTCGTCTACCATTGATGCAGAACCACAGACGTCTCCGTCGCCAATGGTGTGATGACAGACGGATGTGGACGGCAGAATGGAATGACGTTGTCTTTACTGACGAGGCACGCTTCTGTCTGCAGCACCACGATGGTCGGATTCGAGTGTGGAGACACCGTGGAGAGAGGATGCTGGACAGCTGCATTATGCACCGCCACACTGGTCTTGCACCGGGTATTATGGTATGGGGCGGTATTGGATATTACTCTCGCACGCCTCTAGTATGCATTGCCGGTACTTTAAATAGCCGGCGCTACATATCCGAGGTGCTGGAGCCAGTTGTCCTTCCTTACCTTCAGGGCTCGGCCACAGCCATATTTCAACAGGATAATGCGCGACCACACGTGGCACGCATTGTCCAAAGGTTCTTCGTCAATAACCAGATTGAAGTGCTTCCCTGGCCAGCTCGCTCTCCGGATCTTTCGCCGATAGAAAACATGTGGTCCATGGTTGCTCGACGAGTGACCCAGATTACATCCCCAGCTGCCACACCAGATGATCTTTGGCAACGTGTGGAAGCTGCTTGGGCTGCTGCACCCCAGGAACACATCCAACGTCTCTTTGACTCAATGCCGAGACGCGTGGCAGCGGTGATTTCCAACAATGGCGGCCACTCTGGCTACTGATTCTGGCAGGAACCACATGTCACAGACGTCTGTAAACGTAATCATTTGATACTTGGTCAACATGTCATCTACAAAATAAATTTTGTTGTGCTACCTCTTGTCTTTCTTGGTGTTGCATTTACGGTGGCCAGCAGTGTATTAACAAATCGACCCTAATAACAAATATTTTGCCACACTATAAAATGCTAAATCAGGAGATTATATCGGCAGCGCATTGGTTGACGCTATTCAATACCACTATTTAAATTTTACCAAAAGAAATCTTCGCTTCACGGAAGACGCCTAGCAATAAGGAAGAAGGATGTGCTATGTACTATCTGCATCAGAGACCTTACACTGAAGTGATTAGATGAATAAATAAAAGTGGAGCGAGAAAAGACATCAGACTTCGTGAACTGATATTTTGCACTACTATGCAGGTGTTTTTCCGTGACGTAACTCAGCTAACTGTATATGCTACGCGACACTGTGGTGTCTTCTAGATTTGTGTGCCGACACCCTCTATGTGCTAAATTTAGTCTCTGTCGGCAATGGCAGTTTGTCTACAAATAAATATTCTGTTCGCCAATTCCGATAGTTACAGCAGTTTCTAGCTAGCATTCTACTGCAACATGACAGACTAAAGGCCGAAATACTAAATGTCTTTTTCCAAACCTGTTTCACAGAGGAAGACTGCACTGTAGTTCCTTCTCTAGATTGTCGCACAGATGACAAAACGGTAGATATCGAAATAGACGACAGAGGGATAGAGGAACAATTAAAATCGCTCAAAAGAGGAAAGGCCGCTGGACCTGATGGGATACCAGTTCGATTTTACACAGAGTACGTGAAGGAACTTGCCCCCCTCTTGCGGCGGTGTACCGTAGGTCTCTAGAAGAGCGTAGCGTTCCAAAGGATTGGAAAAGGGCACAGGTCATCCCCGTTTTCAAGAAGGGACGTCGAACAGATGTACAGAACTATAGACCGATATCTCTAACGTCGATCAGTTGTAGAATTTTGGAACACTTATTATGTTCGAGTATAATGACTTTTCTGGAAACTAGAAATCTACTCTGTAGGAATCAGCATGGGTTTCGAAAAAGACGGTCGTATGAAACCCAGCTCGCGCTATTTGTCCACGAGACTCAGAGGGCCATAGACACGGGTCTTCCGAAGTAAGACTGATTTCAGGTGTGCCGCAGGGGAGCGTCATAGGACCGTTGCTATTCACAAGATACATGAATGACCTTGTGGATGACATCGGAAGTTCACTGAGGCCTTTTGCAGATGATGCTGTGGTGTATCGAGAGGTTGTAACAATGGAAAATTGTACTGAAATGCAGGAGGATCTACAGTGAATTGACGCATGGTGCAGGTAATGGCAATTGAATCTCATTGTAGACAAGTGTAATGTGCTGCGAATGCATATAAAGATAGATCCCTTATTATTTAGATATAAAATAGCAGGTCAGCAACTGGAAGCAGTTAATTCCATAAATTATCTAGGAGTACGCATTAGGAGTGATTTAAAATGGAATGATCATATAAAGTTGATCGTCGGTAAAGCAGATGCCAGACTGAGATTCACTGGAAGAATCCTAAGCAAATGCAATCCGAAAACAAAGGAAGTAGGTTACAGTACGCTTGTTCGCCCACTGCTCGAATACTGCTCAGCAGTGTGGGATCCGTACCAGATAGGATTGATAGAAGAGATAGAGAAGATCCAACGGAGAGCAGCGTGCTTCGTTACAGGATCATTTAGTAATCGCGAAAGCGTTACGGAGATGATAGATAAACTCCAGTGGAAGATTCTGCAGGAGAGACACTCAGTAGCTCGGTACGGGCTTTTGTTAAAGTTTCGAGAACATACCTTCACCGAAGAGTCATGCAGTATATTGCTCCCTCCTACGTATATCTCGCGAAGAGACCACGAGGATAAAATCAGAAAGATTAGAGCCCACACAGAAGCATACCGACAATCCTTCTTTCCACGAACAATACGAGACTGGAATAGAAGGGAGATCCGATAGAGGTACTCAGGGTACGCTCCGCCACACACCGTCAGGTGGCTTGCGGAGTATGGATGTAGATGTAGATGTAGAACATGAATTTACCAGTCATTAATTTTTTTGTAGTGATCTTGTAACAGGTAGGCCGGCCGTTGTGGACGAGAAGCTCTAGGCGCTTCAGTTTGGAACCGCGCGTCCGCTACGGTCGCAGGTTCGAATCCTGCCTCGGGCATGGATGTGTGTGATGTCCTTAGGTTAGTTAGGTTTAAGTAGTTCTGAGTTCTAGGGGACTGATGACCTCAGATGTTAAGACCTATAGTGCTCAGAGCCATTTTTTTTTGTAACAGGTAGCTTCCTCATCTCACAGTAGCACTCACATCAACATCTTCAGTTCTTTCTACGATATATTCCAATCTCAGTCTTCTTTTCCTCAATTACATTTTTTTTCCATTGCATCGACGGCTCTGTCTAATAATACGGAAGTATTTCATGTTTCAACTCCTGTCGCATCATCCTGTCTCTTTTCCTATTCTTTTTTTTTCACTTATTTCTTTCCTCGCGATACGGCGGAAAACGTTCTCATTTCTTCTTCTTTTGCGGACAGTGAGGACCATTTAGAACCATACCAAATGTAGATATGGCGCCCCCGTTTGCTTCCTTCGGAATGGCCTGCACAGTGGCGCTTCATGCAACAAAGACGTAGCCACCACCGGAAAATGACTACAGTTACACTGAGGTGACGGAAGTCGTGGGACAGCGATTCTCACATATACAGACAGCGGCAGTATCGCGAACATAAGGTATAAAAGGGCATTGCATCGGCGGAGTTGTCATTTGTACTCACGTGATTCATGTGAAAAGGTTTCCCATGTGATTATGGCCGCATAGTTGGAGCTAGCCGCATGGGACATTCCATTTCGGAAGTAGAGAATTCGGTGTTCTGAAATCCACAGTGTCAAGAGTGTTGCGAGAACATCAAATTTCAGGCATTAACTCTGCACGGACAACGCAGTGGCCGACGGACTTCACTTGTAGACCGAGAGCATTGGTGTTCGCGTATAGTTGTCAGTGCTAGCAGACAAGCAACGGTGCTTGAAATAACCACAGAAATCAATGTGGGACGTACGACGAACGTATCCGTTAGGCAGTGAAATTTGGCGTTAGTGGGCTATGGCAACAGCACGACATAGCTTGCAGAACCTTTTCTTAGTTTGCGACCATATCGGTTGGACCCTAGAAGACAGGCCTGTTCAGATGCGTCCCGATTTCGGCTGTTAAAATTTGATGGTAGCCTTCTATTGTGGAGCAGACCCCACGACCCAACTTGCCAACAAAGCACTGTGCAAGATGGTAGTGGCTCCACAACAATGTGGACTGTGTTTACATGAAATGGACTGTGTCCCCTTCTCCAACTGAACCGATCATTCACTGAAAATGGTTTTGGTCGGCTACTTGGAGACCATTTGCGGTCACTGATGGACTTCATATTCCCAAAGAACGATGGAATTTTTATGGATGACATTGCTACATAGCCTTGAACCGCAGTTGGTCTAGATTGGTTTGAAGAACATTCTGGACATTTCGAGCGAATGATTTGGCCACCCAAATTGCCTGACGTGAATCCCACAGACAAGTTATGGGACATAACCGAGAGGTCAGTTCGTGCACAAAATCCTGCACCGGCAACGCTTTCGCAATTGTGGACGGCTATAGAGGAAGCCTGGGACAATATTTCTACAGTGGACTTCCAACGACGTGTTGAGTCCATGTCACGTTTAGATACTTGCAAAAAGAAAAAAAATGGTTCAAATGACTCTGAGCACTATGGGACTTAACATCTGAGGTCATCAGTCCCCTAGAACTTAGAACTACTTAAACCTAACTAACCTAAGGACGTCACACACATCCAAGCCCGAGGCAGGATTCGAACCTCCGACCGTAGCGGTTGCAAAAAGAAGTCCGTCACGATATTAGGAGGTACCTCACGACACTGGTCGCGTTAGTGTACATGTGGTGTTACTTTGTGCGGTATGCAGAATGATCTTGTGGAACCTGAATCACTGCAACGTGCAACGGGTACAGTTTCCGGTCCACTGCTATCCATGAAAGCAAACCTACAGTTGAAAAGTGTGCGGGAAGCAAGAGCTTAACACAAGTGAGAAACCAAACGTAACGGAAGCACCGCCGGAAGAATTCTGGAGACCGGGCCGGCTCTCGTGTTGGCTCAGAATGATGAATGCGCGTAGCGGGGGAGGAAGAGGCCGTGTGAAGTAGGCAATAAGAAATGGAACCGTCTTTCATCGAGTTAATGAAGGCTTCAGAATAATCATAACGGCGGTAGGCGGCGGACGGCGGGCAAGAAAACGAACGGCACGCGATACATACCGGGCGGAAGCGGGCTGAATACATTGACGGGGAGTGGGGTTGGGGGAGGGGGAGGGTGGGAGGAACTCGGGGATGAGTCGCCGGGGCGGGCTCTCTGCAGAAGGGCCTCTCAGCGGCGCGACACGCAGAGGACGTGTGCCAGATAATAACGGCAGCGGCGCGCCGGCCGCCTGTCCGAGCGCCGACAAAGACGCCGCCGAACAATGACTCCGCAAAACTACCAAACTCCATTAATGTCGCCGCCGTTTATCAACGCAGCTAGCTTTTTACGCGCCGAAATCCATCCGTCCGAGGGGCTGCGGGGGAATATTCCTAGCCCTCTCGGATTATTAAGCCTCGTACTGGAGCAGTATAGGGCTTGTCAAACTGCAGGTTGCACGAACACTTCGGGAGTCCCGTAGTTATCTGGGGGGAAAATGCTTCTTATAATTTTTCTCTCTTATTCTTCACTTTCGGCAAAAGTGTTGACATTGTATGGTTCAAAATGGTTCAAATGGCTCTGAGCGCTATGGGACTTTACTGCTGAGGTCATCAGTCCCCTAGAACTTAGAACTACTTAAACCTAACTAACCTAAGGACGTCACTCACATCCACGCCCTAGGCAGGATTCGAACCTGCGACCGGAGCGGTCGCTCGGCTCCAGACTGTAGCGCTTGGAACCGCTCGGCCACCACGGCCGGCGACATTGTATGCTAAACGACTATAACCACGTCGCTGGTTACAAGAGATGGTTATAGTTTTTCACGTTTTAACTGCAAACAGTTGCAGTCAAAGTCACCAAACAAACCTATTAGAACACAGGGTAAGGATCATGGATTACGTGCGCAGTGGGAAGCAGCGGTGCTGATGTCACAGCCGAGCTTCCCACCATTCAATTGTCACGTCGGAGAATTAGTAAAGCTATTCTTTGAGACTGTCAGTGGGGCGATACACACGTGCGGCTAAGAATCTTACGTCAGGAACCGAAATTTTCTTTATTGATTACCGGTTTCGGCTCATTGACGAGTCATCCTCAGAGCAATGTAAAATGTTCCAGAATGAGATTTTCACTCTGCAGTGTGCGCTGATATGAAACTTCCTGGCAGATTAAAACTGTGTGCTAGACCGCGACTCGAACTCGGGAGCTTTGCCTTTCGCCGGCGGTTGTGGCCGAGCGGTTCTAGGCGCTTCAGTCTGGAACCGCGCGACCGCTGCGTCGCAGGTTTGAATCCTGCCTCGGGCGTGGATGTGTGTGATTTCCTTAGGTTAGTTAGGTTTAAGTAGTTCTAAGTTCTAGGGGACTGATGACCACAGATGTTAAGTCCCATAGTGCTCAGAGCCATCTGAATAATCTGAACCTTTGCCTTTCGCCGGCAAGTGCTCTACCATATGAGCTACCCAAGCACGACTCACGCCCCTTCCTCATAGCTTTACTTCTGCCAGTACCTCGTCTCCCACCTTCGAAACTTTACAGAAGCTCTCCTGCGAACCTCGCAGAACTAGCACTACTGAAAGAAAGGATATTGCGGAGACAAATGGTTCAAATGGCTCTGAGCACTAGAGGACTTAACTGCTGAGGTCATCAGTCCCCTAGAACTTAGAACTGCTTAAAACCTAACTAACCTAAGGACATCACACACATCCTTGCCCGAGGCAGGATTCGAACCTGTGACTGTAGCGCTCGCGCAGTTCCAGACTGTAGCGCCTAGAACCACTCGGCCACTCTGGCCGGCTTGCGGAGACATGGCCTAGCCACAGCCTGGAGGGATGTTTCCAGAATGAGATTTTCACTTGCCCACGAAAGGCAAAGGTCTCGAGTTCGAATCTCGGTCCGGCACACAGTTTTAATTTTCCAGGAAGTTTCAATTTAAAATGTTGTTCAGTGTGACAATTATTACACATCGTCGTGTTCGTAGAGCTAAGTCGCCCTAACATGAAAACTCGTAGTTGGTTATGTAAAGCGACACGTTAATCATTAACCGAATATTTTATAGTACCATAATGCGACATATGTGGCTATTTCAACTGGCAGTTTTTTTTTTCTCCCACTAACAGCATTTCTCCTGAGAGAGCTGTTTGCAGCCACGATTTGCCAAAAACACGGGAAAGTCACCAGCCATTAAGCCAGCCGGATAGCCTCGAACATAACCTGAGATTCAGAAAAACACCGGCACATCTTCTCCAGGCCTACACCACCACCACCTCCCGCTCCCGCTCCGTGTTTGGCGACATCGCGGTGAAGGCACATTGGAAGCGTGTATTCGTCATCGCCACACTGGGGTATCACCCGTCGTGATGGTATGGGGTGCCATTGGTTACACGTCTCGGTCACCTCTTGCTCGCATTGACGGTACTTTGAAAAGTGGACATTACATTTCAGATGTGTTACGACCCGTGGCTCTACCCTTCATTCGATCCCTGCGAAACCCTACATTTCAGCAGGATAATGCACGATCGCATGTTGCAGGTTCTGTACGGGCCTTTCTGGATACAGAAAATGTTGGACTGCTGCCCTGGCCAGCACATTCTCCAGATCTCTCACCAACTGAAAACGTCTGGTCAATGGTGGACGAGCAACTGGCTCGTCACAATACGCCAGTCACTACTCTCGATGAACTGTGGCATCGTGTTGAAGCTGCATGGGCAGCTGTAGCTGTACACGTCATCCAAGCTCTGTTTGACTCAATGCCCAGGCGTATCAAGGCCGTTATTGAGGCCAGAGGTGGTTGTTCTGGGTATTGATATCTGAGGATCTATGCATCCAAATTGCGTGAAAATGTAATCACATGTCAGTTCTAGTATAATATATTTGTCCAATGATAGCCGTTTATCATCTGCATTTCTTCTTGGAGTAGCAATTTTAATGGCCAGTAGTGTAGTTCGAACTGTTGGAATAGTGGACATTTCCTCGACCTTTTCTGGACGGGTGTTTCTTTGGGCGCAATTTCCAAGGTGCCATACTAGACAGTGCACCTGTGAGTACGCTGGCTGTATCAAAGTCATTCCCTGACCGATTACTAGCTTGTAGTGTCCGCTGCTCTTGATGCCAGTGACAGTCACGCGGTTCCGGACTAAAATCTGTCTCTTCAATAATGTCTAATTATAACAGTAATTATGATCTACGAATATAAGCTCTATATGTATGTATTTTTCCCATGTGTGCCTTTGCAATTGTTTGTTTCACTTTTTGTACTAGATGTAGTTTAACATGCCTACTAAAACATATGAATGTAAAATAAGTAGAATGCCTGGTTAGATGTAAGAGAGGGCCTGATGGCCCTAATCTTGCCACGTTAAATAAATATATCATCAGACTCATCTATTGGCAAAAATTGGACCTGTTTTCAACTCTCCACACTGCTGAATAGGGGATAAAAATCAAGTCGGCATCCGCAGACCTGCTCATGCTTGAAGTTCCCGCTCGCTACACACATCAAAAAACTACTCAATGAGTGTAGTTGCATTCACGCGGAAGCCGACTTTGCTTTTTATGTCTGCTGCGGATGTATGGAAAGCTTGTCATAGGTCTAGTTTTTGCCAACAGAGAGACTCCATGACAGTGGAGTGTGTCACCGACACCAATCGAATTTGAATAAACGGATTTAAGCACACAGCTGAAGGTGTACCATCAGTTGTCATCTACTGACCAACCTGTGTCCAACTCTCCATCCGAAAGAGAAGATAGTTAACAAAAGTTTTCGATACGTGTCTGCTACAAATGTCTTCGGTGGTTGCAGAAAAGGTAATGGACATCTGCAGCAAACACATGCTGTGAGGACTACTCCAATTGCTTTGTATGTTTAAATTTGCTAACGTGTTGCGTACATTATAATTCTGTTTTAACTTATCTATGTTTTAGTAACATACGTTAATCAGAGAAATGGATTAATTCTGTACTTAGCTTACCAAGAGTGCTATTTTTAATGTACAAAGATTTAGTCTATCTTGTAACAGCCACATTCGGAAAGCGCTTCTATCATCTGTGATCTGAGAAGAGTCGCTTCGTCAGCACTGTCACATAGCCGTAATGAGGTCATACCGACCTTCAGGAGCGCCAACCAGAAGTTCATCATGTAGTGTCTTCAGCTCTCAGGTTGTCTTAGGACAGGTAGCCAAGATTTTGGCTCGCTGACCATTCCCGGGACCGAGTGCCAAGGCGCTCAGCCTCACTTCAGATTTATCTGGTACAAACTGTCGGCGTACGTATAGACACAGGCAATTTCACAGAGTTTCGCAGTCAAGTTGCCACGTAATCGTGACTTATTTAGTTTCATGATCTAAAAAAAGATCTTTCACACAAATACCTCGATCGAAATATTACAGCACTTTTGCAACGTCAATATGTAAACTTGGAAAATCTACATGAGAAAATCTGTTTACACGTCCTGGACAGTTTTGACGTTAAAAGACTTTTAATTAAATCTGGAACTACCTTGCACATCAATCAGTTACATATGCACATGCACAATTTTCAACTGAAATGCAAACGGTTTCGAAAACAGCTCGAAAACAAATGTAAAATTGACAGCGTCCTCAGTATCTTTTATAAAACTATTGTTGTAATTCTTGCAAGGCGACAATGAATTTTTCAGTCCTCGCACTTTCTTCAACACCAGTGAGTTAAGGGAACTGGATTGCCTTTGTCAGAATGTGTCCCTTCTACAATGATTTTCTTTCTTAGCCGCATTACCATCAGACCAGAAGGAAGCTACCTTACATTGTCTTACGGTGAGCAGCGCACGGTCAAACCCACTTAAAGTGCGAAGTCTGCAGTCCATTCCAGACGTTCTAATTTCGGTTCCAGCAATCCTTTTTCCTCTATAAATTTTAGAATAGAGACACTGAAATCGAAAACTCGTTCCAGGCATGCCCCTTGACTTAACCAACGCACTTTGAAGCACTATATGAATTTCCATACTCTTCGTTCATTTCCACTGAAAACAGTTGCAATTGAAAACTGAATAATGGATGTGACTTAAGAAATTTTGCTATTCTTACCACCAATTCCTTCAAGTGTTTCATGCCTGCAAATTTAGCGCAAAGTGCTTCTCCAGAACTGTGAACTCCATCTGTGGTGCCACGCGGGGTAGCCGCGCGGTCTTAGGCGCCTTGCCACGGTTCACGCGGTTTCCCCTGTCGGAGGTTAGAGTCCTCCCTCGGGCATGGGTGTGTGTGTTGTCCTTAGCGTAAGTTAGATTAAGTAGTGTGTAAGCTTAGGGACCGATGACCTCGGAAGTTTGATCGCATAGGAACTTACCACAAATTTCCAATTTTCCATCTGTCGATGGTGTAATTTTTTGCTCTTTCACTGCCATCTAAAAGTTTAAATTCTTTCTGCATGGTACTATAATGGCGATTCGAAGGAAATGTAAAGTACTCATCGCTTACGCCAATTTAGAACTCTCATTCCTCTCTTCTGTCATTCTCATTCATTTTCAACGATTGTGGCGACAGATCACTAGACCTCCTCTTTTTCTGCAAGCACCCACTGAACCTGTGAACGTTCTTCATACTAAGAGCAAATAGCAAAGGATAAATAGCGCTGACCCTACGAATCTATCGAACTCAGAGAGTTGTAACGGCCGCAAAATACCGCATCGCAACGCTAAATATGTCGCGCTTTCCGGTTACTTCCGAGAAGGAACGAACAAATCCGAGTGACAGGCCGGCCTTACATGAAAAGATAACTACACTGTTCAATTTCTGGGATTCAACGTTCGACAACTCTTCTGGAACATACACTCCTGGAAATGGAAAAAAGAACACATTGGCACCGGTGTGTCAGACCCACCATACTTGCTCCGGACACTGCGAGAGGGCTGTACAAGCAATGATCACACGCACGGCACAGCGGACACACCAGGAACCGCGGTGTTGGCCGTCGAATGGCGCTAGCTGCGCAGCATTTGTGCACCGCCGCCGTCAGTGTCAGCCAGTTTGCCGTGGCATACGGAGCTCCATCGCAGTCTTTAACACTGGTAGCATGCCGCGACAGCGTGGACGTGAACCGTATGTGCAGTTGACGGACTTTGAGCGAGGGCGTATAGTGGGCATGCGGGAGGCCGGGTGGACGTACCGCCGAATTGCTCAACACGTGGGGCGTGAGGTCTCCACAGCACATCGACGTTGTCGTTAGTGGTCGGCGGAAGGTGCACGTGCCCGTCGACCTGGGACCGGACCGCAGCGACGCACGGATGCACGCCAAGACCGTAGGATCCTACGCAGTGCCGTAGGGGACCGCACCGCCACTTCCCGGCAAATTAGGGACACTGTTGCTCCTGGGGTATCGGCGAGGACCATTCGCAACCGTCTCCATGAAGCTGGGCTACGGTCCCGCACACCGTTAGGCCGTCTTCCGCTCACGCCCCAACATCGTGCAGCCCGCCTCCAGTGGTGTCGCGACAGGCGTGAATGGAGGGACGAATGGAGACGTGTCGTCTTCAGCGATGAGAGTCGCTTCTGCCTTGGTGCCAATGATGGTCGTACGCGTGTTTGGCGCCGTGCAGGTGAGCGCCACAATCAGGACTGCATACGACCGAGGCACACAGGGCCAACACCCAGCATCATGGTGTGGGGAGCGATCTCCTACACTGGCCGTACACCACTGGTGATCGTCGAGGGGACACTGAATAGTGCACGGTACATCCAAACCGTCATCGAATCCATCGTTCTACCATTCCTAGACCGGCAAGGGAACTTGCTGTTCCAACAGGACAATGCACGTCCGCATGTATCCCGTGCCACCCACCGTGCTCTAGAAGGTGTAAGTCAACTACCCTGGCCAGCAAGATCTCCGGATCTGTCCCCCATTGAGCATGTTTGGGACTGGATGAAGCGTCGTCTCACGCGGTCTGCACGTCCAGCACGAACGCTGGTCCAACTGAGGCGCCAGGTGGAAATGGCATGCCATGCCATTTCCACAGGACTACATCCAGCATCTCTACGATCGTCTCCATGGGAGAATAGCAGCCTGCACTGCTGTGAAAGGTGTATATACACTGTACTAGTGCCGACATTGTGCATGCTCTGTTGCCTGAGTCTATGTGCCTGTGGTTCTGTCAGTGTGATCATGTGATGTATCTGACCCCAGGAATGTGTCAATAAAGTTTCCCCTTCCTGGGACAATGAATTCACGGTGTTCTTATTTCAATTTCCAGGAGTGTATGTTCAGCTGCTGCTGAAAGAATCAAGGAGTACAACACATGGTGTTAGAGAGCCCTCTGGTTGACTGATCCCGACCCCTCGGAAATCTGCATCAAGTTCAGAATCGGTCGAATGTTTAGAAAAAATGGACATCGAGATTTAGCTGTGATGTATACTTACTTTACAGTTTTTTCTTGAATTCATTAGTTACTGACACAGAACTTCAGTTCTTTATGCTCAGGATTTACATCTGGCAGTTATATCTCTGTCCTTCTGCATATTTATTCATGTGTAAGCGTTTGTTTGTCTGCCAACGTCAAACATTAAGTAAATAAAGAAAGATAGCTTTTTGGCTTTTTAGAGATTTTCTAAACCGTGCTCTGTGATTGTCAGTGGTCCTCTGGTAACGTTTGCGAAATATTTAATCATTGTTTAAGAATGTCACCTACAGGAAATTCTTGTCATTTTTATGAAACAAATGGTTCAAATGGCTCTGAGCACTATGGAACTTATCATCAGTCCCCTAGAACTTAGAATTACTTGAACCTAACTAACCTAAGGACATCACACACATCCATGCCCGAGGCAGGATTCGAAACCGCGACCGTAGCGGTCGCGCGATTCCAGACTGAAGCGCCTAGAACCGCTCGGCCACCGCGGCCAGCTTTATGAAACAAGTTTGGATATCTATACAACTGTACAAACATTTTTAACAGGGTGGTTCTTAGAAAGGCAGTCAAAATCGATTGTGTTATTGAGTAAGACACGACTGAAATATGAAGTTAAGAATTTCGTTTGCAAGTCGGTCACTGTCTCTCCCGCTTTAGACAACACACCTAGTTTGTGTAAGCACGCTACATGATTTGGCTTTCATTTTTAAATAAACAGTATAAGGCGAATGGCGAAACACAACCTGACTTTCTGCCCTACAGCTGCAGCCGCTGGGTGGTATTTCAAGCCTTAGGCAACAACAAATACAAAGACAACAATAAAATTTCCTGTTTATGCTACGAGCTTTCCTGTACGGCGCGTACCTTACTGGGTATGAATCTTTAGTTCAGTGGCGGAAGATACTTCACCATAACACACAGTGTTTGTGTCCTTCCAGGCATCCACTTCATCTGCGGCTATGCTGACACCCCTGATGACTACGTAGCTATAAGGATACATTTATAGTTTCTTAAAATATTATAAACGTAGTAGACACGCTTTCAGTATTGCGCCATTTGACGAAAAACTTCTCATAAGAAATCACGAAAGAATATAAAGCATCGCGAAATGTAAGTACAGATATATGATAGCAACGTCTCGTATTTGGAATTTTAACTGCCACCATAAAATAAAAACAGAACACATAGTGGGACGGCAAAAATATTTTCATTTAATGAGTAGAAGGCAGGGTCAAAGATAAGCAATTCCCGTTATTCAGATATATCGACAAGTGTTTCAACCGTAAACATGATGTATGATATCACGTGGGCAACCGAACTTTCCCGACTGTCATCGCTGACAAAATATGCCTAGGAGTCTTTACTCAGATGACGTGTATGTCACCTTCTTCACTTGATTTGGGCCTCCTATGGTCCACGTAAATAACTACTACTGATTTAACTTTCAGTTAGCCGGCCGCGGTGGCCGTGCGGTTCTAGGCGCTTTAGTCCGGAACCGCGGGACTGCTGCGGTCGCAGGTTCGAATCCTGCCTCGGGCATGGATGTGTGTGATGCCCTTACGTTAGTTAGGTTTAAGTAGTTCTAAGTTCTAGGGAACTGATGACCTAAGATGTTAAGTCCCATAGTGCTCAGAGCCATTTAAACCATTTAACTTTCAGTTATTCCAGTAATTTTTCCTTCGATTACAGTACTGTTGTTTTCGAACTTCTGACCACTATATTCCAGTTTTCATTTTTGGTATTGTCTGGAGATGGGAATCTGAACCTTATTTGGAAATACTCTTCTCTTCAGAATTTCGTGTTCTTTAGTCTTCATCTTTTTCAGATTACGGTTTCTGGATACACTTGTTAGGCGGAAATTTTTTGGGGGGTTTACATGGTCAAAAATACTCTTGCTGTTCCTATTTCCATCTATCCGAAGCACACGAGTGTAAAATATCGTTCTATGTTTCTTCATTGTTACATTAAATTTTTCAGTTTTCTTGTACAGATGTTCTTTATTCCTGTTCTTGTTTGCCTTGTACTACTCCCAATATCTTTCTTGAGGTTTTCTTCCTTTCTGCCGGCCGTGGGGGCCGAGCGATTCTGGGCGCTTCAGTCTGGAAACGCGCGACCGCTGCGGTCGCAGGTTCGAGTCCTGCCTCGGGCATGGATGTGTGTGATGTCGTTAGGTTAGTTAGGTTTAAGTGGTTCTAAGTTCTAGGGGTCTGATGACCTCAGATGTTAAGTCCCATAGTGCTCAGAGCCATTTTTTTGTTCCTTTCCATGTTGTTTTCAATTTCTTCCTTGCCCAGCCCAGACACTGGGCTGGTATGTCAGTATTATATAGAAAAATTACGTCCATACGTGTTCTTTAATGTCATATTTTGAAGTACCAAGAAACAAATTCCTACTTTCAAATGATTATGGAATAAAGTCGACGCTTATCTCCCGCCTTTACGTTTCATTTCTATATAAAAACTTACATCTACTTTTATATCTATACTCTGCAAATCGCTGTTAGACATGAGAAAAAGTTAGGCTCTGCCTTTCATTGTACAATACTTATCGTACGTCAAATTGTCTTAAAGAAAATTGAAGACAATTTTCTCACTGCTTATTTAACAAATACTTCTGTATCTGTACACCCCCGGCCTCCATATTGTGTGGGATAGAGGTTACTTCTGATAACAATATCTGATTCCTATTCCTCCCCTCCCTCACTACCTCCTCGATTTGTGAATTGCGTGTGGAAAGAATGATTGTTGGTAAACCTACTTGTCAGGTATTATTCTCGGGTTTTCTCGTTTTAGACATTTCGTGAGACGAAATGGTTTCTACCTGCTCTGTTCAAGAGTGAGATGTGGGATACAGAACTACGGGCTCATATGTGTTAGTGCTCTAGTTTCCTCCTCGCAGTGCCTGAAGGGCCAAAACGAAACTTGCTGAGGGTGACTCGAAGACGGTGACAGCGGTTCCACAACAGTTTCTGATTAGTTTCGAGACAATTATAAGTTGCCCTGCTTCAGTTTTTTCGTCGGTATGTTTGTATTGCTCTCCCACAATTCAAACAAGCCTATGATAATCTTCGTACACATCTCTTTCTTAGACATTGCTTTTTGCCAGCTACCACTGAAGAATGAATATGAGTCAGAGCTTCACCGTCAGCTCTACAGTCCCATGCAATGTTGCAAGTATTGCTACGGCCGTATGACTGAAAATGAGGCTGACCAGTTGTTCCAGGGGTTCTTACACTTATTCCTTACGCGAAGCGCATAATTTTAATGTTCTCTTGTTCGTAGCACGTATTATATGCTGGGTTCTTGTCTACCAGTTTACTTCCTTGCTTTAGCCCCCATCTGCAAGCCAATTGCTCGATTAATGGTAGATTTACTTTGTAGGGTGGTCTGTCTTTTCCACAGATTCAAATGTTATTAACATATGAACTGATATATATGTTTTTTGTTAGCCTGAAAAGCCCTTCGCGTAAAACGGTATCGCACGAAAAACAGACTTAATTGTAATAGATATTAAACTACTGGGAATTAAAACAAAAATACTTAAGGGATCGAAAGAGATTGCTTCTGCATGTGTCATAATGTAACGACTTATGTCTCTCATGAAGGTCAGTCTGTTCCTATTTCTGGATAGGTATTCCACGCGAACGTAATTTCGTTAATGGACTTCTGTGTAGTACAGCGTCTAACGAGTTTGGGAAAGATAGAACCGACTACGTTAATTTGATCTATGGCTTGTCTCATTTCATCGCTTCATTGTCCAATAATGGCTAGATCTACACAGGGGGCTTCGATTGCATTTTTCTAACACAATTTCAAATGCCATTAAGTAGCATGTAAGTTGAAAATATCAACAATACATCTACACATCTCTTCACCTGAAAAAATCACCAGAATTTTTGTAGCTGCATGAAGCCCAGCGGCTTTCAGATACAAATGATTGATATTTTTGTGCAACAACTATATATCATGTCATTCATACATGTTACGTTATTCAAAAGTCACAGCAGTTTCAACAGCTCCCGTCGTTGGTGGAGGATTGTGAATATTTTTTTAATGTATTTATCGAATTTGAAGACTCTGGATGCGAAAAATTGCTCCCACCCTGAAACACCTGCATCTTGCATTTTTAAACCGGTTATCAAAAGCAAGATATCCCGATCACACACTGATCCTTTTGTTGTACTGTCTATTCAGAGTAAACGTGTCTGTTCTGTTCACATTAAGAGCATCACTTCTTAAATGCTAGCCTGAGACCTGTTCCAGGTGGCACACTGAACAAGTGGCTGGCACCTGTCTGGATTTTCAGCTCCTTGGCCAGAAGAAGTAAGTGAAGATGAATGTGATCGTTGATATTGAGGTCAGGGAGTGCGTGGCTAACTGACTAGACCACGTGAAGCTAGGTAGTGCTGATGTATTCAGCTGGAACTGATCATTCAGAATCAGGTGGGGATTTTGGGGTAAATCCCTATTTAAATCAAATACTTCTACCAAGCTACGTTTTTCCCATTTATTGGCTAAATTGTGTGGACTTTGCACCTATGAGCGTCCTTCCGCAAATGGTAGGTCTGATATTACGTAAGCTTCAGCTACGTTTATTTTCTGTCAGTCAGGCTGCTATATCTCTGTCCGTTTGACCAATCTGTTACAGTCAATGCAAATGGTTCAAATGGTTCAAATGACTATGATCACTGTGGGACTTAACATCTGAGGTCATCAGTCCGGTGGCTTAGAACTACTTAAACATAACTAACCTAGGGACACCACACACACATCCATGCCCGAGGCAGGATTCGAACCAGCGACCGTAGCTGTCGCGCGGTTCCAGACTGAAGCGCCTAGAACCGCTCGGTCACAACGGCCGACACAGTCAATGCAAATGATTTCATGAATACCATCTGCATTTAATAAATACTTCATCCTTGCTCTTGAATAAGATGTAAGCTGTGATGACTGTCGCACAAGATGAAGTTTTAAATTTGGAAGATATCAGAGTTTTGGCGAACTTGTTGGAAGACTTTACTAAATGCAGAATAGTACCAGATGACTTTAGATATGAGTGTTGCTGTAGGGTACGATCTTTGTTTCTTGTGTAGATTATTGTAAACTGAGTCAGGGCTATAGCCAGTGTTAGATTCAATAAATTCGTGCCTCGTTGTTTGGAAATCTTGTTAATATACTGCTATGGAAGTGAGACGATGCGCCATGGAGTGGAAGGCATATTGTTTGCATTTTTTGTGTGTTGTGAATTAGAAGATATTGCAGTGTCCGTTGTTTTAACAAAGAAATTAAAAAAATTATTCCGTTAGCAAATGATGTATTAATAAAGCGCTATTAGCACATAGGATAAACTAGGATATCCATAGTTGCTGCTTACCTTAAGATGTAAGTACTCGTATCTGCATTTCGAATTATTCGCTTTTTTTCCGAGGATGCAAAATTTGATCGTTCAAGATAACTGGCATGTGAACATTCGATACTTATGAAAGATGCCTCATCTACTGTAGTATTTATACAATATCCACTATTTCAAGTTCAATCTTCGGTTACTTTGAGTTGGTTACAAGTGTTGGTTGGAAACACAACAGTAGTCAACAGTAATGAAAAGAAGAGAAATGATTTCAGCCATTGTGACTCATGTCAGCCTTTGTTACATACAGTATCGGTATGTGTTCTGTTTATTGGTTTTGGCTGCTGATCTTTACAGCACCTGTAACCACTTGAAAGTTATCTGAGGTCAAGTCTGCAGTCGATGGCGAACATGAAGTCATTTAAAAAAATTCCATTGGACTGTGATTCCGCAACAAATACAATTGTGGTTCAAATGGTTCAAATGGCTCTGAGCACTATGGGACTTAACATCTGAGGTCATCAGTCCCGTAGAACTTAGAACTACTTAAAACCTAACTAACCTAAGGACATCACACACATCCATGCCCGAGGCAGGATTCGAACCTGTGACCGTAGCGGTCGCGCTGTTCCAGACTGTAGCGCCTAGAACCGCACGGCCACACCGGCCGGCAAATGCAATTGTGTAAAATTCGTTCACTGATGGTGATGAACTATGCCAGGAATATTGTTAGACCGTCAGAAGTCCGAGTTAATGAGGAAATAAGACCGAGGAACACTAAAAATAGGAAAACTAAGCGTTTTCTACACTTGCCTCAAAAGTTTCCCCCTTGAAATAGGAAGTATGTATGTGCACGATATGAGTAACCAATAGTTATTAGAAGTTAAGCAGTCGGAATGTCAGGCGAAAATTCAAGTACAGGGGGGGGGGGGGGGGGGAGGGCGATAATCGCGGTCATGAACGCCCCATAAAAAATTAATAGAAGCATTTGAATTTTAGCACAGATCACATTATAAATTTCACAGTTAACTTTCGAAGAATGAACACTAAAAGAGTACTGAAAATGGCAAGAGTTTCTGGGGCTTACAAACCTGCGTGAGGGCCTGCTCACGTGGATGGGACTGCGGTCTGACGGGTAACATTCCAGCCGGGTAAACGTGCTCACTCACAGGCTGGTCACACCTGCTGCCAACAACAAATCCGACACGATCCAAGAATCCACAGACAGAATCGACAAACCTTGTGAAGCGGAGTAAGGGAAGACAGAAAGGGAAATATGCTCCAACAAGACAAAAAAAGTAGACACAGAAAGACTTATTTCCTACACGTAGGAGTAAACCGACTGTGGGAAATAGTCTTCCGCTCATATACGAGCTCGTATAGCCTTAGTTTGCAGACCAGTGTTCACAGTCGTGTTGTTTGGTGAGCACACACTTGGAATTTACGTGGTCAATATTGTGACGTCGTCAGAGTTAGCAGAGTTTATTTGCTTAAACAGATCTTGCATGGCACGTGTACATCTCCACAATTCGGACGCATGGTTGTGAAAGGCTACAGTTTTCTGAGTATAATTTCTTGAATGCGGTGCTACAGCAACGTATTATTCGTTGATTAGTATTACATGAAATTGCTTTTATATTTCAAGGGAGTTAAGGAATTTACTATAACTGTATTAAAACATTCACAGTTATTATTACCAAACACGCACACATCTCTGAAACGATACAATTGGGAGGGACGGCAATTTGTATTTGGAGGGAAACGGGGGGTAAAGAGAATCAGACAGTAACGTACTGCCTTGCCTAGAATCGAACCTCGGATCAGCGCCTGTGTCTGTTGAGAGTTAATACCCCTTCCAGTTGCTGGGGCAAAATGCTTCACATGCGTTGATCTGTAAATTTAATGAACACGACTCGACATTTCCTGCCTTAAGTAAAAATTTCTTCCGCAGACATCCTTGATGTTCACCTTAACTCATATCTCCGTCTACACAGCGTTCCGCAATCGATCGTGCGCTACAATGCACGACGTTATTAGTCACTGAAGTTTCATTCATTTGTGGGAGAAACTAAAACGCTTAATCACTCTGGAAATTGTACAGTCACGCTTACACTACGTTTTTAAGACTCCAGCCTTCTATCGCTTTTTGTTTTGCGTAACTGCTGTGAATATCAGGAATCCGGTAAAACATCAAATCTCCGACATCGCTGCGGCCGGAAAAAGATCCTGCAAGAACGGGACCAACGACGACTGAAGAGAATTGTTCAACGTGACAGAGGTGCAACTCTTCCGCGAATTGTTGCATGTTTCAATGATTGGACATCAGCAATTGTGTCCACAGCTTGTGGTCTAGTGTTTACCGTTGCTGCCTCTGGATCACGTGCTTCCGGGTGCGATTCCCGGCCGAGCTGGGAATTTTCTCTGCCCAGGGACTAGGTGTTTGTGTTGTCCGTATCATCACCATCCTCATCATTCGTGACAGTGGCTAGATTGGTTTGTGTAAAAATTGGACTGTGTAAAATTTGGGAGTTTGTACGGGCGCTGATGACCGCGCCGTTGAGCGCCCCACAAACCAAACATCATCGTCATCAACAAGTGCCAGCGTTTGAACCGTTCAACGAAACAGCATCAATATGGGCTTTCGGAGCCGAAGGCCCACTGCCGGCCGTTGTGGCCGAGTGGTTCTAGGCGCTTCAGTCTGGAACCTCGCGACCGCTACGGTCGCAGGCTCGAATCCTGCCTCGGGCATGGATGTGTGTGATGTCCTTACGTTAGTTAGGTTTACGTAGTTGTAAGTTCTACGGGGCTGATGACCCCAGCTGTTAAGTCCTATAGTGCTCAGAGGCATTTGAACCATTTTGAAGGCACACTCCTGTACCCTTGAGGACTGCGCGACACAAAGCTTTACGACTCACCTGGGCCCGTCTGTACCGACATTCGACTGTTAATGACTGGAATCATGTTGCCTGGTCGAACGAGTCTCGTTTCAAATCGTATCGAACGGACTGGCGTGTGCGGGTATGGAGACAACCATATGAATCCATGGAGCCTGCACGTCAGCAATGGACTTTTCAAGATGGTGGAGGCTCTGTAATGGTGCGGGGCGTGTGCAGTTGGACTGAAATGGAACCCCTGATATGTCTAGATACGACTCTGATAGATGACAGGTACGTAAGCATCCTGTCTGATAACCTGCGTCCGTTCATGTCCATTGTGTATTCCGACGGACTTGGGAAATTCCAGCACGACAATGCGATACCCCACACGTCCAACTAGAGTGGCTCCAAGAACACTCTCCTGAGTTTAAACACTTCCGCTGGCCACGAAACTACTCAGACACGAACATTATTGAGCATATCTGGGATGCCTTGCAACGTGTAGCTCAGAAGAGATCCCCACCCTCTCCTACTCCTACGGATTTATGGACAGCCCTGCAGGATTCAGGGTATCATTTCTCTCCAGCACTAGTCGAGTCCATGCCACGGCGTGTTCAGGCACTTCTGCGTGCTCGCGGGGTTCCTACACGACGTTAGGCAGTTGTACCAGTTTCTTTGGCTCTTTAGTGTATTTCGTTCCCGTGTTAGCCATTATTGTCCTACTCCATTACATATTAATCGAGGGGAAAATGCCTGTATGCTAGGGTACACGTCCTAATCTATCTTGCCTTATTCTCATGTTTCATACGCGAGATGCGGTGTTGGCGCCAGAATGCTCGCACGATCCTTTTGCAACACTTTCGTACTAAATTTACCCAAGTGTGTTCGTATATGCTCTGCCAGTTTGTTACAATTCTAACAATGAGTCTTCGTATTCGTTTGATAGCTGCTCATGCGAATTTAATAAGTATCCCGAGAACTGGAGCAGCCCTCTGCAATGGGCCACGCTAATGTCTTTTATGCATTGTAAATACTTGCGTCAATGCTTCCAAATTAATTCTTCTGGCACAGGACTGATCCTCTAGTTCGTTTGAGAGATATTCTACACACTTCACTCCAGATTCTGATGTGTAATCGCTCAAGGCAAATACCGGGATGATTCCTTTCACGGAGTTTGCGGGACATGAAAACGCTAGTCATCCTTTGACATTAAGGTTGCAATCGACTGAAACCTATGGCATGTCCGTATCAGGAGAAAAATCAAAGACTGTTTACGGCAGAAGTTGCCTAAGAAAAGGAATTGGTTGATGGGACGTATATTGAGCCATGAAGGAATAGTTAATTTGATAATGGAGGGTAGTGTGGGGCAGAAAATAACAGAGGGAGTCCCTGGTTTAACTACAGTAAACAGGCTCAGATTGTAGATCGCAGTAGTTCTGCAGAAATGAAGACACTTGCACAGGGCAGTCTAAAGGTGAAGAAATGTATCAAGCAATAACGTGCATTATTTCCAAAAAATCGTCTCCAGGATGAGGGAGCAGAAGAAGGAAGAACAGGTAGCCCAGAGAGAGATATCGTCGACCATACAGAGTTGTGTAAGGCAAAACCAGCATACCAGAGTGGTCCAGCCACCTCTTTAGAAGAGAGGGGGATCAAGACTGAGAGAAGTGTCAGAGGAGAAACCTGAAGGACGAAGACCTTTAGGCAGACCGAAAATGAGATGGTGCGATCAGGTGGCCAAGGATCTTCAGATACAAGAAGGAAGAAAAGGTGATTCAAAGTACAGAACTCTGTGCAGGAGGCTACCTAACGAGACCCGAAACCTGCTACAGTTAGTGGGGCCGGGAGAAATACTGTTTATATCGTCGCTATACACCGCGCCAAATACCACTCTCCAGGCTTCCGCTAAATTCACACACACTGGCCTGAGTGCAACATAATGCACCGTGACTCATCACACATTGACAAATGAGTATCTTGTTTGCAGCATTTTAAACAAACATAGGTTCAGGTGATCAGCGACATTTTGGTAGTAGCGTGGCCATGAAAACTGGGACCTAACACCTCTTGCTGGTGTCACTGTCACCTGTAACTGAGCGACTACGGAAATCTCCTGCGGGTGGTAAAAAGTATGACTAACGACTTGTTCGTGGATTACACTTTCAGTGCCGCTTATCAGTTATTTCCTCATCCTTAGCAGAGCGATAATTGGCTTGTTAGCTCCATGACGTTTCCGCTCCGTAGAAAAACTGTCTGCAGTGGTGCTGCGTACACTGAACTCTTGCGAAGTCTGCCAGAATTCTGCCCCTTCCAGCTCTTTCAGTTCTGCCCTTCGACTTATTGTCAAAGAGCAAAACAGCCACATACGATACTGATGTCTTGTGTCTATACTTGTACTCATGATCTGAAATCGCGCAAAGAGTTCGGAGGGTTTCTGTCTGCTTTAGACCACGTGACATATCTTGCCCTAATAAATTTGGTAACAGCGTATTGGAGTCAACTGTTCAACCCAACAGCGTTTTGCGAGAAGAACGAACGCCGTTTGACTTTCGTCCACGGTATCTCTGTTTCACTGGCCAAATAAAGCATGTTGGAATAGCAATACGTCCTCCTTTGTCATTTCAGTTCAAGACGAGCACGTGAGGTGTATGAATTAGAGTATATTATAACTTAAATGCGGAATGCATCTTGGTGTGTGATTCACCTTCTCTTAAGCCTGCAGAAGCTATTCATCCCACTCCACAACGCTTTCTGACATCTAGATAGATACCAAATGCTATGTAGCTTCTGGTTTTCATTTTATGTATATTGCCGCTCGTTTATACATAAATATGTGTCGGTGGCGAGCTGCTATTCAGTACAGCAAGTGGAAAGTTTCTTTGTGATCATTTATCCATGAAACTCATAGGCAAGTGCCTTTTGATATCAATACTGAAATGGCGCTCCTTATGACTGATAAACTGCTATCAAATGCTGAGA
Source organism: Schistocerca serialis cubense (assembly GCF_023864345.2). Lineage (NCBI taxonomy): Eukaryota > Metazoa > Arthropoda > Insecta > Orthoptera > Acrididae > Schistocerca > Schistocerca serialis. The sequence continues at coordinate 1,084,042,261 of NC_064639.1, forward strand.
CCGTGACGACATAACCTTAGATCGGCACTCATGTTACATCTGCGAGTAACGAAGATTTGGAACATAGCATAACGAACTGAATTGCTTCCACTAACACATCGCTGTAGCCGTTGTTTCTTGAGAATATAGTCTGCAATGTCGTGTCTATGTTCAGTCAGCGTTGTGATATGACATGAACGTCTTTTGGAAATTTAGAAAAAAAAGGAACTGCATGTTCTTTTCATTAGAGGCATATTTCGAAAAAAGTAGTGTCTCCCACATCCTTGGTGATTTACGAAGAAAATATTTTCTTCTGGTAAGCCAATCCCTAATCCTGATTGACTGAAATTTCTTGATGTTCTGACTGATTGGACTGAAACTAAATAATTACACATTAATCATCTTAAAGAAAAGCATCATCTTCAAAAATTCTGTGTAGATTTTTATTTTTCGTACCTGATATGTTCAAGATTACGTCCACTTACAACAGCCCTCACAGAGAGGAAGTAAGTGTGGAATCTAAACAGCAACATATCGTAAATCCATCTGGGTGACATTCCCGTACTTGAAAATAGTAAAGTGATTCCTGCATTCGTAAATACATACTATAGATATCCTTATCGTCTAACTAGCTCATACAATGAAGTGTAGTTGTCACATTAATCACCCTCATCAAGGGATCGGTTTGCTGAAATTGGGTGATTCGATTTCCCAAAAATCTATGACTCTCGGTCTGTGGTGATACGTACTCATTGCTTCATTCCATTATTTCGTTTCACGAGCTTCAAATAATCCATTGTGCTCCAACCACTTGTAAGTCAGCTTGTTCCATTACTTGTTCAAAACTGAGTGTCTTCTTTGTGATCAGTTTGATGATTTATTTATAGGTAACACACTCGTATTTCACTTTTAATAGTATTTTGCAGGTGCTCATCTGCTAATTATTTTTTATGTTTTACAGTCTGATTACATAAGCCACAGGTCCACTGAGCCACGCCCAGAGCATTTCTTTTAATTTTATGTGGCATATAGTCACTGACGTAACCCGCTAATTAGCATGGAACGAATATAAATTCCAGTTATTGCCATTCAGACCACTAAAAAAATACAATAACGAGTAATTAATTGCCCTACGAGTCAGTAATTGGGATTTATATTAGCAGTATACGCAAGTAATAAATTAATTAACTAGAAATATGTCATATAAAATGATCAAAATGGTTGTGTCAAGGCTCACAGCAAATTTCTTGACAGAAATTTGCTACCTACTGCTATGAACTCGCACCGAAAACGAAACCATCTACACACATACTCAGAAAGCCACTTAATGGTACATGGCAGAGGATAACTCTTACCCCTACTAGTCAAATGGTTCAAATGTCTCTGAGCACTATGCGACTTAACTTCTGAGTCCATCAGTCGCCTAGAACTTAGAACTAGTTAAACCTAACTAACCTAAGGACATCACACGCATCCATGCCCGAGGCAGGATTCGAACCTGTGACCGTAGCGGTCGCGCGGCTCCAGACTGTAGCGTCTAGAACCGTACGGCCACTCAGGCCGGCCCTGCTAGTCACTCCGTTTCGTTCCAATCATAACTGAATGGTTCTATATGCTTCGTACGAGCCCCCTTTGTCTGATCTCGTATTCGGCGTCATTACGCGAGATGTATGTTGGTGCCAGTAGGATAGTTCATCAGTCTATCGCTAATGCCAGTTCTTTAAACGTTCTCAATGTTTCTTTCGTGTAAAGAATGTTTTCCAGGATTACCATTTAATATGACGTAGCATTTTCGTAATACATTGCGCCTCTGAATTGTTTCGATGTCTCCTTTTAATCCGAGCTAGTGGGGATCTCAAACACTCGAACATTATTCAGGAATGGCATAATATGCTCTATGTGGGACATCCACAACTGTTGCTCATATGTCCTCAGTGAAACTTTAGCTTTTGAAGAAAGGAAAATCAAACTAGATGGGGCATATTACGGTTGCAGAAAAATGTACACTTTAATACAACTGTCGATAAATAAGAGAATAAGATACTATAACGTAGAAGTCAGGCCCTCGACCCTCCGTACACCACAGTGCCTATCTGCAACCGAGAATAAGAATTCTCCAATTACAAGAAAGGAGGTTCTGGCGAAAAATAGTGGGATAAAGGATCCTACCAGATCAAAGACACTGATAAGTACCTAATCATGAACTCTACCAACACCAACAGAAGATGAGAACTATCTTTCTATGGTCACCTGTACAAAATGGGCACCCTCTTCTTCCCCCCCCCCCTCCCCACCATACGCTGTCCTATATATGATCTTCAAATTAGTCGACATTGGTAAACCAGAGGATCCATGTGAATCGAGTAAATAGAGAACTTCATATGAGGCAAGATTTATTAACTAAGAGGGGTGACTACCGTTCGTCACTTTCAGATGTTTTCCACAAAGAGACCGGTTAATGTGTAAGGTTTCTACCTTACTTTTGGTATTCAGGAAAACCATATCTGTATTCTGGATATTTCTAAACAGAGGTTTTCAGTAGTCGGTATAGTACACCACAAAGGTTCTAAGTACAAACAGTGTGTTCTTTGGTTGCTAATGGCATTGTCGTTGTAGCATTCTTAAAGAAGCATTCTGGAAACAGCTTGCAGAGCACAGAGATAAAGATACTGAGGGTGATGAATTTTTGTATATGGTTGGTAAAGATTAATGTGAGAAGTGAAGGTTTCCAAGTACTCTTGTAGCTGCACTGCTTGCCTGTGCGTAACTTATGCTGTGTTTGGAAAATGGAAAGTTACCGGGATTTTTCTTTATCGGTTCGGGTTAGTTTCATTGTCCAAACGTGAATAAGTAAGGTTATCCGTTCACGTGGCTTGCACTGATATAGATTCACTACTCCTTAACCAGATCAATAATTAACTTCACGGCGGAATCATGTTTGAATAAGAAGTAATTTTTGTAAACTATCGTTTTTTAAAAGTTAGTTTCCTTTCAGTCATCGTCCCCTCACGATAGTATTTTTATTTATTTATTTATTTATTTTTATTACTTGTGTTGCCGCATTGAACTGAGCGGAAAAATGGCTAAGATCTGCTTAACATAGTTGCATGTCCTTCCACTGTGCGTGACTTTCTTTCTTTCTTTCTTTTAGCTATTTTGGACCTGCACTGCATATTTCATGTTCATCATTTCTAACAGTACCGAGTTTTCCTTACCACAGAAAGCCATACAAATTTATTAGGGCCAGTTTAACATCACTTAGGAAACAGTAGGATCATTCATAGTTAGGGGCTGTATTTCAAAATTAATGTCAGGGTCAGGTCAGGTAAGGTTCATTTCAGATCTCATTTCTTATGTAGTCAGTTTTATTCTCATAGAGCAGTGTTACATTTGCGTGTATATTAGACAGTTTTTGGAAAAATTTTTTAATCAGTTTGTGTTCGTAAAATTCACATGACATTTTAGCACAAAGTTTTGCATATTTATCCTTTCAAAATTCGACTGGTAATTTTATGTAGCATTTCCATTCTGTTAGTTTTTGTTTCCTGAAATTCTATGCCACGAATTGTGACGTCACGGAGTGTTTACTGCACTGCAGTGCAAAATACATAATTTCACAGGATCGTGTATTTAGTTCACAGTTTTGGTTTTCTAATTAATTTGGTAGAAGCAGAAGCTAATTGCAACACAGGTATACAGTTATAAATTTTGAAATAAATTTGGCGACTCATGCAATTAGATAGTTTTCCATAATTACACCACCTCAATTGTTCAGGACAACAACACAGGCACACGAAGTTAAAGGTAGGAAACTAGTCCAAGTTTAGTTCACAACAAATAAAGATTAATATTCAGGAAAGTTGCAGATAGAGCTCAGTAGGAAAAGTAGGAACACTTGGCTAACAGGAAAAGGTCAATGTGCCGTAAACCGAGTATATTTGGCCGATTTTCACATTTAAATGTGATTATTGTAACTGTTTTTCAGCCTCTCTGATATTTATGCAAGTGAATATAGGGGCTTGTATGGTAGGATTGCTTAGTAATTAATACAATACACTTTCGAAAATGCAGAGGAAGTAATGAAAAAAAATTACAAGTGTTCAAAGATAGCATGGATTTGGGGATACATTGACCGGCCTATATTTCCAACGCAACTGTCAGACACCACTCCATTTGTCGTCAAATATTTCAAAAACACAATGAAACTCTGACCACCCAGAAATAAATACACTGACCTCAAATTTTCTTAAGTGCTCTATTAAGTCCCATAAAAGAAAACAGTACGGTACATAAATCAAACAGTGTGATCTGTCGTCAAAATTATAAATATAACGAAATTTACCAAGATGGAGTACCAACACAGAGCTCCAAATTTACCTAAGGATAATACCTTCAATTTCTTCAGTCTTCGACCTAAATGCTTGTTTAAAAATATCCGTTGCATGTAGAATTAAGATGATCTACTCTTCATTTTCCGTGACAATGTTAGTCACTTGAGGCCAAACAGACTTTTATCCTTGTTTCCGGAGATATTTGATATTATATGTAGTTGCCGCATCACTGCCTAAACTTTCAACAGCTTGCAGTCTGAGCAAGTTTTTCTTAGACGTAGGTGCATTAGCAGTTACAAATGAGCCTTCATCTACGTACTGTTGGTTAATGTATGTATTCCTTAGTTCCTGACTGCCATTGGCATCAACGCTGTTTAATAAATTGTTTATCTGTAATCCTGGGGTAACAACGACCGCTGGTGAAAGTAACACCGAAACAGAGAAATCATCCAGATGACCTCACAAATCGTAATATTGTGGCAAATATAAACATGTAAACAAGAAACTAATAAATTCTTATTGTTGCAACAACGAGGATGCAGTGGGAATGGATTTACATCGATTGGACGAACTTTATGAAAACAAACACTCGAAACCGACGTTTCACGACAATTAATCTATAAAAACGCACCATATGTCAGAAAGAAAGCGTGTAAACCGTCTGATGATGAAACACAACGATTCGAAACCGGTAACGGTTTCCTTTGAATAAAGGAACTCAAAGTAAATTTGTGGCTGGTTGCTGTCCTAACACCATCAACATTTGTCTTCAAACAACAGCCACGGTCTCCAGTTCGGCAATTTTCACATCTTTCAACACCTGCTTTCTACGGGATTGGAATTATGTAGATGTAGACGACCGAATTAGAATCAGTAAAACTTGTGTAGTGACTTGGCAGGCAGGCTGTGGATGTCGGCGGCCCGGCCGGCAGACAATGCGGCGGGGGCTGGAGAGGCGGCCTAGGCCTGCCCCGGTCCAGGCGCCCACACGGCCCGGAGCCGGATGCGCGGGGTGGCGGCGGCCCGCGCGCCAAGGTCACGGCCAGCTGTCTCGCGCCACCCCCTGCCTGGAGCGCGCCGGCCCACTCGCCTATTTTTTGCGGCCCCGTTAGGCGGGGTGCCTTTTGTGCCCCAGGTAGCGGCTTGTCCGAGTCCCAGCCCGCCGCGTACTGCGGGCTGTGCCGTTGCTGGCTCGCCTCTCCAGGCTCCAGTCCTGGACGCCGACCAGAGGTGAGTAGCTGCTCTGCTGACGCCTCCGCCGCCGCCTGCTTCCGCCGCCGTCTCAGGTTCTCTGCGGGCCCGCTCTCTATGCAACCGTCTTCTTAATTACGCCGGCGGCGAACAATCCGTAAAAAAAACGAGACGCCTCCTCCGAGAACCGCGGTACGGTTTCCGACTCTTTCCTTCCTTCCTTCCCACGTAGGCTAATTGTCTGGAATTGTCTCAGTGTGACCTAGTTAAGTACGTCACTCCGTGACTAGCTAAATGTACAGTCTGTAGCAAATTCGATAAGCATTTTGGCTTAGATGACCTTGGGTGATCCCGACTGCGTGCAGACCCAAATCTGATTTGATCCATTAGAAATGGTACTGAAAGCCTGCGTCTTTGAAAACAATAGTTTTGTTCATAAATAAATCAACTGCTACCAGTCACGATTTTCTTTATTTTATTTTTCGTGCGACGCGGTTCGGGAAATGATTCCCATTTTCAAGTGCATTTTTTGTGTTTGTTATGTCATTCCTGTGTGATGTTGTCGATGTGCGAGATTCTGCTTCATTTCGTAGACTTTACAGCAGTAGATAAGAAAACACGCGATTTTTAGTTGTTTGTCGATCTTTCTTTAGCCACTAACTTCACAGAAAGATCGACAGACAACTAAAAATCGCGCGTTTTCTTATATATTGCAGTAAAGTCAACCAAATGAAGCAGAATCTCACACATCGAAAACATCACATAGGAATGACATAACAAACACAAAAAACGCACTTTAAAATGGGAATCATTTGGCTCAAATGGTTCAAATGGCTCTGTGCACTATGGGACTTAACATCTGAGGTCATCAGTCCCCTAGAACTTGGAACTACTTAAAGTTAACTAACCTAAGGACATCACACACATCCATGCCCGAGGCAGGATTCGAACCTGCGACCGTAGCGGTCGCGCGGTTCGAGACTGAAGCGCCTAGAACCGCTTTGCCACACCGGCCGGCGGGAATCATTTCCCGAAACCTGTCGTACGAAAAAGAAAATAAAGAAAATCGTGACTGATAGCCAATGAGTTATTTATAAACAAACCTATTGCAGACCCAAAATTTTACCTGCTCTTAAAGTGGTCAACAGTGCACGTGGTCGCTTTTCCAAAATGGTCCTTCCCATTTTCATCGACTCAGGGCTCTCTATGACAGCTAAGGTAGACCAGTCAAAGGTTAAAAGTGCCTGACAAAATACTCATCCCGATAATGGGGCGTTAGTGAAAGTGTTTAGAAAGATACGGAAACTATTTTAGTTCCCTCTGATAACAATAAGAGACGCTTTTTAAGAAATTCACGTGTGTCGTAGTTCCATTTATGTACTTTAAAATAATTTCCTGTAGATACTTAACACGTTTCGATGTTTACTGTTAGCTCGGTGAGGCCTGTCTGTATCACCTGAACGTCTGTATCGATTTCTAACTTTATAGTCATGTGTGAACAGAAGGAACTGGCAGACACCGCACTACACTCAGACAAAGTTACTAAGGATAACAGTTCAGTAAAATCATTACCAAGTAGCAAATAAAACACTCGCGCGCAGTGGACCAGTTTATTACATACCTCAAGTGGAGTAGTTGACCAGTTTGCCGAGGTGATGCTGAACCTGCTCTCTCTCACTTGGGCAAACGGACCTTATCGCACGCAGTCGGTTCCCACCTTACGATTCATCTCCAATGTGCACCTTATTTCATGCATTATATTTTTCTGTGTCGTGTGAATTAAATATCTTAGTACAACCCTGTTCGCCAACCGGTGTGGCCGAGCGGTTCTAGGCGCTACAGTCTGGAGCCGCGCGACCGCTACGGTCGCAGGTTCGAATTCTGCCTCGGGCAAGGATGTGTGTGTTGTCCTTAGGTTAGTTAGGTTTAAGTAGTTCTAAGATATAGGGGACTGATGACCTTAGATGTTAAGTCCCATAGTGCTCAGAGCCATTTGAACCATACAACCCAGTTCCGGAAATTACGAAGTTTATTAGTCAGAGTCCCGAGTAGCTGACACTTGCCAGTACATAAATTTCTGTAGACTATGTACAATTTCTGCATTAAACAATCGATGTGATCCATTCCCTTGCGTCTGATGGCAGAAAGAACATCAGCAGTTTACTGGGGCTAGAAATAGTTACATTAATTTAATCCATTGTGAACGTTGTCCTTGCGACTTTGCTTAAAGTAACATAAGCTTTAAATCTATACAGCTAACAGTCCCTTCATACTATTGCTTAAAAGAAAAAATTGTTTACTACAAAATTATTGCGGCTCTCGTGTCCGCTTGTTGTAGTACAGGCTGTTGCCCTCTGCCTCGAGTTTTGCGGTCGACAACGCGAGTGGCTGGTATTATCAAAGCTTCACCTTCTGTCCGCCATGATTTATTTTATTTATCACAGTGCAAAGAAAACTAAAGCACAATATACCTGAGGCGCTCAGAACCATAAGGGCCCAAAGCACAGAAATAAAGTTTTGAGAAATGTAGATATTTATGAAAATCAAAATTGTAGGCAAAGTACCGGTCTCATTGATCTGACTTGTTTTTAACCAGTTCGCAACATTCTATATTTTCCTATAAAAATCATGTACCCATTTTATATTATGAAATTTTAGCTAATATTTAGGATTATTACTGTTAATGGTCGGTCTCGCAAACTGACATACGGCCGGGAGAGCGGTTTGTTGACCACATGCCCCTCCATATCCGCGTCCAGTGAGTCCTGTGGATGATGATGACACGGCGGCCGGTCGGTACCTTTGAGCCTTCATGACCTGTTCGGGCGGAGTTCAGTTTAGTTTCACTGTTAACAGTAACCCACAAAATTTTCTTATATACACAAGAGGTAACAGTTCTTTCCAACGGCCATGTAGTTTGTAATTAACGTGAAACTAGAACCAAGAAGTTAATAAGACATACTAAATACAAAACACACACAATTACGACTTATCCCAACACTTAACCGTCTTCGTAATCATCATTTTCAAGGAGCAAATTTCTGGCTTGAGGTGCAGATAAAACCGTATATTCGCCTTAGGTATGAAATCTAGTACTTTTGTTAAGTCTATGTGTTTCAAGTCTGATCTAGTCGTTCTGTTAAGTCTTTGTGTTTCATGATTGATATTCGACTCCCATCTAAGTATCTGGGCACTAGATTTTGCAAGGCATCTACTAATGTCAGAAAATGACAAAGTGTGGTCTCTCTCGAAGAGAGTTGAAGAAAAGCGTGGCTTCCCACCACTGCAAAGAATTATATGTTACTTTTAATATCAGATCATGCCAACTTGTCGAAACCTTCCCCTGTGTAAAATTTTTGAAACATACATTGTTACCACGAATATGAAGTGCAGGTTTGGTAGTGAAGTCGGTCACACTTTTAAAGGTTGTGAAATCCTCAGCGTCCGTTTTACAGAAAGGACTGGTGAAACCGTGGAATGTAAGGTTAAGGTGGGAGATCCTTCAAGAGCATCCAGATTTTTTTAAGAAATGGGTGTCTGTGCAGCCAGTGAGCAATGAAAATCTGTGCTTTGTGCTCTTATGGAAGTGAATAACAGAGAAATCAGTGAGACAGCTTTTCGTAAATGTTCGTATATATTGTGTAGGGGTACAGCATTCACAAAGCTGGCTCACCGTAAGTTCAGCAGATATCAGGAGCGTGCATACATGCAACCTCGGAATCGACGACACTGTACTTTAGTCCCTTGTTGTTTTCGGCACCTCAATTTAGAACTGCAATCTAACATTAATTACACAGAAATTCACACTTTGAATCAGCAGCAATGTTCAGCAGCCGAACTGTCACGGTCAGTCGCTGCAAACAAGTAATCTGCGTGAACTTGTGACATGGAAGACTTTTGTGCAATGGACGGTGAAGCTCTGACGATACCAGCCACTCGGCCGAAGAACCCGAAACACAAGCCCAATGGCAGATCGTCAAAACCTTTATTCTTCCATTAACTAGCGTTCGAACCATTGAAAGGTCGTATTTAGGTGGTTGATATTTACAGGCACTTCGGATTTTGCACCAAGTGCATATAGTCGCTGGGAGCGTTGCCAATTCGTGTAATTCCCGATCTTGCAAGTAACTTAAGGAATTCCACAATGTGGCAACGAACCCAGAGCCTAGCTGCACGGACCGAGCAAGGTGGCGCAGTGGCTAGCACACTGGATTCGCATTCGGGAGGACGACGGTTCAATCCCGCGTCCGGCCATCCTGATTTAGGTTTTCCGTGACTTCCCTAAATCGCTCCAGGCAAATGTCGGGATGGTTCCTTTGAAAGGGCACGGCCGACTTCCTTCCCCGTCCTTCCCTAACCTGATGAGACTGATGACCTCGCTGTCTGGTCTCCTCCCCTAAACCATCCATCCATCCTAGCTGCACCTAGCGCACAATGTGAAGTGGCTGTAAACATGAGCCATCTGATGATGAGCTTCCCGTGTCTCTAAAGCTATTGAAACAGCAATGTATATCGACTGGTTGCGCTATTAATTAAAATTACCCGCTACAGTTACATTTGTAGCGAATTCACAAACTGGGTTACTACACATAGTGCTACTAGTATTGCAGTAGTGTGTCTGGATGCCGAATACCAGTGGAAGAAGATATGCGTGAGCGTAGTGTTTCATGTGAATTATTATAGGTTTAGCACTAGGTTTTCTTCTCATATTTGTTCATTTGTAAAAGAATATAGTTATTAATTGGTGTAGTCTATTCACCCAGAAAGAGTCGGATAGTGAAATACATTGTTTACTCCTCTATTGTTTGGAGTCTGAAATGATTTCTCTGGAGATCGTCATCGACTTATTACTCTCTGCTAGTCTAGGTCTCTCTATGTACAGGCTGGTCAGAAATACTCTGAAAAGCTTGCAAAAGTATTGTAGGGAACGTTGTGCTGAGAGGAAATTAATTAGAAAAAAATTCGATACACTGCGCGGTTTACGAGTTTTCTAGCATTCAAGTTAACCAATCAGGTCTTAACGCGCGCCAATTCAAGAAGCCTGTCAGAGGCGGTGTCGTAACATGTGTTCTTCGTTTGGTTTCTTCAAGTTTTTGCTCACCTGGATTAAATTTATCAATCCCGGAAAGGTATTCAGCATTTGAAGAAGTGGTAACTCACATACGCACATATATCTGTTTAACGCATTTCAGAATGTGCGACTGCTTGAGTCTTTGCGCGCAACAACCTGATTGCCGGCCGAAGTGGCCGAGCGGTTCTAGGCGCTACAGTCTGGAACCGCGCGACCGCTACGGTCGCAGGTTCGAATCCTGCCTCGGGCATGGATGTGTGTAATGTCCTTAGGTTAGTTAGGTTTAAGTAGTTCTAAGTTCTAGGGGACTGATGACCTCAGCAGTTAAGTCCCATAGTGCTCAACGCCATTTGAACCATTTTTTGAACAACCTGATTGGCTAACTTCCATGTTAAATAACTCGGAAACGGCGCAACATATCGAACTCCCCAATAATTTTTCTCAGCACAGTCCCTACTGCAACACACTTACAAGCTTTTCGGACTTTTCTGACCACCCAGAATACATAGCATGGTTCACTGTACGGCAGAGGCTTCTTAGTACCAACATTAGAGACTCTGACTTATTCCGTTCGTGAAAAGGATTAAATCCAAATGATTGTCTATATGCCTCGATGTGTGCCGCAAATGTCTCACCTCATTTTTACGATCCCTACACGAAATATACGTTGAAGGCGGTATGATTGTTGTAGCATTACACCGAAACAGGTCCGCTAAATTTAGTCAACAAGGTGAAGCGGGACTTAACATCCAATCAACGATGCGGTCATTTGAGTCAGAGCCCAATTTAGGGCTCGATAAGGATGGAAAGCAAACCTGGTTATGCCCTTCCCCTAAAGAACCATTCCGACATTCGCCTTAAGCGATTTAGGGAAATCGTGCGAAACCTAAATCCGGCTGGACTTACCTGGGTTCAAACCGCTCTCCTTTCCAGTGTTATCTATTAGTTCGCCAACTCGACAGTTAAGTTTCCTGAGACCAGTTACGCTTTGGTTCCGAAGATTCGCGTTTAAAGTGCCCGCGGGAAAAGACATCTACACTGAAAGCTGTTGAATATGTTGTTTCGACATTACTTAATGCCTTTGAAGCAAAATCATCTCTTGATACTCTACTGATTGACCTAAGCAAGGCATTTTATTCTGCGATTTATCGGCTTGTAGTATATAAACTGAGGTGCTATGGCATTTTCGTATGGGCTTTACTGACATGCTACGAAAGTAGCACTGTGTCTTTGCACTCGTTTGGACGTTGCTATTATACTACACTATTACGCTATTACTAGACGGAGAACTATTACAGAATTTACCTCGCAATTGTCTTGTCTTCTTTACAGATGCAACACACATTCATGGCACCATCCCAACATAGCGTGTATTCATTACAATTCTATCAACCTCTTATTCCTAGGTACTTAAACTATGTGACTTGCTCCAAAAGTTCACCACTGATCTAGCAATCAGATACTCTGTTGTGGTCATTATCTTGCCATCAGCTACCGTCGTGTTTCCCTTGCATCATTACTTTCGAAAGTAGTGGAACATAGCACTGGCCAACGAATTCACAAATATTTCACGTGCAGTGGAACACTGAAAAGCACTCAGTACGGCCCGAGGGAAAAGACATCTACACTGAAAGCTGTTGAATATGTTGTTTCGACATTACTTAATGCCTTTGAAGCAAAATCATCTCTTGATGCTCTACTGATTGACCTAAGCAAGGCATTTTATTCTGCGATTTATCGGCTTGTAGTATATAAACTGAGGTGCTATGGCATTTGAGATACGGATCTCACCCTTACAGAATCGTATCTTGACAGTAGGAAGCAGGAAGTACACTTCATATGGTATGAGCTCTGGATTCCTAGGTGTTTCAAGAGGCGTGAATCGAAGTTCCGTACTAGGTCCCTTATTGTTTATATTCTCCACCAATGACCTGCCTAACATCACACCATGTAAATATATTCTGTATGCTGATAATACCGGTTTCATTGCATCTGGAGATAACATAGATGATGTAAATAAACAAACCAAATCCAGTATAAGAATTTCTAGTAACTGGTTTAAAGACAGTGGAAACCAGAATGAAACCAACATTCGTAATTTTTAGTTTATGCAGTGCCAACAATGATTCTATGTCAGTTAAGCCTCTTGATGTGCACTTGGATTCCGAATTAACTTGGAACCTCCACACATATTCTATATGCGCTAAATTATGAAGAGTCATATAACTGTTACATAAACTTAGGAGTAGGTATGAGTGAATACATAATGCTCAGCTCTTATTATAAATTTCTTCATGGCCACATAACATACTGCATACTGCTTTGGGCCAGCTCCACTGGGGCAAAAAGAGCTTTCATGTGGCACAAAAACGCTATCAGATGTGTAGTGGATATTTTCAAAAATAATATATCTTGCAGATTGCTTTCCTGGAAACTAGGAGTCATGATAGTGCCATCATTGTTATTCTTAATTGTCTAGTCTTCACAAGAGAAGACCAAGAGGGCTTTAGATTAAAGCAATCATTTCATTGTCTCAATTCACGTCACAAAGAAAAGGTTGATCAACACTTAACAAGACTAAGCAAGATTCACAGTAGCTATACATACCGTGGAGTAAAACTGTTCAATGCACTCCCGCCAGATACACACACTATCTTATTAAAAACCTTCAGAAATGTTCTACAAAACTGGCTTATAAAGAAGGCTCTCTATGCCATAGAGGAATTTTTCGATCGTGCGAACAAAGAACTAAAATTTCAATTTATATTCATCGCATGTTTGTAGGCAAAACTACGTGATTTAACCATTTCATTTTTACTTCTTAAATGTTTGCTAGACGTTCTTGTTCAAATGTTCAAATGTGTGTGAAATGTTATGGGACTTAACTGCTAAGGTAATCAGTCCCTAAGCTTACACACTACTTAACTTAAACTATCCTAAGGAGCAACACACACACCCATGCCCGAGGGAGGACTCGAACCTTCGCCGAGACCAGCCGCACGGTCCATGACTGCAGCGCCGTAGACGTCTTTGCTTCGAATGATCGTTCCCATCATATCCCTGCTTATCGACCATTCCTCCTGGAACACCCTGTTACCATTTGTGTATAGAGTCAATATTTTTAACTGATTCGGTTCACGGATTGTTACAAGGAAAACCCACTGAAATTACAGTAAAACTTGCTTTATGCCCACGGAATGAGCACTGAATCGGAGCATGTTGCCTACAAACACTTTTCCGAAAACTGTATGTCTTTCGTTTCCTTTTTCAGTTGTGGTAAATTATTAGTCACGTCCCTGTACGCACCCGTTACCATTGTACATCCTTCTTTTCAATCACTTCTTTCTTAGCTGGTGTAGTCTCCTTAAATTACCATTCCCCAGAACTCACTGTATCAGAAAACATCTATCTCGTACACCTACAAATTCTTTTTATATCCGCCACTATCATTGTTATTGTTGTCATTATTATTGCCATTATTATTATTATTATTATTATTATTACTATTATCACTATTAGTGGGAGCAGCTGCAGTAGCACAAATACTGCCAGTATTCATTTTATGAGTTCATAGTCAGTACCATCTACTCACATTGTCACTTCAGACACTCGAGTAATTTTAACACTCTTTGCCATTCTAAAATTTTTATTTGTTAGGGAACTATGATGTGAAAAAGGTACTGTACGTGTGAAAGCCTGGTTTGATGCAAGGCAGGGTGTGATGGTCCTGGGTAAACTAATAAATAAATAAAATAAAACAAAATAATTAAAGTGATGAACTTCACAATTGCTGAACAGTTGGTTGTCAACTTGTGAACTTGATTCGCCTACAAGTTCCAGAGCATGTACCGACACGTAACTATACAATGACAATGCACTTTCTGGAACGTAAATCAATGGTGTACCTGAATGAAGAACATGTTAACCAAGTGACCGAAGGCCACTTCATCGTTCTTTTGTAGTGCAGAATGGTAATCACTGACTGCAACTAACATAACAAATTAACAAAATAAGTATCTGATAAATTAAAACTCGACAGAAAACACTGTAGCCATTTCTTGTTGCAGATATTTATCAGAATTCGTAAGAAACAGACACGGCAGCTGTGTAAAATAGCCAGTATCCGTGATTGGTTGCGAATTTTACTGATGAGTGCAACTCACACTTGATTGTTCTCTCAAGGGGAGACGTTGATGAAATTGACCAAAAATGTAAATTTTCGATTTATTTTTTATTTGTTAGCGCAACCCATGGACAATAAGTTCCTAAAGTTTCAGTGTTGAAATCGCATCCAAAGTGCCTGAAAATTAATTAAAAGTGTGACGCGGCCTCCCTGCCACGCCCACGTTTTGAAGCAGCACTTCAGTACCAGCTCAGTGAACCACGATTCTGTGTATTACTTTCAACCAAACGTGTGCGGGATGCATCTAGAAGGCCGCGATACATACTCTTTGGTTTTATACATCATCTTTGGCCGATCCTGCACTTCTCAAAAAATGTGGTCATGGCAAAACCTAAAATCCAAATGAGTCTCTAAATTCACTCATATGCAAACGATGCCCTAAAAACACATTTGCATCTGCTACAGTTGTCAGAACTGCAACTTATGATGCAGTTGTTGTATTGAATGATGGTAATGTCGGGAGGATGAAGGTATTAGAAAGAATGGGCTTCAAGATAGGAAATTTTACTCAAGACATTCTGAGAAAAATAGATTTACAGCGCGTCTCTGCAGCTGAAAAGTCAGTTGAAGACCTGGTAAAGGAAAGAAGACAGACAACAAGAAACCAGAAGAGAAGCCTTAAAGGGAAAGACTACCCAGAGTGCACATGTGATGCGTTCTGAAGAAGTGACATAAGGAAAAATGTTATGTTGAACTTTAAATTGCGTTTCCTGAAAAGTTTGTTTTTTAAATTTTATGTACCTTTTCCTCAGATTCTATGACTACTAGAATTATGAAATTTTGTACACATATTTCTGTAAACCTAATAAACGTTCTCTCAAGAGCAAATTTTTAAATTCCGATTGCAAGCTGAGATATGGGGCAAAGTGCTTGGAATTTTGAGTGAATTTAAAATTGTACTTGTGGAATTATAAGTAAAAAATTATGAAAATTCTCCTATTTGACCAACTCCAAAAACCTCATGAGAGCAGCTTAAAGAGATGCAACAGAAAAAGGTTTGTAGAAATCTCTTGAATACTTTCTGAGAAAAAGGAACGTACATCATTTCTGAAAATAAAACTTCAAATTTCATTAAAACAGTTGAAAATATATAATCAAAGTATTTTGTATGTAAATGTGTTACTTTCATGTAAAGCGTGGTACAAAATTTCATTGTCATATCTCCAAAACTGTGGATTTGGTACATTTTTGAAATAGTGTGTGGTTTTCATCAACGTCCCCCCTTAAAGAACAAAATTCGTTTTGACAGTCGTCCGGAGCCTGTCCTCTGGAGAAACTGGTAACGGAACGTAGGTGGAACCTCGCCGCTTCTTTGATAGGTACGCACCAAAAAATACGTCTTGTAACGATCCAGTAACATTGACAAAACGGACTTCGAAGGGAAACGCGATCCTCTGTTTCTCCTGTTCTTACTTATTGTGTTACCGTGTGTATTCGAGCTGGACTTTATTGTGGTGTACTTTAAGTGTTTTTGGGTTAACAGTGCTACACAAGTAACTTTTAAATGTCTGTGTGACGAAATATGATGGTTTCGAGCAGTCTCGTATGCAACATTTGCTACATAATCTCAGGGCGAGAAAAGACTACATTATTTCATGGTAGATACAGTTGCACGTTTACTTTCCCTACACCTGTCCCTCAGCTCAGTTACTTCCAAGCTGTTCCGCGAATTTTCTTACCGTCACCCCGTTTGTTTTTTCCCCACTGATAACAAAGCAGTTTCCTGTGGAAAGCGTAGGACGCACTCATCCGCCACACTAGTCGTAGGATATTTTCATGAAAATCAAAAATGGCACTGATTACGGATAGCGAGAATTAGCGTGCGGACAGCCCTTTCCGATTATATGATTTGGCTGTTCTGCATCACAGCTTCCTCAAGCGTCTTACACATTTGCGATTACAAACTTGATACTGTCCCGTAGATTCAGTGTTCTGTTCAATTTAGAGACTTGATGGGAGTGAAATTACTCAACAAGAACGCAGCACATAGATTCATCAATAAATGGCGATCATTATCTGTTGGGTTTTGAAGAGCGCATTTTTAAATTGTTTTATTTTTAATGGTCTTTGATTATTAACCTTATTCAGTGTAATAAACGTTTCACTCCAGATTAGAGTGAAATCAAGTATATTTATAAGTAAAAAAAAAGTTGGATTATGTTTTCAAAAATGGTTCAAATGGCTCTGAGCACTATGGGACTTAACATCTGAGGTCATCAGTCCCCTAGAACTTTGAACTACTTACCTAACTAACCTAAGGTCATCACACACATCCATGCCCGAGGCAGGATTCGAACCTGCGGCCGTAGTAGTCACGTGGTTCCGGACTGAAGCGCCTAGAACCACTCGGTCACCGCGGCCGACGGCTATGTTTTCTTCTTTTTCCTATAACGTTACTGAGATATTAGTACGGTCTTTAGTTACGGTATGCGAGATACCTGAAGGCGAACACTGCTTCCTCATCTTGTTCAGCTGCCTCCAGTGGTTCGACCATCACGACCTGAACAACGACGTCAAACAGCAACTATCCCTTCTTCCAGTTAAATGTATGTCTCCATATCATCTATACGGACGCTGTGTTACTTAGACAAAGACGGCTGTATACTGTTTTGCAAGTAGCATATTTTAGTAAAGCAATTTCGTGTCGTTTACTGAAGGGAGGAATAAAACTGAACAGTGTGTTCTATGCTTAAATATTTGAACGTGGAGCTAGTGTATGAAACTCGTTTAGTACGTAAAAGTTGCTTTGCATTGTTATTTCAGTCATTAACTGTCACTCAATGGATGTTTTAGAAACGTTTTTAGAAACTTATCGTTAAACGAAGGTGCAATGCGAGGGAAAGGGCTGCTCATAAAACTAAACCATACGTCATAATTGTGCCTTACTGCAGCACTTCGATATCTTCGCATAGGTGCTTCAGAAGTGGAATTCTGAGAACTTGCTAAATTTTTCAAAATATCTGAAGGCATTCTCTGTTGCCATGGCTTTTTGGTTTGGTGTCTGTCGAAACAGTAGAGAAGTAATTAACTGCTTAGAATGTACTATTCACCTTGATTTATCAGACAAGCGCTGAGGGGGAAAAAAAGAATAGTATGCATCAGCGGTTAAAGCCATGTTGTGAGATATGATTCTTATTCGAGCGTATACTTGGTAATATAGATATTACTAGTGAATGTGGCAATGCTTCACAATTTGTAAACGTGTACCGGCATCGGATGTACGTCCTAATGTCCTTCTGCACAATTCTTCTTCTCCCCCTCTCTTTGTCCATCTCCTTGTCCCTCCTTTTCTCTGTCTATCACCTACCTCTCTCTCTGTCCATCTCCTTCTTCTCCCACTTTCTCCCCTCCTCCTCCTTCCTCTCTCTGCCTCCTCCTCTTCCCTCTCTATATCCATCTCCTCCGCTCCCACTCTGTCCATCTGCTCTTCGTCCATCTCACTGACCTCGATCTTTGTTTACTGTTATTGACAGACTTCCCTTGTTGTTGCACCTGTGAAGACAGTAGCTTCAATGACGGTATTTCGCACAGTTTTAATCTGCGAACGGTAGGATTACAATGTTTCAGACGATTCACATTCCGCAGTACTATTCTAATCATAAACCGATAAGCCACAAATACAACTTTCCTGTTTTCTATTAAGACAGATTGCGATGAAAAAACAAGAAAGCTCATAGGTGTGTACACAATTTTTGTTTAAAATTAGATGTAAGGGAAAGGAATATGTATAGGAGAAATAATTTGTCTAATGTTTCAGTGCCTTCCTGTTGTAGTTCAAGGCGACTACAGGAAAGAAAATGAAACCACATTTTCACAGCTCAGCATTTCTTTCTCGCAGTCGATTTTAACGGAACACCTGTACATTAATTTTTTTCGAAGCTGTCCGTGTCAGCGAAATATTTATTAAACATCGTGTAGTAACTTCAGGTAAATCGATGATAAACTCTCAGAGACTTTTGTGAACAATGTTCTGTCTCCCTGTGCAATTTGCATACCCTAAACAGTAAAGAAATGATTGCAGTATGTCCGTCCGAGTGTTTCTTATGGTGTCTTGCAAAAGTTTGAAGTCAACTGGATAACCTTTCTTGTAGATTTTTGGCGACAACGTTAAACAACGACTTGCTTTATTTGGCAGTATAGTGATCGCACACTTATACTTGGCCGCTGAACAGACTGGTGGGAGCAGAAGGTTGCGAGCGGTTCATAGCACATTGGCTGCTGAGACAAGCAAGCCCGGCCTCCTTTTCGCAGAGCAGCTCTTAATCGATTCTGGGTGCACACGGCCCTCTTCAGTATTTGTCCGGAATAGTCCCACGGAACCTTCCCTCGATGTGTGATTATCGTTCTACATTCATGTCGGGATTCTCCCATCACGCGAGTCGCATCGTTTCCTCTTATTGCACTGAGCTCGACCCTCGTTGCCTTGGGCCAGGTGTCAAGTGTAATGCTGACTGGCGTATTTTACCAGCCTCTTAGAAACAGATAGTGACCAGCTGCTCCGGGTTATGTCATTTTCTCCCGGTGCCCTGTTTTTTCTTCCATCTGTCACGTACGCATGTCTGTTTCACTATGGAACCCCTCCGCCCTATTCTCGTTATGATCTTACATGTAATTTTAATGACTTTGCATTAAAATTTTGCAAAGTCGGAACACAGCACGTAAGATCACTTGTACCACATACAAAGGGAAGAGTTCGATTTGTTGTCGACAGTATGTGAAAGAACACAGCATGTGAAAATGGAATGCAGATGTTTTAACTTGTGGGTGACACGACCTTGAACATTGTTCTTGTTTTTGGGCTGTTCATCAGGTCAGTCTGAAGTACACCGTTGTCGAAGGAATTCAGAGCCGTTGGAAGGAAAATGCTCTCCGTCTCACAAGAATCTGCTAGCTAAATACGAAGCAGCCGTGTTTAAGTTAGATTATGAAACAATCATAGTTTCCATCGCATATTTCTTTTAAGAAAAAATTTTTTCTCACTTGTGCACAGGAGAAACTGGAATAATAATAGTAACAGCAATGATGTTACGAAAATGCTGGAGCAAATAGAATAGCTTGCGGAGTGTGTAATATGTAGACAGAATCTGTGGTGGTAGCGAGAGGGTTGCAGAAAACGTAGAACGCTGTCTACACTGCTTACTTCTTGTGCCTACACCTTAATTGAAACATTTTGACGTATGAAATCCGCCTTTAGTCAGACACATAAATAATATATTTATTATGCTCAACACATTTCGAAGCCAGTAACTTCCTTGTCATGGCACTCTGATGAAATTAAATTGTATATTTATGCTTCGAATGAATAAGTTAGCTCACAATTATTGAGAACCAACAATGGAATATGAATCCTCTAATAGAAGGCGCACAAGACAGAAAATTACAGAAATAGAACGTTGTGTCTCGTTGTATTTCGTACCTACGGCAGCATCTGAAAGTGAGCGAAACAGCATACGATATATTAATTGCTGGTACTGAGAGTGTAAATCACAATCGATTCCCGCGGCCTTACGAATAGATTAGAAAGGAAAAGCGACACTATGCCAGCTTCGAACCTCCTTATTATTGGAGGACGCTATCGATATTAACAAATTAAAATTCGCAGCTTACCAGTGAAAAATTTTACTTAGAAATTTTCCCATTTTGAACATTTCCTTCTTCAGAACTGTCTGAGGAAACTTGGCGGTGATTAGAGTTTTATAAACTTCAGATGCCTACGAAAGGAATAGCAACTTCCTAAGACGGAATGTTACACCGATTTCACTACACACTAATTTTTAAAAGCTTTGTCCATTGCGGACTTCGAAATTGTATGACGAATTCATCCATACTTCTTTCATGGGGGATGGAAAAAATAAAAACAGATCAAATATAGTTGATGCTCTGATTGGTCGGTAATTATACCAAAAAAATATACTTGGTTACACCAAGCTAATAAGCACAAATTATGCAAGACTCCCTAATGACGACACCAATGTGTAATTCGAAACCGCCGTTGAGCTAATTTTCTACATTTCTCTTGAGTCTAAATTTATAAGTTTTGTGGGAAACAATGGTTTACTTACACTGGGCGCTTAGAACCACTCAGCCACTCCGGCTGGCTACTCGTTTACAAGGCAGAGTTCATGGGAGAAGTATGTTGCTAACTCTATCTATTCTGCATTTATGCGTTAAAAACGTCATTTATTTTTACAAATAGAATTACGCACTATGCTTAGAAAAATCTTTCGTAATTTACATACCATATAGTAAATGACTACGACTTACAGCTGCGATGGCATATCATTTATCCTGATTCCATGTACTTCCGTTCATTCGCACTGCGTCCAGTTCATAGTTTTCCTTCAAAAGTGTTTAACACTGTCATGTGTGTAGCTAATCTGTGACTCGTTAACAGGGATTTACTTGAAGATTGACAGACTATTTATTTACGTCTTATCTAGCACTACTTCAAGGAATTGCAGATCTTGTCCTAATGTTTTTCGTGAGTCTCTTCTAGGCAGTAAGATTTTGTTTAATTTGGAGCTGCTATTGTTAACCTGTAACTTGCATTTCTATTACACCGTATTTACAAACCTCCCTTAACAATATAACTGTGAAAGATTCAACACACTGTAAGAGACTTTGAGTTATAGTACTATTATAGCAATCAGGCAGCTCATTTGCTTTCAGTGATTCGTCAAGAAAGAGGGGTATCTCACACCGGGTGTTAAATACGACCAAAGCAACCGCAGTCTGAAGTGCGATATATTAAACGTCTCGATATCTGTTAACTTTCAGTTATAAGAAATGTGCGTCTCCAGAGTCATTTACTGTCTTTGTAAGTACCGGTACCTATCAGTGAACTGCTGGTCCCTGTTTGTAATTAGCTGGCCTTACGAACAACACAGACTAAAGCTACACCTGAAATTTATATGTACGTATTTCAGAAATATTTCTTGACATAAGAAAATCTATGCCACAGTGACATGCAATTTAAGATATCGTTCTTCAACAGACACGCAGTTTTGGGAAGCAGTATAACTGTATAGTATTACCTACTATAGTTTATTCCTAGGATATGACGTACGGTTTTGCTCCGATCGTATGATTTATACCAAAGCAACACATTCCAGTGGGATCTGTGAGTATTGCCTTGAAAGTATCTTTGCAACACCGTGTCGAAGAGGCACATACATTTAAGTCACTAATGAATAAAACACTAACGTCACTGGTAAATAAGCAAGTAAATGTCGCTACAGGGTTCATTAGTGCAACCAAGCGACTAAATATCGTGCATTTTTTATTTTTAAATAAAAAAGAATCACATAGTATGTTCCACGTGATTACACGCACAATGTGAACAGTATGCTTGTAAGTATGCAGCTGCGGGTATTCTACACAGATCAACGTATTAAATGGCCGCCGGAAAGACTACGAAACTAATGTCCGCTTGACATTGTTGCCTCTTGCCACAAGCATACTCTTTCGTAAGGACAGTCTGATAGGACATATCTACTGCTAGTGACAGTCAACGCATCCAATTAGGCGTGCTGTTTGGACCAGAGGTTAGCCGTTCCTTCAACTCGCAACCCATCGAAAGGAAATGCGGGATTATTGATCAACGCAGTAAGCAAGGAAAATAACTGCCATAACTTCTCACCTATCAAAGAATTCATGTACAACAAATTAAATTTTTTTTTTTTTTTTGGTATCTGAATAGCTCAGCATCAATACGAATTACAACAACAGCATGTAGTAGGATTCAGTACTTTACCATCCTGTGCTACGAAAAGCGAATGTGAAAGATGCCGACGAACTTTCAGCATCTAAGAAAGGATGTCATGTTAGTCGTTTCAGAGTGGAAATGAAATAAATCGTATACTGTGCTGTTGTGTTAGACGTGTAGTATTAAAATACACTGAAAAGTGTTGTTCTTGTGTTATTCATTTAAACGTCCTTATGGTTTCCTTGTCTGTTTCTGAGCACAGCATATTACAGTTATAATATATGAAGTAGCACGCAGATTATTTTTAATACAATAGTCCATATGCAGTGCTCTCGAGGAAATTACGTACGCATTAGGCAATGGGGCTGTGGGAACAACAGGTTGAACTAACGTCTTAAAGTCCTCAATCCACTCCCTTTCTCATTCTCCATCACCTCCCCCCCCCCCCCCCCCCCCTCCAGCTACAACCGCCCTACTCTCCCTCTCTCTCTCTCTCTCTCTCTCTCTCTCTCTCTCACACACACACACACTCACGCACACACACACACACACACACACTTGGAAAAGACACAAATAATGTTTTACTTTAGCTCACCAAAATCTTTTTAGTTCAACAGCGAACATAAGATTACGGTAAATAAAGCAAACTAAGAAAACAAAAACCGCAATTCATGATCGATAAATAAAGTTTTAAAACGCCGACGAAAACGTAATATTAAATCGTCGATGTTATGTTGTACGAGTCCAAAGAATAATAATTCGTGGAAGGCTGATCGTGACGCTGTTTAGTTAGTTTCACTGCGTCGTCTGTAGATTTAAAGATGCCAGAATTACGTTCGTTTCGTAAGATAACACGTTAGTGCATTTCTCAGCACACGGCGAAAGGCGTATTCTTTCTGGATATTATCTTTCCACTTCCTTTCGGTGCCCCAGATATCTTGATATTATCACTTTTTTTTTTTTTTTTTGCTTGAAACACTTGGTACGGAATTGGAAGTATTGGTGACTATTGAGTTTCTAGAGTCTATGAATGTGTTTCAAATGAACTGAAGATTCTGAGCATCATTTGCAAACTATTGCAAGAACTATATGCTCAATAAAGCTATCCTTAGGCGCTTTCTCCATCTCAGTCGTCTCTTGTATGACTCTCTTCTTCTCATCAGTTTTAATTGGTTCCAATTATAACTGCTAATTCGCAGTTGTTATTATTAGGTCACATCGCATAGCATATATTAAAATACGTTCGGTAACGGGACGTGCATTAAGTATTTGTCCTGGAAAGATCTCCGCGAAAGCTAAAGTACAGGAATGTAGGAAATCAGTCACTTACAAAGTACGTAAAAAATACAAACTCGCAAAATGGCTGTACAGTGACAATCATAAAGCTAGTTAATATGAAATTATTTTAAATATAAATAACGTCTGGTTGAGGTAAAACTGCACCCTGCAATTTCAGTATGTGCTACCATTTGCTATACAGTAACTTAATTCTTCGAACAGAACATATTTTCATAGCATTTAGAAGTGATTATTGTTATTTAAAGTAAAATATTGTTATCAGTCGTTATTTTCAGCCAACATGATTCAGGTACTGCATTCATTCTTTTTTATGGAAAAACGAATTAAACGCATAATAGAGGTGCGAATGTAGCAAGAAAAGTACGAACAAAACACTGAGAATAATTTTAGTGTAAATGATGAGGTGAAATAGGCATTGACTGAAACTTTAAGCTTTCCTTGTTCCGTCATGTCTGTATAGAACACAAATCGGTTCTGAGGTGGTACACCTTCTGGCTACGTAACATAGCTTCCTTGATTTATGAGAAAAAAAGTTAGGTAAAATGATGTGCTTTTGAATTAAAAATAAAATACAACTTTCTTGTTACAATGGTAGATTTACGCTTCTAATAAATACAGTCGGACGTCACATCTTTTTTTAAAAGAGAAAAAGATTTTAGTACTAGTTTAAATTTTACGTGAAGTAAGAATATTTTATTGCTTAGGTAATAGAGGGCGAACTTTACAGCCTGTTTCCAGAAATTATGTTACATTTGTGATGTACTTGCATGAAATGGATAGCCGACTGTGGTAAATCATTTTTATGGAATTTTATTGTCAGTCCGCGGATGTATTAAATTATATGACGTTTTAATAAAGGAATCATAGAATCTGTTGAAAAAATTTTGGATTCCTGTAACCATCTTCAGCAGGCAGTTTTCTCGTCGGCAGCACAATGCGTGGCCTTAACTTCCTATCGTCGGTGTTGGGCTACGTGAGAAATGTTATTTGCGTCTTATGGATAAGAAGGGATGAAACTGATTAGAAACGCACGTGTTATTTCACGCATCCAGGTCGCAGTTATTGGCAAGCAAAGAAAGTTATTACGATACGGCCATTCACTTGCTACCAGTTTTCAGTTCGGTAGTCCTCCTTGGGTACACGAATTTTCATGCAATACATATAGGGCGTTGGCGCTTAAGTCACTAGCAGCAGAAACTTTCCTCACACAGCATCGCAAAAGGTGACGTATAACTAATCGCACGCATTGTGTAGCTGACGTGTATGTAGCCATTTGAAGACGGGTATTTATGAATGAAAATGGCCATGGCTTGAGGGAAACTGTAATTTAACAAACAGTAAATATATTTTCAGCATTAAAGCTTGATAAAACATTTTTATTTGTTGTTCACTATTTCTCCATATATGATCAGGGATGTTAAAACATCAATCGTCGGATTCTTTTCATTTTAATTAACAGTGCATTTAGTAATTCGTGTTTGTTAGTCAGTAAAATAAAAGAAAACTCCCTGATAATGGTAAATCATCGCCCAAATACGATAAGCAAATAGTGAAAAGCGAGACATTATTTTAAGATAATGGTGGAATCCTGATTCTCGAAAAAATAATGAGGAAGCAAATACTGAGCTATGTGAAGAAAATTCGTTAAAGATGAATACATCATAGAATTACCATTTCTTTTAGAAAATACCGTTTTGCTTTTATTCTGTTAATTTTCAGCTGTTTTCATTCCAAGTGTTTTACTTTCACTGTGATTACATTTTCTGGTCTTATAAGTTATTACTACATGGCTGTGTTTTTAAGTTTTACTGCAGATCAGTTTTAAATTAGTATTCAGTATACACTGAATATGGGTATAGTGATCAAGATATGCGAGGTGGAATATAAATGCATTTTTGGTACCATGTAACTAGCTTCTGTTTTGTCATGTACGCTAAAGACTTTGATAATGTGGAGGTACGAACGACTGTTAACAGCATTTAAGATTTTTTAAACTTTTAATGTTACAAGCGGTTTTACACATAGCTTTAGAATGTTTTGTGTTTCTTTCACGATGTTCTAAATATGCCATTGTTGTTTTCGCAAACTCATACCATTATACTACCTCTGAATAAACATTTTTGTACTCTTCGTTTGCTCAGTTATGGTGAATAATAAGTGATAAGAACGATTGATACATTTCACAGGTCCGTGAGGGGGAAAAATACTTCTATAAACGGCTACATGTACTACTGCTGCTGAACCAGAAGATAGGCAACTTTAGTCGAAACTGGTTATTACTGTTATACTACAGTAACCCGCCGCATCACCCCCTCCCCCCCCAATCCCCTCTCCCCATTCTGACTATCGTTTTTTTAATAAATTGAACTCCCATGTGTATAATAGATTCAAACATCTGATCAGTTTCCCAATGAGTTAATGTGTTAAATATTTGACGATACGCTTATAAATCCTTTATGGCTGAAGCCGCAAAGCATTTCATATTTTTAAATTCGATCAATAATTTCATTACAAACTGGAGATCAAATTTTTCTCACGTGAAAGCTGTTAGATAGGCAACATACAAATGATTCTGGATGACCGTTTTAGCTGTTTAGTGATACAGGCGTGTTTGTGTTTGAAATAAAAGTGTCCGAATACGATTTGAAAAAAAAAAAAAAGAAATATCTATCTGGCTAAACTGTCATCCTAAATCTTAAAAAGTACAGAAGAATCGCTACAGTTCCCAGTTCAAACATTTCGGTGAATCCATTCAGAGACTCGTCTGGAAAAGCCTGATTATGAAATGCAGTGAAACGCAAATTATAGCTACAAAAAAAAAAAAAAAGCTCTTCAAAATACACAAAACTTGGACACTACAACGCTGTCATAAAACCAAGGTTTATTTATGGGGCTAAAACACTAGTTTTAAACGGAAATACGTTAAAGAAATCCTAAACAGAGAAAAAATTCTAAAATTTTATGTCCAAACAACAGTGTAGAAGCAACATAAGACTACAAACAAATAAGCAAATTCAAAAGTATACTTTTATTTGCGTATGAAAAACCGCAGACTAAAATTCCATGGCCATTTTAATGTTATGTTAAGAAATAGATTAATTAGACTGGTGTGGAATTCTGCGAGAGTCGCAGTAAAGCTAAAATTCGAGTAATAAAACGGATCAGTGCTTGAAAGGCGTGAAAGAAATCGTAATAATACACAACGTGATACAACAGACAGAAAACTTTTTAGGCATTAAAGTCGAGAGTAGACAGTGGTCTGACAGCAACATGCAAGAAGACCACAACAACTTCGTCCGACTATAAGCAATAGGAATCCACTGTGAAAGAATGGAAGTAATACGGACACGAAAAAATGCTAAAAACACAACTTTGAAAAGCCTTTGTTGTACATCGTCTAGTCCACAGACATGAATTACACAGACATGAATAATAATGGCGACGACGATAATAATAGTAACCGTAATAATGATAATAATAATAATAACCAAGAAAACGGCAAAGAACTTGCAAGATATTTTAAAGAAATACTTAACTAACTGCCCTGAACCAACACAAAGCCATAGAATCCTGAGGAAACTAAGCCTAATTCAGTGCTTATGAAGAAAAAACTGCGTTACACAAGAAGCAAGACAGAACACACGGGAAACTCACTAACATCATTTGCATACAAAATTTTATTGCAGCATATCGTCGGTGGCGCACATAAACAACTTGAACCAAAAACTGGAGAACATCAAGCCGTTCGTGTCCAGAGGAAATCTTGGAACCTAAAGCTAATCCTAAGACATCAAGAAATCTGTAGCAAAAGTTTAGTCTGCGCATTGGTTGATTTCAAAAAATCCCATGACTCAGCTGACCACTAACTAAATATTAAAGACTAAGGTCTAGATCTGAAAACATTTTCAATCGCTAAACAGATCCTGACAGAAGTTAAATCTGTTGGGAAATCTTCGATAGTTTCGAAATCAAACCGGGAGTAACGCAAGGAGGTGGGCTGTCTCCGCTACTTTTTAAACATATCCCCTGAGAAAGTGATACAAGAGTGGCAGAAACAAATCGGTCCTCAAGAGTGACCAATCAATCATCTTAGGCAGAGACAAGTTATCCATAGATTTCCCAGTATTTACAGACGATCTATCAATATAAACTCTCGAAAGACACTGCAGAATGTAGGTCTGAAGATAACTCTGAAGACACAGTACTTGACCTGCAACAAACATGCATCAAAAACCATGGTGACGAAATGTGACAAGATTAAACGAGTTCCACAATTTAAATATGTCGGTGAAATCATACGGGAAAATGGGCTCGATACAAAACCAAACGAAATTACAGGTTGCAACATTGTCACGAAAAAGTTTTCAGCTCTCCAGGAAAATAATTGCTTCGTTATAATTCAAGTCTTGGATCAGAATGTTTATTTGTAATCAGGTAATAAATTCAGTTGGTTAAGACCATCTTCAGACCCGAAGAAAAACGTTTTTCATTATACATATCACACCGCTCCATGTGCTGGTGCAGTCAAAATCATTAACCGTTTCGGCTTCGTCAAATAAATAAAATTGTGATACGTAAACAGCACATTGAAGCGTACATACTGCACCACCACATGTAATGGCGTGATATGTATAATGCAATACGTTTCTACTCGGGTCATGGTAATTACCGACGGAAATTAATCACCTGACTGTAAATGAACAATGTAATTATAATAAAGCAAACGAAATTAGATGCCAAAAGATGAAAACCGCATACCGTCTGACGCAGAATATCTGCAACAAGAAATGTATTTCCAGACACACAAAACTAAGACATTACAACACAATAATTAAACCAGAACGTGTTTATGAATCAGAAACACTAAACACGAAACGGAAAACAAGACACTGAAAACAATGAGCAAAAGGAAAGGCAAAATGAAAGAAAAATTATAGGCCCACGATTTCTAGACGAAAAATACTGACGCGGAATAAATCAGGAAATCAAACAATACACAGGTAGCCATAGAGATATTATAAGACGCAGGTTGTGGTCACATTAAAAGAATGAACCAAATGGATTTACAACACAAGCGGCCGATTTTCTTGGCAGTAGGAGCACGACGAAACGTTTTGGCGAGATCAAAACTCATCGGAAATTGGTAGAGATTACTCCAGATGATATCCAAAAACAAAAAATCTTAAGGTCCAAAATTCACAAATGGCAAGTCGATCAAGCGAAAAAACCAAAGAAGACGGGAAAAACAAGGTCTAGAGAGAGGAAGGAAGTCCACAGGAAGAGAATTAAAGAAATATGGGGACAAATGAAGGCAAATGCCCACCTCTAAACACTTAGACCTAATGAACTTATTCGCAAATAATTATAATGAATTCCATATGCCAAAAGTCTCTTATTCCAAAGTGCAAATTGCCATCGAAATCGCTTACGATTTATCGTACGTAACGTGCGGTACATGCCCACAGCAGTCGCTGCCTCGCTAGATGACCAGCCAGCTAGATCACGTGGGGACCAGCACCGCTGGCGTGTCCATTCTTTGCTGGGTCCGCGAGAGCCAAAACACATGCCGTTCCCCAGTCGGGGTCGATCTCGCGGATTCCCGCTCTGCCCCTTTTTTTTTATCTCTGCGCGAGAGAACATTTATCTTCACGCATGACATGCTGAAATACGTCAAGTTCATCTGCGTTTCTGACGGCGCTCTGAATTATCTATTTTCACGTAAACGAGGCAGCGTGCACACCAGAACACTCTTAGACTGTAAAAGGTTAATATTCGACTCGTAAAGTTCCTTTGCTTTCTATAGTATAATAAATATTTCCGGATGTTTGTTAAACCGCACACCTACATCCGAAAAATTCTCTGCACTACAGTTACTGCAGGTATGAATATGAATAGCAGGTGTGACTGCGAACAGAATTCGTTTTTCGTTTCCAGAGGTTCTCAAAAACTTTTATGCACTTTAGTTGTAATGGTGCACCCATAATTGTTAACATTGTGGGGAAGCAATAGGATCACTAATCTGTACTTGCTAATAATCGACAATGGTCCAGTTATCAATCTGTTACGTGTTAAACTTACTTTTCATAATTCTAGTATACCTAACGGTGCCTGTTTCACAACAGCAAGCTGCATGTAAATATGCTTCTTCTCTTACAGGTGCATGCTGCGTATTTCCGGTTCGAAAAGGTTCTCCCATCTGTTCAGCTATATTACTTTGTGAAAGAGGAATACTTTTCAAGTTGGAGATGTCTACACAGGACTTTTATAGAGCCAAGGAGCATCGAAAATATCGCATCTTGTGTACAAGGTACGTACCTTCTGACTACATACGAGTTTTTACGTAAGGGACAGATTCACTTTCCTATAATACCTCGCAGTAGGAAGTGAAACGATCGCAACTACTTCATATATCAGTCAATGCCTACTTAGGTGTCATAGGGAAGGTTTTTAGTAATCCTGTGGAAATTAGAATTTTACGCCTTTTGTCTTACCAGATACTATTCCTTCAGAGATGGCATGTTACTGACTTCCTCCAATCTGTGAACTGGAACCGCACACTTTTGTAGGCCGACCCCTCGTAGGTCACATGGTATACAAAATATGGTTCATTTAGTTACGTTTCATTCACCAAATATATCCACGGGTGATAGGTATCTTAGTGCTAACTCAGTGGATCGCCCAGCTGTCGAAGCCTCAAAATGTAGTTTTATATTCTAATGCTAAACCATGCAGCCAACAAACCACAGTTTTAAGTTTGTGGCCGCCAGCCGGAGTGGCCGAGCGGTTCTAGGCGCTTCAGTCTGGAACCGCGCGACCGCTATGGTCGCAGGTTCGAATCCTGCCTCGGGAATGGATGTGTGTGCTGTCCTTAGGTTAGTTAGGTTTAAGTAGTTCTAAGTTCTAGGGGACTGATGACCTCAGAAGTTAAGTCCCGTAGTGCTCAGAGCCATTTAAGTTTGTAGCATCCTGTAAATTCTATTCACTTTTTCGTGGAATGAGATTACTATCCAAGGAAGAAGGCATGTGACCAAGATGTAACTGTGGAAAACACCCGTCTTTTATCGGCATCTTTCATGTATTTGGACTGCGGAAGACATTTACGTCCCTTTGATTGCTGTTCACGAATATAATGAATGGAATGGATTTAATAAAAAAGGTGCAATATATATGCAATATATAATTCCAAATCTTCGCATCATGATACTTCATGCAGATATATGGCAGGGCCTCTAGAATTGTTTTGAGATTTTTTAAACAAAAAATACAGCGCGGTGGTATGGAAAATGAGCACCAGTGAAGAACTAAGTATATCACTACATCCTCTCGTTTTCTCCTCCAGTCTGTTCGAAGTTTGTTGTAGTTTAATCCGAAGTTCTGTAGAAGGACTCCTGAATCACTGCATCTTCAGGTCTCTCCAGTTTATCATATCTTTGTTTTAGCTTTATCCGCCTTTTATTGTGCCACACATCACAAAAGTTGTTTGTCGATTGAAGATTTATATGTACGGTGGCTTCACATGTCGACTTCAACGAAACTATACTTCCTTAGGCATGCTCAGTAGACGAAGCTTTTATTTTCCCTTCAGTTGCGTACGCAGAAACTTGTAATCATAATAAAGAGTACTTGCGATCAATGACTGGCAATTACTATAGCAAAAGTATGTTATTAAATCTTTGACAGTGTAGTGGGATCATTGTATCGTATATTTCTTAAAAATTAGAGAGGATTATAGCTTTTGTAAACGAAATGTGAATGTATGCTTTCCCGGCTTTGTAAAAGATTTTTCTAAGATGTTGAGTGGTAATAGGGGCCTAATACAAATATAACTAGCTCACCGAAATAAAAAATTTGTCAGAACTAGAGAAATCATCACATGTGTCTTTTAATACCGTATAATCCTCCTCATGGACTTGATAGCCGCCTGGATTCACTTAGGAAGTGAGTCCACGAGGCTGTGCAGCTACGTCGCATCTAGATGAAGCTAGCCGCAAAGGATTTGATCCCGCAAATCCACAAAACTGCGGGGATGCCGACACCAGCGGTTTACTTGCTTTTCCCGCGTGTCTCACATATTTTGTTGCGGTTCAAGTCAGGTGATTCTGCAGGCTAATCAAGATGTAATAGGGCGATAAAGTGTTCAGAAAGTCAGTCACATATTCTTGCAAGCCGATGAACTTCACTATTGATTATATGCACCTGTGTGAGCAATGGTCTCTTGCGAGATGACAGACTTCAAATGTTCATTGCCTAATATGTTCTCTCACAAAAGGGCTGGTAAATGACCATCACTGACCGCCTGCCGCAATTCCGTCGGGTTTGTAAACGATTTTGATTCAGAAGCCGTGAAATGTGTTTCCGGTCCCTCTAAGACAGGGTGTTTTTTTCTTTTTTTTTTTTTTTTTTTTTTTTTTTTTTTTTTTTTTTTTTTTTCTCCAGACCACGTTTCTGACACTGTAGATCGTGGCCGTGTACGTTATGCCACTGCTTAGACACCCGTTGAACAGTTGGCCGCGAAATACCAACAAATCCAATAATTTCATACACGGTGTGGCCGTGGGCAGAGCCATACACGATTGCCCATGTTTGCCACTCTGTCGCATCCTTGGCTCTGACCACTATGGGACGTAACATCTGAGGTCATCAGTCCCCTAGACTTAGAACTACTTGAACCTGATTAACCTAAGGACATCACACACAGCCATGCCCGAGACAGGATTCGAAGCTGCGACCGTAGCAGCAGCGCGGTTCCGGACTGAAGCGCCTAGAACCGCTCGGCCACAACGGCCGGCTGTCGCATACGTAACTTTACCCTTGTTTACGTACAATGTCCACTTGAAACGTAAATGTCTCACTGATCGCTGTTTGGTTACGCTTATGTAGAGGCAGCGCGCGCGCGGACAAGCACGTGACTTTATCGCTGCGCCATCTGTAAACGCTTAACGATTCATCAGTGCGTGCTCAGTGACGTGACTAATATTTTTTGGTCCGGTGAGCTTGTATATAGAAATATTGTACTACAGTGGCTTGTTTGTTTTTTATTTGTTTTTAAGTAATTTAACCCACAGCATTGCTGCTCAACTCCAACAACTGCTCCTCAGGAATTAAACTATGCCTTGTCGCTTCCGATTTATGTCAGAATATACACAAATGGACAAATAAGTGGTTGCATTGCATTTTAAGTTTATACTAGTAGCTTGTTTCTGTTGGGAGCTGCTGGAAACTAAAACTATCACAAATTTTTCGTCTTGTACACAAGTCCCAAAAAATAATTCGTTAGAGAAAAGGAAAATAAAATCGTTGTACTGCATAATCGTCGGAGGAGAAACATTTAC
Organism: Schistocerca serialis cubense; assembly: GCF_023864345.2. Lineage (NCBI taxonomy): Eukaryota > Metazoa > Arthropoda > Insecta > Orthoptera > Acrididae > Schistocerca > Schistocerca serialis. The sequence continues at coordinate 1,084,075,352 of NC_064639.1, forward strand.
TTAGCTGTTTCCTCTGTACTGTTTCTCTTTTCGAACGTCTTTCGTTGAAACATAACAACGAGGTACAAAATACGGAAGGGTAAAAAATACAGAGGCCATTTGTGAATAGGAATTAAATTGTTTCGTTACGGGTATATTATTTCCCAGTTAGAGCGAACAGACTATTTTTACAAATTCCTTTCTGTTTATATGTGTTGCCGTAAAAGAGTGTCCGAATTTTTTTACTTCACACAGGGCAAAATAACTTCTGACGAACCATCAAAATAAAATTTGTCCAGCCACTTCAGTACATTGATAATGTTGAATTTTTCATTGCGGAGCTGTGTCATAATTAAAGACTAGTTATTGTACTATGTTCCTCTGTTCAGATCTAGTACGGTCAATAGCAAAACACTGTGGAGCCACGTATATTACGAGAACAAACAGAGTTCTTGTCGTCAGAATGAATTTGTTAACAGAATGTAGGGAATAAATTTGTTTCTTTTCTGCGTATTTATCCTTAGTTACTCTATTCTCTACCTTGGAGCAAACAACTGCCTTGACAGCATATTCGACATGGGAAGCCTCTGTCAAAGCGTTTTTAAGACTCCAAGACTTAATTTCAACAATTCCTAAACCCAGAAATCGTAAACGATTCTGACACAATGTTTCTTCATCCACGTTACTTTTTTTTTCATCAAACATGGTTATCGTTTTTACATAACGCGTCTTCTTCTGTTATGTTTTCTGCAGTTGACTGCAAACATTCACAGAGCTTGCGGGGTCTTTAAAAGCTTGCGCATCTGGCCCGTCTCAATTTCCCTGCGTGAGATTCAAGTGGATCTTAGACATAATCTTTATTTCGGTAGTATCGGATTTTTACGACACGAGACGACTGGCCTTATAACTGCAGTGTGTCACTGCCAGCACGCAGAGCGTCAGCGTATCATTTGCCCGTTCTCTGCCGCTACGAGACACAGGGAGAGGGAGACAGAGACTGGTCGTAGTTGCGGTGGCGGCCGCGGTGCGGCGCTAGGAGTCGGGGGAACAAGACGTGTTTACTCCTAAGCGCCGCCGGGGGCTGTGTGGGCGGGGAACGGCGGCGCCGTAGCTGAGGCGGCGGCGGGAGTAGGGGGCGGGGGTGGCGTCCCAGACAGCTGCTCTCTCGCTCTCTGTTCATTTACATAATTACCGGGCAATTAGACAACGGCACTGGGTCAGATGCAGCTTAACCCTTCCGACCGCGACCTAAGATGTCGGTCAGCAAGGTCGCCGGTCAAGCTATTACTGGCGCACAGGGTGCCGCGCAAGTTGTTTCACGTGGGCTCGTTCACCTCCTCACGATACAGTTTCCCGCGTTGATTTGAAAACGAGTGAGCAACGACTACATCAGAAAAATGGTCATTTCCTAAGATTAGCTTCTCTTACTCTTAATATTAAATAAAAATTTCGTTTATCTAGCCTCTGTAGCAATCGATTCTACTAATGGAAGTTTTGGTTCTTGTCACCCTAACCGTGTGCAGTGGATATGTTGCTTTCGTGTCCTAAGCAAAGTTTCCATAGACCCATAATCCAGCTGAAACGTCCCCTTAGAAAAATTATAAATGACTGTGCTTATACTGACACACAATATTTTTAAGCGCAACGCAATCTGACTTTCAATAATCCCTACAAAAGAATGGCCCTGACTAACATTAACGTATACCTTTCAAAAATCACTTACCTCACAAAAATCTTCGTTACTCGAACTACTGCAATACAGCGAGCGCCACTACTGCCAGCTAAATAAAAGATTCAAACTACTGAAGGAACTAACTACTGATAGGCATAGTTAGCAAATGAAAGATTTTGATAGAGAACAAGCAATGTATTTACCTTAATAGTGTTCAAAAGTCATAATATATATAGCAGTTCATGGCATCCAGTCTTACAAATTTACGGTCTCTGATGGACACACGTCCAGATCATCCGCTCTCAAAACTCCGATATTTCTCTCCCCACATCCACCACTGCTGGCTGCTCACCTCCAACTGCGCAACGCTACGTGCTGTTAACAGCCAACTGCCCAACACTACAACAGCGACTATTTCAACAATGCCCACCAGCCACAGACTGCACACAGCACAGCCAGTGGTTTCCATACAGAGTGCTAGGTGACGTTACCAACATAAAGACCTAAATAGCCTACTTACACAGCTTTCAGTTTGCTGTTCATGACACTTTATACTCTAGCTTCTGGCGATCAAAAAATAAGACAACAGGATTTGCTCTGCCTGGAGCTGTTCTATAATTGCGCTAATTTTTCCCGTTTTTGATCATCTGTTGAGCTTGTTGTCTATACGAAGTTTTCTTTGGCTGATCGCTGAGTGTCTCAGCCCTGATGCTTTCACTGGTTTAGGGCGATAATTCTTATCTGCTATCACACAGCAAATTGACATATTTGGAGAAGTCACTATGTGATTCGAAGGACTGTGCTATTCAAAAAGAAGGAGTCGCAGACTTACAAGAGTGACAGGCTTAGGTGGGGATAAAAACGCAGGCTTTCACACAACCCCACAGATAAAAGCTACAAGTTGGGGACTCTAAGAGACCTGGGAGGCCACTGGCGATGAAGTTCATCTTCTCCTCCTCCTCTTCGAATCCAACGTCTGTTTATGGTTTGTAGCTTGGAAGCAATAGCTGTTTCAAATCATTTCCTTCCTTTTGAATAGCCCTGTGTTATTTATTTGTAACACTATGCGCTGATGTAATTTTCTGTGTTTATCAGGCGACCAATTAGCAGCTGGTACCTCGAAGAACCAAATACTTCCTTTGTTGAGTAGGCCTATACTGTTTACCGTACCCACTCTACAGCTTAAATCAGAGTACCATAGCGGGCAGTTGTGATTAAAGTACAGCTACTCACAGAGATCCAGTGCAATGTAATTATCGTATGGCAGCACAATTTGATAGATGTTAATGAGATAATGCGGACCCGATTTGCGTCGACGTCTCATACTGAACAAACGGGATGAATGGTGTTCAATAATAAAATCAAAATGCCTTTGTCACTTGTCTGGATTTCTGGACATGTCCCATTTTTAATCTATTACATTTGGAGACATTTATATGCGTCTTTCTTGCATTTAAAACGCCAGATTTGCACTTAGTGGTCAAAACTGACACTATTTTTTTTCCAGCATAAATCTGATGTCTGACGTCATCATTGATCTGATTTTCTATTTTATATCGCTAGTGTTTATTTTTCTCCAGGTTCTGTCTTCCATTTACAAACTGTATCTTTAATTCGTTTGACCACTGATTGCTAATTACTTTCTTTTGTTCATCCAAATAATCAATGTTTATGAAATTTCCTGGCAGATTAAAACTGTATGCCGGACCGAGACTCGAACTCGGGACCTTTGCCTTTCGCGGGCAAGTGCTCTACCAACTGAGCTAGCCAAGCACGTAGCTCAGTTGGTAGAGCACTTGCCCGCGAAAGGCAAAGGTCCCGAGTTCGAGTCTCGGTCCGGCACACACTTTTAATCTGCCAGGAAGTTTCATATCAGAGCACACTCCGCTGCAAAGTGAAAATCTCATTCTGGAATCAATGTTTACCTTCTACAAAAATGTAACATACCGTACGTAATTTTTTTTTTTTAGGTTAGATGATCATATGCGTACATCCATTTAATTTATAAAAATGATTTTTAAAATGAGAGGTATCTGCAACTGCTGTTTTACTTAGAAGTCAGATTCTTACGTTTGTCTCGAGATAGACAGATACGTATTTATCATCTTCTTCAAACCGTAATGTAATCGCAGTAGTTTTTCTTAATATTGGCTTTCACTGAAACATTTATCTCAATTCTTAAAAGAAAAGGTGAAGAATGGCCGCGGTATCTTGCAAATAAGAACTCATAATACTACTTGCCTATCACTTTTAATTCTGTCTATCGTCATAATTTTCGTCTAAGTAAATGTGCACCTTTGTTGTATTCGAACCTCGTTCTACCAGTTTCATTCACGAATTATATTTGGCGAACCGAAAGGTATCATAAGTGTAAAGTGTTTGACTCTTTTAGCACGTAATATACAGGAAAGACAGCAATATTCACCGTTAGGAATACTATCCTATGAAACTGGCCTAGAGATTCTGGTCAAAATGCTTTGCTATGCCAATAAACCACAAGAATGACTCACACTGAAAATGATTTTAGCGAGTTAGTTTTGAAGGCGTCTTGATGGCGCTCATGTGAGCCAAACGAAGAATAAGTAAGATCCCCTAGGCGTCGATGTTGTTATTGACAGGAATAAACCTGGACTAGTATACGAAGGAAATCAGTCCTTATCCTTTCAAATGAACTAGCACAGTACTCCCTTCTTACTTAAGGAAACCACGGAAAATTTGGAGTGACGGAAGAGATTTGAAGTGCATCCCTTCCTAACGCGAGTCCAACGCGTTTAAAACAGACATCTGAAAGAGAAAAAATAAAAGAGAAATACAGAACCAATACCTTATGGAATATGCTGAATTTATCTGAAAACAGGCTAAAAGACGAATATGACTGCGATGCGACTGCTTTCCAATGAACTGGAAATTCAAAGAGAGTTCTTTGAAGTCATTGGAGAAAAAATTTTCCCATGGTGTAGGCTGTAGACCTAGGTCTTGCAAGGCTGCAACAAAGAAACAAGTTTTCTTGCAAGGCTGCAATAAAGAAACAAGTTTGTTTAACCGAAGGAAGTTGACATTTCATACAGTTGGAGAAGCAATTCATCCTTTATTGGTCACACACAGAAATATTGCGAAGAAAACCTATTATTTTACGTAAGTTAGATGTATGTGGTCATACATCTACATCTACATGGATACTCTGCAAATCACATTTAAGTGCCTGGCAGAGGGTTCATCAAACCACCTTCACAATTCTCTATTATTCCAATGTCGTATTGCGCGCGGGAAGAATGAACACCTATATCTTTTCGTACGAGCTATGATTTCCCTTATTTTATTTTTGTGATCGTTCCTCCCTATGTAAGTCGGTGTCAACAAAATATTTTCGCATTCAGAGGAGAAAGTTGGTGATTGGAATTTCGTGAGAAGATTCCGTCGCAACGAAAAACGCCTTTCTTTTAATGATGTCCATCCCAAATCCTGTATTATTTCTGTGACACTCTCTCCCGTATTTCGCGATAATACAGAACGTGCTGCCTTTCTTCGAACTTTTTCAATATACTCTGTCACTCCTATCTGGTAAGGATCCCACGCCGCGCAACAGTATTCTCAAAGAGGACGGACAAGCGTAGTGTAGGCAGTCTCCTTAGTAGGTCTGTTACATTTTCTAAGTGGGCTGCCAATGAAACGCAGTCTTTGGTTAGCCTTCCCCACAAAATTTTGTATGTGTTCCTTCCAATTTAAATTTTTCGTAATTGTAATTCCTAGATATTTAGTTGAATTTACGGCTTTTAGATTAGACTGATTTACCGTGTAACCGAAGTTTAACGCGTTCTTATTAGCACTCATGTGGATGACCTCACACTTTTCGTTATTTAAGGTCAACTGCCACTTTTCGCACCATTTCGATATTTCTTCTAAATCGTTTTTCAGTTTGTTTTGATCTTCTGATGACCTTATTAGTCGATAAACGACAGCGTCATCTGAATGCAGTTTGATTTTTATAACATCTTTTTTAAATACAACATTTACCGTAAAAGGCACATGGGTGTTACGATATGAAATATCACAATGTTGTTTATGTGGACGAAAAGCATGGTTGAGTTTTGGTGTATTTCATGTGAAATGTGTTAAAACAATTTCTCTTTGGAACAAAGCACAGAACAAATCCATACTTTACTGTCAACTGTCCCTGTGGCAACACCGTCATTGTGTCTTTGTAATCTGGTCAGTGACCAAGACTGTCATATCGTACATCATTCACTGGCACATGAGCTCCTGTTTTCTTCTTCTTATAGACTCGTTGTGCATCCTACTCGCCAATTCCAAACGAAGTCAGGTAGCATTCCTTTGCCTGTACAAGAAATAAAATTGTACGCAATGACGGACACATAGGCGCTTACAAATGTTTTGAAATCCCATTTATCATTTATCCAATTAAAAGCAGTGTCTGTCTTCTTATACGTTTGGTGGTTGTGTTGTTATTGTGCGATGCACCACCAGTGTCTGAAGTTGTAACGATTAGGTAGGATGGAAGGAAGGAAGGAAGATAAGGGTTTAATGTCCCGTCGACATTGAGGCCATTAAAGACGGAGCACAAACTCAGAGTGTTTCAGGAATTGGGGGAGAACTCTGTCATGCCCTTTTAAAGCAGCCACCCCGGTATTTTCCTGGAGCGATTTAGGGAAATCGCGGAAAACCTAAATGTGGACGGCCAGACGCGGATTTGTTCTGTTTTCCTCTCGAATGCAAGTCCAGTGTTGTTAACCACTGAATCATCTCGTTCAGTCACAATAATTCAGTTGGTAGTGCCTGAGAAAACCTCAGACGCCACATCAGATTCTGGAATATCCAGTAAGCTCCTGATGCGAACGGCCTCTGGTTCATACTCTGGAATTTCGTTACTGCTGTAGGCAACAATCAGAATCATAAGGGTGTTCTGGCAGTAAATAAGGGTCTTTTATTTCATCTGTAAATAGTGTAGTTGTTTCCATTTTCAATATCCTGTCAATGAGTATTCAAGTCAGTACTATGAAACTTTACACGGGTGTTACAAAGATCGATATGGGGGTAATTTTTGCCTATATGCACCATTTTTACCACGCTTAATTTTTGTAAACTTCAGATATGAAGTCGCTAACACATTTCTATAATAACTAATCTGGAAGACTTCCTCATTTCATTTATACACAGTTTTCGTTGTATAAGATAAAACTGCACCAAAAATTCGAAAGAAACTGGTACTCTGGTAACCAGTGCTCATATGACCATGCTATTCAGAGAGTTCACTTTTGTCTAGGGACGGCAGATCTTGGTGCCGATCGGGTGAGCCGAATGGTTTCGCTTGGCTGGAACCGAGCATTGTAGTTCGTAGTGCTTTCCAGTAGCAGACAGCGAAAGGTTGCTGTACAGTATAGTACTCAGTAGTCTCCAGTACATTATTCACGTGTTTTGGTTGTTGTGCACTTGTTTATGTTACTGCGAATTTCATTTGGAAAATGGAAAAACATAGTTGCTCTGTAACATGAGGTAATAATAAAAACTTATAACATAAAATTGTCCAAGATACAGGCACGATAATCAGAATTTTCGTAAAAATAGACAATACTTCCAATTTTTTCTCTTTACTTCTGGAAGGTGACAATGATTTGAGGAGCTGAGAAATAGGGGTTTCTGATGACATTACTGCAGATTACATTTCACGATCATTCTCCCGGACTTGTCATTTTGAATGTCTCAAAACTTGTGGTCCCATAAAATTATGGAGAAAATGATGTTACCACACCGTTGTTCTTTTCACATACCAAATATCAGGCTTCTCACCTGTGTAATTTATACAAAATTTCATCAAAATCGAAAATGATGAAAGAAAAAAATATTTATTTGAACAACCTGATATGAAATGTCTCATTTACTTATGTGCAATGTAAATATCTCATATCCGAGATCTTTATAAGTTTACAAATCATACCAAAGAAACATGTTGTCCCTATTTCATCGTGTTTCTCCCTATAAAAATGTGCTTTGACAATCTGCTTTCCTTTTTTAACTCAGCTGTCATTAGCAGTGACAAGTTTAATTTGCTTTTTATTTTTAGGCAAAAGACTAATGGCAGTGAGACAGCACAGGTAGTTTTTATTAGAATCTCACTCCGTTGTACTAAATAGTCTTAATATAAATCTAACCTAACCTAACCTAACCTAAAAATAATCATGAATTCCTGAACGCAGTGTCTCCTACAGTAACTGCTTCATGCGAAACGTCTTTAACAATAAAGTTTTCTGCTACTACTGGACTACAGAAACAGTTCGTCCAATTATCAAAATATTTCGAACAGATAAAAACTACATAAACACTGGTATTGTGCTGCTCTTGCTCTAATAATAGAATCATTAAGCTCACTGGCTTATATCATAAAACCTGCCAGCTGTTTCTGATTCTCCATTCCAGTCCAGTGCATTAATAGATTCTCCTCCACCCCCAGGTTTGTGAAACATAATCACAATAGTGTTTGTGTTACTGTCAAATTCAGTTCCCAGAAAGGAATATTACAGTAAAACATGCTACTACTTGTAAATTTCTATAGCTAGATATGAACTTCTCGAGTGAAGTACATAAGGCACTATTTAAAGATCAAATTAAGGTCCGGGTAAATAAAGGAATACAGTGCCCATGAAGTTTGTGCAGACATCGGTGATAAACTTGGGATGCATACCAATATATCTCCGTAGTCCTCTACACCCAGAAACGTACTGAATTGGTCAGTTAAGATAATAAGGAATGAAACGCTTTTCCCATGAAAAATTAGTTGCAGTTTGGGAATAATATAAACTTAGTTATGTTTTTAGTTGTTTATATTTTAGAGGATACTTTTGTAATGTCGAAGTCCTAAAAACTGCATAAGAGGCTTAGGCACTCCGCCCCATTGTGAAAATTGCGGCAAACTGCACAAGATAAAAAACTTCAATAATTAACAATTTTGAATAACGCGCGGAATGAGTCAATTCCTTGTCCTGGCGAATGTAATTTTTTACTGTCTGCCGCTAGGAAGCGCTTGATCTGCAGACCCGTGGCCAGCGAGTACATTGGATCGACTAACCGGATCGACACGGAGATTTACTGTCCCTAGACACAGGTAGAAACTTCGCGCCAAAGATAATAGAATGTCGCTCGATCAGATAGTTCAAACGTAACTGGAAAGCATCGCTGCCCATACAAGGACGAAATTTAAAAGATAACACAGGGAAGAGTATTCAATATCGACGTTGCTTTAGAGCAACATTGTCCCATAATTTGTTAAAGTACTGAAGAAAAACAACAATTTGTGATTTCTAGGTTTGGCACAGCCAAACTATAATTTAAAAGACTACAGCAGAACGATTCTACTGCCACCAATGGCACCAACATACATTTCGCGTAAGGATCGCGAAGGTAAGATACGAGAAATTATGGTTCACAGGGTACAGGGTATTCTCTTCAGCAAAAAAAAAAAAAAAAACCCGTGTTGTGTTGTACGATACGCTATAAAACCCTTCGTAAGACAAAAAATTTTCAATTAACATTAAACAATACTACTCAATATACTGTGTTTACTGCAGAAGTATAACCTGCTTCATCTACAGCTACGTTTGGGACTCATTCAGTGGAACCATACCCACGGCAATAGGGACTACGAATTGGTACTCGCTACGCAGCACATGGGATCAGTCTTGAACAAAATTTCCTGAAAAAATGGCTCTGAGCACTATGGGACTTAACATCTGAGGTCATCAGTCCCCTAGAACTTAGAACTACTTAAACCTAACTAACCTAAGGACATCACACACATACATTCCCGAGGCAGGATTCGAACCTGCGACCGTAGCGGTCGCGCGGTTCCAGACTGTAGCGCCTAGAACCGCTCGGCCACCCCGGCCGGAATTCCTGAAAATCTTCTGTCTCTAAAGACCAACGTAAAAAAATCTGAACATACTACCCGATGTTGAGATAAAATTTGTGTGTTTCTCTTATTTCCTAAATAAAACTTCGAGAAATGCAGTTGTGATTTCAAGAGGAGAGTAAGTAAATAAGTAGGCTTCCTCTTGAGAGCGCCGTAGCTTGGGAAATATGAAAGCTGTGTGTATATTTCTTGATTTAACAACATTTTTACCAACACAGAAGATTACTGTATGTCATGCAACTCTCTGTTTGTTACTCCCAAACTCTACAGGACAAAACCCTTGGATCTAAAAATGGTTCAAATGGCTCTGAGCACTATGCGACTTAACTTCTGAGGTCATCAGTCGCCTAGAACTTACAACTACTTAAACCTAACTAACGTAAGGACATCACACATCCATGCCCGAGGCAGGATTCGAACCTGCGACCGTAGCGGTCGCTCGGCTCCAGACTGTAGCGCATAGAACCGCACGGCCACTCTGGCCGAACCCTTGGATCTATTTCAGACATTCCCTTCTTTTATCTTTTTGCAGTGGGTATCAAATTCGTGATATATTTTTGGTAGTTTCCTTCTTATATCCTTTTGAAATATCCATATTGTTGTAGTCTGATGAACAACGTCAGTAACTGAATTTTAAACATTTAATCTGACTCCGAATAATTCATTTATTATTATTACCGAACTACTCTAGATACCCGTACCCGCTGCTTCTTGTTTTGAATTCAGATATCATTTCATTACCAAAACTTTGGAACCACATGTAATAGGACATTTAACTTTGTTTTAAAAATTATTGGTACGGAAACAATTCTTACGAGGTTATCCCAGAGAACTCGATTTAAGAAAGGAATAGTCATGTTTCCCAATGCACTCTCGACGTAATTTCTTTGTCTGTTCGTCAGCAGCTGCTGCTTTGTCATTTGTCCTTTCAATACCAAATCTTCATTTCTTCCGCTATTTACCATTAATTTCGTTTTACTTATGTTCACAATTACACCCCATTGCTGTAATCGAATACCAGTCATATGTTTATTCCCATGAAACATTCATCAAAATTACTTTCTTTCCTGTTGCAGAAATTGCTTTTAGATCCCATAGCCTATTTGGAATTTTTTTTTTTTATTTATGAGGCTTGGTCACGTAGCTAAGGTTCGCAAGAGATTGGTTCTTTTCAGCACGCTCACGGGAAGCTCTGATAGGGACCATGTATGACCCAGTTGGGACCTTTATTTGGATGATGTTTCGGGTTCTGGTATTTACCTCGTAACCAAGAGAGACTACGTGAGAAGGCAACGTACAACTATGGCATACAGGTATATTTCAGGTTCGAAGATGGGACAGTAGTTTAAGCTATGTCGTATAACTGCTTGTGTGTCCCGAAAACAATGAGATTCTCTAATAAACGCCGTAAGTTGGCTTGCAAAACATAGATGTAGATGATCAGCTTATTTGAGGTTGTTGCAACGTTCGTAATCTCAAATAAAAATATTATCATCTTCTTAGCCACTGGCGTTGTTCCTAATGTGTGTGGGCGATGAGGATTTCTGGGCACCCTTGGTACCATATACCTAATTTGTTTTTGTAAACATGTTTCGGTAACATCTGTATCTTCAGTAAATTTTTATTTACTTTTCTTTTGCACATATTCGCATCTGTTGTTTTCAAAAATCGTTCAAATGGCTCTGAGCACTATGGGACTTAACATCTATGGTCATCAGTCCCCTAGAACTTAGAACTACTTAAACCTAACTAACCTAAGGACATCACACAACACCCAGTCATTGTTGTTTTCAATAAACCGTTTATCATCAACTTTTTGTACCGTTTGGTGAATAGTTTGTGTATTTGATAGTTACAGAAAGTTGAGAGTCAGCTGTATGTTTAGACTAGCTGTGGCCTGGCGACAGCATACCTAACTTTCAGCAGCGATGAAATTAACATGTAACGTTCGCCGGTACTTGAACACATCTGCCGCGACCAGGTGCTGCTGGACGGGGGCGGTCACAGTTATTGATGACAATAATATTAATAATAATATTAATAATAATTTCTTTTTAGAAAACGGAATTTATGTGTACACTCTTAAACATACAGAATCTCACCACAAAATATGGACGGATAAACAGAGTTCCACATTTTAAATACCTGGGGGAAATTTTGGAACCCACTGGACTAGAAAAAAAAAAAATCTCAGTAAACTCGAGCACAGAAACTAAAGAGAGCCTACCGTCGAACACACCAACTTTACAACAAAAGTGCATGTCCATCCATCCAAAAATCAGGCATTACAGCACTGTCATTAAACCCGAGGTGCTATACGCAGTAGAAACCTTGTCATTTCATAACAAGATGCTACTACAAAATCTACAAAAAGAAGAACGAAAGATCATTAGGAAAATCCTTGGACCACGAAAAACTTAAGCTGGATAAAGACTGCAAACAAATGGAACTACGGGGGAAATTTCAACTATTGCTGCTGACATTAGGAAAGGACGCTTAAATTCTATGGACACATAGACTCTCTGAGTATAGACTCACTCGTCAGATACTCACACCCACTGAAAACCTTAAAGGTATGACATGGGCCGAACAAGAACGAACAGACCTTACTGATGCTTTGCTCACCATTGAGAACACTGCAGACCGTAAAATCTACAGAAGCAAAATAGACAAGTGTTAAGTCCAGCCAGAGACAAGAGCCAAAAAGACGGATGAAGGAAAGAAAGCCATGAGCGAGAACATGAAGGTCTCATCGAAAAATCGCAGGAAGAACTGTAGAAGCTTCACGTGATCTACAAAGGGTCTACTACGTGTATAATAAATAATAATAATAATATTAATTTGCTTACATTCGTGCTTAGCATACATATTTACCACAGCTTCCTAAGATACAGATCAGAGAAATGCGGCATTTGGAAAATATTGTCCAGAGACTTGAGGAGTACATGTCACGCATTTGATGTAAGAACTATTATAGGAACAGACTCTCACAACTGCGTCAACATTAAAATTTATACGATATAATGTCGAAGTATGTATTCAACTTCATCAGTATTTCAAATAACATTACGACTGTGAACACAGGCCAGTAGACTATGGCTAAGCGAACGTGTGCCTGTGGAAATGCTGTTTCCTTGTCATTTATGCCCATGTTCGGGATGCCATTGTTTCTATTTTTTCCCCTAGCGGAGGGTCTCTCCTCCGTGTTTTACTCATTCTTCTGCAGTTCTGCGTGTGGACCCTTGAGACCGCGTCTGCAATATCCTGTGTCAAAATTAGCTAGCTATTTGTACCTTCTGGAGTTCCTTTTCTCTCCCGGGAATCTTTGCTGTCATGTTACTTTATTCTTCGAAATGTTAGTTGTGAAATCTGGAAACTGGTATACATAAAAACATATGTGCTTTTAGTGAAATGTTATTTTTGAAAGGGAGGAGACATGACCGCTTTGACCTCAATGCAGCCCCCTCCAACATCTCCTATTCCTGCTACACGGATGCGTGTTGATCAGTGTTCAACTCTTTCTCCGAAAACGTATCACTCAAAAACATAGCAAAAGAGTACAGTTACATTCTTTTGATTTGAGGTTATTCGAGTACACTTTCATAGTTGCATTATGCTTGCAATAAGTTGTCTCTCGAGATTTCTCCCACATCTGAAACATTTCGTATTCTATTATGCTAGAAAAGAAATGAGACAGCTCTTAGTAGTAAGGAAGAATTTGATACGGTGTGCAAGGGCGTTTTTTAGCGTTGAACTGTATTCTTTCATTCTGACAAGTCTCATTTAAAGTCGTTGGGCTTGAGTAGTAATGGATGAGCAGTTTACTATCCTCGCACCCTCACTCTTCGCCGGAAGACAAATATGGCAACGCTGCTACGTGTCACCGCTGAAAACGATCTCCGGAAATGTTTCAGCAGCGAGAAGAATCATTACCGACCTGTAGAGACTTCAGGCGCGTCTTAGGCTCACGTTACACGGTCAAAGATCTTCTACAAAAGCTAGCACCAAGCTCTTGCTTTCATAAAATATATCATGAAGATACCACAGTTCATATATTGTCAAATATTTAATACACGTATTTTATGAAAGATCTCACAAAATATCTGTGACAGTGTTTTACAGTGCAATACAGGCTTAATCCGAAGGCGCCCGCATCCAATTGCTTATACCTGGCTAATACACAAATTTCCAGCATCAGTCCCGTTACGTTTGTGTAAGCCAGCGTGAATGATAATTTTGATGAAATGACCTCACCTGTTCGTCCGCTAACTTGTTGGATCTGTACTAAACTTGTTATTGCTTGAGGGCATGCAGTTCTAGGCCGGAAGCGGGTCGCATTCTATGCTCCACAAGAAATAGCACGTGATGAGATATTCATCAGATTTATATTGCAGCAAATACACTTTTAAAGCTCACTATGTTGACAGCAATTAACATCTAATGCAGTTCACGCTGATTAAACGCAATTCGCTATGCGAACAGTGTGACAGGTTACGCAGAAGCAGCACGGATGTTGGTAGTAAATGGGTGGCGACTGACTTGTTCTCACATAAGGCGAATCAGGGAGGACGGGACAGTGACAGGAACCAAGGCATATCGTTTCCGACTGTTAAGACTTGTTAAACCAGCTACTGTACTGTAGACTATCCTAAGTTAAGTGTCAGACTACCGTAGTTTTCGTAGTAGCCTTGGTCAGTTCAGATTGTATCCTTGTTACCTGTACGTTAGATGTGTTGCATACCTATTGGGCGTTACATCATGTCGATCGCTGTCTTTACGTACGCGATCAGTGTCTTATTAGATTCCCTGAGAAACAGGAAGTGGTGAACCATCTATAAACTGAGGGAGAACATATAAAGGACAATGTAACCTATGGAACATTTCTGTTCTACGCAGTTATCCTCCTATCCGGTACTTAAAAATGAACAGTTTTTATAGCAAAACTGAAATTGCCAGTGTTTAAATCAGGGTTTATTTGAAAATTGTTGATTTGTAACGTGAAACAGAGGGATTTTTGTGGTAAAAATAAAAACAACAATACAGATTTATCATATAGTACTAGAAAACGTAATGCCTTAAAAAAGGTATAATTAAAAAAACGGATAGTAAAAATATGTCAAACATTGATTCAGTACTTCGTCGAGCTTACATTAAAAAAATTTCTGTCATAAATAAATAATTTTCTCATTTATCAGTAATAACAGGAAACTTTTGCTTTCGATTGTGATCAAGTATGTTCGACTGAATACAAAATAACAACAATAATGCCGGCCGAAGTGGCCGTGCGGTTAAAGGCGCTGCAGTCTGGAACCGCAAGACCGCTACGGTCGCAGGTTCGAATCCTGCCTCGGGCATGGATGTTTGTGATGTCCTTAGGTTAGTTAGGTTTAACTAGTTCTAAGTTCTAGGGGACTAATGACCTCAGCAGTTGAGTCCCATAGTGCTCAGAGCCATTTTTTAACAACAATAATTGTACAGATTTTTTTGTGTTTGTGCATGTAAACATGACTTGAAAGAATATTAATTGCTTTGGTTACATAAAGTCAGAGTAGTTAGGCGATCAACTGACTTCTGTTACTTATAAAATGAAATTTATTTTCTGTAAGGATATGAAATACACACGGTTTTAATTATGTACAAAACAAATAACCAGACAGACAGACAAACAAGAGTAAGTCGTTGGTTACCAGTTTCTCACTAAACACAATCATTTATGTTTATTTACCTGGCAATGCTATCATTACTACAGTTAATCCTACCATTTAATACGTCATTTATGTACCGTACCAGAAATACCGAATCGTAGTTTCGGTAGAGAGTAACTTTAGGTAATACTGAGGCAGACGTCATCCGAAATATAGAGTACTTAGGCTCAAGTAACAGTGGACCGACGACGTCATGTCTCGCAACCAGTCTGAATCAATGGGGGAGACCTGCGCCATTCTGCACCTGATGTTTTCGAATCTCTGTCTTCCTCTACAGTTTTTGCTCTCTACTGTCTTAACAGATGTGCTATCATCCTCTCCTTTCTCCACATCAGTGTTTTCCACATTTTCCTTTCCTCTCCGATTCTGCACAGAACCTCCTCATTCCTTACCTTATCAGTCCACCTAATTTTACCAGCCCGGTATTTACCGAGTGAGATGCGGAGAACCACGGGCGTCCACATTCCCAGGCTCACCGGCACGCCGTCCCCGCCGGGATTCGAACCGCGGCCAGCGCGCCTCTGCATTCCGGAAGTGGTAGCTTTAAAGTGTACAGCTATCCGGGTCGGTCTCTTTCTGCAACAATAGGCAGAAAACTCACCTATTTTGCTGGCCTGCAGACAACATACATTGTGTGGTTGTAAAGTGACTGCTGCTGTCACAGACAAAGTACGCATGTGCCAAAGATGAACGCCCCATAGCCGTGAAGTGTGAAGCCTTCTTAGTCGAATGCGGCACCTCTGGTTTCTGTAGCGAAATCAGTTTGGCCGTGGCCTTATGATGTGTAAGAGCTGTTATTTTATTCTGCCGGAAATGTAATAATAGAGCACCGAATTTCCGTGAAATTGTAAGAAATTTGGAAAAACTGCTACTGAAACCAAACTTTTGCTAAAAGTATGATGAAGGCTGTTTATACTTACGCGAGATTTTGAATGGTTCAAGTGTTGGCAAGATAGCTGAGAATACGTTGAAAATTGCTCTCGCCTGGGACGCATTTCAGCATCAGAAACGGATGAAAATGTCGTAAAAGAAGGTAGTCTGATTTGAGCTGACGGTCGGTTGAATACTCGAAAGATTGCTGAAACTGTGGAAATTGACAAAGAATGTGTAACGCAAATTTTACATAACTAGTTGAACATGAGACAAGTGTGTGCGAAACAGGTGTTCAAAATTTTCACAATCGAACAAAAGTGAACTCGTGGACATGTTTGCACTGAGCTTTGTATAGTATTGTAAATTTGATTAACTTCTCATGGTTGGGATTCACAGTCATATAATATTTCTTAAAAGACATCGTAGTCGCCCTTGACTGCATAAAATGTTTATTATTACGTTCGCAACATCGGCCTTAGTGCCATTTTCAAGTAACTCTGCAAAAGTTACATTCTATAAAAATGTAAGACTATCTCACGTGAGTATATGTCATCGTCAAAATGCAGCCATTTGACTGTGAGAGTCCCACAAGATTCGATGAGTACGACACATATTACATCGTAAAATGCTGTTGAATATGTAATGAACTGTCAATGTTACCATCGTTCTAATAATCTATTAGAACGGTGGTAACATTGACAGTTCAGTACATATTTAACAGCATTTTACGATGTAATAAGTGTCTTACTCATCGAATCTTGTGGGACTCTCACAGTCAAATGGCTGCATTTTGACGACGACATGTACTCATGTCAAATAGTCTTATATTCTGACAGAATATAACTTCTGCAGTGTTACTTGAAAATGATCCTAAGGCCAAAATTGCAATAGTAATAATAAGTATATTATACAGTCAACGGCGATTATGATGCCTTTTAACCCTTAACTACTATGGTCATTCACAGGAACACAATTACTATGGAGGGGGTCTCACAGACCGCATTTTTCTATTTTATATATCAAACCAGAATTTTGCTGAATATATATAGTTTCTTGACTTCCAGTCATTCATTACACTTCTTAGAGGTGGCTTTTGTAGAAATTTGAATTTTTTTAAACACTGCGATATTTTAAACACTTCGACAATTAAAACAAAGCGAAATCTGGAGTATATTTTTATTTTATGAGTTACGAAAATAACAGCAAATAGTTAACTCTCTACTCACACACAGATTTTCATCAGAGGGATTATATTACAAATTGGCAATATAACTAGGTGGAAAAAATCCGACATGACTTACGATAAATTGTGTGCGAAGTCAGCTTTCAGTTTACCACCCACTTCGCATTGTAGAGCGAATGTTTCAGTCCATAACTCTATGAATGGAGAAACTTTGCCACCATTTTACTTCTAAAATTACAAGTAAAAACAAAATACTTGTTCTCATGTGCCACTGGATCATACTTAGTCGATTTCCACCTGCAAACACTTCACGCAGACCTTCCTGGAACACTCCAAACAAATCGGAACACCACGCTGTTGACATGGATACCTTTTTTTCCTCTTCAGACGAGGAGGGCAAAAGGTGCATGTTTTTCGATTTTCGAATTCTTCTTTCGGTGTCTGAGGCTCATTTTGCAAGTGAAGACATCTGTCTCACATAACTCACGTTGCACAGATGGCCCAGCTTTCCCCGCCATGGAGAAACAGTAGCATGCAATAAAAACGCGGCACGCAAACACTATGGTACGTCTGTGAGACCTCTCAAGGCTAATAATTACGAAACAAAGAGCAGCAACAATGCAAGAATGCTGGCACGTGTAGCTTGACAACCAATAGGAAGGTACATGGAAGAGTCCATTTGGCTTTGCAGGGGTGTGAGAAATATCTCGACACAAAAATTAGTAGCGGTCTGAGAGACGGTCGATAGTAGTTAACGGTTAAGAAGTATTGAAAATGATCCTAATTTCTTGGAAAGAGTGACAAATCTTGGTTTTTCAGTTACGATCCGGAGACCAAGCAGGGAAAAAGGCTCGAATGAACTAATGAGGATTCAAAGGGATGATATTTTTTTTCGATATTCGTTGAATAGTGTATTTCCACTGGATTCCTTAAGGTCAAATTATTAATCAATAATACTACCTTGAGGTTCCTGTTCAACTCCGTGGGAAATAAAAACGACCCGAATTGCGGAGGCATTAAGTCGTGGGTTCTGCATCAAGACAACGCGCCAGCTCGTACCGCACTGGCAGTTATGAGGTTTCTAGAGAAGTGCAGCATCTCACTGTCAGAGACACAACTTATTCGCCTGACTTAGCACCACGTGACTTTTATCTATTCCGAAAGGTCAAATCTGCACTAAATGGAGCAAAATTTCAGTGCGTTGAAGCAGTGAAAGAAAAATCGGCACGATAGTAGCTCACAGACGGAGACTTCCAGCACTGTTCCCATCAATGGTAAACCCGCATGGAGCATTTTAGCGATGGAGCTGGAGAGCGTATTGAGGGTGCCAGTAACTAAATAAGTGTATTATTGAAATGCAATGTTTTAGAGAAATAGCTCCGTTATTTTATAGCCACAAGTCGTGTAGCGCTGTTTTAAAAATTAAAGCAGAGGATTCTTTATCAAATAACGACAAATTAGTGTTATAGCGCTTAAGAAGACCGAAATAAACACAGTTAAATATTCCCTTCCTATTGATGTATTTAATAATTTTGCGTCAATTATTTCTTGCCTTCACTCTCGTTCAGGGGGTGTGTTTTGTAACGTGGTAACAACAGTATTATGAGATGACGTGTACTAATTTTTTTATACAATGAATCTACAAAATTTCAATAAGTTGCACAATGATAGGAAAACCATTTTTGTGAAGACACCAACTAAGAACTCGCTACCACTAGGCGCTGTAAGCCTTTCTTATCCTACTTACGTAAGGAAATTCGAGACAATTTTGGGACGAGGATGCGTCTTCTCTCATTTGAACTAAAAACGACCATTTTCTCCTGTATGCGGATGGCACTAATGAAATAACCGGTTTTTCCATATGAGAAACACTGGTTTTCCTGCTTTCCAAATACGTTTCACCTGATCATTACGGAGCTCTTCAACTTCTTCTTTCATGTGTATATAAATTAGCCGGGGATTAATTGTATGAGAGATTCTGGGAAACTTGCTTGTTTCATTCCTCTAGATCAGTAAGGGGTAGTCAACGATTTATAACTATCTCCGTCTTTTGTAAAGTTTTCTAATCACCCACTAGTTCAACAGTAATAATGATTTATAAATTAGGAAAGTAACTCTTTATAAAACAACGTTACAGCAGGTTAAAGCAAATAATAATACCTACCAAAAACTTCACATTAAATTTTTATGAAAGCCTACTGAACGTGTTTTCAAAATCCATGTCTGCTGGCGTCCACCATGACAGCTGGAACGTCCACCAATGGGCGGCAAGGACGAGGTTGACTACCACTCCTGTAGACAAACTGTGTAGTCTTGAGATAGGTCATCTGCTCCGGTGTTTGCTTGAACTGTGACATACCATTTCACACAGACAGTTTACTACCAACCTAAGCACGCTAATGCATTTTCTATGATGGCGAGACGAGTAGTTGATTACGTGTTTATGTTGTAACAGAGACGGAAACAAGGCTCTCAGTTGGAAATGAAAGAAACAGTTTGGAACAAAGGTCCCAAGAGAATATTGTCCAGCAAAAGCTACAACAACTTAGGCCATACAGGCAAATCATCTGTTATTGTAATTGTATGTAGCTTTCCTGTTGTATCTTATTAATGTGATTAGACTTCCGAAAGTAAGTTTGATATTGTTATCTACATCTACATCTACATGGTTACTCTGCAATTCACTCTGAAGTGCCTGGCAGAGGGTTCATCGAACCATTTTCATACTACCTCTTTACCATTCCACTCTTGAATGGCAAGTGGGAAAAAGGAACACCTAAATCTTGCCGTTCGAGCTCTGATTTCTCTTATTTTATTATGATGATCATTTCTCCCTACGTAGGTGGGTGTCAACAAAATATTTTCGCCATCGGAAGAGAAAGTTGGTGATCGAAATTTCGTAAATAGATCTCGCCGCAAAGAAAACCGCCTTTGTTTCACTGACTGCCACCCCAACTCGCGTATAATATCAGTGACACTCTCACCCCTACTGCGCGACAACACGAAACGAGCTGCTCCGTTTTGCACTTTTTCGATGTCCTCCGTCAATCCTACCTGGTAAGGATCCCACACCTCGCAGTAATATTCCAGCAGACGGTAGACAAGTGTAATGTAGGCTGTCTCTTTAGTGGGTTTGTCGCATCTTCTAAGTGTTCTGCCAACAAAGCGCAGACTTTGTCTTGCCTTCGCCACAATATTATCTATGTGGTCTTTCAAATTTAAGTTGTTCGTAATTGTAATTCCTAGGTATTTAGTCGAATTGACAGCCCTTAGATATGTGCGGTTTATCGTATACCCAAAATTTATCGGATTTCTTTTAGTACGCAGGCGGATGGCCTCGGACTTTTCTTTGTTTAGTGCCAATTGCCACTTTTCGCACCAGGCAGAAATTCTCTCTAGATCATGTTGTAATGGGAATTGATCGTCTTATGATTTTACTAGACAGTAAATTACAGCGTCACCTGCAAACAATCTAAAGGGGCTGCTCAGATTATCACCTTGATCGTTTATGTAAATCAGAACAGCAGAGGGCCTATGACACTACCTTGCGGAAGGCCAGATATCACTTCTGTTCTACTCGTTGATTTACCGTCTATCACTACGAACTGTGACTGCACTGAGAGGAAATCACGAATCGAGTCACACAACTGAGACGATACTTCATACGCAGTTTGATTAATAGTCGCTTGTGAGGAACGGTAGCAAAAGCCTTCTGGAAATCTAGGAATATGGAATCGATCTGAGATCCCTTGTCGACAGCACTCATTACTTCATGGTAATAAAGAGCTAGCTGTGTTGCACAAGAACGATATTTTCTGAATCCGTGTTGGTTATTTATCAATAAGTCATTTTCTTCAAGGTGATTCATAATGTTTGAGTACAGTATATGCTCCAAAATCCTACTGCAAATTGAGGTCAGTGATACGGGTCTGTAATTCAGTGGGTTACTCCTATTTCGTTTCTTGAAAATTGGTGTGACCTGTGCTACTTTCCAGAATTGTATGAACACACAGACAGGCTCATAGACACTATCAGAAAATGCCGACTAACACTCTATAGACACATACATAGAACGAAAAACAACAGAGTCACGAAGAGGATTTTTGATGCAGTAAATAGTTCAGTTAAAAAAAATCTGTTGGTTCCTAGAAATAGATCAAGTCTTAAAACAAGTAGGGATCAATGTTACTATGATAAATGAAAAAGACAAATCCAGAAAAAAACTTATGAACACGAAATGTGAAGTAAAAGAAAGGAAGAAAACAGGCAAAATATGGAGAGAGCGAAGGAAACAGGAACACAGCCAAAGAATGAAGAGGTTTTGGGAAGAGAAGATGAAGAAGAAGGAAACAAGAAAAAAATGAATAACATTCAAGTAAATCATTTATTTATTTTACTCTTTTTTAAATGGTCGTTACACCCTCTATCGTTTTGTTTTTTAGCTATGTAAAATATTTTATACATTTAAGTACGTAAAGTCCGTAGATAAACTACGCGATAGTAGTTAGTGTATGTTAGGGAGTGAGACACTGAACACAGAATGATGCGTACAGGAGTTGAAGTAACTGTCGCACATCACGTTCAGTACAGGCACCACACTGACGTGCTATCTGCACACCTCCGAGTTCCGCAGAGTACCATTTTAACACATCAGCCTCGTCAAGTGCTGCAGAAATCAATACTCTGTATAAAAGATGTTTGTTTTAACTTGAGACAACTAAATATCTCGAAAACGACGTATCGTACCAAAAAAAAAAAAATAGTCTGGGTGAAAAGCTTATACTGTAAAGGGGACATCCGTATGTACTACAACTGACCACATCCTAACCACCCATCCTGCATGGTCGGGTCAACTTTACATTTTCTTCAAGTGGGAACGCCCCCCCGTCCCCCCCCCCCCCCGCCCCCACCCGACACATTTATATTGCATTTTACGATTCTACGTCAAAAAATACGTACGGTTTACTCAAACCATTGTTTTCATTCGAGGTAAATGGAGCTGTAATCGACAAATACCAACCGTGCCTGTTTCTGTAATTAAGAAAGAATCGACGCATTTGGTTCTACATTTCGTTTACTACGTGAATGTAAAATATTCTGTTCTAACGGTTGATATTTGTGTTCGAAATTTACTTTAGTGTTGTAAATCTGATTTTACAGTAAAATATGGTTAGTCGTTTCAATTTGTGGATAGAAGCTACCTTTTCTGTAATCGACGAATAACAACTTGGATGTAATAGTTTTCTGTTCCCATCGGGATGCTTGATATGAGTGAGTCCTCTTGCCCCTCACCATCCGCCGATAGCCGCCAGCGCGAAAGTTACGACGGTTGGATGGAAACTCACGCCGAAATCAGTCACCGCGATGGCGGAATTCGAGAGCGATCACCGAAATCAAGCATTCAGACGGCTTGGGGACTCACCACAGTCAACCCTGTAGGGAACAGAAAACTGCGTTTCCATACAAGTAGCTTATTTGCAGAAACGTCAATGTCCAGTCACATTATATTTACTGTACAATCACATTTACAACTTTAAAGTAAATTTCGAACGTGAATACAACCATTGGAACACAAAGTTTACATTTACATTGTAAATTAAATGCAGGGTCAAATGAGTCGGTTCTTAATTGCAAAAACTGACACGCTTGATATTTGTTGATTACAGTGCCTTCTACAATGAATGGGAAACAATGGTTTGAGCAAAACGTACGTATTTTGCCGCAGAATCCGAATATGCAATAAAATGGATGCCGGCGTATTTTGTTTTAACTACAAGCTTTTTCCTGTAGTGTTTATTTATTTACTCGTAATGATAAAAGTTACTCAACGAGCTCGGCGTTTTGCCACTGTCAAAAGATGGTATAACACGCATAACATGTTCCTTACGCCTCTGTTAGTTTATGACTACATATTTCACCTTATGCTTACCTCTTAGCTGGTATGACGCGGTCATGTGACATCTTGGAGTGCAAATGTCAGCTGTCTTTTTGCTATGAAATGATCGCGTTATTTATATGTTTATGTTTTTTTGTGTGATCTTGTAAAGTTATTTTTTACAGCTTTGTTGACAGCTTCGGCTCCAGCCATGCTATATGTTTACTATGGAATATCTGTTTCACGCAAAGTCAGTGATTACTTTTAATTTTTCCAAGATAGTATTTTTACAGTTCTTACATAAATGACATGTGTTGTATTGTTTTGCGTTTATCGCCTTAATTTACAATATTTCATTTACAATGTCAACAAAGTTTTTGCGGTATACTTGATAATGGCAAAATGCCGGAACGAGATCGTCGTTTTAACTTAAATCATTATGAGTGAATAAATAAATAGAGCAGCCTAAAAACTTGTACTGGAAACATGTCGTTCTTCGACGTCATGCAAACCGCAGTCTCACTAGAAAGGAAAAATAGGGCGGCGGGGGAGGGCGTTACCATGTGAAAATACAAAGTTGACCCCTCCCACGCAGGAGGGGAGCTTGCTAGATGGCTAGTTGTAGCACAGTCATATGTCCGTTTAACTAATTTCAGCTTTTCACCTAGAACATTTTTTCGTAAAATGCATCTTTTGCGTGATTAAAGCATGAAAACAACCTGTATATTGCCTGGTGGGTATGTGCGTTCTAATGACCAGTAACGAAAACATCCACTTTTTTCATGAAAGAAACTTTTTACAATTTCGGAAAAAGTGCTGGTCATCTGGGAAATGTATCCGGAAGAATAGGATGGTGGAAGCATGAACAAGCTGTACATGCCTGTAGAACCAGTGATCGCTTCATGTGTTGACTGTATTTTTGATGGGTTGTAATAGCTGATAAGCAGCTTCAAATGTAAGGTATTTGGGAAAGCAAATAATAAGTCTGTCGCCTTTGCTTCATTGTCACTGAGATCCAAATTCTTCTAAATTTCCGTCATTTGAAAATATTATTTTTCCCTGGATCTCAGTGTGAATTATTCAGGTGCTGCACGCCGGAGTAACATTTCTTTGCAGTAGTTGTGTTATATCTGTAGCATTAAGTCTGAAAAAGGATGTTGTTCGGTCAGCTAGAACTATTACATTGTTTTGAATAGGCTATAATTAATGAATAATTCTTCCGGTTAAGTGTTTTAGTTTCATGAAAAGTAGTCGCAGCGCTACACATTTCGCGGGAGAGGGCTATCACGTCCATATTGCCACAGATGTAATGTCAATGTCGTTTAATTATGTCACGTTGCAAGAAGTATGTCTCCTCTATCATTCATTGATGCCGATTCCAAATGTGTTAATGAAATTACCACACTGATTTACTGACATGTTGGCTATTTTCCTTTCTGACGGAATCTGCTTTACAGTGTTGTCCATCCTCTGTAATGTCTCCCAGTTCCAGAGTACTTTTTGCTTTCTGCTCTTCAGCTATCAATGTGCTGTCTTGTTTTTTCATCTTGTGTTCTTGTATAACACTTTCCATAGTTCTATGATTATCAAGATTTCTAACATATCACGTTGTTGAAACGCCCATACATATTTGGAGATGCAAATTTAAATATCTACTTTGGGTAAAATAAAAAGTAAACTGTTCTTATTCTACTAATTTCTGTTTGTTTTTGACTAGTTTTGGGGCTATTAGGTCATCTTTTGGAAACAAGTGACTAGTGTTGAAATAGGCAGTTCTCAAGCAATGTCACGAATTCGCAAACTATAGCACCCTAACCATCTAACTCGTAATACTCTAATATTGGGTGTTTTATTTATTTCTTGTGAGTAATATTGTCTATTACATAACGTGTAATTTACAATGTTAAAAAAAACTTGTTTGGTACACAAAAGAGATGAAGACTGTTCAGTTTGAGAGTTTCTCATGACAAGACTGGCACATTTACCTTATAACCATATTACCTGTAATACTGTAATATTGTATAGTTTAATTTTCTATTGCGTTTCATATTGTTCAATATGGTTTTAAAAAAGTTTGGTGCACAACATTCTGTTCAAGTGGATTGTGTCTTAGCCTATAATGTTTGTTTATGCTATGAACTAGCGCCCATTGCGGACGATAGTCAGTTGTTTCCTAATAATGGCTTTGCAAGTCGAAACCCAATAAGTCGATAGGTAGTTAGAAATATACAAAAATCAGTAGAACAAAAACAGTGTACTTGTTGTTGAACCTTAAGTATAGAACTATCAAGAAAGGTGTAGAACTACCAAGAACCCACAAGTAAACAAGCTAAATATTAATTTTTTAATATTTATTTTTTATACAAAAAACTCATTGAACATTATTTGTGTAAATGGTAATCAAAATATTTTACCTGTCATGAAACCTAATTTGTATTGTATTTGATTGTTTTTTGTGCGTTGTTTTTCATTTAACGGCTTAAATGGTATATGCCACTTGTTGTCTCTATGAAGTGCGGTTATTTACAAAACTGTGTAGTAAAAAATGTACTTAACTCTGTGATACAAACTAGTTACGCTGGATAAAAATTAATTTTATAAATTTAGCTTCTTTTAAATTGGACAACAGATGACAATTCTGAATTCTTTGTCTACATCGAAATATTGCACAGAGGTGACAAAAGACATGGGATAGCGATATGGGCATGTACAGATGGCGGTAGTGTAGCGTACACAAGGTATAAAAGGGCAGTGCACTGAAGGAGCTCCCATTTGTACTCAGCTGGTTAGTGTAAAAAGGTTTCCAAAGTTACTACTGCGGCACGACTGGAATTAACAGACGTTGAACACGCAATGGTAGGAGCTAGACTCATGGGAATATTCATTTCGGAAATTATTAGAGAATTCAATATTTCAAGATCGACAGTGTCAAGGGTGTGCCGAGAATTCCAGTTTTCAGGCATTACCACTCACCACGGACAAGGCAGTGGCCGTCGGCGTTCACTTAGCTACCGAGAGCAGCGGCGTTTACTTAGAGTGGTCGTTGCTAACATACAAGTACCACTGCATGGAATAACCTAGGAAATCAGTGTGAGCAGTACGACGAACGCATCTGTTGGGAGAGTGCGGCGAAATTCTGGATTAATGGGCTGTGACTGCAGATGATCGACGCGAGTGCCTTTGATAACACCACATCGACTGTAACGTCTCTTCTGGGCTCCTGGACATATCGATTATCGTCTCTTCTGGGCTCCTGGACATATCGATTGGACCCTAGACGACGGTAAAACCGTGGCCTGGTAAGATGAGTCACAATTTTAGTTGGTAAGTGTTGATGGTAGGGTTCGAGTGTGTCGTGAACCGCATGATGCCATGGGCTCAAGCACTGTGCAAGCAGGTGGTGGTTCCTTAATGGTGTGCGCTGCGTATACACATGGAACTGAGTCCTCTGGTCCAGCTGAACTGATCATTGGCTGGAAATGGTCATTTTCGGCTACTTGTTTCCAAACAAGGACGGAATTTTTATGGATGACAATGCGCCATGTCGTCGGGTCACAACTGCTCGCGATTGGTTTGAAGAACATTGGAGCGAACGTCTTGGCCACACAGATCGCCCGACATGAATCCCATCGAACATTTATGGGACCTAATCGAGAGGTCAGTTCGTGCACAAAACACTGTACCCGAAACTCGTTCACAATTATGGACTGCTATAGAGGCAGCTTGGCTCATTACTTCTGCAGCGAACTTCCAACGACTTTTGAAGTTCCAGCAGCGTCGAGCTACTGCACTACGCCGTGCAAAAGGACCGACACGATGTTATGAGGTATGCCATGACTTTTGTCACGTCAGTGTATTTTCTAAAACCTCTGATGAATGTGAAGATAACGAAGACCGTTGAAGTCTTACGGGATGGGTACATCTAATCTGGTAGTACGAAACTCACGTTTTAGTACCAGTACCGATGAGCCAAACCGCTGTAGCCACTACACATTACGAGACTGAATGACAGCTGGAGGCTTTGCGGGCACGTGACTCGGTAAGGAAAGTATACAAGCGGAGCAGTGACGGATGGGGAACGTTCTGTAGACAGTGGGGTTCGCAGATGTGGGACTACGCGGAAGTGGGAGTGTTGTGGGTTGGCAGGAGAGCCAACACCGTTTTACTAGAGGAAGCCGAAAGGCACGCGTTTTAGCTCACGCAGGCTGGCATGAGGTCTGGAACAGGACAAGGAAATTGGAATTTAGAAAAAACGGACGTAGCTGGTGGAATACGTAACTTTAATCCATAAATGGTGAGCGTCGCTCTTGACGGTACATGGTTCACAGTATCAATAGTAACTGGTACTGGCGCCTTGCTAGGTCGCAACAAATGACGTAGCTGAAGGCTATGCTAACTATCGTCTCGGCAAATGAGAGCGTATTTTGTCAGTGAACCATCGCTAGCAAAGTCGGTTGTACAACTGCGGCGAGTGCTAGGAAGTCTCTCTAGACCTGCCGTGTGGCGGCGCTCGGTCTGCAATCACTGATATTGGCGACTCGCGGGTCCGACGTATACTAACGGACCGCGGCCGATTTAAAGGCTACCACCTAGCAAGTGTGGTGTCTGGCGGTGACACCACAGGGAGATGTTGAAAAATGGTAGATCGTTATGGCCCGGCGCCTGGGACAGAGCATTGTGAAGTAGGTCAGCTGTTAGCATGCTATTGTCGTGAGCATATATGGAAAGTGGTTAAAGGGTGGTGAAACCAGGAGTCTGGAGCTTATCCGCTTTGTAAAGCGGGACAGGCGATGGTCTGTAGCAGATCTGTCGATAAACTAGAATGTGCAAAGATTCTGCAGAACAAGTGTTTTGGAGCACACAATTCCACGCATTTTAGTGAGCACGAGGTTCCCCATCAGATGAGCCATACAGGTAGCCATGTAGACGCAAATACATCATCAGTTACGGGACCGTCGAGTTGAACCGCGGACGAATGGAAACGTGTCGCCAGGTTTGACGATAACATTTTTTGCTACACCAGGTCGATGGCCGTATCCAGATAAGACGTCATCCAGGAAAATCGAAACTCGAAACATACACCGCGCCATAGACGCTGGCCGGCGAGGGCAGTATTACGCTACGTGGTACATTCGTCAGGGTTTTTACATGGGACCTGTTTCAGTAGTACAAGCCATCATGAGAGCAGTGGACCATGTGAATATTAATTTCTTGCCCAGTACGTGGAAGGTGATGGTGCAGAATCCGTGACTGTTGTAGTTACTAGGAATCAAATAACTTCGTCAACTTCGCTTTTATATTCGATCACCACGACTGGTACGGTCAACAAGAGCACCATCGTCGGAGTACACTTCCGCGACGATAGTCCCATAACTACCAGAAAATAGTCTTGATGACCGAAACCGAGCACGGTGATCGAAAATAAAAATGCTTTTAGTGCCGATATTTGGTACCACTATTCCGGTTCGCCTGCTTCCCTTCCTGTTTCATATTCCCCCAAATCGGCGATTACATCTTCCAGCAGGATAAGTTTCTGCATCATGAGGCCACAGTGGTTGAGCACTGGTAGTAACTTCAACTTTGATGTTTTGTGCATCAAATTCACCACATCTGAACTCGATGGAACACATCTGCAACGCTAATGGGTGCAATCTTCGCGCCACGGAAAGATATGTTTTCTTAATATCCGTACTTCTGCATTTTTAATTGCAAGGAGGTATGCAGTTTCTCTTTCTCTCCTCTCCATAATTTCACAATTACGATGTTCAACTTACTTTTGTACTTTGCAAATGAGTATGGAAAAACAAACCTGTAATGTTCGTTTGCAGTATTGTTTGTGTGCTGCTGGACACAGTACTGTCGATTAAATATCTGGGCGTAACGTTGTAAAGGGATATGAAATGGAACGAGCACATATGGATCGTAATAGGGAAGGCGAATGGTAAGACTTCGGTTTATTAGGAGCATTTTAGGGAAGTGTGATTCGTTTGTAAAGAGGACCGCATATAGGACAGTAATGCGACCCATTCTTGAGTACTGGTCGAGTGTTTGGGCTCCGCACCAGGTCGGATTAAAGGAAGACATCGAAGCAGTTCAGAGGCGGGCTAATAGACTGCTTACCGGTAGGTTCGAACATCAAGCAAGTGTTGTGTAAATACTTCGGGAACTCAAATGGGAATCGTTTGAGGATCACTATTGAGAAAATTTAGAGAACTGCATTGGAAGCTGACTGCAGAGCAGTTCTACTGAAGCTAACGTACATTTCGCGTAAGGACCACAACGATAAGCTAAGACAGATTAGGGACCGTACGGATAGTAGTGTCTCCCTCGCTGTATTTGCCAGTAGAACAGGAAAGGAAATGAGTAGTAGCGGCACAGAGTACTCTCCTCCACGCACCGTACGTTGGCTTACGTCTAGGAAAATTCACCTGTGTGCAAAACCTAAGCACGAAAGTAACTTTCCGTGGATGCTGAGGAAGCAGAGGCTGTACCCTCTGGGTTTAAAAGGGGGTGCACAAAACACGACCAGCGAAGGTTAGTAGAGATTTCTGCATCTATAAAAAGATCTATGCATGAAGCACACAACAACTACCACCGTCATACCTTAGCGAAAGATCTGGCAGAGTACCCGAGAAAATTCAGGTCATATGTAAAATCGCTAAGCAGGTCTAAAGCTTCCATTCAGTCCCTTGTCTAGCGTGGCAGTTGCTGATAACAAAACAAAAGCCTAAGTTTTAAATTTCACAATAAAGAAATTGTTTACATAGCAGAACAATACAAAAATATTGTCATTTGACCATCGGTCAGACTCCCGTGTGGACGACATAGAAATATGCACTTCTGGCACAGAGAAACAGTTGTAAGATTTGGAAACAAATAAATCACCAGGCTCAGATGGAATCTCAGTTCGCTTTTACAAAGTGTACTCTTCTGCATTGGCCCCTTATTTAGCTTGCATTTATCATGAATCTCTTGCCCAACACAAAGTTCCAAGTGACTGGAAAAAAGCACAGGTGACTCCAATATGTAAGAAAGATAGGAAAACAGACCCACAAAATTACAGACCAATATCTCTGATTTCTGTTTGCTGCAGAATCCTTGAACATATTCTCAGATTGAATACAATAAACATTCTTGAGACTGAGAAGCTTATGTCCACCAATCAGCACGGTTTTAGGAAGCATCTTTCATGTGAAACTCAGCTTACCTTTTTCTCACATGATATACTGAGAACTATGCATAAGGGCAACAGGCAAATTCCAGATTTCTAGATTGACACACTGCTGCATGGTGTGGGATCTTTACCGGATAGGACTGATGGAGTACATCGAAAAAGTTCAAAGAGGGCAGCACATTTTGTATTATCACAAAATATGGGAGAGAGTGTGACAGAAATGATACAGGATTTGGGTTGGACATCATTAAAAGAAAGGCATTTTTTGTTGCGACGGAATCTTCTCAGGAAATTCCAGTCACCATCTTTCTCCTCCGAATGCGAAAATATTTTGTTGACACCGACTTAAATAGGGAGAAACAATCACCACGATAAAATAAGGGAAATCAGAGCTCGTACGGAAAGATTGGAATAATAGAGAATTGTGAAGATGGTTCGATGAACCCTCTGCCAGGCACTTGAATGTGATGTGCAGAGTATCCATGTAGATGTAGATGTCACTGCCAAGAAAGATGGCTCCATAGTATCATACTTAGAAGACCTCCTGCAGTATAATATAGTACAGTACAGTGCAGAAGGTAATCGAAAGAAATACGCAATGGGACGAACAGAAATGGCGCTTAATGCAAATGCAGTTATTATCTGGAAGTTACCGCGATTAGTAATGAACCACTAGACGTTACAAAAGGTGGGATATGTTTCATAATACGGTACGTGATCATCACGGAATACAATTCATGCTCTGCAACGTGGTCCCATGTAGGCCAGATGGTCGGTAAGGAGTTCCTGTCGTAGAGCGTTCCGACCAGCGCGGTTCACACGTACTGGATGGTAGCTGACGCACGGAGACACGCTGCACTATGTCTCCTCAAAGAATCCCACACGTGCTCGTTGGTATTCATATCGGGCGAACGTGCTGGTCAGTCTATTACGCGAATATCTACTAGTTCCGAGAGCTCTTGCGGTTGCGGATCGCCATTCATAACAATTATCTCAAGGCCGAATGTACCTCCGAAAAGAGGGACATGGGGTAGTGGGATAGTGTCACAATAATGTTGACTAGTGAGTGCACGTGTTAAAGAGTTGGAGGTCAGTACGCCCAAGCAACATTAGGTCTTTTCACGGCATAACACTTGGATCATCGAAACGATCATGTTCAACAGTACTGGACGTGCCCTCATATGAGGTGTTAACATGTAGTGAACCCAAGAAACTGTCGGACATGATTCACATCCACCGAAGACCATCCAGCATTTTTCAACCGCGCAGATGGAGGGATGGAATGCCCTACCACAAGAAGTGCTCACCAACTTTGTGGATAACGTGGGAGCACAGAGGAAACATTGCCGCCCGTGGTGATCACACAACGTATTAAGAACCATGTCCCACCTTTCCTAATATTGAGGCAACCACCATGAATGGCGTTTACTTCAGTCTCATTGTTGTCTTTGAGTAAGAGTGTTACTACCTCTGTTCGCCCCACTGCGTGTTTCTTTCAGTTGCCTTCTTTGCTATAGCTGTTCTTACTATGTAACTACAGCGTATGGTGCAATATTCATGGAGATATCTTCCTTGGCGGCTGGTCCCGGCGGAGGTTCGAGTCCTCCCTCGGGCATGGGTATCGGTGTTTGTCCTTAGGATAATTTAGGTTATGTAGTGTGTAAGCTTAGGGACTGATGACCTTAGCAGTTAAGTCCCATAAGATTGCACACACATTTGAACATTTTTCTTCCTTGGCAGTGACATGTCAAGCGAAAGATACTTTCGTTCTTAAGTTTCACATACCAATGTACTTACGAACTATAGTTATATGTAAACTGAAGGTGGATGGGTGGGGGGGGGGGAGGGGGGAGAAAGGGAAGGAAAGGAATACGGACGTCAGCCGCATCGGGACATTGCTTGGAATCAGCGACAATGAGTGACAATGTTTTCCGGAGCGGGATTCGAACCAGGGATCTCCTGCTTACTAGGCAGTTGCGGTAACCATTGCGCCATCCGGAACACACCTTCTGCTCGTTCTAGACGGGAACTAGGAAATATCGAAATGTATAATACATTTCTGAAACAACTGGATTGTCCACACGCACCAGAGCTTTAGTCAATGATATCTTTTTGTAACTAAAACTGCTACAGATCTTTAATCGTATTTTAGCATTACTATTTTAAACAGTCCTATTTTTATATATCCAAAGAGTTATTACACACAGAAAAAGGATAAATTTTTCTTTTACAATGCTATTTGGATTTTTTATGTGAGGACTTGAAACTTCCCCTTTGAATGTAAAAACTGACCATGCTGGTAAAACTTCTACGTTACTTGATTTTCAAACTCCAGAGTGAAACTGAACGTACTGAGCCTGTTTCCTCTTTAGTTATTCTCAAAATTTCTAAACTGACACACAATAGTTTAGCGCAACGCAGTCTGACTTTCTACAATCCCTACAAAAGAATGGCCGTGACTATCATTAACCTATACCTTTTATGAATCACTTACCTCACAAAAATCTACATTACTCGAACTACTGCAATACAGCAAGCGCCAATACTGCCAGCTAAATAAAAGATTCAAACTACTGAAGCCACTAACTACTGACAGGCCTAGTTAGTAAATGAAAGATTTTTTATAGACAACAATGTATTTACCTTAATAGTATTCAAAGGTCATAATATATAAAATAGTTCGTGACATCCAGTTTAACAGATTCCCTTTTTCCTACGGACACACGTCCAGATCGTCCGCTCATAGTAACCTCTCAAAACTCTGGCATCTCTCTCCCCACATCCACCACTGCTGGCGGCTCACCTCCAACAGCCCAACGCTACGGGCTGTTCACATACAACTGCCCAACACTACACTGGCGAATAACTTGCAACAATGAGTCCAGCCAGCCACAGACTGCACACAGCGAAGTCAGCGATTTTAATAGAGAGCGCTACGTGCCGTTACCAACATAAAAACCTAAACAGCCTACTTACAAACTGATAGCACGGACATTAATTTAAAAATTTCAGTCTGCTGCTTTTCTATGCAATATTAACATCGTTTGGCCTACATTTAATTTGGAGGAAAGCGTATTGTCTCATACGATGAATCTCAGCATCAGAAACTGTGCGTGGTTTGAAGCATTCGGAACAGAGAACAGGAAATATTTATTATGTCGGTGGTTTTGTGCAATAGTGGTCAAGTCGTACTCCGAAGGACACTGGTTCATATCCACTGGTTCGTGTCCTGGTCGGAATCTTTCCGACAACGGTTTCATGAGGCTGTCTCTACCACTTAGGCAACCACTGGTGGAGCTTGAGTCTTAACACTAGGAAGAAGGATCTGGTTAATGGTGATGTAGTTGGAGATCGAGCACATACTCCGATCGGGAGAGGACAGAGAACACCGTTTCAAAGGGACCATTCTGGCTTTTAGGAAAATCGCAGAACACTTAAATCCGGATGGCAGGACGCGGATATGAACCATGGTCGTCTGAAATATGAATCTATTGTCTGATCAGTGCACGACTTTTCGGCGGGAGGCCGTCTTTTGTTCTTGGCGAACGGAGTCGACCCTCCTGCCACTGTGACATTGTCGACGACGAGTTGATAAAAATAAATGATACCGGATTCAGTATCACAGGTTGTCATAGAATGAAGGATTTCACGACTGGATGACATAGCTGCTGATAAACCTTTCGGGACGTAAGGTCGTGGTAGTCGGCAAGACTCAGTGGAGGAGCACCTCTGAGGATATCCAGCGTGGTCCTGGACGAAACGTCAGGAACAGAGGTGTTTCTTGGACCACGACCTCACATCCACAAAAGTTTACCAGCAGCTACATCACAGGTCGGGTTATGCTGAACGTCTGGCCCTAGAATTTGAAGTGGTTATGTGTGTAATGTGGCGCTGGAGTGCGTCTGTGGAGGCATGAGATCCATTGAATGTTGGGATAATATGTTCCAAACAGCTGCACCATAATCGTTAACATAGAAGTGCAAATGGCAATAGTAGTTTGTGTTCCATCTAAGAATTCTGCCGTAGGTGGATGTGAATTTTCATTACCTTAAAAAAATGCGTCGATAGCAAGCGGGCTGGACTGCACCAATTACGAGTACACCACTATGAACTACGCTTACATTCTACTTCTACTTTTACATCTATACGCTGCATTGTACCTGTTATTAGGTCTTTTTCTCCTTACATCACGTATGGAGCGAGGGAGAAATGATCGCTTAAATGCCTCCGTGCTTGCTGTGATTAATCTAACCGTATCTTGGTGATTCCCGTGGGACCGATATATAGGGGGTTGTCGTATATTCGTAGAGCCATCATATAAAGACGGCTGTTGAAACTTTTGTAAGCAGGCTTTCTCGGCATAGGATGCGTCTGTCTTCGAGAGTATGCCAGTTCGGTTTTTTCAGCGTCTCTGTGTCTCTCTCCCATGAGTCAAACATGCGACCATTCTCGCTGTCCTTCTTTGTAGACCTTAAATATCACCTGTTATTCCGGTCTAGTACGGGTCCCACATATTTTAGGATTGGTGGCACGAGTGATACGTAAGTAATCTCCTTTGTAGACTGAATCCATTTCCCTAGCATTCTATCAATAAATGGAAGTGTACCATCTGCTTTACCCACAACTAAGTCTATTAATATTCCAATTAATGTCCCTGCAAAGTGTTGACGATTCCAACTGTACCTCACTGATACTATAGTCACAGCGGAGTACGATTTTTCGTTTTGTGAAGTGCGCAGATTTACATTTCGGAAAATTTAAAGCAAGTTACAAAAATTCGCACCACTTTGAAATCTTATCAACATTTGACTGAATATTTAAGCAGCTCGTTTCAGTCAGTACCTCATTATACATAACTGTATCATCTGCAGAAAGTCTCAGGTTACTATTAATATTGATCACAAGATGATTAACACACAATATGAACAACAAGGGTCCCAGCACACTTCCTGCAGCACACCCGAAGTTATCTCTACACCTGTCAATTACTCTCCATACCAGATAATGTGCTGCATCCTCTTTACCAAAAAATCCTCGATCCAGTCACAAATTTAGCTTGATAACCCTTACGATCATAGTTCTTATAATAATCGTGGAAGTGATACTGAGTCAAACGCTTTTCGGAAATCCAGAAATACTGCATCTACTTCAAGGCCTTGACTGGAACGCAATGTCTCATATCCTGTATGTTAGTATCAGAAACTGTAATTGCTTGTGAAAAGTACAAGTTGAGTTTGACAAGAGCGATGTTCTCGCAGTCCAGGCTGGTTGGCATGGAAGTCATTCTGCTCGTGACACATCATTATGTTTCAGCTCAGAATATTTTCTAAGATTCTACAACAAATCGATATCATGGATATTAGAGGGTAGTTTTGGGGCTCACTTCTGCTGCCCTTCTTGTAGACGGGTGCGGCCTGTGCTTTCTCCAACAACTGGGAATGACTACTTTGGTCGAGAATATTGTTTCGCCGCGCAACGTGCTGTAGCTGCAAGCTCTCTCGTTGGAAACTTATATGGAAGCCTAAATTTTCACCTTCGGGTATTTCAAGAAAAAACGTAACTCTCGTATAAATAAATTTTTTTGTATTCTTAAAATTTCATTTTTATTATATTTTGTATACCGCACAGAGGAGTGCAACGTTGTGGTGGCCCAATACAGACAGCACTTGTTGCGACCACGTTGCAACTTTGGACTTACACGTCAGGTATCAAATAATTTAAACCACTCTAAAGTAACACTTATTGCCGACGAAGTATGACCGCACTGCAAGTATGCGCATGATAAGCAAAAATACAGTTTGAAAAACAGTTTCAGCCTCTACTTGAATGTTGCTCCGTTGTGTGAGGTCCGTCTAAAAGGAAGCTTCGGTCGTACCCACAGCCATGCGAGTGCAGGTTGCGCCAAGAATATTGTAATGCTTCAGCAGGTAGGTACGCGAGTGAAGACGCCCATATCTATTAACAAGTAATAGTTTTCGGCAAACAATCTTCAATTCTTTATAGTTCTCCAGTGACACTGCGGCGATGAAATAAGTTCAGCTTGCACTGCAACACATATCAATCTTCTCTCCATTATACAGGGTGATTCAAAAAGAATACCACAACTTTAAAAATGTGTATTTAATGAAAGAAACATAATATAACCTTCTGTTATACATCATTACAAAGAGTATTTAAAAAGGTTTTTTTTCACTCAAAAACAAGTTCAGAGATGTTCAATATGGCCCCCTCCAGACACACGAGCAATATCAACCCGATACTCCAACTCGTTCCACACTCTCTGTAGCATATCAGGCGTAACAGTTTAGATAGCTGCTGTTATTTCTCGTTTCAAATCATCAATGGTGGCTGGGAGAGGTGGCCGAAACACCATATCCTTAACATACCCCCATAAGAAAAAATCGCCGGGGGGTAAGATCAGGGCTTCTTGGAGGCCAGTGATGAAGTGCTCTGTCACGGGCTGCCTGGCGGCCGATCCATCGCCTCGGGTAGTTGACGTTCAGGTAGTTACGGACAGATAAGTGCCAATGTGGTGGCGCTCCATCCTGCTGAAATATGAATTGTTGTGCTTCTTGTTCGAGCTGAGGGAACAGCCAATTCTCTAACATCTCCAGATACTGTAGTCCAGTTACAGTAGCACCTTCGAAGAAAAAGGGACCAAAAACTTTATTGGCTGAAATGGCACAATACCAACGTTTAATACACCACCTATCAGGAGGTTTAACACCATACTTCGTTCGAAATGCACGCTGAACAACTGTCGTCGATTCACTTCTGCCGTACTCAATAACACAAAAAGCTTTCTGTTGAGCGGTCGCCATCTTAGCATCAACTGACGCTGACACCTAGTCAGCAGCGCCACAAGCGAACAAATGTAAAACTAAATGAAACTTCATAGCTCCCTTAATTCGCCGACAGATAGTGCTTAGCTCTGCCTTTTGTCATTGCAGAGTTTTAAATTCCTAAAGTTGTGGTATTCTTTTTGAATCACCCTGTATATTTATTTATTTTTTTGACTAACTGTATCGGTAAAACACTCACGTGGAACAAGCGTCATGTAATTTGCTGTTTATATTATCTTCGGAACGTAAGTGTAGATGTGGTCAGAGAAAGTTTAATAAATTTGCTGACACTGCACAAATGTTGCCTAAGGGCTTCCCGATATTTACAGGTAGAACAACAAAGAAGATGTAACCGTACTGTGCGGAAAATGTGGCTACACTTCCGGTAGCTACAAAAAAGATACATGGGCAGATGTAAGGAAGACATACAAGACCTGTTGACAGAAATGGACAGCGTAATTAGGGCGTAATGGGGCTCAGGGATAAACAAGGGAAAGACCAAGGTGACGAAGAAGAATTGGGGAAGATGGTAATGACGTGTAAAACGTGGGAACTGGGATCGTCGTTGGTTAAAGTGGAAGAGGTAAAAGAGCTCCCGTATCTAGGATGGACTGTTACAGAGAATGGCCGAATCTATGTCTAGCACAGGCGAAAAAAAGGTTTGCTTAAAGAACAGGGCTCTGATGGTTGCAGCAACAAAGGCGGGGGATGTACCGGAAAATCTGGATCGCAGCAGTGTTTGTAAACGTGGCACATTGAAATTCTGGAGGAGGAGGGACAAATTAAATGGCTGGATTGATAGGAATTTTATCAATGAAAGACCAATGATATGAAACAATTACGGTGAAAACCATCAGGCATGCCAAACATGTGGTAAGATGGAATGTGGTGCTATCGAAGTGGACAGCTAAAGTACGAAGTGAAGAAATTGTGAAAATAATAGGCGAGGAAAGAAATCTGTGCAAGCCCTTTACAGAAAGTAAGTGACATACTAGTGTGGTATCTGCTGCGGCATTCTGCAACAGTTAACTGGACACTGGGTGGATGTACTGAAGGGAAGAGCAAAAGATGCAGAGACTAGATGAAGAAAATCGTGTTACAAAAGATGTTGGGTGGAAGACAATAGCACAAAATAGGAAAAGTGAAGGGCAACATCTGCCACACGAAAGGCAAGTAATTTGGACACAGATTGGCTTGCACAAATTACTGTCGGTCGGTAGTGAAGTAGTGTTTAATATATTACATTAAGAATGTAAAATTTGTACGGTGAAGGTTCGAGTCCTCCCTCTGGCATAGGTGTGTGTGTTTGTCCTTTGGATAATTTAGGTTCAGTAGTGTGTAATCCTACAGACTGATGACCTTAGCAGTTAAGTCCCATAAGAGTTCACACACATTTGAACATTTTTTTGTAAATTTTTTATGGTTGGTTTTGTTATTTTCAGATTATTTACTCCCAGGCTAACGAAAAAGTCAAATCCAAACCTGTCAACGAGAAAATGGTTGGAAAAGATTAGAAATTACGTCTAAAATTTGTTGGAAGTTACTAAGTACTCTCACTATCAAATACTGAATGAATGCAGTCTGGGTAATTAGCGATCCGGTTTAAGAGCAGGTAATTTTTCACGTATCTCAATGTTTACGACTCATATCTGCTGAACATACAATGACACAATTTTGCTGTTAAGATGTTTTGGTGCTTTTTATCAATTACAACTAGCTAGAGTTTTTTTAATTGAAGTTGTACGTCATTTCCTGTTAATATTGGAGACAACCAGTTCACCAGTATGATAATCTACTGACAAATCGTGTCGCTAAAACCTTAATTTCTTTCCACCCTATGTTGGTTACGAATTACGTTTCACCAACAGGTTTTTAATTTTTTTTCACTTTCTCTCCCACCATATTTATACACATTACATTGAACTTGTATTTACTGCAGTCTGATTTTGCAATGTAAAGTTTCATTTTGTCAAAAGTATGTATTCTCTGCAGCAACGTACTGTTCTTCATAATTGTTTACAACCTATTTTTTCCGCCCTGTGTTGGTTGCAAGTCAAATTTCACCAACATTTTTTTAAATTCCTTCTCGCCTTCTCTCCCACCGTATTTATACACATTACATTGTATCTGTATCTATTGTAGTATGATTTTGCGGTGTAATGTTTCATTTTGCCAAATGTCTGTATTCTCTGCAGCTACGTACTGTTCTTCAAAATAGGCTATTTTCCTACGTTAAAAATATGGTTCGGATTGTTGTTATTTTGATTGACTACAACATTTAGGTGTCAACGTTCTAACAAAGTATCTGTGGTTTTTATGTAATTAAAGCTTAAAATCAATTCACTATCAAGATCTGGTCACGTGATCGGAAACGCTCTGTTATTGGCTGATGCTCTGGTGACGTCACAGAGTAGCGGTAAGACGAAGCTATACGTGAGTTATAGGAGCGTTAGGCGAGGTTACGAGGTTTTTGAGTACTTTTTCTGCTGGAAGTTTAGCTATTTAGTGATGGAAAACTCAGTTACAAACTTTAACTAACAACAGAAATGAATTTTGGAATTTTGTGAACACTGACAGTGGAAGCCTTGCAAAAGTTGATGCGTTTATGCTGCACCCATTTACCGCGGCGATATGTGCAACGACGAACATTCTGCAATATTGTTAAACTCGCTTAGAACTAGGGAACTGTAGAATTTTTGGAAATGGGTCAGTATTTTATAACTAGATTGTCAACTATCAGTCCTGAGCTACGATCCAAAGCACAATAAAATTATTCCTGGTAAAACTTAATCTTTATTTTCTCTCAGCAGAGATATTTTTCTACCGTGCCATCGGTGGCGCAATGGATAACTCCTCCTACTGCAGAGAAAGAGGTCACATGCTCTAAGCCCGCAAGGGCGTTATATTTTTAAAAGTTTTATACGAAGTACGAAAGTAGCGTCAGCAAGAACTGATTGTAGCAGTTATTTCGATTGTGGAATGTATTATATATAGCTTCACATTAGCCTTAGTCTGAGAAATGGACAACAGATGATAAAAATATTTACTTTGCTAACAAACGATTCACTTTTTTGGAAATCATTGTTAGTAGTGAATTAAACGAATTCACTTCGCAAACAAACAATTCACTTTTTTGGAACGGATTGCTAGTAGTGAAGATAGCAACATACACCCACACTACAAAGAGCTGTAGGATCATGAGGTTATGCAGGGAGGTATAAAGCGTGTACAACAAAAATAAGGGCTCTGATGTTAGAGTGTAAACTAACGTTCGCGTCTGAAACAGATTTACATCGTTACGTAAGACGATGAAACTGCAGAAGTTTAAACAATAAGGATCCTAGCTGGACAGTACGAAGATAAAAATATTGTTTCTCATAAAGTGAAAAGCGTGTGGTCACATTAATTAGAAAATATCTTTTTCAACTACAGTGTGCGAACAGTGATTGCTAATGTGAGAGCATGTAAACAGCAAGGAAAACACAATAATATTATGTTTCTGATCGGTGTGATGAAGTTTTGTGATTGTGATTTGGTTATTATATGAGAGGACTGTCGAGTCGTTTCACAATAAGTTAAAATGTTCTCGGATTAGATTCGAACCAGCGATTTATGGACATAAACAATTGAGCTACCGAACAAGTGAGGTGTAGTTGGGTAGAACGACAATTTCGCTAGGACTTTAATTTCGTTGAAAGACGCTATCTTTCGTTGTAACAGTCGGAGAGCGCATCTCGGACATAAGTTGATGTTTACTTCACAGCGCATCACAGTGCAACACATTTTTAATTTGGTTAGTGAACTTGTGTGTCGCGTGGTGGTAATTTGCCAGTACAGTGCAACAACATTTTATGTATCTTCTCATTCTCTGGAACACTCAAAAACAACTTTTTATGAGTTTTAAGAGATGTATTTATATAGTCTGGTACTATGCACTATTTGGTATTCACGTTCCGGAGATACCAAAACAAGACATATCTGTGAATTAGCGTTATGACAGTAGGAGCAGCGAGCTAGCTAGTGACGTCACAGGCATCACATGACTCGAATGGAGCGTTTTAGCGGGCTTTCAAACTATCTGAATTATATTTCTGTTTTTATAGAAGAATATACTGAAATTCAAGAGGAAGAAAAGCATATTAGCAGCATAAAAAGACATAATTAACATTTGAGGCAATTCCGGAAATCAGTCAAATACCCTATTGTTTACTGCAGCGTCCTGTTGTTCTTGTACCTGCCTGTTGTTCTTGTACCTAACTGGTGTAGCTCAGTGGGATCAGAATATGAATTCGGGATTCTTTCATTAGACGGCCTAAGGGCTGTTTCTGCCACTTGCGCCACTTCTTTCGTCTCTGACAGTGGTTTCTTAACGAGGGAAATGAGAAGTTTCGCCATGTTCACGTGTAACTGGCTGGAAAACACAGCCACTCAGTCGGGGGAAGTCAAGGGTGTACAGGATCTAATAGGACCATTGCTACTAAAGCATTCGTGGCTAAACCAGCCATCAGATTTATAGTGACTTTACAATATGATGTACTTCCATTGGCGTAAATTTACATTTAGGTGTGTCTGAATGTCAGGGATTAGTTTAATTTGTTTCTTTTTGTATACCGCCCCGCTTTCGACTTACGTTTTTAGATTTTAAGATACTCCTATTCTCCAGTTGAAATACCGAGTGTTACTTGGCTGGCATAGCCTTTTCACTGGGCATGAAACAACAGCGTGTCTTTAGATGTGGGGGAAACCTGTGAAGGGCAAGGACTGTCGAAGGTGCTTAGCTGGTTGGCTGTTACCATAACCAAAGTATTAGGTGCTTTAGTTTGCCCATCACCCAAGTATATTTCATTGCTGAGAAATTACTTTTTTCGCTTACTCTACCAAAATCCTGAAAGCGCGACTCCCTTTAATAACATTCTGTGCCATATTGTACAGCGCATGTTACCTACATGTACTGATTGCAGCACTTGCGCCAGGTTATCGACGAAGTGTTTCAGAGTGCTCGTCATGTTGCGAAATGTGCCATTTAGCGTCGAATATTATAACTAGACAGTTCTTATTGATGACACTGTCACATACCTGCCACTTTGTTATAATTAGTTAGAAGTGGTTTTTTGTGTACTTTCTAGGGTCACCTACAAAATTTCATTTAGAAATCCAGCTGTGGTGGTTTTTATTAACATTTACATCTCATAACGTGGAAAAGGAAATTGAGGACCTGTCATGTTGCGATAGGAAAGATAAAAGCGCCAGAGAGGCCGTTATGACGTTGCGTTTGATAATAGAAGGAAAACTAAAAAAAATCAGGACACGTTTATAGAATTTGTCGACCTGGAAAAAAGCGTTCGACAGTGTAAAATGGTGCAAGATGTTCGACATTCTGAGAATAGTGATGGTAAACTAAAGGGAAAGGCGCATGATGTATAATACGTACAAGAAGCAAGAGGGAATAATAAGAGCGGGAGACCAAGAACGAAGTGCTCCGAGTAAAAAGGGTGTAAGACAGAGATGAGGTCTTTAGCCCCCTTTTTTCAATCAGTACATCGAAAAAGCAATGACGCAAATA
Organism: Schistocerca serialis cubense; assembly: GCF_023864345.2. Classification (NCBI taxonomy): domain Eukaryota; kingdom Metazoa; phylum Arthropoda; class Insecta; order Orthoptera; family Acrididae; genus Schistocerca; species Schistocerca serialis. Next base: position 1,084,118,139 of record NC_064639.1, read on the forward strand.
AAAGAAAGTTTCAAGAGAGTGATTGAAATTCAGGGTAATTGTATATCAGTGACAAGATTCATAGATGTGACATTGCTATCGTCAGTGAATAAGATTAGCAGGACGTGTTGAATGAAATGAACAGTCTAATGAGTGGAGAATATGGATAGAGAGTAAATCGAAGAAAGACGAAGGTAATGACAAGCAGCAGAAATGAGAACAGCGAGAAACTTAACATCAGAATTGGGGGTTATGAAGTAGACGAAGTTCAGCAATTCTGCCACCTAGGAAGCAAAATAACTCTTGTTTGACGGAGCAAGGAGGACATAAAAAGCAGACTAGCATTGACCAAAGGGGATTTCCTGGCCAAGAAAAGTTCATTGGTATCAAACATAGGCTTTAATTTGAAGAAAAAGTATGTGAGAATGTGTTTTTGGAGCACAGTACTGTATGGTAGTGAGACATGGACTATGGGAAGTTCGGAAAGGAAGAGAATAGAAACATTTGAGATGTGTTGCTACAGAAGAAAGCTGAAAATTAGGTGGATTGATAAGGTAAATAGTGATGAGCTTCTCCGCAGAATCGGCGAGGAAACAAATATATGGAAAACTCTGACAAGAAGGAGGGACAAGATGAAGGACATTTGTTAAGACCTCAGGGAATGACTGCAATGGTACTAGAGGGAGCTGTAGAGGGTAAAAACTGTAGAGGAAGATGGATACTGGGATACGTCCAGCAAATAACTGAGGACGTATGTTGCAATTGCTACAGTGCGATGTATTGGTTATGATGCGCTGAGTTCTCGATCTTCTAAGTAGTTATGTTTCTAATAACACCGGTTCCTAGTACGTCTTCTATATCCCTGTTCCTTATATCACTGTTTCTCGTGTAAATAATCTTTATTTTAATTACATATAATTGTAAATATAAAGCGAGCTAGCGATATGTATGCCTCCAGTAATAGCCACACGTCTTCAAAGCAATATTGAAAGAGTGTCCAGAACAGGTGCCTTTATGTAGACGCCGGACTAGGTGTACAGCAGCAAATCAACAAGGGAGAAACACAAACACTTCATTTTGGTATTGCAGTATATGTCCGTTTGTCATTCTCTGTCAATAAGTTATTGTCTGCAGTATTCACAAGGTACTTTTGTTACAAATATCCGTTTCTACACTTCTAAGGACAATCTTATTCGCTTTTAAAAGTGACCGTTACTACTCAATTCCATGTTGATGCAGAATGTCGAAATACATACACATCTCATAACGCACGCAAAAGATATTTTGGAACATTATTAATAACATAGGATGTAGAATGCACCATCAAGAAAGCCCTCACACTCGTTATACCTTTGGATGGGGCTCAGGATGACACGTTTGATACCACGCAACACCGGTATAGTGTGTCCGAACACAGTCGTCTTACAGAATGACGTATTTTACAGTTTGACTTCGTGACCATTGCAAACAAGGGCCAGTTTTCAGAAATATTAGGCCCACCCACGCTGCTTCATACTATAAAAACACGATATACTTCTTTTTTCCTTTTTTTGTGGAAAGTACTGCACAAAAAAGTATCGATCTTTTGTCTGACTCCAGCGTCTTAAATTAACAGTCATATTGCACGTACGCGATGTAATAAATCCAATTTTCTGCAAGACCGTAATGGACGTAATAGAGTAGGTACATTCGAACGGCACAAATACGAAGAGTCGTATTGTAGTTTGAAGAAAGCGTTGATATTTTGCATCCCCTCGATGTCTCCGTAATGAGAGAAAAAGAAATAGCGGGGATGGTGAAAGTATGTGAAGAAAAACAGCCGTGTCAGAGTTCAAGGTTCAAATGGTTCTGAGAACTGAGGTCATCAGTCCCCTAGAACCTAGAACTACTTAAACGTAACCAACCTAAGGACATCACACACATCCATGCCCGAGGCAGGATTCGAACCTGCGACCGTAGCGATAGCGCGGTTCCCGACTAAAGCTCCCAGAGTTCAAGGAATCACCCTCCTTTTCTCTTTAAGTGATCAAGTGAAACCACAAAACCAGTAAATTCTTATGAGGAGACGATGTTTCGGAAGGTGCTCCTTCTGAATGCCTTAACTACTATACCACCACAGTTGGTTTCCGAGAAGAATCTGAATGCGAAAGATCATGTCAGGCAAGTTAGAGAAACTACATCACGTGTACTTGTATTCAGTAAATGTTACAGGTAGCACCGTTAAGTTATAATATCCACGGACAAAAGAATTCTGTGAGGGACAGCAATCATAAAATAAAAACAGGTGCCTAGTGACACGGTGGTAACCGCTCACAACCGCTTACATAGATTCTATGTATGGTAATTATTACTTTTACAGTCTTTCACATGACCTAATCCAATAGTTTTTACTCCTTAGAAGAGACACCCACACGCGGGCGAATTATAAACTGCACTTCTGTTTCGTATAAACACGGTTAAATAATTTTGATGCTTGCTTCATTAGATAAATGCATCGTTTCTACTTGCAATACCACACGTCTTACATAGTTTCTCCATTCCTATCACATCCGTGCGTACTGTCCGAGCGTACTGACTCACAATATCAAATGAATATCCACTCTTATCTTAGAAGAAACTCAAATTGTATTCAGTGTACGTAAATTGCGTACTTCAAGTGAACTTTTGGCATCAAAGGTCGGGTGAGAGATTTAGAAAAGCTGCTGAAACTGAGTTTGATTCTTCAGTATCATCCTGTCAGTGCGCTGTCGTTAACGACGTTCGCACTGACGGATTCGTCGCGGAGATTTTTCCCGGCACAAGCCGCGGAGGAAAGTACCTCGGTACATGCTTATCGCGACATAGCTCAGGGACATGTGCCCGGCGAAAGTAGGCAGAGTGAGCGTTGTCAATGTAGCCAGTCAGTTCCACGGAACATGGTGTCCGACCCAGAAGTTCTAAGTTTTTGCGCTAGCGGTGTGAATATAACCTTAAGAAGGGAGAATAATAGGAGAAAGGAATGTAGGTGGTGGATGCGTAACTTTCTCAGTAAGTGGTGTAGTCATGGACGAACAGTTCAGTGATGAGTTACCTGAAAGTTCAAGACATACAGGGTTTCCAGAAACTTTTTCGTATGTCGTCAACGGACTTTGAAGTGTTGCGAAATACGTACTGCATATTAAAGAATACAAATTTTTCGACAATCTGTATCCCCTGGCCCTGCTGAACAACCTGCCGTTACATTACGCTTTTTAGTTTCTACAGATTCGTACAGTTCCTTAAGTACTAGCATAGGATTTCCGAATCCAAAACTCAGCGAAATAATGCCAAAGATGAGTTAGAAACTTCGAGGGGAAATTAAGGCAGGTACCTGTTATCTTTATTGTACTTTGATTTCATGCTTCATACCGTGCATTACAATACCGTTAAACAGACTGAAGGATTTCACCAAAGGCGATCCTACATTCCCCGATTATAAAAACCAAACACCAGCTGGCATCGTTATTCGGCGTTTCGTATAAAAATTTGGATAGCAAAATCCAATTCTCCTCGTTTAAAATGTAACCATTTTCGGTTGCCCCTCATTTGTAATAATTACAGGCAAAAAGCCTGACTCCGCCATTGCACTTGCATTTGAGAAGACTCACGGTAAAATAATTCAATTTATCAACTCTTGCCTCGAAAATCAAGTCTTGCACCCTCTTTTGAAGGACAGCAAGACGTTTTTTGTTGCTAAAGTCTCTCCGTTCACTTTCGACGTACTTCGGAAACGAGACAGACTCGACCTCCTTTTTCCTCAGAATGTGGTCACTTGCATGCCTCAGCAGAATTTTGTTTTATTACGAGGGCTATTCGGAAAGCAAGGAACGATAGGGCGCGAAATGGAAACCACAGTAAAAATCAAAACCGTTTTATTTGCAACAGTTAGGTACAACTTCCAGCTACTTATGTCCATAGTCACCGGTCCGACTTAGACGTTTGTCGTAGCGTTGTACCAAGTTTCCAATACCCTCGTCATAGAAGGCAGCCGCCTGTGCTTTCCGCCAATTCTCTACGCTGGCCTACAGCTCGTTGTCTGTGCCAAAATGTTGTCTTCATAGCCAGCGGTTCATGTGACCAGAGATGAAACTCAGAGGGAGACAATTACGGGCTGTATTGTGGGTAATCAAACACTTCCAATTGAAAACGATGCAGGAGGATCTTCATCACCCCTGCAGAAAGTGTACGACAGTCATGTATTGTTGGCTGCATAGCTTCAGGCGAAATTTCTCACCAGGCCCTCGTACTTGGCGGTGGACACTATTGTTCTAGGTATCTTTATGTGGTCCATGTGTGCTCAGAACTAAAAAGAACGACGCGACACGATCGACGTGCATACTAGAGACACTGCCCAACACACCTGTGCAAAACTTCATCGCATTTTCACTGTGGTTTCCATTTCGTGACCGATCGTTCCTTACTTTCCGAATAACCCTCGTACTTTTACCTTCTTTCAAAGAGGGTACGTAGAAGCCTCTGAAAGAGAACCCGAAGTACTTGCTCCGTTTTCCAATGATGTTGGGGACAGTCTCTTCTCCACATATCTCTTCCGACACACCCTAAAAAAGGAGAAAACGTATATATATATATATATATATATATATATATATATATATATATATATATATATATATATTAGTTCCATTTTCTGGAGCGCACTGGAAGGAAATTTCACAAGACCGTGAGATTCGCTGAACTTTCCTCACTGCATAGGGTCTTTAGATGGAAAACACATGTAAATTGTTAATCCCGCTCATGCTGGGAGCGCTTACTACAACTTTAGACACTTTCAGTATTGTGTTGAAGATACCGACTATCGGTTTCTCTATGCAGATGTGGGAGTGCAAGGGCATACTTCACGCTGAGATGTATTTAATCGTACAGCCCTTAACCAAGCACTTCAAGCCGCGCACTGCACATACCAAGACCGGATCCTCCGTCTGTGAGAGCAGCATCCATTCCCCATGTAATTGTTGCTGACGATGCCTTTTCACTTCAAGAACATGCCATGAAACCCTATCCAGGTAATCATATCAAAGGCAGCAAGGAAAAGAAGTCGTTCAAAGTGCTTTTGGCATACTGTCGTCTGTTCCTTGGGTTTTCACGAAAGCCTTTTCGTCCTGATCCCCAGAAAGCAAGTACTGAGACACTGATCTGCGCTTATCTTCACAACTTCCTAAAAGAAATCGAGAAGCTCGCCTAATTTATTGTCCACCAGGCAGTTTCGATTCTGAAAATCTAGAATGAGGGACCTTAGAAATTGGTAAAATGGAGAGACCACCACCACTTACACCGATTTCAAGAGTCGATGGAAAAGTTGCCGAAAAAGCTAAGCAAGTGAGAAATGGATTTGCACCATATTTTATTTTGTCACCATCGAAGGACAATTGGAGTGCCAATATTTGTTCGCTTGGTGTCGAAGATGGTTCACTGAATAATTATCAAGTTCATAGAAAATGCTTTCTTTTCCGTGCACAACTATAAACACCAAATTTACATTCATAATTATGATGTAAATAAATATTTGTGATAAAAATCATGTAAAATAAGTATGCTCTAACTTCACAGTGCATAAACCCATTCTAAGTTTGTTTAATTCTGTAGGTAGGACAGACAATCGTAGGCATACCACTTCGATATGTACAGCTCTTATCTACCAGATCGTGATATCTTCGATGACGAACATTTTTAGGAGGAATTGTTACCTCAGGTTGTGAATTTTACTGTTCAGTTCTTCATCTGAAGCGCTGAATAAAAACTCGAGTTGTTGAACAGCAATGCGCTTGGCGAAGCTGTTTTTGAAATCGGGGAATGTAGGATCCCATAACGAACGCCTTTCCCGAAATTTTTCAAGTAGTTTAACGGTATTGTTTCCTGTCCACTCCATAAACTGCTACTAATGTACAGAGCGGAATGTACACAGCTGATCACTTCCACCCAAAATACATTCAGTAGAAAATGTATCAGGGATTTGTGACGTGTTTTGTATGAACGAACGGATACAGGCACAAGTCTCAGAATAGAATTTCTCGGGATTCTAGCGTCCATGCCGCAAGCACATCTCACAGGAACTTGCAACGTGTGTCACACCTCATCGGCTGGATGTATCGGGCAAAAATCCCTGAGTTGGAGCAGTAGACGACACGTTTGCGGAAAAATATCTAAAAAAGTTTTCTGTGCCCAGAACATCCAAATCCACGTTACATGCTTCTGTAAGCAAAGAAAAATCTAATAAAGAGAAACAATACGTATTTATCTCGTCTTATGAAATTTAATGGAATGACTGTCGAGAAGTGCGTTTTCTGATTTACATATTATTAAGACCACACTGTATGTACAAAAAATTCTTATTTATTCCTTTAAAATTGATCTAAAATGGATGGCTTTTTTAAATGAAAGTTTCAGTCATTTCACATGGAATTCTCTTACAAACTGAAAGGCGTAACACAGGGTTCCGCGACTCCATCGTGCGGGTTAAACAAGTCTTTCGACATTTCATTTAATTAGCCGTTTGATCGACCTCCGGCTGACAGGGAGCAGCTAGTTTTAAGTTCCCTTACACAGCTATTTCATTAAAACTCTAAGCAATAGTACTTGGCATATTGTACGATCGATCATTGGAAAACTTTTCGTGCGAAAAATAAAAGTAATCAGGAAAAATATGCATATTAACTCTATCTCTTTCTCGACAATTGTTTGTAGGAAGCTCCTACTCATATCTTTAACACTCGCACGCACAGACTTTGCCTGCACTCTAGAACTCCCATTTAAAAAAGTTTTCTGAACAATTATTGCGTAATTTTAAGCATTTATTATATTTTAATGTTTACAAGCATTTATAGCCATTTCAGATACAGAGTTTCGAATAAAAAGAACAGATACACACCCAAACAAGTGTAAGCACATCAGAGGCTTTTCTTGGTTCTAAATTCATAAAAAATTCAACTTTCCATGTGCGCAGAAATTTCAGCTACTTCATTGTTTTACACAATTGACACATTTATATTCAGTTTCCTTTGTACATTTTCCACAGACCATCATCTTACAAGCACTGCTCTTGGAAATTGTTTTATTACATTTGCAGAATTCGAGAACTTGACATTTACTTGGCATTTCGTCTTCATCTTCATTTTCATTCGTTTCATATTTGTCTGTGGTCATACGAGGAAAGCAACTCTTTACATATTCAGAGCGTAGTTCATCTGCAATTGCTGAATAAAATATTTTCTTTTGATCAACTTCCCAGTAACAGCCCTAAATACTACACAAGCACTTATTCCTGCTAGGTCAAGGATATTGTAGAAGGAGTGCAATGGCCATGTTGAGGATGCGTTGACTGAATACTGCCTCGCCACTTTGTCTACTATGTCAGCCCCAAATTTTTGATTTGTTGTAATAACATACAGTTCGTAGAGTTTATTTCTCATTTGTATTTATGGTAACACTGTGATGAAGAGAAGACATTACTAGCACATTTTTTGCTTTCTTTCCTTCCCTACTGTCAAGGAAATATCATGTTTTGAAACTTTTGTGGCATACAGAGGTCTCTTCAAGGACTTCAGAGCATGTGGTATTTCTCTTCTTGCTCTATTTACTGTTTCTACAATGGAAGTTGATTTGTCTTTCAATTTTTTGGCTAGTTTGAGTGAAGTGAAATACTTGTCTGTAGTGACATTTCTGCCTTTGCCCACAAATGGGGCCGGCCGGAATGGCCGAGCGGTTCCAGGCGCTGCAGTCTGGAACCGCGCGACCGCTACGGTCTCGGGGTTCGAATCCTGCCTCGGGCATGGATGTGTGTGATGTCCTTAGGTTAGTCAGGTTTAACTAGTTCTAATTCTAGGGGACTGATGACCTCAGAAGTTAAGTCCCATAGTGCTCAGAGCCATTTGAACCCACAAATGGTTCCATAAGACGCATCACTACATAATCTGAAAACCTTTCGTCTTGGAATCGTGCAGTATGCTTGCCAAGGTAACAGAAACAACTGAGTATATACTTGCTTTCAACATCTACATCTAACCAGTATTTTTGACAATGCTTGTCAGGCTTTGAAGCCATGAATTGTGTGAACAGACACCTAGTTTCAGGTGGGAAGAGCTGCTCGGCTATTGTTATGTCACCTTCAGGTTTGTAACACATCGTACAGTTTTCTACGAATTTGTTTTAGACATCAGAATCCAATGCAAACTCATCATTCAGTAATCGTACAGAGCGTGTAGGCTTCTCGTCGAACCTCAGGAATCTCAGAATCTCACAGAAACTGTTTCTACTCGTGGTTTCCACACAAAATGGCAGGCCCCAAGAATCTGACCATAAGCGGTGAAGGTTTGTACTTCGGCAACCACTCACACCACGAGCATAAATAATTGCAATAAATGCTTCTATTTCTTTCGTGGTCATTGAACCGCCGCCATTTTCTAGTACTCTGTGTGCCTCTCTTATAGTACATTTCAAGAATTGTCTATGAGCAAGTGCCAAGCACAGTTTATCTGTATCTGAAGAATCAGAATCATTAGATTCATCTTCTCTCAAGGTCTGCGGTAAAAACTCTTCCTCTGAATCGTCAGAAGAAACTTCTCCACCATCTGAATCACACTCCATAACTCTTTGTAACTCTGCAAGAATCTCTTCATCTCGTAAACACTCTTTCCAATTCATCTGCAGCTCACAGTCACCTTTCAAAGAATGATTCTTACAAGGGAATGACGAACAGTGGTGAACCGAGTCCATTGTTGTCATTTCATACGACAGTAATATGAACGAAAGTAAATTATTGCACTACAGAGTAAAGTAGCCGAGGCTTCCAAATGTATGAGATAAATGTATGGCATAACAATAAATAAAATTATAGCTTTTTTTTCTAAAGGGGTCAATATGACCCCTCTGGGCGTTAGAGGTAAAACTGGAAAAAAACGTGACAATCAATTAGGCGAAATGCACTGTTTTTTGATATAATGAAAGTACATGCAAAATAAATAAATGTCACGAAAGTAAATTCGCTTGAATTATTCTCCAAAGCATAGCTAGCACTTAAAAACCGAAAAGGGTCATTTTGATCCCTGTGGGCGTTCGAGAGTTAATATTAGACACTTCTTTTTTTTCTTATTTTTGTTCATAAAATTACAAGAGACCTGTAAGCTAATTTTATAACACGATGAATGTTGAATTTTTCACACATTAAGTTGTTACATCCGAGATTCATGGAGGAGTAGCAGCAATGACTTCCTTAATATGCAATGTCAGAAATATCCGAAACTTAACGGGTTCTGGGGAACATGGGGACGACGCTGAATGTTTAGTTTTATTTCAAGAATTCGATTTTAGTTCCTTCGTAGGGAAATGAGGCGATACAACTGTGGTTAGGGGCAATACAGACCTACGAATACTGTGTACGAGCTTGAAATGATTAATGACCTATAAATTACCAGTACATGAAAAGCAAAATATTGTCTCTGTGGGGTTTTACTTGCGCTACACGAGTGGAAACAAATGGACTGCACAGTACGTATCTCCAGGCCAGTTGTAAATATTGAGAAACGAGGTGTTGCCTGAAAAACTGAAAAAACGCACTCATTTTCACATAATGAGAAATTAATTTAGATCACTATAGAGCCTAATCTACAAGTGAGTGCACCTTAACGCATCCAGAATATTTACCTAAATGTTTAGTTAATGCTTAAGCTGATCATTTACCAAATTCCTGTGACGGCCAACGCATTACTGCATAATACTCAAAGCAGGCTTAGAGACACGTTAACAAGTATTGTCATTCTCTTCATTCTGAGACTGAAATTCGGAAATACTACGTCAGGAATTCAAAGAGCGTTTGTGTTTCGCTATCCTGCTTTTATTGCTTTTGATTACGCTGTTCATTATTTCGACACATTTGTCAAGAACTCTGCGTAGTTAATACCAAGGGCATTAGTTACACCTTATTGTGGCAGGCCGAGTAACTTTCAGTGAATGATGCACTATACTTCAAAGTAACACAGAAGCATGACGCAATTTTCTAATAGTCACCAAATTTCCTTAAAGAATGGTTGGAACGTACCACATGCTGTTTGATTCGTCGACAATGTGTCTAATGTAGAAATCCGCACCTTGGACAGAGAACCACTCGAGATTTGGTGTATGAACGTCCTAATACACTACTGGCCATTAAAATTACTACACCACGAAGATGACGTGCTACAGACGTGAAATTTAACCGACAGGAAGAAGATGCTGTGATATGCAAATGATTAGCTTTTCAGACCATTCACACAAGGTTGGCGCCGGTGGCGACACCTACAACATGCTGACATGAGGAAAGTTTGCAACCGATTTCTCATACACAAACAGCAGTTGACCGGCGTTGCCTGGTGAAACGTTGTTGTGATGCCTCGTGTAAAGAGGAGAAATGCGTACCATCACGTTTCCGACTTTGATAAAGGTCGGATTGTAGCCTATCGCGATCGCGGTTTATGGTATCGCGACATTGCTGCTCGTGTTGGTCGACATCCAATGACTGTTAACAGAATGTGGATGGGTTCAGGAGGGTAATACGAAACGCCGTGCTGGATCCCAACGGCCTCGTATCACTAGCATTCGAGATGACAGGCACCTTATCCGCATGGCTGTAACGGATCGTGCAGCCACGTCTCGATCCCTGAGTCAACAGATGGGGACGTTTGCAAGACAACAACCATCTGCACGAACAGTTCGACGACGTTTGCAGCAGCATGCACTATCAGCTCGGAGACCATGGCTACGGTGACTCTTGACGCTGCATCTCGGACAGGAGCGCCTGCGATGGTGTACTCAACGACAAACCTGGGTGTACGAATGGAAAAACGTAATTTTTTCGGATGAGTCCAGGTTCTATTTACAGCATCATGATGGTCGCATCCGTGTTTGGCGACATCGCGGTGAACGCACATTGGAAGCGTGTATTCGTCATCGCCATACTGGCGTATCACCCGGCGTGATGGTATGGGGTGCCATTGGTTACACGTCCCGGTCACCTCTTGTTTGCATTGACGGCACATTGAACAGTGGACGTTACATTTCAGATGTGTTACGACCCGTGGCTCTACCCTTCATTCGACCCCTGCGAAACCCTACATTTCAGCAGCATAATGCACGACAGCATGTTGCAGGTCCTGTACGAGCCTTTCTGGATACAGAAAATGTTCGACTCTTGCCCTGGCCATATTCTCCAGATCTCTCACCAACTGAAAACATCTGGTCAATGGTGGCTGAGCGACTGGCTCGTCACAATATGCCAGTCACTACTCTTGATAAACTGTGATATCGTGTTGAATCTGCATGGGCAGCTGTACCTGTACACCCCATCGAAGCTCTGTTTGACTCAATGCCCAGGCGTATCAAGGCCGTTATTACGGCCAGAGGTGGTTGTTCTGGGTACTGATTTCTCAGGATTTATGCACCCAAATTGCGTGAAAATGTAATCACATGTCAGTTCTAGTATAATATATTTGTTCAATGAATACCCGTTTATCATCTGCAATTTTTCTTCGTGTAGCAATTTTAATGGCCAGTAGTGATTACTGCAAACTGCCTAGACAATGTTAGTAGTCGGCTAAAATATGTGTGATGCAATTTATGGGATAATTATGCAAGTGGGCTGTCACTTCCAAGGCCACTCTCATCCCTTCCCAGGCCGATGTCACCCTACCCCTGAACTCTCTCCTTTTCACCCAGTTGGGAAAAGCTGGACTAGTCTATGATGTCGCTAAAGTTGACACCCAAGACTCTGTATACCACACCACTGCGCAGGAATCACAGTAGGTAAATCGTGACCTTTTGCGCATAGGCTAGGAGCGGTGTGCATAGGGGTATCATTAATGCATCTCACTTGCTTGGGTCATGTCTCATCACTGATACAAAGTGCAGTCACTGGATTGGAACATATTCAACACACTCAATGTAGTTATAAAAGTTCTCACTGAAATGTTGTATTGCAATAAACACACTACTTTATTTAATCTCTCTGACATATCGTTCTGTGTCTGTTCTCCTATTTAAGTGAGTAATGGGGCTATCGAAAAGCGGTTTCAAACTGATTTCTTATTTCTAGATTTCCACAAGGCATATGATACTGTTCCTCACAAACCGCTTCAAATCAAATTGTGTGCATATGGGATATTGTCCCATTTCACTATTTGTTTAAATGACGATATTGACATGTATGTCATCGCCTATTTGTGCCGAGTCTAAAATCATTTAGTTAGGACAGTGTGCAGTACGACGTGGGCAGATGATGATTTTGAGACTAACGTATTACTTTAAACAGGGTGCCTGAAAAATTTTGGCTGTGAGGGTGAAAACAGAATATCTGCATATATTTTAAATGACAATAGAAAGGCATACACTGGAGACCAGAATGAGATTTTCACTCGGCAGCGGAGTGTGCGCTGAAATGAAACTTCCTGGCAGATTAAAACCTGTGGCTAAGCCATGTCTCCGCAATGTCCTTTCTTTCAGGAGTGCTAGTTCTGCGAGGTTCTCAGGAGAGCTTCTGTAAGGTTTGGAAGGTTGGAGACGAGGTTCTGGCAGAAGTAAAGCTGTGAGGAGGTGGTGTGAGTCGTGCTTGGGTAGCTCAGTTGGTCGAGCACTTGCCCGCGAGAGGCACAGTCCCGAGTTCGAGTCTCGGTCCAGCACACAGTTTTAATCTGCCAGGAAGTTTCTTATTAGCGCACACTCCGCTGCAGACTGAAAATATCATTCTGGAAACATCTCCCAAGCTGTGGCTAAGCCATGTCTCCGCAATATATATTCTTTCAGGAGTGCCAGTTCGACAAGGTTCGCTAGAGAGCTTCTGTAAGGTTTGGAAAGTGGGAGACGAGGTTCTGGCAGAAATAAAGCTGTGAGGACGGAGCGTGAGTTGTGCTCGGGTAGCTCAGTTGGTAGAACACTTATCTGCGAAAGGCAAAGTTCCTGAGTTCGAGTCTCGGTCCGGCACACGGTTTTAATCTGCCAGGAAGTTTCATATCAGCGCACACTCTAATGCAGAGTGGAAATCTCATTCTGGAAACATCCCCCAGGCTGTGGCTAAGCCATGTCTCCGCAATTTCTTTCAGCAATGCTAGTTCTGCAGGTTTCGCAAGAAAGCTTCTGTAAAGTTTGGAAGGTAGGAGACGAGGTACTGGCAGAAGCAAATCTGTGAGGAGGTGGTGTGAGTCGTGCTTGGGTAGCTCAGTTGGTAGAGCACTTGCCCGCGAGAGGCAAAGGTCCCGAGTTCGAGTCTCGGTCCAGCACACAGTTTTAATCTGCCAGGAGGTTTGTTATTAGCGCACACTCCGCTGCAGACTGAAAATGTCATTCTGGAAACATCTCCCAAGCTTTGGCTAAGCCATGTCACCGCAATATCTTTTCTTTCAGGAGTGGCAGTTCGGCAAGGTTCGCAAGAGTGCTTCTGTAAAGTCTGGAAGGTGGGAGACGAGGTTCTGGTAGAAGTGAAGCTGTGAGGACGGATCGTGAGTTGTGCTTGGGTGGCTCAGTTGGTAGAGTACTTTCGCGCGAAAGGCAAAGGTCCCGAGTTCGAGTCTCAATCCGGCACACAGTTTTAATCTGCCAGGAAGTTTCATGCACTGAAGTACTTGCAGAAATCAGTCGATCCATGGATGCAGTGGCAGCTGCTGCGTAAGAGCACAAGAGCAGGTGAACACCCCAATTTTCGACACCTTGCGGATTTATTGGTTATTGTTCTCTGAATGATGATAGACATAACATGGATCCAGGAATCTGAAAGATATGACACTTAAATCTACTGGACCACTGCTCCTGTAAGACTCCGTAAAACTTGGCAACAGGATCGCGAGCACACCTTCAGTTGTGCACGTTGTAAGGAGCTTTTGCGCAAGCGCAGTTTCACTAACGTAATTGCCTTACAGGCCAAATACATACGCGTTTGATTAACAACGTGCACGATTCATGATGTGCACAACTATCCTTTGGCACTCAACTAGATGTTTACCTCAGTGCCACCAGGTGACAGCACACTGTGGTAGACTCTTATCCCGCATTCACTCGGCATAAATCATACTAGATGATATACCAATTCACTCACTACATACTGAAGTAGAATTAGACCGGACGTCAGTATATGTTAAAGTTGTACCGGCAGTAAACCTATTTTGTGGGTTTCTGAACGATTTATAGTAAACTAAGTTACGAATTTTATCTTACAGTAATACATTTGAGGCGTTGAGTAGGGAAACTCTCCACTGAACCCACTCCGATTTTGTGGTAAGAGGGTCCACTGGACAGCCCGTCAAAGCCTGAACACCGGTTAAGCGTGAGGAAGGCGTGCTGAACTGTGAAAAAAAGCAAAATGGAAATAGTGAGCGGTTCAAGGAAAAGAAGAGCAATATAGAGCAAAATCAGGCAGCACCTGTGCGTGGTTAAGTGGTCACAGTGTTGGAGCAGCAAGCAGACGAGCAGTCTTCAAACGTCCCTGGTGTCAATTTTTTTTTTTTTTCCGCTGTACGCTGTATTCAAAAATGGTTCAAATGGTTCTGAGCACTATGCGACTTAACTTCTGAGGTCATCAGTCGCCTAGAACTTAGAACTAATTAAACCTAACTAACCTAAGGACATCACACACATCCATGCCCGAGGCAGGATTCGAAACTGCGACCGTAGCGGTCACGCGGTTCCAGACTGAAGCGTCTAAACCGCACGGCCACACCGGCCATCTCGCTGTATTCAAATTTGTGTCCGTGTCGTGGTGTAACGTCCGTTTGCAAAAGCGAAGTGTAAGAATGGGACTTATAATGACCGTTGATCTACATCTACATCTAAATCCATACTCCGCAAGGCACCTGACGGTATGTGGCGGAGGGTACCTTGAGTACCTCTATCGGTTCTCCCTTCTACTCCAGTCTCGTATTGTTCGTGGAAAGAAAGATTGTCGGTATGCCTTTGTGTGGGCTCTAATCTCTTTGATTTTATCCTCATGGTCTCTTTGAGAGATTTACGTTGGAGGGAGGAATATACTGCTTGACTCCTCGGTGAAGGTATGTTCTCGAAACTTCAACAAAAGCGCGTACCGAGCTACTGAGCGTCTCTCTTGCAGTGTCTTCCACTGGAGTTTATCTATCATCTCCGTAACACTTTCGCGATTACTTAATGATCCTGTAACGAATCGCGCTACTCTCCGTTGGATCTTCTCTATCTCTTCTATCAACCCTGTCTGGTACGGATCCCACACCGGTGAGCAGTATTCAAGCAGTGGGTGAACAAGTCTACCGTAACCTACTTTCTTTGTTTTCGGACTGCATTTCCTTAGGATTCTTCCAATGAATCTCAGTCTGGCATCTGCTTTACCGACGATTAATTTTATATGGTCATTTCATTTTAAATCACACCTAATGCCTACTCCCAGAGAGTTTATGGAATTAACTGCTTCCAGTTGCTGACCTGCCATATTGTACCTAAATGATAAAGTATCATTCTTTCTATGTATTCGCAGCACATTACGCTTGTCTACATTAAAATTTAATTGCCATTCCCTGCACCATGCGCCAATTCGTAGCAGATCCTCCTGCATTTCAGTACAATTTTCCGTTGTTACAACCTCTCGATATACTACAGCATCATCCGCAAATAGCCTCAGTAAACATCCGATGTTATCCACAAGGTCATTTATATATATTGTGAACAGCAACGGTCCTACGGCACTCCCCGTGCGGCACACCTGAAATCATTACTGCTTTGGAAGACCTCTCTCCATTGAGAATGACATGCTGTGTTCTGTTATCTAGGAACTCTTCAATCCAATCACATAATTGGTCTGATAGTCCATATGCTCCCACTTTGTCCAAAATTCTACAACTGATCGACGTTACAGATATAGGTCCATAGCTCTGCACATCTGTTCGATGTCCCTTCTTGAAAACGGGGCTGATCTGTGCCCTTTTCCAATCCTTTGGAACGCTACGCTCTTCTAGAGACCTACGGTACTCCGCTGCAAGAAGGGGGGCAAGTTTCTTCGCGTACTCTGTGAAAAATCGAACTGGTATTCCATCAGGTCCAGCAGCCTTTCCTCTTTTGAGCGATTTTAGTTGTTTTTCTGTCCCTCTGTCATCTATTTCGATATCTACCATTTTGTCATTTGTGCGACAATCTAGAGAAGGAACTGGAGTGTCATCTTCCTCTGTGAAACAGCTCCGGAAAAAGACATCTAGTATTTCGGCCTTTAGTCTGTCATCCCCCGTTCCAGCACCATTTTGGTCACAGAGTGTCTGGTCATTTGTTTTGATCCACCTACCGATTTGACATAAGATCAAAATTTCTTAGGATTTTCTGCCAAGTCAGTACATAGAAATCTACTTTCGAATTCGTTGAACGCCTCTCGCGTAGCCCTCCTCACACTATATTTCGCTTCGTGTAATTTTTGTCTGCAAGGCTTTGGCTATGTTTATGTTTGCTGTGAAGTTCCCTTTGCTTTCGTAGCAGTTTTCTAACTCGGTTGTTGTACCACGGTGGCTCTTTTCCATCTCTTACGATCTTGCTTGGCACATACTCATGTAATGCACATTGTACGATGGTTTTGAACTTTGTCCACTGATCCTCAAAACTATCTGTACTTGAGACAAAACTTTTGTGTTGAGCGGTCAAGTACTCTGAAATCTGCTTTTTATCACTTCTGTTAAATATAAAAATCTTCCTACCTTTTTTAATATTTCTATTTACAGCTGAAATCACCGATGCTGTAACCGCTTTATGACCGATGATTACTTGTTCTCCGTTAACTGTTTCAAATAGTTCGGGTCTGTTTGTCACCAGAAGGTCTAATATGTTATCGCCACGAGTCAGTTCTCTGTTTAACTGGTCAAGGTAGATTTCAGATAAAGCACATCAAAAAATTTCACTGCACTCTTTGTCCCTGCCACCCATTATAAACGTTTGAGGCTCCCAGTCTACATCTGGTAAATTAAAATATCCACCTAAAACTATAACATTGTCGGGAAATCTACTCGAAATATTTTCCAAATTTTCCTTCAGGTGTACTGCCACAACAGCTGCTGAGCCAGGGGGCCTATAGAGACATCCAATTACCATGTTTGAGCCTGCTTTAATCGTGTCCTTCACCCAAATTATTTCACTTTTCGGATCTCCGTCAATTTCCTTCGAAACTATTGCACTTTTTATCGCTATAAACACGCCTCCCCCTTCACTGTCCAGCCTGTCTCTGCGGTATAACTGCTCTGTTATCATCAGAAAGGAAATGGCTTTCGAACGGGAACCGCAAACGTTCGATAACATGGCAACAAATCAGCTGAAACTCCTACCAGTAAACCTGTCTGGTATGTCACACACGGCATGAGTTTTTTTTTTTTTTGTGGTAAGTTCCTATGGGACCAAACTGCTAAGGCCATCGCTCCCTAGACTTACACGCTGCTTAATCTAACTTAAACTAACTTACACTAACAGACACACCCATACCCGAGGTAGGACTCTAACCTCTGACGGTGGGAGCCGCGACACGGCATTTGTGGCAGCACACGTATCATATGGTAGGAATCTCTTACTTACGTTCCTTACTTGTACGCTTGGTAACAGAGTTAGATATGCCTCCTTGCCCGATTTAGGTGTTCGTACTACTGTGAATATGATCACTCCGAAGGAAATGATGAAAACATAATTGTTTGTCACAGAAGCTGGATCAAATGAACACAACAGTTTCACATTCACACAGTTTCTCTGTGCCCTGCCAAAACATATGTTTTTACCGTTTCTGAAGTTGCGTTCCACTTCGGAAACTTTATTCTTGAATTGTTGTAACATAGTTCACACCCCTTCATTTGTTGTTTTCATTCCTGTGCCACGTCTATATAATATCTCGCCTTCTCTGACTACTCATCGCGTTTATTTGCGACGGTAATGTATTCTCAGCACATGACTCATATTCTGTAACCAATATGCAGTGTGACAACTGCCAATACTACAGAAAGAGTACAAGCATATCAATGAACGGACGGTTCATAATGTTCTGAAGAAAAGTTAAAGTAAAACAAGTAAATTGTCATCAGGGAGTTTAGAACACGGTTCGTCCACTTCGCAGTACAATACCGCGATCAATAAACCACGACGACGCGCCTATGGAGGTTCACTTAATAGTCCACTTGTTAAGCGTAGACAGTTCACCGTTCCTATTTTGCTTCTTTTTTTCAGTTCAGTACACCTTCCTTTTCTTCATGCCTAACCTGTGTTCAGCACTTGATGGGCTATCCACTGGGACATGTTGCCACTCAATCTGAGGGCGTCGCGATGGGGAATTTCCCTTGTGAGAATCGTAAGAGCCTAATGCACATCACTGTCTATTGTGAGATTGTAGGGTTTATTCATGCTTCTGAAATCTGTTGATCTTATCGTGAGTCAGGTTTATCTGTGCTATAGGCCCACACTGCATATATGAAAATTTACGAAAAGGTGTATCACTCCTTTCTCTGATATTCGCTTGAATGTGAGGTCGAGGGCGGTGTGCTTTAGGCCCTTATGGATCTCAGCGCATCGTTTGTATTCTTATCAAGTGACCATGCTGGTAGATATTACATGTTGAGTTTAATCCCTTCCAGAAACGCCATTTTGTGTTTAGTCAATGTCAATGAAGTTCACCAACAGCCGTGTAACTTAAGATGTTATTTAGTTTTATTTTGAAAGCTATCAGTTTCAGCATATCATTATGCCATCTTCAGGCAACATATGCACCTCTCCAAAGTAACGAAAATCTCATAAAGATCTATAAATCTCTGGGTGTCACGAATTCAATCGTTTCACTAGTGCTTCATTCGAAGGCTCGATAGCAACTGCTGGAGTTGCTATCAGCTTCTGGTGGTCATCATTTTCTCACATTGTTTAGTTGGCTTTACATCCATTTGTGGTGGCAAAGGGCCGATGTCTCAAGGTGAATATGTATATATAAATGTTGTTCCAGATGAGGATCGAGGAGATCAGTCCTATTTCTTGCTCCTATTCGACGACTGTAATGATATTTTTGATGGTGTGGTCGAATAACCTGACGAATTGTTTATGCCTTGAAGCCAGAGCCAAAAAGGTAATTACTCAGGCAACCCCAGTACCAAATGTAGAGACTCTTCGTGCTCGTGTTGTGGACGGCTGTGGTACAATACACCATTCTCCAGGGCTGCATCAGCGCATCAGGGATTCCAGGCGACAGAGGGTGGATGCATGTATCCTCGCTAACGCACGACATTTAGAATATTTCCTGTAACAAAGTGTTTGAAGTCACGCTGGTACGTTCTGTTGCTGTGTGTTTCCATTCCATGATTAATGTGATTTGAAGAGAAGTAATAAAATGAGCTCCAACATGGAAAGTAAGCGTTTCCGGACACATGTCCACATAACATCTTTTCTTTATTTGTGTGTGAGGAATGATTCCTAAAAGTTTGGCCGTACCTTTTTGTAACACCCTGTCGGCTTTGTGTCTTCGGCTTCATCTTAATTGCCTTTTTGGTTGCCCATATTTCTTTCATCTTCTGGCTGTGATCTTGCTTGCGTTCTTCGGTCCATTTTATGCCTGTTCGTTTGTCGCATTGTATCTCATGTAGTTTACTTTTTTTAATGATGTTTCTGAACTTTATTCTGTCGTTTATTGTGTCTGCTGTTATGTTGAGCTGGTTCAGGTCGTTTTCTACCTCTGCCACCCATTTGTTGTTTCTAGTGGTTACCCAGTCAAAGATCTGTTTGGTCAGCCTGTGTGATGGCATTCTGTATAGGTGTCCATAGAATTGTAGTCTGCGTTTTCTAATCTTTTCTGTGATTGTCTCCGTATGTTTGTTCAGTTCTTCTGTAGGTTTCTTGATCCATATTCCATTGTTGTTAGTTGCGCCAAATATTTTCCTAAGTATTTTCCATTCTACTTTTTCTAATTGTCTGATACGTGTATGCCCTAGGATTAGTGTGGTCTCTGCTGCATATAGTGCCTCGGGGAGCACCACCATGTCGTAATGGCGTAATTTGGCTTTTTGTGAGATAGACTTCTTGTTGTAATGATTCCACACTACTTTGTATGCCTTGTCCAGTTTAGTCTTTCTTTCTTCGTTTGAGTCTCTGTTATGTCCACTCATCTGTAGTGTTTCACCGAGGTATTTGAAGTTTGCTGTTTTGTAAATCGTGCCATACTTTGTGTTCAGAGATGAGAGTTTCTTTGTGCTCATAAACTGTGTCTTTTCGTAAGAGATCTGTAGTCCAGTTTTGGAAGCGATTTCGTGCAGTTTTTCAATAGCGTCTTTTGTTTCCTTTATAGCTTTCGTGACAATCGCCAAATCGTCTGCAAAAGCTAGGCATTTAATCTGTAGGTTTCCTAAGGTTATCCCCTGTTGTGATGTTTCCCATTCTTTTATGACCTTATCTAACACCAGATTGAAAAGGAGAGGTGAGAGGCCATCGCCTTGTCGGACACCTGTGCGAATTTCAAAGGGCTCTGATAGTTCCCCACACACACACACACACACACACACACACACACACACACATATATATATATATATATATATATATATATATATATATATATATATATATATATATGTGTGTGTGTGTATGATAGAATTCATTTTCCTTCACCTTACCAACAGAAGTAGACAATGTACTTATTTATTTTATGTCTATTTCTTGTTCTTCTACAGCGGTCGCGCCTAAACATGGTGGTGTCCCACGTGTACTGGCGGTGGCGGCGGCTAACCCCTCATTGAAGCAGCGTCTGCAAAGGCAAGCGTCAGGGCACCGTTAGTTGCCGCGCAGGGTGCCCACGCCGCAGTGACCACGGCTCCTCCACCAGGACCCGACCCCACGCCCGGGTGCTCTCACTGGGGACCGTCCGGTAGCGGGAGCATCGCACGCCGGTGGCCATCGCCGTTGCCCGTTTGCTCCAGCTGGCAGTCACAGCGTCCTCCTCAACCAGCTCATCCCCGCCACCAGCTCAAGGTTCGTGTCCCGACACGCATACCCCTCCCGGTAGGTGACACGTCATCACGGCCCCATCATCGACCAGCTGGACCCCTAGTTCTAGTAGTACGATTAGTAATAGTAATTATCCTGTGGCTAGTGGTAGTGTTTTCCCCCATCCTATCAATAGTGATTTGGAGCAGAATAATGGCATAATGACCGCTGTAGAATGCTCGGCGTTTGCTAGGGCTTTTAGGAGCGCATCTGAGAATCTGGCAGGGAGGTATCACAACCCTGTTATGTTTTTAGAGGCGTGCCTCCCTGTCTTGGAGACCGAGCTCCTCAAAGCCCTGGAAGATCTGAGCTTTATCGCCATTAAATGCACTGCAGTATTATGCTGCGAACTGAGTCACCCAACTAAACATCGAGGTGACTCAGAGACAACGACTCTGCACTATATATGGGGTGATAATTGCGTTATTTCTCGGAGCACATCCATTGCTGAGTGGTGTCGAGAATCCACCTTGAGCGCTATTATGGTCCGATTCTCTGAGATGGAAGTACGTGGGAGTAGTGGGACTATCTGTGTACTGTCTCACTCTGCAGTGTTGCCAAATTCATTCAAGGTGGCGGCGATGACGGCATCCAAGACGGCGGCGTGTAGACTTGGCAACAGTGTATGACATCATCCAAGATGGTGGATTTTGGCGGAAAAGTAGGTAAATTGTGCTACCTCCACTAACCTAACCCCTAGAAAAATGGCGGGGAACTTGAATTTTGGCGGGAAAATAGGCCAATTGGTCTATGTCAACTAACCTAACTTAACCCCACCCTCCAGAAAAATTTGGCGCCAAATTTAAATTCCAACATGCAGAACCAAACTTGTCTTTATTATTAATTATCATTATTTATTATTTATTATTATTATTAGTCTACCTCCACTAGAAAACTACGCCAAGTTCAAATTCCAGCACGATAATGTCTCGAAAACTGTACTTCTATTTATTATTATTATTATTATCATTTATTATTATTATTATTATTATCATTTGTTATTATGTATTCAAGATGTCCGATTTTCGTGGTGAGAAAGCCATCTTCCTTACATCCATAACAAAAATCTCTCACAAGTTCAAATTCCAACACCATAATCGATCACACTTGCGAAATAGTCCACATCCTACGAACTTTTGTGGTCACTTATGCTCTTTGCACCGCTAACCTATCAAAATCGCATCAAATAATAAAGTGCACTTATAGTAACCTAAGTCATATCCCTTGATTTTGCGGGAGGGGGGGGGGGGGGAGGACTGAAGTCTTTATTTCAAGCAGTACGGTCATCACTTGTTCTCCAACACAATCAATACACATCTTCGAAATCACAGCAACACCCAGTGCAGTCGCCACGAAGCCCCCAGTCCAACTGCGTTAGTTCATATGGTCGCCAGTAGAGGAGGCTGCCCCCGGCGCCACTGGTCACCGGTAGCCCACGCACGGCTGTCCCTGGCCGGCTGGGGTCTACTTGTTTGTGTGTCGGCCGGCCCGCACACCTCTGGTCCAGCGCCCATCCACATCACAGCTCCCCAGCCCTCAGGCGCTGGCCTGCGCTAGCCACTGGACCCTGTAAACATGTTTTAGCCGGACACGCTGGAACCCGCCGATGCCGACGTCACACAACCGCCCGTTCATTCGCGATCCACCATGTGGTCGACACAGAACGCACTGCCACACTTCTGGCGCCAAATTTGTTTTGCTGGACAGGTTGGAGCCTGTCCACGCCTACCTCACGACGGTCGGTCGGTCGCTCGGACCACTAAACATGTTTTGCTCATTCAAACTTGCCCATGCTGACGTCACAACGGTCTGTTGTCCGTTCACCATGTGTATTTGTCACCTTCACACGTTTCACGCCAAAATTGTTTGTCTGGGAGCGGAATCTTCCCCCACATTACACAACGGTCGGCCATTCGGTCCAGCACACAGTGGGCAAAGAACGCTCTTCCACACTTTTGGCGCGAAAGTTGTTTTCCTGGACACATTCGAACCTGCTAATGCTGACGTCACACAACAGTTCCTCATCCAAATGTGTCTTTGTGCGACCAAGTACGCCCTGCCACTTTTGGCGCAAAAGTTGTTTCCTTGAGACTGGAAACTTCCATGACTGTACCACAGCACATTTGTTCGCCAAGAGACCCCTCGCTAAGTTAATGGATCATGCGACTCTCATTATTCAATCCACATCATCCCACCACCTAATCCAAAATCATCCCGAAAAACACACACCTGTATACATCATCATCGCTCTCGTCAGTTTAATCTAACGCAAAGTTCTAAACTCAAATCCCTATTTAAACAAAAATAAGAACTCACTCAATATAGAGCCCTACTACCTGCAAGTGAATCTAACGTAAAGTTCCCAATTCAAATCCCTGTCTACACAAAATAAGAACTCACCAACATTCTATATGCCTCCTCAAATACTTAACCTTCCCATTATTCATACAAAATTCTCTCTTTACCAAGAAAAAAAAATAGTTAACAATATTCATCTCCAGATTTTCTAAATAATTTCCTTCAGCGCTTACTAGCGCCATTCTTAGTACCATCAATCTCGAATTACACTTATATAACATACTTTTTAATAATAAATCATTCTTCCTAACACAATACCTTCTAATATACACACAAATTATGATCTCAAATCCTGAATTCACAATCATCCAGTCTCTATTCTAAAGAGCATCAATTATTTGTCTAAAGTTTTATAAATTATAATTTGCTCAGCTCTCCACCATGTCCTGGAAGCATCTGACTAGTTCAGCTTTCAGCTACTAGGGGTGCTAGTGACCTCAATTACCACCCACACAAAATTCTCAACAGCAATTGGTTCATCCTAAGATCACATCTTACTACATTATCACACTTATATAAGGAGTCACCCCCTGGTCATCTTTCTCACTCGTCTGTTGTCCGCCACATCGTTCGTTTTTTTTCCCTTGCTTTTTCGTTGTTATTTGCGAATATGAAGAGAGAGAGCTCCAGCAGCATGCCCTCAACACCCAAGAGACCTGAAGTCCACAATACGCCATAACCAAGTGAATACGTAATTTCTATTTTTCGTTACCCATTTTCCTGTATATCTTATATACATTCCGCTTATTAATTATATATATCTCATTGTTATAGTGGACCTCGCGGACTTGATCCTTGAATGCGAGGAGGGCACTGGGGTGCAACAGGCTCCTGTGCTCCAGTCACAGCCGGACTTACCTTGTGAGTATAATTTTAATCTTCTCCTCATTTATATTACCCATTTAAAAATTAGTTTTCTTATTTCATATCCCTTATTATTTTTTTCTTTGTTTAAGGCAAATGCAGCTTCAGTTGGAAGCAGAGTTAG
This sequence comes from Schistocerca serialis cubense, assembly GCF_023864345.2. Lineage (NCBI taxonomy): Eukaryota > Metazoa > Arthropoda > Insecta > Orthoptera > Acrididae > Schistocerca > Schistocerca serialis. The sequence goes on from NC_064639.1 coordinate 1,084,142,452, forward strand.
GGACTGCCCCATATAACCCCCTACATAACTGGATTCAGCCCCCAGCTCCATATGCCCCAGAACACCACCACTCATGTGAGTATACCGAAAAATAAATCATCTTTCTCTCTACCTCTCCTTTTCAAAATAACTAAAATTATATTTCATTCTGTTACAGGAAACGCCATTGACGACCTTATGGCTGTCGATAGACAGGTCGAAGCCATCCAGAGACAATTAGAACAACAATAGCCTACTTGTGAGTTTAAAAAAAAAATTTCATATCTCTAATAATATTAATATACTTAGGTCTTTTCCTCTAGCAATTTCCTTGATAAAATATCTTGTTTGTTTTAGGCGATTATAAACACTTATTGGATGCTGGCTTTGATGATTTTTAGACGGCGCGACAGACTACCTGGATGAATTGTTCAGGGCGTGGAGTCAGAGCCAAAAAGGTAATTACTCACTCTCCTTATAACCATGTATATGATCGTTAGAATTCAAATACGTATACAGTGTACTTATTTACCTTATCTCTACAGAGATCGACTCTCAGGACGCGGTTGCGTGCATGCCTATCGCGGTGGCTAAACCGGGCAGTCAGCATCACCCCTGGAGATGTGCATCGCCGGTCAAATCGCCCCTGGTCGCCGCGCGCGAAGCTGCCGCCTCTGTCAAGGCCACGGAAGCCGTGCCCGACCACTGCCACACTGGGACTCCCACCAGGCCGCCACGTGCGTCAGCCACCATCACGGACCTAGCCGACACCCCTGGGATAACAAGGCTGCCCAGCAGTGTTAGTGACGTCACACTAAGCGGCCCTTAGCCGACGTAGCAGTCCACGGACACCTCCGTACAGACGCGCCTGATGCTAACGATCTTCTGTCAGTCATACAGAAAGGAGCGAACTATAATTCGAGCCAAAGACCAAATGATATATATTCTTGTAAACAGCATAAAGGTTCATAACGAAATACCGATTACATGTACGCCACGTTTTAAGCAGGCACCTCTACAGAAACTTGTTGAGACTCTACCTCGTGGTGAAATGCATATCACTCGAGCTGCATTTCCCGACGAGGAGAAGTTTCGACTTGTGACTTAGGAAGGGGGTCTTCCCATATGGGTATGTGGATAATGTGGCCAAACTCAACGAAACCACGCTACCCGGCATAACTGCATTCTCCAGCAACCTCACAGTCGATGCCATAACGATTGCAGAGTATGAGCATGCCGTGAATGGTTCAAATGGCTCTGAGCACTATGGGACTTAACTTCTGAGGTCATCAGTCCCCTAGAAGTTACAACTACTTAAACCTAACTAACCTAAGGACACCACACAGATCCATGCCCGAGGCAGGATTCGAACCTGCGACAGTAGCGGTCGCGCGTTTCCAGACTATAGCGTCTAGAACCGCTCGGCTACCCCGGCCGGCTGCCGTGAATGTCTGGCGGGAATTCAATATTTCTAATTTAGGACAGTACACACGGCATTACATGGACGCAGATGCGCACTTGCTTGCACACGTTTTCGAGAAATTCCTGAGTCTATGTATGACCACATATTCTCTGGGCCCTGAATTTTATTACAAGGCACCTGGGTTGTCTTGGGACGCGATGCTGAAGGAAACTAGTGCAGTATCGAATTACTGACCAATCCTGGCATGCTTCTCTTCTTTGAGTGAGGGATCCGTAGGAGTCTTTGCCAATGTATTCATAGACACGCGAAAGCAAATAACCCACGGATGGGTGACTGGTTGGAACGGGTTTGTTTCAATAAATGATGATGAGGGATCCTAGGCGGGTCCGCTAAATGTCGATGGGCTTTAACAAGAATGCTTTTACTTGTTCACTTTCCCTACTGGATTGGGTTGTTAGCTCTGGCTGAAGGTCTGTTATGAGACCCAACCTGTTAATTAAAACTGCCCCTTTACGAATTTTGATTAATATTTAATAACTAAATAGTGTTCAGGGAACTGATCACAAACAAGGATAGCATTGAACAATAATCTCCCTAACATTAAACTGTACAGTGACATACATTTATAAGTGATAAAATCAATCTAGTAATGGGAATGGCCCTTAAATTCCAAAACTAACTCTTAAGGTAGGATAACGCATCTATACTTGTTATTTTCTACTCTCTCCTCTTGTCAAATGGCATAAAATACGTCAGACAAACCTACTTCAATTACCAAATTCTCAACAAGAGCGTGGTTGGAAAACTGAGCTCTGGTAATCACAGGCGTGTGTAATATTGGATTAAATGTTGTTAAATGTGATGCTCTTCTCTGAAGGTGACAATTTTCGCTATGTTTGGATCAAGGACATGTTCCAACTCCTTTCCACCCAACTATCAAAAGATACCTATAAAAAGCGTATTTGTTTATGGTGCCTCAAATATTTCTTCTCAGATGAGTTATTAGCTACACATCTACATCTACATCTACATGACTACTCTGCAAGTCACATTTAAGTGCTTGGCAGAGCGTTCATCGAACCACAATCATACTATCTCTCTACCATTCCACTCCCGAACAGCGCGCGGGAAAAACGAACACCTAAACCTTTCTCTTCGAGCTCTGATTTCTCTTATTTTATTCTGATGATCATTCCTACCTATGTAGCTTGTGCTCAACAAAATATTTTCGCATTCGGAAGAGAAAGTTGGTGACAAATTTCATAAATAGATCTCGCCACGACGAAAAACGTCTTTGCTTTAATGACTTCCATCCCAATTCGCTTATCATATCTGCCACACTCTCTCCCCTATTACGTGATAATACAAAACGAGCTGCCCTTTTTTGCACCCTTTCGATGTCCTCCGTCAATCCCACCTGGTAAGGATCCCACACCGCGCAGCAATATTCTAAAAAAGGACGAACGAGTGTAGTGTGAGCTGTCTCTTTAGTGGACTTGTTGCATCTTCTAAGTGTCCTGCCAATGAAACGCAACCTGTGGTTCGCCTTCCCATCAATATTATCTATGTAGTCTTTCCAACTGAAGTTGTTCGTAATTTTAACACCCAGGTATTTAGTTGAATTGACAGCCTGGAGAATTGTACTATTTATCGAGTAATCGAATTCCAACGGATTTCTTTTGGAACTCATGTGGATCACCTCACACTTTTCGTTATTTAGCGTCAACTGCCACCTGCCACACCATACAGCAATCTTTTATAAATCGCTTTGCAACTGATACTGGTCTTCGGATGACCTTACTAGACAGTAAATTACAGCATCACCTGCGAACAACCTAAGAGAACTGCTCAGATTGTCACCCAGGTCATTTATATAGATCAGGACGCTTCCCTGGGGAACACCTGATATCACTTCAGTTTTACTCGATGATTAGCCGTCTATTACTACGAACTGCGACCTTCCTGACAGGAAATCACGAACCCAGTCGCACAACTGAGACGATACTCCATAGGCCGCAGCGTGATTAGAAGTCGCTTATGAGGAACGGTGTCAAAAGCTTTCCGGAAATCTAGAAATACGGAATCAACTTGAGATCCCCGGTCGATAGCGGCCATTACTTCGTGCGAATAAAGAGCTAGCTGCGTTGCACAAGAACGATGTTTTCTGAAACCATGCTCATTACGTATCAATAGATCGTTCCCTTCGAGGTGATTCATAATGTTTGAATACAGTATATGTTCCAAAACCCTACTGCGAACCGACGTCAATTATATAGGTCTGTAGTTCGATGGATTACTCCTACTACTCTTCTTAAACACTGGTGCGACCTGCGCAATTTTCCAATCTGTAGGTACAGATCTATCGGTGAGCGAGCGGTTGTTTGTTATTGCTAAGTAGGGAGCTATTGTATCAGCGTAATCTGAAAAGAACCTAATCGGTATACAATCTGGACCTGAAGACTTGCCCGTATCAAGCGATTTGAGTTGCTTCGCAACCCCTGAAGTATCTATTTCTAAGAAACTCATACTAGCAGCTGTCCGTGTTTCAAATTCTGGAATATTCCATTCGTCTTCCCTGGTGAAGGAATTTCGGAAAACTGCGTTCAATAACTCCGCTTTAGCGGCACAGTCGTCGGTAACAGTACCATCGGCACTGCGCAGCGAAGGTATTGACTGCGTCTTGCCGCTTGTGTACTTTACATACGACCAGAATTTCTTCGGATTTTCTACCAAATTTCGAGACAATGTTTCGTTGTGGAACTTATTAAAGGCATCTGGCATTGAAGTCCGTGCCAAATTTCGCGCGTCTGTAAATTTTAGCCAATCTTCGGGATTTCGCGTTCTTCTGAACGTACCTGCAAGGATGCAGTACGTGTTATTATGCCTACTGAGGAAAACAAATTCATAAAATACGTCAGACAAAACTACTTCTGGACTATGGCTCTGAGCACTATGGGACTTAACATCTATGGTCATCAGTCCCCTAGAACTTAGAACTACTTAAACCTAACTAACCTAAGGACATCACACAACAGCCAGTCATCACGAGGCAGAGAAAAATCCCTGACCCCGCCGGGAATCGAACCCGGGAACCCGGGCGTGAGAAGCGAGAACAAACCTACTTCAATTACCAAACTCTCAATAAGAGCGTGGCTGGAAAACTGAGCTTTGGCAATCACAGGCGTGCGTAATATTGGATTAATTGCCGAAGTTGATCATCACGTTACCAAATGCAGGGTCGTGGACAGGTCAGCAAGCTGCCGATGGCGTCTATGTAGCCGAGGAGCCTCAATTGTCACAAAAATGAATTTATTTTCGCCAACAGGTTTCCTTTTCCTAAACTCCTATTCAAAAGCTATTTCTGCTTTCTTTCCACTCGTCTCGCACTCGTTAAGACGGGACTCACCAACCCAAAGGCGAAATCCAGTATAACAGTAAAACACGACAGTTCCCCTAACTGAATACTAGTTTCAGTTGCAGCTGGCAGGATTATTCAAAGTCCTGCGCAGCACACTGAAAAGCATTTACTATCCTACAGCAGAGCCGAAAGCATGACGTCCACTCGCTACAGGAGCTAAGACGCTTCTCCTCGGTAACAGCTCCAAAAGCTTCCCTCTGCAAAAACCAGCACCCGCACGCTATTTTTCGAGCTGGCCAATTCTGTGGCTCTAGACCAGCACAGTTCGCTCCCACTATTATTTCCTGGCTTCTTCCAGCCCATCAAAACATTCTGCACCTTAAGGCCCGTCCACACGTTACGATCTGTCTGCGCAAATGTCTGCGCACATCACATCTGCGCAGACATATCGTTGCGTGTGGACAGAAGATTTGCACCAACCTAAGGTATGTGCAAACCTGGAAGTTGGAGTTGGAGGTTTGAACGAAACCTCTCACATCTGTGGGTTCAAATCACATCTGCGCAGACAAATTGGAGCGTGTGGACAGGAGATCGCCGCAAATCTGGCGCGAAACAGCTGTTTGCTCGGTTTAGTGTTTGTATTTGTGTGCACAGGGCATTAAATTGGCTGATACTCGTCAGTGTTCTCGAGAGTTTGTAAGTGAATTCATTGAAATATGTAGAAACCACCCATGTTTGTGGAAGATTAAAAATAAAGAATATAGTGACCGAGACAAAAAGACTGCTGCATACAATGCTCTAATTGAGTTATCCAAAGTTCAGAAATCTAGATCTGGTGTAGGAGTAGATCAAGTATACCAGCCATCGTTATGGTATTTTGATCTGCTTGGCTTTCTTAGTGATCAAGAAACGCCAAGACCAAGCAGGAGTACAACTGAAGATGAAATTGGAGTGTCAATGTTACCGCCAGCCGTTCATGAGAAGAAATTGCCCTTCTCATACAAGTATTTTTTCCCAAAATATGAAGGGTTACAAGCTTTAAGAGATAATTATAAGTTTCGACATCCATCCCCAAATAATTTCGCCAGTCGTTAGGTTCGTCCTGCAACTCTCGCAGTAAATTTACGTGAGAAAACTGCTTTCGCTTGAGCAACCACTGTCTACACCATTTTGCCCGCTTTCTCTGTTTCCTGCGGTTGGTCTGAATGTTTTTTGCAACACAAGTTGCGAACACGGACCACAACAGAACTTCCTCCATTTCTATATTTCAAAATAACCGAATTAAATGTTTTACGTTTACGGGGAGCGTAGTCGCTTGCCACTGATGTTCCTTTTCTACACCGACAGATGGCGGGCGAGTAGTAGATTGGGGTTTGTGTCGTGTGAACACACACCGATGTCTGCGCAGACAGATCGTTGCGTGTGGACCGGGCTTTACTGCGCCTAGAATGTTGTGGAACAAACTGAAATTCCGTTCAAAATTGAACCCACCAATCGTGACTCTCTGTTCGCCCTCGCGCTGGAAAAGGTCATTGCACTAGCTTCACCGCGTTTCTTAGAAAGCCCCATAAAACGTTAAGACTCGTGGGAAGGCTCCCTTAGGCGCCAGCTCGTGTCGACATAGTGGCGTCGGCGTAACGCCCAACGCCGTCCCTCGAAGGCCTACCTCTGTTGTCCATGCAGTGGGTGCCTACCTGCACCGGCGGCGCATCTTCCCCAGTGGGACGCTTTCGCATGCCGACTTGTAATGGTCGGTTGTAAGCTTCCGCACCCCTCTGCCCTGCCTTTGAGCAGTGCCGCTCAACCGCTCCAGCCAAACTCCGTGAAAATATCACCTGAACCCCGGCTTCATGCAACATGCGAATTTCTTAAAGTTAATACGCGTCTTATGCCGTCTAATACTCCCTACATTAATGTCAATAGGCTGATTGCCTGATAAATAACATAATAACCTATATCTAACTCGTCTTTGAACAATTATTATATTACACTAAGGTGCAAAATACTGCCACCTTACAAGGTTCAATGCTTCCCTTGATTCAGGTTATATATGTGGTGTCACCGCCAGACACCACACTTGCTAGGTGGTAGCTTTTAAATCGGCCGCGGTCCGCTAGTGTACGTCGGACCCGCGTGTCGCCACTATCAGTGATTGCAGACCGAGCGCCGCCACACGGCAGGTCTAGAGTGACGTACTAGCACTCACCCCAGTTGTACGGACGACTTAGCTAGCGATGCAACACTGTCGAAGCCTCGCTCCTGTGCAGAGCAGATAGTTAGAATAGCCTTCAGCTAAGTCAATTGCTACGACCTAGCAAGGCGCCATTTATCCTTTGTTATGTATCTAATGAAGCATGTACCGTAACAAGACCAATGTTCACCAATTGTGGATTAAAGTTAAGTATTCCAGCAGCTACGTACTTTTCTTTATAGCATTCATTACGTATCCTGTTTCAGACCTCACGCCAGCCTGCGTGAGGTTAAGCGCGTGCCTTTCGGCTACCCGTCACTGTGGACTGGGTGTCTTGTCAGTCCACAACAATATAATGTATCTCGATGTCAATAATTTATACGGTCACGGCATGCAGCAATCATTGCTGATGGGCGAGTTTTGGTGGCTGTCCGAAGGTGAATGCAAGGGATTAGGTGGACAAACCAGGAGGGGTATGGACGCTGATTCTGAAGTAGGGTATGTTGTGGAGGCAGAACTCACATAGCCTATTAGTTTGCATGACGTGCATACCGATTTGCTGCGGGGAGGCTCCACACCGAAACTGATGACAATGCTCGGGGACAAGCAGAGGTACATTATTCATTGTCGTAAACTCCAACAACGCCTCAGCTTGGGTATGGAGCCGGTTAAAATCACCCGGGCCGTCTCCTTCAAGCAGTCCCCCTGGTTGGAGGAGTATATTGATTTGAATACGAGAGAGAGAACTTACGCATCGTGTGACTTTGAGAAAGATTTTTATAAATTAATGAATAATTCAATTTTCGGTAAAAGTAAGGAGAATCTGAGGGAACGACGTGAAATTTTTATTAGAATGCAATGGTTTATGGGGTAAGAAAACGCATTGTCAGCCCAAATTTTAAATGGGTCACTATTTTCAATAAGAACTTTGTTGTTGTGGAGATGGCGAAAACTCCAGTAGAGTTTACTAAACCTATCTATGTGGGGATGTGCATACTAGACCTATCCAAACTCCACATGTACCACTTTCATTATGAGTTCGTGAAAACTCATTTGGCAGATCCTAAATTACTTTATATGGATACAGATAGCTTCATCTATTGGGGAAGAACTGTGATCCATATGAAGTGATTAGGTGCCACAGCAATGAATTCGACACGTCTTCTTTTGTGGCCGATAATCCTTATGGTACTGTTCCACAAAACAAGAAGGTTATCAGTCTCATGAAAGACGAGTTGAATGGATTGCAGATTGTGGAGTTTGTAGGTCTTCATTCAAATATGTATGCATATCGCACATTGGAAGGTCCCACTCAGAGACGGGCTAAGGTGGTATGGCCGATGGCCTCGAGAGCTCTATCTATCTGCAATACCTACGTGGTGGTGTTCGCAGTGCTGAGCCCCAGCCACCACATATGGTACAGCAAACAAGTATTCTATCGAGAGCGCATCAAGTCTACACTGTGCTGCAGTTTAAAATGGATCTGTCGCCTCATTATAATAAAAGGGTCATCTGTGATGATGGCACTGAAAGTCTCCCGTACTCACACTAGTCACTTGTGGTGAGGGAAGGGGTGGGAGACTCTGATTGAGAGGGAGAGAGAGATAGTGAGAGAGAGAGGGAGAGAGAGATAGCCAGAGTGTCTGCAAGAGTAGTAGCATGACCATTTATCATAGTGTAAATATTGGACAAGAGTGTTTTGTAGAGTGTATCACCTTGCGTGCTTCCGTGTATGTCTGAGTGTGTGAATGTGCGCGAGCTTTTGTTTAGTGTGCCTGTGTGTAAATATAAATATTATTTATTCTACCAAAGAAAAAAATCATAAAAACACAAAAAATTAAAAAAAACTAAAATAAAAGTATTAAAAAAGTCTTTACATATACATTTGTATATATTTTTTGACGAATGTTACTAGTTAACGTATATATGAGCAAAAACATAAAATTTTAGACATTCACTTAGACCTTTTATAATGAAGAAGACGGAAATACAATTTTGCGCAGTTCATATCTGCTTTGATCTGAGAAGTTATTATAGATTTTAGTTTATAAGTTTCACCTGCTGCTAGCCATCCAGTCAGAACTAGTTTTATGTATGTGAGTTCCACCAATAAATTCATTATATATATGTTCATTCTATAGGAAAAAAATGTTTATAATGACAAACAGATGTTCACCTCATCGTTGGTTATATTTGGAAAAAAAAAATGTTTAGACCAACCTACTTGACTGAAACGTATTTTCAATTGGTCGTGGTAGTGGAAAATGTTTTAGAGCCACTCACTTGAAGTAAAAATACGTCACCTATAGTTAAAAAAGTCTTTCTGGTGGAACTTCACTAGCGATATTATTTACGCTGTAAGATAGTGCAATTAGTTCGTGATACCTCTGCTTTAGTTGTAATATACGAGGGGCGTTCAGAAAGTAAGCTCCGATCGGTCGCGAAATGGAAACGACTATGAAAATCCGATAAAGCTTTGCACAGATGTGTTGGGTAGTGTCTCTAGTATAACCCCAGTTAGCATCACGTCGCTCTTCTCATTTCTGAGCTCGCAGTGAGTGCGTAAAGATGTCTAGAAAATAGTGTCTGCCGCCAAGTACGAGGGCCTGGTGAGAAATTTCGCCTGAAGCTATGCAGCTAACATTACATATCTGTCGTGCTGTTTCTTCTTCAAGACAATTCTCAGCCGCATTCTGCAGGGGCAATGAAGATGCTCCTGCATCGTTTTCAAATGGAAATCTGAGATTACTCAGAATGTAGCTGTAAAATTGTATAATGTGAAAAAGTCAATCATTTTACTGATATTACGCAAACACTGTAAAAAATTCTGAACTGAATAATAAATTCACTTATTTTATTGTGAATAGTAATAGCCAATGTTCTTATTATTTCACCCTCAATAATGATCATTCTTTTCTTTATTAAAAATATGATAAATGTATGCAAAAAACCTGGATACGGCCACAGTGCACTGCTTTAAAGACACACATGAATTCTGAATGATTTGTGCTGCACTTGGTCCGCCGGTCATGAACAGACACTGCCACTCTCTTTCAGTCCCGTAGCATGTGGTGGCTGTCACTTTAAACGGCAGACATCTGACACAGCGCGCCCCACAGCTCTCACTTTCAACAGCAGAAGCATCGCCAAGCAGCCGAGGTGGAAGCAGGTAAACTGGCTCAGACAGCTCCAGTGGAATGCGCTTCATGCACAGTACCACCAATAAACTTACTTCTATGAATGTAGGTATCACAGAAAGAAAACAGCAAGAATTATTATGCACAAATAAATTTATTTATTTATTGAGGAGTCATTTTAAAAATAATTTTACAGTTTCACATGCAGACACAACACTATTTTCCTCTTCTTCAGACGTTTGCCATCTATGTTGATGGAGAGGCGGACAATCGTAATATTCCTTGTGATCAAATACTCGCAGCACTTGCACCAAATCTTTATACGAGATGCCAGGGTCATCCCAGTGAATTCCATGATAGAATCTTGTTAACTACATCACACTTATAGCTGTCTTATTGCACTTGACATCTCTGAATGGTTTCGGCGATTCAATTATTGACGCAAACGTACCTATTACTCCGTCATTTTGTGTGAATGCTATTAATGCACAGTCATTAATTATGAATCGCCTGTGCTCCTCGTAGTAAAATCCTTGAACGTCAGCTACGATGCTCACACATTCAGGTAACATTGTGATTTGTTTTAGAGCTAGCAGAGTATCTATTAATTTATACAATCGTTGAACTACACCAGTGAACGGGCAGTAGTTAACAACACGATAATGCAGAATGAGAGCATATGCTGAAGCCTGATCAGGGAAATTTGTGAAGATTCAAATTCAATCCATACATCTAAAGGCCCTGATTTAACTATCTCATTCTGTTTTGAACAATCAGTCACGATTATTGGTGCTAGCTTCTTGCAACTCTGTGGACTGAGGAGGCATCCTAAATTTTCAATACCTTTGTAGTAAGATGTTTGGAATCTTGCAAACATGTCAAATGCCAGACTGTATACATCGCTGTCCCTGGATGTAGATCCTCATATGGGTAGTATTCTGAATTCAAGTAGACTCTGGCGTTAGTTAACTTGCAATGGTCAAATTCAGTTGAATCCTTTGATACATTACCACATATTTGAGTTTGAAATGCTAGTATGATGAATCAAGGTGCTTCCAACTGCACTGATGTTTTAATAGCCGAAGTATGTGTGGATGCTTTAGGTAGGACTGGGTATTGAGAAAGCTCCCATGATTGGAAGGTTAGTGGTAGGTAGGTGCAGGCATTCAGAACTTTTAAGAGCTTCTCGTTGGCAATGGCGATGTAAGACATTTTCCATTCTATGCTATTAATCTTGATTTGAACATTTTCTGCAGCTGTTTGAGGGAATGAATTTGCATCACTTGCACTCTGCACCAAAATAAGTTCCTGTTTAGCGTTGATAATTATTCGCTGCATATCCTCAAAATAACCCATAAGCATTTTTATTTTAGTGGTACGCACGCGGTAAATCGTCTGTGTGTCCCCCCCCCCCCCCCCTCACCATCCGGTGCATCTATGAACCACTCAGCATTTTCCAAGCTGTTTGAATCAGAGGGTGAGGCTGAAACGTACATCTTAAGGGTTGACATAATACCGACATTTCGTGTGCATTCGATTTCGATTCCGTTGAGTTCACAACGTATCTCTTGAAACAGGAATGCTACAGCATTTCGAGTGAGCTTCGAGAGCACTACCGCAGCCCTGTCAGCTTTCTTAAATGTGTAGTCCAGATAGAGGAAGCTCTTGCAAGGCAGTGTTACCGCATCCTGATGCTGGATAACAATCCTAATTTCATCATTTTTGTTAAATGTGCTTGAAGTGTAGGGTTTGTGTGAGTGGTATTCATGATGTATAATTTGGTCATCATACTCTACTGACTGAGGTACATTGAGCGACCTCATTCTACGGTTTTAAACCTGCTGAAATGAGGAATTGGTAGTTAAGGCGTGTATCACCTGGCCCTTCCACGATGCACCGACGGGTTGTGAGCTCGGTGTGCTAGCTTTATGCCTTATTCCCATCTCGCCTTAGATGCAAATGTACAATCACCTCTTCTCCTCTAAAGTTAACAAGCTGATTATTCTGGTCCAAAATACGCAGTTCTAGGTGGTCCAATGTCTGAACTGTCACCGGTAGATATATAGCGTTTGTGGGGGCTTGAACTATTTTTTACCCTGTACCGACTGTAGGAAAGAATCCGTAAACTGAGTGAATCAACTTATCGTTCAGGTATGAGTTTGTGGCAATATTACACTCAATGTTGATTGTGCTCACTGGAAGTATTTCTGTAGCTTGATTCGATGTGTAAAATTTACTGGCGTCCTTCAGCAAAACAAGATCCTTTGCAAAACCTAGCAGTGGACCTATTGAATCTTTCTGTGTAAAGTCAATCGTAGCACTCTCTGTCCGTATTTCAGATTTAAGGGTATTAATGTTTGCCCATAGTTCAATACCTTTTCCTGACTGTTTTAAGACTTTGTTTAAATCATCAATATCGTAGGCACCAGGTTGTATTTGTAGCATCTCCTTCCAGCCATCTATTTCAAGATGAAGTTTATTGTTGCTCTTTGTGATATTTGGAATGTTGTTATATACGTCTCTAGACCAATTATCGCAACACTCCACACCCCAGCACTTGAATCAATCGGTGGAAAATAATTTGCATGTCATACTGATCCTCGCTCTTTTAAAGTCAGAGTGTACGAAATTGCATCTAAACATCAAATGATGGTCATCCGTTCAATGGCAGCTCTTTTCTATGTCGCACACCTACTCTGACGAGGACAGGAGAAAGCGCACATTCTGGACCTCTCGGTCTAAATATAGCGCGCATTCCGGGGGTTCGCCATCGCTGTGATGTGGAACATAACGCAGAGATGCCCACACAGGTATGTGTTAAAGTCCTCATGTCGCCGGAAATTGTAGAAGACGCTTCTTTTGCTGGTGAACTAGCGTTGTAATTCTTCAAATACCCGAATGAATCGAAATACTGCACTGTATTTGCACTTTTCCTAACATATGCCACCCAATGGGTCTCTGAACCACCAGCAACATCTAAATTTACAATCCCACACTCATTAGTCCGCCACATGGTCTTCGGTAATGTGTCGCGCATAAAGACCCCTCGGAATACGGGAATATGAAGTTTTTCTTTAACAGTTTTAACCAGATCTTTATTCCTGAGCGCTCGGTCAGGTAGGATAACTAACAGACTTTTTTTATTTATGAAAAGATCTAGTCCTTTCCTGTATGGTTTCATGTAGAGACCTTTTCCGATAGCCGCTGCCTCCAAAGCGCGATTATGTCTTTTGGCTTCCTCTAGTTGGGCCTGCGCATTCTGTGCGTTTTTCACCGTTTTGGCGACAGCTGCGGCCCCACCTACAGCGGACATGGCTGCAAGGGCTGGAACGACGAACCGGATAATTCGACCTGAAGTCTGGTAGTGGTAGGACCCTAGGCGGTTTAATTGAAGTCTTGTTCTTCGTGTTCTTTAAAAATGGCTCTGAGCCCTATGGGACTAAACTTCTGAGGTCATCAGTCCCCTATAACTTAGAACTACTTAAACCTAACTAACTTATGGACATCACACACATCCATGCCCGAGGCAGGATTCGAACCTGCGACCGTAGCGGTCGCGTGGTTCCAGACTGTAGCGCCTAGAACCGGCCACTCTGGCCTTCTGTTCTTCTTTCTTGGTCCCACTGTTCCACACACGTTTATCTGCACACATCAAAGTGAGAATACAGTTTTTCAAACAATCGGGCGTGTTCTTATTGTTTTTCCCCCTCAAAGCTGTTCGCGCTGCTTTCATAATTCGTTTGAAATTCATCACCCCCAAGCCCAACTTAATTTTTCCACGCATTGTTTTATCAACTACGAATGCAGCAATGCGTTGGGCTATTCCGATATCTTTTCTTCGTCCTATTTGCTTGGCTTTATCTGCTAATATTCGGTCGGCGATGTGGCGTGCTGAGAGATCCTTATTTGCAGCGTATGCGAGGTCGTGCTCAAGGCAGGCTTCGTCTAGTAGGTTAATACCTTTATTACCACGTGCCAGGCGTTTCTGAAGCTTTGTTCCAGGCCCACAGAAGTTATATCCAGGGATGTGTAATTCAACAGGCAATTTGTCGAGAACACCACCTCCACCTCTTATTATGATGTGCCTCCTATCGTGCATGGTACGCTACTCAGGAGATAGAGGTCTAGGCTCCCTGTTATATACCAACTTATCGGCGTCAATCCAACTGTTTTCTGATGATGGAAATCCTAACCATTTAACTAGCACTCTATGCCCGCTACATCTTATCACGCTTTCGATGAGAAATACGTCTGGTTCAGAACTCTTCTGCAATTCCTCCGTGTAAAAGCATCCTGCAATTTCTTCACCCTTGCCGTCCTTTAAGATATATGTCCTAGGGTTTGTTCTCTGCACTTTGGGTACTGTGAATATATCCACGGACCAGTTTGGTAAGTACGATTTTTCGATCGATGTCTTCTGTTTTGAAATACGTACTAAGTCGCCTACATTGAACCTCTCTCTGCGAGGGTCCAGCATTTTAGTGCGGAAATATACTGTGTTCATAAGTGAATTACCGCGAACATCGATTTGTCTCATTTTTATTGTACTATGTTTGGTTCGATTATACCGTGCAATTATCTGTGGGAGGATATCTAGCCACTTGCACGAATCCTGAAGATTAAACCGCATCCACATTTGAGCTTTGACTGTCCTGTTCAGACACTCCACGATGCTAGCTTTCACGTGAGTAAACGCAGTCTTGAAATGTTCATTGTAAAACTCGCCACCGTGATCGGTTTGAAGGCTGTCACTGCATCGATTCGTTCCTGTCTGCAGCAAACGCTCAAACACCGAAGCAACATCTCTACCAGCTTTAGTTTTCGCAGGTAATGCCCATGCGAATTTAGAGTATGTATCAATAAGTATTAAAATGTATTTGAATCCATTATTATCATGTGAATATTGACTCAATCTACAAGGTCAGCTTGTCACAAGTCATCCAGCCCTTTAATCATAACATGCCTGCGAGGGTATGTTCTGCGTGCTGGCTTGTGCAGTTCTCGACCTACTGTCTCCATACTTATTCGATGATACCTCTCTCTCGAAGCTCAGAGCTTATCGAAACAACCTCATTCGAATGAGCTGTATTGGCCGCAGCAGCCGAAGCCATCAACAGTCGAAGTCTGTCTCTTAGTTCATATATATATATATATATATATATATATATATATATATATATATATATATATATATATATATATACTCCTGGAAATTGAAATAAGAACACCGTGAATTCATTGTCCCAGGAAGGGGAAACTTTATTGACACATTCCTGGGGTCAGATACATCACATGATCACACTGACAGAACCACAGGCACATAGACACAGGCAACAGAGCATGCACAATGTCGGCACTAGTACAGTGTATATCCACCTTTCGCAGCAATGCAGGCTGCTATTCTCCCATGGAGACGATCGTAGAGATGCTGGATGTAGTCCTGTGGAACGGCTTGCCATGCCATTTCCACCTGGCGCCTCAGTTGGACCAGCGTTCGTGCTGGACGTGCAGACCGCGTGAGACGACGCTTCATCCAGTCCCAAACATGCTCAATGGGGGACAGATCCGGAGATCTTGCTGGCCAGGGTAGTTGACTTACACCTTCTAGAGCACGTTGGGTGGCACGGGATACATGCGGACGTGCATTGTCCTATTGGAACAGCAAGTTCCCTTGCCGGTCTAGGAATGGTAGAACGATGGGTTCGATGACGGTTTGGATGTACCGTGCACTATTCAGTGTCCCCTCGACGATCACCAGTGGTGTACGGCCAGTGTAGGAGATCGCTCCCCACACCATGATGCCGGGTGTTGGCCTTGTGTGCCTCGGTCATATGCAGTCCTGATTGTGGCGCTCACCTGCACGGCGCCAAACACGCATACGACCATCATTGGCACCAAGGCAGAAGCGACTCTCATCGCTGAAGACGACACGTCTCCATTCGTCCCTCCATTCACGCCTGTCGCGACACCACTGGAGGCGGGCTGCACGATGTTGGGGCGTGAGCGGAAGACGGCCTAACGGTGTGCGGGACCGTAGCCCAGCTTCATGGAGACGGTTGCGAATGGTCCTCGGTGATACCCCAGGAGCAACAGTGTCCCTAATTTGCTGGGAAGTGGCGGTGCGGTCCCCTACGGCACTGCGTAGGATCCTACGGTCTTGGCGTGCATCCGTGCGTCGCTGTGGTCCGGTCCCAGGTCGACGGGCACGTGCACCTTCCGGCGACCACTGGCGACAACATCGATGTACTGTGGAGACCTCACGCCCCACGTGTTGAGCAATTCGGCGGTACGTCCACCCGGCCTCCCGCATGCCCACTATACGCCCTCGCTCAAAGTCCGTCAACTGCACATACGGTTCACGTCCACGCTGTCGCGGCATGCTACCAGTGTTAAAGACTGCGATGGAGCTCCGTATGCCACGGCAAACTGGCTGACACTGACGGCGGCGGTGCACAAATGCTGCGCAGCTAGCGCCATTCGACGGCCAACACCGCGGTTCCTGGTGTGTCCGCTGTGCCGTGCGTGTGATCATTGCTTGTACAGCCCTCTCGCAGTGTCCGGAGCAAGTATGGTGGGTCTGACACACCGGTGTCAATGTGTTCTTTTTTCCATTTCCAGGAGTGTATATATATATGTATACTGCGGGACTTGATTGCTCACTTCTCTATGCTGCAAGTCTATGCCCTCACCGATGCCTTTAGGTTGTTCATTCAGTAAAGGTTGTATAATGGTAGTGTATTTAGAGTTTTCCAGCTTTCTCAGTGTTCCGTCAGGATTTTTATACAGATCAGTCAAGTGAAGCATTTCACGATAGACTTTGCGATCATAAGCAGAGTATTTTAAGTTTTTTGATGGCCTTAGGAAGATTAGGTTCATTAAGCCAGGCGTTCTTATAAATTCTGTATCCCCGGTGCATATTGTGCTATCGGATAAACTTATAGTTTGAGAGCCTAGCATGTACGGTCTCTCCCTGCTCACACTAAATGTTCTATCTATCTTAACGGGTGGATACTGGTTGGTGAATTCTGCGATTGGATCATTATCACGCAAAGCCATCTTGGTGATAGATTCGGTAACAGGTTTAAAAGTTTCTTTTAGTGTTTGCTCGCGATCGATATGTCCCAACTTAAGCAAATGTAATTTATGTCGAACAGCTTTGCGCCCCTGAATGACTTTATGCTTTGTCGATATCTCGAAGGATACTAATCAGAGCCCTGAATATCACGTGGTTTTATATATGCTTTGTTGCTCTTCTTCCTGTATCCTACACTACCTTCTTCAATAACAACAGCCTCGGCTTCTATCTGCCTCTCAATTGCGCTAATTCTGTGTGTCCTTTAATTCCCTTACGACCTTAACGAGTCTCGCCTCAAGATTCTTAAATTTGATATCAGTGTTCATGCGAGCATTCTGTCTATGCACATCTAACTTCTCAGACTGAGCGTGCGCCATGCGTGCGGATTTGTCCATGGTGCAGTGTCAACTGACGCACTAAGCTATTTTACAGGTTTATATATGGAAAAAGTCTTGGAAGTTCCGGCTACACCTTCCGTCATTCAGTTTGCGAGTTTTATCAATAATGAGAAACCCGTATTGTGAGTGGTTCCAACAACCAGCGCATATCTTTACAGATTCATTGAATGACACGTCGGTCCCTACGTGAGCATGGTAAATGTGCTTTAAATTGAGATTGTCTTGTTTGAAGGCTATAATGAGGCTTGCGTTATCCCTCACCAACTGTTTTGGGATCCTGGAATACGTCTTAGATAAAATGCATCAACATCCATATGGCGGCCAAAGCAGGAATATTTACGGATTTGATCTTGCTATTCAGCAGCAACATCGTCAAATATGAAGCCAGTGTTAGGCTTCGCCTCTTCAGGTGGGAGGATGTCGTCTATTTCATTGAATGCTCTATACGTTACACAATCTACTCCATCTAATATTTTCTTCAGTAACTGGTACTTGGGCTGAAAGAGTGTTTTGGAGAAGACGAAAAGGTGCTCGAAGTGGACTCCGTCTATGTGTGTTAATAGAGCCATGAGGACATTTTTCTTACCACAGTTGGAAGGACCTACAATTATAGCTTGTATGCTGTCAGGAAAGAGTGCTCCATTCTTATTGGGCTTCTGGTCTTGGTCATCATCACAGAACCAGTCACCAACAACAAAGTCCTTGCGGTGAGGGTGTTTCACCCAGCCTGCCCCGATACCTACTGTGCTAGATCCAGGCGTGCAATAGGCTTTTATGTGGTAATCAATATATGTGTATTATAAAAAGACTTACAAATATGATCATCATGAGAAAAAATCAATTGATTGTTTTTTAAATGGTGCAGCAGAAGTACAGTATTTGGAAAATAACTGCTTCTTGTATGCTTGAAATTCAGCATGTATATCTCGCAATGTTATTGGTGCATTGCAATAGTCTGTTATTCCATCAGTAAATTTGACTTCAACATTTTCAATACCTATTCAAGGAATAGCACAAAACTTGGGCACTGTAGTTATACATGTACTAAAACGATGTTCTATATCGTCTATGTGGATGCTACATGTGTGAAGCCAGATAATGATATCACTGTATACTGCTTGAACATATGGACACCATCTATTTAGTCTCTCTACCGCACTAGTTACAGCCATGCCTAAATTAAACAAATTATCGATAGTCAAGTGCCCCATGAAAATACTATAACCGTCAGCACATTTAATACCTAGTGTAGGATCATCATACATTGATAGAATACTCACAGTTAGACTGCTGCAGCACATTTCTTGGTAGGATCGGGATGGATAATATTTGGTAGTCATATTATTCTTGATCTGTGTTTTTACACGACACTGTTCATCCCACTCATACTCAGAAAACACGACTTTAATATTTTTGAGCACATTTTCCTGCACTAACACAGTTGATAGGCTACCATATTGTGAAACTTTAAGTCCTACATGAAGACGTTTTGAACCACTAACTGTTAACACATAGCTTGAGGCAAATAGTAAAGGTTGGGGTGCACTGGCGGTCGGTATCTTCTCATCCACAACATCCACACCAGTGTGGTTAGCCTGCTGTTCTTGCACTGATGGTGGCACATCTCTTGGGCGATGATCAATGGATGGTGTGTACGAAGGAGACCAGTACTGTGAAGCCCCATCAAGCGCAGTCTCTGGCACTGGCATTAAAACCTCGCTATCCTGCTCCAGCATGGTGAGAAGCTGCATTACAGGGTCTTGCCTGGATGTGTCCGAGGCCTTCACGTGTGTGGACCTGCTGATGCTGATGTCATGGTTGCAGCTACAGGACAGGACCGGGACAGGTGGGAAGCTGCTGATGCTGATGTCATGGGTGCGGCTACAGGACAGGACCAGGACAGGTTGGAACCTGCTGATGCTGACGTCACGGCTGCAGCTACAGGACAAAGACGAATATTCATAAGCATCATATGCCGTTGACACAGAAATAATAATAATGATAATTTTGGGACTTACTTTTCTGCTGCTTCTTCCTCCTATTCTGCTGTGGCGAGTGACACTTTATCTTGACTGACTGACTGGAACAGAGATAGAGGAGCTGCTGTGTCCTCCTTATATACAAGTCACCTACATCGTCATGATGCTGTGCTCCTATTGGCTGAATGATGTGACCACGTGACATATCAAAGTGTACCCTAGTGGTGAGCTCATGATCTAGATCAGTTCTTCGCCCTGCTGGATGAGAGGCAGTTGTCTCTTCTGGGCTGGAAGTTTTATATGTAGGCTTTAGAAAAGACAAGTAGTTCCAATAGTAGCAGATGTTTCCATGAGATGGGCAATGCATTTTTATAGCATCTTGCTGCAAAGAATTTATTTGGAGGACAGTATTTTTGTTCATATGTTCGAGCATTAATGAGTGCTTCCATTCCACATGTAGGAGGCTGTGGGGGCAGTCCTCAGCTGTATGCTTGCAAACTACACAGCTGTTAAACTCATCACAGTCAAATACCAATAACTCGTTGATAGAACACATTCTGCAGGATGGTCTTGAATGGTATATACGGAGTATACGAATATGTTTAGACTGGTTGGTTGGTTGGTTGGTTTGGGGAAGGAGACCAGACAGCGTGGTCATCGGTCTCATCGGATTAGGGAAGGATGGGGAAGGAAGTCGGCCGTGCCCTTTCAGAGGAACCATCCCGGCATTTGCCTGGAGTGATTTAGGGAAATCACGGAAAACTTAAATAAGGATGGCCGGATGCGGGATGTTTAGACTGAAACGAATTGACATCAATTGGACATCTCTTGCATTTTGGGAGAGTGAATGCTTGATGGTTAATATCTCTGCAGTTTGTGCATGCGGATGAGAATATGCTGGTTATGGGATGCATCCCTCTGCACCGCCGAAATCTGCTGAGCATAATTCTTGTACTTATTCCTCCGACACTCCTCCATTATCATACGCTTCCATACCTCAGGTAGTAAACTATGGTTACAGTCCTCCCTCGAATGTCTACATGTAATGCAGCTATTGAAAGCTGCTCTATCACACACATTCATATCGATGATCGAACACATGGCGGTGGTTTGACAATGACAGCTCAGCAAAGACTGAATGTGCAGGGGCATTTAAGGTCATAGCGGTAGTTGAGTGGATGTGGCCCAATTGGCTTTCTTCCCGCCAAAATCCACCATCTTGAATGGCGTCATGGCGGCGCTCCCTGTTGGCTGGGACATGAACTAAGCCTGTTGGACTGCGTACACACGTTCATGATATAAATAATAATAAATCATAGTAAATGATAATGAATGAAAATGTTGATGTTGTTGTTGTTGTTGTGGTCTTCAGTCCTGAGACTGGTTTGATGCAGCTCTCCATGCTACTCTATCCTGTGCAAGCTTTTTCATCTCCCAGTACCTACTGCAGCCTACATCCTTCTGAATCTGCTTAGTGTATTCATCTCTTGGTCTCCCCCTACGATTTTTACCCTCCACGCCGCCCTCCAATACTAAATTGGTGATCCCTTGACGCCTCAGAACATGTCCTACCAACTGATCCCTTCTTCTGGTCAAGTTGTGCCACAAACTTCTCTTCTCCCCAATCCTATTCAATACTTCCTCATTAGTTATGTGATCTACCCATCTAATCTTCAGCATTCTTCTGTAGCACCACATTTCGAAAGCTTCTATTCTCTTCTTGTCCAAACTATTTATCGTCCATGTTTCACTTCCATACATGGCTACACTCCATACGAATACTTTCAGAAATGACTTCCTGACACTTAAATCAATACTGGATGTTAACAAATTTCTCTTCTTCAGAAACGCTTTCCTTGCCATTGCCAGCCTACATTTTATATCCTCTCTACTTCGACCATCATCAGTTATTTTGCTCCCCAAATAGCAAAACTCCTTTACTACTTTAAGTGCCTCATTTCCTAATCTAATTCCCTCAGCATCACCCGACTTAATTAGACTACATTCCATTATCCTTGTTTTGCTTTTGTTGATGTTCATCTTATATCCTCCTTTCAAGACACTGTCCATTCCATTCAACTGCTCTTCCAAGTCCTTTGCTGTCTCTGACAGAATTACAATGTCATCAGCGAACCTCAAAGTTTTTATTTCTTCTCCATGAATTTTAATACCTACTCCGAATTTTTCTTTTGTTTCCTTTACTGCTTGCTCAATATACAGATTGAACAACATCGGGGAGAGGCTACAACCCTGTCTTACTCCCTTCTCAACCACTGCTTCCCTTTCATGTCCCTCGACTCTTATAACTGCCATCTGGTTTCTGTACAAATTGTAAATAGCCTTTCGCTCCCTGTATTTTACTCCGGCCACCTTTAGAATTTGAAAGAGAGTATTCCAGTCAACATTGTCAAAAGCTTTCTCTAAGTCTACAAATGCTAGAAACGTAGATTTGCCTTTCCTTAATCTTTCTTCTAAGATAAGTCGTAAGGTCAGTATTGCCTCACGTGTTCCAGTGTTTCTACGGAATCCAAACTGATCTTCCCCGAGGTTGGCTTCTACTAGTTTTTCCATTCGTCTGTAAAGAATTCGTGTTAGTATTTTGCAGCTGTGACTTATTAAGCTGATAGTTCGGTAATTTTCACATCTGTCAACACCTACTTTCTTTGGGATTGGAATTATTATATTCTTCTTGAAGTCGGAGGGTATTTCACCTGTTTCATACACCTTGCTCACCAGATGGTAGAGTTTTGTCAGTACTGGCTCTCCCAAGGCCGTCAGTAGTTCCAATGGAATATTGTCTACTCCGGGGGCCTTGTTTCGACTCAGGTCTTTCAGTGCTCTGTCAAACTCTTCACGCAGTATCGTATCTCCCATTTCATCTTCATCTACATCCTCTTCCATTTCCATAATATTGTCCTCAAGTACATCGCCCTTGTATAGACCCTCTATATACTCCTTCCACCTTTCTGCTTTCCCTTCTTTGCTTAGAACTGGGTTTCCATCTGAGCTCTTGATATTCATACAAGTCGTTCTCTTATCTCCAAAGGTCTCTTTAATTTTCCTGTAGGCGGTATCTATCTTACCCCTAGTGACATAGGCCTCTACATCCTTACATTTGTCCTCTAGCCATCCCTGCTTAGCCATTTTGCACTTCCTGTCGATCTCATTTTTGAGACGTTTGTATTCCTTTTTGCCTGTTTCACTTACTGCATTTTTATATTTTCTCCTTTCATCAATTAAATTCAATATTTCTTCTGTTACCCAAGGATTTCTACTAGCCCTCGTCTTTTTACCTACCTGATCCTCTGCTGCCTTCACTACTTCATCCCTCAAAGCTACCCATTCTTCTTCTACTGTATTTATTTCCCCCACTCCTGTCAATTGCTCCCTTATGCTCTCCCTGAATCTCTGTACAACCTCTGGATCTTTGAGTTTATCCAGGTCCCATCTCCTTAAATTCCCACCTTTTTGCAGTTTCTTCAGTTTTAATCTACAGGTCATAACCAATAGATTGTGGTCAGAGTCCACATCTGCCCCTGGAAATGTCTTAAAATTTAAAACCTGGTTCCTAAATCTCTGTCTTACCATTATATAATCTATCTGATACCTTTTAGTATCTCCAGGGTTCTTCCATGTATACAACCTTCTTTCATGATTCTTAAACCAAGTGTTAGTTATGATTATGTTGTGCTCTGTGCAAAATTCTACCAGGCGGCTTCCTCTTTCATTTCTGTCCCCCAATCCATATTCACCTACTATGTTTCCTTCTCTCCCTTTTCCTACACTCGAATTCCAGTCACCCATGACTATTAAATTTTCGTCTCCCTTCACAATCTGAATAATTTCTTTTATTTCATCATACATTTCTTCAGTTTCTTCGTCATCTGCAGAGCTAGTTGGCATATAAACTTGTAATACTGTAGTAGGTGTGGGCTTCGTATCTATCTTGGCCACAATAATGCGTTCACTACGCCGTTTGTAGTAGCTTACCCGCATTCCTATTTTCCTATTCATTATTAAACCTACTCCTGCATTACCCCTATTTGATTTTGTGTTTATAACCCTGTAGTCACCTGACCAGAAGTCTTGTTCCTCCTGCCACCGAACTTCACTAATTCCCACTATATCTAACTTCAACCTATCCATTTCCCTTTTTAAATTTTCTAACCTACCTGCCCGATTAAGGGATCTGACATTCCACGCTCCGATCCGTAGAACGCCAGTTTTCTTTCTCCTGATAACGACATCCTCTTGAGTAGTCCCCGCCCGGAGATCCGAATGGGGGACTATTTTACCTCCGGAATATTTTACCCAAGAGGACGCCATCATCATGTAATCATACAGTAAAGCTGCATGCCCTCGGGAAAAATTACGGCTGTAGTTTCCCCTTGCTTTCAGCCGTTCGCAGTACCAGCACAGCAAGGCCGTTTTGGTTATTGTTACAAGGCCAGATCAGTCAATCATCCAGACTGTTGCCCTTGCAACTACTGAAAAGGCTGCTGCCCCTCTTCAGGAACCACACGTTTGTCTGGCCTCTCAACAGATACCCCTCCGTTGTGGTTGCACCTACGGTACGGCTATCTGTATCGCTGAGGCACGCAAGCCTCCCCACCAACGGCAAGGTCCATGGTTCATGGGGGGAAGGAATGAAAATGAATAATAATAAAGACGAGTGCGGTTTTGCATCCATTATCCAGTTGGAATTTGAATTTAGCGCCAATTTTTTCTGGAGGGTTAGGTTAGTGGACACAGCTGAATTGGACTATTTTATCCCCAAAATTCAAATTTTGTGCCATTTTTCTGGGGGTCAGGTTAGTGGAGGTAGCACAATTGACCTATTTTCCCACCAAAATCCACAACCTTGGATGATGTCAGGCACTGTTGCCAAGTCTGCATGTCGCCATCTTCGATGACGTCATAGCCGCCATCTTGAAGTAATTTGGCAACAATGCAGAGTGATACAGTGCACAGGTAGTCCCACTACTTGTGGATCCACTAAGGCTCTGAGCTGTATACCACACCTCGACATTCATATACATGTCTATGAGCCAATAAAAGGAGGGTCCAGTTATATTAAACCCCCTATAGATATTGAGAAGAAGTGGGCATGCATTAGTTTTCAAAATCAGTATGATAATGCTTGTTTTGCGTTGTTAGTCCTGGCTTGCCCGAGAAATTACAATTACAAAGGTCATTCCCAGTGTTCCAGCAGTTAATAAGTCAAAGACATTAAGAGACAGTATAGCTTTGATGGTATAGAGTTCCCTCTAAATGACCAGGACATACATAAGTTTGAGGCTCAGAATATCAGAATATTGGTCAACGTTTATAGCCTGGAGAGGAAGAAGAAGACGGACAAGTCAGATGAGCAAGACAAGCACACGGTAGTCGGTCCCCTCCATTTCTCTAAATTTGCAGGTGATCGAAAGTTGCATGTAAACATGCTGCTCTTCTCTGAACGTGATAACTACCGCTACATCTGGATC
Organism: Schistocerca serialis cubense; assembly: GCF_023864345.2. Lineage (NCBI taxonomy): Eukaryota > Metazoa > Arthropoda > Insecta > Orthoptera > Acrididae > Schistocerca > Schistocerca serialis. Next base: position 1,084,167,478 of record NC_064639.1, read on the forward strand.
AAAGACATGTCCCGACTTCTTTCCCCCCAGTTAAGTAACAAGCAGTATAAACAGCATATTTGTTTAAGGTGTCTGAATTATTTTTCATCTGAAGAGTTACTAGCGATACATCTGTTAGATTATGCTTCCAAGGATGTGGTACATGTGAATATGCCTACTGAGGAAAATAACTTCATTAAATTTCAAAATGCTCACCACCAGAAGCCTTGTCCTTTTGTAGTGTACACCGACTTTGAATGCCTGCTGGTTCCTATTACTCATTGAGAAGGGAATCCCCTAGCCTCACACACAAACTTCACACAAAAACACGTACCTTATGAGGCAGTGTTCCAAGTAGTATGTGCATATGATTCTAGACTTAACCGCTATCAGTCATATGTAGGGAACAACCCCGCAGTTAGGCTTCTCACTGAGCTTGAAAAACTCATGGGAAGTTGTCAGGCTCTACAGCACCATGACCAAATCAAAGGAAGATGGTGACATGCATGAAAAGGCGGTTAATTCTTTTATTTTTGGGCTGGCCTTAGATAGAAAAGCGGAGACTCCTCGTAGAGACCACTGTCATCTTAAGGGCAAGTTCTGCGGTGCAGCTTACAACGCAAGCAATTGAAAGTATGTGTTTAGGTGCACCATGACCAAATCAAAGGAAGATGGTGACATGCATGAAAAGGCGGTTAATTGTTTTATTTTTGGGCTGGCCTTAGATAGAAAAGCGGAGACTCCTCGTAGAGACCACTGTCATCTTAAGGGCAAGTTCTGCGGTGCAGCTTACAATGCAAGCAATTGAAAGTATGTGTTTAGGTGCACCATGACCAAATCAAAGGAAGATGGTGACATGCATGAAAAGGCGGTTAATTGTTTTATTTTTGGGCTGGCCTTAGATAGAAAAGCGGAGACTCCTCGTAGAGACCACTGTCATCTTAAGGGTAAGTTCTGCGGTGCAGCTTACAACGCAAGCAATTTAAAGTATGAGTTTAGGTGCACCATGACCAAATCAAAGGAAGATGGTGACATGCATGAAAAAGCGGTTAATTGTTTTATTTTTGGGCTGGCCTTAGATAGAAAAGCGGAGACTCCTCGTAGAGACCACTGTCATCTTAAGGGCAAGTTCTGCGGTGCAGCTTACAACGCAAGCAATTGAAAGTATGTGTTTAGGTGCACCATGACCAAATCAAAGGAAGATGGTGACATGCATGAAAAGGCGGTTAATTGTTTTATTTTTGGGCTGGCCTTAGATAGAAAAGCGGAGACTCCTCGTAGAGACCACTGTCATCTTAAGGGTAAGTTCTGCGGTGCAGCTTACAACGCAAGCAATTTAAAGTATGAGTTACCTAAACACATACCCATATTTTTCATAATTTATTTTGTCGTTGAGCACTTGGCTAATTTCGGTAAGAAGAATGATCAGGTCAGTGTCCTCCCTGAAAGTATTGATAAGTACATTTATTTTGCAAATCGAATGACGCCAAAAATTATGCTCTGATTCCTTGACTCTTTACGCTTTATGCAGACTTCACTCCAGAAACTGGTTGAGACTTTACCTCAGAATGATATGCATATCACTCGATCTGCATTTACTGATGAGGAAAAGTTCCAGTTTGTGACTAGGAAAGGAGTTTTCCCATACGAGTATGTTGATAGTATGGCGAAACTCAATGAAACCAGGCTTCACGACGTATCTGCATTTACCAGTACTCTCACAGGCGATGCCATAACTACAGCAGATTTTGAGCATGCCGTGAATGTCTGGCGGGAATTCAACATCCTCAATTTGGGTGAATATGCAAAGTTATACATGGACACGGACGTGCATTTGCTTGCAGATGTTTTCAAAAAGTTCCAAAGTGTATGTACTCTCTGTACCCCACCTTTTATTACATGGCACCTGGGTTGCCCTGGGACACTATGCTCAAAAAAACGGAACGCAGCATTGAACTTTTGACTGATGCTGCAATGCTTCTATTTTTTTGAGTGAGGGATTTTTGGGACTTTGTCAATGTGTTCACAGGCATGCCAAGGTAAATAACCCATGGATGGCTGTCGAGTTCGATGTATCCCTTGATTCCAATTACATTTTGTACTTATATGGCAACAACTTATACAGACATGCCATGATGCAGCCACTGCCAGTTGGTGGGCTTTGATGGGTGCCCGAAAGCGAATTGAAGGGATTAGGTGGACAAATAATGGGTCTGGTGGCTGATTCTGATGTAGGGTATGTGCTTGAGGCAGACATAGCATATCCTAATAATTTGCATGGAGAGACAAGCGACTTGACGTTATGTCCAGAGCAACAAATTCTGCGAGGAAGCACCATCCCTAATCTTTTGGCTACTGTTGGAGATAAGCAGAGTTACATCATTCATTATCATAGCCTCCAGCAGTGCCTTACATTAGGTATGAAGCTTGTTAGAGTCACTCGGGCAATCTCTTTCAAGAAATCCCCCTGGTTGAAGGAGTATATTGAACTAAATAGCGAAAAGAGGGCAGTCGCGAGTAATGATTTGGAAAAAGACTTTTATAAATTAATGAATAATTTCATTTTCAGGAAAACTACGCAGAATGTACAGAATTAACGTGATATTGTGATTAGAACCAAATGGGAAGGGGGTTACCGCGTGGGAAAACGTATCGCCAGGCAAAATTTTAAGCATGCCACCATCTTCAATGAAAACCTTGTTGCTTTGGAGATGTTGAAGACTGCAGTAGAGTTTATTAAGCCTATCTATTAGGGGATGTGCATACTAGAATCTGCAAATTCTACAAGTACCAATTCCACTACGAGTTTTCGAAACCTCAGTTTGTAGAACCAAAGTTACTTTATATGGATACAGGCAGCTTTATCTACTGGATCAAGAACTGTGATCCAAATGAAGTAATTAGGTGCAATGGCAAATAGTTCGACACGTCTTCTTATGGGGCCAATAATCCTTATGGTATTGTTCCTCAGAACACTCATGAAAGGCGAGTCGAAGGATTACCAATTGTAGAGTTTGTGGGATTGCGGTCTAAAATGTATGCATACCGTACAATAGACAGGAGTACTCAGAGTCGGCAAAGTGTGTTAGACGCATGACATCTCCTACTCTTATGGTCGAGTACTATTTGTAATGCCTGTATGGTCACAGCATTCAAGGCACTTGTCCACACACGGTTCAACCAACTATCATTCAATCACGAGGTCACGACGTGTACACTGTGCTGGAGTCTAAAGTCGGATTGTCTCCTCATGACGATAGAGGGAGGGAATGAACAAGTGAACGTGGTGAATGGGGTTGTGCATGGAAATAGTATGGCTCTTTTATCATAGTGTAAATATTGGATGAGTGTGTTGTGTGGTGTGTATCAGTCTGCATGCTTCTGTGTATGGCTGAGTGTGCGAATGAGTGTGGGAACCTGTGTTAAGTGTGTATCTGTGTAAATATATATTGATTATTTTGTTAAAGAAAATGATAAAAACGGAAAAAATTTAAAACTGAAAAATCATTTAGAACAAAAAGTTTATGTATGTAAATATTTTTCATTGGTATCACTCATTAGTATATGAACCAAAAACAAGTTTTTGCACTTCATATGCGCTTCTGTGTGAGTGGTTATAGATTGCATTTTAGTTGTAAGTTTCACCTACTGCTAGCCATCCACTCAGAACTAGTTTTACGTGTGTGAGTTCCACTCAGTTAAATTCTACACACACACACAAATATATATATATATATGTATATATATATATATTTGTATATGTGTGTGTGTGTGTGTGTGTGTGTGTGTGTGTGTGTGTGTGTGTGTGTGTTCACTTGCTTGTTCTAGCAGAAAATGTTTACAGCCATTGACTTCAAGATAATATATATGTTCACTTTCTTGTTGTAGTGGAAAATGTTTAGAGCCACTTACTTCAATGAAATATATGTTGAATTGCTTGTGGTAGTGAAAAATGTTTAGAGCCACCCACTTGAAAGAAATACATTCGCCTTTAGTAAAGAGCCTTTTCCTTTTCAGTTGGAGCTTCACTAGCGATAGTATTTACCATGTAAGATAGTGTAATTAGCTTGTAGTTCCTCTGCATTAGTTGAAAACTTATATATATATCATTTATCTGAGAAGAATGATCATATTTCTGAATAATGTAAAATTTAAAACATGTATCTGCAAACAGCAGAAGGTTGACATTTTTCATCAAAAAATGTAAATCTCAAACATGTATCTATAATCTGATACCATATGAAACTGAATCGTGTACCTGTAAACTGATATTTCGCAAACACTGTTAAAAATTGTGAATTCAATAATAAATTCACTTATTTTATTGCAGAAATGTCGAATCTTATTATTTCAGCCCTCAATGATCTTTTTTATTAAAAAACATGATAACTGTATTTGTGTACATCCACATACATATAAGGTGTGGTGTCACCGCCAGACACCACACTTGCTAGGTGGTAGCTTAAATCGGCCGCGGTCCATTTAGTACATGTCGGACCCGCGTGTCGCCACTGTGATCGCAGACCTAGCGCCACCACAAGGCAGGTCTCGAGATACGGACGAGCACTCGCCCCAGTTGTACGGACGACATTGCTAGCGACAATACGGACGAAGCCTTCCTCTCATTTGCCGAGAGACAGTTAGAATAGCCTTCTGCTAAGTCCATGGCTACGACCTAGCAAGGCGCCATTAGCCTTACCTACTTTGAGAGTTATAGTATAAATGTCTCAAGAAGAACTCTGTATTCATCAAAGAATAAAAGATAAGTATTTGAGGAGCTGCATACTTTTCTTATTAGAATTCACTACTTATCCTGTTCCAGAATTCACGCCCGTCTGCGTTAGATAGCGTGCCTATCGGCCCCCTCAAAATAACACTGTGTCGGCAATTCTGTCGACACATCATAAGGTATGCTGCTTTAAAAATAACCAATGCTTTTTGAGTGACACACACTGGAGTGTGTCCAGCAGCAGCAATCACGCATCACCCTGGGCTGTCACTTTCAGGTCTGGCAGCAGTCATGCTCACATGGCTGGTACATGTCGCATCGCCTCTGAACTGTCACTTTCAGTGGTTTCCATGCAGGTGAGGTCCAAGCTAGTCTATTAATGATGCAGCTAACATTACTCATCATGTGAAAGTGCGCTCAAAGGCTGAGGTACGTGCCTCAGACAGCTCCCGTGGAAAGCGCTTCACATACAATATCCCCAATAAACTTACTTGATAAGGACATGGGTGTCACAGAAAGAAAGAAAACAAACGTTTTTATGGAACAATAAAATTATTTATTTCTCATCCAACTTAAAAGTAATTTTACATTCTCATAGGTGCATATGATAGCACTTTTTTGGTAAATATTCTTGAGTTGATGGATAGATGGACAGCCGCAGAATTCCAGGTTTTGAATAGAAGCAAATTTAAATATTCGTCGCATCCAGACTTAATTATCTTATTCTGTTTAGAGCAGTCTGTTACAATGATCAGTGAAAGCTCTTTGAACTTATGTGGACCTAGTAGACACCCCACCTCCCTTTCCCTCAGCAATTTCATAGTAAGAAGGACGAAACCTGGCATACATGTCATATGCTAGGCTGTATACATTTTGATTCCATTGCAGATGTAAATCGTCATATGGGTAGAATTCTGAACTGAGGTATACTTTGGCATTAGTTAACTTGCAGTTATTGGACACGGCAAAATCATTTGTTGTATTTCCTCTTCTATCAGACTGAAATGCAAGTATGATGGAGGTCTTAATAGCCCATGTTTGTCTACCCATGGTCGGTAACACAGGGTACTCGAAGATCTCCCATGAGCAGAATGTCAGTGACAGAAATGTACCGGAATTCAGCAGTTTTAAAAAGTTTCAAACGCTCCTTGTCGATACAATGATTTGAGGCATTTTCCATGTTATCTTGTTGATTGTGATCAAATTCTCTTCTTGAGCTCCTTGAATGTATGAGTTATTGTCTGTTGCACTCCGCACCAGAATGAGTTCTTGTTTAGCATCCATAATAATCTGCCTCACATCCTCAAAGTATCCCATAAGCATTTTTAGAGGTATGCATGCAGTAAATCGCTTGTACTCTTGAGCTGGTCTATCCTCTGGCTCGTCTATGAACAATCCTGTATTTTCTAAACTATGGAAATCTGATGGTGATGCCAAGACGTACGTTTTAAGGGTCGATATTATGCCAACACTGCGTGTATCGTCGATCTCTGAGCCATTCAGTTCATAGTGTATCTCTCGGAAGAGAAATACTGATGCGTTACGTGTCAGCTTGGATCCCACTGTGTCACTGCCATCAGTTTTCTTGAATGACCCCTCTAGATATATGAAACTCTTGCACAGAAGTGTGAATGCGTCTTGGGGCTGTATGACAATGTGGATTTCATCATTATTGTTAAAAGTGGCCGGTCGCAGTGGCGGAGCGGTTCTAGGCGCTTCAGTCAAGAACCACGTGACTGCTACAGTCGCACGTTCGAATCCTACCTCGGGCATGGATGTGTGTGATACCCTTAGGTTAGTTAGGTTTAAGTATTTCTAAGTTCTAGGGGACTGATGACCTCAGATGTTAAGTCCCATAGTGCTCAGAGCCATTTGAACCATTTTGTTAAACGTAGCTGAAGCATAAGGTTTATGAGAGAAGTATTCCTGACATATAATTCTCTCATCATACTCTACTGGACTGGTTATATTGAGTGATGACGTCAATGCGTTGCTTCAGACCAACTGATTTAAGAAACTCGTAGTTCGCAGGTGTTATCACTTTGCTGTTCGGTAGCGAAGCGGTGCACTGTGGATTGTGTGCACTTGTTTTATACTGCACGCCCATCCTGTCTTAGGTGTAATCGTACAATGATTTCCTCACCACGAAAGTCAACAAGTTGATTATTCTGCTCCACAACACGCAGCTCCAGATAGTCCAATGTCTGAGCTGTGACTGGAAGGTATATTGCATTGGCAGGGGTCTCAACAATCTTATACCCCATTGCAACTGAGGGGAAGAATGAGAGTATCATTGAGATAGGAGTTCGTTGCAATGTTACACTCGACATGTATTGTGCTGACTGGGAGTATGTCCACTGTCTGATTCGACTTGTAAAATTTACTTGGATGCTTCTTCAAAGTATGTCCTTTTGTGAATCCGAGCAGGCGTCCTATTGAACCTTTCTAGTTAAAGTCAATCAATGCATTTACACTTCTTATTTCAGATTTAAGTGTATTGATGTTCGCACGTAGTTCAGTACCTTTTCCGGACTGTTTTAAGACGTCGTTTAAATAATCGATATCGTATGCACCAGGTTCTATCTCCAGAATATCTGTTTCACCATTAATATCGAGATGCAGTTTATTGTTAGTCTCGGAGATATTCGGGATGCTGTTGTATGTCTCCAGTCCAATCAATACAATACTCCATTGACCAGCACTCAAATCAATTGGCAGAAAGTAATCTGTAGGCAATACAGATTATCGTCCTTTCAACGTCTGAACCTCAACTGTTGAATGAATGTTTAAACATCCTCCTTATATAGCGTGCCTCTTCTTATTCTTCTTTGTGAATATCAAGAGAAACATGATGCATAGATATCCGCAGAGGTGTGTATTAAAGTCCCGATAGCGTCGATAATTGTAGAGTACATACCTTCTGTGAGTGAAGTATTGTTGTAATTCTTCTGGTGACTGCAGGTCACCAAATGAGTCGAAATAGTAGACGGTATCCACGTCTCTCATAACGTGTGCCACCCAGTGGGTGCCAGGACTTCCAGCAACATCTAAATTCACAATACCGCATTCACCAGTTTTCCACATAGTCTTCGGTAATGCATCCTGCATAAACACACCATGAAACCTTGGTATCTTGAATTTATCTCTAACAAACTTAATAAGATCTGTATTTGTGAGTCGTCGATCTGGTAGGACCGCTAATGGTCTTTTTTTATTTATGAATAGACCAAGGCCTTTCCTTTAAGGCTTCAAATATAGTCCTTTTCCGATATTACTAGCACAGTCAATACAAGTTTGGAACCTGTGTTGTACGCTTTGTGAAAGCAAAATATCAAAGTATATTGATTACATGGAAATCAGCTAATCCATCAGGAGATGTTGAATGTAGCTGATATAGTAACCTCCTACTTGTGGTCAGTTTCTAATTAAATTGGAGACAATGTTGCATAGAGGGCTGGTTAAAGACAAAGGACGAGTTACCAGATGTTGAGTGGTACTTAAGATATGTAAATAAATTACTGAAATCAATGTGAAGTGAAGTAGAAATTAGAAAATAAATGAAAAACTTAGTTTAGTTTAGAAGAATTACACACTGGGAAACAGCGGGCAAAGCAGCAGTGGCAACGGCCGGCGCTTGAAGTCAGCACGTTCAGGAGAGAAGCGGAAACTGTCGATTCAGCCGTCAGGGTATCGCCCGACCGGCTCACGTCAAGAAGATTCTTCGAGAAGCTTTTCAGCGTGGCAGAAGAGGCAATGACCGTGAAGTCGTTCACCTCCAGTGAACTGAAGTGAATAAATACGCGAGACGCAGTGGGCCCGACAAGAGATGAGTAGCAGTAGTTTTCAGTCAGTTTCGGTGCTGAAGACCGTCATGCAAGAAGAGACTACATCATGCACAGACGCACCAAGTCCACCGCTGTAATGGAATAGTAAGCAGCAGACTCGGCGCCAGAAGACAGAAGTAGAAGGTGTTCGAAGACTGATTTCTACGTACCCGGGTGACTCGTGAGGATGGGAAGGAGACGGCCTCAAATCAGCAGTCACCTGTGAGCTGGGATGAAGATCTGACAGCCAAAGACTGGGAAGCGGGAGTCCATTGTTCGAGTCCGGGACACTGGCCTTCCCCCACAGTGCCGCTCAGGTGGCCGACGCACAACACTGACACACGTGGCCGCTTAGAAAAGAGAAACACTGAGGCGCCACATCCAAGGTATCACCATCCGATTCACGACTTTGTTGTCAACAATTGAAGGGGCCACAGCACGATGCGCGTCTCCAGTCAACTGGGCGAAACGGCGACACGAGATACACACCGCCAGGCGTATTCAGACGCCGCTGCTGCCGCATCAGAAGGCTTCGCAGACGACACAGCTACCGTTCTCCCAGCCAGAACAGTCTAGTAAGAAAACCGTTGTACAAATCTTCAATAAAAGTTATCTTAAGTAAAAATGCTGTTTCATTTTACCTCATACCCAAGCCAAGGAAGAACCCACCCTACCCACATGTTGTTAAGAGAGAAAAATTAATTTATTTAGTATTTTTACACTGACATAATGCTTTAGAATTAAATGCCCATTGCAGTAATGCTCATCCTGACAATTGACTAGCATCAAAAGACAAAACCCAGCTACATTTAGTAGCAGAAGTGTTACATTTGGTGTCAGAGAAAAACCCTTGGCTCAATATGAGGTGTGAATGAGAGTCACTAAAGGTCCACAGTTAGTATTGTTTAATGTGTGAAAGGATAGATGTTTGCATAGACAGTCGTAATATTTTCTTTATTTAGAAGCGTATTTTCTCTCATAATTTTAAGAATTTGTCGAAAATATTTAAACATCATTTTCATTCAGTGTAGTAAGATTGTGTAACTAATAGTTTGTAAAATGATGACACAAAATCGTACAAAGTCAGAGTCAGCACCACAAGCGGTTTATACTGAGGAAGCTATTCAGAGCTTAGTTAATCAGATAGCACAGCTTAAAAATGATAATAATACATTATTTAAACAGTTGAGTGAGGTTAGGCAAACCAGTTCAATCCCTCCCACCCTAGATTCCTCAGCAGCAGCCCTGGTAACTCCTTTTTCAGTTAAACCTGTCGAAGATATAACAGCCTTTTTTGATGATTTAGTAGCAGCCGCAAAAAAATGGTTCAATTGGCTCTGAGCACTATGGGACTTAACATATATGGTCATCAGTCCCCTAGAACTTAGAACTATTTAAACCTAACTAACCTAAGGACATCATACAACACCCAGTCATCACGAGGCAGAGAAAATCCCTGACCCCGCTGGGAATCGAACTCGGGAACGCTACCGCACGACCACGAGCTGCGGACAGCAGCCGCAAAGATAGGATCATGGTCAGATGAACAGCTCTTACAAATGACAAAGTTAAGATTGCTACGAGAGGCTGAAGCACACGTATTATACCATGAAGAATTACGGAATGCTCCAACATTTGAGGAATTGAAGAAAGGATTACTTAAACGTTTTCAAAAACAGAACAGCTGTAGATTTTATAGGGAAAAATGAAACACTATCACTCACAGGCAAAACGAGTCGTTAGAAAGCTTTGTAGATAGGATTGGAAAAGTTAATATCAACACCTATCAGTTGACAACTAGTGGTGAAGCAAATAAAGTTATTTTACAAGAGGCAGAAGATAGAGCTCTGGATACATTTTTACGTGGGTTACCTCCTGATACGTCCCGTCGTGTCAGGGTAGAGTTTTCTAAGAATTTAGCGGAAGCTGTATCTGTGGCGACGGTTTTCGAAGACATAGACATTGCCACCAGGTACAAGGCGAAGCGAAAAGTATTTTCAGCAGGAGTATGATGTCTTAGGTGCGATCGACAGGGACATATAGCAAAAAACTGCAGACAACCTCAATCTACTAATTGTCAAAGAATATGTCACACATTCAAGGAATGCAGGCCTAAGAAAGTTTTGGAAATAGAAATCAGTTAAACTCAAACGGGAATGTCGAAGCCTCCGCCAGGCGTTCCCAACAAAATTTCGTGCCATTAAGGCGAATGTGAAGGCGGAATGCTGGTTATCTGCTACCACACACGATAAAGAGGTGAGTATACTGGTGGATACAGGTGCAAACTTATCAATAGTGAGTAATGAATGACTTGGAGAAAAGAAATATGAGCCTCCAAGGTACAGACTGACTGGGATAGGAGGAGGTACAGTGAAATCGTTAGGATGTACATCATTGATTTTCTATATTCACGGTGTACAATTTCAAGAAGATGTAGAAATGGTAACAAAGGTAACTGACGGGTAAAACGCGATCCTAGGGCTGGATTTCCTGAATAAACATCACGTTAAAATCGACCTCAAGACAGAAAACTGTAGAACTTAGCGGAATAGTGTTTCAGCTAGGTGACACCGCTGCAAAGGGCCCACTGCCGCAAGGTTTCCCCAACAGGAAGGCGAAATCAACTATACTGCGTGCAACATCCTTGAAGGTAAATTCGCGGGATAAGATACCATTTGGCTCAGGAAAACTTTTCTGGATGACCGTTGACCCCGAGGTACCTACAGATACAGTGTGTCTAATGGAGCCACTAGAGGAAAATGAGGAATTAGATGTACCACATTGTTTTGTACGTAGAAGTGTTGTATGGGTTCAAGACATTGAGGGTGAAAGAAAAGTACTGGTACATATTGACAATTTTGGAGTGGAGGACAAAGAGTTGCATAAGGGAATATTAGTAGCTACAGTCAGTAATTTTGAAGAAGAAGGTTTCATTTGGTCAGATATTGACGATGGTCAGAAACCAGACGCCTATAAAACCGCATTACGTCAGAAGATTGAGCATTTGAAAGGAAATGATAGAGACACGATAGAAGCAGTTTTAGTTGAGTTCCAAGATTTATTTAATGCAGAAGGTCCACTGCTAGCAACAGATATCACACAGCATAGGATCCCAACAGGAAATAGCCCCCAGTTTATAGGAAGCTTCATAGAGTTCCGCATCACTTACAGCCAGTACTGGATGAATTTTTAGAACAGCATCTAAAAGAAGGAATTTAGAATATTCTGATTCGCCTTATAATTAAAATATTGTAATTATTCCAAAGAAGTCTCCTGATGATAAGAAACGATATAGATTTTGTTGTGACTACAGACACCTTAACAAACAAACTATCTCAGATGTTTATCCTCTTCCAAACATTACAGATATCATTGACAGTTTGAGTAACAGTAAATACTTTTCAACAATCGATTTACATAGCTGATATCATCAATTGGATGTTGCACCTGAAGATAGGCATAAAACAGCATTTTCTACGCCTGGAGGCCACTGGCAATTTAAAAGAATTCCTTTCGGTTTGAAAAATGCACCAGCAACTTTTCAAAGACTACTCGATGGAGTATTGCGAGGACTCAAAACTCAGCAATGTTGTGTATGTCTAGACGATATTATTGTATTCTCCAAAGACATTAATGAACATGCTGTGCGTCTGCGTAACGTTTTTCAGAGACTTAGAAAAGCTAAATTAACATTAAATATAGAAAAATGTAGTTTTGCATTGACAGAGGTTACATACCTAGGGCATATCATTAGTGAAAAAGGAATTAAAACAGATCCTCGATTAATTTCGGCAGTTAAGGACTTCCCAACACCACAATGCATTAAGGAAGTACAGAGTTTCATTGGTATCGCATCGTATTACCGAAAATATATTCAAAATTTTGCTGAAATTGCCGGATCCTTAACCCAATTATTGGAAAAGGGTGCAAAATTTAATTGGTCTGAAGATTGTGAATCAGCATTTCACACCCTAACAGATAAGTTAACACACAGTCCAGTATTAGCCTACCCAGATTATAATAAAGAATTTATTTTATCCTGTGATGCAAGTGGTCATTCAGTAGGAGTTGTTTTGAGTCAGAATGTTAATGGCGCAGAACACCCCATAGCCTACGCTTCGAGACAACTAACAACGGCAGAAAGAAATTATTCCACAATAGAGAAAGAATTATTAAGTGTTATTTACGGCATCAAATACTTTAAATGCTATTGTATGGTAGGAAATTCAAGGTTATTACAGACACAGCTTTAAAATGGTTGCTTCGGTTAAAGGATCCATCTAGTCATCTCACCCATTGGGCCCTATTTCTTTCCGAAATGGATTTCGAAGTTATCAATAAACCAGGCAAAAAACACACGAATTCATATTGCCTAAGTCGGAAAATAGCACTTTTGGAAGCAACAGGCCGAGATACTGAGGACTCGAGAAAGGCACAGGATGAGGATACAGAATGCAAAAAATACGCAACTCAAAAACAATTTTGCTTTGAAGATGGTGTATTATGCAGTAAAACAAAACTTGGATCGCAAATTGTTGTTCCCCAACACCTTAGACAAGAAATAATGGCAGAGGCCCACGATTATATCCTTGCAGGACACAGTGGACAGCGGACAACCGAAAGACACGTAGCAGAGCGATTTTGGTGGCAAACCAGAAAGCAGGATGTTGCGCAGTACGTTCATAATGGCATTGCATGCGCACAACGAGCTGAACTTTCTCGTTTAAAAATACCCTTACAGAGGCTCCTCGAGGTTTCATGTCCATTTCAAATCTGTGGACTGGATATCTACGGACCATTTCATAAAACACCTGCTGGTAATAAGTATGTTCTTACAATTATAGATCACTTTTCACGCTATCTAGTTATTGAGTCTCCCAGATCAGCAAGAAAATACAGTTGCCCAAGCTTTAGTTAACAACTGGATACTTAAATTTGGCATATCTGAAGCTATTATCACAGATCAGGGATCTAATTTTATGTCTGAATTAATGAAACAACTATGCCACTTACTAAAAATACATAAACTACACACAACTCCATTACACCCTCAGTGCAATGGACGCACAGAAAGAGTTCATCGGACAATTGGCAAGATGCTTAGTTATTATATTAATGAACAACATTCTAATTGGGATACGTATTTACTAATAATCGTGTCGGTAGACAACGCCAAAACGCATGAAGTAACTGGCATGTCACCTTATGAAGTGGTCTGTGGGAGAAAAATGCCATCCCCTTTTCATGTAATCATGCAGGAAAACGGAAAAGTCAGAGAAACAGTAAGAGATTTCTGTCGAATGATGAAGGCTGTATGGAAAAAGGTTCAAAAATCTAATACAAAGGCTTTGGAACGACAGGAAAGATTAGGTAATGTCCAAGCCAAATATCCAAATTACAAAATCGGTCAGTGGATAATGCTGTCAACCCCACACATTGCGAAAGGAAAAACGAAGAAATTTGTAACAAACTACAGAGGTCCTTATCAAATTATTGAGATCACGTCACCAGACAACGTTAAGCTGCAACTGCCCACCCGAACTACTATTGTCCATGCAAGTCGTTTAAAACCTATTAAGGGCGCTCTGGAGGTAATTCCTTCAACAATAGTGCTTGCTTTTCCGAAGGGTGGAGGAAGTTCCCAAAGAGGAAAAACAGTGGCCACACCAGCACAACATACAGACAGCGCACCATACAATCTTCGACCACGGGTGCGAATGTCATAGTGGAATCATAGTAGACTGTGGATAGTATACAAATGTAAATAATTAATAGATCATAATGGTTTAATTTTAAGAAAAAAAGTTGAATGGAGAAACTTGTAGATCTTGTAGTTTACAATGTATTCCTTCTTTTCTTTGTTTTTGTTTATACTAGGTTGGTCGGTACATAACCATGTTGTTTGCTTTTTTCAGAAGACGCTATGCAAGCATTTCCTACACAGAACCTATCCTATCCTACCTCAATGACTCCCTTGACAGTTCCCTTCTGAAGTCATTAGATATGTTCAAAAACTCACAGCAAGGCAAAATTGATGTCAGTGTTATGATGAAAGCTGTTTTGAACTTAAAAAGTGAACACAAAACTAAAATTATAATGCTAGGAACGGGAATATCTGGAACCTTTGTGTTAGTGTTTCTGCTTTGTACAGTTTTGTTTTATTTAAGACGAAAAAATAAGCTAAATAATAATATACCACTTCATCAAATCCCTGTTAACTGGATACCACACTCTTAACTGGTGTACTTCAGTGGTTACTTTTGAGCATTAGTGTATTAATTTTGTTTATTGTACTTCAGTCTTTATTAAACAGTCTCATATTAAAATAAACAATACTGTAGAATAGATATTCTTGCATTAATATGGAGTAGATTAAACAGGTGTTGCTTTGTAATTTTCTAAGTGAAAAATCTATTTTTGTTTATTGATTGTCGTCAAGATTCGTTCCACTTATTACAACGATTTATGTGTGAACTATGTGACTCATGAGCATACAGTGTTTTAGTAAAGTGATAAAGTATTTTCAACATACTTAATGTGAAGCGTGTGTAATCTTCTAAGTCAAAAGTTTTCATTGCTTGTGTTAGTGCTTTTGCCATGTGAAGAGTGGAGGAATGTTGAGCGGTAAATTCGAGGGCGAATTTCTCTGAAGAGTGGAGGAATGTAGAGTTGTACTTAAGATAAGTAAGCAAATTGGTGAAATCAATGTGAAATGAAGTAAAAATTAGAAAACAAATGAAAAACTTAGTTTACTTTAGAAGAATTACACACTGGCAGACAGAAGGCAAAGCAGCAGTGGCAACAGCTGACGCTTGAAGTCAGCATGTTCAGGAGAGAAGCGGAAACTGTCGAGTCATCCATCAGGGCATCGCCCGACCGGTTCACGTGTTTTTCAATTGTCACATGTGATCAAAGGCCCTCGCCTACATTCCAAGAGCCAATGACCGACTTTAAGAAGATTCTTCGAGAAGCTTTTCAACATGATAGAAGAGGCAATGACCGTGAAGTCGTTCACCTCCAGCGAACTGAAGTGAATAAATATGCGAGGCGCAGTGGGCCTCACAAGGGAAGAGTATCAGTAGTTTTCAGTCAGTTTCGGTGCTGAAGACCATCATGCAAGAAGAGACTACATCACGCACAGACGCACCAAGTCCACCGCTGTAATGGAATAGCAAGCAGCAGACTCGGCGCCAGAAGACAGAAGTAGAAGGTATTTGAAGACTGATTTCTACGTACCTGGGTGACTCGTGAGGACGGGAAGGAGACGGCCTCAAATCAGCAGTCACCTGTGAGCTGGGATGAAGATCTAACAGCCAAAGACTGGGAAGTGGGAGTCCGTTGTTCGAGTCTGGGACACTGGCCTTCCCCCACAGTGCCGCTCAGCTGGCCGACGCACAACACTGACACACGCGGCCGCTTAGAAAAGAGAAACTCTGGGACGCCACATCCAATGTATCACCATACGATTCACGGCTTTGTTCTCAATAATCAAACGAGCCACGGCACGGGACGCGTCTCCAGTCAACTGGGCGAAACAGCGACATGAGATACACACCACCAGGCATAATCAGACGCCACCACTGCCGCAGCAGAAGGCTTCGCAGATCACACAGCTGCGGTTCTCCCAGCCAGAACAGTCCAGTAAGAAAACCGTTGTACAAATTTTCAATAACAATTATCTTATGTAAAAATGCTGTTTCATTCTACCTCATACCCAAGCCAAGGAAGAATCCACCATGCCCACGTGTTGATAAGAGAGAAAATTTAATTTACTTAGTATTTTCACCTGGACATAATGCCTTAGAATTAAATGCCCATTGCAGTAATGCTCATCCTGAGAACTGACTAGCATCAAAAGAGAAATCTCAGTTACATTTAGTAGCAGAAGTGTTACGTTTAGTGTCAGAACTGTTGCACAGATGCTTATAGGGAGATCAGATAGAGTTCTCCTCAAGGTCATTAGCATACAGGTTCAACGACATGATAGCTCATTTTGAAATGGAGGGTTGAATACTACAGCTCTGAGTATGCGAATTTATCCCACAAATGTGAGAGTTCTTGTGACTCTGTCCACATATAGGGAGGGGGCGGTGGCTATTCATAATAAAATATTACTGAATTTATTAATTTTTTCGTCTAAGGAGCATAGTTTTGCGCCTCCTCTCTACAAATAGCTATTTTCTACCCTAAAAAAACAGTATTTATGTCATGTGATGTAGGCTTTGTAACAGTGTTCATGACATGTCCCTATGCATAGGGCTCACACAAGGTGATGGAGGGGTGGTTTAACAATGATAGAGAAATGAGAACCATGCTGTAATATCATTGGCTGATAGTGTCATAAGATGGACATGATGATACATGTGGTTGACATGAAACTCCTCAAGAGTGGAGATTTGGATCTCGAGTTATTGTGTGAAATGCATTGAAATTACGGAAAAATTGATAAATTTATGACAATTGTATATATGTGGAACTTATGAAAATATTATAAAAATGTGGATGGATAAGAGTACTCACATGCTCATCTGGGTGTTTGCAATCATTCCATTCCTCCATCATCAGAAATTACAACTGATGGTGCAAACTACTCATACTTATGGGGTTAAGTCCTGCAAGATACCCTCTTGTTTCACAATTGGTCATGCACCATGAGTCATAAAAATGAAAGGCACAGTGTGTAAAGATTTTGGTATCTGAATGACTACTACCTAGGACACCAAAACAGCAATCATATACCTGGATGCACTATGCACCACCAATATGAAGAAATAGTGCTCAGGGTCTCATTAAAAAGAAGGATAGCAAGGCATCTGCAAACCCATCATGTGGAAGATGTGATTAAATGTAAACACCATCACCTCAGAACAGCTGTTTGCAAATCCTCCACAATGTGACAAACTCTTCCAGTTTCCATTTATTGTGATGTCCTCCATATTTTGGTCAATAAGAAACACCTCCTCTGTATTTTATATCAAACATCCTGTGTGTTGTGGGAGCAGCATAGTTTTCACCATGCAATTTTGAGCTTTCTGTGAGAGCCAATGGATCAAAATGTGTTAATATTGGTTTAGCACCTGACACAGACCTTAAAGTCACGGTAGAAAAGCAAAATGTATGCCAATACCCTAAGCTGCAGTTACACACTGCTTGGATGTGCTATAGCATAAAAAACATGGTATCAAATTGTTTATGAAAGAAAAACACAGGAACCCTCCCCTGTGACTGATAGTCTGTGGGATATGGTCCTCCTACAGTGGGGGTAACAAACTTTACACGGAGTCTGTGCATGTAACGTTGATAACTAACCAACTGCTCAAGTGGGTCAATAACTTTATATTTAGTAGGATTGCCACATATGCTCAATGTCATCATACAGACAGTGTATGTTTTCGATGTACTGGAACAGAGGGACATGGTAATATCAAGTTTTCCTTTTTCTCAGTTTCTTTGTGCAGTCCAGATATACTTACATTGCAAGCTATTATATGGTGTGTGACAGAGGGTACTCTGTACTATTGCCAGTAATTACCTTTACTATTCTATATGCAAACACAATGAGGAAAGAGTATGCCTATGTTTCCCCATATGAGTGCCAGTTTCTTGTATCTTATCTTCATGGTCTAACGTATGTTGGAGACAGTACAGTCCTTCTGCAGTCAGCTTTAAACGTCGGTTCTTAATAGTGTCACTCGGAAAGAACATCGTCTTCCCTCCAGGGATTCCCATTTTTGATACCTGGTGAGGGTAATCCGACAGCTTGGAAAAAAATACTCACTGTGCAAAGTGACTCTCATTATCAGTTTAATTAATTGGTCTATCAATTTGATATCAATGATATGCCACCAGATGGGGGAAAATGATGTCCAGTTATAAGAAGGATATAGATTCACATGGACAACTGATATTTCCAGAGTCAGATTCGCCAGGAGAAAGTATTTGTGGTACTTCGCTCATTGTTGAATGCCACCAGACTGGGATTGCAGTCGTAACACTTAGCTGTAATTACACCAAGAAATATGTGACTGGCCTCCTAGGACGACTCTGTCTGATGTCCTGGTGCATGGAAGATGCAGGCAGTGACCATAACCAATGGGCATTTCCAGTTTAATGCTATCGCAAGTGGCGGGTACCAAGAAAAGTTCCAGCTGGCAGGCTAGTCTGCTCTTGCCCACAACCATGGGGACATGTCTTGGCAGTGGTCCTCAGAGTGCCCTCTGGATAGCTGAATAGTGAACTAGCCAGTATGCTGATAGAGCAGCAGAATATTTGGATGATTCGTGAGGGAATTCAGTATGATGGTGTATGCGCTGCACGATTATTTGCTCTATGTAAATTGATGAGTTGACTGCTTCGTGACAGCCTCTTCCATCTCTGAGCATTCAGCACAGTTCATGTATGTATGCCATGGGATAAGAGTGCAGCTGCCAGCGTGGCTGGCGGTCGTGTGAGTCACACTCGAGTGGAGCGAGCATGGATACCTCACAGTCAGCTGATCATAAGTACTGCATATATTCTCCGTGGAAAATTGAGCGATTCAATCTCGATCATTGACAAGTGCTGCTGCTGGACGTAATGACAGCTGTGAGGACCGGTTGGGTCCAGTGCTTCGGTAGCTCGGTTGATTGAGCACTTGACTGTGAAAGGCAAAGGTCCTAGTTCGAGTCTCGGTCCGACACACAGTCCTATACTGCCAGAAAGTTTCATAGAAGCGCACACTCCGCTGCAGAGTGAAAATTTCATTCTGGAAACATCCCCGAGGCTGGGGCTAAGCCACGTTTCCACAATATCCTTTCTTGCAGGAGTGCTAGTTCTGCAAGGTTCGCAGGAGAGCTTCTGTAAAGTTTGCAAGGTAGGAGACGAGGTGCGAGTTGATTGTAGCATGCCTGAACATCATTTCAAAATGTTTTCATCCGTTTTATTTGCATACCAGCACACATTCGAAGTGAAAAGGCGTAATTTTAGTAATTTCAGAACGATTTCCTGCTCGCATTCGAAGCAAAATGGCATAAATTTAATGCGATATTTACAGTGTGCTACAGTACATTAGCACTTGATAGCTACCCGTCACTGTCATTCAACCTTATCTGTTTGTTCACTGTGGCAGAAAACCTGTTCAGAATTTAGTGTACTATTTCCACAGACCTAAAGACCCGACACAGAACCTGATGAACCATATAGGTCTCTGGATATATGTTCGACTCACACTATTTAACGTGGTGCGTATCAACCGATTTGAAAGACAGTTCCCACAGTCTTCGCAGAAATACTCTTTCTGTAAATATTGCCGACCACCGATCGCAGTTCCTCTGTAAATAAATGAATTTGATTACAAAAAAGCTACATCTGTTATTAATTTCATGCACGTGGGAACAGTTGTTACCCAGTTATAATGGTTTTGTAAAATTATTTCGTATGTTTTGCTTGCGATTATTGCTCTGAAAATATAACTTGCCTTTGCATGAGTGATTGTAGGTATCACATGACGTGTTGCTCTATCCTCTCATGTGTTACATTTTATAATAGGAGTAATATCCATATCGAGTTTTTATTATGCAGAGGTGTCAGTTTGTGCGTCTCAAGCTTTCAGTGCTTTTCTTTCTATTAAAATTTAATGTTTAACGGAGACATGAAAACAGGGAAATGTAGATGACTTGCGACATATTTAATATGTCGCAACTAGTTTACACTTCCCTGTTTTCTTTACTCCGTTAAACATTTTCAGTGCCTGAATCGGAATGTTGTAGACGTTGGGTAACCTCCAAACAACTTTTCTCAGTATAATACTAGGGAGGGAAGACGAGAGATTAACGTTACATTCAGTAGGGTAATAAGAGTTGAGGACCAAGCTCGGATTAGGAATTACGATGAAATAACTGCCGTTTTCAGAGGAGCCATCCCAACATATGTTCAAAGAGATGCAGGGAAAACCACGAAAAATCGGAAATTGGTCGTTTTGTGAGGGATCTGAACTATAATCCTCCTTAATGTTGATCAGGTGCCTTAAACATAGCGCGTCGTCGGTGCATATGAGTACGCACGCACATGCGCGCGCACACACAATAAATGCAATCGGCTTTTTGTTTTTCGTAACTGCCACAGTTCCCTATATCTTTTGTTATTTTTTTACGTTTATGCTGTAGGTTGTAATGTCGTTGCATTAATTTGCTATGAAAGCGATGCTGCTACTCACGACCATAAAAGTGGGTTAAAAGCTGTGAGCTGTCTGGGGATTTTAACCTTGCCTTACTGAGCAACTGTTTCACCAGGTATCCAGTCTAGCTTACCAAATTCCCAACCAGATTAACATTAATTATAATCTTTTAACAGTCTCATATATATATATATATATATATATATATATATATATATATATACAAAAGAGAATTTAAATAAAAAGAAATAAACTAGTTTATATTTGGAAATTTATTTTAACATTGATCACTGAAATTTCAGCATATTAAACTTGATTCATAACTAAACTGGTGCCTTATTTAGGATTGTGAAAATGTGAGATTGTAATCTTATGGAACACATCAAATATGGAGCCAAGACTGGGAGACTGCATACAACACTGCATTCATAAAATAACACACAAACAACGTTGAAACATATGCAAAAGGAAATCAACCACAACCAACCGATTCAATTTTCACCCAAAGAAGTTACGTTCGTAGCATAATCCTGTCCATCATGAAATTACCACACACTGGTATACTAAATTCATACTAACTCTCTGTGTAATCTTCCCGAAAAGAATAGCTGAGGGCTACTTTGATGCTTACACCACATGCTTCACGTGGTCAACTTGGTTTACACAAAGAGTGTAACTCCACAATAATTTTGATAATTAAAATAAATTACATCGAAACGCAATTTACTAAAGAAAAACCTCGAACTGGTTACTATCGTCTTACTATTAACCTGATGGGTCAAACAATTGTATAAGCACGTGGTACTGGTCTCACAAAGTACACCCCACGTGGGTTGAACATAAAGAAAAGTTGCTATATTGAAAAATATTGTCAAGACGAGACGTTATAATCTCACGCACATTCGCATTTAAGATTGATGATCTTAGTTAGAGTTACTGATCAACACGTGGTTCCACTTAACTCACAAAGTCGTGACAAAGCAACTACCAGAAGATATTCTGAACTTCACACGCGAATTACACTGTGTTGCAATTTAAGATAACATTAGATATTTTAGAGCTAAACCTGAAATAAAGGTGATTAAATTTTCAGTTAGGCTGAACTTAAGAAATCCATTGTCCTACGGACTTAGCAGACACGCGCTTAGCCGGAGATCTTACGACTTCAGACGCTCGCCGCAGACAGACTGCTGTGGTCCCTTCCTGAGGGTGGCTCACAAATACAAATTCAAATACCAACATGACAAGGGATGGACTGGACCATACTAAGAATAGAAACCTCTCTGCTTTTAGAAAGCGTAGCTACCTGTTCCGACGTTGGTCCTACTGTTCTCTAGCAGACAGGCTTGTCTGCTACCCTCAAGCATGCAACTAGAAATACATTTGCTCATTCATCCTCTCACACAGAAGGGAAGGGGGATGACAGTATTTTATCATATACAGTATATAAAAGAAACCGGATGTAGGTTCCGTATGAGACTGTGTGACATGAATTACATATAAACTGTGTTTTAAAGTTTAGTAGTGTGACAGATCGTTCTTGTTTATGTGTAAAAGTAACACGTTCCACTACTCAGTCTCCTCCCAGATAGTCAGAAACGCCACAGTAAATTTAGAAGAGGAATTTATGCCGTAAATGACAACAGATTTAAGAAATTAACATGAAAGGAATCCAGCAGAGACCTTTCAAGGTCTCGTTGTGTGATGAATAGGAGAACTCTTTAAAAATCTGGAATGGTTTCGCATTAGTTGTTTATATAGCTTATAATGACTACATGACTGATTTTCATCGTTTGGGGCTACACACGGCATAAAAATGCCTTTTAAGGTAGCCTCTCATTCAAATGAACAAAAAATAGGCAACACTATTTTTTGTGAGACAATGAAAAGACATAAAGACATACAACGGATCTGTTTGCTGGTTATGATTGATCACACTTTGAACTTAGTTTTACATTTTGAACACAAAAAAGTTGTGCCCGTAATTACAGTTTGATCATGGCTAGAGAGTTTGAAGTATGCAGACTGCGTGCAGTGTAGCCCCTCAGGAGTTATCTGAAATCAAAAATGGATAACATCAGTCGATATTACGTTACATTTATGGGAACTTATACCTGACCATAATGAAGTAACCTAATATTTAACCATATGGTGCTAACTCGAACTATGAGTTCGGTTTTTCGGGGGTTTGTTTCACTCTTTACGGCTTTACAAAAAATAGTAGTGAAGCTTTTCATATATTATAGGCACAGCTCCCAAGAAATGTATTTACTTTTCTCCGCTAAAAGGTAGACGTTAATAGGTTGAACCATCTGGAAAAATCGTTGCTCACGAAACTCCTGTTTAAAGTTTAGGAACAAATTATATGTGTATTATTAGTTCAATTTTCGTAGACTCAGTCTGGCTTCAGCAGCCAGAGACTGCGATCATGTGTGTGCGTGGGTTGCGTTTGTGTGTGTGTGTGTGTGTGTGTGTGTGTGTATGTCTATTTCCGATGAAAGCGTTGACTGCCGAAGGCTTACTTTCTGACACTCTTTTTGTTGCACCCTGCAACTCAGCTTCTTCGCTGTATGGTGAGCATGTTGTCATATTACCTAATACAAAGCTTCTCGACGTATGTCCACACTTTTCGTTTTATACAGTGTACATACTGAAGACTGATCGTGATCGTAGACAATCTTCATGCAAGCTTCTTGTCAACACTGTTGCAGTATCCGACTTCGACTTCTGCAAACCCATGGAGGTTGTAACTGTTGTTGCCTCCTTCGTGAAAGTGTACACCATGATCGATGATGATGCCTGTGACTTCGATAGTGCAACGGTAACCGCATAGTTCGGTTACGCTGTCTGACGTTTAGAACTTTTCCCATCACTCTGGCATGTTGATATGTAACGTTGCGTCTTAATTAATCCTCCATCTATCCCCAACTGTGCATTTACCTTTCATATACTGCACAGTTAGTATTGATAACAGCAGTGTTATGAATAGGCCTACAGATCCAAAGACGTTTTTCAAGGCAAAGATCAGAGAGAAAATGCAAATATTTTGGCTTGTGAAGCACTGAGAGGGATTATCGATAACTCTTAAAGATATAATGGGTTCTAAGAAAACCAGTCATAAAATATGAGTTTTGCACTTAAAATAGCATTTCACAAGAAAAGATTGCTACGTCTGCTTGACACAGCTAATGAATGTCTTTGAAACATAGCTTTTCTTAGAAAACACTTATTAACTTCACATTGCGTGACATGAATATTTTTTTTTCGCTTCTTTTTATTCCCTGTGACTTATACAGGTTCTCACTATGCTCAGAAGGCAGGTAAACACCAGAATAAGCTTTCCAGGATGACGTCACTCCACTACTCTTTACTGACATATTGCAGACGAGATGATACAGCAAACTGTCCACCTAGTCAGTTAAAGAAGATGAATCAGAAAGTTCAGTCGCAATGTTTTTATACTAGTGACACGAATGTAATCAATAATCCACTAATCAACACTTGGCGATCACAGTTTGTGGATCAATTTGCTAATTAATGGGTGTGATAATTGCTTTTGATTCGGTAATGTCCTGTCAGTGTTGAAGTACTCAGGCGCCATGTAGAGTGCGGGGCGAACGGAAAATACTTGAGGAGTTATTAGCGTGGAGACATGGACAGTTGAAAACTGAAATGTCAAGACGTGGAGTTTTGCGATGAAATGAAGTTACAGTCATACGAAAGTTAATCAGGAAAGCAAAATAAATACAATACAGTTAAGTTATCTACAAAAAATTGCTGAATTATCCTAGATGGTTCTGTCAAAAGTGTCAATAACAGTGGTTACATTAATTCGTTATGTAATCTGCTCTTAACGTCACCTGTTAAGAAACAATTTTGTCTCTTGATCCACCAATGCAGAGCATAAAATTTCCAATAAAGTCTTCATTCATAGGCTGATCAAATGGAGTGACGTCATTTAATTTAACTGATGAATAGTGAAAACCTGATGTTCTGTATTGTAAATGTTCAACAACCAAGGAAATTCAAATGAGGAGACTAATATATTTTATTTATTTATATGTTTAACATGTCCTGATTAGAGTGTCCAGGCCCCCTCTTAGATCAGACCAGCGTTCTGCATGTACAGGATATATTGCATCGTAGTTACCCAAAAAAATAACAATTCTAGTATGATGACTAGTGTCAAAATATTTTGGGTGTCTGCAGTGGCAGTGCAAGTAAATTATGCAAGCTATGAACTAACAACTTTGATGCTATCATTAGCTGTATTATTGCAGCTTCAACTACTAACAGTGATAATAGTAATAATAATAACATAATACTAATAATAATGACATTAATTGCAACATCAATAATAATTAATTAGTGGCAAATGAAAGAAGAATGTATAGGGATACAAAATATTTGTTTCTGAATTAGTAAGTTCCTTGGATCATTTTGCACAATAAATCGTCATGATATGGAATGAGTCATTTTACATTCATATTACAAATTAATTTGTACACCAATTTATGCTCTTAACATCACCATATTATTATTATTATTATTTTCTTCCCAAAATGAAAACAAGACATGCAGATTGAGTTAGCAATTTCTACCCACCTTCCTTTACACTTCGCCAACAAAGAAGTTCTTCTACAGAATAGAAAGATTTGTCAACTACAAAATTTTTCAATTTATTTTCAAATTTTAACTTGCTGTCTGTTAGAAATTTTATGTCACTGGGTAAGTGGTCAAAAATTTTTGTTGCTGCATTGTGCACCTCTTTCTGTTCTGAAGACAAACTTAATGTTGAATAATGAATGTTATTTTTTCTTCTAGTATTGTAATTATGTACCTCATTGTTCCTTTTGAACTGTACTGGATTATTTACAACAAATTTCATGAGGGAATAAATGAAGTGCTTATTCCCATAGTGGTACAAGTCCATTACCTCCACTTTTCTGCCTTTAATGCTACTGAAATTAAAGATCCAAACAAACAGCATCCAAGAAGAAATCTTGGGAAGACGTTGGAAACAGGTTGGAGACTATGGGTCAAGCTGCTGGAAAACCATTCTGGAGTGTAATTAGCAGTCTTCGAAAGGGAGGTAAGAAGGAAATAACAAGTATTTTGGACAGGTCAGGAAAACTGCTGGTGAATCCTGTGGATTCCTTGGGCAGATGGAGGGAATATTTTGAAGAGTTGCTCAATGTAGGTGAAAATACGATCAGTAATGTTTCAGATTTCGAGGTACAACGGGATAGGAATGATGATGGAAATAGGATCACATTTGAGGAAGTGGAGAAAATGGTCAATAGATTGCAGTGCAATAAAGCAGCTGGGGTGGATGAAATTAAGTCGGAACTCATCAAAGACAATGGAATGTCAGGTCTTAAATGGCTACACAGGATAATTGAACTGGCCTGGGAGTCGGGACAGGTTCCATCAGACTGGACAAAAGCAGTAATCACACCAATCTATAAACATGGAAACAGAAAAGATTGTAACAACTACAGAGGTATTTCTTTAATCAGCATTGTGGGTAAAATCTTCTCAGGTATTGTTGAAAGGAAAGTGCGAGTATTAGTTGAGGACCAATTGGATGAAAATCAGTGTGAGTTTAGGCCTCTTAGAGGTTGTCAGGACCAGATCTTTAGCTTACGGCAAATAATGGAGAAGTGTTATGAGTGGAACAAGGAATTGTATCAATGCTTTATAGATCTAGAAAAGGCATATGACCGGGTTCCTAGGAGGAAGTTATTGTCTGTTCTACGACATTATGGAATAGGAGGCAAACTATTGCAAGCAATTAAAGGTCTTTACATGGATAGTCAGGCAGCAGTTAGAGTTGACGGTAAATTGAGTTCATGGTTCAGAGTAGTTTCAGGGGTAAGACAAGGCTGCAACCTGTCTCCACTGTTGTTCATATTATTTATGGATCATATGTTGAAAACAATAGACTGGCTGGGTGAGATTGAGATATGTGAACACAAAATAAGCAGTCTTGCGTATGTGGATGACTTAGTTGTGATGGCAGATTCGATTGAAAGTTTGCAAAGTAATATTTCAGAGCTAGATCAGAAATGTAAGGACTATGGTATGAAGATTAGCATCTCCAAAACGAAAGTAATTTCAGTGGGAAAGAAATATAAACGGATTGAGTGCCAAATAGGAGGAACAAAGTTAGAACAGGTGGACGATTTCAAGTACTGAGGATGCATATTCTCACAGGATGGCAACATAGTGAAAGAACTGTAAGCGAGGTGTAGCAAAGCTAATGCAGTGAGCACTCAGCTACGATCTACTCTCTTCTGCAAGAAGGAAGTCAGTCCCAAGGCTAAGTTACATCTGCACTGTTCAATCTTTCGATCAACTTTGTTGTATGGGAGCGAAAGCTGGGTGGATTCAGGTTACCTTATCAACAAGGTTGAGGTTACAGATATGAAAGTAGCTAGGATGATTGCAGGTACTAGTAGATGGGAACAATGGCAGGAGGGTGTCCACAATGAGGAAATCAAAGAAAAACTGGGAATGAACTCTATAGATGTAGCAGTCAGGGCGAACGGGCTTAGATGGTGGGGTCATGTTATACGCATGGGAGAAGCAAGGTTACCCAAGAGACTCATGGGTTCAGCAGTAGAGGGTAGGAGGACTCGGGGCAGGCCAAGGAGAAGGTACCTGGATTCGGTTAAGAATGATTTCGAAGTAATAGGTTTAACATCAGAAGAGGCACCAATGTTAGCACTGAATAGGGGATCATGGAGGAATTTTATAAGGGGGTCTATGCTCCAGACTGAACGCTGAAAGGTATTATCAGTCTTAAATGATGATGATGATGATGATGATTATGATGATGACAAACAGAAATAAAGGTTCATCTCTAGCAAGAAGCCATATGCTTGAAGATTTCTGATAACTCAACTACAAATTTTTCAGTGCTCATTTAACTTTAGGACTCTGTATCACAAAATGAACAAAAATGGATTTGTACCACTATTGAAATAAGCCCTTCAAACATACTGTGAAGCAGTAGTCAGAATGCCCAACTCCTTAAACAGATGTCTACAGGATGACCGCAGGTGAGCACCACATATTATTCTTACAGCACATTCTGGGGCAATGAATACCTTCTTTCTTAAAGATGAGTTAAGTGCAAATGTGGCTGAACTAAGTTGTTTCAGGAGTTCCAAAATGTATTTCCTCCAATTTAAACTCTCGTCAATATGGACATCTAAGATTTTTGAAGTTTCCATCTTATGTATTATTTCCTCCCCATGTGTTACCCTTATCACTTTATGCATATCACTAATGGCACAGTACCCCTAGAGGTGCAGAACTGAATCTGATGTACCTGTGAAATTCAGGGTGAGACCATTCACAGAAAACCAGTCAATGATACTTCTGAGAACTTTCTTCACGATTTCTTCCATTTCTGTATGTATACTGGGAGTGATTACAATACTGGTGTCATCTGCAAAAAGAACTAATTCTGCTTGTTGTAGAGTAGACGGTAGATCATTTACAAATATGAGTAACATAGTGGACCTAAGATTGAGCCTTGGAGAACACCATACATGATTTCTCCCCAGTCAGAATTATGTCCCTGGATTTTGTTGGTTGAATTACTTCTAAGTAAAACTTTCTGCATTCTTCTGGTTAAATATGACATGATCCATTGGTTAGCTATACCATCAAATCCACAAAACTTCAATTTATCTAGGAGTATACTATGATTCACATAATCAAATGCCTTGTATAGGTCACAGGAAATACCAACCGGTGCTGTTTTGTTATTTAATGCTTGTAATATCTGGTGTGGGAACATGTAAATGGCAATCTGAGCAGAACAACTCTTCTGAAACCCAAACTGTGATTTGCTGAGGATATTATTGTTGGCAAGATGATATACTATGGTGGAAAATGATGCCAGTAGTGAAATAGGTCGGTAATTTCTGACGTCTCTCTTAACATGTTTCTTAAAGAGGCGTTTAACAATGGCGTATTTTAATCTCTCTGGAAAAATACTTTGAGATAGTGATGCATTACGTATTTCGGACAATACTGGGCTTATTATATGGGAACAAATGTTTAGTACTCTATTGGAAACACCATCACAACCAGAAGAGATTTTAATCTTGAGAGAATGTATGACCTTCTTAATTTCAGAAGTTAAAGTTGGTGGTGCAATCATATGACGTAATTTTATGAGAGTTACTTCTTCAACACATTGCTGTGATCTTTTTCCTTGAACTTTTGGCCCCTATCCTTTCTTCTATATTTAGGAAATGATTATTAAATACATTTGCTACCTGTGACTTGTCATTTATAACCATTCCATGCAATTCAATAGTAATGTTATCCTCTTCTGTAGTTGGTTGTCCTCTCTCTTGCTTTACTGTATCCCATATTGCGTTAACTCTGTTGTCAGACGTACTGATTTCTGACATTATGTGCATTTTTGTTGATTTTTTAATAATCTGGCTCAGTAATGTTGAGTAGTTTTTGTTGTGCGCAACTACTGCAGAGTATCTACTTGTTCTTGCAAAAAGATACATTTCCCTTTTCCTTTCGCAAGATACTTTAATCCCCTTAGTGATCCATGGTTTTTTTACATGGCTGTTTAATGTCCCTTAGCAAGGATGATATAGCATGTTCTGAGAAAAGCACATTTAAGGAGACTACATCAGCTAATAATACTGTGAAATGAGATGAAGTTGGGAAGAGGGATGAAGTAAGGCAACGAATGCACCCAGGGGCAAACTTATTGTTGCATTAACAGATATATCATTACCTGTCTTTCTGAAGTGGAGATGTTATTTAGTTGTCTAAAGTAAAGTAATGTGGGAGGTTGTTCCAGAGTTGGGTATCTGCTACTGAGAAGGATTTTGAGTAGGTGGTGGAACTGTGGAATAGGAAAGAACGGATTTTCCTCTGATGGGAATGGGTGTTTCTGCCTTGTTGTTCAGATAAGAGCGTTAAGGACTAGGAGAAACGAGAGAGAATATTCATTGGTAAGATAGTAAAGAAGACAGAGGGCATGGAAATCTGTGCGCTTGTCTGCACACAGCTAGGATAGCAGTGAATATAATAGTGAAATGTGATCAAAGATTCGATCATCATGGACGTAATGAACACAGCATTCATAACCATTTCTCTATGCTGTGAACTTTCCTGAGAAAGGCATTGCAGGATAACATCACTCTAACCAATAATTGCAAGTATAAATGTTAGTACAAGATTCTTTTTCAGATCATCTGGGAAGAGCCTTTTACATTTTTGTAGGGCTTGGTGAATTGCTGATGCCTTCTTGCACGTTACAGTTAATCACAGTTAATCACTCAGCCAAGTTTAGACTTTAATCCATTATTACTCCAGGAGTCTTTGCTGATGAAGGGAAGTTGATATTTGTCCCATTTAGGGCTAAATATGGTAGAGATTACTGATATTTCGGGCTAATGAGCCTAGAGTGACCAACCAATAATGCTTGGGTTTGAGACAGGCTGAGCTTTAAGCCTATATCCTGCGGCCATTTTGATAATGCACAAAAGGTAGGTACTGAAATTTTCGATAGCTCTCTTCAGGTTTATTGGTTTTGTACTAAGATGCAACTGGAGGTCATTCGTGTACTTGTGGTATTTGCAATAGGACGAAACTGATGATGCGTCATCTACGTACAATGAGAAGAGTGTGAAACCTTTTACCGAACCCTGCTGGACGCCTGATGCTAACTGCCTCCATTGTGACGTTATTGTGCAGGAGATGACGCATTGCTGGAGAAGAATAGTCTTTATAATGATGACAATCATGATAGTATTGTCTTAGGGACAAGTAAATGAGGACAAAATGTGAGTGACACATTCTACAACAGTTCTTTTTTATTCTTTTATTTTAAAATCCGTTTTTCATGAACTAGCAGCTACCATAAAGTTAAAAATAA
This sequence comes from Schistocerca serialis cubense, assembly GCF_023864345.2. Lineage (NCBI taxonomy): Eukaryota > Metazoa > Arthropoda > Insecta > Orthoptera > Acrididae > Schistocerca > Schistocerca serialis. The sequence goes on from NC_064639.1 coordinate 1,084,198,086, forward strand.
AATACTATGTATGAAGTTTAGTTTGATTAATTAAGGACGCTGTAACGAATAAAATTGTGTGACAACTTGACTACATGAGGGATAGTCTGTCAGGACACATCCCGAGACGTCAGTTTACGAATGGAGTGGAGCGGGGGGGGAGGTAATATCAAGAGATGAATGCGGCAAGAAGATGGAAGAGGACCTATATTTGCAGTAATTGCTCAGGGGAGGTGAACTAGCTACATCATTCCAGTGTTTATCCTGAAGACCACGAGAACAACATGTGACGATCCTGATTGCTGCTTTTTCTGCTATTTCTGGATTGTTTGGGCAAATACTAGGTTTCCTTTAGAAAGTGAAGAGCCTGGTGAACAGCCAACGAGTGGACAGAATATTCTACAGAGACAATGGAGCTTCCTCACCCAGACTATTCTGGCAATCAAGAAGAAAAGAAATTAATGATACGAGTTACCTATCAAGTTCGCAGTGTGTCTTTCATGACAAAAGAAAGAAGGTATAGATACTATGAGGCAAAGGTGCACTAAAATTAAAATTTTCATGTGAAATAAAAGGAGTTTAAATAGGAAGTATTTCTCTCGGAAAAGATACATAATGTATTTTCCTTGATTATAATACATTTTCATATGTGACGCATTCCTGCAAGTGCCATATCAAATTATTAGTGGGCTAAAGAGGTGGCTTCCTTTGATGGCTGAAAAATACCAAGAAGCGAAATGGTTCTAAGCAGATACCAGAAACCTGTATGGTGTAGGTCTTCAGAACACCCCACTCTAAACCAACGGCAGATTCAAAGGTTCTCCTAGTACGATCGCCAAATACGGGCAAAGAATGCTTATCACCAGAAAAGTCTCATTATTCAGCAGCTTCTTCAAAGCCATCCTTGCAGCTCGGGTGAGTTGTAGCGGAATGTGAGCAGGAACTACTACCGGCTATTTCAAACGCTTTCCTACAAAAATAGTGGTGATTATCTCCTCTCACTTACAAAGAACGATGCTTCCAGGAATAGTTACATTCTCAAAAGATCTGAGGAAATTTGTAAAGCTGGCTGGTTTGATGTTGATGAACACATGGGTTAACACAGTTGATAATTTTGATGTAGTTGGCAAGAGATTCTCCTCGGAGGGATGCATAATGCCCACAAAGGCTGCTCTGGAACTCTTCAATTTATCTCATTGTCAATCTCCTTCTTAACAAGAGTCAAAAAATGTACAGTTACTCTCTGCATGTGTGGAAACGAGCATTTTGAGCTTAAACACAACAATTTATCTCAAAGAAGAGATATGCTCATGGTTCTTTCGTCGAGCGAACTATTGTATATGATTATTAAGTATAAAGCTAATGCATCAGCATACTCCGAAAGGAACCTAATTGGTATACAGTCTGGACCAGAAGACTTGTTTTTATTAAGTGATTTCAGCTGCTTATCACCATAAATTTACTTCTACGTTAGTCGTGTTGGCAGCTGTTCTCGATTCGAATTCTGGAACATTTACTTTGTCTTCTTTTGTGAAGGCATTTCGGAAGGCTGTGGTTAGTAACTCTGCTTTCGCAGCACTGTCTTCGATAATATCCCCATTGATATCGCGCAGAGAAGACATTGATTGTTTCTTCCCACTAACATAGTTCACATACGACCAGATTCTCTTTGGATTTTCTGCCAGGTTTCGAGACAAAGTTACGTTGTGGAAACTGTTATAAGCATCTCGCATTGAAGTCCGCGCTAAATTTCGAGCTTCTGTAAGAGTTCGCCAATCATAGGGATCTTGCATCTGTTTAAGTTTGGCATGTTTGTTTCGTTGTTTCTGCAACAGTGTTCTAACCCGCTTTGTGTACTAAGGAGGGTCAGCTCCGTCGTTTGTTAATTTATTTCGTATAAATCTCTCAATTGCTGCCGATACTATTTCTTTGAATTCAGGCCACATCTGGTCTACATTTATATTATTAATTGGGAATGAGTGGAGATTGTCTCTCAGGAAGGAGTCAAGTGAATTTTTATCTGCTTTTTTGAATAGGTATATTTTTCACTTATTTTTGGAGGATTTGGGGATTAAAATATTCAGTCTCGCTACGACAACCCTGTGTTCACTAATCCCTGTATCGGTTTTGATGCTCGTTATTAACTCAGGATTATTTGTTGCTAAGAGGTTTAGTGTGTTTTCACAACTGTTTACTTATCGCGTGGGCTCATGAACTAATAGCTGCAAATAATTTTCAGAGAATGTGTTTAGCACAATTTTGGATGATATTTTACGCGTACCTCCGGAATTAAATATGTACTTTCGCCAAAATATCGAGGGTACATTAAAGTCAGCGCCAACTATTATCGTATGAGTCGGGTATGTGTTTGAAATCAAACTCAAGTTTTCTTTGAACCTTTCAGCAACTGTATCATCTGAATTGGGAGGTCGGTAAAAGGATCCTATCATTATTTTATTCCGGTTGCCAACAATGACCTCTGCCAGTACTAACTCACAGAAGTATCTACTTCGATTTCGCGACAAGAAAAACTGCTTCTAACAGCAACTAACACGCCATCGCCAACCGTGTTTAGCCTATCCTTTCAGAACACCGTTAGGATCTTCGTAAAAATTTCGGCTGAGCTTATATCGGGGTTTAGACAGCTTTCAGTGCCTATAACGATTTGAGCATCAGTGCCTTCTATTGGCGCTTGGAGGTCTGGTACTTTTCCAACACAGCTACGACAATTTACAACTCTTATACCAATGGTTCCTGTATCTACGTCCTTCCTGTTTTCGGCCTACATCCTTTGTGACTGAAGAACTTCTTGTGTTTTCCCGAGACCCTCTAACGTAAAAAACCACCCAGTCCACGCCACACAGCCCCTGCTACTCGTGTAGCCGCCTCCTGCGTATAGTGAACAACTGACCTTATCAGCGGAACCCAAAACCCTACCACCCTTTGGCGCAAGTCGAGGAATCTGCAGCCTACACGGTCGCAGAACCGTCTGAGCATCTGATTCAGACTACCCACTTGGCTCTGTACCCGAGGTGCGCAATCGGTCCTGTCGACTATGCTGTAAATGGGCAGCTCTGCTTTCATCTTGCCAGCAAGACTGGCAGTCTTTACCACTTCTGTTAGCCGCTCAAATCTAAAGAGAATCTCTTCTGATCCAGAGTGACACGCACCATTGGTACCCACGTGAGCAACCACCTGCAGTTGGCTGCACCCTGTGCTCTTCATGGCATCTGGGAGGACCCTTTCCACATCTGGAGTAACTCCACCCGGTATGCACACAGAGGGCACAATGGTTTTCTTTCCCTTCCTGTCAGCCAAGTCCCTAAGGGGCTCCATAACGCTCCTAACGTTGGAGTGAGTTCCCAACTACCAATAGTCCCACCCTCTGTGATTTCCCGGATCTTGCAGACTGAGTGGTTTCCTCTGAAACAGGACAGGCGACAGCATCTGGCTCAGTGACAGTATCAGCCACAGACAGTACGTGAAACTGGTTTGTCAGACAAACTGGGGATGCCTTACGTGCGGGCGCCTGAAAAGTCTTTCGCCACCTATTTTGCCCCGGGGCGACCTCCCACTCGACCGCAGGTGAGCGGTCAACCTCAGTGGGAGCAGTAACTGGGTTGGCCACCGGTGAGGACCGATCACAGGACTTGGAAGAGCTGGAATTCCGTTGGATCGCCATGGCCGACCCAGACCAGTGGCGCCCCTCCACTGTAGCCTCAAGATGTATAACCGAAGCCATCACAGCCTGAAGCTGAGAGAGAAGTGTCACCAACTCGGCTCGCATCCACACACAACAATCGCAGTCCCTGTCCATACTAAAAATAGCGTCATTCAATTGCCTGCCTCAGGATACTGTGTTTGAGGGAATTCCATTACAGACTTCTAATGTATGCAATATGAATGCACTTTCATTGCTTCAGTGATCACAATTGTGATACAGCATATGACTGTCTAGTGCTCCACTGTTAAACACCATTTGGATACTTACGATGAGGAACATCTTATTACGAGAAGGTTGGAATTCAGTAGTTCCATCATCTCTTCTCTAACTTGCAGTAAGTTGTTCGTCATGACTGTGTTACAACGGTATCCGTTTCTAGCTGGTGATAGTATTTCTGCACTTGTAAGTGATTCATCTTCTACACCAATAACATATTCACATGGTTTGAGGTGTAACGCAGGTTGCATGGTGATCGGGAAGAGGAGGCTACAGTTACAGTAAAATGTAAAAGAAAGATTAATGAATCTGTGTGTATTATTATATATACTTTCATATATGTCCATTGATCTTAGCGTATTCAGAAAATTCATTGTGAGTAGCCCCTGCGTTTTGTAATTTGTGTGCTAAAATCACCACGTATAGTGATTCCAGATTTATTCTTCAAGATTTTTTTAAACTGTTAACTCGCATTTTTCAATAAACGACGTTACATCTTCATCTGAAGACCTATACTACCACTACATTTTCATCCTCTAGTTTTACACAACTGAACTTCTCATCCACTCCTGAGCAATAAATTTAAATAAGCTAATTCTGCTAGATTTTACTCCTTCGAAAATTTCAGCCCTACCATTCCCTCTCAGTTTTCTACATATTATGTCTGCGACAGCATACTCTTGGTACAAAATATATTTACTTTATCTTCGGTTAACCAGTGCTCAGATACACACATAACATCAACACACTGAAAGTTACACAAATGCTCTAATTCTAAAACCTTGTTTCTAATTCAACATATGTTAATTTGCACAAAAGTGAGTGATTTTCCTGAATCTGTATTGCTCTGAGAGCTGTTTTCCTTTATACTTGAAGTTGTGGGCTCAGTTAATGTCTTTCATTCTAGAACAATGTGACAGTATGTGTTCTGATAGTCATATACCTATTCTTATTATTGCTGTGTCACTTTGGTAATTGCTGTCTCTTGTGAGACAGACTCTGAGTGCCAAAAAGTTTGATTGTTTTGTGTGGGCTTCCTGTTCCTTGTGTGTCTTTCCATGGGTGCAGGTCCAGCCGCAGCAGCTGTTAGAAGACCTACTGCTGATGTTAGCACTGCTGTTACTGCTGATTGTGGAAATACTACTGATCCTGAGGTTGCCAACTACTCTTTCTCAGACGATGTTCCCTCTTCTTTTGCAGATGATGTTTTCTTCGATGGTAGTGGTCTATTGGTTCGCCCAAGTATTTTGCGCGCAGTAAGCCTTACATTAACGGCATAGTGACGTTGGTACAGTACGATCCATTGTCGTTGTATGTTCGATCTTGGGTACCGCCAGTCGGCGCGTTTCAAATCCTTCCAGATTTTAAGAAAATCCCTGATCACTTTTATGTGGGTAACACTGTACACAAACAGTTGGGATACATGTATTCTGTGTTTGGGTGGGGGGGGGGAGGGGGTAATGGGTCGGTGACAGGAAGATTATCTGACCACTCCTCAATCTAATTGAGGGTAGCTGTTCATAACATACTGTCCCCGCACCGATGCGGGTCTATGGAACATGAAATGAAGAAGAAGAAGAAGGAGAAAAAGATCAAACTTAGTTTTCCTTGTACTGTGAATTTCCCCAGTCAGCTGCCCATCAGTTAATGTATGTTATGGGAGTACTGTCGCAGTATTAACACAACCATAAACTCCTTTATTCATCATTATCATGGAATTATTACACTCACTTCCAGTGACTTACCTATATTTTCCCTTACCGAGAGACTTTTGACTGCATTTATGAAATCACTTCATAATGGGAACATCGAATGCCAATAACGCTACATCCACGTTAAGTGCACACAAGATGTTTAAATTATGAAATAAACGTTATTTCATGTACTTATGCACTGATAAGCCAAAGCATTATAACCACTGCCCTCCATGTTGTCGCACGATGCTTGATGGTGTTGAGGGGTCGTGACGCAGTAACAAAACCATGTAAGTGGAGCACACACGGGGTGGCCGAGCGGTTCTAGGCGCTACAGTCTGGAACCGCGTGACCGCTACGGTCGCAGGTTCGAATCCTGCCTCGGGCATGGATGTGTGTGATGTCCTTAGGTTAGCTAGGTTTAAGTAGTTCTACGTTCTAGGGGACGGCTGACCTCAGTAGTTAAGTCCCATAGTGCTCAGAGGCATTTGAACCATTTTGGAGCACACACGTGCGGAAAATACCTTAGCGAAGATACGGGCTGCCAATGGGAATATCAATAGAGGTAACCGATTTTGACAAAGGGCAGATTACTATTACACTGTGCCTGTGATCGAGTATATTGAAAACAATGAAAATGGTCGAATGTTCACGTGTTAGTGTGGTGAGCGTCTACGGAAGGAGGTGTAAGGACAGTGAAACTACCACTAGTGCTAAATAGTTGGACGTGCTCGACTCTTCACAGTATGCGGGGTTGGAGGGCTTGTCTGGTCTACAAAGCAGGATAGATGGTGGTCTGTGGCATCTCTGCCGAAAGAGCACATTGCTGTGCAAGAGCAAGTGTTTTGGAGCACACCGTTCATCGTTCATTGTTGAACATGGAGCTCTGAAGCAGACCACCAAACGTGTTTACATGTTGACCCAAGGACAACGTCGTGGTACGGGACCATAGGAATTCGACCACCGATTAACGGAAACGAGTCGACTCTTTTGGTGAATCACAGTTTTGCTACGCTGGGTGGATGGTCGTCTCAACAAACGCCGACCTCGAGTTGAATGCCGGCTCGAAACATGCAACGTGCGACGGACGTAGGTTGGTGGGAGCACTGTTGTGCTATGGGAGATATTCTTCTGCACCTGCATGGGACCTTTGGCAGTAATAGAAGACATGCTGAAAGCTGTGATCCACTAGCATCCCTTCATGCTTGATGTCTTCCCTGACGGCACTATCATCTTTCAGTGGTTTGAGGAGCATTATAGTGAACTCACGTTGATATCTCGGTGACCAAATCCACCTGATGTAAATCCTATGGAACCCATCTGGGTCACTATCGGCCAGCATCAGCAAGTACGCTAATCAGCGGCTCCAATTACATGACCTCGTAGACATCTAATGTCACATACCTCCACAAACCCACTAACAAACTGTCGGATCCGAGATAGGCAGAATCAGTGATATATTTCATTCTGAAAACGGACAAAAAAGCTATTGAGCAGGTGACCATACTGTTTTGGCTAATCAGTGTACATTAATGTAATCACACTTTAAACATTAAAATCGCTTTTTCTCAAGTTTCATAAAATAGACTTACCTGGTTCTGTCCCCTGAGCCTTCATTATTCCCTATAAATTATTTCTTGCAATTGTTTAACAGAACCTTTTGGTCCAATAATCTAACGAATTATAGCCTGCACTATTACATTACCTAAGGTATGCAACATTTTTGAAACATCACAACCCACGTTATACACAGAAGAGTCAAAGAAACTCGTACACCTGCCTAATACCGTGTAGGGCCCTCGTGAATATACACAAGTACCACAGCAATACGTGGCATGGACTCGATTATAGTCTGAAGCAGTACTGGAGGGAATTGACACCATGACTCCTGCAGGGCTGTCCATAAGACCGTAAGACTACGAGGGGGCGGAGATCTCTTCTGAACAACACGTTGCAAGGCATCCCAGATATGCTCAATAATGTTCATGTCTGGAGAGTCTACCAATATGGGGTGGAGCGCCATCCTGCATAAACATCGTACGTTCCAGCAGGTGTTTATCAGCCAGGCTGGGGATGATGCTATTCTGTAACATATCCGCGTACCTCTCACCCGTCACGGTAACAGTTACAAAACCAGAATCACGCACTTTCTCGAAGAAAAAAGGCCCGATAACGGTAGATGTGGTAAATCCAACCCATACCGTGACTTTCTCGTCGTGCAATGGAGTTTCCACGACAGTTCTAGGATTTTCGGTAGCCCAAATTCTGCAGTTGTGGGCGTTGACAGACCCTCGGAGCGTAAAATGAGTTCGTCGGTCCACAACACGTTACTCAACCAATCGTCATCTTCCGCCATCTTTTGAAACGCCCACACCGCAAATGCTCTCCGCTTCAGTAAATCGCCAGGTAACAGTTCATGATGCCGATGGATTTTGTACGGATAGCATCGGAGGGTACGCCTCAGTGCCAACCAAACAGTAGTGTATGGAATGCCGGTGCGGCGTGCGACTGCGCGAGCGCTGTCTTCCCTGTGCACAGACGAACCCGCTACAGTTTCCATTTCTTCCTGAACTGTCAGCAGCATTACGTCTTGTGCTCGGTCTGCCACTACGGGGTCTATCGTCTAAACAACCCGTGGCTTCGAACTTCGAAATCATTCTCGCCACAGCTGCTTTTCTCAACGGACCTTTACCCGTTCGAATCCCCTTGCTATGGCGATAGGATCGTAACGCTGAACTAGCACATTCCCCATTCTGATAATACAGCTTCACTAAAAGCGCCTTTTCAGGTAACGTCAACATGCTGCGACTGCTGGCGCATCTGATTCTCTCTCTCATTACAGCTTCTTTTATACACGATTGTCATGCGCAATCACTGACGTTATGCTGTCCAGCGCCACCTGTCGGATATTTTGTGAACTTTGTTTTGTTTTCTTTTGTTCTAATAAAACCCCATGTGATTCAAAGCATGTGTGTCAATTTTTACCTCCCTATCTACATTATTCCGTGGTTTATTAAGTTTTCAAATTTATACTGACTTTTTGTTCGCCCGGTACTTGCATGTCTTTTGCTTCGTGCGGGAACATTCTTGTGAATGTGATCAAGTATGCAATGGCAAGAGGAAAAAGTGGACATGGAACAACGATATTGCAGCGCCTGTGTTATTATGATGACGATGCACTGCGGCGACCACAGCCGTTGCGAAACATCAGATGAATTCGCAATTGCGAATGGAAGTTTGGGTAGGGCCGTGAGCCGCACACGGAGGACCAAATGGTATGCCGTCACGATAGCTCAGCCTGTTTTGTCAGAGACCCGGCTGGTCTCTGTAGTAAAAAAAAAAATGAGTTAAGGGGCAAAAAACGACCTTCAACGGATATCATGTCTCGTCCGCTACGATCGAATACAATGAAAAATAACGAACAAAATGAAAAGAAAAAAAAATTGTAAGGCGACCGCTCGCGATAAGCGCGAAATCCGGGTTTGAGTCACAGTCCAGCATAAATTTTCATTGTCGTCATTCCATTCTACACTACTGGCCATTAAAATTGCTACACCACGAAGACGACGTGCTACAGAAGCGAAATTTAACCGACAGGAAGAAGTTGCTGAAGATGCTGTGATAGGCAAATGATTAGCTTTTCATAGCATTCGCACAAGGTTGGCACCGGTGGCGACACCTACAACGTGCTGACATGAGGAAAGTATCCAACCGATTTCTCATACACAAACAGCAGTTGACCGGCGTTGCCTGGTGAAACGTTGTTGTGATGCCTCGTGTAAGGAGGAGAAATGCGTTTCCGACTTTGATAAAGGTCGGATTGTATCCTATCGCGATTCCGGTTTATTGTATCGCGACATTGCTGCTCGCGTTGGTCGAGATCCAATGACCGTTAGCAGAATATGGAATCGGTGGGTTCAGGAGGGTAATACGGAACGCCGTGCTGGATCCCAACGGCCTCGTATCACTAGCAGTCGAGATGACAGGCACCTTATCCGCATGGCTGTAACAGATTGTGCAGACACGTCTCGATCCCTGAGTCAACAGTTGGGGACGTTTGTCGACATCGAGGTGAACGCACATTGGAAGCGTATATTCGTCAGCGCCATACTGGCGTGTTACCCGGCGTGATGGTATGGGGTGCCATTGGTTACACGTCTCGGTCACCTCTTGTTCGCACTGACGGCACTTTGAACAGTAAACGTTACATTTCAGATTTGTTACGACCCATTGCTCTACTCTTCATTCGATCCCTGCTAAGCGCTACATTTCAGCAGGATAATGCACGACCACATGTTGCAGGTCCTGTACGGGCTTTTCTGGATACAGAAAATGTTCGACTGCTGCCCTGGCGAGCACATTCTCCAGATCTCTCAGTAATCGAAAACGTCTGGTCAATGGTGGCCGAGCAACTGGCAAGTCATAATACGCCAATCATTATTCTTGATGAACTGTGGTATCGTGTTGAAGCTGCATGGGCAGCTGTACCTGTACACGCCATCCAAGCTCTGTTTGACTCAATGCCCAGGCGTATCAAGGCCGTTATTACGGCCAGAGGTGGTTGTTCTGGGTACTGCTTTCTCAGGATCTATGCACCAAAATTGCGTGAAACTGTAATCACATGTCAGTTCTAGTACAATATATTTGTGCAATGATACTCATTTATCATCTGCATTTCTTCTTGGTGTAGCAATTTTAATGGCTAGTAGTGTACAGCCGATGGTAGTCATTAGTCGCAGTTCCGAATTCATCTGATTTGTATATAGTTATGTGCTCTGCGTCTGACTTAGAGCGTTATCTACCTGCAATCATTAACAACAAATGTCTCCATACCACTGTCAGCACAGGGCTTCCAACGCATGTTGTGACGAATCAGGCACACCGATGGGGATCCTATTACAGTACCCTCCTTTTGACGAGCGAAGATGTCTGTGAAGTACTCCATTTCTCTGTCACATCTTGGACATAAATCGAGTCTTGAATTTGGTATAGGTATGAAGCGCGTATGGCTACACTTCTCGTGATCTACGTATCCAAAATGCATGAATGGGGCTCGTAGGAAAAGGGTACGTCTTAGGATCTTTTAGTACGTTAGTGCATAAAATGCGGAAATATTCCTGTAGAAAATCAAACAGCACATGGGTCTGACCATATACATATGGAAAACTATGGAAAAATATGAAAATGGAAACATTTGTAAAATTCGAGGAGAATCTGCTTTAATGACGATGCCTGGGCGTGAAATACGTAAAAATTTAGGGACGTACGACGACAATGTTGCAGGGTTGCCCTACCACAATGCGGAGGATCTTTCTACCTCAAACTCTATCCTAAGAATGTGAGAATGCTGTGTGACTCCCATTTGCAAACATAAGATAGAATCGTAAACGTAAATTACGCAGTACGATCAAAGTACTAGAAATATATTGATCGGTATAGGTCACTATCTGGTATACTTTGGTGTATATGTTCGAGAATCAACCATAAATGGGCGCACTGCATAGTCATCTACGTATCTACATTCACGATCTGCAATATGGTACACGCAAAGTAATGGAGGGGTTGTTTGGCGATAAAACAGAAATTCGGAATTCCTGTCGTTGGTCGGCGTTGAAACTACGGAAAAAGTGATATAATTCTTCAAATTGGTAGCATTATCAACTTCGGAGCTTATTACAGCGCATCGCCCCATATCAACGGTGCTTTTTGCGTCCCACCCTTGCGCTGGTATGCTGCTGATTACCACATAATGATTGACTGACACTACTTGTTTGAGTTACAGAGTCTTGGTGGGAGCAGTACCTTCCAGGGATGCCTCGGATTGCCTGCACGAAAAAGTTATCGCATAGAAGATTTCAATATGAGGGATCAGTCAAAACAGGACAGCTACACATCTGCTATCCTGTAACTCTGAAAGATGAGATTAATTGTAGAGATGATCAGTCACCTTTGGGCAACTGTTGGAAACGTTCCACGATGTCGCAAAATTTTCCAGTTTCGGTATATTGCAATGTCTTCCACATTTTTCTGAGTAATAACCACCACCTCTACTTTATATTTCAGTCGACCTGTGTGTTGTGGGAGTAGTATAGTTCACGACATGTGATATCCAGATTTTTGTGGAAGTCAGTACAGCGAAACGTGTTAATGTTGGTTCAGCACCTGCGCAGACCTCAAAGTTGTGGTGGAATATATAGCGGCTTACAAAACTGCTTCAAAGGTCTTGGAGGTGTTACAGTAGAAAAAAAACTGGTCATGGAAGAACAACAGAGAGACCCTCACTTGCAGCTGATTGTCTGTGGGGTATAGTCCTCCTACACTACTGCCAACGAAACTTTATACATTGGTCTGTGCAGCGTCTGGAATCACTGGCGACCTGCTCCAATGGATCAATATGGGTATATTTAATAGGATCACCACATATGCTTGATACTAGCATGCAGAAGGTACTTGATTTTGATGTTCAGCAATGGATGACATTAATGGAGTTTTTTTTATAGTTTGCAGTTTTTCTCTGTTGGATGGCATAAAATAACAAGGATAGAGATAACGTTTTTGTGACTGACATAAATGTTCCCTGAGGGATGCAGATCTCCTTCGGGCTGCAGTACCTGTGTGTAGTTTGCAGACGCACCACAAGGCGCAGCAAAATCCTCGTCCTTCTTCCAGTTTCCATATGATGTGGAGTCTTCCTAATTTTTCCAATAAGAAGCTCCGATGTAACTGCTCACACAGTTTTTTCAACCATCTCATGTTGCAGGCGAAAGTTTCATATGGCTCTGGTCTTACACATTGTATATGGTTGGCAGAGCTATTACAACATGTTCTCATTTCCACTTAGTGGCCAAAACATGGTCCTGTCATATTAACTCAGCTCACTGTGCTTCTCCACAGGATGCAGAGAGTCTTCAATATAGAAATGATAATTAAATGGACACCCTAGCTGCAAACAGGCGTTGATGTACTTCATTGGGGACATGCTGAAAATGTGTGCCCCGACCGGGACTCGAACCCGGGATCTCCTGCTTACATGGCAGACGCTCTATCCATCTGAGCCACCGTGGGCACGATAGTGCGACTGCAGGGACTTATCCCTTGCACGCTCCCCGTGAGATCCACATTCCCAACATGTCCACACCACTGCATTCGTAGTACGCCTAATAGATGTTTGCCCATCATCTCACGGGGAGCGTGCAAGGGATAAGTCCCTGCAGTCGCACTATCGTGCCCACGGTGGCTCAGATGGATAGAGCGTCTGCCATGTAAGCAGGAGATCCCGGGTTCGAGTCCCGGACGGGGCACACATTTTCAGCATGTCCCCAATGAAGTACATCAACGCCTGTTTGCAGCTAGGGTGTCCATTTAATTATCATTTCATTTCTAGCAAAGCTGCATGGTCATCCACGGCAACTGTTCTTTCGGGAACAGATGCTACCGTCATATATAATCTTCAATATAGTGCTCTCTGACTTTCGCTCAGTTCCGACTTAAATTGGACCGATCACATGGACAAAACTGGAGGGACGGCCGGGCAGGGACTGAGGAAGATTTACAAGATGTAAAGGAGCTGTCTAAAAGTACCATACTGGAATTTTGCTGCATGGTGTCCCTAGCAGATAGGTTCGAAAAAGATGATCTGTTTTGAAGTATGAGTGTGTTAAGGAAATGATTGACCAGTGGCTGTAGTAATTAAAAGACGTCTCCAAACGATCCAGTGCAAGAATGTGGTTGAATGGAAAGTTGTGATTCTAAATTGCAGATAGCATTTTTACTAAAAGGTGAAACACTATCAGTGGTTCTTGTGTGTCTATAGAACCAAGACCGCTTTTTATACATGGTGTCAGTAATATAGTCATTGTGATTGTGTTTTTAATAGTACAGTCGTTACGCGAAATGTATGTTGCCAGTGATAGAATCCTGCTCAAAAGGTGCTCAAAAGTTAGGAGGCATCCTGTGACAGAGGTAGATCTTAGCACTCCATTATGAGCCTAAAATGAGTTTAATATTCTAGTCGTGTGATGCATTACTTAACAGATATTAAGCTGATTAGAAGAAAACTTTTTTGTACCTGATGAGAAAATACTTAGAGCAAACGTCGTATATGCCATACTGTTATAGGATTTTCGCAACATGTAACTACACTTTAGCGATATTAAAATGAATGTACACTCCAATTTCATGTTTCTTCGAAAAGAACTTGTATAAAAGGGAGGAATCTACGTCTCACGTCTCACCTTTGTCGGGTGAGAAAAATCAAAGTAACAGGTGTTTTAGCTCGATGATTATCCCACCCATGTAAATTTATCAGTTGACTTCTTGGTGACAGGCTCTCTCCAACCTCTGAGCGTTCGGTAAAGCCGGTGTGTGGGTGCTGTTGTATGGGAATGCATCTGCTGGCATAGCCGATACATGTGCAGTCTCTCGTCACCAGTGCTCGCTGTATGGTGCAATGTCTCTGCCGTCAACGAATGGCCCGATCGTAGCTCCTGGCAGTCAGCAGATGGCATGCTCTTCCCGATCCATGTTTATTCGATCGCTTGGATTTTTTCAGGATATATTTTTATTGGAAACGTTGTGCTAGAGGAAGGTGTTCGTACACACAAATGTCTGTGCATACAAGTCCTCAGATATATTTACTGCTATGATATATTGGTGGTGAAATTTCATTACTTGATTTACCTAATGTTTGCGCGTGATACTCAAATGTTGAAAAGATGTTTTAATACGAATAAGGATGATCATCAGGTGGAGCTGAGTGTTATAAGTGATCTATTTGACTCCTTTAAATTGTTAAGGAATTAATGTGACATGATAGTGCAAATGGATTATTTCACTCTATGTTTCATATCTAAATTACATCAGCTCCACCTTTGTCTCCAACATTAAGCAATAGGAGAGATGTAAGCCTCTGTCTGTGTGTTTCGAGAAATTGGTTCACACAGACAAACAGGGAGTGGCATCTAGAGAAGCAACATATGCAATGTTTTATGACATCTTCAAGATATGTCTGGTTTACAGTATTCCTCATATTACCTAACATCAAATTTAATAAATCCTGAAGCAGTTCATGTACAATGGCAAGTGTACCACGAAGAAAGTGTACCAGGATGGCTAGGGTAATTTAGAGTCCATAGCGGAATTAAAAAGTGTAACTGTTTAAAAATCCCATCCTAGTTCCTATGTCACCTGCAAAGCAAACTATAGCTCCCTCTCGGTCTCTCTTTTGATATGACATTTAGTTCCAATCTTTTTAAAGAGCTTTTTGAGTCATCCTGCTAGGTTTGTGACATCGTCAATTTGTGTGTGTGTGCTACCTCTAACAACCCTACCACAATAAAGGTCAAAAATTAATTATGATTGTAGTGTTACTCACGCTGCTAAATATTGCATTTTTGGGCAACAACAAAGTTATATTATGTGGCAGGTGTCATCAGAGCACAGTTAATAAAGTCATTTATTGAAATAATGAATAAACTAGGCACTCATCTTTTCGTGTTTCCCACGCTGGTCTCGTTGTGAACTCATGGCTCAATCTAGGTAGTGATGATTCCAAGCTCGGATGCAAAGAGGCCTAGGTGTTATTCTGCGATATTCAAAAGTTTTATAGATGTGTTTCATAAACCATTCTTGAAGATTAAACTTTTGCAAGTTAGGACAATGGCGTTGTAAAAAAGTAATCAGCACTCTGAATTTAAGTTACCCTTCTTTTTTATTACTTTTGTTGCAATATCACGTAACTCGTTCCAAAACATCACCTCACAGTATAAAACATACATGAAAATATCTCCCTCACTGTTAAAGTTCACATTTTACAAACTGACAACAATTTGCGTCTTTTTAACATGACGACCAAAGCTTGACTCTCTAATAACCGCTTACGCGCCCAAAAATCAGAGTTACAAGTACGTCAAAGATCATAGTGACAAAAGAGAGAATTCACATAAGAATAACATCATTGCAATATATACATATCGATGTATCGAGGTACCTCTACATTAATGAAATCAAATCTGAATGTTGTCACAGAAATATGTTAACTATTTTACAGAAACACAGTGGAATATTGCTGGTATCGAAAGGTTGAAGTGAGGTGCCGCAATGGTTACGTAATTCAAGCACCATACTGCACGCCCTTATATCCCCTAATCACGTTCATGTGACCGGAAATTAATTATTTATTGACTTCAGATGTATTTCTGGGTGCATTCCCAGTCAGGCTTGTGCTTTGGAAGGAAGAAGCTCCATGTGCACTGTCATCCAACAGGTTGGTTCTTGCATGCAGAAACAGAAAGTGACCACATGAGATGGCAGAGAACACCGACTGGATGTGTGCTTTTGCTCCAGGGATTAGCAAGTACTCCACAGAGCTGTGGGGCAGCCTACGGCTGATAGTACTGCAATGAGCTCCCTGGCACTTACAAGTGCGTCGGTGGATCCCAATACTGGGTAGCCTGCGTGGGTGGCGATACACAAGAAAGTTTTTCAGCTATATGATCTGTGACAGCGTAATTACGTATTCCTTATATGATTGGAATGAAAAAGCACCATAATTGTTTAAATACTCCACTCACTGTAGTCGATATACTGCCAAATTCTTTAAATAAAGTATATTCAGTGCACCACCCAGTATCCCATAATTTTTTTAAATAAATATTCCTCACATTGCCTTTTCTACCAGAAAGTACTTAAGCAATATTCCATACACTGCAGTCGATTACCAGCCAAATGAACCGTCAAATGAGTTATTTCCCCACCAATGTCTAGCTGGTGGTACCCGTGGTCTAGGGGTAGAGTCTTTGATTCATAATCAAAACGTCTTCGGTCCCGGGTTCGATCCCCGCCACTGCCTAAATTTTGATAAATAATCAGCATTGGCGGCCGAAGACTTCTGGCATAAGAAGTCAGCCTCATTCTGCCAATGGCCTTGTCAAAGAGGGCGGAGGAGCGGATAGAGGTTCAGGGCACTCTCTTATCCTAGGGGTGGGAAATTGCCCCTAAAGGCGGAAGAATCAGCAATGATCAACGACATGAGGATGCAGAAGGCAATGGAAACCACTGCATGCCTGTAATTGAAGAAGTGTCATGATGATCTCTCCATTGGCAAAAGATTCCGGAATAGTCCCCCATTCGGATCTCCGGGAGGGGACTGCCAAGGGGGAGGTTACCATGAGAAAAAGATTGAATAATCAACGAAAGGATAACGTTCTACGAGTCGGGGCGTGGAATGTCAGAAGCTTGAACGTGGTAGGGAAACCAGAAAATCTGAAAAGGGAAATGCAAAGGCTCAATCTAAATATAGTAGGGGTCAGTGAAGTGAAGTGGATGGAAGACAATGATTTATGGTCAGATGAGTATCGGGTAATATCAACAGCAGCAGAAAATGGTATAACAGGTGTAGGATTCGTTATGAATAGGAAGGCAGGGCAGAGGGTGTGTTACTGTGAACAGTTCAGTGACCGGGTTGTTCTAATCAGAGTAGACAGCAGACCAACACCGACAACGATAGTTCAGGTATACATGCCGACGTCGCAAGCTGAAGATGAACAGATAGAGAAAGTGTATGAGGATATTGAAAGGGTAATGCAGTATGTAAAGGGGGACGAAAATCTAATAGTCATGAGCGACTGGAATGCAGTTGTAGGGGAAGGAGTAGAAGAAAAGGCTACAGGAGAATATGGGCTTGGGACAAGGAATGAAAGAGGAGAAAGACTAATTGAGTTCTGTAACAAGTTGCAGCTAGTAATAGCGAACACCCTGTTCAAGAATCACAAGAGGAGGAGGTATACTTGGAAAAGGCCGGGAGATACGGGAAGATTTCAATTAGATCATGGTCAGACAGAGATTCCGAAATCAGATACTGGATTGTAAGGCGTACCCAGGAGCAGATATAGACTCAGATCACAATATAGTAGTGATGAAGAGTAGGCTGAAGTTCAAGACATTAGTCAGGAAGAATAAATACGCAAAAAAGTGGGATACGGAAGTACTAAGGAATGACGAGATACGTTTGAAGTTCTCTAACGCTATAGATACAGCAATAAGGAATAGCGCAGTAGGCAGTACAGTTGAAGAGGAATGGACATCTCTAAAACGGGCTATCACAAAAGTTGGGAAGGAAAACATAGGTGCAAAGAAGGTAGCTGCGAAGAAACCATGGGTAACAGAAGAAATACTTCAGTTGATTGATGAAAGGAGGAAGTACAAACATGCTCCGGGAAAATCAGGAATACAGAAATACAAGTCGCTGAGAAATGAAATAAATAGGAAGTGCAGGGAAGCTAAGACGAAATGGCTGCAGGAAAAATGTGAACACATCGCAAAAGACATGATTGTCGGAAGGACAGACTCAGCATACAGGACAGTCGAAACAACCTTTGGTGACATTAAAAGCAACGGTGTAATATTAAGAGTGCAACGGGAATTCCACTGTTAAACGCAGAGGAGAGAGCAGATAGGTGGAAAGAATACATTGAAAGCCTCTATGAGGGTGAAGATTTGTCTGATGTGGTAGAAGAAGAAACAGGAGTCGATTTAGAAGAGATAGGGGATCCAGTATTAGAATCGGAATTTAAAAGAGCTTTGGAGGACTTACGGTCAAATAAGGCAGAAGGGATAGATAACATTCCATCAGAATTTCTAAAATCATTAGGGGAAGTGGCAACAAAACGACTATTCACGTTGGTGTGTAGAATATATGAGTCTGGCGATATACCATCAGACTTTCGGAAAAGCATCATCCACACAATTCCGAAGACGGCAAGAGTTGACAAGTGCGAGAATTATCGCACAATCAGCTTAACAGCTCATGCATCGAAGCTGCTTACAAGAATAATATACAGAAGAATGGAAAAGAAAATTGAGAATGCGCTAGGTGACGATCAGTTTGGCTTTAGGAAAAGTAAAGGGAGGAGAGAGGCAATTCTGACGTTACGGCTAATAATGGAAGCAAGGCTAAAGAAAAATCAAGACACTTTCGTAGGATTTGTCGACCCGGAAAAAGCGTTCGACAATGTAAAATGGTGCAAGCTGTTCGAGATTCTGAAAAAAGTAGGGGTAAGCTATAGGGAGAGACGGGTCGCAAGTGGAATTAACATACAAGGTGAAAGGATATCAATGATACGATTCGCTGATGACATTGCTATCCTGAGTGAAAGTGAAGGAGAATTAAATGATCTGCTGAACGGAATGAACAGTCTAATGAGTACACAGTATGGTTTGAGAGTAAATCGGAGAAAGACGAAGGTAATGAGAAGTTGCAGAAATGAGAACAGCGAGAAACTTAACATCAGGATTGATGGTCACGAAGTCAATGAAGTTAAGGAATTCTGCTACCTAGGCAGTAAAATAACCAATGACGGACGGAGCAAGGAGGATATCAAAAGCAGACTCGCTATGGCAGAAAAGGCATTTCTGGCCAAGAGAAGTCTACTAATATCAAATACCGGCCTTAATTTGAGGAAGAAATTTCTGAGGATGTACGTCTGGAGTACAGCATTGTATAGTAGTGAAACATGGACTGTGGGAAAACCGGAACAGAACAGAATCGAAGCATTTGAGATGTGGTGCTATAGACGAATGTTGAAAATTAGGTGGGCTGATAAAATAAGGAATGAGGAGGTTCTACGCAGAATCGGAGAGGAAAGGAATATGTGGAAAACACTGATAAGGAGAAGGGACAGGATGATTGGACATCTGCTAAGACATGAGGGAATGACTTCCATGGTAGTAGAGGGAGCTGTAGAGGGCAAAAACTGTAGAGGAAGACAGAGATTGGAATACGTCAAGCAAATAATTGAGGACGTAGGTTGCAAGTGCTACTCTGAGATGAAGAGGTTAGTACAGGAAAGGAATTCGTGGCGGGCCGCATCAAACCAGTCAGTAGACTGATGACCAAAAAAAAAGTCTACCTGGGGGGAGGGGAAGGGGAGGTTCAAAAATGGCTATGAGTACTATGGGACTTAACTGCTAAGGTCATCAGTCCCCTAGAACTTAGAACTACTTAAACCTAACTAACCTAAGGACATCACACACATCCATGCCCGAAGCAGGATTCGAACCTGCAACTGTAGCGGTTGCGCAGTTCCATACTGAAGCGCTAAAACCGCTCGGCCACTCCGGCCGGCGGGGAGGGGAGGGCTCAGTGCTTTCCAGAGGGGGAGGGGTTAACTATTTGGACAGTTTAATTAATTAGTCAATCACGTTCATAGAGTGGGATGGGGATATTCGAATAACCCAGGTGTGAAAGTGTACCTGTATTGGTCATGGAGGGGGGGGAGGGTTAGTGGATTTCTGAGAGATGGGGGAGGAGGAGGAGGGGAGGGGGTTGGCATGGGAGGTTTCTTAGAAGGACAGATTATCCCCAAGGTGTCGTAAATCATACGGGTGGTGTTGTAATCCAACTAGCAGAACAATATGATAAGGACCTGTCAATTAAACGAGAACAGTATCCTTGCCCCTCCATGTATGCTTGCCCTGAAGGCAACCCACAATGTGCACCGGTACCACTACTTACGGTCACAAGATGACAGGGCTCTGGATAGGCATGTGGCCATTGTGACCAGCATATGACTCTGACACTTCGTACTGCACCCACAGCAGGAATCTGAACAGCAACTGGCACCACAGAGACACAACGAGCTGTTACAAATCTGTCACTTCAAGAACAGCTCCGTGCCAGACTCCCTGTAATGTGCATTCCACAGACCCCAAACAACTGCCATTTGCGACTTCGATGGTGTCAAGCAGAGAGCTCATTGGAGGGCCAGGTTGAGGTCTGTTGTGTTTTCTGATGAAATCTGATGGCTTTCTGTTAGTTAGAAGGAGGCCAGTCGAGGGCCTGCAAACAACCTGTCTGCATGCTGGACCTAACCCTGCAGCTGTGGTCTGGGGTGCGATTTCGTATAACAGCAGGAGCACTCCCGTGGCTATCCCACCCACTCTGACTGCATATCTGCACACCAGTCAGATGATTCACCTTGTTGTGCTGCCATTCATGACAACATTCCAGGGACGCTTTCCAACAGGATAACGCTCACCCACGTACCGCTATTGTAACCCAACATGCTCTACAGATGGACTACATGTTGCTCAGGTCAGCTCGATAACCAAATCTGCCTCCTATAGGGCATATACGGGAAATCAGCGGGCGACAACTCCTGCGTCACCCACGAACTGCATTAACCTTCCCTGTATTAAAAAAATGTTGTGTGACGAAGGCCTCCCGTCGGGTAGACCGTTCGCCGGGTGCAAGTCTTTCGATTTGACGCCACTTCGGCGACCTGCGCGTCGATGGGGCTGAAATGATGATGAGTAGGACAACACAACACCCAGTCCCTGAGCGGAGAAAATCTTCGACCCAGCCGGGAATCGAACCCAGGCCTTAGGATTGACATTCCATCGCGCTGGCCACTCAGCTACCGGGGGCGGACGTCCCTGTACTGACCGACCACGTGCAACAAGCATGGAACTCCATCCCACAAACTGACATGTGGCACTTGTATAACACAACGCATGCACATTCTGGCGGTTACACCGGTTATTAACGCATCAGCCCGTCACATTTGCAATGGCTTATCTCGTGCCCTCATTAATCTGTGATCTTGCAATGTTTATCACTATCATATGTCACCAGGAAAATTTTATCCCCGAAATTTCATTGTATTAATTATTTTTTGGTGTTGCGATATTTTTCCGTCAGTGTGTATCTAATGTTTGATACAAAATCAGTGACGGTATCAACGGGTCTGTTAAAAATTTACAACTACTTAGTGAAACGCTTGTTAAATTGAGATATGTAGCACGTTAAGTCATTTTATTATTATGATGAATCAACGCGCAGATGTACGTTTGAAGGAGCAGCTCAGTGCAGAATGTTAGCGAAGTTGCATGCGAAGTAGGTTCTCAGGTAGGAGAGTGGACGGAATACTTCTTAAGTAATCGGAACCAACGTGTTGCCCTGGACGGAGAATGTTGATCAGGGACAGAGGTGTCGCCAGGAATGCCGCAGGTCAGCGTGACGAGAGCACTCTTGTTTTCTACATAAATGATCTGACACGTAACATCAGTAACAATCTGCCACTATTTGCTGTTTACACGCTAGCGTACTGGAAAGTGCAGCGTTGAGAGACTACAGGATGATACAGGATGGTTTAGACTGTAGTTCTATTTAGTGTAATCAACAACAGCTTGCTCTTAATTAAAAAATGTAAATTAATTAAGATGAACAGGAAAAACGATGGTATAATGTTCCAATACAGCATTAGTGGCGTGCTGTTTGACACAGTTCGTCGAATAAATGTCTTGGGGGAATGATGCAAAGCGATATGAAATAGAGCGAAGGTCGGTTTAAGAAAAAGCGACTGGTCGAATTCGGTTTAATGGGAGAATTCTAGGAAAGTGTAGCTCATCTATAAAGGGGACAGCACATAAAACACTAGTGTTATCCTTTCTCGAATATTGCTCGAGTGTTTGGGATCCCCACCAAGTCGTACTAAGGTGTTGCTAGACTAGATACCTACAGATATAGTCGTTCTTCCCTCGCTCCATTTGCGAATGAAATTGGAAAGACAGTGACTAGTAACAGTACAAGGTACCCACCGCCATGCACCGTATAGAAGCTTGTGCAGTATGCATGTAGGTGTATATGCAGAACTTTATATCTAGCATGTAACAGTACGTATGACAAACTGTAGCAAGACTTCGTTTGACTTCCAAAGGTTCTACAGAAATTTTCACAAACTTTGTTTTTGTAATTGTGGCGGAAGTTTGAAGCTAGTGGGACATATCAGCAATGTAAGAGCCTATGTTATGCTGAAATGTGTTCATCATCGGTAGTTACATTCTTAGTCAAGGAATTTGAACTGCGGTGTCCGAATTCAGCAGACAAAATTTCATCACAGCCTTTTCGGGGTGTTCTAGTGTAAAGAATAGGTGAAACTGGTTTACAATAATCATCTTCAGTTTGAAGCTCTTCTATTCATATTTGCTAACAAACAGATTTGGTTTCGGAGAAGTTGCACCGTGAGCTAAACACAATTTCTTATTTTTCTTTTTATTCCCCATTCATTTTTCGCTGAAGTTTCAGCATCATTACTGGGTTTTACGATATCATATATAAACCATGAAAAATGCTCTTTACTACTGGTACACACATAACTTGATATTTTGAAGACACTATTTACGTACTGGGAGGCAATCAATGAATTTTATGAAATAAAATCGTCATAGCTTCTGAACAGTTTGTGTTAGGGCATTTAAACTGCACGGTCGGTCGCGGGGCATGATGGAAATTGGTATGCGCGTGGTTTAGCAACAAAGCCCACTTTTTTTTGGATGGGTTCGTCAATAAGCAAAATTGGCTCATTTGGGGGACTGAGAATCCGCATTTCGCGACCGAGACGTCTCTTCGCCCTTAACAGGTAACTGGGTGGCGTGCAATCACCAGTCACGAAATAATCAGTGCCATATTCCTTGGTGGCACGATGACTATCGAACGGTACGTGAAGGTTTTGGAAGATGATTTCATCCCCATTGTCCAAAGTGACCCGGATTTCGACAAGATGTGGTTCATGCAAAACGGAGCTCGACCCCCACCGAAGCAGGAGAGTGTCTGATGTTCTGGAAGAGGACTTTGGAGACTGTATTCTGGATGTGGTGTACCCTTAGGCCACTAACATGGGCATCGATTGGCTTCCATATTCTCCATATCTGAAGACATGCGACTCCTTTCTGTCGGGCTGTATTAAAAACAAGGTGTACAGCAACAACTCCAAAACCATTACTGAGCTGAAAACAGTCACTCAGGAGCTTATGTACAGTATCTATTTTCCGACACTTAAGCGGGTCACGCAGAATTTCACTATTCGTCTACGCCACATTATCAACAGCAGGCATATCGAACATGTCATAACCTAAATCCGAAGATCTGTAGGGACGTTTCCATGTTGAATAAAGTGTGTACAAGCCGTAGTTTCTGATTTACTTTTTCTCATATAGTTCAATATTGCCACCCTGTATCTGAAAAACGGACAAAATTTTGTAGACATACCTCGTTACCGCATGCTGCGGAATTCCTGGATTTTATGTAATTTAATGCCGTTGTTTTGTCTCATCTGCAACTTAATCTAGAACAGTTATTTAACTATAAAATTTACGACTCGGCATGTTATGGTTATGTCTACCATTAGCTCACACTATATGGAAGATCGTGGTATGTGTGTGTGTTTGGAAAGGGTGGTTTGTGGTGTTTACGGGTAAAAATTCGGAATAGGTATTAATATCCATGGAGAAGAAATAAAAACTTTGAGGTTCGCCGATGAAACTAATTGTGTCAGAGATAGGAAAGGACTTGGAAGAGCAGTTGAATGGAATGGACAGTGTCTTGAAAGGAGGATATAAGATAAACATCAAGAAAATCTAAACGAGAATAATGGAATGTAGTCGAATTAAGTCGGGTGATGCTGACGGTATTAGATTAGGAAATGAGACACTTAAAGTAGTAAAGGAGTTTTGCTATTTGGGGAGCAAAATAACTGATGACGGTCGAAGTAGAGAGGATATAAAATGTAGACTGGCAATTGGAAGGAAAGCGTTTCCGAAGAAGAGAAATTTGTTAACATCGAGTATAGATTTAAGTGTCAGGAAGTCGTTTCTGAAAGTATTTGTATGGAGGGTAGCCATGTATGGAAGTGAAACACGGACGATAAATAGTTTGGACAAGAAGAGAATAGAAGCTTTCTAAATGTGGTGCTACAGAAGAATGCTGAAGATTAGATGGGTAGATCACATAACTAATGAGGAGGTATTGAATAGAATAGGGGACAACAGAAATTTGTGGCACAACTTGACTAGAAGAAAGGATCAGTTGGTAGGACATGTTCTGACGCATCAAGGGATCACAAATTTAGCATTGGAGTGCAGCGTGGAGGGTAAAAATCGTAGAGGGAGACCAAGAGATTAATACACTAAGCAGATTCAGAAGGACGTAGGTTGCAGTAAGTACAGGGAGATGAAGAAGCTTGCACAGGATAGCGTAGCATGGAGAGCTGCATCATACCAGTCTCAGGACTGAAGACCACAACAACAACATGAGTTGGTGTCGTGTGATAGTTCTTTGAGGGTAAAACTCTATTCTTTGCCCTTAGAGAACTATCAGACAACACCAACCCATAGACACCCCATACACCATTCAAAAACCATACACACCCACCCACCCAACACCCACCCGCCCTCACACACACTCACACACACACAAACACGCGCACGCGCGCGTTGCGCGCGATCGCACTGTAAGAGAAGGTGAGTGGTGACGAGAACAGAAGGGGTTAGCAGGGAGAGACGATGTTTTGCCGACCTGTGTAGCCGTCGAATACACGGTTAGTGCAGGTGATAACCTTGCCTGAGAAACAGCGCCATCGAAGTTGCCGTAGAGTTTCGGGCTTGGTAGGGCGGTTCCGCCTTGAAACGTGAAGACTGCCGGAGCGAGAGTCGAGCTGCGACCCCGCTGCGGCCGTCAATCAGAGAGCCTCGTGTTCCCGCAGCTGCGGCGCAAGTTGCGCCCCCGGGGGCCGCAACACGGCCGCATCTCGGTCACGCAAATTATTACGCTCCGAACGCGCAGCGGTCGATACTAACCAGGAGCTAGACGCCGGCCCGACTGCCTGCCACGCTGCCGATCGCTGCGAGCCGACGGCGGACACCGCACAGCCGATACTGTTGCAAACGGAATGCTTCCGCCCTGTCTTGGAAATACGCTAATGGGCCAAAACATTATGAGCACCGTCTGAGGCGTAGCGGCATATAACGATTCTGCCTTGGAGGCGGTCTAGTGGGAGATGTGTCTCAGAGCTGGATACTGACAGATGGTGACGCGAGACCGGACGCGCACGTAGTTTATGTATCAGCCGATAGAGGACAATATTGGATAGGGGGACTGTGATTTTAGTTTCGATTGTGCCCACTAGAGTGGACTAAAGTAATAGAAAGTTTTTCATAAACTGTCCTAGTATTTTCATAAGGTATTATTATGTCTTTTTGTGTATGTAAAATGTTGTAAAAGTGTTTTATCAGTATGAATGATGCGTGAGTGTGGATTAATGTTAATATGAAGATAATTGTTTAACGAGTTATGTAGTAGGATTTAGTGTGGGAACATGTCGAAGAAGTATGGATATGAACAAAGGGGATTTTTGTAAAATAGATTTGTAAAGTAAGTTTATGGTAAAAGAAAGTTAACTCAGGGATAAATAACAATAGTAAGTAACTTTATGCATAGACAAAACTTCAGCATATTAGATAATTACGTCGGTAAAAAGTGCAGTCGTTAGCTTTACTATTTTGCGATTGGTTATTGATGAAAAGCGCCAACTGACGCGGGAGAAGGTTGTTTTGCTATTGGCTGTTGAGTAAACTGACCAATGGTAAAGCAATATTCTACGCGCGCCTTTCTCTGCTGGTAGAAAAGACTTAGAGTATTCTAGAGAGGATTCGAAGCCTAGCCATGAAAGAGATCGGACGTGTGCAGTAGTAGTAGTACCGATGGAAAGGATAAGTTGCCGGATCTAGCAGTGTTTCATACATCAAAAGTGTTGGAAAGTGACAGCATAATTATTCCGATGTGTGTGTAGAAATTTCGGAATTTTTAAGTGAATTTTTTGACGAGTTAAGACATATATTCCGCGTGGCGTATTGAGCAGGTCGGTGGCTAAAAACTGTGACTGCATTTGGTACCGACAGACTTAATAATTGGCGAGCATTATCGATCTAAAACAATCAGTATTTTTGTAGCTATTACGTTTTCGGGAAATGCAACACCATAAACTTGCTAACGTGAGTGAAAGGGAGTGACTGTGTTAAGACTAGCACGGTCTTGGCAGTGATACTTGTTCACTTAAGTTTCAGAATATATTAATTGAGGACAAAATTTCCAACCTCTCATTTCATATGAAAAATTTCTCCCGAAACATAGATTAGTGACTTTAATTGCAGCCTGGTTGACGTCGAAGTACAGTAGGTTTCACTCGGCTTTCCTACTGATGATCTGCCGAGACAATGTTCACAGGTAGGTGGAGGTCCGTCGTAAAGGGACGGAAAGAACCGCGCCGCAGCACATCCACCGTGAGCTTCGATGCCGGATGGAGTGGCCGAGCGGTTCTAGGCGCTACACTCTGGAACCGTGCGACCGCTACGGTCACAGGTTCGAATCCTGACTCGAGAATGGATGTATGTGCTGTCCTTCGGTTAGTTAGGTTTAAGTAGTTCTAAGTTCTAGGGGACTGATGACCTTAGAAGTTAAGTCCCATAGTGCTCAGATTTTTTTTTTTTTTTTTTTTTTTTTTTTTTTTTTTTTTAGCTTCGGTGCCGCCTGGTGATGCGGTAAGGAAAGTATGTAGGCGGAGCACAGGCAGACTGGGGATCATTCTGGCGACGATATGGACAGCAAATGTGGAAATCCACTGACGTAAGCGACGTTGACAAAGAACAGACGATTATTACACATAGCCTGTGAGCGAGAAACTCTAAAACGCCGAAGTTGGTCGAATTTTCACGTGCTACAGCGGTGAGAACCTATGAAAAGTGGTAGAAGGGCGGTGAAACTACCACTAGGTGCTAAATGGTTGGATGTCCACGACTCTTCGCATAACGTGGGGTACGGAGGCTTGTCTGCTCGGTAAAGTAGGATAGATGGCGATCTGTGACACCTCAACAGTGCTGGTGCTCGCATATACGTTTCTGAACACAAGATTCAGCGCACGTTGTTGAATATTGAGCTCAGCACCTCCTACGCGTTATCATGTTGAATCAACGACTTCGTCTGTTGCTATTGCAGTGGACAGGGGATCAGCTGGATTTGACCGTGGATCAATGGGAACTTCACCTGGGCGGATCAGTCACGATTCTGGCTACACCAGGTCGGTTGTTGTCTCCACATCCAGGCAGACAGTGGCTCGAAACGTATACTTTGCCGCGGACCCAGATTGTTATCAACAGCATTATGCTATGAAAGACAATGTCCTGCGGTTGCATGGGACATGTACAAGTAATCTAAGATGACATTCCACCTGCAGAGCACCTGCAGCCCTTCATACTAGGTGCCTTCCCTGTCGGCGATTTCATCTCTCAGCAATGTAACTGTCCGTGGCTGAAGCCAGAATCGTGGGTGCCGCAGTAGTTTCGAGAGCATGATAGTGAAATCACGTTGATGTCTCGGTCACCAAATGACCCTGATGTATAAATCCTATGGAGCCCACCAGGGTCGCTGTCGGGCGCCGTCACTGTGTACGCAGATCAGCGTCCCGTTGTTTACGCGAATTAAGTGACCTGTGCTAGACATTTAATGCCACATGGCTCCACAAACCTACCAACAAACAGTCGGATCCGTCATATGCATAATCAGTGACGTATTTCGTTTCAAAGACTGACAAACAAACTGTTGAGCCGGTGGTCATAATGTTTTGGCTCAACAGTGTGCACAGTACATCTGGGACCCGGTCCTAAATTGTACACCAGCCAGGAACATAGCGGAAATGCGAAATGACTTCTTCAATTTCGAGCAAATTTTGCCCTTCCCTCCCCCCCAGCCCTTTCCTTTTATCGAAAAATATATTTATTAGTAATACAAGAAATTATTCTCTGTTCCGAGTATGGACAACCATCAGTCGTATAATAGAATGACGAAGTGAAAATTAGTGCCTGCTCGGGACTCGGCCCTGAATTTCCACCTTATCGCGAGCGGTCGCCTTGCCGTTTTTCATCCGAGCACGACTCACGGCCAGGCCCAATCTTTCATATATCGTCTACCATGTGTGTACAACCAGCAGTAGTACGCCCATTTTTTATATTTCCATAGTGGGAAAGACATTTTACTTGAAAACCCGCAAGAATAGCCAAGAGTGCTAACGCGCTGCTTCCTGGACTTGGGAAGGCACGCCGGCCCAAGATCGAATCCGCCCGGCGGATTAACGACGACGGCCGGGGTGCCGGCCAGCCTGGATGTGGTTTTTAGGCGGTTGTCCACATCCTACTAGGTGAATACCACGCTGGTCCCCACGTCCCCCCTCAGTTACACGACTCGCAGACATTTGTAACACATTCACACTATTTCGCGATTTACACTTGACGCAGACAGCTGAGGCACACAAATTCCGTCCTGGGGGGTATGGGGTGGCGGCAGGAAGGGCATCTGGTCACCTCTCAGAATTAACCATCCCAATTCCGCACTTAACCCTGCCGACCCTGCGCACAATGCGGGATAAAGACAGTAGCAAAAGAAGGAAAGAAAGACATTTTACTTGAAAGTCGCTTATCCAGTGTCGGTGGGTAAATACGATATGCAGTGCCTGTGTTATTCCGAACTACGATGTAGTCATCCCCCAGAAATGCATGCGTACATGAAGGGACATTGCATGGTAATTCGGAATAACATAGGCACAGCAGTATCGTATTTATTAATAACCGTACCTCTTGATCACGCTAATATAATTCATAACATTACTAGTTTCGCCTTTCTTCCACGATTAACTCTTCATGCCTCCTTAACATTACCGCGTCGCAGCACCGACTAATTTCTGTCACTCGCTACTTCCTCGATAAGAAGAATATACCAGACCAAACCGAATGTTGTTTACACACAAACGGAGTACAATCAAAATTGCATGAATATTCGAAACAATATAGTGTACAAGGTTCATCAAATTTCATTTTAATTGAAGACATAGAAACAGGATTAAGTATGTTTAAAGTATTAACTGCTTGTATTTCACATGCAATGCGTTAAGTTGCCTTGAGACAGACAAAAAAATACGTGTTACAGTATTTGAACTACAGCAGGCAGACTGCAGATTAGCATATTCTTCTGATGCGGCTTTCGTTTTGATGCTGTATTTCAAAGACCTAGATGAACACTTCAGAACATTCTATTATGAACGTTGAATTTCTTTCTCTTTCGTATTCATATAATGGAATTTAGAGCACTGAACACAAATCACTTTTGGACACATGCAAAGATACGTTGATTTCTCTATTAAATATGTTTCAATATTAAGATTCCTTTCCATGGCGCTGTCATCATTTTTTCAAGTTCCCACGTTTCCCAGGTAAATTTCTGGAAGATTTAACTCACTTGGCAAAGTACTTTTTCGAATCCTTCACAGCATAATGTAAAGGAAGTTATGAAATGCCGTTGATGTGAGGTCTACCTTACTCTTTGGTAAATTTTGTTTTAGTTATCGTTCGGTTGAGCCATCCTCTTTTACCTCGAGAAATTATTTTTTGCTTATTTCCTTTTAACAGTACTAGACGTATGAATGATTCAGTCAAATCAAAAGTAGTAAGAAAGGATTGATATACTTGAAACTTAAGTCCCTCTTCGTTTTAAAAAATATTTATTTGTGAATTTTTTCCCGGGCGAGACTGTTTTTGCTTATCCACATTTTCTAAAAGAATTGACGTAAAGCCAAACGCTGTCTGCATAATCTAAGTTCCAACAATCTTCATTCACTTTTAGGCTGTCAGCTTCCACGAAAATGAAGCTGCGTTTCACTCAGAATTTTGAGCTATCTTTTGTTTTAAATGATCGTCCGGATATACACTAGTGTGCAAAACAAAAAGAGAAAAGCAACTTTTGTATGATTAATCGCTGACAAACAGCATAGCTCGGTGAAACGTGGACCATACATAGTATGAACGTTAACAATAAACTGCAGAAGGTAACTGAAGGAAATATCTAATGAGATTATTGGAAAAGAAACTTCAATTGAAAGACAATACTTACATTGAACTCACCTCGCTTTATGATCTCTAGATAGTACAAATGGTGGAACATGTTTCTTAACTGATAATAGGGTGTGTGACCACCGTGGATGGCAATATATGCCCTGCAACGTGCTCTCAAGATAGTCATAAGACAGCCATAAAGTTTGTACAAAATTATTGTGGTAGGGTGTTCCGTACTTCCACTTGCATGGTTGACAGTTGCTGAATTTTCACCACGCTCACGTCTTGATGTAACCGAAAGTTTTAAAGGAAATATTCGTTTTGCGAGTACCTTAAGGTCCCCTGTCATACTGCAATCCTTGGTGGAGACTTTAATCATCCAACACTCATTGGAGAAAATTACAGCTTTGTTAGTGGTGGGCGTGACAAGACATCCTGTGAAATATTACTGGATGCATTGTCTGAAAACTACTTTCGACAGAATGTTCGGAACCCCACTCGTTATAGAAATACGTTAGATCTAACGGCAACAAGTAAACCTGACCTGTTTGAGGACGTCCACATCGAAACTGTTATCGGTGACCATGAGGCGGTTGTAGTGACAATGATTACCAAAGTACAAAGGACACCTAAAGCAAGTAGAAAGAGATACAACTAACTCTATGAAAAAAAAGCAGTAGTGCCATATCTCAGTGACGAACATGAAACTTTTAGAACAGGGCATGAGCATAAAAGGAGCTATGAATCAAGTTTAAAAGAATAGTTGACCACGCACTGTACAGATATGTACGCAGTAGAAGCTCTTTCAGTTTGAAGAGTCCCATCTTCAAAGATTACGTTCTGATTGTCAATAGCAGCGGTTTGTCCCTCAATAATTGGCAGAAGAGCAGTATCTGAAGATTTCTGATGAATGGTCAAAGGGCCATCAGAAAAAAGTGAAAATTATGATATACCGTTTAAAGGTAAGGTAGGGACACAAACTTTATAAGAAGTTAGAAGATACTTGCATTTAGGTAGTTTTTTTAGAGAAAAGAAAATCATACTTGCAAATTATTTCTGCCCACATTAGTCGCTTCCATACTACTGTATAAAATAGAGGAATGCAACATCAGTAATAAAAGAGAAATTTAGTTGGTTCTCATAAACGTATAAATAATAGTTATGTTTTTATCTCACAGGAATTACTTTGCGTCAGTGCTTCATGAGTTATACATTCCATCACTGTCCTCATTTGTTGTTGACTGATAATTGGGACCCTTTAGAATGTTCAGATACAGATTCAAATATGAGTCGCTGCAACGTTGAACAGTTTGTCAGCATCTTCAGCTTTCACAAGACTTATTTCCTTAATACGGTCGTCATTTTCTGCAGTAAAGTTAGAGAATTATACAATAGTAAATGCCTTTAACTCGACAGTTAGTATGTTCAGCTCACTTAAATATCTATGTTTAACCTATTAATTCTGAAATGGAATATTTACTGTTGGTAATAATCTGACACACACTGCAAAAGCGTTGCTGCCTGATGATGAAAGAACATTGCGGTAGGAAGGTGAGCATGAATTCTCCTCCTTAACGCACCTTTGAATCTTTACAAGTTTAAGAATTTTTATTCCTCTAGAAAACATGTTGACAGCACAGCACTAACGGCATGACTGACATATTACAGTCAAGGGATTGATGTGTTCCATGCACCACAAAAATGGATACGCAGTGTTGTAGACTTTGTTTATTGCAAGTGTTTCGTCAACACTGTGTGCGATAAGTACAGGTTGCTCTACATTTTTAGTACAGGTTGCTCTACATTTTCGATACCCATCTAAAAATACGTGGCTGTTTTTAGTGGCAAAACAGCGTATTTGCTAATGTATATGTTAAGTCATTTAACACCATTGTACTGCAAATGGGGGGGGGAGGAGGAGGAGGAGGAGAATGGTGCAAAAGGCGATATGCTTTTGTGATACCAAATATTAAAGTGAGTTTGTAGATAAGCTACATTCTATCTCCATAAAACTTTGAGTTGTCTCATCGAACAGGTCCGTTTCCCAAGACAGCGTTGAAGCAGATGTCAAAATGACTAGTTTTGTAGGCACGTTATTGTGATTCTAGATCCTCATAATTGCCATAATTGCCCGGATTCTCAATCAGTACTCAAGAACTGAAAATATGGAAGCAAAAAACGTTTCAGGTGTCTGAATGTTCAGTTGTTATTTTATCAAGTAACTAGTTCCAGGGTTATATTGCGCCATTTTTAGGCTGCATGACCGACATGTATTAACATTCCCACTTCAGGTCCAGTCGAAATATGGGGGGGGGGGGGGGGGGGGGAGATACTGAATGACTGGAATCCGTAGATTTTTACTAGACACAGCGATCCTTTCGGTCCCCACATGCCGGCTGGTAGACGAACATGTTTGTCTAACAGTCTGCAGTCTATGATCCAAGGGATCTAGTCACTGAACACTGGCCCTTATTCTGGCTGGGCCACAGGTGGGAATCTGCCTACACGTCGGTCAGTGGGCCTGAAGATGGCATAAATGTCGCTGAAAATAGTTATTCAATAAAATAACAACTGGAAATGTAGGCGGCTGAAAGGTGTTTTGATTCAACATTCTGTTTTGAACAGCCGACGTCTCGCAACCAAATGGACATGTCTAATATGTTAATGCGAAACCGATTTACACAGGACAAAAAATTAGTTTCAGTTTTGGCCCCTAGGTGTAAATCTGGCTCTGTGAATCCACGAAAAACACATAAAAATGTTTCCATATGTAATGGAATAGGAAGAGAACATGTGTACAAAATGTCAAACAAGCGAGAAAGGCATAATTTCGATTTTATTATTAACCGCCACTTTCACAATTTGTTCAATGTCAGCAGCAGGGACGTCGACGAGGCGCTGTGCAGCGCCAAATTTGCAACTGGTGGCCAAAATTAAAAGTAATTCTTGCAAGCGTAAAGCGGTTCCGCATTTAAGTGTTAGCATATACACCAAGTTTCGCTGCCATCCGATAATTACAGTCCACACTACACATCCGCGAGTAGCTGAACTTTAATTACAGCCACCGAGTGTATTTCATACCGTAGTCACTAAATATAGAACAATTTTGTTTAAAATATTACACACTTTCAATTTTTTGTTTCGTTTTGTGAAAGGTACATTAGATCTGGCACAAAAAATGTATGCCACCATCCGAAACTGAGCTTCTCCTTTAAAGCAAATACACATAAATAAATCGTGCATTCAATGAAGTTATGGGTAGTTGTCGCGTGTGATCCCGTACCTGCTCCCTCAATAAAATCTACAAAAGAATGGTTCAAATGGCTCTGATCACGATGGGACTTAACATCTGAGGTCTTCAGTCCCCTAGAACTTAAGAACTACTTAAATCTAACTAACCTAAGGACATCACACACATCCATGCCCGAGGCAGGATTCGAACCTGCGACCGTAGAAAATCTACAATGGTTGATTCATGGTGTTATGCTGTACTTACGTACCAATACTGTACATTAATGTAGAGATCATTGTGCTCTCTGGCCGTTAGACTCTGAGATACTCTGATTGAAATGTGAGGCTCCTTTGTAAAATGAATTATGCCCGCTTTCACATACTATGGAAAACCTAAACCATGACGGCAGAATCACGATTTTTCCGAATGCAAGTCCGCTGCATCGGTAGATATACGTCGCTCGGCTCACAGCTTCTTCCATACGGTAAGTGAAAATGCCTTTGGAACAGAGAAACGCAATATCTGCGGATGAAAAAAAAAGAATCTCTCATATCTTGTTTGAAGATCAATCAAGAACGCTGTGAAAGTGGATAATCAACGACTCGTGGTAGAGATATTGTTAGATGAGGAACGGAAAGAAAAAGTTTGAAACTGGACGTCGATGTAACTGAAGACAAAACGTATTCATATATAGCGGGGAAGGCCAATGGAGAAGTGTGTGCGGCGATGACCGCCAGAGAGCTGTGTGGTCGGATGGCGGGGCAGGAGACGTCCAACAGCGCATGCGCCACAGTTCCTATTAACGAGCACGCACGAAATTAAGGCTCAGCTCGCACTAACTAATCAGCCGAGAAATAGCTTTTCAATGTCGCTCCAGTGATTAAAAATGATTTCTCTGACGGGGGACACGTGTTCCTGAACTTGTGCGGCCCGGCCCGGCGCGTCGCGTCCATACGCAGCTGTCGGAAATATCGTAGAGTGAAGCTCTAAAATTCAAAGAAACGTAACGCATTAAGAAGAGCTGGTCGTAAACGTGTTTGTCGGCTGATTGCTTCCATCAATCTCATTTATTTTACGACTGAAGCGAGCTTCAGAAGGACCGTTCTGACAGTGTCTGAGGAATGGGAATTGCAGGACGGCTGATGTCGGTTTGATGAGAACGGGGGTGATATTTTTCTCTTAACCAGGAGATTAGAAATAATTCCTTTTCGTGAAACCTATACCAAAAGTGGAATGGCCAGTGAAACTATCTGTCCGCACGCCTTACGTCAAAAATTTGCGACCAAGTGTATCAGTTAACCATTTGAGCAAATTTCTGAAGGCCAAACCCATGCGGTCGCTTCCGCTCGTAGAATGTCGTTTCCTTATACTGACTTGATCGCTTAGGGAAGAATACGATTTCTTTATAAGTTATAAGGAAAAGCACTGTCAAGAATTGACAGTTGCGAAGGCCACCCATCCACATCTTCGAGTGGTAATGATCGTATAGTTGTACGCTTCTTGACCTTATGACTTAATAAGTTCTTCTCCTCTCCCACTTTTCTCAAATTTTGTGTTTTAGTTGCCTTTTTATTCCCTCAATTTTTCTGTTTTATTCGCATCCAAGAATAACTGACCACACGAAATAATAACTTTCAATCGAATGTGTCCTTTCACTCTTATGTTTTTACTTTCCTTCACTTGTTTCTTTTACATTCTTTGAACGCTGAGAAAGATTTAACATTTCTGTATTTTTACTTTATTTTACGTGATGTTTTAAACTCTTCTCGATCTTGAATTCTATTGTGTCGCTGATTTATATTTTTCTTACTCTTGAAATAAGATAAAACTGCCTTCGTCGATCCGAAGCGTGGATGAAAAGAAATGAAGGAAGTCTTACCCGGATTCAGCCTGAAAGATTCAGATTCTTTCTCTGAAGTTCTTTATTACTTTTCAGTAGTCGCTGTTCCCATTTTCCAGTCCAGACATTAACAAAAAGTTTTACTTTGTTCTACATTCATCCTATGTGCCTTTCTTCGAGGGTATTTGGGATTCCGTAACTACAATCTAGTGAATAACTTTGCAGATACTGATATCGATTTTCCGTCGTACTTATACATAGGGAGTGGGTGTATCATCTGGAGTCACTGACATTTGAAATAAAATAATTTAGTTGTTACTCTGTACGACAGAATCATTGATTGTTAAGATACGATGTGATACCTAACGGACCGCTTCTTTCTCGGACACTAGATCAGGGCAGCCAATTCATCTAACGGGAGCGAATTTATTAACAAGTATCGCACATTGCTTTTCACACTTTCGGGTGCACCTTAACAGGCCTCATCGACGACACCACGATGAACTGTATGCTGCTAGTATGGGAGCTACCTGTATGTATGTGCAAGGACAATGATCTAGTCGGCCGGAGTGACCTTGCGGTTCTAGGCGCTACAGTCTGTAGCCGAGCGACCGCTACGGTCGCAGGTTCGAATCCTGCATCGGTCATGGATGTGTGTGATGTCCTTAGGTTAGTTAGGTTTAATTAGTTCTAAGTTCTAGGCGACTGATGACCTCAGAAGTTAAGTCGCATAGTGCTCAGAGCCATTTGAACCAGATCAATGTCGTTGACGGGCCCAGGCGAGGCGTAAAGGTTTCTGCCGTGCAGTCATCAAGGGTACACGAGTGGGGTTTCGACTGCTAAAGCCCATATCGATTTGTTTCGTCGAATGGTTCGCAAGCTTATACTTGTAGATCGCCCAGCATTGAGATCTACAG
The DNA here is from genome assembly GCF_023864345.2 of Schistocerca serialis cubense. Lineage (NCBI taxonomy): Eukaryota > Metazoa > Arthropoda > Insecta > Orthoptera > Acrididae > Schistocerca > Schistocerca serialis. The sequence continues at coordinate 1,084,234,399 of NC_064639.1, forward strand.
CAGTTTGCGGAAAGGTTGTACTTCTATCACTACGAACGATTCTCTTCAGTCATCGTTGGTCCCGTTCCTGCAGGATCTTTTTCCGGCGTCGGGGATGTCGGAGATTTGATGTTACACCGGACTCCTAATACTCACGGTACGCTCGTGAAACGGCCGTACGGGACAATCCCCACTTCATCACTACCTAGGAGATACTCCGATTAAAACACCACGTTCAAACTCACTTAAAGCTTGATAACCCGCCATTGTAGAAGCAGTAACAGATCTAACAACTGTGCCAGACACTTGTTGTCTTATATTGGCGGTACCGACCGCAGCGCCGTATTCTGCCTCTGTACGTATCTCTGTATTTGAATGACAGAAAAAGAAAAAACAGAAACCCAGAGGCTGAGTTTGTTCAGTGATTCTAGGTGGTATGAATTGCAGTGTCACAAAATTTTCAGGAGGGACAGTTTGCTCTAAAGGAGTATGACTTTGATATACATACCAGTAATCTAGCAACAGCAAGTTATTTTGACCACTTACTTGCCAAAAGCAGTGATCATACAGGAGCTGTAATTCTCTTACGCCCGTTTTTCCACTTTTGCTTGCATGATTTAAATATTCCCTACTGCCGTGCAAGTGCACGCACACGAGAAATAATCGTAGGGGGCAGAGCACCTCCGACTCATCGCAGCACAATAAATAACTTTCCAGCCAGTTTACCACCCAGATGAACAGTCGGCACTACACGGTCCCAGTCCTGCGGACTTAGGTTCATAACTCTGTCTTTTTACTATGCTGCTGATGATCTTCCATGTAAGTAACTGTGTTTGGTACCTGATCCGTAGCCAACGATTGTCCTTTACTACGTTTGAAAGTTAGTTTAAGTTAGATTAAGTAGAGTCTAAGCTTAGGAACCGATGGCCTCAGCAGTTTGGTCTCACAGTGCTTACCACAAATTTCCAATATCACTTTCACTTGATAGGCACGTATCGTCATGTACGTTGTCCGCACATTCGATCGTATGCGACACCACACATGTCACTGAATTATTTTGCAGAAACGCTAGTATTTCATGTGCTTCTCCTTTCTCACTCTGCGAAATTCCTCGTGTTCCATTCTGACGAAATGACAACTCCGGCAAATGTTGTTGTACATATAATGCAATGTTAGCTTCGTTTATCTTCGCCATTGCTCTGCTTTGTGTCAACGCCAGTAGCACTATAGCACTGTTGTGAACTTCTCGTCGACTAAGCATTTAACTACTCTATGTAGCCTCATGCTGTACTCACCATCGGAAACCTCCAGTGCCTGGTGGATCGTTTTGCCGTGGCTGGCTCTCCCAAGGATGTTAGTAGTTCAGTCGTAATGTCTTCTGACCTAGAGGCTTTGTATCGACCTAGGTATTTCAGTGCTCTGTCAAATTCTTCTCGTAGTGTTATACCTCCTACCTCCTCTTCATCTAAATCCCCTCCTGTTTCTATAATATTGCCTCAAATACATTCCCCTTGTACACCCCATTTACATACTCTTTCCACCCTCTAGCTTTCCCTTCTTTGCTTAGCACTGGTTTCCCATCTGATCTCTTTCTATTCATACAGCTGCTTCTCTTTTCTCCTCAGACTTCTTCAATTTTCCTATAGGTGGTATCTATTTTTCTCCTAGTTATATATGCTTCGTATATCCTTACATTTGTCCTGTAGTCATTCCTGTTAAGCCATTTTGCAGTGTCTATCAGTATCCATTTTTAAGCTTCTGTATTCCCTTTCGCTCGTTTCATTTGCTGTATTTTTATGTTTTCTCCTTTCATCAGTAAAATTCAGTATTTCCCGTGATTCTCACGGATTTCTACTAAACCTTGTCTTTATACCTACATGATCCTCTGCTGCCTTCACTATTTCATCTCGCAAAGCTATCCAATCATCTTTCACTGCATTCCATTCCTCTGTTTTGGTTCTTTCAACTTACCCAGGCTCCATCTCCTTAATTTTCTTTGCGATTGCTTCAGTTTTAATCTACAAATCATAATCCGTTATTTGTGGTCTAACTCCACATTTGCCCCTGTAAATATCTTACAGTTTAAAATCTGGCTCCGAAATGTCTGTCTTACCATAATAAAATCAGTATGAAATCTTAGGGTGTTTCCAGGTTTCTTCCACGCATGTGAAATTTTTCCATGATTGCTAAACTAAGTGCTAACGATGATTAAATTATGCTCTGTATAAATTTCTACTAGGCAGCTTCCTCTATTATTCATTTTCTCGCAGTCCACTTTCACCTACTACCTTTCATTTTCTTTCTTCTCCTGTTCCATAATTACAGTCCTCCACAATTAAATTTTCCTGTCCGTTACCTATCCGAATATTTTTTTTCATTTCATCATAAATTTTTTCATTCTCTTTATCACCGGAGGAGATAATTGGCATATGAGCTACTATTACTGTGATGGGTGTTGCCTTTATGTCTCTCTTGGCTACGATAATGTTTTCGCTGCACTGTTCATAGTATCTTACCCGCATTCCTATTTTCTTATTTGTTGTAAGACCTACTCTAATTTGTATTTATAACCTTGCACTCACCTGTCCAGAAGTCCTGTTCCTCCTGCCACCGAACTTCACTAAATCCCACTGTCTCTAACTTCAAGTTATGCGTTCCCCATTTTAAATTTTCTAACTACCTGCGTGATTAAGGACTCTGGCATTCCACCTATAGAGTGCCAGTTTAGTTTTTTCTGATGATGACATCCTCCTGAGGGAGCTCCGCCTAGAGCTAAGAACTGGGGAAAATTTAACTTCTGAAATATTTTACCCAAGAAGATAACGTCCTCATTTAACCATACAGTAGAGTTTCGGGAAAAATAACGGCTGTAGTTTCCCCTTGTGTTCGCAATACCAGCAGTGCAAGAAAATTTTGGTTAATGTTACATGGCCAGATCAGTCAATCATCCAAAGTATTGCCCCCCCCCCCCCCGTCTCCCCCTCTCTTCAGGAACCACATATTTGTCTGGCATCTCAGTAGATACCCCTGCGTTGTGATTGGACCTACGTTACGGCTATCTGCATTGTTGCGGCACGCAAGGCACCCCAGCATAGTGAGGTCCATGGCTCATGGAAGAGGGGGCGATCATAGCATATCTACAGCATTTATTACTCGGCTAGATGAAATGAAGACCTGGTCAAGGTGGTGGCACAGCCATGTTTACGAAGTGACACAAGTAATGGGACGTAGTAAAGTTTAAAGTCCAATGCTATTTCAGGGACTCAACACATATTCGCCAATAGCACCGCAATTGTAACGCTGCGAAGTACATAGTTGATGCAGGAAACACAGAAGTAAACTGGAGAGCAAGTAGTTAAATGAAGTAATACTAAATCACTCCTGGAAATGGAAAAAAGAACACATTGACACCGGTGTGTCAGACCCACCATACTTGCTCCGGACACTGCGAGAGGGCTGTACAAGCAATGATCACACGCACGGCACAGCGGACACACCAGGAACCGCGGTGTTGGCCGTCGAATGGCGCTAGCTGCGCAGCATTTGTACACCGCCGCCGTCAGTGTCAGCCAGTTTGCCGTGGCATACGGAGCTCCATCGCAGTCTTTAATACTGGTAGCATGCCGCGACAGCGTGGACGTGAACCGTTTGTGCAGTTGACGGACTTTGAGCGAGGGCGTGTAGTGGGCCTGCGGGAGGCCGGGTGGACGTACCGCCGAATTGCTCAACACGTGGGGCGTGAGGTCTCCACAGTACATCGATGTTGTCGCCAGTGGTCGGCAGAAGGTGCACGTGCCCGTCGACCTGGGACCGGACCGCAGCGACGCACGGATGCACGCCAAGACCGTAGGATCCTACGCAGTGCCGTAGGGGACCGCACCGCCACTTCCCAGCAAATTAGGGACACTGTTGCTCCTGGGGTATCGGCGAGGACCATTCGCAACCGTCTCCATGAAGCTGGGCTACGGTCCCGCACACCGTTAGGCCGTCTTCCGCTCACGCCCCAACATCGTGCAGCCCGCCTCCAGTGGTGTCGCGACAGACGTGAATGGAGGGACGAATGGAGACGTGTCGTCTTCAGCGATGAGAGTCGCTTCTGCCTTGGTGCCAATGATAGTCGTATGCGTGTTTGGCGCCGTGCAGGTGAGCGCCACAATCAGGACTGCATACGACCGAGGCCACACAGGGCCAACATCCGGTATCATGGGGAGCGATCTCCTACACTGGCCGTACACCACTGGTAATCGTCGAGGGGACACTGAATAGTGCACGGTACATCCAAACCGTCATCGAACCCATCGTTCTACCATTCCTAGACCGGCAAGGGAACTTGCTGTTCCAACAGGACAATGCACGTCCGCATGTATCCCGTGCCACCCAACGTGCTCTAGAAGGTGTACGTCAACTACCCTGGCCAGCAAGATCTCCGGATCTGTCCCCCATTGAGCATGTTTGGGACTGGATGAAACGTCGTCTCATGCGGTCTGCACGTCCAGCACGAACGCTGGTCCAACTGAGGCGCCAGGTGGAAATGGCATGGCAAGCCGTTCCACAGGACTACATCCAGCATCTCGACGATCGTCTCCATGGGAGAATACAGCCTGCATTGCTGCGAAAGGTGGATATACACTGTACTAGTGCCGACATTGTGCATGCTCTGTTGCCTGTGTCTATGTGCCTGTGGTTCTGTCAGTGTGATCATGTGATGTAGCTGACCCCAGGAATGTGTCAATAAAGTTTCCCCTTCCTGGGACAATGAATTCACGGTGTTCTTATTTCAATTTCCAGGAGTGTAGTTTGCGAACACTGTTCAATGGCGCCGTATCTGGCGCAGCTTTCAGTTCAAGTATTCAATAATATCAGTCATCCATGAACAAGAAATTGTTATTACGTTACTAGCATTAAGAGTTAATATCACATAAATGTGAAATTATTTATATTTTGTCGTTCTTTGATACTGATGTTATTATTGAGTCACACACACTCTTTTTTGAATGTGACTTTATTTTGGGAGAATGTGTAACTTTTCTGTCCTGAGAGAGTATTGTTGTAATATCAGATGGTGTGTAAGTATACAGTGACCGAGTTTTAGGTTTCCCTGATTGATTGCGTCAACAGTAGTTCTTCTTAGTAATCAGTCTGTGACGTTGTTCATTGACAAGTACACGACAACCGTATTTTGCTGACAAGATACAATTTCTCTAAGACAAGGAGCCGACCCCCGTGCCATTTCCTGGCAGTCATACAAATTATCTCCGGTAGATGGAGTGTTCGTGTTTTAATATCGTTCACCCTACCCGCCATAAACAAATGCATTTATGAATTGTTCCAAATGACTCAGTGGTGCTCTAAAAGCTCCCTGCAGAAACTAAATGACTGAATGTGAAATGGTTCAAATGGCTCTGAGCACTATGGGACTCAACTTCTGAGGTCATCAGTCCCCTAGAAATTAGAACTACTTAAACCTAATAAACCTAGGGACATCACACACATCCATGCCCGAGGCAGGATTCGAACCTGCGACCATAGCTGTCTCGCGGCTCCAGACTGTAGCGCCTAGAACCGCACGGCCACTCCGGCCCGGCGACTGAATATGAAGATGTTCCTTGCAAGCAGAAAGTAAGATGGTTACAAAGCTGTAAGACATGGAAACCAACAGTATAAAACGTTTTGAATCATTACCTAAGAAACACAGTTTTGTAAGACATATTGTTTTATTATAGTTTTGACACATTAATTGTAGATACTCACTATTGTTTCCCTCTGCATCTTCGACCAACAAATGACTACAGTAGTTTCGAAATAATTGTCTTTTAGCTTCAGATTCAGATTGTATTGAATTCAAGGGCCGAGCGAGGTGACGCAGTGGTTAGCATACTGGACTCGTATTTTGGAGGGCGACGGTTCAATCCCGCGTCCGGCCATCCTGATTTAGGTTTTCCGGGATTTCCCTAAATCGCTTCAGGTAAATAAAAGGGCACGGCCGACTTCCTTCCTCATCCTTCTCTAATCCGATGAGACCGATGACCTGGCTGTTTAGTCTCTTCCACCAAATCAACCCAACAATTGAATTCAAGGCCACTGGATGAATGATGGATTTAGGAATACCATCTGTAAATTCACCTTGTATTGAATCTCTGCTTATAGTGGTACATTTAGTAAATCTATGTTTAACACACATATTTACATTTATACACAAGTCAACTCCTCTATCGTCTGAATTTTACATTGTATCCCACTTGGCGACATCGCTATATGGAGCTTTGATATACAGTTGCCGTAAACTCAGCCTATTTGTGACGATCCATAATGCGTCGTTCAAACGACGTAGGTTTGCAACATTTCCGATTTTTAAACATAGACTCTGCATCGAATCTTGAGGTGATAACTTCAGCAGGACGCTGTGTACATTGAACAGATACACTGAAGTTCCTGATGTCTATGTTTTGAAATGCCTGAGTACAGTCGAGCTGATCCTCGATATACTTCAGATTCCTGTGAAGGAACTGAGACCACCACAACACCGCGCTCACATTTTCACTTGTCTGTTGCTAGACCCACACTAACGTGTTTGATCCCACTGGCGGTCATGTCGTGTGTGGTGGTGAACAGCAGCATTTTGAAACGACGTAGCTGCAACTAGACAACTCGTGCAAACGTTTGAGGTAGTGGATTCAAATAGTTCAAATGGCTCTGAGCCCTATGAGACTTAACATCTGAGGTCATCAGTCCCCTACAACTTAGAACTACTTAAACCTAACTAACCTAAGGACATCACACAGATCCATGCCCGAGGCAGGATTCCAACCTGCGACCGTAGTAGTCACGCAGTTCTAGACTGAAGCGCCTAGAACTGCTCGGCCACAGCCGCCGGCTGAAGCAGTGGAAGCTCAAAGTCTAGAAACAGTTCTGATTGCTGATTTGATTTCTGTCCCAATATATTAGTTGCACCGTGCAGCGCTGATGCCTCGTTGATCGGTACAAACATAGCACATTGTGAAAATCGAATTCTGGAAATAATTTTGTGTCCTGCTGCAATATAGCAGGTGACGTATTAGGTAGTTTGCCTGCCTGCTGAGTTGATTTCTGTTCCAATGCATTAAGGAGCAGTTGGACAGAGGTATATATAATAAACGAAAACCGTGAAAACACATATACACACGCAATGAATAATAACTTTGAGAGAGAGGAATGATTTAATGCTTACATTTGATTGTGCAAGGCAATTCTGAAGTGACAGATCTCTGACGATGCTTCATGATGATAAACCTTTGGTGCTCAGACCACAAGTGCCAAGTCTGCCTGATGGCGAGTAAGCCTGGGTGGTGTGGATGAGTGGATGGGTAGGCAACTACGGTGCCCAGTGAAATTAGAGCAATTATTTTGGACTGGCAACAAGCAAGCTGAAAACATACCTACAGGTCCACCAGCTTGGACTGTATCTTGCGTGACATGCATCTTGGACCATCCGCTTGGACAACATCTGGCAACCATGAAGGCTTGGGTTATATCATTTGGCAATAGGACAACTGCCTCTGAATAGAACAAATGCTGCATAGGAGCAGGAGGGCAAGTTTATTTGGATTGGCAACAAGCAAGCTGAAAACATACCTACAGGTCCACCAGCTTGGACTGTATCTTGCGTGACATGCATCTTGGACCATCCGCTTGGACAACATCTGGCAACCATGAAGGCTTGGGTTATATCATTTGGCAATAGGACAACTGCCTCTGAATAGAACAAATGCTGCATAGGAGCAGGAGGGCAAGTTTATTTGGATTGGCAACAAGCAAGCTGAAAACATACCTACAGGTCCACCAGCTTGGACTGTATCTTGCGTGACATGCATCTTGGACCATCCGCTTGGACAACATCTGGCAACCATGAAGGCTTGGGTTATATTATTTGGCAATAGGACAACTGCCTCTGAATAGAACAAATGCTGCATAGGAGCAGGAGGGCAAGTTTATTTGGATTGGCAACAAGCAAGCTGAAAACATACCTACAGGTCCACCAGCTTGGACTGTATCTTGCGTGACATGCATCTTGGACCATCCGCTTGGACAACATCTGGCAACCATGAAGGCTTGGGTTATATCATTTGGCAATAGGACAACTGCCTCTGAATAGAACAAATGCTGCATAGGAGCAGGAGGGCAAGTTTAATAGATTATCGTAGAGCCTATCCTGGTGGTGCTTTGACATTCCGCTGTCTTGAGAAAATCTGGCTGAGGTACAGAGGGAGTGTTGGCGTGTGGGTGGCGACAGATCTGGCAACTACGCAGTCGTGACTCATATAGGAAAAATTACCAAACTCTTGCAATAATGACCTTGCAGACAATATTAATAGTAACCTCAGACTTTTCACAATTATTTACAATGAACTACTGTCCGAAAAATATCTGCACCAATATTGATATGATTCAAAGTGGTGAAAAGATCAACAACTTCCATTACATGATCAGAGCTGCAAAATTTGGCACTTTGCACACCGAACGAATAGTATCTTATGTTGGCAATATCAGTAAGCAACCCATTCAAATAACTGGGTGTAATAATTTCCAGGGACATTTCTAGGCTCAGTCGTAGGCAAGGAAGGTGGTGTACTGCATTCAGGTGTCATGCAAGCCAAATTTTTGAATAGGACAACCCTTCCCATGACCGTTAGGGACTCATTTAACAACCAGTTAAAGAATATTGGTAAAACTTGCACATCCTCGCAGTATACTAGGGAAATGCAATCGGTTTACAAATGTGACCGAATACAAAGTACTTGTGTGATCCATCTTGGAATATTGTTCAAATGTCTGGGACCTTTAGCAAACTTGTTATAAGGGTACAGTGAGCGTATACACAAAAGATCAGCACAAATGGCCACAGGTTTGTTTGGCACTTGGAAGAGTGTGGCGGAGATACTGAAAGAATAGAACTGGCAGACTCGTGAAGACAGACGCAGTCTGTCCCACGAAATCCTGCTTAAAAACTCTCTGTAACCAATTTTAAGTGATACATCTACATCTACATCTACGTCTACATAATTACTCTGCAATTCACATTTAAGTGCTTGGCAGAGGGTTCATCGAACCACAATCATACTATCTCTCTACCAATCCACTCCCGAACAGCGCGCGGGAAAAACGAACACCTAAACCTTTCTGTTCGAGCTCTGATTTCTCTTATTTTATTTTGATGATCATTCCTACCTATTTAGGTTGGGTTCAACAAAATATTTTCGCATTCGGAACAGAAAGTTGGTGACTGAAATTTCTTAAATAGATCTCGCCGCGACGAAAAACGTCTTTGCTTTAATGACTTCCATCCCTACTCGCCTATCATATCTGCCACACTCTCTCCCCTATTACGTGATAATACAAAACGAGCTGCCCTTTTTTGCACCCTTTCGATGTCCTCTGTCAATCCCACCTTGTAAGGATCCCACACCACGCAGCAATATTCTAACAGAGGACGCTCGAGTGTAGTGTAAGCTGTCTCTTTAGTGGACTTGTTCCATCTTCTAAGTGTCCTGCCAATGAAACGCAACCTTTGGCTCACCTCCCCCACAATATTATCTGTGTGGTCTTTCCAACTGAAGTTGTTCGTAATTTTAACACCCAGGTACTTAGTTGAATTGACAGCCTTGAGAATTGTACTATTTATCGAGTAATGGAATTCCAACGGATTTCTTTTGGAACTCGTGTGGATCACATCACACTTTTCGTTATTTAGCGTCAACTGCCACCTGCCACACCATACAGCAATCTTTTCTAAATCGCTTTGCAACTGATACTGGTCTTCGGATGACCTTACTAGACGGTAAATTACAGCATCATCTGCGAACAACCTAAGAGAACTGCTCAGTTTGTCACCCAGGTCGTTTATATAGATCAGGAACAGCAGAGGTCCCAGGACGCTTCCCTGGGGAACAACTGATATCACTTCAGTTTTACTCGATGATTTGCCGTCTATTACTACGAACTGTGGCCTTCCTGACAAGAAAACACGAATCCAGTCGCACAACTGAGACGATACCCCATAGGCCCGCAGCTTGATTAGAAGTCGCTTGTGAGGAACGGTGTCAAAAGCTTTCCTGAAATCTAGAAATACGGAATCAACTTGAGATCCCCTGTCGATAGAGGCCATTACTTCGTGCGAATAAAGAGCTAGCTGCGTTGCACAAGAACGATGTTTTCTGAAACCATGCTGATTACGTATCAATAGATCGTTCCCTTCGAGGTAGGGTAAACTACAACTCCCTGTGTGTCGCTCCTATAAGATTAGACTAATTACATTGTGCACAGAAGTGTTTAAACAATCTTTCTTCAAATGCCCCTATAAGTGAATGGAACGAGAAGAAACCCAAATAACTGGTGCACTGGAAAGTACCCTGTGCCATACACCTAATTGGTTTGCTGGGTGTTGATGTAGAAGTAGAGAGATACTGTGTGTTGACGTTTTTTCATCATTATAGCCACAAAATAGAAGTGTCAAAATATAGAAACACCTACAGCCGTCCTTATGATTTTTTTATTTTGTCGCTAACAGTTTCAATGCTTCATTGCGTCATCTTCAGGATGTTTTGATGCGGTACAGGTTGATATGATCCCCATGCATAACCCATCAGTTGCCAGCATTACTGGATACGCAAATAATGTGTCAGCACTCCAACCATCAACTTGGAGTTGATGGGTTATGCATGGGGATCATATCAACCTTTACCGCATCACGACAGCCTGAAGCTGACGCAATGAAGTGTCGAAACTGGTAGCGACAAAATAAAATAAAATCATAAGGACGGCTGTAGGTATATCTGTTTTCTGTCACGATAGTAAACGGCCGTCGTCCCAGAGACCTCCTGCTAAAAGGATGGACAAACAAAAACAAAATAGAAGGTTTCAAATAGGCAAAGTTACCTCTTTTAAATCTCGTCGGGGACAATCTGAGTATGTAGTCTACTGGTTGTCTTGCATGTGCCCTGTGTAGCTCTGTGGAGGTGACGTGGACGTAGGTTCGTCAAACACTTGTCGTCGTCCTCTCCCGCTTTTTGCCCGAATGTAAACATTGTCTCTCGAACAACAGGGATCAGTCTAGAAGCAGCTGAGCTAGGTAATCCGTATTGTTTAGTAATCTCCAATATGTAATGACGCATATGTCTTGCATCGATTATCATCCCACGTTTTAAAGTCGGTTAGCAACCAGCCAGGATAGCCAACCGTCTTAAAGTGCCACTTCCAGGACGGGGACGTGCCTCGGCCCCATATTGAATCCGCCCTGCGCATTAACGACGAGAGTCGATGGGCTAGCTAACCTGGATATGGGTTTTTGGCGGTTTCCCACATCCCACTAGGCGGATACTTGGAGTTGACCAAGTTGCACCTCACTTACGCGACTAACAAACATTTAGAAAATCTTTCCTTTTACATGAATAATGCAACACCCAGAAGTTGGCATTTACTGTGTCCCAGGTGTGTGTCCGTGTCCGTGTGTGTGTGTGTGTGTGTGTGTGTGTGTGTGTGTGTGTGTGTGTGTGTGTGTGTGTGTGTTGTGTGTGGAGAGGGTTGCAGACCGGGGAAGTGGAATGGCGAGGCGAATGGCTTCCAGCCACCCCTTAAATTATGAATGCGAATTCCGAGCCATCCCTTAAATTAAGAATGCGAATTCCGTTAACAATCATATGCTCACCCTGTACCGATGTGGGACAAAGACATAAGAAAATAAAGAAGAAGGAGAAATTCAAAGTCGGGTAACTCGCGCCATGCCACCGTGTTGGCTACACAACTGTCCTTCCCAGATATCTTGTCTACACGCGTGCCTTACTATGCATCCAACAGCAACAGTCGGGTGTGATACAAGGGAAATTTTTAAATAGGAAAACCATTCCCACGACTATTAGGCACTCATTTATAACCAGATCAAAAATATTTGTAAAACTTCTGCGTCCTCGCAGTATGTGTGAACATTAGTTTCTTCGATCTATATGGAACGGTTCCTGCGTGTCAGACTTTCTACAGGAGAGCTAAAGCTTAAAACCAATGATTGTTCCATATTATACTATTTAGGCAAACAATATTTATCAAACACGGTGTATATTAATGTATCCTTGGAGTTAACAGATGTCCATGAACGCATTTTTTGCTCATTCCACATTTAATAAATGTCCTAAAATATAGAGGTAAATTTCATGTTTTAGCTCCGTTTTTGCAACAGCATAGTTTCGATGGAGTAAGAGAACGTATATCTGTTTCGAAACACAGTATCGTAAGCTTCTATCGAGCCACGAAAGCCTCTCCAGAAGACTGTCGTCAGAGCGTCACGGCTAATGAGAAAGGTGTCTACTGATGGATGAGGTGCGCGCCATGAAGCCCGAACCGCAAATGGCAGTGTGGGCCACGCGTACGGGAGACGTGCGTCAAGAACGCGGGAAAGGTGGGAATGTAGTCGCGTCACTCTTTACGAACGCTGATGAACGTGTGACAGGCTGGTAGGGGTCTGCTCTTCCGGGCTTTCGGTCTGACATTAGCAGTCCTGGAAAATCCAGTTCTTACAGTCCACTGCCATTAGGAAATGTGAATCTCGTGACGAAACGAAATACGGCCGCATCAAAAAAATATAGAGGAATATCACTTGTTACGGTATAGTAATAGCATAAATTTACATCCTCATAAATTTCTATCTGACGTTCCATCTTGACTACTTGTGTTAATGATTCTGATATACAAATTATATTACCTGGTTATTAAATGAGTGCCTAATCGTCATGGGAAGTGTTGCCCTATTTAAAAATTTGCCTTGTATGACACCCGAATGTTGCTGTTACATGCAGAGTGTGGCGTGTCAGAGTAGAGTAGATTTTTGAGAAGGACAGTTGTGTAACCAACACGGTGGCACGCTGCGAGTTAACCGACTTTGAATTTTTTCTTCCTCTTTATTTTCTTGTGTCTTTGTCCCACATCGGTACAGGGTCAGCACATGCTTGTTAACGGAATTCGGATTGTTATCGGGTGTAGTTACACACCATGCTTTTATTCCTCGGCATTTAAGTGAAACGCTCCGAAGCATGTGGGACGCTAACTATTATTCCTTTTTATACATGATGAAGTAGCCAACAGCATATCTCCTCCATTTCACTTTCAAAGCAAAAGTGAGAACAGTAATTCAGTTGATTCCAGAACAGTTTTTGGGGCGTCTACAATTGGCAGTTCTACCACGGGGCTGAAACAACCCGCCTCTCCTTTTTCTCTCCCCACCTTTCTACTTCCCCCTACCATCCCGCCATATGTATCCCGTCAACGAATTTTTTTCGTTTTATTCAAAGAGCTTTTTTATGGAGCGCTGCTGCTATGGGCGTGGTACTACGGTTAAGAATATGAAAACTTCAATTAAGAGATACGCAACAAATAACGCGAAATCTGAGATTTTTAGCTACATTGCGCGGTATCGACGTTTATACAAAATGTCGCGAAATTTAGCATTGTTTCAGATTCCTGTAAATGTAATGCAACTGAGGTTCCAATATAATCTTCAAAAGACTATTAATGTACAGAGTTGGTTCTGAGCACTATGGGACTTAACATCTGAGGTCATCAGTCTCCTAGAACTTAGACCTACTTAAACCTAACTGACGTAAGGACATCACACACATCCATGCCCGAGGCAGGATTCGAACCTGCGACCGCACCGGTCGCGCGGTTCCAGACTGAAGCGTCTAGAACCGCTCGGCCACACTGGCCGGGAATGTACAGGGTGTATCGGAAAGAATCATCCAATTAAAGAAATCATAACTATTGTTATTTGAGATATGTGCGTAAACACTGTTGGAAAGAGCAAACTCTCGAGTTTTACATAGTTCCCCCTAGGTAGCAGCAGTGTGCGCCCACTTCAGGTCTGGTACAAAAAAGGTGTCAGGACAACAGAAACCATTTTGTGTTCTGCGTTCCGCGTTTTTCGTGTCAGTAATAACTCTTCAGCGTCACTTTCATATTAGGATGGCATGGATCCTCCTACAGCTCAGAGTATTAGACGATGGCATGAACAATTCCGAGAAACAGTTTGTTTGCGTAAAAGCAAATCGTCGGGCCGTCCCCGAGTGTCTGACATAGACGTCGAACGCATCGACCCATAGTTTCACAAGGAGTCTGCAAGAATCCGTTCGCCATGCAGCTAGACAGCTCAACATGCTGCCGATGTCCGTCTGACGTGTGTTGCATCGACGTTTACACATGAAAACATACAAAGTTTAGCTACTGCAAGGTCTTCGTGAAGGTGATAATCATCAGTTTGTTGAGTTCTGTGATTTCGTTCTTGCCAAGATGGAGGATAACACTTTTTTTCCACGCTTAGGGTTTGGTGACCAGGCAACATACCATTTAACTGGAAAGGTGAACCATCACAATGTGAGAATATGGGGTGCGGAACAACCACGTGAAGTTCTGCAACACGACGGACTCTCCAGAATTCAATGTGTTTTGTGCAGTTCCACAGGAAAAAGTGTGCGGTCCATTTTTCTTTGCTGAGGACACTGTTACAGGAAGCACATATTTCGACTTGCTTGAGAACTTTCTTTTCCCACAGCTGGAGACTCAGTCGAATAACTTCATTTACCAACAGGATGGGACACCGACGAATTGGCATCTGGAAGTGTAGGAATTTGCGCCATTTCCTAGATAATTAGCATTTAAGTTAGCCAATTAGACCGTTGGGCACGCAAATTCAGACTACCCGCCACATACAATTAGTGTCAGCTCTTCTCATAGCGTAGATCACAGCGCACGAGACTGCTCAGCCTTTGGCTCGGATTCAATATTTGCTACTGTCCCATCTCCAGTTTTTGCACCACTCTCTTGTTCGGCCTTAGAAGACCAAAGGAAGAACACGTTTGGCGATACCGTATCTGGCGGGCCTCTTTAGTTTGTGCGTGCAAAAGCCTGATTGGCTAACTTCAATGCCAATTAATTTCAAACCGGCGAAAATTATGGAATTTTTTCTTAACACTTATTTCTGAGTACAACCTACCCTTCAACATCTTTCAAGCTTTTCAGGCTGTTTGTGACCACCCTGTATATGACTCAGTTTAGATGGTTGTCAATACTCCTCTAAAACGTCATATTTTGGTTTACTTTTTTCAGTTGCTGGTTCCAGTACATTTTCTTTTATTTTCAGAACTGAGGCTCGTCATTCAATAGCTGAAATCGAGATCTGAAAACAATACGTATTGGATTTGCGACTGATTGCTGAATTCCTTTCCTTTTCTTCAAATATACTACAGTCGCTGTGTACAACTCTTTCAATGGAATCAAGCTTGGTTAATTTAACCAGTGATAATTTTTCTTGAAATATGATTATTTCCAGCATTTTTAATGTTTTATCACTTACGATACTGTAATTTATTATCATTGACAGCACACAGCAGATAAATAGTACCAATGAGCAACAAAATTGTATGTTACGAAATTCAATGAGACCATCTTGTCAGATTAATGAGAATAAGAAAATAATCAAAATATGTAAAAAACGAGGAATCATTTTAACTGCTTCAACTGTGGGTTCTTGGTGAAACATTGTATATTGTAATCATCTTTTGGTTGTTGTAACTCATCTTATTTCTGTGTTTGCTAAGAAAAACTGAAGAGGAATTCCTCCTTCTGCAACACATAGTTTTATACTTTTTTTACCCAGGCATGTTTCAGCTCTTAATGTGGCTTTTTTGTATAATTTGTCAGCCAATCTCAGAGTTTTTGTGTTAACTGAACGAAACACATTTTTAGATTTGTTTGACAAACTAAATTATTATGGTACATCCAGGTTTCAGGCTATAAGCCCATTTACTAGTACCAATAGCCTTATAACCCAAAACCTAGGTCGGGCAGCAATAGTTAAGTTTGTGGTAAAAGGATAAGGAATTGTTTCGTTTAGTTAATATAAAATAGCAAATGTTGATGAGGAATATGAGAAACGACAGGAATTCATCAGAACTCCTTCATTTTGTACCACTGCTGCACATGGTGTTGGATGATCACTACAAAAACTCCCGACCACAAACGGGAAGTGGAAACATTTGAGCAACGCAAAGACGACTGAGGCGTTAACTAGTGCCACTGGTGGCCAAACAACGAACACAATATACGTTCGAGTGACGCAAAAGTGTCACGACGATCACGGAGCTGTGGGTTTGTTTAGAGCCAGTTTGCAAAATGTCGTGACTGGTCTTCACACCTTTACAGAAATGAACCTAAGGAGTTGTCGATTTTAAAGAGTAGTGTGCAAATGATTGACAAGTCACTTAGTAGAATGTCGTCAGTGGGTGAGTAAACGACTTTATTATAACGCGCTTCCAGTTCACCCGTTATCAGATATTCTGAAAATGAAGGATACAGTGTTACGAACAAAAAAACGTTTTACACCAGTGACGTGCCGTATGAAGATGGACACAACGAAATGAACACATATCAAAATATATCACGTTGTTCTGATGAACTGAAAGTACACGTTGAGTACATAACTGTCAGAGTTAGACTCGTAGTGATAGTAAGATGACATCACCATGTAGAAAAAAACTATCGGCAGAGGACACTAGTTTGCCCGAGGGTCGCCCCAGCGACAGATAACAAAACGAAGTACAATTTGTCATTTACAATGACGAAAATTTAGATAACAATTTAAAATATATACATATTCAATTGAAGAGAATTAATGTTCATATCTCAGGCATAACATGTATAGCTAATCATAAAATCAAATAGTTTTGTTTTCTTTTTTGACAAATATACAAAAAAGCCAATGTAAGAGTCACACAGTATAACGATACTACTGGACAGTCCAAAAAAAAAAAAAAAAAAGTGAAAGCTTTGTGATAGCTATACAGACATGTAAGAATCTGTGCAAATTGAATCGGCAGAGAATATAACCAGCGATCTTGGAATTGTAGGTGAACATAAGGATAAACTAATTATTGTCCTATAAAAAAAGGCTTAAAACTTTGTCGATGTTCGTTATACAGACCATATTTTGTTAGACAATTTATTTTCAGTTAATCGAAGACACTAAAATACAGGATTAGCATTTACATCTGTTTAGTGTCATAGCTTTTCCACAATACGGAAGCTGAGATACGTAACCATAGAAGTCACTACAATACAGCTCTTCACACAGGAGCCAGAACGAAGCCAAATCTACGTGGTAAAAACATGATTGAAACGAAATGCAGCAATATATAAAAACTACCTATCCTGAAGTAATATAAAAATAGTAAAAAAATCAATAAGCAGTGTTTTGAAGAATATAAACGAAATTACGCTTATGGTCTTCTACAACTGCGAGGATAATTGCTTAGCTTCTCTGCCGGCTCAATTTCCGTAAATTCTTAGATGCCTCTACAGCTGACATTAAAGTTTCACTATTTTCGACTTACCAGTAGTATCGTTAGACTGTTTGGCCCTTACAGCCATCAAAAAGAAAAAGGATTCTTTGATTTTGTCATTATCTATACACGTTATGTTTGAGATATGAATTTCGAATCTCTTCAGTTGAGTACGTGCGTAGTTTAAATTGTTATTTAAATTTACATTTTTGTATAGGGTGAAATGTTAAACCCCTTTATCAGTAAGGTAAATTAGTAAAAATTTAAAACAGAAGTGAATAAGTCGAAATTATATATAGTGGGAATCAGTGAAGTTTGTTGGCAGAAGAAACAGAACTCCCGATCACGTGAATACACGGCTATAAATACAAAGTCAATGCCGGAGTGGGTTTAATAATGAATAAGGAAATAGGAATACGGTTAAGCAACTATGAACAGCGTAGTGGGTGCATTATCGTCGCCAAGACAGACACAAAGCTCAAATCAACCACAGTAATACAAATACGTATGCCAGCTAGTTCCGCAGATGACGAAGAGATTGAAGAAATGTATGATGAGATAAAAGAAATTATTCAGATGGTTAAGGGAGACGAAAACTTAACTGTAACTGAGGAGTGGAATTCGATGTTAGGAAAAGGAAGAGAAGGAAAAATAGGAGTTAGATATAGACAGAGGGAAAGGAATAAAAGAGGAAGCTGCCTGGTAGAGTTCTGCACAGATCATAATTTAATCATTTCTAGAACTTGGTTTAACAATAGTGAAAAAAGGCTGTATGCATGGACGAGACCTTGAGACACCAGAAGTCTTCGCGTTGATTAAATGATAGTAAGGCAGATCGATTATATGATGGTAAGACAGGGATTTAAATTGTAAGACATTTCCAGGGGCAGATGTAGACTCTCAGTAAAATTTATTGGTTATTAACTGTAAACTAAAACTGAAGAAACTGGGAAAAGATAGGAAATTAAGGAGATGTGACATGGATAAGTTGGAAGAACTATAGACTATTGAGAGGTTTAGAGGGACCATTAGACAACGGTCGATTAGAACAGAGGAAAGAAATGCAGTAGAAGAAGATTTAAGAATGAAGCAAAGGATCGAATAGACAAAATGACAAGGCCTAGTAGAAATGAGTTTTACTCATGAAAGGAGAAAATATAAAAATGCAGCAAATGAAGCTGGCGAAAGGGAGTACAAATGTTAAAAAAATGAGACTGACACAAAGTGCAAAATGGCTAAGCAGGAATGGCTTGGAGAGAAATGTAATGATACAGAAACACATACTGGTATAATCAGGGGAAAGATAGACACCACCTACAGGAAAATCAAGGAGTTCTATGGAGAAAAGAGAACCGCTAAATGAATAGCAAGAGCTGAGCTGGGAAACCAGTACTGAACAAAGGAGGGAGGACCGATGACCATAGCAGTCTGGTCTCTTTAATCCCACAAACCAACCTAAACAAAGGAGGGAAAGCTGAAAGGTGGAAAGTGTATATAGAGAGTCTATACAAGAGAGATGAACTTGAAGGCAATGTTACAGAAAGGGAAGAAGACATAGATGAAGGTAAGATGGAAGATATGGTGCTGCGAGAAGAAATTGACGAAGCATTGAAAGACCTACGTCGAAACAAGACACCAGGAGTAGATACATACCGTCAGTAGTACCGATAGTTTTGGGAGAGCCAGCCGCGATAAAAATCGTCCACCTGGGGTGCAAGCTGTATGAGACAGACGAAATGCCTTCAGATTTCAAGAAGAATGTAATGATTCCAATTCCAAACAACGCAGGTCCTAACTGAACTATCAGTTTAATAAGTCATGGTAGCAAAATACTACCAAAAATTCTTTACAGAGGAATGGAAGAGCTGGTAGAAGTTGACCTCGGGGAAGATCTTACTGGATTTTGGAAAAATGTAGGAACACGCAACGGAATACTGACCTTCCGACTTATCGTAGAGGCTAACTTAAGGAAAACGAAAGCTTACAATAGCTTACGTAAGCTTGGACAGCTATAATATTTGTAGACTTAGAGAAAGCTTTTAACAATGTTGTGACTTTGAAATTCTGAAGGTAGGAGGGTCAAAATATAGTGAGCGAAAGGCTATTTACAATTTGTAAAGAAACCACATGGCATTTTAAGAGTGGAGGAGCATGAAAGGGAAGCAGTAGTTGAGAAGGAGGTGAGACTGTGTTGTAACCTATCCTCGACGTGATTCAATGTGCGCGTTGAGCAAGCAGTAAAGGAAACCAAAAAAACATTTAGACTAGGAACTGAAGTTCAGGGAGAAAAGAGATACTTCGAGGTTTGCCGATGACGTTGTAATTCTTTCAGAGACAACAGAGGACGTGGAAGAGCAGTTGAACGCAGTGCACTGTGTCTTCAAAAGTGGATATGAGATGAACATCAACAAATGCAAAACAACGACAATGGAATGTGGTCGAATTAAATCAAGTGGTGCTGAGGGAATCAGATGAGAAAATCTTACACTTAAAGTAGTAGATGAGCTTTGTTAAATGGTTCAAATGGTTCTGAGCACTATGAGACTCAACATCTTAGGTCATAAGTCCCCTAGAACTTAGAACTACTTAAACCTAACTAACCTAAGGACATCACACACACCCATGCCCGAGGCAGGATTCGAACCTGCGACCGTAGCAGCCTTGCGGCTCCGGACTGCAGGGCCAGAACCGCACGGCCACCGCGGCCGGCTGAGCTTTGTTATTTGGGGTGCAAAATAACTGGTGATGATTGAAGCACAGAGGAAATAAAATGTAGACTGGCAATGGCAAGCAAGGCGTTTCTGAAAAAGAGAAAATTCTTGACATCAAATATTGACGCAAGGGCTAGGACGTATTTCCTGAAGATATTCGTCTGGAGTGTGACCGTGTATCTAAGTCAAACATGGACGCTGAACAGTTTAGACAAGAAGGGAATAGAAGCTTTTGAAATGTAATTCTATAGAAGAATGCTGAAGCTTAGGTGGGTAGATTATTTAATTAATGTGGAGGTACTGAACACAATTAGGGAGACATCAAGGCATTACCAATTTATTAATGGTGGTACGTGTGGGAGGCAATTATTCGTGGAGTGAGACCAACAGATCACTAAGCAGATTGAGAAGGACGTAGGTTATAGTAATTGCTCAGACATGAAGAACCTTGCACACGATGAAGTTGCTTAGAGGGCTGCGTCAGCCCAACCTTCAGACTGAAGACCACAGTTAAACATAATATGTTCTATGTTAAAAATATATCGGCTCAACAACTTGTTTATAGTGTAAAACACTAAGATTGACGCGTTTCGGAAGTCAAGCTTCAATCATCGGAATAATAAAAAGTAAAAGAACCTGTTAAAACTCGCTAAAATGGAACATGGCACCAGGCACAATAAAATTGATTACAAAATTAAAGCATCGTGGCTACTTCCCTTGTTGCAGCCGTGTCTTCCAAGGTGGATCTCCACATAGTCGTCAAAATATAAAAACTCTAAAATGGTGTCGCCTATGGTGTTCAACATCTAACCACATGGCTCTCTCCTCTATCGTCGTAAACCACCCGTGCGTCTTCGTTGATACCACACACCACGTAGCCAAACACGACACTGAAACGCGAGTGAGCTCACGCGCAAGTAAACAAGGAAGTCACAGAGATGTCTATACAAACAGATCCAGCTTTTTGCCTTTGCCCTGTCTATGTAAAATAACGAGATCCTGATCTATTCCCAACATGGGGTGTCCCGTTTCCCAAACATGAGTCGCTACAGCTAACTTTTCGAAATTATTAAGCCGGAAAGCATCGCTATGTTCTTTGTAACGTACTTTAAACGACCTAAAAATTTGGGTTACATAGCTTGCCTTGCACGTGTTACACTAAATTTTATAGACCCCAGCTCTCTCATATTTATCGCTTTCCTGCTGCAAATTATTTCTTAGTTTAAACCACAGCGTATTATTGGTCTGAAAAGCGGTATCAACATTAAAAGGTTTGAATATGTTAGCCACTTTTGGCGAAATATCACCGAATTATGGTATTGTGACTCTCGTAATATTATTTGCGGTATTCTTCCTTGCATTCGCGCGCTGTTTCTGTCGTATTTATTTATTGACAACGTTTTGGTGGTATCCGTTAGCTCTGGCTAGTTGTTTCACGATGTCCACCTCGGTCATTCTGTCTTCTTCATTCATAGGGACTCTAAAGGCTCTGCGAGTTTTGGCAGGTTCTTTTACTTTTTATTATTCTGATGACGGAAGCTCGACTTCCGAGACGCGTCAGTCTTAGTTCAAATGGCTCTGAGCACTATGGGACTTAACTACTGTGGTCATCAGTCCCCTAGAACTTAGAACTAGTTAAACCTAACTAACCTAAGGACATCACACACATCCATGCCCGAGGCAGGATTCGAACCTGCGACCGTAGTAGTCGCGCGGTTCCGGACTGCGCGCCTAGAACCGCTAGACCACCGCGGCCGGCGTCAATCTTAGTGTTTTGCACTATAAACAAGTGATTGAGCCGATATATTTTTTAACATTGAACATTCACAACCACGACCTCTCATCCAGTATGGATAAAATCATAATATGTTATCCTTTGCTTTGCTATTTGACGGGGAGAGAACCGCCTTGGGCACGGAGTGCCTCGTACTGGTAGTTTTTGCTTCATGGTGACGCCACCTTACTAACACTTCCAATCTGCCACAGAGAGTTATGTACTCAACATGTCTTTCAGTTCGTCTGAGCATCGTGAAAAAAGAAACAAAAATTCATGCACAGTATTTCCGAAATGTCTGATGATGGGTAAATCGGAAACGTGTAATAATAAAGTTACTTTTTCACCAAATTGTGACACTTCACTGAGTGACCTACCCACCAGCTGTTCAGTACTGTTTCACTTACGCAATGGGTTCCTGCGTGACTTACTGTCGCTCTGTCAAGTAGTCGATTTTGAGCACAACGTCACTCGTATAAAACGGCTTAGTGGACGGCAGTGAGGGCCAGAGGGCGCGGAGGTAGCGAGGCAGCGGGGCAGGCCGTGTGAAGACGGCGCGGCTGACACTCGGGCTAAGCCGCTGGCGCTTAATTGGAGGCGGCTGGCGGCGGGTCCGCTAATTCCGGAGACGGGCGCATTGTGCGCGCTGAATGGCCGCCTCGACTCGGCGCGGCTCACCTGCGGCGCTGCCACTCTGCCCCCCCCCCCCCCCCCCCCCGCCCGTCTGCCTTCTGAGGCCGCCGCTTCCTTTGGCGCGCCTCGCTGTCCTGTCACCTCGGCCGAGGCGCAGCTGCCGCCTTCGCGCCACGAAGCTGTTCGGCGGGGTAGCCGCCCTGCCAGGCGTCTTCCTCGTTCTCGCCGAGAGCGGGCGATGTCGTCGCTCGAAGATAGGCGGCGGCTTACCGTTAACATTTTGCGCCCTTTAGATGGCAGAAATAGGCGTGTGTCTAAGGGGGTGTGGAAGTCGTATGTCGCCCTCCGCCACGCAATTCACTGTGGTTTGCAGGGTAAGGATGTAGGCAAGGCGTTCGACACAGTTCCCCACAGTCGTTTAATGGACAAAGTAAGACCGTATGGACTATCAGACCAATTGTGTGATTAGATTGAAGAGTTCCTAGATAACAGAACGCAGCATGTCATTCTCAATGGAGAGAAGTCTTCCGAAGTAAGAATGATTTCAGGTGTGCCGCAGGGGAGTGTCGTAGGACCGTTGCTATTCACAATATATATAAATGACCTTGTGGATGACATCGGAAGTTCACTAAGGTTTTTGCGGATGATGCTGTGGTAAATCGAGAGGATGTAACAATGGAAAATTGTACTGAAATGCAGGAGGATCTGCAGCGAATTGACGCATGGTGCAGGGAATGGCAATTGAATCTCAATGTAGACAAGTGTAATGTGCTGCGAATATATAGAAAGAAAGATCCCATATCATTTAGCTACAAAATAGCAGGTCAGTAACTGGAAGCAGTTAATTCCATAAATTATCTGTGAGTTCGCATTAGGAGTGATTTAAAATGGAATGATCATATAAAGTTGATCGTCGGTAAAGCAGATGCCAGACTGAGATTCATTGGAAGAATCCTAAAGAAATGCAGTCCGAAAACAAAGGAAGTAGGTTACAGTACGCTTGTTCGCCCACTGCTTGAATCAACCAGGTAGGGTTGATAGAAGAGATAGAGAAGATCCAACGGAGAGCAGCGCGCTTCGTTACAGGATCATTTAGTAATCGCGAAAGCATTACGGAAATGATAGATAAACTCTTGTAGAAGACTCTGCAGGAGAGATGCTAAGTAGCTCGGTACGGGCTTTTGTTGAAGTTTCGAGAACATACCTTCACCGAGGAGTCAAGCAGTATATTGCTGCCTCCTACGTATATCTCGCGAAGAGACCATGAGGATAAAATCAGAGTGATAAAAGCCAGCACAGAGGCATACTGACAATCCTTCTTTCCACGAACAATACGAGTAGGAATAGAAGGTAGAACCGATAGAGGTACTCAAGCTACCCTCCGCCACACACCGTCAGGTGGCTTGCGGAGTATTGATGTAGATGTAGATATAGATCAACCAGCCCGAAACGCAGATATCACAACACAACACACAGATATCTTTAAATTTTTACATACGTCAATTTCCAAACTTCGTCCATAACATTCGGACAATAAAGAATCTTGAAAGCTAAGAGCATCGAATACGGTGAAGAACACTTATAAATTGCAAAAACTTCATTTAACACGTGGTACTTTTAAGTTTCCGTGTGTGATGCTCTACTCACATGGATAGGTCTATGACTCGCCCAGTAACATCGTAGTCGGGTATCTGCGCACATTCCGAGGCTTATAGTACTTGCTATCCACAATAAATCCACAGGTGAAACTGAGAAAACGCAGGAATGCGAGTAACAGAACACAGAGACTTACCGAACGTAGATGGAAACGAGTGAAACAAACAGCAATCGCCAACTTTGCAATTTCACATAGGGAGAGTCTTTAGACCTGTGTTCAGAGTCATAGTGCTTGCTGAAATACTGACTTTGGTCAGTCCACACTCCGATTTTATATTGCTTAAATTACGATGTTGCTGCAGTTTTGAGAGTTTGTTACTATTATAGGTCTCTAATTGTATGATGCAAGTTCTTCTCAAATTTTCTGACGTGTGTGTTTCAGTTCCTGTATTTATATAAAACGCAATTCTTAAACTAAGGCAATGTACATAAATTATTATTAAACAAAAATTTTATGTTGTTGTATCTGTTGCTTTTGTGGTTTTCAGTCCAAAGACTGGTTTGATGCAGCTCTTCATGCTACTCTATTCTGTGCGGGCCTCTTCATCTCCAAATAACTACTGTAATCTACATCCTTCTGAGTCTACTTATTGTATTCATCTCATGGTCTCCCTCTACAAGTGCCCCCCCTCTTCCCACACTTCCCTCCAATACTAAATTGGTGATCCGTTGATGTCTCAGAATGTGTCCTGACAACCGATCCCATTGTTCTTCAAATTTCTTTCTTCAGCAGTTCTGTTCAGTACCCTCTCACTAGATCTCTGAGCTACCTATCTGATCTTCAGCATTTTTCTGTAGTACCACATTTCAAAAGCCTAAACAATCTACTTTTCTAAATTGTTTATCGTCATCGCTGCACTCTATACAAATACTTTCAGAAAACACTTCCTAACAAGTGATATCTGGCGTTCCGCAAGGTAGCGTCATGGGCCCTCTGCTGTTCCTGATTTACATTAATGGTCTAGGTGATAATCTCAGCAGCCCTCTTAGACTGTTTGCAGATGACTTTGTAATTTACCGTCTAGTAAAATCATCAGACGGTCAATTCCAATTACAAAATGATCTACAGAGAATTTCTGTATGGTGCAAAAAGTGGCAATTGGAACAAAACAAAGAAAAGTGCGACGTCATCCACATGGGTACTAAAAGAAATGTGATAAATTTTGATTATACGATAAATCGCACAAATCAAAGGGCTGTCAATTCGACCAGTTTCTTAGTAATTACAATTACGAGCAACTTAAATTGGAAAGACCACATAGATAATACTGTGGGGAAGGTGAAACAAAGACTGCGCTTTGTTGGCAGAACACTTAGAAGATGCGACAAACCCACTAAAGAGACAGCCTACATTACACTTGTCCGTCCTCTGCAGGAATATTGCTGCGCGGTGTGGGATCCTTACCAGGTAGGATTGACGGAGGATATCGGGAAAGTGGAAAGAAGGGCAGCTCGTTTCGTGTTATCACAAAATGGTTCAAATGGCTCTGAGCACTATGCGACTTCTGAGGTCATCAGTCGCCTAGAACTTAGAACTAATTAAACCTAACTAACCTAAGGACAGCACACACATCCATGCCCGAGGCAGGATTCGAACCTGCGACCGTAGCGGGTGTTATCACACAATATGGATGAGAGCGTCACTGATATGATACGCGAGTTGGGGTAGCAGTCACTGAAACAAAGGCGGTTTTCTTTGCGGCGAGATCTATTTACGAAATTTCAATCACCAACTTTCTCTTCCGAATACGAAAATATTTTGTTGACACCCAGCTACGTAGGGAGAAATGATCATAATAATAAAGTAAGAGAAATCAGAGCTCGAGCGGAAAGATTTAGGTGTTCCTTTTTCCCACGCGCCATTCGAGAGTGGAATGGTAGAGAAGTAGTATGAAAATAGCTCGATGAACCCTCTGACAGGTACCAAGTAGTTCTGAGTTCTAGGGGACTGATTACCATAGATGTTAAGTCCATAGTGCACAGAGCCATTTGAACCATGAGGACTGTGGTAGGAGATGGGAATGGTCGTCTTCGGTTTATAGGGAGAATTCGAGAAAAATGTGGTTCATGTGTAAAGGAGACAGCATATAGGAGACCTGTTCTTGGGTACTGTTCGAGTGTTTGGGATCTGTGTCAGGTAGTATTAAAGGCAGATACTGAAGCAATTCAGAGGCTGTCTGCTAGATTTTTTACTGGTGGGTTCGGAAAAGATGCAAGTGTTTCAGAGATGTTTCGGGAACTCGAATGGTAACCCCTGGAGGGAAGGCGACGTTATTTTCGAGGAACACTACTGAGAAAACTTAGATAACCGTCATTGGAACTGATTGCAGAACGATTATGTTGCCTCCCAACACGAAGACGCGACAAACTAGAGCTCATACGGCGTAAAGGCAGTTGTGTTTCGTTAGTTCTGTTTTCGAGTGGAACAGGAAAGGAAATGGCTTATAGTGGTAAGCGGTACCCTCCGCCTTGCACCGTAAGGAGGATTGTGGAGTATTGATGTAGCTGCAGATGTAGTTCAAGGCTTTCAGTTACGTTAGCCTCAGTGGGGCATTGAATGTCTCAGTGGTAACAGGTGAAAATTTGTGCAGGACTGGGTCTCGAACCGAGATTTGCCGCTTAATGCGTGAGATCACGTTAACTGCGTAGGCGATCCCAGCATGCTTCTCTTCTGACCGCTACTGGTGGTAGCGTCACCTACTCATGAACCTCTTACCTTCAGGTCAATGATCCTCATAAGAGATTGGGCATGGTGCACATACGCACAGGAAGAGGGTACCTTTGGTGGTCTGTTCTTTTGGACCCTTTGGGTCAGAATGAAAACATGCTGGGATTGCTGAGGCGGTTAAGACGACCGAGCTCGAAAAGCGGGAAACCCGGATTAGAGTCCGGGTCCGGTGCAAATTTTGACCTTTTATCATTGATTCATTTCAGTGCTTGAATATGGTTAAGGTCTATCAAACTCTTCAGCTATTACTTCTATTGTCGATGGATGAGACAAGGTGTCATTTGCTTCGGACATATAGAGGGTGTCTAGTGAAAGATTTGTCAGGCGCATTTTCTAGGATAGTTCGACAGATATTTACAATTTGTTTTTTGCTTTGTATAGTGGAGTCAGCCCAAATAAATAGTGCTCATTAATTCTTTCATGCAACACCCAGTGTTGACGGAAAGCGTCGGTTTGTTTCTTGGCACAAACCATTTTTTTAAAGCTGAATTTTACGTGCCCATTCGAAGAGCGGTCCAAGATTAGTCCAGCTCGATATTTATTTTATCAATATGTATTAACAAAGGCAGCAAAACTCGAAGACTAACCAGTATTCCAGGAGGGACAGCACCGCCCAGACACGCGCTGACTGCTACCGCCAAGCTTGAAGCTCTACAGAGTCGCTGTTGGACTGTTGTTTCTTCTTCGAGTTTTACTGTCCCTGTTAATACATATCTGGGGCCAGTATATCGAAAGGGTACGTAAAATTCCGCTTTAAAAACAGCTTTGTTCGTAATGGGAAACAAACCGACGCTTTCAGTCGACACCGGACGTCGCATGAAGGGAGAGACGAGCACTATTTGTTTGGGCTGACACCCGTTACGCAATGCAAATACCTGGTGAAACACCAGAGAATGTGTACATGATGACTCTTAGGAGTGACACCATGTATACAGGGCGGTCAGAAAATGTGTGAAATACATGTAGGGATGTTACAGGGCAGGTTGTACTGAGACATAAATCTTACAAAAAAAAATCGATACGTTGCGCCGTTTCCTAGTTATTTAGCATTGAAGTTAGCCAATCGGGGCGTCGCGCCCGTAAATTCAAGATTCAGCTAACGAGACAAAGCACTCGTTGGGCAACACCGCCCCTGGCAGGCCGCTTGAATGCGAGCGCGCGACGCCCCGATTGGCTAAATTCTATGCTAAATAAATCGGAAACGGAGCAACGTATCTAATTTCTTTCTTAATATTTATGTCTTAGTACAACCTGCCATGTAACATCCCTACTAGCATTTCACACATTTTCTGACCACCCTGTATACAACGTTTCATGTTTTAATATTATCTTTACGACCCCTCTTGATCCTTCAGACTTTCTCTCCACTGTTATAGCAACAGTCACAGTCCAGACTTCACAATCCGCTTCCATGGTCACATATGTGACAGGAGATCTGTCACAAAACGGCTGGGCAGAGAAACTAAGTACAAATAATCACCGCTCAGTTCTCAACAGCACTAGTATTAATACTACGATTGGTTCCTGACTTCCGATTACACTACTGGCCATTAAAATTGCTACACCCCGAAGATGACGTGCTGCAGACGCGAAATTTAACCGACAGGAAGAAGATGCTGCATTATGCAAATGATTAGCTTTTCAGAGCATTCACACAAGGTTGGCGCCGGTGGCGACACCTAACGTGCTGGCATGAGGAAAGTTTCCAACCGATTTCTCATGCACAAACAGCAGTTGACCGGCGTTGCCTGGTGAAACGTTGTTGTGATGCCGCGTGTAAGGAGGAAAAATGCGTACCATCACGTTTCCGACTTTGATAAAGGTCGGATTGTAGCCTATCCCAATTGCGGTTTATCCTATCGCTACATTACTGCTCGCGTTGGTCAAGATCCAATGACTGTTAGCAGAATATGGAATCGGTGGGTTCAGGAGGGTAATACGGAACGCCGTGCTGGATCCCAACGGCCTCGTATCACTAGTAGTCGAGATGACAGGCACCTTATCCGCATGGCTGTAACAGATTGTGCAGACACGGTCGATCCCTGAGTCAACAGACGGCGACGTTTGCAAGACAACAACCATTTGCACGAACAGTTCGACGACGTTTGCAGCAGCATGGACTATCAGCTCTGAGACCATGGCTGCAGTTACCCTTGACGCTGCATCACAGACAGGAGCGCCTGCGATGGTGTACTCAACGACTAACCTGGGTGCCGAATGGCAAAACGTCATTTTTTCGGATGAATCCAGGTTCTGTTTACAGTATCATGATGGTCGCATCCGCGTTTGGCGACATCGCGGTGAACGCACATTGGAAGCGTGTATTCGTCATCGCCATACTGGCGTATCACCCGGCGTGATGGTATGGGATGCCATTGGTTACACGTCTCGGTCACCTCATGTTCGCATTGACGGCACTTTGAACAGTGGACGTTACATTTCAGATGTGTTACGACTTGTGGCTCTACCCTTCATTCGATCCTTGAGATACCCTACATTTCAGCAGGATAATGCACGACCGCATGTTGCAGGTCCTGTACGGGTCTTTCTCGATACAGATAATGTTAGACTGCTGCCGTGGCCAGTACATTCTCCAGATCTGTCACAAATTAAAAACGTCTGGTCAATGGTACCCGAGCAGCTACTCTTGATGAACTGTGGTATCGTGTTGAAGCTGCATGGGCAGCTGTACTTGTACACGCCATCCAAGCTCTGTTTGACTCAGTGCCCAGGCGTATCAAGGTCGTTATTACGGCCAGAGGTGGTTGTTCTGGGTACTGATTTCTCAGGATCTATGCACTCAAATTGCGTGAAAATGTAACCACATGTCAGTTCTAGTATAATATATTTGTCCAATGAATACCCGTTTATCATCTGCATTTCTTCTTGGTGTAGCAATTTTGATGGCCAGTAGTGTACTTAAACCTAACATGCCCGAGGCAGGATTCGAAACTGTGACCGCCTAGAATTGCTCCACCACGTCCGTTGGTGCCACGATTTCTTCTAGGGCGTCTTTCTCCAGGCATCTCCAGAGTCTGGCACGAGGCATCTGCGCGTCTGACCTGTTGTTCACGGCTACTCTGGCGTAAGCCCGCTGGCTGCCAATGGCACCTGCCCTAAGTCATCACGGCCGCCACGCCGAATACAGGCTTCCGTTTCGGCAGCATCGTTGCAGAGCTCGCAAGTGGGACTTACGCTGAGGAAGCAACCGCTGCAAGGAAAACCTTTCACGCCGCCGAGATATTATCATACAGAATAAAAAATAATTATTACTAACTGAGCTATCCTGATGAAATCTTCTCGGGCTTCAATCCGGGTAGCTGTGTCGAAAATCCGCGACGTTTCGATGAGCGTCATTCACATACTCTTCTGGAGAAGTGACTTCGCCAGATGATGAGAATGACACTCATCGAAACGTCGCGGATTTTCGACGCAGCTACCCGGATTGAAGCCCGAGAATATTTCATCAGCAGTATACACCGGAAAAGCCTACATTCACATTTGAGCTCTCCTGATTCTGCGCTACCTGTAGTAGTGGTAGGACGCTACACATCATTACTGTACATGTCTTTCTGTGGCAGAAACCACTATCCTGGCTGATAATGGTGTACACATTGCTGATACCTTGCACCATCTTTTTGTCATCTTATGTCATTTTATTCCCGATACCCTCCAGCGGCGTGTTAACAAGAACTCTATATTCACAACAGAACTTTCAGATTTAATGTGTGAGCCGTGGCATCTCGGCTACAAGTCCATTTCTAGGTATTAAGAATGATACTAGGGCAGTTGCTAGATGGCACTCGGCCGAAGCGAGGTGAGCTGGGTCGCGAAAAGAGGGGGACAGTCGTTGGAGTGGAGACGTCCGGACAAGGCAGATAGGAAAGGTGAATGCTTGGCCGTGCAGTGCCTAACCGAGGAAGGACACTGAGCAGCTGCGAGTGTCGACTTCGTGGGTCATGAAGGCTACAAGCGCCTGCAGGAATCGGGCCTATTTTGAGTGGAGGTCTGCATTGCCAAACTCAATCAGCTGGGAGACACGGCGCTGCAACACAAGACGGCCTTGCTTCGTGTCTGTTGTCTGACCCCTGTAGACACACACGCAGAGCGGAACAGCGGAAGCACAAGGACTTTTTTGGTCAGCAACTTATTTTTTTCTATAAAGTGGCTGCACTATATGGTTTAGTTGACCCATTTGCAAAGGAGTGTTTACCGGTATCTGATTTTACCTGACGCTTATGTGTATCTGTAGCGTTTGACACCTGTGCATTGTGGATAGTTCACAAAGACTGCGAGTTGTGATTGAAGCACGTGTTCAGCAGACAAATTCAACTTCCTTATCTTAGGTGAGGCTACTGAAGCATTCTGCTTCTAATTGTATTTATATACCCTACTTAAACTTAACCAACGTAAGGACATCACACACATGCATGCCAGAGGCAGGATTCGAACCTGCGATCGTAGCGGTCGCGCAGTTCCAGGCTGAAGCGCCTAGAACCGCTCGGCCACAACGGCCGGGTGCGCTGTTGTACGAGGCGTGTTTTTTAAATAAGTACCGCTTTGAAATTAAAAAGAGACGTGCTAAGATATGTCAATAATTTTATTTTTACATTAAAGCCTGTACCTAAATGAACGCACTGACGCTATTACAGTATGATTCTTTGTTGTTTACGTTGTGTACTGAGAGTTTAAGATGCCTCCGATAATCGTGAGTCCCGCCGACTGTGAAGTACAGGCTGTTATAAGATTTCTTAGTGCTAAAGGCCTGAAAGCGATCGATATTCATCATGAGATCTGTGCAGTTTACGGAGAAAACATTATGAGTGATGGAATGGTAAGAAAGTGGGTGAGAGCATTTAAGGATGGCCGCACAAATGTGCATGATGAACAATGGAGTGGGCGTCCTTCGGTCGTTAATGAAAGTTTGGTGCAGGAAGGGGACAATAAGGTGAGATAAAACAGACGCCTTACTATTTCCTCCTTGCGGGATGTCTTTCCTAATGTTTCTCGTAGTGTTTTGTATGGCATTGTGACCGAGCTTTTGAATTACCGAAAATCGTGCGCGCGTTGGGTACCGAAAATGCTGACTGATGTGCACAAAACCAAATGTTCAGACAGTGAAGCCGGCCGCGGTGGCCGAGCGGTTCTAGGCGCCTCAGTCCGGAACCGCGCGACTGCTACGGTCGCAGGTTCGAATCCTGCCTCGGGCACGGATGTGTGTGATGTCCTTAGGTTAGTTAGGTTTAGGTAGTTCTAAGTTCTAAGGGACTGACGACCTCAGATGTTAAGTCCCATAGTGCTCAGAGCCATTTTTTCAGACAGTGCATTGACTTTCCTTGAGCGCTACCACAACGACGGTGATGATTTCTTAAGCCAAACTGTTACGGCCTATGAAACATGGACGGACTACGTCACACCAGAATCAAAGCAACAGCCCATGCAAGTTGAGCAAGGGCATCGTTTTACTGCAAGACAATGCCCGTCCGCATGTGGCGAATCAGACCAAAGATCTCATCACATCTTTTCGATGGGAAACTCTAGATCATCCTCCGTAAAGCCCCTATCTTGTGCCCAGTGACTACCATCTGTTCCTGCAGTTGAAGAAACAACTGGGCGGTCAGCGTCTTCAAGACGATAACGAAGTCAAAACAGTGGTGTAGCAGTGGTTAACAAGTCAGTCGGCTGACTTCTATGAGGAGGGTATTCAAAAACTGGTACAACGTTATGACAAGTGCCTCAATATTGACGGAAGTTAGGTACAAAAGTAGAATAAGGTACAGGCTTTCATGTAAAAATAAAATTATTGAGATATCTTAGCACGTCTTTTTTTAATTTCAAAACGGCACCTACTTAAAAAACACGCCTCGTATTTGAGTGCGAACACCACCTGTGTAGTTACCTCCATCAGTTGCAAGTCTCAGGTGTTATGAGCAGTATGCTGTGTACTACTGACTGCTTTATGTCGGAGCTCAGTGAATTCGAAGGCGAGCAAACTGTTGGTGCCCGTCTTCTGGTTGCTTCCGAAACCGAGTAGCCGAAGTGATGGGTGTTACAAGAGGCACCATTTCGAAGATTTATACTGTATACAGGGAGAGTGCGGGCGAAAGTGTATATAAAGTGGTCGTGGTGGACGACTGTGGCGAAAAATAAGTGTGCGGCCTCTACAAAGCTCACTGCAGAACTGAATGATGCACTCGAGGACACTGTCAGCACCAAACCAATACGAAGGGTGCTGCAGAAGCAGGGAAACTACAAGGCGAGTTGGGATTCCATAAACGCTTTGCATTGATGGAAATACCTGTAACAGGTAAATATGGTACCGAAGTCACAAAATCTGGACTATGGAGCAAAGGAAGAATTTTATCTGGTCGGATGAATCTTTAAATCTTTCTTTTACGCTGTTTCCAACTTCTGACCGAGTTCACATCCCATGAGTAAAAGATGTAGCGATGTAGTGGGCTTGCGTGGGCCCAACGGGTACTCTGGAAGGTCGCATTACTGCCGACTATTACGTGATCATTTTGGCTTGTCAGCGCCATCCCATGGTAGAATACTTGTCCCCCAATGCTGATGCCGTGATCGAAGACGCCACGGCCACTGTTCGATTTCGCATCCGGCGAGGCTAGTTTCGTGAGCACGAAGATGAATTGTCGCATATCGCCTGGTTGCCAGAGTCACAGGATCCCAATATTACTCAGATTTTACGGTCTCGTTTGGAGAGAAGGGCGTGCCATTGCTATCCACTTCCGTCATTGCTGCCTAATCTTGCCATTGCTTTGCACGAGGAATAGTGTAAGATTCCCTTCTAACCCTTACACGACCCGTGTTAACTCCTTACGAGACGAATCGAAGCTATTTTGAATGCCAAAGGTTTTCTACATCGTATTAGGCACGATAAGGTATTGTGTCTTTGGTACTTCCATACGGTCGCAGAGAAAGCTGAGAACCACAGTCGCTGTGGTATAGTGGTTATGATACTACACTGTTGCGTGGCGGGTCATGAGTTCAATACTCACCTGAACTTTAAAACATTAATTTCTATATTCGGTTCGAGTACATTCTAGAAATAGCCACAAATGTCAAGAATCATTGTACTGGAATGTTCTGTAACTGTATACAGGGTGGTCCATTGATCGTGACCGGGCCAAAT
The DNA here is from genome assembly GCF_023864345.2 of Schistocerca serialis cubense. NCBI lineage: Eukaryota > Metazoa > Arthropoda > Insecta > Orthoptera > Acrididae > Schistocerca > Schistocerca serialis. The sequence continues at coordinate 1,084,268,384 of NC_064639.1, forward strand.
ATCTCACGAAATAAGAGTCCAACGAAAAAACTACAAAGAACAAAACTTGTCTACCTTGAAGGGGGAAACCAGATGGCGCTATGTTTGGCCCGCTAGATGGCGCTGCCACAGGTCAAACGGATATCAATTGCGTTTTTAAAAATAGGAACACCCACTTTTTATTACATAATCGTGTAGTACGTAAAGAAATATGAATGTTTTAGTAGGACCACTTTTTTCGCTTTGTGATGGATGGCGCTGTAATAGTCACAAACATGTGGCTCACAATTTTAGACCAACAGTTGGTAACAGGTAGGTTTTTTAAATTAAAATACAGAACGTAAGTACGTTTCACCATTTTATTTCGGTTGTTCCAATGTGATACATGTACCTTTGTGAACTTATCGTTTCTGAGAACGCATGCTGTTACAGCGTGATTACCTGTAAATACCACATTAACGCAATAAATGTTCAAAATGATGTCCGTCAACCTCAATGCATTTGGCAATACGTGTAACGACATTCCTCTCAACAGCGAGTAGTTCGCCTTCCGTAATGTTCGCACATGCATTGACAATGCGCTGACGCATGTGTTCAGGAGCTGTCGGTGGATCACGGTAGCAAAAGCCCTTCAACTTTCCCCACAGAAAGAAATCCGGGGACGTCAGATCAGGTGAACGTGCTTCGACGACCATCCACCTGTCATGAAATATGCTATTCAATACCGCTTCAAGCGCACGAGAGCTATGCGCCGGACATCCATCATGTTGGAAGAACGTCGCCATTCTATCATGCAGTGAAACATCTTGTAGTAACATCGGTAGAACATTGCGTAGGAAATCAGCATCCATCGCACCATTTAGATTGCCATCGGTAAAATGCGGGCCAATTGTCCTTCCTCCCATAATGCCGCACCATACATTAACCCGCCAAGGTCGCTGATGTTCCACTTGTCGCAGCCATCGTGGATTTTCCGTCGCCCAATAGTGCTTATTATGCCGGTTTACGTTACCGCTGTTGGTGAATGACGCTTCCTCGCTAAATAGAACCCGTGCAAAAAATCTGTCATCGTCCCATAATTTCTCTTGTGCCCAGTGGCAGAACTGTACACGACGTTAGAAGTCGTCGCCATGCAATTCGTGGTGCATGGAAATATGGCACGGGTGCAATCGATATTGATATAGCATTCTCAACACCGACGTTTTTGAGATTCCCGATTCTCGCGCAATGTGTCTGCTACTGATGTGCAGATTAGCCGCGACAGCAGCTAAAACACCTACTTGGGCATCATCATCTGATGCAGGTCGTGGTTGACGTTTCACATGTGGCTGAACACTTCCTGTTTCCTTAAATAACGCAACACTTGGATGATGTCGTCCAGGATACCGAGTAGCATACATAGTACACGCCCGATGAGCATTTTGATCGCAATAGCCATACATCAACACGATATCGACCTTTTCCGCAATTAATAAACGGTCCATTTTAACATGGGGTAATGTATCACGAACCAAATGCCGTCCGCACTGGCGGAATATCACGTGATACCACGTACGTATACGTTTGTGACTATTACAGCGCCATCTATCACAAAGCGAAAAAGGTGGTCCTACTAAAACATTCATATTTCTTTACGTACTACACGATTATGTAATAAAAATGGGTGTTCCTATTTTAAAAAAACGCAATAGATGTCCGTTTCACCTGTGGCAGCGCCATCTAGCGGGCCGACCACAGGGCCATCTGGTTTCCCCCTTGAAGCTAGACGAGTTTCGTTGTTTGTAGTTTTCTCGTTTGATGCTTATTTCGTGAGATATTTGGCTCGGTCACTATCAATGGGCCACCCTGTATATACCTTATGTATTCTGGCCAGAGGCAGTTAGCTACGCGCTCTTGCATGTGCAAGTGCTGAATAAACCTTCGTTAAGTGAAGTTAGTGTTCATCATTGATCTAATTACATCTTCTTCTACGTGACATTATTCCGGTGGAGGCGCTGCGTGATGGAACTTGTGATAGCTCACATTATCGACGACACAGTTGCTCCCATCAGGCCACGGCAAAGCCGCCGTTTATGTGGCGAGAAACCCGAGTTAGAGCCATATTCAACAGATCGTAATCTATCGGAGACAGAAGAAGAAGAGGACGTTACGATGACAGCAACTATGTGGCACCACATGAGGCATCCTTCCGGGTTCTCTGGCGACGATGGCCAAGATCCAAACAAGTGGTGTATGAGCGTATAGCCAAATTTAACTAATGGAATGACACCGTGTATTTGGCTAACGTATTTTTCTACTTATAGGGCACTGCCAAGCAATGGTATGAGAACAACGAGGAGAAGTTCACAAGCTGGGAAGTATTCCAGGCGGAACTGCGCAAGTATTTCGGTGACACACGACGACAGAAGATAAATTAGAGTGCATGGGACAGCGTCCAGGAGAAACTACAGCATCCTACATTCAAGACGTTTTGGAGCTGTGAAAATACTAGATACTAGAATGAAGGAGGAAGATAAGGTTGCACATCTCATGAAGGGTGTTGCTGAGGACATGTATCAAGCCCTACTCCTGAAGGATGTTTCGACAGCAGACGACTTCATAATATGGTGCTAGTATATCGAGACAATGCATCAAAAAAGAATTACACGAGAGAAGTTTGAACTGCTTCCAAACGTCGTATCGATGTCTGTGATGGAGGAAGGAACTTATTTCACAAGTGTTCTTCGTCAGATAGTGAGAGAGGAAGTTCTAAGACCACCGCCAGGGCGAACATCAGTCACCGGCAGTCGGAGTATGCAGGACCGATGACTCGCTCCCGGACTAGGAGGACTTAACACCGAGACGCTGCTCCAGATTCAATAAATGCTTGACTGTGAACTACTTTGTCTTTATTAAGTTTGCTAGCCTTTTGTTGTCCTGTAAGGGTGAGGCAGTTTACAGCATTTTAGTCGTTTACGTTAGAGTAATTTTTTTTCACATATAAAACAAGAAGTAGTCACAACGCTTACTTCTTCTTTTTTTCGTGTTTCTGTACTGAAAAGCTACACTTGCACGTCGGTCTTGTCTCTGTTTTCGAAGCGTAGGTAATGCTAATGAGTGAAAACATCCGACTTGGGAGTGTAATCCGCGTCTGTGAAAAAATTAATCACAAAAGCAAACACAAACCGAGAGAAACAAGTGAAGCTGTGTCAATGCGCGAGTCCGCCCACACGCCGCTTGTACTTAGCTAATTATGCTTTCTGACGCAACGTCAGTTAATGGAACATTATTCTGGAGGCCGAGCTGAATTTCACGTATAGCTCTGGATTCTTTTGCAGCGTTGGAACAGCACTAACGCGCTGCTTTTCCCACAGTATGCTAAGTTAGTTAATTCATCGACATAAAGTGCTTTACAGAAGGCACAGAGAGTTAAACGACTTGCTTTTATTGTTGCTGCAGTCATAGAACAAGATATATATTACCCGCGTTACTACAGGAGGTTTACTGCTGTTAGGAAAATTTTCTGAGGGGAGTGTACGAAATTTCAGGCAGTTACACCGCCTGTAATTATTGTCTTGATACCTATAACGGCAGTTATTTGCTCAGTCCTCTGACAACTTCACGAGTCTTTGATAACGCCTACTGAGTTTTGCTATCGACATCATTTATCGTCGATTATGTTAGGTAAATCCTCAACATTCCTCTATTTATTTATTTACTGTATAATTGTCATTGTTAACAATATGCTGTGGAGTATACAGGAACGATTTCAGCAAGAGCCTCTTTGTAGATACTTGAGTCTTGGATTCCTTGTTAGTATGGGGACAATGTTGAGCATCCTCTTATTTTATTTTCTAACATTGCAATGGCAGTGGTTTGCTAATGCCTTTTCCAAAGTGTGAGACATGTAATTAAATTATTTGGATGACTGTGTTGAGTGCTGAAGCACTGTACCGTTGTGTTTCTGCTGAACATGATACGTGAAAGAAGGGATGGTTGAAAGATGTAGTCAGAACATACACTGCTACTCTAAAATAGCACCGTAAGGGCCACTTAGCTTAACAATCCCACCTAACAAGCAGTCATGATCAAATGTGTCGTACGCTTCGATTCCACGAGATACTGCTAGGAGGTTTGTAATTCATCCCAAGACATTGCAAAAGGGAGCGACGTTAGGGCATTTTATGCTGTCACTTCGCCTACCCTTATTTGCCAAATTTTAAAAGGAAAATTTTTTACTCCAATCAAGATTAGAATCTTTTACCGCCGAAAAGAATGCCTCGTCACTATCGCGCGTTGGTGACTTCGGTGATACACAGAGTAAACTGATGCATAAAGTTTGAAGTTCTAAAAGAAGTGGTACCTAATGTTCACCATATATATATATATATATATATATATATGTGGTGTCACCGCCAGACACCACACTTGCTAGGTGGTAGCTTAAATCGGCCGCGGTCCATTTAGTACATGTCGGACCCGCGTGTCGCCACTGTGTAATCGCAGACCTAGCGCCACCACCAAGGCAGGTCCCGTGATACGAGAGAGCACTCGCCCCAGTTGTACGAGAACCTAGCTACCGCCCAGTTGTACGAGAACCTAGCTACCGACCAGTTGTACGAGAACCTAGCTACCGACCAGATGTACGAAGCCTTTCTCTCTCATTAGCCGAGAGACAGAATAGCCATCAGCTAAGTTAATGGCAACGAACTAGCAAGGCGCCATTTGTATCAGTGCCTATAGCTTACGAGTATTCAAGAGAGATGTATTCCAAGGACTAATAAAAAGATAAGTAATAAGCATCTACATACTTTTCTTCTTATTCATTTATAAGTTCTCATGTTCCAGACTTCACGCCCGTCTGCGTTAGCCTTGCGTGCCCTATCGGCTACAGCGTTAGTCTAGTGTGCATTTTCAGCCATCTCAACTTCACGGTGTCGGCCCAGCTACCGACACAACATATATATTTTTTTTTTACAAATCTGACTTGAAGAAAACGTCCTGCTATTTCTATCAGTCTTTCGCTTATTTTGGAAAGCCAGCTATGAGAACTTCCTTTCCTTATAAAGTCCAACATAATCTCCTCTACATCTCTCTGCACGTACTAAAATGTTAGACGCCATTTGCTAGCACCGCATTTCAAGAAATACTTTATTTCGCTGTTTTTATACGTCTAATCACCTCACTTCAAAGATTTCGTTTTGCGTCAGAAGTTCACTTCACAAAAATATACTTCAAATGACTCCTAGTTTTTATGTTTATTGGAGTTTCTTCATTCGGTGGAAACTTTTTTCATTTGAATAGTAAGATCCCAAATTAGGAAGTCTCCTCCTTCGCGCTGCCAGGTATTTGGTTGTCGGATTGGCGATTAGGCCGCTTCTGTTAGTATCAGTGTAGGGCACAGGAAGGAGCCTTGTGGGACGCTGCATCAAAGAGGCCGCCAGCAAGTGACGTCACCCGAGGGAATGCACCAGTTGCTCCGCTGTCACGATGACTCCTCTGTGAGCGGCGAGAAACCCGCCAACCATCAGTTCGTAGCATTCCTTCCCTTACTATGAAAATGATTAATATATTGTAATTTGTAAAGACAATTGTGGTTCGCGCGTTCTACAGAAATGCATTGGCGGTACCGAAGATAGCTAGTTGGTATATCTGTAAAAGCTACTCATTATTTGGCTGGTACGGATTTAACGTTTTCTGCAGGTTGGGATGAGACAGAAAAAGTTCAGTGAGCACCTAGAGCCATAGATTCAATGGTATCCCGCTATTTTTCAGATACAGAGTGGAGCACGAAATGTGTTACCATTTTGTTTTTGAATATAAACTTTATTGTCAATACAATCTGAAAGGCACGTATACTACAATGAAGAGCCGTCCATGGAGATTTTTTCTAACTCAGCAGATGCTCAACATGTCCACCATTTCGTTTCCTAACTTCCTTCAAACGAACACTGAAGTTAGTGATTACCCTATGGCACATGTCTTCCATAATTTCACTGCAAGCTTGAAGAATAAGTCTTCTGAGCTCCATTAAATCACGTGGACGTTTCGGGAATTTTTTTTCCTTTAGGTACCCCCAAAGACAAAAAAAATCACATGGATTGAGGTCTGGACTATTGGGGGGCCAAATTTGTCCGTCATTGAAGCGACCTGGAAACCTGAGTGAAATGATCCGCATGTCGAAATGCTCATGTAAAAACTCCAACACAGTGTTTGCAGTATGTGGCTTTGCTCCATCTTGCATGAACCACTGCGTGTTGAAGGGCAAGGCAGTAACAAGAAGCTGTGGAACGAAGCTATTGCGAAGCGTGCTCAAATAACGCTCGCTGTTCACAGTTTCTTCAAAGAAAAAGTTTCCAAAAAAAGTCCGTGACTGGAAATTACTGCCCACGCTGTAATCCTCGGAGCATAATGTTGTCGTTCATGAAGCACTTGTGGGTTTTCAGTGGCCCAAAAGCGTACATTTTGTTTGTTAACCACACCGTCTAAATGAAAATGCGCCTCGTCTGAAAACCAAACGTTGTTGAGAGTTTCTTCCCTATCCTCCATCCACTGAGCAAACAGTAGTCTCTGCTGCTTGTGTTCTTCAGTGAGCTTCTGTGCACAGGTCATCTTGTGTGGGTACATATGGAGGTCACTTTTAAGAGTGCGTTGAACGGAGCGTCTGGATACTCCCAGTTGCACTGCTGCCTTTCTGCACGATTTCCCTGGACTTCTCTGTACAGAAACTCGAACCTCTTCAATATTCTGCGGCTAACAAACAGGCTTAGGCCGAGGTCGCTTCGCTTGCAATACTGTTCCTTCTTGTACAAAATTATCGTACAACTTGTGGATGGTCTTCTTGCAAGGGACCCATCGTGTGTTAAACTGTTGTCAAAAACGCCTCTGAGGCACAGCAAGGCTTTTCGTTTCATGAAAAAGTAACACAATTGCCGATCGTTGCTGTATCGTAAGTCTTCCATTGTCAGCCATTGCTGCTTACTAGTCTCCTAGCGGCAGTATCGTGAATTAAACGTCATTTCGTAAGTCATTTGTTTTTCCAAGCTCTGCTGGTACTGCTGTAGAGATCCCAGCGGGATATCTAATGTGCGTCTTAAATTGTGAAGGACACAATTGGTAACACATTTCGTGCGCCACCCTGTAATTACTTGATTTGTGCAAAAATAAAATAATCATAATGAAAAATACTCTAAATATTTCCTTATAGTCATGAAACATCGTTCCAAAACTTTTAAAATGTAGCATGGTGTAATATGTGATCTTCTTGTACAGCAATGTCGTATCAAGTCTTTTATAAACTACACTCCTGGAAATGGAAAAAAGAACACATTGACACAGGTGTGTCAGACCCACCATACTTGCTCCGGACACTGCGAGAGGGCTGTACAAGCAATGATCACACGCACGGCACAGCGGACACACCAGGAACCGCGGTGTTGGCCGTCGAATGGCGCTAGCTGCGCAGCATTTGTGCACCGCCGCCGTCAGTGTCAGCCAGTTTGCCGAGGCATACGGAGCTCCATCGCAGTCTTTAACACTGGTAGCATGCCGCGACAGCGTGGACGTGAACCGTATGTGCAGTTGACGGACTTTGAGCGAGGGCGTATAGTGGGCATGCGGGAGGCCGGGTGGACGTACCGCCGAATTGCTCAACACGTGGGGCGTGAGGTCTCCACAGTACATCGATGTTGTCGCCAGTGGTCGGCGGAAGGTGCACGTGCCCGTCGACCTGGGACCGGACCGCAGCGACGCACGGATGCACGCCAAGACCGTAGGATCCGACGCAGTGCCGTAGCGGACCGCACCGCCACTTCCCAGCAAATTAGGGACACTGTTGCTCCTGGGGTATCGGCGAGGACCATTCGCAACCGTCTGCCTGAAGCTGGGCTACGGTCCCGCACACCGTTAGGCCGTCTTCCGCTCACGCCCCAACATCGTGCAGCCCGCCTCCAGTGGTGTCGCGACAGGCGTGAATGGAGGGACGAATGGAGACGTGTCGTCTTCAGCGATGAGAGTCGCTTCTGCCTTGGTGCCAATGATGGTCGTATGCGTGTTTGGCGCCGTGCAGGTGAGCGCCACAATCAGGACTGCATACGACCGAGGCACACAGGGCCAACACCCGGCATCATGGTGTGGGGAGCGATCTCCTACACTGGCCGTACACCACTGGTGATCGTCGAGGCGACACTGAATAGTGCACGGTACATCCAAACCATCATCGAACCCATCGTTCTACCATTCCTAGACCGGCAAGGGAACTTGCTGTTCCAACAGAACAATGCACGTCCGCATGTATCCCGTGCCACCCAACGTGCTCTAGAAGGTGTAAGTCAACTACCCTGGCCAGCAAGATCTCCGGATCTGTCCCCCATTGAGCATGTTTGGGACTGGATGAAGCGTCGTCTCACGCGGTCTGCACGTCCAGCACGAACGCTGGTCCAACTGAGGCGCCAGGTGGAAATGGCATGGCAAGCCGTTCCACAGGACTACATCCAGCATCTCTACGATCGTCTCCATGGGAGAATAGCAGCCTGCATTGCTGCGAAAGGTGGATATACACTGTACTAGTGCCGACATTGTGCATGCTCTGTTGCCTGTGTCTATGTGCCTGTGGTTCTGTCAGTGTGATCATGTGATGTATCTGACCCCAGGAATGTGTCAATAAAGTTTCCCCTTCCTGGGACAATGAATTCACGGTGTTCTTATTTCAATTTCCAGGAGTGTATTTAAATATCATTGCTTATCCAAATTTCCTTGTTTTCTGTGTGAAAACGCTGTTGGTAAACGCTCATGCTGTCGACTGCTGCGACAGGGACATTATCTCCACGAATTAACGATTATCTTTGGTTCTCATTTACTACCAAGGCTAGATTTTTCTGCCGTAGAACGGCCTGGAGCTGGGGCAACACATCTGAGACCAAATGAAACGTTTCTTGATCAAGCAACCAGAACAGATGACAATCATGATACCGAAATATTATTGATTCGAAAATCTTTCCTCAGGCTGCAAGGTATGCTATATTACTGCCATGTAGACCATCAAGTAATAGCTGTGAGTGTCATTATTGATATTAGTTTAAAGACGGTCAAGATTCTGGCCAGCTTAGCATATAACCTTTTCTAATGCAGGTCGAACGCTGAGTACCGTTGCCACATTTTTGAAGTCTGTCTGGAGAATTATATTGTGAGAGAAAGGAACATTGTCATTTTGCAATTCTCGATTGTACGCTATAGTGGTTCAGAGTCATACATCTTACTTTCAGACAACTGACAATAAGATAACACCTGCAGGAACTGTAAGTTCACAAAGTGCACTGTGCCGGCCGGAGTGGCCGAGTGGTTCTAGGCGCTACAGTCTGGAACCGCGCGACCGCTACGGTCGCAGGTTCTAATCCTGCCACGGGCATGGATGTGTGCGATGTCTTTATGTTGGTTAGGTTTAAGTAGTTCTAAGTTCTAGGGGACTGATGACCTCAGATGTTATGGCCCGTAGTGCTCAGAGCCATTTGAACCAAAGTGCACTGTAGAGAGGATCTGCAACTAGGGTCAGATCTAGAATTAGCTTACAAAAGGATTTCAGTATTTACTATTACTTACTTACTTACTTACTCTTCATTGCATAAAAACAAGAACAAATATACACTCCTGGAAATTGAAATAAGAACACCGTGAATTCATTGTCCCAGGAAGGGGAAACTTTATTGACACATTCCTGGGGTCAGATACATCACATGATCACACTGACAGAACCACAGGCACATAGACACAGGCAACAGAGCATGCACAATGTCGGCACTAGTACAGTGTATATCCACCTTTCGCAGCAATGCAGGCTGCTATTCTCCCATGGAGACGATCGTAGAGATGCTGGATGTAGTCCTGTGGAACGGCTTGCCATGCCATTTCCACCTGGCGCCTCAGTTGGACCAGCGTTCGTGCTGGACGTGCAGACCGCGTGAGGCGACGCTTCATCCAGTCCCAAACATGCTCAATGGGGGACAGATCCGGAGATCTTGCTGGCCAGGGTAGTTGACTTACACCTTCTAGAGCACGTTGGGTGGCACGGGATACATGCGGACGCGCATTGTCCTGTTGGAACAGCAAGTTCCCTTGCCGGTCTAGGAATGGTAGAACGATGGGTTCGATGACGGTTTGGATGTACCGTGCACTATTCAGTGTCCCCTCGACGATCACCAGTGGTGTACGGCCAGTGTAGGAGATCGCTCCCCACACCATGATGCCGGGTGTTGGCCCTGTGTGCCTCGGTCGTATGCAGTCCTGATTGTGGCGCTCACCTGCACGGCGCCAAACACGCATACGACCATCATTGGCACCAAGGCAGAAGCGACTCTCATCGCTGAAGACGACACGTCTCCATTCGTCCCTCCATTCACGCCTGTCGCGACACCACTGGAGGCGGGCTGCACGATGTTGGGGCGTGAGCGGAAGACGGCCTAACGGTATGCGGGACCGTAGCCCAGCTTCATGGAGACGGTTGCGAATGGTCCTCGCCGATACCCCAGGAGCAACAGTGTCCCTAATTTGCTGGGAAGTGGCGGTGCGGTCCCCTATGGCACTGCGTAGGATCCTACGGTCATGGCGTGCATCCGTGCGTCGCTGCGGTCCGGTCCCAGGTCGACGGGCACGTGCACCTTCCGCCGACCACTGGCGACAACATCGATGTACTGTGGAGACCTCACGCCCCACGTGTTGAGCAATTCGGCGGTACGTCCATCCGGCCTCCCGCATGCCCACTATACGCCCTCGCTTAAAGTCCGTCAACTGCACATACGGTTCACGTCCACGCTGTCGCGGCATGCTACCAGTGTTAAAGACTGCGATGGAGCTCCGTATGCCTCGGCAAACTGGCTGACACTGACGGCGGCGGTGCACAAATGCTGCGCAGCTAGCGCCATTCGACGGCCAACACCGCGGTTCCTGGTGTGTCCGCTGTGCCGTGCGTGTGATCATTGCTTGTACAGCCCTCTCGCAGTGTCCGGAGCAAGTATGGTGAGTCTGACAGACCGGTGTCAATGTGTTCTTTTTTCCATTTCCAGGAGTGTAGATAATATCAGATCGAGATAAAAACTTTATGAGGGTAAACCCTCATGAATTTTCCTAAAACGTCATCAGCTACGTTTGTCTGATGCTTAGGATTCATTCATTTAAAATCACAAATATATCTGAATATTCCAGTGCTGTTACTGTCCGACCCGGCTATCCAGTGTTCTGGTGTTCTCTTTCCGATTCAAATGGCACTGAGCACTATGGCACTTAACGTCTGAGGTCATAAGTCCCCTAGAACTTACAACTACTTAAACCATCTAACCTAAAGATATCACACACACCCATGCCCGAGGCAGGATTCGAACATGCGACCGTAGCGGTCGCGCGGGTCCAGACTCTAGCGCCTAGAATTGCTCGGCCAAACCGGCCGGCTCTCTTTCCGGTTTTCATCCAATATCTATCTCCCCACGCGAAAGTATTAGTGTGTAATCCTATCCAGACGTACGGATAACATGACGGGCCCACATTCCATGATGTCTTATATTAGTAACCAGCAAATATGGTGTGGGCGTGGAGGGGATCCGCCCTATAACTGTGCGGAAACCTCTGTTTTCATGCAAAATGGGGCAACACTACATACCACTCGCCCAGTGAAAGATCTGTCCAACGCAACCTTCTACAAACGTATTCTAGAGGTTTTCCAGATGTATGGCCTGCAGTATCACCTGCTCTGGCTCCATGGGACTTTTAGCTCTCGGAATGTCTAAAATAATTCGGTTACCAGGGACACGTTAGGTCTCTACCCGATCTGACGGCTAGTAGACAGGAACACGTTGATCAGACTGTACTTGAGCCGCAGCGAGCAAATGTTGATCACCTCATTTACGGATGCCGCATTTCGTTGATGTCTCCGGTGGTCATGCTGAACAATTGTTATGCCTTTCGAACTTGCTTAACCTTTTCTGCACACGTCCCGTTCCCAGTCCACAACACATGGAAACATTTCTACACGTCTTTCTTGCGTTCACAGCTCCAGATTTGGACTTAGTGGCCACTGTTTGCAACTAATTGTTTTTCCAGAGTTAATCGGTTCCGCATTAACGCATTAGAATTATACCAAGTTTCACTGCCACACAATAATTACAGCTCACATTGGACGTCTGTGAACAAGCAGTACTTTAATTATAGGCACCCGTATTTGTCACTGCCAACCTTCTTGCCGCCGTGGTAGTACCGGTTCCTGTCATATAACAGAAGTTAAGGGCCGTCGGTCTGGGCTAGCACTTGGGTGGGTGACCATCCGGTCTGCCGAGCGCTGTTGGCAGAAGTAGCGGCCCCGGTCTCGTAAACTGGCATACGGCCGGGAGACCGGTGTGGTGACCGCATGTCTTACCCCCATATCCGCATCCAGCGTCACCTATGGGCTGAGGATGACTCGGCGGCCGGTCGGTACCGTTGGGCCTTCATGGCCTGTTCTGGATGAGTTTAGTTTTAGTATTTGTCACTGCCTCTTAACAATCATTTGCATTTATAACTACATTCAGATGATTGCTGAGAGGTTCAAAGAAAACTTGAGTTTGATTTAAAACACGTACTCGACTCATACGATTATAGTTGGTGGTGACTTAAATTTCCTCTCGATGTGTTGGAAAAACTACATGTTTAATTCCGGAGGTACGCATAAAATATCACCCGAAATTGTGCTAAACGCATTCTCTGAAAATTATTTCGAGCAGTTAGTTCATGAGCCCACGCGAATAGTAAGCGGTTGTGAAAACATACTTGACCTCTTAGCCACAAATAATCCCGAGCTAATAACGAGTATCAAAACCGATTCAGGGATTAGTAAACACAGGGCTGCCGTAGCGAGATTGAATATTGCAATCCCAAAATCCTCCAAAAATAAGCGAAAAATATACCTATTCAAAAAAGCAGATAAATATTCACTTGAGTCCTTCCTGAGAGACAATCTCCCCTCATTCCAAATTAATAATATAAGTGTAGACTAGATGAGCCTTGAATTCAAAGAAGTATAATCGGCAGCAATTGAGAGATTTATACCAAATAAGTTAAAAAACGACGGATCTGATCTTCCTTGGTACAAAAAAAGGGTTAGAACACTGTTGCAGAAACAACGAAACAAACATGCCAAATTTAAACAGACGCAAAATCTCCAAGATTAGCGGTCTTTTACAGAGGCTCGAAATTTAGCGCGGACTTCAATGCGAGATGCTTATAACAGTTTCCACAACGAAACTTTGTCTCGAAACCTGGCAGAAAATCCAAAGAGATTCTGGTCGTATGTGAAGTATGTTCGCGGCAAGAAACAATCAATGCCTTCTCTGCGCGATAACAATGGATATACTATCGAAGACAGTGCTGCCAAAGCAGAGTTACTAAACACAGCCTTCCGAAAAGCCTTCACAAAAGAAGACGAAGTGAATATTCCAGAATTCGAAGCGAGAACAGTTGCCAACATGAGTAACGTAGAAGAAAATATCCTCGGAGTAGTGAAGCAACTCAAATCACTTAATAAAAGCCTCTTCTGGTCCAGACTGTATACCAATTAGGTTCCTTTCTGAGTATGCTGATGCATTAGCTCCATACTTAACAATCATATACAGCCGTTCGCTTTACGAAAGATACGTACCCTAAGCCTGGAAAGTTGAACAGGTCACACCAATATTCAAGAAAGGTAGTCGGAGTAATCCACTAAATTACAGGCCCATATCGTTAACGTCGATATGCAGCAGGACTTTGGAACATATATTGTGTTCAAACACTATGAACTGCCTCGAAGATAACTGTCTATTGACACTCAGTCATCATGAGTTTAGAAAGAATCGTTCCTGTGAAACACAAATAGCTCTTTAAGCACATCAAGTGTTGAGTGCTACTGACAAGGGATTTCAGATAGATTCCGTATTTATGAATTTCCGGAAGGCTTTTGACATTGTACAACACAAGCGGCTTGCAGTGAAATTGCCTGCTTATGGAATATCGTCTCAGTTATGTGACTGGATTTGTGATTTCCTGTCAGAGAGGTCACAGTTCGTAGTAATTGACGGAAAGTCATCGGGTAAAACAGAAGTGATTTCTGGCGTTCCCCAAGGTACTGTTATAGGCCCTTTGCTGTTCCTTATCTACATAAACAATTTGGGAGACAATCCGAGCAGCCATCTCAGGTTGTTTGCAGATGACGCTGTTGTTTATCGACAAATAAAGTCATCAGAAGATCAAAACTGTTGTGTACATAGTTCCGCGTAGTCAGCGCGTACACAACTTTCCCACTGGAGCGCGCAGCGCTCGTCCGTCTCCGCACTACGAGATGGCGCTGTCATAGAGAATGACCAAATTCTGCTTCCACCGATCCGCGTATTAATATGTAACGCAGGCAATGAGATTGCTGCTAACGTAGAACCTTTTCTCCTCGCGGATCACACTCGCGCAGTGATACCTGATCGCTCGAGGTATTATAACGAGTGTACAGACCTCCGATTAGTCAGTCTGCGTTCGTCTGCGTTTGTCTGCACCAGTCTACATTAGTCTGTACCAGTCTATAGTCAAGTTTCAGTCTGCGCCTAGTAAGATTACCATATTCCTGTACATAGCAATGAAGATAAATGTATAGACACTTTTGTCAAGTATCAGAGCTATGTGAGAATAAGATTAAAGTACCAAGACCAAAGGAACTTCAGATTGTCAATTGTAAATAGCATCCAGAATCAAGTTACGTAAGGTTTATGCTTGTTACTACACTCCTGCAAATGGAAAAAAGAACACATTGACACCGGTGTGTCAGACCCACCATACTTGCTCCGGACACTGCGAGAGGGCTGTACAAGCAATGATCACACGCACGGCACAGCGGACACACCAGGAACCGCGGTGTTGGCCGTCGAATGGCGCTAGCTGCGCAGCATTTGTGCACCGCCGCCGTCAGTGTCAGCCAGTTTGCCGTGGCATACGGAGCTCCATCGCAGTCTTTAACACTGGTAGCATGCCGCGACACCGTGGACGTGAACCGTATGTGCAGTTGACGCACTTTGAGCGAGGGCGTATAGTGGGCATGCGGGAGGCCGGGTGGACGTACCGCCGAATTGCTCAACACGTGGGGCGTGAGGTCTCCACAGTACATCGATGTTGTCGCCAGTGGTCGGCGGAAGGTGCACGTGCCCGTCGACCTGGGACCGGACCGCAGCGACGCACGGATGCACGCCAAGACCGTAGGATCCTACGCAGTGCCGTAGGGGACCGCACCGCCAATTCCCAGCAAATTAGGGACACTGTTGCTCCTGGGGTATCGGCGAGGACCATTCGCAACCGTCTCCATGAAGCTGGGCTACGGTCCCGCACACCGTTAGGCCGTCTTCCGCTCACGCCCCAACATCGTGCAGCCCGCCTCCAGTGGTGTCGCGACAGGCGTGAATGGAGGGACGAATGGAGACGTGTCGTCTTCAGCGATGAGAGTCGTTTCTGCCTTGGTGCCAATGATGGTCGTATGCGTGTTTGGCGCCGTGCAGGTGATCGCCACAATCAGGACTGCATACGACCGAGGCACACAGGGCCAACACCCGGCATCATGGTGTGGGGAGCGATCTCCTACACTGGCCGTACACCACTGGTGATCGTCGAGGGGACACTGAATAGTGCACGGTACATCCATACCGTCATCGAACCCATCGTTCTACCATTCCTAGACCGGTAAGGGAACTTGCTGTTCCAACAGGACAATGCACGTCCGCATGTATCCCGTGCCACCCAACGTGCTCTAGAAGGTGTAAGTCAACTACCCTGGCCAGCAAGATCTCCGGATCTGTCCCCCATTGAGCATGTTTGGGACTGGATGAAGCGTCGTCTCACGCGGTCTGCACGTCCAGCACGAACGCTGGTTCAACTGAGGCGCCAGGTGGAAATGGCATGGCAAGCCGTTCCACAGGACTACATCCAGCATCTCTACGATCGTCTCCATGGGAGAATAGCAGCCTGCATTGCTGCGAAAGGTGGATATACACTGTACTAGTGCCGACATTGTGCATGCTCTGTTGCCTGTGTCTATGTGCCTGTGGTTCTGTCAGTGTGATCATGTGATGTATCTGACCCCAGGAATGTGTCAATAAAGTTTCCCCTTCCTGGGACAATGAATTCACGGTGTTCTTATTTCAATTTCCAGGAGTGTATTTTATTAAATGTGTGTGAAAATTAATCAAGTTCTGTTTAAAGTTGGTCACCGTCAATCTGCTGCTCTAAGCGTGCAAGTGGCATTTATATCGTCTGACCTAACGGCAGAAGATAATTACGCCACGATAAGACCACGAGACATATTGCTGACACTCGCCTACTTCGTTAGAGCGACAAGTCAAATAATCTGACGGTGTGTGTACCGAAGGTCTTACAGTACGCACACCACAAAAACAAATTGAAAAACGGTTTAGAAAAGATATCTGATTGATGCGAAAATTGGCAGTTGACCCTAAATAACGAAAAGTGTGAGGTCATCCACATGGGTGCTAAAAGAAATTCGTTAAACTTCGGTTACACGATAAATCAGTGTAATCTAAAAGCCGTAAATTCAACTAAGTACCTCGGTATTACAATTACGAACAACTTAAATTGGAAGGAACAATAGAAAATGTTGTGGGGAAGGCTAACCACAGACTGTGTTTTATTGGCAGGACACTTAGAAAATGTAACAGATCTACTATGGAGACTGCCTACACTACGCTTGTCCGTCCTCTTTTAGAATACTGCTGCGCGGTGTGGGATCCTTACCAGATAGGACTGACGGAGTACATCGAAAAACTTCAAAGAAGGGCAGCACGTTTTGTATTATCGCGAAATATGGGAGAAAGCGTCACAGAAATGATACAGGATTTGGGCTGGACGTCATTAAAAGAAAGGCGTTTTTCGTTGCGACGGAATCTTCTCAAGAAATTTCAATCACCAACTTTCTCCTCCGAATGCGAAAATATTTTGTTGACACCGACCTACATAGGGTGAAACGGTCATCACGATAAAATAAGGGAAATCCGAACTCTTACTGAAAGAAATAGGTCTTCGCTCTTTCCGTGCGCTATACGAGATGGGAATAACAGAGATCTGTGAATGTGGTTCGATGAACCCTCTGCCAAGCCCTTAAATCTGTTTTGCAGAATATGCATGTACAGGCCTATGTAGATGATTTACAATTTGTATCTAGAATTGATAATTCTTCCGGTTGACACAGGCAGCAATACCATAAAGTGTTTTGGAAAGACACTTGTTAAGAAGTGAAGTCTTTTCCAGTAATAACAGCTGCCATCTAGCGGGTGTCTGAGGAAACAGGGGTAGGATGATTTGTACCTCCATGCGAGAACTCAACAGCAGGTTTCAATTCAAGTACCTGCGAGGTCCCTGTACCGAGTAAGACACAGTAGACTTTCAAGACTACATATACGAATCACTTACCTTTGTGCCCACTGCTAGAAGTATGTATGAGAAAGGCTGTGTCGTTGAAAAAGACAGGGTAACTCTGACGGAATTCCCACTGCACAGGATTTGAAAGAAAAATTTATACTGCTTGTGAATCGTAGGGACAAAAATAAATGTTGCCACACTCCAACCCTACACCATTAATGGCTCACGATCAACATTTTATGAAACCACATAGACAGCAGTATGAGTTCTGAAGGAATGCAAGGACGTAGAAATCTGCGTCAGGTTTTGTGCGAGTGAAACGAGTGGAAGTGTTTTTGTAACCCGGAACTCATAGTAGTGAGGGGCACATTTCTTCACAGTGACCCATCACCCCGTGTTAGGAGCAAGTATTTCATGCTGAGCTCGTAGAGTGGAACTGATTAGTCCCTATGTTGTAAGTTGCTTTTTCAATTGGTGTCTGGAGAATAATGAGAAACGTGAATAATAGGTGTGATAGAATGGAATACTTTCGTTATGACATATTTTCGTGCTATAGTCACTGTATGTAGTATTTGTACGAATATACTATTGTAAACCTGTTTACATCCTTTCTTAAATCATCTATCAACCAACTATATTTTAGCAACGTTTTTACGACGATCGTCGCCGTCTGCTTCTCAACTTCCTCGATTTCCTACCTGTCCACTCTTCTTCCAGAATATCCCTTGGATTTAGCGGATCTTTGGTAACTTCCAACCAGCTTCTAGGCAGTCTTCCTCATCTTCTTCGCTCAGATGATGTCCATGAATGGATTAAACGCCAAATATATGCCTAGTACATGAACTTCGGGATCACTGTCTTCTGCACCAGATAACGCATTCGCGACAGTTATAACTAGATCCATCCTGTAGAATTGTTTTCTAAATTTTACTATTTCCAGGTAAACGTTTTGCTCTTTCTTTCTTTTTTCGTGCAGATAAGTGAATGCCTACTATTCTAAACGTTCATAGTTCTGTTTCCGTTGGGTACTGTTATTATCTTTTAGGCTAAGATATGTTGGATGTTTAGTTCTGCTATGTGTACGTCAGAATAAAAGCCATCTGCAGATAGCTGCGTCTTGCAAGAAATTTTAGAAACAGCCGTAGGGAAATATATTGCTCGCTGTCGGCGTCTGCACTTTTGTCACTGCCAAATTAGGAGTGAGGAACTCGTTTTGTCCTGGGTTGCGTTGGAAAAGAAGTTGTTATCCTTCTTCGAGACTGAAGCATTCTCCAACTGTGTAGAACTGTGTTTGGAAATTATGAATGCAAGGACGGGTGAAATTCTAGTCTGACCTTTCCCGACTGTAAAAATTACTTTTGTGGTTAGGCTAACCAAAATCGAATATTAATTCTGTGGGTACCCTTGCTCGTAAACAGAGCTGAATGTAGTCCTTTATTTCTCTCCCGGCATGCTATTGAACGCTTCGGGGTTCCAATATCCTTCTCGCTTGAAGCTAAGTGAAGCTTAATGTTTCACAAATAAGCATGTTGTGCATGGGTGTAGTTAATAAGAGCGACGAAAATTCGTAAATCTTGCTTAAAAAAAGTTTCCTTTCCATCAAGAAAATTCGCAACGTTGTTGTTGTTACTAGTGCAATTATAAAAGGTCCAATGATTCCAGAGTCGGATTTAATCATTCGTTCTTAACTCCATTGTAATCGGGAGCGACATATTTTCAGAGAAAAGCTATGTGGAATACGCAAGAAAGCTGTAACATTTTGGCAGAGGAAATGTGCACCTTGCCGAATGTCTGACAGTCGTCGTAAAGATCACAAGTCGTGCGATGGCAGCTGATAGGGTAAATATACTAGCGTGTTGGGATGGGTCGACTAACTGAAACGAAACCCAACAGACGATAGTGTTTCATGAAGTCAGACTCCATTAAGTTTGGACCAGGTGTCTTGATACCGTTTTTTACCACACTGCCGTTTAGTCGAATGTTTGAGGTTCACTCAAGCACTGTGATATGTTCAGTGCAATAATACAACCACTCGAGGTATCTCATTCACAGTAACACAACTAAACTGTTCTCACGAAACAGTACCACTGACAAAATGGTTCAAATGGCTCTGAGCACTACGGGACTTAACATCTGAGGTCATCAGTCCCCTAGAACTTAGAACTACTTAAAACTAAGGGCATCACACACATCCATGCCCGAGGCAGGATTCGAACCTGCGACCGTAGCAGTCGCGCAGTTCCAGACTGAAGCGTCTAGAACCGCTCGGCCACCGCTGCCGGCAGTACCACTGAACCTCTAACTACTACTATTATGTTGATTTTTTTTTTTTTTTTTACGTTCAAACGACTCAAAAGTATCGAAAGGGGCTATCTATTCAAGCGGAACTACGGTATAATGATCGAGCAACAAACAGACACATAATCAGAAAACAGAGCGAAGATTTATTCAGAAAACCATCGTACGGCGTGAGCTACTTGATAACAGGCCCAAATGAAAGGGAATAACCTAGTATCAGCCTAACGAGGGTTTTATAAGCTACATCTTTCTTTAGGTTCCTAGCACTGATTCTCAGTCCGACACCTGTTCTTCATGGAAAGAGTTTAATGCTATCATTCAGACAAGGGAAGGAAGAAAGACTGATTTTAAGGTCCCGTCGACATCGAGGTCATTAACGACGGAGCACAAGCTCTGATCGTGTCAAGGATGAGGTAGAAAATCGGCCGTGCCCTTCAAATGAACCATCCTGGCATTTGCCTGGAGCGATTCAGGGAAATCACGGAAAACATAAACAAGGATGACCGGACTGGGGTTTGAACCGTCCTCCTTCCAGTGTACCAACCACTGCTCCACCTCGCTCGGTGTGATCCTTCCACTTATGTCACTCTGAGGATCTATGGTCAAAGATATTTTATGGTCTTCATCTAACCGTGTGATCGGACAATAATGGGTGTTTCTGCCTACTTATGAAATGTGCGTTCCACTCACATATTCTGAGTGTCAGCTGCCAGTCACAGCAACAACAGCTGATGCTTTGCAAGTATTACGGTATAACGAAGTAAGAAATTTATTTCCTTATAGTGCCGTTTATAGAGAGTGCTCGCAGGCATCGCCACCTCCCCCCCTTTCCCCCCCCCCCCCTCCTCCCTCCCCCCCCCCCCTTTTATGTCCTCACGTCCCTCTGGTCGCGCTGCCGTTTCATTTCCCTCCCTCAGCTCCTGCTGAAAGCTGGTTCCTTCTGCAGCTGTTAGAACTACGTCCGAAGCAGATCGCACCAAATGCTCCTATGGAACCTTCATTTCCGGAACGCTCAGCTCGAATATGCCATCTTCTCCGATCCCATAAACGTTACGGCTTTTAAAAATAATAACCCTCCATTTCTTTTTCTTCCGCTAATGGAAATTGTTTTTCCGCCTCCGCGTCATGTAGGAAAGTACTGCGTGATTTTACAGATTCCAATATTACTACGTAGCGTTTGATTTCTTCACACGATCTTGCACGTCTTTAAACTGCACAAGATATCTTTGGAAACGATAGCGGAGTCAAAGCAGTCTTTTATTTTACATTAACAACAAAGCTACTTAACTTTGGTAATTTCTTCAGACTAAATTAACGCTATAGACTTTCAGCTTCTTTATTCAGTCATTTTTATGAGCATTGCCTCGTCAGTCATTTTATTCAGAACGTCGTATGACAATGCAATGCTGTTTGGTTGTGAAAAATGGTTACACTTACTAACTTCACAGTGTCCAATGCATTTTAATCTTTTCGTTGCTAATTCAGTTATTTAAAGATCTTGGATCAGTGAAGTGTTGAATTTTGTGAACTGTGGAATTATTAGGGATATGGCTCCGTAATTTCTGAAGATTGTAGCTCAAACCTCGGTTGTGTCATCCAGGTTTTGGTTTTCTGTCGCAATCTAAAGCCTTCGAACGAATGCTGGAATGATGGAGACTTGAAACACGGCGACGGCGGATTCTATAATCCATCTTTGTGCAAAAGATGGTTGCGTTCCACCTCTAGTATCCTCGATATCGACAAGCCTTTAAGTTTTAAACTCCCAACCGTCTGTAAGTTACAACAGTCTTAGATTTGCAACGACGAATATTCCTACTCTGTTAGTGTCACTTGTCATCTCTTACTCCGAGTAAACGATCAGATCCTAATACGAGCTCTCCTAGTCATGTTCCAGGTTAGTGTCCTAGTAAGACCACAGCTGTTGCAGTAAACACGTCTCCTTTATTTCTGAGATCTTCCGTATCGGTTAGTAGTGTTACTAGAGTGTAAAATTAGACTTATCTTAAATTTTTAATAAAATAGCAATATTGTTCTCCCGTTGTGGATCGTATTTATCACCAGTGCTATATAATCACTCAAGTATGAGCGTTTGTCGTCACTAATCGGTTGTCTTCGGGACCATTTTCGTATTTTCCACCTCAACATAAGCGTAGCAGTCCGGACTGATCATAATAAAATGATTATTGCCATGTAAACTAGTAATCGATGGATACATGATTACACCATTATGTCTAGAAACCAAGAATCTTAACAAATCTTCCACAACAATTCTACGTCAGCACACGAATACATAATGCAAGTCGTCACAGTAATACGTAAGTGAAATATGTTGCAAAAAAAAAAAAAAAAAAAAAAAAAAAATCTTCCAAATAGAATTAATTTTATACCTAACCACAATAGTTCCAGTCCTAAAATTTCGAAGTGAATAATTTTTCTTCGTTAATTTCTATATGTTTGCTGATGACAAAGTGTGAAAGAAAACAACTGCAATAAAAAACTTTTTTTTAAGAAAATAGAAAAACCACAGCATGTGAGAACAAGGTATACATACAAAATTTGGTATGTTTCAAATTTTTAAATACTATCTAAAAAAACTCAAATTTATATGCGTACAAGTGGTCAAGAGCATTTTCCCTGTTTAACAAAAAGATAATAAAAGCCCCCTTACGACGCTGAAACTTCAGCGGAACATGTCTGGAAAATAGGAGAAAAGATATAATTATGTTTTGGTCTAGGCGGGCCCTCCAAAAGCAAATATAATTGTAAGCAACCACGGACAGAAGAGCTTCAAACTCAAAATGAAATACTGAGGAGGGAAATGAGATTTACTTAGCTTCGTGAGATCAGTTGAGAGCTATTTGAATAAGGAGTAGGGGCTCCAATGGCTGGAAGTCCAACAACGGTGGCAGAATCTATTTTCTGATCACATGCCCCTCCGCGAGATATGACAGAAGTTGACATAACGAACGGTCGGCATCGCTACAAATATTCAGCACGGCTCTTAAACCTCCTGTTCTCGTTCAGAAGCTTCATAAAGAAGGAACTACCCGTCAAATAGAACTGCGTCTTGTAAGCTGTAAAAAATAAAATAAAAAAATATCAGTGGTGACTGACATGTAGTACTAAATCATAGAATACAGGAAATCATATTCTGTTACCTTCGTAAGGGATTGGATGAACAAACAATGTTCGCCGTCATGGGGGAGGGGAGGTAGGGAGGGGGGAGAGATCAATTAGAGATAATGCGCAGTTGAAATTATTCGTAACTGTTCGCAGTGCAGTGGAAACGGCTTGCCTTCTAACTGTAACTAGCACACATAATAAAATAGTCAATATCCCCTATTCTCCCCTTGCACGAAGTGTATGAGCAGTACCTTAGTGCTGTCATTTGCATAAAGAATATTTTCGGTGAAGTTTTACATTTTGCGGCGAGGCGACAATGTTAGAAGAATAAGCGTATACTTAATCACGCAAGATATTTTACATACACTTTCAATAGATATCAGAGCTCCAAACGTCTGTCCCAAAATGAGAAAAGGCGGAATGTCTTAATCTGGAGAACTCGGTCACTATAGGTGGACAATACAGAGTGTGTCAAGAAGTTCCCCATTTTTAAAAAGCGTGCTATAAAAAGAGCGCGATTGTGGCGCTCTCCGGCGACACGCATATGAACTTCGTGCGCGAGGGAAAGGGGAGCGCAACGTGCCGACGCCGCAGAGCGTCTTTGTGCAGTTCCAGTAGCGGCCCCCAGATGTCTCTCCTGACTGCGGCGGGCTTAAAAATCTGCTAACCGCGATGTGTCCCATGGGCTAACCGCCACGGCTGAATGGTTCATTTCGTCAGACGACTCCTGCATATCCTCAACAGTGTGTGGTGAAAAAGGGAATCCAAAACTTGTAGTGTTTTGTGACAGGCGTCTTCTCGAACGCTAAGTATACAACCACAGAACTTAAGATAAGCAATACTTTTCGCGAAATTAGAAAAGACTTATTCAATAAAACGGTAAAACATGAGAAGGCTCAGTTATAGCATTTAAACTATTGGTATTTATTGAATGAGATGCTAAAATGTCGCAGTTAATGTACTGAGTTGTGTAAGGGCTTCTAGTTAGAAGCAAACAGTAATTATTCTGTCACTGGAGAATGTGAAGCAATTGTAAGCGTTATTAATTAGTTTTCGGATGAACGTAGATCATAACATCGATATGTACGATACCATTACAGGTGGATGATCACCAAGTACATGACTGGCATATAAATATGTTTCAGCATAGTTTTCTATTTTGACCCTGTAGTCACTCGATAATCACTATGTTTATCTTCACGGATACTCCACTGGCTTTCTTCAGCCTCGCTCTTGCATTTCAGATCACAATGAAGTCCAGGGCCCTTTCAGAATTTTCTTCTTCAGTAATATGTGGTAGCAGTGAAGCATTTTATGGCCTAGACAATACGCAACAACACATTTCGAGAGACAATGCTCTCATCATAAGGTTGTCACCATAATTTACTAAAACCTATAAAGGAAGAAATTAAACCAAGGCTTAGTGATCTGTTTGCTGCAAACCTTCTGAAAAAATGTGTTCGCGGGAGAGCACAATAACCATAGGGTGTGTTAACAGTGAAATGTTGTATGGTTCCCAAAAATCAATATTTGTCGGTATTAAATTTCGATGTATACGATGCTATGGCATCATTTAACAGAGTTCAAAGTTCTTGAGATTCAGAGACTCACTGTAGGTTCCATATGAGTGCCATGTTGGTCTCTGATCGAGATAGGCTACGAAATGCAGACAGCTCTGTAAAAAAATTGGGCGAAACAACCACGGAAAATCGAAAGAGACGCAGTGGGAAGACATCACGATACATTTGAAGATGAAAACTCGAGTTATAAAGCACATCTACTTTAACTATAAAGTCAGCTTCCTGAAGCTTTTCTTTCTTCGTCTTTACATTTCCTCAGCTCCCATAAAAATTAAATTCCTAGACTACCGCTGGAATTTTTGTTCAGAAACTGTACTGAATAGTTTACACACTGTAGAACACACATTTGAAAAGTTAAAAAAAGCAACAAACTCATTCAAAAATGATGCTGATCTGGAAAAAAGAGAAAACTAGACTATAAAATAGCATTTTTCAGCATTGACAGAGCACAAAAAATACATAAAAATGTAGCTCTCTAGCTGTATTCAGACTCGAATGTCGTCACTTAGTAGCACAAATAACGTAACACTGTAAAGCTGGCAGTTAAACTTCTCTCTGCGTTGTTAACCAACAGCGCTAGAGCTTCCTAAGTCATTTGTAACTAAACTTAATCCTTCTACAAAAAACTATAGTCTTTTGGCATGCATACATGTAATAAGTAATGTTCCCTACCATGACACGATTTTGCTCTATTCCTCATCTACATAGGATCACGATTTTTCTATAAAAATCTGTAAGTACGTACCCGTATTTCAAGCCAAAACGTAGAGGACAGGAAGGCATGTTTTATACGCAATTACAATTTACAACTTTTCTAACGACAGAACAAGTTCCCCAGGATCACTTCTCAGTAGAGCAAAGTTTGCAACACTTGTGCGTAAAAGTGTATAAACACTACTATCTACGGACAAAATTTTTGGTCGGTAGGGCAGACCAGGAACTATTAAATTTTTACTGAAACTTCACCAGATTTGGTTACCCCATCAAGCTCCTGAATAAGAAAAGAACTAAGTAACAGAGTCAACGTTTCTGGAATTAAAAAGAGAAAAACAGGAACGTCACTGTTGTTGCACCACGAAATAAATGAACCGTTATCGTATTGTATTACGGAACGCTCTTATAAAATAGTTCTGTGTCTACGTTGATTGTGTTCATACTTTACGATACTGAGCAGGCAGATGAGCACGAAACATGCTCACATATACGAAATTATACTTACCTTATATGCGAGAAGCAGAAAAATCGTCAACTGCTATGTGAGTTTGGTACTTGGCATAAAAATACACTAACGGTCAAAAACCGTACTGGAACCGTCCACCATACAGTGATTTCATATTCACCCAAATTGTAAGAATGACCTCGTTAAACGACTGCTGTCTGGTGTTATAGCAATAGATTAATTATAATGATGTCAGAATCAACCTTGTTTTTTAAAATAAAATTATACAAATGTAAGCTACTAATAGCTTGTATATGAAGTAAATGAATTCAGTAACGTTCCGCTCTCCGTAACCGAATAACTAGCTTCGGAGAAATTTCAGTAATAAGGTTTTAGAATTTAGTTTTAAACAACAAGCAGATTTGTGTCTTGTTTAGTAGATTATGATACGCAGAACTATAGCGTTAGGACTGGCGTAGCTATTTGAGCCCAAGAACAAGTTACAAATAGCTGATAGAATACAAGTCTGCAATTCCTTTCTGTCTCCGTTACCTCGGTCTCGTAGAGGTGCAACTTCCCATTCTCTAAATATCCGAAGCAATGTATTTTACAGTTTGGGTGTAAAACCTCGAACATCCACATAACACGGCAATGAACCTAATGTTCAAAACAGCGGACTCTCAAGATCTAAACACTATAATTTCTCCGGATCTCGAGAGTGACACGCATACCCTTGAAATCGTATCATATAAAACGGTGAACACATAAATTACTATAAACCTATTTCGAAAAAAGACGAAGTTGATAATGAAATCTCTATACTATATAATACTGCTATGATTTTACATTATTGGTTATTTACTGAGGACATTCTTACTAACCATCTGGCCGCAAACTGTTCAGTAGTTCCGGAAATGTTTGACAGCCATATACACATCTCCCTAACAGTTCGTATTTTTTTGATACCATAGTAATTAATGACCTGCGGACATAATTTTTGCTCTACGCCGGAGTAAAGAAGAAGACGGACGTTCCTTTTTTACTTGTTACATAATCGGGATTAAGTTTAGCTACACATGACTTAGAAAATTTTAGCACTGTTGGTTAACAAAACAGAAACTAGTAGAACTGAAAGCCGTATATTATATTCGGGTTGGAATACAGATCGAAAGCTATTTCTTTATATTTTGTGTACCCTGTCAGTGCTGAAAAATGCTATTTATAGTCTCGGTTTCTCTTTTTTCCAGATAAGCACTGTTTTTAAGAGAGACTGTCTTTTATAATCGGTCAAAGTTCTGTTATACAAGTAATCATCATATAAGCAGTTCAGTACATCTGCAGTGTCGGAATAAAACTTTTCACAGTAGTTAAGGTTTTTATTTTCTATGGGTGCTGAGAAAAAGTAAAGATGAAAAAAGGATTGTTTCAGTAAGCTGACTTCGTAGTTAAAGCTGCTCTATTTTATGCTGCGGTCTTCATCTTCAAACGCATCCTGATGTCTTCTCTCTGCAGCTCTTTCGATTTTCTATGCAACTTTCGTCCTATTGTTTAGAAAGCTGTCTGCATTTCGCAGCCTGTCCTGATCAGAGAACAACATGGCACTCACCTGCTGTGGAACCAACAGTGAATCTCTGAATCTCAAGAAATGAAACTGTGTAATGATTCACTGGTTAGCCCCGCGGGGTAGCCGCTCGGTCTCGGGTGCCTTGTCACGGTCCGCGCGGCTCCCCATCTGAGGTTCGAGTCCTCCCTCTAGCATGAATGTGTGTGTTGTCTTTAGCGTAAGTTAGTTTAATTTAGAGTAAGTAGTGTGTAAGCTTATGGACCGATGACCTCAGCAGTTTAGTCCCATAAGATCTTACCACAAATTTCCAATTTCCAACTCACTGTTTAAATGCTGCCACAGCATCTTATACAACAATATTTAATACCCACAAATATTATTTTTTGGGAACGATATCGTACTTCACCACACCCTGGGGGCTCTATGCTCACTGGTGAGAGTACTGTCTCTCGAAACGTGGTGTTTAGAAAAGTCTAGGACTTCAAAGAGGTTGAATGCTATAATTTATTTTCTCTGCCTCGTGATGACTGGGCGTTATGTGATGTCCTTGGGTTAGTTAGGTTTATGTAGTTCTAAGTTCTAGGGGACTGATGACCATAGATGCTAAGTCCCATAGTGCTCAGAGCCATTTGAGCCATATAATTTATTACTCAAGAAGAAAACAATCAAAGATCCTGATTAATGCATGGATAAATACCTAGTTTCTAAAGATATAACGGATGTGGAAGTCAAGTAGAACGGGAGACACGGGACATTGACAAGTGGCAGGGGAAAGGGCGGGAGAGGAGGGGAGGGTGGAGAGAGAGAGACAGAGACAGGGAGAGGGAGAGAGAGGGAGATGAGCAAATGCTGCCAAAGTTCTGAACAGGTAGATCAGTCAGTTTATAAGCTACTGGCTACGGGATCAGATGGAAATAGCTGCGGAACGAGTGATGATAAAGTGTTTCATGTCATTCTGTGACTGTTGCATGTTGATCTGGAACAAATAAATATATTCTTCCTTTACATCTCTTTCTTCCGTGCCAACAGTAATTTATCCTCAAACAACGAAATGTTTGTACTCTCGGTTAGAGTGGGTCACATGTTTGATTCCTGCACATATCACGTCTTACGAAGCAAAGTACAAAGGCAATTGCCAATTTCTTCTCTTAACCTTCTCTAACCAGCGCTTGTGCTCCGTCTCTAATGATCTTGTTGCCGACGGGAAATTAAACACTAATCGGCCTTGCTTTCTTGATATTTACGAACAAACATATCGTTTTCTTTGATTACGAGTTGTCAAATTTAACATTTGGGAGAGCTTATGCTGCAACTCAACACAACATTTTGGAAAAATGTTGAACTCCTTCAATCTTCTAACGTTTCACGTTGTGTATCAGCTTCCCTGAAATACATTCACGAAACGAAAACATATGCAATTTTCCTCTATCCGATACGTAAAAGTTTTGTAATTTTCTAGGGAAGGTACGGCAATGTTTTTCTACTGTGGTGTATAAGCTCTACAATTTTCCTTTGCACATCTACCATATATGCTACATCCAAATTGTTTTGTCTAGTTCAGGGAATAAACTAAACTTGCATGCTTGATTTTAGCTTATACTTTACACTACGTGCTCTCATTGTATCACTTGTTTTCATTACTGCATGTTACCTGTTCGTGGCAGCATCTGCTTAAGGAAAATTGTTAAGCGCAGGCTTAGCGTTTTTTAGAGATATAAAGGTAATTAATGTTTGTTTTTTCGTAATTTTGGATTACATTGTGTTTAGAACGTGCACTACTGAATAAGCGATCATTTATTTAATCACAATAATACGCTGATACATTTTTTCGATGTAGCACTGGGACTACATGTTTCAGTTCCAATGTGAAAATCCAGTGACATTATTTCCATAATTTTTAGGGGTTTAATGTTGAGTTTTCTGAGTACTGAACGTGTTTTAGTTATTTTCTGACGGTAACAGTATTCACTTTGAGCATGTTCCATAATTTAGGTTACTCGCACTATTTTTTTTTTAAAAAAATTTCAGTATTTAATGTTATTTTGTCCAACAATAATGCACTGACCACCAATACAAACGTTTCATTAAAAAAATCTAAGCTCGGGACTGAGGAGGACAAATAATGTTGTGTGTATACTTCTGTATAGTGGGTTTGCCCCAACACCCTCTCAGTGAAGTGGGCAACAGCTTCAGGAACTAGTTAGACACATATTCACGAGACCTAATTTTAAATGACTATGTGAACATTCTGGGTTAGGCTTCTCATATTTTCTTTAAGTCACTGATCAAAATAATACAGTTAGTGTTATACTTTTCACTGTGAGATAGTGCTTCCTGAGTGAACGCGTAAATGCAGTGCAGAAACACACTGTCGGTAACCATCCAAATTGATGAACTGCTGGTTTTACAATCAAAAATATACGTTTCCACTGCTCACAATTGTTTAGAAGGAATCTATGTTGTAAAAACTTACAGATATTCAAAGTAGTTGGTACGTATGATCAATCTATCCATAACGCAAACGTAAACACATGTTGTGGCAATATCCCACATTTTACCAAAATTAACTGGATATCATCTAGGACTTTGACGAGCATTTATAATTTCTCAGAAGTTCAGCTTACCGAAAATATTATGTGTGACGCACCGTAAGCACTATCTTTTAAAAGCAATGTCTCCTATGTAGATACGAATCGTAATATTATCTCGATGAATTGTGGAGATTTTTTTTTCTGAAACACATAAGCCGTCGTAAATAGAGGTGTAAATTTCATTCCCATAATGCGACATGTTAAGCTGTAAAATTAGCTTCAACGTACTACCTTTCTTCCGATACAACACTACGTGATACGTTGAATGTGTTATGTTGTTGCAGGAAGGACTATTCTGACTATCATCACTTGTGCTCAGTCAGTCAGCAGCCATTAGGCATATCCTGACAATTTTATATCTGCTTTTCCAACGAATAAACAAGCATGTTGCACGCTTATTCACGCCTGACAAACTGCGCATTCAAGAGCGTGCTCTGGCTCTCGCCTTAGGGAGCTGGCGACAGATGGGGACGAAGAAATAGTTTTGAGGTTCCACGAGCAATGGGCATGGGTACACCTGCTAATAGTTAATATCCTATACATGTTCTAGTATTTTTCAGACTGATACTCGATACGTCCTTTTGGCATGTCAGGGTGCGATATTCAGAAAAAGCAGTTACTTATAGGAGCGGGGTAAGGAAGCAGGATTCACTTGCGCTGCCCTGCTGTGCCCTACAATGCTCGTCGATGGGTAACCCCCAGTCTGCGGTAAAAAACTATGGGATGCGTGACATCTTGATTCACTCGGTAAGAAAAAACCGTGATACAAATGTAACATTTGAGATACGTCTCAGTTAAAGCCGCAGGCTGCGTCCCTTTTATCTACGTAACTCATGTGGCGACTGACGACCCTTTTGTTTGCGTCCAATGATCAACTTTGTGAATGTTTCTACCTGTTACGCTTTTCCGAGTATTCTTATCTACTAGGACAGGCAATGATGGAGTCGAAGCGATAATTGAAATAATGAAGCACCTTAAAGTTCTTCGGCAGCTTAGCCAAAAATGAATGGCAACAATAAAAACACAATGATGGATCTAAAATCTGAACCAAGTGTGTTTCAGAAAGCTATTAGCAGCATTTGCATGTTTGAACTAAGCACATTTAACATTTTCAAAGTAAAAACCGTTGAGCATACCTGCCGATTAACAATTTTAACATAGGAAATAAAGGTTCAAACATATATGGCCCGTTACTGCGATATTAAAGACGAGGGGATACTACCTTCAGCACAGTATTTATTTAAACTTTTTGTAGAGGTGGTGTTGTACAACTTTAATGGATACTAAGAACTGTATTATGCAATACACAGCTGTAACAGTATATTTTATTATATACAATCGATATAGATCTACTGTCAGACCATCTTTGGGTCTGCGATGGTTTATGGACCCGTTGATTATTGTCTGATCCTAGGGTGAAATCGATCGTATCTAATACAAAGTACTGTTATAACAGTGTATTGCATAGCACGGTTCTTAACACTTATTAAAATATTTCACAGCTGTAACAGATTTTCAGCTCGACGACAAAGCTTAGACTTATCTCTAAATGCTGGCGCCACGATTTCTACCTTCCTTTTATGTGTTAGTTCGGTTAATTCATCGAGTTAATGAATTCTTAACCCTTTACGCTCTCGACAGAAAGAGATAGTAGCAAATTCACATTAGCATCATCATCCAGTTAAGAAGTACTAACAAGGGAACCTCCCCATCGCACCCCGCTCAGATTTAGTTATAAGTTGGCACAGTGGATAGGCCTTGAAAAACTGAACACAGATCAATCGAGAAAACAGGAAGAAGTTGTGTGGAACTATGAAAAATAAACAAAATATACAAACTGAGTAGTCCATATGTAACATAAGCAACATCAAGGGTTACGTGAGCGCTGGAGCGCCGTGGTCCCGTGGTTAGCGTGAGCAGCTGCGGAACGAGAGGTTCTTGGTTCAAGACTTCCCTCGAGTGAAAATTTTATTTTCGCAAAGTTATGATCTGTCCGTTCGTTCATTGACGTCTCTGTTTACTGTAATAAGTTTAGTGTCTGTGTTTTGCGACCTCACCGCCAAACCGTGCGATTAGTAGACGAAAAGACATTTCTCTCCAATGGGAACCGAAATCATTTGATCGTAAGGTCATAGGTCAACCGATTCCTCCACAGGAAAAGACGTCTGATACTTTCTATACGACACTGGTGACGGCATGTGCGTCACATGACGGAATATGTTGTCGACCCACCTCACTTGTACACTTGGCGAATGGGTAAAAATATTCTTCTACATTGTCCGATTTAGGTTTTCTTGTCGATGTGATAATCACTCCCAAAAAAGTGATGAAAACATAAGAGTTTGTCACATAAACTGCAAGAAATGAATGCAACAGTTTCACAGTCGTACAGTTTTCCCTGTGCTCTGTCAAAACATATGTTTTTAACGTTTCCAAATTTTTCCATGTGTAGACCGTCAAATCCTGCATATGTCCAAGCAAATCTGAACATGTCCTGGAATTTTGGAGAGCGAAGTTGATTATGTGTAAGTGCCTGAACTTTGATAATTGTCTGAAAAAAAAAATTGAAATTTTCACGCGAGGGGAGTCTTGAACCAAGGACCTCACGTTCCGCAGCTGCTCGCTCTAACCACGGGACCACGGCGCTCTTGGTCTCACATGCTCCTTGATGTTGCTTATATTGCGCATGGACTACTCAGTTTGTATATTTTGCTTATTTTTTCATAGTTCCACACAACTTCTTCCTGTTTTCTCGATTGATCTGTGTTCAGTTTTTCAAGGCCTATCCACTGTGCCAACTTATAACTAAATCTGAGGGGGGTGCGATGGGGAGGTTCCCTTGTTAGTAGAAAGGCTCTTCTGCCTCAGAAACCTCTTCATGTTCACAAGTGCGACACCTAGGCTTATAGACCATTGCGCACTTAACGACTGGAACTGGATCCCCCGTGAGATTCCTCGAAAAGTTAGGAGCCTAATGCATCGTGCAGCATCTATTTTGATGTTTCAGGCTTTTTGTTAAAACGTGAACTGTTTCTGGATCACAAAAAAATGTTCAAATGTGTGTGAAATCTTATGGGACTTAACTGCTAAGGTCATCAGTCCCTAAGCTTACACACTACTTAACCTAAATTATCCTACGGACAAACACACACACCCATGCCCGAGGGAGAACTCGAACCTCCGCTGGGACCAGCCGCACAGTCCATGACTGCAGCGCCTTAGACCGCTCGACTAATCTGGATCACAACAATGACAAAGTTGCCCTCTCCTTTTAAAACGACAGTTAAAAGAGAAAACTGTGTCGATCGTTTCATCTCAATAAACGTGTTCGCTATGAACTAAAGAATTTACTATAAACCATTTTGGTAAATCGAGGTTTCTGAGGAATAAAATAATTACATAAAAGGAATATGATATATTTATCTAAATGGAGCTTTCCGTTCAACAGTTGTGCAGCGCGGAGTGGCCGTGCGGTTTGACGCGCCATGTCACGGATTGCGCGGCCCCTCCCGCCAGAGGTTCGAGTCCTCCCTCGGGCATGGGTGTGCGTGTTGTCCTTAGGATAAGTTGGTTTAAGTACTGTGTCAGTCTAGGGACTGATGACCTCAGCAGTTTGGTCCCTTAGGAATCCACACAAATTTGAACACATTTGAGAAATTGTAGAATCACTTTTCTGGTGTAAGATTGCGCCAATTTACAGCTCTAAACAAACAACAAGACTGCAATTGAATGGGGAAAACACGTAAGACCGATCTGTACAGTATTCCCAAAAGGAATATCCCTCTTTCAATGCAAAAATGCTTGTTTGGCAGATATACGAGTAAATTATAATTTTACTTTTCCATCGAGTTGTGATTTTTTTTATCTCCAAGTGGTGTTATCGAACATGAGGAACAGGATATTGTGCCATAAAATAAAAGGAATGATAAATAATAATTGATGATATTTCTAGTTTTCAGGTGTTACTGAGAATATCTTAGTTCATGACATTTCAAGGCGATTTATGACTGAGTCCGTAATACCCTCAATTTGTAGCTGTTTTTAAGTCTGTTCTGATGTCACTGTGGAACTAAAAGAGCTCAAATCGCTAAACTAGGAAAGCAATGATAACACCCAAAAACCGATATGCAAAGTGCATGAGTTTGAACCGCAGGACGCAGACGAGTCAACACCAACGATTCAGCACCGTTACTCCGCCAGTGTAGAACATCAATATATCCTTGTTCAGGTGCATACAATTAGAAAACTGATTTCTCGTCGGTCTTTTCTTTAGGTCGTGCCAAACTACAAAAGTTGCCCCTTTAGCCGACATCATGTAGTCGCTGTAACGACATGGCTGCCATATTTGTACGGACATCAGATGGAAAGGGAAATGCTGATCGACAGAACTCTGAGAATAAGGAAAGAGAACGTGGATAATGCCATATGTTCTCACTTGGGTTCTTAACCTCTTCTCGCTGTCATATGGACTGAAGGTTTGTGGCAGTCGAAGTGTTGACCCTTCCCACAGACTGGTAAATTGAGCTCGGCAGCGTTTTTTGCGAGAACCTGTAGCTGCACCACTTTCGCTTTCAGACTTTCATTACCAGTCAGTCCATAAGCGCACATATTAACTCAGAAACTTCAGAAATAATAGCCACAGTGACCACATTGAGTAATTCCATACATCTTACATAACCTGAAATTCGTATTTTTGGGATTATGAATAGGATGAGTCAGCTGCCTCTACCGATGTCGTTTTATGCAGCCTGCGATGTTATATCTGGCCTTTAAAAACCACAAACGAGATTTTCATATTCTATCGGTTCCTTTGCGCAGACTGTTAGCCCTACAGAAAAAAATTGACAGTACCTGTACTGAGATACGTCTATGCTAGAAGTCGTAGTCTCCGAGTTATTCAAGATAAACGCAAGAAAGTGACCTTCAAAAGCAACCCCATTCCAACACTCAGCCCCCGTCGGTCAGGATTTGTAGTATGTTAGTCACGGCACTCCCTCCTACCACTGTACAAATGTTTGCGACAGCACGAATGATTTCCCGCACTCCACCTTCTTTGCTCTTCATTGACTGTCGTAATTGGGCCACCGGCTTAGCCAAGCACTTATAAATTGTAAAACTGATTTTTGTGTAAATTTTATCTAATAATTTTGTTAACTTTAACAGCATAAATTAAATAATTACACCTTTGTATTCGTCATGACGTCTGAGTGCGGAACAACTGTTCTTGTAAGGGTTAAGTTTCTGACGAGCTGTCAGCGTAACGAATTTCCGACTGGTGAAGGATGAGTGCGGGCGTGGAGGTCAGTTTAAAGCTTACTTTTTACGTTTTCTTGAATAACTCGGTAACCGTGGCCTCCAGCGGAAACGTAACTCAGGACAAAAAATAACTACATTAAACCTATAACTACATTAAACCTCCTTGAAAATGGTTCTTTTCACTTTTTTCTGTATGTTTGCGAGTAGACAGTGAGAGAATATAAAAATGTAGAAAGTCATTCTTGAAGGTCAGATATAACAATGCGGGTTGCATAAAAGACATCGTTAGGGGCAGCTGAATCACTCCGTATATCCGTCATTAATGGCCACAGGGAAACGTTACACAGATGATGCAGTTATATACAATGAAACAACACTAGAAAACAGTTGTACAAATATTCAGGAATATCTTGATAAGATTTCATAGTGATGCACAGATCGACGACTTTCTTCAAACGCATAGAAATATTAAATTGTGCACTTCACAAAAAGTCAAAACATGGTGTCCTTTGACTCCAATGTCAGTGAATGGCAACAGGTATGTCAAGTACACTGAGGGAAGAAAATCCCAACACCAAAACTATTTAATGTAGAATAACGAAACTTCTGGAACAAATATTTCTAGGTAACATATATAACTGATTATTATTGCGATATCACAGCTTAATATATGCGCGAAATAAACCATTGCAAATGTGTTACATTAACAACCAGCGTAACCGCCGGAATGTTCACTTGTGTTGTACAGATGCCGGATGTTAGTTTTTGTGACGGAGTTCCATGCCTTTGGCACTTGGTCGATAAATACAGGCGCGGTTAATGCAGTTGGTTGATGATTCGGGAGTTATCGTCCGATGATTTCCCACAAGCGCTCGATTGCAGACAGATCTGGTGATCGAGCAGGCCAATGTAACTTGTTTACGCTCTATAGACCATATTGGGTTACAGCAGCGGTACGTGGGCGAGTGTTATCCTGTTGGAAAACGCCCTCTGGGATGCTGTTCATGAACGGCAGCACAACAGATCGAATCACCAGACCGACGTACTAATTTGCAAGGCCGTGCGGTTCTAGGCGCTGCAGTCTGGAACCGCGAGACCGCTACGGTCGCAGGTTCGAATCCTGCCTCGGGCATGGATGTGTGTGATGTCCTTAGGTTAGTTAGGTTTATCTAGTTCTAAGTTCTAGGGGACTAATGACCTGAGAAGTTGAGTCCCATAGTTCTCAGAGCCATTTGAACTAATTTTCAATCTGGCCGCATGGGATAGCCACGAGAGTGCACCTGCAATCATGCGAAATTGCACGCCAGATCATAACTCTAGTTGTAAGTCCATTGTATGTGGCACATAGACAGGTTGGTGGCAGACCCTGAACTGGCCTCATTCTAACCAACAAACGGCCGTCAGTGGGACCGAGGCAGAACCATCACAAAACACAACAGACCTCCACCCGTCCCTCGAATGAGCTTTCGCTTGACACCACTTCAGGCACAAATGACGGTGATTTGGGGTCAGTGGAATGCACGCTACAGGGTTTCTGGATCGGAGCTGTCCTCGAAGTAACCGATTTGTAATAGTTCGTGGTGTGACTGTGTTACCAATTGCTGCTCAAATTGCTACTGCAGTTGCAGTACGATGCGCTAGAGCCATACACCAAACATGATGGCCTTCCCCCTCGGTTGTACCACACGGCCGTCCAGAGCCCGGTCTTCTTGCAAATGTACATTCTCGTGACCACCACTGTCAGCAATCGTGTACACTTACTACATTCCTGACAAGTATTTCTGCGGTATCCCAGAAGAAACATTCAACGTCTCGTAGTCCTATTACACGAACTCGTTCAAACTCAGTGGGATTATGATAATAGCGTCGCCTTAAAGGCATACTTGATCAAGATCAACTAGCACAACTCTTATGCGATTGGCGTGAAATTTGAATAGACATCATCTTTCAGATGCAGAAACACTCTTGCCAACTTCCGTTTATGTCGCACAACTCCTTCTTGGTGCTGCGATTTTTTTTCCGTTTGTGTAATAAAATTATATAGGTGTAAAAAATATATGGGGATATTAAATAAAGTGATTACGTAGGGTCAGTATTACGTGAAGCAGATAATGGTCTCCAGTTCAGTGGTAGGATATTGGAAAAATGTAGTCAGTCAACAAACGTGATTGCTTAGGAAGACTCGTACGACCCAGCCTAGAATATTTCCCGTGTGTGGAACCCATACCAATAAGTCTACCGGGGGTACTGAACGTATGAAAAGAAGGGATAGAACGTATGGTGACATGTTCGCATCAACCGTGGGCAAGTTTTGCGGAAATACTGAAAAACTTTTACTTGAATATGAGTCCTAAAAGGAAAACGTTAAACTTCAGTTACACAATAAATCATTCAAGTCCAAAGACCGTAAATTGAACTAAATACCCAGGAATTAGAATTACGAACAACTTAAATTGGAATGAACACATAGAAAATGTTGTGGGGAAGGCTAACCAAAGACTGCGCTATACAGGCAGGACACTTAGAAAATGTAACAGATCTACTAAGGAGACTGCCTACACTATGCTTGTCCGTCCTCTTTTAGAATACTGCTGCGCGGTATGGGATCCTTACCAGGTAGGACTGACGGAGTACATCGAAAAAGTTCAAAGACGGGCAGCACATACTGTATTACCGCGAAATATGGGAAAGAGTTCACTGAAATAATACAGCGTTTGGGCTGGATATCATTAAAAGAAAGGAGTTTTTCATTGCGACGGAATCTTCTTACGAAATTCCAATGGCCAACTTCCTCCTCCGAAAGCGAAAATATTTTGTTGACACAGATATACATAGGGAGAAACAATTACCATGATAAAATAAGGAAAATCAGAGCTCGTACGGAAATATATAGGTGTTCGTTCATTCCGGGTGCTATACAATATTGGAATAATAGAGAATTGTGAAGGTGGTTCGATGAACCCTCTGCCAGGCACTTAACGGTGATTGCAGAGTATCCATGTAGATGTTGACGTTTGAAGATACACATCTACTATATTGTGAAAGCGTGCTTGCTGCTTTTCAAGAACCAGTATTGACAAACCTGGGAATATGTTACAGCCACCTACCTATCGCTTCCATAAGCACTGTGAAAATAAGATTCGACTACCAGGCGGACAGAAACGCTTACATAGCTATTCTCTCCGCTTTCTGTAGACGCGTGGAATCGGAAGGACCCCTGATACTCGGTGCAATGTAAAGTACCCGTTGCTATGCACTTCATAGTGATGATTGCTGAACTCTGACAGGACGTAAGAGCCACGTAAGGGCATTATTTAATATTTGTGATTATGATCTTCCCAGTTAGTGTTCCTTTCGCAATTGCACACTTTGAAGATATACTGGTGCAACACGCTGACGCCATGCCGAGGTTAATATTTTGTACTGTTCCTTCATTTCAGAGTTGGAAAAGGTGGGCTGTAAAGTGAACTCACAGGACGACGAGCAATTGACTAACAGTTAACAATGTAGAAATAAACGATATATACTAACACACTGAAACTGCAAGTAAAAGATGTAAGTACCGATGTCAATCAATGTGGTCTAGTGGGATCAGTAAATACAGAAAGCATGAAACAATCCTAGTTACCAGAACATGAACAGAAAATTGCAGCTAGTTCTTATACTGGGCTCCTGCACCAACTGTTTTCTAGAACGAAACATGTCAAGGATCGTCTCGGGAACAGCATGACGAACGTCCTGGCCGTCACTTGTTAATAGTTAAAATGGTTCAAATGGCTCTGAGCACTATGGGACTTAACTGCTGAGGTCATCAGTCCCCTAGAACTTAGAACTACTTAAACCTAACTAACCTAAGGACATCACACATATCCATGCCCGAGGCAGGATTCGAACCTGCGACCGTAGCGGTCGCTCGGTTCCAGACTGTAGCGCCTAGAACCGCTCGGCCACCCTGGCCGGCTGTTAATAGTTGACATTTTAAAATTAGCTCTGTTGAAGGATGAACTACTTCACTATGACAGCGGCTTCGTACAAAACTCGTCTTAGTACGTTAGTGGAAAGGTGTCTGAAGCAGTTATTTACACAACCCACCAAAAATGGTAATATCTAAGATCTTCCTATAGCAAAATTCTTTCACTAACTATAGTTATGTTAAGAATTACCAGTTACAAAACTATCATTTCACGCCACCTGACACGGAAATGCGGAAAATCCAGTTTGTAAAAGGGAAACGGCGAGCTGTCCTGAAACTTGCTTGCAGATTTAAAACTCTGGATCCTTTCCTTTCAGGACAGTGCTGTTATAGGCGGAGATAGAGTCCCGGTCGGCACGCAGTTTTAAATTTCCAGGAAGTTTCAAAATAGCATACATTACTTTGTAAGGTGAAAGATTCGTTCGGCGTATAACTCTCAGGCAAGAGGGGAAACCGACTCTTCTACCATTGTAGTCCATCAAGGTATCAAGGAGAGCTCCTGTGAAATATTGAAAGTAGTAGTGAGGTACTGACACAAATGAAATTGCGCGAACGGATCTTGCCTTGGTAGCTCGGTCGGTAAGAGCATTCCCAGTAAGGGCACGTTTCCTCGTTCAAATCTTGTTTCGGCATGCACTGCCAGTCCGCCACGAAGTTTTAAACCTGTGAACATTCCTTACTTCTTAATTTCAGGAATCGAAACAGGAAGATGGTTAACGGTAACGGCGCATGCACCTCTTTACTTCTAAATTTCAGAAACCTAAACGGGAAGATGGTTACGGTAACGACGCACTGTGATTCGGTAAGACTATCGAGAAGTTTCTTAGACAACATAGACAGCTACACAACAAGTTTATGGCTTCCATAGAAAGGTTAGGTTGGTGGCCGGCAACGGTAAAGAAAGGGTAGAATATTATTTACGTAGTTACGATATAAATCCTGAAATCCTCATCATTGCATCATATTTGTTACCAGACATGTCAGTGGTTGATGAGCGTCTCGAAACAAGGTGGAGTTTACGAACCAATTGTAAAGTTTCTTAGCACACGTTTTCTAGCCGGCCGAAGTGGCCGTGCGCCTCTAGGCGCTGTAGTCTGGAACCGGACCGCTACGGTCGCAGGTTCGAATCCTGCCTCGGGCATGGATGTGTGTGATGTACTTAGGATAGTTAGGTTTAAGTAGTTCTAAGTTCTAGGGGACTGATGACCTCAGCAGTTGAGTCCCATAGTGCTCAGAGCCATTTGAACCAGGTTTTCTAATATTTTTCGTAGACAGGTTTTTGAGTGAAATCCTAAGTCCAGCTTGGACGGCCGTTCCTCCACAGACACTCAGACTCTCATCGAAAGCAGCATTCAGGCCGTGACGTAGGTGGAGGGTGACTACACCCCAAATTGAATGCATCCTATACCATTTCTCCCACCAAGGAAATATGCTGAACAGTCCCTGGAATCGAACCCGAGTACTTAGCATGGCAGACATCTGTGCTGATCACGCAGCTTCTGAGGCAGACTTAAAAGTCTTGTGCCACTATGAATTTAGATCACCGTTTGTTCAGCCCCGCTAGCCGCTGTGACAGCGCGGTTCTAGGCCCTTCACTCCGGAACCGCGTTTCTGCTACGGTCGCAGGTTCGAATCCTGCCTCGGCCTGACTGTGTGTGATGTCCTTACGTTAGTTATGTTTAAGTAGTTCTAAGTCCATGGGACTGATGACCTCAGATGTTAAGTCCAAGAGTGCTTCTAGCCATTTTTTGTGCAGCCGCGTGCTTTCCGTGCGTTGTTATTCCTGTGCTCACCAAAATATAAGTTATGCATCGTTTTCTAATATCCTCAGTTATGTATCACAAATAAACAGCGCACTATTGTTTCACTCATTCCTTAGTTTCTAAGTTAATTACCGATTATCAACACAGGTGGTGCTATACAAACGTATTTGCAAAAGTGAAAACAATCTCATTTTTTTTTAATGTATACCATGTTTGTGGCTTATTACGTATGTGGCATTTAGTCTGAGACTACAGCAATGGAAGGTACGTTGATTTACTTATAACGCCTATAAAGATGTCGCTGCAATTTAGTACATATCAGATGCATCATCTAATCAAAGCACGATGCACAGTCTAACGTTTCGTAAGAGTGGCAGACCAGGAACTAGATTTATCCGTCTCTCTAAGGAGCGAATCTCCAAATAAATATGATTTTTTCTTCACTCACTATTTCCCTATGAACTTCGTGGTTTACAATCACATATATATTATAAAAGCCACCGTAAGTATCAGGGTGAAGTATATTTCTCACCTTCGCCTTTTGACTTGCGATGCGGGCCGCGGAAAATGTCTCAGCATCCCTCTTCAAATGGTTCAGATGGCTCTGAGAACTATGGGACTTAACATCTGAGGGCATCAGTCCCCTAGACTTAGAACTGCTTAAACCTAATTAACCTAAGGACGTCACACACATCCATGCCCGAGCCACGATTCGAACCTGCGACCTTAGCAGCAGCGCGGTTCCGGGCTGAAGGGCCTACAGCCGCTCGACCACAGCGGCCGGCCTCAACATCCCTCTGTTTTCATCCTAATCTCTCATCTTATGCTTAACACATTTCCGTGAGATTTGCGGTGGAAGTAGTAGACTTGCTTGTCTCAAAGATTCTCATCTTCTTCCTTATAATTTAATTTGTTATAAAATACACTCTGAGGCGAAGGAAACGACGCACCACGAAAGGATTATCCGAACTGGACGGATATCGGTAGACGTGATCTACACGTACAGACAAGCATATGATTACGAATTAAAAAAAAAAATAAAATTGGATGATTTATTCAAGAGAACAAGCTGAAAAAATTGAGCAAGTCAATAACGCGTTGCTCCACCTCTGACCTATATGCAAGTAGTTATTCGGCTTGGCATTGATTGACGTCCTCCTGAAGGACGTCGTGCAAAATTCTGTCCAATTGGCACGTTAAATCGTCAAAATCGCGATATCGTTGAGGGGTCCTACCAATAATGCCTCAAACGTTCTCTGTTGTGGAGGAGTCCGCCTACCTTGCCGGGCAACGTAGGGTTTGGCAAGCAAGAAGACAAGCTGTAGAAACTCTCACCGTGTGCGAGCGGGCTAAAATGTAAGACCAGGATGGGTTGCCATGAAGGCAACAAAGGAATGCCTAGAATATCTTCGACGTACGGCCGTATTGTAGGGGTGCCGCAGATGACAACCGTAGGGGTGCTGCTAGGGAATGAAATACCTTACCAGACCATTTCTCCTGGTTACCAGGCTGCAAGTCGGGCAACAATGAGGCCAGCAACCCAGCAATGTCCGAGGCATCTCCTTTCTCATCTTTGGCTTGGAATCTCTTTGCCTGGAGTATAATTGTGTTCAGTCATGAGTTCCGCTTCCAAATGTACCTCGATGACTAGCGAACACGTGTCTGGAGATGCCCCAGACAGCGGTAACTACCAGTCTGACTGTCGCTTACCGTTACGGCAGCACAATCGGATTTGACGTCTCGGGCGCAAATTATTTTCACAGCAGGAACGATTTGGTTTTTATCCGTGCCACACATACAGCACAGCACTACCTGGACAATGTTCTACGCCCAGTTTTGTTGCCCTTCGTGAGAGGCCATTCTGGGTTTATATTTCAGCAACAGAATGCCCGTCCGCAAACGGTAAAAGTTTCTACCGCTTGTCTTCGTGCCTGCCAAAACCTATCTTGG
This sequence comes from Schistocerca serialis cubense, assembly GCF_023864345.2. Taxonomy (NCBI): domain Eukaryota; kingdom Metazoa; phylum Arthropoda; class Insecta; order Orthoptera; family Acrididae; genus Schistocerca; species Schistocerca serialis. The sequence continues at coordinate 1,084,311,002 of NC_064639.1, forward strand.
TCAGCAAGGTGGGCGGACCCCTTCCCAACTCAGAAAGTTTGGAGCATTTTCTCCCGGGCCCTCCAACCATATCGGGGTTATGGCTATCTAACGTGCCAATCGGACATAATTTGGCACGACATCCCTCAGGAGGAGAACTCAATCAGTGCAAGCCGGATAACTGCTTGCATAAGAGCCACAGGTGCATCGACCGTATTACTGACTTTCTCAATTTGCGAATAATTTTCTCCTGAATAAATAATCCAGTGTTTCTGAAATTGTAATCACTAGTTTGTCTCCACATGTACGTCACATCTACCTGTTTCCGTCCTATTTGGAATATTCTTTTGTGGTGCGTCGTTTCTTTTCTTTCTCTGTCTTAGATTGTACGTTGTCTGCTGTCTCTCTGGCCCAAAATAATTCTTTAAGTAAAGAAAACGTGTCCCCTTTCCTTCAAAAACTTTGAATGTAACACTGACGTAGTGCTTTAAGCAACGCTTTCTCAGTATAGAACCATTCTTGTGATATCTTCCTTTAGTGTGGTCTAGTGAGGGTTTCAGATATTTTATAAGGGATAAATAATAGCTTACACATAATTCTCGTACGTGGTCTTCGTTTCGGCAGTTTTACATTACACATCCCAATAAATCTACATTGTGCTTATCCCCTCCCTATACTTTCCCGCGCATCTGACCTCATTTCCATCTGTACTCGTACGGGAACGAACGTAGTTAATATCCTCTCCACACTAACCAAGCGTAATCACTGGACAGAAGTATGTTACGAAATTTCTCAGTTGCTTCAGATTAGTCATTGCAATCGTCTGCCAACGTTCGTTCACTGCTGAAAGGCAATTCAGGTGTCATGTAAATAATGGTTACACAATCGCCCCACGAGACACGTCTTTTAAATCTGATCATTCTCTTAAGACTGAGATTAGATCTTCTCATAAGAAGTTCCACAAAAATGTGTCTACACACGCGAAAGTTCACGTTTTTATCATACGTAGCACTTTGAGAGTGGATGGCAGACCACGTCGAACTATACTTGTCCTGTGAGCGATGGCCTTATTTGTACTCATATTTGCTGCCTGCACGTACGTGTACTCAGTCTTAAGCATGCAAAGCATCACGAACCAACAAACGATCGCCTGAACTGCAGCTGAGAGGCATACCTCACTGTCTGCACAAACACACTGAGAATCTTTGAATCACCTGAATTCCAGACCATGTTTTCAAAGCAGACATATGGACTAAGCTACGGTCCAGGCAATCACTAACTCCTTAGATCGACGTGTAGTGCTGGCATTTGTTCCACCGCAAATGGTAGTTTCCTTAGCGGACCTTTCTGAATGACAGGTAAAAACTTCATTTCATCACGAGAAGTATCGTTCTGTTGAATGATTTTGCTTTATTTACAGCAATAATCATTTTAGAACCGTCTACGTGAAAAAAAGCAGCATGTGAACGAAGCACAGTGAGTGTAAAACTATATAGAAATAACGTGTCTACTTCACCAATCTTGTGTTCTCTTAGAAGAAAGAACAATGTGATATCGAGACAATCATTTAATAATGATATGATACTTTTTGTTCTTATGTTTTCAGTATGTTCAGGAATCTTTACCATAAGTCTATAAAAGCACCCATTATTCATCACATTAAGGCCTTACGTAGACGTCGGCAACAGCTTTAGCACCGATGCTAAGAGTTGTTCCAGATGTGTCTGCTTAAAATATGGAATCGGCTGGAACCGACTGCGGTACTTCGTCCTGCTACTCTCGGGTTTTTCATGGATGCTCCAAACCACTCTGAGTGCTCGATGGAACGGTTCTTTCAGTGGTGCCACAGCCAGGTCCCTCCTCTTCCATGTGCAGTCGGTGTCTCTGATGATATCAATATTGGTGATGGGTATTAACGAGTGGTAACTAAGTATCGGTTTGAAGAGCATGTAATACGGGAAAATAAGTTGGATGAGTTATTAGCAACACGACCGAATCGAAATCCAGATTTGGTTTAGAATTAACACAAATCCGTATTCTTTTGCTTACTAGGTAAGTGAAAGAAAAACAGTGACTGGATATGTGAATGTGTTTGGAAATGGGTTTGGAGTTCTGTCGGCAACTAGATCGTTAGTGACAAACTACAAGGTCGAATTTGGCAAGTGTGGTTCAAAATTGGTCTGAGCACAATGGGGCTTAACATCTGAGGTCATCAATTCCCTAGAGCTTAGAACTACTTAAACCTAACCAACCTAAGGACATCAAACACATCCATGCCCCAGGCAGGATTCGAACCAGCGACCGTAGCGGTCGCGCGGTTCCAGACTGAAGCTCCTACAACCACTCGGCCACAACGGCCGTCCCACAAGGGTGGAACAGGGGGTGTAGCTTAATTGATTAGATAACTCACAGAAAACCTAAATGAGGATGGCCGAAATATGTTTTCGGTACTACTCATTCCCAAAACAAAGCCAGCATCTGACGAAATATGCAGGAGCTTTAGGCTTTTAAGTGACTGAGGAGCCAAAAAAAAAAAAAAAAAAAAAAAAAAAAAAAAAAAAAAAAAAAAAAAAAACACTTATTATTTTTAATTCACAGTGTCAATAATCTTTCAATTTGTGTATGGTCTCTTGTTACCCGTGGTATTTAACAGCAATACCAACGATGTTTCGTTAATCTGTTAAAGCACACGAATGGAAATGAACAACACACCATGAAGTGTAGCAGAAAATTATTTACTGTTAGGAAGTTTCCGTGGCTGCTCAGAAATTTCATGCTCAAGGAGTGGAGACCGTTGGACTGTTTCTTACAGTGGTAAGCGGTAGCTAAAAATGCTTGCACAGGGCAAATTTTTCATCATCAATATTTGACAAGCCTATGCAGTGTGTCATCATCAGCATTTGACAAGCGTACATACTGTGTGATCAGTTGTTGTTTATCAGTGTTCTCGTTTACATACCAATACTCTCCGCAGCGCCTCATCAAGTATGGTGTTCTGTCCGACGAATGTTGATGTGCTTTTTTTGCGGCTGTTTTTTATGGAGATTATTTTATGTTCAGGTAAGTTGTTTCACCCTTTCCTTTGTCTTATTTCCAGAATCTATCAATGTACATAAAATATAATACTCTACAACAGTCACTGGCACTATACCTACAAGCGTCTGACCAGTGGCACGTGACTTTCCCTCCAGTGAATGGAAAAAAAAAGTTAAGTAAGCGAACTAAGGAGTATTCCGAGAAGGTTATGATGTACTTTGTTTCCCGCAAGCTAGTCTTCCACAAAACTTTCTTTGTTTTCCTTTGGCCGTCTGCAACGATTTTCCATGCCCAATGTTTATCGGCAAATCGTGAGTCCATTTAGAGAAACAACGAATGGGAACCTGCAGAATTAAAGGTACCTCGTAGCAAAAGTATTTACTTAGGTGCTGATATCAGGTTTCCAGTCCACACACAAGTATACAAGACGGAAAGTTAACATATCCTTTCAGTTTTAGAGAAGACGACATTTTCCGCCTAGACTGTTATTAAATGTACTTATCCACTATGATCGCGGTTTCTGCCTGTTGTGCCATCCTCAAAAGAAAGCTCACTATTAAGTGTGTCAGTCCACATCGTTCCTTTTAATGTAACACTGTCTTCGTGTTAATCACATATATTTGTAAAGGCTGAACCAGAAATCCACTGACAAACTTTCAGAGGTGACAGTATGGAGCGAAACAAGGAAAATATGTCCAGTGAACACTGGCACTAACGTGCGTACGTTAAGAGCTGTTAACACTTGTTCATCTTCGCTACGGTGAAAAACATCTCCTCTACTGAACAAGAGCTTATAGCTGGTGAGGCATGCATTTTAGAGCCCATGATTACGGAACGTATTTTTTCCTGCTTTGTTCCATGTTACCTCGTCCCAAAATAAGAAAAGCAAAGATCTTACAGTAGAAGAGATGTATTTCACAGTGTCGAAGATGAAAAAGTGCTCATAGCTGGAAACTGGATCCCAAGTTTACTAGAGTTTTTTCCTTACATTTTTCCGTACTACCATCTCTTAATGTTTGTCGGTGGAGTTCTGGTTCACCCTGTACAAAAGAAAGTAGCATTTGATGTTATAAGTATTATCTTTCTTTTACGTCTTGTCTTACATTCTTCACAAAAAATGGCCCGTTACCACTGGTTTTCTGGCTCTCTTCGATCTCTATCCCTTCCTGTTGCTATTTTCTCTATTTCGTCTTTGCTCAATGTCGTAAGCATCAATGTGCTCCTACAACAAAAAGTATATTATATGGAATGTACCGAAATTCTTGATAGCAATATTGCCTGCTGCAAATTCAGCATGATTCTTTAGATTTCAGAATGAGAGCAATTTTATATACTCGTTTTGTTATGGAACATGTGTCACTTTGGTGACACGTTCACATGACTGTCTGGTCCACGGTGATCACTGAAGCGTGCGCAAAATTAGAAAGTTAGGGATGTGTACAAGGGCGTCAGAGTGGTAGCAAGCACACGAATTACTTTCAGTTTTACCTTTATTATAGTCCTGGTGATACTGGGGCTGGTGAGAAAAAGTGAACAAGTTTATGACAGAGGAATGAAGTAGATAACAGCTGTAAGTGATTAGCTCCGATTAGAAAAGTGTCAAAACAAATGTCATTATCTTTTTATTTATTGTACAGATAATTCATACAAGATGTAGCCTCTTTAAGTTATTAAATACCTTTTTAAGAGGTTTTTCCATGCATCTCTGTCCGCTGCTGTCTTCTGCCAGTTGAAGCCCGCAACTTTCCTGAGTCCCTTATCCCAGCGATCAGGTCGTCTCCCTGGTGGTCTTCGTTTTAATCTGGGACTCCACTCTAAAACTGATTTTGTCCTTCTTCCATCCTTCGTTCGTGCAATATGTCCTGCACACTGCCACTGTAGAGTCTTAAACCGTTCTATAATATCTTTTACTCCTGTTATTGCTCGAATGTCTTCACTTTTCTGTCGACCTTTCTTAGTGAGACCTAACATTGACCTTTCCATAGCTCTCTGAGCAGCTATAAGTTTTCTTTTGAAAAATTCATTTTAATTCCGTTTTACACCCCTTTGGCCACAACTCAAGAAGTATTTCTTTCTGAACGTATCTTTATTCGCCTTCTGTGTCAATTAAACGCCCCAGATAAACGTATTCTGTAACAGTATTTATTATCTTATAAATGAATAACTCAAGATGTTCGTTTCTCCAGCTTTATCTTTAGGATTGGCAGAGGGATGGTTAATGAATGATTTTGGTTCCACGTAGCATCGATTTGGAGCCGCTTTAACCACAGTCTCAGAAAAGTGATTTCGCTAAATGGTTGAGGTAGCGCAGTTTTTAGTATAGTGGATTCATACTCGGAGAAACTGAAGCTCAAATCGCTTTTGAACCGTGATTTTTGTTTTAAACATTATACTTAAATGAATCAAGGAAAAACGGGAATGGTTGCTTCAAATTTAGTATCCCATCATTGTCCAGCAGTACAAGCACTTTCATCGTCTAATATCCTCGACGTCGGCGGGGCGTTAACCACATGGATCCTTTGATTTGTTTCCGTTTAAAGCTTTACGTATTTGGCTCTGCGTTACTGAACGAAAGTTTTCATATTATCTGTAGTTGGTGGGTCTCCGCTGTGGTCGAAGGCATAAGCTAATGACACGTAAGATGCTGGAGTGATATTTAAATTGCTGCAAACTCGGTAAGGCGTTTACGCTATCATTCGACAATCCACATTGTTTCTGTCTTATATACGCCCGTCGTATCACGTTATCGCACAGGCGTTGTCTTAGACTTCTTGAATTGGGCAACAGCGATAACTGAGAATACCAGGTAATAAATTCGTAGAGCGGCAATTAATATATCCCGAAACGGCGAGATGCCGCATACCATGAGATATTCTTCTTTTATAGTGTATGATGATTTGGATGTCAGTTTTGATGACCCCAATACACAGGAAACTATTATTTTTGCCAGCAGTAATAATAATTCCAAGAGTCGCCATTGGTGGTCTGTAACGAACAGTTCACTTTGCAGCGACGTGAGCGTCACGCATCATGCTGCCAGTACCTGTCTCCAACAGCCACTAAACTATAGAGGCGGCTGCATACGAGAGCAGCTCGTGGGCTAGCTCTAAGCCATTGTCTGCCGTGTCCTTTGTCCCAGGGGTGCTAGCCAAGCTAGTTCTGCAGGAGACCTTCCGTGTGCCCTGGAAAGTAGCAGAAGACGCCTTGCGTGCTCTCAGGAATGCGTCGCTAACTCGTGAAGCGGCGGGGTCTCTCGTTTGGACACCTGTTCGTGCATGGGAGAATTTCAAAAGCGCCATTACTGTCTGTCCATTCTGACTAGTTACTGAAACAATAATAAATATGATGATATCTATGCGTGTGATAGTATATATATAAATGGTTGAACTGACTGTGAGGCGGCAAAGCATCTTCATCATCATCATCATCATCACCACCATTTAAGACTGATTATGCCTTTCAGCGTTCAGTCTGGAGCATAGTCCCCCTTATAAAATTCCTCCATGATACCCTATTCAGTGCTAACATTGGTGCCTCTTCAGATGTTAAGCCTATTACTTCAAAATCATTGTTAAACGAATCCAGGTACCTTCTCCTTGGTCTACCCCGACTCCTCCTACCCTCTACTGCTGAACCCATGAGTCTCTTGGGTAACCTTGTTTCTCCCATGCGTGTAACATGACTCCACCATCTAAGCCTGTTCGCCCTGACTGCTACATCTATAGAGTTCATTCCCATTTCCTCATTGTGGACACCCTCCTGTCATTGTTCCCATCTACTAGTAACTGCAATCATCCTAGCTGCTTTCATATCCGTAACCTCAACCTTGTTGATAAGGTAACCTGAATCCACCCAGCTTTCGCTCCCATACACAAAGTTGGTCGAAAGATTGAACGGTGCACAGATAACTTAGCCTTGCTACTGACTTCCTTCTTGCAGAAGAGAGTAGATCGTAGCTGAGCGCTCACTGCATTAGCTTTGCTACACCTCGGTTCCAGTTCTTTCACTATGTTGCCATCCTGTGAGAATATGCATCTTAAGTACTTGAAACGTCCACCTGTTCTAATTTTGTTCCTCCTATTCGGCACTCAATCCGTTTATATCTCTTTCCCACTGACATTACTTTCGTTTTGGAGATGCTAATCTTCATACCATAGTCCTTACATTTTTTATCTAGCTCTGAAATATTACTTTGCAAACTTTCAATCGACTCTGCCATCAAAACTAAGTCATCCGCATATGCAAGACTGCTTTTTTGTGTTCACATATCTTAATCTCACCCAGCCAGTCTATTGTTTTCAACAAATGATCCATAAATAATATGAACAACAGTGGAGACAGGTTGCAGCCTTCTCTTACCCCTGAAACTACTCTGTACCATGAACACAATTTACCGTCAACTCTAACTGCTGCCTGACTATCTATGCAAAGACCTTTAATTGCTTGCAAAAGTTTGCCTCCTATTCCATAATCTCGTAGAACAGACAATAACTTCCTCCTAGGAACCCGGTAATATGCCTTTTCTAGATCTATAAAGCACTCGTAACACTTCTCCATTATTTGCCGTAAGCTACAGTTCTGGTCCTGACAACCTCTAAGAGGCCTAAACCCACACTGATTTTCATCCAATTTGTCCTCAACTAATACTCACACTTTCCTTTCAACAATACCTGAGAAGATTTTTTTTTTTTTAAAGGGTAATGTGAGAAAGACACTCTGTAAGGATGTTTAAGCCATCCCACAAGGAACACTTAGATAAGTCACTGGAGTATGGTCACGAAAGATAGGGATCTGCATTCGAGACTCAGTACACCACACTGTTTTAGCCTGGACAAAGTTTCATATTTAGTTCTCACCTGGCAGAAGCACGTGATCTGTTACAACTGATTAATCCATTTTACCTTACCTCACGTATGCAAAGCTCTCTATTTTAATACACCATACACAGACTAGACCACAAAAGTTGAGCATAATCAAGAAATGAGAGCACAATTCTTCAAAAGGGCATCGGAGTGGCTACAGAATAAGGCAAAGCTTAATCACAAGATATTTGGCGTATAACGGCGCATGAAACAGGTAATGAGAAAAGTTCTGTAGCTAAAGATGCCGATCGTAAAAAATAAGAGAAAGTGATCACGGGGTAACACCTTTGTCAGCAGCTAGACTTTAACAAGAATATGGCTACTCCTAGCTGCTACAAATACTTCGCAGTGACAGGTCTCGGCAGATACAAATATTTGATTCAAAGAAAAGACGTCAGGAAGAGTCACCGATGGTGATTAGTCGGCTGCATTTCGTCTCTCCTTAACACTCCGCCGCGCGGGATTAGCCGAGCGGTCAACGGCGCTGCAGACCTGGACTGTGCGGCTGGTCCCGGCGGAGGCTCGAGTCCTCCCTCGGGCATGGGTGTGTGACCTTAGCAGTTAAGTCCCATAAGATTTCACACACATTTGAACATCTTAGCACTCGAAACATATTCTTCACGATTCAGAATCAAAAGCCTTGTCTAGTCCCCGCATTGTTCGGTATTTCTTATTTCCCATTTTCTATTCTTCTGGTTATGCTTAACATTTAGATACTCTTGTGGTAGTTGGACCAATAGTCAAAACAGGTAATGAAATTTTATACAAAATACAGTTCCTTGAATTAACAAATCAGTTGGTATGTTCTTACTAACGATATTCGTCGGGTCACATCTTACCCTATGTGCAGAATGTTTAAATAAAGTGTCCCGTTTTGTTACGGGAGACAGTACTGGTACAAACGAGGAGAAAAGGCGATTAAAGGTACGTTCAGAAATAAATACTTCTTGAGTTGGGGCCTATTTCGTCCTGCGGTATCCATCTATCGACACTATACGAGATGCTCATTGTGGTAGCACTTATTCATAAATATTTCCCTCAAGGAATTTGAACTCATGTGAAAACGAGTGACTGACTGCTGTCAGATTCGTCCATATGCACTGTACACGCACTGGTGCGTGAACGTTGTTGATGAGTGTGGCATAAAACGTTCCCACAGCAAGAAATGTAACGGATTAAAGACAGGTGGCAGGCAATAGGATGCTACTGGATCTCCTCGGCTAATCCGTCGCTCATTAAATGTTTACGTTGGGCAATGTTGTACGAGGCGCGGAAAATAGAGTTGTGTCATGTCTTTCCAGGTTGTGGATAAACCACACTCGTTTCTTCTCTGAAACATACCTGTTAGAGAACTAAGTAAAAACGTTATAACAGCCTATAAAAAACGAACAATGAAAGTCGATCCAACCAAGAACTCACCGTTCTCCACACAACTACGACGACTCACATGTAAACAAAGCCAAATTTAAAAAAACACAAAATCCCCAAGATCGGCAAATTTTACATAAGCTTGAATTTTAGCGAAAACCTCAATGCGAGATGCTTTTAATAGTTTCCACAACGAAATTCTGTCTTGAAATCTGGCAGAAAAACCCAAAGACATTCTGGTCCTCGTACATCAGTGGCAAAACGCCATCGATACCTTCACTCCGTCATAGCAATGGTGAGGTTACTGATGACTGTACCATTAAAGCAGAGTTACTATACACTGTTTTCCGAAACTCTTTCACCGAAGAATATGAAGTAGATATTCCAGAATTAAGTTCAAGATCAATTGCCAGCAAGTAATTTAAAAGTAGATATCCCTAGTGTAGTGAAGCAGCTTGAGACATTTAAGAAAGGTAAGGCCTCCGGCCCAGATTGTATACCAGTCAGGTTCCTTTCAGAATATGCTGATAAAATAGCTGTATACTTGGCAGTCATATACAACCAGTCACTCTCCGAAAGAGCCGTACCTAAAGATTGGATTGTTGCACAAGTCACATCAGTGCACAAGAAACGAAATAGGGGTGATCCGCTGAGTTACAGGCCTATATCACTAACGTCAATTTGCAACATTTCGGAACATATATGTTCGAACATTATTAAGTACCTCGATGTAAACGATTTATTGGCAAATGGCCAACTCATATTCAGAAAATATCATTCTCGTGAAACATAACGGGCTCTTTATTCTCCCGAAGTTATGAGTGTATCGACATGGGATGTCAAACTGATTCCATGATTTTAAATTTCAAGACCTTCGACAACGTTCCTCACAAGCAATTTCTAATCAAATTGTATGCCTATGGAGTAACACTTCAATTGTGCGACTGGATCCGTGACTTCCCGTCAGAAAGGTTACAGTTCGTTGTAACTGACGGAAAGCCATCGATTAAAACGGAAGCAATATCTGACGTTCTTCAAGGAGGTGTTACAGGTCCTCTGCTATTCCTGATCTAAATAAAATGGTTTATTGATAAAACACTTAGAAAATTAAACAGGTCTACTAAACATACTGCTTGCTGAGCCGTGGGGTATCCACATCAGATAGGACTAACGGAGGACAAGTTCTAAGAAGGGTAGTTCGGTTTGTACTATCGAGAAATAGGACAGTGGCACAGATATGACACGCGAATTGGGATGGCTATCATTAAAACAAAAACGTTTTTATCTGCAGCAATTTCTACCCATGAAATTTCAATCGCCTGATTTCTTCTCAGAGTGTGAAAACGTTTTTTGGCGCCCATGTACATAAGGAGAAATGATCATCATACTAAAATGTGAGAAATCAGAGCTCGCCCGGAGAGATGTAAGAAACAGCTTGAAGGTGGTTCGATGAATACTCTGTCGGGCAATTAATTCTGAACTGCAGAGTGATCTTGTATATGTAGACATAGATGTAGATGTAGAAGTATATCTTTTCGAACAAATGTCTGCAGGACGTTTTTTTCTAATCATGACCAGCAATTAACTAAGTTCTGAATCTGCTGACCGACTGTGTGTGTGAAAAAAAATATGCTATATGTATAGCTGTATACCTGACAGTCATACGCAACCGGTCCCCTGCCTATGGGATTGTGAAACTAGTGACGAGAGCATATCTCTTTGCTGCCTGGAGAAATTCAACCATACTTGATGATTATATGACTTATCATCCAGAAAAAAATTCTGTTGAATTAAGGAAAACGCCCCTAGCACACTTAGGGGCGGACTACAGGTGTGAAGAGGATGACGGTTAAAAATAATCAAAAACTAACGACATCTGTGTGGTTATTGACACTCCTGATGTCATTTAACCCCTATGGACGAGTACAGCTTTTGTACGAGTGTGACACTGTACAAGGTGTCCCCGGAGGAATGTGCAGTCTTTAGGGAAATGACAGAGACGATCATTCGAAGGAAAAAAGTCTCATAAATACGGGCTCTAAAATGCCTGCCTTAATAGCTTTGAGAACTACTTCATCTTCGATAATGTGAAACAAATCTCGTCTACTGCAAGCTCATTGCTTCCCGTATTTTGAGAGGCAGTATTATAGACGAAAACAGGGAAAACAGTCTAGTCGACATGGGCTCTACAGTGGACGTCTTGAAGCTATGGGCACTTGTTCACTTTCGCTAATGTGAAACACATCTCTTCCACTGAATAGCTGTAATCTAGTAGTCATGGAGAGGCAGCAAATGGCAGCGAATGTGGATGGAGCTGTAATCAGCTACCGTAGGCTACAGTAAACACATGCACTTTATTTGAAGAAATAACTTTCAACAATCATTTTAAAAGATTTTACAATACTGACGGCTGAAGGCCTTACTATGAAAGAATTCAAAAAAAATTGTTTTGTCGGCTGACAGCCACAAGCAACTTCAGAATACTCAACGGCTGAAGGCCTGAATTACAAGTGAGGAAGGCAATTAGACGTTAAAACATTGGGGTAAATTTTAAACAATTATGACAACCAAGTGTGACGGAGTGATCCATAGACAGTGCTCCCTGGATCGAACTGAGGAAGGTGACTATGGCTGTGTAAGCGGTGAGACAGGCACCCAAGAGTAATGATCACCTAAGGAGCGCAACTCAAACTAGAGACGGTTTAAACGCCGATCAGCCTTCTTAGCAGATTCACCTAACACCAGCTAACCATTACAACGATGGAATCATTCAGACGAGGGCGAAGAGACAGACAACACTGCGTATCCAGAATCCCGTGTTTAAAACACCGAAAGGCAAGAAGAACCACTGTAACCCAGGTAGACAAGGAAAACAGTTATCCATACCTCAATCAAGGAAGCTGTCAAATTACACGCCGTGCCGGACAGCATCGGCAAGACGAGGAAAAGTACACTGCCGCAAATACGCTAACCTCCAGGGCAGGTAACTGGGGCGTTAGCGGCCACTAAGCAGTAAGATACCGCTGATTGCACTTCAGCAATAATAACACTAAATCCAAACTAACACCAAGTGGTAGAAGGGGGCTAACAGCTTCTGCCAACCTGACAGACTCCATTAGTTGCGGTTGGTCTCACCGACCCTGGGAGCAGCAACACGCAAATAACAGTGAAATCTCAAAAAGTGGAGGTTTCACTACTGGACAAGGTTCACTCAACTTGAAACGTCCTGGGTTCGGTCGTCGGCTACAGCCCCTCGATCCGACAGTGCCTGCACGCCGCCAGCATTCCCGGCCTGCCTCCGCCCGGTGGACCTCCTCGCTGCTCCGTCCGAAGCCGAACTGCCTGACACACACGACGACCCGGAAATACTAGCCGTGGCACCAAAGATAGTACCACAGAACTGGGTATCGATAACCGCTGCTGCTGCCACTTGCGGATAATTAATACTAGCAAACTCAGTGGCGCCATTAACACAAGAAGGAAACGAGACGCCACTACCGCTATTACAAGACGCCAAGTTATGAACGGCGAGAACGCGAGCCACACAAGACTCAACAAGTGTTCACAGCTCTTAAGGTATGCAGCTAAAGCACATGTTTATTGGACATTTTTCTCTTGCTATTGTCCGTACCATCAGCTCTCAAAATATGTAAAGCAAACAGCTTTCAAAAGAATAGACTGGTTTCACAATATCAAACATGGAAAATTGCTCATAGCCATTAGATATGCGTTTTGGAGCACATGTTTACTGAACGTTTTTGCTTCGAATGATCTTCCCGTCATGTCTCTGAATATTTCCCGTTCCTCTTGGGGCACCCAGCATACTACGAGGTGGGTTAGTAAGCAATTAATCGCATTTTTTTGGTGTTTTATCCATCCTCAGCAGCTGTAGTTGTATACAACAAAATAATGAGCCACCGGTTGTATAAAACAAATTTGATTTCTGTACCGGTTTCGGGCATTTAATGCCCTTCTTCAGAAGGGCAAATAATGCGATAGGTATAACCTTCTGAAGGAGGTCACAAACTGCCGGAAACCGGTACAGAAACTAAATTTCTTTTATGCAACTGGTTGCTTATTGTTTCGTTACACATTTTCTTCCTCGGCTAATTTCGGCTGAAAATAATGCGGCATTTTTTGTGGGATGTTATGCAACATTCCCGCTTCAGTTCCAATAGTTAGATGAAGTTCCAATAGGTGGCGGCGCTGTACATAGCCTGCGAAATGGTGTCTGTAACTGAGGCATATTCCAAGCAGAGAGCTGCCATTGAGTGTTTTTTGCGAAAAATCAGATATTCATAGTCGCTTGCAGAATATCTACGGAGACCTGACAGTGAACAAAAGCACGGTGAGTCATTCGACGAGGCGTCTTGTCATCATCGCAACCAACTCGCGCAAACCTATGAGATCTCCTGTGTGCCGGTCGGCCGCACACAGCTTTGACTGCTGCAGTCTTGGAACTTGCGGACACTCTTTTGAGGTGATGGACGGATCAGAATCAAACACTTCGCTGCTCAGCTGGACAAAGCAAGCCCACAAACAAATCTGTGCACTCATAAGGAGCCCGCGAAACTTCACTGGAATGACCTTTCACATCCACCCTACAGGCCAGATCTCGCACCTTCCGACTTTCATCTGTTTGGCTAAATGAAGAATGCCCTCCACGGGAAGCAGTACATGGGTGATGGGAAGGTTATTGATGCAGCAAGAGGTTGGCTCCAACGTCGACCGACCCCCAGTAAGGCGCCGAAGGCCGTCGCATTGAAAGGAGATTATGGGTTCTGTAGCCAAAACAGTGAGCAATAATGCGTTGTATTGGAATTCTGAAAAAAACCAACCTGCTTTCACTACTTACTGAACGCCGTTCATATAACGCGGAATGGTTGTTCAAATGGCTCTAAGCACTATGGAACTTAACATCTGAGGTCATCAGTCCCCTAGAACTTAGAACTACTTAAACCTAACTAACCTAAGGACGCCACACACATCCACGCCAGAGGCAGGATTCGAAACTGTGACCGTAGCAGCAGCGTGATTCCGGACTTGGAATGGTAGCAATTTCAACTTAACTTGGTCACAGAGTTAAGTCATACAGATTTAATTATCACCACCAAAAAATCCAACTGTGACAATGAAATTTAGTTATCCTGGGCTAAGAGAAAGAAGTCAGTGGGTGGCACGCCAAGATAATAAGGCGAGGACGTAAATTACACGGACCAAGGCAAAAACGATTTTGGCTCCATTCTGAGCAGAATGATCTGGGGCATTGCCATGGAACAGAAAGACCACGACACTCAATCATTGCGATCAGGCGACTAAAGGAGCCGTTGGAATTGGACTGACATAAGAATGGTTCAAATGGCTCTGAGCACTAAGGGACTTAACATCTGGGGTCATCAGTCCCCTAGAACTTATAACTACTTAAACCTAACCAACCTAAGGACATCACACACATCCATGCCCGAGGCAGGATTCGAACCTGCGGCCGTAGCAGTAGCGCGGTTCCCGACTCAAGCGCCTAGAACCGATCGGCCACAGCGGCCGGCGGCCTGACATAGTTGTCTGTGTTTGCCAGTCTTTTGGAATGACCTGCCACTTCGTTCTTTGTCAGTCGTCTTGCTTGACAATACTAGAAACGTCAAAGGCAGCAACCACTGTGTCCTATGAGGGTGCACTGCTGCTCCACCCCGCCAGTCCAAGTTGTTTCGAGAGTGATTAATAATGAAATAGAGAAAAGTTGAGACAGGTGCTTTAATGCATCAGGTGTTCTACATAGATTAGATTAGATTCAGTTTCCCTTGCATAGATCCAAAAATCAGATGCTTCTCATGGGTGTGGAACACGGGAGAAAGTACAACGTAAAAAACATAGAACATTTGAGTATAATACTCACTTCCCTGATCATTTGTCAGGAGATTGTCAAGACACCCCTCCATTCGAGTACAACGCACATAAAGTTCATATAACTAAGTGAAACTGTCAGAAAAGTTGTTTTTCCGAGATGTTGTTCAACTCGCGCATCACATTGGCTTCAATATCGGGTATGTCCTCCAGCGTTGCACCTTCGCATAAATTTCTGCACTTCGCCGTTTTGAGTTAGTTTCGTTTAGGTAACATCAAATCTCGACTGTTTCCAGAAAAGAACTGTCTGTGTTTTGCGTTTCAGTCACGCCGCGGCAGGCGTCCAAGCGTTATTATTTTCGTTCGGGAGTCAAAGTGCGCGGGACAAACTTTATACATACTTTCGTCTTCTTCACAGCATTCTGGAGAATGTCTTGAACACTCGATTTAGAGAGCCGCCCTATTGCTTTCTGCGGTGCAATAGCGTTGACATGTTAAGGCCACAAGTCCACTACTTCACGTCGCCTGCTCAGAGCTGAGCATCTGTTGCTTAGAGTGGTTAGTTGCAGCTGCCACCGTAGTTAATGCACTGACTTTGCTTGTACGCCAGGAATAAAATCACTCTTGGTGCATTTTGTACGAACGGTGTACTCTTACACTAACTGAACGTGAGTTACGTTGCAGCGTTGTTCCTCTTCACAGGGAAGAAACAAATTACTTCACTGTCTCGATGGACTGTGCATCTTGTTTTGTCGCCTCTAGCGTGGTGCTAACGTAGTCAGGCGCGTGAGTTTCAGTATCTGTCACGACTGCAGACATATACCTCCAGGCAAATACAAATTAATTACGTATCTTTATTTCTTCGAGTGATAATAAAAACGCTGTAGCTACCCCTATATGGGGAGAAGAATACTGTGCGATAGGGCAACCCTAGCGCTACTACAGCTGAGGGTGATGGTAGGCGATAGGAAAGCGTATATACAGGGTGTTTCAAAAATGACCGGTATATTTGAAACGGCAATAAAAACTAAACGAGCAGCGATAGAAATACACCGTTTGTTGCAATATGCTTGGGACAACAGTACATTTTCAGGCGGACAAACTTTCGAAATTACAGTAGTTACAGTTTTCAACAACAGATGGCGCTGCAAGTGATGTGAAAGATATAGAAGACAACGCAGTCTGTGGGTGCGCCATTCTGTACGTCGTCTTTCTGCTGTAAGCGTGTGCTGTTCACAACGTGCAACTGTGCTGTAGACAACATGGTTTATTCCTTAGAACAGAGGATTTTTCTGGTGTTGGAATTCCACCGCCTAGGTCACAGTGTTGTTGCAACAAGACGAAGTTTTCAACGGAGGTTTAATGTAACCAAAGGACCGAAAAGCGATACAATAAAGGATCTGTTTGAAAAATTTCAACGGACTTGGAACGTAACGGATGAACGTGATGGAAAGGTAGGGCGACCGCGCACGGCAACCACAGAGGGCAACGCGCAGCTAGTGCAGCAGGTGATCCAACAGCGGCCTCGGGTTTCCGTTCGCCGTGTTGCAGCTGCGGTCCAAATGACGCCAACGTCCACGTATCGCCTCATGCGCCAGAGTTTACACCTCTATCCATACAAAATTCAAACGTGACAACCCCTCAGCGCCGCTACCATTGCTGCACGAGAGACATTCGCTAACGATATAGTGCACAGGATTGATGACGGCGATATGCACGTGGGCAGCATTTGATTTACTGACGAAGCTTATTTCTACCTGGACAGCTTCGTCAATAAACAGAACTGGCGCATATGGGGAACCGAAAAGCCCCATGTTGCAGTACCATCGTCCCTGCATCCTCAAAAAGTACTGGTCTGGGCCGCCATTTCTTCCAAAGGAATCATTGGCCCATTTTTCAGATCCGAAACGATTTCTGCATCACGCTATCTCGACATTCTTCGTGAATTTGTGGCGGTACAAACTGCCTTAGACGACACTGCGAACACCTCGTGGTTTATGCAAGATGGTGCCCGGCCACATCGCACGGCCGACGTCTTTAATTTCCTGAATGAATATTTCGATGATCGTGTGATTGCTTTGGGCTATCCGAAACATACAGGAGGCGGCGTGGATTGGCCTCCCTATTCGGCAGACATGAACCCCTGTGACTTCTTTCTGTGGGGACACTTGAAAGACCAGGTGTACCGCCAGAATCCAGAAACAATTGAACAGCTGAAGCAGTACATCTCATCTGCATGTGAAGCCATTCCGCCAGACACGTTGTCAAAGGTTTCGGGTAATTTCATTCAGAGACTACGCCATATTATTGCTACGCATGGTGGATATGTGGAAAATATCGTACTATAGAGTTTCCCAAACCGCAGCGCCATCTGTTGTTGAAAATTGTAACTACTGTAATTTTGAAAGTTTGTCTGCCTGAAAATGTACTGTTGTCCCAAGCATAATGCAACAAACGGTGTATTTCTATCACTGCTCGTTTAGTTTTTATTGCCGTTTCAAATATACCGGTCGTTTTTGAAACACCCTGCATATGCCGACGCCCTCATGTGTGTTTGTTACCAACAATATGCTAATTGCTTACGCGCTCATACAGGATTGCTTAGTTATGCCGATCGCACCGAACGCTCTCAGATATCATAAGGGGGACTTATTCTGGCAGCATTTACGCCTAAATAGAAACCAAAATATGTACTAGGTTTGGTGCAAATTTCTCCATATTTTGGCCAGAGACAGCAGTGTCACATCGAAGTCGGCAACGCGAATCTATACCACAGACATTAGCAAAAGCTCGCTGTGATCCGCAGTGACGTATGGGAGGCGCGCTTGGTGACCACACCTCCCTCTCAGGAAGAGCAGTGCCCTCATGCTGATGTCAATATAGTTTTCAGCATAAAAGAGCTCAACAGAGTTCGAGACCTAATCTGCAGCAGTCAACATCATCGAGTAGGACAGATAAAGTTTCTGATGAAATGTACTTCGTAATGTTGAACATCGTACCTCCAGAGAATAGTGAAATTAATTAGTGCATCAAGTAATCATTTGTCATTCAATGATATTTCTAAATTATCAGGTACCCCTGTGGCAACTGAATGCGTCATAGTTAAGTAAATTTTTTAATCATTTATGCACTAATGTGACTTCATATAATGAGCCTTTTTCGAGAGCAATCAAACAACTCACAATTGTGTCCAGACGAAAAAATTTGCGCCAAAATTAGTACGTATGTGGGTTACTATTTAGGCGTAAATGATCTCAGAATATGACTTCCCTGCTCTCTCTGGGAGCGTTCGGTGAGGTCGGCATAACTAAGAAATCCAGTATCAGCAGGTAAGGAGTTACCACATTGTTGGTGACAAACACACGTGAGAGTGTCGGCTTTTGGCAAGTCTGACCGGTAGCATAAACTTATTCCTTACGGTCATTGATGGCCCCTCCAAAACAGCTGAAACAATTTTCAGATTTCAATAAATTAATTTCACTAGTTTTCATCACAAACTTTTTTTCTTCAGTCACTACAGGGCCCAAAACTTACTAGATAACATCTACACTACTGACCACTAAAATCGCTACACCACGAAGATGACGTGCTACAGACGCGAAATTTAACCGACAGGAAGAAGATGCTGTGATATGCAAATGATTAGCTTTTCAGAGCATTCACACAAGATTGGCGCCGTTGGTGACGCCTACAACGTGCTGACATGAGGAAAGTTTCCAACTGATTTCTCATACACAAACAGCAGTGGACCGGCGTTGCCTGGTGAAACGTTGTTGTGATGCCTCGTGTAAGCAGGAGAAATGCGTACCATCACATTTCCGACTTTGATAAAGGACGGACTGTAGCCTATCGCAATTGCGGTTTATCGTATCGCAACATTCCTGCTCGCGTTGGTCGAGATCCAATGACTGTTAGCAGAATATGGAATCGTGGGTTCAGGAGGGTAATACGAAACGCCGTGCTGGATCCCAACGGTCTCGTATCACTAGCAGTAGAGATGACAGGGATCTTATCCGCATGGCTATAACGGATCGTGCAGCCACGTCTCGATCCCTGGGTCAACAGATGGGGACTTTTACAAGACAACAACCATCTGCGCGAACAGTTCGACGACGTTTGCAGCAATATGGACTATCAGCTCGGAGACCATGGCTGCGGTTACTCTTGATGCTGCATCACGGACAGGAGCGCCTGCGATGGTGTACTCAATGACGATCCTCGGTGCACGAATGGCAAAACGTCATTTTTTCGGATGAATCCAGGTTCTTTTTACAGCATCATGATGGTCGCATCGGTATTTGTCGACATCGCGGTGAACGCACATTGGAAGCGCGTATTCGCCATCGCCATGCTGGCGTATCACCCGGTGTGTTGGTATGGGGTGCCATTGGTTACACGTCTCGGTCACCTCTTGTTCACATTGACGGCACTTTGAACAGTGGACGTTACATTTCAGATGTGTTACGACCCATGGCTCTACCCTTCATTCGATCCCTGCGAAACTCTACATTTCAGCAGGATAATGCACGACCGCATGTTGCAGGTCCTGTACGGGCCTTTCTGGTTACATAAAATGTTCTACTGCTGCCCTTGCCAGCACATTCTCCAGCTCTGTCACGAATTGAAGTCGTCTGGTCAATGGTGGCCGAGCAACTGGCTCGTCACAATACGCCAGTCACTACTCTTGATGAACTGTGGTACCGTGTTGAAGCTGCATGCGCAGCTGTACGTGTACACGCCATGCAAGCTCTGTTTGACTCAATGCCCAGGCGTATCAAGGCCGTTATTACGGCCAGAGGTGGTGGTTCTGTGTACTGATTTCTCAGGATCTATGTACCCAAATTGTGTGAAAATGTAATCACATGTCAGTTCTAGTATATTTGTCCAATGAATACCTGTCTATCATCTGCATTTCTTCTTGGCGTAGCAATTTTAATGGCCAGTAGTGTAGTTTTAAGACGTACATTTAAAAAAAAATGTTTACTGTATGAATTGTCAATGAATCATGTGTCAAGTTAAAGGTACTGTTCTTCCATGTTCGAAGATTTTTGCCGGAAGAAAGACACAGCTACGCTTGGCGTAGGTACCAGGATTTCTGTGTCGTGTTTATCGCGGGCGGCCGAAGGCGCGCCCGCGCGCGCGCCGGCCGCTCGCCCGCGACGTGCTGTTGCCGGTGTTTGCCGACCACAGCGGGCTGGGCAGCCCCACGCCACTCGTAATTAAAAACACGCGCCTCAACACACGCGATGCCGCTCCGATACACCGGCAGTTCGACCGAAAAATGCTCGCGGATAACTGGAAGAAACACAAGTAAACGCGCGGGCTTAGCCCCACACCCTCCTCGCCCAAACCCTTTTTCATTTATTTCTTTCCTTTTTCCTGTCGGTATCTGGAAACGCACAGTTGATTAAAACGGAATGCGAACGTCCGTAGGTCTTTTCTTCCGCAATACGGTTCGCCTGGCGGTTGCCGACACACGGTATTTGTGATTACTGCGCTGCGCTCTGTGTTTCGTCGAGTACTGCGGGCCGTTCCGTCGAGATGCGCCACCGACGGCTATGTTTTTGCGTGAATGTACTTGTTTGAAGAGCAGCTGTTGTCCGCAGCAAAGAACCGCCGCTCAGGAACGGTAAGGAAATTCAGACCAGAGCAACAGCCGCGAATGACATCTCGCTATAAACATGGATTAACGTTGAATGTTCGCCGACGCTGGTTCCATAGATGTAGACGCCTTCCATGCACCTGAGGACTATGTACTCAAGTTCCACGATTCATGTGACGTCATAAAGAAGTAACAAAAGCGAAATATTGAGCTTCGAAGTTAAAACACTGGGAATGAACCACTATATGTGACTCAAATTCAACACGTAATTTCAACTATCAAGGTCTCACAGTTACATTTGTCCTTGAAAACAATGGTAAATTATACCAGCATGAGACTTTTTCACATGATCTGCACGTATGAAGTTCTCCTCGGTGCTCCCTAACGTAATATCCGTTTAGATACTTTTTGTCCTACTGGAACTTTATGACACAATTTGGCCACACCCAAGTGATATGACCCGAAAATAATATTTCCTTAGAATAGAGTGTCTGCACGAGGAATTGGGCGGGACTAACGAGGAGTGAAGTATCTAAGAGACTGACGACATACCATCACACATTCAGAAGACAACACGAGAACCGAGCAAGGTGGCACAGTGGCTAGCACACTGGGCTCCCATTCGGGAGGACGACGGTTCAATCCCGTGTCCGGCCATCCTGATTTAGGTTTTCCGTGATTCCCTAAATCGCTCGAGGAAAATGCCGGGATGGTTCCTTCGAAAGGGCACGGCCGACTTCCTTTCCTAATCCGATGAGACCGGTGACGTCGCTAGATGAATGCAAGAAATACAGCTTAACACCCCTTTCATCCAAGCTGCTGACAAGGTAATATGCAGAAGAATGGAAAATCAAACTGAGGATATGTTAGATGTCGATGTTTGACTTTACGAAAGGTAAAGGCACCATAGAGGCAGTCATGACGTTGTGTTTCTTAATGAAAGCAAAGTCGAGAAAAGTCGAGATCGAAGAACCATTGACGGAAATAAACAAAAGGGTCGAGAGCAGGATTAAAATTCAACGTCAAAGATTCGCTGATGACATCCTTGATGATGTTGAAGAAGATTTACAGACTCTGTTGGACGGAATGGTCTAACGAGTACAGAATGTCGATTAAAGGTAAACCGAAGGAAGACGAAAGTACAGCAAATAGCAGAAATGAGAATAGCGAGAAGCTTAACGTCAAAATTAGTCATCATGCAATAGACAAAGTTAATGAATTCTACTACATTGTAAGCCGGATAATCCATGGCGGACGAATCAAGGAGGACGTAAATAACAGGCTGGTACTGACAAAGAGGGCAATCTTGGCCAAAAGAAGTCAGATAGTATCAAACATAGCCCTTACTTTGAAGAAGAAATGTCTAGGTATTTTGAGCAGAGACTTGTACAGTGTGAATCATGGACTGTAGAAACACCGGAACACAACAGTATCGAAGCGTTTGAGATGTGGTGCTACAGAAGAATGTTGAAGGTCGGGTGGACTGACCAGGTGCGGAATGAGGAGGTTCTCCTCAGAATAGGCTAGGAAATGGACATATGGAAAACACTAAGTAGGGACTTAATGCTACGACATGTATTAGTACCCCAGGGAACAAGTACCAAGGAGCTAGAGGAAGCTGTAAAGGATAAAAAGAGGAAGGCAAAGATTTGAAATATCCAACAAATAACTAAGGACTTAGGGTGCAAGTGATACTCCGGAAAAAAAGGATGACAACTCGACTGTTGAGATTCATCCATTCACAGGAGCGATCATAGCTGCCAATTGATGAAATGGTGAAGTTTGTCCTATCTGGTGAGTTTTTTAATGCAACGAGCAAATTTGCGTGTAAAAGAAGATCGCCATATGACTGTAATGTAGTCCCCCCCCCTCCCCGAGTGGCCGTGCGGTTCTAGGCGCTACAGTCTGATACCGCGAGACCGCTGCGATCGCAGGTTCGAATCCTGCCTCGGGCATGGATGTGTGTGGTGTCCTTAGGTTAGTTACGTTTAAGTAGTTCTACGTTCTAGGGGACTGATGACCTCAGAAGTTAAGTCCCATAGCGCTCAGAGCCATTTCTGAAAATTGTCGCTGTTTATTCTGCTGGACCGAGGCTGGAGTCGACGGACGCGGATTCGGCGCCCAGACCGTCTGACTGAGAACTTCGCCAAAATGCGGAATCTAGGGGTTTTAAAGAGTCAGGTGGGGGCACTGTTTTTCCCACTTAAAGCCACCTAGCCAGTCCACCAGGTCTCTTGCAGGCGGTATTTGGTATCAACATTTTTCAGCTGAAAGCTAAATGTAACTGCTCTGCCAAATAAGGCTTGCAACATTATTGTTAAACGTCATTTAGCCCCGCCCCTCGGGCTCCCCGGAGTAGGGACTGCTAGGTCAACAGTTCTTTGGCTTTTTCGCTCTCTTTCTAACCCTTGTGAGCCTACTGACGTTGCTCTTCTCAGGGCTGGTATCAAGCTGGCTTTATACGTTAAAAAGTGAATGTTGGTTACAAAGTTCTTCCGTGGCAACCTACCACAGCGTCTAGACGATATATGAAGTTAGATGTTAATTCCTTGAAGAGTAACTAGCGCCCTGGGACCGCGTCTGAGAGCGTCTGCATTTTCGCAAGGCTCTCTCCTTACGGTTTACTTCATGTAACGATATCTGTCCCAGTTTCGTATCGTCTCTGCTTCTGCGCCTTGGAGCGCCTGTCCTCCTTTCTCACAGCTTCAAGATAACACTACAGTAGCAAGTAATAATCAATACATTACAGAGTTGATAGAAAGTAGAACCTGATCTACATGTATAATGACGCCATCTCTGAGGACGACAGGCACAAAGTGTTGTCTAGATCATCGCCCGCGGATGGAGAGTGGTACTACGAGTACAATGGCTGCCCAGGAGCGAGAAGCTCACTCCCTTTTTAGACAGCATGGATTGGGGCAGCTTATCTAAACTCTTTCCTATTATACTATTTTGCTATCTTCATAACATACAAACTGTTAATTTTAAATATTTCCGTTTTCTAATTAGTACTAAGTTTCCAAGTATATAAAGCTACAATTTCGTTAAAACTCTAAGAAACAACAGAAGTTTTACTTTAAGTCTATGTACAGATTAATATTGTGAAAACACCACCTGTCTTAGTCACTAAGTGGCGGGTTAAATACGACCGGCGGTATATAAAAGAAGCTAATCTTCTTTACCGAACAGACACGCGAAAATTTTTCAATAATATATTCTCTGTTTACAAGCCGCGCCACTTCGAATACAGCCGTACAGTTTTCTATGGCTGTCTGCGCCGTCTCAATCGGGAGTTAAAATCACTGACTGCCGGGACTGACGCAGTGTTCTGCTTACACGGATGTACCAGCGAGCTGGTCAGCTCCTAGCCACTCTGTTGCGCCACGACACCGAGTAACGTCAGAAAGCTTGAGGGCGAGGTCTACGAGAAAGACAGGCGGCGGCGCGTACGTCACGAAGGTAGTCCTGCGCTCGCTAGCTCAGATCAGCAGACAAACTGCGTTTCTACGCCTGTTAACTCGTAACTAGGCGTGTCCGTACAAACGAAAACTGAATCTTCTACTGGAATCCGCTGTTATGGACTCTTACTGTTATTACTCCTATAATGATGGGAAGTCCATGGGCCTACTTATAATTTGTTACGGCTGTACTGGCGTACAATAAAATAAAATCATGCTAAAATGATTATCAGTTGCATAAGACACCACTTCCAGCATCTAATGAGTACTGTTAAGCAGAAGAGACTAAATGCTATAAACAAGCCGTTATACCATTTATGTCGAATACTGATCTTAAATTAAATTTTGCCGTAGTACTGTTAATCAGTAAGACTTCATAATAGCAGATTCCAGTGGAAGATGCAATTCTCGTTAGTACTTACACGCCCAGCTGAGAGCTAACAGGTTTAGAAGCGCATTTTGTCTGCTGAGCTGAGCTGAGCGAGCGAGTTCAGAACTACCTTCGTGACGTACCCGCCACGGCCTGTGTTTCTAGTGGGCCTCGGCTTGAGGGACCGCCATCACGTCTGAAACTGCCGCTCTACCGTCCCTATAAGCGCCAGGTTTTCGCCTTTGCCTTCGCTCAACGTCCAAGGCCCAACCAATGCCCTACTACGTGTGTATCCCTGGTCTCTGTTAAAATTTGCCGCCCGGTATGGCCGACCGGTTCTAGGCGCTGCAGTCTGGAACCGCGCGACCGGTACTATCGCAGGTTCGAATCCTGCCTCGGGCATGGATGTGTGTGATGTCCTTAGGTTAGTTAGGTTTAAGTAGTTCTAAGTTCTAGGGGACTGATGACCTCAGAAGTTAAGTCCCATAGTGCTCAGAGCCATTTGAACTATTTCTGAAAATTGTCGCTGTTTATTCTAATTTCGGTTGCTTCTTTTGTAACTGAATACCATGCTTTTTCAGCCAAACTCTCGTCATTCCGAATGGTATTTTGTGCTCGTTTTCTAGGCACTGTTCAGCCAAGACCGACTTCTCAAGTTACCTTTGTTTAATATGTCGTGAGTGCCCTGCACAAAGCTCATCAACAGTGCGCATAGTTTGACCTACGTAAATGCTACTACTTTCACAGGGGACACCAGAAACGCGAGGAACTCGGCAACCTTGCCTTTAACAGGGCGTAATACATTCCTTTTACTGGAACGGATTACTGTCTTTGTCCATGTCCCCTCAGCGAGCGCTATCTCTCTAGTCTCTTTAGGTCCGTCTTTGTACAAACTGTTCACGCACTTTCGCTGTTCAGAACAAAAAAAAAAAATAAAATTTAAAAAAGCTTTCAGCTCTATATATTTTGAATGTAATTATTTGATGCGACCTGTTTTGGCGGTTCACTACGCGATCTCGCTGACCAACGTGTAGCACTGCACATGAGGCTGGATTCCTCCTACACGTTAATCAGGGGGTTTAAAGATGGCGCAGTGAACTGCCAAAACTGGTCGCATAAATAAATTACATTCAGAATGTACAGGGCTGAAGGTGTTTTTAATTTTCCTTTTCCTTTAACCTTGCTCGTAGTTGCTTCGACATATGAAATGAATGCGCATTGGCCTCTCCGACTGATTCACGAGGCGTCTTTCGTCAGTGGCATTTCGCATCTTCAATGTCTACATTGCCATAACCATTTTCTCTGAACACGCACTTCGAGTGCTGAAATTCGGGTTCTATAAGGTCGTCTACAGAAATAATTTCACAGTGTAATGAACATCCTTAGCTGCTTACAGGCGTTGACATACGTCAACGGGGACATCTTACAAGACATAATTTTTCCCTGCGTACTAAACTGTTCAGGCAGCTTTTTCTGTTTACAGGATGGTGAAAACTATTTGCTCGTATGTTGAAAATACCGCTACAGTTGTAAGGTTCTTTTAACACAAGATCGGTTTCGGGCTCTTATACGCCCATCTTCAGGTGTTATAACTTGGTGCTGTGACCGTGCACAAGACGCGGTGTGCTGCCAAGCGTTCGAGTACCGGTCAGTGTGTGTAAATTTCCTCTGCACTGAATGACCATGCCAGCTTCCTGCCTTCTGTGTAACTAAAGCTTCGAAGAATGGGAGCTTGCCGTCCCTCTCTAACTCGACAGAAAATTTGATGTTGCGATGGACACCATTCATGTGGTCGACAAAATGCTGCAGTAGATTTCCACCATGAGGGCGTATCAAGAAGGTGTCGTCAACATACCACAGGAAGGAAATGGACGCAACCTCGCAGAATTCAGAATTGGAATAAACAGCAATCATTTTAACAGAAACCAAAGGTACACACTCATTGTGGTGCAGGGATGGACTTTGGACGTCGAGTGAAAGCAGAGGAGGAGGCTTGACGCTTATAGGGACGCGGGGGCGGCAGTTTCAAACGTTGGACCGGCCCCTCGCGCCTTCTTACGTCACTTGGTCCCCTGGCAGGAAGGAGCTGCTAGGAGCTGCCCAACTTGCTTTCCGCGCATGCATCACTCCAGCCCTCTCTGGAAGTTACAGACGCTGCCAACGCATCTGTATAAGCAGTACATCGTACCGGTCTCGGCAGTCTGTGATTTTAACTTCTGATGAAGATGGCAGACACGGCTATCGAAATCTTGAGTGTTTTGATTGAAGTGATGCGCCTAATAAAAGGAGAACATTTTATTGAATCATGTTACAGTCAAAGCCTCCGAGGGCACAGGCTACAATTATATCTGTCTTGGAATGTTTTTCGAGTGTATGGGATTGGATGAAGATGGGAATGTGAAACAAGTGCTGGAAAAAGAAGAAATGAGTGATTTAGAGTTTGATCATCACTGCTGACCGTGCTGTTGAATTAACTGACGCTCGAAGAAACACATCAGTTTTCTAGGTACACGTACCAAATTTCCAATTTGAACAAATACTTTGGAAACTGAACCTACCTGTCACTCCTGGCCTTATTTAGAGTCCTCCAGTCGTTTCAGGGTTGCACTATTTAAGAGATTCCATCAAAATTGCCATGACGAGAGAATGCCGATGTCTTTTTTGAGTTTCGTTCTGTATTAATTCGATTCACACCTTGCTAATATGATAAATAAGTAGGTCATATAACATTCAACCGCTCCTTGATCTGAAATGGACTCGCCTAAGGAGGGATCATATTATTCTGGGCAATGGTACAGTTAACTGTCAGGCTGTTACCCTAAATATCCAGCATTCGATCTCTCAGTTATCATAACACTGGCGTGTCTTCACATTTACCAATGACATGTATACGTAAAAGACAATTTGTATCACAGTTCAGACTGCACTTTATTCTATACTGTTACGGGAAAGCTCCTCAAGTCATGGCCAAGGGAATTCCACTAACAATCTAACTCGATGCCACAAGAATTCAGTATTCAAGTGTAGGAAATAACTTCTATTATCCAACTGAGAATACTGCAGTACTTACCTTCCACCCTCCCCGCATATTGCTAGTTTCTTTAAAATCACTGTTACATAACGTGAAACGCCCTGCTTAAGTCCGGAGGACGGGACAGGTGGTTGTAATTGTGGAAAGGGGCCAAAAGGGGGCTGTCAGTAACACTCAAACACATATAACTTTATTTAGTTGTCCCAACAATACAGCAAAAATTCTTGAACTTAGTTATCGGCTGAATAGGCCGCACTATCTTATGCCTTAAGGGCACGACCACTTAAATTTAAAAACGGATGAAAGCCATTAACTTAAAATTCAGATTCAAAACAGAATATTCAGAAAGCAGAAGGCGTCACTTAAGTAAGTTCTATCATTTGGCTGAAGGCCCAACAAATCTCACACTTGGAAGCCAAACAAGTTTAATTTAAAGACGGCTGAAGGCCCATAGCTTAAGACTCCAGGTAAAATTTATTTTAAAAAAATACAAGGCAGAAGGTCTTATCTTCAATTAGGCTGGAGGCCCCACACAGTCTAATACTTGAAAGACAAGAACTTCAATTTAAAAATGGCGGTTTTCCCGAACTCCATGTTTCACTGCCATACAATGCTGTACTCCAAACGAACATCAACACAAATTTCTTCCTCAGATTAAGGCCTATGTTTGATACTAGCAGACTTTTCTTGGCCAGGAATGCCGTTTTAGCCACTGCTAGTGCTTTTGATGTCCTCCTTGCTCTATATGTCATTGACTATTTTGCGGCCTAGGTAGTGGAATTCCCTAACTTACCTACTTCGTGACCATCAACCTTGATGTTAAGTCTTCCGCTGTTCCCATTTCCGTTACTTCTCATTACTTTCGTCTTTCTTCGATTTTCTTTCAATATGCATCCTGTAGTCACAAGACTGTTCATTCTCTTCAGAAGATCCTTTGTCTTCACTTTCACTCAGAATAGCATTGTCATCAGCGAATCGTATCATTGATATTCTTTCATCTTGAATTTTAAATCCCACTCCTGAACGTTTCTTTTATTTCCATCATTGCTTCTTCGATATACAGAATGAACATTAGGGGTGAAAGACTACATCCCTGTCTTATACCTTTTTTAATTCGGGCAGTTCGTTCTTGGTCGTCCACTCTTCTTATTCCCTCTTGGCTCCTTTACATATTGTATATTGTCCATCTCGCCCTACTGCTTTAGCATATTTTTCTCAGAATTTCAAACGTCTTGCACTGTTTGACATGGTCGAACACTTTTTCCAATTCGAAAAATCCTATGAACGTGTCTTGATTCTTCTTTACTCTTGCTTCCATTACCAACCACAACGTCAGAACTGCTTCTAAGGTGCGTTTACCTTTCCTTAAGCCAACTGATCGTCATCTAACACAGCCTCAATGTTTTTTTTTTTTTCATTCTTCTGTATATTATTCTTGTCGTCAATATGGATGCATGAGATTTTAAACTAATTGTGCAGTAATTATCACACTTGTCAGCTCTTGCAGTCTTCGGAATCGAATGGATGATATTTTTCTGAAAGTCAGACAGTATGTCGCTTGTCTCATACATTCTACACACCAACGTGAACTGTCCTTTTGCTGTCACTTCCCCCAATGATTTTAGAAATTCCCTTGGAATGTCATCTATCCCTTCTGCCTTATTTGATCTTAAGTCCTCCAATGCTCTTTTAAATTCTGATTCTAATATTGGAACCCCCCATCTCTTCTAAATCGACTCTTGTTTCTTCTACTATCACATCAGACGCATTCCCCCCTCCCCTCATAGAGGCCCTGATTGTATTCTCTCCACCTGTCCGCTCTCTCCTCTGCATTTAACACTGGAATTTCCATTACACTTTTAACAATACCACCTTTGCTCTTAATTTCACCGAAGGTTGTTTTGACTTTCCTATATACTGAGTCCGTTCTTCCGACTATCATTTCTGTGTCGACTTCTTCACATTTTCCACGCAGCCATTTGCTCTTAGCTTCCCTGCACTTCCAATTTATTTCATTCCTCAGTGACTTGTATTTCTGTATTCCTGAATATCCCTGAACATTCTTGTACTTCCTTCTTTCGTCGATCAACTGAAGTACTTCTTCTGTTACCCATGGTTTGTGCGCAGTTACTCTCATTGTACCAATGTTTTTCTTTCCAACTTCTGTGACTGCCCTTTTTAGAGATGTCCACTCCCCTGCAACTGTGCTGCCTTTTGTATCCCACTTGGATGGCGGCACGTGGGTCTGCTCCTGTAAACGGAAGGATAGACCGAATGTAGGAAGCGAGTAGGAGCAGGAAAAGGTGAAATGCTTCGGTACTGCGTGTGAATTTAAATCACCGTTACTTTAGGAAGAATATGAATACATACCTTTGCACTGAGGAGCACGTAGGTGCGAAGCCGGATATGTCAAAGCTCGCAAAAGTTACACAGTCAAAATCTGTAGTGGCTCCCCCACTATGAAATAGAAACAATGTTGCTTGGTTGTCTACTCGGAATCAAATGGGCAGAATCTGGAGAGGCGCTCGTAGAGCTGCACAGCTCCAGCTAGAGGGCGCTGTCGTCGGTGTCGGTGTCGTAGTGCCAACCTAAGAACTTTTACCTACGCCGTGGCATCGTAGCTATTGATGCCACACCGCCTACTGAGCTATTCCTTATTGATATATCTACAGCCTTCGAGAATGTCAAGCGTATCTCGTCATTCCTTAATGCATCTGTATCCCACTTGTTTGAGTGTGATTCTTCCTGACTAATCTCTTAAACTTCAGCCTACGCTTCATAACTACTACATTGTGATTTGAGTCCATACCCGCTCCTAGGTACGCCTTACAATCCATTATCTGACTTCGGACTCTCTATCTGACCATGATGTAATCTAACTGAAATCTTCCCGTATCACCCAGCCTTTTCCAAGTATACGTCCTCCTCTGGTCGTTCTTGAACAGAGTAATCACTACTACTAGCTGAAATTTATTACAGAACTCAATTAGCCATTCTCCTTTCCCATTCCTTGTCCCAAGTCCATATTCTCCTGCAACCTTTTGTTCCACTCCTTACCTTACAATTGCATTTCAGTTCCCCATGACTATTAGATTTTCATCTCTCTTTCAATATACTCATATACTTTCTCTATATCTTCAGCCTGCGACGTCGATATGTAGACCTGAACCATCGATGTCGGTGTTTGTTTGATGTGGATTCTGATAACAATATTCCTACCACTGAACTGTTCACAGTAACACACTCTCTGCCCTACCTTCCTATTCGTAACGTATCATACTCTAGTTGTACCATTTCCTGCTGCTGTTGACATTACCCTATACTCATCTCACCATAATTCCTTGTCTTCTACACGTTCAAACGTGTGTGAAATCTTACGGGAGTTAACTGCTAAGGTCATCAGTCCCTAAGCTTACACACTATTTAACCTAAATTATCCTAAGGACAAACACACACACCCATGCCCGAGGAAGGACTCGAACCTCCGCCGGGACCAGCCGCACAGTCCATGACTGCAGCGCCTTAGACCGCTCTTCTTCACGTTTCACTTCACTGATCCTTACTATATCTACATTGAGCCTTTGCATTTCCTTTTCCAGTTTTTCTAGTTTCTCTACCACGTTCAAGCGTCTGACATTCCACGCCCCAACTCGTAGAACGTTATCTTTTCGTTGGCTATTCGATATTTTTTTTCATGGCCACCTCCTTCTCGGCAGCGCCTTCTCGGAGATCCGTATGGGGGACTACTCCGGAATCTTTTTCCAATGGAGTGATCATTATGACACCTTTTCCATTACAGGCCACGCGTCCTGTGGATATACGTAATGTGTCTTTAATGGATTGGTTTCCATTTCCTTCTGCATCCTCATGCCGTTGATCTCTGGTAATTCTTCCGCCTCTACGGGCAGTTTCCCACCCCAAGGACAAGTGGGTGCCCTGAAACTCTGTCCGCTCCTCCACCCTCTTTGACAAGGCCATTGGCAGAATGAGGGTGACGTCTTGTGTCGGACGCCATCGGCCGCCAATGATGATTATTTACCAAAATGTAAGCAGTGGTGAGTTTCGAAGATGGGACCGTGGACGTTTTGATTAATGATCAAATACGCTACCCCTTGATCAAGGGAGCACGTGGGCTGAATACATAAATCAAACAAATCATTTACAACGAAGTCAGAAAACATGAAGTAAAGCCTGATGGCCGTACCGTGAAAGGCGCTGATGTAATCGTATATTTATATTTAGTTTGAAAACTGCACATCCCGAGACCAGAGATACATTCACCACTGCAGAAACGATTTCTTCAGCTTGAGGTATCCCAATTGTTCATATGTGTTCTGATTAATTAATATAACTGAAGCACCGGTGTCCAACTGAAAAGGTACATTTTGGCTGCAAATGTGTAAAGATTTTAACAGTTTCCCGTGGATATGATCCTCACTTCTGACTTTCGGGAGTCTGTTTTTTTTCGGATTTCTGAGTGACACAGTGTTTTGCTGTTCGTTTATCTGAGGAGAGCGAATTTAGCTGAACAAAATTTTGCGTTGAGCGTACAGCTCCCCAGTTCTTTTGCTAGAGCTCATGGTTTCTGTGAGCATTACCAAGAGAAGCAGTTGGAGATGCAGAATGCAAGATGCTGTTGACTTCAATTTTCTCAAGTTTACATTTGTGTGGAACAGAGTTTACTCTGCGAATCTTTTTCAGGCACACTTGCTGTGTGTGACCTGACTTGTGACAGTGTCGACATTCCGCTAGGGGGAAGAAGCATTGTTTACGGTCGTGCATTGCACAACACTTGACACAAAATTTCGGAGCTCGTGAATTTGCAGACAAACAGACTAGCCGCGATGTGTCCGCAACTCGCAACGCTGTTTACGGCTGCTGTCGGCATGAGAGACGCGGGACTGCGCCCGCTAAAAATGATCTGAGCTCAGCTCGAAACAACATGCACGTTATAGCCTGCTTCTGCGACGTTTAGCACTTGTTGAGATTCAGTCACTTTAAGTACATCAATGAGAGCAGGACTGCGATGTTTCAAAATCCGAGTCCGTATTCTACTGTCAGTCAGTTTCTGAATGGTTGCATCGCGAAGTACGAGGGCTATCCACAAAGTACATTACGTTTTGGAATTAAAAATAAATAAAGTATTGGAAATTTTTTTTATTATATACAGATGAAAGCCACACTTAAATACTACTTTTCTACGTAGTTGCCATTTAAATTAAGGCACTTATCGTAGCGATGGACGAGCTTGGAAATTCCTTCGTCGTAAAATTCGGCTGCCTGCTCCTTCAACCATGTGGTTACCTCTTCTTTTGGACAGAAAAGGTGTGATTTTTGTGGATTTCCTGGAAAGAGGGACTACAATAAACTCTCAAAGGTATTGCCAAACTCTGCACAACTTCAGAAGAGCAATACAAAACAAGCGCAGGGGAAAGTTGGGCTCAAAGATCTTGCTGATTCACGACAACTCCCGGGTCCACACGGCAAATGCCACTCGTGAAGTTCTCGAATCTTTCAAGTGGGAGTTGTTTCCTCATCCGCCGTGCAGTCCCGACCTGGCACCGAGCGACTTCCACTTATTCCCAGCAATGAAGAAGTGGTTGGCTATGCAGCGTTTTGATGACGACGCACAGCTTCAAGAAGAGGTAACCACGTGGTTGAAGGCGCAGGCGGCCGAATTTTACGACGAAGGAATTTCCAAGCTCGTCCATCGCTACGATAAACGCCTTAATTTAAATAGCAACTATGTAGAAAAGTAGTATTTAAGTGTGGCTTTCATCTACATATAATAAAAAAAATTTCCAATAGTTTATTTGTTTTTAATTCCAAAACGTAATGTACTTTGCGGATAGCCCTCGTATTTCGTCTTGGAATGAAGCTCCACAAAGTGGAGTTAAATTTGCAGTTTCTCGTTGGGCGCTTGAGGTCAACGACTTATACCTTGTAAATTTGATTGCAATGATCACGCCCACGTAACGAACTGAAACCACCAGCAGCTACATGAATTTGGGTGTAAAAAAATTCAACTAATTTCCGAACAAATTCCTCATTGGGTACGGTGTGGTTATTGCTATTAATAATGTCTGAATTTGTTGGCTCTGAAACTTAATGAGAGTTGTGAGAGGTTGTTCACCTGTAGTTGCCATTTCATACACAAATGAAATAGACTTCAATAAGTAACAAAAAGAGAATCATTAAAGTTCAAAATTGTGACACAGCTGAAAAGGTTTTTTTATTAGTTTTATGATGCTCGATCCTTGTCTACCAAATCCTCAGCTGTCCCGATCTCATAGCCAGACCTAATAGTCAACAACAGTAATAACAAAATAATAATTATTTTTATTAACATTTGAAAAACAGTAGATTGTCTGATAAATGACTTATATTGAAATGGGTCAATACAACCTTTAGTGAGTGCCTACATGTTTATAATTAAATTATCCTGCGTATACATGTTCATTCAGAGGCCCAAACCCTTGGGTTTTGTGCACTCCACAACGCTTTCAAATACAACCTGTACGTCTTTCATATTCTCTCATTCGCTACATGTAAACTATTAGTCCTACAGAAAAAAAATGAATTCAACTTTTTTTAGGAAATTTTTTGAATTGGATTTTTTTCTCTGGATGTCGTAATTTTCGAATTATTCAAGAAAAATGTACAAAACTGACTTTCAAATGCATTTTCCTGGAATAACTCGAAAACTGCGACCTCCAGCCGAAACGTAACCCATACAAAATTTAGCAACCTTAAATTTCCCACAAAAAGATCCTTTTTTTTTTTTTTTTTTTTTTTTTTTTTTTTTTTTTTTTTTTTTTTTTTGTAGGTTAGTAGTTTGCTCAAGCGAGAGAATATGAAAATCTCGCGTGTAATTTTTGAAGGCGTTGTGTGAGTTTTGAAGGCGTTGCAGGTTGCATAAAACCTATTTGCTTTGAGCAGCTGAATCACCCTGTATAGTGAGAATTCTACATTCAGTGGGAAATCTTCTGAGGTTGTTGAGGTAAGTTTGCTTAGTGGTTTATTACGAAGAACCATAATCTCTAGTTAACTGTATTTACGAACATAATGGTACTGGTCACGAAAAGGCAGTACGTGCCAATGTGGAACCGACAGATAACGAGATTTAGTGCCCCTGCATCAAACCTGACTTGTTGATATTATCATATTCTTCCGTTCCTCTCTATCAAATTTTTTACTTCCTCTTGTCAGAAGCATGCTAAATATATACTTGATTACATAACAATCATTGTTATATACACTTATATTGCAAAAGATAAATTAACAGGACAAAGGAACTGACCAAATCTGCATTCAGATAACATTTCTCCAAAACTATGCCACACACTGCGCATTATCACTGACAAGCAATGGGCAGACAGGACATTCGCACGTTTGGATGACTGTTCTTGGCCACAGTCGCTCTTCCTGTCCTCTGATGTAAAGCTCCATGGCCTAAACGATGACTTAGCCGTGCCAACACCAGTTATTATTCGGGTAAGTGACATCCATACATCCCAGTCTTCGTTGTAGCCAGCTGGAAGATGTTGTAATGGCTCTTTATTTACGTGACCATTACGGCAGTCTAACCCTAGAGCTCGATACCAGCAATATCGTACTACTTTTCTGCGAGGTAACAGACATATTTTTGTGACAATATTCACATTTGTTTTTATTAATGTATAGGTACTCCAATGTATCGATATATTACAGTGATATGGTTCTTGTGTATATTCATTTCTGTGGGAGTCATAATCTTCGACTTACTTGTAACCGTTTTGGCGCGAATGCGCAAAGAGCAGTCTTTATTTCGCTTTGCAGAAGTTAAGTTGTTATTTCGTTTTGTATAAGAGCAGTCAAGTCTTGTGTTTGGTTAAAGTAGAAATTAAATATATGAAGATTGATACAAAACTTGGAAGGAGAATCAGCATTGGTCGTTTTTTTTTTTTTTGTTTTATTATCCGCAAAATCGATTTTCGGTCATTTAGTGACCATCCTCAGTTCTAGAAGTTAAAAATTTCACATAACGATCAGATAGTATAAAACAGAAAATTACAACTACACCTGCGCATGAACATAACAGTTGGTAGGAACATACCTGTAATATACAATTAAAATTGGTAGGCACTGGTATCAACAAGCTTAGAGCGATCACATAAACTGAGGCCGCTGTTCACATGCACCTGTTCAGCAGACCTCGGTGTGATAGGGCTTGGAACGCCCTCTATGTGACATGTGTCACGTGAAGACTTAATATTACTGGTTTTGCAAGATATTAACACAAAATAACTCTTGTGCATTTGTGAATCATGAAGTAATTCAAATTTAAAATGTACGTAAAAGACGTAGCAGACGAAGGGGGAAGGACATATCTAAAATACATTGGCGTATTGTTTAAAAAAAAAACCTTACAAAACATAAAACAGATCGATAATAAGTTGTCAGAGTGTAGGACAAGTAAAAGAGAAAAAGACAATAAAAAGAATAATATATGAATAACATGAAATGAGGTATAATACAGGTTTCTAAAAAAACATAATACCCACCATCTGGCGTGATTTACGTAAAATGTTACTTTAAGATTAAGGAGTCAAATTATATCCAATTATATCCACTATTTCGTCGTGGTGCACAGAACACTCCATGGAGTCGCCAATCAATGATACGAAACTGTTTTCTTGATGATGTGACAATTCAGAAGAAGTATATGCGAATTTACAAGAAGTCAATAAAAATGTGGATCGTGAACACCAAGTCAAAAATTACTTCTACCATACCATTATTCTGATCTGGGATTGTTTGATCATTACGAATTTCCTGAAAAACGCATTTGTTAGGTCTTCAAATATTGCTAAAATACAAATCTGGACCTTCTAGCAGTCAAAGTGGAATCACCCTAGAATCAACAAGATGAGCCATAACGACTTCGACGAAATCTATGTGGGAATCCATTCAAGATAAGTGCCACATTAATGAGTTTTTTACAGTGACCTCATTATTTCCATTCTGACGATGCCGTCCACAGTCAATAACTTTGTTGTTGCCCGATAAAGCGAACATATGCTGCGTGAGCAACATTATTAAGCTTATTTCTAATCTACTTTGCAAGTGGTGGTATTGTTAGAATGTTCACATGATTCCATGCAGTCCTGGTGTTTAGATGTAAGCCCTGCTTTACCTGAAGCAACTTCCAAAAGCTTTGATGTACATAACAAACTTTTTCTTGATTTCAGCCTAGATTGAGACTGTTGATGGCCAAAGAGTGGGTGACATCAATGTTCTGAGCTTTCAGTCGTTCTTCAGCCTTCTTCAGCGGGTTTGGTTAGCCTCCGAGGTTCGTCTATTGTGAAGGAATACTAATAAAATCTGTCACACTTCTGGATATCTTTGAGACTTCATATTCACGGATAGTGTTATATACTATAACATCGTATTTCATATCACTAGCCTTTATTCACTTACATGCTGGGATTCGTCACCACATTCGTAATCTGATGTTGTGCTACTCCCGCAAGGAAAGTAATTTGCTTGAATGAAGGAAAAAAAGTGATGAGATTACTCATAAGTAAGAATGCTAAAATTAGTTTTGTAAACCATGCTTCCATACAGATTCCTTAATTGTAATTCGGCAAGTTAGTGAGCGTACGTCATTATCGTTCCAGTTATTTCCATGTCTTCCAATTTTCCTGTACTACGACCTCTATTGTAGCATTCTGTACGTCACTTCCTTGTACGTGTTTCAGGTATTTGGACACATGGTGAAAGTTTTGTACTTATTACGACTGAGTAACTGCTTAAGGACGTTGTTCCACCTTTGTAAATGCGGCATGGGTACTAGCGACCGCTCACAGCTCTTACGCCAGAGGTAGGCAGACGGTCAAACTCTTTGACCATAGAAAAAGCACGCGATGCCTTTTGAGAATTTTGTGCGATGACACGATATTCACCGGCCGCAGTCCAGAGACTTTTTGAAGATGTTTGACAAAATTTCGTGACCTATCATACTGCTGTGCCGTAGAATTACGAAGCGCACGCAAACTTTTCAGCGTGTCCTTTGTTATTCGAATCGAAGTCGGCGCATTTGTGAGAATGAGAGATGCGACCAACCAATCAAAGGGATAAAATAAATTTAATGTAGATCTTTTGATATCACAATTTCTCTATGACGTCTCATTATGAATTATAAATGTAATGATGCACAGAAAGAATGGAAAGATTACTATCCTACTTTAAGCCTTTCTTCCTAGGTGTAAACAAAGCAATCATCAATTTAACCTCGCTGTGATCCTATAATTAGTCACAACTTACTGGTCAGAGAGAGACGTGAGAGCAAGTTAATAGAGTGTGAATTTACGTTTTGCTGCCACATACTGTTAATGAAAAGCTCTCACTGACCCGTGAGTTATTTTCAAAGAATACTCTTAAGAATCTATTTTATTTACGAGTGATTCATCAAGAACATTAACACATTTAATCACATTATGTAAGCATGGAAGTAGTTGCCAGGGAGTAACTGATGAAATCATAACCAAATTCCTTTAAACAAAAGGGAATTTTATTCACTCTAATAGTGCCTAAAAGCATATTTTAAAAGAAACAGATTTCAAATTATAATCAGAAAGCGCCCTCTAAATATCAAAGTTACAATTTATTCAGAGGCAGAAAGAAACAAGTTTTGACTGTATGAGCTTTCGGGCACAGAACCTTGCTGCTCCCTTTTGACACGGCCGTAGTTACGACCGCTCACAACAGCATCTGAAAGACTACACTGGTGTAAATCTGAAACACACCAGATAACTTTAAACTAAGGGTTTTAACAATTTACATAAGCACACAAACTATGCACCCCCCGTAGGAGGGATGGAAATGGTACAAAACACTAACAATTAAAATATTAACCTTGCCACCGAAGGTGCAACTTGATTTTAACTTCTAAGAAAAGTCTTACGGTAAAAGGGTGGCAACTTTATATACTAAAATGATGATTTAAATACAAGCCCAAGAAATGCAATCTTATATAAAATTCTACAAAGTTGGCCAAACAATAGTTAAGATGCTCTACAGTACACAGATACCGCCTCTCAAGATCATAGGCAATAATATAAAAGTTTCCAAAGATCAAAACATATTTCAGGTATTAGACCGTTACACTCCAAGCAATAAATTCGTTAACACACCAAATCCGACAAACATGACAGAGGCAGCTACTAACGTACGGTAGATTGATACGGAAATTACCGAAAACCCGAACCGCAGGTTGTTCTAACCCGCCCCTACTCCACAAGGGAAGTACGGACCACCCAATTTATAAACAACCACCATCCCGCGGGTGGGCAAGCGGAGAAGAATGGTGGGACGACCCCAAAGCAAAACGGCTGGTGGCCTCACCAAGAAAACAAGTAGAATGTAACAAGAGTAAATCAGACAACATATCACCAATCACTTAACTTCTAATAAACTGCTATTTCTCGAGAAGACCTGGCGCAGCACCCCCATATCGCTCTCCCGAACTGTCCGCTGCCAGCCGCTTCAACGGACGCAGGAAGGCGCGCCGATCTCCCGTCTCACGGCGTCGCAGCTCGCACCGGCCAGACTGATGTCGTAGGTTGACTCCTGTTGCTCTCGTGTCGACCGCGAAGTCACTACTCCTCGCTATACACCGCGGCCCACTGGACTCACGTGGCGACCATACATGCGCCGACGCTCAAGACGGACAAGTCATGTTGTGTCTCAGTGTGCGACCGACCAACCGATCGATCCAACCGTCAATGACCATTGCCTGAGAAAACTCGAGCAGACTGGCGGTCTAACGCGCAGACTCAGACGCAGGAACTAAGCCCCCACCGGGTGACCACTCGCTGAGTTCTCTTACTGGCGGAGTGGAAAGACTCTCATTTTGCCGACTTTAAAGGTTGATCCGAATGACAGACATACTAGCACTCCGAACGACAGACAGACACCAACTGCCTAACAAATGCGGACGAGAGACAGGCTAGCAAGCTGGGGACGAGAGACTGACCCAGACTGACTCACTGGCGAGCTCATAGCGCCCCCTTAAATGCACGTGAACAGGCAACCTTTCCCCTTTCCCACTAGAGGGAGACACCAAAGCTGCGATTGCCACAGCGGCGTCACCGCCAGAAACGGAGGGCGACTACTTCACAGTACGCGCTGCGGCACGCTCTTCAAAACAGCAATTTTTACCACGGCTCACTCATGTTTCCAGCTGGGTGATAGTGTTAAAATACCGAGACGTTCCGAAGAATGACATAATCATCATGTGACGAGATACTTCGTGTGTGTGTGTGTGTGTGTGTGTGTGTGTGTGTTTGTGCGCCTTTGTTTCAATCTTGATACAGGTATTGTGCTTTGTGTCCTCTCGCCCTTATAGCAAGTAGGTGATTTCGATAACCACCCAAGGCTGCCTCACCCAGCGCCAGCGCTCACGAGTTATTGACTTAGTATATTCTGACTAATGATAGGTGGGTCGCAGAGCTTATACTTTGTCCCTGAGCTTGTGTGTGTATTGGATGATGGTTTCCAAGATTGTTGTTCGGTTAAGTTCTTCATGTAGGCTGCAGATTCTTGCACTTCTGGGTGTTCCCCGAATGAGTAGAAGATACTGATTTCGCAAAGTCAGGATGGATATGAAATGAGAGCAGATGGCAGTCTCCCAAGTGGAATAACAGTATAAAAGAGCTGGGAGCACTGTTCCTCTGTAAAGGTCGAAGTTTCGTATTGACGTACATTTGTGAGCCGCCCAGTAGGTGATATAGTCAGAAGAGGAGTTGTAAAATCTTGATCCCCTGTCCCGTACATGCAGTTTAAAGAGTATCTCACTGTCGAATGTGACCCTCGGTACTTTAAGTGCTTGCACCGTGGAGCTTCCTGATAGTGAAAAATTAGCCTGTCTATCAATTCCGGACGGCGACGAGTAAACATCACTGCTCTCGCCCCGTATGCGTTGATTGTAATTGTATTGTCTTTCGCCCAGTTGTCTACCATCGTGAGGTGGCGCAGGCGAGCGATGGCCACGTTGACCCTCCAGCTACTGAGGTAATAGCGGAATATAACTGACAAAGATGACGAGAGTAACGGAGACAAAATGGAACCTTGAGGGGTGCTGTCTGTGATGAGTTTGAGGCTAGAGCGCTGTGCATTGATCTTCACTAGTATACGCCTATTTTGGAAGAACCGCCGATAAACAAGAGGCTGCAGTACCGGAACTGCTGCAAGTTCACCAGTTTGAGTAGCAATTTGTCTTGCCAGACTCGATCACAAGCCTTATTTGAGGTCCAAAACTCCCTCCACCATATAATTAGACACCTTAAGGTTATATGCAATAAATTCGGTGACCAGAACGAGTTGCAGGTCTGCCGACAACGAAGGTTAAAAGGTAAACGGGT
This sequence comes from Schistocerca serialis cubense, assembly GCF_023864345.2. Lineage (NCBI taxonomy): Eukaryota > Metazoa > Arthropoda > Insecta > Orthoptera > Acrididae > Schistocerca > Schistocerca serialis. The sequence continues at coordinate 1,084,351,952 of NC_064639.1, forward strand.
CCAGTTGAGTAATATTGTTGTCGAGGAGGGATTGCTGAATTCTCTTTAATAGTAGCCTTTCGAGGATCTTGGGGAGATTCAATAGTAAACATACTAGACGGTAGTTTTCCGAGCATATTACGTCGTTCCATGACTTTGGTATTGGGACCACCTTGGAAATCTTCCAGGCATTAGGGAAATATCCTTGCAACATATGGTTGTTATAAATGTGTGCTTAGGCCAGAGTTGACTTCATTGGAAGGTGTGTAAGTTATTGATTGGGAATTCTATCCATGCCTTGAGCTGAGTGATTCCCAAGGTGAGAAACACTTTGTCGTACTTCTGCTGGTGTAGCAAGGTCTGGTTCCAGCTGTTGAGCATTCTCAAGGAGCGCATTTGTTTGACGTTTAGTTCCGGCCACAGCGACATCACCATCATCTAAATCTAATGTGCATTGAGCCTATTTTGATTCTGTGAAAGCTTCTGCCCTGCCCAGACGATCGTAGTGGTGGTCATTCAAGACCGAAATGGCTAGTTTCGATGGTCAAGGATGGTGTAACCATTAGAGAAGATGCCATTCGTTGTGAGACTGATATATGGAGGTATCCATCTTGTCTTCCCAAATTTCCTGCCTGCATTCAACAGCTCGAAATTGAAGTTTGAGTATCAATCTTTATTTCTATGTGGTCCTCTGGGTTGCGGAATCTTTGCCACCATTCGCGGGCTCTATGCTTGAGAGATTTGAGTTCATACTACTGTGGGGAAAAGGTTTCATGCTGGTGCACAGTATGTGGCATTCTGATCGACGCCAGCTGGAATGCTCTCTTGATCTTGCTACTCAGGGTTCATATGGGATCACCTATGGATGCTGCGTTGATGCATCGTCTGCTGGACAAATGTTGTTGCCCAGCGAGGAACTAAACTGATCTCAGTTGGTGATGATGATTATTGGGTGGCAGGAGTGGTCTAGTGCCTCGCTAATGCAGCCTACAAAAGGGTTATGACTGGATGATAAGTCCACAATGATTATCAGCTGTAGATCAATATGGACATTCTAGAACATGGCTATGTTGATGACATCAGGGTTGTGCTTGTGGTTTGCCGGAATGTGCATCAGATCTTGAGGTCCCAGATTCCTCTAAGATTTGCAGCCTCTCAACTTGAGGTTTGTTACATCAGGAATTCCTGGCATTTGGCATTAACGTCCCCACACAGCAGACCTTGCCAAAGGTGTCCGACATGGACGTAAAGTCCTGTTCTTTGAACTGTTGGTTCGGACTTAAGTCTTAAATGAGTGTGATGACATTTACCGCCATCGCTTGAAAGCATATATGTGGTAGGAAGGTGATTGGAATGTGTGTTAATTTTTTGCTGATAAAGATGGCCATACCTCACCACCCTATGACCAGTGGGTCAATCTGTCCAATACCCAATCATGTTCTTAAGTTTGTATGACTGGATAGGGCGCAGACAAGCCTCCTTCAGAAACAGGAAGTTCACTAGTTTCTTGTTTCTGACTCCATTGTCATTGTATATATAATGTGAAAAGTTTTTCCTCTGTGTCAGTCTACAGGCCATGCCTATAGGAGAATATTTTCATGACTCCTTCAAACAGTGTGAGAAGTTTGGATATCATGTCTGGCGCCCTTTTCAATTTTCGCAATTTTTCGTTGAGGATAACGAAAATGTTTCTTTGGCAGACAGCAGCGACAAATTTGGAAATGCTGGAAAATATCTGTGATAGTTCTGTGAAGTAGAAAGTCACTTGTCCGTCAGGCGTTGTGGAGTTTGTTGCAGTGAGGCAATCGTAGCATGTTGTGCAGGAGTTGTCCTCTTCTATAGTGTAGAGTAGTCTTCCTGACTTTCAGTTTTGGTGGTGTTTCGTTGGCGACGGATTGTCGCCAGCGACCCAGTGTAGTTTGGCCTTGGGGCATGTACTTTCTCAAGATCTGTTGAAGAACATCCCTTCGAAGCGGCTGGGTGCTCTCCTTCCCAGTCCACACTCTTCGGTTTTTGTGTTCCTTTCTTTATGCAATTCTTTTATGGGGCGGGTGGTTCATTTTACAAGTTTGCAGTGTGGAAAACACTGGCACCTTTTGCAGTTCGGTGGTCCCTCTTTTGGCAAGTAAGTTTCAATGCGCACCCTCTGTCTAACAAGTAACGGACATCATATATTTAGTTTACTGACCGCTCCTGCAGAAGGGTGACACAGTACACTGGTTTGGATGTTAGTTTGTCAGTGGTTTCGTCCCTCGTTTTCACTTGAAGAATGGAAGCTTGATGAAATACTAGTGTGTGTAGTTCCAGCTCTACCTCTTATGCCAATATCTCAGCTGGCATGTATTTGACTGCCTTCAAGATTTTCACTGTAAATGGCTTTGTGTACAAAAAGGGCATTTTCGCCGCCTGTAACTAATGAAGCCACTACACTGGTCAAAAGTGACTCAAAGTGATACTTTTTAAATCGGTTTAATGGATACAGTGACACGCTTCTTGAATTCTGAATTTAGCTTCAGGCAACGTCCGGTGTACTGCATCGCGATAGATGATATTTTCGCATCTGAAGGGTTTAGAGCTTTTGAAGGGCAGAGATCTGAGAGTTCCCATCGGTGTCACGTGAAGCAGTAACTTCCATTGTTCAGCATAACTCTGTAGTTCGATGGGGACAGGCGTCTGTCATTTCTCTAGGTCTTCCGTCAGCTGTGGATTATTACGTTTACAGCGAGCGCGTTTACAGCACACCAATTGAAGTGGTTGTTTATCGTCGCCGTTTCCGTCAGGATAAGTGTCGATTTCGAGGCTGTGGGACGTGACTGTCAGACGCCAAATGCCGCACACCGTCTTCCCCTGAAGAGGTGTCGGTGTTACGATCAGAAGTTAGTTTACCGTGTCTGGTGACTCTGCCCCTAGTGAGTTTGTCTCTTCGGCGTCGGTGTTTATTGGTATCTGCTGATCACTGGTCATATATTGTCAGCGGTTTTCAGCGTCTGGTGTGATGTTAATGGGATGTGGATCGTGTTCCTTCAGGGCTTCTGCCTCAGCCTAGCGTGCACTGCAGACCGCTCTCGTATGCATCGTGCACTCACCTGTCAAGATGCTACGGATGTCATAACGTTTATACCAGCGGTGTGCCGTCAGCCAGCCGGTTGTGGGAAACTGAGTACTGCCTGCTGTCTGGCCGGTGGGCAGGGTGAAGAGTGATGCTGGAGTGGTCGAGGTAGTGAGTGTGCACCCTGGTGTTCTGAAAGTCAAATGTGTGGTATACCTTGATTTTATGCTCTGCTATTACAGATTTCTGAGTGTCCCAGTCATAGCTGCCTGATGTGCTTCTCCCATCTTTCCTTCTTCCCTGTTGTAGTAGACGGGTGGCAAAGAGGTACAAAAGGATGACTAAAACACTAACCAGAAAGAGAGAGGAATGAATGAAAAATGAAAGGCAATACAGTTATACAGGGTGTTTCAAAAATGACCGGTGTATTTGAAACGGCAATAAAAACTAAACGAGCAGCGATAGACATACACCGTTTGTTGCAATATGCTTGGGACAACAGTACATTTTCAGGCGGACAAACTTTCGAAATTACAGTAGTTACAATTTTCAACAACAGATGGCGCTGCAAGTGATGTGAAGGATATAGAAGACAACGCAGTCTGCGGGTGCGCCATTCTGTACGTCGTCTTCTGCTGTAAGCGTGTGCTGTTCACAACGTGCAAGTGTGCTGTAGACAACATGGTTTATTCCTTACAACAGAGGATTTTTCTGGTGTTGGAATTCCACCGCCTAGAACACAGTGTTGTTGCAACAAGACGAAGTTTTCAACGGAGGTTTAATGTAACCATAGGACCGAAAAGCGATACAATAAAGGATCTGTTTGAAAAATTTCAACGGACTGGGAACGTGATGGATGAACGTGCTGGAAAGGTAGGGCGACCGCGTATGGCAACCACAGAGGGCAACGCGCAGCTAGTGCAGCAGGTGATCCGACAGCAGCCTCGGGTTTCCTTTCGCCGTGTTGCAGCTACGGTCCACATGACGCCAACGTCCACATATCGTCTCATGCGCCAGAGTTTACACCTCTATCCATACAAAATTCAAACGGGGCAACCCCTCAGCGCTGCTACCATTGCTGCACGAGAGACATTCGCTAACGATATAGTGCACAGGATTGATGACGGCGATATGCATGTGGGCAGCATTTGGTTTACTGACGAAGCTTATTTTTACCTGGACGGCTTCGTCAATAAACAGAACTGGCGCATATGGGGAACAGAAAAGCCCCATGTTGCAGTCCCATCGTCCCTGCATCCTCAAAAAGTACTGGTCTGGGCCGCCATTTCTTCCAAAGGAATCATTGGCCCATTTTTCAGATCCGAAACGATTACTGCATCACGCTATCTGGACATTCTTCGTGAATTTGTGGCGGTACAAACTGCCTTAGACGACACTGCGAACACCTCGTGGTTTATGCAAGATGGTGCCCGGCCACATCGCACGGCCGACGTCTTTAATTTCCTGAATGAATATTTCGATGATCGTGTGATTGCTTTGGGCTATCCGAAACACACAGGAGGCGGGGTGGATTGGCCTCCCTATTCGCCAGACATGAACCCCTGTGACTTCTTTCTGTGGGGACACTTGAAAGACCAGGTGTACCGCCAGAATCCAGAAACAATTGAACAGCTGAAGCAGTTCATCTCATCTGCATGTGAAGCCATTCCGCCAGACACGTTGTCAAAGGTTTCGGGTAATTTCATTCAGAGACTACGCCATATTATTGCTACGCATGGTGGATATGTGGAAAATATCGTACTATAGAGTTTCCCAGACCGCAGCGCCATCTGTTGTTGAAAATTGTAACTATTGTAATTTCGAAAGTTTGTCTGCCTGAAAATGTACTGTTGTCCCAAGCATATTGCAACAAACGGTGTATTTCTATCGCTGCTCGTTTAGTTTTTATTGCCGTTTCAAATATACCGGTCATTTTTGAAACGCCCTGTATGAAGAGTTTTCAAAAGTTTTTGTAACCGATAAGGATGTTGTTTTAAGAAATATGTTCGAAACACGAAAGAATTCAATGAAAAATGAGTAAAAAGTAGTTTTGTACTTAATGTGTTTTGAAAGCCACAGAGGTGGACTTAAGTGGAATATAGTAATTTCAGTAATGTGTATTTTCTTTGAATATGGTGTACAAGGTGTGTTCGAGAGCCACAGGAGTTGGTATGAGCAATGTTTAAGTATTTTTCTACAACAATTGTTTTCTCTTTATATAAGGTGTATGTGATATGTACTGGAAAGCCACAGAAGCTGGCGTCAGTTATTTTCAACCTGCGTAATAATACGGTAATTTTCGTATACAGGGTGTTACAAAAACGTACGGCCAAACTTTCGGGAAACATTCCTCACACACAAATAAAGAAAAGATGTTATGTGGACATGTTTCCGGAAACGCTTAATTTCCATGTTAGAGCTCATTTTAGTTTCTTCAGTATGTACTCCAACGTGATCAAATTGTAAATTTTCACAATCAACATGTGTGAGCTGACGAGAATCCGCACGCAATTGTGCAATCACGTCATCAACACAGATTTTCTGTGAACGTTTGGGCAGGCATTGTTGGTGATGTCTTGATTGGGCCCCATGTTCTTCCACCTACGCTCAATGGAGCACGTTATCATGATTTCATATGGGATACTCTACCTGTGCTGCTAGAACATGTGCCTTTACAAGTACGACACAACATGTGGTTCACGCACGATGGAGCTCCTGCACATTTCAGTCGAAGTGTTCGTACGCTTCTCAACAACAGATTCGGCGTCCGATGGATTGGTAGAGGCGGACCAATTCCATGGCCTCCACGCTCTCCTGACCTCAACCCTCTTGACTTTCATTTATGGGGGCATTGTCTACGCAACCCCGGTACCAAATGTAGAGACTCTTCGTGCTCGTATTGTGGACGGCTGTGATACAATACGCCATTCTCCAGGGCTGCATCAGCGCATTAGGGATTCCATGCGACTGAGGGTGGATACATGTATCCTCGCTAACAGAGGACATTTTGATCATTTCTTGTAACAAAGTGTTTGAAGTCACGCTTGTACGTTCTGTTGCTGTGTGTTTCCATTCCATGATTAATGTGATTTGAAGAGAAGTAATAAAATGGGTTCTAACATGGAAAATAAGCGTTTCCGGACACATGTCCACATAACATATTTTCTTTCTTTGTGTGTGAGGAATGTTTCCTGAAAGTTTCGCCGTACCTTTTTGTAACATCCTGTATAGTATGTGTGAGAGAATTTTTCAATATAATAATTTTCAGTAATTTTATAAGGACTTTTCATTAGTTTGGTATTCTTGTGTATAATATGTGGGAGAGATGTTCTTTCAGAATTACTGAAACTGGCAAGAGTAATATTTAATATTCTAATAAAATTGTTATTCTTTGTATATGATGTATATAGGAGGAGTTGCAGACCTACAGAAAGTAACCTGAATAATTTTCAGTGTATTTAATGATTCTGTATTTTCATATATGGTGTGTAATGATGTTTTGCAGAGCAGCAGAAGGTGACACAAATAATTTTTCAGTGTATTTAATGATGTTGTATTTTTTCTTGGTGTGTAATAGCTTATTTGCATAACGTTAAGCAGTAAATTTTTCTGAAAGAAAGTTAAGAAATAAATAGTAAAATTTTGAATCAGCAGTATTTGTAACAGTAACTTGTTTAATGATTAAAACAGATTTCGAAAAAAAAAAAAATCCGTAGTAGTACCAGTTTTAGGTATTGTTGATAATTTTTTTAGGGAAACAGTTAATTCATTTTTCAGTGAGTTAATTAATACGAAATGTAAAGAAATGTTACTACAGTAAATTTTGATAAAATTTTGAAAAAAAATGTTCTGAAAAAGTTATTTGAAAAAGTTTTGCTTTTAACTTTTGAATTTGAGAGTCAAGCTTTAAGAAATATTGTCTATTAGGATAAATGCGTGTGTTAGGTTAGGATGTAAATACTAAGGATGGACGCTTGGACGTACTGTATATTGCAGGTACGAAAAAGGTGACAAAACCGAATATGATATTGAGAGAGAACGCAATTTTGAGACAAAGCCGGACGCTGTATCCCAGTGACGAGCTGTCACATGATAAAGGTGTAAGTGTTTGTGATCTGTTCCCATTTGCTTCGTCAGTCAAAGTAGTCGAAACCCCCAATTTGTGGTTAGAACAGTGTTAAAATCAGAGACGACCCCCACATCGCCGTATAAGGTTTAGGAAAGGACACCATTCGTAGTGGCTGATTTATACTTCAGTAAAGGTTTTGGACGCGTCTTAAGCGACGAAATAAAATTATTGTTTTTGGTTCAATATTATGTGGAAAATGTAAAAGTTTGATTAGGAAAGATTTTATTGTTTCAGGAACTTTTGTAAAATTTCCCTCATTAGTTTTTTGTAAATTTAAATTGAGAGAAACTGTTGTAGCATTTGATTTTGGGAGAAAGGAGATGGAAATTTTTTGTAAATTAATTTGGAGTGTACTGCATCCAGCCCTAGCCATTGATTATTGATGTAACTGTATATAATGGTGTAAGGTAACTTTATTTGCTAAAGACTTCCGTTCAAAATAGAGTACAGGAAGAATGACTCACTTGACTGCAAATGACAGCTCCGTCAATGCACTGCCCTTTTATACCTTGAGTACTCGATACTACCGTCACTTGTATATGTCGATATCGCTGTTCCACGACTTTTCTCACCTGAGTTATGTTCAGTGTAAGTGTGTCTTCTGCAAAGCAAAAATACTATTTTGTGTTAGGAAGCGGTCAGAAGTCGGTTTTTGTGTTGGATTTCTCAAGTAGCCTCGTAGTTTTGGCTGAGAGCCGTCCCAAGTACGGAAGGGAAACGAGTCTCTTGTCTTCTTCTTCCTCTTGCATCTTCTCTCTTCTTGAATGCGCTAGTAATCTGTTCTTCACTGTACCTATTTTTACGAAACACTTCCCTCAAGTTTTGTAGCTCGCCTGGGAGTCTTTCTTTATCACAGAGGCCACACGGCCTGTATACCAGCGAGGCAAGCACAGTCTGGCGCTCCGCTAGATGGTGGCAGCTCGTCGCATGCAGGGAAGGGTTTGCGTGGGCCTTCTTCCTGTATACTGCGCGACCCAACCTATCTTCTAGCTTATTGTTTATTAGTATGTCCAAGACAGGGAGGCAGCCATTCTCCTCTACTTCCATGGTGAAAGCAAAGTTTTGATGGAAGCATTTACAGTGTTCCAAAAACTCGTCCAGTCGCTGTCTGCCGCGCTTCCTGACCACAAAAGTATTGTTTAATATACCACGCGAAGTTCTTGGACTTTTAGTGAAGGATTTGAAGGAACACCTCCTCCAAGTGTTTCATTTAGAGATTTTCAGTTTTATTTACAGATGGATGAAGTTGCCATGGATCCTCACTAGCTCCTTACGTCGCAAATCCCTACACGTTACGCTCTTAGAAGTTGGCCCTTCAAAAAGTTCGCTAAAAACCCTAGACCTTCTTCCGGCATGTCGCTAATACTTTTATATTCTGGGAGCGTGGCAGATTACCACTGCATGATTTTCTGCTCCATCTTAACAACATTCATCAAAAACATCGGTTCCACTGTGGGAATAAAGGAGAATGGCTCCCTCTCCCTATTTTGGTCATACTAGTGAAGAAGAAGGGAAAAGGTACACTGGATCATGCAGCGCACAGGGAGAAGATCCACATCCAGCGCAGTCGTTACTGACCATCCTGGTACAAAGGTGATGCGTCATCTGAGGTAAAGAAAGCTCCTCAGCTGAACTGTGACATCTGAAAAAAGTGTACCGCAAAAATGGATACAGTGATACAGTGAAGCACAGATCAGTAGGGTATCAAGAAAAGAAAAGACACAGCAAACGGGAGCGAGGAGGAATAACAAACGCGCTTTCTTTCTCTTCACTTAAAACTTCCGGGCTGACAGGCTCTGGTTGACGTATAAAACTCTACCCTGACATTTCGTCTCCGGCTGCGGGAGACATCCTCCGAGGTTCTATTCTTGGGTTGCCCTCAGCCAAAGGTGCAAGGTTATTTGAAAAATCCAATATAAATCTGTCTTCTGGCCACTTTCTAACACCGCAGAGTATCCTTGCTCTGTAAAAAAACCCACTAAAATTTATTCTGGGATATACAGAACTGTTGTGAATGCAGTCAACAGTAAACTGTGCAAACTCAATGGCGTATTTCGAAACGCTGCGAGGAACACATGAGGTATGTACGACTGGAGCATACAGAGCTATCAGCAATAGCAGGGCGTGGTATCAAGGAGAACGCACCTTTGATTTTCGGGACACCAAAGTGCTATACCTTGCAGCCGGCTATTCGAACAGCATTATAACGGAATCAACAGAAATAAGGACTAACGAGAATTTTGTCAGTAGGGACGAAGGATGCCAACTGAGTGCGGTATGGAATCCCGCGTTAGTGGCAATGCGAGGAAAGCGCGCCCAGCACTGCCCAGCTCACAACGCACGTGTGGAGTATCCAAACAGGAACGGGAGTGCGGCCGCTGGCACGGTCGCTTCCGAACCACTGCAGCGTTAACCCCTCCCCGCCCGCCAACCGGACAGTACCCAGCTTCCGCAGGCAGCTGGCACTGGTATAAATATTATCGCATGAGCCGTATCTCGACACTTCGGGAGAGGGTGGTAACTGTGGCAGTTTTTGAAACGTCCCGATAATTTAACACTGTCGCCCAACTAAAAACCTGAGAATTTTTCAGCAATCACTTTAATACAAATTACGAAAAGAAAAAAAAAAAGAAAATCGTGTTATATGAAATTAATACCTTTTGACCAAGAGCTGTTGCTCTGTAAATGGAAATGCCGTGTGGCTAAGGCTTCCCGTCGGGTTGACCGTTCGCCTGGTGCAAGTCTTTGATGTGTTGGCAAATGTGCCAACACCTTGTAGATAGAGGAGGCCGAAATGCACGCTGTCTAACGCAGACGAGCGTGAATTCTGGAACAGGATACGTAATCAATGGTAGCAAGAAAAATACGTAGCTGCTATTATACTTAACTTTTATATCGTCCTTGTGGTATACAGCGTTCTGGATGAGACATTTCATACGATAACTATCAAACTACACTCCTGGAAATTGAAATAAGAACACCGTGAATTCATTGTCCCAGGAAGGGGAAACTTTATTGACACATTCCTGGGGTCAGATACATCACATGATCACACTGAAAGAACCACAGGCACATAGACACAGGCAACACAGCTTGCACAATGTCGGCACTAGTACAGTGTATATCCACCTTTCGCAGCAATGCAGGCTGCTATTCTCCCATGGAGACGATCGTAGAGATGCTGGATGTAGTCCTGTCGAACGGCTTGCCATGCCATTTCCACCTGGCGCCTCAGTTGGACCAGCGTTCGTGCTGGACGTGCAGACCGCGTCAGACGACGCTTCATCCAGTCCCAAACATGCTCAATGGGGGACAGATCCGGAGATCTTGCTGGCCAGGGTAGTTGACTTACACCTTCTAGAGCACGTTGGGTGGTACGGGATACATGCGGACGTGCATTGTCCTGTTGGAACAGCAAGTTCCCTTGCCGGTCTAGGAATGGTAGAACGATGGGTTCGATGACGGTTTGGATGTACCGTGCACTATTCAGTGTCCCCTCGACGATCACCAGTGGTGTACGGCCAGTGTAGGAGATCGCTCCCCACACCATGATGCCGGGTGTTGGCCCTGTGTGCCTCAGTCGTATGCAGTCCTGATTGTGGCGCTCACCTGCACGGCGCCAAACACGCATACGACCATCATTGGCACCAAGGCAGAAGCGACTCTCATCGCTGAAGACGACACGTCTCCATTCGTCCCTCCATTCACCCCTGTCGCGACACCACTGGAGGCGGGCTGCACGATGTTGGGGCGTGAGCGAAAGACGGCCTAACGGTGTGCGGGACCGTAGCCCAGCTTCATGGAGACGGTTGCGAATGGTCCTCGCCGATACCCCAGGAGCAACAGTGTCCCTAATTTGCTGGGAAGTGGCGGTGCGGTCCCCTACGGCACTGCGTAGGATCCTACGGTCTTGGCGTGCATCCGTGCGTCGCTGCGGTCCGGTCCCAGGTCGACGGGCACGTGCACCTTCCGCCGACCACTGGCGACAACATCGATGTACTGTGGAGACCTCACGCCCCACGTGTTGAGCAATTCGGCGGTACGTCCACCCGGCCTCCCGCATGCCCACTATACACCCTCGCTCAAAGTCCGTCAACTGCACATACGGTTCACGTCCACGCTGTCGCGGCATGCTACCAGTGTTACAAGACTGGGATGGAGCTCCGTATGCCACGGCAAACTGGCTGACACTGACGGCGGCGGTGCACAAATGCTGCGCAGCTAGCGCCATTCGACGGCCAACACCGCGGTTCCTGGTGTGTCCGCTGTGCCGTGCGTGTGATCATTGCTTGTACAGCCCCCTCGCAGTGTCCGGAGCAAGTATGGTGGGTCTGACACACCGGTGTCAATGTGTTCTTTTTTCCATTTCCAGGAGTGTATGTAAGGCTAATGGCGCCTTGCTAGGTCGTAGCCATGGACTTAGCTGAAGGCTATTCTATCTATCTGCTCGGCTAGTGAGCGATGCTTCGTCCGTGTAGCCGCTAGCAAAGTCGTCCGTACAACTGGGGCGAGTGCTAGTCCGTATTTCGAGACCTGCCTTGTGGTGGCGCTCGGTCTTCGATCACACAGTGGCGACACGCGGGTCCGACATGTACTAAATGGACCGCGACCGATTTAAGCTACCACCTAGCAAGTGTGGTGTCTGGCGGTGACACCACAGTCTTCCCAGTTGACGCCACGTCGGCGACTTGCGTGTCGATGGGGATGAAATGATGATGATAAGGACAATACAACACCCAGTCCCTGAGCGGAGAAAATCTCCGACCGAGCCGGGAATCGAACCCGGGCCATTAGGTATGACATTCCGTCGCGCTGACCACTCAGAGAGTTTAGTGCGCTCCTGTTTAACGGTAGCGAATTCAGGGAACAAGTGCCTGAATCTGATATTTCATCTTCCTCGCTGCTGGGTGTATATAACAGGTTAACACTTTTTCCTCTATAGATGTTTCAGTCATCGTGAAAACAGAAACTCTGATGTTTATCTCGAATAACAGCAATCCCTTCTACGCCCCTCTGATTCCGCTGGCCTGCTGAGAGGCGCTAGAGCAGCAGTGTAGCGCCGTTGAGATGAAGCGTGCCAAGGAGCTGCCCGCCTGCAGGCGCCTAGGAATCCGTCACTGGTTTTCTGTGTACAGCTACATTTTTAATGTGCTCAGCAAATATGCTTAAATGGTGTTGCCAAACCGTGGAGAAGGAGGGGAGAGGGGGTTATCTTAAGGGAACTTTTGACGTTTTATTGACACTTGTGTCAATGTCGCACCTACATGTGATCACGCCACAGGAATGCGCGGAACAATAGGGATGAAAGAGCATAAACACCCTTGGCTACACCTGATCACGTGCAAATTCCGTCGAGTGGTTTTTAAGCGCCCTAGTAGTCCGCTCTATTCACCAGAAGACAAAGTGCCGTCGTGTTACACTCCAAAAGAAAATGATGACGTTTGTGGGGCTGCTGACCCTATGGGTCCTTAGAAAAGGGTTGTATCGTCCAGGGGTTGTGAGAAGCATGTAAGGTAATCAAAAATATTGTCTTTTTGCTCGTCGCAGTGCCAAATATCGTTTTGCGAATGGTGTGGGAATCAACGCCCCAAAGAAAGGGCTGGTTTCATTGACGCCCTTCTTTTGGTGTTGTTTCTGAGCGGCGGTGTGTCTTAAATGATTTCTTCAGCCACTCGTCCGAAAATCGCGTGATCTCAATGTTGCAGAACAAAATGTCCCAGTGAGGTAGGTTTTTTTTTGTTATGGTTTTAGGGCGCAAAACTGCTACGGTCATTAGGTGTAAACAGAATACATTTAGCAGCCGGCCGGTGTGGCCATGCGGTTCTATGCGCTTCAGTCTGGAACCGCGTGACCGCTACCGTCGCAGGTTCGAATCCTGCCTCGGGCATGGAAGTGTGTGATATCCTTAGGTTAGTTAGGTTTAACTAGCTCTAAGTTCTAGGGGACTGATGACCACAGATGTCAAGTCCCATAGTGCTCAGAGCCATTTGAACCATTGGAACCAATACATTTACCAAACACACAATAACCAGTTCCCAAAAGTAGGGGGCTATTCAGGATTTCATAGGACCACACATTGCATTGTCCGCAGCCAGACGTATATTTGAGACAACATTTTACAATACCAGCAAATAATTTAAACCCCACAGATAAGAATAACAATAAGTTAAAACGATAGTGTTTGTATCTAATGCCAATAGCTATTAACTCTGAATAACAAACCAATATCAGCAACTTGGAAGACCTGGTACGAGTGTAGAGCAGCTAGGTTGAAACTCGTAAGAAACAATGCTTATGACGGAAGCCTAATCGAAAAGAACTAAGCAAAACGTACTCCATAAACTAGGACAAGCTACAATAAAAACGTCGGACGCATTCATGGAGCAAGTTCAGACCAACTGAACCGCTCAATTCTGTTCTCCCCAAACACTAAAATTGCAAATAACCAATCTAATCTTAGGTCAAAAAAATTTAGTTCCAACCCACAAAAACAGGAACATATTAATTGGTGGAAGAAATTCGAAAAAAAGTACATAATTTACTCTTTTCAAGTCTGTACGTCTGGTCTCTAGGGAGTGACGTTCCGGCAAATAGGACGGAACCAGAGTGGACTGTGTGTTATAATTGGCTCCACAGGGTAAGCGCACAGCAACAAGAAATGTTGTGAAATGTGGTCATCAGGTTCATTTTGCTTTGGTTGAACAGGGTCTGCTCCAGGTGGTAACTGGTACACCAATCTTCCTTTGATCGCACCCCAGTACCCGATGATTCCTTCCTCTAATGTACAGCCACCCACTTCACCTCCTATCTGCGCGAGCGTGTAGGCATCATAGCTGCATTACGCACTTGGCCACGCAGCGGTCTGGAGGTGCTTACCCAGTTTGTCCTCTCGTAATATGTATACTCCGTCCTCCTGTTACCAGCTAGATCCTCCCTTGTTGACCACCAGACAGAGACTCATCCGCGATCCCGGAAGTCGCCGTACACGAAACCGTTGCAACTAATCACGAGCAATATCGATAAGAGCTGGCAGGCCTCAGGTGTCGCAGTTCCGACGTCCATCTCAGACGCTTCAAAAGACATTTGTAATGTCAATAAGACGGGATGTGACGACCTTCCCAGCGTGTGGTACGTCCACGGCCGTGTTGGGCAAAATTATGGTGAAATAGTGGCATGATTAACCCACGGTACACCTCACATGAACTTCTGAGCACCGGCCTTTTTTTCACACGTGTCGACGTCTTCCTGTTAGAAGTGTCTGTGAGCTCGAAGGTAATGTCGCAGGATACCATGCTTTCGCTCCGTTACAGAGAAGACTGTAGGCACCTTTGAGCCAAATTAAAAACTTCTGTGCCACAATGGGAGACAATTACGCGCTTCCGAAAGAGTGACCATTTAATTGTGATGCACAGTGTAATTTGCACCAATAATGGAGCTTTGTTTATCAATTCTGAAGAGAACGAAAGAAGTTCTTGTTGCTGCTCCTATCTGTCCACTCGTTGTATCCAGATTTGTTTGTGTCAGTATCATAAGCTCAATCTAATGCAGATATAACACACAAGGTACATGATAGTATTCTAAAAACGACTTAGAATGCTATCTCTCTCCTTGCGACAAATTGAGTAAGGTTGTTACTCCAAATTGTTTCACTGATATATGAGTAAGTTTTTAACCCCTTAGCACATTGTAAAAGTTTCTACCATTCTGTTACATTCTTCAGTATTTACAGCCCGCTGGAACCATAGGTAGGAAGACTTGTCATGCAATTTCTTCTAATAATATGGTGTAATAGTTTCACTACAGCTAATTCTATCTATCCACTCGTTGTATGCTAATTTGTATGAGTTCGGTATCATCAACTCAACCTACGCTATGCCTTAGTTATCGACTTGTTATTAACAGAGACAATGAACATTCTTGAATCTATTCACATACACAACATTAACTGAACAAGTGCCATCCAAAAATGTGCTATGCTCCTCTTATCAAAAACATACACAGTTTTGTGATAAATTCGAGTTTACCACATAAAATATATTTTGAATGTGTAGTAGGAATCGGTTTATGAACAAAACGAACAAATTTATAAAATAGATCATTTATTCGCCTTTACCATATTGCTGTTATCATCTCATACGTCACTACATCTACTTCTACATCTATACGCTGCATGGCAGAGGGTAGGTCCCGTTGTACACGTTATTGCGGTCTTCTCCCCTTTCCATTACATATGGAGTGCGGAAAGAATGATTGTTTGAATGTATCTGTGTGTGCAGCAATTATTCTAATCTTACCCTCGTGATCCCTATGTAAGCAATACATAGGGGATTATAGAATATTCCTAGGGTCAGCATTTAAATCCGATTCTTGAAATTTTCCTACTAGACTTTCTCGGGATAGTTTATGTCTGTCTTCAAAAGTCTTCCAATTCAGCTCCTTCATTGCCTCTGTGACACTCTTCTAGAGATCAAAGAAATATGGTGACCATTCGTGCTGCTCTTCTCTGTATATGTTCAGTATCCTCTGTACCGGTCCACACACTTGAGCAGTGATCTAGAACCTATCGCTCGAGTGATATGCAAGCAATCTCCTTTGCAGGCAGATTCCACTTCCCCAGTTTTACTGTCAGTATACCGAAGTCTCCGTATACCTTGCCCACGACAGAGCCTATACGATAATTCCATTTCATATTCCTACAAAGTGTTACACCTAGGTATTTGTATGAGTTGGCCAATCCAACAGTGTCTCATTGATATTATATCTTAGGATACTACATTTTTACGGTTTGTGAAGTGCACCGTTTTACACTTCTGAACATTTCTAGCAAGTTGCCAATGTTTGTACTGCTTTGAAATCTTATCAATATCTGACTGAATATTTATGCAGCTTCTTTCATATAGTACTTCATTGTAGATAAGAATATAGAATAAGATAGACCTAGTTTCATACTGCTGGCATTCATGAAATTCGAGTGGTGACGATAAAGAGGACTGTTTTTCTCCAAGAGACTCGTTATAACTTAACTGAGGATGCCCTCCGAAACACATCAATATATAAATATAAATGGCTTAAGAACAATTGTAATGTTCTCGTGGGTAAAGTTTTCCTTCTTTCTGTTATTGTTATTGCTGCATGCAATGTGTACACTTCATTACAAATAACAACAGCATTAATTCAGCAATGAATTCGTTGTAGCAGATATTCATTTGTCTGGAGGTCTTCTTGGCAGATAATAACTATTGATCTGTACACAAGCAGTTTTAGAAAACTGAAGTTCAGTAAAAGACCATGTACATCACGCTCAATCATGCAGTGTTTTTAGAAAACAACGTCAATGACAAAAAGAGCACTTTTCAGTGACAACGATGATATGTTCGCCGATGGCGGTACGAAAAGTACCCAGACAGCAATGACTGAAGAAGTTACTTTATCAAAGATTATTATCGCTTTCACTCCAACGTGGATTGAAGCAAAACATAAAGTAATTAACTTCTTGCATTAGAACAGCCCGCAACGACCGATACAGAGGTAACGCCACAGAGGTCTACCATACTGTGCGACTCGTTCTAGGGCGGGTCCCTCTTTATAGCGTTCCTCAAGTCCCTGGAAGGTTCTCTCTGACGTACATAGTGAGCCTATGTGTGAAAGTTACCATAATTAGGTCAAATCACGTGGTGCTTACACTGCGATCACGTGCTCGGTACAGGACCAAGTCATGTGCACACAGGTAGTGGTCTGCCTCTTGTGTGTACATTGCCTGTGTGCAGTATGGCGCCAAGCTGACGCAGTGTGAGCAAACGATTGCGCCAACACTTCCTTTGCCTCCCCAGGGCCGAACATAGCTAGAAGGTCAATTTAAAACAATCATCCACCTCTGAAATCGGATTACATGACACTCTTGGTGGACGGAGCATGGGTATCTGCCTTCCGAAAATTTTACTCCTGTGTGTTAGACATCTTATAAGCATTGAGGAGAGGTTGGTTGTTTGACACTGCAGGCGTTAAGCTTCTGTACAGTTCCCTCCACTCTTACAGGCGAGGTGGCGAAGCTCATTTATACATCCCTGGATGAGGCAGGTTCCGCACTGGTGGCCAGGCAATTTGGGAGGATGATGTCCACAATCACTGCCATTGGTCCTAACATGCTGCATAGATCTATTGAAGGGTCATCCAAAGAGCTGGCTGCCAGCAGCACTTGAGATGGCCCAGCGGTAGCCTTGGTGAAGACAGCAGGTGGCTCCATTTCCGGGAAGAAAGTAACGTTTGTTGTGTCAGGAGAAGGACCATCCCCAGGTCGTAATTGGTTGATATCTTTTCGGCACAGTATGCCATCCTGGAGTGTCACTTCAGCCATGGTCCAGCATAGTAATTTGGAAATTACTGCTGGAAACCAGTGTTGGCATACCTTGGTAAAAACAAAGACTCACACAGGGTTTTTAAATGGAAAAAAACGGTGGTGGCTAGAGAACCGAGTTGGAAGGCTGGTAACTGTGGGGTGAACAAAAACTGGGTCGTAATGATGAATTGGCAATAAAGATTCTCAGCGGGAGACACATTGTCCTATGGGGTTGCCCCTAGGACGCCAGAAAAAGGGTAAGAGATTTTTCCAGAGGATACTGCTGGTGAAGTTTAGACATTATGGTTTTAAAAGTGTTGATGAAATGCAACACTAGTCCATTAGAGGAAGGTTGCTGTGTGAACTAAGGTGACGCCATTTTTGTCACAGAAGTGGAGCATTTTGCAGATGCAGATTGGGGCCACTGTCTGTGGCAATGGTCTTAGGAAAGTCTTCAACATTGAGAGTTGTTCCGCCAGCGCCAGTAGGCCTGCACTCCCGGCTACCAGATCTGTTTGCAGTCTGGTAGTCAACTGTGGCATACTAGGCGGAGGATCTCGCTGACTGTTGTGTACTCTGTGAGTGATGAGCTTGATGTCCAGTTGGAGGCTGGCCACAGCTTCTTCTGTGGCAATGTCCAGGATGGAAAGACTCTTCGATATCCCTGTTGAACACTGAGTCCTAGGACTAGGGTGGGAACGAGATCAGCATTTGCAAGCAGTGTAGTAGAGCGACTGAATACAATAGGAACTGGGCTCACCATTAATGGAGGCATGCTACCGTAGTGGGAATGGTGGCTCAAGTCTTGGCAAGAGAGTGCAAAAGCTTATGCTTGCCAAATGATGTGAAGTGCCTGCCATACGCATAATAATGGAATTTTTAAAGCCAAAAATTATGGCTAATGCTTCTTTCGCAATCTGACTATAGTTTCACCGAGCAGCAGAACGTGTGTTGGACCCAAAAGTGATTGGGCGTTCCATCTTGTCAATCATGTGGGACTTTACTGCCTCAGCACTGCAGTATGATGCATCTACTGTCAGGATAAGATGTTTGGCAGAGTCATGTGCTGTGTGGTACAAAGGCAGGAAAGGGCCTGTTTTGAGTTTCTGAAAGTTTTGTCCCACGCTGGGGTCCATTGCCAACGGACATTTCTCTGCAGTATATGACGTAGTGGTTCGGTAGTGGCTGCCACAAGGGTAGTAATTCAACTGTTCCAAAAGATTTCAACTAGCTGGTATTGTAGGAGGTGAAAGTTTTGTACTGCCTAGATGTAATCAGGTATTGGACAGATGCTGGAAGCAGTGAATACCTGTTCATGATATTCAAGTTGATGAACAAAGAACAACACTTGCTCTTGTCACATTTCAGATTGGACTGTTAGAGGACCGTGAACAGATCATCCCAGTTGCTGGCTGGGCCCTGGGCATACTTGCCTGTGATGAGATTGTCGTCCAAGTAATTTGCTGTCTCCGATACATTGCGAGTGAGATGCTTCAGTTACCGTTGAAATAGTGCTGGGAACTATTCCAAAGCAAATTCTGTTGTGCTGAATGGAATGTTGATGACTAGAATATGTCAAGACTCTTCATCGAGTGGCAGTAGGAGGTATGACTCAAGTCAATTTTTGCAAACACTGGCCCTTGTTGTCCTTTGACTTGTGTACCGTGTATGCAGCAATGATTGGACGTTGATGATCATCTTTAAATCTCCGCAAATGCATAAGGTACCATTTGTTTTCCCAACAAAGACAACGGGTGTGTCCCATTGGCTGTTAGGGAAAGGCGTGAGAATGCCCTCATCTTGTAGGCACTGTAACACCCCCCCCCCCCCCAAAAAAAAGCCTAACTGTAAGCGCAAAAGGCACATTTTCAGTCTTAAAAATACTTCGGAGCTGATTATGGAAGCAGACCAGGGGGGCTTTAAGGTCTCTAACACCTGAAAAGTGTTGTGAAACTATGGAGCTGAATTTTGAAAAAATAAAAAAAAGAGAATATTTGTCGTTGGTTTGTACCCAGGGAGTTTACTGTGAGGAAAGAATCATGAAATTTTAGCCCAAGTGCATTAAAAGATCCATGCATAAGAGACACACACCACTTGAAGCATGCACGACCCTGGCTCTGATACTGATGATACTGTACTTGGGCCATAAATTATCCATTAATGTTTAAAGGTCATTGCAATGACTTTACATTGGAGGATCAAAGGGCTGGAGGGGAGAGGATCCGACACTATGATATAAATTCCAATCGTTAATGGTCGTGACAGACTCTGTATTCATCTGCAAGGAGAACCGATTGAATGTATACTGCGTCTAGGTACGGTTCATCCATGTCTAAGGGTTTCGTGTGAGCACAGTCCACACACATCTTAAAGACTAATTGACACACTTTGGCCCTAGTTCCAGATTTCCCACAAGAGGTGAACTTTGCTCATCGTTAATGGCATTTACACCAGTGAGCTATGGATAGTGTCTCTTAATACACTCCTGGAAATTGAAATAAGAACAGCGTGAATTCAATGTCCCAGGAAGGGGAAACTTTATTGACACATTCCTGGGGTCAGATACATCACATGATCACACTGACAGAACCACAGGCACATAGACACAGGCAACAGAGCATGCACAATGTCGGTACTAGTACAGTGTATATCCACCTTTCGCAGCAATGCAGGCTGCTAATCTCCCATGGAGACAATCGTAGAGATACTGGATGTAGTCCTGTGGAACGGCTTGCCATGCCATTTCCACCTGGCGCCTCAGTTGGACCAGCGTTCGTGCTGGACGTGCAGACCGCCTGAGACGACGCTTCATCCAGTCCCAAACATGCTCAATAGGGGACAGATCCGGAGATCTTGCTGGCCAGGGTAGTTGACTTACACCTTCTAGAGCACGTTGGGTGGCACGGGATACATGCGGACGTGCATTGTCCTGTTGGAACAGCAAGTTCCCTTGCCGGTCTAGGAATGGTAGAACGATGGGTTCGATGACGGTTTGGATGTACCGTGCACTATTCAGTGTCCCCTCGACGATCACCAGTGGTGTACGGCCAGTGTAGGAGATCGCTCCCCACACCATGATGCCGGGTGTTGGCCCTGTGTGCCTCGGTCGTATGCAGTCCTGATTGTGGCGCTCACCTGCACGGCGCCAAACACGCATACGACCATCATTGGCACCAAGGCAGAAGCGACTCTCATCGCTGAAGACGACACGTCTCCTTTCGTCCCTCCATTCACGCCTGTCGCGACACCACTGGAGGCGGGCTGCACGATGTTGGGGCGTGAGCGGAAGACGGCCTAACGGTGTGCGGGACCGTAGCCCAGCTTCATGGAGACGGTTGCGAATGGTCCTCGCCGATACCCCAGGAGCAACAGTGTCCCTAATTTGCTGGGAAGTGGCGGTGCGGTCCCCTACGGCACTGCGTAGGATCCTACGGTCTTGGCGTGCATCCGTGCGTCGCTGCGGTCCGGTCCCAGGTCGACGAGCACGTGCACCATCCACCGACCACTGGCGACAACATCGATGTACTGTGGAGACCTCACGCCCCACGTGTTGAGCAATTCGGCGGTACGTCCACCCAGCCTCCCGCATGCCCACTATACGCCCTCGCTCAAAGTCCGTCAACTGCACATACGGTTCACGTCCACGCTGTCGCGGCATGCTACCAGTGTTAAAGACTGCGATGGAGCTCCGTATGCCACGGCAAACTGGCTGACACTGACGGCGGCGGTGCACAAATGCTGCGCAGCTAGCGCCATTCGACGGCTAACACCGCGGTTCCTGGTGTGTCCGCTGTGCCGTGCGTGTGATCATTGCTTGTACAGCCCTCTCGCAGTGTCCGGAGCAAGTATGGTGGGTCTGACACACCGGTGTCAATGTGTTCTTTTTTCCATTTCCAGGAGTGTAATAATGAAAACACCCTGAATCCTGGGTTCGAAAGTTGCCACCGCTTAAATTTTGCATAATAATGAGCATTGGCGGCCGAAGACTTCCGGCGTAAGAAGTCACCCACATTTTGCAAACAACGTCGTCAAAAAGGCTGGAGGATCGGACAGAGATTCGGGGAACTCTCTTGCTCTTAGGGTGGAAAACAGCCCACAGAGGCGGAAGACTCAGCAATAATCAACGGCATGAGGATGCAGAAGACATTAAAGACAAATAATGTGTGTCCACAGGACATGTGGCCTGTAATTGGAAGAGTAATGACGATCTCTCCGTTGTCAAAAGATTCCAAAAACAGTCCCCCATTCCGATATCCAGGAAGTGACTGCCCAATGGGAGGTGACCATGATAAAAAGATAGAACAACCAACTAAAGTATAACGTTATACGAGTCGGGACTTGGAATGTCAAAATTCTGAACGTGGTAGGGAAGCTAGAAAATCTGGAATGGGAAATGAAAAGGCTCAACCTGTATGTTGTGGGGCTTAGTGAAGTGAAATGAAAGGATTTATGGTCAAATGAGCATAGGGTAATATAAAAAGCAGAAGGAAATGGTATAACGGGAGCAAGATTCTCTATGAACAGGAAGATAGGTCAGAGAGTGTCTTACTGTGAAGTGTTCAGTGAAAGGACTGTTGTCATCAAAATCGATAGCAAATCAACGTCGACAACGTTAATTCAGGTATACACGTTCACGTCGCAAGATGAAGCTGAAGAGATAAAGTGTATGAGGATACTGAACGAGTAATGCAGTACATAAAAGGGAGATGAAAATCTAATAGTCATGGTAGACTGCAAAGCGGTTGTAGGAGAAGGAGGAGAAGAAAGACTTACGGTAGAATATGGTGGCTTGGTACTAGGTATGAGAAAGAAGAAAGGCTGATATCTGTAGTAAATATCAGCTAGTAACAACGAATACTCTGTTCAAGAATCACAACAGGAGGAGGTATACTCGGAAAAGATTGGGAGGTACGGGGAGATTCCAGTTACATTAGCCGGCTGGAGTGGCCGAGCGGTTCTAGGCGCTACAGTTTGGAACCGCGCGACCGCTACGGTCGCAGGTTTGAATCCTGCTTCGGGCATGGATGTGTGTGATGTCCTTAGGTTAGTTAGGTTTAAGTAGTTCTAAGTTCTAGGGGACTGATGACCTCAGAAGTTAAGTCCCATAGTGCTCAGAATCATTTGAACCATTTTTTTTCCAGTTACATTACATCATGGGAAGGCAGAGATTCCGATATCAGACGGCGGAATGTAATGTGTATCCACGTACAGATGTAGACCCTTACCACAATGTACTAATGATGAAGACTATGCTGAAGATTAAGAGACCAGTCAGGAAGAATCAATAAGCAAAGAAGTGGGATACACAAGTACTAAAGAGCGAAGAGGAACGCTTGATGTTCTCTACAGCTGAAGGTACCACATAAGGAATAGCTCAGTAGGCAGTAACGTTGAAGAGGAATAGACGTCTCTAAAAGGGGCAATCATAGAGGTTTGAAAGAAAACCAGAGGTGCAACAAATGTAACAGCGAAGATACCGTGGGGCACAGAAGGAACACTTCAGTCGATCAACGAAAGAAGGAATTACAAAAATTTCTAAGGAAACTTGGGAGCACAGAAATACAAGTCACATACGATTGAGCGAAATACGAATTTCAGGGTGCTAAGCTTATGGAAAACGTGAAGCAATCGGAAAAGAAGTAACCATCGGAAAGACCGACACAGCATACATAATAGTAAAAACAACCTTTGTTGAAATTAATAGCAAGGACGGTAACACTAAGAGTGCAACGGTAATTCCATTGTTAAAGGCAAAGGAGTGAGCTGATAGGTGTAAAGAGTACATTGAAGGCTGCTATGAATGGGAAGATTTGTCTGGTGCGAATGAAGAAGGAACAAGAGTCGATTTAGAAGATATAAGATATCCAGTATAAGAATCGGAATTTTAAAGAGATTTTCAAGATTAAGGAACAAATAAGGCAGAAGGAATTGATAACATTCTATCAGAATTTCTAAAATCATTGGGGAAGTGGCAACAAAACGACTGTTCACGTTGATGTGTAGAATGTATGAGTCTGGCGATATAACATCTGAGTTTCGGAAAAATGTCATCCAAGCAATTCTGAAGTTTGCAAGAGCTAACAAATGCGAAAATTATAGTACAATCAGCTAAGCAGCTCATGCATCCAAGCTGCTCATAAGAATTACATACAGAAGAAAAGGGAAGAAAACAGAAGAAGTGTTAGATGACACTCAGTTTGCCCTTAGGAAAACTTTAGAAAAGGTAAAGGCACCAGAGAGGCAGTTCTGATGTTACTGTTGATAATGGAAACAGAAAGAAAAATCAGGACACGTTCATTACGATCTGTCGACCCGGAAAAAACATTCGACAGTGTGAAATGGTGCAAGATGTTAGAAATTCTGGGGAAAATAGAGGTAAGCTATATGGAGAAGCGCATACTATGCAACATGCACTGGAGCTAAGAGGAAATAATAGGAATGGAAGACCCAGAATGAATTACTCAGATTAAAAAGGGTGTAAACAGACTTGTAATCTTTCGCCCCTACTGTTCAATCTACACATCGAAGAAACAATAATGGAACTAAAAGAAAGGATCAGGAGTGAAATTAAAATTCGAGGTGAAAGGATTCAGTGAAGCAATTCGCTGATGACATTGCTATCTTCAGAAAAGTGAAGAAGAATTACGTGATCTGCTGAATGGAATGAACAGTCTAATGAGTACAGAATTGGACTGAGAGAAGATCGGAGAATGACGAAAGTAATGAGAAGTAGCAGGAACGAAACAGTATAAGGAATCTGCTACCTAGGCAGCAAAATAACCAATGGTGGATGGCGCAAGGAAGATATCAAAAGCAGACTAGCGCTGGCAAATACGGCCTTACTGGCTAAAATAAGTCTGCTAGTATCAAACATAGGAGTTAATCTGAGGAATGTATTTCTCAGAATATTCTCTTGGAGCACAGCATTTTATGGTAGTGAAACATTACAATGGGAAAGCTAGAACAGAAGAGAATCAAAGCATTTGAGATGTGATACTACAGACGGTTGTTAAAAAGTGGGTGGGACTGATAAGCTAGGGAATAAAGAGGTTCTATTCAGACTTGGAGAGTGAAGGAATATTTGGAAAACACTGACAGGAAGTGACAGCGTCATAGGATCTGTTGAGACATCAGGGGTAATGTCGATGGTACTAGAGGGAGCTGTAGAGGGTAAAAACTCTAGAGAAAGCCAAGATTGGAACAGATCCAGTAAATACCTGAGGAAGTAGTCTGCATATACAACTCTGAGATGAAGAGGTTGGCACAGGAGAGAAATTCGTGACAGGTCGAATCAAACCAGTGAGAAGACTGATGACTCAAAAACATGGCGTTGGTGTCACGCTGACTGATAAAAACTGACTGCAGGGAGGAAGCTTTTAGATGTGGTACACAGGTTTCCATGTCATTTGGCTGAACTTTGTAAGTTGGATAGGGCAGGTGTCCATAATTGCAATTCTGTTTGAGGGCGACATGCTGTCCAAATTCCAAACACATGTGAGGGCTCTTAGGGTAACTGAGGACCTAAGGGATTCTTCGAATTGCCTGATGTTGAGAAGAAACGTTTCTAGAGATGTGTCTTTGAGTTCCAAGAGATCAGTTCTAAGACTATCATCCAGAGCATGCACTAAAATCATACTTCTAACCAAGGAAACAGCGTAGACTGCTTACACTAGAGGTTACTGCACCAAAAGCAGTAGTCGCAGTCCGTCCTCTGTGTGACTGTTCTTGGAACTTCCTTTAGAATGGCTGGAAAGCTGGTTGTTTTGACTGGAAAGATTTGACCATGGAGCCGATCTCAATGAGATGGGAGGAGATTTATAGAGGCAAAGTGGAGGTGGCAGACGGGTGCCAGATCAGGCGTTCTTGGTTGTGCTGCATCTGCTAAAGTAGTATCAACACCTGGGTACAGGGATCCACCTAGTCTGTTATGCTTCTAGCTACGTTGTAGTAGTTGTACTGTCAAGTGGAAAACACACGCTAGCACTGACTACCTCGATCGAAGTACATGAGTGAGCCTAACGGGTACACAGTACATCGTTGCCAACCGATACGCGTGTTGATCGTGCTACAAAAAATAGCAGCAATGATTGAATAAGTTCGTTTATCAAAGATTCATAGATTGAAACAAAATATAAAATAAATCACTTCTTGCAGTGAAACAATAATTCTTCTGGCAGCTAAAGGCTGTTTACGTTGTCAGAGAATCTAAGTTCATGAAACACACACTTCTTAAAAGTCAATGTCCCATAGGACGCTAGGAGTTAAAGTACAAACTGAGTGAACAAAGTGAACAAACTCCTGTAAGGAACAAAACTGCCTGTGTCCGGCGTGTAGCCGTTTGAAAGTTAACAGGAAAAGTCGAACGCTAATGGTTGCAACGTTGTGGAGGCGGCTCCGAGGAGCCCGTGGCCTCTAGCAGTACCTGTATCACCTGCTGGTGGACGGTCAGAGCATGGACGATTGTATTCCAGGAATTTTCCCCTGTGTCGTAGGCATCTTCGAGGCATTGATGTTATATTCGTTGCTGACACTGCAGGGCTCCGTACAGCAGACAATAAATTAGGCTGTCAATGCATAGTTGCAGTAACCGTTCCTTGTGTAAATTTCCATACGAAGATTTTCATATTAACTTTTTGCTGGCTCATTGGCATCTGTAAAAGAATAACTTCCGAATTCAAAACAGAATAACTCGTCAGACCAGGCATTTACTGTAAGCAAAAGAAATGAATGCGGTGCATGGAGTTCAGGGGAAAACGGATGCCTATCAACTGAGACTGCGTACCGTTTTAGACGCTTCACTTGCTATAGGTAGAACCAAGGAAAGGGAATTTAGTGCGTAGTATTTAGGTGATAACAGCAAGTGAGGAGGTGTCGAGTTTTAGACAATACACTTGCTATAGAAAGACGTGGGTTTCAAATCCACACCTGGTACCCTGAATTAGATGTTGAATCTTTTCCCTCCATCGCTTAAGGTGAATGTCTGAATGGTTTCTGTGAAAGCGCATAGTTGACTTCCTTTCCTTCATTCCTTATGTAAGTGGGTTTAACCTCCGATTTTTCTTTGCTTATGGTGACTATATAAATTTCAATACCACACTTCGATTATATTTATGTAACCGAAGAGTTTATACCTTTTTTGCAAAGTTTGTTTTGAAAAGAATGCTACTACTGCAGAAAGAAGGTTTGTGAATATTCGGTTACACAAAATTAACATCAAATTGTATTATGTTTTTGCTACTGGGAGAACACAAGACACTTGATACCTGTGGAACAGACAGCTATCTGTGAACTTTCTTTCCTTAAGAGTGCAACTATTTCGATATTTTGAAAGAAAAAACAGGAAAGTCCGATGAAACTTCCTGGAAGATTGAAACTGTTTGACTCGAACTCGGGACCTGTGCCTTTCGCGGGCAAGTGCTCTATCAACTGAACTACCCAAGCACGAATCCTGCGAACCCTGCAGAACTAGCACTCCTGCAAGAAAGGATATTGCGGAGACATGGCTTAGCCACAGCCTGGGGCATGTTTCCAGAATGAGATTTTAACTCTGCAGCGGAGTGTCTGATTTCTTTTTTTCTTAAACCGTCGGTCTTCTGCCTGATTTGATATGGTTCGCCAGGAATTCGATCTGATCTTTTCATATCGGAGTAGAAGTTGTATCCTACGTCTTCCATTATTTGGTGGATGTACTGGATGCATTCCAGTATAATCTTTCCTCTACAGTTTTTACCTTGTACAGCTCCCTCTAGAACAAAGGAAGCTATTCCATGATATCTTAGCGCATGTCCTACCATCCTGACCCTTCCTCTTCTCAGTGTTTCCCTTATGTTCCTTTCCTCGTCGATTCTGTGGAGAACGTTCTCATCTGCTATCCTATCAGTCCACTTAATTTTCAACATTCATCTGTTGAACCATATCGTACACTTCGAGTTTCTTTCGTTCCGATTATCCTACAGTCCATGTTTCACTACCACACAATGCTGTGCTCCAAATGTACAATGTCAGAAGTTTCTTTCTCAAATTGAGGCCTATATATGATACTAGTAGATTTCTCTTGGACAGGAATGTAATTTTTGCCAGTGCTAGTCTCCTTTCTATATTCTCTTTGCTCCACATTTCATGGGTTCTTTTGCTGCCTAGGTAACAGAGTTCCTTAACTTGATCTACTTTGTAATCAGCAGTTATGTGTTACGTTTCTGACTACTCTCCTTCCTGTTACTTCTCATTACTTTCGTCTTTCTTTGATCACTCTCACTCCATGTTCTGTACTCCTTAGGTTGTTTATTCTGTTCGACAGATCCTGTAATTATTCTTCACTTTCACTGAGGACAGCAATGTTATCAGTGAATCAAATCACTGATACGCTATGATCTCGAATTTTTATACCACTCTTGAACATTTCTTTTATTTCCTTAATTGCATCTTTGATGAATAGGTTGAACAGTAGCAGCGAAAGGCCACATCCCTGTCTTACATCCTTTTCAATCCGAGCTCGTCGTTCTTGGTTTCCCAGTCTTGTTGTCCCCTCCTGGTCCTTATGCATATTGCACATATTACCTGTCTTTTCCTACAGCTTATCCCTATTTTTCTCAGAATTTCGAACATCTTTCACTATTTGGCATTGTCAAACGCTTCTTCCAGGTCGACAAATCCTACGAATGTGTCTTGATGTGCCTTCAGTCTTACTTCCATTATCAAGCGCAACGTAAGCATTGTCTTTCTTTTGCCTTAACCTTCCACAAAGCCAAACTCATCGGCACCTAACACATCAGAAATTTTCTTTTCCATTCTTCTGTATATTCTTCTTCTTAGAAATGGACTGTTAAGCTGACAGTGCGATTATTTTCGCACTTTTCGGCTCTTCCTATCTTCGGAACGGTTTATCGCTAGTGTTTTAGGTTCTACACAAGAGCGTCACTCCTCACAAGGATTTTAGAAATTCAAATATCTACCCCTTCTGCCTTATTAGGCCTTAAGTAGTCCAAAGCTCTCTTAAATTCTGATTCTAATACTGGATCCCCTATCTCCCCTGACGATTCATGTTCCTCCCTCCATAACGTCATCAGACGCCTTCAGTGCACCCTTTCCACCTATGTGCTATCTCCTCTGCATTTAACAGAGAAATTCCCACTGCACTCTTAATGTTATCGTCCTTGATTTTAATTTCACAGAAGGCTGTTTTCTCTGTATGTTGAATCCAGTCCTATGTGACTTCTGTTTCTGTTCTCCCTGATTTCCCTAATGATTTTGTACTTCCTTCTTTCGTCGATAGACAGCAGTCTTCCACGGTTTCTTCGCTGTTACCTTCCTTGTACCTGTGGTTTCCTTTCAGACCTCTGTGATAGCCTATTTTAGAGACGTCCATTCCTCGTTAACTTTACTACCTACTGAGCTATTCCTTATTGCGGACCTTCAACTTTAGAGAACTTCAAGCGTTCCTCTTCACTCCTTAATACTTGTGTATCCCACTTCTTTGCTTACCGATTCTTCCTGACTAGTGCCTTAATCTTTAGCATACTCTTCATCACTACTACATTGTGATTTGAGTGTATATCTCAACCTGGCTACACCTTACATTCCACTGGCTGATTTCGAAATCTCTGCCTGTCCATGATGTAACTGGAATCTTCCCGTATCTCCCAATCTTTTCCGATAATACCTCGCCGGCCGCTGGTGGCCGAGCGGTTCTAGGCGCTTCAATCTGGAACCGCGCAACCGCTACGGTCGCAGGTTCGAATCCTGCCTCGGGCATGGATGTGTGTGGTGTCCTTAGGTTAGTTAGATTTAAGTAGTTCTAAGTTCTAGGGGACTGATGACCTGAGATGTTAAGTCCCATAGTGCTCAGAGCCATTTGAACCATTTATTATACCTCATCCTGTTATGATTCTTGAACAGAGTATTCTTTATTACTAGCTGATATTTATTACAGATTTCAGTCTTTCTTCTTTCTCATTCCCAGTACAAAGCTCATATTCTACCGTAAGTCTTTCTTCTCCTCCTTCCCTTACAACAGCATTCCAGTCCATCATGACTATTAGGTTTTCATCTCCCTTTATGTACTGCATTACTCGTTCAGTATCCTCGTACACCTTATCTTTTCATCTTCAGCTTCCGACGTAGACGTGTAAGTCTGGACTATCGTTGTTGGTGTTGGTTTGTTGTCGATTCTGCTGAGAACGGCAATTACTAGCTGAAATTTATTGCAGTACCCAATCAATGATTCTCTTCTCTCATTCCTTCAACCAACCCATCTTCTCCTGTAATCCTTTCTTGTAATCCTTCCCTTACAACCCCATTCCAGTCTCCCACGACCCTTAGATTTTTATCTCCCTTTACGTACTGAGTTAACCTTTCAGTATCCTCATCTGTTGCTTGCATTGTTGGCGTGTACGCCTGAACTATTGCTGCTGGTGTCGATTCTTATGACAATAACCTTATCATTGAATTCTTCACTGTAATTCACTCTTTGCCCTACGTACCTATTCATAACTAATCCTACTGCCGTTACACCATTTTCTACTTGTGGTCATATTACCCTTCACTCACCTAACCAGAAACCCTTGTCTTCTTTCCATTTCCCTTCACTGATCCCCGCTATATGTAGACAGATCCTTCGCATTTCGCTTTTCACATATTCTAGCTTCATTGCTTGTGACATTTCTCTCGTCGATTCGTGGAACGTTACCCGTTCGTTGGTTATCCAGTCTTTGTCTCATGGTCACCTTCGCGTTAGCAGTCCCGTCTCGAAGATCCGAATTGAGGATTAGTCCTGAATCTTTGACCAATGACACTTTTCCTATAATGGGTAAAATATCCTGTGGATATGCGGGTTTCCATTGTCTTCTGCATCCTCATGCCGTTGGTGATTGCTGATTCCTCCGCCTTGTAGGCGCAGTTCCGCACGCCGAGGTCAAGAGGACCTCTGTCCACTCGGCCGCCCCCTTTGACAGCAATGATGGTGACTTCATACGCCGAAACACTTCTGCCGCCATATGATTTTCATTCCAAATTTAAGCAGTTTCGAAGTTCAACCCGGGGCCAGCACGTTTTCGTTTCTAGCGTCACGAAATTAGCCGTGACAAGTTCACACGCGCTCCTTGCAATCCGCCGGCGCTAAGAGCTGCGATTCGCCCACCTCATAGTTTTGTTGCCGTGTTAACAGTGGCAGCTGAATGTTCAGTGTTCCCGTACGAT
Organism: Schistocerca serialis cubense; assembly: GCF_023864345.2. Taxonomy (NCBI): domain Eukaryota; kingdom Metazoa; phylum Arthropoda; class Insecta; order Orthoptera; family Acrididae; genus Schistocerca; species Schistocerca serialis. The sequence goes on from NC_064639.1 coordinate 1,084,382,639, forward strand.
ATCGTGTTTTCGCGTGTGGTTTCAGTCTTTCGTGCACGGTGCATTGACGTGTCTTTGGTAGTCAGCGAAATGTCGTTCGAAAACAATCTAATATTCTGCCATCGAACATACTGAAGCTTTTTACTGATCTGGCTAACGGTGAAGAAGCCAAGAATAATTTCAGTTTTCGCATGTTCATAAAATGACAGCAAAACCTTGTCGTTATTTCCGAATCGACTGCATCCCGCATTAACTGTACAGTAACGTCGACTGAACCTCTAGATATAAACACGTGTTTTAATTCTACAAGAAAGGGATGTAGATGAAAACGGAAATTGCGGCATCTGAGGAAATGTTAGTGTGTAGTAGACTTGGCCACTGTTTCTATGTTTCGATACAGTGTATAGATACGTGGAACTGTTTCAGTGTTTCGGACCGGCTATGGTACACTGTTTCGAAACAGTGGTGTTTCATTCCGCCCCTGTCTCGGAAAACCGGACCAGATTCGATCTCGAGCCAGACACAGAAAGTGCATCGTTGTTTCAAAATAAGGCTGTTTCGGTATACCTATGCTTGAAACGGACTAATTGTGTCGAAGCAGTGACGTTTCATTCCGCTCTGTGTCAGACGAGACTCAGACTCGGCACAGGTACTGAAACACATTTAACATACCACTTCATGAAACACTTTCAAGAGTGTCGAAATCTTTCTGACAAGCAATAGCTGTGGGTACCGGGCGTGAGTCGTGCTTCGGTAGCTCAGATGGCAGTTCGGCGCTAGCGGCCGTGCGAAGCGGAGGTCCGATACTTCCGCCTGTGCGGCGTGTGCGAGTGTTTGTTTACTTGTGGACTTAGTCTGCACGCGGGCTAGTAACACCGATCATGGCGAACAAGTACAGGAAAACTACATTACGATTCAATTTCTGCAAAGACTACGAACGACCAAAGGCTTTAGCAGTGGAACGATTCATTCGAGAGGACGTCAAGATACCGCCAAACGATATTATCGGAATTCACCTATCCATCGTTAGTCCCACGGTGTATGTTAAGATGGTAAATGACGCGGCGTGTGAGAGAATTCTACAGGCGACAAAAGCGGGTCTCCGATTTTGCCATAGTGACGGGAATGTCGGCACGGTAACTGTAGAACATGCTGGTCTGGGTATACGGACAATACGTGTTTTTGAGCTGCCATTTGAGCTCCCGGCTGACGAAGTTATCGAGGCTTTTAAGCCATACGGCACAGTACATGGTCACACAGCAGAACGCTGGACACAATTCGCCACATACCCCGTTCTTAACGGAGTGCGGCAGATCACTATTGATCTTCAGAAGCATGTACCGTCCTATCTGACAATTGGTGGTTGTCGGGCGGTGGTGATTTACGATGGTCAACCACGTACATGTTCTGGATGTGGCCAGGAGGGACACCTCAGGTCGACCTGTATGCAACGGCGGATTACGCAACTGCCTTCAGATGTGCGGGAGCCGTCGCCGGCGTTGACAGTACTACCGATCACCTATGCCAAAGCCCTCACTGCGTCCGCTGATGACCGAAAGGACACAGCCTCGGTGGAAGATCAAGATGGCACTCTCCGAAACCTTGTCGCAGACGTCGGGATGACAGAGCATGCTGCTCCGTCAAGCATACAATCTACGGCGACAACATCAGATGAGACCGAACTCCCACCCAGCACACCGATGGTACAAGAAGCAGTTCCAGCCACTACGGCTGCTGTTCCGTCTGAAACGCACTCTGAGACGACATCATTAGTTTCGACCGAACTCCCGCCAAGTTCAACGATGGGACTCGAAACACTTCCAGTTCCTGCGGATGCTTTTCTGTCGGGCAGCCGTGATTTCCTGCAATCTGAGGACACGGACGGAAGATCGCGCAAACAGCGTTCCCCGAAAAGGAGGAAACGGCGGCGTCGCACGACATCTCCTCCAGATGACTCCCCTTGCCCCGACGACGATGTGCCTGTGGACCAAGACGACACAACAGCCTCTACGAAACAGGATGAGGCACTGGGAACTGTTCGATCCGACCCACAGCGGTCTGTCACATTGACGGTACCGGGACGTGGTGATGCTGAAGAGAAATCACAGCCAGTTGGCTCTCTAGACGCAGACGCTGTGGCTATGGACACGAATATATTACAGCCTGAAAAGATGTGGTATGAGGATATTGAGGAGGCGCCGGACGTCATACAGAGGCAGCCGGCACTCACGAAGACGGACTAATAATTGCTGAAGGTGAAGGGAGAGGGGCGAGAGAACGTCTTCTAACTCAGCCCCCGGCGCCGGTGCAGGGAGATGTTGTTGCGCCTCGACAGAGTGGGATTCAACGCCATGCGAACCGTATTGCGACATTAAATATCAATGACGTGCGTTCACCGGCCAAAATACACCTATTGAAGGAAACGGTTTGGGCATCTGATGTGGATATTGCTTTGCTGCAGGAAGTCCACATAGCTGCACTCCCATACATCGCAGGCTACCAATCCTATTCGTCACATGGAGATCACAATGGGAGTGGGGTGGCAGTTTACGTGCGAGATGGCTTCCCAGTGGAAAACGTGTGTTATCTTCCGTCGGCCAGGGGAATGGCTTTCACGACGTTTGGGACACGCATCATCAATCTTTATGCACCGTCGGGAAACAATCGGCGGCGGGAAAGGGCGCGATTTTATGCAGAAGACATTGCTCCACTATTCCATGGACGTTCTGAATGTGTAATAATTGGTGGAGATTTCAACTGTGTGCTCAGCCAGAAAGACCAATGGCCGCAAGCAAACATCAGCCAGGAGTTGCGAATCGTTGTCAACGACCTTGTACTTAGTGACACGTGGGAATTACGACATGGAGCTGCACCGGGATACACCTATGTGACAAGTCATTCGGCGAGCAGATTAGATCGCATTTATATCTCACGGGCTCATGCAAATGATGTCCAGGACGCGGAACGCTGGCCATTGGCATTTTCCGATCACAGCGCTTACATCTGTACGGTGCTTCTTCCCCGTAGAGAGGTGTGGAACAGTAAGGCCCCGTGGAAACTAAACATTCAACATCTACATGATCCTGAATGCCGTCAACGGATCCTTGAGACATGGACGATGTGCGAGCGAAGGGTTGGAAGGTATGCGACGAAGCTTGATTGGTGGCTGACTTGTGCTAAACCGGCGCTTCGCCGTACGTTCATCTCATATAGCAGGGAAATGGCAGAATGGCGCCGCCGTACCACCGACTTTTATTTTGCAGCACTGCGCGACCTGGATGATGGCCCGCCGGGACAGGACATCTGGATCGAACGCAAAAGGATAAAAGCTAAACTAGTGGCTTTAGCTCGGAACCATCTTCAGGGAGCCATGGTGCGCGCCAGATGTCACGATACGATAAGGCACGAGATTCCTTCCATGCACCACGTCGTGAATGAACGAAAGCACCGACGACGCGTTTTGGTACGGGAGTTAATCACCCGCGAAGACCGAAGAGTGACGCGTCAAGCGGACATTGTCTCTGCATTCGTCGACCATTACCAACACATCTATCGGGAAGAAGCAGCCTCTTTCGATGACCTCGACCGTATAGCCACGTTCGTCTCCCGTACACTGACGGTGGAAGCCGCGGGAACCTTACTGGAAGCCATTAGCTGTGAGGAAGTACATGATGCGATCGCACAAGGTGCGTTGAATCGGTCCCCAGGCATTGATGGGCTTCCTGCTGAATTCTATCGCGAATTTCGCAACGAAATGGCACCGCGATGGACGGAAATGTACAACGAGATGTTAAATTCCGATGCGCCTATTCCACCGGCTTTTATGGAAGGCCTCTTGGTGCCAGTACATAAACCGAAGCCAGGAATTACGGTCACACATTATCGCCCCATCACCCTGCTTAATGCCGACTATAAGATCTTTGCACGGTTGCTAGCGTCCTGATGTCGTATGTTAATTCGTAGCGTTCTCTCCCCGGAACAGACGACACCGGATGGATCGGTGAATGTGCAAACAGCTACTGGCGAATGCCGTGATGTGATAGCGCTGGCGGAGGAGTGCCGGCTTAAAGCGGCGATGGTGGCGGTTGATTTTGACAGTGCTTTTGATAAGGTGCGCCACAACTATCTGTATGCTGTACTGGAACAAATGGGTTTTCCAGACCGTTTTACTGGTCTCATTAGAAGGATTTACGGGGCCGCACAATCCTTGGTACAGGTTAATGGGCGTATAGCAGGGCCCATTCAAATTCGACGATCCATTCGCCAGGGCTGCCCTCTTTCGATGCTGCTGTTCGCGATAGCGTTGGAACCATTAATTGGGAGGCTCACCAATTCTCTTTCTGGGATGGAACTACGGGGCTACACCTTCAAATGTCGTGCCTATGCGGACGACCTCCTGCTGCTCGTTCGTTCTGAGGAAGAGGTGAAGACGGTCCTTGAACTGTTGTTGGACCACAGTGTGATCGCGGGTAGTGCAGTGAACATGAACAAATCGGTGGCAATGCCGGTGGGAAGGGGCCTTACGCCGGAAGAAATCAGTCCGTTTCCTTATGTGCAACGATTCCGCTTTCTCGGCATAGACTTTACCTCATCTGTAAAACACACTGCAGCAGTTAACTACCGACGTATTTTACAGACAACACGTACCATGGTCCGACAACATCTCCTACGGCGCCTTGATCCTTTGCAGCGAGTCGAGTACCTGAACACTTATGTGGTTTCTCGAATGGTGCATATTTCGCAGATCCTGCCCCTACCACTTACGCTTGGACGTCGACTTCAATCAGCACTAGGCTATTTCGTGATGATTGGGTCGCCCCTCAAGGTGCGATACGAAACGCTCACTCTCCCTACGGACAAGGGGGGACTCGGACTTACGAATGTTCACTGCCGTGCGACGGCGCTCCTTCTAGCCACAATGTATAAGCAATGGCGTAGCGGGCGTGATTCCCTTACATCCCGCCTACTGGATCTCCTGGTTCCAGCGTCCCTCACACCTCCGGTGGCGGTGGGCAACATTACGCCACATTTTGCGCATGTCTCAACATTTATCGTGGAACTTAGTTATATCAGAGACGAGCTTCCGCGCACGAGACCGCCATGCGCGAAGGATTTTTATGTTTGGCTGCTACGACGGATAAGTTGTAATGTAATTGAACTGAAACACCCCAGGTTGCATTGGCCGAGGATTTGGAGACATGTGCACCAAAAATGTGCACGAAGGTAGGCTTCGTTCGGGCATTGTGGTTCTCTGTCGCCTGTGGCAAGTTCAACACCCACCAACGGCTCCATGCAATTGGACTAGTGGACACTCCACTATGCCCGAAATGTCACCAAGTGGATGACGACCATCACCGCTTAACTTGTATCGCGGTGGAGGACGTCTGGCTCCTAGGAAGACAGATGGTGGCTTGCTACCTCCGTGTGACCCCGCAACATATTACACCTGCTTCCTTCTTACATCCGGAGAGTGACTACTTTCCGGCGACTAAATCACAGTCGATCATCTGGATCAAAGGTTGGACGATCGCGTACCTCTATGGGGATACTGCCACGTCGCGACTTGACTTTTGGTATTTCTTGCAGCAAGCCCACAGTGAGGTTCATAGGTGGTCACACTATCGGAAAACCTTTGCCAATTATCTTCAGGCAGTCTTCCTTGACCCCCCACGCAGTTGGAATGTGCCGGGTGCAGTCGGTGTGCACATTTGACAGCTGATGATGAACCTCACGCTTTTCTCACCACTCACTATGTAATGCACATACTATACGATGAAATGGTATATATGTTCCTTTTAACAGACTGATCCTTATTGAAAATAAATAAATAACAACAACATCCCTGTTCCTTTCAATTTGTGATTTGTTTTAAAATCTTTTGTTTTCTTCCTTTTTGGCAGAGGATGCATTTCATTTAGTATTTGTAAAAAAAAAAAAAAAAAAAAAAAGATGGTAGGGCACTTGCCCGCGAAAGGCAAAGGTCCCGAGTTCAACTCTCGGTCGGGCACACAGTTTTAATCTGCCAGGAAGTTTCAATAGCATGAAGCTTATGATATCCGAAAATAAAGCTTCGTTTCTAGCTGACTGTCCGGTTCCGAAATGGCGTAACATCTGATTTATAAACACTAACCAAACAATAAAACAACGCATACTATTCACATTCAAAATAATAAATATGTGAAAATCATTCAGTTAAATTACACTTTTTTATAACATACGCTTTTCTGTTCATGTACTGTTATCATATTAAGAAACGCAAGTAAGCCTACAATATTTTAAATAAGAAAAGGCGTAGAGTGACAGTTATTAGACATATACATAAATTTTATGTAGGTATAATTGCAAGCAATCTGTTTTACATATCACTGATAGTGTAATGGTGAACGGGAAGGGCTGGGAAGCATGGTGAATTCATAGTAACGGTTCGAAACACCTTGAAAGACAAAATTTTTTTCTGTTATATTTTGTTATTTATATGAATTATTTGGCGTTATTTGTGAGTCTATAGTCACTGTGCTCATTATTCAGAATGATTCCCTTTGTGTGCATGGAAATTAGCAGGATAAGTATATTACCCATTCTAACAGAATCCCAGTAGCATATCTGTTGTTTCTGCAGTTTGCTCCCACCTCCAGTTCCGTTCGTGGTGGTTCTTCTGTCTTCAGCTATGGTTGTCCTCAGCCAACTGAAAAGTATGAAAGTCACACGACATGAAAGCAGCTCATTTGCTGAAGGAAATACGAAACTGCGAAGACGCCCAAGTGATAGTTTCATACTTTCTGCGTTATAATTAGCGCTCTCGCACCTCATTTGTGTTTATATGGACATACTTCTACAGTAGACATTCAAGATGATCAAATTTGTATCCGGCGGCTAGAAAATTAAAGAATGACCTCCGTGAAAAAAATTAATTATTCTGTCGTAGACATTCAAGATGATCAAATGTGTATCCGGCGGCTAGAAAATTAAAGAATGACGTCCGTGAAAAAAATTAATTATTCTGTCTTGGAGACTCCGTTCATTGTCTTCTCCCCTCACTTCGATGGACAAAAGTTTTTAATGGAATGCAAAGACAATGCAGCAGCGAGAACGAAGTTTTGCTTAAAATGTACATACTGCGTGTTGAGGACAATAGCCATACAGTGTACTTCGAAAACACTTAGATTTCACAAAACCACACGCAGAAATATATTTTGTTCGACTTCAACTGAAATATTGGCCTGAAACTACCTACAGTTACTTTTGTACAGCGTATATCGGCGATTTGGGAGACGGATGCAGAGACAAAGGGTGAGAGCTGCAAATAAATTTTCGGGAGGTAGGAAATGATCTGCGACCTATCAAGGTGACACGTCGAAACTGCAATCCTGGATGCGGGCCACAAGTACTCCCGCTGTTGAAATGCGTTCATATGCGACGCGATACCATAATGAAGTATCAGATGTTACCAGAATTAATTTTTTTAACTACTTTCTCTCTGTTCCAAGAGAACGCAAATTCGTGAGCGACATTTTTCCTTACACAGGCCGAACAGTTTCGCACCTCTTACGGTATTTTATTTTTTATCTCGTATCACTTTTATGATAAAAAATATATATCACATGCATCTATATACTATGTGGATGTTCATGTATTATTCCCAGTCCAAATATGTCAGTGGCTTTTTTTTATTTTTTTACCACATGCTGCAGAAAAATACTTTATTTCAAAATTTCTTGTAATTTTAGTTTTTACTTATTTATTTTCGTAGCAGCTGGCAAAAATTTTCTTTTGGAAAGTACTCCATCATATTCTGGACTAAAAATAGAGATGTGTAATAATTTTTTTCTGAAAGTTTATTGACCTTTGGAATTATCACTAAGTGGCAATGTAGGACAGTGAGATGGTTTTGAGTTGCCTATTCTGGTGACAGCCGTCACAGCTAAATACGTTACCCTTAGTCCTCGGATCACTCTGTTACATGATTATTTATTATGTTTGCGGCGCTCTAAGAACAGAAGAATATTCTCGGTTTCTATTACAGTCACGAATATATTAGAACGTCGGGAGGGCAGGGGGAGAGAGGGATAGGGGTGGAGCAACGAGAACATGGTGACTCGTGAGAACAATATAATACTACGTATTCAAACCGGTTGCGTCCCTGCCGCGTAGCATAGGTCGATGTGTGTTACACGCAGCTAAATGACGGATGGAGCGAGCACACAGTCTATGACTTGGACACACATTTCAGTAACAAAATAAAACTATCGTGATTTAACTTTTGCATGGCTATTAGGCTGGTGACGGCAGAGTCTCGTTCATCCTACTGGATAAAATTGATTTTTGAGAAGTAAGTTTTACAAGTTTGCATTGACGCTCGCCTAATAGAACGAAATTTTGTAGTTTCCAAGAGTGATTGCCTATCGGAATGCGTGGGCCCCTAACTATTCCGTCATAGGTACTTCGAACGTGCAACTCGATGTCAACCACACGACTCTGGTGGAGAGAACTATGATAAATGTTCAGTGAACTGCCAGCGGAACATAGTTTACCGTTTTCGGTTGTGAATGGCAGTGAGTGAAAGCGTTTCAGTTTCGGGTGCCGATAGTCTCACATGGCGAAATCTAATTCCTCGGTTATGTAGTGTGGGAATGTGTATGAAATTTAGTTGGGACTTCGGATTCTTTCCAAATGACGATGGCAGGAATGGCATAGAAAGTCATGGACGCATTGCCATGGAACTTTGCAAGAGAGATGTGGATGCTGATTTTCCTTTGCGACTATACTGCGCCTAGTTGAACATATTTGGGTATATGGTGGCACTGGAAGAGAATCTTGCAGGTGCTTTATAGGTAGAGGTCATTCAAGGGCGGAAGAAGACTTCAGTCTCTCTGATAAAGCACTTTACACTGTCACACGGTTCAAAATCACACAACACCATAAAGGAAGAAGGATATCAACATGAATGTGTGAACCATTCTGTTGAATATGTGTCATCGGACGATCCATCTGTGCACACGCAGAACATCGAACGCTTGTGGAAATCTGTGAAATCGTCGATAAAAGGAAAGGACCGTCCGGGAGATAAGGATGAAGTCTACCTCTTCCAGTACCTCTGTTTCCACAACTTGAGACTGCGTGAAAAAAAAAAAGACACTGCTGATAGTCTGAAGACTGATATGCGAGAGTGTACCCGGGTAATGGGAAGAACGGATTGCTCCCGGCGGCTCATACAAGGAATACTGCATTAACAACACGGCGCTGACGGTTAAAGTAAGTAAAGTCACTATTTTCGTTTATAATTAATTGTAAGCTAGTAAACGTGCGTCTTTTTTTCGTTGCTCTAGTGAATGCTGTAAATAGTATCCATACCTCGCGCCACCAGAGTCATATGGTCGACTTCTATATATATCAATAAAAAAAAGGCCCCTTCGATTGGCAGTCATTCTTGAAAATAACCCTAAATTTTTGTATAAAGGTTGCTAGATACGTTTCGCCTGGCTTGATGCAATTCCCTCTTTATAATGTGTGCGTACAGCCGGCTCCCAGCATTATCATTAACCTGTGTTGGATATTTTAAAGCTCACTTCTCACATAAAGGTTTCGCTTCAATCTCAGCGTAATTGTTACTTAATTCTTAGGTCACTTCTTAAACAGCAGAGGAGCCCCCTTATTTGTCCGACGGTATATTTTTAGATACTGCTTTCTTGCGAACGTTTTTCTGTGAGTCACTGCTCATTCCATTTGTACTGTTTTTGCTTAGTCGTCTGTCAGTTCCTTTTGATAGTTGTTACATCCACCTCCGCCCCCGCCTCCGCCTCCGTGCACAACAAAGCAGTGTCTCTGCGCTTTAGACAGAGAAGGAGTCACCAGTTTTCGATTCCTATAAACAACGAGGAATTTCAGTGAGAGGATTAATAACGGGACTACGACAAACTTTTGCTCTATAGGTATTAGGCCAAGGTTTAACGAACGTTTCTGTACCTGAAGACGTTCCCAGTGGCTGTAAGGACGTATTTAGTTAATTTTTAAACTGAAACAAGCTCAGCAATCCTAAGCTCATTCGCAATCGCGCTATGGTCCCGATTTCGAATTTCGGTCCGGCACACAGTTTTAATCTGCCAGGAAGTTTCACTCGCACTATGGTTCGGTGTTGTCGTCAGGTGACAGCTCCCATGTAAACCGAGCTGCACCGACGTGTGTTCAGGTGGTGTTTGCTTTATTGAGCTCCAGCCCAACTCGTCTGTTTTGAGCTTCTCATCTGTTAAAGTTATTTTGTGTTTTTAAATGTCTACTGTCTTCTCGAATAATAATCACTGGACCTAGGAGAAACGTAGTGTTTCGGTGATCCCGATGCACGATCTGCTACTGCCGTTTTATCCACTTTGCCCAGGCGAAAGTTGTGTTCTTTACGATGAATGGTGATGCTTCTTTTAGCAGTTCCTATTTACATTTGTTCACATGTGTAAAGCGTTCTTTATACTCCCTCAGCAGGCAAGCAGTGAGCATATGCCATTTACGTTTAGACAGTTTGGCTTATTAGGCTTTGATTGCGAAACTAATTGAAGAAAAAGTGTAGGCTCTGGTTTCTAAAGCCTACGTTAACGTCCAGTAGAGATCCATCTACCGTACTGTCAGCGAGACGATTAGTCGTGTCCATCCTTGTACCGTGCTTCCACTAATAAGGGTGTTACCACCATAAACCTTAACACCATCTACTGTGTTGATTGCTTCCTTTTTACTCCATTAAACGTATTATCTGTAGATGAGTTGGATACCCTATTGCACTCTGGCCTCATCTTCTTTTAATTTCCTTGATATCCTCAACAGGCTGTCAGAATGAAGTTACTCAACGGCGTAATGACGTAGGATGGTAAGACTTCTCCGTGCCATACAGAGAAACTTCGAGGTAACTTTCGTGTTGGGTTACCCAGTAAATTTGTTTCATTTTGAAAGGGCAAGTGTTGAATGTGAAAGTGTGTTGCTGTAGAACTGACATTAGAACTTGAGGGCCACAAGTCACTTTTCTTTTCAGATACATCAAATGGATTGACACTGTAACACAGGATATGAAATTAAAAAACTGTTGTCCAAAAGACGCCAACCGTAGAACATAACAGTACGCCGGATCTTCCATTGATATCATCACACCGCGCAGGATTAGCCGAGCGGTCTCAGGCGCTGCAGTCATGGACTGTGCGGCTTATCCCGGCGGAGGTTCGAGTCCTCCCTCGGGCATGAGTGTGTGTGTTTCTCCATATGATAATTTAGGTTAAGTAGTGTGTAAGCTTAGGGACTGATGATCTTAGTAGTTAAGTCCCATAAGATTTCACATACATTTGAACATTTTTTTGATATCATCACGTCGTTTAGACTTTGGAGAAGACTTTGCTTTATGCAGTGACACAATGACAGGGTTGTTTGTATACATTCATCTTGACATTCAAACATTTCACTATGTCACCGTTCTGTCCTCGATGCAACCATTGAAAAAACTTGAAAACGACACGTAACTGAAAAGAAACCGGTTGTGTGGATAAAATTACGACTTAAGTGGTAACAGAAGAGTCCAACTTTAATAAATATGCAGTTATGACAGAGGTCAGGAGGATTCGAGGAGCTCCAAGTCACCCACTTTCCTGTCAACAATACCATAAAACGAACAGTTGGTTCCGGTTGTTGGGCGAAGTGATCTAGTATGTAGTGATTGCCTAGTTCATTCTATACATCTTCGATGGAGTTCAAACAAGGACACTGAGGAAGGCAATTTCTCTTGCCGATCCTGCTTTATTTGCACATCGAAGGGAAAGTCTTGCTTCAAGGACAAATACATTACCTTACCGACAAGGGCCGGATCCAGGTGATTTTCTGAGCATAAGAAATATAATATTATTTGCAAATTTTTTACATAAGCCTACGTCTCATTTCCCATGGGCCGAAATTACTGGTCGAATACAAACGAAGACAAACGGACCCCGGCCATTGTACAGTCTGTACATTTCACTATTGACGTAGCAGCCAAGCGAGGTAGTGGCAGGAAGGTGGCACAGGATATGTAGTCAGGAGGATAGGGATTCAAATTTGTATCCGGCTGTTTAGAATTTCCATGCTTTCTTCAACTGATTAAGGCGAACATCTTGACGGTTTCTTTGATCGCCTTGCCTCTACTTACACTATCCAAGCTTCTGTTCCCTCTGTGATAATCACATCGACGTAAACCTAAATATGTCTTCCAAGGAACACTCTGAGGACTGCCGTTCTCCAAGTATCCACCAGGTCCACACAAAACACCCGCGTTCTTTCACACTTGATAGGAATTACTGCCACGGAACCACAGACTAATGACTGTGAGGTTAGCAACCACGCTATGAGATTTCCCTCATTCGATCTCAACGTCAGTATCGACTGTGAATCTGCACTACTATGAATACGGAATCCACTTGCTTCGCGACGCATCGTTATGTCAATGGCTTCCTCATCAGAACTGCAGCAGATGTCCTCTGCAGTAAACGGCAAGGATGTCTTGCTATTCGTTTGTACGGTACGGTTTATAAAGTTCAGTTACTCTGGTAGCAGAATACTTGTGGAGCGCTCGTGTTTTTTTTTTTTTTTTTTTTTTTGTGGTTTTTAATTGCTAAGTCAATCGAAGGTTTATGTCGAGTCATTCGCTGACCAGTCTGGTGTGGTGGTAAAAGATAACAAAATAAAAGATGAAGTTTTAATTTTCGCGTTTAAGAAATCGTTATCGCAAGAGGATCGTTATCGCAAGAGGATCTTACAAACATATCGTCGTGTGACCATCACACGGACTCCAGTATGGAGGACATAGAAATAGGCATCCCTGGTGCAGAGGATCTACTGAAAGAGTGGAAAATCAATAAGTCGGCAGGTCTACATGGAATCCCAATTCATTTTTACAATGGGTACTCTACTGCACTGGCTCATTCAGCTCGCATTTATCAGAATATCTCGCCAAGCGCAAAGTCCAAAGAGACAGCAGAAGGGTTTGGCTCTTGCGTATAAGGAGGGTAAAAGAATGGACCGGAAAATTACAGTGAAGTATCCTTAACGTCAATAAGCTACAAAATTGTTGAACATTTCGTCAGTTCAAATACAATACACTATCCTCAGACGGAAAAGCTTCTGTCCTAAAACAAGCAATGTTTTAGAAAGCTTTACTCGTGCGAAACTCAATTTGTCCTTTTTCTCATGTGATATCCTGCGAACTATTGATGAAGGGCAACAGGCAGATTTGAAAAGGTGCCCCACTGCGGACTGTTACCAGTGTTCGGAATAGGGTCCCAGATATGTGAATGGCTGGAAGACTACTTAAGTAATATAGCCCGGTATGTTATCCTTGACGGAAAGTGTTCATTAGAGACGAGGTTATCGTCGAGAGAGCCCCAGAGAAGTGTGATGGGAACGCTGTTCTTCTCCGTATACATAAATGACTTGGCGGACACGGTGGACAGCAATTCGCGGATGTATGCTGATAATATTGTGGTGTGCGGGAAGGTGTCGAAGTTGAGTGACTGCAGGAGGATACAAGATGATTAGACGACATTTCTATTTGGTGTGTTGAAGGGCAGCTGCCTTTAGATGTTGAAAAATGTAAGTTAATGCTGATGATTAGACAAAACAGTCCAATAATACTCGAATACAGCATACGTAGTGTGCTTCTTGACACAGTCAAGTCGATTAAATATCTAGGACTAACATTGCAAAGCGACACGAAATGGACCAAGCACGTAAGAGTTGTAGTAAGGAAGGTCAATCGTCGACTTGGGTTAACTGGGAGAAGTTTAGGAAAGCGTGGTTCATCCGTAAAGGAGACTGCACATAGGATGCTGGTGCCACCCATTCTTGAGAAATGCTCGAGTGTTTGGGATCGGGTTAAAGGAAGACAATGAAGCAATTAAGAAGCGGGCTACTAGATTTGTTACCAGTAGGTTCGATCAACACACAAGTATTATGGAAATGCTTAGCGAACTCAAATGGGAGTCTCTGGAGGGAAGATAACTTTCTTTTCGAGGAACATTGTTGAGAGAATTTAGAGTACGCGCGTTTGAAGCTGAATGCAGAACAATACTACTGTCGCCAACGTACATATCGCCTAAGGACCACAAAGGTGAGATAAGAAAAATTAGAGCTCTTACAGAGGCACATAGACAGTCGTTTTTCTCTCGCTCGATTTGCACGTGGATCATTAAAGAAAATGAGTCGTAGTGGTTTGAGGTACCCTCCGCCACGTACCATACCGTGGCTTGCGGAGTATGTGTGTAGATTTACTCTCAACTGAAGTCATAGGGTTTAAACGGGTATCTACAACTTGTACAGAAACCAAATTGCAGTTATGTAAGTCGAAGGATATGACACCTCATCCCCAATATTTTCATGATACACATTGAACATCTAGTAAAGGGAACCAAGGAGACGTTTGGAAAAGAAAGTAAAGAGCACAGAGAAGAAATAAGGGCTTGACGATGACACTGAAGTTCCGTCAGAGACTTCAAAGGACTTGAAAGATCAGTTAAGCAGAATGGACAATGTCTTTGAAGTAGAATATAAAATAACATCAACCAAAGTAAATGAAGAGTAATGGAATATAGTCAGTGTTGCTGATGGAATAAAATTAGGAAATAAGAAGTTAAAACTATTTAATGATTTTTCTGTTTAGGTAGCATAATAACTGACATTTGTCGAAGTAGAGAGGATATAAAATGCAGATCACTACTAGAAAAAAAAAAGAACGCTCCTGAGAAAGGAACAGACAATAAGTTTTTGAAAGGTGGTGTTACGGTAGAGTACTGAAGATTAGATGGGCAGACCTGATATTAATGAAGAAGTATTCAGTCGAATTGGGGGCGGGGGCGGAGGGGGGGGGGGGGGGGGAGGGATATAAATCTATGGCACAACATGTCTAAAAGGAGCAATTGGTTGATAGGACACATTCCAAGGCATCAAACAATCGTCATTCAGGAAATGGGAGGGGGGCAGGGGGAAGAGGAAGGGTGTGGGAGCAGGAACTCTCGCAAGAACTGAAAAATCGTAGAGGGACACTAAAACCTAACTACAGTATGCAGTTTCAAATGGATGTAGTTTGCAATAGGTACGCAAAAGCTGACTGCAGAAAGATTCTACTGCCACCAACTCACAGAAACTATCATTGAGAGCTGCCTACCTTCTGATTGAAGAAAACAACAGCCTATGCGGTAGTTTTTTAGGCTTCCAGAACGATGAATGAGTGTAGTTGTATCTCGAACTTTTCACAGATCTGTCGATAAATAGGGCGCCCTATAAAATGTGTCTGGATATTGTGAGCTGCTGCATTTACGGCCCATTTGAATTGTGTTCTGTATTTCCTTCCATACATTCTTACAGAAAATATTGCTCTTAAGTTGATGCTATATACGTAGTAGCAAAGGGTGTCTTCTCTAATTGTAATGAATTATTTTATTCGCCAACGTGCATTTCGAATGACAGCTTCATGTTCAGGGATTCTGTTACCCCCTCCCGCCGGAGGTTCGAGTCCTGCCTCGGGCATGGGTGTGTGTTGTTCTTAGTGTAAGTTAGTTTAAATAGTGTGTAAGTGTAGGGACCGATGACCTCAGCAGTTCGCTCCCTTAGGAATTCACACATATTTGAACATTTTTTGATTCTGTTGCCAATCGAAGGACTTTCAACGTGATGTCAGCACGGCAGAAATGCACTTCTGTGGATTTCGCTGACTTCTGTGGCCTACGAAATCGTAACAGAAATCAGCAAAATCCACAGGTGCGCGTTTCTAGTGTTTCACATCGCAGTAATGGTTCTACGACAGTCGAAACGTTGACGACGATGCTATGCTTGTAAATAAACATTGATGAATAAAATACGGTACTACAAATACGTAGAACGCACTTAACTATTAAGTTTTCCATTCATGTCACAGTTACGGGTCTACGAACAGGAACCTCTATGGCTACTATGAAAAACTGACGCAATATGCACCTACGTTCGTGTGACTACCGCCGTGACATCACACAGAATGCGAACAGTAGTGTGTCCGGCGACATCCAGTCTACGTCTATATCTTCTACATCTACTTCTACACTCGGCAAGCCACTTTGCAGTGTGTGGCGTTGGATACTTTGAGTACCACTCTTACTTCCTCCCTTTCGTGTTCGTGTTCCAGTGGTTCGTGTGCTGCGTGGTGAGATCGATTTGTGGTAAGCCTCTATGTGAATACTTTGGCTGAAGTTCATAGTGGTAGGCTCTTTATGCTTTTTAACAGCGACCCATATCACGATGCACAAGTCTCTCTTGTAGCGTTTGTTACTAGTGTTGGGTAAGCATCTCCGTTATGCTTGGGCGCTCGCTAAGCGATCCTATCACAAAAAACGCCGTAATCTTATCAGACTGACGACCAACACTCAAATATGGGTCGAACGAGGGTTTTGTAAGTCAATTCTTTCGCGGAAGGCCTGCTCTTCCTGAGGATTATTTGAAGAGAATCTCAATGTAGTATCTGCCCCTCGTACCATTAGCTTTATATCCTAGTTTCACGTAGCATAGGTCCGTACGCATACTCCCAGATATTAGCGGACTTTACTGCTTTCAGCGTTCGGAAATCGTGTAGTCATACATGAAGTGGTCTTTCCGATTACTTGTGAACAATACGTTATATTTTTTTATGGTGAGCGAGGACTGGCCATCCCTCCATGAGGAGTCGATCCTCTGGAGAGCTTCTTACATTTCGCTACAGTTTTCTGGCTACAAGGGGCGACTATTGGGAGGGCAGAGGCAGAGTTGGTTCTACGTTGGGAGGTACTCTTCCAGTTTCCTTCTTCCCAGTTTTCCTCGAAGGATGGTAGAGACCTTTGGTCGCCATTAGGAGCAGTGTAAGAAGATTCAAAATTAGTTTCTTATTTTAGTACTTTCAAAATTGCAGCTCAGTCAGGAATCGTGATAATCTAATATATAAAAAAACTGTCAGCCTCGATTGCGGCAATGAAACCAACCTTAGCGTAGGTTTCAGCCCAAGTAATTCAGCCTTCTTCGGAAGATATACCTGATTCTACAATGTGTCTACGAAATAAAACTAAAACAGTCTGAATAGGCGTAGTCACATTTTAAATATGCGCTACATAGGTACTGAGTCACCACTAACACTTTATATATATAATTTTCCATGGAGCCGAGGCCCTCACCGGAGCTTAAGTCTTGGTGGGGACTTAGTACCTATGTACCGCATTTTTAAAATGTGACTACGCCTATTCAGACTGTTTTAGTTTTATTTTTAGATCATGCCCTCGTAGATATATTATATGATCAGGTATATCTTCTGAAAAAGGCTCAATTACTTGGGCTGAAACCTAGGTAAAGGTTGGTTTCATTACCGCAATCGAGGCTGATAGTTTTTTTTATATATTAGTTTCCTATTTCCATACAAATACAGGTAGCGTCTTGGCTCGCGATTGGCATCGTCTGTCAGTCGCGTCGTAAGCGGCCTTCAGCCCTCTCAAGGCAGCTGACGCCGCACACTCCGTTCCAGTCAGTTGCTGCACTGGCGGTTCGCCACTTTCGGTGGTCCCGACACCGCCTGTACCGCGACGCCGCGGCAGTGGATGACGGTAGCGCGTGTGTTGAACTTACACAGGCCGACTTAGGAGGTGCTCTGTCCCTTCCCGCTCACCACCCTTCTTCGTACCGCGATGACGATTGCCGTGTAGCCCTGGAGTTCGGCTATATAGGCCTGGAGTCCAGGTAGGCCCTTCAGGTCCTCCCCTCTGCGAGGAAGGAAGACTGTACTGTCGAACACTGCGACCGGTGATTATGGCGAGGTAGCCATCTCTCCCAGTAGCGGCTGTTGTTGTCAGTAGCGTGCAGGAAAGCTACAACAGACTTGTGGCATGTCATGTATGCCATCGATCCATCTGACCGACTGCCTTACCAGCCCACCGCTGGGGTCTTTATCGAGCGAAGTAGTGGCTAATGTTTACCCAACGTCATTTGTAGACCGCATAGGTCTTGTAATTATGAAGGTATTAGCGGTTTTTCTTCTGCTTTGCTCGCTTAACGAGTTTGTTATAGTATACAACTGGTTCGTAAAAGCTCTTGGTATTGTTTTTTGCATTTACCTTAGCCTTTCTTCCGTCACATAACGAAGGTGATGTGACCCTTTTAGGCTGCTCTGCTTCACTACTTTCTGCTGATGTTTGCTGCCTGTCTCAACGGAAGCGTCAAAGACGTGTTTTTCCCTGACACAGTCTCGGTGGCGAAATGTTTCCATTGCTGCCGTCTCGTGTCGACATTGCCGTAACGTAAGCTTCTCTCTGGGACTTTGAAAACTATACATGTTTTACTGCCCTACACAAGGTTGGCATGCAACATAACGTTGCGACTTCCCCATATATAGCACTATCGTTGTCGAACGGGCTCCTAGAGCATCTGACGTTATTCACTAGTTTGTTTGTATAAGAGGGCTATTCAGAAAGTAAGGAACGATAGTCGAGAAATGGAATTCGCAGTGAAAATCCGATGAAGTTTTGAAGAGAAGTAATGGGCAGCATCTCTAGTACGCCCGCAGATAGCGTTAAGTCGCTCTTCTCGTTTCTGAGCGCAAAGCGAGCACGTAAAGATGCCTAGAAAAATAGCGTCTCCTGCCAAGAATGGGTGCCTGCCGGGAGATTTCGCCCGATTTCATGCAACCCCACATAACGTAACTGTCATGCATTTCCTTCTTCATGGCAGCTACATTTCCTTCTTAATATCCGTTCTCATGCGCACACTGACTGGGCAATGAGAATGCCCTTGCAGCGTTTTCGATGGGAAGTGTTTGACCACCCATTATACAGCCCAGAATTGGCTCACTCAGATTTTCATATCTGCTCAGATGAATCCCTGGCTGTGAAGACAACATTTCGGCACAGCCAATGAGCTGCAGTCGAGCGTAGAAAATTGTCAGAAAGCACGGGACAATACTGCAAAGTTGGTACAACGCTACGACAGATGTCTATGTTGGAATCAGCGATTATGTAGAGACGTAGCTGGAATATGTAGCTAACTGTTGCAAATAAAACAATTTTGATTTTCATTATGGCTTCCATTTCGCGACCAATCGTTCCTTACTTTCCGAATAGCCCTCGTACTGGGTGATCAAGAAGTCAGTATAAATTTGAAAACTGAATAAATCATGGAATAATGTAGATAGAGAGGTACAAATTGACACACATGCTTGGAATGACATGGGATTTTATTAGAACCAAAAAAATACAAACGTTCAAAAAACGTCCAACAGAATAGCAATAATTAGCATAACACAATAAGACAAAGCAAAGATGATGTTCTTTACAGGAAATGCTCAATATGTCCACCATCATTCCTCAACAATAGCTGCAGTCGAGAAATAATTTTGTGAACAACACTGTATAGCATGTCCGGAATTATGGTGAGGCATTGGGGTCGGATGTTGTCTTTCAGCAGACCTAGAGATGTCGGTCGATCACGATACACTTGCGACTTCAGGTAACCCCAAAGCCAATAATCACACGGACTGAGGTCTGGGGACCTGGGACGCCACGGATGACGAAAGTGGCGGCTGAGCAGACGATAATCACCAAACGACGAGCGCAAGAGGTCTTTCACGCGTCTAGCAATACTTTTTTTTTCTAATAAAACCCCATGTCATTCTAAGCATGTGTGTCAATTTTTACTTCTCTATCTACATTATTCCGTGGTTTATTAAGTCTTCAAATTTATACTGACTTTTTGATCAACCGGTATATTGTAGATATTGTGGACAATTAAAGTCCTTCAATGGAAGATTTCACGGTTGGTTCAAATGGTTCAAGTGGCTCTAAGCACAATGGGACTTAACATCTGAGGTCATCAGTCCCTAAACTTAGAACTACTTAAACCTAACTACCCTAAGGACACCACACACATAAATGCCCGAGGCAGGATTCGAACCTGCGACCGTAGCAGCAGCGCGGTTTCGGACTGAAGCACCTACAACCGCTCGACCACAGCAGTCTGCCTTCACGGTTGGTATTTGCGTATTTACGGAATTTTGTTAATATCGGCATTGGGCGCGAATCTGTGATTTTAGGCACCGGTCTGATGGTGTAACTACCCGATTGTTACGTCCAAACACATAACCACTTCGTCTCGCTGAGCTGGTTTGTGTCTGATATTGCCACTGGTGTCCTTAAAACTGCATGTGACATCTTAAGCACTAGAAGACTCACAAAAATAGTCTAAGAACAGCGCCCTTTGCCCATAAGAGAAATCACCAGCAAATAATGGTAGTACCTTGGGGTAAGCTCAATTTACTTCTACGTCCGAGTATTTGTTCAAATGGTTCAAATGGCTCTGAGCACTATGGGACTTAGCATTTGAGGTCATCAGTCCCCAAGACTTAGAACTACTTAAACCTAACTAATCTAAGGACATTAGGCAGGATTCGAACCTGCGACCGTAGCAGCAGCGCGGTTCCGGACTGAAGCGCCTAGAACCGCTCGGATGAGTATTAGTGCTCTGTTTCCTAGGGTGTCTTTATTCCAATTTCAAAGCTGGTCTGATACTCCGAATTAGCAAACAGTGCAGAATATAGCGTGTGCACGGTTTCTAGAAGGCTCCCTAGCTCCTTGGGAGCTTCGCAGAGTGGGTCTCGAACCTGCAGCCTAGCCGTACCCACAGGGGTCAGACGCCTCTGTCCCCCGTCCCCCTCCACCCCCACCCACAATCTACCACCCCCACCCCCCCACGCTGATGCCACCGCCTGCACTGCCCACTTCCCGGCAAAGGACTTTCACGAGCGCTCTGCTGTGAAAATGGCAAATTTTAACAGCCACAAAGCTAAAAGCCCTCCGCCCCGATGCGATTGGAAACGCGACGCTTTGATCTTCATTTCATCGACAGGTGCTAAGTAAATCTTGCTGCGAAATTTCCGTTTGTGCAGCCGTGGCGCCGACGGGCGGCGCGGGGGTTTTGCGTCGGCCGGCTCGTTTGGCGGTCTGTGAAATAAAGCGTGAGGCCGCGCTCCGCGCTGCGTGCGCTGCGTGAGCCAAGGAGGCAAGCCGGCCGCGCGCGCGCGCGCGTGTTTGCCGCCGCGGCCAAAACTCACGCTCCGCTATGTTTTCCACATGTCAATGCTGCGCTCGAGAAACACGTTTCCAATACAGCAGGTCGCAAGGAACGAAATCAAACGCGAGGCTGCTACGTTTGCCGAATTTTAGACGTGTGTCGGTTCGAATGCTCGTCAATACGAGAAACTTAACTCTTTATTTTTCTTTCCCCGAGACAGCTTCCGAAATGACAAGGAAAAAATGACAGGTTTTGTAAAAGATATGACGAATGTACTGTTCTGCGTACCATCAAACAAAATGTTAGTATTATCGGTTGTTCGCAGTGCGGCATAAAAGTACATTACTGGCCGTTAAAATTACTACACCAAGAAGAAACGCAGATGATTGATGGGTATTCTTTGGACAAATATATTATACTAGAACTGACAAGTGATCACATTTTCACGCAATTTGGGTGCATAGATCCTGAGAAATCTGTACTCAGAAGAACCACCTCTGGCCGTAATAACGGCCTTGATACGCCTGGACATTGAGTCAAACAGAGCTTGCATGGCGTGTACAGGTACAGGTGCCCATGCAGTTTCAACATGATACCACAGTTCATCAAGAGTAGTGACTGGCGTATTGTGACGAGCCAGTTGCTCGCCCACCAATGGCCAGACGTTTTGAGTTGGTGAGAGATCTGGAGAATGTGCTGGCCAGGGCAGCAGTCGAACATTTTCTGTATCCAGAAAGACCCGTACAGGACCTGCAACAAGAGCTCGTGGAATATCCTGCTGAAATGTAGGGTTTCGCAGGGATCGAATGAAGGGTAGAGCCACAGGTCGTAACACATCTGAAATGTAACGTCCACTGTTCAAAGTGCCGTCAATGCGAACAAGAGGTGACCGAGACGTGTAACCAATGGCACCCCATACCGTCACGCCGGTATGGCGATGACGAATACACGCTTCCAATGTGCTTTCACCGCCAAACACGCATGCGACCATCATGATGCTGTAAACAGAACCTGGATTCATCCGAAAACATGACGTTTTGCCATTCATGCACCCAGGCTCGTCGTTGAGTACACCATCGCAGGTGCTCCTGTCTGTGATGCAGCGTCAAGGGTAACCGCAGCCACGGTCTCCGAGCTGATAGTCCATGCTGCTGAAAACGTCGTCGAACTGTTCATCCAGATGGTTGTTGTCCTGCAAACGTCCCCATCTGTTGACTCAGGGACCGAGACGTGACTGCACGATCCGTTACAGCCATGCGGATAAGATGCCTGTCATCTTGACTGCTAGTGATACGAGGCCCTTGGGATCCAGCACGGCGTTCCGTATTACCCTCCTGAACCCACTGATTCCATATTCTGCTAACAGTCATTGGATCTCGACCAAAACGTGCAGCAATGTCGCGATACGATAAACCGCAATCACGACAGGCTACAATCCGACCTTTATCAAAGCCGGAAACGGGATGGTACGCATTTCTCCTCCTTACACGAGGCATCACACCAACGTTTCAACAGGCAGCGCCGGTCAACTGCTGTTTGTGTATGAGAAATCGGTTGGAAACTTTCCTCATGTCAGCACGTTGTAGGTGTCGCCACCGGCGCCAACCTTGTGTGAATGCTCTGAAAAGCTAATCATTTGCATATCACAGCATCTTCTTCCTGTCGGTTAAATGGGCAGTAGTGTACGTGCTTCCACAATGTGCTGTTGTATTCTGTCTACAGTAGGCCTACCCTGCTTAGCGGGATGTACACACTCTGCGTGAGTTTCATTGTCTTCCCGTCCCACCACCCCTCTACCCTCCACCGCCTCCTTTCCTATTCAGTTCCTTCTCTGTGCGATTGATGCTGTGCCTACGTACAAGTTCCAGTGTGTACAGTGTCCCAATACGTGTAGATACCTGTACAGTTCAGTCGTAAGTCGACCATCTGGTAGCGACAGTACAGAAACAGGTTGCGTGGGAATGGGTACAAGAGGAATAGAACCTATCCTTAAACGTGATTAAATATAAGTGACTGTGGTGGTCTGACAGGTGGAGCGCACGGGAAGGTCTCGGGTAAGATCCCGGAACTGGGATGGGATGGGGGATTTACCACGTTCGAGTCCCTCCAGAGCGGCCACAGATCAGCCATGGTTACTATTGTCAGTACCGGTGATCTCTCCCGGCGGTAAAAATGGTGACCCGTGCGATGGAACCGCCACACTGCCCTCCTAGTGCGGGTTGCACTCTACGCACAACTGATCACGGGCTTGCGTCACAAATGTAAGGTAATATCTGTGAGCACGTCACATCGCACGATTACCTAACGGTAATATCACTCGTACGAAAGTAAATTGAAGACTTCTATTTGGTAAGAGATGCAGTGTGTGAATAAAGAAAATCGCATAGAAGACAGGAGTGCGACCAATTATTCAAGGCTAACGATCCATTGCTTCGGATGTTTCTTAAGACGGCATTACAACGCACATCGAACAAATTCAGAAGACAGGGTCATAACAGGTCGGTATATTTATGTAGTTATTCAACCTGATCTGTTTAGGCTCATTAGGTACTCTCTTGTATCAGACCAGCGTATGACACCTACAGTACATTTTAGTTGCGCGAGAAATAAAAATGTTAACAAGGCATAGTACTCAAATGCTTTGAGTGTCCATAGTGACAATTCGAGTAAATAAAAGTGACAAGGAACTAATAAAGTTAACAGTGACAGTACTCCTACAACTGCTGCTGCTGCGGCAACTGCTCCCAGTAATAATTATGATAATAATAATAATAATAATTATTATTATTATTATTATGACAATAATAACAATATTTATAATGGCAAATATATAAATAGCATACAGGCGCACAAAATAGATGTTTTCTGACATAGCTTTTTCTGGGGAAAGGAAATCCAAGGAGACTGCACCAACTAAAACTACTGAGAAATGAGGGAGATCTGGTTGGAAAGAAGGAAGTACAAGAGTAGCGAGTGCGTACAGGGACAATTGTAATCACTATTATTGCTTTAGCAGATACGTCGTTGACTCTCTTCTGAAGCTGGAGATGTTATTCAGTTCCCTAATACAATGAGGAAGGTTACTCCAGAGTCGTGTTCCTCTTGGTTGAATGATGGAGTGGAACAGAAAGGTTTCTGTCCTGATTGGAGCAGGTGCTTCTGATCTGTTGTACAGACAAGAGCGTTAAGGTCGACGGGAGATGTGAGGGATAGCGTACGTTGATAAGACAAACGAGACGACAGAGAGTGGTGAATTTCCTGCGTTTGTATGCACGCAGCTGTGCAGATGATGGTCAAATGTGATCAAAAAGTTGAACATCACAGATGTAACGAACACGGGCATTCATAACCTGTTCCAGCAATCAATAACTGGAAGTGTGTTTGTACAATTTTCTTTTTCAGGTCAAGAGGCAAGAGCGTGGTGGGGCGGTGTTGCCTTCCGCGCTCAGTCCAATTTAGATTTTCGCTTATTATTACTGCTCGACTCTTTGCTACGGGAAGAGCAGTTGATATTTGTCCCATTTAGCCCACGCGAAGGAGTAACATAAATGCCCAGCAACCTTAATGGGTATTCGCGGAAGAAAGGAGGTGTACTTCTCACTAAGCCGTGTTGGGCAAATTTAAAGACCCTGTATTAGAAGAAACTGCCGTCGTTCTATGTTTCTCACTGGAATCATGGCAATGTGATGTGAGAACTTGGGACAAGAAAAGAGAAATGTTGATAGCTCTTCCGCTCAGTAATTGAATGGAACAGTGGAATAGGAAAGAGTGTCGATAATATTTGGTACGTGTACCACGCACTGTACAATGGCTTGTTGAGCACATATGTAGACGCAGAAGGAATTCCACATGAGCTTGGCTTATCAACCATCGCGGCCATAGCGTTAAATGATTTAGGGATCCGACTTAGGATGTGTTCTGCAAAGGAAATAAGAGCCACTGTCAGAAATGCTGTTTATTTATACAAGTACCGTTGCTACCTGTTTTAAACCGACAGGTTCATGTTCAGACGGCTGTTCAGATCTAAATTAAAGCCGTTGGTTACATCAGTTGTCAGTTTTCCCCCTTACGACGACAACTAATGCAAACAACAGGTGCAATCTAAATACGAACAGCTATGAGAACAACCAGTCTGTTCGAAAATTCCATCGGCGCTCTTTTTGTATTAACAGTGCTGGTTGCTGCTTTGTTCTTTGCAAGAATCACCTTGTATTTTGTACACGGTCACTCCACATTTTCGATAAAATAGCATCTACCTAGGATTCTGCTGCGGCGTCAATGTTAGTAGAGATCCTTCTGGGTGTACAGGCGCCTAATCATATGAAATACTTGAAACCTTAAAATACTACAACAACCGACGTTTCGATCATATTGCAATGTTCAAAATGGTTCAAATGGCTCTGAGCACTATGGGACTTAACATCTGAGGTCATCAGTCTCCTAGAACTTAGAACAACTTAAACCTAACTAACCTAAGGACATCACACACATCCATGCCCGAGGCAGGATTCGAACCTGCGACCGTAGCGGTCACGCGGTTCCAGACTAAAGCGCCTAGAACCGCTCGGCCACACCGGCCGGCTATTGCAATGTCTTACTCAAGGTGTACACTCCAAGTGTGCGCTGAAGATGGACGCTAAAACCAGTACGAAACGTCGGTTGTTGTGGCTTTTATCTTTTTATGTACTGTAAAACATGAAGCTTATTCGAATTTTGGTGAGCTAGATATGAACACCTCATTGGGAATTCGAAACACGTTTCCTACGAATTCGCATCCAGTGACTTGTCCATTTCGATACCTACTCAGATCTCGCAATATTCCAGTCATGGTCATTATGCGACGTGACCACCTCGTATAGCCCGACACCCAACGCGTTACGTTTTTCAAGACTGGCACCTCAGCTAGATCCGGACGTGGCAGAGCTGCAGGTCTGGGTGTGGTAATCGAGCCGGTTTTACGTGCTGGCATACCAAAATGCTTGGCTCTGCATCATAAAGTGCGATACACAAACAATCAAAATACGACAATAGGTGTACAGAGCAATGGTTACACGATTTACTCACAGGAGATGCATACGACTTCCTTCCCTTAAATTAACTGACGACTGTGACAGGCTGTAGGAATACGGCCGGACACGAAGTCATAATAAGCAGTTTTACTGGCCGTGCAGCTCTCTGCAAACTGTAAGAGTAAAGCTTAACGTCATTCAAAATGTGTTTTCCGCACCGTCACCGAACGGACACTGTTAAACACTTATCTAACGTGCTTAAACAATTGTGTAACGAATGAGCACTTACAGATATTACACCGTTGTGACTCATTCCACTGATGATCACAGACTCTGCAATCAGATAACGCCTTCACCCCTATTCCTGCACATTGCAGAAACTGGACTATATTGCATGTGCTGTAGCAAGCTTTCCATGGAATACTACCGTTGCTATATGTTACATTTAGATAGTCTTAGAGGTGAATGTGCTACCGCACGAACTGACTCCTCTTATGCAGTGTTGTGTGATGGTGTTTTCATTATTTACTGAGACAAGCACGAAATATCGCAGCCGGCCGCGGTGGTCTAGCGGTTCTAGGCGCTCAGTCCGGAACCGCGCGACTGCTACGGTCACAGGTTCGAATTCTGCCTCGGGCATGGATGTGTGTGATGTCCTTAGGTTAGTTAGGTTTAAGTAGTTCTACGTTCTAGGGGACTGATGACCACAGATGTTAAGTCCCATAGTGCTCAGAGCCATTTGAACCATTTTTTTGAAATATCGCAACTACAGACACCCGACGGAACTTTCAACGTCGCTTGCAGTTTCTGAACGTTAAAAGAACGAACGACCGTGCATTATTCCAAAAAAGTAGTCAGAAACTTAGAAAAGATATTATTAATTACTCCCAAGTTAAGGACAGCCACTATGTTTACATGCGCAGTACCAAAGTTTGAAACTTTGTGAACACTTGTGACCAGTAATGAATGAAGATGAAGATAAATATCTGACACAGCGAGGTGGCGCAGTGGTTAGCATACTGAAAGCGGAAGGACGACATTTCAGATTCCCATACGGCCATACAGATTCAGGTTTTCTGTGCTTTCCCAAAATCACTCCAGGCAAACGCCGGAATGATTCCTTTGAGAAGAGCACGGCGTATTCATCCCCATCCTTTCGTAATCGGAGCTTATTCACCGCCTCTAAAAACCGCACTGTCAGCACGAAATTACACTGCAATCTTTTTTCCTTTCTTTTCAGTACGTATCTAGTAGTGGGTTCAGAGAACCTCAATTCCTGTTCAGCCTATGAAATGACAACG
This sequence comes from Schistocerca serialis cubense, assembly GCF_023864345.2. Taxonomy (NCBI): domain Eukaryota; kingdom Metazoa; phylum Arthropoda; class Insecta; order Orthoptera; family Acrididae; genus Schistocerca; species Schistocerca serialis. The sequence continues at coordinate 1,084,409,973 of NC_064639.1, forward strand.
GATCCATGGGGTCGATTTAGCAAGACTCAGTGTATTAACTGACAACAACGTTTCCCGTTTTCACTCTCAAGATGAAGTTAGTGAAGATGAAGAACGATGTAAGCAATCGTAATTAGGTGAAGAATAGGTATACAAACGCAACATACATTGAATACTAATTCATTTTGCGCATGAACACATAGGTTTGGCGACTCTCCTATAAAACAAGCAGAAAGCTCCAAGATTCGAATAAAGTAAAATCGAAAACATATAAAGGTGCAGGGGCAGAATCTGAAATATTTTCTTTGTTATAGCACACTACGATTCAAGGAACCACGAAGAGGTGAATTTTAAATCCTAAGTATAATAGAATATACTTGCGTATATTTCGTACAAATATACAGGGGAAAAAGAAACGCGTTTGAGAGAAACTAGAAATTAAATGGAATGAAGTTATATCACGAACGTTGGAAACACACACACACACACACACACACACACACACACACACACACGCACACACACAGGCGCGCGCGCGCGCGCGTTAAAGATAGAAAAGCTCTATGCCGTAGGTCTAATGCATCCTCTGCTATTGATAAAAGTTTGAAAACTGTACTATGTACTAGTGAACTTGCCTGGCACTGAGATAGCATCGCTGTCTCGTAAAGTGGAAGTCTTGGGTTCGAATCCTGACTACGGCATTTGTGTGTGTGTGTTTTAAATGATACATTACTGTGAATGACCTATCTGTGTGTTACAAAATTCTTACAGAATGTTAGATTCAAACTTGTTGCTTATCTTATAAATCCAAAGTATGTTTAAAATATTATGGCTTACTAATTCAAAAGGATTAATTAGCTAACAGTATGACTAAGTTACCATACGTCGTTAAAAACTGCGGTTGCTTGAATAAATTACATTATGTAGTTGTGTGAGAACTTTTAGTGGCCTTATCTGTATGCGCAATCCTGTCAAAGTCACGTTTAACACAGACATATGGACTACTATAGTAACATTATTCTGAAGCTACGAACTTTCGTCATTTATATGCAAAAGAACACAACGAATAGACAGCTAGATGATTCTGAATATTTACAACGTCGGTACATACTGGGTAGGAAACAGCCATCGGAGAAAACAAAATTACAGCCCTAGCTGAAAGGGAACACTGAGAGTGCACTCTGGCTATTAATGCTGCTAGTTGAACATTGAAGGGGTATAATAGCAGAAAAAACCTACTAAGTTGACCGTGCGTGTGACAAGCAAATGGTGCCTGCTCAGTAAACTGGAAGTAAACACCTAAAGACAACGCTTATCATTTTATGGTGAAAGCTGAATAAACACGGTACTCTTCATAAAGTTTGAATAGAGTTACATACTACAAGTACCAATCAGTGGGGGCATCTGATGAAAAAAAGAACGCAATGCTATCCATTAAGATTCGATGGAGATACAGCTATCGAGAAACAGTGAAGCACATCCATTACTATAGTTGACGTAAATGTAAGTCTTAAACAAAACTCAACAGACGGCACAAAACACTAAGCGAAAAATTCGAATATCAGAAAGCAAATTCGATTATGGTTACGTATGCGGTGACTACCGTATTTTTTGAGGCAATTACAGAAAAAGAAATGAGGAGGAACATGTGAGGGACACAGAACATTGCTGGAAAGCCTCAAAAACCTATTTAGGAGAATATCTACTCGTAAAATGCGGGAACCTTAGTACAATGACTCATGTGAAGAATTTTAAGTTTAACTTTAAAGCAAATAGAAGGAAACAAGCCATTAAATTACCCCACCCCCCTCCTACGAGCTATTATAGAAAAATTCTTAATCGAAGGCTTTAGTGTAATGAATGACAAAATTCACAATTTGTGCGAAACGTAGATGGAGTAATAAACACAGACGAAGTTATTGTAAATAAAATCTTACTACGAAAATTCCTGCAAGATTTTATGAAATTTCATGGAGGCAGCGTATACCTAGTTTAACATAGAGATCTATTCAAAATTGAGAAAGACAGCGGTTTCAGATGAAGGTGATGAGCCGACGTGACAAAGTGACAACACTGCGCGAAAAGTTCTGGAAGAGAGAATGGGTGTTGCTGTCTGTCAAGCGTAGTGTTCAAATCCTCTCAAAGTTTATTCAGAAATTTTGTTTTCATTTCGGCGATCTAACGAATATAGTAAAACCGGGAATACAGCCTTGAGGAACCTTCGACAGCAAAACTTCGTTCAAAAAATTTGTAGTGTAAGAAAAAGTTTAGCAAATTTTAATATCAAATGCAACATGAGCAAGCACTACTGAAAAAAGCATGCATTCTCATACGAAATCCAAATAACCACACACTTTCCACAGTCGTCAGGAAGATGCCATGTTAATTCTTTCCTGGCTTCTTGGTAGAACAGCCTTAGAATTTTAACGAAAAGCACCGAATTGTGGATGTTCTGCAGTATTAATTTATTTCGTTGACCCGGTTTCGTTCTATAAGGCCTGACTTAACTAGCATCATCAAAATGAATACAATATCGATACACAGTATTGTAGAATATGTTACACAGGGAGAGTTAAGTGCAAACACAGAATAAATATCCTGCTTGATATAGCAATGGCAACGTAATTGAAAATGTTAAAATTAAAAAGTCAATAAACGTAAAACGAACTAAACCAGAAAACCATTAGGACTAAGCATCGAAAAAGAATGTGCATGTGAGTCAAAGCCACGAAAATTCAGTTGTTCTACAGGTTTAATTTATCTTGTTAATCGTTTTTTTTTCTTTTTTTCTTTTTTTTACGAGGTCATCGTCAGACTACATCCAAATTTTTCTGTTTTTATATATTTAATTTTTAAGTATTTTTTAACATATTCGTTAGATACGACTCTAAACAACAGCGATGAGTATTAGAGACGAAATGAAGTTATACATCCACTGCTGTATGTGCACTTCAGAGAACACATAATTTATCACTCCGTTTGGATGAATAAGAAAACATAGTTGCAGGGATTAAATGAAAACAGTGCGTCATTAGTGACGGACGAGGGAAGATTACTGGATTGCAGTCTACGTTGTGATAGAAATCTCACTGAAATACCATGACCTGTTAAGTGCATGCCAACACGTTGAGGAAAGAGACCGATCAAGATGCTAGATTTCTTGTTTTTTGTTTTTGTTTGGGAAGACACTGTAATGATTGTAGGAACCTACTTGCACGGAAGACGAACAAATAAGTTAACGTCTAGAAGTTTTGATCTTTCCCAGTAAAGGAGAAACGAAATAATGTTAGGCATCACATGCTGATATTCGAAAAGCCTAGAACTAAAAACGACGGCAATGAAATTCATGTTTCTAGTCTTCACTATGATATTACACAGTAATGTTCTGCAAGTAATTAAATGTAAATACTAATACAACTGATGTTGAGTTCATTCACAGTGACTTCCCTTGTATTGTTTTCCTTCTTTGTATAATTTCCTTGTACCTTGTCTTGAAATTTACATATACTTTATTTTATTTTGCACCCGCAGCAATTGAAACTTTGTTTTGCGACTCCGATATTTTAAAATATCTGTACTTCTTCAACTATTAGCTACTATATATACTACTTCAGTTATAAGATTTTTTAGCAAAGTACCTGTTGTAGGTAAGAACACATTACTATCAGTTTCATTTGAGCTCTTCAAACGGTGATGACAGTAAATAAGAACAAATCTACGAAGCATTAGGTGACATCGCCTTCCAAATCCTCTTTTAATCGACTGAAACTGTTGCACTTGTACTGTAGGAGGCAAGCTCAGATTCCATAGAGAAATCTGGTGCAGTAAATGAAGACTTATAATGACAATTTTTTCACTATCCTCATTTCTGAAACGGAACGCAGTATGAATGTTACGCCAGTAAGTAGCTGTAAGTAGAAGGTCTGGATCTGATGTTCCATCTCTATCCAAGCGAGTTCGCAATCTCCCTTCTAACGTCTGTCCTAAGGAATAACGTGGCTCATACTATATAGAAAAAGGAACCGCCTGCTGTAGTTTACGTCTCACCGTGATTCTTAATGTTTTGTGCAACATTCCAGATGAAAACAATATACAGTAACTGTTATTTGAAATCAAGCCGACCCGTTTTGTTAATTACTCACAAATTAAAGTTTTTTTGCACAGAAAAATGAAGGGTGCACTTTCTTTGTGAACGACTGACATGTACAATAAAAACATGAATATATTTGGAAATTCCTTGTTGGCACTCATAGAAAATCCGAGATAGAGTATTGAGTTAGCCGAAGCCACGCACGTAGTGATCCTACACAAATGTCGTCAATCAGCATCAAACTGTATGAAATTATAGAACTTCTTCTGCTCATCAGTTCCCTCTCTTAACCAACACTCGAAAATTATATTACAGCTTTTTGTGCTACGTTTAGTTGTGAATATGAGAAAATTTTCAGCAAGCAGTACGAACTGTGAGAATTATGTGAAACAACTGAATAATTTATGTAAGAAAATACAGTAAGTATTACCGAGTTAAAACATTAATTTCGGACCATAACTAATCTTTCAGATTGTATCAGAAGATATAAGAAGAAATGTTTACAGTGCGACTGTGCACCCCGGTTACTTTAGGAAAGTGAATGATTCCGTGGCAAAGAGTGAACTAAGGGATTCACTAAAAGGAAAACTTTCGAATGACCGCAACAAAGACACGGTTCTTATTAAAATGTACAGAAAAAGTAGTCTTGCTTGCTTATATGTTGGTTCTTGCCTATGTCTACGTACAAATGCCTGTACTTGTAGACACAAGAATAGCCGCGATGCGCTCATATAAGAATGAGTCCTCCGTGGAGTGATTGAACGTGAATGTGAATTGCATTGTACCTGTACCTGAAATGTGATACAAAATTTACTGCAAAATCATATAAATACATCTGATATAAAATTGCTATAACATATTGCTTGAGACATAGACTCGAAATTACTGAATTCTAGCCAGACGCAGAGAAAACGGCGTTGCGCATGCTTTACCACACTGAAAAAATGGAATGATCATATGGCAATGTTCGCCAGGAGGCCCCAAGCGGGGAAGTTCGGCCGCCGCATTGCAAGTCCTCATTAGTTGACGCCACTTCGGCGACTTGCGAGTCAATGATGATGAAAGACACACAACACCCACTCATCACGAGGCAAAGAATATCCCTGACCCCGCCGCGAATCGAACCCGGGACCCCGTGCACGGGAAGCGAAAACGCTACCACAAGACCACGAGCTGCGGACTGCAGCACTCTAATATGGTAGTAATATAGAGAACATAGTAAAATAGAAAATAATGTGGGGAAGGCAAAGCAAAGGCTGCGTTTTATTGGCAGGACACTTAGATAATGTAACAGACCTACTAAGGAGACTGCCTACACTACGCTTGTCCGTCCTCTTTTAGAACACTGTTGCGCGGTGTGGGATCCTTACCAGATAGGGCTGACGGAGTACATCGAAAAAGTTCAAAGAAAGGCAGCACGTTTTGTATTATCGCGAAATATGGGGGAAAGTGTCACAGAAATGATACAGGATTTGGGCTGGAAATCATTAAAAGAAAGGCATTTTTCGTTGCGACGGAATCTTCTCACGAAATTCCAATCACCAACTTTCTCCTCCGAATGCGAAAATATTTTGTTGACACCGACCTACATAGGGCGGAACGATCACCGCTATAAAATAAGGGAAATCAGATCTCGTACGGAAAAGTATAGGTGTTAATTCTTTCCGTGCGCTATACGAGATTGGAATAATAGAGAATAGTGAAGGTGGTTCGATGAACCCTCTGTCGGGCACTTAAATGTGATTTGCAGAGTATCCATGTAGATGTAGATGTAGATGTAGATGTAGATGGTAGCACAGTTATCTTACACCGTTAATTTCTACTCTAAAAAGGGCTGACAGTCTGTATGTATACACACTGCCAGCGGATGTTGTAGCTAGGTGACTCTAGTAATACATGTACCAAAAAAACTGAATTAATTGGTTATCGGGCAGGGAACCGTGATACGTGTAGCAGGAGGAAGAGTGGCAGAGGGGAAGAGGGAGTGCGTTTTTTAATATTTATCTGTCTCAAGAGAAATCTGTACAGAAAATGATTATCATACCTAAAATATTGACAAACAGAACACATAGCAGGGCATTGCGGAACCTGCTGTGGAAAATACATAAATCACAACCACCTAGAATTTACTCTTGCGTTCCTTTAGAGAATTAGGTCACAAAAGGTTTGCTTCCACACTTTCAAGAGGAATGCTCTGACGCTGTTTAAGTAGTGCCTTGATCCGCGTGCAGATATCTAGCACCTACTCTGCGCACAAAACGGTTCAATATGTGGCGCTTCACAGTTTTCTGTAGCTGTCAACTATCCGTGCGCCTCGCTAGTTCACTTAAAGACTTTTTGAAGAAGGGGAAAGAGTACAGTCTACATGTCGGAAAAAATGACGTCCTTCAGGGCTCGCCTCCAAAGAAACTGCAGCATTTTAAATGCTAACTCTTGCGCGGTAGGAAAAGAAATGATTGCGGTCACACTAGTATAACAAGCCAAGTCTCTTATGAAATATGCATTTGTGTTCCGGTTCTACCATTGACGTTGTGTTTACGCTTTGTTTTACTTCGATACATTACGACGCAAGTTAGGCGCTTTTTGTTCACCTGCAGGTGTGTGCCTGCTTAGGTTATTCAAACTGCCAGTTACTTTAGTAAATTACAGCTAACCGTGCAACGCAAACTGAGTGGAATGTTTTGTTGGTGGGGTTTGTATAGACAGGCGGGCAGTTGTGAGAAATCGACCTCTTGTGGTTGTCAACTTCTTTCTTGATCAGTTCACTGCCATATAAACTATCTGATTTTTTATGATGTGACACATAATGGCTTCCAGGTAAGCAGCATGTAAACGGCTGCCGTAATCAGAATAATATTTAAATGTTGCATAATTTTATTGGCTTGCAGTCCAGCTGAGGCAGCCTTTTCAAACAGTTGCTGTAAAGCTAGCCTGTGTATCTCGCATGTAGTCTGTAAACGAAGGCCTCTGAACCTCTTACTTGTCGTTCACGGGAATCACAAAAAATATTACATCTGTAATAGGAGAACGTTTCACTGACACACACATTCCAGAGATCTCAATGGTAATTGAAGATTTGCTTCTTTATCCACTGTCCCAGACCTACTGTAGCATTGCTCTAAGTGTAAGAAAGAAAAAATTTGGAAATTTGTGGTAAGATCCTGTGGTCTTCGGTCCGTAGGCTTACACACTACGTAATCTAATTTAAACTAACTTACGCTAAGGACAACACACACACCCATGCCCAAGGGGGGACCCGAACCACTGACGGGGGGAGCCGCGCTGTGAGAAAAAAAAATGGTTCAACTGGCTCTAAGCACTATGGGACTTAACATCTGAGATCCTCGCCCCCTAGACTTACAACTACTTAAACCTAACTAACCTAAGAACATCACACACAACCATTCCCGAGGAAGGATTCGAACCTGCGACCGTAGCAGCAGCGCGGTTCCGGATTGAAGCGCCTAGAACCGCTCGGTCAAAGCGGCCGACGCTGTGAGAAAGAAATTACTTCCATATTGCGTTTCTAAATGGCAACCTCCACGTCCTTACCTCCCTCTTAGTTGCTCTCTTATCTTAATAAAGGTGATATATTTTGCACAACCAGTACAAATAGTAGTATATTTTGCACTGGTACAAAGGAAGTAACGGAAGAGGAAGTTCTTATTTATTGTGTCGGGCTGTAAATAAGTTCTTTTTAATTAGACTGCCATGATTTATAAAGGGAAAGAAAACTATGAAGTAAGCAAAGAGTGTGTTTCTGAGGATATTTGCACCATTAACAAGCTGTTATTAAAGTAGACTTCTACATGTGGGAATTTATTTAAATTGCTGTAGTGAATGCTAATACTCAGACGTTGTCGTTATTATGCTGGATTTATTCTCACTAAGTTTGGGCGGTCAACTGTATGTTCTAAGCAGTCATTTCTATCAACAACGCGATGGCAATTTGTATTCCGCGAAATGCCGCTTTTACTGTATGTGCTACTGAAGTTTTGTTAGTATTACGTAACGGCAAATGCTTAACTTCTGAACGATAGACCGGTAGCTCTTGTTCAGTCCTATTTGTCCCTGTAAACAATTTTGCAAATGTCGCATCCCAAGCCACGTTCTTAAACCAGTTTCTGATTTCTGTATTTGTTAATATCAGCAAAACACGTGCTTTCATAATAAACACATGCGTGTGGAAACACCTGTGTTTGTCGCACAGCTGTGAGCAATATTTATTTTCCCGGAGGGTAACTTTGCTTGTTGTTATCGTTGCTGGTGTTGATGTTTACGTATGCGTAGCTACTGTTACGGTCTACATTTTGTCATTTGTACCAGACACACATGCTCTATTACTGGTCAGCAACCAAAGACATACAGCTTTAGCGCTGCACATGCACGAAAAAGCCTAAGTTATTAACGTCATTGTACGTTTGAAAGCTGTATTGTCATCTCGTTATTCTCAATTAATAATCAGTTCTATGTACAATATCGTAACTGTCTGCCTTTACCACATGCCGTGTTCTTGTTTGCTTTTTCCTTACTCCAAAATAACCAGTTTACAAATGTTATGCGATGATTTTTCCTATCATTATTTGCCAAAGTCGAAGTTTTAGGACGTATAGACGACCTTGATTATACTAGTCACCCTCCTAATCGGTTATAAAGGATATTTCAGAATGATACTGAAGACAGTGAGTTATTGCAGAACCTGATTTGAGAAAGAAATTGGGAATACGATGCTTCATTCGAGTCGTTCAGTTATACATGCTAAAGAACATCGGAAATATGAGAAGCAGCAACTCTACGGAGGAAAATTGCGGCTATCGATCGACATTGATGAGAAACAGAACATTTTCTGGATATTAGACAGTTCTAATTAGCACAAAATGATTTAATTATAAATCAAACATTAAATAAATGAAGCGCAAACAGTCTTCTACAGTCATCAAAATAAGTTTGAAGGAGAAGGTACTTGTTAAAGCTAATACTAATATAATAAAAGAAAAAACAAATCGTGTTTAAATGCTGATGCTAGCGTTGAAGCTCTTCTGATACCTACCCATCACTAACTGTCGCAGTCGCTAAACGCGATGCACGTATACTGTGAACCATTTCCTCAGCTTCATACACCAAGGGCCGCCCATACCCGGGGTCATGGGGGAGCTTCCCTTCTCTCCCCCCCCCCCTCCCCAACCCCCGCCCCATTCTCAAGAAAAGTAAAAAAAAAATACAGTGCAGTCAGGTGTTCCCCTTTAAAAAAATGATTTAAAATTGAGTATTTTGGGGGCTTTTAACTAGGTTGAACTGGAACTTTATTACGGCAACTTGCAAGTCGCCTTTCGTGCTCCAAACTATTAAAAATACTTCATTTTCCTCCACCCCCACCACGATAAAATAAGGGAAATCAGAGCTCGTACGGAAAGATATAAGTGTTCGTTCTTTCTGTGCGCTATACGAGAATTGTGAACAGACGCAGCAACAGGGAAGTAACCGCTTTTGTGACATTTACGAGTTCCTAACCAAGAGCGAATTTTATGGTGGTTCGATGACCCCTCTGCCAGGCACTTAAATGTGATTTGCAGAGTATCCATGTAGATGTAGATGTACAAATTATCGTATGAGCCCTCTTGTCATACGCTATATAATTTATACTCTTCAGACGTCCCCAGACAAAGAAATCCAAAGGATATAGCCCAGGAAATATAGACGTTGTAGACATTAGGCGCATGTTATCGGTACTGCTGTACGAGATTTCTGATTTTTATATCCTCAGTTTTTTTTCCCACGGGCGCCAGTAACAATAAATTTCGTGTACAGTTATCATTCTGAAATATTATATTTTGTCAGTACACATAATAACATGTCAAGATTGTAACGGACGAAACACTCACGTCGGCTTGTTGGCAGAATATAGGAATGGGGCTCTGTGCATAGCACTGTGTTAACCGCATCCTCATTGATGTGGGAAAACCCTGTAAGAGTGTAAGTCGTGCTACGAGATATCGTGTATAACCAGAGAGAAGTTTGCTGTTTACGTAAGTAGCATCACGATTCAAATCATTTTCCTTCCTTCCCTATTTAGCATCCCCATGGTTACCAAAAATTTCTTTAGGCAGATACTGGGATAGTTTCTCAGGCAGGCCCTCGCCCTTTTCGAGCTGAGCAAGTGCTTCGTCTCAATGGCCGCGACGAGACATTTAACTTTAGCCTTCCAGTTTTTCTAGTTGCCAGGGGATAAGGAGAAATATCTAATACGTTTCTAATATCCAATAGTAAGTACCGTTACCTGTTTCTTTCCTCGCTTCCTGGTAGAAAAACTACATAATTATAAGTGAAAAGTACAAAGTTGTAGATTTTCTACAGTATTAATTTAGTTCGTTAACAAGTTTTCGGCTTACAAGACCAACATCAGACTTTCACTGACTATCGTCGTGAAAGTAGTTACCAACATTGTATCTTCTCTGACGTCCATGGTCAGTTAGTTTGATAATTGCAATGTATGAAGAAAACTGGTTAACGAAATAAAATTAATTAGAGCATTCATAATTTTGTAATTTTCATTTGTAATTATTCGAGTAATTATTTGACTTCACTTTTGGGGCATCCTCAGAGACATGTCTATATGCATGGTCTATTAGATCATCGAATATTACCAAACATTTCAGAGCTGAACTAGGATAGCTGGTCAGGCATGGAGACGACGCGAAAAACAGTTTTTTATTTACTTTATTTCATTTTATCTTATTTGTAGGTGACATCCGTTTTTCTCCATAGCAACGCTGAACAGCGCATGTGTAAGTACGAATCGAAGTTGCTGCATAAAATCTTTCAGACAAGTAAACAAATAAAATTAAAAAAAAAATCGTTCCTGGTCGCATAGATAGATATCCCAATAACAGTACTCTTTATTGCAGTAAATGAAAATGATGATGTACGAATAGCCACGATCAGGAATTTATATGAACTGAAGTAAATGGTCAAGGTAGATTCCTGTCAGTAATTATACTTTCTGACTCTACATGTAAACGACGAAGTGGTGAGTGCCGATTAGGAATACTGTTCATTTACTTTCGGTGCTAATGATCAAATATTGTGAAATATTGACTTTCCCGTTAATTGACTAGAACAAGTGATTGGAAAGGCAACAAACAAAATAAACGTCTTCGGATCTCTCTTCATATTGGTTAATTTTTAACTAATGACCCTAATACAATTTGTAGAAGGAGGATGTTTGAGAGATAACATCGACAGTGACCTCAATATAGGTGTTAGGATGCTCCTTTGAAAATGTACCCACAGGTCTTGTTAAACAACTCAAGTAGCACACTCAGATTAATTACTGAGGTGAAGTTCTTTAAAGTTGCGTAAATATTCATCGACGAAGAACTGCAGGAAAATATAGAATGAGTTTAAATGTCCATATCAAGTAATGAACGGAAGTTCACCTTCAACAAGCGTAACAAGGAGCAATGTGACGACTTCTGTGCGCAATATTTATTGTAGATCACATAAGCAAAACGTTAGGCAGATACAGGAAACGTGACTAACAAATAAGATTATTTGTAAGGATAGTGACTGGGAAATACTCAGAAAGTATGGAACGTGTGCGAAGTTATCCGATCACAAGGCTTTAGTGCAGTTCCTGTCTGTTTTGACATGGACGTCGACGAGTGTAATCCTCCTTCATTTCTCCTCATGCGAAAATTCGAGAATATTGCTGCAATGATTTCGCTCTTCGTCAGGCCGAATTAGAACAGAGGGAAAACTGTCAGAAGCGTACTACGAGGTATATGACCCGGTGGTGCAGAGTGCTGCAGGGATAAGGCCAGCATAAAGCCAATAATTAATAAAATCCTCCCAAGAAATATGACGTTGTCTGCTGAATATCGTCGTAAAAGACACATAGAAACGCAATTCGAGACAGACTGCATAACAGTCCCAGCGTATCTATCGCAAAGCGCACATGAGGACCTTAAGAAGGAGGAGGGAGATCTTACGAGCACGTACGAAGGCAGACGGGTAGTCGTTCTTCTGGCATGTCAGTGGAGAGGAAAACAGGTAGGAGAGAGACAAATGGCGTTATGAAATATCGCCCACTAAGCATTATAAAGTGTCTCGTAAACATCATTACAGTTGTACATAGCTAAACACTATAGAGGTTGTTGCAGAGGGTGCTTTTTCTGTACCGTACAAGTATTTAGACTTATTCTCCTCTTTCTGTCAGACTGATTATGGGAGCCAGACATTGACTACTTACGTGAACCTCTGCTAGCCGCCAGATTGCGCGATGAAAATCAGTCTGACAAGAGGAGAACAAGTCTAAATATTTGTACGGTACAGAAAAAGCACCCGCTGCAACATATATATGTATAATATAGCAATAAGAATTTTCGTAAATATTGAGCGTTCTCCTATCAGTAAATAAAATATAAATAATTTGTCAAGAATGAGCAGGAGAGTAAGCAGATTTCAATTTTTATTAACCTTCGTAAGTAATGACAAATCTTTATGGTTAAGGAGGCAACTGATGTATCCTTGTTTCATGTAACTGGGTATACTAAATAGTTTGACGCTAAGGTTCCCAGTAGCACCGAATGACGGTCGTTTCACTATGCTGTCACAGGACACTGTATACGGTCCTATGTTCGGGTGGGCGAAGTCGCATAGTAGCAAGTTTTGGTAATACTTACAATGCACTTCGATAATACTTTTATTTTTATTGCAATATGAGTAGTAACGAAGCATGTAATAAATAAGTAAACCTTCTGAGTGACGTAGACAGAATGTATTCATCGATTAAATGGTTCAAATGGCTCTGAGCACTATGGGACTTAACATCTGAGGTCATCAGTCCCCTAGAACTTAGAACTACTTAAACCTAACTAACCTAAGGACATCACACACATCCATGCCCGAGGCAGGATTCGAACCTGCGACCGTAGCGGTCGTCCAGTTTCAGACTGAAGCGCCTAGAACCGCTCGGCCACACCGGCCGGCATTCATCGATTAGGAAGAATAGTTAGATTATGAGTTCACTGAGCCGTCGACAATGCTATCATTAGCGACAGAGCACAAATTGGGCGAGGAGAGAAGAAAGTAATGATCTCGACTTTTCAGGACTTCCGTAACACTCCCCCCCCCCCCCCCACCCCACCCCTACCCGAAAGACAAACCAGTACGTAACTACACTACCACTTTTATACATTTATGTTCATTGATGCATCTAGGAATATTTCTATATCGAGAGTAGAAACGATTTACAGCCAAGCTCCTTCTTAAACAATTATACAACATACCAGCAATGATTTGAAGTTGTCACTGGCTTTACTTCCGACTGTACCGTACCGATAGTTCACCTACTTCAAGATACAGCAATGACCTGATTCTAGTTAAAAGCGTGTGACACGTAAATTTTTTTTGTGTGTGTGTTTTACGAACAGCAGAATTTTATGCTATGGGAACGGCTACAATTATGATTCACAAAACGTGAATAGTTAATGTATAAATCGAGGAATGCAAGTTCGTTGAGAAGTTTGTAAGGTAGGAGGTCAGTTTATCACTAATGTTGTGTAACTTTAATGAAGAAGAAGCATCGAAAAAAGTCAGTGGAAAATACACTATAGGAATGAAAGTGAATGCCTCACACATACTAGTGCTAAGGTACGCAAAGGTCATACCTCATCATAATCAAAGTAAGAGATGCTTATAGTCAACCTGCAAAGTGGAGATGATGGACTTTTAGTCCAGTTATCTTCCAAACAATTGGATGGATGACGAAAGTAAGGGAACACAGTAGAAAGTAATTCAGAAACTTGCCAAAAATGAAAATTTTGGAAGATACGGTAGGTGTGAAAGAACCACAAAAATACAAAATATCCTAAGCTAGCGGTCTTGAGAAGAAATACTGGAGTACACGAAGAAGGAAATTTAAAGAGAAAAAGGACAAACAAAGATACCTCAGCTAGTACGCAATGTCAAAATATAAATGAAGAAGTATTTTCTGAACTGTACCTCCAGGATAGAGCACTGTACGGCAAAACTGTGGACTACGGGAATGCATGAAACGAGTGCTGTTGAAACGTGCTGCTAAAGAAGAACTTTATTTAAAACTAAAATAGACATATAAAGAAAGAAACGAGGACATATTGGTAGGCATAGATATTTGTGAAGATACGTATAGGAAAACACTCACCACAATAAGAAATTAGTCGGACATGTTCCAAAGCGGTGACAAATAGTTGTGTGACAGTGTAAGGAGCGATAAATGGAGAAGAGCAATGACATTAATTAGAAAATATGAAGAAAATTTCCAAGTTGTGATGGTAGAGTAGGGAAACAGTCGAAAAGTGAAGAAGAAAGAACAAGAAAGAAAGGATCGCCTCAAACCAATTAAGAAAAGTAGATTTCTTATGAGTTCCGGACACAAGCTGCTTAAATAGAAAATCAGCGCATTCATTTCATAAACATTTCATTCATTATTTTTTGCTCGGTTGTTCACTTTCACAAAGGATTAAGCACCTCACACTTTACAAATAAAATATACACACTTGCCGTAGCAACTAATGACAATACATTACAGTATATAATCAGCTTACACTATTTTCAATATCTGCAATACAAATTCAAAATTTATGATGAGGACTAAAGAGAAAGCAAAGGCACAAACAATGAGAAACCAGTGATGGAGAAGAAATAAGTCTCTGAATCAGTCTTGAGACTGCAAATCATAATGTACATGGATCCAGTGAGAAGGAAGGAAAAACATAATTTTGAGGGATAAGCCACAACTTTACTTACTACACCAGAGATGCTGGTAGCGAAGTGTGGAAATGAAATAATGCCTAACAATGGTAAAGACTGAAAGAAATGAAGATGATCCAAATTAATATGGCTCACAGACAGCAAAAAGAATAAGAAACTCGTTTGATGACGTAGGTACTTCAGGAGTCGAGTGCCTGGATCACGCAAAGACTTCACATACTTACTTGCATGAATATGGATTGATGACAGTTTAGAGAATAAGGAAGTAGAGATAAACAGATAAACGGAATGTAACAAGTTATTAGGTCGAAACACTGGAGTAATATTCTAGAATTGGTTGCACGAGTATTTCGTAAGCTGTGCACTGGTTTCATCTTCCCAGGTTCCTACCAATTAACAAAAGTACCACCACCTACTTTAGATACAAATGAGCTTATACAATCATTCCACTTAATGTTTTGAACATTTCTGTGCTCAGCAACCGTAATTAATGACAATGTTACAAACTTCCAGCCAACCGGTTGCAAAAAGAATTTAAAATTCATTAACTAGTTTTCAACGCCAACTAGGGACGTCTTCTTCAGAAGAAACTGTTATCTTACATTTGGTTAAAAGGAAAACAGTCTTCTTCAGAAGAAACTGTTATCTTACATTTGGTTAAAAGGAAAACAGTTTCTTCTGAAGAAGACGGCCTAGTTGGCGTTCAAACCTAGTTAAAAATTTTAAATTTTGTTTGCAGCCGGTTGGCTGGAAGCTTGTAACATTATCATTCCATTTCATATCCGCGGAAACTGCTACACCCATGTACACACATTAAAAAAAAAAGTTTTGGATGACCTCGGTTCCGAGATTTCCGCACCTTGTACAGAGAATTGGAATAGAGATTAACATAAACATCCTTTCCGCCCTTTTTATTGCTCATAAAAAACACACATTGCATGTTATACCACCACACAGCGAGACCTTCAGACGTGGTAGTCCAGATTGCTGTATACACCGGCACCTCTAACTCCCAGTAGCACGTCCTTTTGTACTGATCCATGCCTTTATTCGCCATGGCATACTATCCACAAGTTCTTCAAGGCACTGTTGGTCCTGACTGTCCCACTCCTCAACGGCGATTCAGCGTAGATCCCTCATAGTGGTTGGTGGGTCACATCTTCCATAAACAGCCCTTTTCAATCTATCCCAGGCATATTCGATAGGGGTCATGTCTGGAGAACATGCTGGCCACTCTAGTCAAGCGATGTCGTTATCCTGAAGGAGGTCATTTACAAGATGTGCACGATGGGGATGTGAACTGTCGTCCATGAAGACGAATGCCTCTCCAATATGCTGCCGATATGGTTGCACTATCGGTCGGAGGACGGTAATCAGGTATCGTACAGTCGTTACAGCGCCTTCCATGACCACCAACGTCGTACGTCAACCCCGCATAATGCCACCCCAAAATAGCAGGGAACCTCCACCTTGCTGCAGTCGCTGCACAGTGTTGTCTTAGGCGTTCAGCCTGACCGGGTTGTCTGGTTGAAGGCATATGCGACATTTATCGGTGAAGAGAACGTGATGCCAATCCTGAGCGATCCATTCGGCATGTTGTTAGGCCCATCTGTACCACGCTGCATGGTGTTGTGGATGCAAAGATGGACCTCGCCATGGACGTCGGGAGTGAAGTTGCGCATCATGCAGCCTACTGCGCACAGTTTGAGTCGTAACACGACGTCTTCTGGCTGCACGATAAACATTATTCAACATGGTGGTGTTGCTGTCAGTGTTCCTCCGAGCCATAATCCGTAGGTAGCGGTCATCCACTGCAGTAGTAGCCCTTGGGTGTCCTGAACGAGGCATGTCATCGACAATTCCTGTCTCTCTCCGTGTCCGAACTACATCACTTTGGTTCACTCCGAGGAGCCTGCACACTTCCCTTGTTGAGAGCCGTTCCTGGCACAAAGTAACAATGCGGACGCGATCGAACTGCGGTATTGACCTTCAAGGCATGGTTGAGCTATAGACAAAACGAGCCGTCTACCTCCTTCCTGGTGGAATGGCTGGAACTGATCGACTGTCGGACCCCCTCCGTCTAATAGGCGCTGCTCATGCATGGTTGTTTAAATCTTTGGGCGGGTTTATTAACATCTATGAACAGTCAAAGGGATTGTGTCTGTGATACAATATCCACAGTCAATGTCTGTCTTAAAGGGCTCTGGGAACCGGCCCGATGCAAAGCTTTTTTTGATGTGTGTATTTACGTGAGTTCATTAATTCCAACTGTAACTCAGTGACACTGCATTCGTAGGATATTGTTAGCTGTTGTGAAATGAGCAATTTTTCATATTTTATTTAAAACAAATTGCCAAACTTTGCACCACTCTAATATTTCACCAAGATTTAAATTTTTGTAGAGCTTGTTACAGATAGTTTTTCAGATAGCTGCATCAACTGCAAAATATATGTGGTTATTGTTGATATCAGCATTAATATGCACCAACCGGAAGTGGGCCAACATACTTCTGTAGTCACACCTAACGTACTTATACGGCAGTCGATAACTGTCCATCCAAGAAAATATGTCGCCTCCTCGTTAGCTAGAAATCCTCAATCTTGTCACAAAGTTTGTTTGATACACCTTATGATCTCACTTCCGATAGCAGACGTTGGCGTGACATTGACTCAAATGTGTACCGAAAGCCAAAGTATATTGTATCCACTCGATGGCCTTAATCCATGGATTTCAAGATTTCAAGTGGGAAAATAGCGAGTTGGGTTTTTACAATCCTTATGAATGACGTTTTTGGTATCTACGTTGCATCGCAAGGTGGATCCCATTCTGTTGGACGGATAGCTGGGGTTGTCACTGGTCATTTTTCAGTGGAGCAAAAAACAACAATTGTCATTCCGAAGAATTTACTAGTATGTTTCCCAGAAATGTGAAGTCCTTCTTTGAGTATCTGTGGCAATATGCAGAACATCAAAGGAACCTATACCCGTTAGCAACATTCTTCTCTGTATAATCTCATTGTGTCTCGTTTGTTTGCCTGGTATGGTTGCCATGCACTTGAGCAATGTTGAGGTATAGCTGTTTAAAATCAATTTCTTTCATGTACAAGCCAGAGATTCGTTCCTACCAATGTTTTATCCACATCTAAATTATGTGATCTTTTCACTCCATATACCCCGCACTGACATTACTAAGAATACATGATAAACTCTAGTTGTGAGTCGTTAATGATTTAGTCAAATACCGTAAAATTTAGTCTCGTTAACTATAGGTATTGACATTTCTCTACATATAAAGCTACTGCTCAACCTTAGCATTAGATTATTAGTTTCTCGATATCTGATTGGGCATTACTAATAATAACGTCGCGTATTTATTTATCTATTATCTTGTCATCAGTTTGAAACCTGGTTTGATGCGGTTGACATCATCTCGTAAGGCAACTTACGCACAACATCGTTGATTACTTTTTGGATATATTCAAGTCTTTGTGTTCCCCTACAGTATTTGCCCTCTACGTTTCCCTCTAATACTATTGAAATTTTTCCGTGATACACGTCTACCATCGCGTCTCTTCATCTTGTTAGTATATTCCACATACTCCTTTCCTCTACGATTCTGCGGAAGACCTCTTTTCCTATTTTTATTAGTCTGCTTTGAGGATCAACACGTCTCAAACGCGTCGATTCTCTTTTTTCTCTTTTTTTTTACGCAGTGTACGATTCTTGTCCATATGAGCTGTTCTACAGACCTATACTGTAAGAAATTTCTTTCTAAAATTAAGGCCTATGTTTGATACTAGTAGACATCTTTGAGCGAGGAATACCCTTTTTATCTGTGCTAATTTGCTCCACATGCCACCATATGAAAAACATCGACAAGAC
Organism: Schistocerca serialis cubense; assembly: GCF_023864345.2. Lineage (NCBI taxonomy): Eukaryota > Metazoa > Arthropoda > Insecta > Orthoptera > Acrididae > Schistocerca > Schistocerca serialis. Next base: position 1,084,428,676 of record NC_064639.1, read on the forward strand.
GAATGGGCAGGATGATAGGAGATGTGTGGAAACATCGAGGTATAAGTTCCATAGCAAGGTATTTGAGGAAGCTGTAAGGGGTAAAAATTGTAGAAGAAGAGAGATATCGAGTAGTAATTGAGGATGTTGGCTGCATTGCGAGGCTAGCGTACGAGAATAGGCATTCGCAGTGGGCTACATCTAATCAGTCAAAAGACTGATGACTCAATCCTCCCCCCCCCCCCCCCCCTCCGCCCTCCTGACGCCAAAAAAACTTCTTGCTTCATCCGTCATGTGTTAGTTTCTATTCAAAGGTAGGAGAACTCCTTAGTTCCGTTGAGTACGCTTCTACATTACACTACAAATGACGTCGAGATTATAAGTAGTCTAAGGGGTCCACTTATTTGTCAACAGCGAAGAAATATAACTGACTTGACGAAGTTTCCTCTTGGTTACTGATTTCATTAATTCAGTTTGCAGCTGTCTCAAAGAATAAGTTCAAAATGGCTCTGAGCACTATGGGACTTAACATCTGCGGTCATCAGTGCTCTAGAACTTAGAACAACTTGAACGTAACTAACTTAAGCAGACCACACACATCCATGCCCGAGGCAGGATTCGAACCTGCGACCGTAGCGCCTAGAACCGCTCGGACACACCGGCCGGAGAAGAATAAGTAACGGACTTGACAGCTTCCTCTGTGTTATACAGAAGAGGATAAAGCACACAGCAAGATTGTAGAGTTAAATTGAAAGCAGTGTTTAAATGCGATGCGAGCTAAGCTATACACCGTAGCATGGAAATAGCATTTTTTCCCCCTTGTGCTATTCTGTAGAAGAACTGTTGGCTCAAACATACTGTTTATACGATCGTGAGAATTCGATCAAAGCCGATTCCGGTTTCCTTTCGATTGAATTGGCCTACAACTTTAATGAAATGGAAACGAAAAAATATAATCAGTGTTGGGCAAAAAGAAGAAAAGAATACCCGATAGCAAACAGGTGTACGGTAACGCTGCTTGTCAGTGCGGTGCGAGGCCGCGGTAATGACTTTCAACCGGCTTAATAGATAGCTCTCGTCGATGGTTCGAAATCTGGACTGGTACTCGATTTCCGCCGCTGTCACGGTTGCGAATGACAAGCTTTTTGCGCCACCATCAGCGTGACTCCCATTGAGTCGGCAGTGACTCGGCTGCCAGTTTTCGATCCGGTGTACCTTGGGCCGGCTTTGACGCGGCCGCGGCAGATATTTCCTGTGATAGCGAGCGCAGGCACCAGGGACAGGTGGGGACCGCGCGCGCCGCCTGCAAGGGAAGGGACCGGTTCCGCTAGGCCAGCTCACGGATCCCGACCTGCGCCAACGATCCTCCAGAGACGTCGGCCGAGAACGCGCTCCGCCCTGCTCTACAATGGTCTCCCAGGGCGGCCTAGGCGCAGCAGCTGCAGTGCGCGCGCAGCTGCCCCACTCTCCGTGCCCGGTAAACACACTACGGAGCTGTAGTGGTTTCTACATCTACATCTGCATCTACATCCATACTCCGCAAGCCACCTGACGGTGTGTGGCGGAGGGTACTTTACCTCTATCGGGTCTCCCTTCTATTCCAGTCTCGTATTGTTCTTGGAAAGAAAGATTGTCGGTACGCATCTGTGTGGGCTCTAATCTCTCTGATTTTATCCTCATAGTCTCTTCGCGAGATATACGTAGGAGGGAGCGATATACTGCTTGACTCCTCGGTGAAGGTATGTTGTCGAAACTTCAACAAAAGCCCGTACCGAGCTACTGAGCGTCTCTCTTGCAGAGTCTTCCACTGGAGTTTATCTGTCATCTCCGTAACGCTTTCGCGATTAGTAAACGATCCTGTAACGAAGCGCGCTGCTCTCCGTTGGATCTTCTGTATCACTTCTATCAACCCAATCTGGCATGGATCCCACACTGCTGAGCAGTATTCAAGCAGTGGGCGAGCAAGCGTACTGTAACCTACTTCCATTGTTTTCCGATTGCATTTCCTTAGGATTCTTCCAATGAATCTCAGTCTGGCATCCGCTTTACCAACGATCAACTTTATATGATCATTCCATTTTAAATCACTCCTAATGTGTACTCCCAGATAATTCACAGAATTAACTGCTTCCAGTTGCTGACCCGCTATATTGTAGCTAAATGATAAAGGATCTTTCTTTCTATGTATTCGCAGCACATTACACTTGTCTACATTGAGATTCAATTGCCATTCCCTGCACCATGGCCGGCCGGTGTGGCCGAGTGGTTCTCGGCGAGTCAGTCTGGAACCGCGTGACCGCTGCGGTCGCAGGTTCGAATCCCATCTCGGGCATGGATGTGTGTGATGTCCTTAGGTTAGTTAGGTTTAAGTAGTTCTAAGTTCTAGGGGACTGATGACCTCAGATATTAAGTCCCATAGTGCTCAGAGCCATTTTTTGAACCTGCACCATGCGTCAATTTGTTGCAGATCCTCCTGCATTTCAGTACAATTTTCCATTGTTACAACCTCTCGATTTACCACAGCACCATCTGCAAAAACCTTAGTGAACTTCCGATGTCATCCACAAGGTCATTTATGTATATTCCGAATAGCAACGGTCCTACGACACTCCCCTGTGGCACACCTGAAATCACACTTACTTCGGAAGACTTCTCTCCATTGAGAATGATATGCTGCGTTCTGTTATCTAAGAACTCTTCAATCCAATCACACTTTGTTCATTAAACGACTGTGGGGAACTGTACCGAACGCCTTGCAGAAGTCCAGAAACTCGGCATCTACCTCGGAACCCGTGTCTATGGCTCGTGGACGAATAGCGTGAGCTGGGTTTCACACGATCGTCTTTTTCGAAACCCATTCTGATTCCTACAGAGTAGATTTCTAGTCTCCAGAAAAGTCATTATACTCGAACATAGTACGTGTTCCAAAATTCTACAACTGATCGACGTTAGAGATATAGGTCTATAGTTCTGCACATCTGTTCGACGTCCATTCTTGAAAACGGGTATGACCTGTGCCCTGTTCCAATTCTTTGGAACGCTACGCTCTTCTAGAGACCTACGGTACACTGCTGCAAGAAGGAGGGCAAGTTCCTTCGCCTACTCTGTGTAACTTCCTTGTTACAGCCGTGATTCACGTGTAAGTATAACGCTTGACGTTAGTGGTGACTTCAATCTCGTCGGTACAGCTGCCAACATGAATAACGTAGAAGTAAATATCCTCGGAGTAGTGAAGCAACTTAAATCACTTAATAGAAGCAAGTCTTCTGGCCCAGACTGTATACCAATTAGGTTCCTTTCAGAATATTCTGATGCATTAGCTCCGTACTTAACAATCATACACAACCGTTCGCTTGACGACAGATCCGTACCCAAAGACTGGAAAGCTACACAGGTCACACCAATATTCAAGATAGGTAGTAGCACTAATCCACTAAATTACAGGCCCATTCGTTAACGTCGATATACAGCAGGATTTTGGAACATATATTGTGTTCAAACATTATGAATTACCTCGAAGGAAACTGTATATTGACACACGGTCAACACGGGTTTAGAAAACATCGTGCCTGTGAAGCACAACTGGCTCTTCATTCACATGAAGTGTTGAGTGCTATTGACAAGGGATTTCAGATCAATTCCGTATTTATGGATTTCCGGAACGCTTTTGACACTGTACCACACAAGCGGCTTGTAGTGAAATTGCGTGCGTATGGAATATCGTCTCAGTTATGTAACTGAATTTGTGATTTCCTATCAGAGAGGTCACAGTTCGTAGTAGTTGACGGAAAGTCATCGAGTAAAACAGAAGTGATTTCTGGCGTTCCCCAAGGTAGTGTTATGGGCCCTTTGCTGTTCCCTGTCTGTGTAAACGATTTGGGAGACAATCTGAGCAGCCTTTCCAGGTTGTTTGGAGATGACGCTGTCGTTTATCGACTAATAACGTCATCAGAAGATCAAAAGAAATTGCAAAACAATAAAAAGAAGTATCGGAATGGTGCGAAAATTGGCAGTTTAAATAACGAAAAGTGTGAGGTCATCCACATGAGTGCTAAAAGGAATTCGTTAAACTTCGGTTACACGATAAATCAGTCTAATCTAAAAGCCGTAAATTCAACTGCATACCTAGGTATTACAATTACGACCAACTTAAATTGGAAGGAACACATAGAAAATGTTCTGTGGGGAAGGCTAACCAAAGACTGCGTTTTATTGACAGGACACTTAGAAAATGTAACAGATTTACTAAGGAGACTGCCTACACTACGCTTGTCCGTCCTCTTTTAGAATACTGCTGCGCGGTGTGGGATCTTTACCAGATAGGGCTGACGGAGTACATCAAAAAAGTTCAAAGAAGGGCAGCACGTTTTGTATTATCGCGATGTATGGGAACGAGTGTCACTGAAGAGATACAGGATTTGGGCTGGACATCGTTAAAAGAGAGGCATTTTTCGTTGCGACTGAATCTTCTCACGAAATTCCAGTCACCAACTTTCACCTCCGAATGCGAAAATATTTTGTTGACACCGACTACATAGGGGGAAACTATCACCACGATAGAATAAGGGAAATCAATGCTCGCACGGAAAGATAGAGATTTGTGAAGATGGTTCGATGAACCCTTTGCCAGGCACTTAAATGTGATTTGATCTCTGTAGCTGGAGCCGGTTTTCGAGGCGGCCGCTGTGGCCGAGCGGTTCTAGGCACTTCAGTCCGGAACCGCGCCACCGCTACCGTCCCTGGTTCGAATCCTGCCTCGGGAATGGATGTGTGTGATGTCCTTAGGTTAGTTAGGTTTAAGTAGTTCTAAGTTCTAGGGGACTGATGACTTCAGATGTTAGGTCCCATAGTGCTCAGAGCCATTTGAACCATTTGAAGCTTTAGTCATCTCGTGTTGCAGCCTTCCTATAAACGACACCGTCTGAGAACACCTTCGTGGGACTATCGAACTTGTCTACTGGATTATTTATGTATTATTTAAACACTAACCGCTCTATAACTGTCACTCCGGGTGCTTACGAAATATCCTCTACATGTGCCTATTACGCCGCGCGAAGAACACCGAGTTGAGCTCTATGAGCTAAAAAATTTAGGCTCCTCTCATAAGTCTTATTCAATACTCGGTAAGCTAGCATATATTTTTTCACTAAACGACAGTGCGGAACTGCCCTCTGAAAGTCAAGTATCTCTTGAGCATCTTGGTTTAAGGAGATCTGGATCTCACTCGTGGGTACACGAGAGTGCTCTGTTGATTTTGTAGGCGGGTAAAGTACCCAGGTCATTTAACACATCTGTTTTGTGTTTTCCATCTCAATAGTCCTGCATTATTGATGCTTAGCCGCCCTATTGTGCTTGTGAGAAAACGTTGAAACTGATAGGTAGGTCTCTGCACATTGTTAGGTATCATATTGGTCTGCGGTCTGTAACGTGTATTCTCGTCAGCGCCTCTACACGTACTGTAAGGGCCCTGATTTTCCAGTTCTGGTGGACAGAGACAATAGGACCCTAACAATAACGTTTTCTTTGGTGAAGATGAAAATAAGAAAATAACCATTTACCTAGTAACAAATGCTGCGTATGATCTCGATGCGCAGTTAGTTAGGATAAATAATATAGCGCCTTACAGTACGGATACTCCTCAGTGGAAATCAGAATAATTAATGACTCTGGGACAAATGTTTTTAAGAATAGTTTTCAGGAGATAACATGGGATGTAATTTATAATTAACCAAATGCTATCACAGAATTTAGTTTGTTCCGCGATCAATCTACATCACTATTTGAAAACAGCTTTCCTGATAAGCTAATCAGAAAGAACACTCAACAGCCACGTAAAAAACAATGGATCACTAGAGGGGTTAAAGTATCGTGTGAAAGGAGAAGGGGAGTGTATCTTCTGGCAAGAACAAGTAGGGATCCTGCAGTAGTTGCACCCTACAAGAACTACTCTACATTACTGAGAAAGGTTATTCAAAAATCAAAGAACATGCACACAATGTCAGAAATCAGTACTTTCGACAACATACTGAAAGATGTGTGGATTTTAGTGAAACGAGAGACAGGACAAGCAGCCACAGAACAAGACAACATCACTACTGAACTGAAAGAAAGGGGTATAAATGACGAATCACAGGTCGCAAATGCTTTAATAATCATTTATTATATATATTAGAAAGCATAGGGACAAGCAATTCAAGATCAAAATCACAGCAGTATGTTGAAAACGTAATTTTCATAAAATTCAGTCACGTGAGTGTATCACCAACTTTTCCATCTGAAATTAAAAAGATTACACATTCTCTCAAAAAAATAGCGCATCTGGTTTTGATCGTGTTTCCAACAGAGTGTTAGCAATTTATTCCCATATAATATGCCCAGTCATATTTCAAATATGTAATGCATCACTAACTCAAGGAATTTTTGGAGAAAGACTGAAGAATGCCGTTGTTGAACCTCTGTTTAAGAAAGGTCATAAGAGATATGTCAGTAAGTACCGACCTGTTGCACCGCTGACATCGTTCTCCAAAACTTACGAGAAGATGACGTATTCTAGAATAGAAACTCAGTAACAGAGAATCACAGTAAGGGTTTCGGAAGGGATAATCGACTGAGAATGTCATTTCCGCGTCCACTCACCAGATTTTACAAGCATTATATCATAAAATAGCGACGGTCGGCATTTTCTGACAACTCTCTAAAGCATTTGACTATGTGAATCATAGTAATCTCTTAGTTAAATTGATGTTTTATGGGACTGATGGTATAGCCAAACAATGGATAATATCATATGCAACAAAAAAAATGCAGTAAGTTGCACTTAGTAATTCAAGCTATATAGTCCAGAGACATAATTCTGACTGAGGAGAAACCACGTATGGGGTCCTCCAAGGTTCTATCTTTGGTCCACTACTGTTCCTAATAAACGTATAAAAAAGTTTTGCATCACCTTGGTTCCTAGAGTTCCGGAGCCTGTACAGAAAATTAGAATAGAGATCAACATAATCATCCTTTCCGGCCTTTTTATTGCTCATGAAAAACACACACTGCATGTTGTACCACCATACAGCGAGACATTCAGAGATGGTGGTCCAGACTGCTGTAAACACCAGTACCTCTAATACCCAGTAGCACGTCCTCTTGTATTGATGCATGCCTGTATTCGTCGTGGCATGCTATCCACAAGTTCATCAAGGCACTGTTGGTCCAGATTGTATCACTCCTCAACAGAAATTCGGCGTAGATCCCTCAGAGTGATTGGTGGGTCATGTCGTCCCAGGAATGTTCGATAGGGTTCATGTCTGGAAAACATGCTAGCCACTCTAGTTGAACGATGTTATCCTGAAGGAAGTCATTCACAAAATGTGCACGATGGGGGCGCGAATTGTCGTCCATGAAGACGAATGTCTCGCCAATATGCAGCCGATATGTTTGCACTATCGGTCGGAGATTGGCATTCACGTATCGTACAGCCATGACTACCAGCGGAGTACGTTGCCCCCACATAATGCCACTCCAAACCGTCAGATAACCTCCACCTTGCTGTTCTCGCTGGACAGTGTGCCTTAGGCATTCAGCCTGACCGGGTTGCCTCCAAACATATCTCCGACGATTGTCTGGTTGAAGGCGTATGCGACATTCATCGGTGAAGAGAACGTGATGCCAATCCTGAGAGGTCCATTTGGCACGTTGTTGGGCCCATCTGTACCACGCTGCATGGTGTTGTGGTTGCAAAGATGGACCTCGCCACGGACGTCGGGAGTGAAGTTGCGCATCATGCAACCTATTGCGCACAGTTTCACTTCTAACACGACGTCTTCTGGCTGCACGAAAAGCAATATTCAATATGGTGGCGTTGCTGTCAGGGTTTCTCCGAGCCATAATCCGTAGGTAGCGGTCATCCATTGCAGTAGTAGCCCTTAGGAGGTGAGCGAGGTATGCTATTGACAGTTCCTGTCTCTCTGTATGTTCTCCACGTCCGAACAACATCGCTTTGGTTCACTCAGAGACGCCTGGACACTTCCCCTGTTGAGAGCCCTCCCTGGCACAAAGTAACAATGCGGGTGCGATCGAACCGCGGTATTGACCGTCAAGGCATGGTTGAACTACAGACAACATGTGTCGTGTACCTCCTTCCTGGTGGAATGACTGGAACTGATCGACTGTCGGACCCGCTTCCGTCTAACAGGCGCTGGTCATGCATAGTTGTTTGCATCTTTGGGCAGGTTTAGTGTCATCTCTGAACAGTCAAAGAGGCTGTATCTGTGATACAATATCCACAGTCAACGTTTATCTTCAGGAGTTCTGGGGACTGGGGTGATGCAAAACGTTCTTTGATGTATGTATTTATATGAATTCATTAATTCCATATGTAACTCATTGATACTGCAGTCGTAGGATATTGTTGCCTGTTGTGAAAAACTTTTTTTGAAGTGTGTATATGTAAATGACCTTCTGTCTAGTATATGACAGGCATTATTAGTTCTTTTTGAGGTTTACAGTAGCACTGCAATAAGTCCAAGCAAACATACAGAAACAGAAGAAATGTTGAACAAAGTTTTTTAAAGTAGCGTTGACTCTTTCTCTGCTGACGATCCCATCCTCAATTTTGCAAAGACACAACACATTCAGTGCTGCACATCTAGAGGTACTTCACAACTGATAAGTTTAACACATGGTGAGCAAATAGTAAAGAGGGTGGAAACTTAAAAATTCTTCGGGGTCCATGTTGATGATAATTTCAATTGGAAGAAACACATTTTGGAACTCTTAAAACAACTTAGTTCAGTCACATTTGCGCATAGAATCGCTGCTGATTTTGAGAGAGACAAATCGGTAAGTTGACATATTATGCACATTTTCATTTAATAATGTCATATGCAATAATATTCTGGGGTAACTCATGTTTAAGAAAGTCTTCGTTGCACAAAATCGTGCTGTAAGAATAATATTTCGTGTTCACCCACGACCATCCTGTAGACACTTGTTTAAGAAGTTGGGCATTCTGATTACTGGTTCACAGTATGTCTATTCCATAACAAAGTTTGTTGTAAATAATCCACTACAGTACAAAAAGAGCAATGAGGTACGTAATTACAATAACAGAAGTGAAAACTACATTCACATTCATTACTCCACATTACGATTGTCTTTAGCACATAAAGAGGTGCACAGTGCTGCAACAAAAAATTTTATCACTTACCCAGTGACAAGAAATGTCTGACAGACAGCAAAGTAAAATTTGATATGAAATGAAAAACTTTGACAACAAATTCCATGTTGTAGAAGAATTTCTATTACTGTAACACGTAAAAGGTGCTGGTTATGAATTACTAACTCATATTCTTATATCTTTTTTCTTTTTGGGAAAAAAATCTTTGTAATGTTCCGAATGTTATCGTATGTACAAATTAATTTGCGATGTGCGTGTAACATGACGCGTTCCACATCATTACAATCTATCGTGCAAAATGATCCATGGAACGTGTAACTAACTAAATATTGACGATTTTGTGGTTTATTAAGTATTTCACAATATGATATTGTCGTCAAGACCAAAAATATATTTCTTAAGCCTACACATAAGTAAGCCAGTAAATCGTGCCATATGGATCCACGTAATAAATTTCCTTAATCTCTACAGAGCGCGTGTTTTCAGTTTTAACTTGTCACAATCGTGACTCATGAATACTGTTTGCGTTGTCAGCACGGGTATGTACGATTACCTAAGAAATGTGACGAAGCTAATCTTCGTGCAGTTTTTTTAAATGGCATAAATATAGAAGCACTTTACTCTCAGGAAATAAAATTTGAGAAAAAATTGGCATGTTCTCGAGCATTTTTTAACTGTATTCGTCGAATCATTTTCCGTACTAAGTTATATGTATGATCGTAACAGATCTATGATCCAGTTTCGTTTCACAACTAAACTGGAACTGTGCTTCATTTTTCCGCTCACTCCTCCCCATACTATTGTAGTTCTTGTGGTGTTGGCCTTCATTCCTAAAACTGGTTTAATGCACCTGTGCACGCTCGTCTATCCAGTGCGAGTTTCTTGGTCTATACGTAACTGCTGCAACTTAAATTCATTTGACCTTTTATACCATACTCAAACCTTGGTTTCTCTCTGCAGTGTTTTACCTTCGATCTTCCCTCAATTACCAATTCTTCGATTGTCCGACGCCGCAGGTCCTGTCCTGTAAACCGATCCCTTGTTGTAGTCAAGTTGAACCGTAAATTTCTTATCCCCCTAATCCGATTCAGTACCTCTTCAGTATTTACCTGAGATATCCATCTAATATTCGGCATTCTTCTGTAGCATTACATTCGAAAGATTATATTATCCTGTGATTACGTAGGCTTTCCCGGCGTAATAAGTCATTAAAGTCTCCTCGGGTTTGCTGCCGGATCCTAAAATCAACTTGACTCGATATTTCGGCGATCCAACTGGTCGCCATCTTCAGGAAAATGCTGCTTCTGCTGATGAGTCCTGCTGAGAACTGACGCCAGATTGCAAATCGACGTCCTATATAGGCCACTCCATCTGGCCGCATGGACGTGATGCTCTTAACAGATTTTTGGACCACTTCAACTGTCTTCATCCCAGTATCAAATTTACTATCGAGGTTGAAAATGATGGGATGCTTCCATTTTTAGACGTAATGGTTTATAAAAAACCAGATGGAACTTTGGGACACAGTGTTCACCGAAAGCCGACTCACACAGATTGGTATCTGCATCCTAAGAGTTGTCATCCACCACACCAACGTAGTGGCGTCCTTAGGACTTTGCTACGGAGAGTATATGCCATTTCCGACGCAGAACTTGAGCATTTGATGACGGTTTTTAAGGAAAATTGATACACCGAGAAGCAGATTCGTCGGGCTATGGAGTTTGGACCATCTCCGGAGGTGTACGAAGAGGAACATAGATCTGTGGCCTTTCTTCCTTATGCTGGAGGCTTATCGTTTAAGATTGGACGAATTTTAAGGAATTTTAACATTAAGAGTGTGTTCCGTCCACCTTCTAAGATTAGGGCTCTGCTCGGCCCTGTGAAGGATGATTTGGGGCTTAGGAAACCCGGGGTGTACAAAATTCCGTGTCAATGTGGGAAAGCTTACGTTGGCCGTTCTATTCGCACAGTGCATGACAGGTGTGTGGAACATCGCCGTCATACGTGGCTACAACAGCCGGAAAAATCGGCGGTAGCAGAACACTGCCTAAATGAGGGACACAAAATGAAATTTGAGGAAACTGCTGTGGTTGCCAACATTTCCGGTTTTCGGGACAGTGTCTATAAAGAGGCGATTGAAATCAGGTTGGCTGATAATTTAATCAACAGAGACAATGGGTTTCCTCTTACCAAAATGTGGAATCCTGTATTATCTCGCATCGAAACTGAACGTTCTTCGGTACGGTCTTGATTGCGATATATCGTTGCCAGCAGTGTTTCTCCAAGGGCGGCGCCAGCTCCATGTTTTGGAAGGCAGAAACCGTGATGGGCGGCGCATGCGCCGTGTACTGAAATGTGGCCTATATAGGACGTCGATTTGCAGCCTGGCGTCAGTTCTCAGCGGGACTCATCAGCAGCAGCAGCACTTTCCTGAATATGGCGACCAGTTGGATCGCCGAAATATCGAGTGAAGTTGATTTTAGGATCCGGCAGCAAACCCGACGATACTTTCATTATATTATCCTCTTTGAAGTGTTTATCGTCGACAGTTCCATTCTGTACAAAGCTATGCTTACAACACATTCAGGAACGATGTCCTAATAATTAAATTTGCAATGATATGCAAAAACATTATTGGAAATTTGTGGTAAGTTCTTATGGGACCAACTGCTCAGGTCATCGGTCCCCAAGCCTACACACTACTTAATCTAACTTAAACTAACTTACGCTAGGGACAACACACACCCCCATCCCCGAGGGAGGACTCGAACCTCCGACGGGGCCAGCCGCGCAGACCTTGACAAGGCGCCCTAGACCGGGCGGCTACCCCGCGCGCCAAAACATTATTATCGCCGTCTTGGTAGACTCCTGGTCAACGTTTGGAGAGATATTCAGAAGAGATTCTATGTCGGACATGGATACGACAAGTCCTTGGTACGTTTTGGGAGTTATGTGGCACTAGAGGGCTACGCACATATCACAAAACCCCCACCAATTGAATACTGCTAGTTTGTGGGCGTGGAGCTGGCACCCTATAGCGTCCCAGATGTGATCCACCTGGTTCAGATCACGTGAGTAAGGTGGCCCAGGTGTCAACCTGATCACACTCAGATCAGTATCAGACTTTTCTAGCCACTTTTGCATTACTCTACCTTTGTGATATGAACAGTTATCCCTCTTCCTGATGCAAGGTGCCACGCCGTTGCTGAAGACATCAAACGTGAAGGTCTGAAGGTGGCGCGCCACTATGTTCAAATGGTCTCCAGCTGTCACAATGTCTGCGATTACTATCAAAGGTCCCATGGAAGACCAGGTGAATGTCTCCCGTAGTGCAAAGGTGACAAAAGTCATGGGAAAGCGATTTGCACATCTGCAGATGGCGGTAGCGTCCCTTACACAAGGTATAAAAGAGCAATGCATTAGCGGAGCTGTCATTTGTGCTCCGTTTAATCCTGTGGAACGGTGCCCGACGTGATTGTGGCTGCACAATGAGAATTAACAACTCTTAATGGGGAACTCTTATTGAAGCTAGACACATGGGACATTCCATTTCGGAAATCGTTAGGAAATTCAATTTTTCGAGATCTGCAGTGTCAAGGCTGTGCCGAGAATACCAAATTTCAGGCGTTACCTCTCACCACAGACAATGCTGTGGCCGAAGGCCTTCATCTAACGACCGAGAGCAAGGCTGTTGGTGTAGAGTTTTCTGCGCCAACAAACAAGCAACACTGCGTGAAATAACTGCACAGATCAACGTATCTGTTAGGACACAGCGAAGAAATGTACTACGGCGGTGGATGACCGAAGCGAATGCCTCTGCTAACAGCACGAGATCACCTGCAGCGCCAGTCATGGGCTGGTGACCATATCAGTCGGACCCTGCACGACCGGTAAACTACGGCGTGGGCAGGTGAGTCCCGATTTGAATCGGTAAGACCTGATGGTAAGGTTCGAGTGTGTCACAGACGCCAAGAAGACGTAGATCCAAGCTGTCGACAAGGTAGTGTGCAAGCTAGTGGTGGCTCCACAATAGTGTGGCCTGTGTTTACATGCAATGGCCTGTGTCCTCTGGTCAGACTGAAACGATAACTGACTGGAAAGGATTACCAGCTATTCTGAGACTTCTGGTAAACCTTCCGGGATGTAAGGTCGTGGTCCATGAAACTCTTCAGCTCCTAACGTTTCGTCCAGAGCTGCGCTGGACATCTTCAGAGGGATGTTTCTCCTCCGGTGAGTCTTGCCGACTCACGGGTCGGACGTCTGAGAGCGACTTATGTATCGTAGAATGTGGGCGTGACCAGAGTTACACGTGATATGCAGAGATAACCTTTGTCAGAGATAAAACTTAACTATCGATCGTAATCTCGTCACGGATAGAACTGTCTAGCAATGCTGTAGTGCTACTGTCCAAATATCACTAAGTTTCATGGTCTCTTCTTTCCGATTAAAATTATCCCTATGTTTATAGATTTCAATTGCTTCTCTACAAAGCCGTGGGTAATAGTTCGTCGTCGTAGATAAAATTTTTGTTTCGGAAAACTTCACTTGATGATTTCCTGGCTGAAAAGCGTGTTCTGCTACAGCCGATTTATCTGTTTTTCCTAATCGGCAAAGAGTTCTGTGTTCTTTTAACCGTGTATTTACGCTTCTTTTTGTTGTTCCAACATAAACTTTACCACATGTACACGGAATTTTATATACGCCACTGGCTGATAGAGGAGCGCGTTTATCTTTTACAGACCGAAGAACGTGACAAATTTTCTTCGTTGGTCTAAAAACAGGTCTAATATCATGTTTACTTAAAATATTTCCAATCTGATCCGTTATTTTCTTTATAAAAGGGAGGGAGACTGTATTCTTCCATCGTTTTCCGGACTTGTTCTTAAGCTTCTTGTTGTTTGGGTGCAGAATTCTACTTACTTCTTTCTTTGAGTAGCCATTTTTCTCAAAAGCGTGCTTCAGATGTTTTAATTCGTCGTCTAGATACTCCGGCGTGCAAATCCGTCTGGCTCTGTCAACGAGACTTGTAATCACACCTCTTTTTTGTTTTGGATGGTGGTTAGAGTTTTTATGTAAGTATCTGTCTGTGTGCGTTATTTTTCTAAAAATCTGTTGTTTCAAGCTTCCATCCGTCTGTCTCATAACTAAAACATCCAAAAACGGTATTTTGTTATCATTTTCTCTCTCCATGGTAAACTGGATTCTTGGATTTACATTATTAAGGAAATCAAAAAATTCGCCTAAGGCTTCTCTACCATGTGGCCAGACCACAAATGTATCGTCTACATACCGATACCAGCCACATGGTAGAGAAGCCTTAGGCGAATTTTTTGATTTCCTTAATAATGTAAATCCAAGAATCCAGTTTACCATGGAGAGAGAAAATGATAACAAAATACCGTTTTTGGATGTTTTAGTTATGAGACAGACGGATGGAAGCTTGAAACAACAGATTTTTAGAAAAATAACGCACACAGACAGATACTTACATAAAAACTCTAACCACCATCCAAAACAAAAAAGAGGTGTGATTACAAGTCTCGTTGACAGAGCCAGACGGATTTGCACGCCGGAGTATCTAGACGACGAATTAAAACATCTGAAGGACGCTTTTGAGAAAAATGGCTACTCAAAGAAAGAAGTAAGTAGAATTCTGCACCCAAACAACAAGAAGCTTAAGAACAAGTCCGGAAAACGATGGAAGAATAAAGTCTCTCTCCCTTTTATAAAGAAAGTAACGGATCAGATTGGAAAGATTTTAAGTAAACATGATATTAGACCTGTTTTTAGACCAACGAAGAAAATTTGTCATGTTCTTCGGTCTGTAAAAGATAAACGCGCTCCTCTATCAGCCAGTGGCGTATATAAAATTCCGTGTACATGTGGTAAAGTTTATGTTGGAACAACAAAAAGAAGCGTAAATACACGGTTAAAAGAACACAGAACTCTTTGCCGATTAGGAAAAACAGATAAATCTGCTGTAGCAGAACACGCTTTTCAGCCAGGAAATCATCAAGTGAAGTTTTCCGAAACAAAAATTTTATCTACGAATACGAACTATTATCCATGGCTTTGTAGAGAAGCAATTGAAATATATAAACATAGGGATAATTTTAATCGGAAAGAAGAGACCATGAAACTTAGTGATATTTGGACAGTAGCACTACAGCATTGCTAGACAGTTCTATCCGTGACGAGATTACGATCGATAGTTAAGTTTTATCTCTGACAAAGGTTATCTCTGCATATCACGTGTAACTCTGGTCACGCCCACTTTCTACGATACATAAGTCGCTCTCAGACGTCCGACCCGTCAGTCGGCAAGACTCACCGGAGGAGAAACACCCCTCTGAAGATGTCCAGCGCAGCTCTGGACGAAACGTTAGGAGCTGAAGAGTTTCATGGACCACGACCTTACATCCCGGAAGGTTTACCAGAAGACATGTCATCCGGTCGTGAAAGCCTTCATACTATGATATTCTGAGACTGTTTGCAGCCATACATGGACTTCATGTTCCCAAACAACGAAGGAATTCTTATGGGTGAGTATGCGCCATGTCACAGGCTTACATCGCCATATGTCTTTCTGAACTAATTTCCAGAGTATCTACTGTGTCCTTTAAGTTTTCCTGAGTTTTTGCAAGTTGCGTAACCGAATCGGTAGATGCAACTGAGTCAATTTTAGCTTGCAAGGTCTCATGATTTTCATGAACAATAGTTTGCAGTTCTTTTATGGCTGCTTCGTGATTCTGTAATGCATTTTCATGCCGTGAAAAAATAGGTTGAAAATGCTCACAAATTTGTGTTTTTACGTCATTACAGACTTTTTGACATTTCGATTCAATGTTATGTAACTCAGTAGTTAAATCTTCACGTGTTTGTCCAAGCATGGTGTCTAACTTTTAAAGCTTTTGCTGTGTTTGTCTCTGATTTTGTTCCATTGTGTCTAACTTTTCAAGCTTTTGTTGTGTTTGTCTCTGATTTTGTTCCATTTGTTGCATTAATTGCAATAATAATGTATTAGTGTCTGGAATCTGTTTCTCTATGCTTTTTGGCAGTGGCTTTTCACCGGCAACATTCACATTTTGACAAGCAGAAAATGTGTCTTGACTCATTTGAGAAAACGGTGAGGACCCAAAACCTAAGTCTACAGTATTTGCAATATTGTGTTCTGTCATTTCGGATTCCTGAGGCGAGCTGTTGCCGACCGATCGATCGATAATGCTTCCCTGTTCACTACTTGTTTCATTGTCTACACCATTATTTGCCGCCCGCTCCATTTCCCTATGCACAGTTACCAAATTACTACTTTGAATGTCTGTTAATTCATTACACAGTGGTGCTGATAAGCTACGCTCGTCGTCACTATTATTTCTCAGTTTACTTTGGAGCCTAGTGTTATGTTTTTCACACGCCATTATTGTCACAATATTTCACACGACAGCACAGAAAAGCACAATTTGAAGAGCAAAAATAAGAGAACACATTAACATAGCACTGAAAATAATATCTAGTTAATTGCAAGCGCAGCTGCGAAATACTTGGTGCATATCTACATGCATGCCACAACTGTTTTACTGTACATCAATGAAAGAATGCAACTACAAAGGAGATTCTCTCTACAATTGCGCGCTAGCAATAAACAAAAGCTACACTAATTACACAAACTACAAGTAAAAATCAGAAGATTCCAGTGAGGTATCCTCGGCTAAGGGTCGACGTATGAAACGTGCCCCTAGAAAAATTATACAAGACTGTGCTTACACTGACACACAATATTTTTTTTAGCGCAACGCATTCTGACTTTCAATAATCCCTACAAAAGAATGGGCCTGACTAACATTAACCTATACCTTTCACAAATCACTTACCTCACAAAAATCTTCGCTACTCGAACTACTGCAATACAGCGAGCTCCACTACTGCCAGCTAAATAAAAGATTCTAACTACTGAAGGCACTAACTACTGATAGGCATTGTTAGCAAATGAAAGATTTTGATAGAGAACAAATAATGTACACTCCTGGAAATTGAAATAAGAACACCGTGAATTCATTGTCCCAGGAAGGGGAAACTTTATTGACACATTCCTGGGGTCAGATACATCACATGATCACACTGACAGAACCACACGCACATAGACACAGGCAGCAGAGCATGCACAATGTCGGCACTAGTACAGTGTATATCCACCTTTCGCAGCAATGCAGGCTGCTATTCTCCCATGGAGACGATCGTAGAGATGCTGGATGTAGTCCTGTGGAACGGCTTGCCATGCCATTTCCACCTGGCGCCTCAGTTGGACCAGCGTTCGTGCTGGACGTGCAGACCGCGTGAGACGACGCTTCATCCAGTCCCAAACATGCTCAATGGGGGACAGATCCGGAGATCTTGCTGGCCAGGGTAGTTGACTTACACCTTCTAGAGCACGTTGGGTGGCACGGGATACATGCGGACGTGCATTGTCCTGTTGGAACAGGAAGTTCCCTTGCCGGTCTAGGAATGGTAGAGCGATGGGTTCGATGAAGGTTTGGATGTACCGTGCACTATTCAGTGTCCACTCGACGATCACCAGTGGTGTACGGCCAGTGTAGGAGATCGCTCCCCACACCATGATGCCGGGTGTTGGCCCTGTGTGCCTCGGTCGTATGCAGTCATGATTGTGGCGCTCACCTGCACGGCGCCAAACACGCATACGACCATCATTGGCACCAAGGCAGAAGCGACTCTCATCGCTGAAGACGACACGTCTCCATTCGTCCCTCCATTCACGCCTGTCGCGACATCACTGGAGGCGGGCTGCACGATGTTGGGGCGTGAGCGGAAGACGGCCTAACGGTGTGCGGGACCGTAGCCCAGCTTCATGGAGACGGTTGCGAATGGTCCTCGCCGATACCCCAGGAGCAACAGTGTCCCTAATTTGCTGGGAAGTGGCGGTGCGGTCCCCTACGGCACTGCGTAGGATCCTACGGTCTTGGCGTGCATCCGTGCGTCGCTGCGGTCCGGTCCCAGGTCGACGGGCACGTGCACCTTCCGCCGACCACTGGCGACAACATCGATGTACTGTGGAGACCTCACGCCCCACGTGTTGAGCAATTCGGCGGTACGTCCACCCGGCCTCCCGCATGCCCACTATACGCCCTCGCTCAAAGTCCGTCAACTGCACATACGGTTCACGTCCACGCTGTCGCGGCATGCTACCAGTGTTAAAGACTGCGATGGAGCTCCGTATGCCACGGCAAACTGGCTGACACTGACGGCGGCGGTGCACAAATGCTGCGCAGCTAGCGCCATTCGACGGCCAACACCGCGGTTCCTGGTGTGTCCGCTGTGCCGTGCGTGTGATCATTGCTTGTACAGCCCTCTCGCAGTGTCCGGAGCAAGTATGGTGGGTCTGACACACCGGTGTCAATGTGTTCTTTTTTCCATTTCCAGGAGTGTATTTACCTTAATAGTGTTCAAAAGTCATAATATATATAGCAGTTCATGACATCCATTCTCACAAATGTACTGTTTCTGATGGACACACCTCCAGATTATCCATTCTCAAAAATCCGCCATCTCACTTCCCCACATCCACCACTGCTGGCGGCTCACCTCCAACTGCGCAACGCTACGCGCTGTTAACAGCCAACTGCCCAACACTACAATGGCGAATATTACAACAATGCTAACCAGACAGACAGACTGCACACAGTGATTTTCATACAGAGCGCTACGTGGCGTTACCAATAAGAAAACCTAAAGAGCCAACTTACAATGGACTTCATGTTCCCAAACAACGTAGGAATTCTTATGGGTGAGTATGCGCCATGTCACAGGCTTACAGTCGTTCACAATTGGTTAGGAGAACATTCTAGACAGTTGGAACGGATGATTTTGCCCACCTAGATCGCTCAACATGAATCCTATCGAAACCATATGGGACGTAATAGAGAAGTCGGACCGTGCACAAAATCTTGCACCTGCAGCTCTTTCACAGTTATGGACTGCCGTAGGGACAGCATGGCTCGATATTTATGCAGGGGACCTCTAACGACTTGTTGAGTCTATGGCACGTCGGGTTGCTGCATAAGCCGGGCAAAAGAAAGTCCGACGCGACATTAGAAGCTATCGCAAGAGTTTTGTTCACCTCAGTTTGCTGTGCAATCTGCGTCCACGGTGCGGCGCACTTTACTAAAAGTCGTTAGCCTACATGAGAGACCGTCGAACTGGTGTAACGTGAAGCGTGATTCTTACAAAGAGGTGACACGTTTCCACTGATTCACCGTCCTGTCAAGATGATCCCGTGCGCACAGCGTTCGTAGCTGACGATGTCGCTGTGTCAGTATACGGCAACCCGTTGGAACCGCCTGTTGCAGAGCCCCATGTTCAACGATTTGCGATGAACAGTGTTCTCCAAAACATTTGTGTCTTTACAAGAATTGCACTCTGCCGTTATATCTGCCACAGAAAGCTGCCTACCCTGATTTACACAGTGGGGAAGCTTACGAGCCGGCCGGGGTGGCCGAGCAGTTCTAGGCGCTTCAGTCTGGAACCGCGCGACCGCTACGGATGTGTGTGATGTCCTTAGGTTAGTTAGGTTTAAGTAGTTCTACGTTCTAGGGGACTGATGACCTCAGGTGTTAAGACCCATAGTGCTCAGAGCCATTTGAGCCATTTGAAGCTTACGATCTGCACTTTCTACCTGAGACAGCTGGTCGTCTAATCGTGTTCCACCGGCCTTCAAACACTTCCCATAGCTGCTCTCGACAGCAGCACCCGAACAGGCGACCAGCTCGTTCACAGGCACCAGGGCAGTGATCATAATGTTCTGACTCATTAGTAAATACCCACAGTAAACAAATTTCTCTTTTTCACAAGTGCTTTTCCTGGTTTGTCTGTCCGCATTTAATGTCCACTCTACTTCGGGGATCTTCATTTACGTTGCTGTCCAAACAGCAAAATTTATCTACTGCCTTTCCATTGCCTTTAGTGTGTCATTTCCTAACCTAATTTCCTCAACATCGCTTGAATTCCATCTACTGTATTCGATTACCGTGATCTTATTCTTGTTGATATTCAACTTATAGCCTATTTTCAGGGTATTATTCATTCCTTTCAACTAATCTTACAAGCACTTTTCCGTTCCAGGGAGAACTGCAGTGTTATCGGAAAATTTCAAACGTTTTATTTCTTCTTCTTGAACTTCTGTTGCAGGGTCCCATTTTCAACGATTTGCGCCGAACAATGTTCTTCGAAACATTTGGACCTTTACAAGAACTGTACTCTGTCGTTACATCTGCCACAGAACGCTGCCTATCCCTTTCTTAATTTCTTGGGAGTTGCTTTACTGCTTGCTCAGCCAATACAATGAACAATATTTAAGCATCCGGGATTAACTACAACTCTGTCTCTCTCCCTTTAGTGTGCAGAATGAATAATATCAGAACATCCGGGGTACACTACAACGCTGTCTCACTCCCTTCTCTTTAATTTTCTTCGAATCACTGTCGTCTAACTTTGGCACAAGCTGTAGTCCAGAGTCAGAATTGTCCAGCGTATTCTTAACAATCTGCCCACGGACCGGCTTCTATCACTCTTTTCTCTCTCCCGTAAATAACTTCCATCAGTACTTTGCAACAATTACAGCAATGGCTCTATAATATTCACGTCTCTCAACATCCGCCTCCTTTGGAACTGAAATTGTTACTCTGGTCTTGAAGTCGCCTCTCTCATATTCTCACACTTTCTCATACTAAGTGGAATGGTTTTGTGATAGCTTTATTTTCCTCAGAGATAGTAGTAATTCTGAGGGGACATCGTCGACTGCAAAATTTTCCTTTCGGCTTAGGTTTTTCAGTGCTCTGTCTTCTCCTACCACTTCTTCATCTACTTCGTCAACCATTTTGATAATTCGTGGAGGTATGTTCCATTTACGTAAATGATTGAAGGCGGTCTGTTTATTGCCATACGCGTTTCGCGTATTTCAGTTGTGAAGCATCTTCAGTGGCGAAGACGGAACATACCTCCACGAACTTTAAAGCTACTAAGGAAAGAAGGAAAATAGCTACTGAACAAAGAAGGAAAATAGAAACAAATTTAGTAACATTGTCTTTAAGTTCTTTTACTTTGTGCAGCTCATCTATAAATTCCTCCCACCTTCCAGCCTTCCCTTCTTTGTTTACTACTTTCTTGCAACTGAGCCGCTGTTCATACAGTTGCTTCCCTTTCCTCCAAGTGTGCCTATAATTTTTCTTTATCTTTTCCCTTTTCCTTGTATGTATTTCTCCTCAAGGTAGTCCTACTTTTCTATTTTGCACGTTCTGACAATAGTCGTCTGCTCAAGCTGAGGCGGCCTTTCAGACTTACGAAATTGAAGTTTTTTTCTGAGATTTTCCGTGCTTTAACTCTTGCGAGTTATTCCAGATTTTCTTTTAACAAACCCATCCATCCAGTAATGACTTAGAGATCTCCACTGCTCGCCTATGAACCGTACCCGGTTTTGGTGGGAATGTGCTTTGCATTCGTGCGACCGTATGTGCTATGTATTCTTGCGACAGTACTAGGGACCTGGTGCTCGGTTTGAGCAGACTGCTCCCAGTATCCGTGTCGTGTGTACGCATTGAGAGCTATATGGAGAAACCTTGAATACTGTGTACCATTGTCTGCCAGTTCATATCCTTAAGCAATCCGACCTTGTGATATGTAGGGCTGGAGGACAACATCGGGCTGGGGAAGAATGGGGGTGAAGATGTTCATACCCTTTAAAAGAAGCCGCTCTGGCATTCACCTTAAGCTTTTTAGCTAAATCTTTGGAAACCTAAATCTACACATGACCGAAACGGTGATTTGAACCACCATTCTCCCAAATACATGCCTAGTCTCGTACCACTGCGCCATCTCACTCGATTATTACAGCTGGTGCATTACCTAAGTCTTACAAGTTCTACGAGGGAAACACGACTTGGTGTTGTAGAAGGAGTTATCTTGGAATTTACCTAGTGATTTAGGATAATCCTGGAAGGAATTATGAAAATACCTGATTGGGGGCTTGACATCCACTCCTACCATCTAACTCTGTGGTTGTTCGAAACACTACTGTTGTGCGTAGTTACTCCAACAGCGCATAATGTGACCGAAGAGTGGAGTTTGACCGTGGGGAGAAGATTAGTTTCAGTGATTATCAGATTTCGTGTTGTAATCCTACAGCTTTTACATGGTATATTTCTGCAGAAGCGGCGGGTATGTACGTAGTGTGGACCAAACAGAAATGGAGAAATCATAAACGCTACAGGGGACGACGCACTGTGACGTCATCATGGGACGACAGATACCTCATGTCAGTGAGAACGAAGGAATGTAAAACTACGTCTTGAATGTTGTCACAAAACACACTGCGGACTAAGTTAGTCATTTCCGTGACGTACAGTGTTCATAACACAAAGCCAGAGACGTCTCCCATTACAACTGGTTGGCCGATAGGTTTGTGAATAGTGGGTTACGGTGTGGGATTTGTTCAAAGTGATTTCATTGAGCGGGAATGCAGTGGGGAAGCCAGTGGGCATTCCCTCCTGGGAATGCAGAATCTGTAGTAGAAATAAGTTGATAGAGGAGCAGGAGCGTAAGATCTGTGCCCTTCAGGTGCAGATACAGCGCACAGAGGAGGGACTAGATAGGTTGAGGAGGGTGAATAGTGGTGGGGGGTTGCGAACTGGCAGTTGGCAAGAAGGCAGCGAGGAGGAGGAGGTATTCGGACTGTTATACAGGGTGATTCAAAAAGAATACCACAACTTTAAAAATGTGTATTTAATGAAAGAAATATTATGTAACCTTCTGTTATACATCATTACAAAGAGTATTTAAAAAGGTTTTTTTCACTCAAAAACAAGTTCAGAGATGTTCAATATGGCCCCCTCCAGACACTCGAGCAATATCAACCCGATACTCCAACTCGTTCCACACTCTCTGTAGCATATCAGGCGTAACAGTTTGGATAGCTGCTGTTATTTCTCGTTTCAAATCATCAATGGTGGCTGGGAGAGGTGGCCGAAACACCATATCCTTAACATACCCCCATAAGAAAAAATCGTAGTGGGTAAGATCAGGGCTTCTTGAAGGCCAGTGATCAAGTGCTCTGTCACGGGCTGCCTGGCGGCCGATCCATCGCCTCGGGTAGTTGACGTTCAGGTAGTTACGGACAGATAAGTGCCAATGTGGTGGCGCTCCATCCTGCTGAAATATGAATTGTTGTGCTTCTTGTTCGAGCTGAGGAAACAGCCAATTCTCTAACATCTCCAGATACTGTAGTCCAGTTACAGTAGCACCTTCGAAGAAAAAGGGACCAAAAACTTTATTGGCTGAAATGGCACAGAAAACGTTCACCTTAGGCGAGTCACGTTCATACTGAGTTGTTTCCCGCGGATTCTCAGTGCCCCATATACAGACATTGTGACGGTTGACTTTCCCGTTAGTGTGGAAAGTTGCTTCATCACTAAACACAATCTTTGAAACGAAAGATTCATCTGTTTCCATTTGAGCAAGGATAAAATCACAGAAATCGATTCTTTTAATCTTATCAGCTGCAGACAGTGCTTGAATCAATTTCAGACGATTTCATAACCAACCTTTTTCGTAGGACTCGCCATACAGTTGATTGTGGAATTTGCAGCTCTCTGCTAGCTCTGCGAGTCGATTTTCCTGGGCTGCGAACAAATGCTTGCTGGATGCGTGCTACATTTTCATCACTCGTTCTCGGCCGTCCAGAACTTTTCCCTTTGCACAAACACCCATTCTCTGTAAATTGTTTATACCAACGTTTAATACACCACCTATCGGGAGGTTTAACACCATACTTCGTTCGAAATGCACACTGAACAACTGTCGTCGATTCACTTCTGCCGTACTCAATAACACAAAAAGCTTTCTGTTGAGCGGTCGCCATCTTAGCATCAACTGACGCTGACGTCTAGTCAACAGCGCCTCAAGCGAACAAATGTGCAACTAAATGAAACTTTATAGCTCCCTTAATTCGCCGACAGATAGTGCTTAGCTCTGCCTTTTGTCGTTGCAGAGTTTTAAATTCCTAAAGTTGTGGTATTCTTTTTGAATCACCCTGTACTTTGCAAATATGCAATAGGTTTGACCAACTGTCAGCGTTGAGTGGAGTGGAGCCTCTTGTAGCTGTGGATGTAGCGAACACGCAGCAGTCCTCAGCAGTTAGGAAGCCTAGGTCAGTTACAAGTCTAACAGAAAGAAGAAGGTTCTGCTGCTAGGTAGCTCGCATGGTAGAGGTGTGGGCCAGCAGTTGCAGGAAGTGTTTGGGGGGGGGGGGGAGGGGGGTGAGTACCAGGTCACCAGCACTGTAAAGCCTAGTGCAGGATTGGTTGAGGTGTTGAGGTGACTGATAGCATAGGGGAGTTATGTAGGAATTTTATGAAGGAGGAGTAGGTAGTGATCGTAGGTGGAGCAGGGACGGAGGATATTATGGAAGTGGTGACCTGGTAAAGATAGCTACTCAAACCGGTGGCACTACTGTGCATTTCATGCAACTGTTTCAGCGTCATGATCGGCCTCATCTTAATGCGGCTGTTAGGCGTATTATCATGGAGCTGGAGAGGGCGCTGATGGCAGAGGGCATGGGTCTCATTTCAGTGGTGCCTGCTGGGTCTTTCAGCAGATCGGGTTTCACTAGGCATGGCCTGCACCTCAACAGGCTTGGGAAGGGGAGGCTTATAGGTGACAGTGTAGTGGGTGGTGGTGGTACCACTCATGGAAAAATTCGTGTGGTAATTGGTGTTAGAGCTGCAGCATTTTTAGATTGAAGTATACCTGCTTAAAGGAAGTCCCTCTAAGTAAGGGCTCACCTTCAGAGGACGTCATGTTTCCAAGTAGAGAAGGAATTAGCGTCATCAAAATATAAGAGGTATTAGAGATAAAGTTAGTGAACTGCCTATGGATGTTGACTCTGAAATTATTCGTATGTCGGAGCACCACTTAAATAATTTGACAATTCAGATGCTCCCTTTACCGGGGTACAGATTGGCTGTCTGTTTTTCAAGGAGTTCCTTGCGGGGTGGGGGAGTGGCAATGTACGTAAAAAATAGTATTCCGCTTGAGTCCATAGATGAATCACGGCACTGCACTGAACAGATATTTGAATGTTGTGCAAGGGCAGTTGAATCTAGTGAAACTAAACTTCTAATTGTTCTTGTTTATAGGTGCCATAACTCTGACTTCAGAGCATTTCTGCTCAAGCTAGAGCGTGTTCTTGATTCACTTTATAGGAAGTATCAGAAATTCGTTATATGTGGTGACTTCAATATAATGGGGCAAGCAAAAGGCTGTTGGTAGATCTCCTAAATTCATATGATCTGATGCAGACTCTGTTTTTTCCAACTAGGGTGCATGGAAACAGTAGCACAGCCAAAGACAATATTTTTATTCATTCTTCATTACTAGATGGACAAATTTTAACACTAAAAGGCTCTTGTACACAAACAAATGTCACATATAATTACAAACTATGTTGGAAAGTTAATCCAGTAGCAATAGAGAGCTTTTTAAACCTTGTCTAGGAACAAGAGTGGCAAGATGTTTATAGTGCCGATAACGTAGATGATAAATATAATGCTATCCTTAACATATTTCTCATGCTCTTTGACAGCTGCTTTCCATCAGAACGTTCTAAACTGGGTACTAGCAGTAATGGGCAGCCCGGGTGGCTGACTAGTGGGATGAGGATATCATGTAGAACAAAGAGGGAATTGTATCAAAATGTTAGAAGTAGTCACAATCAAGCTACAGTACATACAAACAGTGTTTTATGGTGCTTAAAATGTTATTAGGAAGGCAAAGATTATGTGCTATGCAAATAGAATAGCTAATTCACAGGATAAAATTAAAACCATATGGTCAGTTGTAAAGGAAGTGTCTCGTGAGCAGCACAAGCTCGACGATATAAAGTCAGTTCGCAGTAAAAATATTTCTGTCACCGATAAATCAGATATATGTACAGTATTTAACAATAATTTTTCGAGCATTGCTGGTGAATTAAATAAACGTTTACTTTCTACAGGGAATCATATGACTTTCTTGTCAAATGCCTTTCCGAGATTGATCTTTGAAATACTCCTCTGTGATACAGACAAGGGGAAGATTGAGTCGATATTTAAATCACTGCAGACTAAGGACGCTCATGGCTATGATGGAGTGCCTAGCAGAATATTAAAGTACTGTGCTGTACATGTTAGCCCTGTATTTAGCCATATTTGTAATTTTTCCTTTAGGAATGGTCAGTTTCCTGAAAGATTAAAGTACTCAGTACTAAAGCCGCTTTATAAAAAGGGAGAAAGGTGTAATGTAGATAAATTTAGACCTATTTCTATGCCATCAGTGTTTGCTAAAGTTATTGAAAAGGCTGTGTATGTAAGGATAATTGATCATTTTATTTCACACGATTTGCTATCAAATGTACAGTTTGGCTTTAGAAGTCGTTTAACAACTGGAAAGGCTACATTCTCTTTTCTCTGTGAGGTACCGAAGGGTTACACAAAAGGTTTCGAACGCTAGGCATATTTTTCGATTTAAGTAAGGCATTTGATTGTCTTGACAACAAAAGATTGCTACAGAAGCTAGACCATCACGGAATAGGGGGACTAGCTCACAGTTGGTTCACCTCTAACTTTACTAACAGACAACAAAGGTCATTATTCACAATGTTGAGAATTGCTTTGCTGTGGGGTCTCAGTAGGGTACGGTCAAGTGGGGGGTGCACCAGAGATCAGTGTTGGGGCCACTGCTGTTCCTTATTTATATAAGTGATATGCCCTCTAAAATTACGAGTAACTATAAAATATGAAACTTCCTGGCAGATTAAAACTGTGTGCCCGACCGAGACTCGAACTCGGGACCTTTGCCTTTCGCGGGCAAGTGCTCTACCAAATGAGCTACCGAAGCACGACTCACGCCCCATACTCACAGCTTTACTTCTGCCAGTACCTCGTCTCCTACCTTCCAAACTTTACAGAAGCTCTCCTGCGAACCTTGCAGAACTAGCACTCCTTTCTTTCAGGAGTGCTAGTTCTGCAAGGTTCGCAGGAGAGCTTCTGTAAAGTTTGGAAGGTAGGAGACGAGGTACTGGCAGAAGTAAAGCTGTGAGTACGGGGCGTGAGTCGTGCTTCGGAAGCTCAATTGGTAGAGCACTTGCCCGCGAAAGGCAAAGGTCTCGAGTTCGAGTCTCGGTCGGGCACACAGTTTTAATCTGCCAGGAAGTTTCATATCAGCGCACACTCCGCTGCAGAGTGAAAATCTCATTCTGGGAACTATAAAATATTTCTGTTTGCTGATGACACTAGCTTGGTAGTAAAGTATGCTGTGTGCAACATTGGCTCGGTTTCAAGTAGTGCAGTTCATAACCTAAGTACATGGCCTGTAGAAAATAAACTAACGCAAAATCACAGTAAGACTCAGTTTTTACAGTTTCTAATACAAAATTGAACAAAACCTGACGTTTTAATTTCACAGAGGGGCACATGATTAGTGAAACTGAAAAGTTCATATTTCTAGGTGTTCAGATAGATAGCAAACTGTCATGGAGAGCTCACGTTCAGGATCTTGTTCAAAGACTTAATGCTGCCATTTTTGCTATTCGAACGGTATCTGAAGTGAGTGATCGTTCCACACGAAAATTAGTCTTCTTTGCTTATTTTCATTCGCTTATGTCGTATGATATTAAATTTTGGGGTAACTCTTCCCATTCTAAAAGGATATTTTGGCTCAGAAACGGGCGGTTCGGGCAGTAAGTGGTGTAAGTTAACGAACCTCTTGTCGACACCTGTTCATGAGTCTGAGTATTTTGACACTGGCCACCAAATATATACACCGACGTGCCGGTGTGTACAGCAATCTGGATCACGATCCCTGAAGATCTCGCTGTGTGGTGGTACAACATGCAATGTATGTTTTTCATGAGCAATAAAATGGGCGGAAACGACGTTTATGTTGATATCTATTCCAATTTTCCAACTCTCGGAACCGAGGTGATGCCAAACTTTTTTTGATATGTGTATTAGGAACAGTAGTGAACCCAAGATAGAACGTTGGGGAACCCCATACGGGATTTCTCCTTAGCCAGAATTATGTCCCTGGACTATTTTGCGCCCGCTGGTGTGGCCGAGCGGTTCTAGGCGCTTCAGTCTGGAACCGCACAACCGTTATGGTCGCAGGTTCGAATTCTGCCTCGGGCATGGATGTGTGTGATGTCCTTAGGTTAGTTAGGTTTAAGTAGTTCTGAGTTCTAGGGGACTGATGACCTCATATGTTAAGTCCCATAGTGATCAGAGCCATTTGAACCATTTTTTGTTGTATTGTTCATTGCGTTTACTTAAACTTACGGACTGACTTTTTTCGGGTTCAAGAACATTTTATTTTTACCTGTTATTACTTTTATGTTGTAATTTCGTGTACTTGACACATTCCATTACCTTGGAGATTTGCTCCTCCGTTTTGTCCTACGGAACTTGACATGTAAATAAATAAATAAATAAACGATTAGCGGCGTATCGTATCTGAATACTGTGATATCAAGTGCAGTGCCTGTCATTGCAAATTAATAATTACTGCAGCCACGGAGGTGCTACTGGAAATTGGGAGTGGTTCTCGCAGCAGCTGGATCTTCGAGGAAGCTGCACAGTGCAAAAATGTACCATTCCTTTAAAACTATCTTATATTTCTATTCGAAAGCGATAATTTTATTAAACATACTTTCATGACGTCCTAGTGCGACACGGTTTCTTTCCCAGATCGTGAGGTGGGCATTTTGCCCACAGAACATATCCACGATTTCTCGACACTCCAGTATTGCTTGAACTTTTGTCGTATTTTAAATGCTAAACAATTTTATTCATACCTCATTCAGTCTCCTGTTTTCCTATCCATCGCTTGACACTGCTTGTATCCTTCAGTGGTCTCTGCAGATCATCGGTTAGTTTCTTCCAGTTTCTGCCTGTTTTAGCCGTCACTCAGCCTTCAAAATTTTCTGCGTTTGTTATATCTCATTGTACAATTTTTATGTTGGATCACAGCCCTTACGCGGTCTATCGTAAAGGATACGCGGTCTTTCCTTCTGAAGCTACTTCGAATGCTTATGTGTCCCTGCTGCTTATTCCAATTCTTTTCGCCTCTTTAGGGCAGGTTTATCCTGTTCCAGACAGTTTATACTCATTTTTGTGTACTCTTCAGAATAATATATTACAGTGAGGAGAGGACCTGAGCAAAACAAAAGAACGTATATATTTATATGTGACAAAGATAAATTTGTGCTGCTGGAAATTGTAACATGTGACTCACAATATATTTATTCACTCGCGTAATTTACTTTTCACCTAGCTATCTGTGTTTGGAACACAGGTACTCACCAAAGCAAAGACAGTAAGAAGATATTATCTTCATTACCAGTATTCACTGCCTGAAAACTTTGCTGCAATTGAATCGGCTTAAACAAATCGTTGTCAAAATAATACATGACGGAATGTGATTAACATGGCGATGAAACAGCTTCAGCCAGTTGCAATGCAGCGATTCGGGGCGGAATCAATACCCGTAACTCGTGAATTTTTTGTGGCAGAACTTTTTAAAGTTAGCCGCGCAGTACGTGCTGATTTCTTTAGTCGCCTGCGTTGCGCTTCATAACCAGCTCAGGATTCCGTTCTTATAACTAACCTAAGGTGCCAGACACCGTTAAACTCGTATGACCTGGAACGTGACGCGCCTGGGAGCATCACATCTATCACAGATATTATGGAATGCTGCTGTGGATACCTCATGTAATACCCTCAGTCTCAGTTACTTCTTGAGGGGGAGGGAGATGGGCATAGAAGTAATAAAGTGCCGGAAATAGCATCCAAAATCCATGTTCAACGGCTGTTGGTACACACTTCAACGCATAAGCTTCTTCAAGCCTTCGTCGTCTGTTGTTAGTAGCAAAGGTAAGCATGATTCGACGCAGAAATATCTTTCTTTGTTCTCCATGGTCTCGGTACATTTGCACTTTTTGTCGCCTTCTTGGAAGTGCCAAGTCTGGCAACTGGATTACGGAAGTGGTAAAATCTTCATAATCCCAAAACCTGAAAGTTACCGCGTTACCAAGAAAGGTAACCTAGCATATACTTGGAAACAGGACAGATCGCAAGTTCAGCTTCACATTAATTAACAGTGTCTTTTAAAGACAGAAAGTGCTAAAGTACAATGGCAGGTTCACTGAGTTCGATTGCTGAAGTCAAAAAGATTGATGCACTCACATCGGTGATTCAAATACGCAACTGGTTTACGTTTTTCACTGAGAGACAACACAAATGAAATTTTAGTTCTACTCATCTTGGTTATTCTACTGCTACAGTAACGCTGGTCGCCGGCCGCGGTGGTCTAGCGGTTCTGGCGCTGCAGTCGGGAACCGCGGGACTGCTACGGTCGCAGGTTCGAATCCTGCCTCGGGCATGGGTGTGTGTGATGTCCTTAGGTTAGTTAGGTTTAAGTAGTTCTAAGTTCTAGGGGACTTATGACCTAAGATGTTGAGTCCCATAGTGCTCAGAGCCATTTGAACCATTTAGTAACGCTGGTCCCTTGGAATGACTGAGTACTGCCTACGCTTCCTTTTGAAGTCTGCAAAATGTCAGCGTCATCTAGCCCAAACTCATATTTGTGGACTTCTCCCTTACGGAGGGCGTCCAATAGGAAACGAAATCCGCATCGTCCTAAGATGTAACAAACTGCTTTGATAAAAAAATTACACGAATTCCAGGTCTGTCACGATATGAATATATCTATATTAGTTTTCAAAGCTGCTAAAGCCTTTCAGAAATATCCAATACCCTGTTGCAGACCTTTAGTTCTTCCCTCATGTCTTTCGATAGTCCCCAACACATTATAATCATCATTTGTTTTCAAGTGTGTCAGCAGGCCTTTTGCATTTCCATTACAGGTGATACATCGCTTCCCTCTTAATGCTGAAGTATATAATGAAATCCAGCACTTGATCAGCGGTTCGAGATCTCTCCCTCTGGTCTTTCCCTTCCACATACCTAAGACTACGGTTCTTTACACCTCTTCTCCTCTCTTAATATATACCATTCCAATTTCTTTTCCTTCATTTTGTTACATTCAACAGCGGTGTCTGCTCTCCCATTCTTCTCAGGAGCTCCTTATTCACACCTTATCCGTCCAACATATTCTTTCCCATCCTCCGCAACGTCCACATCTGAAAATCCTCCAGTTATTCTCTCTTCCTCATTATCCACGTTTCACCAGAATACAGGAGGGTACGGCATACAAAACACTTCCTCATTATCCACGTTTCACCACAATACAGGAGGGTACGGCATACAAAACACTTCCTCATTATCCACGTTTCACCGCAATACAGGAGGGTACGGCATACAAAACACTTTAACACTGTTTTCCTCATTTCTTCGTTCGCGTTGCTTCAGAAAAATCTTCCTTCGACATTGCCATCGTGGTTTTATTTTTTGTTCTGCAGTTCCAGTCAGTTTCACTTCTACTTCTTAGCTAACTAGAACTTCGCGCATGGTCTGAAGTTTCTCTAGTCAGCGTTGTCATTACTAAACGAAAAAAAGGCTAGTAGTGCTTGTGCCTGTCAACATGATAAACATTTTTCAGTTAGCGTCTCAGGAAGAATGTCTGCAAATATCAACAATATTACCTTTACATCTTCACTTTCTCCCCTTGCCGTCACTTTTGTTTTCTTTGCGTTAATTTCCATCCCATAGCTCCTTCCCTTAGCTTGAGTCACGTCTAGAGTTTCTTGTAAATTTGTTTCGTCCATTTCTAAAGAGGACCATGCTGTATCCTAACCTCAAAGATCACATCCTTCTTCCTGCATCTTTTACCCCCCTTGCTATTTATTCGACATGAGTCAATTATACTCTGTAAAGACAGAATGAAAAAAGCAGGAGACACTAAACAGTCTTACTCCTTTTTCTAATCCAGTTCATTTTACTCTTTCTCCTATCACTCTCACTGCCACTTACTGATTTAAATATAATTAGCTTCTTAGAGTCGAAGCTATACAGACAACAGTGGATATTAAATACTCTGAGATGAGGAGCCAATGGCTGGATATAAATGTGCAAGACTTTGAAAGATAAATGTATGTGATGCATTTGTTTTTAAACTGCTTATCATACATATATACAAAAACATTGAAGCACCAAGAAGAAGGGGGGAAGAGGAAACGCAATGAAACTTCACGCTTTCAGAAGCTATTTTTTTTTTTTTTTTTTTTTTCATCAGTCTACTGACTGGTTTGATGCGACCCGCCACGAATTCCTTTCCTGTGCTAACCTCTTCATCTCAGAGTAGCACTTCCAACCTACGTCCACAATTATTTGCTTGACGTATTCCAATCTCTGTCTTCCTCTACAGTTTTTGCCCTCTACAGCTCCCTCTAGTACCATGGAAGTCATTCCCTCATGTCTTAGCAGATGTCCTATCATCCTGTCCCTTCTCCTTATCAGTGTTTTCCACATATTCCTTTCCTCTCCGATTCTGCGTAGAACCTCCTCATTCCTTACCTTATCAGTCCACCTAATTTTCAACATTCGTCTATAGTACCACATCTCAAATGCTTCGATTCTCTTCTGTTCCGGTTTTCCCACAGTCCTTGTTTCACAACCATACAATGCTGTACTCCAGACGTACATCCTCAGAAATTTCTTCCTCAAATTAAGGCCGGTATTTGATATTAGTAGACTTCTCTTGGCCAGAAATGCCTTTTTTGCCATAGCGAGTATGCTTTTGATGTCGTAACTTCATTGACTTCGTGACCATCAATCCTGACGTTAAGTTTCTCGCTGTTCTCGTTTCTACTACTTCTCATTACCTTCGTCTTTCTCCGATTGTAAGTAAGGTGTTAAGGTTTTTTTATTGGTAACGCCACCTCTGTATGAAAATCACTGGCTGTGCTGTGGGCAGTCTGTGTCTGCTTTGCATTGTTGTAATACTCGCCATTGTAGTGTTAGGCAGCTGGCTAGCGCGTAGCGTTGCGCAGTTGGAGGTGAGCCGCCAGCAGTGGTGGATGTGGGAAGAGAGATGGCGGAGGTTTGTAATTTGTCATGAACTGATATATATATTATGACTTGTGATGATATTAAGGTAAATACATTGTTTGTTCTCTATTAATATCTTTCATTTGCTAACTATCCCTATCAGTGCCTTCAGTAGTTTGAATCTTTTATTTAGCTGGCAGTAGTGGCGCTCGCTGTATTGCAGTAGCTTGAGTAGCGAAGATTTTTGTGAGGTAAGTGATTTGTGAAAGGTATAGGTTAATGTTAGTCAGGGCCATTCTTTGGCAGGGATCTTTGTTAGTCAAATTGCGTTGCGCTAAAAATATTTTATGTCAGTTTAAGCACAGTCATGTATAAATAGTTCTAAGGGGAAGTTTCATATGTCGACCCTTAGCCTAGGATACCTCACTGGAATCTTCTGATTTTTCTTGTAGTTTGTGTAATTAGTGTAGCTTTTGTTTATTGCTAGCGCGTAACTGTAGAGAGAATCTCCTTTGTAGTTGCAGTCTTTCATTGTTGTACAGTAAAACAGGTGTGGCATGCATGTAGATTTGCACCAAGTATTTCGCAGCTGCAATTAACTAGATATTATTTTCAGTGCTATGTTAATGTGTTCCCCTATTTTTGCTCTTCAAATTGTGTTCTTCTGTGTTGTCGTGTGAAATACTGTGACAATAATGGCGTGTGAAAAACGTAACACTAGGCTCCAAAGTAAACTGAGAAATAATAGTGACGACGAGCGTGGCTTATCAGCACCACTGTGTAGTGAATTAACAGACGTTCCAAGTAGTAATTTGGTAACTGTGCATAGGGAAATGGAGCGGGCGGTAAATAATGGTGTAGACAGTGAAACAGGTAGTGAACAGGGAAGCATTATCGATCGATCGGTCGGCAACAGCTCGCCTCAGGAATCCGAAATGACAGGACACAATTTTACAAATACTGTAGATTCAGGTTTTGCGTCCTCACCGTTTTCTCAAATAAGTCAAGACACATTTTCAGCTTGTCAAAATGTGAATGTTGCCGGTGCAAATGCACTGCCGAACAGAGTAAAGGAACAGATTCCAGACACTAATGCATTGTTATTACAACTAATGCAACAAATGGAACAAAATCAGAGACAAACACAGCAAAAGCTGCAAAAGTTAGACACAATGGAACAAAATCTTAAAAAGTTAGACACAATGGAACAAAATCTTCAAAAGTTAGACTCATTGGAGCAAACTATTGAACAAACACGTGAGGATTTAACTACTGAGTTACATAACATGGAATCGAAATGTCAAAAAGTCTGTAATGACGTAAAAACACAAATTTGTGAGCATTTTCAACCTATTTTTTCGCGGCATGAAAATGCATTACAGAATCACGAAGCAGCCATAAAAGAACTGCAAGCCATTGTTCATGAAAATCATGAGACCTTGTGGGCCAAAATTTACTCAGTTGTATCTACCGATTCGGTTACGCAACTTGCAATAAACTTAAAGGACACAGTAGATACGATTTCAACACAAATGGACACTCTGAAACTTGGTTCAGAAAAACATATAGAGGAAATGATTTCACTATCGGATAAAGTAGCCGAACTTTCGGATCAGGTCACTAACTTATCTACAAAGGTAGATGATGATCTGAATGACACAAGACCTGTAGCCTTCACTGACACAGAAGAGTATGAACAAATTAGAAAATTCAAACAGAATCAAAATCAAATCAATACACAGTACAAAAGAGAAATCCGGGAAGTACAAGATCAGCTGACACAGGTAATTCAAGAATTACGTATTTCAGAGGATACTCGCGCCCCAATACGGGAAGAGGGACACAGAAATACGGAACAGCCACAAAATAATAACACAGGGCATTTCGGAAGTTATGAAAGAAATTGGCAATGTGCACCGAATTTTGCTATGGAACGGCCGACACGACCTAAAAATGACCGATATGCGACTCGCCGACATGATGATTTTGACTATAAGCTGTTCATTACTACACGTAAATTCAAAACATTTAAGAATTCTGGCAACGACATTCATCCACAAGCATGGCTCCATCAATTCTCTCATTGTTTTCCTCCCAACTGGTCGTTAGAACACAGATTAGAATTTATGTGTGGCTACTTGGAGAATGAACCAGCTGTAAGAATGCGATCGGTAATTCACGATTGCCACAGTGAAGGAGAGTTTTACCATGCCTTCCTCTCAGCATATTGGTCTCAAGCCACACAAGACCGAGTAAAACATAGCATCATAGTGATGAAACGTTTCGAACAATCTGAATTTTCCAGTCTTATGAAATATTTTGAAGACATGTTGCATAAGAATCAGTATCTTTCAAACCCATACAGCCCGTCAGAACTCATCCGCATTTGCTTAATCAAACTGCCTGAACATTTATGACATATTATTTTGGCAGGACGTTGCAAAGACGACATTGAAGCATTTCAGGGACTCTTACAAGAATTAGAAATTGACACTGACTATCGCGGAACGCGAAACCAGGAACACAACAATTACAGGTCACATCCGTCGCAATTCCGCGATGAAAGAAGTAATAACTTGACACGACAAGGCTATTCTCACAACACAAATCGTGCCCAAAACAGACACCACCCGTATGACAACCGTTGGCAGAGTAGTAATAACTACAGGGAAAGATCACCTCTCCGTGGTAATGACTATCACAGAAACAATCAGAGAAACAGACAATATGGGAACCAAAATAATTCTTATTACGGGAGACAGAATAACTTTAGACGCAACGGTCCAGCGCGCAGTTACGATTCAGGGAGAAATTCTTCACCACTTAACCGACAAGAAAGAAACTACAGGAACTACCGACATGACGACAGACGATGTGATCGTAACGACAGACCTGAATTGCATCAGAACTGGCGGGATTCAAACAGAGCAGGGCCTTCTCGTCACGGTGAATTTGTAGAAGTTAGACCTCCAAATCCCAATAACGTCGCGCGCCAACAAAGGAACAGACAATGACTCGCACCGCAGGCAGCCGCGTGCGCCGGCTGGCTCAGAGAAAAATAACATAGACGCTAACCTTGAGAAAAATTTTAGCACTCCTCACCGACGTATACCGCATGATAATTCCGTTCAAGTTGAAACTCTGAGTACTAGGAAGAGTGAAGGACTGCACCACGTTTCTCATGTAAAACCGTTTATTGAAAGATAATCTGCTTTTTAACTTTGTCTTTGGTATAAAACTTTTCACTTCACATTTCTAGTATGCTTTGTCAGACTTAAGAAACTGTTAACATGCAACAATGTTTGAAGTTAAATATCCAGTCTAGAGCCTAGGGAACATTTTTAAACAGAAATTACGAATGCATTGTTATAGTGAACAGACGACACAGTGTTGTTATTTGTACATTCTTGCTTGTTAGTTGCACGATTATGTAACGACTATCAGGCTTACATACATAGAACATTTACCAGTACTGCTAATGAGATTTTAATGCAACATTTTGGTTACCTGAAAATACATTCTGTATTTAAAGTACCTTCTGTGAGATACCAGATGACACAGTGGTTAGTTTATGGGACAGCTACACGATTTATATCACGACGTTACTAATGTGTGACACAATTTACCTTGTTGCTTTTGCAGTGTATCTGTTTTATATCTGCACAGTTTTTCTGTATTATTCTGGAAAGTAAAACATGTTTTAATAGTAACTTTTGTGGTACAGCTACAATGAGACAGCCTTTTCCGTAGCACAACAATACGTTACAGCACAGTACTGTCTTCATCACGGCAATAAGCGTAATAAGTGAGATATCTATACGCAAAACATTTCACCTTTGTGTATTATGAGGTAAGTACATTGACTTCTGCAGAACGTAGCTTTCGGAGGACGATAACTACGACACTTCCACAGAGATTATCTTACAGCAAGATGCACATTTAGCGCTACAGTACACGTATTTGAGGGATTAATTTTGTACTTGAAACATTTATTTTTAAAGATTTTTGAATTACAAAGAAAGTTTTCCGTGATACATTTCATTCCATTGCTGTAATCTGTAACACCTGAGGGTATAATTACATTTATCCTCAGGGGGGTAAACACTTACTTTGTGTACCATGTGTGTGGCAACCACAAGGAACCCTAGCTAATATGGTATTTGCTTATACAACTTTACACATCGGTACCATATTTCTCTAACACACAAATTACACAGCTATCTGATCATTTAACTGAGAGAGACAAACATTTTTTTTACTACATCAGTGACACATGTTTACGTAATTACACAGTTGGATAACTTCACACTTATGAAATTGTATTTTGTCTGTACTGTGTGATCTGTTCATATTTTTTCGGAACCATTGTGATACTATGAGAGCTTTGAATGATATATTTGGTAAGGGAGCATGATTTTAAAGTACGTTTGAGGTAGATGACACTATTGAAATGAGCATTTTTTTTAGGTTTTGAAATTATTGCAGAAAGCTACGACGTTTTTGAGATTTGACTGAGGTGTTATGATATTATTACGACGACGATGTGTACTATGCTGTTGAGATAGGTTTATGATCAATACGATGATGCTACCGTATATGAGGAATAAGAAGTATGTTGGAAACCAAGAATCGTACTTTAAGAGTTATGAAATGTGCGTAAATGCGTGACTGTATCACAATGCTGACGAATATTTTATTTGGACACTTATATTTATAGGATTTTCTTTCTACAGATTTGCAACGCTAATTCTTGACCTGTGAAATATTTTTATGTCAGACTGTCACTGTAGCGGAAACTGGTGTCGTAAATATTTCCGTAAGAAAGTTAAGTGACCACCTGCACGTAATGCGTCGTGGGCACGCAGCTGCTTCAAACACCTGGAGAACAAGCCATTAGGGTGTGCCTTTCCGGAAGCACAGGTAAAAAAAAAAAAGAAAAAGAAAAAAGGCAGGCCTTTAACCTCGCCATTGACATTCCTTTAGAGAAAATATTGCAAATGCGACACCCTCATTACTTCCATTAACCTTGCTATTGACATTCCTTTGTAGAAAGCATCGCAAATATTACACGCTCATTACCTGAAAACATATGATTACTCGTACTTTGTGCTAATTACTGCAATGCTTATGAATTGATGGGAAATATTCGTACATCTGCACACCTGATTATGACAAGTGTCTTTCTATGAGAGTTGAGAGCTACTGACTTACGAAATGCCACATGACTATTGAATGATGTTTTTATGCTTTGGTTTGCGTAATTGCTTACTTCATTTGACATCTGCTTTTCAGCTGTGTTGCAGCATTGGTTTCATAAAATAAAATTAAATGCATTTGCTAATGTGAACACTTTCTGTCAACAGATCTATTAAATAATAATTTTGTGATCCACATTCTTCAAAAAAGGAGCACTTGGAAAGGAAAGAACAATAAGAAGGGACTCGTAACAGTAACTGCATACATAATATTCTTTTCAAGTACATGGTAATATTACTTTTACAATAAGTTGTTGTGGTGCACCACTTTAATTACGTAGACATTAAGATGTGAATATACATTTCCCTTATCTGCATTGTTATCTTTAGTGTAATGTTTTTTTTCTGCTTGAGCTATGTCATGTTTAGATATAAGTTATTTCTGCTGCTATTTGCCAGGCATAGTGTTACTAAATTTCACTTTGTATTACTCTGTTAAGCTAGTTTTACTATTGATTTATTTTTATTGTTGCTGCACATTGGCTCATATTAGTTGTAATTTTGCATTTTATCTGTTAATTTAGATTTGCTGCTGCTTGCTTTGCAAATTGGCATTTTTTTGTCATTGCTGTTTGTGATAATTTGTTATGTGATGCTGCATTGCCTCGTCCCTTAGTTTAGCATCTGAGCTCAGTAGATTTAAGTTAGCTTAAGAGGGGGTAGCCTCTAAGAGAATGAGTTTCGATGAATTGGAAGAAATGCATTGAGAAGTTATACAAAAAAAAAGTACAGAAAACAGGTTTAGGTAGGATTTTCTTGGAAATAAATGTTGAGGTGAGAAATGTGTGAACATATAAATACAGAAAGCATGCTTAGATAGAATTTTTTTGGTGGAAACAAAGGATGAAATAAGAGGAAAGATATATGAAGTTTTGGGTTGGACTGCAGTACCAAATGTTACACTGAAAACGAACCCTATCCTTTCCTATTGGTGTTATCCCACTATGTGTTTGTGTACCCCTGTGTATTTGTTTTCTTCCTGTCTCTGTGTAGTTTCATAGAATTTTTTTCTCTTTTAATATTAAGCTACATTCACTATGATGCGGAATACTGTTATCCTCAAATATAATTTGCATTAATAATATGTTATTTACTTTGTAAAGATGTTAGACATTATTCATTCTGTTTAAATGCTCATGTGTAAAGTTGATGTTTCGCAAGTTATTCTGATCTTCTATGTATGTACTCATGTCATAATTCCTGTAACACTGACGTATATGTCTATTTCTATTCTTTTGTAAAGCCTGTACTACAAATGTTATCTATATTGTTATGTTTTTAATGATGTATTTTGTACCTTTATTGTATTCTTATGTTATAAAATTGTAATTGTCACCAGTTCATGATATTATTAACTTGTTAGTTACATTTCACTGCACACGTTTCTGTTGGTCATAGTACATGGACAATATGGGAGAAGTTGGGACTGTTAGTGTTTGCACGTGTGTTAATAATTCAGCAAGGGACTGGATAACAGCATTGCTGGTTCTAAAGACAATTCCAAAAACTTTGTGAGTGCACAAGTGGTGGTTATGGACTTGCTATACTATCCACAAGACTCTTCAATGGTGATTGTGCACCTGCACAGTCACAACAGATGGCTGCTGGCTATCTCTACAAGGACTACAGTGGGTCTGCATCTTTGATGACTCACCAGTACCATTATCTCTACAAGGACTACAGTGGGTCTGCACCTCTGGTGACCCACCATGCCATTATTTCTACAAGGACTACAGTGGGTCTGCATCTTTGATGACTCACCATGCCATTATTTCTGCAAGGACTGCAGTGGGTCTGCACTTCTGGTGGCCCACCAATACCGTAATCTCTACCAGGACTACAGTGGGTCTGCTCTGTGATGACCTACCCACCAATACTCTTCAAAACTTCCACTGACTCCACTGTGGGTTTGCTCTGTTGTGGCCCATGACCTGTCTGCATGTCGAGAGTCAGCACTGTCTTTCCGTTGGAAGGACAACACTACTTCTTCCAGACTGCATGGAAATCCACTACTTCCGTGTGCATTTTCTTCTACTGCTTAGACTTTGAGAAAAACACTACTATTTTACCGTAATGAACGATCAGGACTGTCTTTATGGACTGTGAGAAAATTTGAGCTTTTGACCAACATTGTATCAATAAGTGTGTGCAATTGATATCTTTGTTATTGTAATTATGAAAAATTTTATCAAATCATTATTGGCCACTGCCCAAAAAAATTTGTAAAATTTTTTGTGGGGAGCATGGGGGCTATGTAAGTAAGGTGTTTAGGTTTTTTTATTGGTAACGCCACCTCTGTATGAAAATCACTGGCTGTGCTGTGGGCAGTCTGTGTCTGCTTTGCATTGTAATACTCGCCATTGTAGTGTTAGGCAGCTGGCTAGCGCGTAGCGTTGCGCAGTTGGAGGTGAGCCGCCAGCAGTGGTGGATGTGGGGAGAGAGATGGCGGAGGTTTGTAATTTGTCATGAACTGATATATATATTATGACTTGTGATGATATTAAGGTAAATACATTGTTTGTTCTCTATTAATATCTTTCATTTGCTAACTATCCCTATCAGTGCCTTCAGTAGTTTGAATCTTTTATTTAGCTGGCAGTAGTGGCGCTCGCTGTATTGCAGTTGTTTGAGTAGCGAAGATTTTTGTGAGGTAAGTGATTTGTGAAAGGTATAGGTTAATGTTAGTCAGGGCCATTCTTTGGCAGGGATCTTTGTTAGTCAGATTGCGTTGCGCTAAAAATATTTTATGTCAGTTTAAGCACAGTCATGTATAAATTGTTCAAAGGGGAAGTTTCACGATTTACTCTCAAACCATACTGTGTACTCATTAGACTGTTCATTCCGTCCAGCAGATCATTTAATTCTTCTTCACTTTCACTCAGGATAGCAATGTCATCAGCGAATCGTATCATTGATATCCTTTCACCTTGTATTTTAATTCCACTCCTGAACCTTTCTTTTCTTTCCATCATTGCTTCCTCGATGTACAGATTGAAGAGTAGGGGCGAAAGGCTACAGCCTTGTCTTACACCCTTCTTAATACGAGCACTTCGTTCTTGATCGTCCACTCTTATTATTCTCTCTTGGTTGTTGTACATATTGTATATGACCCGTCTCTCCCTATAACTTACCCCTACTTTTTTCAGAATCTCGAACAGCTTGCACCATTTTATATTGTCTAACGCTTTTTCCGGGTCGGCAAATCCTATGAAAGTGTCTTGATTTTTCTTTAGCCTTGCTTCCATTATTAGCCGTAACGTCAGAATTGCCTCTCTCGTCCCATTTACTTTTCCTAAAGCCAAACTGATCGTCACCTAACGCATTCTCAATTTTCGTTTCCATTCTTCAGAAGCTATATGACATTATTTCAGTGATTACAGAATCAAGTAAAATTTACAAAAAAAAAAATCTGCAGTATGATTCCACTTATCAGTACATCGTTTCATCCCCCCCCCCTCCCCCTCCCAAACGTCACCCCGCGGTCTGGATGAGTGCACTAAATCGGTTGGGAAGCTGAAATTATTTAAAGTCGTTGGGTCCTCTCCTGAGGCAGGCTCTGGCATACTGGCATACAACTGTTGTAAGTGGTCCTTGGTATCATTGATATTGGCACTGGAACAGATTGGTGTCCGAGCTGGTCCTACGCACGTTCTAGCAGGGATATATCTGGGGATGTTGCTGGATGCAGGAAAGCCTCAACAGCATGCAGACAGTTCACAGAGACACAAATCACCTGTGGTCGAGCTTTGTCGTGTTGGAAAATGGCACCACAATACTGTCTCATGAGTGGTAACCCATGACGGTGCAGGATGTCCGTGACCACCGCTGTGCGGTCGGAGTTCCCTCAATCACTACGAGTCGTGCCCTTAAGTCATACCCCATGGCTCCCCACACTAACGCCAGGGATAACACCGCCGCGCAATTCCAAAACATTGCATGAATGAGACTTCTCCTCAGCTCGGCGTCGTACTTTCCAACGATGGAGCGCACGTGTTCGTGGCACGATTCCAAACACAGTAGCCTACATACGACGCAGCGATTCCCTAGTTTGGTGGCTGCAAGTCTTCGACCAATGGTGCAGGATGACCCAGAATGTTGCAATGAGTCCATTACTCATTCTCGGATGAGAGGAACGGATGTGAAATGATTATAATACGGCGATCTTCCCTCGTGGTGGTCAGACTGGGCGACCGAAACGTACGTTGATGACGATTGTTCATGCCCTCACGTTCGCATGCTCTCCAACATCGGGTACTGTGACATTCAAATTCCCCACAAATCGGAATATTGCACGGTTCGACCAGCCGACCAAACAGGGACTCACAGGGAGTGACAGGGAGTGACACTGCGCTGTTTGCAGCAGTGGCTATGGTCGTCGGTTCGATGCCCATCCTGTTTGCTGACTTGGAGCATTACTGTACTAATACAGCCGGCTGGAGTGGCCGAGCGATTCTAAGCGCTACAGTCTGGAGCCGCGCGACCGCTACGGTCGCAGGTTCGAAACCTTCCTCGGGCATGGATGTGTGTGATGTTCTTAGGTTAGTTAGGTTTAAGTAGTTCTAAGTTCTAGGGGACTGATGACCTCAGAAGTTAAGTCCCATAGTGCTCAGAGCCAATTGAACCATTTTGTACCTACTGACGCGTTTAAAATTATGGCTGAATGGGATGTAGTGCCCTCAAACCCGATCGAATAAACAGAGACAATTTTCACAACATTTATCATCGTAACTGGGAGAATCTTGTCACCTTGGATAGAAAATAACGAAAATCATAGATTTTTAACCCACACCTAGTTGGCGGAGGTTCTCGACATACAGTTATTCCGGCAGCAGAGTTTGAGGGGACTGCATGGGAGAAAGAAGGAAGAAAAGAAGCAACATCAGGGTCCGCCACCTCGTCGATGACGATGCCTTTAAAAACATAACATACGTCCAGATTTTGAATCAAATAGGCCGTGTTCTTGTGTGTGATACCGTCCTGGTATTTGCTTTCAGCGATGTAGGGAAACCACGAAAAACCTAAATATACATGGTTGGGCAGGGATATGAACCGCCGTCCTCCACAATATGAGCTCAGTGTCTGACCACGGCCCCACCTTGCTCGGTGACAGAGAACGCCCATCAACATGCACCCATCTCCTTGCTCGTGAAATGCACTCTTCGAAAAGTATAGTGGAGGAGCAATTAATTACACGCCTATTTTTATCAACATATGGAAAGTACTGGGACCAAATTACACTATTGGCCATTATAATTGCTACACCAAGAAGAAATGCAGATGATAAACGGGTATACATTGGACAAATATACGAGGCCTGTTCAGAAAGTAAGCTCCGATTGATTGCCAAATTGAAACCACAGTGAACATCAGAAATGTTTTACTTGTAACAATCAGCTACACCTTTCAGCTACTTCTCTACGTAGTCGCCGTTCTGACTTAGACTTTTGTCCTAGCGTTGTACCAACTTTTCAATAGCCTCATCATAGAAGGCAGCCGCCAGTGCTTTCCGCCAATTCTCCATGCTGGCCTACACCTCGTTGTCTGTGTCAAAATGTTGTCTTCAAAGACAGCGGTTCATGTGACCAGAGATGAAACTCAGGGGGAGACAATTGCGGACTGTATTGTGGGTAATCTCACATTTCCATTTGAAAATGATGCAGGAGCATCTTCATTGCCCCTGCAGAATGCGGCTGAGAATTGTCTTGAAGAAGAAACAGCACGACAGTTATGTAATGTTAGCTGCATAGCTTCAGGCGAAATTTCTCACCAGGCCCTCGTACTTGGCGGCAGACACTATTTTCTAGACATCTTTACGCACTCACTGCGAGCTCAGAAATGAGAAGAGCGACGTGATGCTAACTGGGGTTATACTAGAGACACTACCCAACACATCTGTGCAAAGCTTTATCGGATTTTCATAGTCGTTTCCATTTCGCGACCGATCGGAGCTTACTTTCTGAACGCCCCTCGTATTATACTAGAACTGACATGTGATTACATATTCACGCAGTCTGGGTGGATAGATCCTGAGAAATCAGTACCCAGAACAACCACCTCTGGCCGTAATAACGGCCTTGATACGCCTGGGCATTGAGTCAAACAGAGCTTGGATGG
Organism: Schistocerca serialis cubense; assembly: GCF_023864345.2. Lineage (NCBI taxonomy): Eukaryota > Metazoa > Arthropoda > Insecta > Orthoptera > Acrididae > Schistocerca > Schistocerca serialis. Next base: position 1,084,473,234 of record NC_064639.1, read on the forward strand.
CATGTACAGGTACAGCTGCCCATGCACCTTCAACACGATACCACAGTTTATCAAGAATAGTGACTGGCGTATTGCGACGAGCCAGTTGCTCGGCCGCCATTGACCAGACGTTTTCAATTAGTGAGAGATCTGGAGAATGCGCTGGCCACGGCAGCAGTCGAACATTTTCTGTATCGAGAAAGGCCCGTACAGGACCTGCAAAATGCGGTCGTTCATTATCCTCCTGAAATGTAGGTTTTCGCAGTGATCGAATGAAGGGTAGAGCCACCGGTCGTCACACATCTGAAATGTAACGTCCACTGTTCAAAGTGGCGTCAATGCAAACAAGAGGTGACCGAGACGTGTAACCAATGGCACCCCATACCATCACGCCGGGTGATACGCCAGTATGGCCATGACGAATACACGCTTCCAATGTGCGTTCACCGCTATTCGCCAAACAAGGATGCGACCATCATGATGCTCTAAACACAACCTGGATTCATCCGAAAAAATGACGTTTTGCCATTCCTGCATCCAGGTTCGTCGCTGAGTACACCATCGCAGGCGCTCTTGTCTGTGATGCAACGTCAAGGGTAACCGCAGCCGTGGTCTCCGAACTGATAGTCCATGCTGCTGCAAACGTCGTCGAACTGTTCGTGCAGATGGTTTTTGTCCTGCAAACGTCCCCATCTGTTGACTCAGGGATCGAGACGTGGCTGCACGATCCGTTACAGTCATGCGAATAAGATGCCTATCATCTCGACTGCTAGTGATACGAGGCCGTTGGGATCCAGCACGTCGATCAGTAGAGTGGTGCCATGCGGACATGCAGGCTCTGCCTTACGCCACATTCCTGGCAGAGCCAGGATCTATGCACCCACATTCCTTGAAAATGTAATCACATGTCAGCTCTAGTATAATATATTTGTCCAGTGAATACACGTTTATCATCTGTATTTCTTCTTGGTGTAGCAATTTTAATCGCCAGTAGTGTATTAGTACAAATAAATGGTTCAAATGGCTCTGAGCACTATGGGACTTAACTGCTGTGGTCATCAGTTCCTTAGAACTTAGAACTACTTAAACCCAACTAACCTATGGACACCACACACATCCATGCCCGAGGCAGGATTCGAACTTCCGACCGTAGCGGTCGCGCGGCTCCAGACTGTAGCGCTTAGAACCGCTCGGCCACTCTGGCCGGCTGTATTAGTACAATGATGCTCCAAGTCAGCAAACAGGATTGGCATCGAACCGACGATCATAGCCACTGCTGCAAACAGTGCAGTGACACTAGGAGCGGAGAATTCTTGCTTAGCAGACAGGCACCCAACGGTGTTGACGCTGAACTAGTGCTGGAGACACAGCCGTATGATAGCTAAATAATGCTACTACGTGGCGTGGCAGCGGCTTGAGACGGAGGCCGCGTCATCCACAGAGGGAACTGAATCCCGCGACGTCTGGCTGATGGCGTCCTATGACAGCAGGCGGCGCTACGACGGTCAACAGCAGGGTCCCAGTTCGAAGATCGTGTCCATTGATTCCAGATGCAGGACCATACGGCAAGCAGTCCCGTTGAATAATGTCAAATGACGCTGATGGTTGCACCAGCGGACGCTGATCGAGGGAAGGTGCTTCTTCAGACCCCACATTAGTTGCTCGGTCAGCAGCGATCGCCGGTTGGGTGGTCTCTGTTTATACGTGCCCGGACCCGGCGTGTTGTCGTGCAGACGTCACAGTCTCATTGTGGTAACGCTGAAGTGGCGACCTGATTTTTGATAAAATCGCTGTTTGCCAAACAGGTGTCGTATCTATGGTGCAGTAACAGAAACATACTGGGAGGACGCTAGTTCCATGTTTCTGTGATTCCTTCAGAAGGTAACATTTTGTTGTATGTGTGGATGGACCTTCATGCTTCGCTGGTGATTCGGGGAATACTGTTTTCCATAGAGAAGCAGAACTGAACATTTCCGGCCAAGGCTACGGCGTTTGAGTTGCATTCGGTCTGGTCTTGCCCTTCATGCATAATACCATTTTCCATCCGAAGGCATGCGCGATGAGAAAGTTGGATTCATCAGTGAGGAACATATTCCTCGCTTCATTTTTGGTGTAATCGCGACGTTGTATAATTAACAAGAATAGAACCCAATCTATACTAACAACAGTGGGGTAAAAGATGCCGGCGAAGTCGCTCATACAGTAACTCCTGTCGACCTTCAGTCTGTAGCGAAACAGTAATTCCTGAAGGTACTGCAAAGTCTGGGGTCATTTATCTTCCAGACATCATCATATGTCGTTGTGCCATAATTTCTAGATAACGATCCTGTTGTCGAGAAGTTACATTCGGTCGATCTTTTACAATCCTATGACAAGTATTTCGTGTGTGGACATCGTCGCTGGAAATTTGAAATGACACTTATTGGCACATTTAACACTGTTGAGAACGTGGCATTTGTCAGACTAGCTTCGTATTTCACAGGATATTATCCTGTGGAATGAGGTCCAATTGATCAAATTATTGTACTTTGTGAAATTCATCAAGCCAGTATGCTGAATTCACCAATGTAATCACACCAAAACAATTATCTCCTTATCATCTCTTAATTACTTGATTTCTGCTATAGTAGGCCGAGAGTAGATTCAAATAGTGACTTCACGCAAAATATTACGAAAGTTACCTAGGTACTGCACTGAATCACAAATGTAAACATGACTATCACATTCTGCTGAGCTGCGTTTCTGGTGGAAACATCACTGCTTTCGTTGTCAGAGAGCCTGACGAACTTGTGTCTGTAATTTGCAGTGATTTTTCACAATTTTCGTTCCAATTCTCACCTATTTGTTGATTAAGTGTGACGTTTGGACGTTATTACAGATAGCTGCATTCTCTTCAAATTATAGCACAAATAACAGTTTGAGATGATTCACTAATTATCGAAAATATCTTACCACCAACAGCTACTAAGAGAATTTTTTATTATTGCTGCCACATTCCGCTGTCGTTCACCTCAGTTGGTTTCAAAACGTCTGACAGCAATGTCGTTACAACAATTTCGAAGTACCTACAGGTTGCGTATGTTGTGCTGTTGTATAAGGGGCGGTCAAAATCAGCGTTTGACAGCGTTGCTACAGTGTATGTGCGACGTAGCGCTTCTCCGATGTGGGTATGGAAGCACCGACATGTAGACAACGGGTTAGTGTGGCTTCCGCGTCTTTGCGACGTGCGTGCGGTAAATGCGGAAACTTGAACTGAGGTGACGTTATTACCGTACATATCCAAATAGGACCAACATGCTGATATTCTTACCCTAGCTGCGGAGGTACAAACTCCAGTAGACATCCATCGGAGTCTGAAGAATGTGTACTGGGCAGCGGGTTTGTCAAAAACCACCGTTGAGGAGTGGTGTGCCAGAAGGTGCTTCTGCTTCATGATAACGCACGTCCCTGCACCGTAAATATCGTAACGCGTAAGATGCGCCAACTTAAGTGGGAAAGACTCGAGCTTCTGTCCCTATAATGCTGATCTCTTCTCACGCGATTATCATACCTTTGATCCCCAAAAAAGGGCTTGAAGGTCCAACGATTCCTGCCGGACTAGGATGTGCAGCAGGACCTAGTGTTTTACCAAACGGGTGTCTTCAATCTGGTGCATTGGTGGGATGGTTGCCTCAATGCTCACGGCGATTTTGCCTGATATGCATACCGATTCTGGACTGTATGGCCTTCGAACGAAAAGTTTTTCATCACCCCTTGTATTATTAACTCAATGGATCTTCTGAATTATGTTCAAATTTTATGTACGAGCCGTGTGTGGCTCATGATTGTGACTTGTCCTTCCTGCATTTCTGAAACGGCGAGAATATATATACAGGGTGATTCAAAAAGAATACCACAACTTTAGGAATTTAAAACTCTGCAACGACAAAAGGCAGAGCTAAGCACTATCTGTCGGCGAGTTAAGGGAGCTATAAAGTTTCATTTAGTTGTACATTTGCTCGCTTGAGGCGCTGCTGACTAGGCGTCGGCGTCAGTTGATGCTAAGATGGCGACCGCTCAACAGAAAGCTTTTTGTGTTATTGAGTACGGCAGAAGTGAATCGACGACAGTTGTTCAGCGTGCATTTCGAACGAAGTATGGTGTTAAACCTCCTGATAGTGGTGTATTAAACGTTGGTATAAACAGTTTACAGAGAATGGGTGTTTGTGCAAAGGGAAAAGTTCTGGACGGCCGAGAACGAGTGACAGAGCACTTCATCACTGGCCTCCAAGAAGCCCTGATCTTACCCCCTGCGATTTTTCTTATGGGGGTATGTTAAGGATATGGTGTTTCGGCCACCTCTCCCAGCCACCATTGATGATTTGAAACGAGAAATAACAGCAGCTATCCAAACTGTTACGCCTGATATGCTACAGAGAGTGTGGAACGAGTTGGAGTATCGGGTTGATATTGCTCGTGTGTCTGGAGGGGGCCATATTGAACATCTCTGAACTTGTTTTTGAGTGAAAAAAAACCTTTTTAAATACTCTTTGTAATGATGTATAACAGAAGGTTATATTATGTTTCTTTCATTAAATACACATTTTTAAAGTTGTGGTATTCTTTTTGAATCACCCTGTACATATAATATATATATATATATATATATATATATATATATATATATATATATTAGTTTTGTGTTAATGTCTTCTGGCGCCACTATCCTTGCTCACCTTCACTGTCCAGGAGTGGCAGCACCAGCGTTGTGGATAGTAGGTTTGTGTTACTATCTGTGAAGCGACCATGAGTATTTCCGGGTTCTGTCTGACTGGAACGAGTCGGTGGGGTGAATCGGTGCATTGAGTAGGCAGAGTCACTCGGAAGGCAGACAGTCGCATGTTAGTCAGTCGGCTCGGAGTCTCAGTCCCCTTTGAGTATAGACTGAGTCGGGTTCATCGTTACTCGGCTGTTGGACGAGTTGGCAGTCAGTAGCAGGCAGGTCCGCACGGTGCAAGTACGCGCCGGGACCGTGGTCGACGCAGATGGTAGACCGTTGATCGGTCGGTCGGCTGGTCGTCGGATGGCGACATGTGGTCTGCTGAGCGCTGACACCAGGATCAGTCGGGGGACAGTTGGCAGCCAGCAATGGTCGGGTCCGTATGGTGTGGGCCAAAGTGGGCTGCCGTTGGTCGTCGTCTCTCGCGACTTCGTCTTGGATCCTGAGGACGAACGCCATTTTCCGAGTCGGGATGTGGCTGGACCTTGTTGGTTCGTTGGAACTGAGCAGTGACGTAGTCTCCACAGCGCGAAGCCAGGCCAGGTCTTTTGGCGGCTTCACGTGCTGTTGCATTTGGAGGCGCTAGCTATGTGAGCGACTTTTCGCTTTCCGCCGAAGCAGGATCCTCAAGATGAGTAATTAGTTGTCTGTTCTTATAACTCGACTGTTACGATTTCTTAGTTTTGGTGCATTGTTCTTTCCTCAGTCGTCGACGCGTGTGATAACAAATAGTGTGTGTTGTTGCCTAGAACCCGCAGCCTTCTTCCGTCTACGGTCGCAGGTTCGAATCCTGCCTCGGGCATGGATGTGTGTGATGTCCATAGGTTAGTTAGGTTTAAGTAGTTCTATGTTCTAGGGGACTTATGACCACAGCAGTTGAGTCCCATAGTGCTCAGAGCCATTTGAACCAACCTACTTCCGTAATGATTTGACAGTAGTGACTTGTGCTTTCTGTATTCTTTTAAACTTGTCTTGAGTGGTGTGTGATGCCGTGATCTTGGTGAGGCTGTGTCCGAAGTATAGGTATTTTGGTTTACTCGTCATCGGCCGATATTTTCTATTATTTGTGCAGTAGGATCTGACGGTTGGAAACCAGTCAGATTGTCGGTTGGTCGTGAACCGTCCGTAGGTTGTGCTGCCTTCTCTTATCTGACCTTAAGCCTTGCCTGCATGTCCCACTTCACTACACCCGTGAAGAACCTTCTCAAGCCGACCCTGAGTATTTTCTGAACACCACATGTTATTGTTTTAATTTGTGTTTTCCCTTTTTGTAATTTTGTAAGTACTGTGCGTGGCGTTCTCTAGTGTATTAATGCTGTTTTAATGATTGAAATTAGACCTTCGCCTTTGTTTCATTTAAAATTCTTATTGCTCTGTATTTAGGCCTTCAGCAGCGTTTGTTTCAGAATCTGTGGCTTTAATATGTAAATCCTTGTCTGTAAGGTTTCTCTCTAAATATCTTGAATTCTTGAAAGGCCTTCAGCCGTGTTCTGTAAATGTTTATCTTAAGGTTGTGTAAGGCGCTGCAGTCATGGACTGTGCGACTGGTCCCGGCGGAGGTTCGAGTCCTCCCTCGGGCATGGGTGTGTGTGTTTGCCCTTAGGATAATTTAGGTTAAGTAGTGTTTAAGCTTACGGACTGATGACCTTAGCAGTTAAGTCCCATAAGATTTCACACACATTTGAACATTTTTTTTAAGGTTGTCTTTAATTATTCTTGAGTAATTGCTTGGGCCTTCAGTCCACAAGATACTTCAATTTTTCTTAAGATGTTGTCTGTTGTACTGTGTAAAGGCTTATCTTTAAAGCCTCTCGTTTATTATGTACATAATTTTTTAAAATTGGGCTTTCAGCCGAACAATTAACTGGAATTTTCGTTAATATGGCCTTTAGCCGGAATTTGTAAATGCTTGCCTTTTAAAAAATTTCCTTAGCTGATCTGAAATATTAATTCGGCCTTTAGCAGAGAAGATGTTGTAACTTTACTTAAGTAAGGCCTTCAGTCTTTACTCTCCGTCCTGGTGTTTTAAAGGAAATCATTTAAACTTACTCTGGAGAAGTTACTTGGACCCTCAGCCGTGAATTGATCTGTGTTGTTTTAAAGAGAAAACTATGCATTGGTCTGAGGAATAAACTTGTGTGTGTTGTTGAATAACTAACAGTAATTGACCTTGGCCCCTTTGCACAATCTGATCCGCTCTGTCCTGTGAAACCAGATTTCAATGTATCAAGAATTGATGTTCAGTCGACAGTTTTGACGATATGGAAAGTGTAGCTGACCGACATTTACTTAATCGTACCGTCAATTAAAAACTTCCTTTGCATGTTGATGATTTGTGGAAATCGATAAAAATTATAAACATTTTTCGTAGTACCTGAAGGTGGTACAGTATGATTTTTGATACAGATATACAAGCTGTGCCGTATCACCTACAGAAAATAATATTAACACTACTGCAATAACTCTTCCACGCGATGCAGAAGATATTATGCGTGCATGGAAGATTCTCCATCCAGGATATGCTACAGTCTGTCTGATAGGAAGTCTCCATTCTAGGCGATGAGCTGGTTAATGTCTGGTGCAGCTGTCACTTTCCTTTGTGTGGCATTGAATCAAAAGGCTCCTTGAAGGCCATGAAACACGGGATCCACAGGGTAACCTAACTTCGTGACTCATCGGCTAACACATATATGAGAGTGTGCGGGATCAGTTTCCGATTGTGCGTCTGCTCGAAATTCGTGTAAGCAGTTGCTGAGCCGCGAGAGCAGTCGAGACAAGAATGAGGGTGTGGGCATATGAGCGCACTGCTTTCCAGTGACACATCAACGTGCTAGCGGTAAGCTGCTTGCATTACAGCATGTGAGCACGAGTTGTTACCACAATCGCAGAAATAGCACGCATCTTCAAGAAATGCGACCCTATTTCTGTCATGAGTATCCCATACGCGTCTGACTTCGATTTAATGAAATATATTACATGTTGCAACTAAGATAACGGCAGACTTGCATACCAATGTTCACGACGTATCAAAACTAACCGAATGTGACCAGATACTTATTCAGAGTGAGACTTGGGAGTGTGTCTCTGTCGGTTTTATTTCGTTTCAGGAAAGACGATGGTGGAACTACAACGGTAAAAAGTAGTTCCTTGAAGCCAACTTCACCACGGAGGCAGCGCTGACGCATCCTGCAGCAATGGGGGATTCTCCGCGGTTTTTAGGCTGTTCGGGCTTCTTCTGCAGAGGCAAGTTGGTGGAACAAGTCTGAGTGCAATGGCTCTTGTTTTTCCTTCAATGACACACCATCTTGAGACTATTTCGTTAATTTGCTTTCCAGAAATCTAAAAATCATGTGAACCATCTCTCTTTCCTTGGCAACACGTCGGTCATTTCGGTAAAGTGGGGAAAATTACATTTGACAGTAAAAATGTTCCTATTCGTCGTCTCTTCTACAATCTGAATCTGTGCTTATGTTCAATATTAAACATTTCGTAACTCTTTCTTAATAAGGACTGGACAAAACAGTCGTTGGAATGCCTCCAAGTGCGTGAGAGTCAGAAAAGTTCCCTGTTCGCAAAATGGCCACTCTCACACACAATGAGCAGTTCCTTCCTGCTTAATACTTTCTTCTTGAACGAAACAGAAAACTGCAATTTAATGAAGTGGCTAAAGCATCGGCAAAACTTCTTAAAAAATCGTAATAAACGAAAGCGTGAAACAAAATATCTTTCATCGCTTCTCTTTTGGCGTGAAACGCTGTCAAACAGAATCGCTGTACTACGTCTGTACCATTAGTGCATGGCAGATAGTACTTGTTCCAAGTAATACTTTGGTCCTTTCTTATTCCGTTTACGAGTGCTGTGCGAGTAACTTGTCGACTTTTATGCTACCAGGTGGCGTAACGGTGAACCACACGAGTTGCATTTGGGTGACTTCCTTATAACGCATGAGATAGTGCCTGAATGGTTCATTCAAAAGCAACACGTAAGATTTCTTCACATAAATCTACTTATACGTCCATGCTCTACACTATGAAGCGCATAATAGAGTGTACTTCCCTTGCTGCCACATATCAGGGTTTCTCCCCTTTTCACTCGCATGCCTGCTTACATGCCTCTACGTTGTTCTTCGGTATGTCTGGATCACGGCAGGTATCGACTGAACGCTCTCCTCTTTCCTCTGCCCTGTGCTTCTTCCTTCTTCTCTTCTTCTCGATTTGACGCCACTTCGGCCACTTGCGCGACACTGGGGACGAAATGAAGATGATGAGGACAACACAACACCCAGTCCCTGAGTGAAGAAAATCTCCGACCCAGCCGGGAATCAAACCCGCGCCCTTAGGATTGACATTCTGTCGCGCTGGCCACTCAGCTACCGGGGACGGACCATTACCTACGATCATACACTTTACATAAAATAACTTGATGTAACTGCTTATCTTCTTTAGTTCCTAATCTCCTGTTCTAAGACTTTCAAAATTATATTTGTTCAGATGGCTCTAAGCACTATGGGACTTAACATCTGAGGTCATCAGTCCCCTAGACTTAGAACTACTTAAACCTAACTAACCGAAGATCATCACACACATCCCTGCCCGAGGCAGGGTGCGGTTCCGGACTCAAGCACCTAGAACCGCTCCGCCACAGCGGCCGGCAATTGTATTTGTAATCGTATTAAACTCTTCTGGTACGTTGGTACTTTCTACTGAATTTTCCTGTTTCTCTTCAATAGTTTGCGAGTGGGTTTTAGATCCTCAAACGTTTAGCCTGACCACGTCTCTATTTCTTATTACTTTTCTTTTAATATATTTCAGCTTTATCTATATTGTCTGTCGACAGCAATGTATGATGTGTACCAGCATGTACTCCTGGGCTGTCTCGGTACCTGGATCCTATATTTGAATCTATAGAGTGTTATAGCAAAATCTGTTACCTTGAACTGTCACCAGGAGCTACCCACGTATACAGTCTTCGATGGTGCTTCTTATACCAAGCTTGAGATCAAAGCTTTTTTTTTTTTTTTAGGGGTGGAGCCCCACCACGCCCACACCGGCATGATGGCCAACACAAAAGGTCTACTGCCATCTCTGCATAAGGGTTAGTATTCACTAAAGTGAGGTGTCGCAGGATGTGGGTACTGCGATGTTTGCGTACGTCTGGTTAGGATTAACCATTAATACGCGCTCATCTGGAGATACATTGGTCGAAATCTGACGAAGGGTAGCGGTTTGAAGGGCAGAGGAAAAAAAAGTGCCAAAGCAAGAGCCAAGGGAAAAAAACCTCTGCGAAAGTTAGGTCGGGCGGCAAGAGCAGTAGAGGTTGTCTTGCTGCCTGCGATAGGTTGTGCAAGGATAGGGTTTGTTAGTAGTGGGTATCATGCATGTCGATACCTTGACGTTGTGCGTTTGTGCTGCTCGGCGGCTGGCGCTGGGTGCTGGTACAGAGTCCTCGTTCAGCGTCCTGCAACCTGCAACAGTTAGGTTTGTTATCGATCTTGTGTCCGATAGGTCATATACCGGAGGCACAGTGTGAGGGAATGTTGGCAGATTGTTTGTGCGTCTGTGGGCGAGCTCGTCGGTGTCCCTGCTGTGGCCTGTTGGTCGGCTCTAATAGCAGCTGGTAGTTGCCAGTCAGTGTTGCTGATATGCAGGAGCTTACCGGCGTTTGTCGCTGTTTGCGTATGTTAGTTTACCATAGGTGGTTATGCCCTAGCTAGCAGTGTCTTTGGCCGCTTGTGTTTCCACCTGTGGTTGTGATCGTAGTTTCCCAGAGTGAGGATGAAAGGATTGTTCGAGTGTCTCGAGTTCCTGTATAGTCGTGTGGCGTGTTTCTTGAATACTTCCTTGAGGGTATCAAGGCGGTATCCATGGTGAAGATCCACGGTGCGTGTGTAGCGTGGAGCATTGCTGATGATTCGTAGCACCTTGTTCTGTATGATCTGCAGGCGGCGCAGTCGTGTGGGAGCTGCATATCCCCAGACGGGAGCTGCGTACGTCATCAGAGGCCTAATCAGTGTCATGTATAAGGACCTCGACACCCTCCTATTCAGTGTGCTTTCCCTGTTGAGCATTGGGTAGAGCTGTTTGAGCCTCGCGTGCGCTCGGTTGGCAACGTATTCGATGTGGTCCCCCCATGTAAGTTTCCGGTCCAGCCAGACACCAAGGTATCTGACTTTCTCTCGGAAACGTATTGGGCGTGTATGTAGTGTTATCGGTCTACAGTGTTGGTGTTTGCGCAGTAGTTTCGGTCTGCGTGTGAACAGAATTGCTTCGCACTTGTCGACGTTTACTTTAATACGCCATCAAAGCGGTTTTAGAAGGCTATTTATTTCATTCGCCCCCTTTCGTTTCTTTTCCCATGTCCATCAACTACACTGTCTGATCAAATGTATACGGACACATATTAGTGGACATAACTTTGCCTTCGCACTTGGTGTTTATAACGGTTCGAAATCTGTTGCAGACACTCTCATCGAGGTGTCTGAAAGTCTTGTGGCGTATTTTGACTGAAGAACCGAACCCAGGGAAGGTAGTGGTGTTGGTCACTGCGATCAGGAGCAAAGTCGACGTTCTAACTCCTCCTAAAGGGGTTCAGTTGGGTTCAGGTTGGGTTTCTGGACAGGACAGTCCATTTCGGGAAAGTTACTGTCCAAAACACATTCCCTCATATATGCTGCTTAATGGCAGGTTGCATTGGCATGCAGATACAGTCATCATCTCCGAACTTTTCCTCTGTTGTACGCAGTACACAATGTTGTCAAATGTGTTCGTGTCTTTCGCATTTAGTACTTTCTTTAGAGTAATAAGGGAAGCATAGCCTGAGCACGAAAAGCATCTCCATGCAGCAACTCTAACTCCCCCATACTCCGATGCACTACACAAGACGGCAGGTAATGTTCTCTAGGCATTCCCCAAACACCAACTCTTCTGACAGACTGCCGCAGAGTAGAGCGTGATTCATCACTCCAAATCATTCGTTTCCAGTCATCCACCGTCCAGCGACATCGCTCTTTGCACCATCTCAAGCGCCGTTTAGCATTGACTTCAGAAATGAGTGACGTGCGAGGAGCTGGTCGACCATTCTACGCCATGCTACGCACAGTAAGTGTGCTAGCTGGCCTCTGGTAGCACTCTGGAAACCACGAGCGATTTCACTGATTTAATGAAATTTTTTTTACAACTGCCCTCTGTTATGCTCGGTGATCCCTGTTTGTCAGTACACGAGGTCTACGTGGTCTTGGTTTAACAGTGATTGCTCCTTCGCTTTTCCACTTCACAATTACAACAGTCGACTTGAACTGTTTTCGAAGAGTTTTAATGTTCCTGATGGTTTTTTGCGCAGGTGACATGCAATGACCAGCCCACGTCCAAAGTTACTGACATCTCCTTATCAACCCATTCTGCTGTTACTGCTTTAGTAGTGACAACACAATACTCTTGGTCTTCTTTCTTATTGTAGGGCCCGCCTCCAGTGACATCTAGTGGTCAATTCCGCATTACATGAGTGTGACGGGATACTTCTGATGAAATAGTGTCCGTTCTTCTGTCACCATTTTCCTATTCCGATATTCCAGTCTTACATAATTCGCAATAACTTTCCCTTCTCCCTTTCCATAATCTTCGTAGATTTCCGTTATTTATTCTCATATTTCGTGTACTGCCTCAAATTATTTTTCTTCTTCTCTTCGCACCTCACACAGTACTACACTACTGGCTGTTAAAATTGCTACAATAAGAAGAAATGCAGATGATAAACGGGTACTCAATGGACAAATTTATTATACTAGAACTGACATGTGATTACATTTTCACGCAATTTGGGTGCATTGATCCTGAGAGAAAACAGTACCCAGAACAACCACCTCTGGCCGTAATAACGGCCTTGATACGCCTGGGCATTAAGTCAAACGCAGTCTGGATGGCGTGTACAGGTACAGCTGCCCATGCAACTTCAACACGATACCACAGTTCATCAAGAGTAGTGACTGCCGTATTGTGACGAGCCAGTTGCTCGGCCACCATTGACCAGACTTTTCCAATTGGTGAGAGATGTGGAGAATGTGCTGGCCAGGGCAGCAGTTAAACATTCCCTGTATCCAGAAAGACCCGTACAGGACCTGCAACATGCGGTCGTGTACTATCCTGCTGAAATGTAGGGTTTCGCAGGGATCGAATGAAGGATACAGCCACGGGTCGTAACACATCTGAAATGTAACGTCCACTGTTCAAAGTGCCGTCAATGCCAACAAGAGGTGACCGAGACGTGTAACCAATGGCACCCCACACCATCACGCCGGGTGATACGCCAATATGGCGATGACGAATATACGCTTCCAATGTGCGTTCACCGCGATTTCGCCAAACACGGATGCGAGCATCATGATGCTGTAAACATAATCTGGAATCATCCGAAAAAATTACGTTCTGCCATTCGAGCACCCAGGTTCGTCGTCGAGTGCACCATCGCAGGCACTCCTGTCTGTGATGCAGCGTCAAGGTAACCGCAGCCATGATCTCCGAGCTGATAGTCCATGCTGCTGCAAACGTCGTCGAACTGTTCGTGCAGATGGTTGTTGTCTTGCAAACGCCCCCATCTGTTGACTCAGGAATCGAGACGTGGCTGCACGATCTGTTACAGCCATGCGGATAATATACCTGTCATCTCGACTACTAGTGATACGCGGCCGTTGGGATCCAGCACGGCGTTCCGTATTACCCTCCTGAACCCATATTCCATATTCTGCTAACAGTCATTGGATCTCGACCAACGCAAGCAGCAATGTCGCGATACGACAAACCGCAATCGCGATAGTCTACAATCCGACCTTTATCAAAGTCGAAAACGTGATGGTACGCATTTCTCCTCCTTACACGAAGGATCACAACAACGTTTCACCAGGCAACGCCGGTCAACTGCTGTTTGTGTATGAGATATCGGTTGGAAACTTTCCTTATATCAGCACGTTGTAGGTGTCGCCACCGGCGCCAATCTTGTGTGAATGCTGTGAAAAGGCAATCATTTGCAAATCACAGCATCTTCTTCCTGTCGGTTAAAGTTCGCATCTGTAGCACATCATCTTTGTGGTGTAGCAATTTTAATGGCCAGTAGTGTAAAATACTTATAATATATGTCTGACGACATTTGTTTTTCTCTCGGTATGATTTTTTAACACACAGCACACCTTCCTTGGGAACATATCCACTCCGAGGATAAGTACATTACTCCGGAAATATTCTCCTCGGGACCAGCCTTTCTCGTAACATTCGTCCAGTGTGACAAAGAATAACAAAACGATTTTCAGTGTGGTGGTTTCCTATTCCCTTTCGCAACCTATGCTGGTGACCTTTTTTTTCTGGGTATCAGTCTAATGACTGGTTTGATGCGGCCGCCGCTTATTGACTCATTCCTCTCCTGTGCCAACATTTTCCCCTCAGAGCAGCACTTATAACCTACGTCCTCAATTATTTTCTAGATGTATTCCAATATCTGTCTTCCTCTATAGTTTTTGCCCTCTACAGCTTCCTCTAGCACCATAGATGTAATTCCATGATGTCTTAACAAATGTCCTATCATCCTATGCCTTCTCCTTGTCAGTGTTTTCCACATATTCCTTTCTGTAGCACCACATCCCAAATACTTGGACTCTCTTCTGTTCCGGTTTCCCCACCGTCCATGTTTCACTAGCATACAACGCTGTGCTCCAGTCAAAGATTCTCAGAAATTTCTTCCTAAAATTTCCATTTGAAACTTATAGACTCCTCTTGACCAGGAATGACCTTTTTTCCAGCAGTATTCTGCTTTTGATGTCCTCCGTGCTCTGTCCGTGATTGGTTATTTTGCTGCCTAGGTAGCAGAAGTCCTTAACTTCATCTAATTCGCGACCATCAATCCTGATGCTAAGTTTGTCACTGTTCTCATTTCTGCTACTTCTCATTACTTTCGTCTTTCTTCGATGTACACTCATTCCGTATTCTGTACTTAGTAGGTTAGACCACCTTAAGCAGTGATTTCATATTCCCCAGGTTCCTTCCGCTCATCCACTCTTAAAGAGGGTTTTGGCAAATTAACCAGAAGAGGTCTCATAATTCCGCGAGGTACTTGGTCCCTGCGTCCTTGGCCGTCCGTGTCAGGTATGTACAGATACTGCCCCTCCCCCACCCCCATCCCCTCCAACACAGTGAGATGAGTCTGGACTTTCCTCAATTGTAGGATCATACTGTCATTTCCTAGAATCTGCAGTGCTTCCAGAGCTATATGCACTGTTAATAGAGTATTCTCGTCATCGCGGGAACTGCGACAACGATACGCAGCAGATTGGAGTAAATTCCTACATTCCTCGCTCAATAATGTGCCTCTGGATTTTGGTACGTTAGTGCCTCTGTACCTATAGCCCCATGCTTTGTTTTATACGTATTCGCATTTCCTTTGCAAGTTTCTTTACAGACACTATATACGTTGAGGGTCCCTCCAAATGCGAGCTGTTCCATTAGCAACAGTTCCTCTTCGCCCAAGTTCTTCCTTTAGGTATGACACTACTGCTTCTTTATCTAGTTTATTGAACATGTAAATATTTCTACTTGTTTTCATTACTCACTGTGGATTGATAATCACTGTCGTTGCAGCTGCCTTATAGTCACTTATACCAGTTTCAATGTGGACGTCCTCAAGAGGTTCATGTCTATTTGTTGTCACTGTATCTAACATATTTTTGGCATGCAGCTTGAATTTAAATTGCTCCTTAAGAAAACTTCGGTAAATAAGAGCTAAAAAAAGGGCCAGTGGCTCTACGCAGGATTAAACAAGAAAACCTTGGGACCCTAGTGTCTTCTTTTCTTATAGAGATATACGCGTCATATGTCAAACGGATCAACATAAGGATCAAAGAACACTTATTAGCATTAAAATACTGAGAAACGGACTGCATAAATTAAGACGAGCTGTCCTGTTTTCACTCTTTAATGTGTCATTTTGTCGACAAATGAGGACCAAATGTGACTCTAAGGAAGTTTCAGTATCACTGTATTCTTTGAAAACCTTAGAGTATTATAATGTTCTTTAGAACAGATTCAGATATAGAGTTGTATTTTCTACTCCGCATTTCAGCAGACAAATTACTGCTGATGTTCACTGAAAGATTGTATGGCCCACGTGTTTCTTTCTTCATCATCATTCACAGATCCGTTTTACGCTGTAAACTAATTATTGTAACTGTATTGAGAGACAGCTTTGGAACTGTACTGACGGTGGCTTGGTGCTATTTGGCTCTTGTCTACAGAAGCAATAAAATTCAGAGATAGGTTATTCTGACTTAACGGTCCAAAGGAGTGAAAAGTATCTCGCATGATCAGTTTTGAACCAGGCCAGTTTCCATGCGTCTGTCTGTTTGTCTAAATTCCAGTCTGGTACTGTCTTTTCACCGACAGTGAAATGTATGACAGTTATTAATTCAGCAGTTAGATACAATTTCAGATGGAATTTTTCACTGTGCAGTGTAGTGAGTACTGTAACCTAAACTAGATGACACATTACTGTGTGTCGGAAGGGAGTTTTCTAACAGTATTCTTACCATGTGAGGCATCCTGATTAACTTCGCTGTAAGTCTCAAATCTTGCTTCGGCCGTATTATCAACCAGGGAGGGAGAAGAGTTTTGACACAGTTTAGGTGCGATTTCTGGAATTAGTATTGCCCATATTGGTCAATGAGCAATGAAAACTGCCTGTCAGCGGTAAATATTGGAGTTCAGTTCCTGGTTGTGCCACCCACATTTAGTTTCTGAAGGTTCTGATAGGGCATACAGTTTCTTTATCTCGTGAGTGTGTACGTCACTGGCTTCTTGGTAGACAGACCTTCAGCGTGAATTTGGCTTTTCCGTTGTATTTTCGGCAGTGTTTCTTCAGGGAATGTACATCAAAACTAGAAATAACATCGAGTAGACATCTGCTCTAAACTGTAGAGCTTAAGAGCTACGCGCAGTGCGAACTTGTTCATCTTCGATACTGTGAAATACCTCTCTTCTACTCGAATCTCTTTGATTTGCATGGCCGGCCATTGTGGCGCTTCAGTCTGGAACCGCGCGACCGCTACGGTAGAAGGTTCGAATCCTGCCTGGGGCATGGATGTTTGTGATGTCCTTAGGTTAGTTATCTTTAAGTAGTTCTACGTTCTAGGTGACTGATGACCTCAGATGTTAAGTCCCATAGTACTCAGAGCCATATGAACCATTTTGCTTTGCATATTTTGTGAGAAGGCATTATGGATCAAAACAACAACAAAATTTCTAGTAAACATGGACTCTAAAATGCATACCATAAGAGCTATGAGCACTTGTTAAATGGAAGAGTGTTTCACACTAGCGAAAATGAACAGGTGCTCATAACTGTTAAGGTATGCATTTTAGAGACTGTGTTTACTGCAGCATTTTTTTAAAGGAACCTCTCCGTCAAAGACTGTTGGTGTTTTCTATTGCAACACTATATCTGGTGTCTATATGTCTCTGGCTTCCTGGTAGCTACAGTGTTTATATTTCATATTTTTCATGGTTTATAAAACAGATTTGTCGATCCCCTCTGAGCGGATGTGCAGCATTGATGCCAAGAAGCCGGCCGGAGCGGCCGTGCGGTTCTAGGCGCTACAGTTTGGAACCGTGAGACCACTAAGGTTGCAGGTTCGAATCCTGCCTCGGGCATGGATGTGTGTGATGTCCTTAGGTTAGTTAGGTTTAATTAGTTCTAAGTTCTAGGCGATTGATGACCTCAGAAGTTAAGTCGCATAGTGCTCAGAGCCATTTGAACCATTTTGATGCCAAGAAACTGTATATCACCCTTGCTGCTGGCAAACGCTTTTACGGTACTGGTGGCTGCATCTAGGATATTAGATCCTAAATTCCTGCTGCAAACCCGCAAGGGCTCGTTAGCGGAAGGAGTCGTTTGAAATGTAATTCGGAGGTCGGGACAGATGTCAGGTAGAAACGATTTCCCAATTTTTTGTACTTACGGGCCTACCTCACCAGTCCCCAGGACCGAGCCTTATCTGCAGGAGAGCTGCTCCTAGTAAAAGGGGACCTCTTTTCAAACGACAAAAGGTTTTTGGAGATTGAATGCAGACACCCTCTGGCCCACCCCATAGTCTCCCCCCCCCCCTTCCGCCAGTCCAAAAAAGAAAGGGTAGGGTAGGGTCCTGTAGTGAGCCATCTGGAGCAGAAGAGGTGCAGTGTGGTGGGAACGGAGCGCCCCTGTTAATTCGGCGGCGTGGCCCGGGCCATTGTGGCAGCGGCCGGGACCGGTTCCGCGCCGCAGAGGCGAGAGTAGAGGCCGCGCCGCTCGCCGCCTGACGATGCCGCGGGCAGAGCCTACCGCAACGCGCTGCGGGTTGCGCGCCAAGACGCGCGCCTTCCGTCTTGGCGACGACGGCGACGCCCGCGGCGCCGCGGCGCGGCCGGAGTGCGCATCGCGCTGCGCATCCACTCCTCGGC
Organism: Schistocerca serialis cubense; assembly: GCF_023864345.2. Taxonomy (NCBI): domain Eukaryota; kingdom Metazoa; phylum Arthropoda; class Insecta; order Orthoptera; family Acrididae; genus Schistocerca; species Schistocerca serialis. Next base: position 1,084,491,441 of record NC_064639.1, read on the forward strand.
GGCCCCCGCGGGGCGCCGCCTCCTCCGCCTCCGCCACCGCCGCCGCCGCCGCCGCCGCCGGCAGTCCGGCGCGGCGCCGCCCGACGCCTTCTCGCACGCAAGGAGGCGCTGGTCGTCGCCTTGCCTCGGCGCAGGGAACTCCGCTCTCCAGGTAAGCCCCTCCGCCTCCCAGGCTGCTACTCGGTGGACTCCAGTCGGAGACGCTCGCCACGCCGCCGTAGCCGCCGCAGGGTAAGAGTAATCGGCGTCGCCGGCGTGTTTGCTCGCGCGAAAAGGACCCGGCGTCCCGGGCGGCGGCCGGCACCTCGCTCGAACGAGCCGGCGACGCAGCCGACGGAGCTCGGCGCGCCGATCGATACGGCCGCTAAGGACGCGGCCGGTCACGTGGCACCGCCATGGTGCGCGCGGCGCGCAGCGGGCGTTATGTCGCTGCGTGACCAATCGCAGCCGCCGTCACTTTGTTTACGCTAATACCGCGACCGTAAACAACAATGCTGCCGCCCCCTCGTCAGCCTCCCCCCAAAACCACCCCCATCCCCCCCCCCCTCGTTCCCTGGCTATAGCCAGCCGTCAACCCCTCCTGTCGCTCAGCCTTATGGGGGCACGCGCGATAAACATTAACACTGCTTTCTGGAAACGTTTCATTCTTTATTAAGCATGTCCACTAAATGTGCCGATCGTATTTCCCTTCCTTTTCCTTTTTTTTCCGCCTGAAAAAACAATAAAAGCTGCATTGCTCGCATTCCGGCTGGGTATGAAGTGGTGATCGGAACAAGTTGAAAAATTATTTAGGCTGCCTGTGATTTCTGGCAAGGGCCCGTCCAACTGCTTTGTACGGAAGCTGGCCCCTACCAATTTGTAATAGATCTTGACGAAATTTTCTATTTCGTTTCTTACGATGGTTAGCAAAGTAGAAGTTGGAATAGTAGTACTTCCCTGGAAAATGCATGCCATTTCATAACCATTTTTTTAAAGATATATCCGTCATTTGACTGTTCATTGTTCATTTATTTTACACAATCATGATTTCGGGTCTGTAACAAGTTTCAAATGCAAGTTGAAATGTAAAAATATGTTTAACCTGTCTGTAACATTTCGACATGCTCTCGAAAATGTCTACAGAGACGAAATAATAGTATAAAATAAATAAACAACTGACAGTCAAATGGCGGAAACTGCTCCCAAGAAATTCTGTTTGACTTGCAGTGCTATTCGAAGAAATGATCAGAACAAATTATTTGTCCTGCGCTGTGATTATAGAACTGAGTAATATTTGTGAACATAGCACAGCAGAGTTAATACCTGATTTGGGGGAGGAACGCTAACTCATAATCACTTCGTGCCTTTTCATTACGCTAATGTGGATAGAGTCGATAATTTACCGTAACCCATCGTACGTTAATGACACAAATTCAGCATTTTACGTTCTCTTATGTTTCCCATGTTGTTATACTTATCCTGTATATGAAAATGTAACAACTTAAAACTTTCATTAGACGAAGTGCGGATCGCAGTATCACCACCAAGCGGCATTTTAAACGACAAAAAAAAAAAAAAAAAAAAAAAAAAAAAAAAAAAAAAAAAAAAAAACCTTTTCCTTCCATTTCTCCATCTGATGTATAATTTAAATATGTGAAATATATTATTTTAAAATTGAAAATAGCAATTTGATGAGCACTTACAATCTCCAATAATAAAAATTAAAAACAGCAATAAAGTAATAATTTCATAACGTTTGTAGCAGATACCTACTGCGCATGTTGAGCATCAAATTATTATTTTTTTGTGTTGCAAATTATTTACAGCCATTAGTCAAGCTACTTTACTTATTTGAGCTTCCAATTATTTCAAAACCATTGGTTGTATCATCCGCATGCTGTTAGAACCGTTTTCATAAAATAATGCAGTACCGACAGTGAGTTTAGCAACTTATACTTTTCTAAGTTCTGTCTCTAGTACGACATTAGAGACGGTTCCAGCCGGTAAGTGAAAAAGATAACATCATATAAGTGATATGCAAATCCACTGTATTAAATCAGAAAACAGAAGTAATATGTGCACAAAACAAACGCAGTTTATAATCCAGCAGCAACTGAAAGTCAGTTTTGAATAAACATAGGACATCATTAGGAAGACGCCCATGTGTCACACAAATCTTCTAGTAACAGGGTTACCTTCCGTATCTCGGATCATTTCACAGTATCCATGTGTACGCTTAACGTTTTACCTAAGTTTACAGTCCAGCGAAATCGTTCATTCCGTCATAGTGTAGCTAATACACCTCTGTAGTTAAAAAAGGAAAATACCTTAGACTTTGTTAATGATGATATTGATGATGGGATAGTGATTCGTCGGAACCAAAATCTGTTTTTTTATTTGTGAGAGAGTGGCATCAAGTCTCGTTTCTTGGTACTTCCTCGCCCACGATGATCTCCGTTTTCGGAATTTAAACAAAGCCAGTGCAAATAGTAGCCTAATTTACCCAACTTTGCATGCATCTACTGTTGCGTACAGATCAAATTGGTTGCCCCTCACACACTATTTGCGTCTCATTAATCTTTTTTTATTTTGCTTTATTTATTTATTTTTCCATGGTACGTTCTGCCTAAATCAAAAATTGTAGTTTTGTTAGTGCAGTAAATTACATACCCTTCTGTGCTCCCCTTTTTGGAACAATTTTTTCTATAGTTTCTTCCGTTTATTCTTACTGTTAAACACTCCATAAAAAATTACCTTAGGAACTACATTCAGAAATCTCGTCCATGATCTCAAGGCTTCTTATCGCGTTGTTAGAAGTGTCTATTTAATTACATCTTTGTGTACTGTCGTAGGTATGGTTCCTGTGTCTTGACTGCAGTAATGCGTGCTTTTCTCGCTCCATACATGTTCTTTCGATCGTCGATCTCTTTTTAAAATCTAATATACTTAAGTTGTAAAGTCAATGTCATCAGGTGGAACTTGGTCACGCTAAACAAATATTGCCTCACCCTTTTATTTATTAAGTAACCCAAAATTTATATTTAACGTACGTATTATCTATAGTTACATTTACATGTACAACATTATTTATGTCTGTGTGTACTAGAAATCACAGTCAGGAGCTACGATCAATATCAATTACTTTTCTGACGTTCCAATACCAAATAAATTAATTTTAATGGTTCATCTATTCTGGCTAACAAACTATGGCTATACATGCCTCTCCTTTACGCCTAAAACAGGGGTAGCAAACTTTCCCACCTATCGCCCACTTTTTTGTCTCTATTAGCAGTAAAATTTTGCAATTACCCACCAATTTCACACAAATGGTGATTCATAAGGCAGGGAACAAATTTTCCTTTACGTATGTAATTAATACCAAATTTTATGAAAACCAAACAAGAACGTTTCTAAAATCCTTACCTCCTACAGCCCCTCGTGAAAGCTGTAACACACTCTAGTAGACTGTAGGGACCTGGTTGACCAGCGGTGGTCTAAAACGTAAATCATATTAGCATGATAAATGCATGTCTAAGTGCCGAACTCTATTACCGAATCTTAACTGAAATACCGTTGACTCTTAAAATATACAATGAGACTATATAACAACAGATTAGAAAGTAAAAAAACCGATAAGGTAAATAATTTCCTGCGTGTACTTACATTTCTGATCTCAAGGGACACTGTAGTAGAAACAGCGAGATTCTGTTCGTATCTTCAAGTTTTTTTAAGTCGGAATGAATGATAGAAAATGCTGCAAGCATATGCACCAGAGTTGTAATACATCGCATTTTAGTAACTTTTATTTAATTAATTGAAGCCAGAAGCCAGTGTTCCTCACTAAAGTCCCCCCCCCCCACCCCCCCCGCCAAGCGTCATGAAGAGTACCTGTTTTCCTTACTGCTTGCCGTCAGAAACCACACATTTCTCGTTGAAAATTTCAGCATTTAATGGCAGAGGGGGCGGGATTGCCATATTCCTGATCATACGGAGTTTCTAGGCCGGATCTATTTCCTTCATTCTGATGCATGAAGAAAGCTCTCATGTACTTGTAATGTCACGACGATGTTTTCACAGAGGATACGAATCAGTTGGCATGTCAAATTAACAACCATTTCGGTCAGGCACAGTTGAGGTATAGTAACTACCAGGTTTTGTGACATTAAAGGCTTCTTGCTAAATTTTTCTTTTCTTTTTTTAATTCAGATGCATCTGATAAATAAAATATGTCTTGATTTTCTGAGTGCTTTATCCTATGTATTTTTCATTTATAAGTGAAAGATAAATACAAGTTGTCAGAAGTCTTAGCTGTGTTATAATATTCCTTTAATTATTTTCATGACGCTGACCAAAAATAAGGTGACATAAACGTCTCATGTGATTCCAGACACCAATGGATACATGAACCAAAGCGGTAGCTACTGATCATTACAGCATCACTTGTTTATATACATCGCCGCTTTGATTTTGTGCCTTTAGAAGGAATGTTAATGCAGATTAAATAATATAAAAGTGAAGTTTCTAACTAATGAAAATTACAAAAGACTGTAATCGACGACAGAAACAGTCAGTCATATCCACCCAAATCTTTAACGTACAAGGACATGATTTTATTCCATGTCTGCCCTCGCAGATTCCCTTGTTTTTTTCATGTGACGTAATATTGCTCATTATAATCAAAGAATTTAAAATGACGAATCCATGGCTGTGTCCAGCTTACTACAACCACTTCTTATTAATGTGAAATTCTCTCATATGCAAATCACAGCTCAGTTTTTCTTGTTTTTCCACAAGTGTTTCGAGCGCTTTCTATACTATTTTTAGTGGGTTTTTGCTAATTATTTTGTTTCACATAATACTATCTGCTATTCTGTGCTGCTAGTTTTACTTTGCCATACATTACACAGTTCGTAACAGTTTCTTACACTGTAGTCACTTTCTTTCCAATTTTTCCTTGAAAAGGTGCAGGAACGATCATCAGAACTATTTCGGTGGTCACAAAAGCATATCTGAAAAGTATCCACTGCTATGAATTTTAACCAAGACCATAATCTGCTAAATAAATTTTTGCTGCAGATTCAATGGTAACAAAAGTCGAAATAACTGCAGACGCACACTAGTAATTAATCTCGAGAAAGTTAGCATGTTTTATGGTCGAACTACAATAATTAAGAAATGTTTAATATTTTCACATCGTTTTTTTCTTTGAAAACTAAAATCAAATATTACTGTCTTGCATGTGAGTTATAAGAACCATTTTACTACATACGTAAGTTTGATCAACCAGGGCAACTGACATTTTTGTTGTTTACTTCCAGCCCGGATGAAATTTTAAACCTCAAGGCTTAAAAAAGACCTTTTTTATATGAGCAATACAAATCAGAAGTTCCTAGTTAATAGCCAGCGATGTTAAATAGTGCTTCATGAATTCGATAATAGTAGTGCGGTGCAACAGAGATCCATGTGATACCATTTTTAAACAGCTTATGATTTTTAAGTTCCAAGTAGTAAGTAAGACTATCGTTCTGTTCCTTCTTCTTGTTATTGTTTTTCACATATTCCCTTCCTCTCCGATTCTACGCGGAACCTACTGATTCCTTACCTCCTTACCTTATCACTAACCGTTCCATTCCAGACGAGAAGAAGAGACAGGATGATCTGTTAAGACATCGCGGATTAACTTCCATGGTACTAGAGTGACCGTAGAGTGTAGGAACTGTAGAGGGACACAGAGCACAGAGAACGGAATACATCCAGCAATAACTCAACGCTTGGGGTGAGGAACGGAATTCGTGGCTGGCTGCATCAAACTATCAGAAGACTGTTGACACAAAAAAAGTGGCAAGAAAGCTGGCCGTATCGAAATAAGATCATAACTACGTTTTCATTACTAATTTTCTGAAGACAGACTTTGGAATTTGGATGTGGTATTTCATGGAATAGAAATTTCACAAAAAGAAGCTCTTTTGATCTAAGCAGATATAATACGATACCATTCAGATTTCAGCGATGTGTGTGGAACGTCGGCGTTCAAGACCATAAGAAACTCCGTAAGAAGTTGTTAGTTGCTTTCCGCAAATTATTTCAAATGCTTCAGGAGAATCTGTTGAATATATTGAAACACAAGAGTTTCATGGTGTAGTATAATTTCTCTCTATCCTTTTTGTCACAGAGACCGTATTGTTGTTCAGCACTTTACTTTCAGTGTTATCGACCCAACGTTTCTTCATCCCTGCATTCCCTGTATCTTACATTTCCAAGACTCAGTGCTGGCTACCAGTACCATACTACCAAAGGATGAGCCTAAATTTTCAGATACGAATGGCAGGTCATCAGCCGTATTTTGTATGCTTCCCGTCTAATGTATTCGCTCAAACGGTAATCCATTGATATGACTGATTATAATCTGCAACTACCAAAATATAATATCGAATAGTTTAATTACTTTAACATCAAAGAAAATACTTTAAAAAATTCCATTTTCACAAATAGACAAAATGGCCATCCTTTCCGACATGAATGGTCGAAGTGATTACCTAGCCATAGATTCAAACATGAGGAATAAGAAATACTTTTAGCAAAGAACTAAATATACTTTATTTTAATAAGAAACTAACTGTATTTTAATTTTCGCAAATAAAAGTCAAACGGTGGTCCTCAACTCCTGTACAAAGTACGTAGGTACAAAGGGAGCGCAACTGGCACTAAATTCATTGCTATTGGGGCCATGAATCTGAAAACTTTTCTCCACAGTACATGTACTCTCTGTCTTCACCGTTTTCGTCAAAGAGAGCTCTTCTAGGGCTGGGTTTCCTACTATTTGCACTCTTCTATTTACTGCCTCACTTCCCTACTGCTGTTCACCGTCTTTCCTTCTTTTCACTTTCATTTTTTTTTCTTTCTTTACCTGCTGCTTCTAGGTCACTGTTATAAGGACTTTCTACAAGTACGGCTACAGGACCCTTCTTTTGATCACTGCTTCTACTTGTCCCTCCTCCTTCTCTCTTCCCCCTCCCCCCCCCCCCCTACAAACACACAGATAAAGTGGCCAGAAACCACGGTAGCACCACCAAGTAAGCACTTTGCCCGCACTGACACCTTTACACAAAAACTGTGTACCCTCTTATAGCACCGCTGAACTTTTAGTAACTGATGTAGGATTATGGAGTCGAGATATGACACTTCCAATACAATTTCATTAGGAAGACGTAAGTCACATTCTCTCCCTACAATAAATATAAAAACCGACCACTTGCCTTAGAGGAGGATAATAAAATCCACAAAAATTATAACTCCTGTGCCCTCCAGGTAGAATGAGTTGAAGCATTTCCCCCGCCATGCTAGTACCTTATAGCCCCAAGGCCCCAATGGCCAGTTTTCTCGCCATGGTCACTTCGCCTGTCTGCCCTCTACCGATATAGAATTTTCCAATAAAAATTTTCTATGCAAATGGAATGATATGATCGTACAGCATTATTGGCCGGAGACACCATTAGGGTTGTTCTGCAGCCTCATGCAAGTCTCTCTATGTCATTTCGGCTACCTGTTCGTTGATGAAGATGACGTGAAACGATGACAACACAAATATCCAGTCCCAGAGCGAAGAAATTATGAAAATTTCTGACCTGCTAAGGTATCAATCTCGGGACCCCGCTATCTAAATGCAGGAACTGTAACCACTAGACCACAAGCTGAGTATTGTAAGTAGATGATGCTTACTGACTGCTTGGCAGAAACGCCTGATGTACCTCTAGAAGACTGTTTCCGACATTTTCTCAGATTCAGAAACGTTAGAGAATTTCAGAGGGGTAAGGTCGTCTTTCAGGACTCCGCCATTCAGACTGACCACTCACGGGATGATTTCTCTAGTATTGGCAAAAGTGTTGGAAACAGGCGCTGGCTGTAGCACCTTTACCCTGTATAGCTCCCTCTAGTACCATTCAAGTTATTCCCTCATGTCTTAACAGATGTCCTATCATCCTGTCCCTTCGTCTTACCAGTGTTTTCCATATATTCCTTTGCCTTCCGATTCTGCACAGAAACTCCTCATTCCTTACCAGTCCAGTTCAAAGTTCGTCTGTAGCACCACAACTCAAACGCCTCTATTCTCTTCGCATTCCACGTCTCACTGCCATACACTGCTGGGCTCCAGTCATCCATTCTTAGAAATGTCTTCCTCAAATTAAGGTCTGAGTTCGATACTAGTAGACTTCTCTTGGACAGGAATGCCGGTTTTGCCAGTGCTAGTCTGCTTTCGACATCCTTCTTGCTCCGTCCGTCCTAGGTAGCACAGTTCTTTAACTTCATTTACTTCGTGATCAGCAGTTATGATGTTAAGTTTCTCACTATTCTCCTTTCTGCTACATCTCATTACTTTCACCTTCTTCGATTTACTCTCGATCCACATTCTGTTCTCATTACACTGTTCATTCCATTCAATAGATCATGTAATCCTTCACTATCACTGAGGATAGCAATGTCATCAGCGACTCTTAACGCTGATATCCTTTCACCCTGAATGTTAACTCTATTTTTGAAGCTTTCTTTTATTTCCGTCATTGCTTTATCGACGTTGAGATTGAAGAGCAGGGGCGAAAAACTACATCCCTGTCTTACACCCTTTTCAATACGTGGGCTTCGTTCTTGGTCTAGCACGATTACTCTTGGTTCTTGTGCACATTGTTTATTACCCGTCTTTTCCTACAGCTTACCCCTGTTTCTCTCATACTTTCGAACATGCTTCACCATTTTACACTGTCAAACGCTTTTCCATGTCGATAACTCTCATGAACGTGTCTTGATTTTTCCTTAGTGTTGCTTCCATTGCTCAGATCTGCCTCTATGTCGCCTTTACCTTTCCTAAAAACAAACTGATCGTCATCTAAAATATACTCAATTTTCTTTTCCATTCTTCTGTATATTAATCTTGTAAGCACTTGGATGCATGAGCTCTTATGCTGATTGTGCGATAATTCTACCACTTATCGGCTTTTGCAATCTTGGGAATTGTGTGGATGATCTTGTTCCGAAAGCACGACGGTATATCGTCAGTCTCATACATTACAAAGCTCTTCTAAATTCTGATCCTAACAATGTATCCCACATCACTTTCCTATCGACTCCTGTTTCTTCTTCTGTCACATTAGATAAGTCCTCCCCGTCACAGAGGCCTTCGACGTATTCTTTCGACCTGTCTGTTCTCTATCTCTCTCTCCCTCTTCTGCGTTTGTTGAAATAAAAGTGTTACTGCAACGTTTACTGGTAGACTTTAAGGAGGGCCATAAGCACACAAAGCAATGTCTACGTCTGGTCTCAGAGGCGTGTCTCGCCTTCCATTCGAGCCTTGATCTTCTTCTGCAATGTTTATCCGCAATCTCCCCCCCCCCCCCCTCCCCCAGTACTTCCTTCGATAACCAAACTTGTGATTCTTTGCTGACTCAGGATATGTCCTATCAAACGATACCTTCTTTGAATTATATTGTGCCATACATCACTTTTATGCCCAGTTCTGTTCAATACCTCTTCCTTAGTGATCATGTGGCACCATATATCAAAAGCTTCTCTCTTCTTGTCTGAATTGTTTATCAACTATGGTTCACTTCCGTACTAAACTACACTCTAGACACATACCTTTGAAAAGTTTCCTAACATTTAAAGTTGTATTCGATCTTCGTAAATTTATCTTTTCAGAAAGGCTTTACTTGGTGCTGCCAGTCCGCATTTTGTATCCGCTCTACTTCGACAGTAATCAGTTTTTTTTCCCCTGCCCAAACAGCCAAACCCATTGCTTCCAGTGTCTCATTTTCTAATGTAATGACCTCAGAACCATTTAATTTAATTCGACTATATTCCATTGCTCTCGTCTTACTCTTGTCGATTGTATTTGGTTTCGGATCGCAGTCCAAACACGGTGTCTGTCATCGTCTGTATTATTTATTACCGTTTCCATGATTGTAATTTCGACTTTAAATCATTATCAAATGGCAGAGTTCTGTAACTAGTTGAAGTCAACATTAATAAAATAAGTAAAATGGATGCGTGCCTGTGTGGCTCATGTCACCATTCGTTACACACACCGTTTGCGTGTAACACATGGCATTAAATTCTTGAAACTAGATACTTAGCTGTTTAGCAGGAGTTTGTTCATAATTTTAAGATTCACATATTTTAGGACTACCTTATTTTTTAAAGATTTCATAATTTAACATTCACGTATTTTGGAACTACCTTATTTTTTAAAAGACGACTTATTTAATCTAATGCATTCAGTCAGTTTCAGAGTTCACTCTTAATCCTCTGGTATTAAAGTGTTTATCCTATTTTATTTAAATTTACCCTCGAAAATTGTCTGTTTCATTATATGACAGTCCATGAGTTGTGATTTTAGTATTTCTGGGCCTCCGTAAACATGTGCTATACAACCAGAATACTGGAGTGCACTGGGAATTCCGTCGATTACTTTGAATGGAAATTCTCGGCTTTTATTGCTGTTCATCTAATAACCTCTTTTGAAGTCACTGTCCATGCCATTCAAAGGTTCTTCCAAGTCTTTTTCCAATTCTGACATAATGATCATCTCCATCAACTTTATCTCCGTTTCCAAATAGATTTCCTTCACAGCTAGCTGCCATTTATTTCTGTTTCACATATGCCAGCCATTTTCCTCTTTAATTTGTTATTGTACCATTAACTGCAGTTGTTTGGAGGTATCTTCTCACATGTTCGTGTCTCTTTAGGTTAGGTCTTGTTACTTGTTAAACTCTTCTGAGTAACTCCGTTTCATTTACCTGTGTACGACATTTTCGTGAATTTCCAGATATCACTCTCTACCTCAGTTTCAGTATGGCTATTGTCTGGCAGCATTTTATACCAGGTAGAACAATTTATGTTAAAACAACTAAGGGATTTAGACAAAGGTGCAGTTTATCATCAACACATTTTAATTTATACATCAACTTTTTATTTAAAGAATGGACAACATAAATACCTCTGATGGGAAAAAATGTTTTATTGACGCTCTCTTGTTTTCCGAAGATATTTTTCTCATAGATGAAATCAAATATGAGCTCCGGGAGTTGCTGCAGAAATTCTCTGTTTCTGCAAGAGAACTGGATTCCAAGATCTCTAGTGCCTAGTTGGGTTGTGACATCTCTTATTTTCGAAGCAATGCTAAGGAGAGCAAATTAAATACCATCTACATCCCAAAGGGCACCTCCCGAATAATGTAGTATGATACTGTGGACGAAACATAGTTTTTGCACACACATAGATCACAAATAATTCATGTAATGTGCAGTATTCGGTAGGGAGACGTTTTCTATAACCTAGCAAAGTGCTGCCTATTTTTAAAACTTCTGTAACATGACCTACTAGGTTGAATAGGCCTCTAGTCGAATTTATACCCTCAGCTGTACAACCTAATGTCGGTAATTGTGATAAGCTCATATCGAAATGTTTTTTCGACGTGAGTTCACTTTGTTTCTTTACAACTGTTTCAGACATTCTTCAACATGTATGTTACTGTTCTCATTTTGTGACCCACTGCAAGACACCTTGCTTGCGGTAAACTGACTTTAGTTAATCCCTACTGCGTACTATTTTGTGACATTTTTTATTTTCAAAGCACTGTTGTTGGGAGCAAATTAAATACCACCTACATTCCAAAGAGCATCTCCGAAGTAATCTAGCATAATATTGTGGAAGAAACATAGTGCTTACACACGTACATATTGCTATCGATGTTTGTACAGTAAATGAAATATTAACTGTAGCCGGCCGGAGTGGCCGTGCAGTTCTAGGCGCTACAGTCTGGAACCGAGCGACCGCTGCGGTCGCAGGTTCGAATCCTGCCTCGGGTATGGATGTGCGTGATGTCCTTAGGTTAGTTAGGTTTAATTAGTTCTAAGTTCTAGGCGACTGATGACCTCAGAAGTTAAGTCGCATAGTGCTCAGAGCCATTTGAACCATTTTTTATTGACTGTACAAACATCGATAGCGAGACGTTTTCTATAACCTAGCAAAGTGCTACATATTTTTCAGATTTCTGTAGTGTGATATATTAGACTGAATAGACCTACAGGTTGATTTTACTTCCTTCAGTTACACAACATATTGTCGATGGTTGTGATCAGGTCGTATCGAAATGTTTCATCGAGGTAAATTCACTATACGTTTCTCTGCAGACTGTTTCAGTCATACTCAAACATGCACACTGCTGTTCTCGTTTCAGTTCCGACAGCATGACATGCTGCATGCGATAAACAGATTTTAGTTTACTTAACAAACGTATGCTTTCTTAGCAATTATTTCACAATACAACACTGTTAATTACAGTACATGGACTGTTTTCAGTAATATTGTTCTCTTCTGTATTTTCGAACATGGTTTCCGGCGTTACGATGTAATCAGAGGTAAAGTACAGCCACAAAATAGTAACTCAAGAGGTAATGTAATTTCGGACGGTTGACTTTTTGCATTACATTTAATGTCGTTCTCTCTCTCTCTCTGTAACTATGATGCAACAGCTCGGAGTTCATTGTCACGTCCAGGTGACCTAAAGATATTAGATATGTATAAAACTTGAGACATGGTTCCCAGATCAAGATCTAGACGAATAGACAAATTTTAATGCCCTGTCGACGTAGAGGTCGTTACACACGTAATACTAGCTCAACTGGATGAAAACTGTGGGTGAAATAAGCGGCTCTTTTTCGAATAATCAATACTTCCGCTTATAGCGATTTATGTAAACCACGGAAAGTTCAGTCAGCATTTCCAAAAGTTGTTTCGAGTCGTTCTGGCCCACGAATCAAGTCAGTTGTCTTACCACTGTGCCACCTCGCTCGTTCGCTTCGGATTAAACTTCACTTTTTACAGACAAAATATCAAATTCCTCAATTATTTAAGTATTTTTTATTGCTAACAGCCTTGCACCAAGCTGGGTGTAGCCACAAAATTCCCACATGCTTGCTTTTAATGCACTCCACCCTTCACCAAGTGTATTATCTACAGATGCCCAAAACTAGGCAAAACCAGTTATTGCCACATGTGTAGTGAAAGAGTCACTGTAATGAAAATAATTTCAGATTTCAATACTGTCAACTAATTCCATGACCACGTCTCGTGCAAGCTTCAACTACTTCCACTTCAATTAATCGGCGGCACTGAGGTTGAATAGCTTGGCAAGACAGGAAGTAGCGCCATCTAGTCCAGTCTAGCATAAATGATGTATAACAAAAAGATGGTTACGGACATCCTGAAATGCTAAAAGTCACATCTCACGTACTGTCAACTAATGAAACAAACCACTTTCAAAAATAAATTTAGGTAAAATGTACATTGCATGTAGATACTTAAATAAAAGCTGAAACTGAAGGGAAGAATATGCTAGACAGTCCAAAGTGAAGACAGATATGTATAACGTCATCGACACCATTAGCCACTTAGGTTCACTGTTTACATGTAACTTTTTTTATTCGTTATGGTTTTCAGCTATGAACGTCGCTGTTTCTTACGAATGTTCTCTGTTGTATTACCTGCCCACCTTTCTTCAGCTGTTGTCTTGGTCTTTTCTTATCTCTTGTAATCTAGAAAAGTGCTTCCTTGGTCCATCAGCCACTTATTCGCTCGTGAAAACCACCGCTTTCCACCATCACTACTTTCATTGCAACCTTAACTACGTCGCCCACGACATGTTATTGCTTGATCCAGCTATTTGGTTGCATGTCTCTCCAAATAATTTCCAACAAGCGTCTATTCCACGTCTAACAACCCTCAGATTTTTAATTACTTTAACACTAAAAGTCCAAGTCCCCTCTCTTTAATTTGCCTACACGCCAAATCTTACCAGTTTTTTCTACGACTTCATTGTCGATATGTACTGTTTCCTTTGCTGTGCGTTGATTATACATTTATTTTCATTAATGTTGACTTCTAAGCCTCCTTTCCAAATTGTTTTCTTATATTCTTCCATTAACAGTTTGAGTTTATGTATACTAGAGGCAACAGTATAATGTCACAAACAAAACGAATGTGGTTTAGATACGTTCTTTAATGTGTCTTACATATTCGTTTTCAAATTTCATCTAGCGTTAAAGAGAATAGTTAGGACTTGAGGAAACTCCTCCCATGTTTCCTGTTTCTGAATTTCGTACTAAACGTATGAGGTATTGTGGGAGCTTTATCACTGATTGGTATATTTCAGTACGTTTACCAAAGTTGAATCAATCTCTTGTTTTTCACGGGCTGTTATTACGCCAGCGTAATCTTAGTGACGCTTCTTCTCAAAACGTTCAGTAAAGCAGTCCCTGTTTTCTGTAGCAGTCTTACACCTTTTGCAAATTTACTTTGCTTCTGTAACACAAAAAGGATTTCAGTTGTGCTGCAATAGTAACTAGTTTTTGTCTACACAGCAGATTCCTTAGAAAACTTTGTCATCTGCGGATGAATTAAAAAAATCCTACGTATATGTCTATAATGACTAATGTTGAAATGTACCACTGCTCGTCGAGTTTGAGAAGTCAGTCATTTTGACGCGAGTTGTTACACGAATCTTGTCTCACCTATGCCGCCGGGCGTCAATCATCCACAGACCTATTGAAACGTTACTTCAATTAAGACTGAGAGCATCCTATAGCACATAACCGTTTACTTATTTTTAGGAGATAATAACATACAGAAGGAAAAGTATAAAATAAATTCCTCTCCGTTCTTGTTGTCAGCCGAGTATGAATAATGCTGAGGTCTCTCTTTACTAGAAATGAACGCCACAGCTATAGGTATGATCAACGAAGTAGACTGAATGCTGTTGGAAGATCGCTAGTGATCAGCCACGAAATAACAAAGAGTGCAAACTTTTTAAATGAACTGTTATTTCAGATCCTTTATGGAAAATCTGTTGACGAGATGAGCGTCACAGTTTTTAACAACTGACCAAAAAACGCAGCGTGACGTAGTTCCTCAAAACTGTATGACCTTGTTCCACTGATACCCGAGTACGTTTTTGAGTCTCTGAGAGACGGTATATCAAAAGTGGATTCATTACTTGCAAGATGGCAGCAGCGTATAATAGAGCCATTGGTTACCCCGTGTGAAAAATTTCCAGCGATCACAAAAACTATTCTCCCAGGTGGCAAATTTAGAACAACATTTCCTTTATACTACTTGGAAAATGAACACCACTGATAGCTGCAAATCTCGTCATCCTTAGTGATTTTTCTACGAGAAATTACTGAAAAGCAACTGTATTCTTCAAACGTCTATAATGTAAATGGCCCAAATGTTCAAGCATTATACGAACTACTACATCATCCATCATGCTCTTAATATTAGGCACTCTTCTGTTTTATTATGACAGATGATGGGAAGAAAATTAACATCGAATGAAGACAGTACGGTGTAATCAAAATCAAATTTTACCGAACAGCTGGGTTCGTATTTTAATTTTTATTATGCTTTCTTCGTTGGTTAATGGGATATGCTAGAGAAAGTTCGTATAGTTAAAACAGTCTGTATAGAGAAATAACTTACGTTTAAGTGAGACATAATTAGAGTCAAAGTCACAGTCGACAGACCAGCAGGAGGTACTTAAGGAATTCTGATATAAGACCAGTTATTATTTCATTTTCGTTCTTCCTAGGAAATTTCATTGATTTAGAAGATGTCGATGTTGTAAGTAATGTTTTAAAAAAAAACTTGAAAATATGTTTGTTCTATTAACATCATTTTTCAACTCTATCAGTACCTTCATTCTGCCGCTGCTCCTTATCGGGTCGACTCTTACTACCACAAATTTCACTTACATACGTAGCGCTCTACTCCCCTCTTAATATTTTGCGCGTGCCGTTTAAAAAGTTGTGGATCGGACATACTGAATAAGCTTCCCTTGGTGAGTTATTTTTCTGAAATACGCATATGGTAGGCTGTAGGTAGAGGACGACATAGGATCCAGCAAAACGGTGTATGTTTTCAGAACATTTCCCACACTTCATTACGATAGCAACGGATTAACGTCCAAATTTTTTACGATTGGCACCATTTGTCATAGGAGGACCTGCGCAATATGGCTGTAGCATCAAGTGTATAAAAAGGAAATAACACTCTTTTATGAATATAAATTTTATAGCATAAGAATGCACTATGAGACTTTGCTGTCTAACCAGTGTGTTACAAAAAAATGAAGATAATGAAAAAAGAACTGCATTGGGCTTAGAAGTGGAAGAGGTGATGATCTCAATGACATGCATTACAAATTTTATTTGTCTGTGGCAAATAAGTAGTCTCAGCAACTTCTAATAAGTGCAGAATGTCAGTTACGTTTTACAGAACATGAACTGGAAATATAAAAACGAGAACATAGAAGGTAGCCCAGAGAAATGCAAACGAGCATATCTATCTGTAGAAAGGTAAAGATAAAACCTGACGAAAGTAAAAAGTACCTATGGTAAGTATAAATGATAACAATTATCTGCAGAAGAGTAAAGTTAGGATGCAAACAGAAATAAATAAAATAATATTTTAGCTATACACAGACACAGAGCAATAATTATAGCCAACTCCATGACGATCTGTTCGTTTGAAGTACCGCTGACGTCTTGTAAGTAAATGATCCAACCACAATGAGAAAACTGATGGAAATATTCTATTACTGCAATAAAAGAGAGAAGACACCCGACGCCCTTGACAGGAGGAGACTCAAACTGATGGAACATGAGCCAAGACTGCCTAATTTGGTCACGGAACACCAATGGGATATAAATTTGCAGATACAGGCTAAAATGGGAATCATATATTACAAAGTGCTTTGAGCATACTGCATGTGCAGGTGAATTCATTGATTCAAGAGATATGGAAATAGAGGTTCAGATTTACAGGTAAAAAGATTGTTGATAGTAACAAAAGCGAGGTAGTACCTTCCAAATTATGTACTGCTCAAATTCAAATGTGTCTAGAAGAAGCTGCGCTGACTGCACTTGGTACACCGTTTGCCCCAGTTTCTCAGAGAAGTTGTGTCTGCTAAGAATTTCATTATCGCCACATACGACCTAATTTCTAACCCTCAAATTTGGTAAAAATTAACACATTCCCACCTAATCTTATGTTAAGTGAATAGGATATTAATTGCTTTCATTAATAACCGATTTAAAACGGTGCATTTACACATTATTTATGATCGTTAGTCTACTGCATACGAGCAGCAAAGATATTCGGGAAAACTACTCTACTGTGTATCTGTTCTAGGAAATACCGTTTTTGGTCATGTGACTAACCCGTGCGAGAATCCGTATGCCTTGTCAGTACGTATTCTCCACACTTTTCTTTTATTCTAGTAATGTATTAGTACGACAGGCCTTTGGTTTGTTCCTCCTATGTTATCGTTTCTAGGTACATATGAGTTTCCCATCTGTTCGTGAAATACAGAGGTATGAAAATTCTTTATGTAGACCTACAGTTCACACAGAAATCCGTAACGAATTCATACATATCAACTAATTCATTGGATAACACGATAAGAGTAAATTTAAAATGAACTCACCCTGAAACAAAAATGTTAAAACCTTTTCCTACGTAAATCGCAGAGAAGATAATTGTCCTTACAGTAATTTTTGGCTTGAGTGCTAGATATTCTGTAATTTCTTATTAAGTAAAACGAAGGCCCCATAAGTTTTTGTTTCATTCAGTGTCATTAAGAGTCATTTAATGATATTTAACCTAGAAGTTGGGGCTACATTAGCCGCCGGGGGATAGCCTCACAAGCACATACAGGAGAGAAGAGGCAATTTCTGTTATTACATACGTTGTTGAAACTCTGAATTATCTGGATGAAACGGTCGCATTGGAGGGTCAATCTGGAATAATCTTTGCTTTTGTCAGGGCGTCTGTGATAGATTACATTGTGTTTCCCACTGTTTGAACCACAGTATGTAAACAACATCGAATATGCTATCCTTTGGCACTATCGGCCGATGTTGACTGCAGTTTGAAGTGGTTTCCGTGATGAAAATAGATGCTTATCGACGTACACGAAACAATTGAAGGACCGGGAAACGAAAAGAAATTAAGGATAATGACAGGCTGCTAAAAAAAGTAATTTCTCAGTCGAAAACGTTGTTTCCATACTTATGATATTTTCATGTAAAAAAATATCTAGTGTGGTATACTCGCCACAACACCCATTCATTAACTCTAGACAATTACCACTTACATCTATGACAACAAATATGTTGGCTGTAATTTAAGGAAAGTTCAGGTCAAATACGTTTTACACATATATTAGGTAAAAAAATTGGATAGAATCGTTGCATTGTTTCGACGAAAATAAATATTGTTCCGAAGAGCCGAATGGATACCGATATTGAAATTAGAGTCTTAGAAGATCATTATAATCAAGGGATAAACCAATGTTTATTTTTTGGCCGTTCGAAAGTCTTGCTCTATCCATCCCCTTGTAGATCACCCAAAGCTCTTTCTGTCGTGTTTCGGCTTGCAGTTTAGCAAATTCTTCGGAATTCCCGCTTCATCTGTCGTTGCCATAAGTTCCTTCCTTTCTCCCTTTACGCCCTGAAAAGATTTATTGTTTTCTTTCTTATGTGTTCATTTCTCTTTCTATTGCTTAGGCTATAACCCACCACGCTTTTGAGAAACCTCATTTCTACTCACCTGCTCAGTTTCGTTAATGTCCAGCATTAGCTTCAATAAAATCCACCGTCACGGTGTAGCTTTAAATCGCGTGCCTGGAAACCAAGGATCCCCGTCGGACCTTGAAATTTTCAGTGTGCCTTTAATCTAGCCGTCATCTCTCAACGCTGTGAAAACTCTCCAGGAACGACACGTGGTTTGGATTCCACGTTAAACTGTAGACCTTCTTTCCTCAATTGGATAACTAGGGTAGAGAAGGGACACGCAGTACGCCAAAGTGGAGTCCAGTTGAAAGACTGGCTCTACGTCATTAAGCCACATGCACAGAAGCTGAAGTGAAACACATTATTTTTATTTCAGTTTGCGTTTCAGAGAACTAACATTAATCACCACATGTAAATCTACTGTCCTCATCTTTCATAAACACCTAACCTTCCTTTACCAAAGCCACAGGAGTTACCCGATCATCGCCATTTTCTTAAATGAAAATTATCTTTCATGTCTGCCGCTTCATGTTCAGATCGCATATCTTAGATGAAGTCCTTTCAGTTTTACCTGAATTTTGTTATTTCACATGACTGTCTAAATGTTGTTCCTTGTGCAACATAATGAATTTTTCCGGTGACGGCAGAATAATTGATGTCCTCTTCTCCTTTAAATTTTTGTCTTAAATCGAGTCAGTCTCTCTACTGAAAAACATCATTACTTGTAATTCCACAGCAGGACATAATGAAACTGATGTGTACAATCGTAAGCATAGAAAATTAAATATAGATCATAGACACGTATCGATTCTGAAGGAAAAATGAACTACAAATTACAGAAAAAAGAAAAGTAAAGGCTACAATGTTTAAGATTGAAACTATCATCCCCGTTCTTTGTTCGACTGTTGTTTGTTTCAGTTTCGTATCCTTACAGGTCTTCGTCGACCAAAGGAAGTAGTAAACGCATTAAAAAAGGAAAGAAAGATAGAATTTAGCGCCTCATCGCCTTGAGGACTTTATGAATGGGGCAACAGTTCGATTCGATAAGAATGGGTAAGAAACTCAGCATGGCCTTTTTAGAAGGAATTACGCCAACATCCAACTTATGATGAAACTAGAAACAGGACAGCTGGACAGCATTTTGCACCTGCCTCCAATTAAATAAAAGACCACTGGGTTACCCGCTACGTAACCTAGCTTAGGGGTTACGATACATAAAGTGCCAATGGCTCCAGGACAAAATCACCTTTCTCTGTGAATAATATTGCGTCTGGACATAACAATGCTGGTGATTTAATGTGAAATTCTGTCTGTTGTGGTGTTTTGGGGGCAGCATACCACGCGAAAAGTTTTTTAAATACCTCTGATCCTTGTCCTTTAACAACGTTTGTGTCTGTGTGAAACATATACATCAAAACAAAAAATATTTGCGATTAGGAACAACATGTACGTCATCCTCTAGACTCGCATAACATTATTTTATGTTGGTGAAACGTCTATTAGCGTATTATCAGTCAGATCATCAACTAGATAACTCGATCAGGTAAGAAAAAAGCTCAATATAAAAGGCCTACATATGATTACAATACATAATCACAATGGAAAAAAAGCAGGAATGAAGGTATTTGGATCGCCTATCGAGCCAGTGCTGCTGCCATATTTGGTGTTGTAAGTGGGGACCCTTCACTGTCACAGCTTAACAAGCATTCGTAATTATTAATTCTGGAGTGTACTCTTTCACATTTTGTTCACATGACGAAATGAAGCTCACTGGTGGATAGTAGGACTTACCCCGTGTGGAAAATTTACAGATTACAGATAAAGAGAATGACTGGACCTAGCCTGTATACCTATAGCTGCCTTGTCTTTATTAAGAAAATCTAAAAAGTTCGACATAAGGAGGACAATTCATGACCATAACACATGAAGTGACACACGAATAATGCGACATATGGTAGAATGGCAAATACTCATAACAGCTACAAATATCTTGGCCTTGTCTACTTCAACAAATTCTGTGAAAATATCTGCACAGTGCCAATAAACACGAGTCTTGTGAGATGGATGAAAAGTAAAGGATGTTATTCTAATTGAGTTTCTTGACTACATGGTGAATGACCTACATTTCTTATCAGAATGAACAATAAACAGAAACAGACTTTATTTTATAGCTGTATATGTCAGGCTGTGTAACTATTCATTACACTCTTGGGGATTATTTTTTGTTGATCTGATTACTTATTGTCTTTGTCATTCCCTTAGTTAAGCAGTACATTTATTTCCTAATTGCTAAATTACATAATTATTAATTACTATTGTCATTTACTGAATTGTGCAGTGTATCTATCTTTTATTATTTTCTTATATTTAGTGAAATTTGCCTAAGCATTCTTATTATTATTTTATTCAACTTTGACAATACAGATTGTGTGCAAAGAAGCCCAAAGGGTAATAAAATTATTTTATTTTTTTATTTTTGTTTCCGTTTGTATTTGGTAGAAATAAATTTCAAACAGCAATATATAGGAACAAGTGCTGTCACCACTCGGAAGAAATTTCATGCTTCCAAGCGCTAAAAGAAAAAAAAAAACTAAATTCTTCAAGGGAAGTTCAACACCTTAGTGGGAAACTACAATGAAACAGGGAGCTGAGAAAAACACATTGTAATTGTGGAAACCTACACTTTTTACTTTAGGAACATTTACTTTGGACAATGACGAAAAAAATAGATACTGTTGAAGGAGGTGGCAAAAATTTTCTGTGGCTACCTACATTCGCAGCTGCTGTTACATGAAACATAACCATTTCAAACCAAAGTTAATAATATCGCACCAGGTGTAAAATTAGTTGGGGATAAACTCTGAAGAGCTGCTTCTCTGTTTCTTGGTGACATTTTGTTCCAAAAGAGATTTTAGCACAAGCAGACAGTGCTAGTGATACAGTCAGGAAATAGGAATTCAGTGCAGTACGGTTGTGTTCTGTTTCGAACTTGCAGCATGCTGTAGGTAATTTAAGTCTTCATTGTATTCTGTCTTCTGTAAGAGTGCTGCCTTATGTTCTACTAAATGTAATCAACATTCGATATTTGTTTGACTCTAAGGTGAAGATCGAGTTTACTAAACAATTATTACAGAGGCAAAGTCATTACAGACATTCACTTCTTGAAAGGTCTGAGGAACCAGAATTTCTGAATTGGTTGCACATATTTCAGTACAATATTACTTTCAAAAATTTCCCTTTCCTCTTTACAATATGACATAGTTCTAGAATTAAAAGACTTTTTTCACACCTTCATACAAATGCTTTATATCCATAAAATTTATCTTGAAATATATTGACGACCTTCAAAAGTAGTGAAATTCTGTATATAACTCAACACTAAAATATTTGAAGATAAAGCCTCCAGTAATAAAGACGTAATGTTTTCCATTTACATAAATTGGAGGCCAATAACCATAATCATTAATAGCAATAATTCTGATGTAGCACATTCACATAGAAGCAAATGAGGCTTCCAAAAATATATAGTGCACATATATAAACATTTTTTCTGTTTCTTATTTAGTGCATCTTTGCATGATGCATTAGAAAAACACAAAAATATTCAAATAAATCCTTCTAACATTTTGAAATTGTTCTATGGTACCAAAGTTGAATGTAATCACTAATTTTTTCGCCTGTACAACTAAATTCAGTGTTAATTATGATGCAACTCATCATTCTAAGTTAATGCATCTTTTGTTGTATTACACATATTTTTTATAAAGAATCCTCTGCACTAATAACATACAGGAACATGTTTATAAGCAACTTGTAACACTTAGTTCAACAGTTCCTTCCCATACTGACAACATATCCTACTTTACATCTATGACTTGATTTTCTTTCATAAGAAGACTGTTATCGAATTTTTAATAAGTGTAAATAAGACTGTTCATGCACTCAAAAATAAATCAAATTATGCTGCAAAAGCATTGCTGGTCAACCTAAATATTCATACTGACTTCCAGGTGGACACCACAGCCTTAATAAATTCATAGAAACATGTCACTTTCTAGGCATTTTTCGGTTAAAGTAAGCAATTTACTTAACATTAATGGCCTATTTAGAATACAAATTCCTTATAAAAATGCATAAACAAACATAAATACATCCTCCAAGTGTGTGTGTGTTGAAAGTCACAAAAACTGAAAGTGTGTAAATATGTGCCTTTAGACATTAAGTGGTTCCTTCCAGAAAAATTTGTGCACTTGAAAATGAGTTAAAGCCTGAAATTAGCCAGTAGGGTTAAACAGAATCTTATTGTAACCAAACAGGAAGGCAAAAGTGATGTCTCATTTTGTGACGCTTCTGCAAAGTTTGGGCCAACCCCAATGAAAATTTGGGAACTTTCACTTGATCTTGAAAGTTGTTATACTGCATTTTACTGAAAGAAGTAAATCAGTTATTCTTCTCTCAAGTATAACAAATATAATTATTTCTATAAATCTTTAAGGATATTTAATTATTTCAAGGTTGTTAGATATGGCACACATTACAGCTAAAGGAAAACATCTACTTAAGAGTAATGCTACATAATTTCGCTTCATTGAAGGCTGTATTGTTTAGTATAAGTAGAAATAAAAGTTTCAGTAATAAGTACACCCATTTGATAAAAAATATAGTCATCTTGAATATATATGCACATTATATATTAGTGCCATTTCATGATCTGAAGAATACACAAAAGTACTTTTCTTTGTTGTGCCATTGTGTAATGTTAATTTACGTTTAAGTCTAAGATTTACTTTATAACAGAAGTATTTTAGCACCTTAGCCTAGTGAAAGTCTGTAGAGTACATTGTGTATAATGATTAAGTGAAATATTGTTTGTAACAAATTTGTTTATGTCTATACTGAACTTGTTCAGAGTCAAATAACCAAGTAACTGCAACTGCAAAACAGATATTCTTAGTATAAACCAGTGTTCTGCAACGTTTTAATACTCATAGATGATCCAGATGGGCCGAGACTCAACAAGACACACCAAAATGTCATACCTCTGAAATGTGTGTGAATCTTCATGTAATTGTAAGTTATTACATAGTAATGTAGCCACTAATAACAAAAATTATAATTACAATTATTGTTATTGATATTATGAAATAGGAATAGACTCTTGTGTTTATTAACAAACACTAAACATTAATTCACTGAAGAAAGTAGACATTTCTGATATGAATTGTAAGTAAATTACTCATAGCTTGAATGTGATGTATGATCCTGCTTAGCTACATACTGACAGTTGATTCCTGGCACACTTGGTGACAAAGCAAGCCTCATATCTTTATCGATGGACCAGAGTATCTCTCTCTCTCTCTCTCTTCGATGTTTTAATTTCTGTCAGTGTTAAGAAGCCATTTAAAACAAATGTGTACTTGAAAATCGTATTAAACACATCTTCGAGATAGCTGGCATTCACTGCTTAATGACAACCAAAACGTATTCAAATCCACTTCGAAAAATTTTGATTTCATTGTTTTGTCTCCTTTCAAATAATTATTTTATCTCATAAGCCTAAACCTAAATTATTCAGATGCTTTGAATCCTTGAATGAATGAGTAATCCAGTCAAAATATTCAACACTCTTTCCAAAATATATTTTGAAATTCTGCTGCAAGGGTACTAAATGTTTTTTACTTAAATCCATCAACACCTTACTTTCATTTGAAAGGGTCTATAAAGCTAGTAAAGTCTGACATAATCGAATTTTAGTTGTTTGTATTCGAAAATGTAAATTATTAATAAATCATTCATTTTAGTAAGGATACTTTGGTTCTGTTTTCATTTTTCTGGGTTCATTTAAGAGTATGAAAATATTGTAACATATGCCAACTTAGATATCCATTGATGATCTGCAAATAAACCCATATACCCATACTCTTCAGTAGTCAAAAATGGAAGTACCTCACTTCCACAAATTACCTCAAGTTAATCATTGTACATCTGTATGTAGCAGTAGTGTAGGGTTTTGTGATACCATTTCTTGACACAAAATATGAAAAATCTGTGTATTTAGGGGCCATGATTTGATGAAATTCGCAGCTTTTAATCCTTTGTCCATCCCAATTTTTAGAGGAGATGTCAAAGACTTAGTAAGAATGGCTTCATAGTCAATCAGACAATTCTTGATTCATAAGTTAAGATTTACTTTGCTTACCTTACCCGTGAATCCATTCACTCAGTCTGTCATAGAATCGGCCCTGTCTGTACATGTACTAATGCAATACTCCCATATAAATTCATTATGGTCAAAATATTCATTAGTCACACAAAATATTTCTTCATTGGCTGCTTGTTCAGGTATTTCTTTGCAATATAAAATAAAATAAAAAATAAAAAAGACCTGCTGTTACATCCTCATCAACATACCCTATTTGGGAAAGAAGTTGTACATGACCACCAGTATAGGTGTACTCATCGATCTGAAGTGAGATTTATCGACTGCTCTTTATTTCCTCCTTCAATGTGTGTTGGATGTCACTGGATATCTCACAAACTCAATGCCTGATTATCAGCAGAGAGGGAAATTTTTTAAATTTCAGTAGCAGCTACTACTGTTAGCATTTTTTACACATGGGTATTAATAACGTTACTGCTGTTGTACTGGTTTTTTGGCGTTTACAATAAGTTCAGATGCTTATAGTTAGCTTCCACAACTACTCACATATGTAAATACATTGATGTTGGCAACATATTGAAGTCTATCTCTTATTCCTTTATAAGTTCAGTTCATCTTCGATTGAGAGGAAACTGGCCATTTGCACACTTTATGTGATTTAACTTCATAATAAATGAAAAGTGCCAGTTTGCTTCTGTTCTACAATATTACTTTTATTGTAAATATTGTTTGTATTTTACTTGGTTCATTTATTTAATGCAAACTGTTACATAGTCACAGTTTTGAATATAATGTTAATGTTAAAGTGCAGTACCACCACACTCCCAAACATTGCATTTACTGTGATTCTTGAGTTTCTCCTGGCGTATTTGATAATCAAAATATCCACAGTTGTACTGCCGGTCTACAGTGTCCAACGGGCACAATATTTTGGCGATCATACATGTCACTATCATCAGGTGAACTGACGGACTGAGCTCCTGTGAACGTGCTGGCATGGAGATCCGTACACTATGGCTGCTCAGGGGGAACTGAGGAGCTCAGTTCACAGGAGCTCAGTCTGTCAGTCCACCTGATGATGGCGACATGTATGATCGCCAAAATATTGTGCCCGTTCGACACTGTAGACCGGCAGTACACCCGTGGATATTTTGATTATTACATTTACTGTCTGTTCCCTCAAACACCTCCATTTTCCTGCTTTTATTTATTTATGTTCATCTTATTGATATTGTTTAAGTTCTTTATGTATTTTATAGTTACATTGATAATTGTTTCTTCTTTAAACTGGTTTCTGTATCACTCTCCATGTTTTATACCTCCTGATGTAGCCTTGTCAAGTACTAATTTTATTTTATTTTATTAGTTTCGTTTAATAATAGAATTATGTAGGCATGCTGTTCCTATTTTGTGTTAAAATTTTTCCTTTCTACTCCACTTTTATTTATTTACTGTTCAATGTTTTACTTCTTCATTGCATTACCACTACACTATGAAAGATGTTACTTACTGTATGTTTGTACATCAGTGTAGATGTGTTACTTCTCTTCCAATGTTGTTTGGAAACATTGTAACTTCTTTGGAGACAATACTCAGTAAATGTCTGAAGATGGACTTGTAAGAAGAAAATCGGTTAACGCAATAAAACTAATGTTGTAGAACAAAATCAAACTGGTGCTTTTCATTTATTATAATGTTGTTCTGCCAAGAACCGATGGAAGATTCTGTTAATTTGATTTAACTTCGTTTAAAGCTGGACAGATTCTTGTATAAGACTCTGTCTACCCGGTGTTCCAAAGGTGTATAGTATGAATTTTTTTAAAGAAGGTTTTATTACCTCTACAACGAAAATCTGTGATGAAATTGAATTGATTTTAAAATGAAACTTGCTCTCATGAGAAGATTATACAGAGAATATTTTACAGGTTTTGCAGATACAGTTTCTGTTACGAGTTTGTTTGCATCGCCATCCTCCACAGGAAGCACAGAAATATTTGTTTTGTAATTTTTGTAATTTTCGCTTTAAGGCATCATCATTTGTACCTATAATGATGCAGTTATTATACACTTATGTTCTGATATGTATTATTTGTAGATTATAAAAAAGTTCATTCCTCACTTTTTATGGAAATATGTGATTACTTACACTTCCTCGCGTTTTTAGTTGGCATCGGTATTTCCTCTCGTCTAGTCACATGGAGGTCGCACTATCGCTCTATTTGCGAGGCATGAGCATGTTTTTGTGTTTCGAACATTTTTCTTCCCGATTTTCATGGAAAGAAAAATGTTTGAAACACAAAAACCTGCTTATGCCTTGTAAGTAGAGAGGTAGTGCGACCTTGATCTGTCCAGATGTCAACTAAAAACACGAAGGACTGTCAGTAATCACTTATTTACGTAAAAAGCGAGAAATGAACTGTTTTATAATATACAAATAACACATATCAAAACCGAGGTTTATCATAATTGCATTATTATATATCCCACTGATGATACCTTAAAGTGAAAAAAGGTGAAACACGTCTGAGAGAACAAAACACAGTGCAGCAAGAGAAGGGATTTTTTATTTACAAAACCAATAGTTTCTGTTACTGTTACTGCGATCCCTATGTCTCGGTTGGAATTCAGGTAGATACAGAAACCAGTCACAATATCTTCATGTATGCATTCATATATGAGATAGATTGTAGTCCAATGTGGACCTTGACTCAATACAATTATTATTTTGTTAATCATACATAGATCATTACCAAATTTGTGGAAATACCATGGAATCTTCAATGAAAAATCATTATGAGGTCTAGTCTATGCACCAGTGTGGATATACACAATATAAAAAAAGTTATTGTGCTCTGTAATTAATAGCGTTCGAAAACGAACCTGGAGAGACTTGAAAACCAGTTAAACTGTGAACAAATGTTTCCAGATAACGCATCACTGCTCGCGTTTTCCCATTAGAATTCTCCTGTATTCATTTCACAGGCACGAAGCAGGCACCATAAATAAAATTTAGTAGTATATATTTCTTGTTTATCAATAAATTTGTTTATCTCCTGAGTGTTGTGAAATCTGGAGAAGCTGTGTGACTGACGATATCAGAACGTTGTAACAGAGAACTAAACACTAACAAATATTTGTTAATATCATTTGTATGAGCCCATGCTCAAGTGATAACATCCTTGACTATTAATCAAAAGATCCTGCGTCCTACGTTAGAACCTAGCCACTGACAGAATTTTGAACAAAAAACGTCGACAATTGCAGCCAAAGACCTCCAGCATGACAAGTCACCGTCATTCTGCCAATGGCCTTGTCAAAGCGGGCAGAGGAGTGGGCAGATGTTCAGAGCCGTTTCTTGTCCTTGGGATGGGAAACTACACCTAAATGATCAAAGGTATGAGGGTGTAAAACGAAAAGGAAACGTCTGCATTAAAGACACATAAGGTGTATCCAAATGAAATGTGGCCTGTAATTGAGAAAGTGTTAAGATGATCTCTCCATTAGCAAAAGAATCCAGATTAGTCCTCCATTCTGAACTCTGGGAGGTGATTGGATAACCAACGACGGGATAATATTCAACGAGTTGGAATGTCTCACGTTAGAAGTTGAAACACGTTAGGGCACCTAGGAAATCCGAAAAGGAAAGCACAAAGGCTCAGTTTAGTGGGAAGAAGTGGGATACTAGAGTACTGAGGAATGATGAGATGCATTTGACGTACGCTGAAGATGTGGTTAGTGATAATGAATGTTGTGGCAGGTACTTCAGTTGAAGAAGAGTGGACATATCCAGAAGAGCAATCATAGATGTTGGAAAGGCAAACATAGGTCCTAAGAAGGTAACTCCAAAGAAACATTGGGTGACGAAGGAAAAACTTCAGTTGATCGACGAAAGAAGGAAGTACAAACATATTCAGTGAAAGAGGGAATATACACTGCTGGCCACCGTAAATGCAACACCCTGAAGGAAGCATTCGAATCAAGTGAAATTTACACCATTGGTTTGCAGCGTCTCCGTCGCCAATGGTGTGATGACAGACGGATGTGGACGGCAGAATGGAATGACGTTGTCTTTTCTGACGAGGCACGCTTCTGTCTGCAGCACCACGATGGTCGGATTCGAGTGTGGAGACACCGTGGAGAGAGGATGCTGGACAGCTGCATTATGCACCGCCACACTGGTCTTGCACCAGGTATTATGGTATGGGGCGGTATTGGATATTACTCTCGCACGCCTCTAGTACGCATTGCCGGTACTTTAAATAGCCGGCGCTACATATCCGAGGTGCTGGAGCCAGTTGTCCTTCCTTACCTTCAGGACTCGGCCACAGCCATATTTCAACAGGATAATGCGCGACCACACGTGGCACGCATTGTCCAAAGGTTCTTCGTCAATAACCAGATTGAATTGCTTCCCTGGCCGGCTCGCTCCCCGGATCTTTCGCCGATAGAAAACATGTGGTCCATGGTTGCTCAACGAGTGACCCAGATTACATCCCCAGCTGCCACACCAGATGATCTTTGGCAACGTGTGGAAGCTGCTTGGGCTGCTGTACCCCAGCAACACATCCAACGTCTCTTTGACTCTATGCCGAGACGTGTGGCAGCGGTGATCTCCAACAATGGCGGCTACTCGGGCTACTGATTCTGGCAGGAACCACATGTCACAGACGTCTGTAAACGTAATCATTTGATACTTGGTCAACACGTTATCTACAAAATAAATTTTGTTGTGCTACCTCTTGTTGTGCTACCTCTTGGTGTTGCATTTACGGTGGCCACCAGTGTAGCAACGTAAACCACTCAGGAATGATATAAATAACACG
Organism: Schistocerca serialis cubense; assembly: GCF_023864345.2. Lineage (NCBI taxonomy): Eukaryota > Metazoa > Arthropoda > Insecta > Orthoptera > Acrididae > Schistocerca > Schistocerca serialis. The sequence goes on from NC_064639.1 coordinate 1,084,521,023, forward strand.
TGCAGTGAAGCCAAGGGAGAAATGTCAGTAGGAAAAAAAGGAAAGAGATCGAGAAGGCAATGACTGTCGGAAGGACTGACTCAGTGTATAGATAAGAAAGAACCGTCGGTGAAATTAAAAGCAATGGCGGCAACATTAAGACTGTGATGGTAATACCATTGTTAAACGCAGAGTAGGTAGAGGGTAGGCGGAGAGAGTATATTAAAGGCCTCTATGATGGTGTGACGGAAGAAGAAATTGAAGGCGATATGAAAGATGCAGGGGATCCATTATGTTAGCCAGAATTTAAAAGCGCTTTGGAAGATTTAAGATTAAATTAGGCAGAAGGGATAGATAATATTCTGTCGGAATTTCTAAAAATCATCTGAAGAAGTGACATGCAAATCACTATTCAAGTTGTTGTGTAGATGTTATGTGACTAGTGACATACCATCACATTTTTGTAAAATATATCATCCACATAATTCTGAAGATAGCAAGGACAGATAAGTGAGAGATTTTTCGCACAGTCAGCTTACTAGCTCATGAATCCAACTTACTGACAAGAATAATACACAGAAGAATGGAAAAGAAACTTGAGGATGTGTTAGTTGACGATCAGTTTGGCTTTTGGAAGGGTAAATGCACCTGAGAAGCAGATCCAACGTTGCGCTTGATAATGGAGGCAAGCCTCATGGAAAATCAAGACACTTTCGTAGAATTTATCGACTTGGAAATAACTTTTGATAAACTAAAATGGAACAAGATCTTCGAAATTCTGAAAAAAATGACAACAAGGTGTAGGGAAAGATGAGTGACGTACAATGCGTAGAAGAACCTAGAAGAAACATTAAGACTGGAAGACCAAGAACGAAGTGGTCGGATTAAAAAGAGTGTAAGACAAGGATGCTGTCTTTCGCCTTTACCATCCAATCTAAACTTCAAAGAAGTGGCGGAAATGACCGAAATTTCAAGAGTGAGATTACATTCAAGGTGAAAGCATATCAGTAATAAGATTTGTTGATCACATTGCTACCCTTAACGAAGATGAAGAAGAAGTAGTATAAGATCTTTTCAATAGAACGAGCAGTCAAATGGACTAGGAGTAATCCAAAAAAAGGAGAAAGTAGTGAAAAACAAGGAGGATATAAAAACAGACTAGCACAGGCCAAGAGAAGACCACTAGTATCAAAAATAAGCTCTACTTTGAGGAAGAATTTCTGCGAATGTATGTTTAGAGCACAGCATTGGATGGTAGTGAATCACGCACTGTAGTAAAATCGGAACAGAAAAGAACAGAAGGATGAAAAATGTGGTGCTACAGAAGAATGTTCTAAATTAGGTGTACTGATAAGGTAAGGGACATATCGACTGACGATTCAAAAAAGTAAAAAAATAAATAAGGGAAAAATCTATCTTAACATTTTAATTTTTGTTTTGCGTATTTCAGTACTGCTCTTACTCTGACAAATCACTCTCCCACCAAACTTTAAGTTTTTTTTAAACTCAGATTTTATATTTCAGTGAACAGTAGTAAATACCGTAGCTAATAAAGTCAACAGAATTCTAATACATTACTCATTCTCTGCAGAAATTTCCTGCTTAACGTATACTAAAATGTCTTTTTCCCATTTCTTCAGCGTGTCTTTCTGTTCCTTGAAGTCCATCCCACAAATTACGTAGATATACAGGTTTTTGTAATGTGCCTCTCAACACAAGAGAACAATAAAGGAAGCTGAGGTTACGAACTTAATTACCATTCATTATCATAGACACCCACCTCTTGCAGAAGTTTAGAAAATATTCTGTGCTCCATCATAATATTGTATCAAAAACAGAGTAACGTTCTCAACGACAACCATCAAGACTATGCAGAATATCAGTCATGTAAAACGCATGTCTCGCTTTTCTTGTATACCCTCCTGAAAACCGGGGATAATGGCAGCCATGTAGTAGCAGTATTTCTCGAACTCCAAAAAGCGTTTCAGTCAGCATCACACTTATACTTGTTAAGGAAAGTATGAGTACATTGGGTATCAGTCAAAATACGTGATTACATTCAAAATTCTTGGTAGTGAGAATGTAGCCTCTTGTCTTGGGTGCAGAGTCGTCTACAAATCTCGAAGTAACAACAGGTATGCTAGCAGAATGTATGTTGGGACCTCTACCATTCATGCTGTGTGTTAATGAGGTGCCCCAGGATATTAAAAGAAACTCAGACATTTTAAAGATAAGAAGTTATCCATAATGAATAACTATCAGAAAAATTCTGCAGAAATATTCGCTTTTCATAAGATTTTAAAGTGGTGCAAACATAGATAACGTATAAATCGCAGAAAGGTGGTATCCCATGACTATAACTTCAATAACAGTTTTTGTAAATCAGCTTACACTTGCACGTGGGTCTACCAGTTCGTAGGGCTATCAAATTCAGTGATCAATTAGGCTCACGTTGTGATAGCTTCCGGTTCATTGGTAGGATAGCAGGAAAATCCAGTCCATTTACGAGATACTCGTGTGGTCCAATGTGGAATATTGCTCCATTGTGTCGGATCAGTATTACAATAGTAGTAAGAGTGGATAGTGAATATATACAAAAAAGGGTGGCATGAATGGTTAGCTAGCCCAAGGAAGAACTTCACAGAAATGCAGCTGTAAATGCATCCTCAGTAGCCCTTCAAGATTTTAGTACCAACTTCTTAATATGTGTAACGTGACTTAAAATGCAGATTCTTAGTAGAAAGCAACTAACTTTTGACTCAATAACCAGTAAAAATAGCGAGCGTATTGCAAGTGAAAGTAAGTTATAATGGAGTCTGAGAAAATTGGAAAAATTGTTGGTGTGAATGAAAGTAAGAGCTGACTACCTTGTATCAAAATTATGGCTCCGTTTCAGTTCCAATTCTGTCGCAACGCACTTTTGTTAAACTATTTATGCTGATATGTGTGTATGTGTTTTTTTTCTTTCAACTTGCTTCAGCTTGTGTGCTTCAGTTTGTGTTATGAGTTCTTGGCTCAGTCGGATGATTTGCATGTGGTATTAATGAACTACATGGTCTAAACCAAAGTATCCCTTCTTCTTCTCAGAGTTTTCCATATATTCCTTTCCTCACGGAGAACTACCTCATAACATACCAAGTTACCATTGATTTTCATGTCATGGAAGGAGGTTGCTTTCAGTCAAAATGCGTTTTGCCAAAGTTTGAGTCCTGTGTTACGTTATTCGTCGATGTTTTTGGACTGGAAAGGGTATTTATAGCAACTTCCCTCTACAGATGTGATGGTCGAACGTTAGGAGAATATATTCACTTTGTTGCTGCAGTTATATTTGCAGGAAGAACTTATGTATCTAATTAGAGATCTTTAAATAAATTAGTTGACTGTGTCAGCTTTAGTAGTAGTATTTGGTCTGCTGCCACATACCATGACAAAACCCCTCAAGACAATAAAAAAATATTTCTCAATGTATTGGCAGCTTTCATCCTGAAATTAAAAATTGTTATTGATCTCTTCCTTTTGCGGTATTCAAACGATTCTGGTGGTTGACTTCTGTTGCTTTTCGTTTTATCAAACATCCTTATTGTTTAGTAGCAAACACATGACTTTTCTGTTTTCTCTTTAGACGAACGATACAATATTACAGTATTTGCATTTTGTAGTTCGGGGAGTTTCTCTGAGAACAGCTACTCAGACTTCGTAAATATACAGTCAGTAACTGTGATGTCCCAGAAGTTTCATCTTACACGTGAGGTACAATTAAATATTGTTTTTCCCACTGCTGCAGGACTAGTCTATATGTACAAATAGAGCTACATTTTATAAAGCTTATCCCTCCCTAGCTACGATACTTTTTAGTCCGACAAGTAAATAACCAAATCGTTTTACATGTATATTCTGCGCCCACTCTGTACACTTAGCCGGCCGTGGTGGCCGAGCGGTTCTAGGCGCTTCAGTCTGGATCTGCGCGACCGCTACGGCCGCAGGTTCGAATCCTGTCTCGGGTGTGGATGTGTGTCATGTCCTTAGGTTAATTAGGTTTAAGTAGTTCTAAGTTCTAGGGGACTGATGACCTCAGATGTTAAGTCCCACAGTGTTCAGAGCCATGTGAACCATTTTTTTGTACACTTAATCTCAAGTTTGGTAGCACACTTACTACTTACTCCTTTCGCTTTTTTTGGTACATTCTTCATGAGAACATTGCTGAAAACCAAATTAAATGCTACACGATATCTATTTTCACTAGGTGAGACGCAGAGTGTTAATTTTACCGGTGACTTAACTTTCCTCTATTTTTGGCTGATGTAGACACAATCATTACTTTTATGCGCCATAATAGCAGCTGCAGTACATGAGTAGCTCTAATAAATCAAGAGACCAGCAACAATCAAATATGTATGTCGGCCAATAGTTGAGGTGTTATCTGCTGTGACAATCTTCCTAGTAATTACTTTATTGGTAATTTAATGTGTTAACTAATTGACCTTAAGCAAATAACTGAGGATAGGTTTAGAAAAAGTTTGAAATTATGTTTTAAGTTTATTGGAAGTTACTAATTGCTCTCGTTATCAAACACTGGATGAGTACAGTCCAGGTAATTTGCATTATTATAAGAAGAAGCTAGTAGTTCTGTCACGCATCCCTATGTTTATGATGTCATACTTCCTCAACTGTTTGTCGTAGAATAATATAATTTTACAGGTTCTTTCAGTGATATATATGGATCTGTCTGAAAAATGTATTACCAATAGAATTAGTAGTAACAATGTAATAAACTAAAACATGATACATGATGCTGACGTTTTACTGAATGAAGGGCAAAAATGCACAAGACGGTAAACCTTGTTTCTCTCATCATTTTGAAGGGACTGTCAGTGATAATAATCTTTGTAAAAGTCTGAATTTATTTGTAAAGTTTGTTGGAAGTCTCATTTTGAAATAGTGGATGAATTTGAGCCTGGGTAATTTGCATGCTGTGAGTTACATTACATCAAGATATACGTACCGTTTCTAACAGCAATACTTGCCTTACGGTGTTAAACCTTTAACGTAAGATTATGACACCATTTCAGATTTTTAAAACCTGCCATTAAATGTATTAACTAAACGAAACACATTCTTAGCTTCGTTTCATAGGCTTTATTGTTACTGTACGGTCTAGGTTTCAGTTCATAAGCCCATTTCCTAGTATACGACTCATTCCAAAGATGAGATCCAAGCAAAGGTAAGCATGTCGATTTCTTAATTTATCGACTGATGATTTAAACCATAAAAGTTATTTCTGTTGGCAGTTTTGACACAGCTACATTTACAAAATTTGTGAGGACAGCATGAGAAAGTGAAGAAGAATTACAGGATCTGCTGAATGGAATGAACAGTCTAATTAGTACACTTTAGGGATTAAGACTAGCTAGGAGAAAGAAGAAAGTGATGAGAAGCAGTTGAAACGAGAACTGTAAGAAACTTCACATCATGATTAGTGATCATGAAGTAGATGAAATTAACGAATTCCCCTTCCTATGCAACAAAATAACCCATCACGGTCGGAGCAAGAGGAGCATGAAAAGTAGACTAGCAGTAGCAGAAAGAGCATTCCTGGCCAAGAGAAGTCTACTGGTACCAAACACAGGCCTTAATCTGTGGAAGGAATTTCTGAGAATGTACGTTTGGAGCATAGCGTTGTATGGTAGTGAAACATGGACTGTGGAAAAAATTGAAAAGAAGAGAATCGAAGCACCTGAGATGTGGTGCTACAGAAGGACGTTGAAAATTAGGTGGACTGATAATGTACAGAATGAGAAGGCTCACCGGAGAATCGGCGACGAAAGGAGAATACCGAAACCACTGACAAGAAAGAAGGGGCAGGATGATACGACACCTGTTAAGACATCATGGAATAACGTCCATGGTACTAGAGAGAGCTGTAGAGAGTAAAAACTGTACAAGAAAACAGAGATCGGATTACATCACAGGAGATGAATTCGTAATGGGCCGCATCAAACCATACAGAAGACTGAGGACTCAATAAAAAAGGATAACATTTATAGTATGACCAAACACACATGATGGCCATAATGAAAAGTGTGATGGCCATCATGAAAAATGTTGTTTAGAAGATCATCTGACAAAAGAGTCAGTCATGCTAGGTTCGATAGATGGGGAGGTCAATCTGTATTAGGTTAAAAGAACACCACAGAAGGTGAAGATTATAGCAGCCAGATTAAACCTTTACCGAATACTGTTTAAAAGGAAGGCACAAACATAAAATAGATGTAGAAATCCTATACGTGGAGGGAAAGGGGCAGAAGTCACTTAGTTAATGATATTAGAAATTAAGAAACAGATGTGCGTCCCCCCAGATTAATTATTGAATTAGCAAACCAGTTCAGTTATCTACGTCTTTTAGACCATGTTAAAACTCTACATAGGAGAAGAGCCTTGTTGCCTTCGATCACGACTAAATAATGACAAAAATTCCCATTCCTGCATATGACTCTATGTTCATAGTCATAGTAAATACTATCCCAATGAATTTTTTAAATCCTTATGTAAATGTGCCAAAATCGTCAACGGAGATAACTTTTATAGTTTAAGTCAAAATCGACAAATTAAGATGCTGACATGTTTACCTTTGTTTGGTTCTCATCTTTGGAATGAGTTGTGTACTAAAAAGTGGGCTTATAATCTGAAATCTATGTCGTACAATAATAACAAAATTTGTGAAACAATGATAAAAAAGTGTTCTTTTCGTTAATACAGTACAAAATGCTTCACCAAGAACCCACGGTTGAATGATTTATAATAATTGACCATTATTTATATGAAGTACTCAAAATGAAATTTTTATTGCACTTACAAAACATTATAGGCAACCTGCAGCTGTGACTGAGCACCGTGCACTGGGTCAGCCATTTAGCAATACAGGTTATTGGCTGGTATTCATCTAGAGATGATCGTCGAAAAAAGTCATTATTTGCATCCGTGTTTACGACATGTATTTTATAGATGCCGCCTTGAGCAAAACGCAGTTGTACTATGCTCAAGACGGTATCCCACAATATATTGTCGATTGGTAGTTTCGGAAACAGCGCTCTAGCGACGGAGATGATATCTAATATTTTTAAAAAAGGAAATAGTTTTACTGTCTAAACAGCACGAAAGAGTGTCGCTAAACATCTGAGTACATATACAACAATGGCGAATAAGACTGTGCTGTTGCCAATGACAAACCTGGAGAACAACTTTAGGCCAAAGACGTTATTCGTGAAGGAGCAGTTTGGATATTCTTTTAGAATTCGTGAAATTCATGTAGCAGCTGTGAAGACATAGAGCCAAAATAGTGGACCCCACAACATGGTGGGACAAACGCTGAGGCAGAAGAATAGAAGCTACGAAATTTTTACGACGGTTTCATTCTGTTTTAGTAATGGCAGTTTGAGAAAATACTTTGTTATTGTCATTCGTCTTATAAAATAAGTGAGAAAAGCAATTCACACGTTATGCGACATATTTAGAGTTAGGATTTATCACACGGCACGACTTTTGTCGTCAGGTAAAGTAACTGCTGATCAGTAGCTGTAGTATTCATTTCATATCATCCCACAGCTCACACTTATTTTTGACACACAATGCCAAATATATTGCTCATTATACAGCATTTTATTTTATTATAAGGTTTACTTTGTTTCCTGTGCATTTCATTTTATTGTAAGGTTTACTTTCTTTCCTGTCTTTAGAATGATCCCAAAAATTAATTACAGAAGACTGTCATATACAAAATTGGCTAAAATACTAGGGATATAATGTCTCTGTCTTCCACATCTGTTGATGTACCGTTACGAGGACAAGGGCAAAATTCCACAGATTGTCACAAGGATTAAGTTGATATCAGTAAAATTTTGTTTCTGTTACATTTCTATTGTGTAACTATCGATGTCGATTGTCGGTTTCAACTATGGGACAGTATTGCCTAATTTTTTTAAGAAAAAGTTGGTTTGCGTTTTTTAAATCAATCAGATAAACAATAACACCGCGTATTCATAAAATTATTTCCTTTAATAGGAAATATACAACCATAACCTGCTCCTTCGCCTTTAGCAGTTGACATATTTCTCCTGAAGGTCATCCAGCAATGAACGATAAATGAAACATCGAACAGCTGACGCCATAGCTGTATCAGAAGACAGTACAAGTCATTAAGCGTGAAGAATGTTGCGAGACATCTTTGAGTATCATGGGTAAAACATGATTCCTTTTGTGGTCAAAAACAAATGCTAAAAGAAGTTCAGTAGCAACGTTTGGGACATCTTAAGTAGAATACAACTCGCTTTGCGAGCAGATTATTTACCTGAATGATATGTGCAGCCACCATTTAAAGCCAGTAAACAGACAGAAAAAAAATTACACAGCCCCATAGCCGATTTCATCTGTCGGTAAGATTATAGACAGTCTTCCTCGAGATGCTAAAGGGATTTTTCACTTTGATCGTATAAAAGGTAAAACAGCAACTTACAAGTACAATCTGGATCAACTAGATTGAAGGGTTGACATTGATTAAGGACGAAATGAGCTAGCATGAGGTCAGTGGATCTGAGAACATAAGTGATTACGCCATGGGAAAACTAAAGGCTTTCAAGTTAATTTTCTTGCGGAATCTAGGCCTTTCACGAAATCTGACACCCTGTAATTTACAAATCTGAAGAAACTTTTGTCTCACGAATAATATGAGCTGAATGAAAAAGAATGTTTTGCAAAATTTCTGGTCATACTTCTGGGATAGAATCTTCTACTTATTAAAAAAATGGCAAAGTGCACTGACATGCAATGAAGCTAGATAAAATAATAAATCGAGTTTTGATATACGAAACTGAGGCTTCCTGTACCTAGCAGAAAGATAGGCTTCCTGTAACAGGCAGAAAGCTTCTCAGTTTTCCTTTATTCTCCATGAGAATTATTGTACAGAGCAACAATATACTAAATTCCCTAAGAAAAACTATTTACCCGCCCTTTCATAGATACCGTAAAGGTCTATTCTCCAGGCTGAAGGTCACCAATTGAATGAGTAAATGATATTGTTTGCGATGAGGTGCATTACTTCTGATGAAACGCTTCGCGATAAGTTAAACATTAATTATTTTATGTGCCTTTGGAACGTGTCGCTTTCGTTACTCTTCAAGACTTTGCTATTATTTGTACAAGTAATATGAAACATCTTGGCTTACAGTATTCTTTCTAGCTAGTGCTTAGCGTACTTCTGAAACGGAGTTACGTGTAAATAAAGAATTTGCTAGATTTTCTATGTAATCGATTACTGTCGCATCTGAGAAATTATACTGATATTTGTCTGTTGGAAGAAAAAGAATGTACTGGAGTTCTAAATCCCTGATCCGAACAAAACTTGAATCAGGTTTCTCCAACATGCAAATAGCTTTTAATGTCTACATCATTTTTGATTGTAATATTAATTAACAGCAGTGTTCTGCCTTGCAGCAATCCAGTGTAATATGAATAATAGTAGCACTAGTTGAAATAAGAGATTCACAGGCAGAGCAATTTGTTGAGGAATATCCATTGCACGTATTCCATGAACCATCTCTGTGAGCGATTTAGGAAACTTCATACGGCATGCGAATCTTACTCGTGCTGTATTCTAGACCAGTATTTGGTTCGCCTTGCTCTGTACATTTGCAATAGTCCTGTTTTGTGAGAAATAGATCATTTTACAATTAATTTTTTTCTATTTCAAAACTATTAATAAATTGTGTATTATTACCAGAATGGGCCAAACACGGCACCGTGTTTTGTGTGTTCAAATATTTGAGTATATATGCATAGAGTCAGATTATGAAGTGTCTATCATTTCCTCGATAGCCCCAAGAAACAGAATTCGAATTGCAAACGTTGTTTCATTTCTTAACAACGAAAAGGTTTTTGACGAACATAGCCTCATTGATACGTACCTCTAGATAAACACTGGTTTGTCCCAAAACTGAAATTTAGTCATCATTCCTCGTGCTTTTGATGGAACGCCTCTCTTTATTTACGATTTCCGCATTTGACGTATCTAACGGCGTACTTTTCAGTCAACTTGCTTTTTACAGCTGATACGAAATATTTGCACCGTATATCTAATTTATGAATATTACAGTAGATGAAAAAAAAAATCAGTATTTGTATTTTTCGTATACTCAAATCTACTGTATTATAACTTTCTATTCCTAATTTCGTATCTAATTTTCACATACAAATTAATTTTTGTGATATATTTGGTATTATCGTGGAAGAGTGACTACATTACACCACAGATGGAAAATCGAAATTTTGATTCCCATAATTCCAACCCTACAAAGTAACTGCGCCGTACCCGTTATGACAGAACTTGCTTCAAACGTGCAGCCGTTATATTTTATTATTTCGTGTCCTCTCTCCTGTAAATTGTCTAACAATAGAGATGGTCTTTATATTATCAATACTCTTATGGACTTTTATTCAGAGAATTCCCTATAGGCTGAAAAGTTTTGTGTATTTGTTTATAAATATCTTCTAAGTTGCGTAGCTGCATTGCATTAGAACTTTCCTAGGCATAGGGATTTGCTACATTATTTTAAAAAAATTGTGTCTCATTCAGTTCTCATACTCTGACCATAAACAAGCAGAAGATGAGTTGAAGCAACTCCTTCCTGTTTTTGTGCGGTAACGTTGTAATTCTGCTCCTCTGAAGACGGAGGTCTTGCTGTTCAAATATGAAATGGTTTTACATGTACATAAGTTGCTGAAAAGAACAAAAAATTATTAGTGCGAGTTGAGGAACAAGAAAACTTTTGGTAATTGCTGTTGTTGTTGTAGTCTGCAGTCCGAAGCAACTCTCCACGCCATCCATCTTGCGAAATGCTCTAGGCTTTAACGTATCTTCTGCGACCTACATCTACGTAGGCGTTAACATTGTGATTATATACGTCTTTCCTTCTAATTTATTCATTTTTTTCGTTATTAAGTTATCATGCTGCTGATGTAAGATGTGGGAAATCCCGCCTTTCGTGTAAATGTTGCTTCCCATTACGGATATTTTCACCAAACGCATATATTAAAGGAAACGGTCTTGACACCATGGATACACCGGTTCCTGTCAGATCAGTGAGGGCGGCCTATGGCGGTCTAGGTTTCCCTCCGTTAATTTTTACGTCCTTGCACGTCCCTCCATTATCCAGTTAACAATGCCTTGATGTCTCAGCAAGTGCCCTAGAAAGCTATTCCTTGTTTTAGTTAAATTGTGCTGTAATTTTTTTTTTCCAATTTCAATTCAGTACCTCTTCATTTGTTATTCGAGCTATCCATCTAATCGTCAGTATTCTTCTGCAACACCACGTTTCATAAGCTTACATTCTACTCTTCTTTGCGCTGTTTGTCGTCCAGGTTTTACGTCCCCAGTAATCTACATTCTAAACAAATACTTTCTAATAATTAAATTTGTAGTCGAAATTAGCAAATTACTTTTTTTCAGAAATGCTTTCCTTTCTATTGTTACTTGGGCTGCCGTAGTCTACTACTTTAATGACTCACTTCCTACTGTAGTTTCCTCAGCACCTTCCGATTCAATACAACTGTACTGCATTTCCCTTGCTTTACTTTCGATGAAATTCACATTATAACCACCTTTCAAGACACTTTCTATTCCAATCATCTGATCTTTAAAGTCCGTGTCATTGTCAGTGCTGGAATTTTTTAAAATTGTTAAAATTTGCAGCCAGCTGCAAAAGGCGGATGTGTTTATATCTGCATAACAAATACAACGCGAAGATTTTATTTCGTCTACTTGGACTTTAATTCCTTTTCTCAGTTCTTTCTCCTAACAAGACGGTTCTTCGATATACGTGAGTGTTCGTTATTCTTCTCTTCTACTGTTCGCGGTTTAGGAGCGTTCAGTCTTCAAAAGTTGAATGCTCATCTCTACGTAGGATTTCCTCAATCTCTTGCGGCTATCGATAACACTAATTTCTGATACCGTGCGTTGCCCCTCGTCTCTGCGTGTGCCAAGTGAATTACACTACTAGATTCAGTTTAACCTACTTCCATCTCCTCTCGCACTTGAACGGTCTGCAATTGAGGCACTTTTGATTCTTGTTGTAGTCATCCAGGTTTACTAGTAGCTTTAGAAAGTGCATTATCATTCTGATTATATACGTCTTTCTTCTAATTTATTTATTTTCTTCGTTGTTAAGTTATCATGCTGCTGATGTAAGATGTGGGAAATCCCGCCTTTTGTGTAAATGTTGCTTCCCATTACGGATATTTTCACCAAACGCATATATGAAAGGAAACGGTCTTGACACCATGGATACATCGGTTCCTGTCAGAACAGTTAGGGCGGCCGCTGTGGCAGAGCGGTTCTAGGCGCTTCAGTCCGGAACCGCGCGGCTGCTACGGTCGCAGGTTCGAATCCTGCCTCGGGCATGGATATGTGTGATGTCCTTAGGTTGGTTAGGTTTAAGTAGTTCTAAGTTCTATGGGAGTGATGGCCTCAGATTTTAAGTCCCATAGTGCTCAGAGCCATTTTTTTTTAAAGATCAGTGAGGTTAAGCAGCGTCGTACGAAATAAGAGCTTGACAGGCAGAGCAATTTGTTGAGGAATATCCATTGCACGTATTCAGTGAACCATCTCTGTGAGCTATTTAGGAAACTGCATACGGGATGCGCATCTTACTGGTGCTGTAAGATGGATGACCTCCGGAGTCTGTCGTGCGCTACGAGCAACCGGGGTGCACTCAGCCCTTGTGAGGCATATTGAGGAGCTAAGTGATTGGTAAAAACTTTCTAAAGCCAATACTGCATAAATATTTCTTTACTTACAAACAACCTGTTTCGACAGACTTTGCTGTGATCTTCAGGACTTTAAAAAGTTTTGTTATAAAATGTTTTCATTTTGAGTTGGAGGCAATGGCCTTGCCGCAGTGGGTACACCGGTTCCCGTGAGATCACCGAAGCTAAGCGCTGTCGGGCGTGGCCGGCACTTGGATGGGTGACCATCCAGCCGCCATGCGGTGTTGTCATTTTTCGGGGTGCACTCAGCCTCGTTACTCGACCGATTAGTAGCGGCTCTGGTCAAAGGAAACCATCATAACGACTGGGAGACCTGTGTGCTGACCACACGCCCCTCCTTTCCGCATCCTCAGCTGAGGATAACACGGCGGTCGGATGGTCGCGAAGGCCACTTGTGGCCTGAAGACGGATTGCTTGTTTTCTTGTAAACAAAATGTAAGGTAAGGGTTTGTCATAAACAAATCATTTTATCTACATGTAAAGTTGGCGTAATGTTCCAACTGAACAGGAACGCATTATATAACAGAAGTTTTTGAAGACCTGAAGATGACTGCAAAGTCTGTCGGAACCGGTTTTTTTGCAAATAAAAAATATTTACACGATGTTGACCTTAGAATGTATTCTCCAAGTAAAAAAGGTCGCTCCGTCTGATTTCTTAAGACGAGAAAGCTGAATTTACTTGATTGAGAAATAGCGGCTACTGTCTCAAAAACTGACGACGGCTGTCAGAGCGGTGTACTGACCACATGCCACTCTATAATCGCATCCTGTGACGCCTATGGGCTGAGGATGACACGACAGTTTGGGGTTTAAAGGCTTTTTGGTTGGAGTTTAGTTTTACTAGCTTAGGAGGGGGGTAGGAAGTGAAACGGGCCGACTTCGAGAAGGAGAGGCACCACAAGACATTTTAATTTGCACTGTCTATACTTTTACAAATAAATTTATAAAAATTTGTCAGCATGACCAGGAAGGATTCAGGATTCACACTCATAGCAGCGGAAGTTCAAAAACACGAAAAAATAATATTTTTAAACGTGAAATTTCATGATTTTTTTCACTTACTGTTGGCTGCATTTGTTGCTATAGGTACACTTTTCTTCTTAAGTAAGAGAGATTTTTCGATGAATTTTGCACAGCTTACAACCTATACTTACAGATGTATGAAACTCTAGAATTTATTTAATCTATGGAAAACTGAATGGGCTGTTACGTTTTAAACTTCGTGTTTAGAGAAAACTCTAATTTTATGGTTAATTATCTCAATTTTTGCCACAGTTTTAACAGATTTGGAAATTCTAGAGTTTCATACACCTGTAAGTATGGTTTGTATGCTATGCAAAATTCATCTAAGAATCTCTCCTACTTATGAAGAAAAGTGTACCTACAGCAACAAATGCAGCCAATACCAAGTGAAAAAATGATGAAATTTCACACGTAAAAAAACTTGTTTCGTTATGTTTTTGAACTTGCTCAGCTATGAGTGTGAATCCTGAATCCTTCGCCGGTCGGCGTGGCCGAGTGGTTCTAGGCGCTACAGTCTGGAACCGCGTGACCGCTACGGTCGCAGGTTCGAATCCTGCCTCGGGCATGGATGTGTGTGATGTCCTTAGGTTAGTTAGGTTTAAGTAGTTTTAAGTTCTAGGGGACTGATGACCTCAGAAGTTAAGTCCCATAGTGCGCAGAGCCATTTGAACCAGCCTGAATCCTTCCTGGTCATGCTGACAAAGTTTTATGAATTTATTTGTAAAAGTATAGACAGTGCAAATTAAAATGTCCTGTGGTGCCTCTCCTGCTCCAAGTCGGCCCGTTTCACGTCCTAGCCCCCTCAAAAGCATTCGTTGTGCGGTTGTGTAAATACGAAAGAAGAAACTGATATCGATTAATGTGAGCTTGCGTTAGAATGTATCTGCACACATTAAAAGTCGGCCGCGTGCGAGCGAGTGGAAGTAGCACGGTACAGAGAGAAGGCCGGAGACGCCACTGTCTGTGGTGGCGCGGCAGAGGCGGTCGGAGGCCGAATGAAGCCTCGCCTCGCCGCGGCCGGCACCACCTGTTAATTGCGCTCTCCGGGAGGAGGCGGGAAGAGGAGAGACTCCACGGAGAGGGAGACAGGGAGATGGCGGCCGCCTCCCCTTCCCCCGCCGCCGCCGCCCGCCCACACGCGATTACCTCGAGATGGGCTCTGCTCTCCTCGCGCCGCAGCTGTGTTTGATCTGCCGGCAGTAGGCCAGGGCTGCAGGGCTGGCCGGCCGCGACCCGCCCCACGGCGCGCCTCATCGCCTATTCCTCGCGCGTTCTCTCCAGGAGCAGCGGAGCACCACCTGCTGCCTCGCCACGTCACGTCACTTCACTCGGGCTCCTCCCGCTGTCCAGGCGCGGACATGCTACCCGGCGTACAGACTCCCGACTCAGAGCTAAAACAGCACTCGTCTTCTTTAAGATGTCAACCACCTCTCAGTATCCTCCAACGTCTCAAATAAAGGCGTGGACCCAAGAGGAACGGGAGAGGGAAAACATTTCGCTTATACACTATCTGATCAAAAGTACCCGGACACCCATTACTGGACCTTAATACGGTGTGCTTCCACGCTTCCCCTCTATAACAGCTTGAACTACACTACTGGCCATTAAAATTGCTACACCAAGAAGAAATGCATATGATAAACGGGTATTCATTGGACAAATATATTATACTAGAACTGACATGGGATTACATTTTCGCGCAATTTGGGTGCATAGATCCTGAGATATCACTACCCAGAACAACCACCTCTGGCCGTAATAACGGCCTCGATACGCCTTGGCATTGAATCAAACAGAGCTTGGATGGCGTGTACAGGTACATCTGCCCACGCAGCTTCAACACGATATCACAGTTCATCAAGAGTACTGACTGGCGTATTGTGACGAGCCAGTTGCTCTGCCACCATTGACCAGACGCTTTCAATTGGTGAGACATCTGGAGAATGTGCTGGCCAGGGCAGCTGTCGAACATTTTCTGTATCCAGAAAGGCCCGTACAGGACCTGCAACATGCGGTCGCGCATTATCCTGCTGAAATGTAGGATTTCGCAGGGATCGAATGGAGGGTAGAGCCACGGGTAGTAACACATCTGAAATTTAACGTCCGCTGTTCAAAGTGCCGTCAATGCGAACAAGAGGTGACCGAGACGTGTAACCAATGGTACCCCATACCATCACGTCGGGTGATACGCCAGTATGGCGATGACGAATACACGCTTCCAATGTGCGTTCACCGCGATGTTGCCAAACACGGATGGACCATCATGATCCTGTAAATATCCGAAAAAATGACGTTTTGCCATTCGTGCATCCAGGTTCGTCGTTGAGTACACCATCGCAGGCGCTCCTGTCTGTGATGTAGCGTCAAGGGTAACCGCAGCCATGGTCTCCGAGCTGATAGTTCATGCTGCTGCAAACGTCGTCGAACTGTTTGTGCAGATGGTTGTTGTCTTGCAAACGTCCCCATCTGTTGACTCAGGGATCGAGACGTGGCTGCACGATCCATTACAGCCATGCGGACAAGATGCCTGTCATCTCGACTGCTAGTGATACGAGTCCGTTGGGATCCAACACGACGTTTCGTATTACCCTCCTGAACCCACCGATTCCATATTCTACTAACAGTCATTGGATCTCGACCAACGCGAGCAGCAATGTCGCCATACGATAAACCGCAATCGCGATAGGCTACAATCTGACCTTTATCAAAGTCGGAAACGTGATGGTACGCATTTCTCCTCCTTACACGAGGCATCACAACAACGTTTCACCAGGCAACGCCGGTCAACTGCTTTTTGTGTATGAGAAATCGGTTGGAAACTTTCCTCTTATGAGCATTTGTAGGTGTCGCCACCGGCGCCAACCTTGTGTGAATGCTCTGAAAAGCTAATCATTTGCATTTCACAGCATGTTCTTCCTGTCGGTTAAATTTCACGTCTGTGGCATGTCATGTTCGTGGTGTAGCAATTTCAATTTCCAGTAGTGTATGTTGGCGACATTTCCATTGATGTGTGAATACCTGCGGAGGAACGGTAGGCCATTCTTCCTCGAGAGCCGAAACCATTTAAAGTACTGACGGAGAATGCTACGGTCTGCACCTAACAAGGAGACTTTCTGACGCGTTTCCCCATCTTGCTTGACGCTCGCTAGTTTAAAAAAAGAAAAAAAACGCGGTCAAAGGTGTTGACGAAAAATCGGTTTTTCAACGTTATGCATCGAAAGATCGTCCAAAAACAAATGTTTTTATTGATATCGTGGGGGTCCAAACCTAATAATCTTCGAGTTATTAACGTTTTCGTGATTTCATGCTGTAGCTTCAGTACCGTTCGTTGAACGAGAAGCGTTCAATAAGTAATGCACACTTTGTTTCCCTACTAGTTCCCCTTGAGAAACGTGAAATTTGTTGCGGGACATCGTGAAATATTCCCACTTCAGCCCCCTTTTTTTCATGAACTTCGACAGGTGGCGGCACTATACATACCGTTGAATATGTCATTGGGTTTCTTTTGGCGGAAAACGAGAACATAGCAGATATTCGAAGGCACTTGCAGAATGCCTACGGAAATCTGGCAGTGAAAGAGAGTACAGTGGGATGTTCTGAGGCGTCTGTCATCGTAGCAAGGTCGCGCAAACCTGTCCAATCTCCCACGTGCCGCTCGGCCGCACACAGCTGTTGTTGTTACGGTGAAGGAGTGGGAACTTGCGCACAGTCTCATTCGAGCTGATCGACGATCACAGTGAAACATCTCGCTTCACAGCTGGATGTCTCTCTTGATTGCGCTGTCGCACTCATCCACCATGTGATGTAGCAAAAAGTGTGCTCCCGCTAGGTTCCTTGCCGCCTAACGAAGACCATGAAGGGCAACGAAGGACCATCTGTCGGCATGATCTTGCGCGCTACGAGGCTAATTGTGACAATTTTTTTTTTAATGTCGTCACAACCTATGAAACATGGGCTCATCACTTCGAACCGGAAACAAGACTGCAACTCATGGAGCGGTAGCACACCATCTCTCCTCCGAAGTAATTCAAAGCCGCATCTCCAGCCAGCAAACCCATGGGGACGGTCTTCTGGGACTCTGAAGATGCTGCTATTCCATTTGATGTCTGCCCTCGCTTTGCACCGATCAATTCGGAAGTGCATTGTGCTCTCCTCAGGAAATTGAAGAGACGACTTCATTGTGTTCCTCGCCATAAAAATGCAAATGAACTTCTCCTTCTCCGTAACAACGCAAAGCCTGACACAAGTGATCATAAAACTTCATTCGATTCCTCTTCCTCACCCACCCCACAGCCCATAATTCGCACATTACCACATGGATGTGTTTGGCCTAATAAAGGATGCACTCTGCGGGGAGCAGTACATGAATGACGGGGAGGTTATTAACGCATCCGAAATCGAGTAGTACAGTGGTACCATGCGGGCATACTGGTCCTCCGCGTAAGGAGGCGTAATGACGTCGCATTGAAGGAAGATTACGTTGAAAAATACGATTTGGAGTCAAAGGAGTGGGAACTAGTGTGTTGTATTGGAATCCTGAATAAAACCAACCTGCTCTCAGATAAAGATGTGTTACATTACCGCCGGCCAGTGTGGCCGTGCGGTTCTAAGCGCGTCAGTTTGGAACCGCGTGATCGCTACGGTCGCAGGTTCGAATCCTGCCTCGGGCATGGATGTGTATGATGTCCTTAGGTTAGTTAGGTTTAAGTAGTTCTAAGTTCTAGGGGACTGTTGACCTCAGAAGTAAAGTCCCATAGTGCTCAGAGCTATTTGAACCATTTTGTTACATTACTTATTGAACTCTCCTCACATACTTCTGAAAGAGGGAGGCCTGCGGTCGACCGACCAAGCCATCCAGCCACCAAACCGCTGGTTCGTTTCTCATTCTAGGTAGTCACCTTTTTTATGCGATAATCAGAATACGTTTCTTTGTTTTTTCTTACATAAAAAATCAGGAGGTTTAATTAATATTCAGATGAGTATATATAAAGTAATGACAGTTACTTTCATCGTAATACACGACGGGTTACGATAGGACTTTTGTAAATGATAATGTTCAACCGACCTGTTCCGTAAAAGTGATAACACTGAAATGCACCTCTCTCTGTCAACCATGTGACTGTTACTTTTTTCGACAGGTAACAAATTTCATCGCGCTACTTGAAAAACATGCGACATCACAGAAAAGCAGACAAATAAAACATTAGACGGATGCTACGATAATTGGAGCCTTGGTCCGTAGCCAGTTGCCCTCGCCGTTATTTCATGACATGCTTTTATACGCTTGGTACGAGTACAAACTGATATCTGATAGATCTTCTATTGGCACCCTGAATTAGGTATGTTTCCCCCAAACAACGCACAAGAAAACGTGTCTACGTGGCGATATTACGCTCGTCTGCTGCGTATGGTAAGAGAGATACGTACTTTGCAAAAACGGACATAATGTCTGCAGGGATACGGCAATCACTTTTTATATAATGTTAACTATAATCCGTCTTGACTGCAAAATGTTTATTCATATGATCGGTTACGGTTCCTCTAGAACTATCTTCAGATCTGCAATTTCGGTTACAGGAGTAACCCGTCCACACACAGCAATCCTCACATGATGCGTCACATTGTGACATGCTGCGTCACATTGCAGATCTGAAGATGGTTCTAGAGGAACCGAAACCGGTCATGTGAATAAACATTTTGCAATCAAGACGGATTATAATTAACATTATAGAAATATGTATGTTTTGCCTGTTTCTGTGATAAGTTTCACGTCGGTGATTGAGAGAACGCTCTCGAACAGACAATCAGTGAGGATTACGCAGTAATATACTTTAGATGTATTTTTACACTAATTGTCGTGATGAAAATAACTGTCAATACATTATATGTATTTATTTGATTATTAATCACACTTCCCTACGTTTTACTTTTAAAAAGGCAAAGAAAAGTATTCTACTTACCAGAATGTTATCGGATACACTGAAAAAAATTATTGAATGAAAGAAAAAAGCTATGACCAAGAATGCAACACGGGCCAGCAGCTTGGTAGTTTAATGTTTCGACACTGACCTCCCTCTGCTAGATGTGTAGAATGACGCGTACCCTTGCTGCGTCATGAAAACACAAAAACGTTAGTACGTTGAACGTTATTAACTTTGGATCCCATATTATATTAATAAAGATGTCTGTTTTTAAACCAGCTTTTGATGTACAACACTGAAAAAACGACTTTCTGTCAGCACCTTTGACGTAGATTTTTTTCAAAAACTAGAAAGAGTCTACCAAAAAGCCGAAACAATTGTCTCTTAATTTTCATTACAGAACGTCCTCGTAAAACCTGAACAAAATCGGTGACCCACATGTCAGACCTTCGCCTTGTCCATTATAATTATCCGGGCTGTTATGCCGTGGTCGGTTGATGAATTCTGAGGTGATTCCCAACGTTTCGTCTCCGACTGCGGGAGACATCTTCAAGGGGGTCCGTAGCTTGATGGAAGGTCCAACACACACACTAGTCAGTAGCGAGCCAGTGTGTGTGTTGGACCTTCCATCAAGCTACGGACCCCCTTGAAGATGTCTCCCGCAGTCGGATACGAAACGTTGGGAATCACCTCAGAATTCATCAACCGACCACTGCATAACAGCCCGGATAATTATAATAGACATGATATTTCCGGCCGTGAAAGTTTACATTTTAGTATCAGACCTTCGCCTTGTGAGTCAACACCATATTTCACCCCAAAGATGTTCCATTGTGTTCAAGTCGGGACTCGCTGGGCCAGCCCAATTCGGGAATGTTACTTTGCACAAAACATTGCCTCATAGTTGATGCTTTATGACAGGTTGCATTGTCATGCTTGTACAGACAGTCATTGCTTCCGAACTGTTCCTCTACACTACGCTGTAAAATGTGTTCATATTCTTCCGCATTTAGCGTTTTCTTAAACGCAATAAGGGACCACAGCCTAACCACGAAAAACACCCCTTACCTCCTGTTTACTTTACTGTTGACACTATACATAGTGACATGTAACGTTCTCCAGCATTCCCCAAATGCAAACTTTCCACCGAATTGTTAGAGGATATAGCTCCCATTCACTCGTTTCAGTCATCTGCTGGCTACTGGTTTGCTCTTTACATCACTTCAAGAGTTTTTTAACAGTGGTTACAGGAGTCTTTGGTTTATGAGGACCATTGCAACCCGTTCTTCTCAACTTCCTACACACAGGCATTGTGCTAGCAAAACTCGTGGTAGCATTTTGGATCTCACATGTGATAAGTTAAAATGAACAGTCGAGATCGCAATAATATTTCTATATTGACCTTTCTTTCTTTTTCTTTTTTTTTTTTTTTTGCCATCTATGGCTGGTGCTGATGGCACCTCGGATTTCTCGTGGCCACAATATCACATGTGATATCTCCCGCTGATTTCATGTTATTTCCTATAACCACCCTCTGTAACGCTCGAGGGCCCCTACTCCTCAGTAAATGAGGTATGCCTGGTCCGGGTTGATCCTTCGCGTGTCAACTTCACAGTCACATCGCTAACGGACGGCTTGGGCGGCTCTAGAAGGGCTGAAACGTCCTTAACGGATCCGGTGACAACCAGTGCATTGTACTCTTCTGGTCGATCCATTTCTGCTGCTACAGACCCTCCACAGGCAACACAGTACCCCCGGTCTTCTTTTATGCTGGCAGTTCCGCCTATTAAGATATCTAGTGCACAGTTCCCCATTACAAAGGTGTGCTGTGGTATTTTTGATCAGGTAGTGTATTTTTACGTATTTCAATTTGTGGTGCTACATCTCTCCTGATCACCGCTTCTTCTGACAAACAGATTCCTAAGAAGGTGATGCAATGTCTTGCAGGTGTGAATCAAGCAGTCACTTCGATCATCGATTAACCGTAGCTGATTGTGGAAAAGTAGGAGAACAGCGAGGGCAGTACCACAATTATAACAATGGGAAGAGTATAAATTCGACTCCTTAACTGCGATATAGTCGGCAGTCAAGATTTACCGAGGAACAGAAAATGAATATTAAACACTTTAATCGAGAGGATCTCGCCGTATCGTGTCGACGGCACCTGGAGATTGCCCATGAGGTCCCCTGTGGTGGACAAGGACGCTACGTGTTGACAGCTGCAGTCGCTGATGAAAGTGAAGCTGAGTGACACAGATAGGCCCAGTTTAAGAACTCGGCGCCAGCAAGAAAACTACAGTCTGTCAGGTTAGCTTCTAAATTGTACTGGGACTGGCACGAATCAGTATTGTGACTCCAAAAACTGCTGATTCAACACGAGTATTCATCAGTTTTAACCATTTTTACACCGTTTCCCTCCGCAACCCCTAAATCTACAGGTTCCTCATTCCCTAAGTGTTATTTATTTGCTACTTTTTTAGCGAATCACGTAACTAATTTTTTCAGGCGCTCCAGAGTTACGATTCGAAACCTAGGTCGTAAGAATGCCAAGGGTGTCATGTCGATTATTCAGATAGCAAGTGGTATGCACGCCACATTTAATAAATTTTGTTCCAGTCGTTCAAGAAGTATGCTAGAACATACACACAAACACAAACACACAAACAACGTAACCACAAAAAGTTTCTTAAGTATGGAATAGCAGTTTCTCACTCGAAAATTGTTAAAATCGAAATAAAATAAATATGTTGGTGTATAACAGGAATAATTAATTCTCGAAAATACGTCTCACAATGTATAGTTCACAATCATATAAACTACGTTAAAAAAATTTTCAACTGCCTAAATGAAACTAATTTAACCAGCATAGTGTAACTCATTCTGTAACTGTTTTACTGTTTTCACTATTTATATGGCATTCACATGAGATTTAGGAAAACTAACGTTACTACATCATCACACAAGTTTTATGATCACTATCCAGATCTTCACGATGATATTGTGTTAAAAATTGTATTTCAAACAGTGAAAACATCTGATTCCCATCATCCTCTTCCTTACAGTACTTAGTCGTCGAACACACAGTAAATCAGAAATTTACTGAAAGTACAAAGATGTATTGAACAGCGGAAAAAAGCTTGTATTTCGATGTGACACAATAATGAAGGTAATATTCATTGCCAGTGAAAGAATAAACATACTTTTAAAAAATCAAATTAAGTTGCTCCCTGTTTGTAAAGTGTAACACAAAGTGATTTTTTTACCTAACGTCTCTTGTCATTCTATGTCCCCTATTTCCGTCCTGCATGATTCCATAGATCTTACTTATATTTTGCTCATCCTCCATTTCAATTAGCAACAACTGTATTAAGTTTCCTTACACATGCTCTGTTATTATATTTTCGGTATAGACAGCAAATTTATCTCGCAAGGGTTTTCTCGTTTCAGGGCTTTCACTGACCAGAAGGAAATTTTATTTTTGCAAGAGTTTTTCCATGCTAGCACTATATGACCTAACGCAGTTGAAGTGTTATAATTTTCATTGTCGTTTCCAAAATAACAGAGGGAGAAGAAGGTAAATCCATGTGCGTATAAATTTTACAGGAGAGCAGTTTCTAAATATGTTGCAAAATTATTCTTAAAACCTTGTTTCAATATTAATACAATATACTTCCGGGTGTTCATTTTCTTGCTTACTGCAAACAGATATAGCTTAATTAACATTTTGAAAGTATTCCTTTAGTTTCTAAATGACCATTTTTATAACAAAAAAAAGTCATAATGGAAGCTAGTGTGATATAAACTTTCTCGGAAACAAAAGAGATTTTATCTAATTATATGCACAAGAACAAATTTGTTAACTCTAAGATTTTCAATTTTTTCAACAATGTGGAAAGAATTAATTTTCTTGTTAAATGGATATCGCTTGAGATTAACTAATGTTTTCGAAAATAATGGTATACCCTCCTGTGGTAGTGAAATGTAATAGTCTTGGCCTTCAGAGGCAGCAGTATATCGTTTTGCTGCAACTCTACGATCTCCTCTTGTGTTATTGCTACGACACGTGAAATAAAATCTCTAATGGTCCTAACAAAATGTCAGTCGTAGTTGCAAAACTTTACAGATGCACTACTTTCCAGACGTGATTAATATATTGGTATGCACTTTAAGGATTGAAAAAGTCTCCTTCTGGGAGTCTTTCGTCCATTCCTTCTCTACAGTTTCTCGGTTATTTTGCTGTTGTGCTGGCTGCGGTGGTCTAGCGGTTCTAGGCGCTCAGTCCGGAACCGCGCGACTGCTACGGTCGCAGGTTCGAATCCTGCCTCGGGCATGGATGTGTGTGCTGTCCTTAGGTTAGTTAGGTTTAAGTAGTTCTAAGTTCTAGGGGACTGATGACCACAGATGTTAAGTCCCATAGTGCTCAGAGCCCTTTTTTTTTTTTTTTTTTTTTTTTGCTGTTGTTATGGAAATTATGCATCATCTACTGCAAATCTCATAATGAATGGCAAGACAAAGCTCAGTGTCAAAGTGAACCTGACTCACTCGTAGAGTTCTGAATGAATGCGTTTTCCTTTTTGTAAGAGTAAAATATGATTTCCCGTCACTTATTGTATCATCCTCTTTTGTATTAGCTTCTACAATAAAATATTCTGGTATGGAGGGAGCATTCTTCAAAATAGCCTCCAAGTATTTGGCCAATTTTAATTTTAGTGTTCACTAACTCCGTTTTCTTGGCACACCCGCAGGTATGAGTAGCCTCTAATGAAATAAATAACAACTACAAACCTCATATAAAATGCTATTAGAAGGAGATATCGCCATTCGCATTCTTCGTGCTCTCAAACTGGTGGTACACAAAGAAATATAATAGGTGATCAGCCTATGAATGTTGAAAACGATCCAAGATAATCGGCGTTAGTAGCACAGTATTTATACGCAGATTTTTTTTTTTTTTTAAAAAATCACTGCACGCATGTACTTTCTACTTTCTTTCCTGGATTCTCTTTTCCTGTCATAAAAATATCGTGCTGTTCTTTTATATTCCTCATTCTGCATTTCAATTTTTTTTAATAATCTCATGTGCTGTTCCTTGGATTAGTCTTTTTTGACAAGTACGAACTTCAGCGTAGCATTAAATTTGTCGCAGATACTGCAAGCACCACTCCGATTGTGTGCAAAGGCATTAGTGAAGTTGTCTTAGGAAACTGTTCGGTACGACTCTTAACACACATTATGGCCACATATACTTTTCTTTCATGCTTTCCATTTGTACGTCTTCTTCTTCTAAGTAAGTCTTTTTTATGTTTTTGTATTTCAGTGATGGAATGTGATCGACAGCTGTAGTCTTCTATCCCCTGAAACTTTGTGACTCCCTCTTATATCCCGTGGAGCAAACGTCACCTTATTCAAATATTTTTGCTGTTGTGTAATGTCTTTTTATCCCAGCTAGGGACAGATGGGCTTATTGACGTAAAAAGACTTCTTCTGAAATACGTAGTTCCAGAACTTCTACTGTACGCTTAAAACTTTTTGATCGAACACTTGTCTCATACTTCTGTCTTGGCTATTTTTTGACAACTACCTAAACCGAAACTTTGCAAACAGCTGAACTATGAAAATCTTTATTATCCCTTGACGTTTCTGGGGCTACCTAGCTCTTGTGATAGCTGCAATTTTCCAAGTGCCTTCGGATTTTAGTAACTTTTGTACATATACATTTCCTTCAGTCATAGATAAACTGTCATTCCTAAACATCTTGGGGGAACAGTGAAACCGGGCATTTATTTTAAGGATATGGTAGAGATGTAGAATAAAACATCTGACTGCTTAACTAACTGCAGATTTGCCAGCTTAATCTCAAAAATTTTCCAGTGTTACCGCAGTACAATTCGAGATTTATGGACGTACCCTCTTCCGGCCCGTATGCACTGCACCTGTACTTTTTCCTCTTTAAGCATCTATTAAAACAGACTACATTTCTGTGATTGATTTCTTTGTTCCCTGAACTGTGTGTGCAGTGCAACGTACACAATTTAAGCTACATGTATTAAAAATGAAATTACTTTGACGAAAACGTATAATTACCACTTTTCTCCACTGAAGTTACGAATGTATCAGTCACGTATACCTACTACTATTATTGAATTGTAGATATTCAAATTACTCTATTTCACGCATGACACTGTCACTATATCTGTTTAATTCCCCTAATATTTTACTCGAATTTGTAAGAGATTTGTTCATCATTAGGCACATGAAACTGTAACGAAGTAATTTTACTTTCTCTGAGTAAAAAAGGCGGCAGATTATATTGAAAATTTTTAGTGATTTTCATCTATCAACAAGATGAGATTTTTCGAGTTTTTTTTAAATGAAATAATCAAGCTATCATATATTGTTGTACTGCTAACACGAGCAGACCAACTGTTTCCCCTACAATTCTGCTGAACATTTTGCTTGACTATTTTCTGAATTGTTTTTTCACTATCCTTTAAAGCGAGCCTAAATTATTCTGATGTACCTTTGTTATTACTTGTGAGTTGCTCTTTTTTTTTTGCCAATACCACTAATAACAGGTTCAGTTCAAACCTAAACCTCCTTTTTTCATCTACTATGTGGACCATTACTGTCTTCTGCTAGCGTTGGACGTTCTTGTTTCCCAATTAACTGTCTCCCAGGTGTCTTACATTCACCTACAAGCCTTTTTTCTTAAGTAAACTGCGTTATTTTTTCAATCGCTCCCCCGCCAGTTGCTGGCTACCCATTCCAGAAGCATTTTCTCTTGCTTTTATATACACATTCTACTTTAGTAGAACCTTCTTCTATATTCACTAATTTCGACTTTTTGTCCTAAACATTCGAATTAGTCCACAATGGCACTATCTCCTCTTTTAATGTAGTGTGCAAAGGTCCTAGTTTATCACAGAAAATGTACTCTGGAGTAACACAACGAGATTGTATTGACCGTAAATTCAAGCATCATAGCTAATAACTTAGCGTCCGACTAATGCTTAACAATTACTAAAATTATAACCTGAATCGTGTTATACAGACACTAGTGTCTGCAACTCAAAACAAGTTTTTAAAGTGTTCATAATAACTATGGTAGGTATCTTACTAATACTATCATGGTGCCTTGTTACTACGTTCTTCATATTATCTCTGTATACCTGTCACCTGGTTAGCTGATTTCCTCGAGATGGTGACATTACCTCCTTTTGAGTCTGTGGTTCGTGTAACAAGAGAGTCCATCTGTTTTTTCATTCCCCATCGCAGATGCAGCAGCATCTCCTAGTTAACCCCCACTGTTTGATAAATAGTTTCTCCACACTTCTCTGTACGATAGAAGTACTCAAGGTACCCTCCGCCACACATCGTCAGGTGGCTTGCGGAGTATGGATGTAGATGTAGATGCTACACGCATCCATGCTGTTCCTACTTGTTTTCCAATACCATCCACCTACCTTCCTTGCTGACGTTACCTCAGCCTTTTACTGTCTCCTGGTACTCAATAGAGGCTTTTCTTGGCCTATCGACCACACATTCACGTGGCCCTGGCTCTATTTCCCATAATTTCACTTTCATTCCAGTCGTTATGTAAAGTCATTTAGCTGACGTATGTTCACTTCATGCCAGCAACCTACGTTTATACAGTCTCCCTCTCATCATCGTTAGTCTGTTATTGCAGTGTGAACTATGTATGGTGAAAAAAGTGTTTTCACAGCAGTGGATTTTAACGCACTTTTTCATTACGTAGGTGAGAGCGGGTTCATTTTGTTGTCTCATTAGCAGTAGGAAAGGGATTTCAGTGGATTGCTACAACCTCCACGATAATTCCTAGAATACAGCGTTTCTAATACAATTATCTGGTTAATTCTGCCGTGGGGTAGTTTTAGTAATTATACGAGCCTGGTGATTATCTGGTTTTAAACTACGTTCCGGCTTCTGACACTCGCTTTTCTGCATAACATCTATGTATAAGTGAGAGTATGTGTGTGTGTGTGTGTGTGTGTGTGTGTGTGTGTTTGAGAGAGAGAGAGAGAGAGAGAGCAGCAGAGAGATGGGGAGGGAGGGATGACGTCAAAAGAAAGAGAAACAGAGTGACAGCACAGTAGCTCAAGTGTGGTATAGTTCTAAGTGCAGTGAATCTTAACTTCACCTCTGATAAGATTAAGATGTAATGAAAATGATAATGCCGAAAATTTCCTTCTTTCCACGCTAGAAACTAAATCTGCGTCGATGAATTCTTCCTAAAAAATTTAATTAAATTCTCAAAAAGGCAAGCGGCACGAGTATTGTTGGAATCTTGAAATTACAGTTTAAATGACTTTTAATATCTATTAAAAATCAAGATGGTCCCTTGAAAAGTGCACTACACCGACTTTAAACGTTTCTAGAACGCCTTCGACTTAAGGCGTCGTAGAGGTCATTTTAAACCAGTGGTTCCCAACAGGTGGTCCGCGGACCCCCAGGGGTCCGCGAGCTATGCCAGAGGGGTCCGCAAGATGCTATTAGAATAAAAAATATATTAAATATATTTCGTATGATAACAGATTTTGTTTTGGCCGCTTCCTGCATGAGCCGTTTTAAGCTCAATATTTTTTTCAATAATGATTATGTCAAAGTTTTTTTCTAAGTACCAAAAATAGAAAACGTATTAAAAAACTCTAAATTTGGCTTTTTTGTGTACTTGATACTGTTACATGGCAAGGTACCAATCATGCTGGATGAGGGGGTCGTCGAGAAAATTTTGTTGGGAACCCCTGTTTTAAACTGTATAACATAATGACTCCGTTGTCCGTCTTGGACGCCCATAGCTATTACGTATTATCAGTATAAGCATACAAAACATGCAGAAATCAGGATCTAAAAGGCTGTGAGTACTGGCTGTGATGTCAGTTCCAAGCCGTTTTCAATTATATATATGAAAGTGAATGAAATTTTTATGCAGAAAAGGCCATGTTCTGACTGACTGACTTCAACCATCGCCCAGCACAAACTGCTAAGGATAGAAACTTGAAATTTGGGGAAGATGTAGGTCTTATACCTTAGGCCTCATTGAAGAAATAATTTCTAAAGAATAATTTTTTCCAAATTCCAACCGCAAGGGGATTAATGGTTTATCGAAAAACGTCGCTGATAAGGCAGTTTTTAAGCTAGACCTCGGTCAGAAATAAATAAATGTGTGTTTCAGCATTTTTGGAACTTTTGCCTTATAGGAGTGAAATAGGGGTGAAAGTTTTTTAACATATATTGTTATTAAAGAATTACTAAAGTATTTCTAAGGCTTCATCTATGAATACTGGTGTTTAACATCTCGGCTACAAAAGAAATCGTGTTTCAGTGTTTTTGGAAATTGAGCCCCTAAGGGGGTAACGTAGGGGATGAGATATTATGAAAATATTTTACCACGAAAGCATTTTTACAGCTAAATCTATGAAAATAAAATTTGAAATTAGAAAAGTAATAGGTATTTCACTGTTTTTGGAAATTCAGCCTCTATGGGGGTGAGACGGGGCACGAAAGTTTTTATGGAAACATTTCACTGTCCAAGCAGTTTTGAAGCTAAATCTATGAAAATTTGTATTTGGATTCTCTGTTAGAAACGAGACTTACGGGTATCGGCTTTTTTGGAAGTTCAGTCCCTAAGGAGGTGAAATAGGGAGTGAAACGTTTTACGAAAATATTTCATCGGGAAAGCATTTTTAGAGCGATATCTTTCAAAGTTTTTGTTTGACTTCTCGGTTAGAAATAAAAAAAATAAGTGTTTCTGGAAATTCAGTTCCTAAGGGAGTAGAATGAAAATTTTTAAAGAAATATTTCGTTCCATTAAAAAACTTATAGTTAAATTTCTGAAAATTGGCTTCCACTTCTTGGTTAGATGTGAAGAAATATTTGTTATCGGATGAAACGTGCTACGGAAATATCTCCACAAGAGCACAAAAATGAAGAATAACAAAAACTTTGGACTCCAGCTACCAGAATCGGTTTTTGGTCAGAAGTAAATTCGGAAGAGACCATGCTTATACGGCCTTAATTAGCGTGAAAAGCTTAAAACGTCTTGTACTTTGTGAACAACATAATAATACGGTCAAAAATCCAAAAACAAAACAAAACAAAAAATCTCTGCAGGCCATACACTCTACGCGAATGAAGCAGAGACCGCTAAGCTAGTAAAATAATAATCAGTGTTGCAAATGGGATCAGAGCCAACAGAATAATTCCTTTTCCCCTATTTTCACTTTTCGTAGCTCCTCATGCTGGTGTACCATTTTGTCGCGGGGAAGACACTAATCAAACTAGCAGGAAGAGGAAAATTTGGTATACGACGACCACAGCCAACCTCTTCACTAACGAATTTCACCTTAAACCAGGATAACTGATAAAGTGTCGATAAAGAGACAGTGGTAATTGTTGTTTAAAGTGACCATTGCTTACTGGAATTCTAAATATCTTGCTGCTCATTCGAGAAATAACTGATAACAGCCGAAAGTTTCTCTTTAACAGGACACAAAATGAATATAATCAATTTACAGCCGTTGCCTTGGACGCACAAATCATGATCGATTAGTCTTAGGCAAAGGACGTGACGTGCCAAATCGCTTAGAAATCGTATGGGATCAGCTCTTTTCGTTTTTCGTGAACCATTAAGAAGGGCTGAACGTTACTGTCGTTCTATTGTGAAGACGAAAGATATGTCGTTCCATTCTTCAGTGGGACAAACATTATTACCAAGTGAAATTCTTTGAGAAAAGTTAGAAGTGTATAGCATAACTATACAAAGGATACCAACATTCCTTGTAGCATGTATTATTTAAAGAAAAATATGTGGAACTGTACTCTTTACTTTCTGGGGTATTAGTGGAGTTGCAACTCCACAAAATAACCCAACAGAAGACTAAAAGACCATAGAATTTAGTATGCGCCGATCATCAAATACGCTACACGGCAGAATTGTGTAAGATCCAGACTTTGCGCCGTTGAACACTCATTTGTTTCACCGATTGAAGAAATTCCTATGGCGTTGTATCGCTCGTTTCAGAAGAAGAAGTGCAGCTGATTTTATACCAGTGGTTACAATCCTTTGCCCCTGCCCCCCCCCCTCCTTCCCCAAGAAATAAAGCTAAGATAGCTGATGCTCTGGAGAGACACCTTGAGAAAGCAGTTTCTTTGTGTGTAACTTGTACCTAGAATCTGTTAAACTTGTCAATAAAATTCATGTTGTTCATTGATTAAAAAATGGTTCAAATGGCTCTGAGCACTATGGGACTCAACTGCTGAGGTCATTAGTCCCCTAGAACTTAGAACTAGTTAAACCTAACTAACCTAAGGACATCACAAACATCCATGTCCGAGGCAGGATTCGAACCTGCGACCGTAGCGGTCTTGCGGTTCCAGACTGCAGCGCCTTTAACCGCACGGCCACTCCGGCCGGCTTCATTGATTAAACCACTTTCCTTGTAGTAAGAAAGTGTTGAATTCTGTTAGGGTCTGATTCCTTAATTACAATAGTTTTTTACTGAATGAGTTATCTTACGAGGTTCACTGACTGTTTAGAACTGCAAGAGCTGTTTGTTTTTAAAGAATGTTTCTTATACTTAAAAATTTTTTGAAAATGTTTGCTTGTGCAGTAGTCGGGCCAATATGACCACATAAGAAATCTGTTTTCTCTATCGTCTCACATTGTAACAGGTTACCCTCTTATATTGGTAAGTATTTCATTTTGTATAACAGTGTAAATATTAACAGTAGAAACTCTCATAAAGTTGCACTCGAGTAGAATCCTCATGACTAATTGACTACAGTAGTGTTATAACTTCGTGACAGCACGCCATGAAGAGCATGCCACTAATTGATACTAAGGCAGAAGCGATTGTAATGCTTGTGATGGCGAAGATTCAGATTATGAATGCTAATATGTATGGGTAATGACTCTAAAAGCGTGGACTCTGATGCCTGCTTCAATCTCTCAGACATACACGTAGGGGCCCACATTTTCTTCAGGAAAGCATGAAATTACCACAATAACTAGCTTAAGTAGTTCATTTGAAAGAATATTTTATACAACAACTGAAAATGATAGTTTTAAGAATTACCAACATCGACAGTGAGCGGGATAATGGCTAACAACAAACGAATATTAATAATATTCTGTTTTATGTAAGTCTCAGATTGTTGCTTCCACCTGGGCTATATTGGTCTTATGACGAATCTACAAGGAATTCTTGAATTAAAGAAACAGGTCGGTATATATTTAGGGCAACAGTGTTACTAGAAATTATTACGTGTTGTTAGATTAGATAATAAAACTGATACAAAAGAAAGGGAATGGTGCGAAGAACTGCTTACGATAGAGGAAAAGTTCTAAGATGATGAGGTGTTTGCATCAGCATGACAATACACCTTACCATAAAGCAGCGTCTGTGAATCGATGGTTTGTGGTCAGTTACATTACTGAACTGAACTGACGTGCCCAGAGTCCCGACTTGAATTCAATGGAACAAGTCTGGGATGACAAATAGTCGACTTCACTCCAGATCCCAGCATCGAACATCACTACTTTCTCTGGTTTGCGCTCTGGGGAAGAATGCGCTACCATTCTCCCCACAGACATTTAAACACCTCATTTAAAGTGTCCCTACAGGGATTCAAGCCTTCATAAAGGCATAAAGGTGAAGGCTAGATAAAGGTGAAGGCTAGACACTCCATATTAGTATCCACTAATAGATGTCCAGATGAAAGTATGATATAAAAAAATACTGCAAAAATAATATTGATAGTAACAAATTTAAATGTGATTGTATAGAGAATTGACTAATTCATCTATTTTTCAGTTACCTAGGACTTCACTACAGCCCGTGTACGTATGTTTGCGAGAGAGAGAAAAAGAGAGAGAGAGAGAGAGAGAGAGAGAGAGAGAAGGGGAAGAGGGACAGGATTCTTGTTAATTTATACTATTAAATTATCAAAGGCATTGCTGTATCTGGATTAAGTCATTGCTCTATAGTCGAGAAAAAAGGGTGTCAACATGAAGGATCATGAATTAGACTAGCAGACGTCATCCGACTGGGAAGGCATTATATGTTTTGACCTCCAACGTTCCGTAGTGGGATCTTTGTTTTCCGAGTATACTAATGAACTTTGCGCCAGATTCTGTGTTCCTTTGCGTACAAGTGTTGTGTCTATTTTGATAAATTACAAGTCAAATGAAATTATAGAAAAGGGTGTTAATGAGGTATTGTGGTCAATAATAAATGGTTTAGAGCAAATTCACGTTCATTAAACTCAATAAATAAATAAGTAAATAAAAGAGCCCCGTCATAAATTGACATATTTCCATCCAGAAAATGTGTACAATGTGTAGAATTCTTGGCCATGCCGCAGAAGTACTGAAAGATATAAACTGAGAGCGTGGTGGCGTAGTGATTAGCATACTAAACTCGCATTCGGGAGGACGGCGATTCAAAACCATGTCTCGCCACGTAGACACAGGTTTTCCATTATTTCCCTAAATTACTCCAGGAAAGTGCCCGGATGGTTCCTCTGGAGCGACATGGCCGGTTTCTTCCCCCTTCCCTGAAACAATCGAACTTGTGTTCCGTCTCTAATGACCTCGATCTCAACGAGACGTTAAAATCTAACCTAACGGACGTTGTCAGAAACTGATGACGTAAAAATTAAAAGTAACTGGAATATTCCGCTTACTGTAACTCGCAAACACCCTATATTACTTTATTTTTTTCGTAAACTTCTAAACCCAGGCCAACGTTTTCTGACTCCAGAAGAGTTTAATACGAATTGTATGTGGTACACATTAAAAAAGTCCTGCAGAATCCAGATTAAAGATTTGATTTACTAACTATTGCTTAACAATAAATAATTCTGCTTCATCAAATTTGTTGAAAATAATGTATCGCTGTTTTCAATACAAAGTTCAGTCGACAAATTCAATACGAGTAAAAAGGGCAAGTGGCATAAAGACTTGAAGGACTTACTTGGGCCAAAAACAGGAATATAGAATATCAATGTCAGCAACTATAAAGAGTTTAGCTTCCAATACGATAAAGCTCAAGACAGAGGTGCATTAATGAATTATTGGTGGTCGACAACTTCCAGTCCATCGTCGAGATCCTAAGTAGAAACAACTGATGTTTATTGTTGACAGTACCACATAATGCTGCGCTATGTGATATTCGCCTTCTACACTCATTTAGTGCAGTATCATGATCAGGATATGTAAACACTGAAAATTTAATATTCCTCTATCTTAATCAATTAGGTATAATAGTTTGATTTCTTCTTTTTTATCTGTCGAATTAACACAAAATATAATCGTGTCAGTTACTGGATGAAATACATATTCATTATCACATTTTTCTGACATATTCTGTGTCCACGAGGGTACAACTATGGTTGTAGGAAAAGAACACCATATATAAAAGAATCATATTCTTTATTTCTCAACGATGCTATTTGGTCAGAACGCCGTATCTCTTTTACATCTTAATCAAAATTAATGACTGAGATATTATTTTCAATATTTTGGTAATCACTAATGACAAAAAGTATAGAGACAGGTTAAAGTTATGGTTTTTGTTAAAAAACATTTTTTTAAACAATGTAGAAGATGTCATCTATTGAAAATCTTCTTAACGTACATTCACGGCAGCTCTTACAGATATTTAGATTCCTTACGGAAGCGTAGTCTCTCACGCGAATTCGGTCGTATACGTCGATGTAATGAATTTAGAAGGACCCACCAACTGACAATCTAATTTCACTATAATTCCCAACAGCTGCTGGAATTGTTTACTTTCAAAGACACGCTAAACACTGTCTATCGTCTTTTAAGATAAATTGTGAATAATCATCCCTCTTACGGAGGCCGAATAACTCCGTTTGGCGCAAATTTCTGTCAAGTATTACCAGTCGTTAGATACGCCGATAGAAGAGCCATTATCAAAACAGCAATTAAATGGTCGACCTTATGGTCTTATGTCTAAATTCTTAAGTTCATTCATAATATGAGATCAAATGGTGATCCCGTGTTCACTGAACAGCTCTTAAACTGGGAGACGGTGATTTATAAAATGAAATACGTTATTTCAATGAAGCGGTTAAATTTCTTAAACACTGTTATTGTAATTACAATAGTTTTTTACTACCACATTCAGTGGCAGAGAGATCAATAAACAAAATGTTTCGCATTTCTATTCAAGAACCATTCTATGTCCAGAAAAAGATGATAGTGGAACAATTTTAATGAATATGTCATTTACAGTTTGTTACCCAGAGAGACAAAGGTCTACGTGTGATATGATCTGTCTAACGTCGACAGATAAACAACGTTCAGTTGTACCCCGCTGAATTTTTGAAATCTTTAAATCCGTATGGTTTACCACCTAATCAATTGGTTTCAAAGAAAACTGTTGTTATTATGTTAATCAGAATTGTTAACGGTAGCCAGGGATTAAATAATGGTGCAAGGTCAGTGGTAACTGCCTAGTACATCTTTATTGCTGAATCCATCGACACCGTTGAAACTATGCTTGTACCCCGTATTAACCCGACACCTTCGGATCCAACCTTGGTTTTCCAAATTATACGAGAGCAGTTACTATTGAAAGTAGTGTACGCTATGACTATTAATAAAACACAAGGTCTCAGAGGGCAGGACTGGATTTACCAGAACCTGCATTTTTGCACGAATAGTTATATGCAGCTTTTTCACGAGGTCGCACATTCGCTTACAGCCAAAAAGTAAACGATGATCACATTACAAAAGCTAATACTGTTTTCAAAGCATTTGTATAAAGTAAAGGGGTTTTAAAAAATAAAACTAATCTGACAAAGACTATATCTGATTTTTATATTTTCTACAGTTATTCATATTGGGTATAATGATATAAATTTTTAATAACTAGAGTAATATTCGTAGCTACTGTTCAAAATCTAATACGTTTTATTAACGAATACTTGCATTTACTTCTCTCTCGGTTACTATAATGCATGTCAGTGACTAACGAGAAAAGAGTGCACGGGTCACCTAGTCAAAATGTAGTTATCATCAGCTGTCGTGAAGACGTATTACGTGACAATGGCCTTCTGTGATCATGAAAGAAACTCTTAAAAAGTTCCTTGCAGAACTATTCTTTCTTTTGAAAATGTCGTGTCGAATATGCACTGCGATGATCAGTTTTTGATGTATACGCCCAATCAGTAACTGTAGGACCCCTACTCGCTTGCGTACCTGCACACCGGTGTGTTTCAGCTCAATGGCGTAATTTTAATTAAGTGACTGTCTTTATCAAAAAAAAACTGCTTATTTAATTCGCAGGGTATTTAGGAAGCACGCTGTCGGTAGGCTCAGGTGCAAAAGCAGAGTATGCCGCAAAGCCGATTACGGGACACAAAGAAGAGTGCGCCGGCTTTTTCATCTCGTAATGAACTCTGAGAGGTCGCCCTGGAGCCCGTGCCAAGGCGGTGGAGAACCCCCGTGGTCGCGGACGCCGTAATCCCGGCCGGGATTACCACATGTGAAGCCGCCACCCCTGCCTGCCCCGAGACTGTCATCGCCACCTTAGCTCTCAGCGCAATGAGAGTCTCGTGTCTGGCGAAGACGGTCGCGCCGAACATCGTGATTGTGTGCGCTTAAATTCACGTGGGATCCTGAGCGTTCCAATAACAATACTCCTCCGGCCCTAAAGCAGTTCTAGCAAAAGGAAACCACCAGAAAGTACTGAAGGCTATACGACCGAAACTTTTTTGAACTCCTGTATTTCGTTTTTGCCTTTATTCCAATTGGCGTAGATGGCAATGCATGAGCACCGCCTGTTCTTCATAGGTGACTGCTACATGCATCAACTCGTACTTCTGTACTTTGTGAATTATTACACTACTGGCCATTAAAATTGCTACAGCACGAAGATGACGTGCTACAGACGTGAAATTTATCCGACAGGAAGAAGATGCTCTGATATGCAATTGATTAGCATTTCAAAGCATTCACACAAGGTTGGCGACGGTGGCGACACCTACAACGTGCTGACATGAGGGAAGTTTCCTACCGATTTGTCATACAAAAACAGGAGTTGACCGGTGTTGCCTGGTGAAACGTCCTTGTGATGCCTCATGGGAGGGGAAGAAATGTGTACCATCACGTTTCCGACTTTGATAAAGGTCGGATTGTAGCATATCGCGATTGCGTGTTCATCGTATCGGGATCCCAACGGCCTCGTATCACTAGCGGTCGAGATGACAGGCGTATTATCCGCATGGCTGTAACGGATCGTGCAGCCACCTGAGTCAACAGATGGGGACGTTTGCAGGACAACAACCATCTGCACGGACAGTTTGACGAAGTTTGCAGCAGCATGGACTATCAGCTAGGAGACCATGATTGCAGTTACCCTTGACGCCGCATCACAGACAGGAGCGCCGATGATGGTGTACCTGACGACGAACCTGGGTTTCACGAATGGCAAAACGTCTTTTTTTCGGATGAATCCAGGTTCTGTTTACAGCATCATGATGGTCGCATCGGTGTTTGGCGACATCGCGGTGAACGCACATTGGAAGCGTGTATTCGTCATCGCCATGCTGGCGTATCACCCGGCGTGATGGTATGGGGTGCCATTGGTTACACGTCTCATTTCAGATGTGTTACGACCCGTGGCTCTACCCTTCATTCGATCCCTGCGAAACCCTACATTTCAGCAGGATAATGCACGACCGCATGTTGCAGGTCCTGTACGGGCCTTTCTGGATACAGAAAATGTTCGACTGCTTCCCTGGCTAGCAAATTCTCCAGATCTCTCACCAATTGAAATCGTCTGGTCAATGGTGGCCGAGCAACTGGCTCGTCACAATATGCCAGTCACTACTCTTGATTAACTGTGGTACCGTGTTTCTGCTGCGTGGGCAGCTGTAAGCTGTACCTGTACACGCCATGCAAGCTCTGTTTGACTCAATGCCCAGGCGTATCAAGGCCGTTATTACGGCCAGAGGTGGTTGTTCTGGGTACTGATTTATCAGGTTCTATGCACCCAAATTGCGTGAACATGTAATCACATATCAGTTCTAGTATAATATATTTGTCCAATGAATACCCGTTTATCATCTGCATTTCTTCTTGGTGTAGCAATTTTAATGGCCGGTAGTGTATAAATAGTTAAAAGTTCTCTTTAAAAATGTATTGTAAAATATTCTAAAAAATATTAGACTCCACTTGTAGCTGCTAATCTCCATTTAATGTGAGATCAAGGTACAACCGCGATAATGAATCACGTCTTTAGGTTAATTTGGCTGGATTACATTAACTCATGAAATCCCTACGATCTGGCAACTTCTATAAGGCACATTTCCTGGCAAAATCGAATGCAATGGATGTTTAACGATTCATCAGTACTCTTAGATAATTATGGCTTACCACTGAGGGACGTACCGATTTTGACCGGTGTCTAATTCCTAATGGTATTTAGAGAAACAGCCAACGGTCTTGCCGCAGTGGTAACACCGATTACCGTCAGATTACCGAAATTAAACGCTGTCGGGCTTGGCTAGTACCTGAATGGGTGACCATGCGGGTCGGCCGAGAGCTGTTGGCAAGCAGGATGCACTCAGCCCTTCCGAGGCCAATTTATCACCTGCTTGACTGAGAAGTAGCGGCTCCGGTCACGAAAGCTGACAGCGGCCGGGAGAGCGGTCTGTTGACTACATGCCTCTCCATATCTGCACCCAATCGTCTGAGGACGACACGGTGGTCGGTCGGTACAGTTGGACCCTCAGAGACTTTTTCCGACGGAGCTTAGTTTTAGTTTAGTTTTATTTAGGAAAACAGCTATTTCGGCTGCTATAAGGAAATGGTGACATCGTGTGCAGACGCAGCCAGTAGTTAAGTCATAGCTGGAGTTTCCGCCATGACTTTGTAGCCGCTGCTTCTGCACACTATGATGCCGTTTCCCCAACGCCCCTAATAGCTGCTTTTCTAAATACCATTAGGAATTCAACACCGATTCAAATAGGTATGTTAGCTCAGTGATGACCCGTAATTATCTGAGATTAGTTCAAAAGTGGCTCTGAGACTTAACTTCTAAGGTCATCAGTCCCCTAGAACTCAGAACTACTTAAACCTAGCTGACCTAAGGATATCACACACATCCATGCCCGAGGCAGGATTCGAACCTGTGACCGTAGCGGTCGCGCGGTTCCAGACTGTAGCGCCTAGAACCGCTCGGCCACCCCGTCCGGCTCTGAGATTAGTGATAGATCGTTCAGCTTCTGCTACATTCGATGTTGCCAGGATATGTGCCTTATAGAACTAGGGAGATCGTATTGGTCTCACAGGTTAATGTAATCCAGCCAGTTTTTTTAAAAGACTTTACCATTTTTAAATAGATGTTTATATACAGATTAAGCTGCAGTTATCCATGTAGAAATATTATTATACAGTGTTTTTTATGAACTTTTACTGATTCTATTAATTTATACGCTCGAAGTAGTCAATAACTGTATTTGCTAATAGACTAATTGCCTCTTGTATCCTAGCGCCATTCAAAGCCTCTTCCAATTTCCGACTTTACAGAAGACCTGTTACGCATTGTTTTTTTTAAAAAAATACCTTTTTATAAGGCACTGTAAAGTGATTTCCATTAATTGTTTACTGATGAAATTGCTTTATGCGTTGTAGCGATGAAAAATATAGTTGTGAACAAACAAATGTAACGTGTCCACATATTCAGCGGTTGCTAGTGGTATTTATCAAAGAAAAATCACCCAACAGCCGTATGCTTTCGGAAGTTATTTTATTTATAGAATCAGTTTCGGAATCTCATTGACACCATCTTCAGGCCTCTATGCACTCCACGTATAGAGAATCAGATACATCAATGCATGCATAACCCTCCCCATCAGTACTTCGATTATGAGTATTTTTTTTTTTAATGTTTACTTAGAAGACCTGACACCAAGACCAGTCTTCGAAGTTCACACTCCACAAACAAATTCACGGAATCTATATAGTTATGGCTCCGGTTATGTATGCATCGGTGTATGTGATTTTCTATATATGGAGTGCGTAGGGGCCTGAAGAAGGCCTTAATGACATGCTGAAATTGGTCGTGTGGATAAAATATCAACTACTGAAATCATATGGCTGTTGGGTGGTTTTTCTTCGATAAATATCTGACCTGCTCCCTCTCGTATCCGCTATGGATCAACAGAGATCGTAGTGGTTTAGTCCACTTGGTTTCTAATTTGTTCCTTGCTAGCAGTCTGCGCTTGAAATAGACTGCATCGATTGAATAGTTTTATGTGATTGACGTAACGTTGCTAAGCTAGAAAACCATAATTTATTCATTATACTATGTCTCTAATCAATGGTTAAGTTTTTCATATCTTTTGGTGCCAGTAAGGCGATTTTCGAAATAATAAAAGGTATGGTCAAGACATATGAAAGTTATACAGTATTAAAATACATACTCACATTGCTTTTCCCTATAATTAGGGTCGCATACTGAACAATCGGGTGCTGCTTGGCTTTGTAATTTTACTGACATTTGCTCCCTGTTTCCCTAAACTTCGCACACCACATCTTGATGCTTGTAACGTATTGTGACTATGGTATGCCGTCAGGAATTTCCTCTGGGCTGAGTTTGGTGACTGTATCTCGTGACACATTGGGCTTTCTCCTGGTTTGAATATGCGTTGTTTGCAAATGGTGTACGATTCCATTGTTGTTGCGTCCCTGGGTCCTGTAATAAACGAAGTAAGAGCAAGTACGCATGCACACAAAAACTTGAATATTTCGCATGCAATTCAAAATAAAGGGTATTTCAAGTATTAGATTTTCATTCTGATGCGGAGTGTGCGCTGATATGAAGCTTCCTGGCAGATTAAAACTGAGTGCCGGACCGAGACTCGAACTCCCGAGTTCGAGTCTCGATCCGGCACACAGTTTTAATCTGCCAGGAAGTTTCATAAAGGGTATTTGTCTATGTATTATATTTTATGCCTTATGAACGTTTGTAATCGGGGAAAGTCTTCTGGTACACACAGTACACTAACTTGAATGGAGACTATTAAACCGTGAAGGACCGAACTTCGTGGATAAGTTCATCACATAATGGTTAATGAATGATTAAGCTTTTATTCCATTCGGAACAGATGTCAGTCATCAACATCAGTGTGTGATGTGACCCCAATATTGTATTGTTAGTGGCTTGGGAGGAAACGGCTTCCGGACGTAATCTTGAGGAATTTCTTTCCGTCCCAGAAAAATATGCTGTGTCAATTTATGAAGTTTGCTGGTTGAAATCGAGGATGAAGTAAAGGTCCTCCTATAGGATCCCACACGCAATCTAGAGCTGAAAAATGAGGGAATTGGGCAGGATAGTCAAGAATCAGTACGAGGAGTTTTTGGTGTGAATTGGACTCGTGTGGAGAGCTACCGGTTACTAGGACTGACTTCGTAATTGCTGAAGGGACTGTGAATATTCGCCATCATATATATTACGAAGCCAGTCTTGGTGAAATATCCGCTAGCAATTAGAGACGAATGGTATTCGAAAATCGCTACCTTCAATTACCTCCCAACATGTCGTCTACGGATATGTTAATAGTGATCTGATCACCACCAACAAAAGCGAGATTCAGCAGTGAACAGTTCGGACTGCCACTCATCTCTCAGCTGATTCTGCTTCGAGGTGTCAACCCAACTTTCAGTAATCTAGTCCCCATGGTTCGTGGTGACATGCCAGTTGTAACCTATGCCCGCGTTTCAGTCTATACGTCTGTCAGTCGGACGATCCTACGATTCTATTCTTGTGTTATTTTCGAGAAATACTGCATTGGTCGAAGGTTGGATTTCTTGTTTTATGTCCCATGAAAACTTCTACGATAGTCACGCCCTAACACCTACTCTTGCGCTGGTTTTATTTAGTTATTGTTCCCTAAGCAGGGTCTTCTATGGTGGTTCTTGGTACTCGAACGTGACGCCACCTTTCCGAATTGACTGTGCAAGGGTCCCCAAAATTTCTGCTTGTTGGCCTGATTATTTCTACTTTTTGTAACAATTTAGGGCCTGTGGCTCTCGATAATGTCTAATATGTAGCCCATTCTGAATCCTTCACGTAACTGTCGAGTTATATCCAATTTGGGCGTTTTTAAAATTAATCTTAAGCATCTGTTTTATATAACTTGTAGATTATGAATATTCGATAAGCTTGCTACGACCCACGATGAGTATCCATACAACATTGCAAAAAAAGGGTTGTTTTGTGCAGTCTCAGTATTGTTATTATATTTATCTGTATGTTTGATAGCAGTGGGAGTAACTTGTGAATTAAGCGGATCATTTTTTTTCTGTTTCGTCTTAATGCGTGATTTGTACAGGAGTCCACTGTCAATTACCACGCCAAGGTATCTATCCCGATCCGTCCACTGGTTTTTCGTACTGTTATGACAAGCCCGCCCCCTAATTGCGGTCTTTCTCGCGTAAATATCGCTACTTTTGTTTTCTCCGTATTTAACATTATCATATTTGTACGTGGCCACTGTTATTAGGGACTGCCGTTGGAATCTGACTATTGCTGCATTCATTTACGGCTGGACGCTAATAACGCTGTGTCATACGTGTGTTAGGCAATAACTGTTTCCAGGGAAGTTGGTAGATCGTCGACGTATAGAATAAATAAAGCTGGACGCATCATTGATCCTTGCGGAATTCCCTGACCAAGATGCTAGATTGTTGGTTTTCAATCGTCACACAAAGATTCGGCCAGTGAGGAAATTTCACATTATTTTAACTAGGTAGTTAGGAATTATTCCTAATAAGTCAAGTTTCGAAATAGCTTGGCCTTCCATACCTTATCGTGAGCCTTCTCCACATCAAGGAAGACTGCGACTGTATAAATGGTTCAAATGGCTCTGAATACTATGTGACTTAACATCTGAGGTCATCAGTCCCCCAGAACTTAGATCTACGTAAACATAACTAACCTAAAGACATCACACACATCCATTCCCGAGGCAGGATTCGAACCTGCGACTGTAGCAGTCGCGCAGTTCCGGACTAAAGCGCCTAGAACAGCTCGGCCACCGCGGCCGGCACTGCGACTGTATAGTTGTTGTTGTTGTTGTGGTCTTCAGTCCTGAGACTGGTTTGATGCAGCTCTCCATGCTACTCTATCCTGTGCAAGCTTCTTCATCTCCCAGTACTTACTGCAACCTACATCCTTCTGAATCTGCTTAGTGTATTGATCTCTTGGTCTCCCTCTACGATTTTTACCCTCCACGCTGCCCTCCAATGCTAAATTTGTGATCCCTTGATGCCTCAAAACATGTCCTACCAACCGGTCCCTTCTTCTAGTCAAGTTGTGCCACAAACTTCTCTTCTCCCCAATCCTATTCAATACCTCCTCATTAGTTACGTGATCTACCCATCTTATCTTCAGCATTCATCTGTAGCACCACATTTCGAAAGCTTCTATTCTCTTCTTGTCCAAACTGGTCATTGTCCATGTTTCACTTCCATACATGGGTACACTCCATACAAATACTTTCAGAAACGACTTCCTGACACTTAAATCTATACTCGATGTTAACAAATTTCTCTTCTTCAGAAACGATTTCCTTGCCATTGCCAGTCTGCATTTTATATCCTCTCTACTTCGACCATCATCAGTTATTTTACTCCCTAAATAGCAAAACTCCTTTACTACTTTAAGTGTCTCATTTCCTAATCTAATCCCCTCAGCATCACCCGATTTAATTTGACTACATTCCATTATCCTCGTTTTGCTTTTGTTGATGTTCATCTTATATCCTCCTTTCAAGACACTGTCCATTCCGTTCAACTGCTCTTCCAAGTCCTTTGCTGTCTCTGACAGAATTACAATGTCATCGGCAAACCTCAAAGTTTTTTTTTTCTTCTCCATGAATTTTAATACCTACTCCGAATTTTTCTTTTGTTTCCTTTACTGCTTGCTCAATATACAGATTGAATAACATCGGGGAGAGGCTACAACCCTGTCTCACTCCTTTCCCAACCACTGCTTCCCTTTCATGCCCCTCGACTCTTATAATTGCCATCTGGTTTCTGTACAAATTGTAAATAGCCTTTCGCTCCCTGTATTTTACCCCTGCCACCTTCAGAATT
Organism: Schistocerca serialis cubense; assembly: GCF_023864345.2. Classification (NCBI taxonomy): domain Eukaryota; kingdom Metazoa; phylum Arthropoda; class Insecta; order Orthoptera; family Acrididae; genus Schistocerca; species Schistocerca serialis. The sequence continues at coordinate 1,084,564,913 of NC_064639.1, forward strand.
TGAAAGAGAGTATTCCAGTTAACGTTGTCTACAAATGCTAGAAACGTAGGTTTGCCTTTTCTTAATCTTTCTTCTAAGATAAGTCGTAAGGTTAGTATTGCCTCACGTGTTCCAACAATTCTACGGAATCCAAGCTGATCCTCCCCGAGGTCCGCTTCTACCAGTTTTTCCATTCGCCTGTAAAGAATTCGCGTTAGTATTTTGCAGCTGTGACTTATTAAACTGATAGTTTTGTAATTTTCACATCTGTCAACATCTGCTTTCTTTGGGATTGGAATTATTATATTCTTCTTGAAGTCTGTGGGTATGAATGTATAGTATGCTCTGTTAATGTTGTAGGCTATGTATTCTGATGCCTTCAATCATTGTAGTCTGGAAGAGAGAGTAGCCTGCAACGAGAATTGGTGCGCCGAGCAATGTTATGTTCTGCCAGTGGCTGTCATAAACTATGTAGAACAATTTTTCAAAAACCCTCGACAATGTTGACACGGTCCTACGATCTCGTCGTGTAGTCCGTCTGGAAGGACACATGCCTATTCTTCTTGCCACATTGTTGTCCTCAGTTCACCTATGTGAGACTTATCAGTATGACCTACCATCTCTCTCATCTCATCATCAGACTGTTGTCAAAGTCCGAATCGTGGTGATAAGAGACAGGTGCGCGTACCATGTGTTGCGGTTGCCACCTGAAGAGTCCCGCATCCTGTAATCATCACATAGTCACATCGGTATTTATTTGTACGAATAGCTTTTTCTGTGCTAAACGTAAGCTCGGATAAGAATGACGTTTTAATCAAGATGTCCCACAGGCACAAAAATACATGTGTATCAAAATGACAGCGTTCGGTAAAGGTGTAATTTCCGTCGGCGTTTAATACGTCTACGATGGCTTTGGTGATCCCAGGTGCTTCCGCGATACCTCATACAACCACTTTAAGCTAAATCCACTCCCAAACTCACTTAGCTTGTATACAGCTTTTATTTGTGTCTATGAGTAAAATGAAAGAAACGACAATATTCAAAACTAACTGATGCTACGGAGTACCATTTAAAATCTTACGCTTGCCGAAGTGGTTCTAGGCGCTTCAGTCTGGAACCGCGCGACCGCTGCGGTCGCAGGTTCGAATCCTGCCTCGGGCGTGGGTGTGTGTGATGTCCTTAGGTTAGTTAGGTTTAAGTAGGTCTAAGTTCTAGGGGACTGATGACCTGAGAAGTTACGTCCCATAGTGCTCAGAGCCATTGAAATCTCACAGATCTCAGGTCTTCTCTGTAACTATTATTCAAGTTATACATTAACTCGAATGTCTCACGTTTCAGTCAATTGCAGTAATGGATAACTTTTCGGAAAGTACTAAATAATAACGTTTGTAATTTGCCTGCATTAAGTGTGCCAATTACTCTGAATGCAACGTAATATTTTGGTACTTATTAAAAAACCCGCTTGTTTTACTGAAATTTTAGAAGTAATTTGAGAGATTTTTTCAGAGAGCTTTTATTTGTAAAACATGTGATCGTTACGTTTCGCAGGATTCTGAATTGGGTGCAGTTGTATTTTAAAAGTAAACAAATTCACTCTCACTGTGATTAGTTATCTATCTTTGGCTACCTTTCATTAGTCCCTCATCCGCTTTGGAACTGTAATTATTTCATTACCTTCAATCGTTCTTGATGCATTAGTCTAACATGTATTTCGTCCGAGAAGTAACGCCGGATATTCATTACTTAAGCGGGAACGTTAACTGGCAGCAATGAATTATTTCTTACTGAACTACTCTAATAGTCTCCAATTCTCGTACGGTAAAACTAACGAACTGTCGAGAACAACTGAATAGCAAATATTTATTCTCTGTACTACTCTGGTTGTGTACTGCATACAGCTGTAATGTTTGATCATGCGTCGGTGTGTACTTTTTCATCATCTATCACGTACACTGTCCGGTGTTTTGCGCAATTCTGCAACAGGAAAAACCGTTGGTGCTATTTGTCTCAAGCAACTTAACTAAATATCTTTAGAGTGAAGATGTAGGTAGCATGTGTGACAGCAGTACTGACTTTATTTTTCTTAAAGGTTTTTTTTTCTTTTTTAAATGTTGCATGGACAATGTTGATGTAACATGCTTGTGATGGAAGAGTGTCAACCACTTCTTCTTGGTGTTCGTAGCACGACAAACTGACTTTTCACAAGATTGTTTGTTGTGTTTATTCATTTTGATCTTGACCCTATGATAAACACAGGCTCAATTATTACTCTTTTAAATTAAGTTATGAGGAGTAGAAAAGTAGTTTCATTATGTTTATTGTCTACTGATACGCTGAACTTTGCAGGGACGCAGCAAAATACTTTTGGGCTATATAATTTCCTTCTTTCTGCGTCATATCAAGTGTAGTTTTTATGTATGTTGTTAAAGTCTTCATATTGTGACTATCAGTTAAGGAACTTGTTTACAAGAGAGATAATGTGCTGTGAAATATCTGTATGTGCATCAAATCGTCTCACTAATTATGTACAGGAGTCATCAGAATATACACAACATATTAACGTTACGGTTCTCTTTTTCGCTACGAATATCTTTTGTGCAAATGCAGAACTGCGCCACAAAATTATCTAGCTACTCCCAGCATTGTGAGAATCGTATGATCAAAAATTTTTTTAACTGATGTAGCCCTGACAGCGAGAGATCATTATTTTCATTTCCTAAACGTTGAATTTATTATTATTATTGTCTTGCGACATTATAATTTATTATCTTCTTCAGTTATCAAACCATCCATTCGAGGGATAATATAATATTAAACTGCATTGTTAGCAGTCCAAGACACGACTCGCTACCAACAGACAATGTTTCGCTCTCAGAACCCTGTAGTCAGTAAGAAGTCTAGACACGTCTCGTTCAGGTGTTTGCGCAAGATCACAAATTCTCTCTACTCCACTGCTGTCAAAATCTGACGGTAGATAATTTGTCTGCAACAAGAAGGGAAAGTTAAAATATAAATATAGCTCCTGATACAACAATATTAGTAAACTCTTCAGTTATATTTCTGAACATTTGTGCTGTGTGTTTATACTATAGTGTCACATTAGACTACAATTTTCAGATTAGTGAACCAATTCCTTTGGAATGTAAAGTGATTATTTTCCTATTTTGTGCTTCTTGTATCGACAACATTGCGCACTTGGGTGGGGGGGGGGGGGTTAATATTTTTTGTGGAATCTAAATTTTAAAAAACCTCTCTCACACCGGCCTGATCTAGCTTCACTGATCGGGATAGTAAAAACATGCGTATGTTAAGGGAATTTTCATTCACAAAGCAGGCTTATCACATTCACACAGTTCAGTACTGTTATATCCTGATTAAATTGAGCTTAACTTAAATTCCATAAGGAAGGGAAGCAATTTCGAAGTCTCGGTGCGACGAAAATTGTAAGTCGATCTCCTGAAAACATTTGTAATAATTATTAACTTTCGGTGATTACATGGGGAAGACCGGAGATCTGCTGGTAAGACCGTGTTAGCCTATTTATTTGAAGTAACTGGATATCTTGAGCATACAAAACGGCAGGTTCGTCCAGTGTAAATCAGACGTTCCCCACTGATCCCGTGCAACATAGCGTAGTAAGCAGACACTGTCAATAATAATCAGTTAAATAATACGCGAACACACTTACTTTAGTTTAGTTCATGTATTAAATTCCTTCTCATACAGAATCTCATCAAGATGGCGACTAACTCAATAATACATACATATACATCCTCCTTCTTTCACGACTAATCGGCAAGAATTCCTTCATTCTTTTCGTAAGAGAAAACATAGATAGCAGAGAAGCTATTACATGGAGTAAATGGACGCTCCAAGGAATAATTGGGCTTGAAACTACTTTGCATTGATAATCGGTAAGATAAGAAGAGATATTTCGAGATATGTACTGAGTTATATAATTTATAAAATTTCTGAAAATATCGTGGAGAGACCACTGCAAGAGACATTACAGGGGGGAGGGGGAAGGTTACAGAAAGCTACGTTGCACACAAATACTTGATTTATAGGTGAAGCAAACAGTTTGTTCTTAATTAGAGAATTCCACATTTCGCATGCCGTTGACGGAAGTTTCATTGATTTGCTGTTACCATTTCGATTTTTTAATTGCACTTCCACATTATGTACCTCTAACAGAATCATTTATTTTACATCTTGCCAGAAATTTTGAAAAATTTACTCTTGAGGAGTCTCAACATAAACGAATTTGCACTAGTCATGACAGCACATAAGCGTAGCGAGTTTGACAACTTGCCACTTACTAAACTGTTTGTTGTCTTATGATATTCGCACTTCAACATGCACGATACTATTGCTCCTAGTCTTAGCTAGTGTGAGGAATGTTAATGCAGCTCTATTTCAACCTCTCCGTTGGGACTTCAGTATAATAAGTAAGTGCGATAGAATAATGAAGATTGAGCAGTTCTTCCAAAAATATACGTACGTTTACACTTCATAGCTGTTCCCTTGGTAAACGCAGAAAATATACCAGTTCAATTAGACCAAAATTATCAGCGTCTAATGCAGAAGAACAACGATGTGCTTGCAGGCGGCATTTCCAAATGTAGGCGAGAAGTCAACCGAAAATTACCGTACGACAAATTAACATATTCGTAACGAATTGTTTTTCGATCTTAAAGCAAATCTAGCTGTAAATAACTTAATTACAGACCACTGGTGATGCTTTACCTTAATAAAGCGAATCGAGTGTTGTGAAATAAAAATCACACATTTTTATAGCTTCAAAGACAGGAAAAGATACCCTCAAGAATTGTAAATCAACTACCGACAGTATGGCCGCACAAGTGAAGAGTATAACAGTTCAGTATTGTTTCTTTCAGTTTACGGGCAGTATCAGCGTCCTGTTTACACGTTTCAGCTTTCAGAAATATCAATTTCTCAAGCGTAGTAAGTTATATCTCTCAATTCTCAATTAGATATATTGTGACCATGATTCTTGGTCGTAGCAACTATGTGTCACTGTGTACATACAGTGACCACAGGAGTTAGTACCGAAATGTAAACTTTGAACGTTGATAGTTGTTCATATTTTGCGTCAAAATACATATTATGATAATGATTGTTTGTAAACATTTAACTTTGTCTTTTTTATAAATTTCTGTCATAGCAGATAATATGGTGACAATTATTTGTCTACGTTGCTTATTACAGGCTACAGTCAGAACGTGCCGTAAGAGAAATGTCGCTTTGTAATATTAGAAGCCCCTCACTATGAAACAGTGTTCCTTTTACTCTTTTGTAAGTGGTATAATTTCATTATTAATAATGTTGATTAATTAATCATTTATTTTATTTCAGAAATATATAAGGTAGCTAATATTTTATACATTTCCCTGTTATCTACAAGTGAATTTACATGGCAAATAGTGGACTAAGACTGAAGAAGGAACTGAATCTCTAATTCTGTTCAATGGACAGTTTCTTTCTTCTGTACGACCTACATGCTAAGACAGAAGAAAATAATGCTTCTTGTTTTATTCTTTTTTTGTTCTCTTGGTCAGTTTTTTACCTGCTTATCTGCATATTTTTGAACTGTCATATTCAACACTTGCATCTTGTCTGTTGTGCCGTATCCTTAGTGCCAGTAGCAAGTTAGTTTCAAACTGGCAAAATCTTATGGAATCTACATTCCCGTGCAAGTTCGCCGACTTAAGCTGCAGCAGGTGCATAACTGACTCCTTTGGCATAACTGTGTCAACAATTCGTCCACTAAATAGCATAATTCGCTCAAAGGGTATCTCTGTGATGAATTTATTTGCACGTAGTCCATCAACCTGCACACGACTGACCACCCGCCAGATAACTAGCAAGGAAATAAAATTTATTTTAACGAATACTGTGCCTTCCAAGCCACAAAAAATGTCAATAAAAAGCATTATAAATTGGAGACTGTGTAAGTGGTATTGTGAGGCAGTTTTGGTTTGGTATCGCATGGATAGACGTACAATACAATTCTGTTTCTTATCTTCGACCATTTTGCTCCAAAGTTATCGAGGGAAAATCTTTTGAGTGGAAAGCATCTTGACGCGGCATTTACTCAAATTTCATTTATAATTTTAATCTTTGTACTTTGAAAGCATTTATTCGCTTTAAAGAAAGATAAGGGACACATCTTGGAAGTTATAATTCGTGATATTAAACGAAGAAGGACTTAGTGGAAAGCAATGTAAGTTAGTGAACGGCAGAAATGTTTTATTGTGACCTAAAACAACTACAGCTGTAACGTGGAGTGCTGGGTCACTATGTGCAACGAAAACTTTGCTTTACTAGAAATCTGACATAGCTCATATGAGAGTCAATATCTGTATAGGGAAGAGAAGCCATAGAATAACACTAGAAGATAGTAGGAGGTGTTTTTTTTAAATTTTTCATTGTTGTTGATTAAAAGGTTATACAGAAATCAGCAAACGTCTACACGTAACGATGCAGTCCGCCGCCATTTTTTCTTTTCTTTTTTGGTGATGTCGTAAAACGCTGTGCGGACTCAATCGCATTCTCAAACATTTTAAGGCAGGAAAGGAAATGGGACTATCGGTGTTACTAACAACCCGACCTCGTGGCGATTTTCCTCTGCCTCTTCCCAAAGAAGCGTGAGAGAAATAGCTTAAAACGTAGGATTCTGTTTTAGAAGAAGTTCCGTGATTGTTATAAATATTTATCGAATAATATCTATATTTATTTGTTTATTATTTTAGCCTGACCTTATTAGGGCCGTAAGAACCTCTCTTACATCTGACCAGGAACAATACATACAAAAAATATTACACAACAACCACAACAATAACAATTTAATAATTTATCGCATCACACGCAATACTTTGCACAGTCGGAATATTTTGTGAAAAACTATGGACGAACGCTTCTGGGTGTTCTGCCAAGGTGTTATTTCAGTCTCTACGTACAAATATTTCTATGGCCGAGTACACATAACAGTGAAACTCGCAACACCTGATGAAGACGGCTAGTTCGATCGTCGAAATATTGGGCGTGAAATAGAAATAACAACTCGGCAGAACACTCGAAATCAGTGTATTGTTCATTCCCGCCGAGAGAACTCGAGAGATCACAAAATGCTGTTACGGTATATAGTTTACATCTTCTGGAGATTTCGTTTTCTTTCACTGCCTCCGTCATTTTCCTTCGAGAAACGTTAGTTTATTCAGATTTAGTTCATCAGCGTCCGTACCTGGAATGAATATTCTGACTGAAGCTTGAAGTTACTAAGTGTGTTTCATACCTTCATATATTTACCTATTCTGAGTCTGCTGAATTTTACCAACGATTTTTCGAAATCTGCTTATGTTTTTACTGGGTTAAAATTGTAAAATAAATAAGAAAAGCGATAGACTATATATCTTTTGTTTACAACAGATAACACAGATTCATTCTATGTTTAAAATATGTAATAATTTCTGACGATAATTTCACATTAATTTTTTTTAATATTTTCAGATTAAACCATGAACTGCACGAAGAAACTGTGGGAAAGAAAACAGAAGAACTATTCGCAAGACATCTCTTGAATACTGACGACGATGCGTGAGTTTGACAAATACTGTAATAATTACACTGTGTTTTTTGTATAGTGATAAAAATTTTGTGCTGTTTGAATGAATGAGATTTTTCAACTTAGTTTCAGAATGGATAACTTCACTTATCGCTGTATAGCTTCAATCTTATAGGCACGAATTTGTCTACGTACTTTGGTAATGTCGTGAAGCCAATACGCAGTCCGACGTAAATTATTTTGCCCGAGATTATAAGTTATGGGAAAACTAGCAGACAGTCCAGCAAATTTTACAGCGTCTTTGTTTTCTATAACACAATGAACCACAACAATACTTACTATACATTATTTTAACGAGTATGTTTAGGGACATTTGATACTGACTTGAAAAATGTAATGACAGAAAATGTGTGTGTGCGTGTGTGTGTGTGTGTGTGTGTGTGTATGCGTGTGTGTGTGTATATGACAAAATTTTAATGACTACTAGCCGCACTGATGGACAAATATTGCGTAAATCAGGCTTTGTTTAAAATGATACTTACATTTTAAGGTGAACGTATTGTATACCATGTATGCCAATGGAACAGTACTTACTATACATTATTTTAACGAGTATGTTTAGGGACATTTGATACTGACTTGAAAAATGTAATGACAGAAAATGCCTTTTGCAATGTACCTCTCGAAGTATTTTATACCTATGGTAACTTGGTACACATCGCCTTAGTTCGAGATAAAGAGCTATTACTAGCGGAGTTTAGAGTAGATCACATTGTCGGAACACGACAGATTTCATCTGTCAGTTACGTTCTTTGAGAGAAAATGAACCCCGTTGATAACTGTCTCAATATGGATGATAATTTTTGTTAAACGTGTTTTCGAAGCAAAACTCACGTTCTACGATGAGTGATTTTTCTCTTCGTCGCTGTTCGGGATACTGCCACTATTTGTCTGTTATCTTACCGTTCTAACTTTTCTGTATATATTTAATTGAGATCAATCGAACTGTTAGCAACTGTATCGCTGGATTATTGTACATCGACAAAAAAGCTGTTAGACATAATGCGATAAGTCTCGGCCTAAAATCATTGTGACATGTTTACAAAAAAAATAATTAAATAAATAATTGTGGTGTATTATCTGACAAGGGGCGACACCACAGAATCTTTTGAGCCACAATACATGCTTTCTGCGACTTCTTTCTCTTCAAACTCGATTGTAGGCTGTTTTTAACACATGAGATTCCATATGCCTGACGACGAAATGTAATACTTTTGTTACGGCTATACTTCTGTTATGGCTAGAACGTGAAAGCTGGTAGATAATGAGCAATTCAGGTCGTCAGTATTTTTTCCTATTGAGAAGAAGACAATAAGACTATATTTTTGTAATGGCATAAAAGACGTTAGTAAATTGTACCGAAGTTAACTTTTTGCTTTAACAAGTGCCAGTCAGCTGTTTCTTTAAATGTGATTTCGTTCATTTGAATTGCAGTATCACAATATATGACAAAATTTTAATGACTACTAGCCGCGCTGATGGACGAATATTGCGTAAATCAAGCTCTGTTTAAAATTATACTTACATTTTAAATGAACGTATTGTATACTCCGTACGCCAATGGAACAGTACTTACTATACACTATTTTAACGAGTATGTTTAGGGACATTTGATACAGACTTGCAAAATGTAATGACAGAAAATGCCTTTTGTAATGCACCTCTCGAAGGATCTTATACCTATGGTAACTTGGTACACATCGCTTTAGTTCGAGATAAGGAGCTATTACTAGCGAAGTTTAAAGTAGACCACATGGTCGGGACACGACAGATTTTATCTGTCAGTTACGTTCTTTGGGAGAAAATGAACCCCGTTGATAACTGTCTCAATATGGATGATAATTTTTGTTAAACGTGTAAATACATGCAGCTTCTACCCTGGTAGTACAAATATTGCACCGTACGATGTCTTTCTCTTCCTTACCTGTTTGTGTTCGCAGAATTTATACAACTACTTCACAGTTTTATTAATAGTTATTAAATCGACATCTTACTTTCTCCACAAGTACAGAAAATTGGCTGTAAAGAAGTAACACATAAATTTGAATTAAAAAAATCATTGCCTCACAAAAAAGCCTGCTTAAATTGGCGCTTTTAACTTTCGTAACATTGGAAATTACTTCAGAGGCACTGCAAACAGCACTTAAGCTGTGGCAGTTTTGTGGGGGGTTATTAAGCAGAGTCTTCGTCATCTGTCTTATTTCTTTAGCCAGCTATTACGTGTGAAGTGGAAGAAAAAGCACAATCGATACTTCTCACTCCCTGTTCATATCTGTATTGTTTTTACTCTTCTACACAGAACCATAGTCATGTGTCGCTATACACGAAGCATGCTGCCACTGAATTTCTACAATTATTTCTGCCAACTCTCAAAATTTTCTTAATTCTCAAGGCTCTAGTTTCATGCGCGTTTAACCAAAGCTGCTTCCGCTTTTCTTGGCATTGTGTCGCCACATATCGAAAAAGAAACATTTTTTAAATGACCACCATAATGTTTCAAGCATACATGAGAGAGCACGAGCTGAGTCATTGATCTACTAAGCAAAGAATACTGTAGACGGGTAAATGATGCTAGCATTTTTCATTTTTCGATTAAATGAGACAGGAACACGAAAGGATATAACTAAGCTAAAAAACCACTCTCCTACTCCTGTTACTAGTTCATCTAATGTAATAAAATTGGCAAGTCAGTTATCTAAATATGTTATCAAGTTTCAACATTTCTTAGCTACGTGTTCGGTACCTATCTTCACCTGCCGACTGTTCAAGGTAATAAAGTTTTATGTCGTGAACATGCAGGCTGCTGTTCTGAGAAAACCGAGAATAAATGAAAAAAAGGGAAGTATTTAAGTAATACGATGTCTTCACTTAATGGCATATTACAGATGCAGAAACGTATGTACACACCACACGAAGAAATGATACCTTGAAGGTGCGTTACATGCTCTGTATCCCGTAGTGTAATGACAAGTATCTGAGCAAGACAAAAAATAAATAGGAAATATAGATTATAACACCTCATTTTTTTACAACTAGTTGGGTTGGCAAGACTATTATCATCACTGATAGTCGTGCTCGGAGAGACACTAAACATTTAGTAACATTAGCGTAGATCCTGGAAATGTGTCACTGTAAATTAGATATGAAATACTAATTTGACCGAAACTGGCCTACTGCTCTTCCAGAGACGCACTGAGCCCAGCAGAGGTCTGCTGCTAGCGGTGAGAAGACGGGTGTGGGTATTCTATTAGCAGTCGGGGGGCATTTTTTTGCTGCACCACGTGACGTGACGGCTGTATAGAAGGCCTCCTATTGGTAAGAACCGGACGGGGATGAAAGCACATCTGCGGCCCACCTTTCTGCCTGCCTGTCCCGACCCTGACTTCGTCGCTGGGGAACACAAAAAAAAGAACCTTCCCTTTCTAAATAGCCTCCCCCGATGCCAGCAGTTGGTACAGCACCGGTCAGTGTGTCTGCCACGACAACTGACCTGACGCGCCAGACCGGTATATTCACCGATGTCACCGTCTTGCCGCTCTTCACACTCCGTGCGTTTCTTTTTTTCCTGTACCACGCACTTCCGCCACCTGTTGCTTCTCCGTTTACCGTGCCACCGTCGACTTATTATCTAGCACGCTACGCAAACGAACAATTGTATCAAGCTCTTGTCCCGCAAAGACTTGTACGTCTCGACACAGCCACGTAGGTTCCCTAGGTCATGTCGGTGGCTGCAAGTTGCCTAGCTCTAACCGGTTGTTGTATCCTCATATATTTTCATGGCTCACCACCCTTCTGCTACACTTTACATATGAATTTACAGTTTTATTTAAGCTGTTTACATTTGGTCCGATGTAACAAAGTTGTCTTTCCACATAAAGGGAACTTTTGCTAGAATATTTTCACTACGTAGACCAGTCTAGGCTAACTTGCCGGTTATGGAGTTATAATGCAGTTGAGAAAGTTTAGTGTCTGTGGCAGTATTTAATGGAGGTTTTAGCGTATTAGACTGAAATATGTACAGATTTACATTAAGTAGTAATTATTTTTGCGACCAACATCTAAATAAAAACTCTTGCCTGCACAAGAGGACTATTTCAGTACAGAAGAAACTACTACAATTATGTTCAACGTATTGATGGCGTAAGACTTACGTATATGTGTAGAAGGGATAGGGAAAGTAGCTTACATTGTTTATTAACTACTTTTGCCCATTACCATGACGGATGGAAACAGCTATTGAAGAATGTAGAACACATGACGTCAGTAATAAATTATCATTTTATTTTTCATTAGCGCGCTAATGATTCAGATGTTTTTGTCTTCAGTGGTTTTTTTGTTAATTACTTTGTCACATGTAACGTTATCAGTATCTTATGATGGTAGTTTTATTCTATGTTCCATTCATTCTATAGTTTGTCATGGTTTTTTATGTAAGCTGGTTTACCATTGTTAATAGATTTATTTTTCTCGTTCTTGGGGTTTCCAAAAATTACACACCCATTTCATTAATTTCATGAAAAACGTACAAGATCTGCACCGCCAATTCAAGAGCCTTTGCATCTATTTCACGTTCATGAAAACATAGCAAAAAAAATTAAAGTTGTAACACATCTAAAAAATCGGGAAACAAGACTAAAGTATCTGGAAACATGGCAAGTTTTACATGACACACACAGAGCTACCGGTACAAAACAGCTGATAGTTTCATCTGAGACAGAATTATAAACATAAATTCACTTGTAGACAGCACGGAAAGTACAGAAATATGTATCGATAAAATAAACGTAAACAAACTGTGTCTTGCTTAATGCAGAATTTCTCTGTAATCGACACCATAGTCTGTGAACTACTATACCTAGTGTGACAAGGCCTATTTCTTATTGCGATATTTCATTTTCGAGAGGAGTGTTGGAAGATAGGCTGTTAACACTGTAGTGGCGTGGCAAGACAGCCAAGCCACTCGGAGGTAGCCGAAAGGCACGCGTTAAGCTCACGCAGATTGGCGTGAGGTCTGGAACAGGGTAAAGTAATTATCCTATAAAGAAAAGAATGTAGTTCTTGGAATACTTAACTTTAATCCACAATTGTAGAACATCTCTCTTGACGGTACATGCTTCAAGATAAATATCAATTGAAAACGGCGCCTTGCTAGGTCGTAGCAAATGACGTAGCTGAAGGCTAAGCTAACTATCGTCTCGGCAAATGAGAGCGTCTTGGTCAGTGTAGCTTCGCTAGCAAAGTCGGCTGTAAAACTGGGGCGAGTGCTAGTAAGCCTCTCTAGACCTGCCGTGTGGTGGCGCTCGGTCTGCAATCACTGACAGTGGCGACACGCAGGTCCGACGTATACTAATGGACCGCGGCCGATTTAAAGGCTACCACCTAACAAGTGTGGTGTCTGGCGGTGACACCACAAACACATTCCTGTGGGATCTCCTATTATCATCGTCATCACGCACATTTTCGGGTTAGACATGTCTGCCCATTCCGAATCCAAGCTTGTTGCACCTTCTTCTTGTATCACTGAGTCTGAACTCATAGCTTCACCATCTAGCTACTGGGGCTACAAAATGGTTCAAATGGCTCTGAGCACTCTGGCGTCAGTTACTCCTGACGAAGACGATGGAGGTAATCGTCGAAAGCTCGATATTTCATCCTGAAATTACTGGCGCTGCAAGAACACCGAGAATGTTTTATGTAACAGTGTCGCCGCGAAAGACTTCGTTGTCAGTGTTTCTGTTAGCCTACTATTACCGTCACATTCACTATACGGCCGCTACATGAAGGACCAAAATATTTTCATAAATTTAGCTCCGTGCAGCGGCTCTCAATGTTGTCTAAGTACGTTTTCGCGAGAAACTCGACTACTTTCATGGAATATTTTTCAGTATTTCTGTCGCAATGTCTTAATGGGCAAACAGTTCTGTCCACATATAACTGCACATTATCGGACAGAACTCCTTCATAGTAAGTGCACCATTTGCGATAAGGAATCATCCATGATGAGGTCATCAGAAGCGTAACTCAAGCTCGGATGCGGAAATTTGGGAAGATAATCGGGTATTTGTCTCATGTGATTTAAGGAAATCTCGTAAAACCATAGTCATCCGGTCGGACGAGGTCTTATAACTGTCGCCCTAGTCTCCTACCGCTTCCCCACCTCGTTTAGTCATCATTTGCAATGAGTCTGAGATCCCAAACAATACTATAATGCAACTTACTGCCGTATTAACACAACAGCACTGGCTGCATCACACCTCGGCAAGTTCTAAAGAACTTCTACGTCTGTTGATAATCCTCCATGTAGGATAACCTGCGACTTTCTGACTGTCAGCAAGTTCTGAGTACATCCTCATCCCTGTTTTTACTTGCTGTAAGAACGTGCCAAGTGGTTATAATTAAAGTGCAGCTTCTCATGGAAATCCAGTATGGGTTGAAATTATCGCATGGCAGCGCAACTTCGTAGATACACTAATGCGTTAATGCAGGAAAAAATTAGTTCCAGGTTTGGCCAACAGGTGTAATTCCGGCGCTTTACAGCATCTCATCCACTTCTCCAGTGCTCATATTTGAACTAAGTGTGAATGCAGCAGTTAATAGTGAGACGAACATTGTCTTTCTCACTTGTTTGACCTTTTCCTAGTCCAGTACATGTGGAAAAACAGCTACACGTCTTTCTTGCATTCACAACGCCAGATTTGAACCTGGTGGCCAAAATGGGAATTTTTTTTCAGCCTAAATGTACAGTAAATGATGATTTCGAGCGATGGTCATTCGTTTGCCAGTTATGTAATACAGCTCTGTCTGGCCCTAATACCTAGCTGATTTCAAGCAATTTAAGTTACTTTTCATTTGCAGTAATATTGGTGCTGTATCCCTCACATTGGCATTGGTATGCCATCTGTCAGGTGGGATTTTCTCTAGAGTGGCTACGTAAATTATGTTCTTAAGTACATGTGTCACAGAACTCATAACCAGATACCAATATGATACTGCAAATTTAATTTAATGAAAATAACGGTGTCTTCCGGTTTCTTCCTTATTCGGGGATGTATCCTGCAAATTTTGATAAAGGTATTTCCTTTCCGCATCTCTCGACAATACTTCGCATCTAATCGTCACTGATTGAGATAAATTAGACGCGAATTTTTATTCAGTTGCGAAGCTCGTTCAGTAATGAAAGTCTTCACACATTTTACTGGAAAATACGGGTGCTTCTTAACTTAAGAAGAGTATCGTATTTTATTTGCTGGCAGATAATTCAGCATCTTACCCTGTCTATATTTCCATTTTTTTACAATTAAGGTATCAGTTCTGCTTCTCGCATGGGATTTTATAAAATTCTACTTCAAAACGCTTATGAATTTCAAAGGGTATCACATTCTCATAGTTAACACAATGGTGTGTTAAAATGACGAGGACCTTAGTGTCAGCTTGTTCCTGCACATAAACCTTACTTGTGATGGACAGGCACGTCGTTAACATCCATAGGGCGGAGAGGTACGTTTGGTTGACAGTCATCCGCTTCCATTTAGTATCATTGCCTAGCTTATTCGAAAGATATCAATAATAAAACGGCATTCTGCAAAGCCACCGTGTGCCAGTCTTGTCCGACACATTCAGTTCCTGTCTGTGCAACCAGTGTGAGACGCGCAACAAACAGCAAGCACGTGCAGATATCTCCCAATGGTAGTCTATTCCTTCATTTCAGGGTGAGCCATTTCTTCTGCAGCATTTTCTGTGACGTGTTACGATTCCAGGAAAATATTCCGCTGAAACGTTTCTCAGCAAACTGTTAAAGAAAGCTATGACTTAAGATTCCGATACTTTCTTACAGTTGTACCTATTTCCGGGTACTCGTAAAAGTTGTTTCTCGTACAGCCATGCATGAAGCCTTCCCAAGACGAGTCCCTGTTTGCGAACTGGAGGCTGAAATATTACCAGTCAATAACAACACTAGCTTTGGTAATACCCTTCACAATTCCGTTTATCGCTAATGTCATTGCTGTTATTATATTTTTGTATGATTTTTCACTCTCTCTACATAGCGAGCTATTAAAGGCCGGTTCCATTGTGAAGTCGGACTTTCCAGAAGTTAATTTTATTTAACACACGATAGGTTTCACGCTTGTATCCGTCTTCAGGTGATACACATTCATCTATATGTTTTCCCGCTCAGTGTTCGAGTTCACTGTTTGAATAAAAAACAAATAATGTGATGATCACCAAACAGACAGAACAGAAACAACTGAAAGGGCTAAGCGGCATGTGTTGAAAATATTAATGTACTTACCTATAGCTGGAGTATCCAGATCGTCTTCGCATTACCCCAGCTATATGTAAGCACATTAATATTTTCAACACACGTCGCTTAGCCACTTTCAGTTGTTTCTGTTGTGTCTCATTAGTCAGCATAACATTATTTGGTTCTTATTAAAACAGTGGAATCCAACACTGGATGTGGAAACATATAAATGAGTGTAAACAACATGAAGATGGTCGTGTGTTAAATTCATCTTCTATTGTGACTACTAGCGGTAGTTATTCTGTACCCTATAAAACAGCGGTCACAGAGATCAAATGCATCCATTATGGATAAAATTCACACACACACACACACACATTTATATGTAGGCTTTTCTGACAAATAGAAATGCCTTCCCGTTTGAGATTATGTATAGTGATGGATTCGTGTTGGAAAATGGCCCACATATTACCAACGTTGTTTCGTGCACACTTCAGATGTTTCTCTGGGAAACCCTTACACTTCCCCCGTACAGTCCCGACATTTACTCAAGCAACTTCCAACATTTTGAACCCTGAAGAAAGCGATTTGTGGCCGTGGATTTGCTTCGGATGAAGAGGTGCACACTTGGGTGGAATCATGGCTCCGTCGGTAAATGCAGAATTTTCTCATGAAGGCATTGACCGTTTTGTCTTACAGCAGGATACATGTAATAACAGTTACGGCAATTACTTCTGAAGTAATAAAGAGTTTACTTACCTTTTTCATCCATCTTGTTTTCATTTGACTGCCCCTTATAGAACTGCTAAGTACTTTCACTGATTCCAGAAGCGTTTATAAAAGCACGTTGGCTTCTATACAGTCAATACATGTTGGTGTCAGGGCCGCGTGAACCGATAGACGCGACTCCTTGCTCTGTCGAGCCTTTCCATATCCATTGATGACACAAAATGTCCTCACCTAGCCACCACAACTTAAAACGTGTAGCTGTGACCACGTATTCAATCATTGATCACATTTATAGGAAGACTGTTCCTCGTATCTTCACAAGCACGTCCGTCTCGGCTTCCAGACCAGTGATTACTCTTTACACCTTCACTGTTACGATTAATCTTAGTTTGTGGTACACATTGTAACAGTTAAAACATCGATATTTAAAAAAAATTAAGGAGCTAGTACTCGAAAACGAGATATTAGTGCACCATATAAAAAACTTGATTTTGTCATCTAGATTAAGGGGAGGTGTACTATCTTTGGCCCGAAAAAAGCATGTTCTTTGAGAATTTTTTTCTCAGGATATGTTACAGATATCAATGTAAAACTTGGTCAAAATGTTTACTGATATTTTCTCTACAAACTGAAATTTTTTCGACCGGAAATGTTGAAGAGCAAAGGCGGAAGTGCCGTCGGAACGAAACAAGATTTCGTTGTAGACCTCCACGCGCGGTGTGTCACAGGTCAGCCGGCTCGTCTGAAATCAAAACTGAGTTGACGTTAGCGAAGTATGTAAGATTCTTTAGGACTTGTACCTCGCTTAAGTTATTTGTCCATAGGAAACAAAATGGCGGCCATTTAAAAAAAATAGGATTTTATCATCGATTTTTCGACTTCGTCGGCCAAGTAAAAATATTTATATTTGATGGATCGGAATAAAAGTGGTACAGCTCCTAGACAATTTAGTTATCTTCGTCGGAAACCAAGAATCATGACAATCGGTTCAGTAGATTTGAAGTTACCATACAGCGCGATAAAAAAAAAAATTATTTCCAGAAAAACGCGTTTGAACTTTTGACTACATACAAATGCAATATTATGCAACGTACGTTCAATCTGCTATTCCGGGTCCATAAACTAGTCCTTCCTCTTCCTCACAGAGGGCGTTCTGCTCGATCTGGGCCATCCTGCGCTGCTCCAGAGCCGCTCGTACGGCCGGTGACAAGCGGTTTCCGGCCGCTTGAATCCGGTGGTCGTCCGAATGCTTGGCGAACTGCGTCGAACAGAGTCCCAGGGTGACGTCCATCGTTGTCATGGTCTTCAGAATTGCTGAATACCCTTCGTTCAAGCTGCTCACTGCCAGAAAATTCGCAGTCTCCACAGTTTTCTCACCAGAATGCAAATGCTTGGGGGTAATTTCTAAGCACACGCGTTCAAACTTTCATTTGAATTTTATGTGTTTCCCCCCAAGCACTGGTACAATAACTCGTCTTTTCTAAAGACTTTTATGGATCAAAAATCGCAATTTTAAAATAATCGATTTTTTGAAGCAAAAGATAGTAAACCTCCCCTTAATAAGAGGTTATTCTGGTTCAAGGTACACACCTTACCATACTTCTTAGGCTGTGAGATGTGATCGGAAGTCCTCGTGCGCTACGTTAAACTGAATTCCCGATGAACAGTAATATCTTTCCCATTTCTGAGCAATACTACCGTCATCAAAAAAGACCAACGCCGACTTTCCGCGAAGAAGCTGCTGAAGTTGCTGACTGGTGCAGGCGCCGTGGGACAGAGCTGACCAAAATAGATTACCTCCGAGAAAGTAAAATATAGGTTCTTGGTTTTTCAAGCCATTTAAATCGAAGCGTCTACATACATAAAAAAAAATTAAAGTGATTTTGTCGGCCGTAACATTAGGTTGAGAAATTAACATCTCAAAGGAGTGAATTGGGGGAAAAGTTAGCCGAAACAATTTCCAACACTACAGTTTTACTGTGAATAAATAACTTGTGAAGGAGGACAGGAAGGGCTCTGAAGCTGTGTTCAAATTTCTGCGCCAACCGGAAAGTCGCGAGTGTTCACATGTCTGCTCTCTCACCAACTCAAATACAAACCAGTTTATTCAGCCAGGGGGCTGTGAATTAGGTGCGTGCTTTTATTTCACATCTTTGGGTTGTCTAACTGTAAGGCTTTAAAGATATCCATGTATAGGACGTACGCAAGTAATACTCACTACACTTGTTCAAACAGTATCCGCCCTGACGAAGACGGCGGTCGTAAATCAATAACTGATCAAACGTACAGCGCGTCTGTGTGCGGTTCCAATTAGAAGAGAAGGTCGTCAGCGTCATTTCATCGCCTTAGCTTGACATTTAAATTTCAGATTTTTAAGGAGACATTACGACTTATATAAGCTTCCTACTTGAACAGATTAAAGATCAGATGTAGCTGCAAGAACAAAAGACCAAGGATCTGTGTCACTCATTGCATGAGCTGTGACACATAGTCTCACGTCAGTTGCATTTTCAGTTTTCCACACGTTTATTGTCACTGTCTCGCTATGCTGCAGTGTATAAAATTCCCGCAGTTCTCGTGTCATTCCTTGTTGGTAAGATATCACTGATTTCTCTATTATTCTGTGCACCTGACTACTTGAGAAACCATAAATATTTTCTTTAGTGAATTCTCCAGCAGTGCTCTGGCATCTAAAAACGCAACAAGTCAATGTTTTCCATAATACAGAATGATGGAAGAAGAAGGGTATAAACGGTTATTGCAGACCTGCTTAGTACAGTTTAAAGAAATTTAAACAAAGAACAAAGAAGACTATACTGAACAGTTCGCCAAAAAAAAAAAAAAAAAAAAAATTACAACGAAGCCTAGACCGAAACTCTAAACTTTAAGCGTCACGGGAGTTCTTCATTGGAGGGCAAACTGAAGAAGAATTAAAAGCACACTTCTCTAGAGGTTTTTGACACCGCTAGATGTGGTCTTAACAGGACACAAAAAACTGAACGATATAAGAGAGGAAGACATTACTGCAAACAAGGGAAACTCCAGCATTGGTCGTATAAATTTGAAACCTTTTTATTATTATTGCATACCTATTTGAATCACAGTGTGATCATCTTCAGTGCTAAAATAAGAACACACGAAGTCAATCCTGAATGATCAATGTACAAGCAAATCTGTCATTTTACATAAGAGAACATTGATTTTTACAAGGTAAAGTACATGCCAAGACTTAGTTCTGTGGACTCATGCAGTCATGCACAAAATACAGCTTCAAAGACAGATGTATATAGTGACGAACATGCCCACTAGCAGATAAGATTCAAAGTAAGCTAGCTGCTTAGAAAAACCTAAGCAGCTAAGCTGCATGTTTGTGGTGGACGCCTTCAGCGCCGTATTTTTTGAATACATTTACTATACAGTGTTTTTGTTCGTGCAGAAGAATATAATCGAGTGAACAGAGGTTTATATGAAAACAGAATACGGAATTATAGAGTTAAAAATTTCCATACAAACACAGTGCAATAAAATACCAGCTCTACTAGAGCAAACTAGGTTGTTGAATTTAATTACAAGCAACTTCGAATTGTTTATGTATAAATAGAATTGTCTTTTCCACAATATATGACATCATCAATAAAACTGCAGCAGACACTTATAAATAGAATTGTCTTTTCCACAATATATGACATCATCAATAAAACTGCAGCAGACACTTAAAACACATATGATTGTTCTTAAAATACTTTGTCCACCTGCAACTGAAAGCCAGAACACAAATCATACAACTATATCCTCTAACGAGTCAAATCCAAACAAATCTATCTCAATGATTTTATCTTGGAACTCTTCCATTTGGTCCGTGTTTGCATCGAAAAACAGTAATATCAGAAAATTAAGTCCGCCTTGATGCAAAACATCTTGATATTCGTTTATTTCTTTATTCTCCCAAACTAGTTTCGGCGAAAAACATCACCATCATCACTGGTTTTTTTTTAAATCTGAAACATGCAGAAAATAGGATGGTTATACAAACACAGTAGCACGTTACTACATTTTTACTATTCTTTTTTAAAATATAGTCTTCTATGAACACTTTTATACTACCTTATTTATTGTATGTTACAGCATGCTTCAAGCATTTATTGTCGCTGTCTGCGGCATATTTTCTGTGTTTTTTTTTCTGTTGCCGTTTTTTACTTTGCGAACATCATGTCATCTGAAAACGTGTGAGCACCTGTTTGTAAACGAAATACTAAAAGTTTTGTGGAAAACATTACTGTTAAATCTATCTCAATGTCATTTTACAAACTATTTACACGATAGTGTACAAAATTACGGATACAAGCCTTTTAATCTTTCAGTCTTCCCATATTTATATTACAGAAAATAGTTTTAAAAATATTTACTTTCAGATACCGACCACTAGACGTACTGATACAATGTGCTTTTCTGATATTAATGACAAATTTTTATATGGACAAATGTGCAGTAAGATAACTATGGTAATTCAGTTTGATGTTACGAATCATTAAGATTACGTCGAAGACCAAGTTAGCGAAATAAACGTGTACAGATATTTTGGATGGAAAATGCTCTCATACTGCGAACAGCTGATGTGGTACTATATAGATGCGTCAACGTCTTTCTAGGACACTGACTGACTTCTCATTTTTCCGACTTTCAAAGTCAGCCAGCCCCCGAAGAACTCCCAAAAATGGGCGTTCTTCGTCATCGTCTGTTCACTGAACACTACAGTGTTGCGCGATTTTTGATTACAGAATACCTGCTTCTCTTCGAACAGATGGATATATCTGTCCTCGGCGTTCTATGTAACAATGTAGACACGCATATAATACAGATAACAAGAAGTGACTCATCGTGTGCAGAATATAAAACAAATGAATTATCAGGAAATATCAAAACTTCGGCGATATTAGGGGCACCTTCGATGTGGTGACTACAATACAACTATCAATACCTGTATACAAATTGGCAAGCTAATTCAAATAGAATTCTTCTGTTCACACCAACGACGGGACTAAATGCAACAGATGTTAAATTCAGGACAGAGTGTGCGTCGACGTTCATTTATGTACAGGGAGTCCTAAAGAATACAATCATCACATTTGGAAGAACAAGAAAATAATATTGAATAAACATTGTAGTCAGTTCATATTTAATAAGAAAGACTGTAACATAACAGGACCATGCGAAGCAGAGGACACTCTTGTTGAGAAAATAGAGCATATAATACGGTCCTGGATAGCAATGAGACGGAACTGCTGCCAGAATTGCACCCAGTAATACCACAAAGCAGGTGGAGAAGATGAACAATTACTCTTTACTAATAATGTTGCCCAGTGTAGGCACCTCGTGAGAATACGGAGAGAAAGTAAAACTTGTGTAGTTAGTTTTACATGAAGCAACCATACAGTGTTCGAAGCTTGTTTATTAATCTCCATTTCAGTCTAACTTCGCAGACTTGTGTATGGAAATGACACTAATACAATGTGGAAGAGGTAATAAGAAACAGTCTTTGACGTTCACATTATGAACTTTTTTTCTTTGCATTGACTTTCGTTGTAGACTAATAATAGACATATGAACACAGTGTAAAATTGTTTTCGATGAACAGAGTAAAAAGAAAAAAAAGAAGGCTAGTGGCAGGTGTGATTTTTAAAGCAGAGTATCTGAAGACGGTATAAACAACTTTATTCTTCACACGTGGTTTTCACTGGGAGATTGTAGAAGATATCATACAGTGGCTAACTAAGCAATATTGCAATTTGTATTCTAATGGTGAGGTTTGGAAAATAATTTAGTACGTCATATTTGCGCGAAAATTACTAAAATTGCATACTTTAATATTCTGTAGTTATTTCAGAGGTTGGTGTAACAGGATCTACATTACTCCAGGAGAAATAATATCTACCATAAAATCCTTAAACTCAAAATATTCGAACGGTTGTGATAAAATATCAACAACGTTAATTAGAGTGTCCTTCAGAGTTTTGTAACATACTACATTATTTGTGTAACCAGTCATTTATTTTTGGAGTATTTCCTGATTGATTGAAACACGCCGCAGTAGGCTTCTGTATAAGGAAAGAGACAAAGAAACAGCGTCAAACTTCCACCTAATTTCACTTTTACCAGAATCCACTGATAATATAAAGCAGCTTTTTAACCATTTAACTAGAAATAATATATTCTCAAAATGAAAGTGTTGGGTTCTGATGGGTTCCAGTCCGTATATAGTGAGAATGTATTTAATTCGTCAGACAATATATTGTTGGTTACAGGCACTTTCTGTGATCTGTCGAAGGCATATGGCCATTTAAATCACAACATCCTTTTAAGTAAATTAGAATGTTGTAGTGAGACAAGAAATGGTTCAAATCGAATCTCTCTCACTGGAAATAACGGGCGTCAGTAGGAAAGAGTGCTGTATTAAACTGACGTCATCCAACTAATTACATATGGTGTCCCTCAAGGTTCCATTTTCTAGCCCTCAATTTTTCTTCTTTGTATTAGAATCATTACCAGATATTGTTTTTTTCAGATAATGCAAACTACGTAAGTACATTTTTAGAGAGACTGGTAGGCAGTTCTTTGACTACAGACTTCGCAAAGGCTCATTTTATACAGTTTATAACATTTAAGAGCTTTTCCCCCAATGGTTACCTGAAATGCGACGGCATTGCATGTTATAAATATTCTTATACGGCTCAGAGTAGGAAGAAGTGGGGGTTGTGACCTTAAATATTGAATTCTTTGATTATAAAGCACAGTAGTGTTTATTTTAGTTTATATTGTTGTCACCTGTTTATCTCATCATCGTAGTGCTGAAGATGAGATTTGCAATCACTTGTAATTTCTCTCTTTGTTCCAAGCTGTATTATGTGTAAAGATGTACGCCTTTATCTTTTGTCAACCTTTTATCCTGATGAAGAAAGTTTGTTTGCTACGATACATCGTTAAAATATTTAATTTGACACAATAATTCTTGATTTTGATGTTATATAATTTCTTAATGTCCATATGCATTGTGACAGAAGGCACAAAGAATTTTAAACCGACTTTGAAGTCAGCGATAAAAAGAAATGGCAGAATATGTACTGTTGGGCACTTGATCCAGTATTACTGTCAGCTAGAAAGAGAGCTTTAACAGGCTGCATTGTACGCTTACCCAACTTTAGCAGCTTAGTGCACAGCTAGACATGTTTAAAGAATATTATCAATTAGCAATTAGCAAAACCAAATACTGGATATATATCTTTAAAAAAGGACAATCTCATTACTACAACTCAGGAAATGAAATTTATGTAGCTGTATAAATAAAGATTGTATGCCCATCTGACGTCGATGTTTATGAATTTAAGTAAACTGAAGGTGGAGAGGGGAAGAAAAGAAAGGGAAAGGAGGGAATCAGTGCTGTCAGCTGAATCCGGACACTACGCGGAATCAGCAGCGACGAGTGAAAATGTGTGCTGGAGCGGGATTCCAACCTGGGATCTCCTGCTTCCTATGCAGGTCCGTTAATCACTGCGTCATCGGGGATACAGTTTATCGCAAGTGCGGGGACTATCTGGCGCGCCTCACGGCCGATACACATTCCCATCGAGAGTGACCTATCCGCAGCCCCTGCCTATTAAGCAGAATGAGCAGGCACCACGCATTCGTGTTGTTCATGAATTTACCTGTGCACTTACCTCAACTTATTTTATGACATGTTCTACACTCTTGATGATCTCCTCACTGTGGGTCTGTGGAAAACAAAAAAAAAAAGCACACTCAATCTAATCTAATGCAGTCTACTACCAGCTTGTACTCGGGGGAGAGGAGGGGGGGGGGGGAAGGGCAGGGGGGGGGTGGTACTTGCGACATCTTGAGAAATAATAGATACATATCCATCTCTCTATTGTAGCTTTAGTAAACGAGCTCTATAAGACGAGCCTCAGCGATGTAGCTCATTAGGTAGATAGAAATCGACTGACATCAGACAGAATTAATTAGCTTTCTGTTCGCTGTCAACATCTGCTGGCAAGCAACACTGCGGTTACTGCGTGTACGACCACAAAAGCAAAACTTTTACCTTCAATTTAAGTTCAAATCTCATATGTAACTAAAATGGGACTATTTTTTCTGAAGCTAGATCCGTTAACCACCGTGATCTTTGATAGCTAAGTTGGAAGCAACTGGAAAGTATTTGCTATTGGTCAGCGTATTTCTATTTCTATCGATTCATCCATTCCTATCAGCCAACTGATCTAGTTTTCTTGGAGCAGGTGTCCAGCAGATTTTACAGCAAAACACTTTTTTTCACTGACTGGTAGATCTCATTCTTCTATTGTTTCTACTGCTCCAGTTGTGTTACCGTAAGAACATATCCAAAGATGATCACAACGAATAGTTCAGAATATTTGTCCTAGCCCATATGTTGATACCAAAAGAAAAGAATTCAAAAAAATGGTTCAAATGGCTGTGAGCACGATGGGACTTAACATCTGTGATCATCAGTTCAAAAATGGTTCAAATGGCTCTGAGCACTATGGGACTCAACTGCTGAGGTCATTAGTCCCCTAGAACTTAGAACTAGTTAAACCTAACTAACCTAAGGACATCACAAACATCCATGCCCGAGGCAGGATTCGAACCTGCGACCGTAGCGGTCTTGCGGTTCCAGACTGCAGCGCCTTTAACCGCACGGCCACTTCGGCCGGCTGATCATCAGTCCCCTAGAACTTAGAACTACTTAAACCTAACTAACCTAAGGACATCACACACATCCATGCCCGAGGCAGGATTCGAACCTGTGACCGTAGCCGTCACGCGGTTCCAGACTGAAGCGCGTAGAACCGCACGGCCACACCAGCCGGCAGAAAAGAATTACTCATTCAAAATCGAAGCGTCTGTATCACGTGAAAAGTGTCAAAAGCGCTTCCCTAGTTGAATGTTATATGTGTAAGGATCGTATCGCATTGGACGGCTTTATTGTAGAACGCCACTACATGACACACCAAAAAACGTGTGAAGCTGTTTCGTGTCATTGTGTTTTTATCTTGAATTCTCGTTCTTACCCTATAAGTATTGAATGCAAGGAAGTACTCTACTCAAGTCAAATAATGTTCGAAAGTATTGATATAAATTATTAAGAACTGTCGCAACGATGACAAAACAGGGATTTGAAGTCCCATACTCCTTGGCAGAGCGTAGGGGACGATGCGGGAGAACCGTACCGCTTTACTAGGCAAGGTCCTAGCGGAGGTGGTTTGCCACTGCCTTCCTCCGGCCGTAAGGGGGATGAATGATGAAGATGAAGACGACAGAACAACACCCAGTCATCTCGAGGCAAGTGAAAATCCCTGACCCCACCGGCAATCGAACCCGGGACCCCGTGCTCGGGAAGCGAGAACGCTACCGCGACACCACGAGCTGCAGACCAGGGATTTATATTACGAAAATAAACAGACTAGTCCTCCTGCAATAAACAAAGACAGTGATCGTCTTTAAGCAAATTTCTGAAGTTGTATTTTCAGCCTCAGCTCATGCTAACCGTTTTCAGCTTTACAGCAACATATATAAATGCAGCGTATTGCGATGAATAAGCAGAAACGTCCAGTATAGTATGATTACGCGATTGCAGAACAATCACAAGCAGTCACACCCATAAAAAAATATATTCGTAGCCGTACGAAACGAACAACTACATAAAACTAATATCTCTTAAGGCAGATGTCAGACTAAGATTCGCTTGAAGAATCCTCAGGCAGTGTTGTCCACCCACGAGGGACGTAGCTTACAAGATGCCCGTTTGACCAGTACTTGAATATTGCCGGCCTCTGTGGCCGAGCAGTTCTAGGCGCTACAGTCTGGAACCGCGCGACCACTACGGTTGCTGGTTCGAATCCTGCCTTGAACAAGGATGTGTGTGATGTCCTTAGGTTAGTTTGGTTTAAGCAGTTCTAAGTTCTAGGGGACTGATGACCACAGATGTAAGTCTTAGCGTGGGACGACATGTGTAATGTACTTTTTGAAGTCGTCACGTAAATAAATCTGTATTGAAACGCGCTGCTCTTCTTTGGATATTATCTATTGTTTTTATCAGTCCTATTTCCTATGGATCCCAGACTGATAAGCAATATTCAAGTTCAAATGGTTCAAATGGCTCTAAGCACTGTGGGACTTAACATCTGAGGTCATCAGTCCCCTAGAACTTAGAACTACTTAAACCTAACTAACCTAAGGACATCACACACATCCTTGCCCGAGGCAGGATTCGAACCTGCGACCGTAGGGGTCGCGCGGTTCCAGATTGACGCGCCTAGAACCGCTCGGTCACACCGGCCGGCCCACGAGTGGCAAATTGGTCACTTGCAGTCTAAAGTGTAGACTGGATTTAACATACCTTTCATGTACAGTGATTACACTCGTGCATACCGCCAAACAGTGTGTGTAATGATAAGGACAAAGAGATCACAGTGGAAGAATGTAGTATCACGGTTCCACAAGGATCAGTTTTGTGTCCATTACTTTTCTCATTATATAATTAACTAGCTGGGGTACATGGCTTTGCTCAGCGAGTTGATACGCCTTTATGTGGTAGATGGAATAAAAGGATAAACTTTAAACAATTACTGAAATCATATTCTAACATATTCTACTGAAAACATATTCAAAAACATATTCTAACATATTCTATTAATAAACTATAAGAGATAAAAAAAATTTTAAAAACATATCCTAACTAGTTACAATAAAATGGCTCTGAGCACTATGGGACTCAACTGCTGAGGTCATTAGTCCCCTAGAACTTAGAACTAGTTAAACCTAACTAACCTAAGGACATCACAAACATCCATGCCCGAGGCAGGATTCGAACCTGCGACCGTAGCGGTCTTGCGGTTCCAGACTGCAGCGCCTTTAACCGCACGGCCACTTCGTCCGGCCAACTAGTTACAATACCTGTTTATAAATAACACTTTTCATTTTGCTATCTGGGGTACATATCTACAAATTTTTTAAATTTCCTACTCGAGAGTAAGTTACGTATAGTTGACCGTGAGATAAGCAGGAGTCTTTGAGGTTGATGCTGCAATATTTTGCGGTATTAAATAAAACGTTCGGCCTATACGACGTCATTCGACAGCAGTTTGACGATCATCCTTGTTCCGTTACGTAGTTTTGGTGATTGAGATTTGCGACTAGTATGATCGGAGATCCAATTTTAAGTTGAAGGCGGTGTAATGGCATTCTTGGTACTTGACAGAGTTTAGAAATTCTGTAGGAAAGTGCACCCGTTCTTCAACGTTTACCACCGTGTCGATCGATTTGTATAATCTCTCTTCACAGGGAATTTTCTTTTGAATATTGAAGTTGGGTATAGCTGTGAACAATGTTTGACAAAATGTGGTCGATCAGTTCGTTTTCATCAGCATCTATGTTGGGGAAATAACTGTTGAGTTTAATGAGGCGATCGTCTGGCACGAAGAATATGTGCCTTCACCTGTTTGTAAAGGTTGTTGAGCAAAATGTGCTGTTGTTTCGTCTTGCGATAGTTCAACCCTCATATTTTTTGTTAGTCGCGATATTTGTATGTGTGCGCAGGGATGTGATTTTTTGTTTTAGGCATGTACTGATCACGCCCGCTGGTGTCCACTCAGGGATAACTGGAAGTGTTTGTCGAAAATCTCCTGAGAGTACAGATAGAGCTTCTCCCATCACTTCAGAGTTTCCGCAAGTCTTGTAACATTCTGTCCATGGCTTTGACCGATTTCTTTTATGTTCCATTGTGCATTCGTTCCAGAATACAAAATTAAGTTGCTTTAGAAGTTCAGACCGACCAGATGCTCTTGATATTATACATTCACCGATAGTTGCAGGGCGGAACTGGTAGTCCGTCCTCCTTCCATAAGTGTGGCTGCAGTGTCTGATGATGCCAGTCCAAGTGCGGTGATGTGTTGTTTAGTACGTATTTCCGCCAGCAATAGATTTGTTAGAAGCGTTTCTCCGGTGACGCGTGTGTTGTCGATCCGGTCCATGATGGAGTTCTCAATTTGGTTTCGATTGTCACTGAGGAGTGGTTTGTTGTGAGCAATGTACTGAAATAGATCGTCGATATCGTAGCTGATTACGTACCGATAAGCGTAGGGAATATCATACCCTGTTTTTGATTTGTCGTCTTCTCAATCAATGCACTTGTCTCTATTTATTTTAGACGCTTACACCACTATCAAAATAATACAGAAGAAATACTCCTTGTCAAAAAAGTAAAATCCTCTCTGTATCGTTGCACAATACTGCCATGTTTCCTAAATCAATTTCTGTATCAGGATCTCGACTGTGGAACAGCTTTTCCCAAAATATTTGCGAAATTAAACTCCTTTAAAATTTCATAATATAGCTAATGGTCCGCGTTCTGTCACAATAGCTGTCTCTACTTGCAGCACACTCTCGCCAACCCTCCGTCCTCCATACTTTTGCCTCCCCTTGTCTACAGAGTTCTCTGTCGAAATACCGGGTGATCAAAAAGTCAGTATAAATTTGAAAACTGAATAAACCACGGAATAATGTAGATAGAGAGGTACAAATTGACACACGTGCTTGGAATGACATGAGGTTTTATTAGAACCAAAAAAATAAAAAAGTTCAAAAAAATTTCCGACAGATGGCGCTTCATCTTATCAGAATAGCAATAATTAGGATAACAAAATAAGACAAAGCAAAGACGATGTTCTTTACAGGAAATGCTCAATATGTCCACCATCATTCCTCAACAATAGCTGTAGTCAAGGAACAATGTTGTGAACAGCACTGTAAAGCATGTCCGGAGTTATGGTGAGGCATTGGCGTCGGATGTTGTCTTTCAGCATCCCTAAAGATGTCGGTCGACCACGATACACTTGCGACTTCAGGTAACCCCAAGCCAATAATCGCACGGACTGAGGTCTGGGGACCTGGGAGGCCAAGCATGACGAAAGTGGCGGCTGAGCACACGATCATCACCAAACGACGCGCGCAAGAGATCCTTCACAGGTCTAGCAATAGTTAATTTTTTTTTTGTTCCAATAAAACCCCATGCTATTCCAAGCATGTCTGTCAATTTTTACCTCTCTTTTTACCTCTCTATCTACCTACATTATGTATCTACATTATTCCGTGGTTTATTAAGTTATCAAATTTATACTGACTTTTTTTATCGCCGGTACTCTTCTTCTCTAGAAATCATTGCACTTTCATTTCAATACTCACTTCTTTCATTATCCGTTCCACTTCTTCCAGTACCAAACAAGGCTTCAAAAGTACTAAATTTGTCAGTATCATACTTAATGCCTCCATTATTCTGTTATTATTGTTACTGTTACAATTAATATTATTATTGCAAATTACTACTTTTTATTAATAATGTAAATTACTATTATGCTTCTTACGTACTAAATAATTAATATCATCTTTAATTCCTTCATTATTTCATCGTCATTATTAGTGTTACTATTATTGTTATTATTATTGTTATTATTGCCAGTTTGTATTTTTATTAACAATGCAAGTTCAAATTCGGTTGGAAAATAGGTTATAAGTAAGAATCAGTATGATCGTTGAACAGACTTGAGGAAGAAACACGTTATAGGTAACTAGCTGCGATAACGAATACGCCACGATTAAACGAATAACCGGCATGTGAGCTCTGTTCTTACGCCACTGCAAGAGCGGGCGAGCGACGCGACGCGCTCTCAGGGCCTAAAGAGGATGCAGTCGTCTGGCTGTTAGGACAGCCGGCATAGACGGCCGGCCGTCTCGGGCCGCTGCTCCTCGGACATCCGCTTTAAGCGTCTGTCTGCCACTTGTGGCATTCCTACGCCCCCACGGGGCAGCTGCTTCCGCTGCGGCGTCTGGCGTTCTGTTATACAGCAGCGGTCTCGCACGGCGTCCAGGCGCGATTCCTCTCGCAGGACGCCGGCGCGCCTCTGGGGGATCGGGAGAGGGGAGGAGGGCACTGCTTATCACTCCCGCCCCCCTCGATATACAGTGTGTCCTGTAAACGTCGCGACGAACTTCGAGGGTTTAGAGCGTGTCTTCAGGAAGAAATCGAGGATAGGAACCGTGTCCGGAAATATTATCCAACTGACGCTAGAGGGCAACGAAGTAACAGGACCGGCGCCTGAAACTAGACCACCCCTTCGGCACCAAACGTGACTTCGTACGCTGATGGACCGTAGACTGCCACGATCGCTAGTGGAGTAGCTGGAGCTAGCTGCTTCGTAGAAGAGCCGTATCTGCTATAAATGCGACGCTCTGCAGTTTATCTTTCCCCTGTATGCCAAAAAGCAATGGATATTTTAGAGGGATTCAGGAGAAAAATACACTGCTGCTGGAAGCCTCTGTACGAAACTGTCATCCGACCAGGCAACAGAGCATCGCATTCATAGGAGCTACGCAGCAGTCCACCATCTCCACTGGTGAAAGTTGTCAATCAGCCGCTATCACCAAATAACAAACGCCATTGTGAGACGTTCCGCTTACGGTCCGGCAGCGAGAAAAGTCACTTCTGCTGCCCAAGGGGGGGGGGGGGGGGAGGGGGGGGCATAGTGATGACGCCGGTGCCTAACACTTTGACGCTTTACAGCGTCTTTCTATGACGGTTCTAGACACGGATCTCTATCAATTTCTGAATATGGTTCAAATGGCTCTGAGCACTATGGAACTTAACATTTGAGGTCATCAGTCCCCTATAACTCAGAACTACTTAAACCTTACTAACCTAAGGACATCACACATATGCATGCCCGAGGCAGGATTCGAACCTGCGACCGTAGCGGTCGCGTGCTTCCAGACTGAAGCGCCTAGAACCGCTCGGCCACACCGGCCGGCTAAAATTTCTGAGACACCCTGTACATCGCTGTCAACCCTACTTTAAACGTACCTCAAATGATGATGGTGAGGTCCCATACTCCGAGGAGCGTAGGGGACGATGTGGGAGACCCAAACCGCCGTACTAGGCGAAGTCCTAGTGGAGGTGGTTTGCCAATGACTTTCTCCGACCGTAATGGAGATGAATGATGATGATGAAGACGACACAACAACACCCAAATGGATAAGATTTAATAATAATTGTAACAATAAATTATACAATTTCCTTGCCCAGAACATATCTTAGTTATCTAAAAATTTATAATCTAAAAATTTAAAAAAAAATACGACTCACTCTCTCTTACAGATCCTGAAAAAAACACGGTATCGACATCAGAACAACTGCAGTTATTATCTAAATACTTAATGGTTAAAAATCTATGATAAAATTCAGTGAAAAAATTCGAAACATTTTGAAATTAAGACAGCAGTGAGACACGTTGATAGATTCACACTTTTTCTTTTCAGCGGTGCCTTAGAAAACAGAATCCAACAGCAGGGAGAACATAAATCGGAAGTTAAAATTAATGAATCAATCAAATTAGGAAGAACCAATAAGAGGACCGATACCTTACCTTTTGAAGACGACCTGGCGATTCTGTAACAGGACATTCAAAGAGTTCAGAAACTAACAGAAGTTCTTAAGGAAACACCGGAAGTGTAGATGACTAAATATCATTTGGAAACAGTAAAATACATAGATTCGCAACATAGTGGTACTCAAAATTCTAAAAATTGAATACGAGGAAGTAGAGAGAAAGTCACAATTCAAATATTTTGACGCATTTTTTCAGCAGACTGGCATGGAAACGATTAGTTACGACTTCAGTGGCCACAAGATGGATTTGCGAAAGGTATCTGTAACGAAAATACGTGTCAAAATTTGCAAACCTGAGACACTACAAATCATTCATCATACCAGAATGCGTTTATGGAACTGAAACACTCGTTTTAAATAGAAGGACATACATTGGAGAAATGTGAAAGACAGAACGAAAAGAAATCATTAGAATTTTACGTTCAGATTGTACCAAAGAAGGAACACACAGACAAAGAGCAAATAAATGAACTGAAAAGTATACCAACACGTACAAAGAAACGTAGGCTAAAAATCTATGGGCATACGAAAAGTATCGAACCAACCAGATTAATTAGGTTGTGGAATTCTATGAAACTCACCGTAAAACAAAAATTAAAGCAATAAAATGGATCGGCGCGTTAAAACAAGACGTGAAGGCAGCAGGAATGACGCAACTTGACAAACCGGACATAAAAATGTTTAGGCGAAATATTCAAGACTGGGCAGTTGGCCTGACAGAAAAACCCAATAACAGCACAACGGATAGGTTTGACGAGCGGGAAAGAGTCCATTCTGAGAGAATGAAAGTAAGCAGAAGCAACGCTGAAACGAAACACTGAAAATTCCTTTTGCTGTACATCACATGGTCCATTAGAACTCAAACGTGAATAGTGACAAAATTTATAAAATCTTGTTATGTAGTAATAATAATTTGTTTACAGCTGAGCTTGCTAGTTTGCTACACAATAACTTCCAAGAAATACCAGTTCTGAGAAAATATATAGTGTGAAAAGCAAACGTCCGAAAAGTTGTGTCAGTCGATGCTTTTAAAGAAGTGAAATAGCTACCAGTTCCGAATGTTTTGAGGACGTCATAATTTACACGATGTAATATCGTCATGCATGCTCATAATTGTGAATAATTCAGTTAACACTGTCAAGGTGACCAACTGAAAAGTATCGCCCGGGTTCCCGGGTTCGATTCCCGGCGGGGTCAGGGATTTTCTCTGCCTCGTAATGACTGGGTGTTGTGTGATGTCCTTAGGTTAGTTAGGTTTAAGTAGTTCTAAGTTCTAGGGGACTGATGACCTCAGATGTTAAGTCCCATAATGCTTAGAGCCCCCTTTTTGAACTGAAAAGTATCCTCTGTTAAAAATAGATTGTTGTTGTTTGAGACTCTTTGCGTTCAGGCTGTTTTATTCTCCAAATTTTAGCTGACAAATATGGAAATCGATTGATGTAAAAGCGTAAAATCTCTCAGTAAAATATTCTTGCCGGAGAGGAGCTGGAGGGCTGCCATTGTTGATCTGCCACATGTCAAATGAGCTGTTATTGTTATCGTTTGGCTGCAGACTACTTTCATATGTCAACTAACACTTACGTCCCCAGTCTAACGTCTGAATATGAAGTGATATAAGTCATGACGTTTACAAATTCAATTGCATTTGGTAGCCTATTCGGACTTTTCACATTCAGGTACGTATTTTACACTGGGTTTGGCATTCATTGTCTTCCTTTGATAGTCATCATCTTACTTGGGAAGGTCACATGTTTCACTAGGACAAAATGGTGGTGTTATTAGACGCCATCTGCCGAAGTGTTGTGACAATATTGAGGGTTTCTTAAAATACTTTTATCTTCATTGTTCACACACAAAAGTAACGGTGTTGTGTTGAGTAAACCCGAAACATAGCGACCTCTACACTTCTTCGGAAAACTCTCTGTTTAGATATATTCAAACCTGACTCGTATAGCTGTATTACAGGAACATATACAATGACTCCATCACAGCTAGAATGATTATGCGGAACCAATGCAGAAGGGGATCCATATTCATGTGGGCTTTTTAATTTTTTTGGTGTCTCTTATGGTGAATACTAAAAATTAAGAACAATCCTATACAAAGTAACAACGCGATACTATCTTCCGGTCATTGTCGGAGGGGTCATTGACGTTACTGGCCATAAGGCAATGGAAAAAGTTCATTGTTTACACACTGAGAAGTTGCTTTCTTCTAGTTATGAATTTGACCATTTCTTTACCATCCTCTCGATAGTTTCCAATCTGTACCCATCATAAAGGATAAAAGATACATGTAGAACACTCATATGAGGCAGTGCTGCAGGGCCGTTCCGTTACCAACAGTACTGAAAGTTGTAAACATTGGTAGCATTAAATATATCGATATGAATTTGTCGTATAAGGAGCAGTAATGTTATTCTAATGGACATCGTCACCACATTCTTCGAGCTCCTCCTTCATTTTTGATTACTTAATGCAGTAATTTTGGCAACCTCATGTCCTCTTCAGGCCTTAGAAATATTATTTCCTCGGTCCATTCTGTCCGTATTAGCCAGAATTTAAGTTTGTTACGTCTTAGTACACGGTGCAGAAGTTTCGCCATTGTATTTCTGCTGTCTTCACTCTCTCTTTAATGCGTCCTGTTCTATTTTCCTCTGGATACACGTAATTCTGTTGACTGTGCTGCATCTCCTCGTAGCTGTTGTTACCAGCTAATATTTGTATAGTTTAATGATGACATGAAGCCTGTAGAGCGCTACGCTCAGGACGAACTGATTGGCGAACACTTGCCTCGAGTTGGCGAGCATGGACGTGCCCGTTAAGGGACTTCGCTTGTTCTGAAAAGTACGGCTTGCAGTCAGAAACTCACGTTCCATTTTCCACAGTGAATTTTTCTCCAGAAATGATATCCGCTGCTAAAAATCTTTTTGTATTGCAGTTTGTCCTCAACTTGCACCATTCATAGGGATGCTTCAGAAGAAAACAGAATAATTATTTTTCTTCAATTACATTGTTTATTTATACACTAAAACAGGAACAGTGCTGAACAGAGAAGTTCTGTTTTGGTTGAAGATATCCAGCATGAGCATCCTTCAAAACGCAGCTGCATGCCTACGATCAAGTAGCAATATTTTCTTGCTCCTTCCCTCAAGCTTGTCCGACTCCTAGCTTGATAGCCAGCGCTGCTGACTGACATTCAGTGGATCCGGGTTCGATTCCCGGTGCTGCCAGGGACGTTTCCTTGGTAGAAGGGCTGGAACTGGGTGCACTCAGCCTCGTGAGGCCACGTATCCAGTAGCGGGTCCAGCGTCAAGAAAACCGACAACGACCGGGAGAGCGGTAGGCTGGCCACATGGCGCCATTGGTAGAGGACGACACGGCGGTCGGTCGGTTCCAAGTGGCCCATCTAGGGTCAGAAAAAGGAACTTACTTAAGCTTATCGGTTAGCTTGTACAATGCTCAGCTTCACTCCTCAAACGTGTCTCAGTTCTACTAGAGAGCAGGTGAAATTACTGTCACTGTCCTAACACGGCGAATTATAATCGTATGTCATTATTACAGCAAAATAATTCTGCATTCCCCACCAAGAACGTTCTTCGAAAACACATTTCCTTAGAGAATATAGCGCCTGCAAGTATGGGACAATGAGGGTAAATATTTCGTTTCTTGTACTAATTCATATAATCAAGGAGAAACGGATAAAACAGTAGATTGTCTCCCATTCACTTAAGAAATGTAACACCTCATTACTCAACGCATTTCTGAGAACTGGCACGGTCAAATCACGTTACATTTACAAAGCAAAACAAGTATCACGAGGAACCAATTACGAAAAATTGTTGATTATGGAGTGCGTCCAGTAATTTGTCGCCTCTCGTAAAATTATTGGTTCGTAAAAATGCGAAATTACAGTTTAATTGCTCTTGGAGACGAATTTCATCCGCTCTTTTTTTCCTACCGCCGGCCGGACCATACAATTTGCAATGTAAATGCCCTTTTCTGATGACACAGACATAGAGATATTTTTTTACCGCGCGCACAATTTTCAGCCTTTGCACGTTCCTCCCAAAAGCACGGAGGGCGCGAACTGCACTACTCGACGCTATGATTATGTTTACCACATCTCAGCAAATAGCGTTGTGGTCTATTGACTCAGGCCATATCTCACACATGGAATGTGCAGAAAAGAAGAAAGTGCGAACGAGAAATTTTATATTCAAAGCCGCCTTTCACGTAGTATACTCTCGCTAATTGGAAGCTTCTTCTGACGAGTACTTTCACAGAAGCATTACTATCGACTATATCAGATACGTGTTCTTAGCTGCGTCCTGTGAAGTTAGACTCTTCCGTTAGTCCGTCGTTCGCATTTAAAGCATTTTGTGCCTGTAAATCATTCTTGTGGTGCTCGATTATAATAGTAAGCGCAAAGTCATTTAGGCACTGGAGTCCGATCGATGAAGAATTTTTTTTTAATTTTCAGCGAAATATAACTGCAAGATTTGCTTAAAAGTGATGTTAACGGTTCATTTGGTGGACATTGTGGCTTCTACTTTGTTCTATTTGACTATGGTAGAGAAATTTCAGATTATTTACACTAACATCGTCAGTCGGACAAACCTGGTTGCTTCATTAATGAACTTTATTATCAGAGTGTTTCAGATAACATACATACAACGAAAGATTAGACATAAAAAAACTATCCACTATATACTTTCGTCATCTTCCGCAGAGTTTCGAATATTTTACTGACGTATGAATTAAACTGTGCTAGCAACGTTTGTATTTTTCGGAATTTTCATTCAAGGACGGACAATGTTGCAATAAGTAAGAACAAGAATGGATAAATTTGCCACTATCATACCGAAATAAGCACTCATGCTCACATAATACTGCACATTACTGCGTGTCACTAGATTCAGATTCATAACAGAAGGAAGACTTGAAATTCCAACAAGCATTCTCTATATAATTGCGACTGCAGTAATCCAAATAATTCTCTGAGCTAATGTCTGACAAATCGCATGCAGTATGACTTTCCCCATCGACTGACTGTTCACTATTTCTTAACCGCTATACAACACTACACAACGAATCCGGACACACTCAGCTCAAACAACGCGACCCACTGTCGATGGGAAAACACAGACTATAGTATTGTTCTCCCAAAGGCTTTTTATTATTTGACACGCCGTCAAATATGGCAGCTGATATCGCAGTACTAACCAGACAAACTAATGAAAGAATAAGTAAAATCTGTATGGTTTAAGGCGTATGTTAAAGACAAACTGTGAAGGAATGTAGTACATTGGTACTATATCCTCCAGGGGACGTACTGGAACATTTTTACACAGAGCACACGCTAACAATGGCTCTGAAGACAATTAATACACAACACAGAGGAGTCACACTTGACATTAAAGGATGAGGGGACAAAATATAAACAATAAATACAACGAAGAATAAATATTGACAATGAACTCTATGGAAGTCAAGAGAAAAATGTGACAGTTACGACTCAGAATGATGCAATGAAACATACTCCACCATAACTGTTGTTTGTCTCTATGTTGGTGGTAAGCATAGATAATGTGAACAGCTCCCGCTGGTTGTTTTTAAGTTGTACAACCAATATCCACATATGTTCAGGCAGGCAGATCTGTGAAAATTGAATTGAAATTTAAGTCTACTTTTCTAGGAACACGTTGAGGAGGAGGTAAATGCTGAAAATATAGAGCACATTAGGTCATTCTCTGCTGCGAACCATGGCTATTGTCCGTCGAGGGAAAAATTAAAAGACTTCATGTTAAAAGAGTTCGCGTCATTAAGTGGGAAGTATTATTGATCGAGGAGGCAGAGTGGCTACACAACTTAAGTCACATTGGGGATGTGCTAACGTCCTAATTTTCTTTCACCAGACCAAGTTTATTGTTTACGTTATTTTCCGAAATGGATGGACGTGAATGCCGAGACGGTTCCATTTGAAAGGATGATGCTGACTTCTTCCTCTTCCTCGTCCAGTCCCAGGATCTGCTCCATCCCTAACGACCCCGTTGCTGACGAGACTTGGAATGAACTTCTGTTGCTTTATTTTTAATTTTTTATTTCATTTTTTATTTTTTAAAACTTGCTGTTATCGTTCAGTGGCATTGCAGATTAACCTACATAGTTAAAAAAAAGTACAATGTCTACCGTTGTGTGTCACCGCCCTTTCACTGAGTACATGTTGAGGTCTAAGCTGAATGAAATCTCTGAGTAGTTCATAGAGACATAGTGAAAATGATGTGACACTCCAGTTTCTCTAAATGCATACAGTATTCAAACAGCTTACGGCAATGCAGCAGGATGACGTCTTCAACAACCGCCGACCGCCGATATTTCGGAAGTTGTGCACCCTGTCACTTTAAGGTACAAATGCAATGAGAGAGCAGTGTGCAAGGGAATTAAAACCACTGTATGTGTGGCATATCCCGAAACACACACACACATATCACACACACACACACACACACACACACACACACACACACACACACACATACACCGTGAACACTAGCGCTACACCACACAACCAAAGATGACCAACGTCTGAAGTTATAGATAATGAATATTAATCAACAACAGGTAAGCCAGTATTAACTCCGTCCCTTTGTTGTCTGGCCAGGAAGAAATCAGGATTCCAAACAGAATTTAAGCAGAAACATCAATCTCTATTTATAATGTTACCTCAGACCCCGAAAGATTTTCAACAGAGTTAGCTCTCCTCGTAGTTACCATTCGCCAGAATGGTAATGGTGAAAAATAGATCACACGAACGTTGCAGAGAGAGAGAGAGAGAGAGTGATTAAAATAAACAAATATGTGTGTGTACAGATAGAAGTGCAAATACAGGACGGTGTACTGAACAAACATTACATCAGTATTTACGTCATTTGCAACCTAATAATTAGAGATATTACTAATAATTACAGATACCATTAGTTGTATGTTTTCAAATTTGGTACATGTGTCAAGAGCAATAGATTGATGCTTACTTTTCTCCTGGATATCAATCCAGTTGTAGAAGTGTGGTCGCATGGATGCAGAAAGGTTGGTCTATACTGACAGGCGTAATTCACTTAGTGGTGCCTTACTGCCATAGAAAAACACCGCATCCTAAATGTTGTGTCGTGTTTGTGGGAAGACTGCTCGACTCAGAGAAAAAACAAGCAACATACGTATGTATGAACACGTTAAGGTAGAACATATAAAAATATCTGCGGTAACAACCGAACGCACACGAACCTATTAATATCTATCACGGCTGTCACTCATTATAATCTGCGTTCGTCTGTCAGCCATCGCTAAGTTGAATGAGTGGTCGTCACTAACTTGACACAATAGAAACCGAAATATCTCAATATCTAAAATGATTGCAAGGTATACTCAGATACAGTGAAGGTCAGACACGTCTAAGGTTTACAGGAGTGTTCATACATCTATTTAGGACAATCCTGTTCTCGTTCACAGTATCCTGTCGAGATATAAGTTGCAAAATTATAAATATCGAGAAACCACAAAACATAAAGTAATAATCTAGATGAGCTACAGCCTAATATGAGTGTTTATTTTTGATAAGATTTTACTTCATTGCAAGGTGTTTGAAGCTTGATTGTCTCCAGACAGTCAGTTGTAAGTGTAAACAGCGGGTTTGTAGCAATGTGTTTCAAACCAAAGCCAAGTATGCGTAATCAGCATCCTATGCTTTAGAACGCTAGAGTTGTTCCCTTCCAGAACTTCTCACGGAAATCCCAGGCTTACAACAGAGTTCACTGGAAAACTGACTTATTTATTGACTTGTATAAATGAAATGAAACGTTCAAGTGCTTTTGTTCAAAGACTTTTTTCCTTTATGCAGTGCGTGTGCTTCCGCCGATACCTTTCTATGTCACTCTCGGCCAAGTTTCCGTGAAAACTCTGTTGTCTGAGAGAGAGAAACTTAACATAATGAATGAAGGAAAATGTTCTCGGCAGTTGTGAATTCATAGATTGAAAATCATATAATTTATATGAATAGTAAGGAAAAATGATAACGAATGCTAAGGTGTCTGTCAGGTATGCCACTCTGTTTGATACCCTAACTATTATTCTCCCTATGACGTCTTCAGGACCCTCAATGTCATCTGAAACGCCCCCTTAGAAAAATTATACATGACTGTGCTTAAACTGACACACAATATTTTTAGCGCAACGCAATCTGAATTTCAAAAATCCCTACAAAAGAATGGCCCTGACTAACATTAACCTATACGTTTCACAAATCACTTACCTCACAAAAATCTTCGTTACTCGAACTACTGCAATACAGCTAGCGCCACTACTGCCAGCTAAATAAAAGATTCAAACTACTGAAGGCACTAACTACTGATAGGCGTAGTTAACAAATGAAAGATTTTAACAAGGAACAAACAATGTATTTACCTTAATAGTCATAATATATATAGCAGTTCATGACATCCAGTCTTACAAATTTCAAAACTCCGCCATTTCTCTCCCCACATCCACCACTGCTGGCGGCTCACCTCCAACTGAGCAACGCTACGCGCTGTTCACATCCAGCTGCCGCTGCCCAGCACTACAATGGCAGACAACAATGCAAACTAGCCACAGACTGCACACAGCACAGCCAGTGATTTTCATACAGAGCGCTACGTAACGTTGCCAATAAGAAAACATAAACAGCCTACTTACACATCTAAAGCAGTGAGACTGCTTGCATAAGATTATTCCCGTATTTTATTTATCTGCATACGACATTCTGAAAACTAATCGTTAAATTTCATCAGCACGTGAAATGCTGTTAAAGAGATCACTTTGCTGCTTATCCTTGAAATTCCTAGATGTCACAGCAAACACGATTTCTCTTTGTATTTACTACCGTGTGAATATTGTTGTTAAGAATATGTTGATTTCAGAAAAGGTGATGCACTCATAAATGTAACGCTGGAGTTGATGAGTAAAAGGCCTCGAGAAACGCAGTGACTGGTTTGCATACGATGAATTTTCGAATACGCTGACTGTGAAAAACGTACAATGATAAAAGCCGGCCGCAGTGACCGAGCGGTTCTAGGCGCTACAGTCTGGAACCGCGCGACCGCTACGGTCATAGGTTCGAATCCTGCCTCGGGCATGGATGTGTGTGATGTCCTTAGCTTAGTTAGGTTTAAGTAGTTCTAAGTTCTACGGGACTGATGACCTCACCAGTTGAGTCCCATACTGCTCCTAGCCATTTTTTTTTTTTTTTTTTTGCAATGATAAAAGGAAACGAATGAGAGTATCAGATCATTAGAAAATTGGTGGCTCTAAAGGAATACTCCCATATGTAACTAACAAACGTTGTCGGATGATCTGAACTTACCGAGTACGTAGTCTGATATTAGCTTCCTTGAATGTGAGTATCCATCATCAACCCAGACTGTACGAAACTTCAAACTGAAGTTAGCAAAAAACAAAAAAACAAAAAAAAATTGAGATGAGCGTGTGGCATTGTTGGTCGTCGAGTGCAAGTCTTATTCCACTCGACGCCATATTGGGCGACTTACGTGCCGATGATGAGGGCGAATTGATGATAACAACACAACACCCAATCCACGAGCGGCGAAAATCTCCAACGCTACCGGGAATCGAACCCGGGCCCGCTGCATGAGAGGAACGCACGTAACCACCCACTAAGCAGGCGCACTATGTTAGCAAAGAATATTCCTTAAGAATAAATGTGCAATTACATAGAACCAACACATAATAAAAGTGATACAAATAACAACTTACTTGCAGTTAGTATACTGTACATTATTCACAATCTGTGTCACCTGTGTCTGAGAAGTGAAGATTAGGGAGGGGGGCGTGGAATGAAAGAGATGGAAGCGGAGGGGGAC
Source organism: Schistocerca serialis cubense (assembly GCF_023864345.2). NCBI lineage: Eukaryota > Metazoa > Arthropoda > Insecta > Orthoptera > Acrididae > Schistocerca > Schistocerca serialis. Next base: position 1,084,606,929 of record NC_064639.1, read on the forward strand.
AGGAGGCGTGTGTTTCTAACTATGAACATAAGGTGAAGTTCACTTTATTGTAAATATTACGACAGTACAAATATTCAGTGTCATTGTAAGTAGACAGAATACAGCAGAATAAACAACGGCCTAATATGTGCGATCGTGTTCACAAGCATGATCGGACGGTTATATATTGCACCTCTCCAGCCCTTCGGCGCTCCTGCTGCATTGCCGCTGCTGTGAAATACCAACAAATACAGTTTCCTTCGCATTAATGAAAATAAAATGACTCGCCTTCCCTAAGACGTTGTCCTTATATGCCGCAAACTGTTTCAGCACAATCATTATTAACCTGCTACGCCCTGCATTCAACGAAAATAGGAATTAGTACATCGAGAATGTTTAAAAATTCCGTTTTGCTGCATTAACTTTTTTTTCCTTTGGAAATTTAGATCTTCTGCTGGGAAATAAAAGAAGATAAGAAGACGAGGACTTCACGTTCCACCGCCGACTAAATCATTAGAGAGGTGGTACATGGACTATGGAAGAAATTTCTCAAAGGTAGATCCTGTGCTGATATTGTTTTCGTCATGCGACATATAAAGGAATAAACCTCTATAGCACTACATAGATAAATGTATATAGAGGCCAGGAGAGCTCATTTCAGAATATGGATGTAGGACATGACTGGCCTCTTGGCCGATTTTTTTTAAATTTATACGTAGCTTTCCATTCCAGAATGGAACAGGAAGCTTCTAAAATTAGGTTCTGATAATGACATAAATAGCTATAGCTTTATGCGGTCGCTATCGTTTGGCGTTGCTAACGAAACAGTTTGAAATTTTGAAGATATACTACAGCAAATTGTGATGTAAATGATTAAAGCAATTGAATAGTAACACTTCCAAATTTCACTGCACACAACACAGCCTATGGCACTTTGTGGTCCGCTTGAAGTTGGTTGTTAATAACAAATCCATTAAACGAGTCTGACAATTTACTTTCAGTAATTCCACCATCTCACCTACAAAGAAAGTGAGATTTCTTCGATCAGGTGTGGGGATGTTAAAGAAGGTCAGGAAGGGATATAATCTTAAATAACAAAATTTTATGATATAATAATCATTGGATAACTCATATAGAAATTATGGACAAAGAATATTTGCCACAGTCGATCAATAGGAACAAGTGCAAAGGGTTCCGAAGAGCCGGCAGACCAAAGAGATGATGGGAACATCGTGTTTGAAACGTACAGTACATGAGGATGAAGAAGAAGAAGATCATGACGATGCTCAGCCATGCTGTTGTCAATCTCGGCATCCATCTTCATCAGTTTAATGAAGCGAAGGAAAGTCTGTGCCTGGATTGTGAGATGGGGATTGGCCCTCACTCCTCCTTCTCTGGAAACCTGAGCCAGAAGCCTCTGGTAATTGCATTTGTAATTCGAAATGAAGAAATTATTGTTCTCAGACAGATATTTCCATAAGAAGTTTACTATGCCGTGCTCTGCTGCGTAGCGCCTGCGGATTAGGCTGCCAGGCAAAGCGTTGCACAGCGAACGCCTATAGTGAGCTACGCTCTGCTGCTAGGGCTTCTGCCAAAAGCCGTGACTTAAATGTCTAGGATAACGGAAGAAAACTTTGTTTACTGAAATCCAACTTGTTCTGAAACATGTTGTGTGTGACGCTAGTATCGGAAGCTCACAAATTTTATCTCAGTATGCATCATCACATGACGCACAAAAATGACCAAATAAATGTCCTGCTAATTATTTTCCGGCTTATACATGCCGTCCCAGAATCTTACTGTCGCAAATAATCCTAAACTGTCTGTATTTTCATTGTTGGAACCAATGGTTGAGAATGAATGATTCTGACGGTACAAGGTTTGAATGAGCAATGTGCCTACGGCACCTATTCCTACTTCACAGCAAACAGCTGCCTCCCGAACCTACGTTGGTGACGCTATCCTGGGAAACGATTCACAGTCATCTATGACGTATTTACTAGGGATCTAACTTTTGCTCACAGTTCATCACTGCTTGTCGAAAAACGGGTATTACTCGTTACAGAAACTTGCTAGTACATATTTAAAGTATGGGGCGACTGCCTGTCATAGCAAGAAAACTGAACGAATTTAGTGATAAAAGTTTGACAACAGAAGTAAGACATTTACTGTTCTGGATAGAAATTTACGGAAAGATGGCTGAACGAATTTAGTGATAAAAGTTTGACAACAGAAGTAAGAAGTTTGCTGTCCTGGATAGAAATTTACGGAAAGATGGCTTGTTCTATCTGCAGAGGTTTGGCCAGCACACAGCAGAATTTGGATTACATAGTTTTGGATAGCATCTGAAAAGATTCACCAGTAAGCAGCGATCTACGTGACAATGAAATTTTGAAGAATACTGTATGCAGACTACTGGAACAGAAGAAGTTACATCCCTATCGTGAAAAACACTTACAAGCAATCGAGAGAAACGAATTTGAACCCATAAATCAGTTTCATCACAGGACTCCCTTGAAATGTATGCACTGTGACTGACGCTCGTCACTTTAGACAGTTGCAGTGAGGTTCAGTTGTTGTTGCTGTTTATGTCAACAGAAATAGTGAATATTCATTTCTGGTTGGTAGTTCCATATTTCAAAGAACTCAGTTTAGTAACTTCCACCATGTGCATAATTTTTATCCTAAATTTACACAAGCTAAATGGATAACGTGTGAATAAAATAAAGGAAATAACTCTTTTTGGGCGCAATTTATGCATTACCACGTACACTGTCATAATGTCTGTGAAGAATTTTCTTAAATAGTGAGTGTGGACTGCAGTATTTATGGAAATCCAACACGGAAATTAAAATAATTAGAGGGGGAAGAATTTGAGAGAAATTCTTGTTACAAAATAAACACCAAACTTAAATTACAATACAGTCAAATGATAGACAAAAGTTGAACAGAAGTCTACAGTAATCCTTACCAGCATAGGGGCATAAATGTAAAAACGCCGAGGATATAATCTATTTGGCAATGGAAGGAAAAATTCAGAAAAATAATTACGGATAAAATGCACTTACTCTTCATCTAACTCTCCTCTTAACCAATTCCCTTTGTTCCACTTTTTTCCACTGACCAGTAACCATTCACGAAACGTGGCTTTAGATAGCGTACAAATTACCCAACTATGGCTACGTAACTTCTGTACTGGACTGAAAGGTACTCCAATCTTAACTTTCTTTAGAAAAGATCTTCCAACAATTATTTCTTACAAACCTTTTCGTGTAAAACCCTTTTGTCGTTTGGCATATTATCTTGGTGAAAGGTGAACTTGTCTTTAACAGTCATGCCCTGTCTGTCTGTGAGTTATCTTTTATTGTTTATTTTTCTAATATCATGTGGTTCAGGACACCTGCATAGTGTCCGTCGACAACTGTTTTAACAGTTCCAAGACAGTCAGTAAGACGAATTCCTTTTACGTCCGAGAAATCCCTTGACATCATGTTTCCGACACAGTACTTGGACGTCGTGTTATTAGTTCTTGGTCCCCGTATTTCAGCTTCTTCTCTTATTGGAGATTGGTGTGTTTGTGAACAGGTAGACCTTTGTTTGAGCCACAGCAATCAATCGGTACACAAAATCACTTCGATTATTTTTAAAATGTTGATGAGAAATGTTTACCCTCATTTTGTTAGAAGCATAATTCAACAAACGTGTTATTCAATTAGCTTAAAGCCTTCTTACTCTATTTTAAAAATTTATCATACTATTTATTGAAGAGTACCTACCTGTATAGAACAAAAAATGCATGACACAGGACTGGCTTCAGAGTGCAAACGCATTTCTGGCAGACAGCTGTAAAACATAGGAAAGGGTATGGGAAAGGTCAAAAAGGAGGTTGCGACAAGGAAAAATTGCATCCCGCTGACAATGCTGAAAATGATGAGGCTATTCAGATACAACTTAACCACTGAAATGATGACATATTGTCATTACTGGTTTCAAATAATATGTTTACCATCAAGTACGTACAGTACTTGAAAAATGCAAATTACCGATTATCTGTTCCAAGTATTGAGCGTAATTGTGCCAATATTTTCTATAAAACTTTTATGCTGCTTCTCCACTCAAAATGTAATACAGGGTTGATTTTCATTGTAATATCCCACTATACAGCTACGATGACTGCTCTTCGATGGACCGCCCGGGCTAACAAAAATCAGCTTACCTAAATACTAAGCTACTTAAGACAACTTGACGGAGCTACAGAAAACAAAAAACAGTTCGGAATACAAATCTAAATAGCAGACTACTACTATCCAATTTAGACTCTAGCGCTATTTATATATTGACAATAAGTTTCCCAAATTCGGTATTATAAATTGTTTTCCAAATGCAGGACAGTGATTTCGGTTATACTTAACATACAGCCAACAGTGCGTAATTTTCAAAACAACGAGATTGTATTAGAGAAATTTTGTATCAGATATCGACCAAAGATAAGTTTATTTCCATTCCTCTTATCACCGTAAGTTACAGTCGGATCTGACGTACTATGTGATGACGAGATTATTAATATTGTGTCGAGTTACACCAGGAAGAGAAGAAGAAGGAGAAACGTATAACGTTTTTTGCGTAAGTGGTTCATCTACATCTACATCATACTCCGCAAGCCACCTAATGGTGTGCGGTGGAGGGTACTTTCGGTACTACTTTCTGATCCCTCCAACCCTGTTTCACTCGCGAGTAGTGCGTGGGAAGAATGACTGTCGGTAAGCCTATGTATTGGTTCTAAATTCTCAAATTTTCTCCTCGTGATCAATACGCGAGATGTGTGTTGGGGGAAGTAATATGTTGTCCGACTCCTCCTGAAAAAGTGCTGTCGCGAAATTTCAGTACTAAATCTCTCCGTGTAGCACAGCGTCTCTCTTGTAACGTCTACCAGTGGAGTTTGTTTAGCATCTCTGTAACTCTCTCTCGCCAGCTAAACGATCCCGTGACGAAACGCGCCATTTTTAGTTGGATCTTCTCTATCTCCTCTATCAGTCCTACCTGATAGGGATCCAATGCAGATGACGAATACTCAAGAATCGGGTGAACAAACGCCTTATAAGCCACTTTCTTCGTGGGTAAGCTACATTTCCTTAAGATTCTTCCGATGAATCTGGGTCTTGTGTCTGCTTTTCCCACTGTCTGTTTTATATGGTCATTTCACTTAAGGTCGCCCTGGATAGTTACGCCTAGTTATTTTACGACATACACTGTCTCCAGCTGTTTGTCATCAATAGTGTAGCTGTACAGTAGTGGATTTCTTCCTATGTACGGGCAACATGTTACATTTATGTACGTTCAGTGTCAACTGCCAGAGTCTGCACTATTCATCAATTCTCTACAGGTCGTTCTGGAAATTCTTACTATCTTCTGGCATTGCTACTTTGGTATAAACATCTGCATCATCTGCGAATAGCCTTAAAGAGCATCCGACGCTTTCTGCTAGATCATGTATATATATTGTGAACAGCAACGGTCCTATCACAGTTCCCTCTGGTACTCCGGATATTACCTTTACATCTGCAGATTTAGTTCCGTTAAGAGCGACGTGTTGAGTTCTCTCTGCAAGAAAGTCTTGAATCCAATTGCAGGTCTTCTCTGATGATACTCCGTAAGCTCGTATGTTTTTCATTATACGGCAATGCGGGACGGTGTCAGATGCCTGACTGAAGTCAAGGAAGACGGCATCAAGCTGAGCGCCGTTGTCCACTGCCCTGTGGATCTCACGGAGGAACAGAGCGAGCTGAGTTTCGCAGGATCTCTGTTTGAGGAATCCGTGTTGATTTTTACAGAAGTGCTGTTCATTTTCCAAGAACGTCATAATTCTTGAGCATAAAACATGTTCCATAATTCTACAACAGATTGACGTCAACGATATAGCTCTATAATTGTCCGGATCTGTCTTACGGTCTTTCTTGAAAACGGGAATGACCTGCGCTTTTTTCCAGTCGTTAGGTACCTTTCACTGCTCAAGCGATCTGCGATAAATTACTGCTAGAAGAGGAGCAAGTTCTTTTTCATAATCTTTATAGAATCTTATAGGTATCTCATCTGCTCCTGAAGCCTTTACACTACTAAGCGATTGTAACTGCTTCTCAGTTCCGCGATCGGTTATCTCAATATCTGCCATTTCCACGTTCCCACGACGATTGAAAGGAGGGACAGTGTTACGATCTTCCGCGGTCAAACAAGTTCGGAAGACCGAATTTAGTATTTCGGCCCTCTCTCTGTTATCTTGCGTTTCGGTGCCGGTGTGGTCGCTGAGGGAATGACTAGATGATTTTGACCCACTTACTGATTTTACATACGACCAAAATCTCTTAGGGTTTTTTCTCAGGTCGTTTGACAACGCCTCACTTTCGAAATCACTGAACGCTTCTCTCATTGCTCTCCTTACGCTCATTTTCGCTTTGTTCAGTTTTTGTTTTTCAGCTAGGTTTTTACTTCTCTTGAATCTGAGATGAAGCCCTCTTTTTACTCGGAACATACTTGTCTATAGCTGTCGAACGATGCATTTGAATTTTTTCCAAATGTTCTTCACATCTTCGTCCTCACCACCGAATATTTGATGCTGACTGCTGAGATATTCTGAAATTTGTGGTTTATTTTGTTGGACGTTGATTTCCTCATGTGCTGTCCCGGCACATTGGAGGTTAGTTCATTTAGTCATGGGATTCAGTTTTATCCTTTTAGGGTTCTTCTGAAGTAATATTTGTGTAGGTGTAATTTGGGCCAGTGTTTCAATCACATCTAAAAGAACGTAATAACTACATATTCACATATTAAAAAAATTATTATTTAAAAGTAATACTTCAATTTCTTAAATTGGAATTTTTGTAATAATTACACAAAAATTTAAAATGTATATCAATGTTTCATATCACTCAACATATATCTCTGTATTTTATTTAGCCGGCCGCTGTAGCCGAGCGGTTCTAGGCGCTTCAGTCCGCGCTGCTGCTACGGTGGCAGGTTCGAATCCTGCCTCGGGCATGGATGTGTGTGATGTCCTTAGGTTAGTTAGGTTTGAGTAGTTCTAAGTCTAGGGGAGTGATGACCTCAGATGTTAAGTCCTATAGTGCCCTACAATACTAAATTGGTTATCCCTTGATGCCTCAAAACATGTCCTACCAACCGATCCCTTCTTCTAGTCACGTTGTGCCACAAACTTCTCTTCTCCCCAATCCTGTTCAATACTTCCTCATTAGTTATGTGATCTATCCATCTAATCTTCAGCATTCTTCTGAAGCACCACAATTCAAAAGCTTCTATTCTCTTCTTGTCCAAACTAGTTTTCGTCCATGTCTCACTTCCATACATGGCTACGCTCCATACAAATACTTTCAGAAACGACTCCCTGACACTTAAATCTATACTCAATGATAACAAATTTTTCTTCTTCAGAAACGCTTTCCTTGCCATTGCCATTCTACATTTTATATCTTCTCTACTTCGACCACCATCAGTTATTTTGCTCCGCAAATAGCAAAACTCCTTTACTACTTTAAGTGTCTCATTTCCTCATCTAATTCCCTCAGCATCACTCGACTTAATTCGACTACATTCCATTATCCTCGTTTTGCTTTTGTTGATGTTCATCTTATACCCTCCTTTCAAGACACTGTCCATTCCGTTCAACTGCTCTTCCAAGTCCTTTGCTGTCTCTGACAGAATTACAATGTCATCGGCGAACCTCAAAGATTTTATTTTTTCTCCATGGATTTTAATACCTACTCCGAATTTTCCTTTAGTTTCCTTCACTGCTTGCTTAATATACAGATTGTATAACATCGGGGAGAGGCTACAACCCTGTCTCACTCCCTTCCCAACCACTGCTTCCCTTTCATGCCCCTCGACTCTTATAACTGCCATCTGGTTTCTGTACAAATTGTAAATAGCCTTTCGTTCCCTGTATTTTACCCCTGCCACCTTCAGAATTTGAAAGAGCGTATTCCAGTCAACATTGTCAAAAGCTTTCTCTAAGTCTACGAATGCTAGAAACGTAGGTTTGCCTTTCCTTAATGTAGCTTCTAAGGTAAGTCGTAAGGTCAGTATTGCCTCACGTGTTCCAACATTTCTACGGAATCCAAACTGATCTTCCCCGAGGTCAGCTTCTACTAGTTTTTCCATTCGTCTGTAAAGAATCCACGTTAAATTATCCTAAGGACAAATACACACACCCGTGTCCGAGGAAGGACTCGAACCTCCGCCGGGACCAGCCGCACAGTCCATGACCGCAGCGGCTTAGACCGCTCGGCGCTTGTGATCACAGGCCCAACGTTTGATGACTCCCCAAAATGTCTTCTTCGCACGTCGTCGCTTCACAGACGGCTCTTTTCCTCAACCATGAAACGTGCCGTGTGCACTCTGTTCATTCCGCCTACCGCTGTCCCAGTGATAGGAAACCCGAGGTCGGCCGCTCTTCGTGTTTCCCGCCACGCGACGTGCTCGCCACCTGCCACTCCGAAATTGGGCGTATCCGAGCGGGGGCCGGAAGGCGGTGGATTAGACCGGCACGATAAGCAAATTTGGTGGGAATTAGCGAGTAGTTTTCCGTGTCGGCTGCCGCGCGGCCGGCTGCGGGTCACGCCGACCATCTTCTGCCCGGCCGCCCCTTGATGACATTTTAAGGTTAACTGAAGCAATTTGGATAAGGCTATTAAACGCGCCGACGCCGCCACGGCGCCGTAATTGCTTCAGCTCGCCACGCTCAGGTAGGCCCACCCCTCCTACACACCCACCCCCGTAACCCTCCTCTCCCGCACCGCGGTCGCCCACACGCCCAAGCTGGCGTGCGTCGGCCTACGCATCTTCAAGCAGTCCCAGTAAAGCGGCTCTGGGCCACCGTGCCAGGCAGTGGGAGGGAGTAAGGGATAATGATGCATTCGAGTAGTCATATGCAGCGTTTTGCAACTGAAGTAACCTAAAGCGAAATACGTGTAGGCCCGTCGGCACACCTGGTAACTTACAAGGGGAGGCCACGACTTTTGGAACGCGGATTTACTGCAAACTTCGTACACTCGTAGTACTCCGTGAGGACAGCAAAATGTGTTAAGCAGTAGCGTGTACTTCTCAAGCGTTATTGAGAAAATCGCATGATAATTTTGGTCGTCAAATATACAGTGTGTTACAAAAAGGAACGGCCAAACTTTCAGGAAACATTCCTCACACACAAAGAAAGAAAATATGTTACGTGGACATGTGTCCGGAAACGCTTACTTTCCATGTTAGAGCTCATTTTATTACTTCTCTTCAAATCACATTAATCATGGAATGGAAACGCACAGCAACAGAACGTACCAGCGTGACTTCAAACACTTTGTTAACAGGAAATGTTCAAAATGTCCTCCGTTAGCGGGGATACATGCATCCACCCTCCGTCTCATGGAATCCCTGATGCGCTGATGCAGCCCTGGAGAATGGCGTATTGTATCACAGCCGTCCACAATACGAGCACGAAGAGTCTCTACATTTGGTACCGGGGTTGCGTAGACAAGAGCTTTCAAATGCCCCATCGTGCATGAACCACATGTTGTGTCGTACTTGTAAAGGCACATGTTCTAGCAGCACAGGTAGAGTATCCCGTATGATATCATGATAACGTGCTCCATTGAGCGTAGGTGGAAGAACATGTGGCCCAATCAAGACATCACCAACAATGCCTGCCCAAACGTTCACAGAAAATCTGTGTTGATGACGTGATTGCACAATTGCGTGCGCATTCTCGTCAGCCCACACATGTTGATTGTGAAAATTTACAATTTGATCATCAGAATCGAGGAAGTGCAGTACATGCTGACGAAACTAAAATGAGCTCTTACATGGAAATTAAGCGTTTCCGGACACATGTCCACATCACATCTTTTCTTTATTTGTGTGTGAGGAATGTTTCCTGAAAGTTTGGCCGTACCTTTTTGCAACACCCTGTATACCTGTCCGTGGCCATTTTTACGATGATGCGGCGGCGGCCGAGTGGTTGGCGTTCAAGCCCCCTAATCGCTGAACCGCTTGATCGAATCTCGTTCATCAGTTTTTTATTTTAATTTTCAACACAGTCATTTTCTTTACTATTTATACTACAATTGATATACTGGGAAAATACGTGTAATCGGATGAACTTTTATTAAATTTACAATGTTATTTGGCAGTCTACAAATTTTTACTATCACAAATAATATAATATTCATAACTATCGACTAGTAAACGACCAAACGCATAAGGTGATACTGAAATTTTATGCTTGTTCGTGTGTTCAAAATTGATAGTATTTAATCGAAAGAGAACGAGAAATTGCTTCTCGTGAAGACGCGATTAAAATACACTCGATACTGCATGACCAATTATCAGCGCCGACGTTTAAGGAAATGCTGCGTTATGCATGGTTTGCTTCCGAATTATCCGCTAAAAGAGAGGTCTTTGATAATGTTAACGAGGTTTCTTTTTTCCAAGGAATACCTCAAAAGACGTAGCGTATGCGGAAACATAGCATTTATTCAATGCAGCTGGTCCCGTTTAGATTTACGTTTTCCATTTTTTTTACGAAAAATACTATCCTGCAATTTGTATTCGTGATGTCGAAAGCGACGATTAATTGTACATCTTCCGTAAGCTGTCTGTGCCGGCCAAAACTTGGCAGGTAACAAGTCGTGTCTGGCTCTTTTCAGGTATAGGGGACTTCTAAAATCACGGACAAGCATACATTTTCAGTATCACTTCATGCGTTTGGTCGTTTACTAGTCGATAGTTATGAATATTATATTCTTTGTGATTATAAATATTTGTAGACTGCCAAATAACATTGTAAATTTAATAAAAGTTCATCTGATTACACCTATTTTTCAAATTATATCAATTGTAATATAAATAGTAAAGAAAATGACTGTGTTGAAAATAAAAAAAAACTGATGAACGCGAATCGGTCCAGCGATTACGGGGCTTGAACGCTAACCACTCGGCTGCTACCACTTCCTGGTACAAACGGCCAGGCACAAGTATATATTTGACGACCAAAATTATCTTGCGATTTTCTCAATAACGCTTGAGAAGTACGCGCTACTGCTTACACATTTTGTTGTCCTCACGGAGTACTAAGAGTGTACGAAGTTTGCAGTTAATCCGTGTTCCAAACGTCGTGGCATCCCTTTGTTAGGTAAAGTTGACGTGCCGCTCTACGAGCTTTCTGACGTCACTCCCTGCCATTTCACATCTCGTGAACCGCTTACCAATAGTAAGCAAGAATGCTCTCTACGTCACAAGCAGAAAGCAAGACGCTATACTGTATTTGTTGTGTACAGTGGAAGCCCATATTCGGTGGGTCTTACGTTACACAAAATGGTTTAAATGGCTCTGAGCACTATGGGACTTAACATCTGAGGTCATCGGTCCCCTAGACTTAGACCTACTTAAACCTAATCAACCTAAGGACATCACACACATCAGTGCCCGAGGCAGGATTCGAACCTGCGACCGTAGCAGCTGAGCGGTTCCAAACCGAAGCGGCTAGAACCGCTCAGCCACAGCGGCCGGCTTTACCTTACACGTTATGCTCCACGAATTCACACCGTTTCTAAGCACCGCCGCAATGAATGCCTCGAGAGCGAATAGGTATTGTACGATTTGCCGTAGTAAAATGACGGGTGGCTAAACAGTATTCATATTTAGTTATTTTCACTGTGTAACTCGGGTGCTATGAGAGTAAGGCGTTTTAAGGCAACAACCCATTGAAGATTTACGGAAACGTGTCGTTCTTATTAGGGTTTGTCATAGCTAAATGTCGGTTAATAACATTTCAGCTATTAAAGCTGCAATAATAAAGACTGTAATATAAGATACGAGGTTGTTAGTTGCAGAGTAGCTGGTTGAGACGCAACATTTTGGTACCGAGGATTGTTCGGTAGAGGGTTCGTGTCCAGCTGTATACGTTTTTAAGTGTGTTTCACATAAAACCGCTACGCCTCATGTACCGGTTAATCATCTCTTGTCCAATTCTTGTGAACTGGCAAAACTATCTGGAAAGGCCCATGGCTACCTCCTGCGGCATCTTTTATAAACAGGTGGCTACATATTTTTGAAGCTGCTATTATCTATTCTTTTTTAGTTAGTTCATTGTTACTTGCGTCTGGGGCACGAGGCGTAGCGCTTTTATGTGGGATACCCAGTATAAGTGCGCTCTCTGTCGGAAGTGAGTTTGCCGCGCGGGATTAGCCGAGCGGTCTCAGGCGCTGCAGTCATGGACTGTGCGGCTGGTCCCGGCGGAGGTTCGAGTCCTCCCTCGGGCGTGTGTGTGTGTGTGTGTGTTTGTCCTTAGGATAATTTAGGTTAAGTAGTATATAAGCTTAGGGACTGATGACCTTAGCAGTTAAGTCCCATGAGATTTCACACACATTTGAACATTTTTGAACAGAAGTGAGTTTGTTCGATTTGGTCAAGTTCTGTAAGCCGATGTCCTTACTGATTGGACACGTATCTTTCATTTTCGTCTTACTACACGGTAATGGATATTGAAGTTCTTATTTATGTATACCACAGGCAGAACAACACGATTAGCCTACTGTCAAGACAGGAAACGTGCATCTCAATATAGTCAACATATGATTTCTACTCACGTCCATTTCCGTGGTCAAACCGTATGGTTCGCGAGCCAAATAAAGCCGACAACTGCCGCTGGAGAGCACTGAGAGTGAAATATCACGTGATGGTGCCGTCAGCCAGGGGTGCTGTCTCTCGTGACGTTGGGTATTCCGTCTGCGTGCACGTCAACGTTGACTGCCTCGTCCCAAGTGCCGACGGCTTAAGAGTCGCATATAACCTTGAGCCCAAGGAGTTGTGGCAGACATTGCACACCAACACACTCGGAACTAAACTTCGCCGTCTTTTTTAGTTGTCAGTAATACCTGTATTAAATCTTGTGTTGGCTGAGTGATCGAATGCAGTGGTACTCTTATTTACAGATAGATTTATGTTCATGTGCTAACTTTTCGAAAGCACAGAATTAAAAATGTCTGTAGGATACTGTAATGAGCCTGAAGCAATGCACAGGGCTTCTGACAGGGCAGATGCCAGCTCACCTGTGGAGAACTGGCGCTTTTACTGCATGATTATCACGAAGCGTTTCTAATAATCTCGAAAAAATTAAGTTGCTATCGTGAAACTAGGTGATTGTGTTAGCCCTTCTCTACATGTTCGCCCTCTTATGCGACACACTTTCCCAACGCTGGAGGAGGCGGAGGAGATATAGGTTAACACTCTAAGACAAAGAAAAGAGGCACCAGAAATGAATCATCCGAATGGCCGAATGGAACGGAAATCAGTAGATGTGACGCACATACACAGACGAATAAACCGTTAAAATTTCAGAACAATTCGATGAGTTATTCAAGAGTAGAAGCTTCACAATCGAGCAAGTCAATAACGCGTTGGCCCATCGCTGGCTCTTATGCAAGCAATTATTCTACTTGGCATTGATTTTTTTGGATTGCCTCCTGATTGATACCACGCCAAATTCTGTCCAATGGGCGCGTAAAATGTCAGAAATCTGCGTTGGTTGGAAAGCACTGCCCATACGAGGTGCGGCTAGAAAAAAACCGGACTGATGCTGGAAAAAACATTTATTTACAATTATTTACAATTTCATGTTATCTCCTTCAATGTACTCTCCTCCTCGGTCTCTACACCGCTCCATACGAATTTTCCACTGTTCATAGCAATGCTGCAGATTATTTTCGGTAAGTCCATACATTACTTCCGTCGCTTTTTCTTGTACTGCTTCAATAGTCTCAAATCTAGTTCCTTTCAAAGCTGACTTGACTTTAGGGAAAAGAAAAAAGTCACAGGGGGCCAAATCAGGTGAGTAGGGTGGATGATCTAAGATGGGAATGTTGTGTTTTGCCAAAAACGTCTTCACTGACAACGCACTGTGAGCTGGGGCATTGTCTTGGTGAAGGATCCATGACTTTTTTCTCCACAAATCGTTCCGTTTTCTCCGTACTCGCTCACGTAGGGTAGCCAGGACGCTAATGTAGTAATGCTGATACACTGTTTGTCCCTCTGGTACCCAATCAATGTGCACAATCCCTTTGATGTCAAAAAAACAATCATCATTGCCTTGAATTTCGATTTTGACATTCGTGCTTTTTTTTGTCTTGGAGAACCAGGAGTTTTCCAATGCATCGATTGGCGTTTAGTTTCGGGATCGTAAGTAAAAAACCACGATTCATCGCAAGTAATAACATTTTGTAAGAAGGTGGGATCACTTTCAATGTTTTCCAGGATGTCAGAACAAATCATTCTTCGGCGTTCCTTCTGTTCAATCGCGAGACACTTTGGAACCATTTTTGAACACACTTTGTTCATGTTGATACTTTCATGAAGACTCTGCCTAACACTTTCCTTGTCAACTCCTGTTAACTCAGACACTGCTCTGATTGTTAAACGGCGATCTTGTCGAACAAGTTTACCGATTTTTTCAATGTTTGCATCAGTTTTTGCTGACAATGGTCTGCCAGTGCGAGTGTCATCACTGGTGTCTTCGCGGCCATCTTTAAATCGTTTAAACCACTCAAACACTTGTGTTCGCGATAAACAATCATCGCCGTACACTTGTTGTAACATTACAAACGTTTCACTTGCAGATTTTCCTAGTTTGAAACAAAATTTGATGTTAACACGCTGTTCTTTCTGTACACTCAACGTTTTCCGACGCACAGACAAAACGTCAACTACTTAAAACAGACGCCACGGGCAGACTGAGTGCAGGAGGCAGATGAAACTCGAGCAGTAGGCGGAGCGAGAGTCACGTGACAGGCCACGCGACTTTCAGCCTTATTGCATTCGTTTTATTGTTTCACCAGTACTAGTCCAGTTTTTTTCTAGCCACACCTCGTATGCTGCAAACGTCCTCAGTTGGGGAGAGATTCGGCCATTTTGCAAGCCAAGGTAGGGTCTGGTGAGCAGGAAAACAAGCAGTAGAGACTCTCTCCGGGTGCGGATTGGCGTTATTTTGCTGAATTGTAAGCGCAAGATGACTTTTCATGAAAGGTAACGAAAAGGGGCGTAGAACATCGGGGAGGTGCCACTGCGTTATAAGTGCACCGCTTATTACAACCAAGGGCGTCCTGCTATGAAAAGAAATAGTACATCAGACCATCACTTCTGCTTGTCGGGCGATACGACGGGCGGCAGTCGGGTTATTATGCCACAGCTGTCTGGAGCGTCTCGAAATGTGTTTTTGACTGCTCATCGGTCTCACCGATCACTAAAGACAATTCTAGTCCTGTCAATGAGATTCCAGCCCCGAAGACGTGTCTTAAGACGCCACGGACAGCGGTGGGATACGGACCTAGCTGTGTCCCGTTATACGGCTCGACAGCCACGAGTGATAGTCTGGAGTGCCATTCCTTTCCATAATACGACCCCTTGGTTGTCATCCGCGCCCCCCTTACAGCACAGCAGTACATTGATGATATTGTACGCACCGTTTTGTTTCCATTTATATAACGCATCTAGTGCTTACATTTCAACAGGATAATGTCCGCCTGCCCACAGCGAGACTTTCTACTGGTTGTGTTCATGCTTGTCAAGCCCTTCTTTGGCCAGCAAGCTCGTCGAAACTTTACCCAGTAGAGAACGTTTGGAGCATTATGGACATGATCGTCCAGTCACCTCGGGACTTTGACCATCTAACGCGCCAGTTTGGCAGAATTTGGCACGGTACCTGTCAGGAGGACATCCACGACTCCATCAATCAACAACAAGCCGAATAACTGCTTGCACAAGGGCCATAAGTGGATCGACGCGTTATTAACTCGCTCAATTTGTGAAGTTCTTTCTCTTAAGTGAATCACGCAGTTTTTCTGAAACTGTGATCATTTGTTTGTCTGTAAATGCATATCGCATTTACCGACCTCCGTCCCTTTAGGATAATTCGCCCTGGTCAGCCGTTTTTTTTTTTCCTTATAGTATATAACTTTGCGCTTTACATGTTCGGGAAACGTTCCACCTCTAAAACGTTGGCCATGCCTCTGTTTCTTCATCTGAAGAAATAAGTAGAAGTCACTGGGTGCCATGTCACGAGAATATGGGGGAGGGGAGTGTAATTTGATGTCCTATAAAAGTAGCAAATGTGACCGTGTCCTGCACAGTATGAGCTTGGTCGTCATTGTGATGTAAAGACACACCCTGGGACAACTTCCCGCGAAGCATCGTTTTGACAGCCTGCCGTAACCTCGGCAAGAGATATCGGTATTATGTTCCTGCGATAGCTTGCCTCAAGAGAGCGCAATCTGAAAGCGCCACGGGATTTTCTCTGCCTCTTGATGACTGAGTGATGTGTGCTGTCCTTAGGTTAGTTAGGTTTAACTAGTTCTAAGTTCTAGGGGACTGATGACCATAGATGTTAAGTCCCATAGGGCTCAGAGCCATTTTTTTTAAAGCGCCACGCCATGACAGTCCCAAAAAGACTCTCAGTATCACTCTGTCTGATGATGGTTGCGTCTCTGCATTTTTCCGCAGAAGTGAAGCCACACGTTTGGACTGCTTGCCTTGCACTTTTCGCTCTTGGTCAGTCATACATCCAGCACTCTTTCATGGCGATCACGCGGCTAAAGAAATGATCTGAACTGGCCCGACATAGCTGCAACGTCACCACTGCTGCCTCGGTTCGGCGAGATTTTTGAATAGCAGTTGGAGAAAGCAACAGGAGGGAACTTTATCATGTTATCGCTCAAAATGTTTAATGTTTCCCGTGCACCGGGACTGCACATATGAACATGCAAACAAAGAAATGCTTACTATATTCATGTAGTGTCTATTATGTCAGAGAGAACACATGGTACAGTTTTTGATACAGCGGCCGTAAACATTAGTATCTCAACGTAGGTATCGACGCTAGCCACAACTGAAATAATACGGAAAATTTAAAATCTGCTCCTGACCGGGACTCGAATGCGGATTTCCCGCTTTACACGAGCGGTCGCCGTAAGCGGTTCGGCTATCCGATCACGCTTTCCTTCCGATCCAAATTCTCAGCTTATCGCACACTACAAAGTAGCGTCCCTGTCTGTCTACCTCATTTGCTCGCAGCGTTTCATGTATCGCTGCAAGAGGTTCGAACACTATTGCGCATCCACACTGAGGATATCCAAGTGGTCAAGTGTATAGTCGCCGGCCGGGGTGGCCGGGCGGTTCTAGGCGCTACAGTCTGGAACTGCGCGACCGCTACGGTCGCAGGTTCGAATCCTGCCTCGGGCATGGATGTGTGTTAGGTTTAAGTAGTTCTAAGTCCTAGAGGACTGATGACCTCAGAAGTTAAGTCCCATAGTGCTCAGAGCCAAGTGTACAGTCGAGGGATGTACCGATATCCGTCCAATAAAGCGACCGCTCACGTGAAGCGGGAAATCCGGGTTCGAGGCCCGTTCCGGCAAAAATTTTCAACTTTCGTCACTTAATTATTTTAATGCCCAGTCGCGGCTGACCTCGGTACCTACATCGAAACAATACGACGCGCATAACTGCTTTTTTTTCTTTTTTACAAGTGATGGTAACACATTTGTTATTGTCCCTCATACAGTAGTAGTTCCTAGAAGACAGCATTTCCTTCCTATTATAGAAATCAACAACGTAGCTCGCGTATTGCTAATGCTTCTGATTGCTTCCTGAACATTAGTGTCGCCTCTTAAGTGACTATGGGAACACCCACGATGACCTTGTTTTGTTTTCCCTAATGTCGATAGCTGAACTTCCGCAGCAGCGGTCGAGGACTACAGCCAACAGAGTGCAGCCGTCACTCCTCCAACAGACAGACAGCTCTAAAACAGAGCTGTAGTCTTAAGATTCTATGCAACAGCAGCGTGATGGACCACATTTAGAACACAGTTGGTGCGACACAATCAAGAACGGATCGTCGTATAGCGTCAAGTTTACAGTGTTGAGCACTCATTTCATTGGTTTCCCACGCACCAAAATCTGCAGGGACCCGCATATTAATCCTAGCATCGAGTGGCAGGAGAACTTGCCTGAAGTTCTGGTAATAAGTGTCATAGATCACATTACGAGAATACATAAAAAGTGAGGCTGGAAAAGACACAAACTGAAAGTGCATGGGATCTGAAGAAATTTTTGTGCGTTCAATACCAAACCACAACAGTGAGAAAATAATATAATTTCTATGCAATAAAATGGGTAGCTGGGCTTTTCACAGACTTCTATTGACGTCTCCCGTCGTCTAACACAACTGTCAGTAAGAGTCAGGAAAAGTATGGTGTCCATGGTTCTTGTGACAAAACTACTCTCCTCTCTCTCCTCTGAATCTGTAATGTCGATGCTGTTGCACTGATACAAGTGCTGCTTGTAACTACGTCATGTACATTAGATTGAGGCATAAGTTCGTAGTTTTTTTTTAATTTTCATGTTGGTACTCTGGTTGCTGTGGGTTTATTTGTCGATTTTCATTTTTTATTTGTAGTTCAATGTATTATTTGAGTTTACATATTGTCGTTTTGGTATTTGTGGATAGTAAGTGTATCCGTGGGTGCTAGAAAATGGGATATCAAGTAAAGAAATCGGAACATTTCCGACTTATTCTTCTGTTTGAATTCAATAGAGGGGTGGTAGCAGTGAAGGCAGCCAGAAACAATTGCGCCGTGAATGAGGTTAATGACATTGGACAAAGCACGGCAAGAAAATGGTTTTCTCGTTTTAAGGAGGATCGCTTTGGCATTAATGAAAAAAATGGCTCTGAGCACTATGGGACTTAACATCTGAGGTTATCAGTCCCCTAGAACTTAGAACTAGTTAAACCTAACTAACCTAAGGACAACACACACATCCATGCCCGGGGCAGGACTCGAACGTGCGACCGTAGCATTGGCATTAATGACTCTCCACGTTCAGGAAGACCCTGAGGGTCTGATAAAGATGGTTTAAACGCATGACTCCACAATGATCCACGTAAGTCTTCTCGAGAACTGGCAAAAACGATGAACTGTGATCATTCTACTCTCGTGCAACATTTGCAAGCAATGGAGGAGGTCCCAGAATCGGATGTCTAGGTACCACATGCTCCAAGCCAAATTCTCAAAAATCAGCGGATGGCCATATACGTGTATCTGCTTGCTCGTTATCAATTGGCCCGTGAGCAACACCGACCATTCCTGTCCTGTATCGTCACTGATGACGAAAAACAGTGTCTTTATGCTGACGTAAGGGAAAAAAAACAATGGGTGAGCCAAAACAAAGCAGCAACTCCACATACAAAGACCTGCGCGCATCCGCAAAAAATAATGTCGTGCATCTTGTGGAACAGTGACGTGTGGTGTACAACGAACTGCTTCCCCGAGGTTAACCATCAGTGCTGACATTTACTGCCAGTGACTGACACGTCTTGCAAATGCAGTCCAAGAGAAACTGCCAGGAAGACTGCGTGAAGTGTTGCTACTCCACGATAACACCAGTCCGCATTCTGCAAGACAGTCAAAAAAGAAGAAAGAAAAAAAGAACGCTATATAGGAGTTGGGTTGGGAAGTCGTTCCGCACCCACTTTATTCACCTGATCTTGTGCCCTCAGATTTTCACCTCCTTCGCTCTCTACCGAACAACCTTGAAGAAACTTCCTTTCCGGATGAAAATGCCCTCGGAACGTGGCTCGACGTGTTCTTCCCCTCAGAACCATTAAGAACCATGTGGTTTCTATAGTCGAGGAATCGAAAAGTTACATCAGCGTTGGCAGAATGTTGTAAGCAGTGAAGGTGAACATATTATTGCTGACTACAATCTCGATTACGTGTATCTGTTGTCTTTATTAAACTTGTGGAAAAACGCTACGAACTTTTGCACCAACCGAACAGTTCATCACATGAGCTGCTGTCTCCAATGTAAACATTCGTAGCCTTATTCGTTGTCGCTTGGTAATTTCGAGCATTTATTAATATTCTAAGGCAGGTGAGTTCCATATCACTACCGCTAAACAGGTATTGCAATCTACATAGAACCATTCATTTAATAATAAAAATATATTATTGCAGTTGTGAACGCATACCCGTATTTTCTGTCTCACAGAGTTGACTACAGCATTCCTATTAACACTTCAGACTTCGACATCCGGTGTACGACGTAGGATATCTTGCGTCAGTCCTACATGCTCATTTTCCAATGTATTCGCGGACACTGGACAGAAAGGACGGTTGCTTGTATGTCTCCTCTTCATCATGAGCATCGTAAGAAATTAGAGAGTGGATAGGAAGAGTGAAAATCTCATTCTGGAAACATCCCCAAGGCTGTGGGTAAGCCATGTCTCCGCAAAATCCTTTCTTTCAGGAGTGCTAGTTCTGCAAGTTCTGCAGGAGAGCTTCTGTAAGTTTTGGAAGGTAGGAGACGAGGTACTGCCAGAAGTAAAGCTGTCAGGACGGGGCGTGAGTCGTGCTTGGGTAGCTCGGTTGGTGGAGCACTTGCCCGTGAAAGTCAAAAGTTCAGAGTTCGAGTCTCGGTCCCGCCCACAGTTTTATTCTGCCAGGAAGTTACATATCAGCGCACACTCCGCTGCAGAGTGAAAATCTCATACTGGATAGGAATAAGTTCTTAGGTTCATTATTAAGTAAAGACTGCGCTCGTACACTGGTGAAACGGGATTCTAATAACCATTTGACCATTGTGAATTAGATATTGCATGTGTTTTCCTCAAACACTCGAAACGTATTCATCGCCGGTTCCTCAAAAGTAACACGCCCACGCCTTTCCATATTACTCATCCAGCAGAGCTAGTAATCCGTCTCCTACGATATTCATGCCGATAGTATGCCGATAGTATGCTGTACTCTAATATTCCGTCTCCGCTTCTTGTGGAGCTTCTTTGTTATGGAGTGCGTAACATTACTAGGTCTCATAAATAGTCTTCATGTCACTTCCGTATTTTTTCCCGTGTCAAGAGTGGCAATGCTATAATACCGCTTACTCTCTGAATTGCCTATATGTCATTATGAGTTTTCGATTTTCGTAAACACGTGTAATCATTCGCGTACAAGAGTGCTCTCAAGTTCATACTTTTTCCGTAAAATGAGTTAAATTATTGTAGCTTGTGTTAATAAACGCGGAGGATGTTTCTTACATACGTAGGTCTCGCTCGACATTCACAGTACCCTCTAGAATGCTTCAAATACTCCATCTGGCTACTGCTACTCTAAGGATACTCTGCACACGTGACAGCGGATGTGGGGTATGTAGAAATGAGTGACGGAATTAAAGAGTTACGTATTAGGATTTCTAAATATCTCGCCATATTTTTCATTCGCCGCGTACAAATTCCTGAACTGCTACAGGTATAATCTGAGTTAGGAGAGAAACATTTAATGACTCTTCTTTGTCCTAATTGGCATTTATTTTAGAAGGGAGAAACTGTCAACTTTATGGTCTGAAACTTTAAGATACGCCTATCATTTAATGTCCTAGATTTTGAAGATGACGTTTGCCTCAACTAGATGAAAGGGAAATAGAAGATCTGAAAGCTGCGGCGAGGAAAGTCGCTTTGAAAATTAATGCCCAAAAACTAAAAGACATGCGGACAAATGATAACAACACCGCAAAGCTTGGGACCTAAGTATCCGTGAATATGTTTTGCTACCTTGAAAGCATACGTACACCATATGGTGGTGCAACAGAAGATATTAACAGCCGCATCAACGAAGCCAAAGACATTTTCACAACTCTCCACTCTATCAGTAGACCAAGGAAACAACGTTGAGGACCAAATCGCGTATATTTGAAAAGAATGTAAAATCTGTCCTATGCGGATGTGAAACATGAAAATTGACAAAGCAGGTTATCAGTAAGCTACAGACACTCAACAACAGGTGGCTGAGGAACAACCTGGGGGCATGGTAGCCAAATGTCGTCTCTAACGAAATACTCTGGGAAAGAGACAACCAGAAACCAACTGAGCTGCAAGTAAGAAGCAGAAAGTGGCGATGGTTAGGACACACACTCAGGAGACCTAACGAACATACTGCGAAGGAAGCCCTTTATTGGATCCCACAGGGACGACGGACACGAGGCTGGCCCTGAAAGACTTGGAGACAAACAATTGAAGCAGAAGACCAACAGCAAGGCAAAGCACGGGAAAGCTCAACAGCAAGGATTAGTGTGGGAAGAAGCGTAAATACTAGCAGAAGACAGAACAAGATGGCAATACTCTGTTGCACCCCTATACTCCAAATAATGAGTTGAAGTAATTAATAAAAAATATTATTTAACTTAATATGTTGTCACGTTATATACTAATTAGTCATTCTGCATTATATTACCGAAACACATATAAAAGAACCTGAAGACATCCCAACAGAAAGACAACTAACAATGGCTAGAATTACTAGTAGAATCCATGTAGCTATACTAAAGTCTTCACAGTCCCATCATCTTCTCATGATTATGACTATTCCAGATTTCTTTCTGCAGCATAGTTATCATCACCAGATATTTACCGGACAGTACTACTATTATCGCTCATACTGCACACCTTTAATTTTCCTGTACTACGTAGATGGAAGTGAGAATATGACTGAAGCGTGTGTCCACGGAGAAACAGTTGCCACGAGCCGTTAGAATTTTGTAGGACGTATCACGGGTCTCAACTCCGGGGAAAACAATACACCTGTGAGGAATGCCATGTTATACTCTGTATCGGATTTCAAACGAAATTGTAACCTATTCCCCACTTCGTTATTTGCGACGTATACACACGCAGATACACATTTTCACACTCAGAAGCACACACCCAAACACACGCACAAACACAAACTCTCTCTCTCTCTCTCTCTCTCTCTCACACACACACACACACACACACACACACACACACGGAGAGAGAGGGGGGAAGGGGGAGAGAGAGAGTGGGGGGCGATGGTGGAGGGTGTGAGCGGGGGGGGGGGGGGGGGGTGGGGGGTGGAAGAGGAAGAGAAATGCAAGTAACTGAAGTAACTGCAGGCACTGCCTGAACGATAGCTCTAAAAAATGGCACTTTGTGACCTAGATTACGAATCATGGTTCTTGAGATCTCATGAATTTTCACCTCCGTATCAAAACAAAATTTAAGAGCATCATTAGATGGATTTATTCATGGCCAAATATATATATGTCTATGCAAATGTAGTTCATAACAATATACTTTAATTATAAGTTAGATGTTCACAAATGAGTTGATTAATTGCATATTTTTTCCTATTCAGGAAAGAAATGGAAGAAAGACCTAGCGAAATGAGTCCTTTTCACCTAGTAAATGTAATTTTTGTTCCATTACATCTCTGCTTCAGTGAAATACATAAACGACACCAGAGGAACTATTCAGAAGGAAAGACTAATACGTGTAAAAACTAATCACATTTTACATGTCTTCATAATTCTCACGTATGGAGGACATAACAACCTTGGAGACTCAGCTGCAAAAGGTCCAAAGTTCACAATGACATTTTTGGGACGCGCTAGCCAGGAACGCAGTAAGTGGTAAAACGGTTCCCTTTTCCTTATGAAGCGATGACAGATAATATAGTTTATGATGTTGGAACTGTCTGCTCTCCGGACTGTACTTCGTTGAATTCGTAAATATCTACAGATTCACCTCGTATGAGAAATAATTGTTTTTATAGTAACTACTAGAAATCGTAGTACATTGAGTTATTGATTTTCTACGTCACTCAGATAACCAGTGGTGTTGTTTAAACAGATACCCACCACCAGAGATGAATCCTTGGTCTCTGTCGCAGTAGTTACCCTTGAAATTAATATTTACCAACACTAACAGGCCACAATATATTTACCCAAGTAATCTGAATGTAAGCTTTTCATCAAAAAATAGTTCGTAACTCTTTCCTGTTGCTGAAACACAAATATATACCTGTATAAATACTGGTAGCCGAAGTATTATACGTAAAACCAAAGACTTTTAGCAGTTCTCAAAATTTAACAGCTTTTTCATATGCATTTAACTAGTTGATTAAAATTCTATAATATGCGCAACTAATCTTCTCTTTCGGTATAGGATATGGTATATATCGTGCAATGAATATTAGCTGCTTCAAAAGATCACTTTTACACTGCTTATTTTCACCAAGGATCTAAACATTTTCCTACGGAATAAAATGTCCTAACTCATTCGATGAACTGATGTTGGTTCGGGCCAAGAAGAGACTGGACACATCAAAAAAGGACCTAAATAACACCGAATATCGATTCATTTATTTCGTTGTAGAACCACACTCGCCACAGGGGATATGGCAGGTGTAAAGCTTCAGGGGTCTTGTTGGGCGAAAGGCAGTCGACCAGATGGGTATTCTATCTTTTGGAGTGAAGAACTCGCGCTGCGCGAATATGCGCGCATGAAGCAATGAAAAAGAATTGAGTATTTTGTAGTTTACATTAAGCCAGAAACATTAATACTATAAAGTCATTATATTAATTGTATACAGTACCCATACATCGTGGAGTGGCAACGATCTCTGTAATACTCTGCAACTTCTGTGTCGTTACCAGTCTCCCTGTTCCTGTTTTTAAACACAAGACACATGGATGAGTACATTGTGTTTCTACTATGAGAATATCCAGAATTTTTTTTATGCAGTCATACTTTAGGCTAGTCAATTAATGCCATTTGTGTTTGTGATGACTATCTTTCCTTGCAAAAAATTTATTTGTTCCTGAATTTCGTTATGATAATACACTACCATGTGCGACATTTTCCATTACATGACAATGCCGATACTGACTGTGCATCGTAATCTACAATAATCGTACAATTAGCTCTATTTGCCTCCTGCTGGAGGTCTTGCAATAGTGAGGCACGTAGTGTAGGGGAAGATAGAATACTTTTGGTGGCTAAGTGTAGAGCTTATACACACCCAGCCACCAAAAATATTCTATCTTCCCTTTAACTATGCGTCTCACTATTGCAAGAAAAATATGCTTCTTTTTATTATTTTACCGAAGATTCAGTCTGTTAGCTGCTTCTTACGAAGCAGATAAAAGATAGGGATGAATTTATATATTTTCTTACTGCTAAATTTTCTTTTTTCTTAATTTTTTTGATTATTGACTTTCTAAAGATTTCCATACAGCTATCTCATCACTGGGACTTTTACACTACCGTTTGTTTTGACAATTCAGAGTATACATTAAGCCGTTACATAAGCTTAACGGGGGACAGATTTCGGCATGAAACAAATTTTACATCCACAGTATCCTGGAACGAGTAGCAAGGCGACATGGAACATAGGATACACCAAGGCAGAACACTACACTGCGAAAGTTGATCTTCCTGTTTCAGTTCCCAGACTTCTGTTACTGAAAAATTATATAAATTTTATCTGTGCTAGTGTTCTCTAGCTCCTGCAAAAAGTATTCTTCAACCTGATGTGATTCAAGGCGTTTCATTAATTTTCCGTACCACATATGAGAAACGATGACTGATGGTTTTGTGTATGTCGTTGACGTCTCTAACATCTTTGTTCTACCTTGTCAGTAAATTGACAACTTACAGACTGTTTTGCTTCCTTCGCACTATTTCCACAGTATCCCAACTTCTTCTGATATTAGTCTGATATCCTGCGAGTCCCCCATCCAAAACTAGAGAGGATATTACAATACAAATCTTCAGCAACCCTACTGCCCTTATGTTCACCAATGACATGAAAGCCCTGCCGCGCAGGGTAGCCGAGAGGTCTAGGGCGCCTTGTCACGGTTCGCGTGGCTTCCCCCCGTCAGAGGTTCGAGTCCTCCCTCAGACATGGGTCTGTGTCTTGTCCTTACCGTAAGTTAGTTTAAGTTAGATGAAGTGTTGTGTAAATTAGGGACCGATGACTTCAACAGTTCGGTCCCATAAGACCTTATCACAAATTTCCAAATTTACCTAGCCCTGTTTGTCCACTGCTAAGCCAATCAATTGTCGCACCTGATCAGTTGACAACATTCTCTAACACAACGATCGCTGCTAATATACATTCACTGATTTAGCTTCTGGAGATTGGAATAAGTGACTACAAAAATAAGATACGGTATATACAAGTAAGAGATATAGTCACGCATTTTGAAAAGGTGGCAACCTTTTGCGAATAACTAGCAGATATGAGATCAGTACGATTGTTCGCCGAAACAAATAAGAAACGGTAAGGCTTGGCATTTCATTTACTTATTTACACATTGCACTTCAACTGAATTCAAAATTTAATGCACAATCTTCAAGTAACCAGGATCGAAGCTTAATATCACACTGTAGGGAAGCAGCCTACTCACGCTATAGTAAATTCACATCAGTTTCCATTATGTGCAAGTCAGTCTGCTGTAACTAGCTCTGACGTCATAAATGTTGCGCAATACCTTAAAAATCAAGCAAATGAACTAAAACTTTTCTAGCATGTCAGAAATAATACTAAATTAATGTGTGTTAAATATCAGTTCGATAACTTCAGCCATTTCCGAGATTTGGACGTTTTTCTGGAAAAATCATTGGCGCAACAGAAAAGAGCTAGAGACTTCAAAATTTATATTTAGATTCATCTTTCATAATGATTTAATAAAAACAGTACTTTGGATTTCACAAATTAAGACTTTAGTGGAAATTCATGATTTTCTGGTTTTCGTCTCAAAACTGAAGGAAGCAAGATAGATTAAGTAGGCTAGTAAATAAGGCTAGGATGTTTAGATTTAAATAGGTTGGAGGTCCGCTATGATTATGAACATGTGTAAAGTTTCTTTTTAATACCTATAAAATTATAGCGATAGCGGATCTCAAAAGGGACAGTTCAGAGCTCATCTGCTGCGTGCAGTGTAATTTAATTAATTCTCTCGCTCAAAGTATTTAACTTAGCCACGTCAAAATTTTATTATCAATACTTACCTGCGTGCTGAATGCACGTTTAAATTAAGAGCTTCTCCGGCCATCAGCCAAAGAAGCTATAAATTATTATGTAACTTGAAGTGGTGCGTTACTAGCCCAGCGGCTAGTTGGGAGAGCGGATTTAATCAGGCGTTCCCTCAGCCGTCCGCACCGCGGCTTTATATATAAGAAGACTACGCGAGGAAGGAAGGCCCCAGTTCTCTCCAGACGCTGAATGACACGCCATCTGTGTCGGTAGTCGCGTCGCATCAGTGTATCTGCTACAAACAGCCTCGGGTGCCGTATTAAGTTACTAGAGATACGCGGAACCATGAAGACATTTCATGTGAAGTGTTAATTCTGGAATGATTTTCATTATCTAGCTTCAGTTTGCGTATTGTCGTAATTTTTCACGTGCCGTCGCGGGACAGTCATTCTACCAAATATTTAGCGTGGTGTTTGATGAAATATTTTCATCAAATTATGGCGAGCATTCTTTTTAACATTTGATTCGGACATTTATAGTGGCATCAGCGCATTAGACTCTGAACTGTTCTGTTAGTTAGGTTGTAGGGATACTTGTGGTTTTTATTAGTGAATTTCAGAATATACTCAACTATTTTGGAAAACCGTTTTTGATTAGAAATCCCGGACAATCTCCTAATTCCTCAGAGCTATAAGCTGCAGCTATAAGAACAGTCTCAGGTAAAGTGGGCACTAGGATATCTATTTACTGGCTCCAAGTTTTATTAAATCACTTTCTGGGGGTCACGGAGTAAATAGAGAGCCAGTGTTGAGAACGGCAAAAGACAGCAATAACAACATTCTAAAAGCTAGAAACTGATTCAACATGCAATCATTTATACAGTAAATTATTATTTTTACAAACTTATACATCCTCCGCCCCACAACACAGTGTCCTATGCCTTTTCGTATCGACTTAGGACTGTTAATGCGCTTTTTATATAAGAAGCACTATAGTAAATAAGAAAATTTTATGTGAAAACTTTACCCCTGCATTCGATATTTACGTCAAAAGATTTTTTTCCATTCAGAGATGGAGTCACATGTATAGTAGAAGCATCGCTGATATTCGATCATTATCTCTATAGTGAGTATACAGTCAGTCTTGGACTTCTCGACTAAACACTACAATCTCGAAACAAAGATCTCCAGACGAAAGTAACACATTGGCAGGAGAAGCTCAGAAGTTCAATCCCCCAGTCTGTTCACATTAGTTCTGCGAAGAAAATAAATCTGGAGGTGGGTGGTTCATCTGGACCTATCTTTTTTGAAGTAAACATCATTCCTCGATGGTATTTTATCGTTTTCGCTTGAATTATGACGTTCTGGTCCTCTCACATTGTTTTGATTTGTTCGCTCTGACGTCATTAGGTTATGAAGCTCGATTACCGACAAAAAAGTCTATGCGACGAAATTTGATAGTTTATATTTATCTCTCTTATTCTGATGCAGGCCATTGTCAATGCTTTCCCGCATGATTCTGTTAGAAATTGAAGGAACCACCTTTTTTAACTTTTGTCCAGTAGGCAAAACTGTTTGGAAATAACCATAAAATCACTCTGGATGTTGGAGTCCACATTATGTCATGTGGCTAGCTTGGAAATAGAGTGATGTGTTTCTTTTATTCACTTCTGTCTAGTAGGGGTGTGTAGTTAGTTTTAATATTATTTTTATTCTTTGTTACATTTCTGAAGTATTCACTATTTTAACTTCTAAGCTCTCCACTGTTGTCTGTACTAAATTTATTTGTCTCCCTCGAACACCTTATGAACAACAACTTTTGTTTCCAACTTGTTCAGTGTTCTCCAAAATCTTCTTTGTTCTTATGCACTGCACTGCTTGCATGAAAATGTATCTCCGAATGCTCCTCTTAGTCAAAGTTACATGTGGTAAGGAAAAATTGAGCATGCACAAGAAGTACCAATATCTTTAAATTTATTTTGGGAACTTTTCTCTTTGCTGTAACCTTGTATCATGTATTACGTGAAATAACATATACTGTGAGTACAGACATGAACACTGTTGCAAACCTGTGAAATATACACTTTGTGCAAAAGTTGGAGTTGTTACTTGATTAACTTACATTGCACTTTTGTTCATCAACTATGTCACACTGTAGTGCAAACTCGATTACAGCCGCCAAAGTAGATTCTGTTTGTGTGTAGCTGTCAATGAAAATGAGATTAATGTGAGATTAGTCCAAAGGCAACACATTTTGCCACCAGGGACAGTGTTCATGTAGTTATTGTAGTTTGGTGTGTTTGTGGTTTCTCGAAGTGAAAGCTAATGAAACAGCATGCTTCCCACCCTTCACCTCAGTAAATGGCTTTTAAGCATAAATATACACATGTCCACATCTTTCAGAGTGATACATAGTCGCATTGATATGTGCAGTAAGTTGTATTGTTCATTATCACATTGCAAACAAGATGACGACGATATCCTACTGTGCTTGCACTGTGTGGTCTACCACCTGTTCATGAACTGTCTGTCCACTGTTTCCCCATACACATAACTATAGCAACAAAATCCTGTATTCAAGATGAAAGACATAATAACGAAGGAACGTTTCCTGGAGACAATCATTCAGCTCTATTCGAACTCATCCATATGCTAATTCAGCTACCATGCACATTACATTGTGCATTGGAGTCTTTTTCACTTTAATCATTTAAACAGGAAACCAGTAACTATCACTCTGGAACAAAATTTGCTATCTGCAAATACATAAAAGCATATTTCCTATTTGGAAACTCTATTATGGGCTAAATATCTTTGTTCAATAAAAATGATGGTTTTGTTTCTGCATTCCAAGTTTTGATCCACATCAACTTCCACTTGCTAGTGATTATTTGACCAAATACTTTTGAGGAAACATATATGGCTCTTTACTATGCCATGGTAAGGTTAAGTATGAAAATGGTGGTTAGTAATTTTTCTTATAGATTTATAAAGGCTATATTTGTTGACATTATAACAACATGTTAATTGTAAATGTTATATGAGAGTAAATATGTTAAAAGGTTAACACGATTTTCTTTTTATTTTTATGGTTGAATAACAAGAATACTGTTTTCATTCCTTTATTTTCCTTTATTTCTAACTAGCTTTGCCTTACTAGGTCATCTTCAGGAAACAACTAACTAGCATCTGCAAGGAACATTAGTTCTTAGGTAACCAAACAATATAGGCGAAGATAAAATCCACTTGCATAGTGTGTGATGCACCAGACATGTTTTTAACACTATAAATTACACTTTACTCTATTAACAATATTAAAACACAGTAACTAGAATATTCTTTATTACAGATTATATGGTTATGTTTCCATAGTTTTTGAGGGTTGAGATCGGCCTAACTGAGCACTGGTCACTTATTTTGTGCTACAAACATGTTTTATATGTGAAGCAATCAACCAGCCATGTACCCTCTGTCACTGTGACACATACAGCACAAAATTAAAAACAATAGAATTTCATATTTCTTACATTGCCTATCAAACAAACCTCAATGTTATAACAATATAACCTGTAATACTGTAATATTGTTTATTTTAATCATATATTGCGATTAATATTGCCCATTGTGTAAATTGTAGTTTACAATATGAAACATATTTGTCACACAGCAAGACTAGAGCTGATTTATACAGTTGTCAAGTGATGTCATGATGTGATGAACTGTGGCATCATAACCACATGACCTGGAATACTGTAATGATGTGTATTCTAATTATTGTGTTTAATAACAGTGTCCCTTCCAAGTGCTAGTCTGTTGTTTCCTGCAGATGGCCTAATAAGAGAAAACCGAATTAGAAATAAACAAAAATCAGTAGACCCAAAACATTGTACTTATTATTCAACCTCAAATATCGAACTGTTATACAAAGAAGTAAAGGAAAGTTGTTGCTAAAATAGTTGTCTATAAAGGTTTTAAGATGTAGTGTGTATATTATATTACTCCTTTGCATCTTAACTTGCTAAAATAGTTGCCTTTAAATGGTTTAAGATATTGTGTATATATTATTTCTCTCGTCTGCACCTTAATATCTACAACAAATTGTATTGCACAGTCTGACCCACATACTGTATACTTCAAAATATTGTGGAAAAAAATTCTTGTATTTTCAACAATGTTAGTTGATAGTGTATACACAGATAAATATCAGTAATTACAGTGACAAGCATGTTAATTATCCATTTTTGTCACTTGATTTTTTTTTTTTGAAATCCTATAAGTATAGGAAAATATTTCCACTTTCTCAATATGATTTCAGAAGCTATTCATAAATATGACAAACACAGGAATGAACCTAATATTGTCTGTTAAAATAGTTTGACCCCACTGAGACGGTATTTGAATTTGCTAAGTGATGCAGTCACTCGATATAGTCATCATATTTCTAGTTATTTAAAAATGAGAAAAATTGGTTTGTAATTAACATTCAAGTCTCCCAAATTTCATTTTATCATGGTAATTTTGTCAACTTCTCAGTCAGATCCCTCAGACGAATCAGAGAGAATTCCTGTCATTATTTTATTGTTATTTAAGTAACTTATTTCATATGTTAAAAAATGTGGTACAGTCTTCCAACCAGTAGAAATGCTTAACTAGTCGTCAGTAACTTACCTTTACAACAATGAAGTTCTTTAGGATAAAATGATTCATAATAGCTAATCATAGTATGGTATATCTCTGAATTAGAGGTGTACATACTTCATTGTTTGTGGCTACAGTAGTTTTTATTGCCTTGATTGAATGATAGATTTTAAGGAAGTTAATAATATCCATATTACATCTAAAGAACTTGAGATAACATTAGACCAATGAAATGTTTTTGACTGGTTTTCTGACACAAAGACAAATGTTTTATGTTTACTTTTCTAACAATCATAATTTCACAAGTTGTTCTACTTATTTGCCTTATGTATGCTGCCTTGCAATTCTTAAATTTTGAGTTATAACTCTACATCTCCTTGAAGAATTATTACTCATTCTCCCATAGATATTTTATTTTATTCCTAAATCACTAATTTCAATCTGTCAAAGTTTTTCAAATGATATTCAATATTAAACAATGTTTCTTATAATTACTTCTGCCATACATAAGTTTTTGTTATGACTATCATGTGGAGTTGCCATCTTTTGATAAATCCTTCATTTACAAATTGCGTGTTGGGTTTCACCTTGTGATTATTGGCTGGCAATTGCTTAGTGAGTTTTCCAAGTTCTATTTTCTTTATAGTACACATTGTTTCTTTTAATATTAAACTGAACCAATGCATTACAATTGTCATTTGGAAATGGTTTTTATAGATAAATGTGAGATTAACTTGAAATATGGTAAGTGCTCTGATCAAGTTGTGGAGCAATAATACCCAGAGTTCCTCCTTGGACTGTCTGTTCTGAGGTAATTATCAACTGTAGCTCGCTAAATTTTTACTGCATCGTTACCTATATATATTGTCTATAACAGGCTGTGAGTTTTATCTTTTTAGACCCCATTATTCATTTATATATTCATTTTCCTTGAGTTGCACAGGACTGAAGAAACCAAAGTTTCTTCATTATAAAGGACTCTGCCTATAATTAATTGATTTTTAATCATGTAGATAAGTTAATAACAAATTATAGAAAAAGGCTCTTCAATTTGAGCCTGCTTCGGTTCAAATGGATGTGTGTTGCAACAGTTGTTTGGAGATAAAAAGGCTTGCACAAGTTAGAGTAGCATTAAGAACTGCATCAAACCAGTCTGAAGACAGAAGACTGTAACAACAATGTTGGCTAAAATGTCACAAAAGTTGCATATCGAATTCCTGAAAACTTTGGGCCAAGCACTAGGATCTGCTGTGGTTTAAACTGAAACTGACTTAGCGACTACACTATGGGCATAAGCTATGATGTCATTAGTTGGATACACATCATAGCTAAACATGATGCAAAAGTTGATCTTACTCCGTATACTAGAGCTGGGTGGAACATTAATCTGCCTGAGGTTTACTGCTGGAAGAACTGAACTGTCACAAGGAACATCCAAGACCTAGTGTACGTTTAATTGGCTTACACTGTACACAATCTCTTAGACTCAACTCATGGGATACAATACCAAAGGTACAGGAAAGCTACTCTGGATGAATCTGGGACCTGATCTGCAGATTAATACTTTCTGTGTAGTAGGGGCCCTGCCATAGAACGAGCAATTGAATGAGGAACAATGTTTATACAACATAGAACATCCTTTTTACAGGAAACTGATGAAACCCAAGTGGTGCCACATCAGCGTGAACCATTTTGTTTTTATAAAGGTTTGACTATCGAGAGGTGTACTGTTATCTAACTTAGAAGTGTTAGACGAGAGTACTTAAAGCTGGTACATCTATCAATTGAACTCCTCAAAGGTGATGTGATGGAGTAGATATGGAGATGATATCGGAGGAATATGTGAAATTATTTAACCTTCCAGGTGCATTGTTGGCTCATCCACTCATGTGGCACAGGATTCCTATTCGTAACAAGCAGCTAGAATGTGATAAATGTTATCATGTGCCATACCATCTACAACCAGTGACAAAGGAATTTAGTAATGAACAGCTCCAGTACAGAATTATAGAAGAAAGCACCAATCCCTGGCTATCACATGTCACCTCATTCCAATAAAGCCCTCAAGTGGTAAGAAGGCATATATATATTGCTGCGACTATAGATTTCTAAACCGAACGACAATCACAGATGGCTACTTAGTGCTAAACAATACCAAGACTTTAGGAACTCTGAGACAATGCCATTATTGTACCATCTAGAATTTACAACACAGGTCACAACAATTAGAGATCGCCAAAGAGGATTAAGATAAATTGCATTTTCAGTTACAAGTGGTCAATATCAGTATCACTGGATATCATTCAATTTAAAAAATATACTAGTGCCTTCCAATGCTTCTTAGACAGTGTGATATAGGGGTCTGAAACTGAAAGATTGTTCGGTTTACCTAAATGATGTCATTGTATTCTCTGTGGACATCCGAAAGCGCATGGTGTACCTACAGATGTTCTTGATCGGTTATGTACACGACAACTGACCTGTAATGTGAAAATATGTCACTTTATATCATGGGAGATCCACTATTTAGGCCATACTATCACCCAGGACTGTGTGCAAGCTATAAAGGAGTCCCTAGTAACTAGCAAAGTAAAGAAATTAATAGTCATATCTTGTGATCACTAATTTTTATAGAAAATTTATTCCAAATCTTGCAAAAGTAACAATACCCCTTCATCGTTTATTAAGGATGGGAGTAAATTTCACTAGACTCCACATCATGAAGCAGCATTTGATCAAATAAAAAAAATCATTTTCCAGCAGTCACACCTTCACTTTTCCTATCATAGCCAGTTTATATTATCGTATGACTCAAGAAACCGTGGTCTAGAACAGTGTTCTGAGCCATGAGGTAGAGGGGCAAGTGCACCCAATAGCCTATGCTTCTAGACAGCTCAGTCTCTTCTTCCTCCTTCTTGTTCTTGTTTTTCTTGTGCCTCTGTGGGGTCAGCATGGATACTACTTGACTTGAAATGGTTAATGTAAGGTGTGCTCAAATGCCCCTCCTGTCACAAACCCATTACCACCGCCCCCCCTCCCCAGCCCCAATGGGACAGAATATATGTACACCACTTGTCTGTGTGTAGTAATGTTAGCTATGTGAAAGATCCCAAAAGTTTCTAAATGTCTGAAAAACATGTAACTGAGGCGAAATTTGGGTACCAGCCCAGGTTCACCTTGCTGGATGTTGAAAACCACCTAAGAACCACATACAATGGCCAGTACATCGTCGTTAATACAATGGGACCAGCACACACGTCCAAAGCCCAGAAGTGGTTTACTAACACACAGCCACGTCAGTTTCTAGACAGCTCAATAAACCATATAAGACCTGTTCAACTAGCGTAAACGAAATGCTTGTGCAAATGTTTGGCAATCACCTATTTCCGTTGGGTATTTCTGCATATGTGATTTTAAGGTCTTTACGGTTCACACAACACTTTAATGGCTTCTGGGACTAGAAGATCCACCAACAACGCTTTTAACCCAGTGGGTTTTATGGCTAAGCGAATTTTATTTTGAAGTTGCGTATTGTCTAGGGAAAACTCATAGTAATGCAGATGGACTAAGTGGCAAAATGCGCGCCATAAAAGGTGTTGGGTAAGCGCAGATGAACGGTGCAGAGCTCTGACCACTCACCTGATCTATCAACAGTTTGCAAGAAAAGCGTAGTTCACCTCTGATGACAGACTGCTGTACACCTGAACAAGGTATGGGTGATGTATAACTGCGCAAGCAAGTTTGCAAAACGAAGTATTTAGCGAGGCGCACGATTGCACTTTTGGAACGGCATAGCGAGCGATGTTCCACAGAGCGTCATATTGCAGGAAATTGTTGGTGGCCAACAACGAAGTAAGATATAGCGTGTTACGTAAAAAACTGCATTCCTGATGCTCAAAGGGGTGAACTGAGTTGCCAGTGAATCCCACTACAAAGATAACCTGAATGGGATAGACCATACCAAATGGTCAAAATATACGTTCCTGGTACTTTTCGATGTGACGTGTCTAGTTGCCGTCAAATTACAACTTCTGATCCGAAGCACAGTGGTGGATGGTCGAAAAATTCGTCCATTTTAGGGTGAACAAGAAGCAATGCCTTAGTTGCTGGCAGCCCTGTCTGAAGGGAGAAGGGAGGGATTTGAAGATAATATGAGAAAGAAAGGTAAAACAGGTAAGCGAAGCAGGACGTACCTACAGTTGTTCCGACACGTCCATACGCCTGGAAATCACAACGTGGCCTTTCGATATAGTTCTATGTGTTTTCTTATTAGTTATTAAGTATATCTGTGATTATGCACTACGGCTATGTCCTTGTCAGGATAACATTTTAGTTCAGGTAATAGGTTGAAAGAATTTTCTGGTGAAATTGTTATTAGCAATGTTAGTGGAACATTAGCGTGCGTAATTTAGTTTATAAGGGTAACATCGCTACTACATGGTGCAACATGTTTTTTGCTTTGTTAAGCATGTGGTTTGTGTGTACAGCTGAGGCATTTTGCACTTAACTTCAAGGTTAAAGATTCTTTGTAACAGATGTTTGTTGGGTTAGTCATTTGAGATGATTATGTATTTGAAGTACTTCTTGACACTATAGAATTACTGCGGTTCATAACCGGGCAAATCCCATCCGCTCCAAGAAATAGATACACACACTTCGTGAGTCACGCGAGTTCGCTCTCATTTGCTCCGAGACGCGTGCGACCGTGTGCCCCTGGGTGGTCATTACAAGAGAAACCAAGTTGTTTCAAAATATGTGGTCACATTGACCATTCTCAGTACCAAAATCGGCAGTCGTTATTTAAATCTGCTACAAACAAGTTCATTTCCTCGGCACAGAGACTATAACTGCAGAGCTTGGGACTGTTGACAAATGGTACATGTTTCAGGACCTTCTTTCTGGCTACCCCGGTGTGCTGACCACACACCCCTCTTATCCGCATCCTCATCTGAGGATGACACGGCGGTCAGATGATCCAGATGGGTCACTTGTGGCCTGAAGACGGAGTGCTTTTTTTTTCTGGCTAGCCGCCACCACCACCGGAACCACAGTGCTAAACACAAACTACTCGTCAATTTACGTGTCACACCTACCCTTCGAGTTCCTGCCCAAGGAAAATCTAGCTTACTTCCCTGGATCCGCTGGCAGCTGCAGAAAACGGCCAGATGCTGATGGTATGTCTGCTTCAACATGTGAAAAAATATTGGACCAGGTATCCAAACCAACTCATTACGATAAGAACTTCTGCATCGGGTGTCTGCGTACTTCTGATGACATCATCTCAGACATAGTTAAGCAAATCTTGCTATTATTTCCTTTAAACCGCGGACCAGTAATATTCGTATCAGCTCCAGTGAAGAAATGCCTCAACTTCAGTGAGTGAAGTCAGTTTTTTCAAAAAAGAAAAAAAAAAGGATCCTAGGAACTCCATACATGAGCAGCACAAGAGTGAGATAATGTACAGTCGTGGACAAAACGAGCGAGACCCCTCGCTTTTCGTTATGCTTAGAAATCTGATAGCCATAATTAATCCAAGGAGGGAGGGAGGAATTGTAATAGCATGAAACCGTGCCTCTGTCGAGAGCTGTAATCAGACCGCCGCCGCCACCAATCTGTGTGGACAGAGACCTTCAGTACAACAGCCCCTAGGAACCCCTAGGATAAGCCCGACAGCCAACCAGCACTGTATTTGTGACGCAGCAACCACGGCATCTTCAGGACACTTACTGCCTGGACCCTGGGCAGCCAGCTGCTCAGCCATCACCAAACGGTCTGAGGCACACACTGAGTCCAATCAGCTTGGCACCACTGCTCCCTAACCTATGACATCTGAAATTCAACAGTCAGGGCTGTCTCACTGGGAAAGCCTTTCTTTCCCTGGCTACCATCCTCTGCCGTCCTCAAATAACGCCTGCATCAGTGCACCCATCCCAGTGCACTCAGGTCTCAGTGTCTTTCCCCGTAGTTTGCTGTCAACTTGGTATTGACACATTGCTCTACATTTGTTGTCATAGTTAATGAAGGCTTTCAGCAACTAGTCGGGTGTCTACACTGCCTGCACCTCAATCCACCTCCAGCAGGGAAACACTCGCCCCCACCTTCCTAAGAACAACTCCTCTTTTATTTAATAATTAAAATAATCGAGAAGAACAACATTACATTGTTTGTTGTTACAACATAATGGGTCGTGGGATTTCCATAACTAAGTTTAGGTTAAGAATATATTTTATTAAAAGTATTCCACCTTCAGTCACAATATTGTGACTGAAACTGGAATATTGTTTATAAAATATATCCATAGCCTAGATCATCACATATTTAAAATTATATAAATAAGTAAAGGACTTTTAACTATAAAGTAAAAGACTTGTAACTATTGTGTGATACTTCCAGGCAAAATAAAAGGCATGAGCCACCAAAAATAATTTCTATTTATGTTTAAAATCTGGTGTTTATGTGGAAAACTTGCAGTTCCCCAGCAGCCTCTTAAAAAGGAAATTGTAGAAGAATACATGTGTTCTCTACAGATGTTCAAGTAATGTCATCTAAGTGAAAATCGATTTTTTGGTTAGTGTCAAGAGAGTAAATTAGGTATTTCAGTGTGGATAAATTTACATAATTACCCACAATTCATATGAGAACGTATATAAATAAAAAAGGCAGAGGTAGAATACAGATGTGACTGAACAATAGCTCAGACAAAGATTGTTAAGTGAAATCATGGATGTGACCTTGTTTCACTGATGGAAATGTATTTTATAATATCACATATTGACTCTGAAATATAGTACTTATAACATATCAGAGAAAAAGTAAGCAAATAAAATAGTCTTGCACGGTTCAGTTTCAGTTATAGTATTACCAATAGCAGCGTTTAGATTCTACAGAAGTTCGTGACTGTGACATGTTCAAGAAAACTTTATATCTGTCTTCCTTCGTTCCTAAGAATTTGGAATTATCCTCTGGTGCGCAGTTAATTTGATCTCCCTGTGACAACAATATTCCTCATTTATGATAGTTCCATGCCAGAAACTATATGCTCTATATTTAGCTGTAGTTAAAAGTAAATTTGTTCTCTGTAAGCTATAACCGAATGTTATCTACTATCGTATTTGCCAACTCATTTACATTATACTCCATATCTTTCCCAATGACGCATGCCAAATGCTAGATTAAAAATTGTCTGTTTTTCCTCTCCCTCCCCCCCCCCCCATTCCACATTAAGTAGCAGATCGATTATCGAAATGTGCTAAGAAAAGAGTATAGCCTGTTGACGCAGTATCCCTGAATCCAAACTGCAATCCTGACAACAAGTTACGTGTACATGTATTTGTTTTCATTCACTTATACATTCACTTCTCGAAAGTTCTTGAGTATTGGTAGCACGGGAGTAGCACGTAATATTCTTCATTGTCACTTTTTCCCATTGCACAAAGATTTTTTGTAATATCGGGCATTTTAATGTTGTAAACTGACTACAACTGATGGACACATTGTACAGGTTGTTGAGCAAAACTGTAACGTGTGGTTCAATGATATTCACAAGCATACTTGCTGAGTGTGAATGTTTGATACACAACACTTTGTACTATATTTTTGTGATGACATAGGCTAATCCCGTTCAAAAACTGTCAAAACATTTTCAAGATTTTAATTTTAAATATTAATGCTTTATTACTGTTTGTGATTAAAATCTCTGAATCTCTAAGCTACAATAAAGAACAACTATGTTTTCTTTTTAAAGTTACATTGTTGTTGTTGTGGTCTTCAGTCCTGGCACTGGTTTGATGCAGCTCTCCATGTTACTCTATCCCGTGCAAGCTTCTTCATCTCCCAGTACCTACTGCAACCTACATACTTCTGAATCTGCTTAGTGTATTCATCTCTTGGTCTCCTTCTTCGATTTTTACCCTCCTCGCTGCCATCCAGTACTAAATTATTGATCCCTTGATGCCTCAGAACATGTCCTACCAACCGATCTCTTCTTCTAGTCAAGTTGTGCCTCAAACTCCTCTTCTCCCCAATTCTATTCAATACCTCCTCATTAGTTATGTGATCTACCCACCTAATTTTCAGCATTCTTCTGTAGCACCACATCTTTCTAAGATAAGAAACTGAATTGTATTGTGCGTCTATCCATGCTATACCAATCCAAAAGTGCCTCACAGTAGAACTTTCGCAGTCTCTACTTTATAATTCCTTTTCCTGACATTTTTTGTGTAGTTCGGAAGGTACAGTATTAGTTAAAATGTATTGGCTTCCCTTGCCAGTTATCTGGGGAGTGGTCAGTCGTGTACAGTTTGATAACTTCGTCTCAGAGATACCCTTTGAGTGAATTATGCTACTTAGTGGAGGAATTGTTGACACAGTTGCGCCAAAAGAGTCAGTTATGCACCTGCTGCAGCTTATATCGGCCAGCTTGTACGGGAATTCAGATTCCATTATCCTCGTTTTGCTTTTGTTGATGTTCATCTTATATCCTCCTTTCAAGACACTGTCCATTCCGATCAACTGCTGTTCCAAGTCCTTTGCTGTCTCTGACAGAATTACAATGTCATCGGCGAACCTCAAAGTTTTTATTTCTTCCCCATGGATTTTAATACCTACTCCGAATTTTTCTTTTGTTTCCTTTGTTACATTACGTTAGTCAATTTAGTCTCTGTTGTTACAGCTGTAATGGCTCCCTGTTCTTGCGTGAAAGCTATTTCTCTCAGAATTTGAACACCACTTAGGAACAGTGTTGTTTATATTTAACGCTAACTTTAGTAGTTATCGAGTTCTGCTGTGTCAGAGCGAGGAGCCTTCATGTTAAATATCTTAGTCACGGGGGATCCGCGGCAGAGTGTACAGGCAGGCTCGCTCTGTACACGGCATGGACCGTTACATAATGTGCAGAGCTGTAGCTGTGCCGCTGTGTTTCTGCTGCGGTTTCCCGTCATAAGGTGACTGCGCGTTAACTGGCCAAAGGGAATGTGACGGCAGCTGCGCACAAAAATTTGGCAGTCTCTCAAAAATACTGGACGCCAGTGAGGGCCGATCAATGTTTACTGCGTTTTGAGAATGGAAAAACATGTCAGCTGCTGACATATTCATTTATTGCTGTTCGCACGCCACTTGTATATCGAATAATGGCACGCTCTGTCTCTGTTTAACGAAAAACATTATTTCGCACCGTCCGCGCGGCGTATGAAGTACAACGTGAGCACTGTGGCAGTCCTCGTGTGCGAATATGAAAATCACAAGCGCCCTAACCGCTGGAGCTCACTGTACGTTTCTTCATGGGTGTTCGAAACTTTTAAAGAAGAAAAAATGATTTGTCCTTCCTTTGTAGTTTAAACGGAGTGACATCTGCCCTATTTATTTCCGGTCAGGGACGAGGCACCTTTTGTTGCTGTCTAGTGATTCCTTCCACGTTCATCTCCAGTTTACTCAAACTGTTGTGTATGTGGTGAGCTAGAATGTTTAATCAGCTACTAGTGAAACTAAGTAGCAGTATTTGTTGCATCGCTATTCTGTGAGGACAACTCCTACGCCTTCAGCTTTTAGGTTACATAGGGCAGTCTTCTCAGTTGTTCATGTTCGCTTAGGACCACGACTATACCTTTGTCGTCTACTATTCGTCTTACACAGTCTTGTACCTTTCCTTGAAGCTGCTTTGCCGTTATCTGTTAAAAATTTTCTGTTACATGACGTAAATTAATTATAGCCAGAAAGTTCAAATAGTGTATCAAATGCATATTATCCGTGATAATCGAAGTTTTGTATTGGAGGACTGGCGAGTTGAAAGTAACAAATCAGCAAATTCAGCATTTTCTCCATATACTAAGAAAATTCTATAGTTGATAATTAGCATGAATATTCATAGGAGTCGGCGGCTGTGGTCGAGCGGTTCTAGGCGCTTTAGTCCGGAACCGCTCTGTTGCTACGGTCGCTGGTTCGAATCCTGCCACGGGCATGGATGTGTGTGATGTCCTTAGGTTAGTTACGTTTAAGTAGTTCTAAGTCTAGGGGACTGATGACCTCTAGTGTTAAGTACCATAGTGTTTAGAGCCATTTGAACCATTTATAGGACGAGGATCTATATTTACTAAAGACGTATCAACTTCAAGTCTTAACACACTATCAACAGCCTACTTACTGGCTTTACACTGTATCCGTTCTCCATGCCTCGTACAAAACGCATCGTTGCTAGTGTTGTGCAGCAGCCAATGTCCTACTTTAACTACATTCTTCCAGGATCCCCTAGCAAACCTCGAAAGTACACGTCTTCTATTCTAACGAGTATCCCTCATAGAGGTCTTTCCATAAGTGACATGTCTAAAAAAGTTTGTCAAACCTTCGTTGCTCCTCTTAATTTTCAGTCTCATTTCTCAACATAATCTCTCATATACGTCTAGTTTTTTTATCTGTTTTTCTCGGAGTCAGTGCACTATTACAGCACAGTGCTATATTCCTAACCCTTCAGTTTTAGAAACTCTGTTCATAATTCCCTCGGTTCTGCCAGGAAGGTTATTATATTGTCACATTGTTCTAGCTCAGCTTTGAACACTTCGGGATGCGCTTTTTATCGCTACGTTTCAGACACAAAATTCTTTAATTCTTTCGTCCGTTTTTTCTTCAGACGCAATATGTGAATGGTATTCATAATCGTCCCTACTACTGTTCATTGTTTTCATCTTTTATTTCCTTCTTCTTAGCCGTAATTATGTTCTAATTTGTCTCTTCGTACTATGCAACAATTGTCTTTTCTTTTGTAATGCGATAACATCTTCAAATTTAAAGACTGGCTACCGTTGATTTACTTCTGACCCTCTCGCACCTTCATTCGTGCTCTAAAAGTCTGCTTCACCTTTGCATTAGTCTCGTCGGTATAGATCCTATAACGATAACAACGTAAAATGAAATATTATCACTCAGACTTGTTTTTTAACACGGATTTCCGCTTCTTAATGATCGACGTTCATCAAACTCGAAACTCAAAATTTATTTGTTCTTCATCTTCCTCAAAACTTCTAGCGTGCTATAATACAGGTGAAACGTGGGGATTCGCGTTCAGATCTTGGCCTAGAATATAGTT
Organism: Schistocerca serialis cubense; assembly: GCF_023864345.2. Taxonomy (NCBI): domain Eukaryota; kingdom Metazoa; phylum Arthropoda; class Insecta; order Orthoptera; family Acrididae; genus Schistocerca; species Schistocerca serialis. The sequence continues at coordinate 1,084,649,495 of NC_064639.1, forward strand.
TTAACTTCTCACGTACTTCTATCCCCTTTTTCCATTTTATAATAACGCAAGCCTCCCGTGAGGCAAACAATATCGTGAAAGTTTCTTGTGATCTCATAAGTTGTCCTTCCGTTCCCCGTAACCTTCCAGAGAGGTACTTCCAGATTCCATACTCGTTCTACTATACGTGAAAAAAATGAAGTGTAAGAATTGACCTTTTCGGCCATTTATCTACGGTATAGAAATGAATGCTTTATTGTAAATGATGATTATTTTCAATCAAACCTGAAAAGTGGAAACCGTTTATCGACTTTTGTTCTAATTACTAAAATTGCAACATTTAATCTTCTTCTGTGCTTAAAAAGGGATATTTTCAAGTGTTAGCGAGTCTCTGTATGGTTTCCTGTTTTTTACTGCACAATTTTGAGTCCAATCTTTAATCTATCTTGCTAAATGAAAGTTCAGTTTAGATCTTGGCCCATTATTGTGGACAGAGCTGTTTGTGTAGGAATTATCAATACAAGCGTAACTATTAGTAAATGTACTTTCAGGGTGTAGCTTCAATTCCCTACATTTTGAACAGATCTTTGCAGTGAGTCCAATACCAGTTTTGGTAAATATTATTATGTCTCTCTTTTGTAGTTTGAAAACTTTTTTCGTGTTTTCTGTACTTCTTCTGCAATAAAAGATCATCATAGCTGAGAACTGAACGTATATGTGCACAGTACGGCACTCAAAGATGGCAGCACTCTAAGGGCATACGCTGAGGACACAAAAGTCATGGGACGTCTCCTAATACCGTGTCGGACCTCCATTTGCTCGGCATAGTGCAAAATCTCGATGTGGCGTGGACTCAACAAGTCGTGGAAGTCCCCAGGAAAAATACTCAGCCGTGCTGTCTTTACAGTCGTCCAAAATAGTGAAAGTGTTGACAGTGCAGGATTTTGCGCACGATCTGATTTCTCTATTACGTCACATAAATGCTCGATGGGATTCATATCGGACGATCTGGATCGTCAAATCCTCCGCTCGAATTCTCCAGAATCTTCTTCAAGCCAACAGAGAACAGTTGTGGCATTGTCATCCACAAAAATTCCATCTTTTTTGGGAACATGAGGTCCATGAATGGCTGCAAAAGGTCTCCAAGTATCAGAATACAACCATTTCCAGTCAGTGATCGGTTCCGTTGGATCAGCACTGACACGAGGATGGATGGATAACCTTACGAAATCAAGGCTTATTTCTCTCGTTCGAGGTCCGTGCATTTGTCCAACAATATTCCACTTTTTATTTTCTCAGAAACGAAACTTATTTTGAACCCTAATTCTCGTTTTTAGAGTCCATTCCATGTGACACACCCCACACCACTATTGAGCCGCTACCGCCTTGCACAGTTCCTTATTGACAAATGGCGTTCATGCTTCGTGGGGTCTGCGTCGAACTCATACAGACTGAAGTTGCGGTTCGTCTGACGAGGTAACGGTTTCCCAGTCGTCTAGCGACCAGCCGATAAGGTGCACAGCTCAGGAGAGGCACTGCAGACGCAAGTACTTTCTTTCTTGTTTCTGTTACTGACGGCATGGGGTTTTCAGGTTCGGTAAACAGCACAATGCACTATCTGAAACCAGTCTTTGCAAATAAGCTCAGTAAGTTATTTGTGTAATCAGTCTCATATGAGCGGAACATCTCCAGACTGGCTAAAATATGCTGAAGTTAAACCTCTTTACAAGAAGATATCATCAAACTATCGACCGGTTTCACTTTTGCAGGCTTTTTCAAAAATATGAGTATTTGAAAAGGTTGTGTTCAAGCGCCTCCTTAAGCATCTGACTGCAAATAATATATTTTCCCATTCACAGTCTCGGTTTCTTAAGGCTTCTGATACAGAGAAAGCTATTTACACCCGCAGTAAGAATGTACGTAATTCTTTAGATAACAAATCAGACGCTACTGGCATTTTCTGTGACCTGTCAAAGCCTTTGACTACGCGAATCACGGCATTCTCTTAAGCAAATTAGAATATTATGGTGTCACCAGCAGCGCTGCGAAATGTTTTCAGTCTTATCTAATTAACAGGAAACAAAGGGTATCGTTGCGAAGTACCTGTGCAGTAAGCATCCAGTCGTCATCTGATTGGGAATTAATTTCATGTGGTGTTCTTCAAGGTTCCATCTTGTGTCCGCTGCTTTTCCTAGTGTACATTGATGATCTGTCGTCTGTTACATTGCGAGATGCTAAGTTTGTTATTGTTGCAGATGATAAAAACATTGTAATAAGTAGGAAGTTAAGTAAGGATGTAGAAATCACTGCTAATCACATTTTCACTGACTTTAATAAATGGTTTAAAGCTAATTCAATGTCATTAAACTCTGAAAAAGGTCCACTACGTGCAGTTAAGAACCTGCAAGAGATATCCTTCCAGCAAGTGTAGAACATTTGAAGACATGCAGATCGAAGAGGTTGACAGCGTTAAATTTCCGGGATTACAACTTGATAGTAAATTCAGTTGGGAAAGGCATTCCACGTAATTGTTGAAGTGCCTAAACAAGTCTGTATTTGGAGTGAGAATAATGACAGATATAGGAGATATAAATATAAAAAAACTTGCATACTTTGATTACTTTCATTGTATTATGCCTTAGGGATCATATTCTGGGGTAAATCGTGAAACCGAGCAAAACGTTTTAGTGTGCAAGAGCTTGTAATAAGACTCTTTTGTGGTGTAAATTCGAGAAAGCCATATAGAAACTGTTCCAGCTGAAAGAAAAGCGCCGGCACGAAGGTCAAGAGCGATACAGCAGAGAGGTCTGCGAGACGACGTCAGCCAATAGCACGCTGACTAGGACGTCACCACGACAGGAGTGGTATCTACAGGAACAGAATAAAAGCGACGCGCCGCCTAGCCACGACCGGACAGTAAAAGACGCGCACGAGAAGAGCAGCAATGATATTAGCGATAGCAGTGATTTATTAACTTGCGTGATTAGCTTGCATAGAAATTGTATCTATCAAAGGACACTGATTTTTTGCATGTCGCCAACTGCTTGCGACCCTTCATGTAGAAACGAAACTTAAGTATTGTCAATTCATTTACTGTAATAAACTCCATTAATAAGATCTGCTTGTATGTTGTCTAGTTATCCGAGAAAACAGCTTCCTAGGCACCCTATAAGAGCAAGTGGGCAGGATACCACAGAAACCTTTTTAAAGAACTTTGTATTCTAACTGCTGTTACTCGCAATGGGAGACCATGACGTTGGGGTCACGTATTTACTTCAAACTTTGTACACCTTTAGTAGGCACTCAAGAAACAACATACGTGCAAGTAGTAAGGTACATGACTCTGGGACTTCCGCGAAAATAGGAAGAGAAGTTTTTCGCGTCTAATATTGGAGTGAGTATCCGAATGTAAGTCCCAGATGTCAGAGTTGATAGTGGTCACGTGGTTAGCGTTTGAGCTTCGTACGACCAACGTTTATAAAGCGACAGTTCGTCTCCTGCTCCAACTTAACTCTTAATCCATTTTTTTCCGCCATTAGTCATATTAGTTAATTTATATGAAATTTGAGAGGTAATATAATTTTAAAAAACCACGTGTATTTGCATGAAGTTTTAGTGAATATCATGTTCTTTGACAGATCAGTATTTGTAATTAAATTTGATTATTAGAATAAAAAATATTTATAACTGTCGGCTAGCAAAATGAGAAACACATAGAGTTTCCTTAAACTCTAAGCCTGTCGTGATTTGCGAAATCCCTTACACATGTAATCTAATAACGTATCCGGAACTACTTTGCACCTCGATGCTTCGAGATGAACACACAGAGGCATTCCCCATTTGGCAGTTAACCCGCGTAGCGGTGAGACGTTGGTGTTGTAGCATGAACGAATAGTGTAGGCGCAGATTTTTTGAACATCGCAGAACTTGCACTTGTAGTACAAAAATGAAGGTTTGAGCAGGAGTCGAACCGTCGTCTCATACAATAATTAAAAAAAAAACAGAGAGCAGGTTTGGGGGCAAAGTGGGCAGGGATCAGCTTCCGAGGCCTGGCCATAGTGGCCCGTTTCCAGCCTCTCAGAGCTAAGGAAGGAAAGAGGAAATTCAAACTCTAACCACTTGACCACCATGAACTTTTACGTGGGCCACATACGCACAGGTACAACAGATATTGAAACGTCCCGTTAGAAAAATTATACATGGCTGCGCTTAAACTGACACACAATATTTTTTAGCGCAACGCAATCTGACTTTCAATAATCCCTACAAGAGAATGGCCCTGACTGAATTAACCTATACGTTTCACAAATCACTTACCTCACAAAAATCTTCTTTACTTGAACTACTGCAATACAGCGAGCGCCACTACTGCCAGCTAAATAAAAGATTCAAACTACTGAAGGCACTAACTACTGATAGGCATAGTTAGCAAAAGGAAGATTTTGATAGAGAACAAACAATGTATTTACTTTAATTGTGTTCAAAAGTCATCAAAAGTCATTATATATATATATATATATATATATATATATATATATATATATATATATATATATATATATATATCAGTCCATGACATCCAGTCTTACAAATTTACGGTCTCTGATGGACACACGTCCAGATCATCCGCTCTCAAAATTCCGCCATCTCTCTCCCCACATCCTCCACTGCTGGTGGCTCACCTCCAACTGCGAAACGCTACGCGCTGTTAACAGCCAACTGCCCAACACTCCAATAGCGAATGTTACAACAATGTTAACCAGCCACAGACTGCACACAGCACAGCCAGTGATTTTCATACAGAGCGCGAAGTGGCGTTACCAATGTAAAAACTTAAGCAGCCTACTTACTATATATGATAGACACGTAAAACATCTCTTGCGATTTTCTTGGAATTATCTGAGTAGCACACCTTACTATTTGCACATTATGCCGTTTTAACGACCTACTAAAAGATCACAAAGTTTGAAGTACACTACTGGCCATCAAAATTTCTACACCACGAAGATGACGTGCTACAGACGCGAAATTTAACCGACAGGAAGAAGATGCTGTGGTATCCAAATGATTAGCTTTTCAGAGCATTCACACAAGTTCGGCGTCGGTGGCGAACCTACAACGTTCTGACATGAAGAAACTTTCCAACCGATTTCTCATACACAAACAGCAGTTGACCGGCGTTGCCTGGCGAAACGTTGTTGTGATGCCTCGTGTAAGGAGGAGAAGTGCGTACCATCACGTTTCCGACTTTGATAAGGGGCGGGTTGTAGCCTATCGCGATTGCGGTTTATCGTATCGCGACATTGCTGCTCGCGTTGGTCGGGATCCAATGACTGTTAGCTGAATATGGAATCGGTGGGTTCAGGAGGATAATACGGAACGCCGTGCTGGATCCCAACGGCCTCGTATCATTAGTCGTCGAGATGACAGACATCTTATCCGCATGGCTGTAACGGATCGTTCAGCCACGTCTCGATCCCTGTGTCAACAGATGGGGACGTTTGCAAGACAACATCCATCTGCTCGAATAGTTCGACGACGTTTGCAGCAGCATGGACTATCAGCTGGGAGACCATGGCTGCGGTTACCCTTGACGCTGCATCACAGACAGGAGCGCCTGCGATGGTGTACTCATCGACGAACCTGGGTGCACGAAAGGCAAAACGTCATTTTTTCGGTTGAATCCAGGTTCCGTTTACAGTATCACGATGGTCGCATCCGTGTTTGGCGACATCGCGGTGAACGCACACTGGTAGCGTGTATTCGTTATCGCCATACTGGCGTATCACCCGGCGTGGTGGTATGGGGTGCCATTGGCTACACGTCTCGGTCACCTCTTGTTCGCATTTCAGATGTGTTACGACCCGTGCCTCTACCCTTCATTCGATCCCTGCGAACCCTACATTTCAGCAGAATAATGCACGGCCACATATTGCAGGTCCTGTACGGGCCTTTCTGGATACAGAAAATGTTCGACTGCTGCCCTGGCCAGCACATTCTCCAGATCTCTCACCAATTGAAAACGTCTGGTCAATGGTGGCCGAACAACTGGCTCGTCACAATACACCAGTCACTACTCTTGATGAACTGTGGTATCGTGTTGAAGCTGCATGGGCAGCTGTACCTGTACACGCCATCTAAGCTCTGTTTGACGCAATGCCCAGGCGTATCAAGGTCGTTATTACGGCCAGAGGTGGTTGTTCTGGGTGCTGATTTCTCAGCATCTATGCGCCCAAATTGAGTGGAAATGTAATCACATGTCAGTTCTAGTATAATATATTTGTCCAATGAATACCCGTTTATCATCTGCATTTTTTCTCGGTGTAGCAATTTTAATGGCCAGTAGTGTAATTCTGTTATCCCAGTGTCGTGGCCCCCGCTTGTCAGTATATTTACTCCTAAATGAGATTTGTTGCAAGTAATATATCTCTATTTCCAACAAACAGCTCAATACATAGTATCAATATTAGGAATAAGTAAAATCTCGTAAAAACCTAATATCACTTACCTTAGAAAAAAAAAGGGGTCGAATATTCAGGAACACACGTTTTCACTAAACTGCCAGCAACAATTAAAAACTTGGTTTCAGATAAAGCACATCTTAAATTGAGTTTGAAATACTTTTTGACAGGCAGCTCATTTTACTCTCTATATGAATATCTTAACAGCGAATGTGAGACCAGCTGAAGTGAAAATGCCTGTTAGATTTCAGTTTTGACAGCAGTTTGGTCCCAACAGTCAAGATTAGGTGTTTTGTGTGTGATACACTTATTAAAAGTGTGTAGCTGTGTTCCATCCTGACACTGTATTAATTGTGTAAATATTAGCAGTTCCTGTTTACTGTATTGTATTCACCTATTTTGACAGTCTGCGGACAAACGATCAGGGTAGTGAGTTTGTATTCAAATGTTTTATGTTTTTAGTGTTATACTTTCTGACTTGTTCGACACCGACGAGAACCATCTCATTTTTGGGTGTATGGAATGAAAACTGAATCTAATCTAATGTAAGGTAATATGTTGTACTGCGAGCAAAGGCACTCACATCGATCGTCTGCTGCCACAGCCCATTAACGCCCAATTTCGCCGCACTGCGCTAACGGATACGTTAGATAGACTTCTGCGGTCCTTCCACGCAATGTTGCTTGTCTGTTAACAATGACAACTCTACGCAAAAGCCGCTGCTCTCGGTTGTTAAGTGAAGTCCGTCGGCCACTGCATTGTCCGTGGTGAAAGGTAATGCCTGAAGTTTAGGATTCTCGGCACACTTTTGCACTGGGGATCTCGGAATATTGAATTCCCTAACGATTCCGGAGTGGAATGACCCATGCGTCCGGCTCCAACTACCATTCCGCGTTGAAAGTCTGTTATTTCCCGTTGTGCGGTCATATCACGTCGGAAACCTTTTCACATTGATCACATACGTAAAAATGACAGCTCCCGTTTTATGCCTTGTGCACGCGACACTACCTTCATCCGTATATGAGCATACTACTGTCCCATGACTTTCATATACTGACGCCATGAACGAAGATATCCTCAATCATTTCAGTATAGCTTTCCATTTATTCACTCCGGCAATGCAGTTCTTTTCTGAGGTGCGTTTCATGAGAAATTTTCAATAACACTTTCAACACAGGAAATTACGACAGTCACTCCAAAAGAAATGCACACCAATTTTTTTTAAATCCATCTTTTATTCTACATGTCTGAAAGTTTTACAGTTTCTAGATACATCCTTAAGGAACAATATTTTCATTTCTCCACATAATTTCCATCTCTCTCAACTGCCTTACGCCATCTTGTAACCAGCGCCTGTATACCCGCACGGTAAAATTTTGGACCAACCTGTTGGTACCACTGTTTGTCAGCGTGCGTCATCTTCAAACCTTGTTCCACGAAGAGAGTCTTTCAGTTTCCCAAAAAGATGATAGTCACGTGGAGCCAGGTCAGGACTGTAAGGCGGGTGTTTCAGCGTTGTCATTTCTTTGTGAGCCACTGTCAACATCCTGGGAACCACCTGGCACAAACCTTTTTTTAACGCCAACACTTTCAGTATTCTCCAAACACTTCCTTCCCCTATTCCAACGTAGCGTGACAATTCGTTCACTATGATCCGTCTGCCAGCAGTCACCAATTCGTTAACTCTCTGCAAATTGTCTGGAGTGTGTGCAGTTCGAGGCCTGCCGCTGCGAGGACAATCCTCTATATTTCAGTGCCCGCTTTCACCACGTAACCTGCTTGCCCACCGACTAACTGTACTGCGATCGACAGCAGCATCTCCATATACCTTTTTCAACCTCTTGTGGATGTTTCCCACTGTCTCGTTTCCACAGCACAGGAATTCTATGACAGCACGTTGGTTCTGACGAACGTCAAGCGTAGCAGCCATCTTCAAGACATGCTGTGACGGCGCCTCTCACGGGAACAGGTTGAACTAAGTTTGAAGACAAGCGGGAAGGATGTATCTACACACTGTAAAACTTTCACACATGCAGAATGAAAACTGTATTTTTACAAAAATAGTGCGCATTTCTTTTAGAGTGACCTTCGTACTTCTCACTGACAACAGATAGCCTCAGGAATTGAGAGCTTCCGACTGGCCCTTGTCCCTTCATATAAATCTCTTATTCTCTCCGCCGTCACCACACATCTCATTTACCCCTCGAATCCCTCGTTCATATGCTCATGTACTGAAATAAAAAAAAGGAAAACTTTGTAATGATACAGGCGTCAATTAACGACGCAGCGCATTATGGGTGGCTAATAACGTACGCTCGGTCGGCGCAGTCCTTTTTTTTTTTTTTTTTTTTTTTTCAGCAATAATCCGCGTGATGCGGGAGCCCCGGGCTACTACGGGCAGTGTTTGGCGCGGCTCGGCAGCGCGCAACGAGCTTAGCCGGGGCGCACACAGCGCCGGAAGGCTCCGACCTGTCGCTGCAAACACCGGCCCTAGTTATCGCACAGTCGGAGAACGGCGACCGTTGTTCACCTAGTGCCTGGTCTCCAATGGATGCTAGAAAGCGAATTCAATTCATCATCAAACAACAGGGCTTTCATTATTTCGGCATAATTACGCTATAGCCTTTCATGTAGTTACATAAAAATATAATTCCTTTATGCATCGAATTGATTCATGCATCCCTGTATATTTCGATCATTAATTTATCCATCTATGGGTTCTCATCTACTTCCATACAAAACTTACAGAGCAGGAGAGAGACCAATACAGAGATGAATAAATAGACAGAATGATTGGCCTGTGTGTTGGGGGGGGGGGGGGAGGAGGGGGTAGAGCACATGTGGGAGGCTGCGCACCGATCTATCGGTTTCTCAGATAAGTATATTTGCTCGTTTTTATCCACCAGAATTATTAGCTTCCTCGCACAGCAAACACAAACGGGACCGAAACTACACTGGTGTGCAAAACTTACATTAAGGTGACGAAAGCCATAGAATACCTCCTAATATCGCGTCGGACCTTCTTTTTCCCTGTGTAGTGCAGCAGTTCGGCGTGGCATGAACTCAACAACTCGTTCGAAGTCCCTGCATTAATATTGAACCATGCTGCCTCTACGTTGTTGTGGTCTTCAGTCCAGAGACTGGTTTGATGCAGCTCTCCATGCTACTTTATTCTGTGCAAGGTTCTTCATCTCCCAGTACCTTCTGCAACCTACATCCTTCTCAATCTGTTTAGTGTATTCATCTCTTGGTCTCCCTCTATGATTTTTACCCTCCACGCTGCCCTCTAATACTAAATTGGTGATCCCTTGATGCCTCAGAACATGTCCTACCAACCGGTCCCTTCTTCTAGTCAAGAGGTCGGCTTCTACTAGTTTTTCCATTCGTCTGTAAAGAATACGCGTTGGTACTTTGCAGCCGTGACTTATTAAACTGATAGTTCGGTAATTTTCACATCTGTCAACACCTGGTTTTTTTGGGATTGGAATTATTATATTCTTCTTGAAGTCTGAGGGTATTTCGCCTGTATCATACACCTTGCTCACCAGATGGTAGAGTTTTGTCAGGACTGGCTCTCCCACGGCTTTCAGTAGTTCTAATGGAATGTTGTCTACTCCCGGGGCCTTGTTTCGACTTAGGTCTCTCAGTGCTCTGTCAAACTGTCTCCATAAAGCTCTATAACTGCGAAAGTGTTGTCAGTTCTGGAATTTGTTCAAAAATGGTTCAAATGGCTCTGAGTACTATGGGACTCAACTGCTGAGGTCATTAGTCCCCTAGAACTTAGAACTAGCTAAACCTAACTAACCTAAGGACATTACAAACATCCATGCCCGAGGCAGGATTCGAACCTGCGACCGTAGCGGTCTTGCGGTTCCAGACTGCAGCGCCTTTAACCGCACGGCCACTTCGGCCGGCTGGAATTTGTGCAAGAACTAATTTCTCCATTGTGTTCCATAAGTATCCGATGGGATTCACGTCGGGCGATCTGGGTGGCCAAATCATTCGCTCGAATTGTCCAGAACGTTCTTCAAACAAATCGCGAACAACTGTGGTTCGGTGACATGACATCCTTGTTTGGGAACATGAAGTTTATGAATGGCTGACGGCCTCCAAGTGGCCGAACATAACCATTTCCAGTTGATGATCGGTTCATTTGAACCGGCGAACTCAGTCAATTCCAGTGCAAGGCTTCGTGGGGTCTGCACCACAATCGAAACTTACCATCAGCTCCTATCAACTGGAAGCGGGACACATCAGGCCAGGCCGCGGTTTTCCAGTCGTCTAGGGTCCAACCGATATAGTCACGAGCCCAAGAGACGCTTTACAGATAATGTAATGATAGCAAGCTGCTACAGCCCAATTAACGCCAAATTTCGCCTCATTGCCCTAGCGGATACGTTCGTCATACGTGCCACATTGATTTCTGATGTCACACAGTGTTGTCTGTCTGTTAGCACTGACAAAACTACACAGAAACCACTGTTCTCGGTCGTTAAGGGAAGGCCGTCAGCCGCTGAAATGCCCATGATGAGACGCAATGCCTGAATTTTGCCTTTTGGTATTCTCGGCACACTCTTGGATCTCGCAATACTCCCAAACGATTTCCGAAATGGAATGTCCCATGCGTCTAGCCCCAACTACCAATCCCCATTCAGGGTCCTATAATTGCCGCCGTGCGGTCATAATCACGTCGGAAACCTCTTCACATGAATCATCTGCGTACAAATGACAGATATGCCAATGCATTTCCCCTTTTATACCTTGTGTACGTGGTGCTGTCGTCATCTGTATATGTGAATATCGCTGTCCCGTGACTTTTGTCACTTCAGTGTAATGACGAAAGTAACTCTTGCATGATACACCACTGCCAAGTAACATACCTCGACAAAAACTGGACCATACGCAGAAAGGAGTGCTAAAATGTAGTAAAGAATATAACTGGAAGAAATACGCAGTGAGACGAAGAGAAATGATAATTTTATGCAAAGACATGATTACAGTGAAGTCACTGCGCTTTACGGTGGTCCCTGGGCAGTACAAAAGGAGGGACCTGGTTCTTAAAACGGTATGTCATCACCACAGACAACATTGTATGCTCTGCATACTGGCCTCAAGGTAGTAATGAGCTCCTGTGGTAGGGCGTTCCATTCGTCCACCAGCGCTAGTGGCAAGTGCTGTATAGACGCTGGTGAATGTGGACATCCTGCAGTATGACTCCCAAATGCAGACTATAAAAACACAAACACCCAGTCCCTGAGCGAAGAAGATCCCCATTCTCAGGGAGGTACACCTACTTGTAGGTGGAGGCAAAAGATCTTTGACGGTGTAGACGTCAGTGACAGAGAGTACACATGAAAACACTCTAGGCAAGTGCGAATGTTCTGTCTACACTTGTGCCTTAGCACCACACTCAAGAGTACAGTGACCTGGAACACCATCTTTTAGTAGCCACATCACTCTTCATACCATCAAAGGCACGTCTTTCAGCAGGGAAGCTAGATCCTCCCGGAGGAAGTAAGATAGGCCCCGCCTGCCAGGGTTTGCCTGACGATGACTGGGCCCAAGAGGTGGTCGCCTACACGTTACTGCTAACGTGTTGATGGTTCGCTTCTCCGTTGCAAGCTGGTGGGTAGGTTGACGCTACTGCCTCTGATAAAGTTAGCCTCATCTTGGTGTGGGATGGACGGTAGAACTCTGAACACCTGAAGACCAGTGCGACGAACAAGCGTCAAAACCTACGGATCTAGTTCCGTATGTAATAAGGACTGCTCGCATTACAATACGGCTAATGGCAACCGCCCTGAAGACTGTTCCACACAGTTGTCTGGTTTACGCTATCCTGGCGGGCCACTTGCCCTGTGCTGATACCGGGGTCACTGTCAAAGATCTTTTATCTGCACTTTCAAGTCGGCGTACCTCCGTAGAAATGCACTTCCAGCCATATGTCCACGTGACCTTTGTTGCTCCCTACTCTCTCAGCTATCGTTTCCTGCAGTTTGTCTTCATTTTGCAAAATCACTCTGTTTTATCTCGAACAAAAAGTGTTCTGAAGTGTTTAGACAACACATTCCCTGTTCTTTCAGTTCTTTTGAGTGTGGAGGATTGATCATACGACTCTCGTCAAGAATATCCACTATGAATTTTTCTTTGGTAGGGCGCTTATAATCAAACTTTCGCTATTTGAGCCAGTGGTAGACGGGAAACTATTTGGTACCGAATGTTAGACGAATGATGTTAAGCCCATACGCTGCATGATTTCCATTGTTATTGTTAGTGGTAGAGTTTGTGCTACTGTCATGACTTCTCGTTAGGTGCTGGTACTGGTAAGGCGCCGTAGGGTTGAAACGCAAGCATCAGTGTGAATAAGAGCCACAGACAGTCGGCATGGGCCTCGACGAGGTAATCAGGGCTTTACCTATCATCAAAACGTGTTTTATCAAAACAACAGTAACAGTGCTGCTGTTCCTCCCGAGTATCGACGTGTTAAAGGAATCCGGAGAAGTCCTCTTTCCGCTCCGAGGATGAAGAATATGATTCGAAAGTTCGAATTAACTGGCCATTTGGTATTGTCTCCTGGGAGAGGCCGACTGCCAACTGCGCTAGAAATTGTTGAAGAAGTCACTGTTGATACAGCTGATAATTCTAGGCCCATTGTCCTATCTTCAAGAACTGCACAAGCTGTGTCACGTCGGCTGAACAACTTATAGTCAACTGTTGGAAAAGTGCTGCGAACAACTATGAAATTATATCCCACAATCTCAGAGGCTGTCGTGGATGCAGGTGGTCTTCATAATGAGAAAAGTAAATGTGTTTACTTCAATGGTTTAATCGTTATTTCTCTTCCGTATGCCCTTAAAATGTTTCCGCAAAGTCTGGTGGCTTTACGTTCACCCGTTTTTCATGGGGGCCCTCTCAAATATCGAAAGTTTAATTATAACCACACTGTATTATCATTGCTTGTTTCAATTTTTTCATAAAAAGGAAGCTTCCTCACAATCCCCCCCGCCCCCTCACAGAAGACAGGAAATTTTGGCGCTGACGTGTAAACGGAAACTACCATTCGTGACAGACGAGATGCAATTCAGGAATAGTACGCCATTGGAGCGGCAGTTTACTCATTTACCACGAGTAGTAAACACAACACAGTCGCTCGTTTAAAAGGACTTTAGAGAAGCAGCATCGGGTCGGGCTCGGGAATGATATGGAAGGAACTTGGTCATCAAATTTTCAAAGGAACCATCCACGAATTCACGATTTCACGAAATCCTAGAAAACCTAAATCAGGGTGACAAGAGGGGAAAATGAAGCAACGTCCCCCAAAGAAAAAGCCAGAAGGCTTGTTAGAGAATCTTGAAGCACTTATGCACAAATTAAAGTTCGCAGGAAACTTGTAAAAGCAAAATGAAATTCTCAATCAAACTTATTACAGCAAGTTAACGAATTTGTTTAATAGAAGAGCGACGTCTCACAATTATAAGCAAATGCATGCATTGAAAATTCTTGAACGCATATTTTCAATAGCAGTTTCTTCGTACAGAGAAGAATGTTGTTCTCTGATTAACAGCACTAAGCTTGTTCGCAGATTTAACTGTGTATCGAACCAGATCTCGGACCCTAGACCACTACTTCCTGCGCGCAAGTGCTCTACCAACTGAGCCAAGCCAGCACGTTTCACGTCCCATTCTCACAAATTTACGTCGGCCAGTATCTCATGAGATCGACAGGAAGTGCAAATTGGCTAAGCAGGGATGGCTAGAGGACAAATGTAAGGATGTAGAGGCCTATCTCACTAGGGGTAAGATAGATACCGCCTACAGGAAAATTAAAGAGACCTTTGGAGATAAGAGAACGACTTGTATGAATATCAAGAGTTCAGATGGAAACCCAGTGCTAAGCAAAGAAGGGAAAGCAGAAAGGTGGAAGGAGTATATAGAGGGTCTATACAAGGGCGATGTACTTGAGGACAATATTATGGAAATGGAAGAGGATGTAGATGGAGATGAAATGGGAGATATGATACTGCGTGAAGAATTTGACAGAGCACTGAAAGACCTGAGTCGAAACAAGGCCCCCGGAGTAGACAATATTCCATTGGAACTACTGACGGCCGTGGGAGAGCCAGTCCTGACAAAACTCTACCATCTGGTGAGCAAGATGTATGAAACAGGCGAAATACCCTCAGACTTCAAGAAGAATATAATAATTCCAATCCCAAAGAAAGCAGGTGTTGACAGATGTGAAAATTACCGAACTATCAGCTTAATAAGTCACAGCTGCAAAATACTAACACGAATTCTTTACAGACGAATGGAAAAACTAGTAGAAGCCTACCTCGGGGAAGATCAGTTTGGATTCCGTAGAAACACTGGAACACGTGAGGCAATACTGACCTTACGACTTATCTTAGAAGAAAGATTAAGGAAAGGCAAACCTACGTTTCTAGCATTTGTAGACTTAGAGAAAGCTTTTGACAATGTTGACTGGAATACTCTCTTTCAAATTCTAAAGGTGGCAGGGGTAAAATACAGGGAGCGAAAGGCTATTTACAATTTGTACAGAAACCAGATGGCAGTTATAAGAGTCGAGGGACATGAAAGGGAAGCAGTGGTTGGGAAGGGAGTAAGACAGGGTTGTAGCCTCTCCCCGATGTTGTTCAATCTGTATATTGAGCAAGCAGTAAAGGAAACAAAAGAAAAATTCGGAGTAGGAATTAAAATTCATGGAGAAGAAATAAAAACTTTGAGGTTCGCCGATGACATTGTAATTCTGTCAGAGACAGCAAAGGACTTGGAAGAGCAGTTGAATGGAATGGACAGTGTCTTGAAAGGAGGATATAAGATGAACATCAACAAATGCAAAACAAGGATAATGGAATGTAGTCTAATTAAGTCGGGTGATGCTGAGGGAATTAGATTAGGAAATGAGGCACTTAAAGTAGGAAAGGAGTTTTGCTATTTGGGGAGCAAAATAACTGATGATGGTCGAAGTAGAGAGGATATAAAATGTAGGCTGGCAATGGCAAGGAAAGCGTTTCTGAAGAAGAGAAATTTGTTAACATCCAGTATTGATTTGAGTGTCAGGAAGTCATTTCTGAAAGTATTCGTATGGAGTGTAGCCATGTATGGAAGTGAAACATGGACGATAAATAGTTTAGACAAGAAGAGAATAGAAGCTTTCGAAATGTGGTGCTACAGAAGAATGCTGAAGATTAGATGGGTAGATCACGTAACTAATGAGGAAGTATTGAATAGGATTGGGGAGAAGAGAAGTTTTTGGCGCAACTTGACCAGAAGAAGGGATCGGTTGGTAGGACATGTTCTGAGGCATCAAGGGATCACCAATTTAGTATTGGAGGGCAGCGTGGAGGGTAAAAATCATAGAGGGAGACCAAGAGATGAATACACTAAGCAGATTCAGAAGGATGTAGGTTGTAGTAGGTACTGGGAGATGAAAAAGCTTGCACAGGATAGAGTAGCATGGAGAGCTGCATCAAACCAGTCTCAGGACTGAAGACCACAACAACAACAACAACAGTATCTCATCTCCAACTTTCAAAAATCTGCCAGGAATATCATACCAGTGCGCAAGCAGTTGCAAAGTGAAAATTTCATTCAGGAAACACCCCCAGACTGAAGCTAAGCCATGGTTCCACAGCGTCCTTTCTTCCAAGAGTGCTAGTCCCACAAATTTCGCAGAACTTCTGTGGAGTTTGAAAGGTAGGAAGAGAGATACTGATGGAAGGAATGCTGTGAGGAGAGGTCGGCAGTCGTGCCCGCGAAAGGTAGAGTTCCTGAGTTAGAGTTCGTGTTAAAAATATTACTATACTAAAGTGTACGCATACGAAAAGCTACTACCACTCTGACATCTGATCTTTAATCACTCAAAGATGAGGTGATTGCTCCATAAAATTTCAGGCATGCAGTCGCATAAATTCCACTTCTTCTGATATTTCCACCGTGTATCGTTCAGCCATCTTCAGAGTATGCCAAACGACACGTCTGAAATTTAATGGAGCAGTTATTGCGCCGCGAAAACATAAAGATCTGCACGAGGTGATTGATTTACACTAGCCCTCAACATGTATTTCCCTATATTCATTTTATTTATGTCTCATTATCTGCTAGAGTCTTTCCATGAAATTGTTAATGCTGTTAAATTTGTACGCCATATTATAACGATTTATTTGTTGCCAACTATACTAAACGTCTGTGTCTCCCTTTCTATATAAAATATGGACCTTCAAACCATGAAGTGAAGCCCACAAAAATCCAAATATAGTAAAGATTCTACGGCAGACTAGCAACAGTGCAGATT
Organism: Schistocerca serialis cubense; assembly: GCF_023864345.2. Taxonomy (NCBI): domain Eukaryota; kingdom Metazoa; phylum Arthropoda; class Insecta; order Orthoptera; family Acrididae; genus Schistocerca; species Schistocerca serialis. The sequence continues at coordinate 1,084,666,249 of NC_064639.1, forward strand.
GTCAACCTACTGTCATACATTTGTGATCTTTAAAAATATGTGTACTATAAACATAAAATCTATTATTTGTTGACGTTAATCGTCAAACAAAGAGATTTTGTACAATGAAGAAAACACAGTACTGGATGAGATATATTTACAGGCAAAGACAACACCATCGAACATTAGCAAAGATTACTGCTACCACACACAACTCCGTAGATGAATAGGCCAATTATGTAGCTATATGACATAACTAAACGGAGGTTAATATGAGACAGTGCAACGGGAAGCCATATAATGAAACCGAAATGATGTCTAGGGTTCTACAAGGAAGTGTTATAGGCCCTCCACTGTTCTTAATCTGCATAAACGACTTAGTAAACAATCTGAGCAGCGTTCGTAGATTGTTCGCTGATGATGCTTTTAATTTTTAGTAATCAGAAGATCGAAAGGAATTGCAAAATGATGTGATAAGATATCAGCATTGTGGGAAAAGTGGCAATTGGCCGTAAACAATGAAAAGCGTGAGATCCTCCACATGAATACTAAGGAAGTTCAGTTAAATTTCGATTATACACAAAAACACACAAATTTTAAAGTTGTCGATTCAAGATTTTGAATCTGATTTATTGTTGGTCATACTCCAAGGGATTTAGAGGATACCGTAATCTTACGCAAAGGAGTGAAGAACGTAGATTAGATTTATGGGAAGAGCTCGAAATTTTCAAACACTTAGAGAAAAACGCTGACTACTTATTAAACGATCATCTTCAACTTGCAAGTAGACATTTCTTAGAAGGCTTTAAACCTCTACTTCTGGCCGAGTTACCAAGTTTACCGCTCGGTGCTGGCCTCCGTGTAGTGTTCGTTTTCCTCAAAATTCAGTGACAATACGTCTCTTGTTATTTTACTATGTGCTTTGTTATCCACAGTTAGTTGATGTTCAACATTTTAGTAGTGAACCATCTTTGACCTATTTCCCTTCCTCTTTTTACTTTTAGTGTGTTTTTATTGAGCCTACAACATTGTGATTTCTAGGCATATACACTGTTTAATGAGGCTTCGTTCATAATTTTACTGGTACCCCCCCCCCCCCTTTCTAGTACATTTGCTCATATGGCATGCTTTGTCAGTATGACCACACCACTTAGCATGATGCTTTACAAGTGATGATCTACACCACCACCCCCCCCCCCCTACTTCCACCCCCATTCTCTTCGCAAATTGTCTTTTAATATTTGAAGTTTCTCTATCACAGTGTGTCCTTCCAGCATGACAGGGGTCAACCAACTGGATGCGTCTAGTGTTGGGCCTCTTGTACAGTGATAGTGTTCACTGAAGCGGCTTTGCTTTGGCACTCATGTTCATTGTGGTTACATATTCACGCACTAGTGCTTCTCGTGCGGTTCGCGCATTTTGCAAAGAGTCTGCTCTGTTTACATGAGCCTGCAGGCTCTTTATTAAGCCATCAGACTTTAATAACACTATTTTTGTCCCTCTCTCCTCCCTCTCCTCCCCCTCTTTTCAACTATTTAGTTAATATGCTATTCCTGTTAATAATATGTACTAGTAAATCACACATGGTGCTCACTGCAGCTACGCGCATATGGGACGCGAAGGAGAGCTACCTACCAGAGGTTACTTAGCGCTGGTGCCTCTATTCTTCAGCCTGTTGGCGCTTGGCATTATCTCTGAATGATACATATTTTCGTTCTACAGGATACGATGTCACGTTTTATATTTAAATGTCAGTTTTATACAATTTTTTCGAGTGGCATACTGTATGTTGTTGTATCTAGCGTCAAATATGTAATATTTTAAAAACTTCTAAGACAAAGCCTTACAGTAGACGGCATCTACTTTTACACAATGTATTTTAAACTGTGATTTAGTGGATGGCATGCACTTGACAGAGTCAGTGACTACCACATTCACTATAAATAATGTTATTTTACGTATGCTTCCCTAAAAATTCTTTTGTAAACATTTCCTGTAGTTTTGCGTATTGTAATGTTACGATCTTTGTTCCAAGTACTATGTCGGAATCTCGTTAATAGGTAAAACATCTGAAGAAGATGATTTTAAAACCGTCACAATTTAATAAACCTACAGTATGTTTTGTAACTCGTTTGTCCTTGTTTCTATTCATTGAAGCTATTGTCGATTCAACTAAATATCTAGGAGTTACAATTATGCATCTTTCGCCAATTTTTCAATCACCAATGTTTTCCTCCAAATGCCAAAATAATTTTTTGACTCACATCTACATAGAGAGTAATGGCCAGAGTAATAAAATATGAGAAATCAGTGCTCGCTCAGAAAGATTAAAGTGTTCATTTTTCCCACGTGCAATTCGTGAGTGGAACTGTCGAGAAATAGTCTGCATATGGTTCTGAGAACTTTCTGTCGAATACTTACGTGCGATTAATGAGTAGACATGTTCTCGTACATGTAGGCTTTTAGATTTGTGTGGAAATGTCTCCTGGAGAATGTACAAATAATTTACGGTTGAATATTCCTTTTCCATTTTCTTGTATGGCAAACGGTATAATCAACAAACGGCCTGGAGGTGAAACAGGTAGCCACATACGAATTTCAGAACCAGAAACTATGCTTCGTGTTGGCAGTAAGCGGAGAATACGTATAATATACGATGCACTTCCACGATGACATTCACCAAATAGCGCTTCCAGCAAAGCCTAGAGGTAACACCGCGTTTCAAAAGCTATGACTCTCTTTCAGTTGGCGGGTTCGTTTTTTAGTGGGAAGACAGAGACTGAAATACCACCATTCAATAGAAAATACTTGTCTGATGTTCTGCAAAATTTTTGTTTATTTGATCACAAACCGGGTTTCAGCTCATTAGGCCACCGTCAGTTGATAAATAAATGTCGCAAACATGTAGAAAATGACGAGGGACTTACACAGGTATTACTCATACAGATGCAGAAGATAGAAAAAAAAATGATGAGACGTAGAGCGTGTCAAAAGAAAGTATGTTATGCAGAAGTAGAAACATTTTACTAAAAAATGAAAAATAAAGTATTTTATGTGGGTATCTTTACATATAACAACAGATAAACAATAAGCTTGAATTCATATTTATGTAATATTCATAAAAGTGAAACTTAATTTAACACAGACGAGATCTGGTTTGGTCCTTTAAAACTGAGGTGTCTATGTATGTCAAATGTTTAGTGATTTCAAGTATTTCCAGAAAAGTCTTTTTCTGCTATTCTTAACAATATGCAAAACTCCTCATGGGTAGTTTTCTGTTAAAAGATGTATCACAAATGATGAATCTCTCTTTCCCATTCTACAGCTTCTCTCATCTATAAACTGCCATAGCTCTACCTGACTGACCACCATATACTTTTGCATAGTGCTTGCAGATGTTTTTATAGACGCCAATCTGTGTCAAAGTCTGCAGTTTTTTTTTACTGCCGAATAAAAACTTAGAGACACTGTTGTTGTTATAAAATGCAGCTCTGTAGTTGCGAAATATTGTCAATAAATGGGAAATTTGCACCAATTTTTGTAATCACTGACTACAAAAATGATGTAATCCTACGCATTTTCCTTTCTCGTAGCATATTAGCTAACAGCGTAGAGGTATTACACTAATGTGAGTGAAGTCTGAGAGACTATGTTCATAGTAACTACAGAGAGATGCTGGAAAGAAGAAATAAAAACAGGTCAGAGAAATGGTTAGAGTATGTAAGCAACAGAACTAGCAGGTATATACTTTTCCACCGAGACCCACGGTTTCGTCAAACCCTTTATTCCAGGACGCATCTTTTAGCTACGGCAACACCACAATACGTTGCTCATACGAAACAGAAGTATCTCTTGACTTACTACAAGAGTAGACGCGTTCCAGATGACGTTACCTACCAGGAGACAAGTTCTCGCGCCTGATATCGCGAGACAGCCCTGCGGCCTCCGCCTGCGGACACGACAGGCCCAGCCACCGCCCCCGCATTCCTTGAGCAGGGCTAGCCACGCCTCAACGACCCCCCCCCCCCTCCCCCCCCTCACACACACACTACCTGTCGAGGTCAAATTGCTGCCGCCGAATGCCAAACCACCCTCGCCTCCACAGTAGTAGCGTCCGAGCGCTCTCACATCTCTCGGTTAACCAGAAAATAGGTTTGCCCCACTGCAGTAAATACATTACCTCGTTTTATAAATACCATGTGAAATGGCACTGAGGCACCTTAACCTTTATACACCCATATGATTTATGGTCCGATTCATAGGAAGGAGAAAAGGAGAAATAACATCCAAAACAATCAACATCAGTTAACACTTCACGTACCACCAACACGACGTCGTTAGCAACAGAACTAGATCTCGATTTCGGAAAGGAAATTATTTGTATGTCCATCCTTTTGACTGGAAGTATGAGGGGCTCCAGCCGTTCACTACTGTAAAAAAATGAAACACTTACAGGCGTATTTGTGATGCCATTTATTGCATAGCTACCAGTTTCGGCGCTTCAGTGCACCATCTTCAGGCCTTACTTGATGCTGAAGGGGTTATCACGATACATGTACACTGAAGCGCCAAGGAAACTGGTATATGCATGCGTGTTCAAATACAGAGATGTGTAAACAGGCAGAAAACGGCGCTGCGGTCGCCTATATAAGACAACATATGTCTGGCGCGGTTGTTAGATCGGTCACTGCTGCTACAAAGGTGCGTTATCAAGATTTAAGTGAGTTTGAAAGTGGCGTTATAGTCAGCGTACGGGCGATGGGGCACAGTATCTCCGAGGTAGCAATGATGTGGGTATTTTTCCCGTACGACCATTTCACGAGTGTACCGTGAATGCCAGGAATCCGGTAAAACAGACATCGTTGCGACTGGAAAAAGACTTCAAGAATGGGACCACCGACGCCTGAAGAGAATCATTCACAGTGACAGAAGTGCAACCCTTCCGCAAATTGCTGCGTATTTCAATGCTGGGCCATCAACAAGTGTCAGCTTGCGAACTATTCAACGAAACATCATCGCTATGGGCTTTCGGAGCCGAAGGTCCACTCTTGTACCCTTGATGACTGCTCAGCACAAAGCTTTACGCCTCGCATGCGCCCGTCAACACTGATACTGGACTGTTGATGACTGGAAACAAGTTGCCTGGTCGGACGAGTCTCGTTTCAAATTGCATCGAGCGGATGGACGTGTAAGGGTTTGGAGACAACCTCATGAATCCATGGTCCTTGCAAGTCAGCAGGGGACTGTTCAAGCTGGTGGAGGCTGTGTAATGGTGTGGGGCGCGTGCAGTTGGAGTGATATGGGACCCCTGATACGTCTAGATACGACTCCGACATGTACACGTACTTAAGCATCCTGTCTGATCACCTGCATCCATTTATGTCCATTGCGTATTCCGGCGGACTTGGGCAATTTCAGCAGGACAATGCGACACCCCACACGTCAATAATTTCTAAATACTGGCTCCAGGAATACCCTTCTGAGTTTAAACGCCTCCGCTGGCCACTCCCCAAACATGAAAATTATTGAGCATGTCTCGGATGCCTGGGAACGTGCTGTTCAGAAGAGATCTCGACCCTCTCGTACTCTTACGGATTTACGGACAGCCCTGCAGGATTCATGGTGTCAGTTCTCTCCAGCACTACTTCAGACATTAGTCAAGTCTGTGCCACGTCGTGTTGTGGTACTTCTTTGTGCTCGCGGGGACCTACCAGTTTCTTTTGCTCTTCGGTGTATAATGGGCATCCGTTGGCAACACAACTGGATTACACTGACTACCTGCAACTGTGATGCCATCTCTCCGCCCATCGACTGTCAACAAAACTCGAATTATTTGTGGCATTGGTGAGAGGACATATCGACATTCAACTGATTTAGGACAAAAATTAATTCAGGCGACCAAACAGAAAATTAAGCCCCATTCCTAAAGGTTTTCTGTCAACCTCATTCGCTGTCTGCCGTTCGAAAAAAAGAACCTTCTGCGTGATGGAAACTTTGCTTACACCAATAATATCAAACCCACGAAGAAAATTTTTGGTAGCAATGTATTTTCCACCTTCACAAAAAATTTTCGCGCGACTCTTCATTAGGGTCATATCTAGAAGAACTACTGCATGCACGGCATTTCTATGTGGTATCAAGTCACGAAAAATACTGCCCACTGATCTGTAATCACTTGTTACTCATATTACAATTTATAAACTGTGTTACTCTAACACACCTGCTGATATAAGCTTCACTGGCTTCGGCAGTGTATAAACATCTACTCTGATAACATTGCTCTAATTTTCATAGCAGAATATCAATGCAAGCAGCCGAAATTACTAATCTGTCCTGTGCCATCGTGACAGTATAGAAATATTTGGGTTTCTAGTAATCTGATTACTACTTCACCTTTATCAGTACTTCAGTCGTTCTTTTCGTCTGTAACTCTCCAACACACATACTTGTCGACAATGAAGAGTCTGAAGTAGATAATGGCAAAATGAAAGAAATTCAACTTGTTAACTTCATTGTTAAGATTTTATTTCTCTTAGGTAGGCTTCGTAATATTACCTCCATTTATGTGCAGTGATGAGTGACAAGCTAATCAGGATGGTGGTGTCGAAAAGTAGCCGATACCGCTAAGAGTCAGTATGGTCCGGTTTTCAGCCATATCCTTCCAGAAACGTATTGATCAGAGCTGCCTTACGAATGGAAAACAGAATAGGCCACAGTCACCTACAAGACAGAAACAGAACTGTTCCACGGAACTCCCATACTGTATTATTCACCTTCGACGGATACACAACGAAGTTTTCAGCTGAAATGAAGACCTCTTACATGAAGATACATCTACAGACAGAGAAGTGACGTTCACTGTGTCCCAGCAAAGCACTACTGTTCATGTTAATGTTAATGGTAAAGCTGATATTATTGCTCCCCATTTCAGACTTGCCACAAAAGACGCTGTTAGCTGTGGCTATGTTTCATCCAATAAAAACTTCAGTAATATCCAGTTAGAACTTGGAAAGCTAAGACATCAGAGTCGAGCAAAGACAGGCATCCAGCGGTCAATATAGAGGCGTGTAAAGTTGTGTACTTCATGAAAGATAAAAATGCAGTCGCATGAAAACGTATTTTAAAAATTCTAAAAATTGATTTCAGGATGTAAATATGCTAAATAATGATTGATTCATAGGACGTACACAATGTTTCGAGTCGACACCAACCGTCTCTGAAGAGCATACTTTTTTAAAGAAGATGCTGTCTTCAATCTCTTGTTGACGTACTACGTACATGAGAGATCTGTACGATTGTGGGAATTAACAATAACAACTGTCCAAAAATTACATTACATTAAAGTCACTCTCGCATAAATTTAAAGCAGGTATACAAACATTCTAAGATGAGTCTCATTCCATGCTAGATAGCTTAGCACGAGAACTGTCCAGCCGGGCAGAATTCTGTTTCTTTTTGTTCAATGTATCACTGATTTCTTGAACACTTGAGTATGGTGGCAACTGGAGTACTGTACATGACACCCTTAATAAGTCGAAATAAACATAAAAATAACATGTGACGTTAAGTCATGATAAACTATCAACCACTGAACTAGAATTGCAACATCTACCCACTGTTCACCAAGACGGTAATTCGCTGTGTCTCACTCATCAACAAAGAAATGCGCTGGGGCTTTGGATGCTGAAACAATGAGTAGTTTGTCCGCAAGTTCGCAATGAATGATATATGCAATGAATGATTTACAGAAAACGATGGTTAGTTTCCAAGAGAAGTATGCTGTCGACAACCTTTTGGTGAAGATTATTTTCAAACAAAAAACAAACTCTAACATTGAAAACTGTATTCTGTCCAGAGTTAAACGATGTCCAACTTACTAGAAATGAACAAGTTCGGATTTTAGACAAACAAATCAACAGAAAATATTAAAGATTGATTAGTAAATTACATGGTAGAAATAAACAAGACAGTAAAAGCGACAGTAGGGGAAGAAAATTTAAAAGTCGTTCCAGACATACACATTAAACAGGAAGAAAGAAATGAGCAGTTCCAAGGCATATATAAGGACGATGCGGAAGGTGACTATAACGTCACACACTGATGGTATGGTGCTGTTCCATTTGGTTTTTGTTTCATGTCGTAACTGTTTCAGTTACAATATAATCTGATCAAAAATTTCTGGACACACCTATGTTGTGCGGAATTGCCTACTAAATGTCATGAGCGGCGGATACACCAGTCTGGGAGGCGAGAATTGTATTGGTGACGTGATCGTGAAGCGGAAAGGCCAAGGAGCGACCATATCTAACCCAACGTCAGGCATCTACATCTACATCTACATCCATACTCCGAAAGCCACCTAACGGCCTGTGGCGGAGGGTACCATGAGTACCTCTATCGGTTCTCCCTTCTATTCCAGTCTGGTATAGTTCGTGGAAAGAAAGATTGTCGGTATGCCTCTGTGTGGGCTCTAATCTCTCTGATTTTATCCTCATGGTCTCTTCGTGAGATATACGTAGGAGGAAGCAATATACTGCTTGACTCATCTGTGAAGGTATGTTCTCGAAACTTCAACAAAAGCCCGTACCGAGCTACTGAGCGTCTCTCTTGCACAGTCTTCCACTGGAGTTTATCTATCATCTCCGTAACGCTTTCGCGATTACTAAATGATCCTGTAATGAAGGGCGCTGTTCTCCGTTGGATCTTCTCTATCTCTTCTATCAACCCTATCTGGTACGGATCCCGCGCTGGTGAGCAATATTCAAGCAGTGGGCGAACAAGTGTACTGTAACCTACTTCCTTGGTTTTCGGACTGCATTTCCTTAGGATTCTTCCAGTGAATCTCAGTCTGGCATCTGCTTTACCGACGATTAATTTTATATGGTCATTTCATTTTAAATCACTCCTAATGCCTACTCCCAGATAATGCCAGAGTTAACTGCTTCCAGTTACTGACCTGCTATATTGTAGCTAAATGATAAAGGATCTTTCTTTCTACGTACTCGCAGCACATTACACTTGTCTACATTGAGATTCAATTGCCATTCCCTGCACCATGCGTCAATTCGTTGCAGATCCTCCTGCATTTCAGTACAATTTTCCAAAGTTACAACCCCTCGATATACTACAGCATCATCCGCAAAAAGCCTCAGTGAACTTCCATGTTGTGCGCAAGATCATTTATATATACTGTGAACAGCAACGGACCTACGACACTCCCCTACGGCACACCTGAAATCACTCTTACTTCGGAACACTTCTCTCCATTGAGAATGACATGCTGCGTTCTTTTATCTAGGAACTCTTCAATCCAATGACACAATTCGTCTGATAGTCCATATGCTCCTACTTTGTTCATTAAACGACTGTGGGAACTGTATCAAAAGCCTTCCGGAAGTCAAGAAATACGGCATCTACCTGGGAACCCGTGTCTATGGCCCCTCTGAGTCTCGTGGACGAATAGCGCGAGCTGGGTTTCACACGGTCGTCTTTTTCGAAACCCATTCTTGTTCCTACAGAATAGATTTCTAGTCTCCAGAAAAGTCATTGTACTCGAACATAATACGTGTTCGAAAATTCTACAAGTGATCGACGTTAGAGATATAGGTCTATAGTTCTGCACATCTGTTCAACGTCCCTTCTTGAAAACGGGTTGACCTGCGACCTTTTTCCAATCTTTTGGAACGCTACGCTCTTCTAGAGAACTACGGCACACTGCTGCAAGAAGGGGGGCAGACGTCATGTGCTGACGGAGACTGTCAAACATTGGAGAGGGTGGTTGTACAAAACTTAATAAAACTAGAGGAAGGAATGACTGGCGAGTCCCAAATTGCTACCAGGAGTCCAGCTGGCGCAATGACTGTGCGTAGGTAATTAAAAAGAATGGGGTACAGTGTTCGAGCAGCTCCTTATAAGACACGAATTTCTGTAGTCAATGCTAAGCGACTCTTGAAGTGATGTAAAGAGCAACTGGACAGTGGGTGACTGGAAACGAGGATTTGGAGCGATGGATCACGTTGTATCCCGTGGTAATTCGATGGATGGGTTTGGGTTGAATGAATGCCTGCTGCCATCATTTGTAGTACCAAAACTGAAGTACAGAGAATGCGGTTTTGCGTTGTGGAGGAGTTTTCAGGTGGTTAGTGCGTGGTCACTTTATTGCTCTTACGGAAACGCTAAGCACCGAAAGATGTGAACACATTTTACAACATTCTGTACTGTGTACAGTAGAGGAACAGTTCAGGGATGGCGATTGTATCAGAATGACAACATACTCTGTCATGAAACAGCATCTGTAAGGCAGTGGTTGGTGGACAATAGCATTCCGGAAATGGACTGACCTTTCAAGACTCCCGACCTAAACCTAATGGAAAACCTTCGCTCCAGACCATAGCCCCCAGTATCACTACCTACTATGGTTTCGGCTCTTGAGGAAGAATTGGCTCCCATTCCTCGACGGACATTCAGACACCTCACTGTAAGTGTCCCCAGCAGATTTCAAACCATCATAAAGGCGATGGGCGGACACACCACGTGTTATTGCCCAGGTACTTTGGGTCAAACAGTACATGGAAGCGCTATACGAGGGAAACAAACTTGAAGACAGTATTATAGAAAGTGCTGTGGAAGGAGATCAAGACAAGTAAATATGTAACTTCAAGAAGGGCACTAAAAGATCTAAGCCGAAACAAGGCTGCTTGAGTAGGCGACAATTACTGAGTGAGAGTTATTGAGATTCTGGAAGACAAAACTATTCCACCGATTATATTACATATACGAGACAGTGCGAAATACATTCGGGCTCCAAGAAGAATGTAAAAATAGTCGTTCCGAAAAAGGCAGATGAGGTCAAATGTGAATATCACCGAATCATGTCATTATTGCCAACCAGAGGCACGAATAATGGAAAAGCTGATAGCAGTTAACCTCAGGGAATATTCAGCACATCAAATCAAACATCTTTCAGCCATCTAGTTTCCAACCTTACTTTATTTGGCAACCAGTTTCAGCGTTTTACTACGCCATCTTGAGGCTTGCTGTAGTGATGACTTCAATCATCATCCTCCGACCCAGTTATATACAGGTTAAAACGGTAGGACGAATGGTTACGACACACACAACCCAACTATTAGTTAACAGTCATTAAATTTTGTATTAGAACCAGTCTACCAAAGAACTATAAATATTTATTTCTTGGACATTCATACTGTTCTGCAACATGTTCGTGGTAAACAAATCCACCACGATTGTGTAATACTTTTATTGAGCGAAGTCTTACACTGCAGAAGTAGATATACACCAGCACTATCAGTCCGCTTGCTCTAATCATAAGGGGCACCAAGGCGTTCGACTGTATGCGTTGTTGCTACCACGCAGGGAGGCCCGGGTTCGATTCCAGGCAGGGGACTGAGTGTTGTGTGTCCTTCATCATCATTGACTCGCAAGTCGCCGATGTGGCGTCAACTAAAGAGGAGTTGCAATATGGCGGCCGAACTCCCCCGCATGGGGCCTCCCAGCCAACAATGCCATACGATCATCTCATCTCTCTGTTGAAACAAGATGCATCTTCCCACGCCGGGCTTGAAAGTTAGGATTCTTTGCAACTACAATTTCGGATGTTATTTGATGGTACACGTGTGGTAGATGTTTACCTTCTAATTGTTTGGGCATGGACATGACGTTCTACTACTGCTAGACTTCAGAGGCACCTGATGATGAGGCTAAGACCCCGAAACCGTGGCAGTGTATAGCGATTATTATCGTGTAAGACTTCGGTCAATAAAAGTATTTTACAACAATGACGGATTTGTTTACCATGAACATATCAAAGAATGTATGGGTTTTCAATGAGTATTTTGATAACGATAATTAGATGTTGTTTGTTGGAGAATAGTGAGTTGTTACCATCTAGCACACACAAGACGTAGCTGATGGTTTACAGTAATTCAATGTTGCATTAGATACAAACAAACAAACCAATTATAGTGAAGCCATTTCATCTCTTTTGGGTCGTCAAGCATTTTTAGGGCGATGCACAAATTGTTTAAGGATAAATGGAACACATGTAGTGCAGAAACCACATTATATTTTATTTATGGATTATTCCGTCGCTTCTTGATAGAACAATTCCATATTGAGGGTAGAAGGTACTACAGATAATCTCCTATTCAACAGCAAGGACAAAACAGATAAACTAAGCAACAGTGGGGTCTACAAAATGACCTGCACTGACTGCAAATAAACTATACATTGGTCAAACGGGCCGGGCCATATCAACAAGGCTGATTGATCATGAATGCAGCTGGAGATTAAATAAATCAGACTCCACCTTTAACTGAACATGTGCTCAAAGAAGGACACAAATATCTAACACACACAGAAGTGCAACATATAGCCAACAAAGGCAGAAAAGTCAGCCTAGTAGAAGCACCTGAAATTAACAAACACTTAGCCCTAAATCCCCAGCTGGTTCTAAATCACCAATTGCAACTGAGCACATCACCACTCTTAAACTTTACACAATAAAGTAAACCTGCTACTAACCACAAAGTGTCCCAATAGTAAACAAATTCACACCCCAATATAATGTAATATCCCTTATGTGTTTACATTCCTTACTGTAACTCAACTGTAACAATGTAACATTTGGTATATATTAATGCACAATTTTGTAAGAACAAAATGTAGCCGCCAAAGAAAACATCGCTGTTGTACAACCAACAATTAATGTCCTGTGCATCTGTTCACAACAAATACCAAAAACTGTAATTTTGTAATAATGTGTAATCTAAATAATTCTAATTGCTGTCATACATGATACTGACAAACCATAAAATGTGATTTATTATGTTAAAGAACGGTTTTACAGAATAAAAAGCCAAAAGTCCCGTTTGACAATTCCAAAGACAATACTACAACTAAAGATCGTATGTTTGTGCGTTGTGTCTTAGTCCAGAATGTTTGGTTCGTAAGAAAACAAGCTCCTTGTAAACAATAGCCAGAAGTTATTTGAAGATAGCCTAATAAGCCGAAAACTAGTTCACACAAATAAAAATCAGTAGAACGAAAAACTGCCTAAGTGTTATTCAAACCTCAACACATTATACTTCATCATTTGCAGTCACATTCAAGTCAAAAACACAACGCGTGTTGCTAACTTCTCAAACATTCAAACATTCTTTGCGCTGCAGAAGCGAAAGACATGCAATACGTTGCTTTAATTAGACGGGTGCACCCATCTGGAGTGGGCGTGATAGCCCGAAACCGGTAATGACATTAAAATAAGGCATTTTAAATACATACGGAAACAAAACCGCAACGCCAGGAAGCAGATGCACGACATAAACGGAAGTTGGAAGGCGTGTTTCTACATCTGAAAGATGGTGTCTATTCTAATTTATCCAGTCACATGACAGAGCCGTTAGTAGCGCCACTATGAGGATGCAACTCGGTTTACGTTAAATACGCGCTGCAAGGGTTGTGAGCGTTAGTTGACTTTGAGATTGTACGTTGTTACTTGATGCCAGTCAAGAATGCCTTTAAGGCGACAAAGACGCCATTTTCAGCTTCCCACTCAGTTTGAACTTGGTCGTGTAGTATATTTGCAGTAATGTAGCCACAGTAAAAGATTGCTGTTAGCGGTGGTCACAAGAATGTACGATCGCAAGAAGATCGAGCTCCGGATGGCCACATGGCACTACGGAGAGGGAAGACCATCGTGTTCGGCGTATGGCTCTGGCGCAACGTAACTGTATCTTGATCAGCAATTTGAGCAGCAGCTGGCACCACATTGACACAACGAACTATTACAAAGCGCCTACATGAAGGATTGCTCAGAGCCAGAAGCCCTGTAGCGTACATTCCACTGACCCCAAATGATCGCCCATTTGCGACATCATTGGTGTCAAGCGGCAGCTGATTGGATGTCAGCGTCGAGGTCTGTTGTGTTTTGTGATGAAACCAGGTTCTGCCTAGGTGCCAGTGGTGGGCGTGTGTTAGGAGACCAGTTGAGGGTATGCAACCAACCTGTGTGCTTGATAGAGACACTGGACCTACACCTGGAGCTATGGTCAGGATCACGGTTTCTTATGATAGCAGGAGCACTCTCGTGGTTGTCCCACGCACCCTCAATGCTGATTCGATCCTTAGTGCTGTCGTTCATGAACAACATTAGAGCGGTGGTTTTCCAACAGGATAACGCTCTCCCATATAGGGCTGTTGTGACTCAAGATACTCTACACATTACCTCGGCCTGCTCGGTCACAAGATCTGTCTCCAATCGAGCACATATGGGATATCATTGGGCAACTCCAGCCTCATCCACAAACAGTAGTAGCAGTCGCTGTATTGACTGACCAAGAACAACAGGCAGGGAACTCCATCACATAAACTGACATTCGGCACCTGTGTAGCACAATGTAAGCACGGTTTTGATGCTTGCATTGAATATTCTGGCGGTTACACTGGTTCTTAGTATACCAGCATCTCACATTTTCAAAGGCTTATCTCGCTCTTTTTGACCTTGCATGGTTAATCATTTAAATATGTTGCCTATACAAATATATTTCCGAAATTTCATTACTCTACTGGCCATTAAAATAGCTACACCAAGAAGAAATGCAGATGATAAACGGGTATTCATTGGACAAATGTATTATACTAGAAGTGACATGTGGTTGCATTTTCACGCAATTTGGCTACATAGATCCTGAGAAATCAGTACCCAGAACAACCACCTCTGGCCGTAATAACGGCCTTGGTACGCCTGGGCATTGAGTCAAACAGAGCTTGGATGGCACGTACAGGTACAGCTGCCGATGCAGCTTCAACACGATACCACAGTTCATCAAGAGTAGTGACTGGCGTATTGTGACGAGCCGGTTGCTCGGCCACCATTACCAGACGTTTTCAGTTGGTGAGAGATCTGGAGAATATGCTGGCCAGGGCAGCAGTCGAAGATTTTCTGTATCCAGAAAGGCCCGTATAGGACCGGCAACATGCGGTCGTGCATTATCCCGCTGAAATGTATGGTTTCGCAGAGATCGAATGAAGGATAAAGCCACGGGTCGTAACACATCTGAAATGTAACGTCCACTATTCAAAGTGCCGTCAATGCGGTGACCGAGACGTGTAGCCAATGGCACCCCATACCATCACGCCGGGTGATACGCCAGTATGGCGGTGACGAATGCACGCTACTAGTGTGCGTTCACCGCGATGTCGCCAAACACGGATGCGACCATCATGATGCTGTAAACAGAACCTGGATTCATCCGAAAAAATGACGTTTTGCCATTCGTGCACCCAGGTTCGTAGTTGAGTACACCATCGCAAGCGCTCCTGTCCGTGATGCAGCGTCAATGGTAACCGCAGCCATGGCCTCCGAGCTGGTAGTCCATGCTGCTGCAAACGTCGTCGAACTGTTCGTGCAGATGGTTGTTGCCTTGTAAACGTTCCCATCTGTTGACACAGGGATCGAGACGTGGCTGCACGATCCGTTACAGCCATGCGAATAAGATGCCTGTCATCCCGACTGTTAGTGATACGAGGCCGTTGGGATCCAGCACGGCGTTCCGTATTATCCTCCTGAACCCACCGATTCCATATTCTGCTAACAGTCATTGGATATCGACCAACGCGAGCAGCAATGTCGCGATACGATAAACCGCAAACGCGATAGGCTACAATCCGACCTTTATCAAAGTCGGAAACGTGATGGTACCCATTGCTCCTCCTTACACGAGGCATCACAACAATTTTTCCGCAGGCAACGCCGGTCAACTGTTTGTGTATGAGAAATCGGTTGGAAGCATTCCTCATGTCAGCATGTCGTAGGTGTCGCCACCTGTGCCAATCTTGTGTGACTGCTCTGAAAAGCTAATCATTTGCATATCACAGCATCTTCGTCGTGTCGGTTAAATTTCGCGTCTGTAGCACGTCATCTTCGTGGTGTAGCAATTTTAATGGCCAGTAGCGTAATTATATTTTGTGTTTTGCAATTTTTACTTTCCATCAGTGTATTTATTGCTAGTTGGGACTTTCATCAACATATTCTTCTTTTCTTCCTCTTCGATTTACGCCTAGGATTTAGCATTTTCGTCCTGCGTAGGCCTCTTTCCTTCCTCTCCTCCAGTCAGAGATTTCGGTCTTGCATTGCTACTTGTATTTTTCCGATTTTAGCACTGACCTTCCTGTTCTTCTTCTTCTGGACGGTACGCAGTTGAAAATCTTCCTTGGCCATTTATGTTTAGATCTTCTCCATAACTGCCCGTCACTCACTCACTGGTCATACCGGACTCGAGATTCCATTATCGCAGCAACGTATTTTCGCCATCTGTCCCTGTCTTGGGCTATTTCCTTCCATTCCCCTTCAATACCTAGGCTCCTCAAATCAGCCTTCACATTGTCCTCCCATCTACGCCTCGGTCTCCCCACAGGACGTTTCCCCTCTAGGTGCCCTACCAGTACTCTGCGCGCTGCCCTGCCCTCATCCGTTCGAGCTACGTGACCCGCCCATCGCAGCCTACGTGATTTAATAATACTGATTATGTCGGGCTTGAATAGAGTTCGTAAACCTCTTCGTTGTGCAGCTTTCGCCACTCTCCGCTAATGTCATCCCTTTTTGCTCCGAAAGTTTTCCTCAAAATTTTGTTTTCAAATACTCGAAACGGCTTTTCATTTTGCACAGTGAGAGACCAAGTCTCGCACCCATACAGCATAACCGGTAGAATAATAGTTTTGTATATTCTAATCTTTAAATTCCTAGACAATATCCGCGATGAAATTAATCTATTAAGTGAGAAGTAGCATGCATTTCCCGCCCGTAATCTCTTCTTCAGTTCGGATTCAATCTGATTTTTCGAAGTGATGTCCACGCCTAGACACTTAAATGTGTTCATTTCCTGATCTACTGCTGTTGGCATTCTAGTAGTAACCAGGTATTTAGTTTCGTCTTCACTTATCCTTAGACCTACATCTTCACTAGCCTTGATTAACGCATTCGCATATGCAGTTACAGATTCTTTCCTATCGCTAATGATGTTTAGATCATCTGCATACCCTAGTATCTTAATATTTCCATTTAACTCCACACCCTCTGAATTATTTGCTGCCATTCGTACAATATATTCTAGGACTAAATTAAAAAGTAGCGGAGACAGGGCATCTCCCTGCTGAAGTACGTTCTTTATTACAAATTCTTCTGACTCCAATTTCCCCACGCGTACTCTTCCTTTTGTTTTTCAAACTGGCTTCTATAAGTCTAACATACTACTTTGGTATTCCAAGTTCCAAAAGAATTCTGTACAATTTTGATTGCAATACTGAATCATATGCTTTTGTAAAATCTATGAAAGGATTATGAAGTAGTTTATTGTATTCCCATTTCTTTTCCAAAATTTGACGCCTATACCTACCCGTACGATTTTTGATCGAAAAACAACGGCGCATTTCAGCAAGATTCAGCACCGCTAAAATAACAAAGACAAACACTGCCTGATGCCAGTGTGTGGTGTGTTTCAGGGCTCCCGGCCTCCGGTGTCTCCTTGCGGCCCTCTCGGGCTGAGATGACCTAAGAATGTTCCTTCTTTTCTGCGCATTCGCTTTATTCTCCGCGTGCGCTCCTTTCCGAGGCATTCGCTGCCTCAGAACTCCATTACGGCAGAGAAGCCCTTTCAGCGTGGCTCTTATTACTCGGCCTTTCACCGCAGGCGGCAGGAATTCTCCGGCTTCCGCGCTCGGCCCGAGCCTCCCACCCCAAGGTCACGGGCCCACGTGTTCTTAGCGCCGCGGCTGCCGCTGCGACTGCGCCGTCACCCCTCCTCTAGGGGCGGCGCCTCTCGCATCCCGCGGGTGACTTCTCGCAGCAAATGTGTGTGTCGGTTCACACGCACTGTCTTTGTCCTCTCGTAAAAGAACCTACGTCGTATTAGGATCCCGCGAAGTACGAGGTGCATTCAAGTTCTAAGGCCTCCGATTTTTTTTCTACTTAACTACTCACACGAAATCGATGAAACTGGCGTTATTTCTCGACGTAATCGCCCTGCAGACGTACACATTTTTCACAACGCTGACGCCATGATTCCATGGTAGCAGTGAAGGCTTCTTTAGGAGTCTGTTTTGACCACTGGAAAATCGCTGAGGCAATAGCAGCACGGCTGGTGAATGTGCGGCCACGGAGAGTGTCTTTCATTGTTGGAAAGAGCCAAAAGTCACTAGGAGCCAGGTAAGGTGAGTAGGGAGCATGAGGAATCACTTCAAAGTTGTTATCACGAAGAAACTGTTGTGTAACATTAGCTCGATGTGCAGGTGCGTTGTCTTGGTGAAACAGCACACGCGCAGCCCTTCCCAGACATTTTTGTTGCAGTGCAGGAAGGAATTTGTTCTTCAAAACATTTTCGTAGGATGCACCTGTTACCATAGTGCCCTTTGGAACGCAATGGGTAAGGATTACGCCCTCGCTGTCCCAGAACATGGACACCATCATTTTTTCAGCACTGGCGGTTACCCGAAATTTTTTTGGTGGCGGTGAATCTGTGTGCTTCCATTGAGCTGACTGGCGCTTTGTTTCTGGATTGAAAAATGGCATCCACATCTCATCCATTGTCACAACCGACGAAAAGAAAGTCCCATTCATGCTGTCGTTGTGCGTCAACATTGCTTGGCAACATGCCACACGGGCAGCCTTGTGGTCATCTGTCAGCATTCGTGGCACCCACCTGGATGACACTTTTCGCATTTTCAGGTCGTCATGCAGGATTGTGTGCACAGAACCCACAGAAATGCCAACTCTCGAGGCGATCTGTTCAACAGTCATTCGGCGATTTCCCAAAACAATTCTCTCCACTTTCTCGATCATTTCGTCAGACCGGCTTGTGCGAGCCCGAGGTTGTTTCGGTTTGTTGTCACACGATGTTCTGCCTTCATTAAACTGTCGCACCCACGAACGCACTTTCGACACATCCATAACTCCATCACCACATGTCTCCTTCAACTGTCGATGAATTTCAATTGGTTTCACACCACGCAAATTCAGAAAACGAATGATTGCACGCTGTTCAAGTAAGGAAATCGTCGCCATTTTAAGTATTTAAAACAGTTCTCATTCTCGCCGCTGGCGGTAAAATTCCATCTGCCGTACGGTGCTGCCATCTCTGGGACATATTGACAATGAACGCGGCCTCATTTTAAAACAATGCGCATATTTCTATCTCTTTCCAGTCCGGAGAAAAAAAATCGGAGGCCTTAGAACTTGAATGCACCTCGTAATATGTACCGCCCAGTACAAACATCTCATTTCTGAGGATTGTTTCCTGACTTTTCTTTAACCTTAATTGCCTTTTGTTTTTTCTTGTAATATCTGTGGAAAAGCTCTGAGGCGGCAATATTTTTGTTGTGTCGAGCTACACGCTAAATAAGTAAATAAATAAAGGCCATCGCAGCACGAAGTAATTTCGAATGCACACACTAACAAATAACGACAATGCCAGAAAGTACAATGAAATGAACACCCTTAGCTCCTTACAGGCGTTGACATACGTCAACATGGACAGATGAAAATGTGTGCCCCGACCGGGACTCAAACCCGGGATCTCCTGCTTACATGGCAGACACTCTATCCATCTGAGCTACCGAGGGTACAGAGCATAGCGCGACTGCAGGGATTTATCTCTGGCACGCCTCCCACGAAACCCACATTCTCAACGTATTGTCCCATCCGAAAGAACAGATACCATCTTAGTAAATATATGGTTAAGACTCACCGGCCACTTGACCACCTTCTTCTTCTTTACGAATGCACAAACAGTGCCCGAACTCTTACGGGAATCGGCAACGCGCCGCGAGTAATGAGTATAATGGGTGGGGGCACAACGAATGTAGTGCGGGACAATACGCTGAGAATGTGGGTTTTGCGGGAGGCGTGCCAGAGATAAATCCCTGCAGTCGCGCTATCCTCTGTGGCCCCGGTGGCTCAGATGGATAGAGCGTCTGCCATGTAAGCAGGAGATCCCGGGTTCGAGTCCCGGTGGGGGCACACATTTTCATCTGTCCCCGTTGACGTATGTCAACGCCTGTAAGCAGCTAAGGGTGTTCATTTCATTGTAATTTCATTCTAACGAGCTGCTTGGTCACCGATGGTATCTGTTCTTTCGGACATGTCCGAAAGAACAGATACCATCTTAGTAAATATAATGTCAGAAAGACTCAATGATTTATTCAAGAGAAAACGTTTCACAAACTGAACACGTCACTGATGCGTTGGTCCACCTCATGTCTTCAAAGAAGCAGTTATCCGGTGGCCATTGATTGATACAGTGGTTGGACATCCTCTTGAGGGATGTCGTACCAAATTCTACAATGAAGACTTTAAAGAACGGCTGTTTCAGCTGCCGAGAATTCTTTCGGGTTGTATGGCCATGGTCCATGGAACTCTTCTATCACTGACGTTTCGTCCAAAGCTACGTTTGACATCTTTGGAGGTACTCCTGGTTGTGCCGAGTCTTGCCGACTGACGAGTCGGACGCCGAAGAACGGCCTAAATACCGTGTAAAGTGGGCGTGATCTGGATTTCACATGATAGCAGAGATAAACCTTGTCACGGATAAAATATATCTATCGATCATAGTACGTGAAAGATAAAAACTTGTCATCGATTCTATAGCGCCACTGTCCATACATTGCTGAGTTTCATAGCTTCTTTTACCAGGAGTACCTCCGAAGATGTCCAACGTAGCTTTGGACGAAACGTCAGGGATAAAAGAGTTCCATGGACCACGGCCATACAACCCGGAAGAATTCTCGGCAGCTGTACCAAATTCTGTCCAATTGGCGTGTTAAATCGCCAAAGCTCATTGGAGGGCACTTCCCATAATGCTCCAAATACTGGGAAGAGATCTGGCGACTTTGCTGGCAAAGGTAGGGTATGGTAAGAGCGAGGACAAGCAGTAGAAACTCCCGCCGTGTGCGGGCGGACGTTATCTTGCTGAAATGTAAGTCCAGGTTGGCTTGACATGAAGCGCAACAAAGCGGGGTGTAGAACATCGTCGGCGTGCCGCTGTGCTGTAAGGATACGGCGGATGACAACCAGAGGCTCCTACCAAGGAAAAAAATGGCACCCGAGGCCATCACTCGTGGTTGTCACACTCAGGTTGCGACACTCAGGTTGGTATTCCACCGCTGATCGGAGCATCTCCAGATGTATCTTCGGCGCCGGTTGTCTTTGATTTTAGTAGAATTGTCTTCAGTGATGAGTCCCGCTTCAAACTGAGCAGCGATGACCATCAAAGGCATTCCTGGAGACGCACCGAACAGCTGTGGGATGCCAACCTGACTGAAACCTGCCATACGGCCCCCACAACCAGGAGTGATAGTATGTGGTGCCACTAATTTTGATAGCAGGACCCCTTTGGCTGTCATCTGCAATACTCTCACATCACAGCAGTACGTCGACGATATTCTACTCATTGTTTTGTTGCTCTTCATGGCAAGCCATCCAGCTCTTACATTTCAGCAATATAATGCCCGCCGGCACTCAGCGAGAGTT
Source organism: Schistocerca serialis cubense (assembly GCF_023864345.2). Lineage (NCBI taxonomy): Eukaryota > Metazoa > Arthropoda > Insecta > Orthoptera > Acrididae > Schistocerca > Schistocerca serialis. The sequence continues at coordinate 1,084,687,769 of NC_064639.1, forward strand.
TCTACTACTTGTTTTCCTCTTTACCAAACCGTACGTTGGCCACGAGGCCGGATCTCTTCCCTGTTGAGAATTTTGGAGATTTGGAGGGCCATTCAGCTAGCTCCGGATTTTGACGATCTAACGCGCCAATTGGACAGAGTTTGGCACGATATCCCTCAGGAGGACATCCAACAACTCTGTCAAAGAATATCAGGCCGAATAACTGCTCACATAAGAGCCAGAGATGGACCAACGCGTAATTGACTTGCTCATTTTGTGAAGCTCTTCATCTTGAAGAAATCATCGAAGTTTTTCGAAATTGTAATCATTCGTATGTCCGTCCACGTACTTCACATCTACCGATTTCTGCACCATTCGGATAACTCCTTCGTGGTACGTCATTTTTTTTTCTTTTTTTTTAGTGTCTGAGTCCCAGGGAAATTTTTTATCCTGTCTTAGCTGGGCTACCCGCGGCTACAAGTGCAACTCACTTACTCAGTTTAGAGGACCCCACAAAAGAACTCACTGATCACGATGGTGTGGAACTAGTAATAGGCGGGCAAGTGGCCCACCATCGATGACATAAATTACGTCAGTGAAGTGGTGTGTATGTGCTAGGCCAATGGTTCTCGAAATTTTTGCTCCATGGCTCCCTTGACCTCAACACGAACATGCGGAGCTCATTTAAACATAATATCCGACTCGAATTTCAGGGCAAATAAACTTCAGTCTCGAAACAAAATGAGTAATTTCCATTGTTATTACATCGTATTCTTACAACGAAGCCAGTGAGATGGGTGGGCTTCCTTCTACATCATCAAGTCTTCAAATCTCGGCACAAGATTGATAACTGTGACACGCATCTCTTTCTCCACATTCATTAGCGATATTTATTTCGTGTCGATGATTATCAATGCTGAAAAGAACAACCTCAAATATGTAGAATTTTGCAAAAGGTATCAAAACTCTGTGGATCTTTTTACTCCCATGCAGATGCTCTATGTACACCACGTGCAAAAACTGAAGCAGTGGTACTGAAACGATCTTCGATTTCAATGAGAAGTCTTAAGAAATATCAGTAATATGGTCTTGTTCCTCAATGGGAAGTGTTTATGGAAGCTCTGTATTGAAAGGAGCTTTGATCCAGTTGTGTTGATTAGCTTCTTCTGGAAAATACCCAAAAAGTAATCAATGAGTTCAGTCAAATGTTCCACAGACACAGACTTAAATTCTTCACTTAAGTTAAAGTCATTGGCTTCTAAAAACGTGTAAAGAGCAGTGAGAAAATTATTCAACCTTTCCTTCCATCACAGTAGTTTCAATTTGAAGGCTGAAATTTTATCTTATAGTTGGATAATATTTGTGTCATTACCCTGTAAGATACAATCAATCAGTTGAGTTTATCGTGGACGTCACAAAGACTTGTTCGCTTCTAAAACAATTCCTGTCTACGAACTTTTAGCAACTCAAACATTTCTCTTGAACGAGGTAAGAGCGAAGTTCATTCCACCCTTCTCAAAACATGAAATACAGATGCAAAAAATTGGGTTCTGACAAATCTGTTTATGGACTATTATTTCTTCTACGTCGTGTTTGTATACGGAACACACAAGGCAAAGCAGTCTTACGCTGCTTGCCCTGCTTTCCTTGATCGAACTATAGCATCTCTTTCCGCTATTATACAATCGCCTGACATTACCGATATTTATTTGTCCTCTTTCAGGGAGGGTACAGCCATTATAATTACTACTCTTATTCGAACATAATTTTGCTTAAGCATTTTATGTAATTACCATTACTTTCCAAGCAAAGAGCGATTTTCGGCAACAGTCATATGACGAACCATAATGACCGTGAGGACTGCCCATTTCATCTTCTAATTTGCTTCAGGTTTTGTAAGTAATGATTGTTTTAACTCGATTCAACCACGTGTGACGCCCGATACAAGCACAGTTTTGTCTAAGACGTCGTCTCATGTTCCTTCTCAGCCGGACGCTCTCTGCTACGCTTCATCACAAACCTACGAAATTAGAGAAGAGAGATTGTGTCCATTAGTCCAGTACATACAGAAAGCATCAACCAACCCTATTTTCTAAGGTAACTGCAAGCTCGACACATCTTAATCTGAATAAAGTAAATGGTGAAGTCGGCCAAAATATAAGAAAAATGGCTAAAACATTTTCAAGCTTGTGTCCTTGGCGAGTACCCCAGGCTCGTCGTAAATGTTAGAATTCTCAACCCCACTGGATAGAAAGGGATAGAACCTTGTTTCAGCAACCTCGATGAAGGTTCTAAGTAGTATCGTGAAAATACCCTAGACGTACCTCAAGTTAATTTAAATTTAGAAATAGAAATGTTGATGAGACTGAGCAGACCCTCCGTATCTGGTGAGCTCTACGTCCCCATTATTGTCGCTTTTAAAAAAATATCTCCGCTTTTCGATGTTATGAGGATATTCGCTGTTGACCTAAGACGTACGAAAAATGAGGATATTCGCTGTTGAACTAAGCGGTGCGTTCTTTGATAGCAGGGGGGGGGGGGGGGGGGCGGGGCTTTCTCAGACCAGGTTTGTGCGAACCGCATATGTCTCCACTAACAAACAATTAAAACTGCTTCATAACAAAATGACTTCTTTTTCTAGTATTCCATGAAAATATTAAAATTTTTCGCTACTTTTGTTTCTGAATTTTACCTATTACCACAGCGTGGCTCTAATAATTTGCGTGACTTTGATTCCGATAATTTTTCTACACCTTTGCTTCATTACATTATTTTCAGTTTCCATTGACCTAGTTAATAACTTCAGACAGTATTTAATCATCTGAATGAATGACGAGTCTGCTATTTTGTATGATAAACGTTCTAGTTCGTAGGGTGAACTGTAAATGTAGGCAAATCTCGATCCAGTTGCACACTGACGTCTATCCGTATCACCAAGCGACTGGGCCCAGAACCCGAACCCATTTAAACGTTGCCTGTCTAATGACTTAGAGGGACAACAAAAATTATATTTCCAAAATTTCATATAAATAGTGACCGAATTTTAAGAAATTAAAATTCTGACGTAATCTATTCATTAAGACGTATAATCTTTTGTGAAAGGTTCAACACAGTAAGAAAAGTCTTACCGTTATAAACTGTGTACACGTCTTGCGCCAAATACCCAGACTATATTCACCCAGTATTTGAGACTTACCGACATGCAACAAATTTTACACATAATTTCAAACCGTTACGAAACGTTTTCACCCTTACGCCACCCACAAGATGATGAAAGGAAAAAAAAAAATCTTATCGTTTAGGCCCTACTACATTTTTAGTGTTCAAGCTGTAAACCTGTTGCATCAGGTATGACGTTTTACTTTGTTACATTTTTACTACTAACTGTATTTGCAGCACAGTTTGCAGTCACTGTTCACACACAACACAGAATTATTTGCAAAATTATATCATTGTACGACACATGGTTCAGAAGACACATCATAAACGCTGAGATACTTAAAACTAAGCGCATATTATGCAGAATATACGCGTATAGTGTATGATAATGGAAGCCCTTAGCTACGTCCAGCAAACTGTAACATAATTTCAATCCTTTTCGAAGCTTTTTGTCACTTATATGTTTATCGTCAAATATTTAACTCGTTAAATTATCAGAAGTTTGAAACTGTTTTATAAGTGAGAGTTCGATTCTTTAAAGAATCAGGGGTTTACTGGCATTTCTGTAACCGGTTCTTTCTGCGTCTCATAGAAATCAACGGCAGCATATCACACATCTCACTCGGGCAGTGCACGCCTTACTAGGATGTAAACTGCCCTGTTGTATATGTACGGCGTAGTACTCTCTTGAAAATATTTGCGTTCTTAGTGCCTGTATACAGCTTCACGTATTTAATATTTTCTCACGGTAACAACATCATGGCCTCCTCCTGACGAAGTATTAGTTGGTTTTAAGCAGAACTGTTGGTATCTGATTGTGAGTACAATAAAGAATATAAAAAGTCAAAGACATCTCATATAACAAGAAAAAAACTGTCACATTCAGCTGTCTACGAGACAACTGCTTTTTCTGTGAGGTGTCAGGCCGAACTTCTGTGCCTGTAGCGTACATTCTTTGGAAACAATGTATAGGTCCTGAATACCATTCAAAAATTGAAAATTTATTTGGTAAGTAACCCTTCGACCATAGATACTAATAGACTGGGCAAGCAGTGCAGCGGCTATACATCTGGCGTGGCTGCAACATAGAATCACGTGACTGTTGGCAGAACGTCGGCGGGAGTTCAAGGCAGCATTCTGACTTCTGATTTCACTTCCAATATTTCTCAGTGGATTTCCTGTTAACTTCACCACATTAAATGTAGCTTATGTAAACACAGCTAGAAGTGATAAATTATTGCGTAACCATTGTACAAATTTAGTTTTACAGCCATTAGTTCACAATGAACTTTGTGAACTGCTGAAACACTTTCGATGTTCGGCAATATATTCGCCGCGAATATTTCAGTGTTACCAATTATGAGATGCATTCTCTACTAACAATACGCGTTATGCACTGCATAAAATGTAAATAATGCGTGTGTGTGTTTTAATGCCTTGGTTGTAGAAAGTGTTATAGACTCCATAAATCGGCATAAACAACGAAACCTGTAACGTAAACACACGTGTTCACATCGAATGTAACGAACTCAATTGTGTCGTTCACCCACAAAACGTAAAGCAGTTTCATTTGAAAGCTCTTTTTTTATTTAAACAGTTTGTTTCGTAAATAAGATATCTACAAAATCAGTACCTACTTACATGAATACTTGTTCCAAAGATCATGAATACGATACTTCACAATGATGTGTCAGTTTAATGAAAGGTAGACCTATCATTACATGACAATTCTTCCAATCATTTATTTATACCTAAAAAATTGTCTACTGAGTAGGAGCTGTCATTCATAGATTCTTTTAGTTTGATTTTAAGTGCTGGTTGGCTATCTGTCAGGCTTTTAATGCTTTTTGGTAAATGACCAAAGATTTTTGTAGCAGCATATTATTTATCCCATACATTACAGCTTATTATCTGGAAACAAACATAGGCCATACAACTACCTTTTTGCAAATGGTATTCAGTATTTGTTTCTGACATTCGTATGTTTTGTAACTGGGAAGTACAAAATAAAACTAAACCCTGATGAGAAATCAAACCCCTAACTTGTTTTTGCAAACTGTTCTTTAAAATAATAGCAGCATAATTCACCCCTTTTTGTACCAAAGTCAGATTTAATCCAGGATAGTAAAAATCATCCTTTCTTCTTATGTAGTAGCAATGAACATTGCCATTGCTTTTGGAGTGGGAAGGGTTATTGGTAATAAATATATATATATATATATATATATATATATATATATATATATATATATATCACACACACACACACACACACACACACACAATATATATATATATATATATATATATATATATATATATATAGAGGTGTATATGTGCGGATGGATATGTGTGTGTGTTTGTGCGAGTGTATACCTGTCCTTTTTTCCCCCCTAAGGTAAGTCTTTCCGCTCCCGGGATTGGAATGACTCCTTACCCTCTCCCTTAAAACCCACATCCTTTCGTCTTTTCCTCTCTTTCCCTCTTTCGTGACGAAGCAACCGTTGGTTGCAAAAGCTTGAATTTTGTGTGTATTTCTGTGTTTGTTTGTGTGTCTATCGCTTTCGTTTGGTAAGTCACATCATCTTTGTTTATATATATATATATATATATATATATATATATATATATATATATATATATATATATCTTCTTCAAAGTGCTTCGAACAGATGCGTGTGTGCGCAGTAGGCTTGAAATCTTTTCGTTTCATTGCCTGTATCCACATCTGCCTGCGCCCTTCATCGTTTGGAAACCTATACGAAAGAGAAAAAGCAGCTTTGTAGCTTACCATTTCAAGAAATATATACGATTGCAATGTGCGCCTGGAAACACACACAGCACTTCAAACCGCCAATTTACGTAACTGTGGCGTTCTGGGTAAGGATATGATACACACAATAGTTTATCAGTATTCAAGAAATGCCGCTAAATGATACTAATAATATTTACACGTGAAATTTAATGTTACTTCCCTTCACAAAACGCTCGGTACAACCATAAGCACAACAGGGTACCACCATTGTTTTGCCAATAGTCAAGTGGTATAGCAGTAGAGATGTTGGTGCCACGAAGTATGCGTCATGACCAGTCTACCAATATCTATGGTCGAAGAAGTAACCGCAAGCTTATATTTGTTATTTTTAGTTTTTGTTGAACAGACTACAAGTCTCACAGACTTCAATATTGTACAATAGTTGTTTCATTGCACTGTTAAATGGGAAATCTCAGGTTTGTGACTCTTGCATTCTACTACTAGTTCCCGAATGCTCGAAGTTCTATGCCTGTGTTTTCACTTTCAGTTGAGATAATGATGAGTTCTTCATGACTACCACGTAAGAGTTATGAAAGTCTGTTATATAAATTTTGCCAAAATTACTAGGCCTATTCAAAGCGTGCAGATGGTTAATTGTGAACGCTTAGCTAAGTAATTGAATTACACACTTGATTCAGAGAACTGTCTTGATGAACTTACCTATAAGTTTCAATTTTGAGTAAATATCAATGAAAATAATTAATAGTAATAAGCCGTAAGTACACGTTACTGTTTAAGTTCTTCCCTACCTCGAAGGATTTAAATTCGATGTCAGGTCGACATATAGTACTTTTCTACGAATTTCCACTCTTCTAATAGGTTTCTACGTCTGTTTGTTTACTGAACATTTCTTTGTTTTTTTTTTCAGGTATCCAGATGCATATCCACGTGAGCCGAGAGGTGGATGAAGCTGGATAAAGTACTGACTACAATGGGCACTGGAATAACTGGTGAGCAAATATATATTTGTGATCTCTGTCTCACCTATACATAGTTGTCATAACCATTTCCATCTGAAGCAGAAGTATAGTATAGTTCAGAAAGTGGATGCGAATGCACTTCTTCATGTACTGCGTAGTTAATTCTCACAATTCGTCACTTTAGCTGTGCCACTAATGTCCACTCTCCGCTTCTCGACTGTTTTTCCACGCGTCAGTTGCTTCTAGACAACGCGAGAGTTTTGTTTCGTATAGATTGACTACACTTTTGAGTTATAATTAAGATAGAAGAGCTATTTACAGTTATCTCTGTTGTTTACTGCAGGTGTAGCACTGGTCTCTTTTGCAAGTTTGGAGCCACTTCTTATGATACTTTTCCGAACCTGTTAGAAGCAATTATATCTAACATCTTGAGTATTTCTTACGAAAATGGTTTCCATCAGTTATAGGTGCTGAAGAAAACTGCAGTGTATGCATATCCGGCTAATTTTAAAGCATCTTTAATAGTACCCATCTCTCAAATGGTTCAAATGGCTCTGAGCACTATGGGACTTAACATCTGACGTCATCGGTCTCCTAGAACGTAGAACTACTTAAACCTAGCGAACATAACCATATCACACACATCACACATGCATGCCCGAGGCAGGATTCGAACCTGCGACCGTAGCGGTCGTGCGGTTCGAGACTGAAGCACCTAGAACCGCTCCGCCACACCGGCCGGCTATCCATCCCTTAAGTAAGTCATAACATCCGTGGTCGATTTATTTAATAATGTGTATTATAATTTCTCTGTTACAAAGCAGCTTTTATGCGCTGCTTATATGCAGCTCACCATAGCAGAGACTTCCAATTTAAATCTTGGTGCGTTTGTAGGTCGTCTGTATTAAATGTGTTTGTTGCGATTTCTGTCAACTAACTGCTTGATCACTTATGCTTAAAAATTATGTGTGCTTTTTTTTAGATGAAATACGTTTAAAAAGTTTAAGTAGCAGAACAGTAAGGATTTTCAACAAGAAGTAATACCGTTCGCCCAGTAATTGTGCACGCATCAACCTCTATTCAATTCTTCAGCCAAGTGCAGTCTAGTTCCTTCTGACACTAGTGCGTACTAATCCGTAAGTTATATTGTTCCCCGTACCAAACCTAAACCTTTGCAGTTTTCTCCCGTAGAGCCGGGTATTTCAGACCTCAATTGTATAAACAAACAGTGTCCACTTTGCGCACTTTTATTCTACACAAACGGTATAAACCACATACACCTATTTAATAATCTTGAGAATATATACAGATAAGTTATAAATACTCTTTGAACTGTGCCTACTGAAGGCTTCGCTAACCATACGAAACGTAACAGCGAAAAAAAGTGAGTTGTATAGTGGCTGCAACAGGAAAACATTAGTGATTTTTTTAATATGATCATACTAGTGGCAGGACTTAATGAAATTTTGTACAAACGACGGATTTTTCTTCCAACTAAATACCAAAAGAGAAAGGTTTTCAAATCGAACATATAGATAATGTTGTTTCGCCTGTTAATTATCTTCATCGTTTTTCTATTGACTTTTGATGTGTATGTTTGGCACTTGAAAATTATACTCACGATTATTTATTTCCCTCCTCAAATGTTTTTCAGTATGTTGCGTCACTCTTTATTAGTTCCATCTCTTAGCGATGCAGTCGCTTTAATCTCCATTATGCTCTACTTGTTGTTTAATGCGTTCACTACTGTTTTTCTTTAAGTATCTACAAATATATAGCACTTCTTCAATGCATTAGGACTCTAAATCTGCTTACTTTTTATTCAACTGCTGAAAAGAAAGTGCATACTATAATAAAAGAAGTTCATACTATAGCTAGTTAACATGCCCAGATTAAAAATTAACAACTTATATGGAGCCAAAAAGAAGCATTTGTGATAACGCCGCTCTACTAATACACGAGGCACGGTTTCAAGTGAGTTTCCACACAAAATACCATTTGAAGTAAGAGGCCAGATCACTGTTTGTTTGTAAACACGATTCATCATTAACAACTTGTGCCGTCGTGGAGCGTGCAGTTCATCTTGAAACAATGTAGAACAGAAACATTTTTAGGACATTGTGAACTCTGGAGTCACACTGATATTTTCAGCGTCCGATCACACTCAATGCGGCTGTCGATTTACACAATTTTCTTTTCAAGTCAGCGAGCAGAATGTTCTTTCCAAATGGCAGTTGCTCCCGAAACGAGACAAATTACTTTCGCAATCTACATACGAATGAGGAATACTCTGACTACCAACCGTAAATTACGTTAGTGCGCAATTTAAATGAAGTCGACAAAATGTAGAATTTATGTTAATAGTGCGAGTCAAGGGCAATAGTGCAATGAAATAGTACAGAACGGTACGAGACATGAGAAGCACTAATCACTGAAATTAATAGTGATGGCCATTAAAATAATAAAATTTAGCTTTTGAAATATTGGTTCTTCGTTATAGGTGAATCTCGTACACCTCCCCGTACCAGTAACAAAAATTTAGCTACGTCTTCCGTTCTTATCATATTGTCGCTTTACGGTAATTTTTTTCGTACGTTAGTTTTAAAATGCGACTAAAATCAAGTAAGTAACGATTTCCTTGTACGTTGACGCATATCATACAGATCTGAAAAAAAAGTTTCAGTCTGCCATAATTTTTGTTTATCGTCAGTTTCTTTAGTATAATGTGTTGTGTGTCATTGTAGATAAATGACAATGCCTTGCGGAGTCTGTTTCAAAGAAACAGTCATAACTCTCTCAAAACTGTTTTTAATATCAAATCATGTAGACGAATTTATAGCAATAGATACTTTTCCTGTTAACACAAATTTGTAATACCATATCTTGCCAAACAATTGGTTCAAATTTCTATCAAGCCCTTACTCTCTGCTTTGTATGCTAAGTCGTCAGAACAACACACGGAACACAAATCATGAAATGTTTGTAAGAGCGTTCTTCAAATAAATCTGTAAAGTTTTAAGACCATTATTCCAGGCAGAAACCAGAACTTGGCAGATATATACAGAGCTATTACCCTCCTTTCCACATGTCACAGGTGCGGTGTAGCCTTGAAGTTGATACAGGAGATTCACAAGACACTTTCGACAACCCATCCAAAGTCATTATCCTAAGAACACCGGTAAAATGTATCTATAAATCACTGACGAGCTGAGAAAATATTTAACGATTTTTCCTGTCTACGCTCTATGAACATATGAACTAAGCCTGGAAGTCTAGGAAGCTCATATTTCAACTGTTTATGAAATTTCAGTCCATGTTATAGGTTCACAACGGGATACCTGCCAGAAACATGGATGTAAATAACTGTACTGTACCTTCATAGTGGACTTAAATTACAACTTAGCTGAATCTATACCTGGAGATTTTCTTCTACCCGTATTCAGTAGAACAGGTAGAGATTTTATTCTACCCGTGTTCAGTAGAATAGATAGATTACTGTTGAAAATATTTACAAAAGTAGGTACAGAACGAGAACATTTCTCCTTATCTTTTACATGAACGTTAGAAACAAGAAAGCGAACCTCAAGAATTCATAACTGAGAGCGAGAGAGAGAGACGGGGGGGGGGGGGGGGGGAGGGGAGGGGAGGGGTGCCTGTGTAGAGCACATGTGACGAAATGCGGCCCCTTATATCGTTCTAGCTAGAACGGAGCCACATCTGGACCGATCCACGATTTCTACCATCATAAGACTCCGCTTCAATCATGCCTCTTTCCCACAACATCTACATCGGATCAACGTTTACAGTACACCAGCATGTGAGTGTGATCCTCAGTCGGAAGCTGATGTCAACCACATCTTACTTATGTGCCCCAAATTTAGCCGTGAACTGTTGGTCTTTCCGAAGACATTGCTGAGTATGGGCTACCATCTTCCTCAATCAGCTTCTTCTCTTTTGTGCACTAAAGACGTTCGTCTATATAATGTGATAGTTAACTTCATCAAGAGTACTGGTTACAATCTGTAGGTTTTAATGGTGTACATATATTATAAATATGTTTTGCTGATGAAGATATTTCAGAATTGGTGTGAATTGTAAGCCAAGACACTTTTAATTATTTTCCAATTCATTTCAATTCAATTTTTAAAACATTATGTACAAAACTGTAACAGTTAAGCTTTTTATTCTTGTAAATATGCATTTCTGTATTTGTTTATTCAATTATGTGTACATTGTCACTATGTGTTGCCGATGGCTACATTGAGTACACACTCAAAGGCCAAAAAAAAAAAAAAAAAAAATTATGACGCGTTGCACTTCAGGGACCCATCGCTCCACAATACAAGTGATATTGGCCAATAAAGGATTAGGCTGTTTCGTAGATTCCGAAAACCTTACATAACGGAGACTTCTTCTTGAAAAATTCCAATAATTTTTTTTCCGTGTCTGTTGACTTCATTATTGACCATTTATTAGAAATTATTGTGTGAGAAAGTTCACTGCCAGTGACAGACAACTTTCAGAGCTCATAATCGGATATTCGGCAGTTAAACAACGATGTACTTTCTGCATCAACAACAGAAATTTTTGCAAAACTTTTGTCCACGACGTTTGATCTCATAAATGACTCTGTTTTAAAGTGCTAAATGAAATACATTGTCTTATGCTTATGTTATAAGCACAATTGATACAATAACATCGACTTTTGTTAATAACAGCCGTTTTCGAAGGAAATGCAGCTTTTTGCAACATTTCCACTCACTTCTCACGGAGAGAATCCCCGGTTCTGTGTTTGTGCTTTTGAACATTCCTCAAGATATTACCAAACCAAAATTTTATAGGTGAAGAAACTGTCTCAAATTTTACAGATCCATAGAGGGAGCACCACAAGAAACGAGAAAGATCGGCTAAGGAACAAAAATTATAAAGCTACTGTAGAAACGTGTAGGTATAGTAAAAAAATTCGAGTGTATGAACCATATCGCTTTGCATTAGACCATGTCACAATGCTAGTAAACGATACACTTGTTACCATTGGAACATTGCGTATAAGAACCAGAATTTATAAATGGATTGTAATTCTCAGGAATAGCAGTTCACGCATCTAAAAATGTTATACTGTACTGAAATATTTGATTACTGAACGATTTCTTCTTCAACAACAAAGAAATGCGAAGCATGTAGGGACGTTTGTGCTACTGAAGCGTACATGACCATCGTTTACAGATAAGGAAAGTAAATTAATGTTACTTTTTATAAGCTGTAGATGTGCATTTGAAATTCGATTAATCATTCGTTAAGTGTTACACAAGGTTTTTAGGAATGGGACGTATTGTTATTTCTGTTAGATACTTTACACTCGAATACCTGTTTAGGTGACTGATATTGTATTTCAATGTTCCACTTCATAAATAAAAATTACATATTAGTCAATCCTATAGAACAAAATACTTGTTCCATTTCAGCGTGTTAGACAAACAGAGACAGATAAGATAGCAAGAGACATTGCAGTTTCGTTCATTGTTGCATTCTCTGATAAAACTTTAAATGTCTTTGTAAAGAGCGACTATGCTCTAAACACATTCAACTATGCATTATTCATTTTAAAAATTTGAACCATACAACATAACGTTTGCGCTGAACAGTTTAAAATAGAATTTATTCTGAAACTAGAAATTCACTCTTTTTTTAAATGTTGGTTGGTTGTTTGGGCAAGGAGACCAGACTGCGTGGATCGGTATCATCGGTTTAGGGAAGGATGTGGAAGGAAGTCGGCCGTGCCCTTTCAGAGGAACCATCCCGGCATTTGCCTGGAGTGATTTAGGGAAATCACGGAAAACCTAAATCAGGATGGCCGGACGCGGGATTGAACCGTCGTCCTCCCGAAAGCGAGTCCAGTGTCTAACCACTGCGCCACCTCGCTCGGTTTTTTAAATGTGATTCTGTGTCCACATAAAGGATAACGATAAGTTAATGGTGAGGACGAATCTTCATCTACCATTATAGTAATTACAGCTATGAAGGAAATGTGATGTGATGTGTGAAATGTTGTAGTAGTGAACACCTTCCACATAACTGACTGTAATTTTATAGTATCAGAAGAATCCTGACGAAGAAGACGGTCAAGTGTTCTAAACAGAAAGACTTTGAGTCACCTGAATAAGAAAGTAACAACAACGTTCTGTCGACTGCAGATTTACGTTACCAAAAATATTTTTGCTTTTTTGTAACACCGAATGTACTCCGGAAGGGTTTTATTTTCAGATGGCTGTTTCATACCATAACATTCAGGATTAATCAACAATCTCTTTCCTAAACTTGTGGTTTATGTGCATGTGTTAATTTACACAAGATATAACACATACCAGTGCAGAAAATTTGTCTCTTGAAAAATCGTACAGTATTCTCGATTGAAGGTACACACTTAACGTCATTTGACCTCTTCACATGTAATTCCATGCGAAATCCGATATGAACGAAAACCATCACATGGTTAGTTAAGAACTTGTGATGCAAATGAGTGTGCTGACGACGAACTGTAGTACAATAACTCCAGTCAACGAATAACTTGGTACTGTTTAGCAACGCATAATGGCGTACACTGTGCAAGCTAGCTTCTCGAACCTAATGTGGAATGTTTCACGGCCAGTGCACGTTTTTAACGTTTGTTTGTGGAAGGTTAATGTACAGAGTAAACGTTTCCCCGAATACAAAGAAAATTTTTTGCTTCTGGCACACTCTTCTGGCAACATCTTTCGATTGTTTCAGCTGCTGCTGAGCACCATAGATCGAAACAAATAAGCATTCTTTCGGAACTTCCCTAAACTTCCTCCCTGTGATACGTTGTTTGTATCAGGAGTACGTTACACAATAACACAGGAATTTTCAGATGTCATGTAGTAATATTTCAATTAAACTTATATTTCTCCTACTTGGAAAGCTTACGCTTTAATCGGCAACTTCATCCTCTTGCTTCCATTACCAGGCTGATAACTGGCTGATGCCCAGGATGTGTACTATCAATCAGTTCCTTCTTCCAGTCAAGTTGTACCACAAATTCCTTTTTTCCTCCGTTTCAGTCGGTACCTCCTCGTTTGACATTGAATGTATCCAACTGATACTCAACATTTTTCTATAGCACCACATTTGAAAAGCTTCCATCCTCTTCTTGCCTCAGTTGCCTGTGTACCAGGTTCCATTGCCCTACAGGGCTGTACTTCTGACAAATACTTTCAGAAAAGAATTTATGATACTTCAGTGTATACTAGATGTTAGCACGTTCTCTTTTTCAGATATACTTTTTTACTGTTGCCAGTCTGCATTATATATCTTCCCTACTTCGCCCATCATTTTTTGTAGCTGCCCAAATACCAGAAGTTATCCACTACTATGTGTCTAATTTCCCAGTATAGTTCTCTCAGCATCGCTTGAATTAATTCGACAACATTCCATTATTCTTCTTTTTATTTTTTTTAAGTTCATCTTATAATCTCGTTTCAAGACACTATCCACTCCGTTCTAGAGCTTTTCCAAGTTACTAGCCATCTCTGACAGAATTAAATGTCATCGGCACACCGTAAAGTTTTTAATTCCTCTCCTTTAATCTTAACTGCTTTTCCGTATAAAAATTGAATACCATTGGGGATATTCTACTCCTTTCTCAACTATGGCTTCCCTTTCATGTCCTTCAACTTTTACAATCGCAGCATAGTGTCTGTACATGTTATAAATAAATTTTTGGTCCTTGGTGTTTTATCCCCGCTGGCTTCAAAATTTTAAAGAATGTAATACAGTCCATGCTGTCAAAAGCTTTCTCTTAATCTACAAACGCTACATACGATATACGTAAGTTTGCCTGTGTTCAGCACATATTCTGAGATGTCATAGGGTCAGTATTGACTCGCAAGTCATTACATTTCTCTAGAACTCGAACTGGTCTTTCCCAGAGTCGGCCTGTACCTGTTTGCCCATACTTCTGCAGAATAATTTGAGTCAATAGTTTGTAATCGTGATTTATTAAATAGATGGTTCGGTAATATTGAAACCTACCAGCACTTGCTTTCTTTGAAATTGGAGTTATTATGTTTCTCCTGAAGTCTGAGGGTATTTCGCATGTCTCATATATCTTGCAAACGAGGTGAAATAGTATTGTCACGACTGGCTACCCCACGGATCTCGATAATTCCGATGGAAATTCGTGTACTCCGTTGTCCTTGCCTTCTCTTAGGTCTCTCAGTTCTCTGTCAAACTCTGCTCGCAGTATCATGTCTCCCATCTTATCTTCACCTACTTCCCCTTCTCTTTGTATAATATTATCCTCCAATTTGTTCCCCTTACGATGACCCTCTATGTATTCCTCGCACAGTGTATCTTTTTAGCATGTTCAAGATACTTTCACGTGCTTGTTTATCTTTATCTGTTTTTCTTGAGTTAGTAAATAAATCAAGACCGGTTAAAGCTGTCTAAAGCTTTTTCCCTGCCTTATCTCAAAACATTGCTAAAAACTATATCTGCAAAATGCGAAGTTTACTTCCACAGTATGGACTCTTAAGACAGTTCTGTTGTGCCGCAGTACTCGACAATGACTTTTCTGCCAGCCGAAGTGGCCGTGCGGCTCTAGGCGCTACAGTCTGGAACCTCGTGACCACTACGGTCGCAGGTTCGAATCCTGCCTCGGGCATGGATGTGTGTGATGTCCTTAGGTTAGTTAGGTTTAAGTAGTTCTAAGTTCTAGGGGACTGATGACCACAGCAGTTAAGTCCCATAGTGCTTAGAACCATTTGAACCATTTTTGACTTTTCTCTGTTACTCTTGACTGAACACAAATTCCAAAAGAAGTTGGAGAATCATTTGCTACAGAATGATATTACATAAATTACACGTACGAGCTTGGTGATATATTATAGAAGTTTTTGCAGTATATTTTTTTTTATTTCTCCGTCCTGGTTACTTACTTTGTTTTCTAGTTAAAATACAAGCACACATTCGGGCCGGCACCCATAGCAACCAATCAAACTAAGTAATTTGTAGAAATTTAGAGAATAGAAATGGAATAATGATCCCAGTTGGCCTGGCCAGAACATACCAACAGTATCATTCAACCTCATTAGAATGGTTCATTAATAATTGAGCTATTTAAGATATAACTGTTTCAGACTGTGAATTTTAATGTCAGC
Organism: Schistocerca serialis cubense; assembly: GCF_023864345.2. NCBI lineage: Eukaryota > Metazoa > Arthropoda > Insecta > Orthoptera > Acrididae > Schistocerca > Schistocerca serialis. The sequence goes on from NC_064639.1 coordinate 1,084,703,818, forward strand.
AAACTGTTATAAGTAGAAAGCAGAATTGAGATTTAACCCACAAAAGAACTACACAAAAATGAACCTGTAATATGCAATGCTCTGTAGCTATAGGGAGACCTCATACTTCAGGCAACATAAACGTCAAGAACAAATATAAAACCCACTTTTTGAATAGTTGTTGGCGTCATCATCTCCTGTTGTGTGTCCCTCTATGGGTGCTTGGAATTTTTTAAAACTTATCAAGTTTTTTTTTTCCCCTTCCGTAACCGGTTTAGTTGCCTCTTCTTTCTACGAAAGTACATTTGCATTTATTCGTCTGTGTCTAATATGCACTCTTTCTCTATCTTATTCATTGTTATTGCTGTCGAGCACGTAGCCAGTAATGTTTTACTGCAGCAGATTTATCTGACGCCTTAGATCTACATGCATAATACGATACATTCTCTATGTTCGCCAAGAAGGTGCGTCCAGTATGCTCTGTGTAACATTTTGGAACAAGCAGCTTTCATATACGTACACATTAGAATCCAAGAAACATGTAGAACTGTCAAAGGAAATTCAACATCGAAAACCAAGAATTTTGTAGAGTGAGAGAACAAATTAGTGGTTCATACGTCTTGGTACATATAAATTAAAGCAATATAGTGTGGACGAAAGAGAAAAAATTTTTTAAATGTATGTCGGATATGCGACGTAAGAACAAGAAGACATCCATTAGTTTTCCTGAGTCATTCTCAGTTTATGAATCTCATTTTCTTCGTTCGTATCACACTAGAATCTAGGCGATACATGATACCATAATCTTAATGAAAAGCTATTACAGTGCGAGATAATTTTTCTGATGCAGTGGAGATAAATAGCTATTACACATGTGGTACCAATTTTGTATGTTATGTCCAAGAAACGGATAGTCGTTGTATGAAGCTTGAGGAAACAGTCGTTTTGGTCCGATGTTATATCAGTAGTCGCTATAAATAGCTGTACGTGTCAAATCACTGCAAACCGTGACGATGTAACTCCATAAATTACTGTTACTACGGGTGGCCACGAGACCGTCTGAGATAAGGTAACCTAATAAACGGTTATTAGTTTAAAGTGTCCATCGTGATGACGAACTGTGGTACGTGTTTCGGCAACAAAAGGTCCGGGGAAATCTGTTAAAATGCGTGTAAGTATTACAAGCACACCGGAAGTTATAACGTGCCTCTCCGCCGTGGTCGCCGTGGTGGGGGGGGGGGGGGTTGGAGGGGAGAGTGGTGTGCTGTGGTGGGGGAGTAGAAGGGCCGCGTGGTGGGGATGGATGTCCTCACTTGCGCCAGGGGTGGGGACGCGCTGTCACCGACACCGTAGAATTCGTCTAATTGGCCGGTGAGCTTTTTAATATGGTAAGTGAAGCTAAGTACACTATTAAATATAATTACAGCAGAAGGTGTCTGGTGAAAAAAGGCAGCTGAGCTTCGTCCGCGGCCGAGGCAGACTGGACGGTCACGTGGAGCCGCAGAGCGCATCCGGGCGATCCGTTTTCGATCGGCGGACCTCGCCGGTGCCTCATAAATAACATCAAAGGGCGCTAATGGAAACGGTGCAAACTCACTCATTTCCTGGGCCCGAGCTGAGCCCGCCTGGGCCTAAATAAGCTTAAATGCCGCACAAAGCGTGGACTGCGTTTTGTCCGGCGCCTGGCGCCGCATCTCCCATCAGCTGTCGCGAAAACGCGCGCTCCACTCAAGTAGAAGCTTTGTAAACAGAGACGGAGCTGCACAAAATGCGCGCAGATTCGTTAGCTTATCTAGATTTGCCCTAAATAAAAGCCCGTCCTTCCTGTATCTTGATCATCACGTTTCGCACAGCTATTCTACACCTGTTTACATCGCTGCACTGCCAAACATTTAATCTGTCAAGTACGTGCACTCTGCTATGAGCTCAATGTGGTGCGAATTGCAAAGACTTCCGCTAAATGAGCTACTCGACGGTAGCGTACCTTTGATGGAAAGGCTATTACCGAAATTGCGACGGCAAGAATGAAATATTTTCCAGTCACAATTAGTGTGGTAAATTCATCGGTGAATGCACATCAGCTAATGTAGAATACAAGCCATTTCTCTATGTATGGAAAACAACTATTATCTCCTACAGACTCAACGCTAAAGGGAGAGCAGATATCTCCTTTCATTGCTCTCCTCAAGCGTAGCCTATAGCAGACATTAAAAGATGGGTTTCTTGATGAATAGTGCTAGGATCTGCGAATGATGGCGTTCAACAATATCCGGGCAACGCGTTAGGTATTCAGTTTGAGGTGTTCAGGTTAACTACGAAAGAATTATATCACAACTGTTCGAAAACTATCTCGTCTCGATATGATGATCAGCACAGCTTTTATGTATAATTCATCCATATTTCTAAAAATCCACATCAGTTTCATTTACAAAGAGAAGGTGATATTACAAATTTCATGAGCAAAATGTCCGTCAACTACCCGCAAAGATTGCCTTACACGAATTTTAAAGTGAAATCTATCTCTGCAAGTTCCGCATTTTTGTTGGAGGTGCACCATAATAGCTTCAGTACTTGCAAGCGTTTTGTTTCAGATACATCTGCTTATTGTATGGGTTACGTTGCGTTCATAATTTTTAACTGAAACTAAAAACGACGACTTAAACTGGAAGAGCTCATTTGACTCTGAATATTACCAAAAGATAGGTTCTAGGCGGTGAAACGTGTTACAGTTTATTAAAACGAATGGAAAGACTGAATACACACAGAGTGATAAATTCATCCATAATCAGCAGCTTACTGGTGCACAGTATATAATTTTTCATAAGCATGAGAACAAAATTTCTTAATAGCTAAATAAAACGTTTTTCGGATATGTGTGAATACCATATGTGTGAATTCCTAAGGGGTCAAACTGCTGGGATCATCGGTCGCTAGATTTACACACTATGTAAAAAACTTAAAATAACTAACGCTAAGGACAACACACGCACCCATGCCCGAGGGAGGACTCGAACCTCCAGCTGGAGGGGCCGCGAAATTAGTGACTTACTGCCTCTAACAGTTTTGGATAATGGGATATGGAGAATTAAATAAAACCCATTTACAATAAAAATGCGAACTATTGCAAAAAAGACGTGCTTCAAATGAAGCGTTATTGTTAAATTGTAAAATATTGTCAGACAATTGAAGATCCAGTAGCAGCAATATTCATAAAAGAAACCTTCTATAGAGTTGGTAAATGTTTCGTTTTGTATAGAACTTCGTTGCTACATGGAATTTTCTTCTCTTGGCTGAAAAGTACAACAGCACTAAATTATGAGTGAAATATATTTTATAACATCCATTGTTATACCGACACTTTTCTATAAAACTCTACCAAGAGTTTCATAAAATATACTGACGTAAACGAAGACCATAAATAGTTTGCTGTGAAGTCCACTCTTAAAATAATTTCACTCCATTTTCATCTTACGTATGTTGCTTCTTAATGAATTTCCTCTATGCCCTAGTTGTCGTTCTATATCTTGTGTATAATATTTTCATCTTTTATTCTCTTTTCATTAAATTCTTCATTAGATTTATTTTCCTTAATGCTTTTTAACGTGTGGAGAATATTAAAATGATATCAAACGACTCTCTCTCCCTATCTCCCTTCCCCCTCTCCCCTCTCTGATTGTCTCTCTCTCTCTCTCTCTCTCTCTCTCTCTTCCTCTACTTAATTTGCGCTGATTATGTCATTCTTCAATCCCTGACAATTAATTTTTCACTCTTCACTCTTTTCTTCGCATGACAGTCGTACGATTCCAGGATCCGAGGTCTTTACGAATAATCTTTTTTCCTTGTCTATAATTATAGCGTCTCATTCACAAGTTGTTTCATTTAAATCTTTATTTCTGCTGCCATGATTGCAGCAAATAATGTTTAATAGATTCTTCACTGACTCTTTCTAGCAGATTAAAACTTTATGCAGGACCAAGTCTCGAAATCGCCAACTTTTCCTTTGCGGACAAGTGCTCTACCGACTGTTCTACCACAGTAAGACACGCGACCTGTCCTCATAGCTTTACTGCCGACAGTACCTCGTTTCCTACATTTCAAACTTCACAAAAGTTCTCCTGCGAAGCTTTCTGGAAGAAAGGATATTGCGGAGACATGGTTTAAGCATCATTCCTTCCAGGAGTGCTACTACTGCAAGATTCTCAGAAGAAGTTCTGTGAAGTTTGAAAGGTAGGAGATGACGTATTGGCGGAAGTAAAACTGTGCGGACGAATCCTTCCTGAGTCGTGCTTGGATAGCACGGTCGGTAAAGCATTTGCCCGAAAAGGTCTCAAGTTCGAGTCTCGATTCGGCACACAGTTGTAATCTGCCAGGAAATTTCATATCAGTGGACACCTCGCTGCGGGATTAAAATTTCATTCCAGATTCTGCAGCCTTGTACTTACGGTGTAAAAGCCTCTATAACTGACAAGAGAGGTCATCTAATATTCCTAATATGCCCATTTTTGTGTCAGAGTCAGTTCTCTGTTATGTTTCAGAAAGCAACTGTCATTTTCCAGTTCTGTGGGGCTCTTTGTGAACTCATAAAGGAGAAAACGAAATAAATGAATGTGCTGCTGGAATGTTTACTTGTTTAAATGGTTGTCTAGAAAAGGTTGGACAAAGTATGTCACATATAATAAAGGGCATTAAAAACTTTTGCGAAATAATTAGCTTATGTCTAGGTGAACAGTTGCATCGGAACGTGGCATGAAGATCACTGCAAAAAAAAAAAAACAATACAATTTGCATCAGTAATGTTAACATGTAACTAGTTGCGTTCTTCATTTCCCTGATTGTATATTTTCTATAGCAAATGCTTCGATTGAAGACAGGAACTCATGAGTCAAATACTGGCAGATAAAATAAATTAATTCATTATTTTATGCATCGACGTTCCGGGTTTGAATAGTTTAATTTCATGGTGGAGGGAAGTGCTTTTGTGTGTGTGTGTGTGTGTGTGTGTGTGTGTGTGTGTGTGTGTGTGTGTGTGTGTGGGTGGGTGGGTGGGTTTGAGAGTGTGTGTGGGGGGGGGCGAGGGGGGGGGGAGGAAGAGGGAATAAACTGTAGACTGAGACAAAGTCTAAAGTACAGTAAACAATTTCATATGGATGTAGGTGCGGAAATTATGCAGAGGCAAAGAGACTTGTATAGGATCAACCGATGTGCGGACAATTAAACCAGTCTACAACAACAACCCCTCAGCAACCGAATTCTTCTGCTTAGAAACCCATCAACATGGAGTATTCATTTACGTTTTTGCTGAATAATGAAAAGCTTTCGCATTTTAGGCATTACTATTACTATTACTATTTGGGTTCTTCTTTAACTTACCATCACTTATAAATCCATTGCCATAGCGGGATTATTTTATTCCAATTCTTCCTCTTCTGATGATCAGTACATGTCAGCGGTGATCTCTACCGCATTGTATCTTAAAAATTCGTATTACAGTTATCAGGAATAAATAACTACAGTAATTCTGTTAGTACAGATTTCTATAACTACTGCCACGTCCTGTTCACCGCCTCTGGCAATTACCTCTTCAACGCGAAGCCTAGTGTAATTAATTGCACCTTTGCAAATTTTTCGAGTTATTTCGCTGCCACTGTTTTTCCCTAACACAAAGAGGGGTCATTCAATTACATTTAATAACTTAATTACAACTAATTGAAAGCCTTTGTGTACGGCATAATTACAACATGTTACGTAAACAACGACGACGAACAAACAGCGCTAGTTGCACTATGTTGCTCCCAGGCAGCGAGATTCAGTTTTATCGAAGCAATTAAACCGTTGTTAGTAACTAAGCATTAGTCTTCAGCAAATATCTAACACGCAAGAATATACACTTTTCATACATGTAAAACACTTCACACGTTAATTTTCTCTTTGTTAGTTCAATCTTCTTTATTTATAAACGAAATTAAAACGATTTGTAACCGAGAGATGTGGAACAATGGTTAATATGCTGGATCGACACTGAAGAGAAGTAGGGATCAAATCTCCGTGCACCTACTGCAATACTGTCCACTAAATAACTTTCTAAATATGCAGGAATGGTTCCTTCAGCAGCACCACTTCAGAGTTATTTTCTAACGTGTGACTAAATGAGCTAGGACTCCGTTTTCAATGACTGTAGTGTCGACAGGACGCTAATCGCGAACACTTTCTTTTGAATTCAACGTAATCATTTCCTAAGATTGTGAGAAAATGCAGAAGCAGGACACTCAATCACTATTTGCCAAACAATGTTTTGCCAAACGACATAATAATTTTTTTCAATTTAGCAAGCACACTCTTTTAGGCGATTACGCTAATTTTTCGAACAATACGAAACAGGCGAAGTAGGAATGCTGAGATCGTTCCTGTCTAGTACAAGGAGACCAGCATCTCTCCTTTGGGCCGGCCGGAGTGGCCGTGAAGTTCTAGGCGCTACAATCTGGAGCCGAGTGACCGCTACGGTCGCAGGTTCGAATCCTGCCTCGGGCGTGGATGTGTGTGATGTCCTTAGGTTAGTTAGGTTTAATTAGTTGTAAGTTCTAGGTGACTGAAGACCTCAGAAGTTAAGTCGCATAGTGCTCAGAGCCATTTGAACCTCTCCTTTGGTTCATGCTACGTTTCTCAAAGCTGTGTGATTGAAAAATCTTTTATAGTGTTGTGTTGGGGTACATCCTAAACCTGTGATTCCTCTTATTACTGCTATACAGAAGACGCTTAAGATAAAAATATAATGCTCTGAGCCACAGCTCTAAGAATTTATAATTGGTGTGGCTGCGATATGATATGCATAATAATGAATTACTGTGATTATGAAATTTGCAGTCTTCACACTGGGGGTAGAAAGAAGAATCTTTTCACTTCGTAAAACATACCCACACTGAAAACTATTTCTGTAGCACATGGTTGGTACTGATACTGTTTTCATGTGTACCAAAGAAACCACTGAGCCTCATGCACCTTGACTTGAGGATGTTGAGTGAACTTAACCGGCAGTTTGAATTAAAGCATTTCTTAAAAGAACTGAGGTACTGCGTTATATATATCCCATCTACATGGCTTTATAGCAGCAGAAGCTCGTAAAGGTTGTATAGAAGAAGAAGAAATGTTGTAATACAACCTTCATGAGCTTCTGCTGCTATAAAGCCATGTGGATGGGATTTTTTCGCCTGCGCTCACTTCTCTGCAGAGTCGGCATTGTCACACATCGTTGTTGGCAGTGTTAGGCTGGATGCTCTTCCTGCCACCACCAGTTCCCCGGGGACGAAATCGGCGTACACCAACTGTCTGTGTCTACTGCATACTTCATGTTCAAGTGTGATTTTCTGAGAGTTTTTGCCTCAGGCGGGACGTCGGTACCACCCCAAGAATATAAGAGTACTAATAAAAGAAGTTTCAACAGCTTTTACTTATGGAAGTTGATACAGAAGCAGAATAAAAGGTAGAACTGGCAATTGTAACAGTAAGCTAAAATATATATTAGTGGTATGAGGAATTTCTCTTACTGTAGGGAAGATGTATATATTATAAAACAACAGAACATATGGAGTACATATTATATAGTCAGTCACAATGAAACAAATACAGGAAAAATGGAGAAATAGATAGTGTGAGAAGCGTTGGAAAACTGTGAAAATTAAGTGAAGAGAGGAGGTACTGAACTGCGCTTCGTCATTTAATGCGAAATCAGGACTGTGGTGGGTCTTATGTTTGTTGATTTCTAATGGATCCAATAAATTTAAGTTTTTGGCCTCTGTTAAGTAGAGGACATGGGACTGTGGCTGGTAGCTTTGGCCTTCACTCAGTGCACGCCCAACAAATGTGGAGTCATAATTCTGAAACCTCCAGCTTCGTTCATGCTCAGCCAACCTCACTGCTATGCCTCTGCCTCATTAACGCTTTAATGCATAGCGTAGCTGATCAGCTACAGACTTCATTTCTTCGATGTATCCTATACTGCGCAACATTTTGTAACAAATTCGTTATGTAGTTAAGTGTATACACTCTACTGCAGCTGCTAAGCTGCTAGTAGTTCTTCATAGCGATCGTAAATGGCAGGATGAACTGAACCAGTTCGACAATCAGCTGTTTGGATGTACTGCTGCCCGTGTGTTTTGGCAGAAAGTAGAGACTTTTTTTTGCGTTTGTGTACTGATTTGTGGGTTTGAGAGTTACTTTTTCATTTTGAAAACGTAAGTAGATTTGGTGTAGACAGTTAATTCGAGTTTATTTACGATAGATTTGAAATTAGGTCCGTTTTTGTGCTTGTAGCGATTGTCAACAGTAATAGTTTGTTAATTTAATTAAAATTTTTTTCAATATTGTTTTCGTAATGTGGGCACTATAAACTAAACGTTGTAATTTTAACAACTTGAAATAAAAAAGCATGCACTTAAAGGTTAAGGAATATAAAACTTATCACAACCACGTAAAGTAATTTTGTATACCGCCCTCTGGGCTAGTAACTGGGTCTTCTCTTTGATATTTTAAATACGCTGGGTTTTGCAGTGTTGCTCAGATAAAAGGAATCCTAGGGTCGCAAGATTTCAGTGTTTTGGCTGCACTATGTAGACCTTGAGTTAGGTATGGACTTCCAAACCACTTCTAGCGAACATTGGAAAGTAGAGAAGAGGGAGCATAGAAGGCTGGTATAGTTTTCAGTTTTAGTTTACTGAGCAAGATATGGTCGAACAGGCCAGGTGTGCTTTGAAATCTTCTTTAGACATGGGAACAGATAAGAGACAGTGCACCACTGAGTGGAAAGCTGCATGTTTGAGTTGTACTGGGTGTTGTGAGCAAGAAGGTACAGTATTATTGTGTCTGTAGTTGCAGTCTTTCTGTAAATTTTAAAACAATGTATTTGTGTACTGGTGTCAATGATTAAATCTGAGAAGATTATGGATTTGTTGTCAATCTCCATCGGGAGCTTAATGCTTTTATGTACGCTGTTTAAATTATGAAAAAATGTGTTTAGCTGCCTTGTGCTTCTTTCCCACATACACACTACGCCATCTTCATATGTGTACCAGTATTTAATATTAATACTCAAAGAGAATTTATTCAAGAAATGTTGTATATCTCAGCCAGAAGTCGACTAAGATGCAATGCCATTGCCAAACCATCTAACTGTTTATAAGAAGTCGTTTGTAAACAGAAACAGTTCTGTGCTATGCATGTTTGAGTGTCCAGTCTCGAGTCATCCTCTTCCACAGGGTTGACATTAGATCTGTACATTAACTATGGCAGAATATCTGCACAGGCCCTACTTGTACGTTGGGAAACGAACTGTAGACATTATAGGATACATAATTTAGCACTGTGTGAGATGGGGAGCTTTTTCGTTTTATTTTCAAGGTCCACTGGGTTAAAATGCCTCTCTTTGATCTGAATTTTGTTTTATTTTTAATCTACAGTTTACTTACCAGTTTGCACGAAGGAGCTGCGAATGAGGATACAACTGGACGGATGGGTACACCTCCCTTATGTAGTTTCGGAATCCCGAACAGCTTTATTTCAAAATCGGAAAATATACTTTCACAAGAACTTGTAAAAAATACACCATAATGCGCTTTTGATTCTACCAAGAAGCGGAGAGAGAATCAGTTAACTCTCTGTTTTAGCTTTAACCATTGCATTTATGCAGTGATTTCTTCTTTTGTCGATGTGATTATTTTTGTAATGAGACACCGTACGTTACTCCAAAAAGAGAGATGTCAGGATTGTAAATTTTTATGTTCAGACTAGGATGCGCTACAGTTTCATACTTTTTGATCTGATGGAGAAATCATGGTTACAAACGCCTGTGGCCGATGATTTTCAATACTAGCGACGTAACACTAAACATTACTCGTCACCACCTTGTATCATGAAAACATTTTAGGCAAGTAGAATCTGCATTCCTTTCTGAATTGAATAAAAGAATTTGCTTCTGTCAAAACACCGATACAATCAGTAATGTTAAAAGGGGTAACTGAGAATTCTGTCGGTATACGATACATCACTAGCGTAGCAGAAGCGATCTGTCTCATGAATGCGCCTATGCGCCTACAGAAAGAAACGTCACATAGGTGGACTACGCGGGGAACATCATATTTGTCGCCAGTGACAAGCGGTCATTCTGCGGATGAGAAGTTCTCGTCTCAGCGGTGACATGACAGCACTCATCCTGCCAATTCTGCGCGCCCTCCACATTCCACCAAGTCCACCTATCAATTCTCGCAGATTTATCTGTTTTCGAAGCTATTTTCCCCGTACTAAACTGACTGTTTTGTTGTATTGAGAAATAGTTTCAGCTGATTACATTCAGGAGTGACTTTTCTGCACCATAATATATTCAATTCTGATGCTATTTGTCTGCTGTTCATATATATTATTGAAAACTAAGGAATCAAACAAATGTTTACGAAACAGTAAGATAGATCTTCATCGATTTCATTAGAGACGGAGCACTTTAATTGGACAATTCCGTAGAAGGAAATTTACAGTGCCTTTGTTGAAGAAACGCTTATACCTGAAATTAATAAGGAATAAGATACAAAATATAAATCTGAACGTGGTTTTAAAGTCTTCTCAATTAATTGTCTTAATGTGCGAAATGCTTCACCCGATGTAAGACAAAAACATTTGCTCAGAGACTCAAAAATAATGAATCTCAGCCTCTAACTTCCCCGAACTTCCCGCCGATGACAAGGTCATTAGAGATAGAAACACAAATAGGCGTTGAAGAAGGGTATGCATGGAATCTCGTCCTGCCCTTTCACAGGGAACCAGCATTTGCCTTAAGTGATTTGAAGAAACAACAAATTATTTGTGATGAGAGAACCAGTATTATACACAACATGAGTCACCAAGTTAGTAGTACGTAATTACTGATGATTAACCGAATTAGTAGTACATAAGTACTGACAATAACAATAAGTTTCCTCACAGTGAAATTAAATCCATGGTGTGTTTCTGTATAATGTGTAAAGCCCCCTGGTGCTTGATATTTTAAACAGTTCCTCCGAAGGTATAGTTTTCTGTTGCCATGAATTCAACGTCAACAGGATCAGATTAGATTAGAGATTTGATTAATACTTGTTCCATAGATCATGAATACGACACTCCATAATGATGTGGAACGTTCCAGGTTAATAAAAGGTGTCTATACAAGATATTACATTAGACAAAATATTACATGACACTCAATTATTTTTGTGGGGGTTGGGCAATTACCGACTTACTATATCTATATCCAAAAAGTCATCTAATGAGTAGAAGGAGCTGCCATTAAGAAATTCTTTTAATTTCCTTTTAAATGCTATATTGTTACCTGTCAGATTTTTGATGCTACTAGGTAAGTGACCAGAGACTTTTGTGGCAGCGTAATTTACCCCCTTCTGAGCCAAAGTTAGATTTAACCTTGAGTAGTGAAGATCATCCTTTCTCCTAGTGTTGTAGCCATGTACACTGCTATTACTTTTGAATTCGTTTGGGTTGTTAATAACAAATTTCATGAGTGAATATATACATTGTGAGGCTACAGTGAAGATTTCTAGCTCTTTAAATGTCTGCAGGATGATCTTGGATGAGCTTCAGCAATTGTTCTGATTACACGCTTTTGTGCAATGAACACACTTTTACTTAATGATGAATTTCCCCAGAATATGATGCCATACGAAAGCAGAGAATGAAGCTAATTTACTCAGATGTATATCGCCAAAATTTGCAGTGACCCTAATAGCGTTCCTTTAGTCTTTATTTTGTGCTTCGTATCTATTCCTGTACACATAGTACAATCCTACTGTAGTCACAGCATGGGGGCGAAAAGGGAAAACAGAATTTCACTTTGTTTCCTACAACTTGACAAAAATTTTATATTAGACAGATTTACAGTGATGTGCCGTTATTCCCAGTGCCATCCAGTGACCAAGTAACTGAGATATCAAACCGAAGGAATAACTGTATAACGTGCTCGTATCTCTCTGATTTTACCTCCATAGTCTTTTCGCGAGACAACTGTACAGGGAAACAATTCTTCGTTGACTTTTCTAGGTATGTACGCTCTCGTTATTTTAACATTAAATCACAACGTGTTTGACAGTGCCTGTCTTGTAGCTTCTATGACTGGAGCGGGTTGAGCATATCTGTGACTGTTTTGCCCTTACTAAACGAACCCGTAAGGAGACTCGCTGCTTTTCTTTGGATTTTCACGTTTTCTTCTATTATTTCTACCTTATGAGCGTCCCTGAATAAAGAATAATACTCAAGTACTGGTAGGAGGAGAGCTTCGTAAGTTTCTTCCTTGGTGGGTGGACCACACTTCCTTTTTATTCTTCCTATGTTTCTCAGTCTGCCATCTGCCTTTCTAAGCATTATGGTAGCGATCGATTTTAAGGTACAATTCGCACTCGCTCCGTGTAGTGGTACCTTGGAGTCGACTAATAATGATTGACACTGATAAAAAATATAGCGTTAGCGTATTGAGCTTGTCTTACGCAGCTATTTACTGATCCCTAAAATGTAATATCGTGCCCCTATTTTAATCCGCTACGCGCCCTGTTACAACTGTCACCTGATATATGTTCCCTTTTAGCAGATGAAACCCGCTCAGCCGATCGCGTCCTTGAGTTTATCTGTGTCAGTGAGATGACATCGGTCATTTGAAGCTATTTTTTGGGGAATACAACACCCCCTTCAAAAGTAGTTTTCTAAGATTTCGTTCCGTTTTTAGTTTCCCTACTTCTTGAGTTTCGCTCCCACTGCTGCTGATTTAATATTCGGCTTTTTACCCTTCCCCAATCCACAGAATGGGCGCTTATGACTGTAGCAGTTTTGCACCCTAAAACCATAACCAAAGAAAACATGAGAGAGACTATCATTGTAATATATGACGTAAGCTGGTATGTTTTACCTGGAACGATGGCTGTGAGAAATTATGATTTAAATTACTGTCTCTAGATGATAGCAGAAGGAGTCAAACGAGGAAAAACAAGCAAAATTTTTGTTTCCGTTCGGATTTACTGAATCTGCTGCACGCTGAGATCATTCGGATCAGATAGTCAGGCTTTCTGATTCGTTGGGAGTCTACCTACAACAAGAAGGAGTAATATTAAGGTTCAGCGTCCCGTCGACGACGAAGTCATTAGAGACGGAGCATAAGCTCGTTAAGGGGAAGGAAGGGAACGGTATCCGCCATGTTCCTTCAAGGAAATCGTCTCAGCATTTGTCTTAAGCGAATCAGGGAAGCTTCGAAAAACTCTAATTTGGATGACTGGACGGGCTCTGAACCCCGGTCTTTTCGAAAGCGAATCTAGTTTCTGAACCACTGCACCACCTCACTCGGTGAATGACATTTCAACCAGAGTCCCAAAGCTGTTGAGAACCTAAAGGAGAACACAAAACTCCGGCGACAGTACAGAGACCGTGTTCTTAGACCTATAAGTGATGGACCGGCTGCTCACGTCCGCTACAGATAATAACAACATTGAAGTATTCTGTACAGGCAATCGTTGGAAGAAACAGGACGCGCCGCGTGGGATTAACCGAGCGGTCTCAGGCGCTGCAGTCATGCACTGTGCTGCTGGTCCCGGCGGAGGTTCGAGTCCTCTCTCGGGAATGGGTGTGTGTGTTTGTCCTTAGGATAGTTTAGGTTAAGTAGTGTGTAAACTTAGGGACTGATGACCATAGCAGTTAAGTCCCATAATATATATATATATATAAATTACACAGGACGCTAACCAAGAAATATTTGGAGAATCGCCAAGCGAATCGCCAAAAGTAACATGAGGTAACGACTAGTGTAACCGAGAGACCGACCACCGTGTCATCCTTAGTCAATGGCGCTATTGGATGTGGTATGGAGATGGGGAGGGGGGGGGGGGGAGCGTACGCTCTAGCCGTTTTCAGTTTTCGGGTGACGTGAAGCAACAACTACTCGGTCAAGTAGCTGCTCAATTGGCATCACGAGGCTGAGTCCACCCCGTTAATGGACTATTGTACTAGGCATAAAACAAGGCGACCACTGTGTCAAATATTCAGGAACGCCTCTAAAACTAGATGACCAGACGGGGATTTGAACCGCCGTCGTCCCGAATGCGGGCTCGGTGTCGTACATTTGCACCACCTCGCTCGAACTCTACTTGCAACAGTTTGCTGGTTTAGAAACTGAACTATAGCATAAAACGAAGGAGTGTTTGTTGACTGCGAAAAAAAATCTAGTGTAAATGGCAGCATAGGGACAAAGAACCGATGCCGCGTACGCATTGGGCGTGCAGCCGGTTGACGCCTGGTGGCTGGTGGCTGGTGGGTGACTGGGTTAAATGGCGCGTGAGGCCGCAGCGCACGCCTCACTCATCAATTTGGCGCGCACCCGCGGGTCGTCGGTTCGAGTCTGGGCGCGCACTGGCCACCCGCAGTCTGCGGCTGCGCTTCTGTGTGTGAGCCGGCAGCCGGCGGGGAGGCGTGGGGACAAGCGAGGGCCGTATCATCAGCGCGCCATAATTTACGTTCCTATCCGCTCACATTGTTGATGGCTTCATGAATTATGTCCACACAGTAGCTCGGTGGAATGCACACTGTGGCCGCCACTAAATTCTCGTTCTCCCTCTGTGTCTATATACGTCCTTTCCTGGCTTGTTTATTAAAGGTAGAAGCATCCGTAGCTCATTCTATGTACTAGCTTACACACAAAAGTCTTTGATATTTCTGGCTGCATTGGTATGTGGAAAACTGCCCATCATAAGGTTACTGAGACACGAGAAATTCGAAAAATTTGAAGCTGTTATTTTTAGTGTTGTGAGCATACGTATTCGTTCTTATTACTTCCGGCAGAACGACGCTGTCATCGTCTTTATGGTTTTCGTACTTCCCGGCTAGATGGTAGAGGCAGTCTACTAAATGATAAAACAGTACCCCTACTTGGCGGTTGCACCAGCAATAAAGGGTAGATGTGACTGTATAAACTTTCCTGCCACACACGATGACAACAAGCTGAATAATCTGCTATGGCGGAACACTATCTATTGCCGAGGAACACCGAATGATAGACGATGAGATACATAGCTGTCACTGGATCTCACTATTGGGACTGTATCTTAAGTGAATAGATTGAAATTACGCAGTTCATTTATTAAATAATGATAAGGGCTAGTCCTTAAACACGTGAATCTTCTTTTATCTGATAGGCTTTTATACTCTGTACCGATTCATCGTTTCTATAACTTCGGTTTGCATTAAGTTCTGTAACGATAACTTTCCTCGCAGCCGATTTCGTTCTTTGTGCTGTATAAAATAACCGTCATTTTATCATCGAGATAAGTTCTCATCGTCAAGTAATGGAGGACGGTGTTCTACAAATTAATTAAGTAAATTCCAGTTCCTTAGTTCTGACCAAGATTTTCGGAAGGTTTTGCTTGTTTGGAAGGTGAATACTCGATCTGCTAAGCCCCTCGCATTTATTTCTCATTGGGATCCCCTGTCTGCCCCAATACCGTCTTGCCTGATAATTAGCTGAATAGAAAGGCGGCGCTTTAATGGCCCGTATCTTGAAGAGTCCGCTGCAATCATTCGGTGGAAAATTAAAAGATGCCAAATTAAAATAAATAAATAAAAAGAATACTGCTTTCTGGGCGTTACACTTAATTGTAAGACAAATGCCAAAACTGGAGATTCCTTTCGTATCATTCCTATTTTGGATTCACATGCCACTGTACCAGCTCGACTGGTATAAGGTTGAAAAGTTCCTGACTTTTCAGTAGATAGTTGCCAGAAGAAGAAGAAGAGTACAGGAGCCAGTTTCGGCAAAAAGATGGACTGCTGAACTATTGCTTTAATGTGAATATAAGATCTGGCTGCAGATTCGAAATTGAAAATTTGTGGTAAGTTCCCATGGGACCAAATTGCTGAGGTCATCGGTCCGTAAGCTTACACACTACTTAATCTAACTGAAACTAACTTATGCTAAGGACAACACACACACCCATGCCCAAGGGAGGACTCGAACCTCCGATGGGAGGAGCCGCGTGAACCTTGTTCAGGCGCCCTAGAACGCGCGGTTATCCCGCTCGACAAATTCGAAAATAATACAGTCATTAACAAGTAGGGTCTATCACTCTGATAGGAAGAACACGTCACACAACGTACATTCTCGGATTTGTACCGATTTTCAGTTTTTTTGTTATTTGGAGTTGTTTTAGGAAAACCAAAAATGATGTGATCAGCTGTACAGTACATGCTGGATGCTGACGAACGTATGGTGACAGTGTTTACAAGGAATAGTGATTAATTTTGTGGTTGACTGGCAATGAAAATGCAGCATTCCAGGTGGATATCAACAACAATATACCCAATACAGCAAGCCAGTAATCCGTCTGGACAGCAGTGTGCGGGATTCGGGGAGACGCGCTGGTCCCGGACAAAATACGCTCGGTGGATTAACGAAGAGCGCCAGTGTGCCAGTGAATTCCTACATCAGAGCAGGTGAATACCGGGCTGGTACCCACGTCCCGCCTCAGCTGCACGGTACCCAAACACTCCGTTAATGTTGTCACACTTCCTCGTTGTATATCGCTAGACGCACACGGATGGGGTACACAAATTCCGTACCGGTGGAGGGGGGGGGGGGGGGGGGGGGGGGGGGGAGCTGTTGGGCTGTTGCAAGACAGTACCCAGCATCAAGCTAAAAGCATAAATATATAACTTCAGCATGCGTAAAAAGTCTCGAAAACTAGCTTGTCGAAATAAACAAATATTTCATAAATAATCGCAAGTGGTTGACAATGTAGGGCGCCAGAATACATGTTTCGTAGCTCCTGATGACAGAAAGACCTGTGGGCTAACGTTAACGGGTAAGTCGGTGGTATGCACAGCTGACATGTATAGTACCGGGTGATCAAAAAGTCAGTATAAATTTGAAAACTTAAGAAACCACGGAATAATGTAGATAGAGAGGTAAAAATTGACACACATGCTTGGAATGACAGGGGGTTTTATTAGAACCGAAAAAAACTAAGTATTGCTAGACGCGTGAAAGATGTACTGCGCGCATCGTTTGGTGATGATCGTGTGCTCAGCTGCCACTTTCGTCATGCTTGGCCTCCCAGGTCCCCAGACCTCAGTCCGTGCGATTATTGGCTTTGGGGTTACCTGGAGTCGCAAGTGTATCGTGATCGACCGACATCTCTAGGGATGCTGAAAGACAACATCCGACGCCAATGCCTCACCATAACTCCGGACATGCTTTACAGTGCTGTTCACAACATTATTCCTCGAATATAGCTATTGTTGAGGAATGATGGTGGACGCATTGAGCATTTCCTGTAAAGAACATCATCTTTGCTTTGTCTTACTTTGTTATGCTAATTATTGCTATTCTGATCAGATGAAGCGCCATCGGTCGGACTTTTTTGAACGTTTGTACTTTTTTTGCTCTAATAAAACCCCATGTCATTCCAAGCATGTGTGTCAATTTGTACCTCTCTATCTACATTATTCCGTGATTTATTCAGTTTTCAAATTTATACTGACTTTTTGATCACCCGGTATTTATTTTTGAAGATTCGCAATGGGGACCAGTCTCCCACGTACTAGTGTACACGACTGAGAATAGTTGCGGTTGCCTATTTGAATAAAACTGTATAGTTAATAGCGAGCATGTCTAAAATAATTTTATAGGAAAATTATCGTGCTCAGAAACTTACCTCACTCAAGCCGCTTAGGGGCAACATACTCTGCATAACTCATGAACTGTCAGGCAAATGGCACCAAATGACTCATCACAACAACGCAGTCTACCTACGGGTAGTGGAGGCTATGTCAGCCGTCCAAAGTTCCGAGGCTTAGTGTTTGGTGCTTACGTGCACTCAACGGCGAGATTATCAGCGGTTCCGAGACTAATTTTACTCCTGGCGTAGAAGCGACGTCAGCGCAGTAAATACGCTGTGCAGCTGGAAATAAGAACCGTAAACAACGTATGTGTATTCGACAAGTCAGTTGTGAGCAGGCAAGTGTTAAATAGTGGACGTGCGGTTCAAACCAATATGATGCACGAGTTGAACAACATTCCAAAGGAGGACTTTTCTGACAGTTTCACGTTGTTGTATGAACGTTCTGTGCGCTGTAGTCCAACGGGGAAGTCTATGTAGAACACCTGAAGCGCCAAAGACGTCATCCTAACGTTTCCCTAATATTTTAATTACTCCAGTTTTGAAACTTTTTGGGCAGGCGGTTATCTTGAGTCCTGTATCTGGACCGTTTATACTGCGTATTCTGGTAACGTGATAACTCGAGTTGACTAGCTATTTTATTTTATTTGTTTATTTACGTTGATGTGATTGATTAGGGCCTTCGGGCCTTATCTTACACCAGGCCAGGGTTTCGCACATACAGTAGCTTTTGTACATAGTAGTTACCTAAGAAATAACAATTTTAGTATGAGAAATACTATTAAAATGGTTTGAGTCTCTAAAGCGACTATGTGGGTAATTAATACTGATAATCAACTAATAAAGTTAATACTGATAGTACTCCTCCTACTACTGCTATTGCCACCAATAATGAGAAAAGTAATAATAATAACAATGACAGTAATAATAATAACGCTAGTGGCAGAAATAAAAAGAATTTATATATGTGAAAGATAGTTTTTTTATATGTATAGCGAATTCTGGGGAAAGAAAATTTAAGGAGACTGCACAAGCCAAGAACACTGGAAAATTAGGAAGATCTAGTAGGAAAGAATATTAGACACGGGTGCTTGTGCGTACAGGGACAAAGGAAATCGTTGTTGTTGCTGTAGTACGTACTTCACTATATGTCTTCTGAATCTGGAGACGCTCTTCATTTCTCTAATATAATGCTTAAGGTTATTTCCGAGTCAGGTTCCTTCTCCTAAGAAGAACTTGGAGAAAATAGCGGAACAGTGGAGTGGGACAGAAAGAATTTTGCTCCGATTGGAACGGTTGTTTTAGTCATTTTGTTCAAATAAGAGCGTTAAGGTCGAGGAGAGGTATGAGGGACAGTGTACGTTGATAAGACAGTAGAGAAGACATGGGGTACGGAAAACTCTGTGCGTGTCTGCATGTACCCAGTATAGCTATGCATATGATGGTGAAATATGATTAAAGAGTGAAACGTCACAGATGTACATTCACACCCAGTTCCAGGTGCAGTGAGCTGTCCTGAGACAGATTTTGCAGGATAAAATCGTTGTAATAAATAATTGGAAATATAAGTGTTTGTACAAGTTTCTTTTTCGGGTAAAGAGTGCAGAGCTTTTTATATTTTTGTAGGGCAAATCCTGTGTTCCACATTTCACATTCCACAATTCAAATTTTCATCTAATATTACCCCTAGAATATTTGCTGGGATAGGGAAACTGCCGTTTGTCCATTTAGGATTAAACTTGTTAGGGATTCCCGATAGTTCGGGCTAATGAGTTCAGAATGTCCAGCCAGTACCGCTTGGGTTGAATTGTAACGCTATATCCTGCGCCCATTTTGATAACGCGAACAGGTCGGTGACTTTAGGTACTGTATATTGGATTTTCCCGTAGGTGCAGTTGGAGGTCACCAGCATACGTGTGGTACTTGCAGTTGGACAAAACGGATGACACATAACAGACATGCAGTGGAAAGAGTGTAGGACCTCGTACCGATCCCTGGAGGACGCCTGATACTACCTGCATCCATGGTGACTTTATGGTGCCGGACGTAACGTATTGCTGACGAGGCGTCGGGTTTGAGCGAAACCATTGCTATGCACTCTGTCATAAAGTAGTACGTTGATGTCAACAGTGTCAAAGGCTTTGCTGAAGTCTAAGAAACACAAGATACTCGCCTCCCGCGCATCCTTGGAAAGCTTCAGGTCATCTGTTACCTTTATTAAGGCAGATATTGCACTGCAATGTTTACGGAATCCTGATTGGTATTCGTCCAGTAGGTTGTCTACAGTTATTTAATTTGGTAGTTGGTCGTCCGCTAGGTATTTTAAGGCCTTGCCAATAGGTTGCAGATCAGAGGATGTTGTGATAACGTCCTTTTTAGGTAGGGGCTTAACTAGTCGCTGTTCCGAGACCTAAGGGAAGACACTTGTGATTAAGCAGTGGTTGCATATATCTGTTATAGTTACCAGTTGCACTTTTCACTCTCTGCTGATTAACGTCGAACCTTCAATTGCTTATGATGTACGAGCATAATCAAAAAACCCTACAGCCGCCTGCCAGTACATGTCGCAGATCCGAAATAAGTGGAATGATAGCAGCACTGAAGACAATATCCTCCATAAACAGCCCCCATTTATCCTAATTGAGTTCTGGCACTGTCTGATGAAATACTGTAGATATATCACAGCTTATATTTCATGCTTTCTTTGGATACGGCACCTAATTTAACGCCCCTTAAAGACATGTCTGCTAGCGGTAGCATTACATATTCATTGCGCTCTCAATTCATTCCGTCTCTTGCTGCACATGATCAGGATATTGCAGGTGTCTGCATTCGAAAGAGCAATTTCACAACGAAAGTCTACACAAATACAACGTCGTGTTAGGAAGAATCCCACTAACAGTTGGCAAAACTGTTGTTTATTAAAAATACAACCTTTAGGCGGCCTAAAGCCGCATCCTCAGGCTCAACAACATTAAAAGATCATGGAGACATCTATCACTCCAAGTCAAAATTTACTATTCAGTGAATATTGTCAATACTAAGACGAGCGGAAAGTAAAGAAGCCACGGAACTATGCAATTACTACTCAGGCAAATTTTAAAACGTGATTCTGAAATGACAAGTTTAGCTTATCAGAAAATATTCCTAAATGATTGGAGTACGTCTTCGTTACTTTTCACTCGCCATAGTAATGACAGTTTTCATTCGCCTTTCAACAACTACGGATGCCCAGAATATAAAAGAGTTCGTGACAAATACTATAAAAAGGAACCCGAAACATTGACTAGCTAATTCAGGAAGTGTTTAGATTATGGATACTAATGTCATATTTATATTTTGCTGACAAATCTTCATCCAATATCTACACAGGTTCAACTCTCAACGGATAAAACTAAATCTTGCAGCCATATGGTGGTCTAGGGCCGATACCGGTCGTAATCAAGTATTCAACCATATAGCTGTGTGTCATGCCCATCGTCAACACAGCTTTTCTCCGATAAGAAACGGTTGCTTTGAACTAACTTCTTACACATAAACAATTAAACG
Organism: Schistocerca serialis cubense; assembly: GCF_023864345.2. Classification (NCBI taxonomy): domain Eukaryota; kingdom Metazoa; phylum Arthropoda; class Insecta; order Orthoptera; family Acrididae; genus Schistocerca; species Schistocerca serialis. The sequence continues at coordinate 1,084,725,024 of NC_064639.1, forward strand.
AAATTTCTTGATCTAAGAAAGATATTCCACATTATTTGTAACGACACCTGTTATGATTTGATGAAACTGCAAATGTGTAGACAGCTAAATTTTCACAGCGTGACTTAATGCCAAGCAGTTGTCACGAACAGCAGTTATTAATTCGTTAAATCTATGAAATCGATGGATGCACCGCAGAAGAGCGAAATGAAATAACGGTACAGCATTATTGACTGGGAGACCCCACCTGGGGATGTTCGGCAGCCTGGTGCAAGTCTTTCTATTTCACACCACTTCGGCGATTTGCTCGTCTTTGTGATAAAACATGAGACGAAATCATTATCACGACACCCAGCACCCGGTCCCCGAGCCGAAGAAAATCTCCGACGGGAGCGGGAAGCGAACCCGGGACCCTGTAACGCTAACCACCAGACCAAGAGTTGCGGACGCACACTAATGAGGATCACTGTAGTGAAGAAGAAGAAAAAAAATTAGATTCTCACGATTTGTTGACGTTACGTCCTTGTTATAGACTTCTAGCATTACAGATCATTTGATTAGTAAGACAAAAATATTCTCGCTATCAGTATTATGGCTGACACGATGAATACAATTTTATGAGATAGTGTAGAGCTACAGTTTACAATGAATACAACTAAAAGAAAACAGAACAAACAAAGAGTGCCGTCACATAACCAGCTGATATTTTATTTAGGCCAGACGAACACTGGATGGATTGTAAAATGGCCAAAAATGCTTTTGCTAAAGTAAACAGTAAGTTCAAAAGTAAGCTTTCAGTGAGAGTGACAAAGAAGATGTGAAATCAGCGTGGAATAACAGTGGCGTTGGCAGATGGACCTCTAATGCTAAAATATTTAAAAACTATGGTTTGATCAATGACCAACGGAGATATGCGTATTGGGAATAGCTGTGAGACAAAAATGTCAAATAAATTGTTCTTGGGACAGAATGAAGTGGAGGATGTAATTATGTAATGCAGAACGAACATGGATGAGTATAGTTGTAGAAAGTAATGAAAGTAATGCTCAGAGGAACGTAGAGAAAATCTTTATATTGTAGTGTCTGTCAAATGGGTTTGTCCAACCCTGATGATTTTTAAACATATTTACGGAGTTTTTTTCAGTAATACACACCGACCACGGAGGCATGTGCTACAGTATCTATACATATCTATGATAACGCCTTCCTGAAATATAGTTTTATGACCAATTAGCAGCGTCAACAAGCGATGACAATAATTAGCACTGTATGAAATGACTAGCTTGATAATCTCGACAGTGGCAAGAAAATTATATTTCAACGCTGCTATGGAGAAACTTTCAAGTAGCAAAAGAATATATGAGAATGGTACCTCTTACTCTCAATGGAGAACACGTTGCATGGCAGTGTGAGACAACTGAAACGATTTGAGGATAGGCGCAAAAACTTAAGTCGTTCCCGTATGGTGCTACTGGTTGCACGCTACCTGCAGAAGCCGTAGATCCGGGTTGGAGCCCCCGTCTTGTGTACAGTATTGACCTGACAAACACTCAGGTGATTGTTTTATTTTTATTTATTAATTTGTTTAACCTGATATGTCAACGTCCATGAGGCCCTCTCTTAGATCGACCAAGGTATCACAAACACATTACATTTTTTACATCATAGTTACTAAGAGCTAACAATTTTAATATGACATTTAGTATTAAACTAATTTGAATATCTATAATGACAATGTTAGCCAACTGTACTGACTATGGACTAATAAAATTAATACTGACAGTACTTCTACTACAGCTACCGTTACCAATAATAACGACAATAACAATAAAATAATAATAACGATAGTGGCAGATATAAGAACAATTTATAGGTGTACGAAATAGATGTTTTCTGATACTGAGGAGTTCTGGGGAAAGGAAACTTTGCACCAGCTAAGAACAATGGAAAACGAGAAAGATATAGTTGGAGAGAAGGTCAGACACGGGTGCTTGTGCACACAGGGACTGTGGTAATCATTATTGTTGCTTTAGTAGATACGTAATTACCTGTCTTCCGAAGCTGGAGATGTTATTCAGTTGCCGCGCGGGATTAGCCGAGTGGTCTTAGGCGCTGCAGTCATGGACTGTGCGACTGATCCCGGCGGAGGTTCGAGTCCTCCCTCGGGCGTGGGTGTGTGTGTCTGTCCTTAGGATAATTTAGGTTAACTAGTGTGTAAGCTTAAGGACGATGACCTTAGGAGTTAAGCCCCATAAGATTTCACACACATTTGAATTTTTTGTGATTCAGTTCCCTAATATAATGAGGTTCTTGTTACTGAGAAGAACTTCGAGAAAATGGCTGAGCTACGGATTGAGACAGAAATGATTTTGCTCTGATGGGAATGGATGTTTCTGCCATTTTGTGTAAATAAGAGCTTTAAACTCAAGGAGATATATGAAGGACAGTGTACGTTGATAAGGCGGTAGAGAAGACACAGCATATGGAAAAATCTGCACTTGTCTGCACGCAGCTAGGATAATTGTGGACATGAAGGTGAAATATGATCGAAGAGTCAAACATCACAGAGTTATCGAGCACACGCTTTCATATCCAGTTCATGGCGGCCATAGCATCACTGTGAAATTCTAGCAATAATATTTGTTTACTTGTGAACAACGCACAAACTATAATACTTGTAGTAAAAGAGCATTTTTTTAAATAGCTTGTCCACCGTAAACGATGGTACAGAACACCAGAAAATGTGAATACGTGCATTAAAGGAAACTGCTCAACGACCTAATGTTTCTTGGTTCAAAATACAGCACATTACATCGGCACAGTTATGTTCTTCCTGTGATTCCATAGGAACATGTTTATTGATTCAGGATTTTTAATTACCTCTTCGCATGTCTTTCTTACTGATATATTTTGTATTACGTTGTCTACATGGGAATGTTTGAACTTGTCTTCCTCTCCTTGTTACCTCCAAATGCTTGAACCCTGTGCTGTTCTCAGCCAGTTGTTTACGTCAGCCCTGTTGCATGTAGTTTTAACTTCGGTCACCCATATACTTCTGGGTCTCTCCCTTGATCTCTTGCCAAATGACTTCAAATATTCTTGAAACTACTTGATCTTCTTTCATTCATGTCAAATGGCATTCTCATTGAAGTCCTCTGTAATTTATTATGCTCATTGCTGTTGTTTGTCAAGATGACATGTGCATTTCTGTGTTAAGTCTTCTCTTCCAACTTCGCACCGAGCGAGGTGGCGCAGTGGTTACAACATTGGGATCGCATTCGCGAGGACGACAGTTAAAACCCGCGTCCAGCCATCCTGATTTAGGTTTTCCATGATTTTCCTAAATCGCTTCAGGCTAACGCAGAGATGGTTCCTCTAAAAAGGCACGGCCGACTTCCTTGCCATCCTTCCCTAATCAGATGGGACCGATGATCTCGCTGTTTTGTCCTCTTCCCCAAATCAGCCAACAACGAACCAACCGATCCAACTTTGTAATTCATTATCACAGTATGACCCAAACATTTTCTTAACACCTTTGTTTTCAAATACATCTAATTGTAGTTCTTCAATTTTAGTTAAACTCCATGTTTCTGCTCCAGAAGTTAGGACTGGTCTGATGACAGCTCCAGTTTAGCTTTCCTTGCGACTAGTTTAGGCCCTAGACGTTTCTGTATCGAGTAGTAGGCTCTATTGACATTTCGCAATCTTATTTTTTCTTCTACTTGTCACTGATTTTGTTCGTATATCACTGCGCCGAGAAATCTGAACTGTTCAACACATTCGAATTTATGTCTGACAGTTATTAGACGTGATTGTTTGTCTTCTTCATCTTTGAACTATCTGTATTTTGTTTTACGATCATTCACTTTTGGGTCAAGATTGGATAATTATTCTACGAGCTCCGAAACTAACTGTCTAACCTCTATTTTCCAATGAACACTATATCACCTGCATACGCTGAAGTCTTGACTTAACTCTGTATCACCTGCATACGCTGAAATCTTGACTTCATATCTTTGGAGGACCTCAGCAGGTACTAGAACGTGTTTCCTCACAACTTTCTCTAAGCCTAGATTAAAGAAAAGAGGGGAGAGAGTATCTCCCTATCTCAGTCCAGTTTTATTTTTAAAATGTCAGCTTCCATTTCGTTTAGTAGAGCCCTGCTTATGTCATAATCCATTAGAATTTTATAAAAATCTATAAGTTTAATTGGAAATGCCAAGCCGGTCATTACATTCCACTGGCTTTGCTGGAGTACAAAGTCATAAGCTTCCATAAAATCGATGAACAAATAACGTATTTTTTGTTTATATACCCACACGTTTTCCTTTATTCTTCTGATTACAGATATATTGTCATCAGTGGACCTATTTTTGTGAAAGCAGTTCTCATAATCCCAGACTACATTTTCTGCGTATGGCTTCAAACGGGTTAGCAATAAAACCCCTCCTTTTTCATGCATCCGAGCTATTAATCATTCTTTCCATTCTGTTGATATAGTCTCACTATTCCATATCAGCTGTACCGGGTAATACGAACTTCTTTGCAGAGTTTTTTCTCAATATTTTAGTTTCTCAGCTGGAGTTTCTTCACTTCCAGTTACCTTGCCCTTTTTCTAGGTGTTTGATATTTCCTAGCACCTCTTCATATGTCGGTTCCGGAATTTGGTCATTATTAGGACTGCTGCTGGAATTCGTAATTGGTGATTCCGGATCAAAATAGTTCAGTAGATTGTTAAAATATTTCTTGCTTGTTGATAAAACTTTATATCAATAACCATATTTCCATCCTTATACTTCATCACCATAGATTTGTAATAAAAACGTCTTTTAATTTTGTTGACTCTGCCACACTTTCTCCGAATATTAGTATTTCGATGATATTCATAAATACATTCAATCTGTTGTTTTAGATATGGTTTCTTTTTCTTAAGTTCTATTGTATTAGCCTGCTTTTGAGCGTGTCGATACGTAAGTTCTATTTCGGGATTCTTATTTGTTTGTAGCAATTTCCTATGTAATTTCATAACCCAGTCTTCAGCTACCTCACATTCGCCACCAAACCACTTCTTGCTATAGGTTATTACTTGCAGCTGTGATGGTAACTACTTTTTTTTTTTTTAAGCACTTATTACTGCCCATTTCTTGATTTTTCTCGCATGCTGCTTAAAACCTCTACTTGGTTTAAAATTTCAGCTTTGTATTTTAGAATGACTTCTGGCCCCATAACATTCTCCATATCAAATCTGTTCACATCTCCAGGTTCGATTTTCGTTTTAGGTGCTACCTTCAATCCGATTTTAGTAACACTTACTAGATTATGGTCAGATCCCATTTTCGCTCCCCGAGAGGATCACTAATTTCCTTTCTATGTCTGTATTTGAATATGGTCAGTTTGGTTTATTGTTTTCTTATTACTTGAATTCCAGATATCCTTATCTATGAGGAAGGCATTTCTGGTAATTATCATGTCCGTTGACGCAGTATTGTCATTACTGTTCTCATACAAGCGTTCATTCCCGACAGTGGGTATGGGCACACAAAAGCAGATAATTTTTACCACACATCTGAGTCATTAACTGACATGTGATCCACCGACTGGGTTTTCATTCTTCTTTGTGAGGAAAGTAAACTGCTGTATTTGCTTTGCAAACGTTTGTTTGAATAACTGCTTTTATACCTTCTAAAGCTCCTTTACAACCCTCAATGATAAACAAAATAATTAATTCCATGGCTCATACAGCAGCAGTATACAGAAAATAAAGAAAAAAGATTGGTATGAGTGCAATCAAAATGTAGACATGGGGCTTCAAGATGAGAGGTCATTGCTGTCTTGAAACGAGGATTATTTCGGTGATCTGTTTGTAAGTGAAATAAATTGATTTATTTTTCTGTTCCATTGCCATAATAAAGAAACGAGAGGACTTACGGTTTAGATACGGAGAACGACGCAGACGACTGGTTTGGAACAACATGAGTGCAGTCATAAGACAAAATGTGTCATCGGTTATGGGCTGTAGAACGCAGAATATTCATTACAAGCCTTACGATTAGTTTATCATATTATCGACTAATTAATCTGTAATTATGGTCGAATGAGAAAGCGTCATAATTGATAAGGATGTTATATTTCCCTTGGTGCATTTTTAGTAAGACATGTCGGAAAAGGGATACAACAAAGCGAAGAAATCTCTCCTTACAACTTAAATATCAGTGATTTATTAGGTCCTTGATCCCATGATCTACAAAACTACCGTTACATAATTCGTGGTCTTGCGTGAATGGCTGAGAAAGTAATTTTTTTCTTTTGTTTCTTTTTAGAATATTAATTCATCTAGTTTGTGTGAATAGCGTTTTGCAAGATGGTACACGGATCCTTTTTGATATTACAAACTTGTATCAGGGACACCTGAAGCCAACTTCCTCAAAACTCAGAAAATGGGACGACAAATAGAAGTCTATTTTTATGTGGACACAAAATCAAACAAGTAACACTATTTTAGATATGATAAATAAGGGACAGTAGCACCTTATTATCATTAATTGACATAAAAACAGTCTAAATCTTGATTTATTTGTATTTGGCAGTTGTTTTCTGCTATATGTACAACCATACTTACACAAATAGATTATATACCTTCCATAACTGACTGTCTACCGCTGGCAGATATTTCTTCGCCCTGTATTTCCCATTCAGCAGCGTTACCGTGGATATCAATTTGGTCTGAAGATGGTTGTGCGTATAACCGAAACCGGTTACCAGGTACAAACAGGTTAAGATTAGATTTTAAGATTAGTTTGAAGAAGTACCCGTCAGGCAAACTGATGCATCCCTAGTATCAAATTCCTTCTTATTAGCTAACTAAATAAATCACTATTTAATGTCTCCAAAGACTTTTCGTACAATCCGTCAAATCTAAATAACAAACGTGTAAATCCTCTTTAAAGCGTAATGCTTTCCACAGGCAGTGGCCCTCGGGAATATTTTTAAAAAACTCAAATATTGTGCTCCTCTGCTCTTATTGCTAAATCCGCCAAATGGACAGAGTTGGTCGTGAATTATTATGTATCGACTTTGGGCTTTGTGACGTAAATAAATATAAATTTAATAAAATTATTCAATAGGTGGCATACCTTCGTAATAATACTAAGCATCTCTGTTGGGACTTTCCAACATTTCGTTTGCGATATTGCTTTTTTTTCCTTTTGGGTTCATCATTAGGATTGTTAGATACCATTATAGTTTTATCGTGCATTCGAATTTTCTTTGAAAAGAAGGATCATATATAACTGGATAATAAGAGATACTGTTTATGTCATGTACTTATGTAGCGGAATGTGGTTAAATTAATACTTGTGGAAAACTTGCGAACACTTTGCGGATATTTATACCCGTTCGAAGCTGACTGGTAGACTATCGCTGGAGCCATTTCAGCAGACCCTAAAAGATTTTAAGCGAGTATTAAACATGACATGACAATCTTGAAGAAATCACAGGTTTCCCGGGAATCTTCACGAAGTATTCCTCTGCCTAATCTGTCTCTTAGCCGATTTCTTCAACACACATTTTTAAGCTGTCAAGTACTCTCTCTATTTTATATTTATATATATATATATATATATATATATATATATATATATATATAGTAAATACTGCGTAACGTATTTTCTGCACAGAAGAAGTGTGTGCCAATATTTATTTTGCTTTCTCATAAAATTATATTATTTTACTGATTTACGGTAGACGAAATTTTACACATAACACATAAAATATAGAGGGCTATAAGACGTATAAATTTGTAATTGAATGGGTCTTTGGAAGGTAGTTCCTCAACTGAGTAAGGATTGGTATCATCACCTGTTGTGATTTTGGATGGACCACATATGAGTAACAAGTAGTTCTACCTCACCGCCAAAAAGGAGCCCTGGCCGGGGTGGTCGAGCGGTTCTAGGTGCTACAGTCTGGAACCGCGCGACCGCTACGGTCGCAGGTTCGAATCCTGCCTTGGGCATGGATGTGTGTGATGTCCTTAGGTTAGTTAGGTTTAAGTAGTTCTAAGTTCCAGGGGACTGATGACCTTAGAAGTTAAGTCCCATGGTGCTCAGAGGCATTTTTGAGCCAAAAAGCAGCATCTGTTCAATGAGTTTTGCCGAGCGCTTCGCGACAGATCTATTGTAGGCTACAAAAGCTCCAGATTTATAGCTGAACTGAGACATTGGTTTCTGAGATGATGCTGGATGGTGGTTATTAGTTGTCATTCATCTGATTACGAGGCATAATATATCTGAAGATGGTTGCCTATAGCTGCCGCTGGTTGTGTAATAAAGTGCCAAACAGCTGTGTGCAAACTATGATTCTCCAAAAAATTGTAGATGTTGCAAATAATCGCCTCCAGGCAATAAAAGGTCTTGTGGGAAAGCGCTTTCTTCTACTGGGTCCTTCAGTTACTCTTACATGCACCATTTCGAGACATATGAACACTTAACTCATGTACTGTCTGGCAATTCTACTCTTCCACAACTAATTTCAGAACCAATTATCACGTCGGTATGTAGAATTTGTGTTGGTCAGTTAAAAACTTGGTGAAATAATATATTTTATAACGTTTTCTACCCCTGATGATACGACGTTCTTTTCTCTCTTTAGAACGTTTTTTTAGGGCATTCAATAATCTACAAAATAGCAAAACTTATGCAGATTTTTCTGTTTTGCCTCCAACATTTTATTAGAGCTCAAATCTCTCTCATCTGTCACAAGAAGATGATATTTTCAGCAGATTCCTTCCCCGCATCCATCTTAAAGTTTCGTTTGAACAAAAATTTTAGGTCGCACAGGATTCCACTTCTCGGTGTTTTGTGGTTATTTTAATAAGACTATTTCTAATTTCTTAACTTCCTTTATTGAGTTCACTTTTTATAATATAATCTCGAATAGCTATATAGCGAAAAATCCTTTTGGACAAATTATTTTTTCCCAAGTAGTGTACGAATTAAAACAGAAACTATGAGGGGTAGTCAAATGAGAACGTGACAGATGGAAAAAAGTAAGCAAACTGTTTTTTCAAAAGTAATCGCCATAACTATTGAGAAATTTATCCCATGGTGAGACTATACTGTCAGTGGTTTCATAGAAAAACGTTACCGCTTACCTCCGGAACCGTGATTCTGCCCAGGCGTAAATCTATTCTTGGCCGTCGATTTGCGTCGGACGAAGAAGTGTAGGCCCGAGTTCAATCACGGTCCCGTAAGCAACCGCAAACTATTTTCCATGGAGGCACCTACCGTCTTGTCTCACAGCGGCATAAAAATATGAACAGTACGGCGATTGTTTATGAAATAACAAAGAAGTTACTTAAATTTTTGCCAGCAATCTCGTTTTCACTTGAGTGCCCTTTCTATTTCTCATTGTCAGCTGAGCGTCTATGATGAATGCCGAGGTACTGGTATAGTCTCGAAACTGGTTCGCTATTCTGTTGTGTTTTAATAAAAGCTGTTCCAACACTTTTCCTACGTCAAAGATTCTATACAAGTTAAGTACATACATTACCACACCAATCGGAGCTTACAACATCTACGTCACTCGCACGAGAAATCATCCCATGCTCTTAGAAACACAGTATTCATGTGAGTAATACCATAATGGGAACAAACGACATTCGGAGCTACATTCAGTATCTCAACAGTAATATTCTTATAAAATTCATTGACCTAGTGCCTATTACAGTAAAGACTGATTTTTGTGACAAACTGTTAACTACAACTGCCCATCAGCATGTTAGCCGAGGACTCACTAGAATTCAACTTAATGAAGCGCTTTTTTGTAAGGTCTGCAACTGTTTTCAGTGACATCAGAAAATGTATCAATACAGAGAAAACGCTTTATTCCCTGGCAGGAAGTAATGTACGAAAAGAATAGGAGTATTTACTTCTATTAGTGTTTTCGTACAGAATGACTCAGTGATATATTTAAATATAGCAGATTGGAAAAATGATTGCCATTTAGAAGGGGACCAGTATCAGTCTGCAACAACCATCTTAAAAATTATAAAATAAATTTCATAATGTTTAAGAGAATAGCTAACCTAACATTAATCAACACTCGTCAGCAGCGTGACATAGATAGATATTTGCTACTTACATAAGCATTGGTCAGAGAAGTGGAGAACGGAAAAGAACTAACGAGGAGGAAGAGGAAAGGATGGAAAATATGGTCAGTTTAATACAGATGTTTTCTGGGTACGGTATAGTGCCATATTTTCAAATAACTATCATCAAATAAAGCCTATGTTTCGGGCAACGGTTGCAGTGGACTTTCTCTAGGTCAAATCTTTTATTCTGTGGGGCTCTGGCCGCGGAAGCCTACACAGCCACAGTGGGGAACTTATGCAGCATTTACGAAAACTGTGTGTGCCATAGAATAGCGAGGAGAAAATGTACTCGTTCAATGTTCGCACAATTCCCGCAATCAAAATAACTCACACTGTTCTTCATATATAGAGGAGCTCTAAGAAGTCCTGTATGAGGAAGGTCTTCGATAACCGATCAAAGTTTTGTGAGACATTGTCTAAATGTGGTTACAAAGTGTGTATACTACATTAACCTGACTAAGATTGCTGAATATGGGCTGTACCACTATTAACGTACTCAGCATGAAAAAAGCACTACAGTCGTCAAATGTAACTAGAAAAGAGGAATATTTAGAGGAAATGTTATTCTTCTATTTATGACGCCTGCACTAACAGATCATAGTAATATCTACAAAGTAGTACGTTAACTGAAAAAGTTTTGCCGCCAAAGATGATTCGCTAACCCCGTAAATGGATCATATAAGCTCGTAACCTATCTCTGTCCAAAAAATATCCCCTCAAATCATGAAATAATTGATAATGTAGTCTGGATCAATAACATTTAAATACGATTAGACCGCAAACTGCACGCAAGTTTAAGTGTGTCAAACATGTAAGTTACGTAAATAAACAAATTACAAGTACCAGAATGAGATTTTCACTCTGCAGCGCAGTGTGCGGTGATATGAAGTGGTGGAGCACTTGCCGGCGAAAGGCAAAGGTCCCGAGTTCGAGTCTCGGTCCGGTACACAGTTTTAATCCGTCAGGAAGTTTCAAATTACAAGTAGGATATCAGATGTGTTGTGATGGACTATGTTTACTGTGAATCATTAACATTGCCATAGTTAACAGTGTTAAATCGACAAACGAATGTAAAGCTTTCATCCCTGGCATGGTTTACATTAATCTACATGCGTTTTGCACAGAAAACCGAATCTCTCTAAAATGTCTGGAAAGTGAAGTAATATGAGATGACGCTTTTGTTTCTCGCTCTCTCTCTCTCTCTCTCTCTCTCTCTCTCTCTCTTTCTCTCTCTCTCTCTGTACGTATGTATGTGTGTGTGTGTGTGTTGTATTGTATTCTTTAGATCTCTAGCTGGTGATGCTTCGTGTTGTGTCAGTATAATTGCACATGTACATCCCTAGCAGCATGTATGAAAAATCTGTATACTTACTTTACCCGGAGAAATTGCAAGTAAATAAAGAACATATACTTTAATAACTTTCCAGCGAACGTAAAAAGTTCAGCCATTAATAAAGCACGGTTTAAGAAACGCCTAACGGTCTTTCTGGTGGAAAACTTCTACTTTGTCGACGATCTGCTTAGCACATTATCAAAATTAGCAATAATATAATGTAATGTCAGCTGTACGTAGTGTTCTACTTACCCACACAGTAAGTGCAACTATGTGACCAGAAAACGAAAAATATTTTTTTTTCAGTTGCTGATGTTTTATTGGAGTAGTCTACAAAGTATCTAATGATTTAATCTACTTTAGTACGTACATATGTACACTACATGACAACTACCTCGTAACTTCTATTAACCGCGTGCTTGACGACAGCCTCATTTAAAATCTTTGGGATCACCATTAAACATAACCATAATTTTTTCGCATAATATCAATTCCGTATTGTATCTCTTGGCGTATTACACATCTAGAAGGAATTCATCACTAATTGGAGGGAGAACCATGTAAATAGGTAATTACTTAATTGAGTGAAATAGTCGGCATAATATTGATATTGTATTCCATGCATTATGACAGTACTCGTTCTGTTTACCTTAGGTTTTCCCCAACAACAGAAAACCGGTAAAATTTTTTATTGGTGTAGCGGGATGTTTATGTTTTAATGTTTCCAAACACATTATTTTTCCGATGTCTGACCAGGTCGCAATTTTTAAATTACACTCTTAGTTCACTATTTGTTACTTACTATGTGGCGGGCCCGGGTTCGATTCTCGGCCGCATTGGAGATTTTCTCCTCTCGTGGACTGGGTGTTGTGTTGTCCTCATCATCAGTTCATCACCTACGCGAAAGTCATACAATGTGACGTCACCTGAAATAAGACTTGCACTGGTGGCTGAACTTCCCCGGATGGGGCCTCCCGGTGATCAATGCCACACGATCATTTCATTTCATTTTTACTGAAAAAATTCTTTGACAGTATTACCAATACATAAGAGAAATTTCTCTCGTTTTGTGGTTTCTTTCTGAAATAGTAGAGATGCAGACGTTATATTTTTCTGAACACTATCATAAAAAATTACCCACATTGTGGTCTGGTTATGTGTTTGTCGTGTAAATGCGAAAGCAAAATTTGCGTTAAAATCAGTTCATATTAATTCTGTACATTTTATTTATTCCTTTTTACGACTATGGGCATGCCGTAGGCTATCGGTGAATTGTAGTAATATGAAATCCTGACATTGTTGTCAGATGCAGTTACGAGAAAAATATTAGATCCAAGTGAACAAAAATTCTAGGCATAAGCCTTCAGGAAGTATCAAGTGCTACAATTCTAGATTACTAAGAGGTACGTATAAATGAAATAGCAGATCGAAGAACTTTATAACTAAATCCTGCTTCGCAAAGCGTTAATCAAATTTTAGCACAACAGAAGTTACGTGTTTAAGTGAGCGTATTTTAGTAAAGAATTATTATAATGAAAACATTTAGCGTACGAAGAGTAGTAAGTTTTCTGGAAGTTTCTTAGAAGAATAAGTTTGTATTAACGATCTGACCCCCTTCAACTCAACTACCAAGGATAAATTTGGAAAGACTGAGGAAAATACGTTCATAAATAAACAGTAGTTTTCTCACACAGCTTTGGTACAAAATACGTCTACTACATGGAATTTAGAACTTACTCATGAATAAGTGTTCCTTTGTTCGGCATTTAATATCGTCTACATTGAGAATTATTTATTAAATTCGGGTTCACGAGCGACAGACTTCCTAAACTGTGAGTGCTACTAAACTACATCAATGGAGCATTTCACCTGCAGACCTGTAAAAGGCATGCGGCGCATTGTTCCACGCGGTATCTGCGGAACACTAACTTCCTTTGCATGTTATTTACATTTAAAGTACACGGTCCAATACATCGTGACGAAAGCGAAGCCTGCCCGTATTCAACGTATTCCATTACTCAATATTCATGCGGTATTTCCGAAACGACACCACTAATACATCACTTTTGATCGCACATGTTGTATTCATACGCTTCATTAAAATATACAGCGTGAGCCCTGTGTTTTCCCTTCCGCGGTCACCTCTTAACGTGACACGGCGCTTTCACATAATGGCAGTTCACGATCAAGTGCGATCAGGAAACGGAGAAGATCGATAGAAATTTTTATGTCCAATGTTGTTGGTAAATCTCAACGTGGCTCTCCAATGAGTATTTCCTGAGTTGTAATATTGTAAGACTGAAGAAATTGGAAGATGACAATTCTAAAGAGTTCCTTCGGGTGACGTGAGATTCTTCATGTAGCCGAAAAATAACTCAGGCTTATATACCAGCACTCGTTTCTTTCTTAAGCGTATTTAGAACTTTCGTCAGTTACGTAACATTGAATTGTAGGTCATATTATTTCACTTGGAGGGAAACTAAAAGCATAAACGAGTTCACACATTAAATTCAGTTCTGCTGGTAAACTACACACTAAAACACAAACCATGTTAAGCCATATGATATACATTGTGTAATATAGAAACGAAAGCTGCGATTTGAAGAAAGCTGCAATGTTGATTTTATCCAGCGGAGACAAAAATGTGATGGCTAAAAATTGATCAAAGATTTCGAAACAATGCGGGTGTCTAACAGAATAAATTGGAAACAATTATCCAAACACACATCGTTTCTACAAATGATATCATTTTCGTATAACAACGGTTTCTGCGTAATACACTGCGACAAAAAATTAAATAACAAACATTTTAGTCCAAAGCGAAGTAAGGATGAAGCTAGGAAATTTTTTCACCACACAGGAGTTTTGACTGGTGTATAGATCGATTCGTTGCATTGTGACGTGCTGATCTTCGCTCTCGGTTTCAACCAAAGGTTACTATTTTTGAACGATGTTAAGCCATGTGATATATTTTGTGTAATATAGAAAACTGTGATTTGAAGAAAGCTGCAATGCTGATTTTATCCAGATGTTAATGGTACAGTGTTTACAACTGTACAGCTTGCTATACCAAAGTTATGGTATTCTCGTAATTTATTATAGGCCAGAAACAGATTTAGATTATCAACCATTCCACTATGTCGAAATAAACAGATAAAGATCGAAACAATTCACGCAGTTCATTTTAGTTGGAATGGAAAGAGCAGACAGGCCTGAGCGCTCCAAAATATGATTTTTAGTAACTTTCGTATTGTAAGGCATTGTAATTACTAAACTTCCTGACAGATAAAGCTGTGCCCACGACCAGAACCCGAGACAGGGGCCTTTGTCTTTCGCGGACTCACTGCCTGAGCTATCCATACACGACTCACGACTCGCCCTCATAGCCATTTTTTCGTGTACTTCCGTAACTCATCTGCTACCTTCCCAAACTATGAGGGCGAGCGGTGAGTCGTGCTTGGATAGCTCAGTCGGTAAAGTAATTGCCTGCGAAAGTTAAAGGTCCCTGGTTCGAGTCGCCGTCCGGCATATATGTTTAACTGCCTGGAAGTTTCAGATCAGCGCGCGCTCCAATGCAGAGTGGACACTCCTTCTGGTAAGTGTAGTTATTATTTCTGTCGTTCAGGGGATTTTACTTGCATTTCACCGACTAATCCGCACAGAACAATTTACGCAGTGTAGAGGACAACCTCGATCTCTGGATGAGTCTTTCTGACTGCCTGTTTGATACATAATTTAGTTCACACGTGTTCTCGAATTTTAGTAAAGTGAAGGGTAATATACAACCAGAAATGAATCTGTTTAGCAATGGGTATACACACCATTAGATATTGAAAACAGAAAATACACTCGGATCAATGAAAGATTTTGTTGCTGAAGCAGTACATGGTAATTTACCAAATGTGTAAAATAATTCTACAGAAAACTGTCAATGTTCTATCCTAATCAAAGTAGTCACAAATTAATATGAACATCATACAGCATGGAAATAATATTAATTCACAGTTACTGACAGAAGAAATGCTGTTCATTGTGTATCTTTAATAAAATATTAATAAAAGTTAGGAGGACGCTAACAGAAGTATGCATACAACATTAAGTGGGGAAGTTTTTTCGACTGTCTAACATCAGTGCAGCTTTTCAATTTTATTTTTTGTTCTAATAGTCCAACTGCAATGTATTGGACCTCTTAGTAATACAGAAGCATTACGTAAATAATCTTGTCATGTTTAGAGCAAAGTTAATATCTGCAAAACATGGTTATTTCGTACTATTAATCCGTTGCTTGAGAGAGAAATATTATTATATCAGGAATCTGTTGGCATCAATTTTATATATTTTTAGCTTAACACTGAAGCCAGTAAAAATCAGTAAGCACTATATTGTTTTCTTTTCATAGAAATGTCAGATCGATAGCATTATTCTAATATCACATTTTTCGTTTTGTTTTAGGAGAAATGCAGCACAAAGGATGAGGTACGTTGATAACCGTGTGAAAGTGTTCACTTTCACTACACATAGCTGCTCTCCTTTTTCTATTTTTATACAAATGTGGAACATGAGAACCTCTTTCTCACATTAATGCCCCGTAGACTTTCATTTTGGAAGTATCATACATCCCATTTCGCTCTAGAAGAGTCACGGCCTATGCTACAACATAATGCCGCATGGAGTCATGTTGCCTACTCTGGAAGAATCTGTTGTGTGCACAGTTTCGCTCTCCCACAAGCTAGTATAGCGACAAATAGAAGTTAATTAGTTACTGTACTTGGACTCGCGTGATTGCTGCATACAGGAACCGTGAGTATTGTGCAATTATCAATAAGATATTCGCGTTCTCGAACTGGTAGGTAGGCGTCAGTATTAGCATAACAAGAGTGTTGTGCCGCAGCCCCTGTATAAAGGGTGTCCCCAGGTGAAAGCGCGCGGCACGTGGCAGCTCTGCACAAACCGGTTGGCACGTGTCGGGGTTCGAAGCCAGTACACCTGCCCCGGAGACACCTCTACAAGGAAGCTGTGGACCCTCCAAGCGACGGCGCCCTTTTAAACCACAGACGTCTTTCCACTTCTGTTCCCTCTCTTCTCTGCTGGAGCGTTCTGTCGCCATTGATATCATTACATTTATGTCGTGGGCGAAGCAAGGAAAGGGGCAAGAGATTTGTGATGTAACCTCTTGCGCAATTACCTGACGCCACTTAAAATGCTACAATAACTCCAAATTAGTTTGGTCCAGCGATGAGTTTAGCCCCACCTCATGGAACATCCTGAAATTAAATGCTGGTGGGAATCCGCGACTAGAATCCTAACCTTGGCCTTCCAAGGTGAACTATTGCTATCGCTTAACACCAGCGCATCTCTCGGCCCTAATGAAAACTTCTGTCTGCCAGCACTTGTAAGAGATAGAACACGGCGAAGAAGACAACCTATGTCACAGCCTATTGGACGTGCAGAAATTATTATTGTTCAAAATTCTTGATAAATTAACGAGGCACTGTTCCTGGGAAGTATGGACAAAGACGCAGTTCCATGAGAAATTTGAGTCACGCCGCGGGACTTTCTCGGATGTTTCTGCCGAGCAATGGACAGTTTCATGCTAAAAGTAAAAAAAAAGTCCTCAAGTCTTCGTCTGACAACAACTGTAGTCTCCTATTAAGTTACATTACAGTGGACCATCCGCTTCAATATGAAAAATTCATAATGCTAACAAACCCCCGCAAACTGCATTTAAGTTAACTTGGCTGTGAATATCTGGAAATATACTAGCAATATTCGTAAAATTTGCGCTGCTCTAACTAAAAAACGTGAGCTGTTAGTAGGGTGAAATTATTATAAAACGATAGGAGTGTATCTTGCTGAACATTCTGCCGGCCGAAGTGGCCGCGCGGTTCTGGCGCTGCCGTCTGGAACCGCGAGACCGCTACGGTCGCAGGTTCGAATCCTGCCTCGGGCATGGATGTGTGTGATGTCCTTAGGTTAGTTAGGTTTAACTAGTTCTAAGTTCTAGGGGACTAATGACCTCAGCAGTTGAGTCCCATAGTGCTCAGAGCCATTTGAACATTTTGATATACATAAATCACGTAAGTTCTCACGTTGACTTTATTACCATTTTTTATGAAGATAAGTAAATTACATTTTTAGATCCCTGTCCATATTTAGAAACTATGCACTGACCAACTATCGTACTTGGATGCCTGAAACTTTAAGCACAGATTAACAACATATCTATCTAAAAAGTAGACTACAATCACATCATTTCAGTTACATGTTTTTATTCTAGAAATGTTTACATCTGATAATGAAAATTAAGTTTGCTTTTTTATGATTATTCTCTATGTATTTTCCTTCCTATTGCTGGTACGTTAGTGTCTGTAGGTCACTTTACTCCAAAATGTATCCTGAAATATCCCAAAAAATTACAGATCTCTAGCTAAAACAATTTTTTTGTGCATAAAATAAACACGTAAGCAAATTTAATTCTTGGGAAATTCATTTCAAAACTATATTTGGTCTATGACTCATCTCCCTTGTTCCTAATACACCCCAGTTGCATAATCTTCTTCGATTAGATGTTCCTCAGTTTCTCTCTTGCTTTTCATGTTATTCTGCCGTCTTTCGTTGCCTCAAAGACTGACTATTCAGCTTTGGCCACTCTCATGTAATCGACTGCCGACAGTGACTGTCTTATATTAAGCCAGAATTTATTCCTAGTAATCCTAGAACTTCACACCTACTGATTGCCCCTCCCCCATTAAAACAAATTTGAAACATAATAATAACTCTCGAGAATGACAAAATAGCAGCAACTCTAACTTCAGAAAAGTTTATAAGGGTGAAACGTCCCCTTAGAAAAATTACTGACACACAATATTTTTTTGGCGCAACGCAATCTGACTTTCAAAAATCCCTACAAATCAATGACCCTGACTAACATTAACCTATACGTTTCACAAATCACTTATCTCACAAAAATCTTGGTTACTCGAACTACTGCAATACAGCGACCGCCACTACTGCCAGCTAAATAAAAGATTCAAACTATGGAAGGCACTAACTACTGATAGGCATAGTTAGCAAATGAAATATTTTAATTGAGAGCAAACAATGTATTTACCTTAATAGTGTTGAAAAATCATAATAGACATAGCAGTTCATGACATCCAGTCTTACAAATTTCTAAACTCCGCCATCTCTCTCCCCACATCCACCACTGCTGGCGGCTCACCTCCAACTGCGCAACGCTACGCGCTGTTAACAGCCAACAGCCCAACACTACAATAGCGAATATTACAACAATGCCACCCAGCCACAGACTGCACACAGCACAGCCAGTGATTTTCATACAGAACGCTACGTGGCGTTACCAATATAAAAACCTAGACAGCCTACTTACATAGCCCCCATGCTCCCCACAAAAAATTTTACCAATTGTTTTGGGCAGTGGCCAATACAGATTTGAAGAAATTTTTCATAATTACAATAACAAAGATATCAAATGCACACACTTATTGATACAATGTTGGTCAAAAGCTAAAATTTTCTCACAGTCCATAAAGACAGTCCTGATCGTTCATCACAGTAAAATAGCAGTGTTTTTCTCAATGTCTGAGTAGATTTCCATGCAGTCTTGAAGAAGTAGTGTTGTCCTTCCAACGGAAAGACAGTGCTGACTCTCAACATGCAGACAAGTAATGGGTCACAACAGAGCAAACCCACAGCAGAGTCATTCGACGTTTTGAAGAATATTGGTAGGTAGGTCATCACACAGTAGACCCACTGTAGTCCTGGTAGAGATTACAGTATTGGTGGGCCACCAGAGGTGCAGACACACTGCAGTCCTTGTAGAAATAATGGTATTGGTGGGTCATCAATGATGCAGACCCACTGTAGTCCTTGTAGAGATGGCCAGCAGCCATCTGTTGTGACTGTGCAGGTGCACAATCACCATTGAAGAGTCTTGCGGATAATATAGCAAGTCCATAGCCACCACTTGTGCACTCACAAAGTTTTTGTAATTGTCCTTAGAACCAGCAATGCTGTTATCCAGTCCCTTGCTGAATTGTTAACACACGTGCAAACACTAACAGTCCCTACTTCTCACATATTGTCCATATACTATGACCAACAGAAACGTGTGCAGTGAAATGTGACTTACAAGTTACTTAATCTGATGAACTGGTGTCCATTACAATTTTATAACATAAAAATGCAATTACAAAGGTACAGAATATTAAAGAACATAACAATACAGATAACATTTGTAGTAATAGGGGATTCACGAAAGAATAGAAATAAACATATACACCAGTGTTACAGGAATTATGACATGAGTACATACATAAAAGATCAGAATAACTTTCGAAATATCAACTTCACACATGAGCATTAAAACATAACAGTACAAATAATGTTTAAACATCTTTACAAAGTAAATAACATGGTATTAGAAAAATTCTACAACATAACAACATCAGCTAAACACACAAAGACAGGAAAAACACAAATACACAAGGGAACACAAACATATAGTGGGATAACACAAGGAAAGAGCAGGGTTTCTTTTATTGCAGTATTTTGCAAACAAAACTTTCTTTACTTCTCGGAGATCTCCCTTCGTTCTTCACTATTTCCAAAAAGTCCTATCTATACCTGCTTTCTGTACTTTTTTCGTATGACTTCTCAATGCGTTTCTTCCAATTCATCGCAACTCATTCTCTTATATAGTCTACCCCCTCTTAAGCTAACATAAATCTACTGAGCTCAGATGCTAAACTAAGGGATGAGGCAATGCAGCAGCACAGAACAATTAACACAAACAGCAATGACAAAAAAAATGGAAATTGGCAAAGCAAGCTACAGTAAATCTAAATTACCTAGCAAATGCAACATTAGAACTAATATGAGCCAATGTGCAGCAACAAGAAAAATTAATCAGTAGTAAAACTAGCTTAACAGAGTAATACAAAGTGAAATTTAGTAGCACTATGCCTGGCAAACAGCAGCAGCAAATGCAATAACTTATATCTAAACATGACAAAGCTCAAGCAGAAAAATAGTACACTAAAATGGCCATGTTTAAACCTATGTCACATCTTAAAACTAGAGTGATGCATCACAATTTATTCTACAAAAGAAATTACCAAGTACTTGAAAACAAAATTATGTATACAGTTACTCTTATTAATCCCTTCTTATTGTTCTTTCCTTTCCAAGTGCTACTTTTTCGAAGAATGTGGATAATAAAAGTATTATTTAATAGATCTGTTGACAGAAAGTTTTCACATTAGCAAATGCATTTAATTTTATTTTATAAAACCAATGCTGCAACACAGCTGGAAAACAGATATCAAATGAAATAAGCAACTATGTACAAAGCATAAAAATATCATTCAATAGTCATGTGGCATTTCATAAGTTAGTAGAAATTCTCTCAATTCTCGTGGAAAGACGCTTGTCATAATCAAGTGTGCAGATGTAAGTACCTTTCCAAGTAATGAGCGTGTCGTATTTGCGATGCTTTCTATAAAGGAATGTCAATAGCAAGGATAATGGCCTCCTTTTTTTTCTCCACTTAATGGCTTTCTTTTGTCAGACGACTACCTCTCAGCTGGGCGCCCAAAACGCATTACGTCAAGGTCACTTAACTTTCTTACTGAAATATTTACGACAGCAGTTTCTGCTACGGTGGCAATCTCATATAAAAAATTTCACAGGTCGAGAATTTGCATTGCAAATGTGTAGAAACAAAATCCTATTGATATAACAGTGTCCAAAAAAAATTTTCGTTGGCATTGTAATGCATTCACGCATTTACATACATTTCATAATTCTAAAATACGATTCTTGGTTTCCAACATCCTTTTCCACAAAGCAGAGTCCCTAACCACTACTCATTATTCCTTACCTTATTATACATATACATATTCGTCGACACTTCTGCAATATTTCATCATAAGAAATATCATATATGGTATCATCATCTTATTGATCATAAACATACCTCAACAGCATAATACACATCGTCGTCGTAATAATATCATAACATCTCAGTCAATTCTCAAAATCGTCGTAGCTTCCTCCAATAATTTCAAAACCTAAAAAAAATTCTCTGCTCATTTCAATAGTGTCATCTACCTCAAACTTACTTTAAAATCATGATCCCATACCAAATACATCATTTAGAGCTCTCATAGTGTCACAATGGTTCCGAAAAATATGAAGATTCACACAGTACAGACAAAATACAATTTCATGAGTGTGAAGTTATCCAACTGTGTAATTGGGTAAATATCTGTCACTGACGTAGTAAAAAAAAGTTAGTTTCTCTGTTAAATAATCAGATAGTTGTGTAATTCTGTGTTAGAGAAATATGGTACCGATGTGTAAAGTTGTATAAGCAAATACCATATTAGCTAGGGCTCCTTGTGCTTGCCAAACACATGGTACACAAAGTAAGCGTGTACCCCCCTGAGGATTAATGTAATTATACCCTCAGGTGTTACAGATTACAGCAATGGAATGAAATGTATCACGGAAAACTTTCTTTGTAATTCAGAAATCTTGAAAAAGAAATGGTTTAAGTACAAAATTAATCACTCAAATGCGTGTCCTGTAGCGCTAAATTTGCGTCTTGCTGTAAGATAATTCTGTGGAACTGTCGTAGTTATCGTCCTCTGTAAGGAAAGTTCTGCTGAAGTCAATGTACTTACCTCATCATAAACGAAAGTGAAATGCTTTGCGTATAGATACCGTAGTTATTACGTACCTTACCGTGAAAGTACTGTAATGTAACGTATTGTTGTGCTACGATAAAGGCTGTCTCATTGTAGCTATACCACAAAGTTACTAATAAAACATGTTTTACTTTCCAGAATAATACATAAAACTGTGCAGACATGAAACAGAAACATCGCAAAAGCAACATTGTAAATTGTCACTCATTAGTAGTGTCATGATAAAATCGTGTAGCTGTCATATAAACTAACCACTGTGTCATCTGGTATCTCTCAGAAAGTACTTTAAATCCAGAATGTATTTTCAAGTAAACCAAAATGTTGCATTAAAATCTCATTAGCCGTGCCAGTATATGTTCTAAGTATGTAAGCCTGATAGTCGTTACGTAAGCGTGCAACTAACAAGCAAGAATGTACACACACAATAACACTGTGTCGTCTGTTCACAATAACAATGCAATCGTAATTTCTGTTTAAATAAGTTCTCTTTGTTCTTGACTGGATATTTAACTTCAAACATTGTTGCATGTTAACAGTTTCTTAAGTCTGACAAAGCATACTAGAAATGTGAAGTGAAAAATTTTATGGCAAAGACTAAGTTAAAAAGCAGATTATCTTTCAATAAACGGTTTTACATGTGAAATGTGGTGCAATCCTTTACTCTTCGTAGTATTCACAGTTTGATTTGAATGCAATTATCATGCGGTATACGTCGGTAAAGAATACTGGAATTTTTCTCAAGGTTAGCGTCTATGTTATTTTTCTCTGAGCCAGCCGGCGCACGAGGCTGCCTGCGGTGCAAGTCATTGTCTGTCTCTTTGTTGGCACGCGTCGTTATTGGGATTAGGAGACCTAACTTCTACAAATTCACCTTGTTGAGAGTGCCCTGCTCTGTTTGAATCCCGCCAGTTCTGATGGAATTCAGGTCTGTCGTTTTGTCGGTAGTTTACATAGTTTCTTGTTTGACGGTCATGTGGTGGAGAATTTCTCCCGGAATCGTAACTGCGCGCTGAACTGTTGCGTCTGAAGTTATTCTGTCTCCCTTGATAATAATTGTTTTTGTTCCCATATTGTCTGTTTCTATGGTAATCTCTGTCATATTCATTACTACGGAAATGCCATCTTTTTCTGTAACTATTATTACTCTGCCAGTGGTTGTCATATGGGTGGTGTCTGTTTTGGTCACGATTTGCGTTGTAAGAATAGACTTGTCGTGTCCAGTTATTGTTTCTGTCGTCACGGAATTGTGACGGATGTGACCTGTAGTGATTGTTTTCCTGTTTTCGCATCCCGCGACTGTCTGTGTCAATTTCTAATTCTTGTAAGAGTCCCTGAAAAGCTTCAATGTCGTCTTTGCAACGTCCTGCCAAAATAATATTTCTTAAATGTTCAGGCAATTTCATTAAGCAAATGCGGATGAGTTCTGAAGGGCTGTATGGGTTTGAAAGATATTGATTCTTATGCAACATGTCTTCAAAATATTTGACAAGACTGGAAAAATCAGATTGTTCAAAGTGTTTCATCATCATGATGCTATGTTTTATTCAGTCTTGTGTAGCTTGAGACCAGTATGCTGAGAGGAAGGCATGATAAAATTCTCCTTCACTGTGGCAATCGTGAATGACCGATCGCATTCTTACAGCTGGTTCATTCTCTAAATAGCCACACATAAATTCCAATCTGTGCTCTAATGACCAGTTGGGAGGAAAACAATGAGAGAATTGATGGAGCCATGCTTGTGGATGGATGTCGTTGCCAGAATTCTTAAATGTTTTGGATTTACTTGTAGTAATGAACAGCTTATAGTCAAAATCATCATGTCGGCGAGTCGCATGTCGGTCATTGTTACGTCGTTTCGGCGGTTCCATCTCAAAATTCGGTGTACTTTGCCAATTTCTTTCATAATTTCCGAATTGCCCTGAGTTGTTATTTTGTGGCTGTTCCGTATTTCTATGTCCCTCTTCCCGTATTGGAGCGCGAATGGCCTCTAAAATATGTAATTCCTGTATTACCTGTGTCAACTGATCTTGTACTTCCTGAATTTCTCTTTGGTGTTGCGTATTAATTTGATTCTGATTTTGTTTGAATTTCCTAATTTGTTCACACTCTTCTGTGTCATTAAAGACTACCGGTTTTGTGTCATTCAGATTATCATCTACCTTCGTAGATAAATTATTTAGCTGATCCGAAAGTTCAACTACTTTCTCTGATAATGAACTAATTTCCTCCATGTGTCTTTCTGAACCAATTTTCAGAGTATCTACTGTGTCCTTTAAGTTTTCCTGAGTTTTTGCAAGTTGCGTAACCGAATCGGTAGATGCAACTGAGTCAATTTTAGCTTGCAAGGTGTCGTGATTTTCATGAACTATAGTTTGCAGTTCCTTTATGGCTGCTTCGTGATTCTGTAATGCATTTTCATGACGCGAAAAGATAGGTTGGAAATGCTCACAAATTTGTGTTTTTACGTCATTGCAGACTTTTTGACATTTCGATTCGATTTTATGTAACTCAGTAGTTAAATCTTCACGAGTTTGTTCAAGTGTGGTGTCTAACCTTTGAATATTTTGTTCCATTGCGTCTAAATGTTGCTGTGTTTGTCTCTGGTGTTGTTCCATTGTATCTAACTTTTGAAGATTTTGTTACATTGTGTCTAACTTTTGTAGCCTTTGTCCCATTTGTTGCATTAACTGTAATAACAATGCACTGGTGTCTGAAACATGTTCCTCAGTGCTTTTCGGCAGTGAAGTTGCACCGGCAACATTCACATTTTGACAAGTAGAAAATGTGTCTTGACTTATTTGAGAAAACGGTGAGGACCCAAAACCTGAATTTGCAGTAGTTGCAAAATTGTGTCCTGTCATTCCCGATTCCTGAGGCGGGCTGTTGCCGACCGATCGATCGATAATGCTTCCCTGTTCACTAATTGTTTCACTGTCTACACCATTGTTTGCCGCCTGCTCCATTTCCCTATGCACAATTACCAAATTACTACTTTGAACATTAGTTAATTCATTACACGGTGGCGCTAACACACTGCTTTCGTCTTCACTGTCATTTCTCAGTTTACTTTGGAGCCTAGTATTACGTTTCTCACACGCCATTATTGTCACAATATTTCACACAACAACCCAGAAAAGCACAATTTGAAGAGCAAAATAAGAAAACACATTAACATAGCATTGAAAATGATATCTCGTTAATTGGAAGCGCAGCTGCGAAATACTTTGTTCAAATCTACATGCATGCCACAACTGTTTTACTGTACAAGAATGAAAAACTACAACAACAAAGGAATTTCTCTCTACAATTACGCGCTAGCAATAAACAAAAGCTACACTAATTACACAAACTACAAGAAAAAATCAGAAGATTCCAGTGAGGTATCCTCGGCTAAGGGTCGACATATGAAACGTCCCCTTAGAAAAATTACTGACACACAATATTTTTATGGCGCAACGCAGTCTGACTTTCAAAAATCCCTTCAAATGAATGGCCCTGACTAACATTAACCTATGCGTTTCACAAATCACTTACCTCACAAAAATTTTGGTTACTCGAACTACTGCAATACAGCGAGCACCACTACTGCCAGCTAAATAAAAGATTCAAACTACGGAAGGCACTAACTACTGATAGGCATAGTTAGCAAATGAAATATTTTGATAGAGAACAAACAATGTATTTACCTTAATAGTGTTGAAAAATCATAATAGACATAGCAGTTCATGACATCCAGTCTTACAAATTTCTAAACTCCCCCATCTCTCTCCCCACATCCACCACTGCTGGCGGCTCACTCCAACTGCGCAACGCTACGCGCTGTTAACAGCCAACAGCCCAACACTACAATAGCGAATATTACAACAATGCCACCCAGCCACAGACTGCACACAGCACAGCACTACAATAGCGAATATTACAACAATGCCACCCAGCCACAGACTGCACACAGCACAGCCAGTGATTTTCATACAGAGCGCTACGTGGCATTACCAATATAAAAACCTAGACAGCCTACTTACAAGGGAAACGATACTCTATAACCAAAAATATGCAAGGGACATATAAGAACATCACGAAGAGTATCTTCTAACAGGGCTGCCAACCTGCAAAGCAGTATATGTTTTTCGAACAGGAGTCTAATGACGTCAGTGACCTGTGTGAGCAGCGAGAACATGGATGTGGACGCAAAGCAAGAGATGTTTAAGCTGGCTTTTAAACGCCTTCCTGTTGTCCAATTCAGTTCTTTTAACCACCATTCTGCTCAAAACTCTCTAAATGTTGGTTTAAGATGAAAAACGAATTACCGATTTTTTGAAGCGGATTCACAGGGAAGTTACCTTAAAATTAACTATCTCAAAGGTGGTTAAACGTCAAACCACCACCAACTGAAAAATAAACGTCTTCTGGTACGTAACCTCACTTTCACCACCTTCAATGGTGCATGTATTTGAAAACTGTCAGCTGTATCGTCGTTCGAAATGACCCTGAAGCTACGAAATTCAGCGTTACTAGTTTTAGCATTATGACCAGAAAAAGTTTGCCATTTCAATCCCAACGCTTGGATTTATAACTTTTTTCCTTTGGTCAAATGTTTACTGCCCACAATAGTAGACATATTTTTTTCTGTAGATTGACAAAACTTTGCACAGACTTGTAGAAAGCCTCAGTTTGATGCTTATGGAAAGACAAGCCACACTATTCTTTGAGTTGGAAGACATATATAAAAACTTTAATATAGATGCTACCAAAATAGACAACACCACAAGAAAATTTATCGACAGTTTTAGGTCACAACAGAATAACTGTGTAACCAGAATGAGATTTTCACTCTGCAGCGGAGTGTGCGCTGATATGAAACTTCCTGGCAGAGTAAAACTGTGTGCCCGACCGAGACTCGAACTCGGAGCCTTTGCCTTTCGCGGGCAAGTGCTCTACCAACTGAGCTACCGAAGCACGACTCACGCCCGGTACTCACAGCTTTACTTCTGCCAGTACCTCGTCTCCTACCTTCCAAACTTTACAGAAGCTCTCCTGAGCACTTGCCCGCGAAAGCCAAAGGTCCCGAGTTCGAGTCTCGGTCGGGCACACAGTTTTAATCTGCCAGGAAGTTTCAACTGTCTAACCATTTTGTATGTCTTAAGCATCACTGAATCTGCTCCAACAGCTGTCGGACGTCTTGGGCGAGTGCTGTCAATGTTCTGAATTTTTTACTTATGTGCAAATGCGATGTTAACAGACATATAGTCATGATCTATTCGGGATTTATTTTTGTTGAAGTCCACAGCTTTTCGAAGCTACAACGCCATTTTTAGGTGTTTCATTGACGTTTTCGGTAGCTGTGTATACTTCAGGATATCACCTTCAGCTTATCAGCGGGGCAACATATGTTCGAAGGGCATGTCAGAAGTTACTTCGCATCAATGATGTGTTATCATCTCTTACTGTTCCGAAGCTTCTAGAGCCCAGGAAAAATAACTCCATTTCTGTGATGCTTACCAGAGACTCAATACCATTGACGTTCGACTGTCCTTGTTTCGAAGAATCTACCGTTAATCCTGTTTGACATGGACCCCACTCACTTGAGTAACATTCTAGTTTGGGTCACACGAGTGTTTTGTAATCGTTGTTCTTTGTAATCTGGCTGCATATTCCCAGTATCCTACCAATGAAATAAAGTACATCACCAGCTATTCTTAACACTGATCCTAAGTGGTCATTCAGTTTCATATCCCCACAAATTGTTATACTTATCTAGTTTCATGAGACGAGTAGTTCCAAGTGTGAGTCACTGATACCGTAGCCATAGTATACTATGTTTTTACGTTTTGTGAAGAGCAAACTTTTACATTCCTCGATATTAAAGCAAGTTGTCAGTCCATGTAACATTTTGAAACTTATTGATGATCTAACTGGGTCTTTGTTAAACTTATCCTTCAGATAGTTCTTCCCCATAGATAACTGCATCATCTGCCAAAGTATGAGGTTACTATTAACATTGTGTACCACGTCATAAATATAGAACATGAACGGTATGAGTCTTAACACAGTTTTCTGGGATACGCCTGATGCTACATATATCACTATTCTTAAAGACGGAAATTATGACGATTACTTGTCATACATAACACTAGCATTTCACCACTTCTCATAATTCTGCTAAACATTACAAAAGAAAGATTCAAAGGATCTACTGGATAACACCTTGGAGATAAGTTATGATATCACTACATATTTTCTTAGAGAAAATTGTATTGTAGAGATCGAGTGGAAATGAAAAAAACTGATTGTGATCTGTGCTTTTTCAAAACAGAGCTTCTGTGAATTTCGAAAAATAGGTGACAGGTACCTGCAGAAGTGTAGCTTAAAGTCGTACGAGTAGGACTCACTCAGTAAGAGCATTTCCATCTAAACGAAAGGGTGTAGGTTCTAGTCCCAGGGTGTCACAGTGTTTTGACTTCTCAGACATTTTCATAGGAGCATTCATCCCGGAACAGAGAGATCCATTCTGTAGACGAAAGTTGTACGAACTTTTCAAAAATTTTGGGCCTGAAATTAGCAAGTTATCTCCAGACAAGAAATGCTCTATGGTATAGAAGAAGTCATTCAGAAGAATTAAGTTTATTTAATCTGCTTTTGAAAATACTGCTACTGTGTGTCTGTCTGTACAATGTCGAGGAGTTTTACCTCTACGTATATTTCACTCCTTCCTGTACCTAATTTAGAGTCACTGCATTGTATTTCAGTTCATTCATTTTTCCTTCCAGTATCGTATTTGTTAATTTCTCTATTGCTTCGGGCTTGAATAGATTCTTGCTCTCAACTTCTTAGCTGCGAGTAAATGCACTGTGTAGCTGTGGTTAATATTGTTAGATGATTACAGGAGTATTTGTGTGAATGCGTTATGTAGTTCTTATGACTCTGATCTATTAAGTATGCCCTCCCAAAATGTGGTTTCACTTCAAAATATTACCCCATATGACATCAGTGAATTAAAATATCCAACATTAATTAACACGCTAATTTCTGCGCCCTTAAAGCTGAACATCAATGATTTAGTAGGCCTGTTCAGCCAATTTAAAAATAGCTTATTATTTCCTGTTTTCTATTACCTCTACCTCACTTATGATGATGAGCAAAACCAAATATTGCTAACTTCACCAAGCGTATACTTTCGCTCGAGGTAAATAAATTATAGACCTTCTTATGACACGCTGACGAGGCAGACACAGTGCTTCCACCGTTTGCTACAAAAGGTGTCATACCTGCTTAAAGTATGAACTGCTAATGGCATATTACAATAACGACTGTGCAATCAAGGTCGTCCAAAGAAATGGGAACTAGGTACAAAAGAGAGAGAGAAAAACTTTTAGCAATAGCTGCGTTTTATTGGCATCAAATGTGATGTTAGATTAGCAATGTATGGCTTTCTTTCACACAATTTGACCCAAACCATACACATAAAAAACGTTTCACGAATATTTATCGTGTACATATCATTATTGTCACATACTACATTTTGTTAATGACCCCATGGCAATATAAATAAATTGCCCCGCAGTGTACACAGTAAAAGTTTGAGTATCATAGGCTGTCTGCGCTGTACAACAGTAAAAGTTTCTGTGTCACGTTCGTATACTGGCTCTCGTTCCACCAGTTTAAAATAAATACATGAAATTATTTTGAGTTAAGTAAGTTCAACACAAAGTCACAATTAAATGATAACAATATAAAAATTCGTTTTGTATACGGGAACGACCTAAGTAGTGAAACCTAGCCATCTGTATTTACCATTTAGATTGAAATCATACCAAAAGCTCAAGCTTTTTTGTGACGAGTACAACTATTTTGAAATGTTGTGTAAAGCTTACTTTGAATGATTGTGGAACATTGACTTATATTGCTTGTTGTATCCTGCCCTTTGGGGATTCTGATTATGCTCCTTTTTTTGTAGCTATTTGCCTATCTTTCCATCTCTACCGTTTCCTGATTTAGACCTAAATTAAAATATTACTTTATCATTTAGTGAAACATTTATCACATGCTTAGTAAAAGACTGTTCAGTTCTATATGGGCGTAATTCTGACGGAGCTAACTCTCACAAATTCCCGAATGAGATTTCCACTCTGCAGCGGAGTGTGCGCTGATATGAAACTTCCTGGCAGATTAAAAGTGTGTGCCCGACCGAGACTCGAACTCAGGAAGGTAGGAGACGAGATACTGGCAGAAGTAAGGCTGTGAGACCGGGCGTGAATCGTGCTTCGGTAGCTCAGATGGTAGAGCACTTGCCCGCGAAAGGCAAAGGTCCCGAGTTCGAGTCTCGGTCGGGCACACAGTTTTAATCCGCCAGGAAGTTTCTCACAAATTCGATACTGAATCCAGTTCTTTTTTAAACCTAGTACCTAATGTACTTCTTGAAACAGAATATTTCTCACTCACTTCCTTGATTATTGTTTCAAGAAGTCTTACTTTTTCGCGGCTTCTTTCATGCTATTTTCATCCCATTTATGTCACGACATCTCCATAATATCGTGTTAGAGGAAATAACGTAGAAATGTAAGTTTTTAAGATATCTGTTTGACTTGTTGCAACTGGAAATTGGTTTTTGGCATACAATCCAAGCGTATTTGTTTAACATTTCAGTTATTATTACTTGGGCTACCTATTGTCATAGCCTAAAATACATATAAATATATCAGTTTAACGATATAATAAAAATGCAACATTACTTTCTTTCACACAAAATACGGAAGCCCAAAAGTGAAGTTCGTAGACCAAAAACTTCGTAGGGAATAGATAACTTGTTGCTAAACGGAAAAGCACTGTTGTTTTGGGTCAGAATCGCGTTAGTGATCTCGTTCCTCTATAGATAACACTACAGTGGCCCTTTAGTACTTTCACTATTGCTATAGTTTAGAAATAGCACTTGTCCGATTCAATTCACAGTCACATACTATCCTAATTTTTTCTATACGTCGTACTCTCCGCAATTTTACTTGCGGAGTATTGATGTCAATAAGAATGTAGATAGTCAGTTCCAACTAGGGTTATTAATTAAGTTCCAAATTTCTGAAACGAAACCAATTTTATTCTCTGCTCTCCTACCCAGGAAAAAATAACTAGGTCTTCTATGTGAGGGTATGACGGTAGTCGTTGTGAAAGGTAAAAGCTAGGAGCTTCCCCTTTCTTTCAAGTTTGTTACCAGCAGATTCTCACTCACATTAAGTAACTGGAAAGCCAACAGCACGTGAACAGTAATCTAAGCACAGCCAAACACGGGTAATGTAAGTAATACTGTACGTTGGGAACTGTTGTGATGAAATAAATCCCTGCAATAAATTCCTTATGCGTCAAGCAGATACTGTAATTGGGAGGAATGTTCGAAACCATACTATTTTCTTAAAATCACTAAAATACAGATACGATAATAGCCTATTCCAGGTATTTTAAATCCGATGTTAACTGAAAGTAAAGAACAGAATCAAATTAAAATATGAGTCTTGCTACCTAATAGCGAAGCATTATATTGTCTGGCAGCCTCATTATGCAAAGACTGTGTTTACTGAAGTGAGTACATTTTTATTAAAGCTAGGAAATTATGCTACGAAGAAATTATATTCCATACTTCACGAATAACCCACTAAAATATAATACGTATTGTCATATCCACGTATCTGACTATTTTCATTGAGAATGAGACTGATCTGTAACGCGCCCCACGTACAGTGTAATATCATTTTATTTTGCGATTCATACAGTGTCAATTACTGTTCTCATATCTGTCAAAATTCATTGTATTTCTTTCATTTTCTGATTTTAACAACCACATCATTGCAGCAAAATGTCTGTAAGGCCAACGCGGAACCACTGTTGCTTCCCAGTTTTGCTCAAAATTTCGAGGCAGCCGTGTACGGATCTGGTTTGTAAATGTGTCATCTATTCTTAAAGACACACACAGTGCCTACTTTGTACAGCCGTATCTTGGTTTGTTTTATCATTGGAATGGCTTCACCATAGAAATAAACTACGCTGAAACTCAAAATGACGTAAAATACGAATTAATGTGTGCATTACTACCCACTTGGTCAGTCTTTGTTCTACCAGGACTTCAGCTTATTTGTTTTCTACAGCAACAGCAGAAAATAACTTCAGTCAGGTGTTTAATACCAGCAATAAGAGGAAACGTTTCAGTTGCCACATTCACGCGTTTTGTGACGAATGTTTGGCTACCCTAATTTTTCTCCTGAATTCAAGCTACAGTCTGTCTTTCTCTCTAAATAAAACTGATTTCAGTCGTTAATATTCGTATGACTTTGACATCCAGCGAATCTCGATTGTACGAAAGAAGCAGTACACGTTTCTGGTACCCGTTGCTTCGGAAGGAGGAATATGGTGCTGCCTCATCACCTGCTTAGGAGGGCACCGTCGATTTGTGCGTCGGTCTTCAGCTGATTAAGCGTCTGCGTTACGCTTGTGTCCAGGAGTTATGAGTGCCCCCATTCCGGCACTGTACGTGGGCCGGCGTCTCTAAACATCACCTACGTCCAGCGACCCGAGTTCTGATAGAAATGAATACAACTAGCCTCTCTAATATTCTTTGTGTGGCCTGTAGCTCACATGTTGTTAATGTTTGCTTTCGAATATTTAATTATGGAAATTTGGTTCGGGCTTGAACAAACAAAAATTCTTCTTCTTTAACAACCAAACATTTTTCGGTGAAGCTCCACTGTCGTCATTGGGTTGATTTATTTTCGTAGTATCACATATTGATGTTTATGATCCTGTCCATCATTTCCAATACACCCGATATTTTACTTCCACTTTTTCTCTCTTCTGTAAACTGTACTTTCTAACACGTCTCTTTTTGCCTTGGCGGAACTGGTGAATACCAGTAAGATTTCCCCTCCCCTCCCCCCCCCCCCCGCCCCTCTTTAGAGAATCAGATTCCAACGTATATAACAGCTTCAAACGTCTGATCAGTTATAAATAGTTTTATGTTTTAAATATCTGACGCTGAGCGTATAAAACTTTTTTCGTTGCACAGGCAAAACTGTCATTATGTTAGCCGGCCGCAGTGGCCGAGCGGTTCTAGGCGCTTCAGTCCGTAACTGCGCGACTGCTGCGGTCGCAGGTTCGAATCCTGCCTCGGGCATGGATGTGTGTGATGTCCTTAGGTTAGTTAGGTTTAAGTAGTTCTAAGTTCTATGGGACTGATGACCACAGATGTTAAGTACCATAATGCTCATCATGTTGGTTTTATTAAATTGTTGTCATCCACCCATAGGTGAATGAAAAATCAAAACCAAACCTGCTAAACGAGAGGAGTCACCACCCTTTATATATTCATCTAAGACCTTTCCTGTAAATAGAGCATTATGTAAAACAGTTTATTTCGGTCCAGATCGTATCAAAAGCAAGTTATAAAAGCATTATCATGAAATTGCATTAAGAATACAATTTTTTATGAGGGTCATTCAATGATTAAAGAGACAAATTGGTCTGGGAAAGAAACTGTTAGTATGTAATGTTTGGTACTGTTATGGCTTTAAGTTGGCATCACTGGGATGAACCCTGATCAGCTGATGTATCAACATTGTTTTGTTTATAACCTCAAAAATACGTTTCAAGATGGCGAGTCCGCTTGGAGCGTCCACATTAGCTATTCTTTTTTACTTGTTGAAGGCGAGAAACCAGTGAATATATACTGTAGAATGTCTAAAGTTTATTGTGAAAGTTGTATGAATCGTGAAAATTTTTAGAAGTGGGAAGAGCAGTTCTAAAATGGTCGTGACTCAGTGACTGACGAACACTGTTCTGGCCAACCAGTTGCACTTTCAACTCCCTCACTTGAAAGTCAAATTGATGACATTAATCGTGCCGACCACCTTGTGACAGTAGAAATGATAGTTGATAAGGTTCAAGTTAGTACTGGTACAGTTCAAAACATCTGTAACAAGCTGAAATACCGCAAAACATGTGCAAGATGGGTCCCAAAGGAGCTGACGTGGCTACACAAGGAAACAAGGTTGGGAATGTGTATAGAACTAAAGGACCATTATGAAAGAGAAAGTGAGCACTTCCTCGACAAAATTTTAACTTGTGATGAAACTTTGGTTCACTATTATGAGCCAGACTCAAAAAGACAAAGCATGGAGTGGACGTACACCAACTTACCTATCAAGAAAGAATTCAAAATCCAAGCATTAGCAGGAAAAGTCATGCTGACGGATGTTTGGGATGATGAGAGTCCAGTTTACTGTGATTATCTCGAAGTACAGCGTACGATGATTAGTCAATACTACTCGGATTTGCTTTTAAACGAGGTGAACCCAGCCATGAGAGAGAGACGTATTGGATCTCAGAGGAGGGGCGTGATTCTCCAACAGGACAACACACATCCACATATTGCTCAACTAACCCGTGAAACCATCGACAAAATGAGCTAGGAAGTACTGCCCCATCCTTCTTACAGTCCTGATTTGGCACCTAGTGATTTCCATTTGTTTGGTGCACTGAAGTAGGCATTGCGTGGGAAAAGGTTCCAGGACAACAAGGGCATGAAAAAGTTTGTGGGAAATTGCTTCACACGTCAAGATAAAGAGTTCTTTGCAACCAGAATAAAAAGGCTTATAGCCCGTTCGAACAAGTGCATAGATTTTCAAGGGGATTACGTTGAAAAGTATTGTTTTGTAAAAATTAACGCTTTTTTCTCCAGATCAATTTGTCTCTTTAATTATTGAATGACCCTCGTAAAAGAATTAAATAATTTTAACCCATAACGCTACTATAATACTATTTTATTCAGATATCTTTATGGCCTTGAGCTCATCTCAACACCACGGTCATTTTCAAGATATAAGGTAAACATATAAGATGTCGGTACATAATTTTTCTAAGTTTTCATTCGTTATAAATTACTTTATACTGTGGAAATACTTACGTCCTTTGCACATCGTTATCATTGGCACTGTCAAAATTTATTACATGTTAATAAGTTGATGTAGTTCTATTAATCAGCAGCTGTTGAGCACTATTATTTAGATGTTTGATTTGTTTTTAAAATTGACAGCTTCTGTTGACAGCTTGGTAACGATTACTATGGGTACATCTTTCGTGCAAAATGAAGACCGTACACAATCTCAAAACACAAACCGATCTGGAAAAATAAAATCAGTTGTAGTGAGTGTGAAAAATTCAACATACACCAAACTGGCAGGAACGTCTACATACGATTTCAAGAATGCATAAGAAAAGAGATACGAAACCGTCTTCATTATTTCATGACATCAAAACAGAAAATCACAAAGTGAAACACAGAAAATGCTATAGGAATCCTGGGCATAGCACCTAAGAGCCGGAAACTAAATTTTCCGGAATAAATAGAAATTTACACTCATGTGTGCATAAACCCCAACAAAATCTTAAGCAAACAGATAGAAATAAAACATAAACATTACATCAATAACTTCATTGAAATCACAGAAAACCATAATGGATAAATAATCCAGGGAAAAAATACCTTCAGTAAACAATACAAAGATTCTAGTAGCACACATATCCACACATGAAGGTAAAAAGATGGGAGTTGTCATTACGTCACAAACTTGAAGCTGGCTTCCACCATTTTATGTAGCCCAAAAACATTATGTTCACCGCATTTATTCCTCCATAGTTCACTGCAGTGATATATCCCATGCCTAGTTTCGACCGTTGTCTATGATTCGTATATATACATTCAGTACTGGCTTATGGAATTATGTTCTGGTGTAACATATCTTTAAGAAAGAAGATATTCATTGCTCAAAAACTTTCTGTAAGAATATGATGTGATTATCACCAACGTTCATTTTGTTGACATCTGTATCAGGCGTTTGGCACGCTGACTAGCTCTTCGCAGTACATCAAACAGTGGAGTGGAAAGTAGGGGTTGGAACATCAACAATATTGTTAAAAGAATAGACTGCTAGTCACCGTAAAAAAGACACGTCAAGTAGCAGAAGGCACGACGATAAGACTGTTTACATCAACTTTTTGGTAAACCCTTCTTCAGAAAAGAAGGAAAATACAGTCACATATTTATACAATCACATACACAAAACTCGCGCACACATAACCGTTGTCACCGGTACCCGTAGCTAGAATTGGCGAATATTATTGATATTCCAATCTAGACACCCCTCTGTTTGATTGTACCTAACTGCCTTTTCTCTGTTCCACAAACTAGACATGTTTTCTTTTGTTACTGTCCTCTAAAGTTTTACTTCGTTCAATTCCCGTACTTTCTCTTCTTTCCTGTGTTTTTCATTGTCTTCCAAACCGTGAATGCTCCAACATTCCAGCCACACTGTATTAATGGTCTCGTCCTCGCACAACATACAGCTACATGACTGCGCTGATTGTAGGTGCAGCATGGGATGCCCTAAATTCCTCAAGCCGATAATTATTCACATTTCCTCTCTCTTTAAAAAAAGATTCTCGCTAGAACAGCCGGAGATAGCGATCACATGCACCCGCACTGGTTGGTTTGTGTGTGTGTGTGTGTGTGTGTGTGTGTGTGTGTTAGTTTTGTGTGTATGACTGTATGAATGTGTGTGTGTGTGTGTCTGGTTTGCTTCCTTTCATAAGGTTTTGGCCGAAAACTTGTGTGAACGCTCTTTTTGTCGTGTCTGCCTGTTGCTCGGCTTGAGAGTAGCAATGAACCTACTTCATTGTCTAGTTATCCCGTCATGAAGTTCGCTGTAAAGAATCCACATAAACAGTCACAATGATGTTTATAATTACAGAAGAAAAAAATTGACATTGGTCATGTGTAGCACAAACAAGTGTTCACAATGCTGCAACCAGAAGTTTTGATCACTTACGCAGCGATATAAGATACCTGACAGACACAAAAGTAAAATTTGCAACTAAACTGAAAACGTTCCTTTTTGACAACTCTTCCTATTCCGCAGAAGTCCATTATCATAATTTGTAAATGGTGACAGGAAGGAATTACTGGTTTAACATCTGTTTGTCTTTAATTTAAAAACAAAAATCAACTAGTAAAAAAAAAAATCAGCATAGAGGAACATGTACAAAAAAAGATTGATGTTAATATAAAATGACTCGTTCCACATCATTACGATTTATTGTGCAAATTACAAATAGAGAGTTAAACTAGCTAGCTATTGGTACATCAAAAGCATGGTAATGGCTTATACACTTTGAAAACCGGAAAATGGAATTCAAAAGTAGAATCAAGCAAATGATCAAAGTAGACAAACATGGCAACTGTTATTTATTTGACTGTTCTTGAGAAAGTGACAGAGCTATGGGCGGGAAATAGTCCAGCTAAAGAAGTCAACAGACTACTGTTGGAAACGTGGGCCTAAATGTTCCACAGGTTAGGCTATCATTACTAAAATATGACTCACATACATGATAAAGCAAAATACCGATTTTACGGGTCTAAGAGTTAAGGATCATTCCCTTAATCACATTTATAGTATTGGACAATACTATAACATGTTTAAAAAACATATTGTTTTTTTACTGTAAATTGCTAGAATTGGCTACACGTTGAATGTCACATCATAGATAAGGTCTCAAAGTGAGAAGATGAATAAACTACAGTTAATTCACCCACAAACAAACAAAAAAAATCGATTCAGCATGCAGTTCTGTTTCTTTGATATTTCAATAGGCAAAACTAATAAAACAAGAACTCGATTCTGTATGCAGTTCTGTTTCTTTGACATTTCAAAAGCCATAGGTCCCGAGTTCGAGTCTCGGTCCGGCACACAGTTTTAATCTTCTAGGAAGTTTCATATCAGCGCACACTCCGCTGCAGAGTGAAAATCTCATTCTGGCATTTCAATAATCGATCACTTTGTTGATATGAACAAAATACGATAGCGTGTCTTGCGTCTTCCGTCATTGTACACATGTATGTACTAGCAAAGAACGCGTAGATAAGTTTTTTGCAAAAGTGAACATTAAAAATGTTGTGTTTAAGAGCTGAAAGCTGAAATTGTAACGAACAAGAAACAGGACCAGTAAGCAAATAAGCATTGGTTTTGGAGTTCCAGCTTGATTTGCTATCGATACAAATACAGTAAAAGTGGAATTAGATGGAATACAAAAACATTCTTATCGTATCTCAGCCTTCTCATCTTGCAAGAAAAAACAAGTTACATTAACGTGGCCAAATGTGCTTTTTACTAGAGCAACTTCGCATTCAAGAACAGGAAAACGTTGGATATTGCCTTTCTGACATAATGTTATTTGTGTAAGTATTGCAAGTTTTAGTATTTAAAAGAGCTGTTGCGTGGACACGACAGAAACAATGAACAAGAAGCAATCATAAACAGTTGTCTGCTAATGTTTTGAACTATTTAAGATGGTGGCAGGCCCCACCCACTTTGTCCTTCAAAGCAAGGTACCGCGTAAGTCTTTAGTGCCACCTATCTTCTTTTTTGTTACCTCTGTGGATCGATAGATTAATAAAGCAGAGATGTAACCATAGTTCACAGATAAAGATTATACCACCAATAAACAATACAAAGATGAAAATATCACACAAATCCATAGACTAATAAACCAGAGATGTAACCATAGAATGTCGTGACAAATCTGTCAACATAAGCTGTCAGTTTTAAAAACGAATCAACTATCTCGATTATAATGCTCAGCAACTGCAGATTCAAAATCTCCGTCAACTTACTGTCATATAATAATTCTCGACAACTCCCGCAATAACGAAGTGTTTTAGACGTAAATTCCAAATTGTAATTTAAAGTTATAACGTAATTTACAATTAACGGAAATGTACAAAAATTATGTACTAATATCTTGTATGTTTTACAGATGTCTTGGAAATGACCATGGTATTGAAATGAGCTCGTAACCATAAAACGGCTAAATAAAATTATATTATATCAGCGTTATTGGTTGAAATTATTTAATGTTGTTACAAGAGATTTACAACACTACAGGTGCACGAGAAATAAAAGTGTTGTTCAGATATTTCGGTACTGATTTCGTAATTTGATGATGGGTTTGTTAGGAGATGCGAAAGCATAAAGTTGTACTTCTAATGTAAGTTACCTAGTTCCATGTTCTGTCCCTAAACGGAGTAATCAGGCACGACCACCGACGTTCCACCCTTTGCCATTGGAGGCGGTATGGAGGGGCATGTGCTCAGCACACCGCTCTCCCGGCCGTTATCGGGTTTCTTGACCTTCGAACCGCTACTAATCCGTCGGATAGGTCCTCAGCTGGTCTCAGGAGGCTGAGTGCGCCACACACCAGTCCTCTCGTCAAGAAAATGTCCTTTTCAGTAGCGGAAATCAAACAGGGTCCCGTAGTATATAACACTGACCACTCACCTACGCAGACAGACAAATGAGTCAAGTAACGGAGACTAAAAATAATTCATGCTTGATGCCGAAGCTATACCATATGAACAACAAACATTTCTGCATTATTTTGTGGGTTGCAAGTGAAAAAAAGTGTAGAAAAGGTTTGAAATTATGTTTGAAGCTTGTTGGAGAATTATCAAAAATAGGATGAGTGTAGTCCGAATAATTTGGTGTCTGCTTTAAGAAAAGCTCCTTTTTCACACTTCTCTCTGCTTATGACGTCATCTCTCCTGAACTATGTGGCACACAGTTGTACAGTTTTGCAAGTACATTGACTGATGTATGTGGATAATGTCTGCAAAACGTGTTGCGAATAAGTTTAGTAGTCAAGAAGTAATAAATTGAAACGTCACACCTGATGCTGAAGCTATATTGCAGGGACAGCAAAAATGTAGCAAGCGATAGCTATTTTTTCTCTCATTGTTCTGTGGGGAACATCAGCAAGAAAAAGTTTCGAAAGGGTTTTAAATTATGCTTAATGCTCGTTTGAGGTCGCTAAGTGCTTGATTGAAGAATACTGGATGAATGTA
Source organism: Schistocerca serialis cubense (assembly GCF_023864345.2). Classification (NCBI taxonomy): domain Eukaryota; kingdom Metazoa; phylum Arthropoda; class Insecta; order Orthoptera; family Acrididae; genus Schistocerca; species Schistocerca serialis. The sequence goes on from NC_064639.1 coordinate 1,084,765,142, forward strand.
CTCTTATTAATTTGCGCACCGTGAGTTACAATGGCTTAAGATATAGACAGAGAGTCTAACTATAACACTTACGTTTCGTGTTAAACATTTAACTAGAGTTATAGCTCTTAGTGAGTGGTTTATTATAGCATTTTAAATTTTTAATTCAGTCGCTACCTGTGAGAAATACTAATAACCAAACTTTTGTTGCTCCTGGAATCTATTCGACAGCCAAGCTCCAACCGTTTTAGGTGACTGTTTTAGCCGTTTCTTAATACAGATCCAGTAGTGTGAACAATAGCAAAATGCAATTAGAAAGGACAGTTTACATAGAGAGATGAGGAAATGGAAACAATAAAAACTGGCAAGTTTAAAGAAAATGTCAGCTGTACTGGAAATGTTAGACATCCACATAGACATCATTAACATGTGATACAAAGTAAATAAGAGCACCCACTGACCATTCTGAAACTTCACCGAAATATATTTCGATGGTAAAGGGCTGAAAGTATTTTTGATTCCTCAAGCCAAAACCATATTTCCAAATTATATCGCCTCACTAAAATGAAATACACTATAAGATAAAAAAGACGCACCACAGAGGAATGTACCCTTAGAGACAAACAAAGAGAAACAAATAATTACAATTTCAGAAAAAACTGGTTGATTTGTTTGGGAGAAAGATCAGTTATTCGGTTTGGCATTCATTTATAGAGTTGTTGCGTGTCCTCCTGAGCGATGTGGTGCCAGGCTCTAATTGGCGCATTAGATCGTCCATATCACCAGCTAGCTGGAGGGCCCAGCCCATAATGGTCAAAAGAGCTCAATTTCGGAGAGATCGCGTGACCTTCCTAGCAAAATTTGGGTTTGACAAGCACGAAAACATGCAGTAGAAACTCTCGCCGTGTGTGGTCTGGCATTATCTTGCTGGAATATAAGCCCAGGATGAAAGGCAACAAGGAAGGGCCTAGAATATCGTCGACGTACTGATGCGCTGCAAGGATACCACGGATGAGAACCAAAGGGATCTGCTATGGAAAGATATGGCTGATCAGACCATCACTTCTGGCTGTTGGACCGCATGTTGGGCGACAGTCAGGCTGGTATCCACCCACTGTCTGGGGCGCCTCCAGACACGTTTTCGATAGTCATCGCGGCTCATTTCGAAGCGGGATTCATCACTGAACACAATTTTTCTGCAGTCAATGAGATTCCAGGCCGAAGAGGTGTGGGCTACTGACAAGACTCTACCCACCATTCGGCCTGACAACTAGGAGTAATGGTCTGGGTACCATTTCACTTCATAGTAGGACCCCTTTGGTTGCTATCCACGGCCCTTCACAGCATGGGGGTATGTCGGCGATATTCTAGACTCTGTTTTGTTGCTCTTCATGGCAAGACATTACGTTTGTCCGAAGAAATAAAAAAACACGAAAAGTCCTTCTTACACAAAATCGCGAAACAGTGAGTAACGAAAGCTTAAACATTATTTCGTTCTTGCGATAAACTGTACTTAATTATGTACAAAACAACAAAATTCCACAAAAACAGTTCTTCCTCTTTTCAGAGAATTTATCCATATTATTGTTACAATTATTATTATTATTATTACTGACAGCGGCTGAAGTTGTATAAATATGTTGATAAGCATAACTGTTTTACAGCAGATGCTATTAATTTCGCACTCTCATATGTACCTGAATTTAAAAATTAGTGAACATCCAGAATGTATACCTACGAGCCGCCACTGGTCATTTCTCCAAACATTGTCTAGACAGATGACAACCAAAAACTCATATGTTTTACTACACAGATGTTTCTAAGTTCCATACTTGAAATACGAAAACTTTACAGCTTCGTTTCTCTAAACTGTGCTTGATGGTTTAGTATAGCGCAGAAATAAGACATTTTCGACAGTCTAAGTTTTGATATGTGGCTGAGTAATTTATTTGTAGCCATCGCCATTAATGTGGAAAATAATGATTTCATATAGCGTCTTTATTAAATTCCACCAAGTATTACAAGATTCGAATTAAAATTAAAGTTTAGAATCAAGAGGGGCAGAAACAAAACGATACAAGTTACATTTTTGAAGAACTAAAATGAGACGTGTGTGCAGGCTCGTTCTGAGACACCATCGCTCGTATTCGTCGCTGCTCTCTGTTGACCAAACTCTTGCAATACTCCGAAACTGATGTGGCTTGCAGCAAATACATACATTTACATTACGAATGAAATATTTAGCAACTTTACCAGCCCTTCGTGCGGGGATAACAGTCCATCACGTACTGGCACTGACCCTAGCGAAGGTGAACTACCTTCCTTGATCCTTGGTGCTCCTGCTGGTGAAATCTGTAGCTCACTAGCCAGAATACTTTGATACTTCAGCTACTGATGCTTCAGTTGGTCACGGGAAATCAAGAGGCAGAGCTATAAAATCGTCGTGATCCTGGTAAACATAACAGTGAAGTAGCAAAGCTAATCTGAAAAGGTGGAAAATTCTATACTGGACTCAGACAAAAAGAAAAACGACGACTCGTTTGAAGTCTTTCAACCACAACTGCAGATATAAGGGTAATGCTTATGTTTCTCTTACGCAATGACAGGGAGTACGGCTATTTACAATTTTTTTTTTTTTTAACTGGTTCCTGGGAGAAATTCTGGCAGCCTGTGCTAGAGTCAGGTCCCAAAGTGTAGAAAAGAAAACGCAGCACAGTATAAAAATGAACAGCATTAGGCTCGGCACATAGTTCCTGCTAAAGACGATAGATATCTATTGTGTGCGTTTTAATCCAATGATAACCATAAAATCTTAGAATAGAAAATCATTTGCACCCAGTATGAGAGACGTACACCATCAAGCCTCGGGAGCAGGTGGACAGGGCAAGCGTGACCGCGGCGCAGACTGTGTGCAGAAGGTGCAGCTCCTAGTGGCGGAATCTGCCCACGCGATTGGAGGAAGCAGCAAGTTTGCAGGCAGAACTGGTAGCGGACATGCTGCAGCACGCCCCATATCACGAACTAGAGGGCACCAAGACGTCCTCCGGTTGCAGAGCTCCGTCTTTATCGTTGGGCATTACATGAGCACAGCAACGCAGCTAGGAGCGTCAAATTTCACAGGAAAACCATGAACTCGTAGAATAGTAGACCTAAAGACTGCGGACCGATGCCGGTTTCTCCTCGTAGGTTGGTTCAAATAGCTTTGAGCACTATGGGACTTAACTTCTAAGGTCATCAGTCCCCTAGAACTTAGAACTACTTAAAGCTAACTAACCTAAGGATATCACACACATCCATGCCCAAGGCAGGATTCGAACCTGCGACCGTAGCGGCCGCGCGGCTCCAGACTGTAGCACCTTTAACCGCTTGGCCACCACGGCCGGCTCCTCGTAGGAGGATGCTGGCAGATTGAGATACCTCTACCTGAAAATGAGGATTATTTGTACGGGCGTTGTCCGTATTTGTTTAGCCCCAGCACTATTTTCTTCCACTCCAGTCATAACAGAGCCTTGACCTGCGCTTGAGGTAAATGGGCTGTCCGCGCCGTGGATGCTCCATCTTCCTGCTGTGTACGTACTTGTGCGCCGCTCGTGCTGGGCTTCGCGACGGTAAGAAGTAACTGCCTCATTGCCAGAGCAGCAGTTACCGCTGACTCAGCTTGCCGTACTGCGTATCTGTGCCGGCAAACTCGACTCGCTCACCTGGATTCTTGCAGCAACGGAGGGCAATACCTTAATTTTACCCAGCCGCGCTAAGTACGTGGTGTTTCTAAATTAGCCATACAAAAGTCGCCTTTAATTGTGAAAAGGGTGAATAACTTTCAGAAATGTTTGATACGGCATCGGATGCAGCATTTTCCAAGTTTTCCTAACACTGTTAGTTCCAGACGTTCACGGTAGGTGGCATGTGCGAATGAGTCATTGCAAGAGTCATCGTGGACTGGCGGAACGGTACAGAGCCGGCGCAGTGTTGTTTATGCTTTCGTGAATCCAAAAAATAGTTGAAATGGCTCTGAGCACTATGGGACTTAACAGCTTTGGTCATCAGTCCCCTAGAACTTAGAACTACTTAAACCTAACTAACCTAAGGACATCACACACATCCATGCCCGAGGCAGGATTCGAACCTGCGACCGTAGCAGTCGCACGGTTCCGGACTGCGCGCCTAGAACCGCGAGACCACCGCGGCCGGCTTCGTGAATCCAAATCTGGTGCAACATTTCAGAGAAAAATCAAGACTGAGTATCACAGACTACCATCTCAAAGATAAACTGTTATTATTTGGTACAGTCGTTTCGCCGAAATTTGCTGTGTATCGCATAAGACGCAGGGCCAGGGCCGGCCAGCAGTCTCTGAGGCACAAACTGAAAACGTTCGGTAGTCTTCCATTTGAAGTCCGGCTAAATTAACGAGACGTGCCGTCTTATAATTGTATAGTGTGTTTGATATTACAGAAACGCTTATCGTTCAAACCTCACAAAGTGGAACTGTTCCAAGCTTTAAGAGACAGTGACAAGAGAAATGAGCTGAATTTTGTGTAGAAATCAATATCCTAGCCATCACAGTCATCTTATTTAACCCTAATGCTGTGTTTTGGGTTCCATTTAAGACAAAATGTTTTTTCCTACGCTTCCGGGACACGTCGACGAGCTGCGACAACAGATAGCCCAAGCAGTAGCCACCATATGCCGAGACTTTCTTTATAGGATTTCGCAGGAAACTGAACGGATGGGACACTTTTTGTTGTGTTACAGGTAGTCACATTGAACATTTGTAAGTAAAACTTGGGTGTACACTGCATTCACTGCTGTATCAAACATTTCTGTAATTTACTTACCTATTTCACAATCAAATGTTACTTCTGCTTCAATCATTGTCATATATAAACACCCAGTATATAATTTTGTGGTGCAACAGAATGAACTCATTGCTTACTCTGCCTGTTGTTCTGGCTTCAACCTGAATGTGACTACTGTCACATTCTGGACCAATACCCATTTACAGTTATGATCTTCTGTTATTTTGCAAGAAAAAATTCTTGGATTTCTCTGTCTTCGAGAATCAGAAAAGATCATACAAGAAATTTGTCCAGAAAATTATCGAAAATACTGTTGTCAGATTTGCTGCACGCGCGAAATAACTGATATTCACTAGGTATGAGGTAATTGAGAATCTGTTATCTGTAATGCGAATCAGTTATGCGTATGTAACCAGATAGTGTGTGACATATCCGGTATTTCAACTTCAGTGACGGTACTTCGTCTCACTACAACGACAGTTACAACACTCAGGCACAAAGTGTATAAACGGAATTAAGGGGGAGTTAGGTACGAGTTCGCGTCACGGAATAGTGAATGCTTCATTTGTAACTTATTTTAAATGCAGTTTGTTATCTTGAAACTTCTTCTAATTACGTGAGAGAAGATATCGCCAGAACTCGAATGAAACATTCACCTTTCAAATGTTAATATGAACCGTTCATTATCTTGAAACTTGTTGGCAGATCGAAACTGAGTGCCGAACCGACACTCGAAATCCGGACCTATGCCTTTTGTGACCAAGTGCTCCACTGACAGCTACAGAAGCACGACTCACGATCTGTCCTCACACCTTTACTTGCGCCAGTACCTCATCTCCTACCTTTCAAACTTCACAGAATATCTCCTGCGAAACTTGCAAGACTGTCACTACTGGAAAAAAGAATATAGCGGAGACATGGCATAACCACAGCCTGGGGGATGTTTCCGGGATGAGCTTTTCTCTTTGCAGCCGAAAGTGCGCTGATATGAAACTGACTGGCAGGTTAAAATGTATGCCAGACCGAGACTTGAGCTCGGAATATTTACTTTTCGCACGAAGTTTCAGTCTGTCAGGAAATTTCATATCAGCGCACACTGGGCTGCAGAGTGAAAGTCTCATTCTGGAGTGCGTTGTCATATTAGAGAAGCTTTCATTTAAGTCCATTCACTTTCGTTTTCGTACATCTTGCGAACGGTATCATCGGTTTGATCATCAGAGGAGCTATTAGCTAAATACAGAATTTAATAGGACAGGGATGATTAGGGTTCAACGTCTCGGAGACCATAAGATCGTTAGAGAAGGAGCATAAACTCGTATTGAGGAACTATGGAAAAGAAAATCTATCCTGCTATTCCAAAGCCGGGGTGCACTCAGCCTTGTGATGCCAATTGAGGAGCTACTCGACCGAATAGTAGCGGCTCCGGTCAAAGAAAACCTTCATAACGGCCGGGTGAGCGGTGTGCTGACCACACGCCCCTCCTCTCCGCATCCTCAACTGAGGATGACACGGCGGTCGGATGGTCCCGATGGGCCACTGGTGGCCTGAAGACGGAGTGCTTTTATTCCAATGCGATTTAGGGAACTTATGGAAAACCTAAATCCGGGTGGCCAGAGGGATTTCAACCATCGTCCACCCGAATGTGTGTCTTGTGTCTTAACACTGCGGTGGCGTTTCGGAGATTCACACTGTTTACCCACAGAATAGCATGCTAAAATCGCAAGAAAACTAAACCGTAACCTGACCACCACGTTAATAATTTTTTATATAATTTTTATTGCACACTTATAATTTCACAATAATGTAATTTCTTAGTTGTATGAACAACGTAATGCGCACCGACGGCACTCGTTTGGCGGAGACAATTACTTTTTTCCTCTGTCAGTTTGCAAAGCTGATCAGTGAGTGACAGGGAGTCAAGAGCCTGCTATCGTCGCTAATAGCACTTTTCAAAAATCCACGTAGAACCTGCAGGAACAGTCTAACAGCAGACTGGTTTGCTATCAGACTGGGAATCAGTCGAACATGTAGCACCGGTTTTCTTCAAAGTGTGCCGTGTAAATCTATTGAACAGCACAGTGGTTTGTGTTCAGTTGCTATATGTTAGGGAGAGTAAGGGCTGTTACTCAATTTAATGGCATTGGCCGTTGTACGAGTCGCTAAAACACACGAAACGAAAATGTTCTGGCGTGACAGTCGGAAATCACCCTCATTCAAAACGTTGTACTGTCTCTGTCTGTCCGTCTGCAGCCTCTCGTACCCTCTCTCTTACACACACACACACACACACACACACACACACACATACACACACAAAGAAACACGCACCTGTATAGGCAGGTATTACAACCTCGTAATTTCAGGAATGAATCACGCGATAAAAGACAGAAAACGTTTGATGTTCTGTCGTCGGATTGTCGGATTATTTTACACATCTGTTTTTCGCTTAATTTCAATCTTAGGTGGAAACTATTTCGTGGGAATCTTTTCGGGACACATAGGTGGGACAGGAAGGATTATTTAGGATTTGTTTTGCGACGATTATTGTACATTTAAGTAAATTCGTACCAATCAGAATCAAAGCAATTTCAGGATATTCTGTCCATAGCCAGACATAATTAATCTCATACAACTTAGCATTCCATTATACATCAGATAAGACCAATCACTAAGAACTGATATTTCGTGTGCGACTGAGGTCCTAAGAGACAGGGATACTAGATGTTTAGGGATTGCAAAGAAGTTCAGTGATGGCGATGGGCGAGGCAGAATGTGAAGACATTTCATTGTTGTCACCTGCTATTACTGTCGCAGTCCTACAGCTTAGATGCAGTGTAAAAATATGTTCCACCAAGTCCTTAATTTAAGATTCTCCTTCACCTAATCGGAAACGTTTCTTTTCTTCTCTGAATCAAGAAATGTTTGATAACTACATACGTATCTCTTCCTCGCTTCATACCACTAGTGTAGAGTAGCTCTTTCATATCTTTCGATGTGTCTTAACGAATAGGACAGTTAGAAAACATTCTCGTTGTTCCTATGGCTCTGAGCACTATGGGACTTAACTGCTACGGTCATCAGTCCCCTAGAACTTAGAACTACTTAAACCTAACTAACCTAAGGACAGCACACAACACCCAGCCATCACGAGGCAGAGAAAATCCCTGACCCCGCCGGGAATCGAACCCGGGAACCCGGGCGTGGGAAGCGAGAACGCTACCGCACGACCACGAGATGCGGGCGTTGTTCCTACGAGTCTACATAGACACAATTAGAAAAATGTCAAGAAATGTTTACGAGACTGGCAGTAAATCCGAAGATCCTGTTAATGCATTCTAGACTTACCCGTTAAACATAAGATTTATCAGATCGCCAGATATAGACTTATGAGCAAATGAAGCCCAGCCGCCACCTATTAACTTGTACCAATCCCTTTGCTCCTGAGATCTGGGTTCAGCATCGAGGCATATTCGAGCGGGGTAGCCGCGCGGTCTGGGGCGCATTGTCACGCCTCGCGCGGCTCCCCCCGTCGGAGGTTCGAGTCCTCCCTCGGGCATGGATATGTGTGTTGTCCGTAGCGTAAGTTGAAGTTAGATTAAGTAGTGTTTAGGCTTAGGGACCGATGATCTTAGCAGTTTGGTCCCATAGGATCTTGTCACAAATTTCCAAATTTTCTAGGCATATTATTCACAAGACGCCGAAAGCGTTGAGGTGTCATCCTGATACAGGACCGCACAATTTTCGCCCATAAGTCGAGGAGGTTGTTTTGGAAGGAAGAAGGATGATTAGTATTTAATTTCCCGTCAACAATGAGACCATTAGAGACGGATCACAAATTCATATTAGGAAAGAATGGGAAACGAAACTAGCAGTGCCCTTTCAAATGAACCACCCCGGCGTTTGCCTTAAGCAGTTTGGGGAAATCGCGTGAAACCTAAGTCTGGACGGTCGGACGGAGATTTCAACCGTCGTCCTCTAGAATTAGAGTCCAGTGTGCTAAACCACTACGCCACCTCCCCGGCTGAGACTGCTTTGAGCTGCATCCAAGGCGAACAGACTTCTCTCTATGGCATCCCTGGATTCATGGACAGGGTCGAGATCAGGCAACCCGTAGGGCAATAAAGGCACCCTCATTCATGGGGGAAGAGTATTCCTCAAAACCATTTTGACGGCATATAGTATTGTGAAGCTGATGCACTGTCTTGCTGAAGTTAGTAGTCAACTTTACGGTGCTGCAGGCGAACAAAACATATTATCAATAATTCTTGAAGAATGTGGCAGAACCTGAAATCGCCTTAGCCTACTTTTGCGTCTGTCTCACATCACCAGTTGTGCTTGGTAATGTTAAATTCCTCAAATATATTTTTAGCAATACAGCTGTAGGCATACCAGCAAAGTTCTATTTGTGGTATAGGCCAACCAATCCAAGTTGCTGGTGGCGATAATTTCAAACATTTAAGATGGCGGAACTACTAAAGCAAATGGTAGAAAATTTAAAAAATATCCGAAACTGCTCCAGTTGTGTTTCATAAGGTCTCTCAGATATCACACTCCATGCGCCATGTACAAAAGTATCCAAACAAGTTCAGGTACTGGCGCATCTTACAGTGTTTCCACGTTTGAAATGTCTGAATTATTTATCAAAAATGCGTAATCACACACAAAATGTTTATGTCTGTTATTTACAAATCAAAAATACACTCCTGGAAATTGAAATAAGAACACCGTGAATTCATTGTCCCAGGAAGGGGAAACTTTATTGACACATTCCTGGGGTCAGATACATCACATGATCACACTGACAGAACCACAGGCACATAGACACAGGCAACAGAGCATGCACAATGTCGGCACTAGTACAGTGTATATCCACCTTTCGCAGCAATGCAGGCTGCTATTCTCCCATGGAGACGATCGTAGAGATGCTGGATGTAGTCCTGTGGAACGGCTTGCCATGCCATTTCCACCTGGCGCCTCAGATGGACCAGCGTTCGTGCTGGACGTGCAGACCGCGTGAGACGACGCTTCATCCAGTCCCAAACATGCTCAATGGGGGACAGATCCGGAGAGCTTGCTGGCCAGGGTAGTTGACTTACACCTTCTAGAGCACGTTGGGTGGCACGGGATACATGCGGACGTGCATTGTCCTGTTGGAACAGCAATTTCCCTTGCCGGTCTAGGAATGGTAGAACGATGGGTTCGATGACGGTTTGGATGTACCGTGCACTATTCAGTGTCCCCTCGACGATCACCAGTGGTGTACGGCCAGTGTAGGAGATCGCTCCCCACACCATGATGCCGGGTGTTGGCCCTGTGTGCCTCGGTCGTATGCAGTCCTGATTGTGGCGCTCACCTGCACGGCGCCAAACACGCATACGACCATCATTGGCACCAAGGCAGAAGCGACTCTCATCGCTGAAGACGACACGTCTCCATTCGTCCCTCCATTCACGCCTGTCGCGACACCACTGGAGGCGGGCTGCACGATGTTAAGCGTGAGCGGAAGACGGCCTAACGGTGTGCGGGACCGTAGCCCAGCTTCATGGAGACGGTTGCGAATGGTCCTCGCCGATACCCCAGGAGCAACAGTGTCCCTAATTTGCTGAGAAGTGGCGGTGCGGTCCCCTACGGCACTGCGTAGGATCCTACGGTCTTGGCGTGCATCCGTGCGTCGCTGCGGTCCGGTCCCAGGTCGACGGGCACGTGCACCTTCCGCCGACCACTGGCGACAACATCGATGTACTGTGGAGACCTCACGCCCCACGTGTTGAGCAATTCGGCGGTACGTCCACCCGGCCTCCCGCATGCCCACTATACGCCCTCGCTCAAAGTCCGTCAACTGCACATACGGTTCACGTCCACGCTGTCGCGGCATGCTACCAGTGTTAAAGACTGCGATGGAGCTCCGTATGCCACGGCAAACTGGCTGACACTGACGGCGGCGGTGCACAAATGCTGCGCAGCTAGCGCCATTCGACGGCCAACACCGCGGTTCCTGGTGTGTCCGCTGCGCCGTGCGTGTGATCATTGCTTGTACAGCCCTCTCACAGTGTCCGGAGCAAGTATGGTGGGTCTGACACACCGGTGTCAATGTGTTCTTTTTTCCATTTCCAGGAGTGTATGTTAATTTATTGACAATACTGGTATAATTTAGAGCATTTCTACGTCTAAAATTTCTGTATCATTTATCAAAAATATGTATGCACACATACATAATTTACATGTCAGCTATATTACCATGATGAGATGTCTGTCACAAAGATGTAAAGGATGTAACTTAAAGTATTCATATCTAAAATGTCTACGTCATTTATAAAAAAAGTACGTCAATAACACACAGTGTAAGCATCATTGTTATTGCCACATGTAAAATATATGTCAAAACTGTGTAAAGATATTAACTATACTGTCGTAAATTATAGTATTTCCACATCTAAATTGTGTTTAAGTACACGTGACCCTACCAATTTAGCTTGCAGGTTAAGCTTCACTGAACAGTGACCAAATTTCATCTCTGTACTACACTTGGTGCAAAGTGCAATGTAGCTCCCCCCCTCCCCCCACCCCCAAAAAAAAAATTAAATATTTCCATGTCTAAATTGTTTACACTATTGTTCTAAATGTTGGATATAATAATGTCAGCTACTGGAAAAGCACAATTATTGTTCAACTTACAGGTTAAGATTCACTTGGTGCCTGGAACAGGACTTTGGACTCTCAAATTACGTACCACAATGCTATTTTCATGTCCAAATTATCTGTTTTATTGTTTTATAACAGTACAAAGAATGTTAGCTAAAATAACATGGTGAGCAGATAATACAGTAATTGTCAATGTTTCCTCTTAGGCCTAAATGAAGCTATGCCACTGATAGCACAAAAACGTTGCAAACCAATCACCATCTTAGGAGAGGTAGAAGATGATGAATCAAGAAAAATATCAGCAATGTTATTGACTGACTAATATAGCTTTGATCCCAGATGTATATGACACTAGCGTGTTTATCCACTGACATCAAATTTTCTGAATCTATACCACAACAAAGCATAATAAAAATGGTGTGTTTTGATAGGAACTTTATGTGTTGTTTCACCAGATATGATACGTAAACACTACATTCTTTGCTTATGTCAGAGAAAATCGTGGACAAGGTTCGACAGAGAGAAAAGTTTGATCTCCCGAAAATTTAATTTTTGCACAAACACTTAATTGTCTATATTATTTATCAGTATATATGTAAAGCTTTCCTCTCTAAGAATACAAAACAAATGTGGGTCACATATAACAATATATAAGTATAATGTTGAAATGCACGAAATATAATATGACGAAACTGCTTGATCAAACACAATGATAGCCAAGATGCCACACAGATCTCTGACTGTGAACGAAAATTCGATCTTAGCACCAAAATAGAACTGTGTATGTTATTTACTAAACTTCCTAAAGATTTCTTCTATAACAGTACAAAACACATATGGCACTACTGTTATAATTTAACTGTTCTATAAAATTAAAAACGAATGCACATGTGATACATACTGGCACTACTGATATAACATCAAGGTTAAGCTGCACATATCAATGTGCAAAGTTCAGTTATAATATCACACTTTAAAAAAGGCAATGTTGTCTGTATTATTTATCTAAATACATCAAGATTTGTTCTATAACATTGCAAAACACACACGGAAGCTACTGATCTAACATGACATTAAAGCGCACTTGTCGATGAGAATGGTTAGATTTATTTATCACACTTTTAACCCAAGTAAATAGTAAATATACCTTGCAAATGCTGGGTAGCAGGTTTCATTTTTTTAGCTCGTTCCTATAGTTGAAAAGTTTGGGAAACCAAATTTATCCAACAAAATTTATGTTCACTAAACTTTCTGTAGTAAGATAACTTGAAAAATTTTGGAGTTTTCAATTTTTTTCAAAAATTACCTTAGTTTTGATAACTTGTGTCACATCGATGTCTGTTCTCTTTCTCTATAAATCTGATTACTATAACTGTTTTCTGCACCCAATACCAAGGGTACAACGTTTTTCCAAACAATATCAGTTTTTCAAAATAGCAAACTATCTAGCTTTTGAGCCATTTTATTTCAGTTCCTGTTGTAGAAATAAATTATATATTATGTTCTACATTGAAATTGAACATCTCACTCTGCAGTAATCAATTTATCCCTATGCAACCAGGTGATTCCTGGGCAGCTACCTAAAGCTATTTGTACGTCACTAGTCGAAGTTAAGTTCCAGGGTATATCAACCCTGATTCAAACACTTTTCTAAAAGTACATCATTTACGCGTCATGATATCTATATTAAATAACCAGTAACAGAAACCCGAACTGTTCTTAGCAGAAATAGGCAAAATGCGATAGGTAGCTAATTATATGAGTATAAAGAAACCTTTCGATACAAGTGAAATGTAGGTAACGTTATTGTAATTAAAAAGGCATTAAATTTACTAACACGTATCATTAGTACTTGTGGATGTGTAATACTTTTGACAGTGTACTTCAGCCTTGGTGAACTTGAGGCAAACATGGTGTGAATCACTTCTGATATTTCGATGGGCTAGATTCCTGCAGAAATGCCTTGACTAATATAATTGGGGGAAATTCATTGAGTGGGTTCTACAGCTACCTGTGCTTCTAACAGTGAGTCAGATATTTTACAGTTTGTTCGTTTAGATGTGTTTCCACACTAACTTTCATGAATTCTACTTCTTCTTCACTTTCTTTATATCAAAATTCTGGCACATTTTCACAGCTGACTCCACTATCGTTCCTACAAATGTAAGAATATTTCACGCCTGCACTTCTGCAGGAGCTTGCTCTGCCTCATTTCAGCTCACATGAGTACGCAGCTATGTAAGGCAGTGACACAGGTGGTGGATCTTGGGTCATTAGAACAGGCCTCAGACCATGATTACTGTGAAACTGCCTCTATTTCTCAGGAGATTTCCAGTTTCCCATCTGACTAGAGATTAGCTGGTAACTCCATAACAAATAATGTTGTGCAGCTTCTTTTGTGGGTGGCAACGTTGCAGGATTCAGCCTGCTTTTTGTGCTATACTTGGGGAATGTCAGTATCGCAAATCGTCTAGTCTCTGGGAACTGTTGACACCCCCACTTATTGGACAAATGCCTCATCATGTCTTTCAGCTTGTACTGTAGATTGCACTTGCAATTCCATTATTTTATAAACAAAATTTCTCTCGGTGTGCAGCAATTTCAACTGCTTGTTTAAAAAGTCATCAGGGTTTCCTTTTGCACATAAGAACCATTTATCTTTGAAACTGAACTGACCTTGTCCTGCGACTGACGTGACATGTACGTTGGTTCCTAAGGGTGTCAAAGGCTAACTGCTATCGTTATCTCATATCGTACTTCTTGCAGTATATTACATGTACTACCACTTCACAGAACCCTTTCATAAAATGCGTGAGGAGAGGGTAGAATTCCTACGTTTAACACTCTGATCGATAAATGTTCATCACTCATTACATTTTTTCGCAAATGAAACACAAATTCACGTTAGACACACTGTTTTCAGCATCACAATATCACGAAAATATATTCAATGGAAGCCATTACAATAATGTAAGGACTTTATGGCTGCATGCTAACAGCTGTGAACGTGCTGTGTAAGCAATCGCCAAGAAATAAATGCAGTATGGCCCACTATATAAAAATTCATGTACATTTTTTTCATAATTGATCATAAACATCATTCAGCTATAAAATACGTGTGGCAGCTGCACTCAGTTAGTCAGTGGTACATGCTACAAAAAAAAAAAAAAAATAAAATACAAAAATAAACGGAATTTGGTCTGACTGTGTTAGTAGGTACTGAATGTAATGTCAGCGATGCTATGTATGCTGGCCATATTGCAAAGTGATATGTTCAATTCTAGTGTATAACATTACACATAATATATTTCTACTATACAAAAAAACTAAAAAAATGATGCTCAAAAACTTTGTATTTTGCCATTTTGAATGAAGTATAAAAAATCGTTTTTTTAACTGTAGCACCCCTGCAACTCAAGGCAGAAAAGAGTGTTGTAATAAATTTGTAGAGAAATTTGTGTTCTTTTAAAAAGGAAATCGATCTCAAAGCGTAACATGCACTAGAAACAGAATTTATTTGATAAAACTGAAAAATTCCTATATTTTCTAACTTTTTTGTGAAACGAAAGTTTAGTCAACATAAATTTCACTGGCCAAACTTGGTTTTTCAATCTTCCCAACCATATGAACGAGGTAAACGAAACTTCTACCCCACCTTTTAGAAGATACAGAATATCTGATACGATTTCAACGGACTGTTTAAGCAACCAATGACGTGTTTATCATTTTTCACAAGTAACGTGGGTTACTTATTGGTACCACTGCAGCTTAAAGTGCACAATACTTCGATTTATGTACCATACTTTAAGTGGCAACCAGCCCTAACGAAAATGTAACAAACCTCTCCCTACTCCCTTATACATCACCAGTTACAGGTAAGCATGAAACCAAATTTTAAGAAATTGCCCATTTCTCACCATTTTATATTTAAATCTTTTTTCTGCATATTAAAACGCAATTTTTCTTAATTTTGTTTCTTTGATATCAATGAAATATTTCTTAATATAACGATGTGCAAAAAGTCAGGACGGAATAGGCTTTCACATGATGTTTCACACACAAATAACGTAGTTCACTGAAATTTTCACCATGCATAGGAAGAAGTGCTACAGGATAGTATAATATAGCATAATACAGTGTAGAATTTAGCTCAAAGAAATACGAAATGAGACGAATAGTTGTGACGTCTTTATTCAAAGACAATAATTACGCTGAACTTACCACAATTAATGAGTGTTCCCTGGACATTACGAATGGCAAGAAATCTTTCTTAATGCGTGCTCATAATGGATGGCAATGTTTGCTTTGTAACATGCACCCATCCTGGCTACAATGTTGGTAAGGAATTCTTGTGCTGCTAGGGCTTCCATTCCTCCACTAGAGTGGCTGACGACTGCAGGATGTTCGTTAGTCCATGTGGACGTGCTGTACTACATTTTCCAACGAATCACACTTTCTCAACAAGATTTAAGTTGGGGGAAGGGGCAGACCAGTCTGTTAGACGAATCCCCTCTCATTACAAGAGGTCCTCCATCTCTGTAGTCTGAAGAAATATCGTACTGTCATCCATAAAAAAAAAATCAGGGCCAAGTACACCCCTGCCAATATGCATGTGCGGAAAGAGTACAGTGTCACAATAACAATGAATGGTGAGTGCACTGTGTTTAAAGATTTGGAGGTCGACACACATGCAACATTATGCCTCCCCACACAATAATACATGGACCACCAAAATATTCATGTTTGACAGTGCTGCTGTGTGCATTATGGGCTCCCACCTATATCCATATGAAGTACATCCAGTATTCTACAAACATGGTCGTTTTGGTGAGACAGGTGTTACTGTATGGGGAGGCATACTGTTCTGTGGGTGTGCTGACCTCCGAATCTTTTAACACCCCAGTCATTACATATGTTACGTACATTATTGTACCTCTCTTCATAAGCATCTTTTCAGGAGTCCATTTGGCCTTGACATCATTTTTGTGAACGACATTACGTGATCACAACAAACTGCACAGGTGGAGCTGCCCTTGGAATGAGATAATATTTGGCCAATGGACTGTGCTGACCGTTCTCCAAACTTCAATTTCATCAAACATGTGAGGGATTTGTAGGGGAGATGTATTGCACTGCATCCACATCTGCCAATGATACCTGCACAGTTGTCAACTGTGCTGGTGGAGGAATGAAGTGCCCTACCATAAGAACTCCTTACCAACCTTAGGGCCAGCATGGGAGCACGTTGCAGAACATGCATTGCCATCTGTGGTAATCATACAGATATATCAGCTTTTGTAATGTCTGGGCACCATTCAAAATGTTGGCGACTTCAGTGTGATTGTTGTTTTAGAATAAAAGCCATTTCTGTTCACCTCGTTGCATATTTCTTTCATTTACCTTCTGCACTATACTGTACCTCTTCTTTCTGTGTGCGGTCCAAATATCATCAAGCTATGTTACTTGACAGTGACATATGATGCGAATGTTACATTTGCCCATAAGCTTTTCACACCACTGTGTATTGTGGGTAACAAGAGGCAGCCAACATAGTGACTACAGTAACCCCAAATGCATGGTGAATACTATTTCGGTAATGAGGGCCAGCTCATATGGTGACTGCTATAACCACAATAATGGTAACTACCACTATCCCAAATGCATGCTGCGTGCTATTGGGAACATGATGGTCTGGTGACATGTTGACTGCCATTCCTCCAAGAATGATGACTACCACTAGCTCAGATGTGTGATTTGGTTACAAATAATCATGAAACCAAGTATTAACAAACTATCCCATTTTATATTTGATTACAGATCAGCATGAAAATTGTAACAGGTTTCGTCATTTTATGCTGCCAAGAAGTGTCAATCAAATCAGGATCTGGATATTGGTATGCCAATCAAAAATTATTGTCTTTTATATTTTACTCTTTTATTACTTTCAGTGCCATAACATACAAAACCTTTACATGCACATAATTAACAATATCAATAATTCTCACATGTTACTAATGATGATGAAAAAAGTAACAATATGCTCCTTAAGAGGTAAGTGATATTAACACGTAAAATGGAAGTCTTTCAAATTCATAATTTCATTCTTGGTATCAGGTGACACATACTGACATTAAACCTAAAGTTCCTGTCCAAAATACATAAAAATATTGACAGTACTTACAGTGTTCAAAAACAAACTGACCAAGTACCATTTTAGGGATGAAGAACATAATATATCATGAAAAATACTGTTGATGTTATTGACTGATGTATATATATGTTTTGATTACTTTTGATTTTGAACCTACCTGCAGTTACCGGGCGAGGTGGCGCAGTGGTTAGACACTGGACTCGCATTCGGGAGGACGACGGTTCAATCCCGTGTCCGGCCATCCTGATTTAGGTTTTCCGTGATTTTCCTAAATCACTCCAGGCAAATGCCAGGATGGTTCCTCTGAAAGGGCACGGCCGAATTCCTTCCCTAAACCGATGAGACCGATGACCACGCTGTCTGGTCTCCTTCCCCAAACAACCAACCAACCAACCTACCTGCAGTTACGTTGTAACATCATGTTCAGCCACCAATGTAAAATTTTATGGCACTTTTGAACAAGAAATCAAATTGAAAAATGGTGGATTTTAATGTGATATTTCTACCTCTGTATTGCTTAAAATTCATATTGTAAAATGCAAGTGTTACTCAGAAATGCACCAAATACATTATGTAAACACTACACAGTTGACAACAATTTCAACTGACCCTAATTACTCCAATAGTAGCAGCCACCATGTCATTACTCAAATGGTATTCATTTTTACATCAACAGAGGTTTTCTGTAGTTTCACAGCAGCATACTGCAGAGCAACTGCATTGAATATGGCAGAAAAGGAAATAATTTGAGTGTAAAATTACAGAGTTACAATTTGTTAAATGCTTATCTGTAACTGAATATCTAATAGGGTAGTTTGTTACAATCTCATTGGGGCTAATTGACACAATGTAATTATGTGCCCTGTGTCACCAAATGTATATTAAATTCACATGCTAAAACTGCAGCTCAGTTGATTATCTCATCAAAGTGTCATGTAGTCTCCACTATGCAACAGCATAACTTATCATTATCAGAAGATGACAAGTGTTTTGTACTGCATGAAGTCGCTACTTTGAAAAATAGTTGAAAGCATAGTACTCCTCTTTTTTTAGCAATATGAATGTTTATAAAATTCATATGTTAAAACTGATGTTCATTATGCTGTTTCATTGAAATGTCACATAGTTTCCATTATGTGTCACTGTAAGTCATCTTTGGCTAGTGTACCTTAACCTGTAAGTCAAATCACTACTGCTACTTACATGCATTGGTATTGTTATTGATCAAGTCTGCATGTGTTTTGTTGAATAATACAGACAATTTTCGGTTTCTTTAAAGCAGTGGTTTCTATCCTTCTCTACCTGGTGCCCCTCATTTAAACCCCAGAATATCTCATGCCACCCAATGTTTATTTATTTTATTTGTTTATTGATTTGCTTCTTTCGAAAAAGTTAACAATAATCTGCAATCCACACCTTAGTAAAAGAGGGTTGTCAGATGTTGAGTAATGTAAAACAATAGTGTCTTAAAGGACTTGGTAGCTAAAATAGACCTTTACATCTTAGTTAAATACCTTATGATATTGTTTCCCTTAAACAACACTTTTGACATCTAACATTTTTGTATGTGTAAAAATTATACAAAAAATTCATGTTATACAAAAAATTCATGTCATGATTGAGAGGATTGACATAGTTTTACCTTAAGCAGCTCCTGAATTCTTTGTTTGGAACTAATTAAAGCATATCTAAGGTCACACTACAGTTTCACTTACCTGCAGTGTTTTGTTCTCATGGTGGCTAGTATCAAGAATCTGGCATCACATAGGTATGTAGGCGGAAACTGAATGGGGACTTTTCAAGCTTCCTTTGCTACTTCCAGATTAAACAGGAAGGAAAATGGCCCAAAATTCTTCCAACCCCATTTGTTGAAATGGTTCCTTAGCACTTGAATCACATTTCAATTCAATTAAATTCTCTTCCATTACGTCAGGAACTGCATGCACATCAGTTGCGAAGGATGTTCATGTTAATTTGTAGTGCCAGTATTCTGAAGACCAATCAAGAAAATAATGGTGGAACTCTCTTTGGATCCATTCCAGGTTTTCACTGGGTCATTACTCTCCATGCATTGATATCGCACTGTTGCATGCCTAGAAGTTCACTAAATCGAGAGAATGACAAAAAACTGGTAATGGGAGAAACCTGACGAAGTTTCTTCAGTAACGTCTTTTCCCAGCCCTTATGGCATCATTGTCGTCGATTATTGTGGTGTTTCTACCTTGTAGTTCCAAATTCAGATTATTCAGGGCTTCAAAGAAGTCTGCAGTGTATGCTAGGGAATATATAAAGCTGTAATAAGTGAGTAAACCATGAAGTGCGGCTTTCCCTTGGACTAGTGTATGAAAGTTTAAAGACTGGTGTTTAGAACTGAGATCATTACATAGGATTCGGAAAAATCTAGTATTCACAGTTCCTCAGTTTATCAACTACACTCCATCCACTTTCAGTGAAGTGTTTAGTTTCGAAGTTAAAGTTTTAGAAGTTAGGTCTTGTCTGTGAATCTTTCAGTGAGATCAGATAAGATTATAATTATTTTCTTTGGCAATACTTAGGAAGCCAGAAGTGAACCTAATATGGCTAGTGCACTATCATTACAAATTCCCATAACTCTGTCGCAAGATAAATAATTTTCAACCAAAAGTTCATTAATGATAGAAAATACTTCAGAACCTTTTCTTGTAGTTTCCAATCTTTTAGAAAATAACAGCTATTCCTTTAGTTTCTTCTCATCCACAAGTGGGCAGTATAGCATGAGGCGACATTATTGAACTGTATCAGTAGAACCATGACACTGCAAGACAAAAAATGGAGACACATTCAGTCTTTTAACTAGCTGTTCTTTCACAATGAAGGCCCTTTTTTATGTTGTACCCCGTTATTTGAAAGATGTTTCTTCTCCAGAAGCAATATGAGATTCTTTGTTTTTCGCTATTAACAAAGAAATTTCATATGATGCTTTAATGTCTTTCTCATTTCCCTGCTGAAATATCCCAGTATAGTCCAGTTTCATGCAATTTAAGGAATTTCTTTTCCAGCAAAAACCATAGGTTGCTAGATGACATTTCACATGCACAGGCCACAGTGAGTCGTTAGTATGACACTATGACACAAAACATGCTGTATGAGTTGGACAACTTCTTTTTCAGTAAATGTGAATCCATACTTATGTATTCTTCATTATACTCTCTCCATTTAGCAGACGTTTTCACTCAACATAGAAAAATAATAGAAGTATTGTTTGCTTCTACAAAATACAACAGGCCTAGAACTGAGTTAAGAATGCAGAGCACAGACTAAAGGATGTGTTGTGTCAGCAATAACTTGATGATGTGTGAAGCGAAGTTGATACTCTCAGCAGCACTAAAAATGCACATGGTAACAGTAACAAGGATATAAAATTTTGACTTGCGTGGCTGCATGTTTCTCGTTTCGTCGTAAGCTGTCTATGTCCCCCTCCCCTATAAATCTCTCACCCCTCCACCCCCCTCTCTCCAGGGCGGCATTCCTACATGTTGAGAATCACTGCTTTAAAGTGTAGCACAGAGAATGAAGTACTGCTGTCAACAAGTTTACGTTAACCAATAAATTAGGTGAGCAGTATAACATGAAACATTTTTGCTGTTATAGATTAACTTAGGTGTGAAAATATTTATTCTTTTTTTAAGTGAGCTACAAAGATCGATGTATTCTCATTCACACGAGCACTTTAGTCTGTAGGTGACATCAGTAGTGCCATGTGTGTTTTATAATGTTATAGAACGTATCTTACACATTTTGGCAGAGAGTTTTTGATTTCTTTAAAGTTATAACAATAATCAAACTTTCGTTATGCTTTGTTAACTGCACCTGTGAGCAAGAGGGATTGTTATTAAAGAAAACCACAATACCTTTTTGCCTCATTATATATTGACGAAAATATTCCATTACACTAGCATCATAAATCAAAAGCCCATTTCCTTTCTCAAATATATTCTAACAATTGCATCTTCTTCCATCTATACATTACACCAACCGAACAGTACAACATTTCAGTCAACACTCAGATCGTCTACTCCCTCACCTAACAGAACAACGATTGCTCTCGACATCCTCTGAACTACTACTGCGCCAGTGGAGGTGGCGGAATAATAATCTTTTGCGCAATCTCTGGCGCTGTGACTCAGTGTAGCCACCTTTCACCAGCAAACATTCTTTTCTCCACCGTTTTCGTATTCATATTCTAAATGTTGAAAACGATTTTTTTGGATTATGTGGTAAGTCTACACTGTTCATCTTTTCAACTATTTCGCTCATATTTTGCGCGTTTGATTTACGAAATTCATAACCTAACATTGACAGGAATATACATTTCACCTTATTCAAGAAAAGAAATAAATCATGTATTAAGACAAATCACACCTGAAGATGGACCCACAGTGCCCGAAATTCATAGTGTACTTAAAGAAACACGAAAAGTTGTGATTTTGCTGCGTTTTTTAATTCATACCTCCATTATATAATAATGATTTTTTGCAGACGATTTAGCAATATCAGCTTGTGACATCAGCACAAAATCAAGTACAACTCTTGAAAGAAACTACAGAGAAAGTGGGTCTCCAGAGATCATTTGAAAAGATTGTAACAAACAAGCACCAAAATTTAAATATATTCGTGAAAATACACAAAAAATGCAATTGAAACTAAGCAAATGAAGTTAAATGCCAAAAGATGGAAGATGCTACCGACTTACCCAAAATATCAATAACAAGAAATTTATCTCCTGGCATACAAGACTGAGACATTACATTACAGTAACTAATCTACAAAGTCTTTATGCATAGGGAATCTGACATTGAAAACATTGAGAAAAAAGAATACAAAATTGTAAGAAAAATTCTAGGCCCAAAACTTGTATACGAACAATACCGACTGAGAAGCAATCAGGAAAACAAACTTCATGCAAACATCCGCTTAGACATCAGAAAAAGGAGATTAATATTCTATGACACATTAAAATAATGTTCCTAGGCAGACTTATAAAGCAAAAAAAAAAAGAATTGTTCAAATGGCTCTGAGCATTATGGGACTTAACATCTGAGGTCATCAGTCCCCTAGAACTGAGAACTACTTAAACTTAACTAACCCAAGGACATCCCACACATCCATACCCAAGGCAGGATTCGAACCTGCGACCGTAGCAGTCGCGTGGTTCCGGACTGAAGCGCCTAGAACCGCTCGGCCACTGCGGCCGGCTATAAAACAAAAGATCGATTTTTTGACAAGGGGAGAAAAGGGAAAACGGGCTCAATGAAATGAGTTTTCAAGATAAAACTGGTGTAAAATTGGGCGGAATTACTCCAGAATAGGTCCATACAGCAAAAT
Organism: Schistocerca serialis cubense; assembly: GCF_023864345.2. Classification (NCBI taxonomy): domain Eukaryota; kingdom Metazoa; phylum Arthropoda; class Insecta; order Orthoptera; family Acrididae; genus Schistocerca; species Schistocerca serialis. The sequence goes on from NC_064639.1 coordinate 1,084,788,075, forward strand.
CTTCAGGTCCAAACTTCACAACTGACAGGTCTACGAAGAGGAAAAAGGAAAGAAGAAGATTGGGAAAACATAGTTTGAAGAGAGAAAGGAAGCCGACAGGAAGAGAAAGAAAGAAATATGGGCACGAACTAGGGCAAATATCCACCTTTATATACTTTGCTTGGTCGTAATGGGCTTATTCATAAATAACAAAATAAGTAATGACGGAACAGAGAATGAGAATACAGAACTACAACCATATCCCACTAAGTCATGTGATTTCAGAAACCTGTTATGTGTACACAAATTACTATTAAAATCCTCTGGATACGACGTCTGGATTGGCGAATTAGTTATATTAAGGCAGTTACTGAGCTATTATCCTATCTCATTTGTAATGAATAAAGGAAGTGACTTATTTGAATTTTTTAATTGGGTACTTCGTGAGCTTTCTGGCCAGGGCAAGCACTGTATCTTAAACTGAATATTTTCCTAACTCCAATAGTGGAAGGAGATTATATGTGGATTCATCGTTCCACTAGAAATAAATACTCTAAGAAAAGTTTAGAGAAATACCTTGAGAACAGTTTGTAGTCTTTTTTGGAAGAACGAGGAATTGTGAAGGCACCACTATCGCATTTAAAATGCTTAATTAGAATATGGAAGGCACTTCCCCCCGAATTATTCTCCCGTGTGGAATATGGAATTTTCATTTGCAAGAATTCATATTAAATCCCTTGCTCTCGAGTGCCTCAGTTCCTAACCTACCCGAACTTCTGTATGATAACAGCACTCACCGTGTTCGCTGTACGAATCCTCCGCTATATATATTCTTCAACAGGTGCCGTCATTTGACGCATCTCCTGATGGTCTGTTACTCGCGATATAGGACATGACCTATGTCAGAACAGCTAGCCTTTTCTAAACTAGCTGAAATGTGTTGTGTTCACACATTGACGCGTCTTGGGACGATTTGCGTATTGGTGGTCACAGCTTCAGCAGGGAGTGTCCACAGCTGAACTCACCTGACTGGGCTCTCGGGTTCGATAGTCTATGTCTAGCACTAAGATCATGAAGACTTCGATTCGTGTAGACTCTGTTTCACTGCCGAAGTGGTGAGCCAATAGCAGGCATTGATTCCTGTAATTTCCACGCTCTTTAAGATGATTGGATGCCGTTTCTGAACACTGGGCCCTATCTTCAATTTGTTAATCCAGACACTCTGTATAAGTCCTCGAAGTTTGTCACTGGAGTTAAGGTACGCCTCATGCACAACAACCAATGGTGTTGATGCAGTGGTGACAGCGGTTCCCGTCAAATCACCAAAGCTAAGCGCTGTTGCGATTGGCTAACACTTGGATAGGTGGCAATTATAACGCCTCTTCTTCTTGATGATTTGGTTTGATTTGTACTTGGCCTTGGCTAAAACTCGGCTACAGTCGGTAGAGTGTTGAGATCGTTATCAGGTTACGAAGACGACGTTACACAAAATAACAGTGCTGAACCGAAATGTCGACGTGCGTGAGATATTTACTTCACCAAGAATCGTAATTAATCGTTCGTAATCGATGTTTAACTGATTAATGATGAAATATTAATGGTAAAACCAATAGTCACACCCACAACAAATTCCCTACAAGCTGGTCGTAATTTCAAGTAGCTAAGAAATCGTAACAGTGGGCTTGTTACGTGAGTCAAAGATTCTACACAAGCGCCGAGCGCTACAGTCAAATACTATCGCTGCGCGTAATTATTACTCGGGAGTTTCATGTCTGTAATTGATAGAATTTTAAATCACGAATGCACGACTTGGCACGAGAGGGTGTTTTATTGCACAATATCAGTCACTTCCTAACGGAACCTTGAGAAGAAAGCTTTCCCAGGTGTTGGGGGGATTTAAATTATATGCTTCGGACCTATCACTGAAGTTCCATAAACCACTGGCTATTATGAATGAAAATTGTCTATCAGTGTTCGTTGCCTAAATCACTAAGTAATGTTTAGTTCAGTCATGTAGTTAAAAGTTCACTTTATTCTAGTAGGTAAAAGTCCTCCTTTCGAATTCTAATGCCGTGATATCTGAAGTCAGAAGATCGTATTACTGCGTCATGTACGAGCATTCAAATATATGACCTGCTTCGGCTAACTCTGGTAACGTAGTGACAATGCATTGAATTATACTTAGTCATTACTCACGATTCCCAAAGAGTACTCACACGAAGTATTCTTTGTGATCGTTGGTTCTACTTTGCGAATGTTAATTTATGCTAATTTTGCGATTTATTACGATTTTGATTTTAATTTTACTGAAATTTAATCTTTCTTTCGTAGATTGCTAAATTGTCAAGTCTTAGATTCCTGATTTAATTACTTGTTATTGTCCTAATGAAATGAAATGAAATGATTATATGGCATTGTTGCCCGGGAGGCCCCATGCGGGGAAGTTCGGCCGCCGTATCGCACGTCCTTTTTAGTTGACGCCACTTCGGCGACTTGCGAGTCAATGATGATGAATTGATGATGATGAACACACAACACCCAGTCATCACGAGGCAGAGAAAATCCCTGACCCCGCCGGGAATCGAACCCGGGACCCCGTGCGCTGGAAGCGAGAACGCTACTGCAAGACCGCGAGCCGCGGACATTGTCCTAATAATAGTGATAAATGGAACTTCGTTCGCTTATTCACTTTTCTGGGAATTTGCGACTTGGGGGGAAATTGCACAGTCCACGTCTTCCGAGGGCTTTTGGCAAGCGGGGTGCACTCAGCTCTTGGGAGGCCAATTGAGGAACTACTTGACTGGGAAGTAACGGCTCCAGTCACGTATGCTGAGAACGGTCGGGAGAGCGGTGTGCTAATAACATGCCCCACCATATCCACATTCAGTGACGCCCATTAGCTGGGGATGACACGGCAGTCGATCAGCACTGTTGGGCCTTCCGAGGCCTGTTTGTTCCGTGTACAACACCAGACTCGTCCAAGAATGCAGCTCTTCCAACCGATGCTATCCCAGCAGATGGCGTCTAACATCTGCACCCTTTGGGCAAGCTGTTGTTGTTGTGGTCTTCAGTCCTGAGACTAGTTTGATGCAGCTCACCATGCTACTCTATCCTGCGCAAGCTTCTTCATCTCCCAGTACCTACTGCAACCTACATCCTTCTGAATCTACTTGGTGTATTCATCTCTTGGTCTCCCTCTACGATTTTTACCCACCACGCTGCCCTCCAATACTAAATTGGTGATCCCTTGATGCCTCAGAACATGTCCTACCAACCGATCCCTTCTTGTAGTCAAGTTGTGCCACAAACTTCTCTTCTCCCCAATCCTATTGAACACCTGCTCATTAGTTATGTGATCTACCCATTTAATCTTCAGCATTCTTCTGTAGCACCACATTTCGAAAGCTTCTATTCTCTTCTTGTCTAAACTGTTCATCAGCCATGTTTCACTTCCATACACGGCAACACTCCATACAAGAAACGACTTCCTGAAACTTAAATCTATACTCGACGGCCGTATTTGTCAGCTGCAAATGGTCCCAGTTCGCGACTGTCAACGATTTCTGGGAGCAGAAGTGAGGATCCAGTCGGTACCGTTAGCGACCCCCGCGGGGTTAGCTGACAATTAACCCGCAGGAGCGACGTCTGACTACTGCTACTGAGGCGGCAAGCGCGTACAGAGCTTCACGTATCGCTGGTGTTTGTGGAAGCAAGTGACTGTCAAAAATGGCTCTGAGCACTATGGGACTTGACTTCTGAGGTCATCAGTCCCCTAGAACTTAAAACTACTTAAACCTAACCAACCTAAGGACACTACACACATCCATGCCCGAGGCAGGATTCGAACCTGCGACCGTAGCGGTCTCGCGGTTCCAGACTGTAGCGCCTAGAACCTCTCTCGGCCACAGCGGCCGGCAGTGACTGCCCCTTATAGGTCTATCAATACATTAAAGCAGTCATTCACGGCTCGTCCATGCGGTATGTTTGCTGGACGGTAACCACTGATCATTTTTATGATACTCGACGGAGTACCGGTACCGTCCAACGCGAATCCGCTGGACCGGTGAGGCGGTGCCAGCAGATGGTGACCCGTCGCAGCAGCCGTGGCCCGGTCGCAGCTCGACCCGGCTGTTTGCGCCGCCACAAACAACGCGCCCGCGCACTGTGCACCTCCCACCAGCCGCCGGCTTTCAGCAAATTAATAAATGTTATCGCAGCGCGCGGCCACCATCGACAGCCGCAGCAGCGTACCGTCATAAATTTTCTCTCTGTATTTATAATCTCGCGTTACAGATACGCAATTTCCAGAATTATGTACACAATTGGGGGCGAGGGACGGCTCGACAAACAGTGAACACATGTATCAGAGCTTCTCCGTTCTCACGCCAGTCATAGAAACGCGTTGCAGGTTGCACACTATCGCTTAGTAGCAGAGGTCCACATGTGACACCACTCGTGTGGACAATTTGCGGTGTTGCAGAATCACACATGTCGATTGGTGCACAGTAGTAGCAGTGAATCCAAAACAATGATACAATGAATAATAGTAATAAAAGGAGTGGTGAACCAGTCTTTGTAGCAAGAAATGAGACTCTCCTATTGCGCATTACAATGTCCTTTTATCGCATGATACTAGAGAGTACGCTCTTTTAATATACAGCGTCTCTCTCCTAACAGTCGTCAGCCATATTTTTCTGATGTTTCGGCAGATCCTTGCAATTATTTTTTGCAAGATGTAGCTGGAGCCGTCCCAAACTAATACTGCTCATCACGTCTCTCATAAAATTATATTGGACCAAATAAGCCCTCGGTCACAAATGTTAAGTCAAAATTGACCTGGTTTCGACGCTACTATGAGCGTCGTCTTCAGAATTAGACTAACTGTACTAAAGCATATTAGGTATATAGTACATTAATAAAATTAAAGTTTGTACTGACTCGAAAAGATGCAGTACTTACAAGTCACATATTAAAAAAGATCCAAGCCGGAAAGGCGACGTCATCAACAGTTGTGAGATGGCGAGCCGCTAAGACTTGTTGCAACCCTTGTTCACAGTATGAGCAGCCCTTAGCTGCTCGCCATCTCACAAGTGTTCATGACGTCGCCTTCCCGGCTTGGATCATTTTTAATATGTGACTTGTAAGTACTGCATCTTTTCGAGTCAGTACAAACTTTAATTTTATTAATGTACTATATACCTAATATGCTTTAGTACAGTTAGTCTAATTCTGAAGACGACGCTCATAGTAGCGTCGAAACCAGGTCAATTTTGACTTAACATTTGTGACCGAGGGCTTATTTGTTCCAATATAATTCTAACACGGTCACTGAACCTTAGCAGCTATGTTCAAAGTTTTATCTCTCATAAAACTCCCAGTGTTGTCGGGAATCGCCGGTTTGCTTCTCATCACAAACTACATTGTTTTCAAACCCTAATTTTAGGTGTTCATCAATAGAGCGGTTCCAGATTAGTGTCATATTCATTTTATCGACGTTTTAGGGGCAGTAAAACACGAATAATAACCAGTACTCTAGCAGTGACTAAGCAGCGCTGCTACTCCATCACGGTAGCAGTCATTGAAGGGTCAGGGCATTGATATCACTGCTGAAGCACTAGTTATCCTTCGTGTTTTACTGTCACTGTTAATATATGTCGATAAAACAATTATTGCACTGTACTAATCTGGGACGTCTTAATCGGATGGGCACGTAACATACCGCTTCAAAAAATCATATTGTTTGCAACAGGAACAAAGAGGCGATTTCCGTTGACACTCGGAGTCGCATGAGAGATGTGATGAGCATTATTTATTTCGCCTGACTCCAGCTACACACTGAAAAAACGAAATTGCAAATAACTTCCGGAACACCAAAGAAAAAGTACCTAATGACGCTTAGAAGAGACATCCTGTACACACAGACTTAATATAGACAAAAGACAAATCATTCATGCATCAATGTATTTGGTCTCATATCTGCTGTGTGCAATGTGGATCAGTCCACACACACGTCACAGCATGATAGTTACGAGAACTGACAAACAAGCATTCTTTAAAAGAGGATACATTGAAAAGGACTGAAAGTGTACGTTCTATTTTGGGCACTGATCAATGTTTCACTTTGGGGACATACTTACGAGTAAACGCTAATCGACACAGGGAACGAGTGCTGATGGAAAAATGAATCTGTCGAATAGGTACTTTGCTTCAACTCACTGAAGTTGAAGCGTTTGTTCAAGTTTCTCCTTGCATGTTCCTCCTGTACAGAGGAAGCAAAAGCTGTCGTATAATCACAATCTACAATACAAAACTACCATGATTCTGTAGCAATGAGCTTCCTTCCGTAGTTCTCGTCGATCTCAGATCCAGATCACACAGAGCGTTATTAAGGAAGGTGAGACTAACATAGCGACCGGGTCACGGTACGAGAAATATTGCCACATGTAAATGTATCGGTAATGTAAACTGGCATAAGAAAATTAAACAAATAAAACCAAGTCGTACATATTCCATTGGACATTAAGGCAAAGTGTACACTTTATCCGTAACTGCAGGCCAGGAAAATGTAACTACTAACTTAAATTGGACAATATTAACCATAACCATTCATTAATTTTAATACTTGTTTATTAAAGTAAATAGCAACATACCGATTTCGACTTCCTCAAGCTCTTCTTTAGGTGCGATATATACTTCCATTACAAACGTTTTCTGATAGTTATGGCGCAGTTTTATATTAATATACGTCCAGTGTTCGATTTCACCTGCAATTGAGAGCGAGTGGAATTATGATGGTAATTCGCGAAAAACTGACATTATGAAATTAGATACAAATAGCATACTCAAGTCTAATCAAATCAATATCTGTCAGTCATCTGTTGGTAATAACCACTGAAAACGTATTATATATTATGCTGAAAGGAGAGAAGTGCTGAACGTCCTTTGAAAATATGACTCTTCATTCACAGTGAAGGTGCACAAGGTACCATTATTTTGTCCTGGCTGAAGTGGAATGGGTTATTCACAATAATTTTCAACGATGTTTCCAGTACACTTAACTTCCTATAATTAAATATGAGTAGTGTTAGCTTACACCTAATATTACATCTGTTTTAATCTCTATAATTTACAATTTGTACAGTTTAAGCTGCTCTCTGTATTTTGTTTCTGTCTTAAATTTAGCTCAACATTAAAGAACCTAATTTGAACTTAGCTGATTGAATGCAGGTTGACTTTGAATTTAATGCGCAACAGAAGTATAACATTTATGTGGCCATAATTAAAATTTACAGTTACCTCGCGTCTTGACGACATATTTGCAGATTTCTCGAAAGCGCAACAGCAAACAGCAGGCAGGAAGCGGCTAAGCTAAATTTTTGTTTCTAAATTCATATTCGATCTGTTACATGTGGGAATGCGTAATGATAAACACTGGAGTGGGGAGAGTAACTACTCCTATGGGATGATATTGCAAGACAACGATCTTAGAATGAAATATATATTCAAAAGACAGAATAAAAGTTCGCGTGATCTTCACACATAACAATGGTTTGAACAATAACAAGGTTAATGTGAAGAATGACTTGAAAAAAAGAGTACAAAGTTAACAGAGAATTTCTATGAAAATGAAACAGCTTAATAAATTAACATGCAAATCCTTGACTCAGGTATGTGGGATGGTCTTTTTCTCACCTCTGAACAAGTTAACTAGCTGACAATAATCATTCCTAACTCCGCAAACTCCTTCTCTTCAAAAATAATGACATTATTCAAAATTTATATTTCTTTCATTTTTCAATGTACTCGTCATACTCATTTTTGCTTCCTTTCTTCATCTAACAGATACAATCACAAATCCACACAGCGCTACCAAATACGTCCATCATCTACCACACTTCGACAAATCAGACTGTGCAGAGGCAAATACTGTGCCACGACAAGACCAAAGATTGTTTAACAGTCAAGTAACTTGCTTACTCTCTCTGACGTGGACGTCGATGACACACAAAAGCCAAAATAACATGACCATCTTACATATGAGTTCGAAATGGTTTAACAATAACTCTTTGTATTAACCGTCCTTAGCTTCGACTTTCTGCCCCTCTTATGTACTTTGACACAATTGTTTTAATGTTGACTATTTACTACAAATGTGACTGTGTGACTAATTTTAAATGCCGGCTGGTGTGGCCGAGCGGTTCTAGGCGCTACAGTCTGGAACCGCGTGATCGCTACGGTCGCAGGTTCGAATCCTGCCTTGGGCATGGATGTGTGTCATGTCCTTAGGTTAGTTAGGTTTATGTAGTTCTAAGTTCTAGGGGACTGATGACCTTAGAAGTTAAGTTCCATAGTGCTCAGTGCCATTGGAACCATTTGCACCAATTTTAAATTTTATTGTGAATAGTTCCACTACAGTGAAACAAATCGCAAACGCAAACTAATATAGACATTCAAATGCCGATGCATAGCTTGCATGATTTAAAACGATTCGGTGTGAAAAGAAAGGTTTTATAACGTATACACAACTCGCTACACAAGCTTCACATATTTCTACATCCATTATGCCGTCGTTTAGTGAGATACTACGTCCCAGAATGACCGTAATTAAACTCGCTCTTTATCAAAGATGCAATGGACGATTAATAAAAGTATATAAATGGAAAACAATATATAAACTATCAAAGCCTGGCGGAATTAAATGTGTGTCCTGCCAGTGAAATGAACTACTGAAAGCTCGAACTGTTATGACTCGATTGACCCGAAGGATAAATGATAACAACTATGACAGATTGTGGCTTATTTCGTTAAATTTACTCACGTTAAGTGTTTACATTAACATAAAAGCGTTATGTAGTTCAAATGTTTTCACGATAGAAATGATCTGATTGAGGCCACATCTCGACAAACTCTTTGAAAGCGCCAACAATGACTTGAGGAGTATTATATTTTATATCCGATTGCTTCTTTCCAACGAACTTCAAAAGCACCTCTGTTTTCTGTTATTTAAATGCCACTGTAGCACATGGTAGAGCAGTGCCATTGTTGTAGGGCTGTAATTGAAATCAGTAACAGTAGGATTGGTGTACATAAATAACACGGTGACAGTGTCATGATGAAAAAGGCTGTCATGAGATGAAAAAGCAAAAATTGGTACGCGCAAGGAATTGGGACTATTTAATCATCAAATCGCCAAGAAGTTGAATCGTCCAAGTACAGTGATCGATAATTTCGTTAGGCTGGACGCACGAGATGAATAAAACATAAAATGTAGGCCAAGCAGAAAATTACTTGGGCATCGCAACGGTTCCTTTTGCTGATTAACAGTTGTCAGTAATTGCCAGATGTGTACGACAAATTTTGTCAAATGACAAACATCTTGCGTTCAAAAAACGACCGCAGAAACCTGCTTTAACACCCGAACATAAATAAGATAGATTGAAATTTGCCTGAAGTCTTGTCTGATGGACTTCAGAATGGGACAAAGTGATCTTCAGTGATGAGAATAGAGCTTGATTTTGAAGGGCCGGATGTATTTTAGTATTTCGCATGATCTGAGGACAGCGCAGCAGGTAAGAATGAGCAGAAATTTTAGTGGTGGAAGTATTATGATTTGGGCAGCCTTCTGCGCTAAAGGTAAATCATGTATTGTTACTACGAACTCTGACATGTACACTGAGATACTAGAAGGAGAGTTTGTTATATGTATAAGGAACTCGGGAACGAAAGTCTAATGTTTTAACAAGATCATGCATCTGTATATGTTTCTGCTACAACCAAAAGTTATTTGAAGATAGAGATATTAAACTTCTGCGTTTGCCTGCACGTATCCCAGATATGAACTCTGTGGAAGACTGTTGTGGAATACTTGCAAGCCATATTTATCGCAATAGAAGGCAATTTTGGGCCGTATGTGAACTGAAAAAGTGTGATTCGAGTAGAGTGGGCGACAATTTCACTGCACAACCCTAACAAAATCAATGTGGAAGAAAATTTTTGAGGTAATTAGAAGGAACAGAGGTTGGATAACGCAATAACACAACAGGACAGTGAGCGCTTTTATAGCAGTTTCCACTGAGGAAAAGCCAACGCCTTGTTTTGTCACGCGTGTTATGAAATAAGATATGTAATTACATCATTATTGTTTATGTTTTACATGTATCTGCTACTTTCACAATAAATTCGATACAGTACGCTACAGACATTGTACTACTATTTTCGTAGGAACCCTATCTTTATACCCATTTCCACTGTTGCACTACTTTTTTCGTGTCAGGAGGAGCGAAACTGTTTGAATTCTACAGTAGAATGAAGCAGCGATCAATGTTCAAAGAAAGGAATGCCTGGAAAGAGTAAAAACCAATACTAGCGACGAACAGGAGGGTGAAGTAGACCAGTAAAACACCAGATGAAAATGTGAGTCCGTGCCACAAGGAAGTTATTGTTTACGGAGATGCCCCAGCATCTACATTTGCCCAGCTCCCCCGTATAATATATTCAAGATCCATGATGACCTTGGCTCCAACAAGGTGCTTAACAAAAAGCAGCGACGAGGCTGTCCTCTATCCACAAGAGCACGCGACAGACAAACGCCTAAGGAGCACTTGGAAAATATTGCACGCCATGAGTAAAATACGAAACAAACAGAAAGACAGTGTATGCAAGTGAAGTACTCATTATGGCGGGACAAAAGATAACAAGACACAGGCATCCACTAAGCAAGCTCAGCCGGCCGTCTTTGGAGCTGGAAAGAACCCTGTATCGGTTCACTTCCCTGAGAAATTTCAAACGGTAACAATGATACGTTGGTAAATAAACAGAAAAGGAAGCGAAGGATGGTGGGTGTTTTTACATTTCGTCGACGACTAGAACTGTAAGCGATTGAAAACAATTTTCAACGTTCCAATGGTTCCCTCTGCGTTTTGCCTTATAAGTCAAAGGACACAGATATGAATCATATTTTAACGTTCAGTATGCTTCGTAGCATATTAAAGGAAGTTATTATACATTTTTCTTATATACATATCAGATTTGACCGTAATCTAGCGCTTACGATACGGATTCTGTCGTGCGATACTTCTTTTTTAAAAGATGTGTACGTAATCTCACATACTTTTAATCTCAGATTTCAATAACTCATAATATAGCCTCAGAGACGGTTACTATGCTGAAGTACAAGTTCTTTTAACTGTGTTAGTACTACAGTATTTCGTATGTTGCTGTGAAATATTTAATTTCACACATAAATAAAATCAGCGAACAAATTTCTTGACAAAAGTTTTGTACTCAAGAAATTTAATTACACGTTCTTCCGAGATCAGCTTTCTTTGCTGTAAACCATTAAATAGATTCGTAATGACCAAACATTTTTATGTTGCGCCAGATTGGGTACGAAGTGCTATATTTTGTTAAGCAGCGTCGTAGTTTTCTTTGTCAGTTTATGATGAAAGTTATTTGGAAAGGCTATCTCTGATCTTCTCATTATTATGAAAAATATCATTTTATTAGTAGTTTTCCTTTAAAACCATTTCTCCCATCCGCTTAATATTTTGCAGCTGTAAAAGCACATTTTCTTTCCTTTGTATCTTTATTCCTTCGAATGTAACAAAGCAGCTAATGAAGTCAAAAATTCTTGATAAGTACTAAATATAACACTCACAGGCAAGGTGTCGTCAGAACACAAAGCGTAACTTTATTTCAGTAACATATAAAACACCTATGTAACTGAGTGTCCGGCCAAGTATACTTTTTCTTATCACCATAAATATTTACCTTATTTTAACACAACTGAACACAAAATACTAAGCACTTCCGCCACTTGCATGCTAATCAAAAATTAAGAAACGTTTACCGTTACAGACTTAAGGTTCTAACTACTATCTTTTCCCTTAAGACAAAGTTTGCTTCGTTGCCATAGATAATTTAGGACCGAAAATGAGATTTGTACATCTTTAATAACTCTGTGCTGCATACCCTTACATATGCACAGCTACTTGTAGTAATGAGCCACAACTCTAAACTTCTGTTCATCACCAGCGTCGTCTATAGGCAACTCTTGAAAACAGCGAGACTCAAAGAATATTGACTTCTGTTCTATGCATCGTATTAAATCATTAACGATGGTGGCATCTGTCCAGCTTTTGGTGGCATACTTGCTGGCCATTTCTCGACGTACCGGTAACATCAGATCGCTTCGCTTTAGTCAGTTGGTCAGTTTCTTCCACGCTTCTAAATGGTCGCTTTCGCCAACGGATAGCTCTGTTCCCGCTCAGGAAGCGAAGTTCTCAAGTAACGAGTAACCATCCTACTCACGTTAGTGGCGGTTGCTTTGTAATGCTGCACCCTTCATGGAATTCGATGAGAAAGAAAAAATACTTAGTCCAGTTGTATCTTTCATTACAAATACTGTTTCTATACAAAAGATACTGTGGCAACGGCCTTGCCGCAGTGGATACACCGGCTCCCGTGAGATCGTCGAAGTTAAGCGCTGTCGGGCGTGGTCGGCAATTGGATGGGTGACCATCCAGGCCACCATGCGCTGTTGCCATTTTTCGGGGTGCACTCAGCCTCGTGATGCCAATTGAGGAGCTACTCGACCGAATAGTAGCGGCTTCAGTCAAGAATACTATCATAACGACCGGGAGAGTGATGTGCTGACCCCACGCGCCTCCTATCCGCATCCTCCCCTGAGGATGTCACGGCGGTCGGATGGTCACGATGGGCCACTTGTGGCCTGTAGACGGAGAGTTTTTTTTTTTGTTTTTTTTTATACAAAAGATACTAGTAATACGAGGTCGTGACATTCCTCTTCGTTTAGAAAGCTACATTGTCATTCGATCAAAACGTCGGGACGTCCCTGACAAGGTGCCCTACAGTTAGGAATATTACGAACGCGTAACGTGAACAAAATGTACTGTCAATAACAAAAGGAAAACGAGGATAATGGAATGTATTCTAATTAAACCAGGTGATGCTGAGGGAATTAGATTAGGAAATGATACACTTAAAGTAGCAGATGAGTTTTGCTATTTGAGAAGCAAAATAACTGATGACAGTCGAAGTTGGGAGGATATAAAATACAGGCTGACAATGGCAAGAAAAGCGTTTCTGGAGAAGAGAAATTGGTTAACATCGAGTATAGATTTAAGTGTCAGGAAGTCCTTTTTGAGAGTATTTGTATGGAGTTAGCCATGTATGGAAGTGAAACATGGACGATAAACAGTTTAGAGAAAATAGAAGCATTTGAAATGTGGTGCCACAGAGAAATGGTGAAGATTAGATGGTTAGATCACATAACCAATGAGGTGGTACTGAACAGAATTGGGGAGAAAAGAAATTTGTGGTACAACCTGACTAGAAAAGGGATTTTTTGATAGGACACATTTTGAGGCATCAAGGGATCACCAATTCAATTTAGTACTGGAGGGAAGCGTCTGGGGGGCGGGGGGGGGGGGGGATAAAACTCGTAGAGGGAGACCAAGATATGAATACAGTAAGAAGATTCAGAAGGATGTAGGGTGCAGTAGTTACTTGGAGATGAAAAAGCTTGTACGGGACAGAGTAGTATGGAGAGCTGCATCAAACCAGTCTTTGGACTGAAGACCATAACAAAAACATACTGTTAATACATTCTGTGGACTAACGTAAGGTTTTAGCTACAAAACTTGTATGTCAACTCAAAACACAGAAAAATGTGATATACATGTTAAGCATCAAATATAAAATTAAATTAAGGAAAATTAGTAATAATGTATAAACGAAAGTTACAATAAATAAAATTAAAAAAACAAAACAAGGAAGTTGTCCATCACAGCGTCATGTCGATCAAGATCATAAGCAGATCGCTCTCTTGAACTATTGACGTTAATTTTCCTAGAATGTCTGGCCATTTTTGAAATTTCATTTCTTTCACTAAAGCGGAAATACATAATTCATGTTATCAGTTTCTGTTATTTGTGCAAAATAAAGTCAGGTATTATAATTACCACCACAATGCCAACTATGTAAAACTGCTCTGAATTATCTTCTGAAAGTGCATCCACGGTGTTCTCATTTGGAGTTCGTGCAGGCGGGCACTCTCTAGGTACCGAAGCTTTCTGCTCACATTTCTCTTCAGTGTCAAATGGCTCTGAGCACTATGCGACTTAACTTCTGAGGTCATCAGTCACCTAGAATTTAGAACTAATTAAACCTAACTAACCTAAGGACATCACACACAACCATGCCCGAGGCAGGATTTGAACCTGCGACCGTAGCGGTCGCCCGGTTCCAGACTGTAGCGCCTAGAACCGCACAGCCATTCCGGCCGGCTCTCTTCAGTGTCTGCGCCTCATAGAACACATGACTTTTCCCAGAATCGGCATAGCTCATTAAGTACATCTTCATATACCTTGATTTCAAAATCCTTTTTCTTTCTTCTTTTTGGAGTTGCAGCACTTATGCTCTCCCTGCCTAAAGTAGGCTTTTTCAATGGAATTTTCTTCATTTTGATTCTTTCCATCTCCAATGAGTATTTGATAGGATTATCTGTCAAAATAGTAGTACGCCTACTTTTCCTATCACGATTGGACTGCTTTTGTGGGCCTTCTTTCGGAAGAAGGCGAATTGTCTTTTGGTGCAACGGTTTCTCCTCGATGTTGGTTGTGCTTGGAGGAAGTGTATCACTCGAAGATGCGATGCAAAGAATGTAACCAGGGGGCGGATCAGTCACGATGTCAGAGCAGAATGCTTCAGACTTCCTGTTCAAATTCCTCATGGCAAACCTACAACTAAAATAAAAAGTAATTAAAAATGCGACGGATAATTATGTACAGAAAATCGAATGAGAGATAAATTGGCTGTGTCTACATGCCCCTAAACAAGCAGTTGTACTTGCCCTGACAGGACTTTGTAGACAAGATAGCTACGTCACTGTACCACAAAAGTTTTATGAAGCCATTCAGCACTTGAATACAGTTGTTATTGTCGCCTCTACACATGAAAACTGTTTCAAACGTCTAGACAAAACTATCACAGGACAACAAAAGCTTTGTGTGAAAGGAAATACTGCGCATTTGAGACTGGAAATCAAGAAACCTCCTCTCTGGCAGTTCTCACAAGATTGAAGCTGCAGTGGAAAATATAACCATTTTAGATAGTTTTTTTTTTTCTTTTTCCACCGTTTTGTACTGCAGACATTCTTTGGTGCCACCTCAGGGCAGCTCCATTTATTGCACACGATCTATTTTCAGGTCAGCCGGCCGCGGTGGTCTAGCGGTTCTAGGCGCTCAGTCCGGAACCGCGCGACTGCTACGGTCGCAGGTTCGAATCCTGCCTCGGGCATGGATGTTTGTGATGTCCTTAGGATAGTTAGGTTTAAGTAGTTCTAAGTTCTGGGGGACTGATGACCACAGATGTTGAGTCCCATAGTGCTCAGAGCCATTTTTATTTTCAGGTCAAAGCTCGCATAGTCAGAGTCTCCCACGGCCTCTTCACAAAGTAGAGTCACAGAATTTTTAATGACGTTCTACACAAACCATTCACATAAATACAGTAAGTATCTCTGAAACTTGGCTCAATTTCAAAGTACTGGGGATTTTCGTTAAGTACCCTTAGAACCAAAGTATAACACAAAAATAAGTCATTCGCTAATCGGATCATCCTACAATCTTTTCCAGGACTGTGTGTGTAACAAGTGCGAAGTCGAACCACCCCAGGCTCCTCTTAGCTCCGGTAAGCGCCTGGGTGCATCTGCTCGCAGACTGAAGAAGATACTCCCACGTACGCCCGAAGCGCCCCCTTTGTAGATCGCTATTGTCAACTAGTACGCCAGCTTATATCGCACTGCTTTCACGTGCGTAAGAGGTGCATATTTCAGCTGTAGCAGTTCTCCGTATATCTCAACTTTGCAGTGGACCAACAGCGCCAGATTTTAATTTCCCTTCATTCTTCCACTTTCATTACCTTCATCATAATAGATACATAAATATGTAACTGTTTAAATCACGTAAGCGGCGAAATATCGCCGGTTATAAGCGACATCACCCGGCTGCATTCCTATAAATTCACTGAACATTTTATATGCCTGGAGAAAAACAGGACCCAAATACGTAATTGACCAACAAAATTCGTACGGTGCTATCCGCTTCAGGAATGGATATAAAACAACAGACCTCCATAAAACACTACTAATAAAAAGAGGTAGCTTTCCTACGGCAGGTACCTACCGGTATTTATATTATATCTAATAGCAATGTATAGTGTACCGCGTCATAAACAACTCATTATGATAACTAACTGCATCTCATTCAAATTAGACAGAAATCTTCGACCAGAAACTTACCACTGAAATGGGAATTGAGTGGTTCTCCTATGAGACTTACATTGTTAAGAGGTATACCGATTTTTCAAGAGTTCAACAGTAATAATAAACGATCGTTGTATTTATAAAAACTTGGAATCTGCAAAACTATTCAAATTATTGCTTACGAATACGAAACCCCGTTTTAATTCCCTGAGATGTTGTAAGTAGGCTGTTTAGGTTTTCTTATTGGTAACGCCACGTAGCGCTCTGTATGAAAATCACTGGCTGTGCTGTGTGCAGTCTGTGGCTAGTTTGCATTGTTGTCTGCCATTGTAGTGTTGGGCAGCTGGATGTCAACAGCGCATAGCGTTGGGCAGTAGGAGGTGAGCCGCCAGCAGTGGTGGATGTGGGGAGAGAGATGGCGGAATTTTGAAATTTGTAAGACTGGATGTCATGAACTGCTATATACATTATGACTTTTGAACACTATTGAGGTAAATACATTGTTTGTTCTCTATTAAAATCTTTCATTTGCTAACTATGCCTATTAGTAGTTAGTGCCTTCCGTAGTGTGAATCTTTTATTTAGCTGGCAGTAGTGGCGCTCGCTGTATTGCAGTAGTTCGAGTAACCAAGATTTTTGTGAGGTAAGTGATTTGTGAAACGTATATGTTAATGTTAGTCAGGGCCATTCTTTTGTAGGGATTTTTGAAAGTCAGATTGCGTTGCGCTAAAAATATTGTGTGTCAGTTTAAGCACAGTCTCGTATTTAATTTTTCTAAGGGGACGTTTCATATGTCGAACCTTAGCCGAGGATACCTCACTGCAATCTTCTGATTTTTTCTTGTAGTTTGTGTAATTAGAGTAGCTTTCGTTTATTGCTAGCGCGTGATTATAGAGAGAATTTCCTTTGTAGTTGTAGTTTTTCATTGTTGTACTGTAAAACAGTTGTGACATGCATGTAGATTTACAGCAAGTATTTCGCAGCTGCGCTTGCAATTAACGAGATATTATTTTCAGTGCTACGTTCATGTGTTCTCTTATTTTTGCTCTTCAAATTGTGCTTTTCTGTGTTATCGTGTGAAATATTGTGACAATTATGGCGTGTGAAAAACGTAAAGTAGTAATTTGGTAATTGTGCATAGGGAAATGGAGCGGGCTGCAAACAATGGTGTAGACAGTGAGACAATTATTGAACATGCAAGCATTATCGATTGATCGGTCAGCAACAGCTTGCCTCAGGAATCCGAAATGACAGGAGACAATCTTGCAAATACTGCAGATTCAGGTTTTGCGTCCTCACCGTTCTCTCAAATAAGTCAAGACACATTTTCTGCTTTTCAAACTGCGAATATTGCCGGTTCAAACGCATTGCCGAACAGCACTGAGGAACATGTTTCAGACACCAGTGCATTGTTATTACAATTAATGCAACAAATGGAACAAAAGCTTCAAAAGTTAGACATAATGGAACAAAATCTTCAAAAGTTAGACACAATGGAACCAAATCTTGAAAAGTTAGACACAATGGAACAAAATCAGAGACAAACACAGCAAAAGCTTCAAAAGTTAGACACAATGGACCAAAATCAGAGACAAACACAGCAAAAGCTTCAAAAGTTAGACACCACACTTGAACAAACACGTGAAGATTTCACTACTGAGTTACATAACATTGAATCGAAATGTCAAAAAGTCTGTAATGACGTAAAAAC
Organism: Schistocerca serialis cubense; assembly: GCF_023864345.2. Classification (NCBI taxonomy): domain Eukaryota; kingdom Metazoa; phylum Arthropoda; class Insecta; order Orthoptera; family Acrididae; genus Schistocerca; species Schistocerca serialis. The sequence goes on from NC_064639.1 coordinate 1,084,806,047, forward strand.
ACAGATTTGTGAGCATTTTCAACCTATTTTTTCGCGGCATGAAAATGCTTTACAGAATTACGAAGCAGCCATAAAAGAACTGCAAACTATTGTTCATGAAAATCATGAGACCTTGCAAGCAAAAATTGACTCAGTTGCATCTACCGATTCGATTACGCAACTTGCAAAAACTCAAGAAAACTTAAAGGACACAGTAGATACTCTGAAAATTGGTTCAGAAAAACACATGGAGGAAATTAGTTCATTATCAGAGAAAGTAGTTGAGCTTTCGGATCAGCTAAATAATTTATCTACGAAGGTAAATGATAATCTCAATGACACAAAACCGGTAGTCTTTAATGACACAGAAGAGTGCAAACAAATTAGGAAATTCAAACAAAATCAGAATCAAATTAATACACAACACCAAAGAGAAATCCGGGAAGTACAACATCGGCTGACACAGGTAATACAAGAATTACGTATTTCAGAGGACATTCGCGCTCGAATACGGGAATAGAGACATAGAAATACGGAACAGCCACAAAATAATAACACAGGGCACTTCGGAAATTATGAAAGAAATTGGCAAGGTACACCGAATTTTGAGATGGAACCGCCGAAACGACGTAACAATGACCGGCATGCGATTCGCCGACATGATGATTTTGACTATAAGCTGTTCATTACTACACGTAAATTCAAAACATTTAAGAATTCTGGCAACGACATTCATCCACAAGCGTGACTTCATCAATTCTCGCATGTTTACCTCCCAAATGGTCATTAGAACACAGATTAGAATTTATGTGTGGGTACTTAGGGAATGAAACAGCTGTAAAATCGGTCCTTCACGATTGCCACAGTGAAGGAGAGTTTTACCATGCCTTCCTCTCAGCATACTGGTCTCAAGCCACACAAGACGGAGTAAAACATGGCATCATAATGATGAAACATTTCGAACAATCTAAATTTTCCAGTCTCGTGAAATATTTTGAAGACATGTTGCACAAGAATCAGTACCTGTCAAACCCATACAGCCCCTCAGAACTCATCCGCATTTGCTTAATCAAATTACCTGAACATTTACGACATATTATTTTGGCAGGACGTTGCAAAGACGACATTGAAGCTTTTCAGGGACTCTTACAAGAATTAGAAATTGACACTGACAATCGCGGAACGCGAAAACAGGAACACAACAATTACAGGTCACATCCGTCGCAATTCCGCGATGAAAGAAATAATAACTGGACACGATAAGTCTATTCTTACAACACAAATCGTGACCAAAACTGACACCACCCATATGACAACCGTTGGCAGAGTAGTAATAATTACAGGGAAAGATCACCTCTCCGTGGTAATGACTATTACAGAGACAATCAGAGAAACAGACAATATGGGAACCAAAATAAATATTATCAGGGGAGACAGAATAACTTTAGACGCAATGGTCCAGCGCGCAGTTACGATTCAGGGAGAAATTCTCCACCACGTGACCGACAAGAAAGAAACTATGGAATCTATCGACATGACGACAGACGATATGATCGTAACGACAGACCTGAATTGCATCAGAACTGGCGGGATTCAAACAGAGCAGGGCCCTCTGGACAAGGTGAATTTGTAGAAGTTAGGTCTCCAATCCCCAATAACGACGCGCGCGCCAACAAAGAGACAATAGGCAATGACTCATACCGCTGGCAGCCACAAAACGTACGTATGAAACTGACGATGCAGCTGCCGTAGCTAGTAATTACGTAAAAATGGAAGACATTAGGGACATCTTACTCCAGGAACACGACGTAAAACATAACAACATTGCATATCCTGTGATCCACATTACAGTAAATGACGTAAAATATACTGCAGTACTTGACTCTGGCTGTCCCATTTCAGTACTTAGTGAAACAGCCTTTAGCAAATGCAATAAATCGAACGATTGCCCCACACTTCCGTTACGTAAGATTAAATTACAAGGTGCAATCGTTGGAAAAAGTGTAGATGTACGCCAACAAACGAACTTAGAATTCTTTTGTCAAAGCCACAGCTTCTCTATGAACTTTCTTATTGTTCCATTATTGTCGACGGAAATTATATTGGGAGTAGACTTTTTGAATGAATACAAAGCAATCTTAAACTTTCACGATGCTGAAATAAGTTTAGAGAAAGAAGGTAAGTCAATAGCTTTTAAATTTGAAGATTGGCTCTCAAACCATGACGAGGAAATTAATCGGCTTTACCTTCTGTTAGACAACAGTTCGGAATTTTCTACGGAACTAGACACCAACAATCACTCTGCAAGTACTGACAGGGATGATATCGACGACATATTTGATACTAATGAGTTAATTCAGAATAAAATTCAAACAATTGAGAATTGTAATGGCACTGATAGGCAAGACCTTTTTGAGATTTTACAAGCACATTCCACAGTTTTTACTCACAAAACAGGAAGAATCAAGGGATTTCAATACCAATTTCGTGTTCGTGAGCATACTAAATTTTGTGTTAGACCATACGTAATTCTGGCGCATTATAGGGACCGTGTTAGAACAGAAATACAATGTATGCTTAATGAGGGCATTATTGAGTCTGCAGTAAGTCCATTACATGTTGTTGAGAAGAAAACTGGATCGATCAGGCTTGTCTTAGATTCGAGACAAATCAATACTATCATCATTCCTGAAACAGACAGGTCACAGATGATGGAAGAACTTCTTCAAAATTTTAATGGTGTAAGAGTGTTGTGTTCTATTGATCTCAGATCCAGCTTTTATCAGATCGAACTTCATCCAGAATGTAGAAAATACACAGCTTTTCTTTGTTTCGGCGTTTGTTATCAATTTCGGAAACTTCCGTTTGGTTTGAACATTTCTTCGGCAGCGTTCATTCGCGGGCTAAATTCTATATTACCTGATTTCTTAAAACATCACAAGCCTTATATGTGGATGATATTCTAATAGCAGAAGCCTCATGGGAACAACATAATCGCATCCTCAACAGTTTGTTACGTATTTTTGCAGAATCTGGAATTACAGTTAACTCGGAAAAGTCTGAATTCGGTAGGTCAAAGGTGAGGTTTTTGTGACATATTATTTCTTCTGAAGGCATTCAGCCGGATCCTGAAAAGTTAGAAGCAATCAGAGCCATTCCAGTTCCATCCACAAAAAGACAAGTCCGCAGTTTTCTAGGTCTCGTAAACTTTTACCATCGTTTTCTGAATATGCAAATTCTAGTTACACCAAAACTTTGTTCTCTCACTGGAAAAAATACTATTTGGAACTGGGACGAACAAGCACAGTTGGAATTCAATTCTTTGAAATAATCACTACTTAACGCGCCAATACTAGCTCATCCAGATCCCTCACAAGATTTTTGCCTTAGCACGGATTCTTCTAAAGTCGGCCTTGGTGCCCACTTATTTCAAGAATCCATAGAAAATGACACTACTGTTCAGGAAACCATTGCTTTTGCTAGCCGAGTGCTAACAAAATCTGAAAAAAATTATTCCGTTACTGAATTAGAAGCTTTAGCTATCGTTTGGGCATTTAACAAATTCCGTTTCTTTCTTTCTGGTAAGCACGTAAAAGTATACAGTGATCATCGGGCATTACAATTTCTTATGTCTTCAAAATTAAATCAAGACAGGTTAAAACGTTGGGCATTGTTTCTGCTAGAATTCCGCTTCACAATAGTCTACATTCCCGGCAAGGAGAACATTTTTGCGGACGCACTGTCACGCGCACCGGCTGGCCTTGAGAAAAGTAACACAGAAGGCAACTTCGAGAAAAGTTTCAGTATTCTTTACATTCAGAAAGTCGCCTTTGAAAACTTCATCACCACATCTTTAAAGGACATTGCTCATGAACAAGATAAAGATCCGATTTGGAAAGACATCAAAAGTAAATGGCATGAAAAGCCGCACACTCAGATTCGGCATTATTATCTGGTTAGAAACAACATACTCTTCAAACGCTGCACTGTTGATGACAAACTATGGGTACTTTGCATTCCAGACGATTTTGTTAATAAGCTCATTTGGTACATTCATTTCAGCTACGCACATTTTGGTTCAGAAAATGTTATCATATTCTTCGAACGACTTGTTATTTTAACAATATGGAAAAGAGAATTCGAAGAGTCTTGTCTATTTGTAAACTTTGTCAAAAGGCGAAACCATTTACTATCTCACGCGAAACTAATGCCCATTCAGTGATTTCTGCAACACCTTTCGAGTGAGTCCTTATGGTTTACTGTAAGTACTATGAGGAAGTGAATGTATGTAATATGACACATTTAAAACTTTTCGACTCTCGGCCGCTCACAGGAAAAAAGTGGTGAAAATAACCACATTAAAAAAGTTTCCACATATTATTATCAGTGACAAAGGTCATTATTTATGCAGTGAATGTATAAGTGATCACGCTACGCACAAAATGTTGAATACAACATTTCCAGGAGGGATTTGCATATACCTTTAGTTCCAGTAACAGAAAATGTTCAATGTCTTTGATTGTTTACTCAGTCATTTATAGCAAAATTTCGATTTTGTGAGAGCGCTATATCAGAAACTGTATGTACTGTTGCGTGTTGCAATTTAGCAAAACAGAGTTGTCTGTAAGCCAGACCTGATGCTGCCCTAAACAACATTTGCTAAATCACTTACATTACGTATAATATCTTTTCACATTGACACATAATAATAAGAAAAGAAATGGGCCTAAAATAGAACACTGTGGTATGCCTGTACTGAACTCACATTAAATCTTTAACCTTTTGTTGCTAACTTACGACAGTCAGTTTGTTAGGAGATGCTCGTATAAAGTGAACAACGAATTAGCATTTTCCATATATCCATATATGCCCTAACTTATGCAAAATTATAGCATTGTCTGCACAATCAAAAATTGTTGTTATATAAAACTAGCTGCCTGCTGTTCTCATCTTGCAATTATTCTTCATTTCCATCATACATAAAAGAATAAATTTCGCTTTCGTGATCCTCCTATCGTGAAATCGAACTATACATACTGCAAAGTGCTACAGCCCTCTTGTACGTTGGCTTCTCAAGAACTCTGATAATATTGGTACCGTGGGGACCACTTAGTAACTATCTACTTCATCCCTTCCTTCCATTTTATTTAGTGAATTTACTAACTAAAGTGTTAATCTACCTGGAAAATTGCAAAAACTCAGTGTACATACAGGTGATCGTGTGCTATAGAAATGTGCGGTGCATTGACCCAGTAAGTCAGCTCGGTATTTCTTCTTACTCATCTGATTCTCTATTTTCACTGATTAAATATCTGATTCAGTTTTGTCCTTAACGTGACATAATGGTCTCGTAAAAACCGCTTTTGCATGCTCTGTGCACTATCCTCTACCAATAAAATACTGATTTATCTTGCATTCTTTTAACAGGAAATTGCCACTAAATATATCGTACAACTCTGGTGGATAATTAATAGTTTCGTCTCTCATGAAAAAGATAATGAGCACCCATTCTATGTCCTAATACAGTTGTTATAAACGACATCTTAAACCCAAGAGTTTCTTATTCTATTGGTGCAGACCATTGTTTCAGCCTGTCCGACAATGTTTTACAACATTTTGCAGCATTTTCGCTAGTGATACAGTGCAACAGTCTGTTATCCTTTCATCTTGTTTGGTACTCTTGAGTCGCTACAATGGCTGCTTATAGGAATAAATTTTCGGCTTACAACCTTTTCATGGAAAATACATGTCAGAGGAAGCTATAAGTAGTTGCATACTACATTTGCAGTTCAGTGTGTAATTACAGATTTCTTGCTAAGTGTGCTTGTCGAGACTGACTTTTGATTTCTGCGTTGCAAGTTGGCCCAAATCCCTAAAATGTGGTGTCTGGTACCTTCCGATATGAGTCAGCCTTGATTCCTTTCATTGTTAATTTTTGTGTATCATTATATGACGGACAATTGAAATTTTTTCTCAAAATATGCCACTAAACAATGGAAAGATCTGTGAAAATATTGTCTTTGCCGCTATTGTCTCCCTGTGGTCCAGTTCGGAAGGATCATGTTATAGGGCTCAGGCATATCCATTAACATTACTATCGTTGGAACCATTTAGAATACTAATACTGAAGATCCACGCAAAATAAACTTGTGATTGTTAGGGACTATGGTTTGTGCAGTGTCTAGAAACAAAAATTTTGAAGTCTGAAGTGGGAAATCTGCAGTGGCCAACAATTAAATGTTTCTTTATAACATTCAAACACTCCCACATAACCATAAACAATTTACCTTCGATTAATATAAATCACCACTCATTGCATATAGAATTAATTTCATTCCATAGAAATCAGGTAAGATAGTGTGTTCTTGTTGTTACAATGTGATACTGTGACTGTTTAACTCAGTAACTGAATGCATCAAAGTAATGTTTTAAAAGTATATTTACTAAGCAGATTTGACTAAAGGAAACAGCAGTTCTTAAAAACATCAAATAGCAACAGAGCAGACTCTGTGTAACAAGATACGTAAAAACTTTGTGACAACAGACACCGAAAAGATCTATGGATGAACATTTACAAACAGCTGCAAGTTGCAGCGATAACAAAGAAATTACATTATTTCTCCATACTACCTACTGCCTTACTTTTAATGAGTGTGTCCAATACACAGAGAGTCTGAAGTTACTCCATATTATTTCGCAACGTATAGAAAACTTCTAATTAGAGACTATATAGTGTAATAAGTAAATTTTGTCCCTAGATGAGCCAATCGGACATGGCCGTCGGCCATGTCACTCCATGTCAGCGGTGTCATCAGAAGTGGTATGGAGGGCGTGTGGTCAGCACGTCGTCTCACGGTCTTCGTCGTCGGGTTTCCTGATCTTGGAACGGCTACTTGTCACTCGAGTATTACCTCAGTTGACCCCACGAAGCTGAGTGTAGCCCGTACCCGCCGTTCAACCAAGGAAAAGTCCCTGGCAGCACCGGGAACCGTATCTGGAACCTCCGTATGGCAGTCAGAAGCGCTGACCACCTACGCAGGCTGACTAATGATAAGATTAACATTTTAAAGAACATAGTTCTTATTACAGGAAACAGCAATCTATAATTATTATAAATAAACTGGAAGCAGTCTTCATAGCATTTTTTTTAATGTGGTGACTCGTTTCGATCTTATTACGAGATCATCTTCAGACCTACAATGAACATGAATCCTTATAAACATATCAAGAACGGAATCGTATATTGATAAAACAGTACCGGTAAATAACGCTGACATACCATAGAAGTATGCCATGAACCCACCGCGTCCGGCAGATCTCTATGGTATATCAGCGTTATTTACTGTTTTATCAGTATACGATTTCTTCCTTTATATGGAAATGGAAGAGGATGTAGAGGAAGATGAAATGGGAGATACGATACTGCGTGAAGAGTTTGACAGAGCACTGAAATACCTGAGTCGAAACAAGGCCCCGGGAGTAGACAACATTCCACTAGAACTACTGACAGCCTTGGGAGAGCCAGTCCTGACAAAACTCTACAATCTGGTGAGTAAGATGTATGAGACAGGCGAAATAACCTCAGACTTCAAGAAGAACATAATAATTCCAATCCCAAATAAAGCAGGTGATGACAGATGTGAAAATTACCGAACTATCAGTTTAATAAGACACGGATGCAAAATACTAACGCGAATTCTTTACAGGAGGATGGAAAAACTGGTAGAAGCCGATCTTGGGGAAGATCAGTTTGGATTCCGTAGAAATACTGGAACACGTGAGGCAATACTGACTCTACGACTTTTCTTAGAAGCTAGATTAAGGAAAGGCAAACCTACATTTCTATCATTTGCAGACTTAGACAAAGCTTTTGACAATGTTGACTGGAATACACTCTTTTAAATTCTGAAGGTGGCAGGGGTAAAGTACAGGGAGCGAAAGGCTGTTTACAATTTGTACAGAAACCAGATGGCAGTTATAAGAGTCGAGGGGCATGAAAGGGGAGTAGTGGTTGGGAAGGGAGTGAGACAGGGCTGTAGCCTATCCCCGATGTTATTCAATCTGTATATTGCGCAAACAGTAAAGGAAACAAAAGATAAATTCGGAGTAGGTATTAAAATCCGTGGAGAAGAAGTAAAAACTTTAATGTTCGCCGATGACATTGTAATTCTGTCAGAGACAGCAAAGAACTTGGAAGAGCAGTTGAACGGAATGGATAGTGTCTTGAAAGGAGGATATAAGATGAACATCAACAAAAGCAAAACGAGGATAATGGAGTGTAGTCGAATTAAGTCGGGTGATGCTGAGGGAATTAGATTAGGAAATGAGACACTTAAAGTAGTAAAGGAGTTTTCCTATTTGGGGAGCAAACTAACTGATGATGGTCGAAGTAGAGAGGATATAAAATGTAGACTGGCAATAGAAAGGAAAGCGTTTCTGAAGAAGTGAGATTTGTTAACATCGAGTATAGATTCAAGTGCCAGGAAGTCGTTTCTGAAAGTATTTGTATGGAGTGTAGCCATGTATGGAAGTGAAACATGGACGACAACTACTTTGGACAAGAAGAGAATAGAAGCTTTCGAAATGTGGTGCTATAGAAGAATGCTGAAGGTTAGATGGGTAGATCACATAACTAATGAGGAGGTACTGAATAGGATTGGGGAGAAGAGAAGTGTGTGGGACAATTAGACTAGAAGAAGGGATCGGTTGGTAGGACATGTTCTGAGGCATCAAGGGATCACCTATTTAGTATTGGAGGGCAGCGTGGAGGGTAAAAATCGTAGAGGGAGACCAAGAGATGAATACACTAAACAGATTCAGAAGGATGTAGGTTGCAGTAGGTACTGGGAGATGAAGAAGCTTGCACAGGATAGAGTAGCATGGAGAGCTGCATCAAACCAGTCTCAGGAGTGAAGACCACAACAACAACAACATATGTTTCTAAGGAATCTCGTTCATTGTTACTCTGAACATGATCTTACAATAAGATCGAAACCGGTTACCACATTAATAAAATTTATGCGATCAAGACTGCTTCCAGTTTATTTATGATAAGATTAATCAATTGATAAAATGCTAGTCAAAGTATAAAATAAGTTCACATCCGCCGATCTCTATCCATAATAATATATCAGAAATATCAGAGAAGTACACAAATCTGAAGACACGGGATACACTGAATGATTCCCGCTCATTCTATTAAGAATTGAAGAAGCTCTCGGAGCGGACTGTTTAACAATTATCAATAAGGCGAATATTATTCAGTTCAGCTCTAAATTGATTTAAATGCAACAATGGTTGTGACGCCGTGTCAGTGTCCACACAACAAATAAATTGGCACCACTATGTGCTGTCAGCCGTTCGTACCTTGAAATAAAAGGATTTTCGTTTTTAACTGCACCGCATTTGACTGACGTTCATTCCAATTGATGCTAAAATTACGATCTGATCTCTGAAGATTGTCGAGATTCGTGAGAATACTGTCTCTACATAAACATTCAGAAAAAGGATATTATTGACCAATAAGGTATACTGAAACTGGCAGAAGTAAAGCTGTGAGGACGGGGCGTGAGTCGTGCTTGGGTAGCTCAGTTGGTAGAGCACTTGCCCGCGAAAGACAAAGGTCCCGAGTTCCAGTCTCGGTCCGGCACACAGTTTTAATCTGCCAGGAAGTTTCATATCAGCGCACACTCCGCTGCAGAGTGAAAATCTTATTCTAATAAGGTATACTGTTAACGTTCTTCGTAGGAGAAAAGCAGTTTCACAACACTATCCTACTGACACACAGAGGCACATTCTTCACATTCATCGCTGATCACGTAGCATTCCCGAAGTGCTTTTATCCCTTACTTTCAGGTTATTTCATTCTCTTCTGCATCTGCAGCTACATAGACACTCCGCAGGCCACCGTACGGCGCTTGACTCTCAGACAGAGTTCCGTATGAGCCTTAATTTCTCGTATTTTATCTCCGTGGTCCTTACGCACAACGTACGTTGGCGGCAGTGGGATCGTTCGGCAGTCAGCTTCACATGCTCGTTCTCTAAATTTTCTCAGCATTGTTCCTCGAAAATAACGTGGCCCTCCTACCAGGAATTCCCATTTCATAATTAATTGAAACCCTCAGCTGCCGACAGGTGTTGTTGATATACCTCGGTGGGGACAGCTGAAAATGTGTGTCCCGGCCGGGTCCCGAGCCCGGGATCTCCTGCTTACACTGCAGACGCTCTATCCATCTGAGCCACCGAGGACACAGACGAATAGCGCAACTGCGGGGACTCATACCCTGCACGCTTCACGTGAGACCCACATCCCCAACTCTCCACAATCTACATACGTAATGTTCCTAATAGATATTTTCCCATCCACTCATTACTCGCGCCAACTAAGGTGACGACTCCCGTAATAGTTCGGGCAACCTGGGCGCATTCGCACAGACGAAGCGTGCAAGGTATAAGCCCCTGCAGTCGCGCTATTCATCTGTGTCCTCGGTGGCTCGTATGGGTAGAGTGTCTGCCATATAAGCAGGAGATTCCGGGTTCGGGCCCCGGTCAGGGCACACATTTTCAGCTGTCCCCATCGAGGTATATCGAAAACACCCGTCGGCATCTGAGGGTTTCAATTAATTATCATTTATTCTAGAGAAGCTGCACTGTCATCAGCGGTATCTGTTCTTTCGAGAACAGTTACTATCTCCATATATTCCCATTTGAGTTCCTGAAGCATCCCCGTAACACTTACCCCATGTTCAAATCTACGGGTAACAAATCTAGCAGCCGCCCTCCGAATTACTACGTTGTCTTCCTTTAATCCGACCTGGTACGGATCCCAAATAGTCGAACAGTACTCAAGAATACGTCGCACCAGCTCCCTACACGCGGTCTCCTTTACAGATGAACTACACTTTCCTAAATTTCTCCCAATAAAACAAAGTCGACCATTCGTCGCTACCACAGTACTCACATTCTCGTTTCATTTCGTATCTCTTTGCAACGTTACGCCCCTGGTACTTAATTGACGTAGCTGCGTCAAGCATCACACTACTAATATTGTATTCTAAGGTTAAGGGATTGTTTTGCCTGCCCATATGCGTTAACTTCAATTTTCTATATTACGAGGATGCTGCTATTCACCACACCAACTAGAAATTTGGTCCTAATTATCTTGCAGCCTTCTACAGTCACTCAACTTCGACACCTTACCGTACTCCACAGCATGATCAGCAAGCAGCAGCAGATTTCTGCACAGCCTGTCCACCAAACCATTGATGTATATAGGGAACAACAGCGGTCCTATCACACTTCCCTGTGGCACTCCTGATGATATCCTTGTCTCTGATGAACACTCGCCGTCTTGGCCTGAGTTGCATTTTCTTTTGCAGTTCTGAGCTCTCTAAGTAAGCACATATAGGGTATCAGCCTGTCTTTTTAAATCTTATCTATGAGGTGCTCAGTACGGTGCTTACTTGTTAAAGCTGTGAAACTTCTATTGCGCAATGAATGAAAGTAACGTCAAAGGTCTCAATTTTGACATTAAGCTTACACACACAGAGCGTTAGTTAAAAATAAATTTATTTATCACATATCTGTCTTTTTAAACTTTATTTATGAGCTGATCTGTAGTGTACTAACTTCTTAAAGCAGTGAAATTTCTGTTACGTTATGGGTGAAGTTAACGTGAAAGGTCTCAGTTTTGACATTGAGCTTAGGCACACAGAGCATTAGTTAAAAATAATTTTTTTTTATTACGTCTCTTATTCAACATGACCTAAGGACCCTGTTTCCAAAGTCCGCGAGAATTCCTTTCGGAGGCAAAATTATTCCACCTATTGTATCTCTGTACGTCAGCCACATATTATCTTTTAACTGGTAGCCAATGTTCAAGGACTCGATATTCTTCAAGCCTATTCAACTCTCGTTACGACTGCCTTCGGCATATTCATCTAATCAGAATAGCTTAATGTTAGTGTTCACCTTTTTTTCATTGCTGATGTGTAATTACTTGCATCTCGTTGAATATGATACACTTGTACTTCCGGGCAATGAATGACTTGTAGAACAAAGCGTTAATCCTAATTACAGACATAAAGCTTAATAAACTTCCATTGCACAGTTAATAGTGTTTGCCTCCACTTGTGTATTCCCATAGTTCATTTAACACATACTGTTTTACGACGTACTAATCAAGAAGTTAGTCCCCTAAATTGTGTAAAATAAGTAAAATTCTGAAACAAATACATTCTGCGAAAAATGAGTTACATAATTTTCTAAAGGAAAAATGGTTTCTCCGTGCAAAATTCTGTTTTTGTTTCAATTATTTATTTATTTTCAATTGAGAAATGACTAGAACATTAGCAACTGTCTGTTCTAAATAGGAATTTTGGTAATATGTAGTGATTTATCTCCTATAAAACTTAGTATTTATGTTAACGGCGCCCGCCGGTGTGGCCGAGCGGTTCTAGGCCCTTAAGTCTGGAACCGAGCGACCGCTACGGTCACAGTCTCGAATCCGTCCTCGGGCATGGATGTGTGTGATGTCAGGTTAGTTAGGTTTAAGTAGTTCAAAGTTCTAGAGGATTGATGACCTCAGAAATTAAGTCCCATAGTGCTCAGAGCCATTTGAACCATTTTTTGTTAACGGCAAACTGGTTTTTCACCGGCTACTATTTAAATTCGTTGAATTGTTGACAGTCATGAATCAACGAGTTTCCTCAAGTGCACGTGGAGCTCTGGATACAAGGAAGGTTGGTTAGAATTCAACATATCATTATCAATCATGTAGACTGAATGCGTGACCTATCTAGTGCGTAGATTTTAAATTCTAATGGGAAAAATGATTTCATTTTTACCTGTGTTATGCAAAGGTACTTACCAGTTCTCTTAATGTTTCGCTTCCTATAATTTCATCCAAACGGCTGTCACATTCTTCTGTAGTCTGTATAAAATTGTGTAACGAAGTGCACACGTATTCGATCACGACAGCGTCATCTCCAGTACCAATGTCAACGGCTATCTGTAGTCTGCTATGATATTTTGGATGTTAACAGTTTGAGCCAATCAAGATTGACCCGTGTCACAACAACGCCACTACCTGAGTGACAATAAAACCATTCGTGCCAGCAGTACAATAAAGGCTCTGAGCTCTGAGCACTATGGGACTTAACATACAATAAAGGCATCATGACATTATTTCATGGGAAGTAAGAGATGTTTTGAGTATATGTATCATATTTCTATTTACAACTAAGGAACTTAATCTTAACTCGTTTCAGTTACTAGTGAAAAAGAAGGTAAACGACTACAATTCGTGATCTTGTATTTTTTTAAGCCCTTAAATCACATCAAATGGCATATTATGGGAACCAATGAATTACTGTAACTTAACTATTATGTCTGTCCTCTGGTATAATTGAAACCAAAGAAAACTCCAAAAAGCACAGTCCAACTTCAAGGGCAGTATCAGAAAAAATGTGCAGATCCTGAAGAAGTGACGAAATTCTTGGAGTTAAAGGAAGATTTGCAAGATAGGCTTTGTCAGACGATAGCTCAAAATGAAATACAGATTTGCCAAGAAAAGATATAACATACATACCCTGGATGCTACCTACGGTGATAGTGCAATACTGTTTAACTCCAGGAAATCCATACTGTTAGTGATACAAATATAAGCAGTCATTCTTTCCTCGTTCCATTCATTAATAGAATTTTTTTACTAATGACGCGGTGATGGAACACATTGAATCCGAATACTCCTTGTTTTGGGAGCTTTAAAGAATAATATTAAGAAGGGGCCCTTCTTCGCAACCCACAGTATTATTCAAAGTAAACTTGAGCAGTCCCCTGCTGGAGTCTTTGCAATGAAGACATTAAGTTAAATTACTGATCCCATGTTAAACTGTAGGTCTTCCAGTATCTTGCTGTGTGAATTTGGTCACGGATCAGAGGAAGTCAAGGATACACTAACAGCAACTGAAACATAGTTTTAAAAGCCATGTGATATTCAAATCAACATCCCGATAGATTGTCACTTTAGTTGTTTTACCTGCTGGTTTAAACATACAACAGAACGGAAATTTTTTACTATAGCGTTATCACCACTATTTTTTAGGTGAATGTAGGCTGTTACACGCTGTCGCGCTAATGATATACACCGGTTGAAATCAATGAATGCAAATGATTGCGTAAAAAGGCAAATAGATATACGTGAAGTAGTCGCTCGAACGCTGAGAATTTTATGGGTTTAAATTTTGACGCAGTGCGTATTATGAAATACAGACACTGCAGTTTTTTCACATTAATATTGTTAGGCTTTATCATGTATTGGAAGTTCGACCATTACGGACGTGTTTACAAATTCGGTGGGCGACTCGTGTATAATGCGAATGGCGGCGCGCGAGTCCAGCGGTGGGAGTTGGTAGAGATGGGTTGGCGGGGGGAAGGGGGAGGGAGAGACGGGGGTGGGCTGGAAGGGGGCGGGTCGTGTCACAGCACGGCACCCAGCACAGGCCTTCCCATCCCGGGCTCGATTCTGTTGATTCTCCACGGCCAGCCCTCGTTTTACCTCTGTTTTTCACGTATGTTATCCTTTTGTATAGAAAACAAACACATTGGACCCCCATCCCTTTTTCACATGTACTGCTATACTATGTTCGAAATTTCATTTGACTGATGCTAGACTTTGAGATTTGCAGGGGCCAGTCATGGTATGCAAACTACAGGAAACATTTTAGGTTCCAACATTTTAGGTTAGGCGTTACCGTGACTTATGATTATCAACTGAAACTACAAATTTCTGTAACCGTTCCCTACTTATTTTTAACTACGAATTTCAGAACGTTAATCTTCCATCATCAGTTGGAGTTGAACAAATTAATAAGGTTTGTATATATGAGTTTTCGGTAGCGTGCGGCACTGTCTCCAGTGGTCACAAGCTCCTTTTACTCTCGTGTTTACATCACTTACGATATCGCATACGCTCTGCGCACACCGAAGGACAAATATTTTTTGTGTACCGGCCACTAATTTCTTGCTGACGAATGAGTGCAAAGAATTCAGGAGAACTCTTTCGTCATCACCTTGATGACATGTAATAAATAAGCAAATGAAAGAAGTTTCCACACATCACTAACAGCCAAACAACATCATTCACGTTATCGAGCTGTGCACAAGATGTTGAATAAAACGTTTCCAAGAAGGATGTAGATGTATCTTACGCTCTAATAACAGAAAATGTTAAATTTCTCTATTTAATCACATATAATAAAATTTCTATTTTACGGGAGAAATGTGTGTGAAACTGTGTGTACTGTGCTGTGATGTGGTTTAGCAAAACACAGTTCTCTGTAAGCCACGCCTGATGTTGCCAAAAACAACATTTGCTGAATCGTTTACATTACATACAATATCCTTCGCAGTGACACACGTCTAACTCGAAAATAAATAGCCCTACAACTGAACTCTGTGGTGTGCCTGCGCGTAAGTCACAGTACCCTTTTGTTGTCAACCTACAAGATTCAGTTTTCTTAGAGGTACTCATATAATAAGTAAAAACTCATTAAACTAATATTGCGAACTTTCTTTACATCACATTTCTCTTACATTTTATTAGTTAACTAATGTCTAATTCTGAACATCATTTTTTCTTCACTCTGTTGCTGTTGTGGTCTTTAGTCCTGAGACTGGTTTGATGCAGCTCTCCATGCTACTCTATCCTGTGCAAGCTGCTTCATCTCCCAGTACGTACTGCAGCCTACATCCTTCTGAATCTGCTTAATGTATTCATCTCTTGGTCTCCCTCTACGATTTTTACCCTCCACGCTGCCCTCCAAATTGGTGATCCCTTGATGTCTCAGAACATGTCCTACCAACCGATCCCTTCTTCTAGTCAAGTTGTGCCACAAATTTCTCTTCTCTCCAGTTCTATTCAGTACCTCCTCGTTAGTTATGTGATCTACCCGTCTAATCTTCAGCATTCTTCTGGAACACCATATTTCGAAAGACTCTATTCTCTTCTTGCCCAAACTATTTATCGTCCATACATGGCTACACTCCATACAAATACTTTCAGAAACGACTCCCTGACATTTAAATCTATACTCGATATTAACAAATTTCTCTTCTTCAGAAACGCTTTCCTTTCCATTGCCAGTCTACATTTTATATCCTCTCTACTTCGACCATCATCAGTTATTTTGCTCCCCAAATAGCAAAACTCCTTTACTACTTTATGTGTCTCATTCCCTAATCTAATTCCCTCAGCATCACCCGATTTAATTCGATTACATTCCATTATCCTCGTTTTCCTTTTGTTGATGTTCTCCTTATGTCCTCCTTTCAAGACACTGTCCATTCCGTTCAACTGCTCTTCCAGGTCCTTTGCTGTCTCTGACAGAACTACGTCATCGGCGAACCTCAAAGTTTTTATTTTTTCTCCATGGATTTTAATTCCTACTCCGAATTTTTCTTTTGTTTCCTTCACTGCTTGCTCAATATACAGATTGAATAACATCGGGGATAGGCTTCAGCCCTGTCTCACTCCCTTCCCAACCACTGCTTCCCTTTCATGCCCCTCGACTCTTATAACTGCCATCTGGTTTCTGTGCAAATTGTAAATAGCCTTTCGCTCCCTGTATTTTATCCACGCCACCTTCATAATTTGAAAGAGAGTATTCCAGTGAACATTGTCAAAAGCTCTCTCTTAGTCTACAAATGCTAGAAACGTAGGTTCGCCTTTCCTTAATCTAACGTTAAGATTTCCGATCACGCTGGTTAATGTTTGAATAGAAGTCCGGCATTTAAGCGATGAAGCAGAGAACTTATGGCCGATTAGTGATTTTTCTTTTGTTTTCTCTGTTTAAGATTCTTTAAGCCTAATCTCACAAAAATCCGACTGTAACTGATGATTAATAAACGACTGAAAATACCCAACCGATTGTATTTCTAATTAAAATAGGTAGTCCGACTTTTAGGGCCAAATGTCCAGCTAAATATAACGCCGAGGCCAGTTCTTTCTGTTTTTGTACCTGGCAGCACTACATCCGTGTCATCAGAGACTAAATTATGTATTATTAAAAACATGATAATATGCTCGCGATGAGGCGTAGCGCCATTGCGTCGCTCCTGTCACTTGTTAGGACGATATCGTTATAGGCATGAGTCATCGACAGATGTCACCAGCTGACGTGGACCTGAGTTACAGAGCTGCACGTAGTTGTACTAGTAGGCGGCAGAGGTCAGCAGTTGCCGGACAGTGCTAGCAGTCGTAGTCAAAACAATGTTGTAAAGTCATGTCTGATTAATATTTAATGTATCTGCATAATTATAATTGTTTTATAGGTGTAGTAATTAGCAGTGTGAGTATTGTATGAGTGAAGTAGAACAGAAGTAAATGAAAATTGTTTTGTTTATTCACGAAGTACCAGTTAAACTATACAGGGGATCTACTATAGTTAAATGTGCAGTCTGTTTATGGTACTAATAAATCGTGAGTAGAACACAAATTAATCGGTAATTTCAGAAGGAGTAATTTTATATTTGATACCTTTCTAAATTTATTTAGCAATTGCCATAGAAAGAAATGTTTTAGTGCGGGTTAGCGCGGGGTAATACTGCAAGCTGATCTGCTGTTTGCGATATCAGCCAATCATAAAAATGCAGGCTTGCGCCAATGTATGCTGGAAACAAAGCCTTTGGTGTGATCTAGGGGGTTCAGGGCTGAGGGTTCGAACTAGTAACATATCATTGAAAGCAGCTCTGACTAAAGTACTGTAAGATCGCGGAAAAATGCTAATTACGAGTTCGCGAAGTAGTACAAAGTGTATTTAAGTGAACGGTATAGTGGAAGTCGTGTGGAATTTCGGACGGAATATCAAAATTATTGCTTTTGACTGTTAGTCAAAACCACGTGGCGTGTTGTGCACTCTAAGATTGGAACAGGTATTACATGTAGAGCAGAGTGCACAACATTTGAGCGAGCATTTTCATAACTAAACGATCCGGTGAACTCTATTAACTTCGGTAACGGGTGTAAATACCATAAACTGGCTACGTGTGTGATTGTGGTGTGCGTGTGAACTTTACATTGCGTTGCCTCTTAGTACGGACTTGGCAGCATTAACTGTGATCTTTATCATAAAAATACACTCGAAAATTTACATTGCCAAGTTAAAACCTTTATTTCAGTAGCTAGCCACATCCCGTTTACCGGACAATTCTATGTATGTTGCGACCTGCAATAGACAGTAGTGGTCTATTATTTTCTACTACAGCTTTTCGCTAGACAAATGGACACTGGCAGGGCGGTAAAAAGAGACGTGCCGCGCGTCTAAGTAAATTGCGCATTAGGAGGGCGGGACGTGTGGGGGAGGTGGCGACGCTGGGTGCCCGGACGGCAGACAGCGGATGTTTCCGCGGCGGCGGCTGGCGGCCGACTGTGCGCCCCGGCGTGCGCTCCTTTGCGCAGGGCACGCCTGGCTGGTGGGGGCGTGGGAGGCCCTCGGCTGTGGCTGTCTGCCGGCTGGCGTCGCAAGACGGGGTGGGTGCGCGCGCGCCGCCAGCCGGCCGCGACCTACCCCACTGGCGCGCTGTTGCCGGAAGGGCCGCCGTGTCTTCTGCCGAGGTAAACACTCGCCCTGCCCCTGCCGTCCTTCTCTGTCCGCGCCGGTGCCCATCCTTGCCGCGACCTTCACAATAAAGCCGGCCGGCGCGGCGCAGCGCGGCGTTGCCGCGTCTGGCCGCCAACTAGGCCAAACTGCCGGCCGCAGATACCACGGGCTGCGTGTGTAGATAACGGTGTATATGTAAACAAAATCTTTCAGGTGCAGTACACGCTCGCAAAAGGCAGATTTGTCTCTTTCTCTACAGCACTGCCAACAATGTTTTGTTGGGTTTCGGTACCTCTGTCGGTAAAAACTCTTATAGGATCATTTTGTCGTCTGCTTGTCTGTTCGTCTGCTAAAACGCCTTTTCCTCAGCGACGGGTAGAGTTACTAACAAGGGAACCTCCCCATCGCACCCCCCTCAGATTTAGTTGTAAGTTGGCACAGTGGATAGGCCTTGATAAACTGAACACAGATCAATTCAGAAAACAGGAAGAAGTTGTGTGGAACTGTGAAAAAATAAGCAAAATATACAAACTGAGTAGTTCATGGGAAGATAGGCGATGTCAAGGACACTGTGAACGCAGGCGCGTAGTGGTCTCATGGTAACGTGAGCAGCTGCGGAACGAAAGGTCCTTGGTTCAAATCTTCCATCGAGTAAAAAGTTTAATTTTTTATTTTCTGTTTATGTGACAAACTCTTATGTTTTCATCACTTTTTTGGGAGTGATTATCACATCCACAAGAAAACCTAAATCGGGCAAGGTAGAAGAATCTTTTTACCCATTCGCTAAGTGTACAAGTTAGGTGGGTCGACAACATATTCCTGTCATGTGACGCACATGCCGTCACCAGTGTCGTATAGAATATATTAGATGTGTTTTCCTGTGGAGGAATCGGTTGACCTATGACCTTGCGATCAAATGTTTTCGGTTCCCATTGGAGAGGCACGTCCTTTAGTCTACTAATCGCACGGTTTTGCGTTGCGGTCGCAAAACACTGACACTAAACATATTACAGTGAACAAAGACGTCAATGAACGAACGGACAGATAATAACTATGCAAAAATAAAGAAAATAAAATTTTTACTCGAGGGAAAGCTTGAACCAAGGACCTCTCGTTCACCAGCTGCTCACGGTACCACGGGACCACAACGCTCCTGAGCTCACGTTCTCCATGATGTTGCCTATGCGACCCGTGGACTACTCAGTTTGTATATTTTGCTTATTTTTTCACAGTTCCACACAACTTCTTCCTGTTTTCTTAATTGATCTGTGTTCAGTTTATCAAGGCCTATCCACTGTGCCAACTTATAACTAAATCTGAGGGGGGTGCGATGGGGAGGTTCCCTTGTAAGTTGAAATTTATTTCAAATACTAAGGTCCACGGTGCTTCGCGGTTTAGATTAGATTAAATTTACTTTCATTCCAACTGATCCGTAGTGAGGAGGTCCTCCAGGATGCAGAACATGTCACGAAAATAGCAATACATGACAAAATGACAAATATTTACAATGAAATGAACACCCTTAGCTGCTTACAGATGAAAATGTGTGCCCCGACCGGGACTCGAACCCGGGATCTCCTCCTTACATGGCAGACGCTCGATCCATTTTTTTTTTTTTAATCTCATTTTGTTCCCTTTTGTTCGTTGCGTCTGCTCCGGGCGGACGTCGTAAGGCATCCGTTTAAGTTCGTTGATGATCGATTAACTCAATTTTTTTAATTACAGAGAGCACGTAACCCTCTGACCGAACACGCTTTCTCTTTTTTTTTTTTTTTTTTTTTTTTTTAAGGAACAGGGATGTTGTTTTTATTTATTTATTTATTTATTTTCCGTAAAGATCACTCTGTTAAAAGGAACATGTAGAACACGCTGAGCTACCGTGCCGGCTACCCATCTGAGCCACTGAGGACACAGAAGATGGCGCGACTGCAGGGATTTATCTCTCGCACGCCTCCCGCGAAACCGTCATTCTCAACGTATTGTCCCGCACTACATTCGTCGCGGCGCGTTGCCGATTCCCGTAAGAGTTCGGGCACTGTTTGTGCATTCGGACATGTCCGAAAGAACAGATACCATATTACTATATAAATATTTACAACTCAAACAAATAAGCTAATGTACCATTCCACAGGTCCCAGGTGGAATAATCGTCAATTTTTAATGAACACTATATGAAAGGATCATTTTACAAATACTAATGCACTGAATTTAAAATAAAAAATGTTCTTTTATTTATTTATAAGGTAATAAACGTGTAATACAACTATTATAATACTTATTTACAATGAACACATTACTGCATATGAAATTGTGCAGAAGTTATATTGTACTTACATATATACACACACAAATCAGTTGGTTCTACTGAGAAATTCATCAATGGAGTAGGAGTTGGCCACCAATAAATCCTTTAGGCTACTCTTAAACTGAATTTCATTGGTTGTTAAGCTTTTTATGGCTCCTGGCAAGTTACTGAAAATGTGTGTTCCTGAATAATGCACACCTTTTTTGTGTTATTAGACTAAGCGACTTTAAACCCTTGTGAAGAATATTCTTCTTTCTAGTATTGCTTCCATGAATTGAGCTGTTGGTTTGAAAAAGTGATATGTTTTTAATGACAAATTTCATTAAAGAATAAATATATTGGGAAGCAGTAGTTAGTATCCCTACTTCCCTAAACAGGTGTAATACGTTTAAGCTACTAAGCCAATGGAGTTAAAAGATACGGCCATTTACGTCGCTGATCTGACACTTGGAAATTTACTCATCAAAACCTATAGGGTATTTTCTCTTGACCCTGTTGTGACGCGTTGTCGCAAATGAATTGGCTTCTGAACAGGTGATAAATTACATAATCAATTCACGTGTAAGATCTAAAAATTGAAATACCTTTACAGTCAAGATGAACATTTATCTTTTGTTATGAAATTTATCCTTTCTTGTGAATGTAGGTCAGAGCCTACGTACAATTATATACATTGATAGAACCAGTCTAAAACTTGCGATGAAATACGTACAATTATATACACTGATAGAACGAGTCTGAAACTTGTGATGAAATAGACTGTCGTTCGTAATGTCGATAGAAACCCTTCCTTGTAGCACTGTTGAAACACGAGGTTCACAAAATAAGAAAGAACTTGTTGATTAGCCTGAAAAGTCAAATTGGTCGTCTCTAACTCGAGATGACAGGGTGTTGTTGTGTCGTCTTCATCATCATCATTCATCCCCATTACGGTCGGAGGAAGACAACGGCAAACCACCTCCATTAGGACCTTGCCTAGTAAGGCGGTGCGGGTCTCCCGCATCGTTCCCCTACGCTCTGCAAAGAAGCATGGGACTTCATTTCATTTCAACTCTGTTGTAGCCGAACACCCTTCTCTTCTCGATGCCCCACGTCGACTAGGAGTTGACTGGAACGTGGCCTGGCGCAGAACTCACCTCGTGTCCGTGCGTCAGCTTACTTCAACACAGGCCGCCGATGGTGATTCAGAGAACTTCTGTGGGCGTGTCTTGGTACTTGCGGCTAGCGATGCTCCAGTAGCAAGCAATATGTTCATGATGTCGATAGCAGGAGCCGGCACTACGCTTATCGACTACACCAGGGGCTTAAAATTACAAAATTGGGCAGAAAGCGAGGTCTCAGAACGCAAGTAGGGAAAAATAGCCGAAAATTGTTAATTTGAAATTATGTCACGCAAAAACTTTTTTTTTCTCATTTTTTGTTCATTCGTCTGTCTGTCCGTCTGTTAAGACCCATTTTTCTCGGGAATGGCTGGAGATATCGAGTTCAAATTTAAGCCAGATACCAAAGTCTACGATTCCTTGGCGGTGTAAAAGAATTAAGTTTTTACTCAATGCAGTCAAAGAATACGGCTATTTATGTAATGTATTTTGATATTCGCGAACTGACTCTTCAAAATCTATCGTACACTTCCCATTGCTCTACAGTCCCGAAATTTTAAAAGAAGTAAGGTTTCTGAGCACAAGTAAAGGAAAATATTAGAAAATTGTTGATTTGTAACTATACCCCTTTATTTTTTTTTCTATTTGTTATCTGTATGTCTCTCAGTCCGTCTTTAAAACTCCTTTTTCTCAGCTACGGGTAAAATATAAAATGCTAAGGTCTACGTTCCCTTGACGGTGCAAAGAATTTAAGCTTCTAACTTCATACAGTCAATACATGCTGCCGTTTATTTCGCATATTTTGATACTCAAAAACTCACTCAAAACAACCTATAGATCAACTACATATACGTAACTGAGTTTGCACGGAATCCTCAGAGCACGCATCCTGCTGACCCTTGTCCAGTGTTTCTTTAGATTCTTACTACTTTCACAAAAATGGTTCAAATAGCTCTAAGCACTATGGGATTTAACATCTGAGATCGTCAGTCCCTTAGAACTACTTAAACCTAACTAACCTGGCCGCCGGGGTGGCCGAGCGGTTCTAGGCGCTACAGTCCGGAACCGCGCGACCGCTACGGTCGCAGGTTCGAATCCTGCCTCGGGCATGGATGTGTGTGTGTTGTCCTTACGTTAGTTAGGTTTAAGTAGCTCTAAGTTCTAGGGGACTGATGGCCTTAGAAGTCAAGTCCCATAGTGCTCAGAGCCATTTTTGAACCTAACTAACCTAAGGACAGCACACACATCCATGCTCGAGGCAGAATACGAACCTGCGACCGTAGCAGCAGCGCGGTTCCGGACTGAAGCGCCTAGAACCGCTCGGCCACAGGGGCCGGTAACTTTCACAAAATTGTAACCAGTTTGGTCCAAGCAGTGATTACGTTCGGGCTGTCAACAGGTGCAAAGTGAAAAAAAGAGTCTATAAAACCTGCCAAGTAACTGTCTATATCATGATAAAAAAAAGGTTAAAATCACACCTAAAGGCAAATGTTGCCTGCGCTCTCCAACGCACTGGCAACAATACTGACTCATCTGGCCATGCTGATTTAGGTTTCCCGTGATGTCCCTAAATCAGTTAAAACAAATGCCGGTATGGTTCCTTCGAAAGGGCACGGCCGCTTTACTTCTCTATCCTACCATAATGCGAGCTTGTGTTCAGTCTGTAATGACCTCTTGTTGACGGAACTTTAAACGCTAATCTCCTCCTTCCCGCTAAGAACAATGAATGCCACAGGAAGTGGACATCGTGTTTTCGTAGGTCGGGTGAAATCCTTTCTTTGCGTGTTGATGTGTGTCTATAACCATGATATTAATATCTACTTTCGAAGATTTTGTAGTTACGTTATTGGAGTAACGGGATAAGATTAGTGAACAGTTTTTAAACAAAATTTAAAATTTGTAACAAAAAACTGTGCTGCTTCCTTGGAAAGGACAATATCGGATCTTAGAATCTAACACTTGACCAGTTGCTCCTTTAAATCAAGTTAATACACGCGCCTGAGCGTATCTGCAGTACTTATTAATTAGATTTCTTCTACAGATTCGTAGTAACTTCACTTGAAAAACACAAATAGTGGTCAATATATTTCATTCACAAGCAATATCTCGACTGAAACACATCGATGCATTTTTAAACTAAATAACATGCGGAATTGACTAGGAACCTTTATGCTTACTCCACTGTATTCTTCCTGCAGAGAGAACAGTAACTTGAACTACAGAAGTTTATACCTACTGTCTTGGTTTATGTAACCAACATTTCCAGTTACTCTTTCCAATTAAAACTTGGTAAACGTAAATTCACTGTTTATTACTTTTATTTCCTCCAAAGATGCATAGAGTGATTTATGTTAACCCTTAGGAAAAGTAAAGCAACCATTCGTTGTTATAACTCCATTATCGGCTTAGAATCGACAGTCTATTAACGTTTATAATTACATTTAAATTATGCTGTACATGTGCTGTTGACTGCTATTCGCTGAGTTTCTTTGCGGTGGCCCTGTCTTAAGGAAAAGAATTAACAAAAAATGTTAGAAAAAGAGCTACTGTTCCACGATTCGTAAACATCTAAAGCAGCGCGATAAAATTACGGAAGACTATCCGATGCAAGTTACACAAACTCTTATGGTCCAAATTTCTTTAAATTACTTTAATATTTTGCTGTAGGATACCGCCACCATAAGCAACGTTCGCACAAAGAAAACACCCAACATGAAATGTAAAGCATGAGATATCTGACGATCAATCTGACGATTCGGGACTGGCAATGGTACTACTTGTTCTTACTAAATATTATTATCGGTGGTTAGTTCCTATTTTTACTTTATTGTGAGAATTAACGTGTGTCTTCACACAGTGACGGTCCGAACAATACAATGACGACGAAACAGCACCACAGTGAGTCACGTGGCAGACAGAGACCGGGGAAAACAAATGCTGTTATTAAACAATAACCTACTGTACTTTCGTTAAAGCACGTTCTACAATTAAAGCGCTGGGATATCATTCGCTAAGTGCCTGCTTCAATTACCAGTCGCGTCAACTAGATGTAGATTCTCTGTGATTCTGTCAACCGCTTACAGTAAATCGTGGGATGGTTCTTTCGGGTGCATAACGGCCAATTCCCTATCCTTGCGTGGTCTCGTATCACCATGAGCGCTCTCTAATGATCTTGTACTCAACGAGAATTTATATTCTTTAAACACCTTCCTTCTTTCCTTCGTTGCTTCCTTCGCGTATTACGATAGCAATATGTTCGTATTTTGACCAAATGAGTTGCACATTATTTGAGGGTATGATCGTTAATTCCTACCGTAAAATATCTCACCGATGTAAGAAGATGACAATGCGGGTACTGCAAAGACAAAATGAAGCATAAGTCTTCCGGATCTTGTCTCCAGTCTCTTTTAACGAAATCGTAAGCGGAAACATAATTTTTGCAGTGACCAATGACGAAATCTTCAAATAACTCAAAAGACGTTCAGTGTAACTGAAGACAATCTGCAGCGGCAAAATGCACCCTGATCAATTTACAGAGCTGTACTTTATAACTGACGCTACAGGCGTAATAGCACAACACAAACATTTATATTTTAAATGTAAAAAGATGTCACTGCATGTACAATTGCGTATTTTACAATTTTTTGAGGAGTTCTATGGTAACAGAGTGAAGTTATCGTACGTTTGAACGATTACATTGATACAAGAGGGGAAATGAGATGTGAAACTGATATAATGCTACCTACAGCGCTACTAAACATCGCACATGTCATGGTCCGAACATGTCGAACGACAACAAAATAGCACCACACTGATTCACTTGGCGAGTAGAGACCGTGGAAAACATGTGCCATTAATAAATAATAACGTACTATCATTGAAGCACATTTTACAATTAAAGCACTGCGATAGCATCCTGTAAGTGCACATGTTTGTACATAAATGATTTTTGACACAGACGCTATAATACACTAATGAATGAAAATATTAGTTTTATCGTCTGCATGTGCCAGAAGGCTATCGTACAAACGTACCTGATATATCGTGCTACGGAATTCATATTATCTTTAACGAATTTATTGTGGAATTTTTAAGCTATCAGTCTTTATCCTGACGTAGACAGACAATGAGATACCAGTATTCACTGGAATACCGAAGACATAAGTATGCAGGTATGGTGGTAGCGGGACACACCCTACGGATTTTATTAACTAGACTTACAACATAATGAGCCCAAGAAAAAATACTTTTTAATTGAGTTTACACAAACACCAGGATGCTACACCTACAAAGAACGGAAGAGGAATAGAGGTTCATGAAAGTTGGAATTATAGCACCGGGATATGAACTTTCTGTAAAACAGATTTGTTTTTCAAAATGTCAAAAACAATAGTGTTTCTGTTAGCTACGATAGTAAATGACTCAGAATTTTTATGCTAGTACTTTTACTTTCATTACTATCTACTACGAGACATGATTCGTTTTGATGTCGGCTGTCAGTGCGAGGATAGTGCCGTTTTACTTTTAGTAACACTACTAAAACGACATAGTCATTCCGCTTTTTGTACGAAGCAAATTTAAACGTTTGCGTGCAAGAGAAACTTATTACTCAGGACAACAAACGCTCAGCACGCGCTATTGGCGTTTTGCGCAGCATATCACAACGTTCTTCTCTACTTTCCATGTTAACAATGCTGTTTTCGTCTTTGAACTGAGTTAGATATTTGTATTAGTTTTTGTTTTTGTTAAATTTTCGTATACGTTCGAAGAGTAGTGGGAAACAGACAAGTGAGATATGAATTTGACGAGCGTGATGTCTAGTTTTGCAAAATAAATAAATAAAGACAGCTGTGTCTGATACCATTGTATATGAATTGCACAACGTGTTGCTTCTATCCTGATTCAGGCACATTAATTAAACATGAAAACGAAATTCTCATAACATTTACATAGAATACGGCAGTAATGGACAGGCGAATGATCTTTGTGAGTGCGAATTTTCCTGCAATCAGATCCAGTTTTTCAGAGTGGTCGAGTTACGGCAGAATGTATTTACCGTTTCACACAACGGACTATGTCTTTGCGGTAACCAACCAAGCTAGAAATTTGAAAGAGGTTAGGAGAATTATCGATCCCCCCAACTTTCTATTATTGTTTTTAGAATTTATGACTTACGTTCGTGAGCTCCTGTTATCAGCAAAGTTTCTCGATTCAGTTCAAAATTTTCAATGATAATAATGAAATTTACATTTGCTCAAGAGGTTACTGGGAAATTCAGATAATGATAAATCGCCAAAGCTTATAAAATTACACGAGTGATCATTTTGCGTGCTTGAGAAAGAAGGGTTCGTTGCGATAAGATGGGAGTATCGCTGTAGCGGTGTTTTTGCAAAAATGTATATACAACATATATATATGTTATCAGTTCAGAGTTAACTTTTCCCAAGTACATAATCCATGTTAGAATATACCTAGACAGAAATCTTAACTTTATACGCAATTTTAAATCTAAGTTCGCATTAATGTTTTAAGAACCTTTTCGTTATTTGAAATTACGACCCACTCGAACTTCATAATAGTAATACTAATAATAATTTCGAGTGCCTCAAAAGCTTCGTGTAGATTTTCAACTGGAGGACATTTCAGCGACTCGCGTGACCTAACCTAACCTAGTTATCCAAACGCTCACGGAAAAGGGGAACCACAGTTTAACGTGGAAACTGAGCCACGTGTCGTTGCTGCAGAATCTTCACATAAATGAGAGATGAATACTAAGTTAAAGGTAGACTAAAAACAGAAAAAAGCACCTGTACGTAGACCCTGACTCGATCCTGCAAGATTTCGGTTTTCAGACACCCGTATTTTATTCTTAACGAACATGACAGAAGGAAAAAATCTTTGTTTCCAAAGATTCAGAAAATCTGCAGATAGGGTCAGGAAACACAAATGGGACCGATAGACCACAACTCCAATGCAAATCTCGTTCTCTGTTTATCAAACCATAGTACGAGGTAGAAGTGTATTTAACGCCTGTGTAATACTGCTTTTTGTTACCTGCGGAATAGCTCTGATTGAAATTTATGATAAATTTTCAGTCTCTAAGATGTTCATCTAGCTACAACGAGCACTAAATAACTTCAGGTGACAGACCGTCAATATATCGCCTTTCTACAGCCAAGAGAGCTTTTTAGCATTGGAAGGCCCAGCAAAAATTACAGCCTCACTTTCTTAGCCCATACATTTATAGAAATCGGTTGGCAGACAGCTACACATTTTTAAGTTGAACGTTGGGAGCTGGAGAACCGGCAGGTTTTCAGGTCAGTAGTGGCAAAATATTTTTCCCATTAACTTTGTTTGCAAAATTTTGTACGTTACACATTTAGTACCTGATGAAAGTCATAAATATGAAAAAGCTAATAGTATAATTGTTGTGACACCTATTTTTACGTTCCCAAGTTTTCTGTTGGTCCCGTCGTAAGCCCTATTCTCTCAGCTAATTGTTTTCCTGCTATTAAAAATCTCCTATGGGTAACGTTTCCCATATTTTGCGCTTGCCGATCACTAGCACAAGCTTCAACATAGATTTTGAAATCGATTTGTGTGGAAGCCGTGCTTTTGCTCACTGACAATCCGTGGATAGTGCGTAATATAAAGCTACACAGTTTTTCTCTTAAGATAAATCGTTTTGGGGTCTTTGAGTCAGGTGTTATCTTTACCGGCACTTTCAAAATATTTCCGCAATATTTCGTTATCTGATTGTGCTCAGAACTGCAATAAATAATTAAAAAAAAAACAGCATTTGAGTTTGTTTTTTCTCTGCACAAAACAATACTCACGGAACAATTCTTTCAACTTGGCGCGATTTGTTTGTACTAGCAAGATTCTTGCTTACAGTTCTTCTCTTAGTTTACTCTGTCATAATATTAACAATATTATTTGATTTTTCAATCGCATCTTTATGCCAATCTGTATTCACACGCACATTTGCAGGTTCGGGAAACTTTCCATACCAGGTGAATGGACCGCTTATGAGTGCACCACGGTGACTACCATGTGTCAACAACAGCCACGAAGATGTTTAAGAAGGTGGGAGTTCCTAGCGAAGTGGGAATTCGGAGGGTGACTTTTTTTGTTCTCCAAGAAGGCCACATTTTCGATAAGGAACACATACATTGGATATCCTTCTTAATGGAACAGCGTACACATGTAGTAGTTTTGTCACAAAGTTGATACGCAGGTTCATTTCATTATAGCTAATTAGTAACGCCCTGTCCGCCCCCGGTAGCTGAATGGTCAGTGTGACGGATTGTAAATCCTCTGGGCCCGGGTTCGTTTCGCGGCTGGGTCGGGGAATTTTCTCCGCCCAGGGACTGCGTGTTGTGCTGTCCTCATCATCATCCTATCATCCTCATCGACTGCAGGTCGCCGAAGTGGCGTCAAAACGAAAGACGGGCACCCGGTGAACGGCCTGCCTGACGGGGGGCCTAGCCATACGATTAAATAAAATAAAAGTAATGCCAAGAGTTTGGTGACATCTTTCATTCTTATTACTTACACGCTATCCACAAGTACTAAAATCTCCGAATATTCTGGATTTTAAACTGTAAATTTAAATGTGCGTTTCTCGTGATGCTGTTACTGTACTTCATTTGATTTTTCGAGGATGATATCATTTAAAGATTTTACTTCATTTTGTACAAGTTTGTGTTTAATGTTGATTTATGACAACAATTCATTCTTTTAACGTTGACAAGAATGTAGAATACACATGCCCTAGGAAAAAGCAACAATAATCCTCAATA
Source organism: Schistocerca serialis cubense (assembly GCF_023864345.2). Classification (NCBI taxonomy): domain Eukaryota; kingdom Metazoa; phylum Arthropoda; class Insecta; order Orthoptera; family Acrididae; genus Schistocerca; species Schistocerca serialis. The sequence goes on from NC_064639.1 coordinate 1,084,835,832, forward strand.
ATGTATTCACACATGCGGAATATAATTTGATGGTACATCTGCTTATTGTCATTGTCGCATCATATGCTGTTGTCAACTTTTTACCAGGTATGGATACTGAAGCAGAAACACCGATATTGAACCAAAAGGAATATCTATCTGCGAAATGTTGATATTCGTGTGTTTAGACTCGTTTTTAAAACTAAATGAGGACATGAAATTGTACCCTCGAATTGTTTCAGCAAATGGTGAAAGATTTTCTAACTACAAGCGTGCGTTGTTTGACAACAGATGTTCCTCATTTTCGACAGTCGCAGCTCACTGTAATACATAGCAATTGCTCTAAGATGATTAGCACAGAACAATCTTCTTACATCTTTCGAGAGTCACATACCTTATAGAAACACATAGAGATTTTAAATTAATTATCCGTTTTTTAATTTCATTTCCGCACGCGTACAAAGTTGTCATTGCTCTAATTCCTTTTATGACTTATTTGAAGCGTGTTTTATATCATTTGTAGTAGTTTTATCAATATTTCCAGGTCATTTTAGTGATGATCTGACAGGTATTTTGGGTCCTAAAAATCCGGGTCCTGCGGTCCCAGGTCTTTTTTACCCCCCCCCCCCCCCCCCACCTCCCTCCCGCTCCCCCCGGTTTGATGGTTCCCAAATGCGATGTGAAACTTTAAAAATCTTAGATTATCTTTGTAAGATTATGAATTATAAGATTCTGCACTCAAGCAAAAAAAAATCTGAAAGTTCTGTAATCAGTACGTTTTTTATCTTAGTCTGCCTGATAGACATTTGCTTCTTTAATCACTAACCGTCAACTATTTGTTCTATAGAAAACAACTATATTCCTGTGATACATTTGACTCAGATCGCCGTGTTTGTAAACGACATTTCCTAGATTTTTAAACGTGTTTGCACGTTATACTTGCCAGTCCTTGAACATATGAGGTTCGGTAATGCCTGGAGCGTCGTAAATAGAACACTTTCACTGTACGTAAACGTGAGAATCTTGTTTCTTCGTATATAAGTAGACATTTATCATATTCTTATTTTTCATTCAGAGAATGAATTTCTTCAAATGGTTTTCTTTTTTTCGTAATACGGTGCTATTCCTCATGTTGACCTCGTTTTGATGATCCAGCATCATGAGTTAAGAAATGTTTTCTTGTTAAGTAAGATGCAAATAACCTCCTGGGTAAATGCCGCGTAGCGACAACTTTACAGTTCGCAGCTTTGTATATGCAGCTAATCATGTAATGTTACAGATCGGAAAGGTTCGTAGACAACCACTTTATTTCTGGCCTGATATCTGCTATCGAACTTACACCTTCTAGGAATATAGCGCGAATAATTACATTTCCACACACTCGATAATTTTCTTTTCTTCTCTTACCTCGGTCAAGGAGGTTCAAAACGTGACAAAAAGAGTGTCGTTTACTTTCTAATTAAAAAACGTGGGCACATACTTCGTCAGCTTGAACTTAATCGCCGCAAGTGTATCAACACCGATAAATTTAGCGATCATTGTTAAATATTTTGTTCCTAGAGGTAGTAGACAATTGCATGTAGTCTTGAAATGCAATTTTATGTAGCGACACAACTACATTCTCATGAGCTATCAGATTTATGTGTACCTGTGATATCGCTAAACGATCACCTTCCATTGCATGCAGGCCCTGCTTCGTCAACAGTTCCAGCAACGCTAAAAGAGGCCAGTCCTGGGACCACGAGCAGCCGGCCTCACTCCAGAGCTGTCACAGGATGAACAACTGTGAGGCGCCAAACATCACATAATACCGCGCAGGCGTGTAAGTAATCGGTGTGCCTTTTTCTGCTGGTTACTTCGCTACAACCCGATTTCCCAGACATTTCGCTCAGAGGGAGAAAAACCAAAATAAGTGAATACGTGTCTCGGCCTATCAGTATTCAATCCCGTCTCCGGCCATCCTGATTTAGGTTTTCCGTGATTTCCCTAAATCGCTTCAGGCAAATACCGGGATGGTTCCTTTGAAAGGGCACGGCCGATTTCCTTCCCCATCCTTCCCTCACCCGAGCTTGCGCTCCGTCTCTAATGACCTCGTTGTCGACGGGCCGTTAAACACTCCTCCTCCTCCTCGGCATATCAGTAGCCATTTGGCTGTTTCTGAAGAAACGACGGTCAAAGTTTTCGAGGTACTTTATGTGCCTTTTAGCAAGTAACAAGGTTCAGCTGAAGTAGCGTCACGCCTTCACACTTTTCCGATCAGTGTTCGAAAGCCGATTATTATTTTTATTCTTATTTTTCATTTATCTACACACGTAAGAAGACGATTTCTCCAATATACATTGAAATAACGTTGTTCTTATCGTTATCAAACTGTATGTCTGGCGAATGAATTTTAAGGAAAGGAAAGAAAAGTAACAATAAATGCACGGGAAAATTATTTGAAATCGTTTTCGGTGGAATTCCTGTGCTGCTTCCTGATACATAACCAATTGCGATAAAGTGATCCGTCATGCATAGATTACCGCGACATTATTGTCAACGAGTAAAATCTTCAGCAATGTTAGCGACGTTTCCTTCCAGAGTAAGTTTCATAAGTGAGTTTCATATGAAGAAATGCCACTGTGACAAAACTGCCTTCACGCGATGCTCGTGGTGAAGGGAATTTCAGTGTTTCGAATGTTTCTACGATCGGTATCATCCAAGGAAATGCACCAAATCCTGTAGAATAAACATAGGTACAGAATACAAGAATTAATATAAGAATTGACATAAAAATGAAATATAAGAATAAGCATAAGTGAATTTAAAAAGATTGTGAAAGTACGATACACTAATATATAATAAATGTATGACATTTATTGTGAAAATCATTTGCAATTTTGCAGCTCATATAACGCCCAGGTATCCCCTAACTTGATAAGAAACATTCGTGTAGTAACTTTCTACAGACATAGGAAAATAAATGAAAAAAAAGAAAGAAAAATAAAAACAACATTCGGGTGTCGAACACGGGACGCAAAACTGGAAAGGCGCGCCGCTAGCCACAGTGCCAGCATTCCGGCTAAACCGTATCTTCGTTATGTTGAAAACTTTGACTGTCGTTTTCTCAGAAACGGTCGAATATCACAGAAGAAGCCGAGACGTGTGTTCACCTCTGCTGATTCCTCTTCCACTGAGAAAAATTACAGCGGAATCGGATTACGGCACTTGTCATGTAGTTACAGCTAATATTACAGTTACCAGTAATAAAACCGCGATCCTAATTAAAATAAGACAGCCTATCTCTTTGGACATGTAAGCTTCAGTATTTAAGCAAATTAACTAATTCGAACGTAACTACAGAGTACACACACAGATAAGTATTTTTACCCAAATTTATTTCCTATATAGTATAAAACGGAGAATGGAAGAGGGAGAAATATTACTGCAAGGTACCCTACTTATTACTTGACTTTATGGATAAATAGTGAAAACAGGAATGATACTGCTAATTTAACGTTTTTGCAAGTTGAATTATAATTCTTTTTCTTTTTAAGGATATTTCAGGTTGATAACTGAAGAGAAGATGGGTATGGAGGGGGAAGAGTATACAGTGAGACTGTATTTTAGGAGTTGTTAGTTGATATAATTCTTTGTATTAATGAGAGCACTGTTGCTTTACATGTAGAGGATTGTTTTGCACAAGATGTTGTAGTTGTGGTCTTCAGTCCTGAGACTGGTTTGATGCAGCTCTCCATGCTACCCTATGCTGTGCAAACTTCTTCATCTCTCAGTACTTACTGCATCCTACATCCTTCTGAATCTGCTTAATGTATTCATCTGTTGGTCTCCCTCTACGATTTTTATCCTCCACGCTGCCCTCCAATGCTAAATCTGCACAAGCAGTTGCATGTAAAATGAAAGGATAAATTGTAGTCTCCTACAGTTATTAAAAAAAAAAAAAAAAAAAAAAAAAAAAAAAAAAAAAAACAAGGCAAGCAAATGTTTAATAAACGTGTTACTGAGTACCATTGAGTAATTACGTACATGTTGTTTGTGAAGGAGGACGGATTTAACGCCACGTCAACGATGTGCCTATTGCAGGAGAAAAACTCCGATTGGACAAGAACAGGGAAGGAAATTAAGTGTTATCTTTACCTTAAACGATTCATGAAGCTCTGAATCTGAAAGACCATAAGAATACCCTCTTACAGACTGCGTGTCGAGCTTCTTAACTACTTACTGCGCCACCAGCTAGTTGCTGTTCGTGTAAAAGTTTGCGTCAGTATAGTGAGCACGGCCAGAACAGCTCCTATAGTCGATTTACAAATTTAGAAACGTAATTGCATTTTAATAAATTTTTTTGTCGTCTTCGATGCGGTGTTTCAGGTCTTAAACTTAATTTTAAAATACTGAGGATCGAAACGGTATCAGGACAAGAAATTTGTAGTTAAATCCTGCACAACACTAAATTTGTAGATAAATAGACGAAAAATAAGAGTTTTAGCATTAGTGATTTTCCCATTTTTATTTCTGCTAATACCTACATAGAGGCTTTTCCATATCTGCTCGCACTCTGAAAAGCCCTAATCTATCTTAAAACGTCGAGACTAAACGGGTGGTAAATAAAGGAGATAGTACCTTTTTATAATCCTTTACACGCTAAAAGCACTATAATTTTTCTATTTTTATTTATTTATTTATTTATTTATTTTTTTGGCATAGTCCTTACCTGCGTAACGCATCTCTGGAGAAATGCATTATTTGCAGAATGTCGATGAAAGAATTTCAGGTTCCAGTTCCGCTCTGAACGGAAATGCCGGTTTGCGAATTCTCACTTGTATGCTCGTACAAGGAACTCTATGAAATGGGGAAACTGAAAACAAAAAGTAACGGCAATAGAAAGAAAGATGGGATGAAATTCAATACAAAGCTACAAAATACAAAAAAGCACTTATCGCGTGGAAACGATACCTCATATGCTGTGGACGTTATCTTTCAGCTGACGTTGTAAGTCTTGAATGGAAAAAGATGACCATAAATTAGACTCGTTAAGGATTCCCTACATTGTAACAACTTATAAAAGGAATTGAGGTTATGACTTTATACCGCAGCAAAACGAATGTTTCCGCGTGAGGCTATACTAAAATTGTCTGTTGTTTTAGAGATTTAAGGTTATTCTGTTACTACTTTTCTCTTCTAGTCATCTGTGAATATCGTTTAAATTTGTTAGTTGTCAGTCCTGTATGCATGCATCCTGTAATGTAGTTACCACACCAGAGGATGGGTACATTATCTAGGTATACATATATTTCATATGAGATTTTTATCTTGAGACAACGAAATATTTCGAAAACTACGCATCAGATTCCTTATTTAGAAAAGTGATATCCTGCGTTACCAACGTCGACCCCCAAGACACAATGTTTTGCAGTTTTCTCCATATAGTTGTTTCGAAAGATTCATCCTTTCATTATTTGACTTGATTTCATTGTGTAGACGTCGTCCCTCATTTCTTAAATACGTTCCTTGATAAACAGACTGCGTTGTTAGTCAGAACGTAGGCTATTACGATAGAAGAGAAAAATGAAATGGTTTACAATTAAGAAGAAACCGGCAGGAATGTCGATAATGCTGTGACCCTTTTTGCTCAACATTTTCTTTTTGTCGGGTTAATCGACAATTCTCCACCGAGGAAAGCGTACATCCACGAAAAAGAAACAGTCGAGGAATAGTTGCTGGAGATAATAGTAAACTGCTAGATTAGCTGCGGTGAATCATAATCCCCACATTAGCACTCGGCAATTACCTTATGGATCGAGAGTTAGTCAAACTACTGTTTGCCGAATTTTGGAACATAGAAAATATCATCAGTTTCATATTTTCCTCTATAGGAGCTTGATGGCAATGATTTCCAGACCCGACTAACATTTTGCCGGTGGTCGCCTCAGCAAATAAAGAGAGACCCTAATTTATTTGCTACTGTTCTTTTTACCATTGACCTTCACGAACCATGATATGGTTAACCGACACAACATGCATTACTGGAACGTGACCATTGACCTTCACGAACCATGATATGGTTAACCGACACAACATGCATTACTGGAACGTGGAAAACCCACCTTGGTTACACTAAGTTGAGCATTAGCGTCCGTGGAATGTGAATGTGTGCTGTGGAATAATTGGTAACGAAATCAGTCGCCCATTCTTTATTTATAGCACCTTAAATGACGATAAGTATCGAACATTCTCGGAGGACAATCATCCAGTATTGCTTTCAGGCCTTTCCTTGGACTTGCGACAGATAATTTGGTTTGCCGGCCGAAGTGGCCGTGCGGTTATAGGCGCTACAGTCTGGAACCGCGTGACCACTACGGTCGCAGGTTCGAATCCTGCCTCGGACATGGATGTGTGTGATGTCCTTAGGTTGGTTAGGTTTAAGTAGTTCTAAGTTCTAGGGGACTGATGGCCACAGTAGTTAAGTCCCATAGTGCTCAGAGCCATTTGAACCATTTGAACCATAGTTTAAACACCGATGGTTGCCCAGCACATTATTCTGTAGCAACACTGGATTTAGCGATCGTTTGTACAAACGCCGGTGGATCAGAAGAGGCGGTCCAGTGTCTTGGCCTGCAAGATCGTCGGATCCGACTTTTGTTCGTTGCTTTAGTTGAAGAGTGAAGCCTCAGTAACACGACTCAATGCCTGCAGATAACATCGGGCATACTTCTCACTTGTGTCGCATCACTCCATGTACGGACAAATAAGTAGATCGAAGCGGGCGGCGACGTTTTTAAGCACTTGATGTGAAGCAGTACCTACAAGAAAGCACCCCGTTGAGGCTAGAGGATACACCCCAAAAGAGCACCTCGTTGGCAAAGGTGGGAGGACACACCTCAGACAAGTTTTTTTTTCACATTTACTGAAGACGTCCGGTTTTCTATTTTCGCTCCATTGCATTTTTCTAGAGGTAGTATCCTTCTGCAACTCAGTTGCGGTGTTTGTCGATTACAGTGCCATCTACAGCGCAACGGAAAGTGTTATCATAGAAAAGTTACGTATTTTTTCCCAGTAGAATCCGAATCTACAATAAAATTTGCATGTTTCTAGTTGAGACTTCACAGTTGTCCCCAGTTCTACCGCCTATGCTAGAGTAGGGATATGGCCGATAAGCATTTTTTAAAATATTGCGCACATATTTTTCAGTTTTTTAATATCATAAGTAGTTTTTTAGATATTTATTTTTCTCAAGATAAAAAAGTCGCTCTGTATTTGCATTAGCATTTTAACACAGAGACGGTCCTCGAAAATGTGGAATATAGTCACGATTTCGTGCAGAAATCAATCATATTCACTCCCATGGCAACGTTTTTCAAAACATTATTACATTAGAAAAACAATTAAAAATCTTATACCGCCATCGAATCTAACAGGAATACATATTTGCATCTCATGATACATTTAGTAGCAGTACTTCGTAATATTCTTCCTTGAATTATACCCCCAGGTAAAAGCATATGAGCAATGTTATTGCTCCTCACAAATAAAATCAAAGGTTGAAATGTCACTACAAATCCATCGCGGAACCTGTGACACGTTGGGGGAGTGAATGTTGGAAACTGACGGAAAGAAATATAAGAGACTTAAAACTTTAGAAATTGAGCACTCGAGAAGAGCATGTAGAATTTCCTGGCTCGATCGTGTAAGAAATGACGAGATTAGAGAAATGACGCATACCCATTATAGCACTGCAGGTAGAATTGAAGGAGACTGTATGGTTAGTGCAAGTCAAAAGAATGGTTAGAAGACAGGTGGACAAAGTGAGCACTTTCACGGAACCTCCTGGAAGAAAAATGGTACCACGAAAAGTTTGTATAAGCGGTATCCAAAAACCGATAGAAAAAGGGATTAGAAGGGGTAAGGAAGAATGGCAAGTTCGAGGCCTTTAGCAACAGAGACGCGGGATGCGGCGACATCCGTAGGACACCGCGACAAGGAAAAGAGAAGAAGAAATTATATGGTCTGTTCTACGCTTGCTGGATTACTTTTGGTATGTGTAGCACATCAGGAATATCGGCTGAAACGTGTAGACAAAAATTAATTAAATCCTGAAACAACAATAGAGTTCATACATAAGCAATAAAAATAATAATTACCTGCACTATTTTAAACTTAACATGACATTGCAAAGGACATTATCTGCAGAATAACGGAAAAAAGGATCACATCAATAATCAAATTGAAGTGCTGATCCAAACAAAAGCAATTGCAAAAATAAAGGGTAATCTTTTTTGCTTGTTTTAATTAATCACTTCGAATATAGATTAAAACCGCTCATTAAACTGGACGGCATATAGTCATGCTTCTTTTAGAAAACGTATTTTTTTTTCAATTGTGATCATATGTTCCACTTCATGGAAAGCTATTGCGTAACTGACACATACAAGAAAATAGCTAACTAATTATCTGTGAACAGAAACTGCTATGACACAATAAAAGCTGAATTAACAGATCAGTGCGTTCAGAAAATTAACCGCAATCACAGTCAGTAGCATAGAAATAACAAATTTAATTCCGTACGTCAGTCACAGTGAAGAGAGATTTCCACGAGAATGTAAGTGTTGTATCCACCATCAACAGTTGCAGGGCATTAATGCCCACATTAAACTGAGGTATTACCAGATTTCTCCTGCTGGAAATATCATATGTGTGATGGTGATACATGAGCAAAAACTTATGAGCAACAATTCTCTATCAATGCAGTTAATTTTAAGTACTAATATAGACGCTATGGCAACAAGTATAGATGTTACGATAACGAATCAAACACGCCACAGATGTTTATGGTCGTTTGTAGGATCCTTTCATGATATCATCAATAAACCGCCAATAATTATTTGCGAACCTATGTTGAAAAATAAAACTCATATTACAACATTAATTTTAAACATTCAAAGGCGGTAAATAGTATCGTACGACTCTGCATCGCATCGTGAAGAATTTCTGTGCCTCAGATTCAATTAATTGTTTTGCAGAACTAAATAAACTAGCACAGACACACAGTCATTGCCACGAAATTTCTGTCAACGCACGTACATGTGTGTTTATACTTTATTTATGTTCATATTTTTGTGTAAATACTTCTATAGACACAGTGCTCTTCTGAAATGAGGAGTGGTTCAATAAATTAGATATGACACAAACAGAAAAACATGCTCGTGCGTCAATACACTAACTGTGGTTGTATATGGGCGGAATTTCAGGTAGACGTCATACAAAACGTAACGCTAGACAAGCTCAGTACTAGCCTCCAGTTTCTCAATTATAAAGTCTGCCAAGACAAATATTTTCTGCCATTGCGTAAACAAATACACGCCGTTCTCACTAAATGAAAAAATTCACAGGTTCTTTTTTTTATTTTCACGTCTAATGTACTTCGTTAGTCTGAAATAAAGGCCTGTTACCAAAAGTAAACGTAAAATGCACTTGCGTTACAAAATTTTGCTTACCTCCGGACGTGATTTATGTAATGTTTAAGTCGAAGTGCAGCTTTATTCGTTCATTTCTATTGTTATACGCGCATGGGAATTCGAAAAAATTGGTGGCATTTATCTCCAATGTTTCATGCATCACTAATCTAATACCTTGATATATTTCCAAAACCTTGACCTTGTCAACTAAGTTAACATGGGATGTGACAACACAAAGCATCAAGCTCCTGAGCTGATACATGATCGAAATTTTGGGATTGGGAGTACAGCTTACTAAAACAAAAGGCATGGAGCAACAGAGATCAATTAATATATGAGAGACTATGGAGTCACAAACAGTTCTTCCCACACACACACACACACACAACCTCACGGGAAATGAAATCCGAAGTAAATCTACTATCTAAAGATAGATGTAGCCTATGTTTACACACCTAATTTCATCTTTCCTCCCGTCGAATTCAAAGAACTCAAGAGAATTGCTTTTTCCTGATTTACTAATAACTCTATAAGACCCGCTTCTCACGCAAAACAGTAAGATAACATTGATGGGGATCTTCCGCGTTATATGGTCGTGATCCATGAAACTCCTTTGTTCCTGGCGTTTCGTCCGAAGCTGCGATGATACCTTCGGGGATGCAGCAACCCGACATCCAGTCGTAAAAGCCCTCATTGTTCGAACAGTAAGGTAACGCTACTGCTGAACCTCCTCGCCCTGGTACAAGAACGTACCCAGGTTCTGAGCTAGGGGAGGGCACCTAACACGAGAAATAACATCGCTAACTAAAGGTACAACTCTATAAGAAGAGCCATTTGGAATTTTCAGTTATAAGAAGAATAACAGCGAACGGCGAATATATTTTATTGTTTCACGCCAAATGATATGTTCTGATCTTCTTCATTCGCTATTAACTAATTTTTTCGGTTTATAAAGATGGAAATCTTCCCCATTTGCTATTAGCTGATTTTTTTTCGGTGTATAAAGATAGAAATCTTTCCCATAAATGGTTGCCTACAAGGCTTTTAGTTACTATCGTCGTAAGCTGATTGTGAGCTAAGTGCAGCAGTGTTTATAATACTATACTACACTTTCAAAATAGCATGGGACGGTTGTGCAGGTTCACATGCTGCACTCTTTTCCGAAATCGCCAGAGGTGAATGGCAGTTACCTTTCTAGTAACGCTGTGCCATGTTCGTTTTTCTACCTATCCCAACTTACTCCACCGCTAACGACTTGCGCGTCGATAAAATTTTAAATTAATAATAAGAATAAATATTGGCTGTAAATAATAAATATTTGTTGTGTTTACTTCCCACGCTCGTTTCCTTACGAAATTTTCTTATCCTTTGGCAAAAAAAATAAAATTCTGAATTAGGGAACGTGATTGTAAGAATGAAAAATTAACGATGTTGTAATAATGAATTAACATTACATATAAAGGCTTTTAAATTTTTAAAACATGAGTTATTTAAGAAGACATAGTAGAACATTCATGCATGATGTAATGCCAACGGACATTTCGGGTTGAACAGGACATAGAAAAGTATATAGTGTGCTAAAAATTTCTCAATTCGAAACTCAGTTTCAAAGCCAACTTTTTCTTCACTAGCCTTCGAGTTACTCGTGTTCCCTGTACGTATAACACATTCACTTTTTTCGTCTCTGATATGCTCTACTTTCACCCGTATCCTTGAGATCGAGTCATGTAGACTTATGAAGAAAACAACGTGACAAAGCTTGCGCAGTCGACAGGACTAAGCTAAGGACGTGCCACATAAGGAAATTCTTGTTTGATAAGAGATGAGGAGTCACTCAGAGCATGGGAAATTATGTAATGTTATTTCCACTGATAATTTCAAGCATCAATGAGTCAGAGATATACACTTCACATATTAAAACCACAGGGAAAGATAACGCTTGAAAAATTACAGCAGTAATAATTCGGTCTCTCGAATTGTTATAAGTGTCAGTTAATAAAGAGGATCCGACAAGTGACTTAAGCAACATTTTTTAAAAGCAGGGGACAGCTAGACACATCCATATCATACTGCACGACGCAATTTCGTAGATCTACTGTGAGTGTAACTTTAGAGTTTAGGTATAAAATAAACGTTACACAGCTCCAGAAAAAAGAGACAGAGATTAAACTTCTTCATTGTATTCAGAGCATTCTTAGAAGTAGGGAAAAGGACCCTAGACATAGCCGACCGCTGGTGGCCGAGCGGTTCTAGGCGCTACAGTCTGGAACCTTGCTACCGCTACGGTCGCAGCTTCGAATCCTGCCTCGGGCATGGATGTGTGTGATGTCCTTAGGTTAGGTAGGTTTAAGTAGTTCTAAGTTCTAGGGCACTGATGACCTCAGATGTTAACTCCCATAGTGCACAGAGCCATTTGAACCATTTTTGACCCTAGACATAAAATCAAACTTACATAGATGGACGAACAAAGATAGTAATCTTGAAAATCCTTAAAGTTTATAGCATTTTGAGCTAATTATTTTGCATTTTTTGTAAGTTAAATATTTCCTCGAGAATGTCTTTACGTTCTTTGACTACAAGTATTGATACAGGACGGCCAATATAATTTTTAAATCATTGCTTCAGCTACTATATGGTATTAAAGGAAAAATGTATGAAGTTTAATTTTTTTTGTTTCTAATAGACAAATGAAAGTAAATTTTTGAAATCATCATACCTGTGAACGTGTGTGTGTGTGTGTGTGTGTGTGTGTGTGTGTGTGTGTGTCAGTTAATAAACTTAAATCTAGAACAAAATTTAGCCAAAATATCAGTTCAAGAGTAAGGTACATGTATCTTTATATTTATAGTAGTAAGTCAGAGCAATGATAATAACTTCTATACATATTCAAACCTAGGGCAGGATAAGTCTATTAGTTATTCTTGCGGCCATTAGTTGAATTTCTCATAATGATACCATCGTACCAGAGTTGGATCCATTGACATTCATAACGACAAGAAATAGATAGCGGAGATAGTTGTTTGATGTGCAACATTCCTTAGTATTATTAACCGTGCCATTTGTCTTGTACTCACTAATGTATTTTTCACTTCTGATAATAAGCGATTTGTAAGCCCTAATAATCACTTGTATGATGGCCATTTCTGGATGTACATGTTTTTCAACAGACAAAAGGCGCTTCAAATAATTTTAGTGGACAAATTTAATTCTCTGCTTTAGTCGGAGGTATACTAATCATTCTTGCACTGATTAATTTTATTCTCCAAAATATTGACAGCATACGATAGATGCATTATTATTTATCAAACAATTGTTTTTTAAAGCTGAGGTTGTTGATTATGTTCAATGTACCTCAGTGTCAGGAACTCTACCGCCCCACTAGTACGACACAACGAGGCTGTACGCTAACGTTACACACGCCTGATGCATGTGCGGTAATTGTCTGAGCCTTGTGTGATATTCTGCTGTCATTGACTGCCTGAAAGGTTGTTGATTTTTGGTCGTATTGCATATTGGTACGTTATCCTGACCATTGGGAGGCTTTGAGGAGCGTCACTGACAATAGCAACCCCTCTGTACTGCGGGTAGCCTCAGCAACTGTCTGAGGGGAATTGTTGAAAGGAAGTCACGTGCTTCCTTCCTCACACACATCACGCCATACTCCAACAAAACACAGCCCATCCAAAGGGCTTGCAGTAAGTAGTGTCAGTTACAGATTCCTCCTTACGAACAACACCTTAAAAAATTAAAAAACAGCTCGATGACCTGCATTCGTGATACGTAAACAGCGTTATTTTATATTATGAAAGCTGCAGACAACGGTTACATGCTACCATGGAAAGGAAACCACCATGGAAGCGTCTCCGGGATACTGCGCTTAATGTTATGGGTGAATAACACACTTACATGAATTTTTTAGCTACGAAAAATACTCACTTAAACCCACTTGCCACTGCTGTTCAAATGGCTCCGAGCACTGTGGGACTTAACATCTGAGGTCATCAGTCCCCTAGAACTTAGAACTACTTAAACCTCACTAACCTGAGGACACCCCACACATCCATGCCCGAGGCAGGATTGGAACCTGCGACCGTAGCGGTCGTGCAGTGCCAGACTGAAGCGCCTAGAACCGCTCGGCCACACCGGCCGGCTACTTGCCACTGCTGTTCACGTATGTAGACGTAACAGTTGTACCAAATAAATACTCCACGAAATACTTGTAATCACCCATGCAGAGGGATGCTGCAGCTTTAGACTGTTAAGTGCAACTATTGGTGCCTAGAATAAGCCTCTGTAGGCTCACTCTCTTTTCTTAAGACGCAAAATTCTGTCGAACTAAATTTACTATCTCAGCATGGTGAAGGAAGGAACGGCTAGCTAGTCTTGCGCACAAAGAAGATTCGACGTTTACAACATGAAACTCAATTTGCGCAATGACAAACTTGTTAAACTGTCTAGATTGTGCATTTGGTTGGATCATATTGTTTTTAATTTGTTCTGACAAACAAAACATACGTTTTGCATGTTTGCCAAAACTTCATGAACATAAAAAATGTCAGTTTGCATCAGTGGCTCAAAATCGTCAAACTGTAGTTGTCGTCATATTCAACCGGATGAGTTGATTCACAGAGCAGTCGGATCCAAGGATGGAAGTATCTGTTCATGTAACGTCGACACCGAGGAACACGACCACAGTTAGAGGAAACATAAGTGAATAAGTCGCTATTGGAGGATCGAGGGACGGTGAACGTGTACATTCACTCCTAGGCACGTACAAGAAACCTTATCTACACTGGCCTGATATGCTGTGTCGAAACAAAGGAAAATTAAATGAAATTGTACCAAAGGAAATTTCAACACTTCTTTTCCTGGACAGGAACCCATAGTCTTATCCGCAACTTCACCTCGCTAGGCAGCACTGCAGCTCCAAAGCAGCCTCATGCTATGTAAACCAAGTTGCGGAAAACAATGGAAATCTAGGTCCCTCGAAGACGCACTCCGTTTCTGTGTTGTACTATACACCGAGGTGATAAAAGTCGTGGGTTACCTGTGTGCACGCATGCGGATGGCGATAGTGTCGCGTACACAATGTAGGAAAGAGCAGGACACTGGCGGAGCTGTCATTTGGTCTCAGTTGATTCATGTGAAAAGTTTCCGACGTGATTAGAGCTGCTCGACCGGAATTAACACACTCTGAACGCGCAGTGGTAGTTGGAGGTAGACGCATGCGACAATCCATTTCGGTAATCCAATATTCCGAGATCCACAGTGTCAATAGCGTGCCGAAAATACCTAATTTCAGGAATTACCTCTCACCATGGACAACGCAGTGGACGACGGCCATAGCTTAACATCCGAGAGCAGAAACTTTTGCGTAAAAGTTGTCAATGCTAACAGACAAGCAACGTTGAGTCAAAGTGGAACGTACTACGAACGTATCCGTTAGGGCAGTACGGAGAAATCTGGCGTTAATAGGATATGGCAGCAGACAAGCGGCGGAAGTGCCTTTGCTAACAGGATGACACGGCCTGCAGTGCCTCTCTTGGGCTCTTGACCCTGTCGGTTGGTCCCTAGACGACTGTAAAACCGTGGCCTGGTCAGATGAGAGCCAATTTCAGTTGGTCAGAGCTGATGCTAGGGTTCAGCTGGGAAGCAGACTCCACGAAGCCATGGAACAGAGTTGTCAACAAGGCAGTGTGCAAGCTGATGGCGGATCCATAATGGTGTGGGCCTGGTCCGTGTTTGCGTCGAATGGACTGGATCCTCTGGTCCTGCTGAACCGATCATTGACGGGAAATGGTTATGTTCGCCTACTTCGAGACCATATGCTGCCATTCATGGACCTCATGTTCCCAAGCATGTCACGGGATCACAACTGTTCATGATTGGTTACATGTAATGGCTCTGAGCCCTATGGGACTGGTCAGCAGTCCCCTAGAACTTAGAACTACTTAAACCTAACTAACCTAAGGACATCACACACATCCATGCCCGAGGCAGGATTCAATAATTTGAACGAATTATGTGGCCACCCGGATCACCTAACACGAATCCCGTCGATCATGTATGGGACATAATCGAGAGCTCAATTCGTGCACAAAATCCTGCACCGGCAACACTAACGCAATTATGGACGGCTGGGGACTTCCAACGACTTATTGAGTCCATGCCACGCCGGGCTGCCTCACTACCCTGGCGTAAATGAGGTCCGAGACGATATTGGGAGGTATCGCTTAACTTTTGTCCCCTCCGTGTATACCTTTCATAACACCAGTGGTACAGTCAGATCGTAACAAAATTTTAAATACTTACAGGTGCTAAGTATAAAGGACGAGTAGAACATCAAACAGGCGTATAACTCATCTTTTTTCAAGGGTATTGAGGGAGGTGGGGGGGTTGGGTTGTGTGGGGAAGGAGACCAGACAGCGAGGTCATCGGTCTCATTGGATTAGGGAAGGATGGAGAAGGAAGTCGGCCGTGCCCTTTCAAAGGAACCATCCCGGCATTTGCCTGGAGCGATTTAGGGAAATCACGGAAAACCTAAATCAGGATGGCCTGACGCGGGATTGATCCGTCGTCCTCCGGAATGCGAGTCCAGTGTCTAACCACTGCGCCACCTCGCTCGCCCAAGGGTATTGAAACGAGAGAAAAAGAGGAGGAGAAAGAAAGAGAGTCGAGAACTGCAAAAAGTGATATTAATGGGCAATAAAGGAATAATACTGCACAGCATGCATTCATAGAGACATAAATCATATGTAAACAGCAACAGCACATTCTACTCCTTGCGAACATTGACGGAAACTGCCAGCATTTATAACTGCCAACTATAAAGCAACAAATAGCAATTCAGTGTACTCTGGTGTGTTGCTGTTCGCTTGTGGTTTCCCCAGTAAGTACTTCTCATTGGAGAGAATAAATGTATCATCAAAATAAGTAGCGCATTTCTGGCCCATACACTGTGGTGTAGTGGTCAGCGTTGCTTACTGGCATGTTGCGGGCTGCCAGCTCAGCCTGACCTCCAGCAATTATTTCTTCTTCACCCAAAAGTTCGCCGAAACTTTGCTATCTTTGTCGCCTTTTCAAAAACTTTTGAAGTATTGAAGTACGCCAAAACCGTGTCGTAGAGTGTTCAGGTTGCAGGCCTATTCATGAATGCAAAAAAGTGCGTCTTCGTCGCCCAAGGCATAAACATCTTGTGGCACCAAGTACATGGCGATGGAGTCCGTCATCATCCAGAGGAAATAGAGTAGCCAAAGATTTTCCGACTCCTCGGCACATTCGTGATGTGAAAAGTTTTCTCAGTATGTGCTCCTGCTGCCAGTGATTCATGAAGGATGTCCATACCAATACACATCACTTGCAAAGGATTACCGCAGGGAGAGCCAAATGTAGCTATAAAGAGGTGTAAGGGAGATTCTTCTTTGTCCTTAATGAGGCGCAAACATCTTCAATTCTAACATCGTGGATGCCGAGAGAGAACTTCGAACAGGCACCAGTCGTTTTTGGCTAGACGTAGTTCTAGTACAATTCACGAAGGTGATGAAAAGGTAACCTTATGATTCCAGAGTACTCTCAAAGTCCGAGATGAACTTACAATCTAGGAAGAACGCCTTATATTTTTCTGGAAATAACTAAGTTCCTGCTTTATTAATTTTGGAAACTATGCACTGTTGTAACGGATCGCCATTCTCTGCCGGCTGTCCAGACTGAGTCATCCGCTGGCGAATGGGCATTAGGGCTTCAGGAGTAGGACGTCACGGTGGTATACAAGAATGGGCGAAAACACAAAGACGCTGATTGCCTTTCAAGGAATCCTTCGATGGAACACAAAAGTTTGGACGAAATCCCCGGCATCGCCGCGTTAAATGAGATTCCTGCTCAACAGAGGGAAGATACAGAACTACTGAAAACTATAGAAGCATGGAAGAATGGGGAATCAATCAAGGGAGATTTCCAGTTATTAAACGGAGCACTCCATAAGAGGAACTATGATCCAGTGGGGCGGAAATGGTTTCATGGCTTCCCAACTCATCTGTGGCCAACGATCTTGATGAACTTCCACTTTACTGTAACATCTGGTCACCTGAAGACTCTAGACGAAATCAGAGGCAGGTATCACTGGCCAGGTCGCTACCGATCTGTCAGATACTATGTGAGCCACTATAAGGAATGCGAACGACGTAAGCACATGCGGCAATTAGCTCAAAGACGTCTGGATCTGGTATCAATCCCGCCTGCAGCAGCGCCATTCCACCGAATTAGAATCGACCACTCAGGGAATTCACCGAAGTCAACAAACAGGAATCGATGCTGTCATTAGAGCTGTGCCATGGCTGTGGCGACTGCCGAAGCTCCAGAAATTGCAAAGTTCCTTGTCGAAGACGTCGTTTTAAACCTCGGTACACGCCGTATGATGATATTTGATCGTGGAAAAGCTTTTCGGTAGAGACTGCTGTCAGAGATAATTCCACGTTGTGACATCACCCACAGGATGACAGCTGTCTAACATCTACAAACGAGTGGCTTGACGTAACTCCTTAACTAGACGTGGGCAGATATGTTCTCGATGTACGTTCATGTCGAACAGAGAGATTGGGATACAAACTGCCCGTCGTGATGTTCCTATACAAAACGGCGAAGCAAGGCATTACAGGCTTCAAGCTGTGCATTCTGTTTCATACAGTGTCCCCGTTTCAACCTAACGATACTATGTGAGACACCTCATCACCAGGAGCAAATAAGCTCGCACACAGACTCCGGAAGTTCAGGAAAAAGACCGAGAGCGATAAAACGTCAAGTAAGATCAATAAGATACAGGCCAGAAAACTTGCAGTGGATTTTTATGCTTTGGCGGATAATTAGACTGTAAAAAAATTCACTAAAGCGCTACTTTGGGCCGCATCGTATCCTTCTACTCCTGCTGGACGCCAAATATGAAGTCGGGGATTGTGATCTTTCATGAAGAAGAGAAAAGTGCTGAGATCTCGTCCGTGTCCTCCCTTTATAGCCCTACAACAGCCCAGAGGCGTAGATTGACGATGAGTATTTCGCGGAAACTGAAGACCCACTCGACGACCATGAAGTTTCGACAGGAGGGGCTACCTTCGATGCTCATCTCACTGAAGAGGAACGTAAAAACGCGACCAGCATATGGGGATCCGCCAGCGCCCCTATTCAGTGGACCATTGAAAAGATCTAGAACCAGGGTGCTGTAATCGGCTCCAATGAGGACTCCAGAAAGAGCAGATTGCTGGTCCTCCAGGACAGGGAGTAATGCTGGGATCTATGGTGCATCTAACGTGGTGTAGTGGTTGGCGTCTGCAGCTGGCGTGCTATGGGCCACCAGTTCAGACCCGACCACTGTTATTTGTTGTTTCGTATTTACCATTTCTGGAAGATTCAAATGGCTCTGAGCACTATGGGACTTAACAGCTGTGGTCATCAGTCCCCTAGAACTTAGAACTACTTAAACCTAACTAACCTAAGGACATCACACACATCCATGCCCTAGGCAGGATTCGAACCTGCGACCGTAGCAGTTGCGCGGTTCCGGACTGCGCGCCTAGAACCGCGAGACCACCGCGGCCGGCTGGAAGATTCTTGAAATATCTTACGTTGGTAATTTTTGTATATTTGGAATATTTTGTATATACGGAATATTCTATATCTGTATAAATAATTGAACTCTCTATCCAGGAAGTCAGTTCTGTTCTAAGTGTTGTACCTCATCGCCGACTCAACTTTCAGATTTGGATTTGAGTGTGGTTTCAACGTGACAATAAGGCTACTATCTTGAATTCACATTTTTCAGTTTGCAGAGACATATTCCATAGATTATAACAAGAAGTTAATGAAATTACTTTCCAGTGCTTGTGACACAATACCAGGAACCATATCTCGACTTTCAAGCGCTATCTGTTACTACTTTAGACTTGTGACGTCGCTGCAGAAGGCGCACAGTGCTGAAATCCCTGCGTGGTACAAAATTAGACGTGCTGATCTGAAACAGATGCAGTTGTAATGGATTTTAATAGTAGAATTTTGCTAAGAACTGTACCTCACTAAAACTTGTTATATTCGAAACTAGTAACCGTTTCTTGTTGTTGTTGTTTCGAAGTAGTACACTTATTTTTAAAGGAAACTTTTAAGAGATTTGCCGGCCGGGGTGGCCGAGCGGTTCTAGGCGCTACAGTCTGGAACTGCGCGACCGCTACGGTCGCAGGTCGAATCCTGCCTCGGGCATGGATGTGTGTGATGTGCTTAGGTTAGTTAGGTTTAAGTAGTTCTAAGTTCTAGAGGACTGATGACCTCAGAAGTTAAGTCCCATACTGCTCAGCGCCATTTGAACAATTTGAATCTAAGAGATTTATAGTCAGCATCGCAAAATATTCAATTACTCTTCAGGCATTGTAATCGTAATAAGATAAGTGACTTTTCTAAATGTCTTGTCACAGTTTACCCAATAATGTTATAGAAATAGGTCCCTTTTCGTCTCATAAAATTGATTACACGTGAAGGAAGTCGAACGACGAGTATGTTTCAGTACGAAATATATACAAAAATCCATGTTATTAGCAACTGAGGCTATCTAGGGCGACTGTGTTACAATGTTATAGATGTATTTTCTGCAGACAACAATAAATTCAGATATCTGTGCCATTTACATACAATACTCAATAAACTTTCAAGTATCTAAGAAACACGAACGCATTACGGATGTCAGGACGTGTGGTGTCTCAATTAATCTACGTGTAAATGTAAAGGGTATTTTTGCCAAGGTTGCTTTGTGGAAACGTATTCAACAGTCGCAACAAGTTCAGTACATAAATTATTAAATTTTATCTGGTTCTATGTGAGAAATCTCATACCAATGTGTAGTGGGTAATCTGTGATAGAGTTGACAGTAATCACTGAAGTTTTTGCTACGGAACGTCTCTTTTGCTTTCAGCCGATATCGTCTCTTTATTCACGCGGATTTCGTGATGAGGAGGAGGGGGTTGCGGTCAGCAAACTGTAAGAGATCTCATTGACCATATACAGATGAAATGTCTAGGAGGTGATATTTGAAATTTTGTTTTGCAAAATACCTCTAAGAATACAAATAGTAACATGAAGAGCATTTTTTCTGTGATGATAAATCACATGTCACGGAACAGAGGTACTGTTTAGGATGAGTTCGTTGTAGAAGTTTCGAAAGTGAACTAATAGGAGTTTGACTGTAGTGTGCTCTTTGGTGAAGTGCTTTCCCAAATCTGGGACTGCGGTGTCAAAGCTGTTAGTTTCGTTCGCTGCGAATAGTGTATGACTTTCAAGATTCGTCACTGCAGGACAACGACGTAGCCAGGTTCCATAACTAAACAATGGCGTGTCTTCTATGCTTCCTGAAGACGTAGTCTCTCCGAAAACTCGGAAAGTAGACGCGAAAATATTTTGTCACTGAACCGAACTCAGCAAGAATCATGGTTGCAACACAGCACCGGGCGCACTGCGAGGATATACATTATTCTGTATTACTGAGAGGCAACTTTTTTGGTATCTAATGATGATTGTAATACGATAAAGCAACCAACCTCTAATAAATATCTGTTTCAGATGCCATGCGCTGTACGTACGAGCAAGAGAACAAGGAAGTACTTAATGAAAAGGCAACCTGAACCGTTTGATGATCAACGACATTGTCGATTCAAATTAAGAGCCACATTCGTAAATAGCAGAAATGCTTGTTTTCAAGAAGGAAAAGGTTCAGGAGCTTCGACTTAGAAACACTTTACATCGACAGCAGATATTCGGAGATGAAGGGAAAAAAAGCAGAAGGCTGCATGACTTTTCTCAAGTACAACAATGGAACGCAAGTTCATTACTACGGAGAAATATGTCAGACCATAATTAACCTTCAACAAATATGAATTCGCCACTTGCTGAGCAAAATAATGTGGTTCCGAAGGTAATATGTTCTTACTGTATATTCCAAAAGCATTTAACAATTTAAATGAGCTTAGTTAACTTAGAACTGAAATATGAATCTTGAACTTGGCTCGATGGTGTTACAACTTTACACACTACGTTTCAAGGACGAATAAAATTGTTTCTTTTCTCTGTATTTTCATTAACCTATAGACAGATTACCTGGATAAATTCAAGTTCCAAAGCCTTTTTCTTTTCTTCAAAATTTTATTCAGTAAATAATGTTTCACCGAATAAAATTTAGTAGTAGCAAAATAATACAATGTATAAATAACTGTGCATAGTGTAACACATATGATATTCAGAACGGGAAATAACAAGGGAACGTCTTCAACGCTTTGTGCAACTTTTTTTCACATGGGAACAGGACTTCGTGCATGCAAAACAAAACACTCTGCTGTTCTTGTTTTCTTCATCTTCTTTCGGTCTCCAGAACAAATGAAGGTACAAGAGAGATATATTTTTCTTCCAGGTGGGAGGATGCTCATTTTGACGTTATGGAGAAAGAAGGACTTTTATTTGTCCTGTTACATTTCCAGCAAATCACCAGTCAACTGATTTGCTATTCAGCTATTCCGCAGCATGAGAAGTATTCCGACGTATAGCTGCCACACGAGTAAAGGCAGAAAGGCAACTACGTCAGGTAGGTAACATTTGATAGAACTCACATTCTTCGATGGGTTACTGAACAGTCGTCTTGTATAGAAAGTACATCTCGATGAAATATGTGAAGGTGTAGCTGACTTAGTAGAAGATCCATTAATGAGTAGAGCTTGGCTTGTCTGAGAGGACAAAAAGAAGCACGAAAATTGATATGTGCTATCAGAGATACATTCTTGCTGGACAGCGACGAAGTCCATCTACAGTACGATACTCATCATTACTGACTCGTGGTAAACATAAAACAGGACCACACGAAGAGCTACCCAGCTAGTCCCCAATATATTAAAATACCATGACAGGAACTGTAATCTAAAGCGGTAGAAACAGAAAGCTATTGAGTAGAGACATTAATATTGTGAGACATTTGAAACAACCGCCCGTCATGGGACGCGATCTGCTGACTGCGATGTTTAAACAGCACTATTTTCCTACAGTTCTGATTTCCTAGATGTAGACGGTGACTCATACTCCTCTTCTGAGTGAAATATGGCATAAATGGACGAAACACTTAAGCGATGTACATCATTCAAACAATTCCTTGACTGAATCTATTGCAGTAAATACGTTCGGTGGAACGGATAGACATTTATTTTATGCTATTTCTCATAGCTGCACTTCTGCACCATTACAGGTGACGAAAGTGAATCCAGCTATACTGTCATTATTCGATGCTGTCTCGCGAAAAAGACGTGAACGAGAATAAATTCTTCAGAACACCTAGAATCTGAGCAAATGAGGACAATTTACTTTGAACCGTCTTCCAAAGAAGGGACGATTACATTTTAAGAAGTCAATATCAGCTGCTCAGAATCAAACACAATACTTACATAAGGAATATTAACGAGCTATGTCTTTCTGTGTGAGGTGCCTACATACGAAGTCCAAGATCTGTAGTGTTATTTAAAACAATACTGTTGAAATGGATAAGTAAGTGCCCATTTGACGAAGTACTTATTTAGGTCTTGGGGAAACATACGGGCTACGAAAAGTCTCAAAGAAGTGTTCGACATTTGTTTCAGTAGCTTTGAGACTAACAGTATTCCAAATGTGTAAAAAACTGCCATCGAATGCTGGGTAATCCACAGGCTACAGTAAAAGCGATATGGCCAGCCACTAAAAGTGAAATTTTTACCTTGTTGTTCACGGTAGTAATTTTCATTATTGTCTCACTAGCGGCAAACCAACAATGTATCACAATAATTTTCCTGGTTAAAAGGCCAGTTATTTCAATGACAGTTGTCGATAACAAAATATTTGTTACATGTAACCAGTAATGGTAATATGGGATATCGAAATATTTCTTTTCCGGAGCAGCAGATGAATGTTTACCCTTGTTAGCCCTTCAGAACCGTTGTGAAGAACGTCCTCTTCACTTCCCAAGTCATCGTTGGTGGTGGCTGCTAATTGATTTCTAGATACGTCACTTTCCAAGGATTACATCTACTCAGATAATAAGAGAACTCCCTGTAGAAAAAGGAAATCTACTCAGATAATAGGAGAACTCCCTACAGTAAAAGGAAATTAAACCTTCAAGGAACTTTACTATTGGTCAGAATGCAATATGCATACACGGTATCCAATAAAGTGAATTTCAATTTGAAGAGAGAAATCGACACTCTTAAATTGAACGGAGATAGCTCCTCTACAGACTGCGTAACGAACAAAACATTTCTAGGAGTCAACACTTATTCTCAGTGGAAGTGTTATGAACACGTAAAGATACTCGCAAAAAGAATTTCATCAGCATTTTATATACCCTTAGAGTCCTGTCATCAATGTGAACAGAACAGTGTCTTTTAATTACTTATTATTCATATGTACACTCAATTTTTAGCTGTGGAATTGTTATATGGAGAACAAATGCACAAAGTATGCACATAGTT
Source organism: Schistocerca serialis cubense (assembly GCF_023864345.2). NCBI lineage: Eukaryota > Metazoa > Arthropoda > Insecta > Orthoptera > Acrididae > Schistocerca > Schistocerca serialis. The sequence goes on from NC_064639.1 coordinate 1,084,859,773, forward strand.
TTGCAACAACAGAAAAGAGCTATCAAAATAATAACCAAAAATAGAAATCCATCTCTTTGTAAAAATTTGTTCAAAACAGAGTACAATTATCAGTTAGCTGTGCACGTCAGAAATAACTTTGATAATTACTGCACAAAGACCTCTGTTCATTACTGTGAAACAAGACGTAGGTTGAACTACATTTACCGCGAAAGGAGTAACATAAAACTCAAAAGAGCAACTTCCGCTAACGAATACAGTTGTACAACAAATTGATCGAGCATGTGAAAGAGATTACTAAAACAAACCTCTTCAAAACGCATTTAAAATGTATCAGTTGCGCAATACATTCTGTACGTTGAATACTTAGATAGTGCAGCGTTGAGAGTTGGGAAAACGTGTAACACAAATAAATAACAGCAGTAATAATAAGATGTCTAATCATTTCGCATAACATTTCCTCACGATATTTTTTCTTTCCTCTTTTTTCCTTTTCTGGAAAAACTTATTCCCGAATCTTTTCATTGTTTAATACTAACACCTTATTATCTTTCCGAGATCAAAATCTTACTTGTCATAGAGGAATGCTGACTCAGTTTTTTGTACTGAAAATGGGAAGCTGCGGAACACAAAGTGGAAATGAAATCACCTGATAGTTTGTGTTGTGCAACTTTATGAAAGAATGTACGTACGAGAGTGTGTGCAGTACTGGAAATGAGAATGAATGAACAATGTAGCACTAGTCTTCTGCATTATAAAATCATTTGATTGTAACACAGTATTGAACTCTAGGGATAAAAACGAATGAGGTAGCACAGTTCTAAATGGACTACCCTTGTATTCGGGAGATGCTGTTTCCATACTTCATCCAGCCATACTGATTTTGGTTTTCTGTGGTTGCTCTAAATTACTTCAGGCAAAGCTGGGATGGTTCCTAAGATAAGGCCATAGCCGACTATCTATCCCCTCCTTAAATAGAGCTATATGTATATAATTGCCCGTAATATGAAGCACGTTATTTTTATTATTCTTGAACTGTTATACAAAGACGCGACTAGTAACCTTGTAAAAGTCATCTTTAGATGAATAAAACTACTACTATAAAAATACTAATGCTACTACTACTACTACTATCATGTGTTCCTGAAACGGGAAATGTTGAGTATTCCACAACCAGTCATGAACTATACAGGGTGGACATGTCGCTGACGACTGTGTATTATTTTGAACACCAGCGCCGCCAACGTGGATGTGGCAGCCAACTGCTTATCATGAATCAGAAGATGTTTATAAATACATTTCTCACGCACATTGCTCATTGACGGCGGCCAGCTATCTAAAACATAAACTTCGAACTATTAATTCTTTATCTGAAATATAGAATTTAGGATGTATGCCCCTTCAAAAATTTTTAACCCTTAAGATTTGAGGTGTCCTGTCTCGTTACCAACTGTTTTTCACATCTGTGTTACTGCTGGTCCCATTCTCAAACATTCTGCGTACTGTCTGTCTGTTCTAAGCCGTGTCTCCCTACCACTTTCACGCAACGACGCTTTGAGCGTGTTTTTTAGGGAATTGACTAGTTTGAACCTGGGACCTGTTGCTGGTAAGGAGACGCCAGACCACACATGACATGTAGAGTTCAGAAGAGTTCAGTGAGACTAGCTATGATATAACCAAATACTTAATGATTTCAGCGTCAGCTCCACTGCACTCCCTGTAAAAGAATCTTAATACTAACTAAATTTAGTGGAAGGGGTTCAAGGCTTTCCTATTTTTAGTTAGCTGGTAAAATCACGTCGAAAAAGCAGTTAAGTTTACCATTGGAAATTTTATTCTACTCACAAAACATTGTTTATAAATTGCACTATTGATAAAAGGAAATGTTTTAATCATCATCATCAGTTATCTGCTATATTAGCAGGTCCTTTGCCTCTCCATTTTCTGCGATCCATTGCTTCCTTCTTAAGGCTGCTGTATGTTGTACCGTCCATCATGTCATCCAGTATCTGGAATCTCTTCCTTCCTCGCTTCCTTTTCCCTTCTACATAACCTTCTAAAACTGTACCGTCCATCATGTCATCCAGTATCTGGAATCTCTTCCTTCCTCGCTTCCTTTTCCCTTCTACATAACCTTCTAAAACTGTTTTTATCAGTCCGTCATTCTTTCTTAATATATGCCCAATCCAATTTCTTTTTCTTCTCTTTATTACATCTAGTAACTGCCTTTTCTCTCCCACTCTTCTCAGTACCTCTTCATTTTTTACTCTGTCCATCCAACTTATTCTTTCCATCTTCCGCCATGTCCAGATCTCAAAAGCCTCCAGCCTTTCCCTGTCTTTTTTCCTCATAGTCCATGTTTCAGCGCCATATAGAAGAACACTCCATACAAGACATTTTATGAGTCTCTTTCTGAGTTCTCTGTCCATACCGCTGCAGAAGATTCTCCTTTTCTTACAAAACGCCTCTTTTGCCATTGCTATCCTTGTTTTAATTTCTTCCTGTCGGTGTCTATCCTGCTTCCAAGATACTTAAAATTTTGCACCTGTTCTAGTGTTTCTCCATTCAGCACAATTTTTATTTCCTTATTTCCTCCTATTGCCAATACTTTTGTTTTATTTGTGTTAATTTTCATTCCATATTTTTTTCCGTTAGTTGCAATGGTGTCCACCAAATCCTGTAATTCTTTTTCCCCTGTGGCTAGAAGGACCATGTCATCAGCAAATCTCAAGCACCCTACTCTTCTTCCTCCAATTTCTACTCCTTTGTCATCTAATGAGCATTGGTCAATCATATTTTCCAAGTACAGGTTGAAAAGAGTAGCTTCTCATGCAGCGTCTGACCCGGAGCGGGCGGCTGCAAAAGGCGTCTGTATCCCATGTTAGGGGCGGCCTCCAGAACTGCGGAAGGCAACGGAATACCACCGCAGATTATCTTCCCTGCATAATGCAGTCTCCATTTTATGCACAAAAAATGGCTTCCTCTCATGTTAAATCAGTGTCTGGAGGTAAAGTAGTCCCCCATTCGGATTCTCCGGGGGGGGGGGGGGGGGGGGGGGGACAACTTGAAAGGAGGCAAAAAAATGTTTTAATACAGGATGATAAAAACCAACTGCGTTCAACAAAAATGTGAACGAATATTCCCTGAATGGGTTTCCAAGTCCTATAATGGATCGAAGGATGACCTATGCCATATCACATCTATAATCTAGATGTAAGTTAAGTTTCATAAAAGAGAAAACTATCCAAATGGTCTACAGTGACCCTCAATTATCTTTAATTACTTATCTAACTTGTCGTAAATTACAGTGGCTGATATGGCTTCTCAATAATTATATAACAGAAAAATCATCGTGTTTCAGATTTTAACTTCACGTAGCAAATGTGAACACCATGAGATTTAATTGACGATCGACACTAGTATTACGTAAAAAGGGAGTGTAACAGATGAGACTTCTGCAGTTCTGAGTGAAGCCTTATGCACTGTTATGCGGCATCGCGTGCGTTCATTACCTTGTCGTTGGTTAGACAGTGTCAGGGGGCGGCGGGCGGCACAGCTCCATACAGCTCGCCGTCTCGGAAGCAACTCTCACCTAACTTCTCCTTACTACAATTTACCGAAGTTGGTTTAAAAAAAAAAACTATCTGGCTGTGTTTTCATCTGACTAATCAGGGTCTCAATGTTAACCTTAAGCCCCGCCTACAAAAATTCTGTCTATCCAATGAGAAACGTTGTACTTTTCGTGGTGGGGCAATGTTTTTAACGTTTGCAACGTAACAGAGACGCGAAAAAGTCTCACGCTAAAACTTGCAGCTGGTGTGGTCCTTTTAGTGTTATCGTAAGATCTATACTGTTCTTCTGGAGGGCTCTATCTTTTAACATGGGCTGGGGGGGGGGTGGTCCTAGAGGTTGGATGGCGACGTGGGTGTCCGTCCCTTATTGTAGGGCCTTCTAGCTTAACACGGTTCTGCTCTCGGCTTCTGTTCTCGTTTCTCCCCTCGGAACTGCGTCTGTTTCACGGTGGGAAGGTATGACATGCATTTAGGCATTCTTGTGTTAGTCTGTGGTATTCCATTTGCTCACTCGTCACTCGTATTACTTTGGTTAATTTAATGTCACGATTTATTCGGAGCTATGTGACATACTGCTGGATTTGCTTATCATGTCAGGGTTTTCATGGAAGGTGTTGGATCTGCCTGACACCTTACACTACGGCACACTTTCCAGTTTCAAGTATCCAGACACTAGGTGTCACGAGACGCAGATTCATTAGTGTAAGAGGAGGTGACTAGCATTGTGTTGTCAATAGTAAAGCAGTGGCAAGAGAGTGACTCTGTAGGGAGAGCTCAAATCAGTGACTTCAGACGTGGACTAGTCACTGGGCGGAACCTCCGCAATAGATCCATCAGGGACATTCCACCCATTGTAAAACTGCCTATCTCGACTGTTGGTGATGTCAATGTGAAGTGGACATGCAAAGGAATAAATACAGATAAACCAAGAACAGGCAGGCCTCACGTACTGACGGACAGGTAATGTCGAGCATTACGGTGGGTGTTTGTAAAAAAATCACGTGACATCAGCGGAAGGAATCATTCGTGAGTGCCAAAGTGCTTTCAGTAGTCCAGTTAGCACAATAACTGTGCGGAGGAGTTAAAAGTAATGGTGTACAATGATCGAGAAACTCCTCGTAAACCACACATCTCAGTAGTCACTGCCAGGCGATGCATGAGGTGACGTGAAGAGCGACGCCACTCGACAGAGGATGACTGAAACGAGTGATTTGGAGTGATGAATTACGCTATACCATGTAGCTATCCGATGGAAGGGTTTGGCCGATGCCAAGGTTAGATAAAGTTACCTGCCATCGTATGTAGAAGTCAACAGTGAAGTGCGGAGGAAAGAGTGTTAGGTGTAAGGATGTTTTCTGTGGTTAGGGTGTGGTCTCATTATCACGCTTAAGAAAATGCAAGATGCGGAAGAATATGAACACATTTTGCAGTACTGTATCCTGTGTACTGTAGAAGAACAGTTCGGAGACGATGAATGTTTGTGCCAGCCCGGAAATATATCCTGTCATGAAACAGTATCTGTGACACAGTGGTTTGTGGAAAATAATATTACTGAATTGAACTACCTTGTCCAGAGTCCCGACTGGAACCCAATGGCTCAACTTTGGGATGAACTACAACGTCGAAGTCCTTCCAGGTCCCGGCGTCAAGAATCGCTATCTTGTCTGGTCTTGGCACTTGAGTAGAATGGGCGCCATTTCTCCACAGTTATGCAGACACCTCATTGAAAATGACCGCAGCAGACTTCAGTCATACAGCCGAAGAACGGACACGCCCTATATTCATGTCCACTAACAGATACCGGATAGTTCTGACCAGTCGGTGCGTGTGTTTTCCTGTCTCGTAGGCTACCCATATTGGGTCATTACATGATACGAGACAGAGCGAAGCTGTTGATACTGTGAAATAGAACTATGTATTCAAACTTCGCTCTTACAAAAGGGTTCAAATGGCTTTGAGCACTAAGGGGCTTTACATCTAAGGTCCTCAATCCCATAGACCTAGAACTACTTAAACCTAACTAACATAAAGACATCGCTCACATCCATGCCGGAGGCAGTGTTCGAACCTGCGACCGCAGCAGCAGCGCGGTTCCGGATTGAAGCGCCTAGAACCGCACGGCCACAACGGCCGGCTTTCGTTGTTACGTTTCTTGATGTGCAACAGTAAAAGGGAAAGCAATGACAGAATCTGACCTTGTCGGTCCTGAAGATAGCCTTACAGTCATTTTGTTGTCACTGGATAGTAACAAGAAGTTCGCTCCATATAAATCATAACCTACAATATACAACTAGAAATGTTAAGGTTGGAACTCAAATACTCGACTCGCATTCAGGGGGATGGCGGTTCAAACCCGCGTCCAGCCGTCACGATTCAGATTTTCCGTGATTTCCCTAAATCGCTTAAGGCAAATGCCGGGATGGTTCCTCTGAAAGGGAATGGTGGATCCTCCTTCTTGACACCATCCGAGCTTGTGCTCCCTCTCTAATGACCTCGATGTCGACGGAACGTTAAACCCAATCTTCCTTTTTTTTCAAATATTCGTTACTTGTTTCGTTGTTTGTAGCTGTAGTAGGATAACTGAGCTCATACTATTCATATTCAGTAAAGGGTGTGGGGGGGGGGGGGTGCTTTCTATAAAAAGAAAAATAAGCTCTTGAATAAATAAAGAAACGTGTAAATGGAAAATTTGAAGAACATGGTTTATAAATGTGAAAGCAGGTGCCATGTGTAATGTGTGATGGAAAACGTTCTGTGACTGCATTATGCCTTTTGCATCGGAGTAAGTGTAGAATTCAAACTTCCATTTTTTATAGTACATCAAGAACGGTTAGGAAAACAGATTTTCTTCCAAATGAAAGAAATCTACATTCTTATAATGAATTATCCTAATACGAAAGCCAAGACCTGACTGATGTTTCAGCTGAACTCATTTTGACGTCGTTAAATCATCCAGCTCATTAGATGAAGAATAAAGTAGCCAGAACTCCGTCCGAATAGGCCTTGGAAGATCCAACGGTACCGACCGACCGCCGTGTCATCCTCGCCCACATTCGTGCTCAGCACACCGCTCTCCCTGCCGTATGGCAGTTTACGAGACCGGAGCCGCTTCTTCTCGATCAAGTAGCTCCTCAGTTTGGCTAACAAGGGCTTCCCAACAGCGCTCGGCAGACCGGATGATCACCCGTCCAAGTGCTAGCCCAGCCCGACAGCCCTTAACTTCGGTGATCTGACGGGAACCGGTGTTACCACCGCGGCAAGGCCCTTGGCAAAGTAGCCAAGCCTCTCGTAAATGTTTATTCAGTTCTGTACATCAGTCAACTCTGTAATGATTGTCGCCGGCCGCGGTGGCCGTGCGGTTCTAGGCACTTCAGTCCGGAACCGCGGGACTGCTACGGTCGCAGGTTCGAATCCTGCCTCGGGCATGGATGTTTGTGATGTCCTTAGGTTAGTTAGGTTTAAGTAGTTCTAAGTTTTAGGGGACTGATGACCTAAGATGTTAAGTCCTATAGTGCTCAGAGCTATTTGTAATGATTGTCCTTTAATCTATCAAAGCTCTTCAGGTAACAATAACTGTACATTATTTCGTTTTCAAACAACAAATTTATTTCAAATGTTATGTCCATCTTTAATAAAAATAAAATAGTTTAACTTTCCGTCACAGTTATTGTATTAAACAAGAAACACTTCTTGATGTCCTGCAGGATTATATGGTTACAAACTACTTTTCAGCTTCTTCAGGTGACAACGGAATAGCGCAAATACACATACCATGACACGCGACTTACTTAGATATTATTTACATAGATGAGACCAAAGAAACAAAAACTCTGACATGTAGTTTGTTACAGAGAAAAGTATGTGCAGAAATAATTACGTTAATTAAAAAAAGGAAACAAAGTTTTTTGTAAAGGTACACTTAACAACTGATGAAGAATAATTTTGAACTTCTTATTCAATGTATTATTTGCAACTGGAACCTCATTTCAGAGAGGAGGAAAAAGGTAACAGATTGATCATTTAATACTAAGCTGACATTCTGTGTTTTTTTTTTCCAGCAGAGTCATATTGCCATTTTCTTTGCAGAATGGAAAACGTTCTAAGTCATATGAGTGGTTTTCTGTTAAAAAATGACCGGCTAAAGTTAAATCTTTTTTCTTAAGTTCCAGCTTCTCTCATGTTCATGTAACCTAACTGCCAAAGCTTGGCTTAACTGACCGACATGTACTTTCCAACAGCGGTCGAAAGTGATTTTACATACATCACTCTGCGGCAAGCGATTCATTTCTTCTTTACTACTGAATAAAGCCGTTTCAATGCTGTTGGTTTTGTAAAACGCAGGTCTGTAGTTACGAGACTTCAGCTTTTTACCGAGGTTATTTGAAATTTTGCCAGTATATGGAGTGATGCACCAGTGCGCCACTTTTTGTAACTATTGACTGGTTCCTGTTTGTCTGAATACAGAAGTGGTGAATTTTACATATTTCCTTGGACGTTATATCGATATTAAAACAAAGAGATACTTATTTACCATGTACAGAAAAACCATAGCTACAGATACAACAATTCCTGCAAGCTACCAGCACCCACAAACATGTAGCTTCCCATTCACCGGTGCATCTCTTCACATATCGGAAGATTAACTGGTTGGTTCGTTGGTTTTGGTGAAGGAGACCAGACAGCGTGGTCATCGGTCTCACCGGATTAGGGAAGGATGGGGAAGGAAGTCGGCCGTGCCCTTTCAGAGGAACCATCCCGGCATTTGCCTAAAGTGATTGAGGGAAATCACGGAAAACCTAAATCAGGATGGCCGGACGCGGGATTGAACCGTCGTCCTCCCGAATGCGAGTCCAGTGTCGAACCACTGCTCCACCTCGCTCGGTGATTAACTGGATCTGACTTATAAACAGAACTAGCGACCATCGAACATATCTCTTTAAATAACGAGTGCAGCTCTTTCCTGACTGATAATACACTATGACGAAAGAAAATGCGTAAGAGACTCTGCATTAACAATTAGGTGGCTTGTCCCTCTTGGTCCACCTTTGTCTGAAATATTCATGGACTGTTTTGAACAACACCATTCTGAATTAAGAATCTTTGAATGCAAATATGAAATACTGGCTCAGATACACAGGTGATGTGCTGCGTACGTCAACAGGCCCTGCAAGACAGATCAACACGTTCTTCCATAGTAAACAGTCAACATAAAAATACTCAGTTTGCAAAAGAGATAGTAACAAATCTGTAAACTTCCCAGATCTAACCTTTGACATCAGTACACAAACACATTATTTCGAAATGTATACAAGAACAACTACAGACAAGCAAGAAGTTCCTGTTCAGAACACTCATTAACACCCAAACATGCAACTTTCCACTCGATGGTGCACTGTCTCATATCTATTCCCATGTCCAAAGAAGATTTCAAAGCAGATTTAGGCACAAATAAATTTATTGTCTCAATCAGTGGGTAAAATGCTTTCTGCACTAAAACCACATCTTTCACAGAAAACAAAAAAATTGAGAATTAAACCCCTCCCATATGCTCTCTCTGCTGCTCCTTCCAATGTCTGCAGGAAGTGATGTACAACATTATACCTATCATGGAATGCAGTAAGGACACTGAAATCCTGCAACTATAGATTTCCTGCTATGTGAAGAACACCAGAGTCCAGTGTATTTTCAACAGCAAAGAAATGATAAGACTCAATTACTAGCCAACAGTGGGGTACACAAAATTACTTGTCCTGATTGTGATAAGTTTGGTGTTAGTCAGTCAGGCAGAAACGTAGTAACTTGGCTGGCTGGCCATAAATACTGCTGGAAGTTGCAGAATTATAGCTCCATATTTGCTGTGCATGTATTGAGTGAAGGCCACAGAGGTGCACAGCTACCAACTACAATCCCCCCACAGCTTTCACTTAGCAGACAAAGTCAAAAACTCAACGTGTTGGATATCCTAGAAGTTAAATAAATATCTGTCACCAGTGCTGATTTAATATTAACTGACCAAACACAGCTCAACACTCCGTCCCTTCTAAACAACACTCCATCCTCTCAGTTTTCCCACACTGTCTACTCCTGTCTGTTTCTCTTGCATTTATTTATTTTGGTTTTATTGTGACTGTCTACGTCCTCCACACATTCCGATGTTACGATAGTCAGTTTATGTTTTACACGGTTTCTGTACAGATTTCCACATGGAATACCTCTTCATATTACTTTTAGCTGTCTTTTCAAGTACTACTTTATTTGACTGGGCTTTTTAATTTAATGTGAATTGTTATATAGGCACTCTTTTTCGAGTTTAGTGTATATTCTTTCTCTGGTTTGCTCCCCTTTTATTTATTTATTGTTCAACTTTTTACCTTTTTAATTTCATTACCACCATCTTTCCAACTTCTTTGACGACGATGGTCGGTTAAAGTCTAAGGTGAGCTTGTAAATTGAAAACAGGTTAATTAAATAAATTTTCCCTGTAGTACGTACTCAGTATTGTGTTTTACGTTTATTATTATTTTGTTGTACCAAGAAGCGGCGGAAGAACAATATAGCATGTTATAACACACATCAAAAAAAGTTTTGCATGACGCCAGTTCCCAGAAGTGAAGATCGACGTTGACTGTGGATATTGTATCACAGACACACTCCCTCTGACTGTTCAGAGATGTCATTAAACCCGCCCAAAGATGTAAATAACCATGCATGAGCAGGGCTTATTAGACGGAGGGGGTCCGACAGCCGATCAGTTCCAGTCATTCCACCGGGAAGGAGGTACACAGCTCGTGCTGTCTGTAGTTCAACCATGTCTAGACCGTCAATACCGCGGTTCGATCGCGTCCGCATTGTTACTTTGTGCCAGGAAGGGCTTTCAACAAGGGAAGTGTTCAGGAACATCAAAGCGATGTTGTTCGGACATGGACGAGATACAGAGATACAGGAACTGTCGATGACATGCCTCGCTCAGGCCGCCCAAGAGCTACTACTGCAGTGGATGACCGCTACCTACGGATTATGGCTCGGAGGAACCCTGACAGCAACGCCACCATGTTGAATAATGCTTTTCGTGCAGCCACAGGACGTGGTGTTACGACTCAAACTGTGCACAATAGGCTGCATGATGCCTAACTTCACTCCTGGTGTCCATGGCGAGGTCCATCTTTGCAACCACAACATCATGCAGATCGGTACAGATGGGCATAACAACATGCCGAATGGACCGCTCAGCATTGGCATCACGTTCTCTTCACCGATGAGTGTCGCATATGCCTTCAACCAGACAATCGTCAGAGACATGTTTGGAGGCAACCCGGTCAGGCTGAACGCCTTAGACACACTGTCCAGCTAGTGCAGCAAGGTGGAAGTTCTATGCTGTTTTGGGGTGACATTATGTGGGGCGGGTGGTCATGGAAGGCCCAGTAACGGCTTTAAGATACGTGAATGCCATCTTCCGACCGATAGTACAACCATATCGGCAGCATATTGGTGAGGCATTCGTCTTCATGGACGACAATTCGCGCCCCCATCGTGCACATCTTGTGAATGACTTCCTTCAGGATAACGACATCGCTCGCCTAGAGTGGCTAGCATGTTCTCCAGACATGAGCCCTATCGAACATGCCTGGGACAGATTGAAAATGGCTGTTTATGGACAACTTGACCCACCAACCACTCTGAGGGACCTACGCCAAATCGCCGTCGAGGCGTGCGACATTGTGGACCAACACTGCCTTGATGGACTTGTAGCTACTATGCCATGGCGAATACAGGCATGCATCAATGCAAGAGGACGTGCTACTGGGTATTAGAGGTACTGGTGTGTACAGCCATCTGGACCACCAACTCTGAAGGTCTCGCTGTATGGTGGTACAACATACAGTGTGTGGTTTTCATGAACAATAAAAAGGGCGGAAATGATGTTTATGTTGATCTCTATTCCAATTTTCTGTACAGGTTCAGGAACTCTCGGAATCGAGGGGATGCAAAACATTTTTTGATGTGTGTATATAGAAATCCGTAGCCTACACACTCCCTTCACTTGCTGCATGGCACGTTGTATATGTGTAAGGGGGAACTGTAGAGCTTTAGAAGTAAGAGTTCAAACAACACTGATCATAGTAACAACATCTGGGCAAAAAATTCAAAATTTCCATATAACAGGAACACAAAATTTCATCGCAAGAAGTATTTGTAGCGTTTAGAAGAAATTTATTGCTTAATCTGCAATGCCATGCAGTCTCAAGAAGTACTTTCAATATAACACTTCATAAGCCGCTGATGACAGAATGTTCTGAAATCTCTTTGAAGACTACATTCTGTGTCTGTAACCGAAAATGACAATAGAAGCTTCATAACATTTCAAGGAGTTTTACTGCCTGTAGTAGTTTGTTTCTAGATTCGCGTCTGTCATCAATTTATCTTGGTGTCTGATGGATGCCTATGCTCACTGCTTCACGTTAATGTTATTGTGTATCTTCTGAAAATCTCTGAGATGAGATCGTACACACTAACTTTGAAAAGCTCACGTTCTGAAACAAACATTCTCGTATAACCTGAAGAAATTGTCAGTTATAGATGGAATGACTAACAGAATCCCACTCTGGCATCACCGATGCGGAGTGATTCTTCCATGATGCTTGATTCATTTTTCATGTTATCTCAAATTAACTGGCCCATCCTACCTGTATTCTCCCTTGATCCTTTTTCTTCTACAGATTGAGCTACACAGTTTTCACTGTAGAGACTTATCGTAACGATATCTCACAAAAACTTATAATTTTCTGATTTGTTCACCTTTATATTTGCTGCGACTTTACAATCCAAACGTCGGGATATCGGTTCCTGAAAATCTCCGGTATTTGTTCTGAGATGATATTATTCTAAGGAAATTCTAAACTTAGTAATAATTCGATTTCTAGGTTGACCAGGATTGGTTTCTGTGCATTTTCCCGGTATTACAAGGTGACTCAGAGAAAACCACGTAAGGGAAAACTCATTTAGGTATGTATCTACGGAACGGCCTAGGCTTTCCGAGGACCAGACACCAGTTGACTTTTATTGTGACTGCCAGAAGGCCATGGTATATGAAGATACATACATAAAAGGTTTGATGTCTCTAGGCGCTCTAAATTTTACCGGAAAATGATGTTTTCCGTATCCTTAATACTCTTACAGTATACGGAAAAATCGAGGCAAAATCACATCTTTTACTATTGTGGAGCTTGGTATTCCCAGAAGTGTACTACCAAATATTAAGTGTGAGTAGTATGCAAAAGAATTTAAGATTCTACAGAATGCTTCATTTCAGGAAGGAAGTTAATGTCATAATATTCTAGTTACTGGATGTGGGTGGATCTGTTCCTCACTTGATACTAGAAGGAAGTAAATAACTACCGTATCGCATCACGGTCTCCGATGAAAATACTGTATTTTATCTCAAATGATTCTGATCAATAACTAGTCTCCAGCGAAAACGTTCTTTGCACTGCACAAGCTCAGGTGAGAAGACTAGCTGGGAATACCCATTCAACTGCAAAAAGCCCACCACAGGCGTTTGGAGCAATGCTGTTTACAGTGCTTCTCGTGGATAATATGAAATGCATGCGAAGATTCACATAGCGGTTCCGACATGCGAGGTAGTGACACACATGTTTAATTATGTTGAGGCCAGAGGAGTTAAAGTGCCACTGAGTTACTTTAAAGATTTCATGGTGCTTTTCCAGCCTATGGTGGACATATCTAGATGTAAAATGTGAAGCATTATCCTACAGTACGGTTGCCGTTCTTCCCGGGTGAGATAGTCTTGTGTAATCTCACAAATAAACGGGTGAAGATGGCCTTTCATAAAAACTCATAATTCTATAGATTTCCAGGAAAATCATAACGCTTCGCCTTAGCTTCGCTTTCCTCCAGCATTGGACACAATTAGCGTTGCACTCTACGAACACTATGGTTCAGTAGTATCGATACACTAAATTAATGAAGTAATAAATGGAAGTATTGGTACCATTGGTACGGAAAGAAACATAAATGAATGCGTAAGACAGAAACTGAGAGCAGACGATTTCTCTTTGTTTTTTTGTTTATTTGGCTGTTTGGTTCGCAAGCAATTAGTACCGTGCATCTTTCAGCGTTATTCCATTGTGTACTTTATACCCTTAGAAATGTAAACTGCATTTTATAAGTAATAAAAGTTATTTGGTCATGTAACTTCTGCGCTTTTATGTAACCAAAGCAACTGAAGACATGCGCGTAAAAATGGGTTAATCCTCAAACGCAAAAAATTAGACATAAGTGTTGCCATCTGTTGCTGTGTATGGGAACTATCAAAATGGACTTTGGTCTCAACCCAAAATATCACTTAGGGGTGAGACCAATTTCAATTTTGATAATTACCATACACAGCAACAGATGGCAACACTTATCTGCAAGCTTTTGCATTTGAGGGGTAGCCCGTTTTTCGGCGCATGTCTTCAGTTACTTATGATGCAAGTACAGTTTACATGCACAAACATAAAAATATATATATATATATAATTATTGTTGTTATATCTACTCCATCGAGCGTGCTTCACCATGATCAAAGGCAAGTATTTCCGGTTATTACTGATAAATGCGAAAGTTGTTCATTAATGACAGAAACACGTATTATATAAGCTCGATGAAGGATTAAAGCATTTTTTTAACCTTTTTGTTGCGGAAATTGCGTTTTCTAGCGCTATATGATAAATCTGTATTATTTATTTTCTTTATTTTCACTACAACGTCCGTCTCTTTCACGTTACAAATCAACAGTTTATTAATAAAACCTCAACTAAACTTTAACAGTTTCAATTTTGCTGTAAAACTGTTTACTTTTAAGTTACAGACACGACGATAACTATGTCGAACATAAGTGTTCCATGGATTACCGAGTACTTTATGTATACTCAGTCAGTTTGTAGACAGTTCACTGCTTTTAGGGAACTCTAATAGGACACTGATGGAATGCGTAAGGAAAGCGATAGTTACGAGGTAGCGCTAGATTGTCATGCAATGCACCTAATATAGAATAGCCTATGGTAGTTTTAAAGCTCTAGACATGATTTATATTACGTGGTTTCTAGTGTTGTTCGGTTGTTCGGCGTACAAGACGACGATTATCGGGAAACATGGCTCATCAGTGAATACTCCAATTCGTCTGTAAGTACAATCAAAAGTAATCCAATTCTGATGAAATATTTCCACCAGTACGCTACGACTAAATTATATGCACACTGTACCCATCTGCTTTGAAGCCCAATGACCCATAGTGTCCACTGAACTGTTACAGACAAGTTTTTATGGCCTCTTGACTATCGAACTGTGAGATGTAGTACATCAACCCGACCTTTCGCTCGTAGCCACAACTCATCACCTGCTCATTGGGGTGAAGAGCTCATTAGTGCCGCAGGCGGTCAATCATCGTGTGTTGTTAATCCGATGATGATACTCTTGAACGGCAAAGACTCACAAATTTTTCATAAACTTCATCTCTACGAAACTGCGTTCCCCTCGTCTCATACAGACTGGAAAGCCGTTTCCAATCACTTCTTGTAACTCAAAGAAATCGCTGTCTTTATCTATCATGTCAGTCAGATAAATGACTACCCACAGCCTGACTGACTCTCTTATGCTAGGTATGTACCGGAAGCAATGGGTAATCGTTCGTAACGTATTTATTAACTGAAGCAGGTTATGCTATAGTGATCCTTCCTGTAAAAGACGTTACTACTAACTGAACAATCATAATATGTATTTCCGACACCGTCACGTCCAACTCTTGAATTTTCCTAGCTCTCTGGGTCTCACGCCGCCGAGTTACTGTAGCGACTGCATCCATTTCTTCAAAGCTTCCAAGTCGTCTGTATCGTCAAATCGTTGTCCCTGAAGTCGTCCTTTATGAAATCAGACTCATAGTTGGAGGGTTTCAGATACGAGATTGTCCACGGTGCTGCTGAACTTTCCCTTCAGCTGATTTGTTGCCAAAGAGTTGTGTTGCGACACAATGTCTCAGTGGATTTTGATAACTTTCAGATTAGGTTTCTCTCTCCAAACAGCTTCTGTAAGCTCGTTCCGTGTTCCTGCATTCCTGCTACAAGGGACACCTTTGACGTCGAACGCTCGGATACCATACTTAGACTAACACTCGATCATAAAAGCAATAGTGGTCTATGTCATCTCCACAGAAATATTTGCACTTGTCTGCTAGTAGCATCAGACTGTAGCAAGTTGTAGCTCCGGTAACAAATGCTTGAGTTGCGTTTATGATATAGTTGCAGTTCGATGTGTGTCTCAAAGTGTTCACATGCAATTTCCTGTACAAACTGTGTGCAGTGTATCACGAAGAGAATTAATCCAACGTATGTCGTCCAAATACTAGGGAGAAAGTTGGGACATCCCGAATATATAAATGAAATCCAGGTCGAGAACAGGAAGTCCGCAGATATATTATGTAACATAATAATTCATAAATATAATGGGGATGACACAGAAATATGTGACTTTATGTTAGATAGATATGCTGATTTTGAACATGAAGAACCTGAGCCTGAAGGTGGCTGTTCAAACTGTACACGATGTTCATCTCCACATCTCCAGGGCAACATCAAACGCCCAGTCAAAGTGAGGACGCACCATCTCCACCCAAACAGTCGAGGCCCAGCGTGTTAGAAAATATTGATGACAGTGTACTAGAGAACATTTATGAAGACTATTACAATCGTAGCTTCAATTCCTATACAGAACTAATGAGGCTCTATAAGTGCATTAAAATAAATCAATTTGCAGATTAATTCTTAATTATGTGTCTGGCGAAAGGAGAGCAGGAGCTTATTTCAAAGGAAACAGACTCTAGCAATTACAAACTATAAAATGTAATATCGCAATTTGACAGTGAAAGTTCATATGGATCTAACACTTCACTTTTGGCATCTGCAAACGTGGGCACTAGAAGCGTCTAAATGGTTTGCTTGGACAATTTCAAACCTTCGATTTCTTTTATTGTCAATTTTAAGGCCGAATAAAGCATTTCATACATGCATATTACTACGTTTGTCACACGTAAGGAGTATGTATTGAGAGTAAATCGAAGAAAGATGAAGGTAATGAGAAGTAGTAGAAATGGGAACAACGAGAAACTTAACATCAGGATTGATGGTCACGAAGTAGATGAAGTTAAGGAATTCTGCTACCTAGGCAGTAAAATAACCAATGACGGACGGAGCAAGGAGGGCATCAAAAGCAGACTAGCAATGGCAAAAAGGGCATTTCTGGCCTAGAGAAGTCTACTAATATCAAATATCGGCCTTAATTTGAGGAAGAAATTTCTGAGAATGTGCGTCTTGAGCACAGCATTGTATGGTAGTGAAACATGGACTGTGGTAAAACCGGAACAGAAGAGAATCGAAGCATTTGACATGTGGTGCTACAGACGAATGTTGAAAATTAGGTGGACTGATAAGGTAAGGAATGAGGAGGTTCTGCGCAGAATCGGGGAGGAAAGGAACATGTGGGAAACAATGATAAAAAGAAGGGACAGGATGACAGGACGTCTGTTAAGACATGAGAGAATGACTTCCACGGTACTCGAGGGAGTTGTAAAGCGCAAAAACTGTAGAGGAAGACAGAGATTGGAATACATCCAGCAAATAATTGAGGACATAGGTTGCAAGTGCTACTCTGAGATGAAGAGGTTGGCACAGGAGAGGAATTCGTGGCGGGCCGTATCAAACCAGTCAGATGAATGATGACAGGAGAAAAGGGCCATATAAGACGACAGGGCAGTACAGGGTGGGGCAAATGAAGGTGGCACGGACGAATGGATACGACTGGACGTGAATGTATCGAGAGGATACGATTGAAAGTTAGTGTATACATGTAACCACATCCCGTACCGCGCACACCACTTGTACGCCTGACACGTGATCAACACCCGTTCATAGCGCAGTGCGGGCTGTGTCAGTGTTGAGTGAAGCAGTGCAAAGGGGGCACTCACAGCAGAGCAGCGGCTATTCGCTGTGGGAAGTTACGTGACAACAAAGTCATGGAAACGGGTGGTCTGTTGTTTTTGGAGAAGCTGAATGGTGTCAAAGTGCCAGCAAACAGTGGCATGCAATGCATAAGCCCGTCTCACACGGAGCAAGATTCGCTGCAAGTTTCCGAGCTGGCTCGCGCGACGGCTACCTTGCGGGCTCCGTCGTCTGTTAGCGGGCTACCTTGCTGGGAACCTTGTAAGATTTCCAGAATAGGTCCGGTGCTATTTTTCTTGTAAGGTTTCCTGCGTGCCACCTGCGTTGGCCAATCATGAGACGTTTCGTTTGTGACGTCAGTCGTGAAAAGCTTGGGCGGGAAGCCTTTGTTGATAGTCGCATTTCTGCTGTTGTGAGGTGCGGTAGGAAGTTCGTATAATTATTAAATAATGGCACCGCAATGGTCCAAGGAAGCGATTAAAGCACTGATATGTACTTATAAGGAAGAAGTGTCCGTACGTCATGAAAAGCGCAAACTACTATAATAAACACTTGCGTGCAGAAGCACTCGGAAGAGTTACAAGTGACGTGTGTCTTCTTCGACCATATCCATACGTATAAAATTTGCAAAGGATGTACGATCTTCTATCCTATAAAATAAAGTCGTATATAACAGTCATTATTGGTATATTTATAAAGTCAAACAGTAATGAAATGGTGATACTTTTCAAACAAAAGTAGGTGTTATGCGAACTAACCTCAACTCTTTATGAAGCATGGAGAGCACACCTTTTCCAGCGTTTCTCCTCTTAATACAGTTTTTCGTCAATTCTTTCTTTCTTCTTCTCTCATTAGCATGCATTTCTGCATCGTTTAGCACCAAAACAGCTAATAATGGCAGTTTGCTCTGAACATCTGTGCCTGAAGTAGCCATCTTCGTTCGATACAACAGGCAGCCGATCACAACACAACTAGCTGCCGATCTTTCACCGTGGGAGAGCTTCGACATGGAAGATAGCCGGCTCCCTTCCCTGCAAGCCGGCGAGCATGCACGCCATCTCGCAAACTTGCGGCGAACCTTGCTCCGTGTGAGACGGGCTTTAGTGAAAATGGTGTCGGACAGAATCTGTTTTACAAGTCAAGAAACATTCCGAAACGTGCACGTACACCAGAAAATGTGGCTGCAGTTGACCATAAAATGCTTCAGAGTCCTATCAAATCAATCCGACGCCTGTCGCAAGAGACCGGAATAACACGTCGATCATGCGGGCGAATACTCCACGTGGACCTGCACATGCATCCCTACCGATGGCTAAATGGTTCAAATGGCTCTGAGCACTATGGGACTTAACTACTGTGGTCACCAGTCCCCTAGAACTTAGAACTACTTAAACCTAACTAATCTAAGGACATCACACACATCCATGCCCGAGGCAGGATTCGAACCTGCGACCGTAGCGGTCGCGCGGTTCCAGACTGAAGCACCTAGAACCGCTTGGCCACCCCGTCCGGCATCCCTACCGAGCGTCTGTTATTCATGCATTAAAACCAGCAGATGCTCTTTAGTGCCTCTAATTTTGTGAGTGCCTGTTCACTGTGGTAACAGTTAATGTCTTGGACGTGCATCTGTTCTTTGTGTCTGATGAATCCTGGTTGCACTTGAAAGGTTATGTCAACTTACAGAATCACATGTTCTGGGCAGCGGAGAATCCGCATAACTTCCACGAAACACGATTGCATGATCAGAAGGTTGAGGGTGTGGTGTGCTGTGTCTGCACACCGCGTTATTTTTTTTTTTTTTAAATTAAGTATCAGTAATGAATAATTAATATACAACTTACAACTATCCTAGGAAATATGACTTTTATGGCCATTTTAGCATTTAAGATAACAGGCTGTAATTGCCAAGAATAAACAAATAAAAATAAATATTGTTCCCATCGTCTTTCATCAGATGCTGACTTCGGCGCGTTACATAGCCTACATTTTGAAACCATTTATGGCTGGATTGACGGAGCAGGTCAAGACCAACATGTACTTCCAATAGGAAGGAGCAGTTCCCCGTACAACCGGCAGAAACTTGGAGCACATCTACACAATCTTCACGCCTGACAGGGGTTGTTAGCAGAGGTCAGTCTGGTCGCGGTCGTAGCTGGCCACCCAGGTCACCTGATCTGCCAGTGTGGGATCACCTTGTGTGCGGAGCCGTCAAGTCTAACAAGGGGAGGCATAATAAAAGCTCATGGCCAGAGGTGTAATGTGGCAAAGCACCAAGATGCACTTCTCAGCCGTTGTCGAGAAAATCGACAGTTAATAGAAACCGTTGCGGTGAAATACTCTCTACGATTAACAGTTTTTGTTGTTGTAGAGTTGTAGAGGGGTTTTGTGGGCGCACGACAGCAAGGTCTTCAGCGCCCGTTCAGTATCATAGTGAGGCGGGTGTCAAGGAAAACAAAAAAGCTCAGAATATTTACATAAAACGGAACATAAAACACGGGAAACAATCATCGGAAAAGATGTGGTCACCCACACCGAAGCGTGGGATGAAGCAGGGCGTCAGCAGTAAAACATGGACAACACAGGAAGAAAACGAGAGAGGGGGCTAAAACAATGTAGCAGATGGGAAGTGGCTGGCTGACCGCAAGGAAAAAGGGGAGGAGTCAGCCACTCTGCAATACACTAAAACCTCCAGCCTAAAAGTTTAGGCCAGAGTCCAGACACATCACAAAACTTAAAAACCCTAGACACACACGTCTCATCATTAGCTAAAACACAGGGCAGATCACCATCAACTTGTGCTTCTGCCCTTGCATCACGGTATAAAATGCAGTCTGTTAAAATGTGGCGGACAGAGATGTGCACGCCACAAGCATCACAAAACGGAGGATCCTCCCGCCGTAATAAATAGCTATGCGTCAGAGGACAGTGCCCGATCCGAAGACGTGTGAGGGCCACCTCTTCCCGCCTGAGCAACCGACAGGAGGAACGCCACGGCCGAGTGGTTGACTTTACCGACCGCAGTTTATTGGCCGTCACCGGCAGCCATTCGTCCTCCCACAACTCCATGCACTTCCTGTGGAGTGCAGCGATGACTGACTGCAAGGGGATAGGACACTGGACCACATCCTGCTCTCTGCAGGCCTCCTTGGCAGCCCGATCAGCCTGTTCATTGCCCCAGATGCCGACATGACCAGGCACCCAGCAGAAGGATACCTCTTTACCCCGCTGTTGGAGCAAGTACAGTTGGCTATGTATCAGCTGGACCATCTCTCAGTCGGGTACAGGTTCTGCAGCGATTGTAAGGCACTAAGAGAATCGGAGCAGAGAAGAAATCGATCGCCCCGAACACGATGCATCTGCTCCAGTGCCTTCAGGATCGCGTGGAGCTCCGCTTTTTCTACAGCGTCGTGGCGCAGAGGTAAGCACTCGGGTTTGTAATCCGAAGGTCGCCGGATCGAATCTCGCACCATGCAATTTTTTTTATTATTAGTTTTTGTAATTCAAATATATATATATATATATATATATATATATATATATATATATATATATATATATATATATATATATAAACTATTAATGAATTGCTTATGCATGTTGGTGAAGGCGGATCGCTCTCCAATTGTATCGCCTCCATTTTTCCGTTTTTTTAACAGGGTGTACCAAAGCTCTCCCGTCCGCACTGATTTTCGACGATGTTATAAGTTGCGCTAGGGACCGCATCTACCTTCTCTCAAAGTTAGCAGGCAACTACGCTGTTATGCGGCGGCTCGTTTCGGCCCATTCAACATCTGTCCTTCAAGTGTAACGAGCGAGTAACGGAGTTTATATTTCATACCTGCCACAGCGAATTTGTGTTCGTGGGGTCTCTATTCTAATTCGAACGTTTGACTTACGCTGTACGTATTCGTTTCGGAATATCGTTTCTACGTCTTCCGTTAACTATACGTGGTTAACATTATGAAGACAATTAATAACATTTGTGAAATACAACATTGTTTGCGGAAAACATAATGATGTTCGAAGTCGCCAGTTTTTCCACGACAAACGACTTTCAACAACTTATTGTATGCATAATTGTTGCAACTGATTGCCGGGGGAAAAAAATAAATAAATAAATATATATATATATATATATATATATATATATATATATATATATTTGAATTACAAAAAACAAATACTAAAAAAAAATATTTGTATGGTGCGAGATTCGATGCAGCGACTTTCGGATTACAAACCCGAGCGCTTGCCGCTGCGCCACGACGCTGTAGTAAACCTTTAATCGTAGAGAGTATTTCACCGCAACGGTTTCTTTTAACTGTCGATTTGCTCGACAACGGCTGAGAAGTGCGTCTTGGTGCTTTGCCACATTACACCTCTGACCATGAGCTTTTATTATGCGCAGTATGAATCGAATCTGAATTTCACAATTGGCGGCCTCCCCTTGTAAGATGTATCGCAACAACCCCCTCAGTCTTCAAGAACTGCATCATAATATTTAGGATGAGATTGCTGCAATTCCAGTACAGTTTCTATCCACATTCAAAAACTTGCTGACTGGGGCCCATAAGCGCCAAGAGATGAATGATGGTCACTTTCAACATCTATTATAGTCAGGTTAGCAGACTACTGTATTTCCTTTGCTCTGTTGTGTTTCTTTGTAGCCTGGAACTCTGTTCTCCGGGTCACTTCCATTTGCCCTACCCTGTGTATGTCAGAAGGCACTATACGTTGTGGAGGAATGAACATGTTCATTGCAGAGCAGGGTGTGGAGAATGGAAATGTTTGGAACAGTGACCAGAATCAAATCCAGTACGAAATGTCGTCATCATCAACACTGTCTCACAGAGAAGAGAAAACTACAGCAAGTGTTTTGCAGCCGGTATGTAGCTCTCCTACAGCTACACAACTGATGTGGCTTTATCAGTGACAAGCAGACTAGCAAACAAGTTGTACATCTGTTTTCAAGAAGCACGAAAAAAATTATTCAAATGACTCTTCGCACTATGGGACTTAATTGCTGTGGTCATCAGTCCCCTAGAACTTAGAACTACTTAAACCTAACTAACCTAAGGACATCACACACATCCATGCACGAGGCAGGATTCGAACCTGGGACCGTAGCGGTCGCGCGGCAAGAAGCACAAGGCACTTTCGGCCTAAATATTTCAAAGAAACTTGAAACAACCTGTCTACGAAACGTTCATGTGCATGCAAGCAAAAGTGGAAAAATGACTAAAGAACACGTGAACGTTTTCTGACTTCAGTACTTGGCGAATATGAAATAAGTGAAAAGAGCCTGTTGTTGTGTCATAGCTGGTCAGGTCACACAGATCGTAGCCTCCTAGATACAAGTCTTCCAAACAAAAAAGCTGTGCTGAATACATTGCCATCAAAAACAACAACATTTGCTAATCCCTTGATGTTTACTTTTTCGGCAGTATAAGCTCTATATCAGAAGTATTCCTGATTTTGTAGGACTACAATGTGCCAAACCGCAAGTGAAGATACATGGTCCTTATTTCATTATCTAACTTCTCTATGTCGTTTATAATCAATTTTCTGCACCAAAGTATACGCCTATGTTGCAGTATGCTTGACGAAAGGCAGGTTATGACATTGGCATACCCATATCATCATTTAAAATGTAATTAGAATGGAAAGAAAAGAATTTATGAAGAAGAGAAATTTGTTAACATCGAATATAAATTTAAGTGTTACCAAGCATTTTCTGAAAGTATTTGTCTGGAGAGTAGCCATGCATTGAAGTGAAATATGGGCGATGAACAATTTAGACAAAAGAGAATAGAATCTTTCGAAATTTGGTGCTACAGAAGAATGGTGAAGGTTAGATAGATGATCACGTAACTAATGAGGAAGTACTGAATAGAATTGGGGAGATAGGAAATTTGTGGTACAGCTTGACCAAAAAAGGGATAGGTTGATAGGACACATTCTAAAATATCAAGGGATCACTTACTTAGTATTGGAGGGGTGTGTAGTTGGAAAAAATCTAAGAGGGAGACCATGAGATGAAGACAGTAAGCTGATTCAGAAGGATGTAGGTTGCAGCAGTTATTCTGTGATGAAATGGCTAGCACGGGGTAGAGTAGCATCCCACGCTGCATCAAACCAGTCTTCGGACTGGTGTCCACAACAACAAGTGATTCTGAATGTAAAAACGTGACTTTATTAAGGTGTGCACGTTTTTCTCCTCCACTCTGTTTTAACCACTTACTTTAAATCCCGCATCTGCACTTTACAGATTAATATAAGCACTATCAGGTGTGTAGGATATATGTGTACTTTGCGCTATTATAATTAGTTTAAGTAGAAGGTTTTTGGCACTGCTGTTTAAAATGTAATGATACGCTGACGCCATCGAATTACTTAAAATTTCCCTCCTATGGTATCAATATCTTGTTACTTTGTTTCTCTGTATTGAAATGTCACTTGAGGTAGAATTTAGTGTTTTGCATGGAAATGCCCAGACCACTGGTTTCTTATGGTCGAGTGTTATGCTAAACATGGTTTCGTGCGGTTCAGAGTGTTCGATGTCAAAGGTGCTCCTTGTTAGTGCTCTTGGCACAGCTGTGTTCCTATTAACAAAGAAAATGACACCTTCGTCATCCCAAAATCGGTTACTATAACTACTTAAGGCTCACAAACTTTTGCGGCCTTGGAGAAGAAGTTGGACATAGAACGATTTCTTGTATTTTAGTGTCATAAAGGTATTCTACATTTCTTCTTCTATCACCCAAGAAAGAACGTGTGTCTACTGACTTTGAACATTGCAAGTGGGTCAGAGAAACCTTCCGTCCTTTTCTCCCTCAAATCCTGTGGCAACTGTTGGGGTGGCAACATCGTACACAATTTTCGGTACCCTATCTTCTTATTTCCATCATCTTCCATATGCTATTTATATCAAAACTCAGTTGTGCAGAAAGCTCACCGACAGTGCCAAATCTATCAACGGGACTCAGCCTGTGTCAGTGACCAATGGGCTCACTGTCTCCCCTTCCGTAAATTTATTTATCATGCTGTACAAGTGTGCCTAATTATTGCATATGGTTCTGTACATAATCGGTAGCCTTTTAGGTAAGTCTGTCCATTACAAAATCGTCATATGTGAACATTCTCTTTAGCTACACTAGGTGTTGTCAGAAAGTAACAGAATTTTTTTTTTTCTGAAGGGATCTCTATTTATTCGCCAACATCAGCTTTATCCCCTTCAAAGTAATCCCACTCAGATATAATACACTTGTGCCAGCACTTTTTCCAATCTTGGAAGCACTTCTGGAACTCACTTTTCGTTACGGTGTTCAGCTTCCTCAGAGATTCTGCTTTTACCTCATCAACTGTGGCAAAACGACGTTCTTTCATGGTTCGCTTCAGCCTCGGGAGTAGAAAGAAGCCGTAGGGGGCCACGTCCGGAGATTACGGTTGCTGGGACAACATAAGAGGTTTCCTCGCTGCCAAAAATTCACGAACAACCATTAAGGTGTGAGCGGGAACATTATGGTGACGCAATTTCCACGAGTGCTTTTACCACAATTCTAGTCATTTTCTTCAGAATGCTTCACGCAAACGGCGCGTAACTTCCAAGTAGAATTTCTTATTCACCGTACGACCATAAGGCAGAAACCCATGATGGACTATCCCATTGTAGTCGAAGAAAACAGTGAGAAGTAACTTCACACTAGATCATACTTTTAGAATTTTTTTCGGTCTTGGCTCACAGGCAATTTCCATTGGGACGGTTGGACCTCGCTTTCGATGTCATACCCGTATACGCATGTTTCGTCACCTGTTATAACCGCCTTTTGCAAGTTCTGGATCGTTATCGATTTCATTCAGCAATTTCTGAGCGACTTTTACGCGACGTCGTTTTTGGTCGAAATGCAACAATTTCGGAACAAACTTTCCTGCTGCACGTGTCAAGCCCATAACTTCCGAAAAAACTGCTTTGCATGAGCCAAAGGATATGCCGACATCATCAGCAACCTCTCTGATGGTGACTTGGCGACTTTTCAGAAAATTTTTCTTTACTTCCTCCACATTGACGTCTGTAATCGACGTGCTAGGGCGTCCAGGGGATCATTGTTTTCAACGTCTTCTCGCCACTCTTTGAAACATTTATATCACTCGTAAGCTCTTGTCTTACTCATAGTAGATTCACCAAAAGCCACAATCAACATTTCTAATACGATGCTGCACTTTATTCCATTTTTCAAGTAAAATTTAGTGCGAGTTCTTCGATCCATCCTTTTCGAAAGTAAAAATTCGCCTAGCACTCAAAAACTCGATCTTTTCGATGCCAACAAGAAGCTAAATATTCAACACAGCCGAAAATGCAAACATACATCAGGAGCACGTGTACTAACACGATAAAAAATCTGAGAAACGGATGTATTAAGTCCGAGAATTGAAAAATTCCCGTTACTCTTTGATCACTCGTTGCATTTGCGGCTTGAAGGATCTTCATGGGTGAACACAGAACTGCGATACAATTTGGTATCATTTTCGGTGGTGTCCTTGAATCTTCTTCGACAGTACACATTGCGTTCTATACGTCAAGCAAAGCCGCGGCTTGGTATTGGTCGGCCAGAAAGAAGACAAGTGTGAACACTCAGGTAGCATTAAACAGGCGTAGTTAAGGACAGTCACGTTTAAACAAGAGTGAAGATGTAGTCTCTGCCTGTTTATTCCACTAAGCACGTTTGTAGAGACCATTCAGGAGAGTACAGAAGTTACTACCAAAGTTAACGGCGGATTCAAGAGTAGACAAACTTCAGATAAGGATTCAAAAGTGAGGAGTCACACATGCTGACATTTCACAGAGCAAAGTAGAAGCGGAGGGTATTTCCACATACGGAATAAGGAACTGAACTACGTCAAGTCTGTCTTGCCATCAGATCCAACAAGGACGGTCACAAATCGACTTGCTTTCGAAAGACTTCCACTGGCATATATTACTGACTCCACGAATTTTTCCCCATCATTCTTCTCTACCTTTTATTATTCTATTATAGTTGTCATATAATTAAATGTCAAAGAACTAATTCAAACGAACTAATTTGAGAAAGTTGTTGTATTATGATGTAGTAAATGCACTGATCTAGTCAGGGAAGTTTGCTATTACATAGAGTAAAAGAATACGTGTAATGTAAGGAGTACTGTCGCTTGGCCCGTAAACGCGGTGTCTGGGAAGAGTAATAGGCGGAGCAGAGTTGGTAGCGACAAGTGCGCGGGAATGTAAGGAATAAACTGCAAGATTGTTATTATAAAGCCAGGCATATTATATGGTTGTAAATGGGCACAGTACATTGTCAGTAAAAGGAATTAATATTCAAGAAGAGTACTGAGGACCCAAACTTGTTGCATGAGTTACGATAAAGAAGAGCCTGTTGCCATACATTGTCGACGAATATTGTCTCACATCTAGCCAGCAGCAACTCATCAAAGTAAGATCCGAGCAGTTCCATAGTTAGATTTTACAACGTTGGCTAGCGTATTAGTTTTCCTCATTGAATAACAATGTTTAGTGTAGCATCTGTGAAAGTGTAAATGAACTTTACATCTACCATTTACCTAACAGAGTCGTATCCTGTCACCATTACTGATTCCGAGAATACCACCAGTGAAAGAACAGGAAAATACTGAAAGTGATGAGTTTATTTAATTTTGGTAAATAACATGAAGAAGTGCAATTAACAAAATCTAGAACTATCCAAAACGTCATTACATACCAGCGAACTTTGTTGCTTTGTAGAACAGCTAGTTAAAGAATAATTCCTGACAGTAAAAGGGTAAAAGCATTATTTAAATGAATATTGAGAGAATATTACTCCAGAACAATACATTTCAAGTTTTATGTGTACACTGCAAACTCTATTCACTTTTGCTAATTAAAAAACAGTGTAAATGAAATATTATGAACTTTCCAGAAATAGCTTACTATAATAGGAAACAAGTATTTATGAACATTTACATTTCTAAAATCAGTAATAGTTAGCATTACAGAGAGTAAAGCATATCATTCACTACGCGAACTGCTTTGCAAGTAACTAACTTTTACATGCATGTGTTCAGTACAAATCATTCTGCTGGTTTTCTGATTGACTTTAATTGATGGTATTAAGTGTGTTTTTACATCTGAGCTCGTATCAGTGCCTTTAATTCCGGTCTCGCTTGATTACAATTCAGAGATTAGTTCGCAATCACAGATTGTAAACACGTAATAATCGTACAGTAATTTTTGATCACACATTGAGCTAGCGACCGTTCTTCAGATTCAGTTTATTTACTCCAAATTTCACTAAATACTTCTTATTTTAACTTTATCGTCAAATTTTTTTCGATCGTTATCGTGCAAATGTAGTCACGCATTGTAACTGTGTCCACACTTATCCAGCTTTTAATTGTTCTTTGGAATAGAAGCCTTTCGTAAACAACAGGGAATATTGGATGCACGTGACATTTAAAGATCCTAATTAGTCGGAAGTGTAGGGCCATTACAGACTTTCCTTTCTCTTAGACAATATGATGTTGGAAAACCTGTTAAGTGAGAAATGTACGGTACGTAGCCAGACTTGTAGCGAAGATATCAGCACCTGTATTTAGTTTGAAACGCACTTGCTGGAAATAGTATTGGAGAAACAAAATTTATCCAAACAAATTTTCCAAACAAACTATGCTGACATGAGCTACGTGTTACGGACGTCACATATGCGAAATAGTGACAATAATATCGCTTGAAAGTGCGTAGACTCTGCCGTAGCTTTATTCATTTGTAGACGTAAGGGTTTGGTACACTGCTTGTGTGGACTACTCAAAAAAAAAACCGCTTGAAAACGTGTATACAGTTTATAACTTGCATCATAAAAATTACTTCATAATGGCAAATTTCGGAATTTAACCTCAGTATCAGGAAGGGAAAAGGGTACGTGGACAAGAAGAATGTATCAGTAACATGTAGCGACGAGTATTTGTATGCAAAAAATAATAAAGGGTAAGAGGGGAAAAAAGCGTACGCGCTTGTTGGTGCTTATCCCCGCCAGAGAACAATGACCAGCCAGCTTCAAACGAACGAATTTCCTCGTAGCTGCCAGTATCGCAGTCAACTTAGGCGAACAACTTCTCAAAAAGGAACAAAAAAATGTTGTGACAGCCTCCTACGAAAATGCCGTAGCAAGTTTGCTGTAGGTACAAAGGAAGTTGCCACCGACTGTGTACACGGCGGGCTGGCCCGCGATACTCGGCGGACAATGGGCCGGCCGCCGACAGGAGCCGGTGATCGGTTTGGGTTTGGGTATGGGTTTTGGGTCTGGTGGGGTGGGGTGGGGGCAGAGTGGCTGTGATCGATCGGAGAGCCATTGGGCGCGAGGCGGGCCCTGCGCTGCCACCCTCCCCCACCCCCCCGTCCCGCCCCCCCCCACTGCCCCCCCCCCCCCCCCCCCCGCACGCTCAATCATCACGGAGCCACCCTGCCATGCCGCGAGCGGCGTAAACAGGCGCTAAACTTGCTCCTAACGCCGCAATCACGACCGCCATCAGAAATCACTCGAACGCCGGAAAATTAAACTCTTCTCCGGCGGATTAAATAGACCACTCACCGATAAGCATCCCGTTCCCACATTTTTAGAGAGACGGAGAGGGGGAGGGAATAAAAAAAAAACAGGAAGAGGTGGAAAGGAAAAAGAGACGGAGCCTAGTTCGGCGGACATGGAAAAGTAAAAGCGTCGCCGGATTAAAGCCGTAAACTAGCAAAACTTTATGAACTGTGTGTCGGTTCCCACGCACTCGCCAAGCTTATCCCAGCACCTGTAAAACGATCCGGGAACACTGACCGCTTCGTTCCCTGTCAATTAGCATCTCGAAATGCGTTCGTCCTCATCGGTACAAACAGAAAGAGGGAGTTCCATACGAGCGACAGGAGGTTCATCATGAAAGTAGTTCTTTCTGTGTTACCTTGTTCACTATTTTTGCTGTTTTCTGTGTTCCTCAAGCTAGACCCCGAGGTGACAAAAGTCATGGGATACCTCTTACTAAGCCGGCCGTTGGGACCGAGCGGTTCTAGGCGCTTCAGTCTAGAACAGCACGACCGCTACGGTAGCAGGTTCGAATCCTGCCTCGGGCATGGATGTGTGTGATGTCCTTAGGTTAGTTAGGTTTAAGTAGTTCTAAGTTATAGGGGACTCATGAGCTCAGATGTTAAGCCTCGTAGTGCTCAGAGCCATTTGAACCATTCGAACCACCTCTTGCTATGTTGTCGGAACTCCTTTTACCTGGGGTAGTACAGCAGCTCTACATCGCATCGACTCAAGTCGTTGGAAATCCCCTGCAGAAATACTGACCCACGTTGCTTCTATAACTATGCATAACTGCGAAAGTGTTGGTGGTGCAGAATTTAGTGCACAAGCTGACCTCTCGATTACGTCTTATAAATGTTTGATGGGTTTCATGTCAGGCGGTCTGGATGGCCAAA
Organism: Schistocerca serialis cubense; assembly: GCF_023864345.2. NCBI lineage: Eukaryota > Metazoa > Arthropoda > Insecta > Orthoptera > Acrididae > Schistocerca > Schistocerca serialis. The sequence goes on from NC_064639.1 coordinate 1,084,889,805, forward strand.
CCATTCGCTCGAAATTTCCACATGTTCTTCAAACCAACTGTGACTAATGGTGGCCCGGTGACATGGTGCATTTCCAACCATATAAATCGCATAGCTGTTTGGGAATATGAAGTCCATGAATGGCTGCAAATGGCCTCAAAATAGACGAACATCTAGAGGACCCAGCTCATTTCATGTAAACAGAGCCAGCACTAATATGAAGCCACCACCAGCATGCACAGTACCCTGTTGTCAACTGGGCTCCATGGCTTCTTGGACTCTGCGCCACACTCGAATCCTACCATCAGCTCTTACTAACTGAAATCGGTAGTCATCTGACCAGGACACGGCTTTGCAGTCGTCAGGGGTCCAACTGACATTGTCACGAGACCAGGAGAGGCGGTGGAAGCTATGTGCTCTTAGCTAAAGCACTCGAGTCGGTTAACTGCTACCATAGCCCATTAACGCCAAATTTCGACACACTTTCATCGTACGTCCCACACTGATTTTTGCGGTTATTTCACGCAGTGTTGCTGGTCTGTTATAAATGACAACTCTGCGAAAACGCAGCTAGTCTCGGCCATTAAGAGATGGCCGTCGGCTACAGCGTTGTCCTTCATGAGAACAGTTCCTGAAATGTGATAATCTCTGCACACACTCTTGACACTGTGGATCGCTGAGTATCGAATTCCCGTACGACTTCGAAATGGAATGTCCCTTGCGTCTAGCTTAAGCTACCAATCCTCATTCAGAGTCTGTTGATTCCCGTGGCGCGGTCATAATCATGTAGGAAACGTCCTCATATGAATCACCGGAGTACAAACGACAGCTCCACCAATGCACTGCCCTTTTATACCTCGAGTACGAGATACTACGGCCTTCTGTATGTGTGCATATCGCTATCCCATGACTTAATGTCACCTCAGTGTAATCCGCGAGGAAAATCACGTTGTGTGGCGGAGGGGACATGAGGTACCACTGTGATTCAGCCCCTCACCATATCCTCTCATTTGCAACTGGTTCGTGGCAAGAATGATTGAGTCTGTGCCTATGCTGTAGTTTCTCAGATTTCATCAACGTGACCACTCTGTCGTGAACGTAAGGACATAACATGTTAGTTGACATCTGTTCGAACATGGCTCTCGAATTGTAACTGCAAGCCTCTAGTCTGTGTGGCAGTTCTCTTGTATCACGTGCCACTGGATTAGGAGTGTCCCCGTGACGCTACAGCACTGTGTAAATCAGCTGGTGACGAAATGGATAGCTCTTCCTTGCATATCAGGAGACACCATTAAATCTAGTTTCTAGAGGTTTCAGAGCAACACGCTAGAACTGGCCAAACGAGGCTTTCCCTAAACGAGCGTCTTCCTGTATGAATGAGTCTTGGTTATGATTGTTCCAATGAGCCGTAGGCTAGCAACTGTCTTTGTTACTGTTATATTTTTGTGTTCGCCGCATATTAAACTACATGGCACTCAAGGATATTTTCTATGCCTTATTGCCAACGGTGTACTTATGTAGTAATAGACATTCCCTTCTATTTTGGAGCCACTTTATTTATTCACTGAGTTCTTTTGGAACCCATGTCTCAAACACCTTAGGAAAATTGAGCTTGTTGTGGATGATGACATACACAGAACGGTGACAAATGTGAGGTTAGTTTGCCACTTCACTAACAGTCATTCGTTGGCTATTCAAAGTCACATCACAGACTTCCTGAATGTGTTTGGACTTCGTGCTGTTTCTTCATCTTTCACGGTCTTTTGGCCACTTCTTGAATTCACTTTTAAACACTTCGCAACAGTATAACAATGTCCCCCCCTTTTGCTAAAGGTCTTCATTGTATTTGAGATCCTGGTGCACCTTCGGATGGATTATACAGTGCTGCTCTTCATTTGTGCAAACGGAGTGTCACGCGGCCGTGTTCACTTCGGGAAGCGAACTGATGTGGCAAAACTAAACCTTGCCATAAGCAAAGAGGTAGGTGCCATCTAGAGGCATGCGACAACATTAAGTGGTAGTGCCAACCTAAGAACGATTATAACGGCAGTGTAGATAATTATTGGCTTACTAATCTCGTAAGACGTAACAATCATATTATTTAGGGAACCCTCTAAGCTATGGAAGCTACATTTTCTGCAGATAGTACACAGTGGGGCATATAACTCTCTTAACTCTTGCGTCAATCGAAATATTGAAACAAGATTTTTTTTAAATAAAAGGCCCTATTTTTAACGGCATTCCAAAGAAGAGAGGAAGGAAGTAAGAAAGGAAATTTGGGATTAAACGTCCCGTGGCCATCGATGTCACTGGAGATGGAAGCTCGGAATGCGTCAGTGATGGGGAAGGAAATCGGCCGTTTCCTTTCAAAGGAACAGTCCCAGCATTTGCTTTGAACGATACAGAGAAATGACGGAAAACAGAAATCTGGACAGTCGGACGCAGACTTCAACAGTCATCCTCCTAGATGCGAGTTCAGTGTGCTAACCACTGCACCACCGCTTATTTGCGGCATTTGGTCTTGGCGGACGTCACATGACACCCCTTCAAGTTATTCGTTGGACTGATCTGAGACAGTCGACGTGGAAGAATGCCTTCTAAGCATCACCTACAGCAGATTTAAGGCAAGCCAGTTTCAGAAATCAGCGACTAAATTTTTAAATATTTGTCAGCTTGTTATTCATGAACTGCTGTACGTATTATTCAGGGACATACAAAGACTACAGCACACACAGATGACCGATAACGCTCTGAAGCGCTCGAAGAAAGAGGACTAAGGCCCCATTCGAACCACTTTGTTTCCAGTCGGCTGGTAATAATATCAACTACTCTGCAATGAAGACTCTGTGCGATGACCGTGAACAAATTTTGATTATCAGACGATAAAGGACACTCCGGTACGTAGGCTGGACTGAAGATACATAGTAGGTGTGGTGTCACCGCCAGACACCACACTTGCTAGGTGGTAGCCTTTAAATCGGCCGCGGTCCGTTAGTATACGTCGGACCCGCGTGTCGCCACTATCAGTGATTGCAGACCGAGCGCCGCCACACGGCAGGTCTAGTCTAGGGAGACTCCCTAGCACTCGCCCCAGTTGTACAGCCGACTTTGCTAGCGATGGTTCACTGTCTACATACACTCTCATTTGCTGAGACGACAGTTTAGCATAGCCTTCAGCTACGTCATTTGCTACGACCTAGCAAGGCGCCATATTCAGTTACTACACTCCTGGAAATTGAAATAAGAACACCGTGAATTCATTGTCCCAGGAAGGGGAAACTTTATTGACACATTCCTGGGGTCAGATACATCACATGATCACACTGACAGAACCACAGGCACATAGACACAGGCAACAGAGCATGCACAATGTCGGCACTAGTACAGTGTATATCCACCTTTCGCAGCAATGCAGGCTGCTATTCTCCCATGGAGACGATCGTAGAGATGCTGGATGTAGTCCTGTGGAACGGCTTGCCATGCCATTTCCACCTGGCGCCTCAGTTGGACCAGCGTTCGTGCTGAACGTGCAGACCGCGTGAGACGACGCTTCATCCAGTCCCAAACATGCTCAATGGGGGACAGATCCGGAGATCTTGCTGGCCAGGGTAGTTGACTTACACCTTCTAGAGCACGTTGGGTGGCACGGGATACATGCGGACGTGCATTGTCCTGTTGGAACAGCAAGTTCCCTTGCCGGTCTAGGAATGGTAGAACGATGGGTTCGATGACGGTTTGGATGTACCGTGCACTATTCAGTGTCCCCTCGACGATCACCAGTGGTGTACGGCCAGTGTAGGAGATCGCTCCCCACACCATGATGCCGGGTGTTGGCCCTGTGTGCCTCGGTCGTATGCAGTCCTGATTGTGGCGCTCACCTGCACGGCGCCAAACACGCATACGACCATCATTGGCACCAAGGCAGAAGCGACTCTCATCGCTGAAGACGACACGTCTCCATTCGTCCCTCCATTCACGCTTGTCGCGACACCACTGGAGGCGGGCTGCACGATGTTGGGGCGTGAGCGGAAGACGGCCTAACGGTGTGCGGGACCGTAGCCCAGCTTCATGGAGACGGTTGCGAATGGTCCTCGCCGATGCCCCAGGAGCAACAGTGTCCCTAATTTGCTGGGAAGTGGCGGTGCGGTCCCCTACGGCACTGCGTAGGATCCTACGGTCTTGGCGTGCATCCGTGCGTCGCTGCGGTCCGGTCCCAGGTCGACGGGCACGTGCGCCTTCCGCCGACCACTGGCGACAACATCGATGTACTGTGGAGACCTCACGCCCCACGTGTTGAGCAATTCGGCGGTACGTCCACCCGGCCTCCCGCATGCCCACTATACGCCCTCGCTCAAAGTCCGTCAACTGCACATACGGTTCACGTCCACGCTGTCGCGGCATGCTACCAGTGTTAAAGACTGCGATGGAGCTCCGTATGCCACGGCAAACTGGCTGACACTGACGGCGGCGGTGCACAAATGCTGCGCAGCTAGCACCATTCGACGGCCAACACCGCGGTTCCTGGTGTGTCCGCTGTGCCGTGCGTGTGATCATTGCTTGTACAGCCCTATCGCAGTGTCCGGAGCAAGTATGGTGGGTCTGACACACCGGTGTCAATGTGTTCTTTTTTCCATTTCCAGGAGTGTATATTACTATCTTCAAGAATATATTCTGAACACATCATGTACCGTCAAGAGCGACGTTCATCATTAATGGATTAAAGTTAAGTATCAAACTATTACGTCCGCTTTCTGAATTCTCATTCCTTGTCATGTTCCAGACCTCACGTCAGTATAGTTCTTCCCTCCTCACGCCAACCTGCGTGAGCTAAAACGCGTGCATTTCGGCCTCCATTCGTAACACGGTGTTCGCTCTTCTGCTAACACAAAAGTAGGTATAAGTGGCGATCAAAAAGTTCCGACAGAGGGCATTGCTGCAACGTATATTCAATGTAGCGCAACTCTGATGCGGGAATATGAGCAACACTATATAGGTAAGGGATTAGTGTGGGCTCGTGTCCTTCCGACGTGCTTGCGGTAAATGCGGAAATGTGAACTACGGCGTTATTACCAGTTGTACCCAAATGGTACCAACGTGCTGTTATTCATTCCTTGGCTGCTGAAGGACAAACTCTGGTAGACAGCCATCGGAGAGTGAAGAATGTGTCTGGGACAGCTTGTCTTTAGATCACCGTTGTGTAATAGGGAGCCACGTTCCGTGCTGGTCGCGGTTCCACTCAAGAAGCCAGTCGATCTGCGGCGCCAGTCTCAGCCGTTACGCCGAATTAAATTGGAGATACTCGAGCACCTGTCCTCGTGTAGTCCTGATTCTCATTTGGTATTCAAGCCTTTGGTCCCTTGAAAAAGGCCTCGAAGGGCCGACAACACCTGTCAGACGAGGGTGTGCAGAAGGCAGTTGCGAACTTCTTCACGCAGCAGGACACGGTGTTCTATCAAAAGGGTTTCTTCATAATCATGTTGAAGCTCTTTTGTCCGTGTTTGCTTTAACAACAACATATGTTTTAGAGTGAGGTCCGCCTTCAGCAAAACACAGTTTTGTTTTTTGTCCCAGACATATTTCATTGCAGTTGCAGCATCATCAGTGGGTTTATTACTATTGTGGCTGTTAAACATAAGTAATGTTCTTTACTGTTTAAATACATATAAATATTAGTTTCTAAATCGTAATTACCGGTTTTTGAAGAGCACATAAAACCGTGCGGTAAGAAGGTAAGAATACACAATTTTGTGTGCTCTTCAAAAATCTGTAAATACGATTTAGAAGCTAACATTTATATGATTTAAACAGTAAAGAACATTCCTTATGTTTAACAGCCATAGTAGTCATAAACCAACTGATGATGCTGCAACTGCAGTGAAACATGTCTGGGACAAAAAACAAAATTGTTCAAAATGGTTGAAATGGCTCTGAGCACTGTGGGACTCAACATCTGAGGTCATCAGTCCCCTAGAACGTAGAACTACTTAAACCTAACTAACCTAAGGACATCACACACATCCATGCCCGAGGCAGGATTCGAACCTGCGACCGTAGCAGTCATGCGGTTCCAGACTGTAGCGCCTTTAACCGCTCGGCCACTCCGGCCGGCTATAGTCAATTGTTCCGCGTATGTTACTTACTGCAGCACCCATTTGAATAAATCTGGATAGGTTCGTAATTTCGTCCCCCTTATAGTTCCTATTTTCGTGATGGGGTCGGAATTTGGACTTTTGTAAAAATATGATTTTATTTGCTATTTATAAAGATTATTTCACTGTTTTCAAACGGAAAGCGCAAGCGGGGATGAATGGATTCGGTTCATGACGTGCCTGATTTTGTATCACGAAACATGCTCTTCATCCATGCATAGATACAAATTCACACGTGATACACGTTTTGAGGCTAACAACAATTTCTAAATGTTGCTCATTCATGGTGCTTCCGTGATTTATAATAGTGAATGTTTTCGCCAATGTAAGAACGGATAATTTTTAACATTTCTTTAACCTTTCCGGTCTCGACATGTGGGTTGACGACATTTGGGTACCTTGCCTTAATGATATCGATCTTCACTTCATCGAGTAAGGTGTGGTAGTTTGGAAAACAAAAATGTGGTGCACTAGCAGAAATTGTTAAACTGTATTCGAAAAAATGCTAAAAAAAAGTTTGCACCTGAAAGGTGAGTGTAATTGGTTTGAAAGAGAGCAGGGAATAAAATAATATCTTATGAAACTAAAAAAATTACTGTGGAGTAAAAAAAAAGTAACATCAATAAAGCCACTATGTGGAGAGTGTACGTCTGTATATTCGTGCACTGTCGTCTTGAAAGATGAATCACTCGCCGAAATGTTAACTGCAGGCGTCCGACACCCGTAATTGACAACGGCGCAAAACACGACTGACCCAACTTCCTGCTGAAAGCGGAAGACTGCAAGTCCGAAACGAGCATTGGTAACTAGTCGCTTCCACATTCCACTACGATGATCCTCAAGCTTCAGACACAACCCGGGCTCGCTGATGGGAAAAACTTGACGCCACTGAACAAGGTTCCTTTCCATGTATTCCTGTGCGCACCTACTTCGCGCACTTCGAGATTTAGCTCGCCATGGACGCCTACAGGCCGAACAGATCGTGTGGACACCGTTCCGTACGTCCTGGATCAGACAAGCCGCACAGGAAACCGGAGCTCTGTTAAGCAGCCCTCGAGACACTTACGAGCTATCATTTACACCTAACAAACAGGTCAACTAAGTTATCCACCACACAGTAGTGGTAGAACGTTCAATTAACGGCACCTAACCGTGCTGTCAATCCTCCTTGTCGTAAAGTGACAGTGCGTTTGTGGCGCAAGCTTGAAATGACCCTTCCAGGCATGCTAACAGACTGAGCGGGATATATAAGCCTCGTTGTACCGTTCACGATTGGAGGCAAAGAGTGCTATATTGGACTTCAGTTGAATGAGTCCTACTCGGCTTTCAGTTAAAACATCAAACTCGATGCTCTGGATGAAAGATGATTTGGTGTCGTTTACTATGAGTAAGTTTCAGTCAAACTGAGAGGTTGGTGAGTAATTAATACAGTTAAAATTTGAAATGAAACGCTGCAAAATTACTTCTCTGATTAGCATTTAATCAAAAGCACAGTAGAGTTTCTTGTGTCAGAACAAATAAAATGATGTATTAGTATTAAATAACTCCTTCTGAAGGGGCCGATAGGCAGATATTTATACAGCTCGGTATTTCTGATTTGCTGTCTGTTATCTGCAACGTGATTCTCTGTATTAATGTGAAATACCTTCTCGCTGTGAAATCATCAGTCATTTTAATAAAAAAATAGCTAACCAGTGAAATTGCATGAGATAATAATATTAGGATCCCAGCTGAGAATTAACTGTGTATTGATCATTTGGTTTGATTACCACAAAACCAAAGATTTCAAACAAAAATCACAATCACAAGGTAATTCTGGTGCCTGATACTAACTATACAACTAGCGTGAGTACCCGGTGTCGTCCAGATATGTATTTATTTCAGTCTTCTATTAGTGCATTTCCTTCTTCCCCATTCTCTGTCCACCTTCACTACATCCTCTCTCCATCCATCTCCTCTATCCTCACTGTCTGTCAATCTCCTCCTGTCCCATCTCTCGGTCAATCTGCTCCTCCCATTCTGTCCATACGCTCTTTCCCCTCTGTCCATCTTCTCCTCCCTTCCCTCTAATTCCACCTCCCCCTCCCACTCTCTTTGTCAATCTCCCCCTCACACTCTCTTTCTCAGCCTCCTCCTCCCTCTCTCCCTGTTAATCTCTTCCAAATTCCTTTCTGTGTCTATCACCACCTCTCTCCTTTCTCTGTCCACCTCCTCCTCTTCCCTTTAATTATCCATCTGCTCGTCCCCATCTGTCTGTTTATCATTTCCTCCCCCCGTTTCTCTGCCTATTTCTTCCAAACTGTGTCTCTGTCCATCTTATCCTCTCCCCCCTCTCTGTCTATTGCCCTGGACCGCTCGGCTAATCGCGAGCGATATGACACATCGTTCATCAGTATCTGTGCACTTCATCTTACCTGTTCAAGACCACCAATATTATGAACGCAGCTAGAAAACCTAAATACAAGTTATACCGTCATATCAAAAAAAAAAAGAATCAAAAAAAGAAAAATCACTCCAGCACACTAAGCGGAATAAAAACTCACCTTCATCAAATCTAAACTTTCTCCAGCTTTGAGCTTCTTTCTGATATATAACATTCCTTACTTAGATTCACTTCTTTAAGTATTGTATTGTTTCCCAAAAGGAAAAGTTGCAAAACCTGAAAACAATATTTTCACAAGTCAATTTATCCACACAAGTTCACCTTATAATATCCAAGGGTAAAGTATAGTGTCATTGTAGAAAAAAATAAATTAAAAGGACCGAGCGAGGTTTGGCAACGGTTAGCACACTGGAGTCGCATTCGAAGGATGACGGTTCAAACCTCCGTCCGGCCATCCTGATTTAGGTTTTCCGTTATTTCCCTAAATCGCTACAGGCAAATGCCAGGATGGTTACTTTAAAAGGTCACGGCCGACTTCCTTTCCCATCCTTCCCTCATCCGATGGGACCTATGACCTCACTGTTTGCTTTCCTCACACAAATCAACCAGCCAACCAGATTTAAAGGAGAAATCTTAGGTAATGTTGCTGTTACAAGAAAAGAAGGTGAAAGGATTCTGCATATTCTTCTTCTCTACCTTCACTTCATGCAAGGCTTAAAATTTTCCATAAGGCGAGTAACAATTAGTTTCTTCTGTGTAAAGAACATCTTTGATTGTAACTTTCTTTGTAGCCATAAATCCATTATTCAAAGTATTATCTACAAAATGTTATATATTCTCTGCATTATAAAGCAATACACAGCAATGCACATTCCGTAATCAGATTATAGTGGACTGGATGTAAGACCCTAACTATGTACAAATACACAAAGTGAAAAATGCTAGCCAACTATTCACCGCAAATTATGTTAAGGGTTACTCGATAAACGGTTTCGTATACGTGATATGATGAAGGTGTTTTTGCTCTCCTGTGTACATATAGCTTAATCTTCCACAGCCTCATCATGTCCTATTCTATGGACACAGTAAGGTCCATTGTAAACAATAAAAAATTGTCAGTGACGTTTTTACCTTCATCTTATAAGTAGTGATATTTCATTAACACCTTCTCTCCCATCTATAATTTTTTTACATCCCTTCTTGCAGGTTGTGATTTCTTTCGTCTTCAAAAGCTTTCCTAATATTACTCAATGCTAGGTCAACTAACTCCTTGTGAAGTAAGTGACGTGATAAAAGAAAAAGTAAAATTCTTTAATACGATCTGGTGGCTGTTTACTCTTCAACAGTAGTACAAGAGGCAGCAAAGTAGGAGAACAATTATTATTATCATCCACCAGATAATTCTGTCTTAATGCTGTGATCGCTTTGTTACACCACGTCTCTTTTATGTCTTTCCAGATCGGATCTGTATTCTGAACTTTAGCAGTGCCACAGAGACAGGAAGAAATGAAAATCTCAGAAGCTACCATCTGCATATGCAGCAAACTGAAATTGTTATCTTGACTCTTTTCCTTGCTATTTATAACCAGACCAACTCGAGCACCAGCCACAGTATCGGTAACAACATTCCCAAAACCGGGAAGTGAAGTCAAATTCTTGTAGGTACAGAGGCCTAAGTCTTAAATGATCCTGCATTAGTTTAGATGCCATCAAAAATGGAAGTATACGATGATCTGTGTAAACCTTAATCTAATTTCCAAAAAGAAGGAAACGGAATTTGCAAAGAGCCTCCTGTTCAATGTTGGAATAATTTCGTTCAGATTTTGTTAAGACTTGATTCACAAAAAATTTACTTTTTTGAACATCGACACCATCCTCTCCACTCCATGAAATAGATGAGCACCACTTGGATTAGACAGCCGAACTTCAGTCGCGTCAGCTTGTCTCTGAGGATTCACTTTAGTACTGTAATAAGAGTCTGGACGCGAAACTTGCCTGTAATTACCTTTGTTGTCCTGCGAAACAGATTTTCGCTATCATAATGTCTCTATCTCTGCCTTGGGAGCTACCTCTGTTATGAAAATTGTTTCTTTCATGCCGTTTATGTATGTTCTATAGTTGCCTTAAATTACCCCAGTTGTCGAAATTTTGACATTACTTCTGTGTTCGTTTTGTATAGAATGATTTTTTTCTATTGTAATTTTCTTTGCACATATCACGACTTTCTTCCCAGTAATCATAATTTTCTAGCTCCAGTTCCTGAAACAAAACTTGAAATGTTTCCAAATCGTCTTTGAATCTGCCTGCAATTATTACATGCCATAAATGCATTTTGTCGAGCAGATACATAAGAACTCACGATGGACAGTAGAGGTTTGATAAATATGGATTCTTCCACATCACGTTTTCAAAACAACATGTGGGGCTTGCAAATCTGAGTGATTATAGTTTTTGTGCATAATGATTCCGTATTTTACGTTATGTTCTGTAGCCTATGACCAATTTGCAGATAAGAACGAAAGCAAAAATTCTCCGTAATTGAAACATTCTGTCGCTATAGAGCGTATCTTTACAGCCGGGTCGTTTCCATCTTTGTGACCAAGTCCAGCCAAACTCGAGGGTGAATTTCGTCACCAAAATGTCGAAACACTTTGAAGTTTCTAAACATCAGGAAACGATTGTAGTGAAAGTTGCCACTCTTCAGTGCACTCGAACGTCCTTTGTTACATCAAATTGCCTGCACGCTATCTTGTTTGCAAAACTAATTTTGTTCTCTAGAATGTTCACCTAAATGCCATGAGTTTTCCATATTCATCTAAATCACTCAATGAGGATGACCAAAATCACTAGTATCGCCATTTCGATTAAGTTTTATTTCGATTTGTGTGGCTAATCAGGTATCATATTTATTTCTCGTTCCTGTTTTTGGTTGATTTCCATTGGATTTTCTGTAAATTGTATCAGAGCGTGTCATTCTTCTGTTTCTGTTAAACGAACCGGTAAATTATTGTCAGAAAGCCTACCTGTGTTGATTGGTAAATTCATTACTTTAGTAACAATCCCGACTACTTTCTCAGAAATGTAGCCTAGGTCTTCTTTCTCTGTTTCCAATTGTAGTTTCAATGATTCAGTTTGTTCATCTCTTTAGCTCATCTTGGTATAGAGCTGCTCATTCTGTTCTTCCACTTATGTGATCACAGCACTCAGCACTACACTGTTTATCTTAGCTAACAATTGTCTTTATTCTGATGTTGACTCGTTTCAGAGTTTGAAATCACATCATCTACCATTTTATCTCATTCTAAACATGCATCGTTTTGTCGATGCAGTTCTGTCTCAACATTAAGGAAATTAGCCTAAATATTATTTATTATCGGCGGGAATTCATCACTTTTATACCACCTAACTTGTACTGACAAATTCAGTACCTAAGATTTCTTGTTATCCTTTGTCCTAGTACTTTCTTCCTGTGAGTTTTTTATCGTTAGCAACAATTCTACAATATTGACGTAACCATGTTAGACACCAGCACCAGTAAAAACCAACGCGGGTATAGTTAACACAAAAGAAGTTGACTCAAACAAGGGTTTTACCTTCGCTGGCGTAGCTTGTTGAGAAATTTCATTGTGTTGTGGTGTCTCATCTCCCACAGGTTCTTCCTCAAAGCCTAAACTTCCACTAGCAATGTCTTGTCCAACATTTTGATTCGATAATAGTTTGAGCCATTACTAATTTGTTGTAAATGTTAGACAAAACTAATTTCCCTTGGTGCTAAATCCTCGCTTTGAACTTTCCTTACTTCTCTCAAACGACAACTGGATCTAGTATTGCAAGCCGTAGAGCCTTTTTGTGACAGAAATAGAGTATAGTCCTAAGATTTCTATTAACCACAAAAAAGTCTATCACTCACACAATATCCATAATAGATAAACTGTCCCAGTTGTTATAATTAATAAAAAAACAGCATATATGAAACAGTAACATGTAGAACCTGCACTACGATGGCTTCACTCTGCACGGTTACGTTTCACCAAATCACGACAATATCGAGCAAGTAACCCAAAAAACTATTTATGAAAATACAAGTGATAATACATAAAGAAGAATACATAAAATTGTTAAGGCTCTCGTAGCAACTTGTTGACAAAATGTCTTTTGGCTTCTGTCTCATGTTCTTCGGCCGACATTTGTTTGATAATTTTTCTGACTTTTCTCCAGCACGAGTGGCTGATATTGTCAAAGGTTCACCCTCCAAAGCTGGTGCTGGAGTTAGGATAAAGAAATGCTGGGTACGGCCTCCCTGCCATACATTCCCAGCGTGACGGACAGGATCGGCTGTATATTGCGCAAACACGGCTTAAAGGCTATTTATAAACCGACAAAGAAGATCAAAGTGTGTCCCAGTTCGGCAAGGGAGAAATAGGACCCACTTGAAAGGTCGGGAATATGCTATACACAATGTAAATGAGAAAAGGCCTATGTTGGAATGCCTGGATGATCAGTAAACATCAAGATCACTAAACATAAGCGACTTTGCAGGCTGGGGCAGGTGGCGAAATCGACTGTTACTAAGTAAGCGCTGTGAGAGACACACCATATAATGAAATTTGCCGACAGGGAAATTCTAGCTGCAGGGTAAAGCTATTACACCCTCCTCTTCATGAAGGCTACGGAAATACACAAACATGACGAAAGCTTTAACAAGAAGTAATGAAGCCACTGTATCTGTGGTGTAACGTTAAACTGAATAACGCAAATGGTGTGCTCATGTAAACATTATCAAATAAAAATAGTTGGCAAATCCAACTGAAATCATATAACTGAGTTCTAATCAACTTGAACCCGAAATAATTAGAAAACCTTAAAAAATTAGAAAACCTTACTAAATAATATATTCTTTGAAATTCTGTACTGTACAGTGCAGTGAACACCGCTACAATAAGTGACGTCAAAGTACGTGTCTTGCAATTTCAACACATAAAACTAGCGGAGTAAAAATGCTGCATGAAATGACTTTGAAAGAATAACTATTCAAAATGTTTCTACTGAAATTCCCTGAAAATCTACGTCCACAAACTGGCTGAATGAAATTCCAAACATTCAATGATACACATGCGAACACATGAACACGTAACACTGCACTATTAAGAACAACAATATCTCAATAAAGAGACCTTTACTGAACTTTACCTGAACTAACGCTGAAGATAATTTTGGAATGCAGTCCTTAACTATGAATGCGCTTACTGTGCCTTAACAGTGATGTAAAACTGCCACTAACAAATTTTATGACTGATCTTGCAGCAACGGAAACTCTGTGCTGTTACAAAGTGATGAATATTAATATGCACCACAGCAGCAAACCAGCTAAAGAAAAATCTTAACAAGTAGAAAGCAAGAAAATATACAGCTGTGCTAAGCACATCGTGCTTTACTTTGAGTGACTGATTTCCTACCGGTGCAGCCTCGCGGGGTAGCCGCGCGGTTCGCGGATATCAATTGCATTTTTTTAAAGAGGAACCCCCATTTCTTATTACATTTTCGTGTAGTAAATAAAGAAATATGAATGTTTTAGTTGGACCACTTTTTTCGCTTTGTGATGGTCACTAACATATGGGCCACAATTTTAGACGAACAGTTGGTAACAGGTAGGTTTTTTTTTAATTAAAATACAGAACGTAGGTACGTTTGAACATTTTATTTCGGTTGTTCCAATGTGATACATGTTCCTTTGTGAACTTATCATTTCTGAGAACGCACGCTGTTACAGCGTGATTACCTGCAAATACCACATTAATGCAATAAATGCTCAAAATGATGTCCGTCAACCTCAATGCATTTGGCAATACGTGTAACGACATTCCTCTCAACAGCGTGTAGATCGCCTTCCGTGATGTTCGCACATGCATTGACAATGCGCTGACGCATGTTGTCAGTCGTTGTAGGTGGATCACGATAGCAAATATCCTTCAACTTTCCCCACAGAAAGAAATCCGGGGACGTCAGATCCGGTGAACGTGCGGGATATGGTATGGTGCTTCGACGACCAATCCACCTGTCATGAAATCTGCTATTCAGTGCCGCTTCGACCGCACGTGAGCTATGTGCCGGACATCCATCATATTGGAAGTACATCGCCATTCTGTCACGCAGTGAAATATCTTGTAGTAACATCGGTAGAACATTACGTAGGAAATCAGCATACATTGCACCATTTATATTGCCATTGATAAAATTGGGGCCAATTATCCCTCCTCCCATAATGCCACACCATACATTAACCCGCCAAGGTCGCTGATGATCCACTTGTCGCAGCCGTCGTGGATTTTCTGTTGCCCAATAGTGCATATTATGCCGGTTTACGTAACCGCTGTTGGTGAATGACGCTTCGTCGCTAAACAGAACATGTGCAAAAAATCTGTCATCGTCCCGTAATTTCTCTTGTGCCCAGTGGCAGAACTGTACACAACGTTCAAAGTCGTCGCCATGCAATTTCTGGTGCATGGAAATATGGTACGGGTGCAATCGATGTTGATGTAGCATTCTCAACACCGACGTTTTTGAGATTCCCGATTCTCGCGCATTTTGTCTGCTGCTGATGTGCAGATTAGCCGTGACAGCAGCTAAAACACCTACTTGGGCATCATCATTTGTTGCAGATCGTGGTTGACGTTTCACATGTGGCTGAACACTCCCTGTTTCCTTAAATAACGTAACTATCCGGCGAACGGTCGGGACACTTGGATGATGTCATCCAGGATACCGAGTAGCACACATAGCACACGCCCGTTGGGCATTTTGATCACAATAGCCATACATCAAAACAATATCGACGTTTTCCGAAATTGGTAAACGGAAAAAAAGGAACACGGGTAATGCATCACGAAGCAAATACCGTCCGCACTGGCGGAATGTTACGTGATACCACGTACTTATATGTTTGTGACTATTACAACGCCATCTATCACACAGCGAAAAAAGTGGTCCAACTAAAACATTCATATTTCTTTACGTACTACACGAATATGTAATAAAAAATGGGGGTTCCTATTTTAAAAAACGCAGTTGATAGCCGTTTGACCTATGGCAGCGCCATCTAGCGGGCCAATCATAGCGCCATCTGGTTTCCCCCTTCAAGTTAGACGAGTTTCGTTCTTTGTAGTTTTTTCGTTCGATGGTTATTTCGTGAGATATATCGCCCAGTCAATATCAGTGGACCACCCTGTATACTGAGGTGACAAAAGTCATGAGATAGCGATATGCACATAAACAGATGACAGTGGTATCATGTGCAAACAGTATAAAAGGGCATTTACATTGGCGAAGCTGTTATTTATACTCAAGTGATTCAGGTGAAAACATTTCCCACATGATTATAGCCGCACAACGGCAGTTAACAGGCTTTGAACGCGGAATGGTAGTTTGAGCTAGACGCACGGGACATTCCATTTCGGGATTCGTCAGGAAATTCAGTGTTCTGAAATCGACAGTGTCAAGAGTGTGGCCAGAATACCACATTTCAGGCATTATCTCTGAGCACGAACGTCGCAGTGGCCCATGTTGCGCAAGATAGTCAGCGTTAACAAACAACACTACGTAAAAGAACCACAGGAATTAATGTGGGACGTACGACGAACGTATCCGTTAGGAAAGAGCGGCGAAATCTGGCGTTAGTGGGCTATGGTAGCACACGACCAACTCGGGTGCCTTTGCTAACAGCACGACGCCATCTGCAGCGCCTCTAATAGACTCGTCACCATATCGGTTGGATCCTAGACACTTGGAAAACCATTGTTTCGTCAAATGAGTCCCGATTTCAGTTGGTAAGAGCTGATGGTAGGGTTCCAGTGCGGTGCAGTCCCCGCCTATCCACGGACCCAAGTTGTCAACAAGGCACTGTGCAAACTGGAGGTGGGTCCATAACGGTGTGGACTGTGTTTACATGGAATGAGCCGAGCACTGACTGGAGATGATTGTAGCCTGCTACTTGGAGACCTTCTGCAGCCATTCGTGAACTTCATATTCGGGAACAACGATGGAATTTTTGTGGATGACAATGCGCCATTCACCGAGCCACAGTTGTTTGCGACTGGTTGGAAGAACATTCTGGACAATTCGAGCAAATGATTTGGCCGCCTAGATCACCCGACATGAATCCTATCGAAAATTTTTGGGATATAATCGTGAGGTCAGTTTGTGCTCGAAATCGTGCACCAGCAACGTCATCGCAATTATCTGACGGCCGTAGGGGCAGCATGGCTCATTATTTTTTCAGGAGCTTCCAGTGACTTGTCAAGTCCATGCCAAGTTGACCTGCTGCACTACGCCGGGCAAAATGGGGTGTGTCACAATATTCTAACTTCATGCATTCCATGACTTTTGTCACCTCACTACAGTACCTTACTGAAATGGTTAAGGAGTGGTGAATTTGTGACTCTGAGTCTAAGTTACGTAGTCAGGTAACTTTGTTTAATCATGTCTCCACCGTCAAACTAATGGACCCAAATTAATAAAGGAAAAATCGTATTAAATATTTACCTTTCTCAAACTCGTGATAACTTACGCGCGAGGAAGTAATGCAGCGACAACATTGTCTTAATATCTTCACACTTTTCAAATCAGTCTTTACAAAATCATACTTCAAGAAATAACATCCTCTGTGTTTGAATCTCTGTGTCGCGCTAGTTGTTTCCAGACCACTCAGCAGACTGACCAACATGTATTCTCTCACCTACTCGTACTCCACACAGAATGTTCACTGGCAATAACAATGCTACTGACAATCAAAGATCACATTGTTTGCGCTCAGAACCTCTGTGGCATAGCATATCGACTGCTGCGGATTTCTCTTTGAAAAAATATCCAGTGTACAAGTATGAAGTCTAGCACGTCGAACGAAAAGAGAGCTCACATTGCCTGTAGTTCTCCACAACAAACTCTTCTTACTATTGTGACGTTATGAGCAATGATTCTGTTATACAATTGAAGGGTATATTTACTTTGCAACAAGGGAACATCTGTGCTAGATACATTCATTCTGTATCTTTCACTATAGTCAATAACCAGCAATATCAAGATCCAATGAGCATATGTGTGATCTATCTATGCAGTGCATAGAGTTACACTACAACTAACTGTAGGTTGATGCAAAAAAATCAAAATTTGTTAGATATACCCTCTCTGTACCTTGTAGTTAATTTGTGGTAAAGCACTGAATATACCATGTTGTTCCAAAATTAAGAGAAAACCAGTTAATAATTTTTAAAGGACATTGTTCAGTTTGAGAAATCTTAAGAAGTTTTTCTGTTGCTCTGAAGAACAATTTTAATCATTCTTTCTGATTGTTTCATTCAAAGAACATTACTGATAACACTTTTGTCAGCTGCAAAACTATTAACTCTGCATGACTTATATTAAGTGGAAGGCCATTTTCAAATATAAGGAGTAAGAGTGGACATAAAATTGAACCCTGTAGGACTCAGTTTCTGATTTCTCCCTTCTCACGAAAAGTTTGTCTCTCCAACATCGATTCAATTGCTGCATTATTTTTTTGTGTATGATTGAAACTAGTTGTCCATAAAATCACGAATTCCATTAATTTATTTTTGTACTGTTAATGTATAACTGAATATTGTAGTCACGGAACCCCACTGAAATCCAAACTGTGATATACTAAGTAAATTGTTTCATTTTAGTGCAACTACATAACATGACTAGGTTAAAAAATGTAAAAACAAAATTTGGCTGCTAATCACAGAGAAGTTTTGCTTATGCTTCTGCACATCATGTACAAAAAAAATTCTTTGTTGTTAATATCACTTTTGTGTCAGGCTGAGGAATTTTAATCTCTCCTTCATATGTGCTCCAAGCTCAAGCGTTGTTTCCTAGGTAATGAGGCTATATTAAATCAATATGTTATTGTTATGTGCTATATTAAATCAATATGTTATTGTTATGTGCTATATTAAATCAATATGTTATTGTTATGTGCATATGGACCCTGTCGGATCAGGCATTACATTTATGATTCGCCTTTCTAATAGCCCACATAGCTTTCATTCTTTCTCCAAGTACTTTCTTCCTTTCCTCTGACCACTTGGTCCCTGACCTTTTAGGGACTACAATCTCTGGCTATCCTTCTGTTTATCTTCTGACGGTAAAGTTTCGTGTCTAGAATGTCCAATGTTCCTATCTGTGACTTTTCCAAGTCATATCTGACTTCTTCTACCGATGGAATGTTCTTCAGTTTTGCAGTGTATGTCAAAATCTTGAGAGTTAGCCTTGAAGATGGGAGTCTATGAATGTGTCCATAGAATTTCAGCCTTCGTTTTCTAATATCCGCGGCAAGGTTGGATGGTTCTTCTGTTGCTTTGCGCAATTAGAGTCTATACCCCTCTTCTGTTTTATCTAGTCCCAGCATTTGCCTCATGATCTTTCTTTCCTCCTTCAAGATGTTCTCCAGATCGCCTTTTCTATTAAGTACCAAGGTTTTTGCTCACGTACAGCTCTTCACGTTTAGTCACTATATTATAATGTTTGATTTTGTACGGATGGACATAACTTAATCATAGCTAACACTTGGTTCAAGAATCATAAAAGAAAGTTGCTTACATGGAAGAATCCTGGAGTCACTAGAAGGTATCAGATGGATTATATAATGGTAAGACAGAGATTTAGGAACCAGGTTTTAAATTGTAAGACATTTCCAGGGGCAGATGTGGACTCTGACCACAATCTATTGGTTATGAACTGTAGATTAAAACTGAAGAAACTGCAGAAAGGTGGGAATTCAAGGAGATAGGACCTGGATAAACTGACTAAACCAGAGGTTGTACAGAGTTTCAGGGAGAGCATAAGTGAACAATTGACAGAAATGGGGGAAAGAAGTACAGCAGAAGAAGAATGGGTAGCTCTGAGGGATGAAGTAGTGAAGGCAGCAGAGGATCAAGTAGGTAAAAAGACGAGGGCTAGTAGAAATCCTTGGGTAACAGAAGAGATATTGAGTTTAATTGATGAAAGGAGAAAATATAAAAATGCAGTAAATGAAGCAGGCACAAAGGAATATAAGCGTCTCAAAAATGAGATCGACAGGAAGTGCAAAATGGCTAAGCAGGGATGGCTAGGGGACAAATGTAAAGATGCAGAGGCTTATCTCACGGGGTAAGATAGATACTGCCTACAACAAAATTAGAGACCTTTGGAGAAAAGAGAACCACTTGTATGAATTTCAAGAGCTCAGATGGAAACCCAGTTCTAAGCAAAGAAAGAAAGCAGAAAGGTGGGAGGAGTATATAGAGGGTCTATAAAAGGGCGATGTACTTGAGGACAATATTATGGAAATGGAAGAGGATGTAGATGAAGATGAAATGGGAGATACGATACTGCGTGAAGAGTTTGACAGAGCACTGAAAGACCGAAGTCGAAACAAGGCCCCGGGAGTAAACAACATTCCATTAGAACTACTGACGGCTATGGGAGAACCAATCCTTACAAAACTCTACCATCTGATGAGCAAGATGTATGAGACAGGCGAAATACCCTCAAACTTAAACAAGAATTCCAATCCCAAAGAAAGCAGGTGTTGACAGGTGAAAATTACCGAACTATCTGTTTAATAAGTCACAGCTGCAAAACACTAACACGAATTCTTTACAGACGAATGGAAAAACTGGTAGAAGCCAACCTCGGGGAAGATCGGTTTGAATTCCGTAGAAATATTGGAACACAATACTGACCCTACGACTAATCTTAGAAGAAAGATTAAGGAAAGGCAAATCTACGTTTCTAGCATTTGTAGACTTAGAGAAAGCTTTTGATAATGTTGACTGGAATACTCTCTTTCAAATTCTAAAGGTGGCAGGGGTAAAATACAGGGAGCGAAAGGCTATTTGCAATTTGTGCAGATACCAGATGGCAGTTATAAGAGTCGAGGAGCATGAAAGGGAAGCAGTGGTGGGGAAGGGAGTGAGACACGATTTTAGCCTCTCCCCGTTGTTATTCAATCTCTATATTGAGCAAGCAGTAAAGGAAACAAAAGAAAATTTCGGAGTAGGTATTAAAATCCATGGAGAAGAAATAAAAACTTTGAGGTTCGCCGATGACATTGTAATTCTGTCGGGACAGTGTCTTGAAAGGAGGATATAAGATGAACATCAACAAAAGCAAAAAGAGGTCGAATTAAGTCGGGCGATGCTGAGGGAATTAGATTAGGAAATGAGACACTTAAAGTAGTAAAAGAGTTTTGCTATTTGGGGAGCAAAATAACTGATGGTGGTCGAAGTAGAGAGGATATAAAATGTAGACTGGCAATGGCAAGGAAAGCGTTTCTGAAGAAGAGAAATTTGTTAACATCGAATATAGATTTAAGTCAGGAAGTCGTATCTGAAATTATTTGTATGGAGTGTAGTCATGTATGGAAGTGAAGCATGGACGGTAAATAGTTTGGACAAGAAGAGAATACAAGCTTTTGAAATGTGGTGCTACAGAAGAATGCTGAAGATTAGATGGGTAGATCACATAACTAATGAGGAGGTATTCATTAGAATTGGGGAGAAGAGGAGTTTGTGGCACAACTTGACTAGTAGAAGGGACCGGTTGGTAGGACATGTTCTGAGGCATCAAGGGATCACAAATTTAGCATTGGAGGGCAGAGGGTAAAAATCGTAGAGGGAGACCAAGAGATGAATACACTAAGCAGATTCAGAAGGATGTAGGTTGCAGTACTGGGAGATGAAGAAGCTTGCACAGGATAGTGTAGCATGGAGAGCTGCATCAAACCAGTTTCAGGACTGAAGACCACAACAACAACAACATGGATGGACATACGTTTCTTGTTGTAGTTTTCACGCGTTCTCCCATTTGCTCGTTTGAGCTTTTGTAACCGAACTTTCTGTACTTTCTTTTCCAACCCTGTTGGTTCTATGATCTCACCGAGGTATTTGAAGTGTGGACCTCATTTGATCTGCCCGTGTTTTGTGTTCAGTTCCTGAATGTACAATTTAGTGCAGATGAACTTGGTCTTCTCGAATGAAATTTGTGGTCCAGTTTTCTCATCGCATTCCTTGACGACTTCAATCTGTTTGATGGCTGTATTTTCGCAGGCCGCTAGTATCGGTAGGTCGCCTGCGATAGCTTAACAACTGACATTGATGTCATCATTCTTGAAAGGGTTTCCAGTGGTCCTGGGTTTTCAATTCCATTCTCTGGTGACTTTATCCAGAACAAGGTTGAAGAGCAGTGGTGACAATCCTTCACCTTGTCGCACACCGCTCTTCATCTCAAAGGGCTCTGACAATTCGCCCATGAATTTCACTTTTGACTTCGTGCCCGTGAGTTCTTCCTTGATGAGTCTTAATGTCTTTCGATGAAGTCCTTGTTCTTCTAAGATGTTAAAGAGGGACTGTCGATCGACTGGATCATATGCCTACTTATAGTCGACGAACATACAGATGATCGGAAAGCTTCGGGTTGCTCTATATGTCAATAGCATCTTCAAACCAAAAATTTGTTCAACACAAGAACGCCCCGATCGAAAACCGGCTTGATAGTCACAAATTTTGTTTTCAAGCTGTTCTTATGGTCTCTGAAGAAGGCACACAGATAGAATTTTGTAGGTGACTTCAAGGAAAGAATTTCCTCTGTAGTTATCTTTCTTGTGTAACGGATGGATGAGTGCACATTTCCATTCTTCAGGTACCTTTTCCATTTTCCAGATGTCTATGATGATTTGTGTGAGCTCGTCAAGTGTATTTTGGCCTATTTTCTTCAATAGTTCTGCAATTACTCCATCTTCTCCAGATGCCCTGTTATTCTTGAGTCTGAAGATGTGTCTATGGCTATCTTCTTTGGTAGGTGGTGGAGATTCTGGGTTTAGTTTCTGGGTTTAGTTTGGGCTATCTTGATGTGGACTCCTGGAAATTGAATAGCTCTGAGAAATACCGAAACAATTCTCTACAATTATCTGGTTGGTCAGCGCGAGTTTGTCGCCCGGTTTTTCGGCAACGTAAGTTTTGAGGGGTGTATCCTCGAATCCTCCCTGCGAACGTCCTGTAAAAATCTCGAGTATTGTGATCTCGGGAGTCTTTTTCTATCGAGTTTAGCCGGTCCTTCACGTGCCGCCTCTTTGTTTGTCTGATAATTTGTGAGGCTTTTTTTCTGGTCTGAATATAATGTTGTTGAGCATCCAGTGACTTCATTGAGTTAGATTTGTGGAAGGCCCCCTTTCGTTCTTCCAGTGTTTCTTCACATGCGGAGTCCCATCACGGGTGTTTCGTATTCTTCTTCAATGGTACTGCCTCTTTGGTTCTCTTGATTATCTTGTTACGGAATTGATGCCAGGTGCCTGCCTTTCTCTTTTACAATTCTTCTTTTATGTTGCTTTCTTTGTTCTTTTTGGTGTCGATTTTTTGAAAATGAGTTTTCTTGTGGTGGATTCTTTTCGGAGTAAATTTCACTTTGATCCGTACTACGTAGTGGTCAGAGTCAATGTTGGCTCCTCTTCGGACTTGCAAGTCATGAATTTCCTTCAGTGAAGGGTGTGCAATGACCACATGGTAAATCATTATAAGTAATAAGTAGGGTTTTTACTGACTCACATTGCCTTTACTAATGCGTAGCTTCTCCTCGAGAAAGTCAACTTCAGATTCTAGACGCTTCCGATACTGAAATGTAACGATTCATGACTGTCTTGCATCGTTGTCTCTCTAAAACCAAACGTTTTTGCCCTTCCTTTCCTGAAGCCATATCATACAAATCTTGGCAGCCTTCCATCAATAAGTCATCGTCTTATACCTTGTCATTCCTCAGCCAGATGACTTAATGTTTCTTTCCATTGTAATCTTCACACACGCGCCCAACCCTCCATTTCATCTTCTATATGTGTCTCATCTTTGTTTTTCTCCTGATTTTTTCTTGTTCACGGATCACATATGTGCACAAATAGTGGAAGTGATACGCATGTCTGAACGATTCGGTAAAGAATTTTTTATCATTGCTGCTGCATGATGTTTACTGACCTATAACAAAAGAGCAGCTAGTTTAATAGTTGCAAAATGACTGCCCATGTCACAGTGACTAATTTTAATACACCTCTCTCTGTCACAGGCACACAGCAACAAATGTAAACCTCCTTTTATGTTATTTTAGTTATTTTGTAGCTATCTAACTCGAGTATTAGAGCTTTATCTAGAGAACAGTGTTTGTTACGAAATAAACCTGACATTGTGCCTCATGCGAAAGCGCGTATCTTATACTTTTCAAATGTTGAACTTCCTCAATTATAAAATGGAAAATATCATTTTGAAATAATAACAGTACAAATCAATGTTATTGAATTGACAGTTAAGTACGTTTCACATTAATACCGAAGTAAGCATTGCTGTGTTGCATCTTCCACATTAATTTAACAGATAATCACTGACAGCGAAAGCCTTTTTCAATTACCTACTAATAGCAATATTTTCCGCCACGGAAGTTACTGATTAACAAACACGGAGCTCTCTCGATCACAACAGTAGCCCCAAAAAGGATCCCCTGCACACACACACACACACACACACACACTCTGTGTGTGACCAGTAATGCTTGGGCAGTATTGCTGGCGTTGAAAGCAGGACTGTGCCCCCGGCAGAGAAAAGGCGCACTCATTTTCGAAAATTCCAGAATTCAGAATTCAGGGAGCGCAATGTTACTACGCCATAACAGATAGCAGGACTACTTACATAGTAGAGATGTAGGTGAAAACATTTTTGACCAAACGAAACCGGAAGTAATCCCTTTAACAAGAAGACTGTTTAAACTTGCGGAAAAGCTTGAAATTGAAGCATCCAATTTGTTTAAAATTGATAAAATCAATATAATTTTCGATTTTTACCACTCACTAAATTAATAATCACCTCGTTTGTTAAGCACTAGGTTACATTTCAGTGGCTTACACATGGAACACACGGTTCCCAGTTTCCAACAACAGTCGTTTCTTCCACACTAGTGAGCATAGTTTCTGTGGTGTCACCGCCAGACACCACACTTGCTAGGTGGTAGCTTTAAATCGGCCGCGGTTCATTAGTACATGTCGGACCCGCGTGTCGCCACTGTGTGATCGCAGACCGAGCGCCACCACAAGGCAGGTCTCGAGATACGGACTAGCACTCGCCCCAGTTGTACGGACGACGTAGCTAGCGACTATACTGACGAAGCCTCGCTCCTTTGCCGAGCCGATAGTCAGAATAGCCTTCAGCTAAGTCAATGGCTACGACCTAGCAAGGCGCCATTAGTACCATTGCATGTATCTAAAGAGTCTCACTTGTATCGCCACAATCTCCAGATGTACCAAAAGGATGGATTAAAGTTAAGTATTCCAGAAGCTACGTACTTTTCTTTATAGCATTCATTACGTATCCTGTTTCAGACCTCACGCCATCCTGCTTTAACTTAGCGCGTGCCTTTCGGCTTCCTCTCATTGTGTCTAGGCTGTCTTGTCTAGACACAACAGTTTCAGCATCCAGTGCCTTGCAGTTCTTCCGTTTATTTACAATTAATAGCTGAAGCACATACTAATTACTACAAACAGGAAAAGTAAACTGGATTTGCAGCAATATTCTTTTGTAGCTGTGGGGTTATTTTACTATATTTCAGATGTCAATTACAGGTGCAAATTCTTATGGAAATGTACAAGTCACTTTAAAACATTACAGATTCGTGCAGATTCTGTGCTGGAGGCAAATGATTTGCTGGATTCTCGAGCTTAAAGAATAGATGTACTGGGCTATCTAGCACCATCTTTATCGATATACGAGTATTTTAAAATGTGATAAGTGTCTGCAGAGCGTAAGGGAGATATTTTTCATGCGACAAAGAATTTTGCATAGAAAATAAAAGTAACATTTCTCTACTCTGATTAATGTGTAACGAGAAACTTTCATTTCTCTAGAATATTTCTCGTTCTACTGCTAATGGTATTTATTCCATGTCTTCTAATCCAATTCCATAAAAATATTTGTCAAGCTCTCAATCATACTCTGTTTACCTTTTTTTTTTTTTTTTTTTTTTTTTTTTTTTTTTTTTTTGGTACCTCAAATACTTTTCCAGGTCATTGCGTCTCGTGGTACAACTTCATTCTCACATTTCCTTACAGCTGAATTATATTCGGAAAGTAACTTCAAGTAGTATGAGGTACAAATTTGATGTTCCGCTTCTGTTCTGTGTATGACACAGCAATGATATTGGTAATTAGTAGAGCTCTTGGATAAATTGAATAACCTATGAGTAAAGAGGAACATATTTTGTGACTAACTTAGAGCAAAGAAGAAAACTTATATCCCGACTTCTCATATAATTTTGTGTGGGGAAATCAACATTTCGATAAATAAATTTAAAAAATTCTTTGTGATAAGTCTGAAAGAATAAACACCGCATATATACTTTTTCAGATGGGTTTTATTGTTTCCGAAATAACGATTGACACTCATAACACTTTAAACATTATAGTGAGGTTTTGCAACGTTTGGAATTTTCAATTAATTTAGGACAGATTAAGTATTGGAAATTCCTAGTCAGATGTTCTTTTTCTCTTTAATAGATACCATATTATTCTTGTGAGACTAACTGAAAGGCTGGAGAAAAACAAGTTTCTAAATTAATTTGATAACTGGAATACGAATTCAGAGGTTCACAAAGGATATCTAATTTACTAAGACGATACGTTTGTCACATACATTTTGGTACAGACTAATAGATTGATTTTTGGACTGTATTAGGCTTTTCTTCGTCACATTCTGTCTCGCAGGATGCCAATCAAGGAAAGCGGTCAAGGGAGAGAGTGAGGAATTTGGATGGCTCAGCTGGAGCATTGTTGCCCTTGAAGAATAATCGTTCGTATTCGATTCCTGATCGATTTAATATATCATTAGGGTTAATTTTGATACACATTTCACGACGCAATGAAAATTTAAACCAAATATATGAAACTTTGATCAATGGCTTTAACTGCATGTTTTATTGAAATAACTCTTCCTTAATAAATCATGTAACTTCAAAAAAACTGACAGTATTTTGAGATGCTATAACAATGTGTTTGATGCACTTCATTTCTCTTTCTCTTTCAGATTACCAGAGAAAGTAAAAAGACGTCCTTCGAAAATGGGTATGCGAAACTCTGAAGATGTCTTCCCAGCTACGTATTGAGTTTTCACAAGCTGTATCCGTAATGTTCAAACACAGTCGATTTGTCAAGTACGGAAATATTCAATAGTTGATGAGATGACACAGTACCAGACGAAGTGAGAAATAGAATTGCCGTGAAGGACGTTATTGTCAGAAAATTAAACAAAATGGGTAAGTTTTAATTCATTACTGGCCCAATGATAGCAAAAAGTTAATTGCTTATCCCAGTTACAGCGAAAATTCCACTTGTTTAACATATTACTCGAGCACGACGTGACAGATGGATGGGTATTGGAAAGTGTTGTCCTGTTATTAGGAGGAAGAGAAGAATGTTTTCCTATAATATTGTGGTATAAGTTCCAAGGCGGGCAGAAGTACAAAAATGCGTCCCTACAGGAGAGAGCTATCAGTACGTTACGGAAGATATTAGTTTTCCTGGAAAGTAATTATGACTGTCTTGTGACCGAAACAACGTGGAGCTATTTCGAACATTTTCCTTTGAAACGCTATAGTAATGAAGCTACAAGAATATGCAGTCATTTAAGGATAATGTGAAGGACATTGACTGGAGAGGAGGAGGAAGAGGACACTGACATCCCGCTAGACACTGATATGGTTGATGGCAACCCCATCATCATCTCTCAAGCCCTTCTAAAATCCTAGGTCCCCCCACTTGTAACTTAGTCTTCTTACGCTAGTTTCTTGTTTACCCTCCTTTTCTTAATTCTGCATACACTTAACGAGCCTTTCGCTCGTCATGTTTGAAACTTTGAAACTATTCTTTCCTCGTATCTTTCTCTCTCTCTCTCTCTCTCTCTCTCTCTCTCTCTCTTTCTCTCTCACCTCTCAGCTTCTCTTTTATGTGTCATAGTATGGTCTTCAGATCGAAGGCTTGTATAATATAATGCGTGTTTGTGTGTGTGTGTGTGTGTGTATGTGTTGGTGGGTGGGCGGTTGGATGGGTGGGTCAGAGGGTGGGTGGCTGTGTGGGTGGGTGGGCAGGTGGGTAGTGTGTGTTTGAGTGGGTGGGCATGTAGGTGTATAGGTGTGTGTGGGGGAGGGGGGGGGTTGTGTGGACGTGTGTTTCACGCCATGTGAATGAAGAAGCGGGAATTGGAAATCATGGACAGGAAAAAAAAAACATGGGATATTAAAATTCAACGTCCTGTATTAGACGGTTTAGGGAAATCACCAAAAATGAAAATGAAGACTGGCGCACGCGCTGTCATCCCGAAACGAATGCATTGTCTTCCCACTGACCTCCTTGCTTGATGAGCGACAAAAGACTCTCATTCAGCACGGGTTGACACAAACCTCTTCTTCGATTTCATTTTCTACTTAAAGTGAATGTCAATTTGATGGGAAGTTCGTACATTTGGAAATTTGTGGTAAGGTCTTATGGGACCAAACTGCTGAGGTCATCGGTCCCTAAGCTTACACACAACTTAATCTAACTTAAACTAATTTACGCTGTGGACAACACACACACCAAAGCGCGAGGAAGGACTCGAACCTCCGACGTGGGGAGCCGCGCGAACCGTGACAAGGCGCCTAAGAAGGCGCGGCGATAGGAATATTACTACGGCTTTTACGAAATTATATCTATGCAAGAAGCTGACCTATATATTGCACTAAATACTTTTCCATTATTAGAACTATAATTTGGAAGTAAATCATACCATTGTATCAATGTGGCAGCATGTCACATTAACGTGATCACTTGCCAAAAGCGTAGATAGCCCCCTTTTGCAGTGCGCACGTGCAGGAAGAGAGTCACTGAGATTCCGGTAGTACCGGCAGGGATGGAGAGCCATCGCGACTCCAGACCGTGGTCAGCTGCGCTAAGTTACTTGGTTGAGGAACCATGGCGCGTAGTTCCTGAGCGAGGTCGACCCACAGATTCCCTGTTGTGTTTAAACCCCGGAGTTCGGTGGCCAGGGGAGTACGGTAAACTTACCCTAGTTCTCTTCGAGCCACGAACATACAATGAGAAGTGTGTGACTCACTGCAGTCTTCTCCTGATAGGCGCCATTATACCGTGAAAAACAAACTGCATATAGGGATGAACATGTCACCCGAAGATAGATGCATATTGGTGTTGGTCTATTGTGCCTTCCAGTATGACGAGATCTCCCACAAAATGACACGAAAACATTCCCCAGACCATAACGCTCCCTCGTCAGGTCTGGATCTTTCCGACGACAGTTGCAAGTGTTTTGTTTTCCGACGTTTCACGCCTTATACGCTAACAGCCATTTGTACAACTTAACATAAAACGCCACCTGTCACCACTCAGTTGCGGTGCTGGCGGGCAAACTCCAGCCTTAGTCGCCGCTGGACAACAGTCATCATGGGTGCATGAACCAGGCTGCTGGTGTGGAGTCCCGTGCGCAGCAACTTCCGCTGAACGGACGAGAGTTCCATGGTTCATCTGGGTGGGCAGTTGCTCAGTAGTTGCACGTCCATTCGCCCGTCACATCTCCTCAACTGTCGTTAACCACTGTTATCTACAGTCCGTAATGCACCATAGTTACCTTGGCGCCCGTTTTAGATAGCACCATTTTGCCACGTAGGGTATACTTTATCGGCGGCGGCACGCGAACAGTTTACAGACTCAGCCGTTGGCCGGCCGATGTGGCCGAGCGGTTCTAGGCGCTTCAGTCTGGAACCGCGTGACTGCTACCGTCGCAGGTTCGAATCCTGCTTCGCGCATGGATGTGTGTGTTGTCCTTAGGTTAGTTAGGTTTAAGTAGTTCTAAGTTCTAGGGGACTGATGACCTCAGATGTTGAGTCGCATAGTGATCAGAGCAATTTGAACCATTTTGAACTCAGCCGTTGCCGGTATGCTTCCACCCTTGGCCCGAAAGCTAATGATCATGTCCTATTGGACGTTAGGTAAATGCTCCGTTTCCGCATTGCGTCAACGATTGCACCGTTTCCCGCGTCCTTCCGACATACCTTATATATCCTCCATTGCTGTTGCTGCCACCTGCCGCATGTGAGTGTTTCTTGCATGTTGACGTCGAACACAGACGGTAGTCACGTTAATATGACTGGGCGGTGGAGATGTGACACATAGCTATTTGGAACTTAAGACTTGCTATCTCTATTACTCTATGAATCACTATAACGCAGGTAACAGAGGCCATGAAGTGGTTTCCGCTTCCCGCATGTGGATGTACCCTAGAAAGAATGATTCGTTAACGTCTTTGTGCACGCTGTTTGTAGTAACTTCAGATTTTAGCGGCCGTGAGCAAGCAACAGATTGTCCCATGAGAAAGAGGCAGTACCCAGGTATTTGACAGAAACGGTCATTTGAAGCGAGAAACTTTACATGGACATATCCCTTATTCCAAATTCTTTTTCAAACCAGAACGCAGTTAACGTATTCTCTTATTTATTTTCGTTATAACTTCATATTTTGTCAGTTTTACACTTGTACATACACTATGTGATCAAAAGTATCCGGAAACCTGGCTGAAAATGACTTACAAGTTCGTGGCGCCCTCCATCGGTAATGCTGGAATTCAGTGTGAGGTCGACCCACCCTTAGCCTTGATGACAGCTTCTCCTCTCGCAGGCATACGTTCAGTCATGTGCTGGAATGTTTCTTGGAGAATGGCAGCGCTTTCTTCATCAGTGCTGCGCTAAGCAGAGGCATCAATGTCGGTC
Source organism: Schistocerca serialis cubense (assembly GCF_023864345.2). Taxonomy (NCBI): domain Eukaryota; kingdom Metazoa; phylum Arthropoda; class Insecta; order Orthoptera; family Acrididae; genus Schistocerca; species Schistocerca serialis. The sequence goes on from NC_064639.1 coordinate 1,084,920,147, forward strand.
GGTGCGGCCTGGCACGAAGTCGACGTTCCAAAGCACCCCAAAGGTGTTCTATAGGATTCAGGTCAGGACTCTCTGCAGGCCAGTCCATTACAGGGATGTTATTGTCGTGTAACCACTCCACCGCAGGCCGTGCACTATGAACAGGTGCTTGGTCGTGCTGAAAGAAGCAATCGCCATCTCCGAATTGCTCTTCAACAGTGGGAAGCAAGAAGGTACTTAAAGCGTCAATGTAGGCCTGTGCCGTGATAGTGACAAGCAAAACAACAAGGGGTGCAATCCCCCTCAATGAAGAACACGACCACACCGTGACAGCACCGCCTCCGAATTTTACTGTTGGCACTGCACACGCTGGTAGATGACGTTCACCGGGTTTCGCCATACCCACACCCTGCCAACGGATCGCCACATTGTGTACCGTGATTCGTCACTCCACACAGCGTTTTTTCCACTGTTCAATCGTCACGTGTTTACGCCCCTTACACCAAGCGAGGCATTTACCGGCATGATGTGTGGCTTATGAGCAGCCGCTCGACCATGAAATCCGAGTTTTTTCACCTCCCGCCTTACTTTCATAGTACTTGCAGTGGATCCTGATGCAGTTTGGAATTCCTGTGTGACGGTCTGGATAGATGTCTGCCTATTACACATTACGACCCTCTTCAACTGTCGCCGGCGTCTGTCAGTCAACAGACGAGGTCGTCCTGAACGCTTTTGTGTTGTACGTGTCCCCTCACGTTTCCACTTGACTATCAGATCGGAAGCAGTGGACCTAGGGATGTTTAGGAGTGTGGAAATCTCGCGTACAGAGATGTGACACAAGTGACACCCAATCACCTGACCACGTTCGAAGTCCGTGAGTTCCGCGGAGCGCCCCATTCTGTTCTCTCACGATGTCTAATGCCTACTGAGTTCCCTGATACGGAGTACCTGGCAGTAGGTGGCAGCACAATGCACCTAATATGAAAAACGTATTTTTTTTTGTGTGGCGGGGGATCCGGATATTTTTGATCACATAGTGTATGTACAATAGTTAGCAAACATTAAAGCATGCGTTTTATAAAGTATCAGTTGAAAAATACCTATAAATAATATATTTATCTCTGAGCATGATCATATCGTGCACGTCACATTACAGCTGTTGCACAGTTCACAATATACGTTTCAGTATCCTGCAGTCAACTTGTGTGCATTTGTGCTCTCATAATGCTTGAATGAATGTCTCTGCAGTTTCCACAATGAGGGGAGGGGAGCACAGGCGGTAATGCGACCAATTACTTCATCTCGCGTTTTCACAGCTCGTTTGTAAACCTCAGACTTCATCCAAACCCTTAAACAAAAATCTGATGGCATAAGATACGGCGATCTTAGTGGCCAGTTAATTTTACTACCAGGACCTATCCAGGGTAAGTGCGGCTGGCATGTTTCCTCACACGTGTGGTATAATATGGAGGATCTCCGTCATGCTGGAAGTACATTACAGCCCGTGTGGTCCAAGGAACGTTCTACGATGTTCAGGAAACGACTTATCCAAAAAAAACAAAAACAAGTAATTCTGTCCTGTTGGGCGAGTAAGACATATACGTACGCGCCACTAGCCGAAAAGCAATTGTACATTAAATATGTTGAATCTCGGAAACCATTCGGAACACGGCATACGTCCATTTGAAATTTTTTGCTTCGAACGAGGTTTCCTGTCATATTCCTGAATGTTGTCCACACCTGCAGTGTCACCCTATATTACCGGCTGCAGAGTATTTGTAGAGGCATAACTGTAAAACTGGTCGTTGGGACTCTGTAAACAGGTATTTCCGAGGAAATAGTCACATCTGTATTTCGTATGTAATCTGTTGCAAGACAGACAAGTCTACGAAAACATTTTCGTAAGAAATGTTTAGGCTTCTCGGAAAACTCATTATTATCTGTCGTACAACGGATCGCAAGACACCAGTAATAATGATTCCAAACCCTTTTAATATTTTATTTATATTTTCGACGGATAGGTAGAGCACAGCGATTATCAGATGATTCACTATCTGTTATCATCACCTAACATTTATAATTATTTCGTGTTTTGCGCTATATATTTGCAATCACTCAGTAGTAAGGTGTTGTGTGCTGTATCTTCTTTGTGTAGATGACAAATAAGATGTCAAATCCGGTTATTGTCCTATACGTCGTACACGATTGTAACTGATAATAACAGAAGACGTCAAAACTGGTTATTTCTATATACATTGTGTGCTGTATCTTCTTTGTGTAGATGACAAATAAGATATCAAAACCGGGTGTTGTTCTATACGTCGTACACGATTGTAACTGATAATAACAGAAGGTGTCAAAATTGGTTATTGCTCTATACATTATGTGCTGTATCTTCTTTGCGTAGATGACAAATAAGATGCCAAAACCGATTATTGTTCTATATGTCGTACACGATTGTAACTGATAATAAGAGAAGATGTCAAAATTGGTTATTGATCTTTGCAAAAACAGACATAATGTCTTATGGGATAACAGCAATCAGTGATTTTATGTTACTTTAAATCTGTCTTGAATGCAAATTTTTTTTATTATTCATATGACCGGTTTCGGTTCATTCAGAACCATCTTCAGATCTGTAAAAATAATTATACTAATTTACTATTTCACGAAAGCAAATCTTTTTCATCCTATCTTATCAACATCAAATGTACCAGAACGTACCTGATATTTAAGTTACAGGAGTAACCCGTCCAATTCAGCAACTTTCACATGCTACGTCACATAAAATTGGTTGGCAGAGTGCACGTCATTTATATTAATTATGACACTATTACCGACAGGTGGCGTCTGGTACATTTGTTACATTCCATTTGCACATACTGCATTCAGTAGATCTTTTTTATATTAAAAATATTTAATTAAAATATGTAGATGTCAAAGCTAAAATCTGTACTTGTCAGGATTAAAAAACAGTAAAATTATCATTTTTATACGATCTAACAGGCATAGGGCGATTTATATATCTATATGAATAATAAAAAAAAAATTTGCAATCAAGACGGATTTAAAGTAACATGGTTATTGATCTATACATTGTACACGATTATGTCTGATAATAGAAGTTTCTGTCTTTTTAACAGTTCTACGCCTCTAAGCAGAGGTTCAATCACTTTGACATCGCAGTTCGTTTTTTTTCTGCTGTAAACAAAAATTTTTTTCGATTGAAGCGGTTCTCCTCGAAATAGCTGTAAATTATTTCTCAACAGGATCACTGTTGCTTTTAATCTGGTAACATGAATATGTCTATTGCAATTAAGCAGCCCATTTAACTAGTTGTGTTACGCAACAGAATTATTAATTGTATATCATGTTCACTGCTTTCGTCTGCCAAGAGATGAAAGAAAGGAAGATTGGGGTTTAAACGTCCCGTCGACATCGAGGTCATTAGAGGTGGAGCGCAAGCTAGGAATGTTTCAAGGATGGGTAACGAGATCGGCCGTGCCATTCCAATGGAACCATCCCGGCATTGGCCTGAGTGATTTTTGGAACTCACCGAACACCTAAATTTTGGATGCTCTGACGCGGATTTAAATCGATGTACTCACAAATGTGAGTCCACAGTGTTAACCACTGCTAACCTCTGCGCTACATCTCTCGTTCCAACAGATGAGAGTGACTTTTGGAAGTAACACTGCACTCGATACCCCTTGCTGAGAGGCCTGAAAATCCCATGAGCCGGGCATCTAAATCCGACATGGAAAATGAAAAATCATAATTGTGTTCCAGGTACGCGTTTAACCTCCTGTTCCTATTCGCCTTAAGAAACAAGCACTTCGTCGAAACAGCAGCGACACAGCGAAATATCCTAACATGGCTATGTGACCAAAAACAGACCAATAATCAAGTGGAGCAGGATACGAATTCCTGTCTGGTCTTCTATCCTAACGTTTTTATGGGAACATAAGTATTACAGACACTCTCACCAAGCACAACAATAACCCGAATTAAGTTACGTTCTCCCAAGAACAACACAAAGACAATATTCCTAACAAATCAGATGAGGAGGCTGTAGCAGTTTGTGAACATGGAGAGGACGGTTTCACTGATCGTGTCTTTCGAGAAGTAGCGCCTAAAGCTTTAAATACTGTGGAGTCCTTACAGTCAAGGGCCCTGCGTATATCAGCCAGACGTTAACAGCTTCACAAAACCAACCCATGTGAGAAACGTAAAGGGAATGTTACTTATAATGTAGAAATGAAACATGACTTGTTAAAAGAGCGTAATTCCACTGACTCTGCTTTTGAGAAAACTTAGAAAAAAAATGTTTACCATCTGGTTCACTTGTTTGATTCAATTCAGACATTTATTCTTGGACATTTTTATTACAAAACTTCTCATTTCAAAACCCAATTGAGACATATTTAAGAGGTTTATAGTGCATGAACATAACTGTATTTAACAATTCTGCTGTAAAAATTCTGCAAAAATTATTATTGTTTATGGTATTGTTATTCTCAACTAAAATCATATTTTTTGATCTAAAAGCATTTTTTTCCAAACTCAATAGTGGCTTAATGTATTCATATAAAACAGTTCATCTCGTATGTTTTTCGAGGTATCTAACAATATTACAGAAGTAATATTATTTAAAACTTTTAGAATATCCAAACACATAATAAACCAAACATAAAGTGTGATTTTTAATCCATACGAAGTCAGTCATTTCACAATTACAGATTTAACAACTTTCAGTCTTCTCCAGTAATGTCATTTGCTCCAGCCATGTCGCTCCAGTTAACAACCGCTTGGCAGAAAATCTCTTCTTGTGATCCATGGTAAATGTATACGATAGTACTTGCTGAATATCCACTGCTCTCTTGGTTTTGATGGCGACACTGCCTTCTGGATATGCTAAGGTGTTATGGAAAGGAACACCATTCATATAGTTAGGCTGTCAAAGCTTAAATGCGTGACATACATGGCAGTGTACGCAAGATGAAGTCATTACACAGCCTTTCAGACATGAAGAGAACTTCAACTCTACGTATTCGAAGGCTTAAATGTAACTTCTTCAGATCAGGGCGGAGAATGTTTCATTGTTTCCACTAATATAGTGTTGCTTTCTTACAGTATTGTGGCCACCGATTATTAACACTCAATAGATCAGGTATTAAAATCAATATATCACACGATTCGATCATTTTCACGTTATCTTCCATCTGTTTATGTACTGTTGTCGTTCACACGAGTTTGTGTTGTTATGTTAGTTGAAATTAAGATGCCATTCCTCAAACGTTCCTCTTTTACCTTCTGTTGTTTCATTAATAATTTCATCCAATTCAGCCATCTTAAAACTGTCAATAATCATGAGTAATAAAAAACAAGATGCCGCAGCTTCTTGTCTATTATCTTTGTGGTCAGAGATTAGTCTATTATTTCTATGTGTAATCGCTTTCATTCTGTTCACACACAGAGTTCAATGTTTAGAGGACTTAAATGCAGGACTTAAGTTCTACTGAAAGTACATTAGAAGACTGAGGCCTGCTTGGCACAAAATCTTTGTGTTTGGTCAAGGCCAGGTAGGAGTAAACTCCATTTAACACTAATTTATGTATTTATGTGTCATACTCCCAACAACACAACGTCAGTTAAGAAAAGGTAAAACTGGACAATCATGGTTCAAACACAAACATTAAGCTGTTAAGATTAGTTTTAAATGTGTTGTATTAAGACCAAATAAAACTGTATTTGGATTCAGTTTGTGACGTAAACAAACTTAATATCTTATTTTATAAAACATAATTGCTCACTAGGCTTGGAAAACTTCGAACAATGTCGCGTCCCCGAGCGGAGTGGGACATGTTGCTATGTTAGAAGGGAGCTTAGCTCAGTCTTACCTGCTGCTGAGCTGCCATTCGTGGGCAGCTGCTTGAAGACCACTGACTTGGACGATCTACTAAAGCGGCAGCGTTTCAAAGATAAAGGACTCGGTGAAGGAAACCAGGTTCTGTCCTCAAGAACTACAAGTACAAGTAAGAATAGGATGATGCCTCTGGCACTAACTAGCCTAGCGCCATACGACTGCCTCAGGTTCTACCTCCGTAGCTCGCTACTGCGCCTGTGGACTCATCCTAAGTTCGATGGTTCAAATGGTTCAAATGGCTCTGAGCACTATGGGACTCAACTGCTGAGGTCATTAGTCCCCTAGAACTTAGAACTAGTTAAACCTAACTAACCTAATGACATCACAAACATCCATGCCCGAGGCAGGATTCGAACCTGCGACCGTAGTGGTCTTGCGGTTCCAGACTGCAGCGCCTTTAACCGCACGGCCACTTCGGCCAGCCCTAAGTTCGACAGACGGGGCCTAGTGACATGGAGACCAGCGGGCATGTGCCGCCTGCTTCGACCTTAGATACTAGTAGACTGGCCTAGCTGTGCAGAAGCTATAGGGCTGGTGTGGCTCCAACATAAACCATGTGACTGTTGGCAAAACGTGGCCATCCTATGTTTGTATCGTATTTTACCCACATTTCTCAATTGACTGCCAAAAGCTTACAACAAAAATTACTTTTTTATTTGCGAAAAATTATGTCACAACTACATTTGACGTGGATTTGTTCACAGTACCATTTATAAAATCTAGCAAATACATCGAACGCGGGACGAAATTACTATAAACTATCAATTAAAGTAAAATGACGTTAAAATTCTTTTAAACAGTAAGAGTGGGCTAGTGTCAAATCTTTAAATATTGGATTCTCCGCGTTTTGAGCTCTAGTCACTTACAAAAGAAAATGGGACATGGGAATTATGTCAACTATAGGTGCCAAAATTGTCGGCTTTAGGAGCAGGCCCATTTTAGAGTATCAATTTTAGGTGCACTTCAAAGCTTCAGTTCCTACTATTTTTACAAAAGTTTAAACTATCAGCTTAAAAAAATTATATTTTAGATGAAAGGTGAGACTTTGAAGTTTCAGAAAATCACTTTGGAGCCTACATTTATTTAATAGTATTAGAAGGTAGAAAAAAATTCTCTTCATGTGTCGACTAGAGGTGCCCTTACCCTATTATAATCTCACTTATATATACAAAAAGGCGCGTATGTGCAGATGGCTTAAAGTTTTTCCGTTTCAGGGCCTGTATCCAAAGCTGCCTTCGGTTTTAATCCTTAGGGAACCTATGAGTAGGAACGAGGAACAGTTATACTTACTTCTGTAACCTAGTTATCACAGATACTTTCCAAAATGTAATATGAGTCTGACTTTACACGCATCACTTTCAACACTTTAATTTACGTGATACTCTATTTCAAGTGTAAAAAACATATAAAAGTCACTTCAGCAGATTTCAATAAACGCATCTGCACTATCATAGAAACACACGTGAAATGTAATGCCATTTCCCCCGACAAAACGCTGAGTACAGCCATAACCGCAACACGAAACAACCACGTTTTGCCAACATTCACGTGACGTTAGCCCAGAGATGTTGGAACCACGAAAATGACGTCAGGGCCAGTCTATTATATTTATGGTCGAAGGCCGGCTGGCACTTCTTCCGAGAAGGCGGCGACGCTGCTGCTAACAGAGTAACTGAGCACTCACTGAGAGATGGTGCTTTTGGGCCCTCTTATTTATACGGCGCTCCCCCTGGCCTGTCGTCCCTCGGAAGATTACTACGGCCTTGCTCGTGTTGTCTCTCTGCACCCAGGAGTCGGCCCGCAGTTTCTCTCACTTATACAATACGACTGCGTACCCGGGCTCGCTGCTGGTGCTCAATCGAGACTTCAGAATATTTTAAACTGACCAGCTCGAGTGTTAGTTAAATATCAATTAAACCTATTGAGGTTTACGACAGCACTTTAAGGATACCCAATGATCGTCTATTTCATAAGAGTCCGAAATTATTTAGGTAGAGTACAGGGTGTTTAAAAGAGATTAATCCGATTTCACAAGACTGTATCTTCTATGTGACTGAAGATATGAGTAAGGCATAATCGTATAAAGTTTTATTGTCGGATTGACAATCCACCTACACAAGGGACTACCTTTCACATACGTACAAACATGACATTGCAGTACTTCTTATGTTTACTTTTCGGATTAAAACTTTCATTCGCCTTTCACAAACATTCAGTGTGCCCTGCACCGTACATACGACTAATTCGTTCCATACTTTTGCGAGTACATTTGCAGTTACTGCAACTGTTGCTGGTGCTGTTGCCACGCGGTGTCACAATTCCGCTACGGTCGCAGGTTCGAATCTTGCCTCGGGCATGGATGTGTGTGACGTCCTTAGGTTAGTTAGGTTTAAGTAGTTCTAAGTTATAGGGGACTGATGACCTCAGAAGTTAAGTCCTATAGTGCTCAGAGCCCTTTGAACCTTTTCTTTTGTGACAATTCAACCTATGTTGCTGAAAGGTGTGGCACGTAGACTGAATTCTTCACATTACTCCTCTCAGACAAAGGCGGCATATGAGGTCAATGGTGAATGCGAGATCTATGGATGGCTTGAGGTCGATGTATCGTTGAGACAACTCAGTTGTTAGTAATAGCTCTTGCGTGCAGGTATCACTGAGGTGCTGTTCCATCACACTGAAAAACACAATTTTCGGCATGTTTTCGCAATTTTGAGAAAATCAAAATACATCCAGATACTTGATTCCTACAGCAGTCCAAGTGGCAGCAAATGGACTCTACCGGTTATCACGTGAGCTGGCAACTCGTTATTGGTGCCAAACTAAAACAAAGGTGTGCAGTGATTTAAAGTGCGTAGATAACTTCCCAAGTAAACAAAAACACACCGTTACCGTCACCATACACTTCAAATGTAAATAGGAAACCACTTAACGAATGTGAAAGCAGTGAATGTTACGATCTAAATAGTCCTAATGGTCATAACAAACTCAGTAAAAATGCAGAGACATTTTTTCTAGAAGTACACAGGAAAAGGAGAGGAAACGTATCCTTTTTTAATGAAACAGGAATCTACATGAGTACTGAAGGGGGGGAAAAAGCGAAACTGGGGCTGAAGAACACAAACACTCGTACTAAACTACACTGCAAACTACGGAACAGAATCGAAACTTAGTGCTCCAGAATTCTACAGCAACTGAAAATGCTAATTATACCACCTAAGTGCACGAGACGAACAGGGAATGCTGTATGGCGAAAAAAAGGCATAGTTATATCTGAGCAGTGTCAAAAGAAGTGAAACTCCTGAAAATGTCATTAGCTTCTAGCAAACTGCCTTTCCTAACGATTACAACTTTACGAATGAAAAGCTTGAAACAAAGCGACGGAATAACAATTTCAAAGTTAGTGTTGGCTTTGAGCTAAAGCAGAAAACAATGGATACGTTATTTGGCCGAAAACTATTGTGATACAGCGTTTTTGTTCCACAGAATGGCCAATATTCTGGTAGAATAGGCTACTCAATAACAAACAGGGGCCAAGAGCAACTTACAGTAAAGTGATCATAAATAGCTCAGAATGTCACTCCCATATTTTATAAACTGTGCACGTACAGTGTCTTAGAAACAAAATTGATGTATTACCATTCTCAATAGAAGACGTGCAGCTAGATTCGTTGTACCTGCTTGAACACTGGTTATCAGCGCAAAAAGCTGAATACCACAGCTGCACTGAATATCTAAATTTGGTAAGTGTGTGATACAGAATAACTGCTTCCTTAGTTGGAGTTTCTATACAGGGTGGTTAGAAACAGTCTGAATAGCTTTTAAGGGACTCGCAGAGGAGGGTGTGCAGAGAAATAATTTTTAACAATCAAATTCGATACGCACCGCCGTTTCACTGTTATGCAGCACTGAATTAAGCCAATCAGATCGTCGCAGCCTGCCAGAGGCAGTGTCACCAAATGTGTTCTGTGTTTGATTTCCTCAAACCGAACAAACGTAGCTTTTGCTCACCTAGCTTATTTTTGTCACTTCCATAAAAGGCAACTTGTAATAGGTGGTGAGCATTTCAAGAAGTGTAACTTACGGACCAACAAATGGCTGTGCATTACCGCAGTTTAGCCCGTGTAAGTGCTTCAGTTTGTGAGTACAACGACCTAATTCCCTAACTTGTATGCCAAATAACTTGGGAACAGCGCAACGTATCGAATTCTTTTTAACATGTATTGCTTATTACAACCTCCGCTACAACATCCTTATAGAGATTTCAGACCGTCGGCTGCTTGAGAGTTACTAGATCGTAATGTAATTGTCTCAGTATACTATTTGCCAAATGGCAACTTTGAAAATTTTCTCACCCAGATGGAGTCTTGGCTGTGCTACTTAATGCGCTTGAAATCAAAAGCTGCATTGCCTGGTGATTTCAAACCATACTAACGAGAGAGAATTTATGAATTTAGTAGCCAGTTGTGGCCTGTTTTAGCTGATGATCTGCCAAGCAGAGTTGATACCTGCTGTGACGCTGTGATCACAAATCTAAGTACCTGAGATAGTGAGATGACTGTTGTTGAACCAATGATCTCCGACCACAGAGCTCTAGTTATTTAACTCCATACAAAAACAGTTAATAATAAACCAGCTCTTCCCTGGCATTCTAATTACGTATTCATAAAAGGGATTTTTAAATAAGGAAGCATTAAGTGTTTTTCAAACAGCATTATTTGCAATAAAATGACAACCTCGATTATAGGAAATAGCAGCACCTGATACGTTTAAAGAGTTCTTCCAGATGATCGAAAGAAAATTTGGCTATTTCTATCCCTAGAAGATCCATAAATGTCCTGAGAGCAAGTCACAACTCAGAAAGAACGTAGCGAAAGGAAAAATGTGGTATACAAGGGACATTAAAAAAAAGGATTGTACTGCTATTACGTGATAATTTCAAAGCAGCAGCTTACCATAGTCTAAGAGAAATGCTTTACAGTAAATATTTACACACAAAAATAATTTGTGTATAGGAAGTACAAGAAACCAGGAAGAAGAGAGGTGCTAGGTTAACTGAAGGAGGTCACAACCTATGCGACGCAGCCTGCAACCTCGTCACTGAAATAGAAAGAAACATATCTCTTCCTTAAGTTTGTGCATTTAATATCACTTAAACGACAAAAGGCGCGGCATGTTGAAACAGAAGAAAGTACCAAAAACATTAAATAATAAAAGTTTTGAGATCTTACAGGCCTTCTGATTGTCAGTATATATGTGGGATGCCCACTACTGCCCTCGAGAAACTTCATCTATGAAATTCCTATGGAGTGTTTATTAACGGCTGATGGCTGCTGTATTTAGCTTGTGTGTCGATGTTTTGACTGCGTGAGTAAAGTCTGTTTTAGACCTGTTCTAGACCTGACACCACCACCTAAATATTCACTCCCTTAGTAGATTGCTATAGAGATTCAGCCTTGCAGCTCTTGTGACTTCTCTCAGGGTCCTGCTATGATGTGCCGTGTTCTTCCTCACCATCGAACTTCTTCCAGTTAAGTCTTACATTGTCACAATCTCACACAAACGGTTAGACGTTACGTGGAAACTTAATATTCCCAAAACCAATTAATAATTGCTGTCTCAAAGACATCTCGTTAACATTCTGTGAATACTGTGTAACAGCGATAGCTCATGTACATCATGATCGTCTTCCTCGGTGCCGCAGGTCTTCCATGGTACCAGGGCTCCTTCATTCCTCCTTGCTCCACGGAGATTACAGACTCTCTCCAGATGGTAGAAATGGTTCAAATGGCTCTAAGCACTATGGGACTTAACATCTGAGGTCATCAGTCCCCTAGACTTAGAACTCCTTAAACCTAAGGACATCACACACATCCATGCCCGAGGCAGGATTCGAACCTGCGACCGTAGCAGCAGCGCGGTTCCGGACTGAAGCGCCTGCAACCGCTCGGCCACAACGGCCGGCCCAGCTGGTAGACTCCGCACCCGCTGAGTAATACTTTCCCACAGTATGTGACCCGATATTTATAAATTAATTGCGGTCACGCACATCTTTACTCTGAGCTTTATATTTGACCTATGTGATACATGCCTTTGAATGAGTGGCATGGATGATTACAGCTCAAACACGAACTATGGTAATTAATAAGTTTCCCAGACTTTATGAAGCTTGCACGGACAGTGCCATTTCATAAAAAGTGTGACGCAGTCATGGTGGCAAGCTTCAGACCAATTTCAGTAATTCCACTCTTCGCTATAGTTCGTGTCTGCACTGAAAGACCAAATGACAAATTATTTCGAAATTAATAAACTCCTGACAGATGCACAGCATTTTGTTGTTGTTGGGAAAGTCAGTTCTACAACTGCTGCCGCACTAAATCTAGTTACTAGGATAAGCACAGTTGCGAAGGAAAAGAGTCCATAATTTATGACACTTAGCGAAATTAATAAGGCGTTTGACGGCAATCCTCGTAAGGTCCTTCTAAACAAGCACAGTCGATATGGAGTTGGTGCCAACACACTGGAAACCCCCAAATCTTACCCGCAAAAGAGAGGGCATTTTTGTATCAGACCAAAGAGCACGATCATGAGAACGAAGTACAGCGTGCCACATGGATCGCTAATGGACCCCTAGTGTTCCTAGATTTTGTAAGTGATGTTGAAGCTCTTATGGGCAGTTCTTGCAGTCTGCAGATAACACAACTTTGCACACGAAAGACATTAACACTATTAACGCCCAAGAAGGAGGACGTCTTTTGTTTCATATAATAAAGAAATGATGTGCTTTAAACAAACCGACAACCGATGAAGAAAACACGCAAAAATTTGCATTTAGCCTCAGTGACAAAGGATACCTGAGCAGTGAAGGGGCTGTGGAACTTAAGTGTTTCATGGTAGACAGCAAACTCACATGCTGCGAACGTGTTCCATATGCGACTGACAACCTCTGACGAGTCAAATACCTCTCGCAAAAACTGAAACACGTGATAAATGATCAGAATCTGCAAATGGTATATTCTTCACTGTTTCTAGCTATATTAGATATGACTCATTACTATGGGGTCATTCTGCAGGTTGACAGGAAGTGCTGTTACTCAAAGAGACAAGCAACAATGGTCATACCATTACGCAGTAAACTGGAATCCTACAAACCCATGATCACGCGTCTAGGATTATGACCAGTTTCAGTCATAATGTCTTCAACTGTCTGATGTAGATGTACGTGAATGGTAATTATGAAATTTTCAGCAACAGAAGTGATATTTACACGTATAACACGCGCAGTAAGGAAAATATAGACATGCCGAGCTGTCGAATGTCGGTGAAAGGGACGGCTTTTAAAAAGAGGCTGATAAAATGTTCAGTCACCTACAAACGGAAATGAAACTCATGGAAACGGTGAAACGTGTTGCACAGTCTGCGCCAAAATCGACTGTACGTCTTAGTGAATTTTGCAACAGGAAAACAGCAAGCTGGACTGTCTAAATAATGCACTACTGTACGAAATTAGTTACTATTTTAGCAAACACGCACTAGTGAAAAAAATGGTCTCTTTTTATATTATACTGTACTTACACTAATTTGTTATTCAGTCATTGGATCTAGATGCTTGTGTGCAGTCTAATGTTTGTAATACTGATGCAGTTCCTTCAGTCGTGACTGGTGACAGGTACTGCTACGGTAATAAGGCAATGTTTCAGTTTCGTTTCAGTTTAGTTTTAGTTATTTCATGTTCCGTACATCATTTTCCCGATTATTTTATCGGTATGATGTGGAACAAGTCAGATTACAAGATATATATACACACATGAATAGTCCTAATATTAATATTACCGAAATTTTTTATTCCACACATGCAACGACATTTAGAGGTACAATTATTTTTTATTTTTTTATTTATTTTTTTACCATTTCTGAAACAGAAACTCGTCCATGGAGTAGAAGGAGTTGTCCAAAAGAAATGATTGTAAGCTAGATTTAAAACTTGATCTGCTACCTGCCAGACACTTTATGTTGTTGGGCAAATGATCAAAGATTTTTGTTGCTGAATAATGTACTCCTTTTTGAGCAACTGACAACTTCAATAACGGATAGGAAAGGTCATTTTCCCCTCTAGTGTTGTATGTATGAACATCACTGTTCATCGCGAATTGAGATGGATTATTTGTAACGAATTTCATTAGAAACTCCTTGAAAAGGTGCCTACATGACGTCCTTGGCTGGACACCACTAATTGTTCTCACTGCTCTCTTTTGTGCAATCAATACTTTATGTCTAATTAGTGAGTTACCCCAGAAAACTATTCCATAAGACATTATTGAGTGGAAATAAGCAAAGTACGTTAGGAGGTTGATCTGTTTATTACCAAGACTAGCGATTATACGAAGAGCGAAAGAAGCTGAACTTAGTTATCTGAGAAGCTCAGTAATATGCTTCTTCCAGTTCAAGTTGTCATCAGTGTGAACACCCAAAAATTTGGAGAACTCTACCCTGTTAACTGAGCCTTGTTCATATGCTACATCAATTGTCGTGACTCTATTCGGTGTACAGAACTGGATGTAGTGAGTCTTTTCAAAATTAAGGGAGAGTCCATTTCTTGAGAACCACTTAATAATTCTTTCAAAGACATCCTTAACAATATCTTCTGCTGCTTTTTCTGGAATCGGATTTATTATAACACTCGTTTCATCTGCAAAATGTACTAGTTCCGTTTGCTGACCGTTCAGTGGGAGGTCATTCACATTAATAAGGAACAGCAGAGGACTCAAAATTGAACCCTATGCGAGTTCCTGTGTGATAACTCCCCATTCACTAGAATTTTCCACCCTCCCAACATTATTTGTGCTAGAATGAGATTTCGCAGGAGAGCTTCTGTAAAGTTTGGAAGGTAGGAGACGAGGTACTGGCAGAAGTAAAGCTGTGAGTACCGGACGTGAGTCGTGCTTCGGTAGCTCAGATGGTAGAGCACTTGCCCGCGAAAGGCAAAGGTCCCGAGTTCGAGTCTCGGTCGGACACACAGTTTTAATCTGCCAGGAAGTTTCATTATTTGTGTTATTCAGCTCTACTTTAGAAGCTTAAGTTAAAATTCACCTGAAATTTCTGTCTTCATTGATGTAGAAGGTATAGGCTCGAGAAATTAGACGAATGTTTTTGAAACACAGTGTTAGATTCAGAGTTTTGATTCCGTTGAAATGAACATTTCTGCACATTAAGTGCAAATCAGTGTGCTTTAGTATTACGAAAACCACCCCACCCATGTGGGGTAACACATCAAGAATTTATGGCATAGATAAAAATAGCTATGAACTATTTTAAGCGTATGACAACTTGATTCACTCCACGGAAACACAACCGATTTCTTTCCCCTTCCTAGTGTAACAAAATTTATAGTTCTTCCAGTGAAGACCCCGGCGGTAAATCAGTTTCGATCTCTCTTACAGTTTCATTAGCCAGCGTGCTTACCCTTCTGTTCGTAGAACGCGTGGTAATTCAAATGTGCTGAAATTAACTCCAGCTCTATACAGCTTTTAAGCTCTTCAGTAAGGACAAGTGAAAAACAATGAAACTTCGTCAACAACCAGAAAACCAAAAGAATATGACTGGAGTCCCATAAAGCGCGTGCGTATGTGTGTGTGTGTGGGGGGGGGGGGGAGGGAGGGGGGGAGAGCACGTCTTGCTACTGTGATCTGTCTAATTTCCTGTCGTTGATGTAGATCAATGGTCTGTCAGTAAACACGGTACGCGAATCACCAAGTTTCATTTTTACGAATGACACAAGCCTGCTGTGGGACATTTGGAATGTAGAGTAAATGCTTAGCAAATAATATAGTCTGTGCTTCAGTAGTTAAGTCCCATTCTATATGCCAGAGGCCTAGGGTTTGATACTCTCTGCCATTTATCACTTATTCCAACTCTGGGAATGTTCATTCGTTTGAAAAATACCATGTTGCATCGTGCGTGAACTCACTCATAAACTGTGGCTTCCTCTGCAGCTGGCTGGGAAAGTCAGTGCAAACGTCACAGAAAGGAAAAGGCGTGCAACTCTCAATAGCTTTACGTAAAGCACTGTTGTTTTGAAACCAACCTTAGGGCTCACGACCGCTTACATTTTTTAGTAGGTTGTAACATTACGACGTAATTTACATAGAACAGATTTTTGTTATGTGCAATAGAATACAGTAGTGACAGTTACTGATTTAAAAAAAGAACAAAAAAGGAAAGAAACATTATCAGTGAGGTCGAAAATTATAAAAGTTAGAACTGAAGACATGTGAGGAGCTTTCTCGATAGTATCACATCCTTGTACAGAAACAGACTTCAGCTGTTTCCATCACTGAATTTTGTGGAAGCTCATTTGCTTTTTGGGTAACTCAGAGTGTTCTCAAAGATTATTCTCTTTGCCTAGAAGAAGGCGATGGTGACAGTCACGGGGGTGAGTTGAGGCACTTGCATTGTTCTGGTGTGTTTCAATTGTAACTCTACGTCCCGTCTGCATACACTCCCTCGTGGGATTTATAGTTAATAACACGAACTCATTCAATAGGAGATGCAATATTCATAGTGAGAACAATAGACAGGAAAATAAATTTTACTCAGATGATAATTATTTCAGCCAGCAACAAAACAGCGTGCGCTTTTAAACGGGTCAAGTTTTCTATAGGCTTCTAGCACGACTGAAAAATGTGAATGATATTTTCAAATTTAAGGTTAAGAGATCCTTACAGCTTCACTTGTTTATTACGCTTTGCGAGTCCTCACAGTAGTTTAGAGCCTTTCCCTTCTTATTCATACAAACCATCATCTTTTCATTTTTTGTTTTATTTTTTTATTATTATTTTTGTTAGGTTTCTGTACGAAGTGACATGTCGTATGACAGAGTCACTTTGGTTCAGATGGCCTCAGTGGACCAAAGATTAACTAAATACAATAAATAAATGAAAAATAAAAGTGTCATAACCACAAAAAGTATTGATATCGATAAAAAAATTACTGTCGTAGAAGTTGATTCTTCTGGCAGTGGCAACTTTCTTTTTTTTTTAAGTGTAAACATTGTCATCACTGTTACGGAACTGGCGCAGATGCAGCTTCGACACGCCAGTTTCCGCTTCCTGTTGCTGGACGAGATATCCTCCGCTGCGTGCCACGAGGTTGGGGCCACCTGGCCGTGCTGCCACTGCTGAAAAGTGCTCGGCCCTTATCGGAAAGCGCGCCAAAACTTTTTCGGCGCGACTCTGTGTGCGCGCACAGGAAGCGGGCGACACCGGCCAAAACAAAAAGCGGCCGTGACGCGTGGCGCGCATGCGCAGCTCGCTATCTGCCCGAGCGTGGCGTCGCGGCGCTCTCTTTGTGACTGGAAACCAATCACGAGGGGGAGGGGAAGAGCGCGTGACGTCATCGCATTGTCAGGCTGTGAAAACAACATGCGCGCCCCGTACGTCGCCCTCCCCTCATCACGTCCGCTGCCGCCCCTATCCCGCCCCCACCACGGGCCCTGGCGTTGCGCGCGACTGCCGACGGCTCGCACACCCCCTTCACTACAAGCACTCGCTTTACTTTTTTTGGTTTTTATTATTGACAGTTCAAAGGGCTCCCGTAAGCTCGCGCGGTATTCACGTACCTGATTGCCTAATAACATTTTGCCCGTGTTAACCCCACCCTGATGCCCAAAATTCCCTCCCTCCGCCCGCCAACCTGCTCTCTCTCTCTCTCTCTTTCTCTCTCTCTCTCTCTCGCCCACATACCCCCACCCACACTTCGCTTTCACCCGTCTATAATACTACCGATATGGCGGCCATATTAAGTTAATCGGAATAAATAAACAAACGAGTGTTGGAAGTAATTACTGGGATGAAACAATCGCTACAAGATGTGTGTACTCTTCTCATTGTGACAAGGTTGAAAGATTCGACAGCGCCATAGAATGTCACTGTGCTACGTGGACAGGACTGCCTGCAAAACGCTCCGTAATGGGACACCAGCCGGCGCCCTCCAAAAAGGCGGTCCGCCGAGATCTGACGGCCGTATTATGAGGCCAGATAACTAATGAACGATCGCTCTCTTTTATTTGCACTACCTTCAAATTTCGACGATCGTACGCTTTTTTTTCCAGGAACTATGTAAATAGCCAGTACTTGACTGGCCGCATTCATCGAAATTTCCTTGTCGAAATGATGAGCAAACATCGCATGTACTGGAAACTGAAAAATATTTTTATGAAAAAAGCATAAATAATAACGGTACGTGCCGAGAGACGAGAAGGACCACATCCATACAGTGAAAAATCATTAGTTTCTTGACACAAAAATTCCTTTCCATTTCATCAAATCTACTACTAAAACTGTTGTATTTTCCTTGTGGTGCAGCTACTCGAAATACTTGTAACAAAGAAGCACCAACAGTATATCAATATAGATGTATGTTTGTCGACACCATCAAGAGTACTAAACTGTATCAAACTTAATCCCAATCATCTCAGCTTTTATGCCATAGTGCATTTTAAATCTTTCAGTGAATGCTAATACGTTGTAGTGATGGACAACTGAAAAACTGAACGTCTGATATCTTAAATCAACAAGTTTCACAAGACACAGGTTCCTTACAAAAACAACGAATGAATTTTACTTTCAGTCACAATAAAACAGGCCAACCATCTATTGTAATACTCATCTTTGCCTTGAGATTCCTTTCATAAAACTTTCCATTAGCGAAACACACATAAGAAGCAAATGTCATATCGATAACAGTAGACATATTTCAGATCCTTGATGTTCCATATCAAATGGGTAAAAATATACTGGCTGGGATATGGTGTCTTTGGTGTGCTACATATTATTTTTCTATGTTGTTTATGATGTGTCATTAATAAGATACTCATAAATTATTTATATTTCAGTATCTTTTATTTTCTTAATATACTGTCGATTTTTTTACATATTACATAAACTTCGTATTTTTCTAATCGGGAAGATACTTAGTTGTTCATTTATAAATACAATTAGGTATTATGGATGAAACTTACACTAACATAACATAGCATAATATTCTACAATATTGTAGAATTACTATTCTACAAAATAGCTGAATGTTACACCAGTGTTGTGTGTGTATGAGATAGTCTACCAAGAACTGACAGAACAATCAATCAAGGCAATATCACTAGGCACATCACTAATTAATTGCATAAAATTTGTTTTATGTAATACTAAAAGAAATACTTCTTTCATTACAGGTTCAAGAATTGCTACATGTGAAAAACATAAAACCAATGTTCTAATGCTGCATCTGTCCTGAAGAGGAAAGCACGAGACCTAAAACCTCAACGTTTTAATGCAGCATTTTTTTTTGTCGTAATAGCAGCGTTTATTTGTGTATTGATCCAACTGGTATACTGACAGTTTGTAGCCAAACAGAGAATCAGATGAATGTAAATTTCCAAATCGCATTTCAAAAATTGTATGATATCTTTTACATTCCTATAAATTAACCCAGTTTCAAATTTGATAAAAAATAACCCACACACATCGGTATTGACAAGAGTCATAACACAGTTTATTAATGTACGTAATACTCAAATGGATTTGAGATCTCAGGCCAAACGTTTGAATATTAAATAACTTTTTTCTTTTGTGCCCATTAATTTAGAATTCACTAAACTAAAGATGAGATTATTTATTCAAAACTTACTGAGTATTCTCGAGCAAAGTTCCTGAGAAAAAATTTGTACCCAAAAGCAACTTGATTTTTGAAAGGCTGTAATAGGAATGGAATGTGATTTTATTTTAAGTATAATTAACAACCACTTCAGTGAACACATACACGTTTGTTACTATTAATCTTTTTTTATTGTTTTTTGTAGATAGTAGCATCAACATATATAATAATGTTAATTCAAAGAATCCTTTTTATATTTAACTGAATAATCATGAGATGATACTCTTTATATTGCAATGCACAGGTTGGTGGAATAAAACTCTACAGACTACATATAATGAAAGCTCTGAAATCAAATATAAGAAAAAAAGAATATCTGAAGTAGCAAGTAGGTGTACTTATTCTTCATCTTTTTTCTCTTACCTTGACTTTTGCTCAGAAAAACATGAAATGTTGCCAAGCAACAAATATTATTTCTGGAATTCAGTAAATAACTTTTTTTTGAGAATATTTTTGTCTACATGAGATATTTTTGCAGGTTAAAAACAGTATGCGTTTTGGCAGCGGAAGATTATTTATATATTAGTGAGGTCCCCAGTATACTGACGAATTCAGATTTCAGTAAAATACTAATAGCTGCCGAAAATCTGGTGCAGTCACATAATTGCATCACACAACTGACAAATTCACAAATAAAACGATACTTCAAACAGACTTGTTGAATCTTTTCCTTTTTCTTTTTTTTTTCTCTCTTGTAAGTCCCCCAACAAACAAAATCTGACTAAAGCCATTAAAGCTAATGGCACACTTGTAATCAATAAATTGAAAGTAGATAATATAGTCGATTATGTAAGCTAAAAAGGGATAAATGCAGTAGAACACTCAGAGAATTTTCTGTCCACAAGTAAACAGAAAATAACGTAGTACAAGTGATTGACATCAAAATATTAATGGACTCTGGTCCTAAGAAGCCTACTACATATTTCATCATACATTTATGACTTCTTACACTTCAGTGATTGAAGAGGTAGTTCAGTTATGTCCTTCTTCATCTCTTGTACTTCCATGTGACATAACTGTCTCCTATCACCAGATTTTCAAGGTCCAGCATACTTAACTGTAACATCGTCATTTTTTGGAAAGAACTGGTCGTGGATCTACAAATTAAGTGATAATCACAGTTAGTTGACATATCCTGCTGAAAAAACGTGCTGCACATTATTATGTAACCAGTGAGTACATCATTTAAGTAACACAATATACTCACATTGCTCAATCCGTTTAGACAAGAAACGTTCTGCACAATTACGGGTGTGCATGGTTCAAATGGCTCTGAGCACTATGGGACTTAACTTCTGAGGTTATCTGTCCCCTAGAACTTAGAACTAATTAAACCTAACTAACCTAAGGACATCACACACATCCATGCTCGAGGCAGGATTCGAACCTGCGACCGTAGCGGTCGCGCTGTTCCATACTGTAGTGCTAAGAACCGCTCCGCCACCCTGGCCGGCACGGGTGTGTATGGGAACGGAACAGAGAGCATGACCTAGTTGGCATTTTCTGTAATCTTGCCAGTGTCTTAGATTTCATAAAACATAAAATTCTTCTGTAGAAACTAAAACTGTATGCAATTAAAAGATTCTCCTCGTATCTTAACAACAGAAAACAGAGTGTTTCATTAACAAATGATGCAACTGTGAATAAGAGTAAGTTCACAGTGGAGAAACATTAAAAGTGGTATCGTATAAGGATCAGTGCTTGACCCATTCCTATTCATTTGTCTAAGACACTAAGGAGCTCTTCAAAAACTATAGTGTTAGCTGATGACACTAGTATGCTAACAAAGGGCCGAAACACATGTAACCCACATATGCCCAGGAGAGTAATGGAAGAGGCTTGTAACTGTTTCACAGGAAACAACTTAAACCTTAGTGTCTCCTCTTACAGAATTCGAAATAAATAATAATTACTTGCAGGTACACGAGTTAGAGGTCAAAAGCCACAAACCAAATGATAATCTGTGTGTGTGAAATTTCTAGGAATACAGATGGATAAAAAACTGTTTTCGTACTGTAAAAGGAAAGTTAACCAGAAGCTTAGTTTTATTGATTTGCACTTTTCACTCTCACTGTATTGATCTACAGGCAGAAGTATTAGCAAGCTTTGCATTCTTTTACTTCATACTGTCCCATATAATAATCTTTTGCAGTATTTCAACTATTATCAAGAGTATTTATTATACCGAAGTAAGAATACTGTAGAGTAAGTCCGGAAGAGTCGGACCACTAGGTGAGACGAACAAGTAGCATATTTCACAAATGCGCCGCTAGAGAGCAGCCACCGTTATTTGTGAGGAAGCTCTCTTGTGGGCAGAAATGTTCCAAAGGTGTTGCAGTTATTATCGCGTTTGTTTTGAAAGAAAATCACATTCTCTGTTCTGGTAAGCTGAAAAGTTTTATCGTGTAGTTACATAGTTTTAGTATTTACGCTTAGTTTGACTAATATTGATGTAGTTCTTTTTACTGCGAGCTTTACAAATGTGTAGGCATGAAACTAACCTAAAATTGCCATCGAGTTCGCTTCCTCTAGATAAAAGTCGCAGTTGTCCTTCTCTCCCAGACAATCAGAGGAGATAGACAAGCGATAATTGGGAGATATGAACCACTCGTTTTAACGAGGGAGAGATGGAGTGTAGTTAAATTTAGCTTCAAGACATGTGGAATAATCTCACTGAAGATGGCTGCAATCCCACACTATGCTTATTTGTCGGAAGATATGTCTGTGTCAATAAATGGAAGCGTAGAATCTCACACCACTTCAACGCTCATCAAAAGACCTTTTTTGATCCCAAGCACATCTTAAGAGCAGAGTTATCTGCACGAGTCAAATTCCTTCAATGACAAAACTTTAGACTCAGCTCCTACTAAACAAACAGGCAAAACTTTTGGAAGAAATGTCATCCGTTTTTTCTATTGATAAAACTATGAATTTTAGGAAGACGGCATCAACCGTTCCAAATGACTAATCTCTACTGAAAATATTGAAACTGTAACGAAAAAGAGGGAATTAGAAGAAAGAAAACAGAAAAGGGCACAAAAAGATAACCAAAGGAAAATACTAGCGAAAATGAAAACAGACTGAAGAAGCTAAAAAGGAAAAAATACTACAACTAGCTCAGTGTGTTCATCTGATACAGACATTGTGGAGGACTGTAAAAATAACTTTGATGAATGGGACGTAGATAAGTGTGTAGGGTATTTTGAAACCTTTTACGAAACTAATAACAATGACAATTACAATCAGTGAGTTTACCATTCATGATGGTCAAATGACTGTTGTTCAACATTTGGCAATAAGTGTAATGGCTGTGGCGAGAGAAAGATAGGTTAATGCTTGAACAAGGCAACTCATCAGAAAAACCAATGTTAAGTCAAGCTTTATAATAAACTGATAACTTTGTTTTGGACTCAGCTATTTAATAGTATAATTACAACATATTCCAATTAAAATATAAATTTTAATTGACTCTTTTCTTCATGGTTAGCCATTATTAACACCCTTGTCCATTTCACCCACACACCTATGGATGAGATGGTCAGCTCAAGTATGTTTTCATTTTATCGTATCTCTTGCATTTTAAGTGGTAGTGCCTCGATAACATATTGTAATTAAGTTTATATGACAATCTATATTAACACCTTGCCAGAAGACAAAAAAACGTCGAAAAATACACAAATTTTATGCTGGAGAAGAAAAACTTGTCCATCTGTCCAGAACGTATCCCATTATGTTAACAATCGAATATTAAGCAGAAACCTGGGAACACCTGGAAATTTTTACACACACAAGCCAATATTTATACTCCCAAATGATATTCGCTGTTAATAATGCGGGTAAATTTAGGGTTAATCGTATAATTCACAACTAAAATCCTAAATGTATTAATTATTTTCGTATAGACATACCTCCCTGTCTAGGATTCAGCACAGAGTTTTATAATCTGATGCAAAATGCTATAACAGGTAGCTAATAGATATTGTAAAGGAAACTGAAAATCACCAACTGTTCAATATCAAAGTAAATTACTACCTTAAATGCTACGCTTTCCGTAATTTATTGCTATATTTGATCTCAAAACAAAACTTGACTTCTTCAGTATAAACCAATAGGAAGCATACTGCCCGATAGGAAGCGTACTGCGTAAAGTTTTTAAGTGCTTTTTTTCAAGTGTTATATAAAAATAGCAGTTGAATAGAATTATAAGAGGGACAGTGACTTTCTTCAAATTACTTATTTTTTCTCCAAATTTACATATACCTTACATATTTAAAGTAATCCAGAAGTAATTTTCATAATTATCAGTATGAGTAGAGTAGCATTAGTCATAATTTATTTTAGTGTGCTTTATAGTTGAAGGCTACAGCAGCTGCTTATGCTTCATAATTTATAATTACTCTGTCCCCATATCCCTGAAAGCCCTCGTGCATTTTGGGATTAACGGAACACAGTGAATGGATGAGTGCATCACTTGAACTTCTGCTAAGATTTTCTGGAAACATCAGACAAAAGGACTTGCTGCATACGCCCCTAAGCAAACGTGCTCCTTCCGATGCACAGTAAACTCAAAAATAGAGGAAGTTGTTAGATATGACAAGGTCATCGAAAAGGTAGTGACGACGTTGGATGCGTATCAGGTCGAACGCATATGTGACATCGAGCTTAAACAAAGAAGAGCAGCAACATGTGTCACAGGCACTTTCCCTAAAGGGTAAGTATAACAGAAAAATCTATTTTGTCAAATTGGTAAATTTTAAGAATCTCATTGCAGAATGGTATGTGCGAATATTGTTTCCAGCCACTTACGTATCACTACAGTTTGGACGTTGAAGATAAAAATTGGGATAAGAACACAGTTATAAAGAGATTCTTCTTCCCCTGCTCCATCTATCAGCGCAACGAGAAGGTACTCGAACAAAAGTTACAGCAGTTAAGCACTTTTGTTGCCTTTCGCAGTGGGTAGATACAGTTCCTTGGTAAGTTTCAAAATAAGGTGCCTCATATCTAAATGCCATTCTTGTTTCACTCGAAAATAGACAGGGAGAAAAACTATTGTCTATATGCCCCTTTACGAGTCCTAATTTCTCTTATCTTCATGGTCCTTACGCGAAATGTATATTGTCGCCTGTAGACCTCAAATGCCGGTTCTTCAAATCTTCTCAATAATCTTTCACGAAAAGAATGTCGTCATCCTTGCAGCAATTCCCATCTGAGTGCACGAAGCATCTCCGTAATGCTCGCGTGTTGATCGAACGAATCGGTATCAAATCTAGCAGCCCACCACTTGATTGGTTCCATGTATTCCTGTAATGTTACGTCGTAGGGGTCCCAAACACTCGATCAGTAGTCGAGGATGGGTAGCACTAGTGCTCTATACACGGTCTCCTCCACAGATGAACGATACTTTACTAAAATTCTCCCAATATACCGAGGTCGACCATTCGCCTTCAGTACTACCGTCCTTTGCTCGTTCCATTTCGCTTTGCAGTGTTAAGCTTAGATACTGGCGATGTTAAGTAGCGTACTACTAATGCTGTATTCGAAGACTAGAATTGTTTTTCCTACTCATGTCCATTATCTTACATTTTTCCACATTTAGAGCAAGGTGCCAATCATTACACCAACTAGAAATAAAGCTAGACACAGGGCTTTCTGTACAGCTTGTTCAGCACATTATAGATAAATCCTGGTCCAGTTCTTAGTTTGAGACAGGGGTCAGTTTCATTCCTCTGGTGGTTAGTTACCGAGTGAAGTGGCTCAATGATTAAATGTACACGCTACACGCACTCAGGAGGAATGGAGTTCATATCTATTTGTCGTCATCCCAATTTCAGAATTCCGTGCTTTACTCAACCTGCTTTACCCATTTACTTACATGGATTAAATGTATTTGCAGTTGGTATTATGAACAAACATCAGTTGCGTAAGGGAATGACAAAGAAAAGTTGTGCCGGTGCGGGTCTCGAACCCGGATTTCCCGCTTTACGCGAAAAGGCTCTTCAACCGCTTTGGCTATCCGTGCACAAATCACGGCCAGACTGAAACTTTCGTATGTCGTCGTTCTTGCGTCACAAATGTGTACTCGTACACACATTACGTAAATCCTGCACAGAGGAGGACATTTTAATTGAAAGTCACTGCCTGGTATCGGGGAATAAATACATATTGCAGTGATTTTGTAGTTAATAAGAGCGATGCAATGTTCCTTCGGATATGCATGCAATCGAGGAAAAAAACTGCATGTGTGGGTGGACATGGTCTCCAAGAACAGATACGTACTTCTGTTGATTCATTGTGACTTCCGGAATGAGGAGGTCGCCCCCGAATGCCATTAAAAAATTCACCATCCTCTCGGCTTGGACTCTTTCGGTGATTGTTGAAGGGTGGTTACATTCAGACCGACCGAGCACGAAACGTGAACAGTGCAAAACCGCTCCAGTCGGAGCACAAGAAAGGAAAATATGCGCCTGTTTAAAGGTCTCTGACTGAAAAGTGGGGAACTAAGTTATCTCACTCTACCTTCTTTAGGACATTTGTCTCCTTCGCTCTGTCTATGCCACGACCACTGTCTACCATCTTCCAGTATTTATCACTTTTCATTTTCTTTCAACTGTCACTCTCTAATACTCTCACAGCGTAGAAAAGCGCAAATATGTTCGCGTGGCAAAATCTTGAGTAAATTTTTAAAGGTTCTAAATAAATAAATGTCGTGTGATTAGGACCTCCCGTCGGGTAGACCGTTCGCCGGGTGCAAGTCTTTCGATTTGACGCCACTTCGGCGACTTGCGCGTCAGTGGGAATGAAATAATTATGATTAGGACAACACAGCACCTAGTCCCTGAGCGGAGAAAATCTCCGACCCAGCCGAGAATCGAACCCGGGCCCTAAGGATTGACATTCTGTCGCGCTGACCACTCAGCTACCGGGAGCTGAATTACGATAGAAAGAGTCAGCAAGTACCGCACATTTCAGTCACTTTAAAACAAGGGCGTATTCTATTTTTTATGCTCCGATACGAACATTTCTCCACTGGGTCACTCCTTTTGCCCGTTGCAGCGAGGCATGTCACTCATAGGAAAATAATGTTATGTTCAGTAAAATTTTGATTGATAGTTTACGTATGTGAAGTAGAAATACCGCAAAACTAATTTTACACCTAACATCAAATTTTACGTGCATATTTTACGTGTACAAATGCGGTAAGTGTTGAACATCTGTATCTCGGAAACGAATAAGGATTTCAACAAAGTTTTCAAGTCATTTCGAGATCAGGATCTTAGGAATACACAGTAAAAATTTCACACATTTTCTGCGCACAACTGTCTTGAAATCCATCGCTCAGGCTTGGAACCAAAAAATTAGCAAAATTCGCCATTTGGCTTTCCATAAAGAACCGCCCATGAACTAATAAAGATTTTTCAAAACGGGAAGATGACACTTCTAGCTGAAAGTCTAGAGGATATACCGTTAAAATCCGAGCAGTTTACTGTGGTTGTTTATTATTTACATTTCGCCTCATTCCGTATTTTATGTACGATTTTACGTATACAAATACGGTAATTTTGAATCTCTGTATCTCGGAAACAGATAAAGATATCAAGAGAATTTTCGAGGCTGTTCCAGATCGTGATTTTGGGAATATATCGTAAAAATTTCAGCCATTTGCTTTTCATAACTGGCTCCGTTCTAGTACGAAGAAGAGATAAAAAAAATTATTTGTGGAGAGGGACTTTCTAAGGAATCACCCATGAGTTAATAGTGCCTCCATAAGCCCCTTAACGCCTACGATAGATCACATCTAACGCGAAAAGAACCTATAAACTTGTTCCATTTGACCAAGCAGAAGGAAGTGTGTGATATTCCAAAATTTGACCCTGTACTGTAGGACATTTACAGTAAGGCGGTCCTTCTGTTGCGTATTGCAGATGGTCCCTGGCCCAAGGTGTCACCAGTATACCCCATGGTACGAGCCCCGGAAGAGTCCTGTGTGTTCGCGTGGCGGATTGAAATGTTTTAGGTAGCGCTTGGTGTTGCACGCTTATCGGTTTAGCTGAAAAAATCCACCTGTCGACACTCAGTGAGCGTCCAGCCGCGTTACTGGCGTGCTAATTCCAGCCTTAGTTGCTGGTGAGCAGCAGTCAGCGTGGGTTTAGGAGCAAGACGAAACAATGTTTTCTGAGTGGTCGTTGAAGAGACACTGTTGGTAGCCCCTTGTTTTATCTGGGCGGTCAGTTGCTCAACAGTTACACGACTATTCGCCCGTACACATCTCCTCAACCGTCCATCACCCCTGTCATCTATAGCCCTTGGATCAGTTGCTCAGCGCGGGTTTTGGGTAGCACCATTTTGCCATGCACGGTGTACTTTAACCACAGCGACAAGCGGACGGTTTACAAACCTAGCCGTTTGGAAATGCTGTCATCCTTGTCCAGAAAGACAATGATCGTGCCCTTTCGAACGTCAGATACTTCAAAATCGTTCCTTTAATACGTTCTCGATGAATGCTTTCGTTCGGAAACTACTCGCAGTCAGTAACTATGATAAGCACCTTCAGAAATTAATCCTAGGTCTTGTTCTTAAAATATAAATATCCGGCACAAAATAAGTTACGTCCGACCCAGAAACAAAATATTGTTAGGATTTTGTAACTGCCGAAGGGGATCCAATCCAAACCACCGCCCCAAACAAAAAATTAAATTATTGGTGACACATACAGCATTTCTGTTTGCATAGGTGACAGTAACCGGTTTTTTATGCCTGTTCTATGTTTGCAGATAATTAACAAACGTGCACAATAGCACAGTAACATTGTGAATGGCTGCAGATTACATGCGCAACCAACGTTCTACTCTTTCCGCTACAGGACAAAAACGTGATGCCCTCCGTGACCAAAGCGAAGTAATTTTTACATCTGTTTTGTCGTGTTCAGTTACATCACACTCGCTGAAATGAAAGTGATGGGGAAAACGCTTGAAGAAAAAACCACATTGTTAGTCACATCTGCTCTAATCAATTTAAGTCGTATTTAATTTCTTACGTCAGAGATACACCAACGTCTTTTGGTACGCAAACGGCAGTATACGCTATCAGAAAGTTTCCAAATTCCGCGCGTAATGACGGTATTTTCTCGAGGCTCATGCCCCGGTTTCTATTGATAACTCACAGAGGGTGTCAAGTGATTTGCTGTTACTGAGCAAATTGCTTGATTATTTGTACATTATACGTGAACTACGGTGCGCCTTAAGAGGATGGTGGAGGCACCATTTACTTCATGGGCGGACCCCGAGAAAAACCGTTTTATCACCATTTTTTTGGTCGTCAGCAGCGAATGTCTAAATAAGAAACAGCAGCAAATTTCTCAAGTTTTAACGGCATATTTCCCAATCATTTATCTAGAAGTACTATCTTCCCTGTTGCCAAAAATCTTTATCCGTTAACGAGAAACACGCAAAAAACATGATTTTCTGGTATCAAAACGGGCAGCAAATTCCAAGATGGCGATGCGCAGCAAACGGCTGAAGTTTTTACGATATATTCCTAAGATTCCGATCTCGACCAGCTTCAAATGTTTGCTTGAGAACTTTGTCCGTTTCCGAGCACAGAGATTCCAAAATTACCCTACTTGTACACGTAAAGTACGCACGTAGTCGGAAGGGTTCTGGGAACCACATGTTGTAATAATGGGGCACAAGCGAAATTTAATTAGTCTGTAATATTAGATCGAAACAGGAAGCTACACTTACGGAGAACTATGCAGCATTTGACAAGTAGGAAAAAATGTTTAAGTCTGTCTTCAGAATATATTTAATTCTCGGAGTATATCTTAGTGCAATTATAATGCTTTACTTCTGCAGAATCAGTTAAATATAAGTGGTTATTTTTTATGTGATAATATCCAGAGGAACATACTTCTCTCTTTTAAAGAAGTACAGTGTCACGATAACCAATTTTGCAGTCTATGTTGAATTATCAAGTTTTCTCCTAATTCGTCTTCACTGAAAACCACTGTGTTACATTCCTTCGTAAAGAGGAATCATTTGGCAATATGCCAGTTATTCCTAATTTATGTCATCGTCTTACCACATTTGCATCGAGTCTCGAAGGGTACCTACAAAACCAAGGCGTTTGTCTCCAATAACTCACCAACTTCGATATAATTTTTCTTTCTAACAGAACGAGCAAGCTAGTACAGATCATATGAATGATTCACTGTTATTTAATTGCAGTTTATTTTATTTTATTTTTTTCCGCGGCCATACCACAATCAACAGCTCACTCCATACGACTAATCATGAATTTATATTCATTAATATCCTGATTTTAATTTATTGCCAGAAACAAAGAACTGCAACTAAAGTGAAAATTTCACTTTTGTCTTCCTGATGGTCTGGATCTAAATAGACTAGCTCTCAATTTGGAAGTAGTTGTACTGTTCATCTGCGATCCCGTGCTACAATCTGATTTCTACCTCAGTCCTGTTGTTTACTTATGAAGGGCAGTCAAATGGAAATCCAACACCCGCCACAACGGAACCACGGAACGCTTCCATTCAAAAGTAATCACCACGTACTTTAAGATACTTATCCCACTGGGAGACGAGATATTCAGTTACTGTTTCACGGAACGCAGTTGGCCGCAGACGTAACCCCAGCTACAACCACTCTTGCTCCACCTGGTCTGACTCAAACCAAAGTCCTCGAATGTGTTTCCACAGGTCGCCAAAGATATGAAAATCTCTTGTGGTATATCCAGGCTGCATGGAGGATGCTGCAGTGTTTCCCAACCAAACTGCTGAAGCCTAATTTTATTTATTTATTTATTTCATTCGTGTTCTGCAGACCCATTAGCGATAAATCGCTTGGGTGTAGAACGTGTCATTTACATAGATTTGAGATATTTGTTTATAATAATAGGTTGTACAACGAATAATATATTACATATAAAAATGTTTACAAGAATTGTTTTTTGTAAAAAGTTGCAAATTAGATTGAACAGACTTACAATAGATCAAAATCAATTCACATATTCTCATACATAAATTCGTCCAGTGAGTAAATGGTTTTACTTAGAAGATATTGTTTAACTTGATCTTTAAAAGTAGGTGGATCAGTAACTGACATTTTTATTGCCTGAGGGAGAGCATTAAATATTTTTATGCAAGAGTAGAGCACTCCTTTTTGTACCATACTTAGATTTTTTGTTCAAGATGTAGATCATTTTTTACCCTAGTGTCATAGTTATGATACATGCTGTTCATTTCAAAAAGGGAATGGTTTTTACACAAGAAACACATGAGAGAGAAAATGTACTGAGATACTGTTCTGAGTATTCTCAGCTCTTGGAAGAGTTTCATGCAAGAATGTCTATAATTGACACCATACAGAATCCTAATGACTCTTTTCTGGGCTATGAGGATTTTGTTTGCCTTGGGCTGGTTTCCCCAGAATATAATTACATAGGCCATCAGGGCATGAAAATAACCAAAATAGGCAGCTTTCTACGTATTTATGTCACTGAAAGAAGCAATTGCACGAGCTTAGTTTTTTATATAGGTAAGGATTGTGTAAGGACCATTTTAGATTGCTATTAACAAGTAGACCCAGGAACTTTGTTGATTCCACTCTTGCTAAATTCTCGTCATTGTATTTAACATTAATCTCACCTTCGATATTTTGGATTCTATGGAATTGAATCAATGAGTTTTTTTTTTAATTTAGTGATAATCCATTAGAGGTAAACCAGTTAAAGGTCTCCTGGAACACTGTAATTACAGTGATCTCCAGATTAGTATTTGTTGAATTGTCTACCAGAATCGTCGTGTCATCGGCAAATGAAGTAAATTTTAACTTAGCCCTTGTACACACTGGAAGGACATTTTTGAAAATAAGGAAAAGTAGAGGACCCAGAATAGAGCCCTGCGGGACTCCATAGTTTATTGTGCCCCAAGAAGAGGACACTGGTTCCCCATTAGTGTCGTTTACCGTGACTTTCTGTTACTGGTCCATTAAATAGAAGGCAAGCCACATCCCTGATTCTCCAGTTAACCCATAAAATTCTGGCTTTCTCAGAAAAATCTCATGGCTCATGCAATCGAACGCCTTAGAAAGGTCACAAAAAATTCCAGTTGGAGACATTTTATTATTGATTGATTCAAGAATTGTATTGGTGAAAAAATATATTGCATCTTCTGTTGAGATGTTTTTCTGGAAACGGAATTGACTTTTATTGAGAATATTGTATTTACTAAGATGTTCAAGAATCCTTCTGTGTACAAGTTTCTCGAGAATATCGGAGAAACAAGTTAAGAGTGAAATAGGACAATAATTGGTTACTTCGTATCTGTCACCCTTCTTGTACAATGGTTTCACCACTGCATATTTAAGTCTATCAGGGACAATTCCTAGTCTCAGTAATTCATTAAAGATGTGGCACAAGACTTCACAAATGAAAATGTGTGTGTGTTCCAACACTTTAATGGAAATACCATCAATACCAGTTGGGTTTTTGTTTTTCATGGTCCTTATTATCTTCTTAATTTTCTCAACAGTGACAGGAGACATGCTAATCTGGGGTGTTGCACTAAGTCCGTTTGTTTGTAGAAGATTCAGAGCCTCATTTATAGAACCATTACACCCTATTTTATCCGCTGCAGTCAAAAAATGCTTGTTGAAAATTTTTGCAACATTTTCACCTTTATCAATGATATTCCCATAGTGTTAACTTCAATATTTTATGCATCGTTTGAGTAACTACCAGTTTCTCTTTTAATAATACCCCAGATGGTTTTTATTTTGTTGCCAGAATTATCTGTTACTGATTTGATGAACATACTTTTTGCCTTTATCAGAACTTCATTTAAGATCTTGCAGTACCTTTTATAATGAGCTCTTATTTCAGGATCATTTGTATTTCGAGAGAAACATTAAGCAGTCTTTTAGTCCTACATGATGTTTTTATTCCTTTTGTGAGCCACTGTTTGCTGGTATGGTTCCGTTACTTGTTCTTTGCAGTTCTTAGAAGGAAAACAGCTTCAAAGTGGCACATAAATTCATTTATAAATAGGTTAAATTTGTCATTGACTTTCAGTGCTCTATAAAGTGGACTCCAGTCAATGAGTTGAAGATAACTGTTGAAGATCATGAGATTTTCATTATTAATTACCTTAAATGACCTTTTGCAGACTTTGTCCTTCTTGTGTGGGCATATATCTTTGATAGTTAGCAATTGGCTGTCATGGTCTGAAAGACCATTTAGGACTTGTTTTACTGTTGCATTGGTGTTTTTATTCTCATCAATGAAAATATTATGTGTAAGACCTGAACAGTACTTCATAACCCTTGTGGAGAAGTCTACCATGGGTGTGGTAATCTTCGTCCAATTGGCAACGTGGATCGGGCATTATCTTGCAATAAGTTAATTCCGTCGAACAGCATGCAGACAGTCTGAGGGTCAACAGGTAAGCCAACAGTGGAAATATCACATAACTCCCCCGCGAATGAAATCCAAAGCTGTTCACGCAAGTTCCGGTAAGATCATGATGAGCTTCTTTTTCGACTGCACTAGCCCTCCCCTCTCCGAGTTCCTTGAGGATGAAACCACAATCGTTGCTCAGCGTTATGAAAAAATTTTTGCAGAAACTGTGAAGCGCCATGTAGTCAAAACGCCCAGCAGTGCAGTCGGGCGGGATCACACTACGGCGCGTCCGTCCGCCCACATAGCGCAGCGGTAGCGTTACCACCTACCACGCAAGGGGGCCCGGGTTCCATTCCCGACAGGGGACTAGGTGTTGTGTGTCCATCATCATCATTGACACCCAACTCGCCAAAGTGGCGTTAACTAAAAAGACTTGCAGTACGGCGCCAGAACCCCGAAGGGGATATCCCGGCCAATAAATGCCATATGATCATTTCATATCCTACTGCGCGGTAAAGCCCGCCCCCACACTGCATACCGGACGAACGGTATGTTTCCGCGATTTTGTTGGGAAACTACGCCACATCCTTTGTACAACCCGGGTCTACCACTGTGTGATTTTCACATCTTTGGTCACCCGACGAAAGAAATGAATGGACGTCGGTTTCAGTCGGACTAGAAAATGCAAGACTGTTTGCAGTTGCGGATGCTTCAGCGGCCGACTGCATTCTACGAAACAGGAATCGATCGTCTCGTCTCCCAATGGGATGAATGTCTTAATGCGCGTGGTGATTTCCATCGAATGTAACCATTCCATGATTCTCTTGTGGTGGTGTTTTATTTGACTGCCCCTTTTTATATGTACTAATTTGATAGGTAATGAAAGGGCACAAGGGACTTTTTTAAAACAAGATTAAAGAGTTCAGCAAAGATCAGTCCTTAGGAACTCTCAGATAATTTTATAGGTGAATTTAAATATTAGCTTTGATTTTTCAGGAAAAAGAATATTATCAGCTCTACTTAAGTCCATCAATCTTACAAAGAAAGTGGTCTTTCCCAGCTTAAGTTTAGGGAAACAGTAAAATAGAAACACTATCTTTAGAGATTGTTATCTAATAGACGATCGAACTGAGGGACATTTTTGATTTTATTTGACACCACGCTGCCTAAATATCAACTATCGAAGGAATTAAGGGGCTCCAGAAAGGCTCAAAATCATGAAAAGTTCAATTTTTACTTTTTTGCGTTTTCTTAATCTGCAGACTATTACCTTTTAATAGATATATAATTTATTTAATTCCGAAGACTACAACTATTTTTAAATTTTTTTTGAAATGTGTTCTACATGGGCATGACCCACTGTGGCGCTGTTAAACTGCTGTCAAATGGTGTTATTATTAACGTCCGTGTTCATCAGGTACATTTTAGTGATGTGAGATAAAGTATGTGTTGTGGCTAACCTGTGATGGTTATATATATATCGCTGGTGTGATTGTCGATTGTTTCATGTTTATTTACTCTGTCATTATCTCGAAAATATTCGTAATTAATTCTGTTTCTTGAGTCTCTGTTTTGTTGAAGTGTAATAATGAGTAAAAGTAAAGGTATTAGAAATCCTCTGAAGGCTTTTAAGAAAAGGAGAAATGTTGGAAAGCCAAAGGTATGTGTTATTACTGTAAACAATAAAGACGATAACCAAGTGAGTGAACCTAAGCTCTCAAGTACACCTGCCCATAGCAGTCAAAGTGGGAAAGAAAATACTGCACAGAAGAAGCTTGGTTCAATGAGTGAAAACTATGAATGTTTTATGGGCGAATCGGATGTGAATGAAATATTTGATATGTCGGTTCTCAAAGGAATTTTTTCAAACTGTGTAAGATGTATTCATTGTAGTGAAGTTGGTCTGGAACTCTCTATAATAAAGCACGTAGTACTTGCTAGTGAAATACAACTGAAATGTGATAAGTGTTCATACATGACCACCTTTTGGAACAGTGTTGCAGTAACTGCAACTGAAGAAAATGGTAACAAAATCTACGAACACAACATTAGATTTGTTTATTCCTTGCGTTCAGTTGGTAAGGGTGCTACTGCAGGTGCAATTTTCTGTGGCATCATGAATCTTCCAAATCCCCCAACTACATTTACGACCTATAATAAATTAATAGGGTCTAAAGTAGAAGATGTCTGTATAGAATCTATGAAGAACGCTGTGGAAGAGGCAGTAATGGAAAATAATGGTAACAGAGATTTGACTGCAGCGTTCGATGGTACCTGGCATAAACGGGCACACATCTCTTCATGGTGTAGTATCTGCTACCAGTATGTATACAGGGAAAGTTTTAGATGTAGCAGTAATATCAAAGTATTGCAGATGTCCACAAAAATATAAAGGTACACATGAAAATAATTACAAAGCTAACTATAGTGGCAGTAGTGGAGGAATGGAAGTGGCTGGTGTTGCCAGTATATTCCAGCGTTCTGAGGTGTGTGATAAAGTGTGATATGTTAATTACCTTGTTGACGGTGATTCTAAAAGTTTTAAACATGTTCAAGGAGTGAAGCCCTATGGTGATGATGTTGTAGTGCAGAAATTTGAGTCTATTGGACACGTACAGAAGCGAATGGGAACAAGACTTCGGCGACTGAAAGCTTCGTACAAAAAACAAAAACTCAGTGATGGTAAAGGGTTGGATGGGAAGGGAAGGTTAACTGACAGTGTAATTGACAAAATACAGAACTATTATGGAATGGCTATTAGGCAAAATACACAAAGTGTCGACGAAATGAAGAAGGCTGTTTGGGCTCTTTTTTTTCATACTTCTTCAACCGATGAAAATCCCCAACATAGCTTGTGTCCCAATGAAGAAGACAGTTGGTGTAAATATAACAAAGGACTGCTAACTGATGAAGTGTACACTCATAAGCATAGTCTGCCTCATGCAATAATGGAGGTGATGAAACCTATTTTCAGAGACTTAGCAGCACCTGAACTGTTGAAAAAGTGTATTCACGGAAAAACTCAAAACCCCAATGAAAGTGTAAATAGTGTTATATGGTCGAGAATCCCCAAGACTGTATTTGTTGGAATAGAAACACTTCACTTTGGTGTGTATGATGCTGTTGCGACTTTCAATGATGGCAACATTGTAAGGTGCAAGGTATTTAGAAATATGGGAATGAAGATAGGTTCTAACATGGTACGAGCGATGCTTGCTTTAGACAAGGAACGCCTTCGGGCTGCAGACAGGGCTGTAAAGAGTCTAGAAATACAAGCAAGAGTAAACAGGAGGAGGAACAAGAGGAAGCTGGAGCAGGAGTTTGCAGAGGATGAAGCTAATCCACCCTATGGACCTGCAATGCACTAAAAAGTTAATCCAATCTTTGTCGCTCGATTCCCAAAACTTTAATTTTCTCATACTAATTACATGTTTTCTAAGGATCTTCCAAACATATTTGTTTCAAACTTTCAGTAAATGTTACACAGTACCTTCTGCATAATTTAACACAGCCTTTTTCCAAAAAACTGTATATTTTTGAATATATAAATAAAAAATTGCAAAAAAAGTTGTGAATTTTCATTACAATTGAAAAAAAATCGTCTTTAATAACTGAACTAAAATTTTGTAAAATCCCTGTGTTAAGTTGTAGCCCATATTCCAATAAATAATTTGTAAAAAGTTCAACTTCCTACCTCAAATACTTTGTGAGGAAAGATGTAATTTATAAGCGTTATTTTAACATTGCAAGTATAGGGCGTTCCGGAGCCCCTTAATGGAGATATCTATTACAACACAACAAAAAAACGATTTAACGTATAAAAAATAAAATGAAGTCCATACTCGGTTAATTTTACCACTGTTGCAGTAAGCCTAAGCTAAATATGTCTGCTTTCAAAAGATTTAGAGGTATTTATCCAAATAAAATTTAAGGCAATGTCGAAGAGTACGTTCACAAGTATACAATGCAAATAATATAAATGACAAATATAGCAAATTTCTGTCTTAATTGGCAGAGAATTTCGACTGAAAAATTCACAGTTAAGTATCTGCCATGTTTAAATAGCTAATGGCATTAGTCTGCAACGCAAAAAACTGAGCAATGTCATCAGTCACTCTGAAAAAATGCTTTAACCAGGAGAACAGGTAGCTCTCATCCTAAAATTAAAATCACATGTTGATTTGTGAATGAAGTATCAGAACAGAAGGTGAGTGTATGTCTTCTGTGGGCGAATGAAATTATTAAAAATCCAAGTTACTCGTGTAAGATTTAGTAACCAATTCCTGTCAACAGCTGAAAAGTAAAATCGTAGTCTTGTTGGTTCAGATAAATGTGTTCAGCCTTAAAAGGCTAGTGTTCAGAGACAATTATTCCACATGCAGCATCAATGAAGAGTACAAATTCATATATATTTGAGGAAATACCCAAAAGCCTTTCGACGACTGGTGCATCATAATATTTTTGTACTCCATCTTTTGTACTACGTCATTTTCTATTTATTTGCATCCGCAGCCCTACAGTATTTTAGAACGGACTATAGGAAAGATATGCTACATCCACAGTGGAAAAAAAGAGCGTTGTATTTGCTTTGAAATCGATGGAAATTATATGAACAACTACGTCTGTCTTTTTACTAAGAATGAAGACTAGTACGAACTGATACCCCTCACAGTGAGTTGTCACTTAAAAATGGCTCACACGCCGGAATCGAACATATGAAATCATCTTAATAACAGTCTGGGTGGAAAGTGTTGACATTCTGAAGCTTGTATTATGTGTCTTTTAGGTGCAGTCATTTTCCAAATGGACTAAAATATTTTTCAGTTAACTGTTGTTATGTTGAGGGAAGAGACGATAATGCTGTGAACTATAGATCATTTTCTACGTTTTCGAGAAAATCAGTACATAAGTTGAGCCAATGGCCCTACCACAGTGGTAACACCGGTTCCCATCAGATCACTGAAGTTAAGTGCTGTCGGGCTAGGCTAGCACTTGGATGACTGACCATCCGGTCTGCCTACCACTGTTGGCAAGCGGGGTGCACTCCAGCCGGAGTGGCCGTGCGATTCTGGGCGCTACAGTCTGGAACCGAGAGACTGCTACGGTCGCAGGTTCGAATCCTGCCTCGGGCATGGATGTGTGTGATGTCCTTAGGTTAGTTAGGTTTAATTAGTTCTAAGTTCTAGGCGACTGATGACCTCAGAAGTTAAGTCGCATAGTGCTCAGAACCCTTTGAACCATTTTTGGGGTGCACTCAGCCCTTGTGAGGCAAACTGACGAGCTACTTGATTGAAAAGCAGCTGCTCCGGTCTCAGAAACTCACATACGGCCGGGAGAGCGGTGTGCTGACCACATGCCCGTCCATATCCGAATCCAGTGACGCCTGTGGGCAGGGGATGACATGGCGGCCTGTCGGTTCCGCTGGGCCTTCGTCGCCTGTTCAGGCGGAGTTTAGTTTTAGTATATAAATTGAGGACAATAGGTATGTTCTTTGAATCAACTAAAACGGTGGATTGTGTGACCTTTTTATAGTTCAAAATAAGTTGGAGGACATTTCTCCTCTTTAAAACGCAGTAGGCACACTTTATTTTTGAGAAAAATGTAGCATTGACAAAACGAGCATGGCACTGAAGAGTATAGCATTTGCTCTAGCACTTCAAGAGAAATATAGAATTTTGCAGTGAAAGGTAGTACTTATCTACTGCTGTTATGACTGCTCTATTGTAGAAACATAAATTTTAATAAACCTCCATATAAATGAATATTGGGAACTTTAAGTCAAAATTAGAACAAGAATTGAGAAAAATACCTCAGTGCAAAACTTCTTAAATGTCAGTGGTTATAAGCTAATAGAATTTTCTGAAAATCAGAACAGTCTTTCTCTTAAAATACTTTCCTGCAGTAATCGAATATAGATGAAATTTTACAAGGAATAAATATAATTAAGACTGAAATTAAATACATTGCAACAAACGACAATGAAACTGGTTAGAATGTAACCAACTTCAGATTTTCAAGTAATCACAGAAACTTATAGCTTAAAGCAAAAATAGATACAAAGGTAGAAAGAAACAGACTGTCCAGACAAAAATTTGGAAACACAGATTTCAATAACTCACTTAAGAATAAGAAGGTGTCTCAGATTAAATTTACATGATTAGTATCTTGAACCTTATATTATGTGGACCTAGGTGAAAGGGCGAATTGTTTAAAAAAAGGACTTTTTATTTACTTTATTAGTTTCAGGGAGAGCACATTTTACCAGGTGCAATTTCACAGACTGGAAGTTTGTCTGATTTCACTACAAGATACATAACTGTACAAAATAATGCAGA
The DNA here is from genome assembly GCF_023864345.2 of Schistocerca serialis cubense. Taxonomy (NCBI): domain Eukaryota; kingdom Metazoa; phylum Arthropoda; class Insecta; order Orthoptera; family Acrididae; genus Schistocerca; species Schistocerca serialis. The sequence goes on from NC_064639.1 coordinate 1,084,959,507, forward strand.
TATGGTGAAGGTAAGAGAAATGAAAATCTGGAAAGGAATTACACGTTGAGGGATAGGTGGGAGTTTCAAGAAAATGGCAGTAGAAACATGATAGAATATGCTGAACTGAATAAAATTTTCTGACCATTTCATCATAAGGATGAGAGGAAAACTAATAAAAATTTTGCTACAAAAAAAGATTGAAAACAGTAAGAGTACAAAGAAAATATAATAAATTTATGTCGCATAGACACCAGCTTCGTGCAGCTGAGGTGAAATAGGACAGTAACAAACATAGGGAAAATATTATGCAAGCCTTCAAGAGTTATTAAAAAAATAGTTCACTGATCAATTAGTAACTCAAATATTTAATAATAAAAACAATACTATTTTGGAAGAACTGCCATGAGAGACTATCGATGTGCAGCCGTTAGCATTTATGCTTGTTTTTATGACTGTCAATAAACATTCAGCTGTATTTAAATGCCTTGCTTTATTTGATATGTATTTCAGCTCCAAACTGTACCATACTTTGGTACCTTAGTGAACTAAACACTTTTTTGTTACATCTATAAATAATGCACTAAATACAACCACCAGTGACTATGCTTAAAAAGGGTGATACATTGATTTCATTAAACTACAACAGTATCAGTTTCCATATAACCAGCAAAGGGTGAAAAATTAACAAAACAGGATGAAAATTTGTGGGTTATTGCGCACAATACACCATTTTAATTGATACTACACAAAAAATATCAGCATTATGAAACAAATTTATTACTATGCAAAAGCACAAGTGACTACATGTATGAAGGGACCCATTGACAAGATGTAGAATCATACAGGATTGTAACACAATGTAAGAGGGATGGCTACAGTTTTCTTGTGCCAGTGTCTGAAACAGGATCTAAATAGTGTGGTGCATAATGTGCTCTCACATGAGGTGGTTTTTGATCGTATTACAAAATCACACTCAGTATTCAGGGTCGTGAATATGGTGAACTGCACTGTAGAAATCGGTGGTGAATAAAGCAAGAATTTTAAAATAGTTGGGAGAGATATTAAGTGCATCCGATGTTAATGATGAAAGAGAAACAGAATTCTTTTTTTCTGTAAATAAGTATATCTAATGAATTTTTATTATTATTTTAACATTCTGCTCCAGTGTTCATCAGTTACCTCAGTTTCAGACCTTGTGTTTTTCCCCAGAGATGCCATTTGTAAGTGGATTTATTATCAGGCCCTATATTGTTCTATATTTCTCAAAAAGTACAGCCCAATTTGTAAAGAAAATGCGACACAGAAACAAATTTCAAAATTAAACATACGTGTAGAGCAATTGTGTGAACTGTATATAGTCGATTGACGGAACCATATAGAAAGAATGCAGTTAGAAAGGATACAGAACAATCATCTGTGTAGATTCGCCATGAACTACAAGCACACAGAACAACAAACTGTTAAATGTCTGAGGACAAGATGTTTTCTGGACTGCTATGCAACCTACTCCAGGAAGTGAAGATGATGATGACGATTATGAGAAATTTTTATTAGAGTAAGCTTTAGTGCACCAAAAATCAACTGATAACTTTATTATGGATGAAAAACTCCTCTTCGCATACCGTAAAACACTGAAGCGCCAAAGAAACTTGTACAGGCATCCGTATTCAAATACAGAGATATGTAAACAGGCAGAATACGGCGCAGCGGTCGGCAACGCCTATAAAAGACAAGTTTCTGGCGCAGTTGTTAGACCGTTTACTGCTGCTACAATGAAGATCAGGAATCCGGTAAAACATGCAATCTCCGACATCGCTGCGGCCGGAAAAAGATCTTGCAAGAATGGGACCAGCGATAAATAAGGAAAATCGTTCAACGTGACAGAACTGCAACCCTTCCTCAAACTGCTGCAGATTTCAGTGCTGGGCCACCAACAAGTGCCAGCGTGAGAACCACTGAACGAAATATCATCGATACGGGGTTTCGAAGCCGAAGTCCCGCTCGTGTACCCTTGATGGCTGCACGACAAAGCTTTACGCCTCGCCATTGCCCTTCAACAACTACATCGGACCGTTGACGATTGGAAACATATTGCCTGGTCGGACGAGTCTCGTTTCAAATCGTATCGAGAGGATGGACGTGTAGGGGTAGTGAGACAACCTCATGAATCCATGGATTCTGCATGTTAGTAGGGGACTGTTCAAGCTGGTAGAGGCTCTGTAATGACATGGGTCGTGTACAGTTGGAGTGATATGGGACTCCTGATACCTCTAGAAACGACTCTGGTAGTGCTGTCTGATCACCTGCCCATTCACGTCCATTGAAGATTCCGACGGATTTGGGCAATTTGAACAGGACAATGCGACACCCTACACGTCCAGAGCTGCTACAGAGTGGCTCCAGGAATACTCTTGTGACTTTAAACACTTTCGCTGGCCACCACACTTCCCAGACATGAACATTATTGAGCATATCTGGGATGCCTTGCAATCTCGCTGGAATAACTGCTGAATGGAGCAGTTATTCCAACGTCGAGGGTCTGCGCAACTTGCTCCACGGAGCCCACCCACCGTTCTGGAGTCTGAAGTTGTGATCAAGAGAATGAGAAGACGCCTCAAGAAGGTGAAATTGCAACAAAACTTTTTGAATCTGGTGGAAAATAGTACAAATGAAACTTGTAAAACTGATTACAGAATATCTGCAGTGGAATGCAATCCCCCACAACTGGATCATTTTTTTCTCTACTTTACAAGAAAGAAATACACGCAATAGAAATTAAACTATAGACTTGTCTGCCTTCTCCACTGAATGTACAAGATTTTTCCCTTAAATTATCAATTAGAGAATGGAAAATGTTGTTTCGTAGTCAGACAGAAAATCGAGTGTGCTTTAGAAGCGAATTAATCAAAGCAGCAGAAAGTTTTTCAAGTTATGACTGCAATTACAGGAGAAAGTACCAAATATTATTATCCTCTTTGTCTGCGAGTCAGAGTGTTTTGCGAAAGCTTTTGATTCAGTTTCAAAAAATGTACAAACATACATGAAGAAACAAAGCATTTTTTGAATCAGTATCAGTGTTCTGAAGAATACAGACAAAAATGTTACAGCAAACATCAGAATTCATTAAGGCAATGGAAAATTTGCAACTGTAAGAGGAGTGAGACGAGATTTCGTATCGTCAAAATTATTCTTAGTAGAGTTGGATAAGTTATATAGATGGTTTATCTATGAAGCTGTATAAGGAACATGCTGAACCGAATTTATTTATTGTACTGATGACATTAAACGTTTGCGTGTTGTGAAGGTAAATCTTTATGCATTACAAAGTAAAAGTTTAAAGGTATTCTTCAGACTCAGTTATGTACAACCAACAAATGATAAGAAAAATGCAAATTACTAGGGAAGATGTACAATTAGTTGATGAGTTTTGTACTTATGACACTTGAAAACAAGGAGTGGATCGACAGAAAAAGAAGCAAATAAAAAAGAAAAAATCCTGGTGTGGTTATCGTAAAGTAAATATAATTTTTAATACTAAGAATCTAAATTTCTTGAGAAGGTAACTTTAGAATTATTGTGGATTCCCAGTTTACATTTATGACAGTGAGACATGGAACTTTTATAAAAAAAAAGAACCTTAAAAAGCTGAAGATTTCTGGAGGAGCAATGGTGAGGTGCAATTTCGAAAGGACAAGGAGACACTTGAAAGCAAGGTATTGAATCAAGGGTCAGACTGGGGAAAAGATATCAATAAAGCAAACAAAACTTTGATTAGATGAAATGAAGCTGAGCTGGACATGTGACGAGATGAATGATTGGTAGGTGGACCAAAAAAATTCCTTCCTGAGTTCCAAACATTAAACGAAAGACTGATGCGATGACTTATGAAAGGTGGATTGACGAGGCTGGAAAACATCCAGGAGCAACGTGATTGTTTTTAGGTGGATGGAGTAGTGGGGCAGAAGCCTTTATCCAGAAGTGAGTGAAGAATGGCAGATAACGTTGAATGATAATGATGGTGGTCGAGTCAAGCAAATTTCTATTTCTTTCTGACAGGAAAATGTTCAGTATAAAAGCTTGAAGGCTGGCTGTTATACTAGCAACTTGCACAGTTTAATCTGCAACTTTGCACTATTCAGTTACTTTGTGTGTTAGTTTATGCAGATTTTCTGCAAAGCTACAATTCTGTACTCGGCTATCGACTGCAAACAGCGTAGTCGATCTTTGGGTCAGTCTGTTAGGTGTTCACGAAGTAGTCTTTCAGTTCCAGCTGAGACCAACAAGGTCACAGTCCGCTCCACGGCATTCTGGATTGCGAGTTTGAAGAAGCACTTTGTGTTCTGACGTACTTGGAATACGTCTTTCTTAGCAGTCTGATGGAGCTGATTGCGAGTATGCAGCTTCACAATGTAGTAAGATGTGCGTTGCAGTACGAGTTCTCTATTTTTTCATGGAAATTGTGTGATTCTTGCGTAAGTATTTTCTTCGTTCGCAACCTGAGTTTGAGGGTAGGGAATTTCACTGAAAGTTTCATGGCTTGGAATCGTGTCTCCCTGTTGGACGTTTTGTAACAGTGAGTTATTATGAAGACTGGGTCTAAATTCCCATACCATTGCATATGGTTGTAACCCACATTGTTTCACACATTATTCACAAATGATGAGGTGTTTGTTATGATTATTTTGTTTCATGTTACTAGTTTCAACCATTGGCCTAAACATTGTATACAGTGCAGCATATCTTTTAATTAAGGGCATACATGAACGTATTTTCACAAGTATTTCATTTTCAAAACTGTCAGGGATCTTACATTTTGCTTCAGTCACTGATTTCTACACTACCCCTGTTTTCTAACTCGCAAACTGTTACAATGGAAAAATTACTAAGTCCTTAATAGGTGCACATCGAAATAATCCTGTCTCAAAACACACCTGGTCGCTCAAACCTTACGCAAACAGATACGAAAATAGAAAGGGCAAGAAACGTGCACTGCGTGCCTATTATAGCACTTCTGTCGTGTGACAAACTGCTATGATCAAGGCCGTATTTAGAAGTTAGAGCACCATTCTACTGAACATAAATTTTAAAATTTTATATGTACGTAATATACATGTTCATCAGTGCTAGCCAGTTCACAAATCTATTTTGCTTTCTGCTTCTACTTTACTCTACTCAAACGTCCATCTTATAAACACTGACTTGCAAATTCTCTTATTAAACAACATTAACAATTTGTAACAGTAGTACGTATCTTTCATGCTGAAGCTAATCTATCATGTATCTGTAGAGAACTCATTGTTTTGGCACTCAATTAATACCTGTTTAATAATAGATTTGCAACATCTAGTTTGTTTAGTGTAAGATAAATACCTGACTTGAAGGTATGTCAGATGGTGTGTGGTATGCATATGTAGCGTGTCTATAGCTTTTATTTCTCTGGCCATAAAAAAATTTACAGGTAAATGTTAATAAGTTTGTAAGTATTTGTTGGATAAATATGGTAATGATTCTATTGAACCTATCTCAATATGAGGATTTCAGTGGTGTCGTAAGATTATCTGTAGCTTGTCGGGAGATGATTTTAGTGTTTTTGGTGAAAATTCAGTTTTAATATAGTCAGAATCTCGTTACGCTGCTTAGCTTCTGTAACCACACAGTTTATCTTTGCTGCTGATGGAATTAGACACTGCTTCTGCACAGTAGCCTGCTGGTCATCACCTAACCTCTTCCCATGCCTACCGCAACATCTTGGAGCTCACTCCAGTGCTTGAATACGTACCTGGCCGTCCGGGGTGGCCGAGCGGTTCTAGGCGCTACAGTCTGGAACCGCGCGACCGTTACGGTCGCAGGTTCGAATCCTGCCTCGGGCATGGATGTGTGTGTTGTCCTTAGGTTAGTTAGGTTTAAGTAGTTCTAAGTTCTAGGGGACTGATGACCTCAGCAGTTAAGTCCCATAGTGCTCAGAGCCATTTTAACCAATACCTACCTGACCTAGTTGCCCCCACAGCAAGCAGCGAGATATAGCATACTCACCTAAACCTCCTGATTTTTGATTAAATTATACGTTGTGGACACACCACTCGAAACGTTACACAACCTCACTTGATATCACACTAGCCTACTACATGTGACGCAAAGTATCTCCAAACAGCCTTCTGTATACTTTTCAGATCTTTAATACGCCTATTTGTTGTACTAACACATGTGTAATGATTCTGTATTGGTCTATTAGTCACCATGATTGCACTTGCGACAAGAGATACCTGTATGTAATCAAGGAAAATCAATACATACACATAGCTAATACACTCCTGGAAATTGAAATAAGAACACCTTGAATTCATTGTCCCAGGAAGGGGAAACTTTATTGACACATTCCTGGGGTCAGATACATCACATGATCACACTGACAGAACCACAGGCACATAGACACAGGCAACAGAGCATGCACAATGTCGGCACTAGTACAGTGTATATCCACCTTTCGCAGCAATGCAGGCTGCTATTCTCCCATGGAGACGATCGTAGAGATGCTGGATGTAGTCCTGTGGTACGGCTTGCCATGCCATTTCCACCTGGCGCCTCAGTTGGACCAGCGTTCGTGCTGGACGTGCAGACCGCGTGAGACGACGCTTCATCCAGTCCCAAACATGCTCAATGGGGGACAGATCCGGAGATCTTGCTGGCCAGGGTAGTTGACTTACACCTTCTAGAGCACGTTGGGTGGCACGGGATACATGCGGACGTGCATTGTCCTGTTGGAACAGCAAGTTCCCGTGCCTGTCTAGGAATGGTAGAACGATGGGTTCGATGACGGTTTGGATGTACCGTGCACTATTCAGTGTCCCCTCGACGATCACCAGTGGTGTACGGCCAGTGTAGGAGATCGCTCCCCACACCATGATGCCGGGTGTTGGCCCTGTGTGCCTCTGTCGTATGCAGTCCTGATTGTGGCGCTGACCTGCACGGCGCCAAACACGCATATGACCATCATTGGCACCAAGGCAGAAGCGACTCTCATCGCTGAAGACGACACGTCTCCATTCGTCCCTCCATTCACGCCTGTCGCGACACCACTGGAGGCGGGCTGCACGATGTTGGGGCGTGAGCGGAAGACGGCCTAACGGTGTGCGGGACCGTAGCCCAGCTTCATGGAGACGGTTGCGAATGGTCCTCGCCGATACCCCAGGAGCAACAGTGTCCCTAATTTGCTGGGAAATGGCGGTGCGGTCCCCTACGGCACTGCGTAGGATCCTACGGTCTTGGCGTGCATCCGTGCGTCGCTGCGGTCCGGGGCCCAGGTCGACGGGCACGTGCACCTTCCGCCGACCACTGGCGACAACATCGATGTACTGTGGAGACCTCACGCCCCACGTGTTGAGCAATTCGGCGGTACGTCGACCCGGCCTCCCGCATGCCCACTATACGCCCTCGCTCAAAGTCCGTCAACTGCACATACGGTTCACGTCCACGCTGTCGCGGCATGCTACCAGTGTTGACTGCGATGGAGCTCCGTATGCGACGACAAACTGGCTGAAACTGACGGCGGCGGTGCACAAATGCTGCGCAGCTAGCGCCATTCGACGGCCAACACCGCGGTTCCTGGTGTGTCCGCTGTGCCGTGCGTGTGATCATTGCTTGTACAGCCCTCTCGCAGTGTCCGGAGCAAGTATGGTGGGTCTGACACACCGGTGTCAATGTGTTCTTTTTTCCATTTCCAGGAGTGTATTTAATTCTAAATTTAGCAAGTAGTTTGTGCTGCTTAGTTTGTGATTGTGCGATGTTGAACTTGAGTTAAGCGAACGCTTTTTTCCTTAATGTGCACTAGACTCTCATTACGCAAAACACTAATTTCACTACAATACTATGTCTTGCCAGTTGGTTTCTTCAAGGGTGGACAGCCAGTTTCTTGTGTCTGTTCAAACGTAGTCCTTCTTTCACCTACATTGTTACAACAATGATTGTTGGCTTCCATCACCAACCAATCCGTCTAACGAATGTGCAATGAATCCTCATGAGTTGCTAGTCAAACCCACGGCTCCCCAGTGATGAGGCTATGTGAACCCTTGTGCGTTTATAGCCGTGTGCCTTGCGGCTACTCGCCGTGCAGCAGTAGTTTGTCCCACATGGATGTAGAGGTGCCCAGGGTGAACACAGGTGCGAATGGGATCACTTGCACGCACATACTGAGGAAGAGGCATGCACCTACGTGTGTGTCTCTACTTGCATGTGGGGCAAGCTACAGCCGTATAGCGACTAGCCGCAAGGTGTTCAGATAAAAACACACCTTTACCTGGATCGTTGCGCTTCCACTGTGCTCAGCACTCAATAGAGGCTTTGTCAGGCAATCAAAACAAAGACAAAAAAATTAAAATTCAACCATTTGCGCACCTCTATAGCTTTCCATACGCTTCAAAGTTTCCCTCGATTTCAAGACTGTAACAGTGGTTACATACAAACGAATGTCAAGTCATAATGTAGTAAACGTGAATCACATCAGCATCTTCGCTATTAATACCACCCTCATGCACCAGACAACTTCCAGGTGCAACACTCGACTTTTACTCCTACGTAAATACTCCCACACATACAAATAAAAACCCCAAAATTAATGTAAACTATAAACATATTATTAAGTAAGTGAAACAACCGTATGTGCCGACCCATGTCAATACTTACTTCCCTCAAATCCTCACTTACACTTAACATGCACATATTTATGTTGAAAAAAGTGAATTTTATTTGTTATATACCTCTCTCACACACACAAACACACTTATATATATGAAGGCCTTATTTCAATAGTGGTACAAGTCCATTTTTGTTCATCTTGAGATACAGAGTCCTAAAGTTAAATGAGCGCTGAAAAATCTGCAGTTGAGATACCAGAAATAGTCAAGCATATGGCTTCTTGCTAGAGATGAACCTTTCTTTCCGTTTGTTTCGATCATTAATTTCAGAAGCAGAATAGGCAGATAAGTGGAGGTAATTGACTTGTACCGCTATTGAAATAAGCCCTTCATATATACGCCAAAAGTTCATACAACTACATACAGCATAATCTACATACACTCACAGATTCATACAAAATCATTCAACTTACTTCTGTTTCCAGATTCATTCAGATGACTTGGGACATCACTTCCATACGATCTATTCAAACAATCAGACAATACAGGGTGATTCAAAAAGAATACCACAACTTTAGGAATTTAAAACTCTGCAACGACAAAAGGCAGAGGTAAGCACTATCTGTGGCGAATTAAGGGAGCTATAAAGTTTCATTTAGTTGTACATTTGTTCGCTTGAGGCGCTGTTGACTAGGCGTCAGCGTCAGTTGATGCTAAGATGGCGACCGCTCAACAGAAAGCTTTTTGTGTTATTGAGTATGGCAGAAGTGAATCGATGACAGTTGTTCAGCGTGCGTTTCGAACGAAGTATGGTGTTAAACCTCGTGATAGGTGGTGTATTAAACGTTGGTATAAACAGTTTACAGAGAATGGGTGTTTGTGCAAAGGGAAAAGTTCTGGACGGCCGAGAACGAGTGATGAAAATGTAGCACGCATGCAGCAAGCATTTGTTCGCAGCCCAGGAAAATCGACTCGCAGAGCTAGCAGAGAGCTGCAAATTCCACAATCAACTGTATGGATAGTCCTACGAAAAAGGTTAGTTATGAAACCTTATCGTCTGAAATTGGTTCAAGCACTGTCTGCAGCTGATAAGATTAAAAGAATCGATTTCTGTGATTTTATCCTTGCTCAAATGGAAACAGATGAATCGTTTCAAAGATTGTATTTAGTGATGAAGCAACTTTCCACACTAACGGGAAACAACTCAGTATGAACGTGACTCGCCTAAGGTGAACGTTTTCTGTGCCATTTCAGCCAATAAAGTTTTTGGTCCCTTTTTCTTCGAAGGTGCTACTGTAACTGGACTACAGTATCTGGAGATGTTAGAGAATTGGCTGTTCCCTCAGCTCGAACAATAAGCACAATAATTCATATTTCAGCAGGATGGAGCGCCACCACATTGGCACTTATCTGTCCTTAGCTACCTGAACGTCAACTACCCGAGGCGATGGATCGGCCGCCAGGCAGCCCGTGACAGAGCACTTCATCACTGGCCTCCAAGAAGCCCTGATCTTACCCCCTGCGATTTTTTCTTATGGGGGTATGTTAAGGATATGGTGTTTCGGCCACCTCTCCCAGCCACCATTGATGATTTGAAACGAGAAATAACAGCAGCTATCCAAACTGTTACGCCTGATATGCTACAGAGAGTGTGGAACGAGTTGGAGTATCGGGTTGCTATTGCTCGTGTGTCTGGCGGGGGCCATATTGAACATCTCTGAACTTGTTTTTGAGTGAAAAAGAAACCTTTTTAAATACTCTTTGTAATGATGTATAACAGAAGGTTATATTATGTTTCTTTCATTAAATACACATTTTTAAAGTTGTGGTATTCTTTTTGAATCACCCTGTATTTATTCACATAATTGTACGTAATAAAAGCCCTGAAGACATTTATGGCTACACAGGATCATAACCAAACAGCTCGTCATCGCATTCTTCCTGTAAAAGAGCTATCATTTCAACCCTGTTAATTTCTTAATAATAGTACTCTCTTTCCCTTTCACTCCCCTCCAGCATCAGGTTTCAGAACCCTGTCTTTCATGATAATGTCACAGTCACATTCGTACATAAACTCACTTGCCAAGTGGTATTCAGTACCAATCCAGTAACAATGAAACTACTTCTTTTAAAACAGTCTCCATCAATACTAAATAATACCACATGTGCCAAAAAGAAAGAACAGATTTCAATTGTTTGTTACAGACAGGAAGATAGAAACACATTGCGCATGTCACTGGGTAGAGCAAGATTGAAAGTTTTCACACAGCTGTGCTGTTGTTTGTAGCAACATAGCGACTACACCACGAGAGAAGTCATTTTGTGTGTTGCAGTTTGCGCAAAGTGAATCAATTGTTCAAGTGCAACATGCATTCTGCCGTCGATTCAGCTAGAAGCCGGCTCTGCGCAAGCAGATTTATGAGTGGCCTACAAAATTCTGGGAAGTTAGTTGCATATGTAAAGGGAAGAGTATTGGTTGGTCATGCATATCCAATGGAAATGTCGAGTGTATCTTAGATGCGTTCAGATGGAGCCCACAGAAGTCCAGAAGATGGCATGTCAGGAACTTCAGCTTCCTGAAACAACAGTGTTGTGTTTTCTGAAACGACGCTTGCATGTGAAGCCTTACAAGTTGCAGTTCCTGCAGAAATTGCGTCATAGCGAACGTAACTGGAGGTACAAATTTTGCCTTTCAGTTTTCCAGTATATGGCAGAGGACTATTTTTCCAAACGATTCATCTTTCTGGACGAATCAGCGATTCATCTATCGGACAAAGTAAACCAGCTTAATGTAAGAATTTGGGGGTCACAGAATCCTGATGTAATCATCGAACGTGAAAGAGACTCATCGAAACTTAACGCGTTTTGCGTCGTTTTTGGTCACGAAGCTCATGTAGCTTTCTTTATTGCAAGGGAAACTGTGACAGGAGTGTCATTACAGCGAAACAGTTTCACGAAGATTCCAGTGATTTCATTTTTATGCACGACGGCGCCGCACCTCACTTTCGAGTGTGGTGTTATCTTAACACCACCTCACAACGTTGGAGTGAAAGAGATGGACAAGATCTTGTTCACTGCTACTTGCCTACCAGGCCACGAGACCGCACATCTTGCGTTATTCTTTTCTGTAGGGTACGTAAAAGACAGTGTCTTTGTCCAGCGTATGGCAGTTACTCTCCAAGAGCTGAGAAATCGGACTGTTGAAGATGTCCATTCAATAAACAGGGTGTTACGTCGCTGCCATTTGCTACGTTATATACAAAAAAATTACATATATATTTCATATATTTTTATTTTTAATTTATCAGCACGAGTTTTTCTTTTGTTAGTGCATGATTCTTTCTCTCAGGGATATTGTCTTTTCTTATCACTTTTACTTACGCGCATAAGTAAATATGAAACGGGTTCTTGAAGGGCCGCTGTTATTCATGTACCAACTTTAGATTTTGAACGTGGTGACTAAAATGTATTTGCCATTAACTGAATTGAATGTAATTTTGTTAATTTCTATTTATTGATTGCAAAGCAAGGCTCGAGAGTATTTCGATTGTTGCCGTGGAGCGGCCAAGATAAAACTTACTGAACTCATGGAATCTGTATAATTTAAATAATGAGCTTTAACGTAAATTAATTATCTATTGCAATTTAGAAAGGTTCTTACAACGAAATCTCTCGCATTTACCGTTACTGTTAACACTAAAGTAAAATACTTCGGCGCGTAATGGCCGACCAGAGGCTGCATCAGAAGATGAGCTCCCCGCCGTGCAAATTACTGAAAAAATGCTTATTAAAAATAATTAGCCACTGCGACCATTTGAGGTGACAACTACTACAAGGAAATTCATTTTGTGGTAACAATAATTAGTTTATTTTAGCATAATACAGAATAACTTAGATAAAATATGTGTAGCCGCTCAATGGCTGCCTTTCGTATCGCGAAACAAAACAGTGTGTCTACCATAAAAATACCTCCTTCCTCCTCGGCCGTACAATCGCGTCTCTTTTTGATCCTTTTTTATTTCCATAGACATGTATCAATAAAGATGTTCCTCTTAAATTATCGCCGCATATCAGTTGTTTCAAGAACATTAACTGTATCTTTTATACTAATTATATTCATAAAATACGTTAACTACGGTTTACAACCGATAAAAATGTCAATATTTATGTGACGTACCGTCACAAGGGGTCTGCTGATTCATGTGTGGAATGAAATGGGCTACAGTTTCGATGTTTCTCAAGCAATATGAGGTACTCTCTTTGAGTGTATGGTACTCTGCCCGTGCGAATATAAAACCTTGAACCTTCCTCTGTCCAATGCATGCACAATGTGTTTCTATCTTTCATAGTTTGCTTATAATAGACAGCTGAAATCTAGTCATTTTTCCGTTTTCCGTCGTTCCTTAGTTGCTTCAAAATCCGTGGATGTATCTTCCGTCCTTGCAACTAAATGAAAGGCAGTTTTTTTTCCTTATGTGTTTCGTTTCTTTTATCTATGAAGCTCCTTCAATGGCGATTTACAATGTTGCTACTGCATGCATTTGGTCTTGGGGATGTGTTTACCCGGTCCACATTCTCCTGATGGCCGATTTCCGGCGTGTTTTCAAGCATCTTTTTTACAACACTTCACTTGCACTTTTTATTGTGTGTTGAACGTGTGTGCATTTAGTGTGTTTTAAAGTGTGTAGTGCTATTAATTGCCACTGTCACAGCGCTGTGATTGCATTGCACAGAGACGTAGGGTACCACGTCAGTGCACAGTGACGAATCTACTGGCGCAGGTCCCTCGTGCTGTGTGACGTCAGCGGTGCCGCCCCATAGCAGGAGGATAAGGTGGCCATGCGTCGCTGCAGCCTGGCGTGGCTGTGGACGTCTCCCGTTACTGAAGCTGCACTCAGCCTCGGCCCCAGAAATCTGCACGCTCCTGTTGTCAATTGGAGATGGCGTGTAGACAGTAGACCGAATAGTGACACGAAGGACAGCTCGAGATGTAGTCCCAGTATATAACACGGAAATCAGTACTTTTAGTGCTCAGGAGTGGCGACACATGTTGCCTGCTCCCAAAGTGATTAGCTCTCAGATGAGCAAATTGGTTCTTCATTGATGGAAGATCGGTCCATCCCTCATCTCTGGATAGTAACAGGTGTAACCTCCAGGAATGCAGCTTGCAGAGTTGGAGCTCCCTCCACAGCCAGATGGCTGATGGCTCCTGGCAGTGCACCCCAGGCTGGTCGCGGCTGGTGGCACTTCCTCGTATTTATCTAGTCATCCTGCAGCTAGTAGAGCTGGCCCTCCATCAGGATCACTGATGCACATAGAGTGACCAGACCCTGAGAGTGAGTGGAAGAAAGGTGAGGGTTTTGTGGCAATTGATCTTGTGGTTCTTCCTGTACTGGTAATCAAAAGTGCTCCCATGCTATTTTCTGCTACAGCGGACTTGTTTGTTTGTCCTAGTCGTACGCGAAAGAACTTACCCCCCTTCTAACAGCCGTGTACCGTAAGTCTCTAGACGAACGGAAGGTTCCAAATGATTGGAAAAGAGCGCAGGTAGTTCCAGTCTTCAAGAAGGGTCGTCGAGCAGATGCGCAAAACTATAGACCTATATCTCTGACGTCGATCTGTTGTAGAATTTTAGAACATGTTTTTTTGCTCGCTTATCATGTCGTTTCTGGAAACCCAGAATCTACTATGTAGGAATCAACATGGATTCCGGGAACAGCGATCGTCTGAGACCCAACTCGCTTTATTTGTTCATTAGACCCAGAAAATATTAGATACAGGCTCCGAGGTAGATGCCATTTTCCTTGACTTCCGGAAGGTGTTCGATACAGTTCCGCACTGTCGCCTGATAAACAAAGTAAGAGCCTACGGAATATCAGACCAGCTGTGTGGCTGGATTGAAGAGTTTTTAGCAAACAGAACACAGCATGGTGTTCTCAATGGAGAGACGTCTACAGACGTTAAAGTAACCTCTGGCGTGCCACAGGGCAGTTTTATGGGAACATTGCTTTTCACAATATATATAAATGACCTAGTAGATAGTGTCGGAAGTTCCATGCGGCTTTTCGCGGATGATGCTGTAGTATACAGAGAAGTTGCAGCATTAGAAAATTGTAGAGAAATGCAGGAAGATCTGCAGCGGATAGACACTTGGTGCAGGGAGTGGCAACTGACCCTTAACATGGACAAATGTAATGTATTGCGAATACATAGAAAGAAGGATCCTTTATTGTATGATTGTATGATAGCAGAACAAACACTGGTAGCAGTTACTTCTGTAAAATATCTGGGAGTATGCGTGCGGAACGACTTGAAATGGAATGATCATATAAAATTAATTGTTGGTAAGGCGGGTACCGGGTTGAGATTCATTGGAAGAGTCCTTAGAAAATGTAGTCCATCAACAAAGGAGGTGGCTTACAAAACACTCGTTCGACCTATACTTAAGTATTGCTCATCAGTGTGGGATCCGTACCAGATCGGGTTGACGGAGGAGATAGAGAAGATTCAAAGTAGAGCGGCGCGTTTCGTCACAGGGTTATTTGGTAAGCGTGATAGCGTTACGGAGATGTTCAGCCAACTCAAGTGGCAGACTCTGCAAGACAGGCGCTCTGCATCGCGGTGTAGCTTGCTGTCCAGGTTTCGAGATGAGGTATCGAATATATTGCTCCCCCTTCTTATACCTCCCGAGGAGATCACGAATGTAAAATTAGAGAGATTCGAGCGCTCGCGGAGGCTTTTCGGCAGTCATTCTTCGCGCGAACCATACGCGACTGGAACAGAAAAGGGAGGTAATGACAGTGGCACGTAAAGTGCCCTCCGCCACACACCGTTGGGTGGCTTGCGGAGTATAAATGTAGATGTAGATGTAGAAGGACAGCTCGAGATGTAGTCCCAGTATATAGCTGGGAAATCAATGCTTGTACTTCTCAGGAATGGGGGCACAGGTGGTTTACTCCCAAACTGATTAGCTCACATATGAGCAAATTGGTTCTTCATTCATGGAAGATCGACCCATCCCTCATCTCTGGATCGTAACAGGTGTAACCTCCAGGAATGCAGCTTGTAGAGTTGGAGCTCCCTCCATAGCCAGATGGCTGATGCCCCCTGGCAAGCGTACCCCAAGCTGGTCGCGGGTGGTGGCACTTCCTCGTATTTATCTAGTCATCCTGCAGCTAGCAGAGCTTTCCCTCCATCAGGATCACTGATGCAAATGGAGTGTAAGAAAGGTGAGCGTTTTGTAGCAATTGATCTTGTGGTTCTTCCTGTACTGGTAATCAAACGTGCTTCCACTATCTGAGCCTATCAGTGCTCTTGTCGAGCCTACTGTTTAACTTCAGGGCTTCAGAGCGTTCCTTTATACAAAATCTGCACCGTCAAAGGCATTCTTGTGTCATGGTTAGGTAAAGTTACCATGTGTAAACCCATGACAGAAGAGTGTTACGGCTGCTATGCACTGTCGTCTAAGTGCTGAATCAGTTGTCCTAACGTTGTCTGTACCACACTCTGAGCCAATGAACTCGATACTTGTTTGTACTTCAGTTCTTTCCATTTCTGACATTGGTTACACTCTCTATGAGCATGTTCCACTCAGCGTTGTCGCAGTCAGTTCCAATAAAATTTAATCCCGCACTTAATTGCTATTCTGCTGTGCTACATTTCTTTGTACAGACTCTCATGTTGCGTTATAATGTTTGTGCTGCAAGCTAACATTGTGAGATTATTGCTTACTATCATTTATTTTTGTTGCAAGTATCTTCATTTTTAACCAGTTATCTGACTTTATTTTGCCAAGAGTATTGTGCCTGACTACTGACCCATTTTATTATTCAATTGTTGTCAATTCTTTTAAGTGTCATCTTTTCGTTGTCTTGTCCTATATTACTGATCTTCATGTGTTTAAGTACTGTTTGTCAGTCTGATAGCTCATTGTTGAGGCAGACTTATTACAGAGGCTGCCAATCCGTAACTGCAGCTGATAATATTTATTTTCTCAAACTTTTTGTATTTTATTTTGTTTTGCGTATATTTTTATGTACCATTTCTGTACTTCATACAGTAAAAGATTTATCAATGCATCGACAGGTCACTGTTGACATCTAGTCCAATTTTTTATTTCCATTATATTCATGCTTTGAAATATTGCCAGTTAATCTTAGAGATCACTGTTGAACAATACTTACATTTACTGTTGTCTTTAACATAGAATTTATGTATCTGAACTTTTATTGCTGAACTCATGGTTCACTATTGTAATAATATTTTAAGCTATGTAGCCATGTTTATGTTTTCATGTTAAAATGGATAGTTTACTTGTTTGTTTTAGGCTATTGTTCAATTTTCAATTATATTTTCCCTGTAGGATGTGATAAATCAATTTGCAGGTACGGCCAAACTTTCAGGGAACATTCCTCACACACAAATAAAGAAAAGATGTTATGTGGACGTGTGTCCGGAAACGCTTAATTTCCATGTTAGAGCTCATTTTAGTTTCGTCAGTATGTACTGTACTTCCTCGATTCACCGCCAGTTGTCACAATTGAAGAAAGGTAATGTTGACTTCGGTGCTTGTGTTGACTTGCGACTCATTGCTCTACAGTACTAGCATCAAGCACATCAGTACGTAGCATCAACAGGTTAGTGTTCATCACGAACGTGGTTTTGCAGTCAGTGCATTGTTTACAAATGCGGAGTTGGCAGATGCCCATTTGATGTATGGATTAGCACGGAGCAATAGCCGTGGCGCGGTACGTTTGTATCGAGACAGATTTCCAGAACGAAGGTGTCCCGACAGGAAGACGTTCGAAGCAATTGATCGGCGTCTTAGGGAGCACGGAACATTCCAGCCTAAGACTCGCGCCTGGGGAAGACCTAGAACGACGAGGACACCTGCAATGGACGAGGCAATTCTTCGTGCAGTTGACGATAACCCTAATGTCAGCGTCAGAGAAGTTGCTGCTGTACAAGGTAACGTTGACCACGTCACTGTATGGAAAGTGCTACGGGAGAACCAGTTGTTTCCGTACCATGTACAGCATGTGCAGGCACTATCAGCAGCTGGATGGCCTTCTGCAAATGGTTCATCCAACAATGTGTCAATCCTCATTTCAGTGCAAATGTTCTCTTTCCGGATGAGGCTTCATTCCAACGTAATCAAAATGTAAATTTTCACAATCAACATGTGTGGGCTGACGAGAATCCGCAAGCAATTGCAATCACGTCAACAACACAGATTTTCTGTGAACGTTTGGGCAGGCATTGTTGGTGATGTCTTGATTGGCCTCCATGTTCTTGCACCTACGCTCAATGGAGCACGTTATCACGATTTCATACGGGATACTCTACCTGTGCTGCTAGAACATGTGCCTTTACAAGTACGACACAACATGTGGTTCATGCACGATGGAGCTCCTGCACATTTCAGTCGAAGTGTTTGTACGCTTCTCAATAGCAGATTCGGTGACCGATGGATTGGTAGAAGCGGACCAATTCCATGTCATCCACGCTCTCCTGACCTCAACCCTCTTGACTTTCATTTATGGGGGCATTTGAAAGCTCTTGTCTACGCAACCCCGGTACCAAATGTAGAGACTCTTGGTGCTCGTATTGTGGACGGCTGTGATACAATACGCCATTCTCCAGGGCTGCATCAGCGCATCAGGAATTCCATGCGACGGAGGGTGGATGCATGTACCCTCGCTAACGGAGGATATTTTGAACATTTCCTGTAACAAAGTGTTTGAAGTCACGCCGGTACGTTCTGTTGCTGTGTGTTTCCATTCCATGATTAATGTGATTTGAAGAGAAGTAATAAAATGAGCTCTAAGATGGAAAGTAAGCGTTTTCCGCACACATGTCCACATAACATATTTTCTTTCTTTGTGTGTGAGGAATGTTTTCTGAAAGTTTGGCCGTACCTTTTTGTAACACCCTGTATGAAGGACCGTGCAGAATCCATATTTCGAAAAACTGTAACTCAGAAGACGTCGTCTTCCAAGCAGTTAGGCAGCTAGCAAAAATTTTTATGCAGGCTAGTGGGTGTTTGAGTAAGTGAATGGGCTACACATCGTCCTTTAGAGGAGGCCTTAGGGCCAGCAGTGAATACCACATGCGTCTTCTTTTCCTGCTGTAGTCTGTAGCGTAGAAATGTGATACGCAGCTAGACATTTTCTATCACCTCCACAGCTGACTGTCATATACCGTGCCCCTCTCTACCTGAAAGAGGAACGTAGAACTGAAATAGTTCTTATTTGTGTATTTAAGGTATAAGTGGAGGTTGAGATGCCAGAACCAATAGGCGGCTTTTTGGACTGGCTGATAGGCACTGGAGGTTCCCGTAGTGGTCGACTTACACGTGCATTGTCAACGGTATTTACGTTTATCAAGGTCAAACTTGGATTGCTACGAATCAGAATGACAAGAATGCTGGGCCACCAAACTTGATGACGAACTTGCAAAATTTAAAGGTTATGAATATGGGAACATGGAATGTATTAAGTCTCTATAGATCAGGATCACTGATAAATGTCATACAGGAACTTGAAAGGTATAAAATGGATTTAGTTGCAGTACAAGAAACCAGATGGACGGGTAATGGAAGTATAAACAAAAATAAGTATACAATAATGTATGGGGGAAATGATACACAAATACATGCACTAGGGACAGGATTTATAATAAACAACAAATTGTTACCTTTTATTAGGAAATTTGAGGCAGTGAATGAAAGGATATCTCACATTACGATTCAATGCAAATATAAGACTTTAAATGTTATAAATTGCCATGCTCCAACAGAGGATAAAGAGGACAATATTAAAGAAGAATTTTACAACAAATTGGAACAGGTATATGATACATTCTCGAAAAATTCAATTAAAATAATTCTAGGAGATTTCAATGCCAAGTTAGGACATGAAAATCATTATAAACCTACAATTGGACCTCATAGTCTACATCAGCAGAGTAATGAAAACGGAACAAAACTTATTAGCTTTGCCACTTCCAAAAACATGTTGATCAAAAGTACATATTTTGCACATAAAGATATACATAAACAAACATGGGCTTCAAGAGATGGCATCACAAAAAATCAAATTGATCATGTATTAATCGAAAAACAACATCATAAATGCATACATGATATCAGAAGTCAAAGGGGAGCAGACTGTGATTCGGATCACTTTCTTGTAAAAGCCAAGTTCAAGATCTCACTCTCAAGACATAAATGGTCTAAATTAAATGGTGTTCCTAGGTTTAATACAATGAAACTGAAAAACCCAAACATTCTCAACCAGTACATTAGAGAATTAGAAACACACAAACCTGAAGTGGAAAGTAAAATTAACAATGATGATACTAATCAAGCCTGGAACGCTCTGAAAGAAAATATCACACGAGCAACTACCTCAGTTTTGGGACATTTTACTACAACTAAGAACCCCTGGTTTGATGCCGAGTGCTCGAACGCTATCGAAGATAGAAAATTAGCAAGGGAAAAATTCCTACAAAAACCAATAACACAAAACAAACTTATTTTTGAAGAGAAACAGAAACTTGCCAGGAAACTCATTAGGAAAAAGAAAAGGGATTTTATGAATTACAAATTAAAAAGAGCTGAGAATGACCGTACCACAGACTCCAGAGGATTTTTCAAGAGCATAAATATGTTTAAAAGTGGGAATATAAAAAATTATGGACAGTTCATAACAGACCCAGATGGCTCCTTGCTAACAGAAAGAAGTGACATTGCTAACAGATGGAAGGAATATTTTAATGAGTTACTAAATGCTCCAACTATAAGCGTCTCTCAGGAAGATGACAATGAATATCTTACTGCTGACCCATCGGACGAAGAGCCCAGCTTAGCAGAAATTAAAGAAAGCATCAAGAAGCTGAAGAGACATAAAGCTCCTGGAAGTGATGGTATAGACACAGATATATGGAAGCTCAGTAAATTTCCTTTTGTAAACTGCTTACACAAAATCATCACCAACATCTGGAAGCAGGAACAGGTCCCACATGATTGGAAAGAAGTAGTTGTGTGCCCTATATACAAGAAGGGGGACCCAACAAATTGTTCAAACTACAGAGGAATTGCGTTACTAAACACAACATATAAAATTCTGACAAATATACTGTTAGCAAGGATAAGCCCTTACGTTGAAGACTCCCTAGATGATGCCCAATGTGGATTTAGACCTAACAGATCGACTATTGACAATATATATGTCCTAAGGATGTTGGGTGAAAAGAAATATGAATTCAATCAAAATGTACATATGCTTTTCATTGATTTTAAAAAAGCTTTTGACAGTATCAACAGGGAATATTTATGGAAGTGCATGAGGCAGATTGGCATCCCTAACAAATTGATAAATTTAATAAAATCTTGCACTTTAAACTCAAAATACAAAATAAAAGTAGCTAGCAAACTTTCTGAAGACTTTGAGGTTAAAACTGGAGTCAAACAAGGGGATTCACTCTCACCAGTTCTTTTTAACATAGTAATCAATAGAATAATCCAAAAAGTAAAGCTACTACAAATTGGAGCACAACTGGAAAGCAAAATTAACATTGTAGCATACGCTGATGACATTGCATTATTATCTGACAGTGAGAATGATTTGAAGCTTCTTACAGCACAATTAATTAAAGCCACAAATGGCACAGGCCTCCAGCTGAATACAGACAAAACAATGTACTTTATCTTATCCCGCTATCCATCAAATAATAATGTACTGAAAATTAATAACACAGCTTTCACAAAGACAAATGAATTTAATTACCTTGGTACAATAGTAACCTCTGACAACTCCATAAAAATTGAAATAGAATCACGAATTCAGAAGGCTAACAAATGCTACTATAGTCTCTTGACAGTTTTCAAAAGCAAGTTAATTTCTAGGAACACCAAACTACAAGTATACAAATCATTGATTATACCAGTACTCACCTATGGATCCGAAACCTGGACTCTCACAAAAAAAGAGGAAAACAGATTAAGAGTATTTGAACGAAAAATTTTGAGAAAAATATTTGGACCCATAAGAGATAGGATCAGTGATGAATGGAGATTGCTAAATAACAATGAAATTTACAAATTATATAAAGACTCCGATATAGTGGCCAAAATTAAAGCCAAAAGACTGAAATGGATAGGGCATGTCATCAGAGCACCACCAAACAGGACCATCAAGAAAGTGACTGAAGAGATTCCCACCGGAAGACGACCTCTTGGACGCCCACGCATGAGATACTTGGACAATATTCAAGACGATCTCAGAAAACTAGGACATGACAGACAGTGGCAAATTACTTGTAAAGACAGAGCAAAGTGGTTCAACATTGTCCATTCTGCAGCAAAAAGCCTTCATGGATTGTAATGCTTAATAATAATAATAATAAGGTCAAACTTAAATCGCACAAGCTAAATTGAAAGGTTGTTTATGTAGTCTTAGTGATAATTTCCTGCAGTACTTACATCGTGCAGGTAGTCAGCATAATGACATATGCTTTGAATTAACTCAGGAATCTCTGGAGAGGACAGACGTTAGAGATGTTGGTCATTCGTTTCTTGCCAATGGTTCAGTAACATAATACTACGATCTGGCTAAAATGTGGAGCGTCCGGAGAGGGGAGTGGAAACAAAATGAAACTACACTGGTGGAGAGAGTATGTATTGTAATTTCAATCATTACGAAGCCGAGTCAAATTTACGAAGAACTTGGCAGCATGGTCCTGCTTATCACAATGACGTTGCACTGCCTCTGGCCTGGATTCAAGCACTGATTCGCTTGGAAAGCGTATCCTAAAGGAGTTGTATCGTCTCCTGAGACACTGTGGCGAACAACTGTTGTTGCTGATCCTTGATATTCTGGATAGTGGCACTGGGATGCTGTTGACGTCCGTGCTGATCCAACACGCGTTCCGTCGTGGACAGAACAGCGGATCTTGCTGCCCACAGGAGCACCTCAGTATCAAATGGTTCAAATGGCTCTGAGCACTATGGGACTTAACATCTGAGGTCATCAGTCCCCTAGAACTTAGAACTACTTAAACCTAACTAACCTAAGGACATCACACACATCCATGCCCGAGGCAGGATTCGAACCTGCGACCGTAGTGATCGCGCGGTTCCAGACTGAAGCGCCTAGAACCACTCGGCCACTGCGGCCGGCTCACCTCAGTATCATGCAGACAGTTTGTAGAGATACGTTTCATGTGTGGACGAGCGCTACTGTTGCTACTTCTGTTCCAGTTGTCAGGGTAATTTCAATGATAGATAATACCATCACTAAAAAGAATAAATCGACTTTGTATTAAGCTCTTTTCAGACCTCCTTCGCTTTAAAATGCTGCCTCAGTACTGTGGACAATAGCACCACTGTGCCGTCATATGAGAGGTAACACATATGTATGCAGGATGTACGTGACAGATCATTATGCCATCAGAGTTCCGTCAGTCTCTACCAGCCATGACGTGAAGTCATATCTGATGGTTCCCCACGTTATGACACCAGATGTAAGAGTGCTTAGCCTCTTCAAAATGTTGGAAAAATGGGATGTTTCACGAGGTTCCCACTGTACTAGCCGACAATGGTCATCCAAGGTATCGCAGAACGGCGATTCATCGCTGAATGCAATGTGACGTATTCATCAGCAATCCATCGATCTTAATAACACTACCACTCCAAACGCAGCCCTTTGTGTTGCGGTGTTAACGACAGCCTACACATGGTACAGTAACTCCCTAGTGACCGTCAATGGAGCGGGATGACACACACGTTCCAGTTAGTCTATTACTATTCCTGAACGGGTGAAGCAGATTTGAAAGAGTTAGAATGAGCTTAGTGCACAATACGGCGATCCTTGCTTGTGGTGGCCAGACATGGTTGAGTGGAACCTTGACAACGAGTGCATCTGCCCTCGTGTTCTCATGCAGTCCAATATCTGGCCACTGTCACATCTCAATGCCCCACAAATCTGGATACTGCACCATTCGAACAACCGGCCAAATGGAGACGAACAATGACGCCCTTTTCAGAGTCAGTTAGGTGCCGATAACGCCGTCTCACAGATGCACACAGTTACTCTGCGTCCTTCACAGTGATCACTCAGCATCTGAGGTTCTTCACGCACCTTATATACCCGAGCGGGCTTGGTAACAACAGTAAATACGAACAACACTAATACACTCCATCACAGAGCATTGCAACTCCAAACTTTTACGTATCCCTCAATGGTGTGTACGTGAATGGAGTTACAGTGAGATCAGATCATGTCTTCTGGATGCTTCAGTGTTTTCTCAAACAGTGTGTTAAGCGTTCGCTGATGGCTACCTTTAATTTCTGGGGGCTCATCATTCTTTTGATTAGTTTCGTGCAGCCCATTACGATTTCTTCCCCTTTGTCAGACTCTTCATTCCGCACGAACACCAGTATACCATCTTTCATAGATAACGGCAGTGGATCTATTACAAAATATTTACGTGTTGGTGTAAGTCGTTACGTTATCAGGGCTTTAAAATTAGTTAAGCATAGAGACTGTAAAATCTGTGAACAGTCGATATACCGAAATTTCGATAAATCAACTGAAACCGATGCAGACGATGTGTCTGAGGTAAAATATCGATATTTTCTATGTATCAGATTTCTTATATAACAGAAAACATAGTTATTATTTTTTAAAAATAGGTATTTGATTATGTATGCATAAATTCGGTCCAGAACTTTACTTTCTGTATATTACAAAAGTTTCGTGTATTATTGGTGCAAATGGTTCAAATGGCTCTGAGCACTATGGGACTCAACATCTGAGGTCATCAGTCTCCTAGAACTTAGAACTACTTAAACCTAACTAATCTAAGGACATCACACACATCCATGCCCGAGGCAGGGTTCGAACCTGCAACCGTAGCACTCACGCTGTTCCGGACTGAAGCGCCTAGAACCACTCGGCCACCGCGGCCGGCCAATGATGGTAGACATATCGAACGTATAAGCTAGACGTTTACATATTGAATAAAGTGTGTGCACGCCGTAGTTTGTAACCAATTTACTTTTTTTTATATAGTTCAGATAGAAGCAATTATAACTAACATCTTAAATATTGCTTACGAAAATGGTTTCCATGAGTTATAGGTGCTGAAGAAAACTGCAGTGTATGCATATCCGGCCAATTTTAAAGCATCTTTAATAGTACCCATCTCTCAAATGTTTCAAATGGCTCTGAGCACTATGGGACTTAACATCTGTTGTCATCAGTCCCTATAACGTAGAACTACTTAAACCTAACAAACCTAAGGATATCACACACATCCATGCCCGAGGTATGATTCGAACCTGCGACCGTAGCGGTCGCACGGTTCCAAACTGAAGCGCCTAGAACCTCTCGGCCACACTGGCCGGCTGTATTATTGGATTTATGTTAAAATGTATTTATAGAGGTACACAATTACGATACACCTATAGCAATACTAAGTGAAAATAAAATATTTCTTCTAACTTAAAAGTAGTACTTGGAGATCAGTAACGTTAGATTCATATTTAGTATTTTGTTCAATGTTAACTCAAATTCTAAATGTCAAAAGCTGTGTCGATTTAAATAGAAAAAAAATCGACAATTCAAGAATAGGCTTAATCTTTAAAAAGGTAAGACAAAAATCTGCTAAAAATTGTTCAACACTTTTAAAAAATTAGTTTTTTTATGTTTATTGCTGCAGAAGACTCGTTTTTCCGTCCTGTAATAGAGTTACACCATTTCGAGATTTACAATAAAAAGTGAAATATTCTTACTTCCAAAATTACTAAGTCAATGCTTTAGATAAAAAGGAGCTTTGAAGAAATATAAAGTAAATTTCTTCTTTTTGGTGATGGTATTGCCTGTCTGTAAAACTGGTCTCACACTTGGGACAGATGTATCACAAATAGTAAATTGCTGTCTTGGTGAAAGAATTACGAAAGCTCAATTCGTCACTAAAATGTATCAAGAAAGTCGATATAATTACAGTATAGTATCTACAACGTGACAATTATTGAACTAAATGAAATAAAATTGTCATAACTTCAGAACGGTTTGCGTTAGGACGTTCAAACTGCACGGTTGGCCGCGGGGCATGATGGTTTGGTTTAGTGACGAAGCCCGCTTACATTTGGATCGGTTCGTCAATAAGCAAAATTGGCGCTTTTGGGGGACTGAGAATCCTCATTTCGCGGTCGAGAAGTCTCTTCCCCCTCAACGAGTGGCTGTGTGGTGTGCAATGCCCACTCACGGAATAATCCATGCGATATTCCTTGATGGCACGGCGACTACCGAACGGTACGTGAAGGTTTTGGAAGATGATTTCATCCCTGTTATCCAAAGTGATCCTGATTTCCACAAGGTGTGATTCATGCAAGACGGAGCTCGACCCCAATGAAGCAGGTGAGAGTTTGATGTTCTTGAGGAGCACTTAGCGGACCGCGTTCTGGCGTTGGGGTACTCAGAGGCCACTGCCCTTGGCCTCGATTGGCCGCCGTATTCTCCGGATCTGAAGACATGCGACTCCTTTTTGTTGGGGTATATTGAAAACAAGGTGTACAGCAATAACCCCAAAATCATTGCTTAGCTGAAAACATTCAGGAGGTGATCGACAGCATCGATGTTCCGACACTTCAGCGGGTCATGCAGAATTTCGCCATTCGTCTGCGTCACATCATCGTCAATTATGGTAGGCATATCGAACATATAAGCTAGATCTGTATATCAGTAGATTCGTTTACATATTGAGCAAAGTGTGTGCACGCCGTAGTTTGTAACCAATTTACTTTTTTTCATATAGTTCAATAATTCTCGCCCTGTAAATCAGAATCAGTATTATTTTAGAGCATATAGATATTTCAGATATATGGGTATCAACAATAGTTTTTCAGCTACAGTGGTTCACGGACGCCGCGCTGGATAACGTTGCGAAAGCGGCACAATACTTCAACGAGACATCTGCTCGTCATCTTCAGGTGCTTACTGCCTTGTTGCTGCGATGATTCACCAATATATGCGCTGGCTCACTAGAAAAGCTCAGGGCCAAGGGGTGAGGTTATAACGTCACCGGAGACGAATCACAAAGCAGGGCGATTCCCTGTCTGTGTTGACTCGGATTCGTATGTCTGCGGCCGACTATGCCTTAGTATCGCCAATGCTGGATCACCTACCTAGCTAAGCTGAAATCCCGTGTCCCTATTAATCGGGTTGTGTGTTTCGTAAACCAACCCATACTGATGTATATCTACGAGCCAGGAACTGCCATCGCCCACCTCAATGCATTGATGTATTACGGACTCTTCTCCATAGGGCTAGAATTTATAATGGAATTACAACTGCGGTTAATTAAGATTTTTAAATGACACGTGAACCTCATTATTCCCAGTTGTTTGGGAAAGGCATCTATTCAATGAATATTTGAATTAGCGCAGATACAGTTATAACCGAATCGTTATTGCATAATTACTTTCACACAATAATGATTGAAAGAAATTTTGACAATAAAGGTAAAAATAGGAAATAGTCAAATTTGGAATAATGAACTGAATCAGTTATAATTTAAACTGAAAATTACTTAAGAACGGTCATCAGCTTGTTTAGGTTTTCTTAGCACTCTGTATGAAAATCACTGGCTGTGCTGTGTGCAGTCTGTGGCTAGTTTACATTGTTGTAATACTCGCCATTGTAGTGTTGGGCAGCTGGATGTGAACAGCGCGTAGCGTTGCGCAGTTGGTGGTGAGCCGCCAGCAGTGGTGGATGTGGGGAGAGAAATGGCGGAGTTTTGAAATTTGTAAGACTGGATGTCATGAACTGCTATATATATTACGACTGTTAAGGTAAATACATTGTTTGTTCTCTACTAAAATCTTTCATTAGCTAACTATGCCTGTCAGTAGTTTGCCTTCAGTAGTTTGAATCTTTTATTTAGCTGGCAGTAGTGGCGCTCGCTGTATTGCAGTAGTTCGAGTAACGAAGATTTTTGTGAGGTAAGTGATTCGTGAAAGGTATAGGTTAATGTAGTCAGGCCCATTCTTTTGTAGGGATTATTGAAAGTCAGATTGCGTTGCGCTAAAAAATATTGTGTGCCAGTTTAGTGTTGATCAGAATAGGTAAAGAGCAAAATATCTGAGTGCGTTCAGTTCTGCTCAGCTGTTTGAAAATCAAATAATGTAAGAGGTTTATCAGCACAGTAATTAATTAATTTTTCTAAGGGGACATTTCATATGTCGACCCTTAGCCGAGGATACTTCACTGGAATCTTCTGATTTTTTTCTTGTAGTTTGTGTAATTAGTGTAGCTATTGTTTATTGCTAGCGCGTAATTGTAGAGAGAATCTCCTTTGTAGTTGCAGTCTTTCATTGTTGTTGTGGCATGCATGTAGATTTGCACCAAGTATTTCGTAGCTGCGCTTGTAATTAACTAGATATTTTTTTCAGTGCTATGTTAATGTGTTTTCTTATTTTTCTCTTCAAATTGTGCTTTTCTGTGTTGTCGTGTGAAATATTGTGACAATAATGGCGTGTTAAAAACGTAATACTAGGCTCCAAAGTAAACTGAGAAATGACAGTGAAGACGAAAGCAGTGTGTTAGCGCCGCCGAGTAATGAATTAACTAATGTTCAAAGCAGTAATTTGGTAATTGTGCATAGGGAAATGGAGCGAACTGCAAATAATGGTGTAGGCAGTGAAACAATTAGTGAACAGGGAAGCATTATCGATCGATCGGTCGGCAACAGCTCGCCTCAGGAATCGGAAATGACAGGACACAATCTTGCAAATACTGTAGATTCAGGTTTTGCGTCCACATCGTTTTCTCAAATAAGTCAAGGCACATTTTCTGCTTGTCAAAATGTGAATGTTGCCGGTGCAAATTCACTGCCGAAAAGCACTGAGGAACATGTTTCAGACACCAGTGCATTGTTATTACAATTAATACAACAAATGGGACAAAAGCTTCAAAAGTTAGACACAATGGAACAAAATCTTCAAAAGTAAGACACAATGGAACAAAATCAGAGACAAACACAGCAAAAGCTTCAAAAGTTAGACACAATGGAACTAAATCTTCAAAAGTTAGACACAATGGAACAACACCAGAGACAAACACAGCAACAGTTAGACACCATGGAACAAAATCTTCGGAAGTAGACACCACACTTCAACAAACACGTGAAGATTTAACTACTGAGTTACATAACATTCAATCGAAATGTCAAAAAGTCTGTAATGACGTAAAAACACAAATTTGTGAGCATATTCAACCTATTGTTTCGCGTCATGAAAATGCATTACAGAATCACGAAGCAGCCATAAAAGAACTGCAAACTATTGTTCATGAAAATCATGAGACATTGCAAGCTAAAATTGACTCAGTTGCATCTACCGATTCGGTTACGCAACTTGCAAAAACTCGAGAAAACTTAAAAGACACAGTAGATACGATTTCAACACAAATGGACATTCAGAAACTTGGTTTAGAAAAACACACAGAGGAAATAATTTCAATATCGGATAAAGTAGCCGAGCTTTCAGATCAGTTCACTAACTTATCTACAAAGGTAGATGATGATCTGAATGACACAAGACCTGTAGCCTTCACGAACACTGAAGAGTATGAACAACTTAGAAACTTCAAACAAAATCAGAATCAAATCAATACACAGTACAAAGGATAAATCCGGGAAGTACAAGATCAGTTGGCACAAGTAATACAAGAATTACATATTTCAGAGGACACTCGCGCTCCAGTACGGGAAGAGGGACATAGAATTACGGAACAACCATAAAACAATAACACAGGACATTTCGGAAATTATGAAAGAAATTGGCAAGATGCACCGAATTTTGAAATGGAACCGCCGAAACGACGTAACAAAGACCGATGTGCGACTCGCTGACATGATGATTTTGACTATAAGCTGTTCAATACTACACATAAATTTAAAACATTTAAGAATTCTGGCAACGATATTCATCCACAAGCGTGGCTCCATCAATTCTCTCATTGTTTTCCTCCCAACTGGTCATTAGAGCACAGATTAGAATTTATGTGTGGCTATTTAGAGAATGAACCAGCTGTAAGAATGCGATCGGTCATTCACGATTGTCACAGTGAAGGAGAATTTTAACATGCCTTCCTCTCAGCATATTGGTCTCAAGCTACACAAGATCGAGTAAAACATAGCACCATAATGATGAAACATTTCGAACAATCTGAATTTTCCAGTCTTGTCAAATATTTCGAAGACATGTTACATAAGAATCAGTATCTTTCAAACCCATACAGCCCCTCAGAACTCATCCACATTTGCTTAATCAAATTGCCTGAACATTTACGACACATTATTTTGGCGGGACGTTGCAAAGACGACATTGAAGCTTTTCAGGGACTGTTACAAGAATTGGAAATTGACACTGACAATCACGGGATGCGAAAACAGGAACACATCAATTACAGGTCGCATCCATCACAATTCCGTGATGACAGAAATTATAACTGGACACGACAAGGCTATTCTTACAACGTAAATCGTGACCAAAACAGACACGACCCGTATGACAACCGTTTGCAGAGTAAAAATAGTTACATAGAAAGATCACATTTCCGTAGTAATGAATATGACAGAGATAACCATAGAAACAAACAATATGGGAACCAAAAACAATTATTATCAAGGGAGACAGAATAACGTCAGACGCAACAATTCAGCGCGCAGTTACGATTCAGGAAGAAATTCCCCACTACGTGACCGACAAGAAATTAATTACAGAAATTACCGACGTGACGACAGACGATATAATCGTAGCGACAGACCTGAATTGCATCAGAACTGGCGAGATTCAAGCAGGGCAGGGCCTTCTCGACAAGGTGAATTTGTAGAAGTTAGGTCTCCAATCCCAATAACGACTTGCGCCAAAAAAGAGACAGACAATGACTCGCACCGCAGGCAGCCACGTGCACCGGCTGGCTGAGAGAAAATAACATAGACGCTAACCCTGAGAAAAATTCCAGTATTCTTTACGAATGTATACCGCATGATAATTGCGTTCAAGTTGATTTACTGGGTACTGAGTAAAGGTAAAGGATTACACCACATTTCACATGTGAAACCGCTTATTGAGAGATGATCTCCTTTTTAACTTTGTCTTTGCCATAAAACTTTTCACTTCACATTACTAGTATGCTTTGTCAGACTTAGAAACTGTTAACTTGCAACAATGTTTAAAGTTAACTATCAAGTCAAGAACCTAGGGAACTTATTTAGACAAGTAATTACGAATGCATTATTATAGTGAACAGAGGACACAATGTTACTGTGTGTGTTCATTCTTGCTTGTTAGTTGCACGATTACGTAATGGCTATAAGGCTTACATACTGAGAACATATACTGCTAATGAGATTTTAATGCAACATTTTGGTTTACTTGAAAATACATTATGGATCTGAAGTACTTTCTGTGAAATTAAAGGTGACTTAGTATTTGGTTTCTTTGACAGCTATATGATTATATCACGACACTACTAATGTGTGACACAATTTACAATGTTGCTTTTGCGGTGTATCTGTTTTATATCTGCACAGTTTTTATGTATTATTCTGGAAAGTAAAACATGTTTTAGTAGTAACTTTTGTGGTATAGCTACAGTGAGACAGCCTTTTGCATAGCACAACAATACGTTACAGTACAGTACTTTCTTCATCGTGGCAATAAGTATAATAACTACGACATCTATACGCAAAGCATTTGACTTTCGTTTATGATGAGGTGAGTACATTGACGTCAGCAGAACTTTGCTTACAGAGGACGATAACTACGACACTTCCACAGAATTATCTTACAGCAAGACGTACATTTAGCGCTACAGGACACGCATTTGAGTGATTAATTTTGTACTTAAAACATTTATTTTTAAAGATTTTTGAATTACAAAGAAAGTTTTCCGTGATACATTTCATTCCATTGCTGTAATCTGTAACACCTGAGGGTATAATTACATTAATCCTCAGGGGGTACATGCCTACATTGTGTACTATGTGTCTGGCAAGCACAAGGAGCCCTAGCTAGTATGGTATTTGCTTATACAACTTTACACATTGGTACCATATTTCTCTAACACATAAATTACACAGCTATTTAACTGAGAGACAAACATTTTTTTTTCTACATCAGTGACACATCTTTACACAATTACACAGTTGGATAACTTCACACTTATGAAACTGTATTTTGTCTGTACTTTGTGAACTGTTCATATTTTTTGGAACCATTGTCATACTATGAGAGCTTTGAATGATGTATTTGGTAAGGGAGCATGATTTTTAAAGTACATTGGAGGTAGATGACACTATTGAAATGAGCAGAGAATTTTTTTAGGTTTTGACATTATTGCAGAAAGCTACAACGTTTTTGAGATTTGACTGAGGTGTTATGACGTTATTATTACGATGATGATGTGTATTATGCTGTTGAGGTATATTTATGATCAATAAGCTGATGCTATATGAGGAATTTGATTATGCTATGTATTTATTATAAGGAAATATTGAAGACGTGTTGATGAATATATATATGTGTAATAAGGTAAGGAATAAGGAGTAGTGGTTAGGGACTTTGACTTGTGAAAAAGGATGATGGAAACCAAGAATCGTTCTTTAAAGCGTTATGAAACGTGTGTAAATGCGTGAATGTATCACAATGCCGATGAAATTTTTTTGGACACTATTATATTTAAAGGATTTTGTTTCTATAGATTTGTAACGCAAATATTTCGGCCTATGAAATTTTATTTGTATCAAACTGTCACTGTAGCGGAAACTGACGTAAATAATTCGGTAAGAAAGGTAAGTGACAGTGATGTAATGCGTTGTGAGCGGCCAGGTATGCCAGCCGCCTCGAGAAAAAGCCATTAGGTGGAAAAGAAAGATGCCATTATCCTTGCTATTGACATTTCTTTGTCGAAACCATCGCAAATATGACACGCTCAAACTTGAAAACATGATTACACTGTAGAGTTCTTAATTTATGATATTTACTGAAATGAAATGATGAGGAACATTTCACATCTATTGTCTTGCTAGTTGAAAGATTTTTTACTGCATTATGAAATGCCATGTGGATAGTGAATGACATTTCACGCCTTGCTTTGCCTATTTTGTTTAATATCTAGTTTTTAGCTGCACTGCAGAATTGGTTAAAATAAAATTTTATAGATGTACTAATGTAGATATTTTCTGTCTACAGATCCAGTAAATGTTAAATTTTGTGATATACTTCTAAAAAAATGAGGGAGCACAAAAAGACATTTCCCTTCACAGCAACTGCATACATAATTTTCTTTTCAAGTACTTGGTGATTTATTTCATAGAATAAGTTTTTGTGGTGCACCACTTTAATTACATAGACATTAAGATGTGAATAGACATTTCACTTATCTGCATTGTTGTCTTTAGTGTACTAGTTTTTCTGCTTGAGCTTTGTCATGTTTAGGTATAAGTTATTGCAATTGCTGCTGCTGCTTGCCAGGCATAGTGCTACTAAATTTCACTTTGTATTACTCTGTGAAGCCAGTTTTACTACTGATTTATTTTTCTTTTTGCTGCACATTGGCTCATATTAGTGATAATGTTGCATTTGCTCTTCAAATTTAGATTTACTGCTGCTAGCTTTGCCAATTTGCATTTTTTTGTCATTGCTGTTTGTGTTAATTGTTTTGTGCTGCTGCATTGCCTCGTCCCTTGGTATATATATCTGAGCTCAGTAGATTTCAGTTAGCTTAACATGGGGTAGGCTATATAAGAGAACAAGTTGTGAACAATTGGAAGAAATGCATTGAGAAGCTATCAGAAAATGGTTTGGCCAAAAAAAGTATTTTGAAAGAGGATATGAACAAAAAAGTAGGGTTTAGGGACAACAGGTTTAGGTAGGATTTTCTTGGAAATAAATGATGAGGTAAAATAATGGAAAATAAATAATGAGGTAAGAAATGTGTGAACATATAAATACAGAAAGCGTGCTTGGATAGGATTTTTTTGGTGGAAATAAATGTTGAAATAAGATGAAAGAGTTATGTAATGAAATTTTGGGTTGGACGGCAGTACCAAATATTACACTGAAAACAAACACTGTCCTGTATTTTGGTGTTATAACACTATGTGAATTTGTGTTTTTCCTGTCTGTATGTGTTTAGCTAATAAAAGTTATGTTGTAGAATTTTTCTAATACTATGTTATTTGCTTTGTAAAGATTTTTAGACATTATTTATTCTGTTTTGTTTTAATGCTCATGTGTGAAGTTGATGTTTCAAAAGTTATTCTGATCTTTTATGTATGTACTCATGTCATATTTCCTGTAACACTGATGTATATATTATTTCGATTCTTTTGTAAAGCTTGTACTACAAATGTTATCTGTATTGTTATGTTCTTTAATGATGTATTTTGAATCTTTGTAATTGTATTCTTATGTTATAAAATTGTAATTGACACCAGTTCATCATATTATTAACTTGTAAGTTCCATTTCACTGCATACGTTTCTGTTGGTCATAGTATATGGACAATATGTGAGAAGTAGGGACTGTTAGTGTTTGCACATGTGTTAACAATTCAGCAAGGGACTGGATAACAGCATTGCTGGTTCTAAGGACAATTCCAAAAACTTTGTGAGTGCACAAGTGGTGGTTTATGGGCATGCTATATTGTCCGCAAGACTCTTCGATGGTGATTGTGCACCTGCACAGTTGCGGCGGGTGGCTGCTGGCCGTCTCTACATGGACTACAGTGGGTCTGCATCTTTGATGGCCCACCAATACCATTGTTTCTACAAGGACTGCAATAGGTCTGCACCTCTGGTGGCCCACAAATACCATTATCTCTACCAGGACTACAGTGGGTCTGCTCTGTGATGACCTACCTACCAGTATTCTTCAAAACTTCGAATGACTCTGCTGTGGGTTTGCTCTGTTGTGGCCCATTACCTGCCTGCATGTCATCACTGTCTTTCCATTGGAAGGACAACACTACTTCTTCAAGACCGCATGGAGATCCACTACTTCCCTGTGCATTTTCTTTTACTGCTCAGACATTGAGAAAAACATTGCTATTTTACTGTGATGAACGATCAGGACTGTCTTTATGGACTGTGAGAAAATTTTAGCTTTTGACCAACATCGTATCAATAAGTGTGTGCATTTGATATCTTTGTTATTGTAATTATGAAAAATTTTATCAAATCATTATTGGCCACTGCCCAAAACAATTTGTAAAATTTTGTGTGGGGTGCATCGGGGGTATGTAAGTAGGCTGTTTAGGTATTCTTAGCGCTCTGTATGAAAATCACTGACTGTGCTGTGTGCAGTCTGTGGCTAGTTTACATTGTTGTAATACTCGCCATTGTAGTGTTGGGCAGCTGGATGTTAACAGTGCGTAGCGTTGCGCAGTTGGAGGTGAGCCGCCAGCAGTGGTGGATGTGGGGAGAGAAATGACGGAGTTTTGAAATTTGTAAGACTGGATGTCATGAACTGCTATATATATTATGACTGTTAAGGTAAATACATTGTTTGTTCTCTATTAAAATCTTTCATTTGCCAACTATGCCTGTCAGTAGTTAGTGCCTTCAGTAGTTTGAATCTTTTATTTAGCTGGCAGTAGTGGCGCTCGCTGTATTGCAGTAGTTCGAGTAACGAAGATTTTTGTGAGGTAAGTGAGTCGTGAAAGGTATAGGTTAATGTTAGTCAGGTCTCTTGTAGGGATTATTGAAAGTCAGATTGCGTTCCGCTAAAAAATATTGTGTGTCAGTTTAAGCACAGTCTTGTATAATATTTCTAAGGGGACGTTTCAAGCTCACTGTCTGATCAAAAATTACGTACTGATTATTAACTGTTTATGTCTGTAATTACGAACTAATCATTGAAGAGCTATCGTTGCAGACGAAACGGAATCGAAGGCACTGATTAGCCTCAGATGCAGAAACACAGTTAATACCATGAATTAAAGCCAATCAGAAGACCAGCAGAAAAATTTTACTGGAAGTAAAAGTTAATTGTTTGCAACCAGTTCCTGAAATGAATAGCTTTACGTTACTCACTGTAACACTGTTACTGATTTTAGAAATGTAAATATTCACAAACACTTATTTTCTGTTATAGAAAATTATTTCTGAAAGGTCTGTAACGTTTCATTTAGCAAAGAAACAGTAATTTTACGCTACACTGTTATGTAATATACAAATGTCAGCAGAACTTGCAAAGCACACAAAAAACATGAAATGTATTATTCTGAAGAAATACTTTGTCAATATTCAGTAAAATTTTCGTTCTATTCTTTTACCGTTAGGCCTTATTCTTTAATTAGTTGTTCTACCAAGCAAAGAAGTTCATTGTTTTTTGTAAATTGCACTTCTTTATTTTAGTTACCAAAATTAAATAAGCTTATCACCTTCAATATTTTTCTGTTGTTTCACTGGTAGTATTCTCGGGATCAACAATGGTGCCAGGGTAGGACCCTGTTAGGTAAATGACTGAGGTGAAGTTCATATGCCGCGTGGGATTAGCCAAGCGGTCTGAAGCGCTGCAGTCATGGACTGTGCAGCTGGTCCCGGCGGAGGTTTGAGTCCTCCCTCGGGGTTTGGGTGTGTGTGTTTGTCCTTTGGATAATTTCGGTTAAGTAGTGTGTAAGCTTAGGGACTGATGAGCTTAGCAGTTAAGTCCCATAAGATTTCACACACATTTGAACATTTTTGAACAGAAGTGAGCAACTCCTCTCTGCCGATTATCTCTGTCCAACTCCACGCCTACGCGTCCACCCACAATACTCCTTACTTCAAACGTGTTCTTCGGCTCTATACAGTAGCATACTTCCCCGACTATGCCAGCGATTTGCTGCATCATATTTACAATATTCATTTTTAATTACTTCATTTCAATTCATTCCTTAATGTTTAATTATATTGAGAGGCACCCACATGAATTGCTCATACTGTGGCATCAAGCAGTCAGGCCTGCAAAGTGAGTGGTCTGCCAAGCGAGTGGATTCATTCTTATTTATCGTGTAACATGAGCTCTAGTACTCACAATTAAATACAAATTATTCCCTGTTTGAATATTACGCAACGGAAACGGATAACGCAAACTGACCATTAGTAATTTACACATCTTTGACTGTTCACTATGCACTGGCAATACGACATTTTCTTTCTTACCCAACGGCTTTGATCAACACGTGGCCATCGCACTGAATATGAATGGCGCACACATTATAAATTCTGGATATCATGACAACATACTATTCGAAGGAAGAGGCCACCAATCTTTTTCTTTTCACTATCTTATTTATTCCGATAAATTCTATAACCTAAACACACCATTACACTTTCTACAACAATTAACTCCGCCCAGTGGGCATGGCTTTACATTGGTGATTCTCTATCTTATGGTCTCGTAATTATCTAACACTACAGTGCACTTTCTGGATAGGATGGTGGATCTTTTGCTATATCTCACACTTCGACTCTCACACCCATCATCACAAAAATTTCCTCCAGACCGAGCGGTACAAAAAGAAACATGCATAACCCACTGCCTCTGAAAATATCTTGCTATTCTCCCATGCAAACCACACATTCTTAAATTACATGAAATACACCACACTGGCAACATGGAATACAACACAAGGAATAGTCACAACGTTTCAGCTTTCCCACTTCAATTAGTATTCATCCCAGTTTCACACGACACTGCCCCACTTCGTAATTCTACTTTCCTACTATGAACTCTGGAGGATATATGCACGTCTTCCTGTGCAATGCAAGTCAAGTGGCGTTGCTGGATAGACGGCTGACTCACCTTGCTTCACTCTCAGAGTATTATAGTTTGAATCAAACGTCACACGGAAACATAACACGCAAAGTAATATTAAGAACATATTCGTCACACACGCGAGTTCTCAACCGATACCATGGACGAGTACTTCTCTTTATCCTTTGTCTCACACACAGATTGAGACTCACACAGTACTCACCACGTGGAAGTACTCGTCTCTAATTTCAAGTCCTGCACACGCCATTTTTTAAATATTTCCAACTTATAGTACACACTCCAGTAATTCAGCTTAACTTAAACACTCGGAAGTATTTCAACTTATTGCTACATGTGGTTTCTTTGTGACCGTTGGACACTTCCGAAGATTACTAAGATCCCCTTAATATTACCTGCCTGACATTTAATTCTCCCCACAAAAGTTCCTGAAATAGAGAAATTATTGTTCCAAACTACCCTTATGTATTCCACATGCATACCATTCTATCCACTCTTTTGTCTTTACGGAGCACACCTAAGACAGGTCTTACCAACACAAGATCCAGCGCCAGAATGCTGAAACATGGCCATTCTTCAGGTCAGCTCGCACCTCCGTTGAGGTGGGGGCGCACCATGTTACCGTATTGGTCAGCCACATTTCAGGCTCTCAAAGATCAGGTAAATTTTATCTCTTTGGTTCCACTAAAGGACCGTCTCAGAGATGATCATATATGGAACATAAACTATCTGCGGTTAGCAGACAACCATACATTCATTCATTTCGCAGATCTCACCAAATTGGATATAGGGATTTATTTTGTGAGAGTGCACATGTGATCAATTAAATAAACAAATTCTTCTTCTTTCCTACAATGGTATCCGGCTTCGGTTTATTAAGTGCAATTGAGTTATTATTACAAAAAAGTATGTTGTTCTGCCAAGAATAACGAAGAATGTTGTATCTATTTTCAATGTCGGGTGGTACTGTACCCTTTCACCACCGGCTACCCATGCAGAAAAAAATGGCACGGTACTATCCTTGCAATGCGAGAGTAGTTCCGAACATTTTTTTAAGAAAGCTGTATTAGAACAAACGTAGCAAGTCATCATAATAACCAGGAGGAGGCTTTAGCCCCTGGTGACCTCAAATAGACGACTAAATGCTGTTACTTTACCAAATTATTGACACAGTTGTTGCATTATTGTACTCTCCACAATCTGGAGTAACGTACACATACAAATTTACAACAAACCAAATTATTAATAATACATTAAATCATACAAATAAAAATTATAAAAATGGTTCAAATGGCTCTGAGCACTGTGGGACTTAACGTCTATAGTCATCAGTCCCCTATAACTTAGAAATACTTAAACCTAACTGACCTAAGGACATCACACAACACCCAGTCATCGCGAGGCAGAGAAAATCCCTGACCCTGCTGGGAATCGAACCCGGGAACCCTGGGCGCAGGAAGCGAGAACGTTACCGCACGACCACGAGCTGCAGACTAAAAATAATAATGACATAAAAATTTGCTTGTTTACCGGGATCTCCGTTATTGTTTTTAGGAGTAATCCAAACTTCACTAATTCTATAACAAAAAAATAAAATACTAACTGTACTCATAAAATTTTAAATAGCTCACCATTCAAACACAGAGCAAGTAATCTGACCTTCATATATTTCATTGTAATAATCTTTACACGGCAATGTCTAATTACAAAACAACATCAACAAAAGAAAAAAAAATTGCGTACACTAGTTACATGTAGAATGTCAGGCTCCATATCATTACTCTAAAATGTATGTCAGACCTACCGAGAAATTAAACTGAGAAAAAAAAACAATGAAATATACCACAAGTTACATACTGGTTACGTAATATAGTCTGTCTAAGACGTCATGTCATACCTCATTAACTAATATCATTTAAGCAATTACCACCACTACTCGACAGTGAGTTTAACCATATCCTTGTCCACCAGTACAAATATCTGCTGCTGAGCTAGTCATTCCGTCAACTTCGATCAATATACGCAGTAAATAGTTATCGATAAGTGCTTGAATCCACCAGTAGCTCTCGTACTTTACTCTACTGCTCATTTCTCTGTTTTTACATATTTAGACGATAAGAACTTGCATTTCGACTAGCCTCCGCTACACTTCAATGTGAAATATCACCACTGTGATAATGAAAATAAGTGGCTTCAGTCAACACACCAACAAGATTATTACTGTCCACGACATCAAAATGCATCAGTTAATTCCGATATTTGTTGTGCAATGCAAACTCTTGTCCCCTGTGACAACCTTACTGACCAATGCAACAAGAGCCGCTATGTTAGTATTACGTCACTGGCTAATAATCAAAGCATCCGTGTACCAAATATTCTAATAAACATGCTACGTGAACTTGATAACCCAGAACAAACAAAAAAAACATACTAACTATTGTAAACACATACATAAATGAAATACAATTACACTTGCTGTCCCTTCAGAAATGAAACATATAAAAAAATGTACACAGTTACAAATACATATACATTATTCCCTGTCTTGCGAGTCACACAGAATCATTCCATTCTGTTATTTTCTTGGGGTCAAAAACTTGCTGATAGTTTTCCTAGAAACACTGTCCCATGGTTACTCGGACGAAAGTCTTTAGGTCACTCAAATCGGCATTTTGAACACGCGCTGAACAGTAAAGTGTATCTCACATTAAACACAAGTCACTCTCAGAGTACCACACGAATCTGGTCGTCCAGAAATGGCCTGCAAATACTATTATCCATGGTCCTGCCCTTCCAGTTCGTGGTGTAATTAAGTCTTAGGTTCCAACAAACAGCACTTATTCCCGCACCAATTAAAGAAATGTCTCCTACTACAAATGCAAATGTCAATGTCCCACTTTAGTGTCTTGTGTTCATACAATAATTAGTCACCAAACGACAACTGTACTCTTTAAGTATACCATGCATCCCATATGCAATTTACAAAGCACACTTAACAGGTCACTGCCAAAAGTTTATGGGTCCCACCGTTCAGTGGTCAAGACAAAACAAAACAATCATCCTGTCTGCTAAAGACAAAATCTTTTCCACCACTCCCAACGTGGAAACACCAGTCCTTCACTCTCCACCTTATTGAGACATACGAGCAGTCATCGTGTTTCACGGCTCCACAGCCCAGTACTAGTTAATAGTTGCTGTTAAAAAACGCCTGCCTGACTCTGCCGCGCGTCGTTCATTCTGTCGTCGCGCCGCCGCCGCGCGAGCCGTTGAGCAGAAAAACCACCTGCTGTTGCCTCCGCGGGATACTGTCTCTAGTTGTAAGGGTGGCGCAACTTATGAATGGCCAGTGGTAGGTGCGTGTCGCCCCAGGCCGTTGACCTGCTGTAGTGGGCGCGTGGAGTGTACCTCGACCGGCAGTGGAGTGGGGAGCGCAGCGGCTCTGTCGCCTCTCCCATGGCGACGTCATCTTGGCCTCCCGCTTTGTTATGCGGTTCGGGCGCGTTCTGCGTAGCACCTCAGTGCTACGACACCCAGTC
Organism: Schistocerca serialis cubense; assembly: GCF_023864345.2. Classification (NCBI taxonomy): domain Eukaryota; kingdom Metazoa; phylum Arthropoda; class Insecta; order Orthoptera; family Acrididae; genus Schistocerca; species Schistocerca serialis. Next base: position 1,085,000,486 of record NC_064639.1, read on the forward strand.
AGTCAGACCCTTCCGTGCATCTCACAACATTACAGACAGAAGGTTATTCTTACAGTATTTAAATACCCATTGATTACATGTATGATCTATTAGATACATTGGTAATAAAAGAATCTTTGTTCTAAAAAACATAAAATCATACACCCTAGATTTCTACACATACAACATCAACATTTTCCCTTTTCTATATACAGCCCACACTTGTGCTATTGATTGTATCTGTTGTCCATCATACATAACATGAAAGTGTTCAAAAAAAAGGAATAAGAAACAATCTACTCAGCTCATAATTACAACATCAAATAGTAGACTACTTTAATATCCTATCACAGTGAACATATTAGAAACTGTTGATTCTAAAACTACAATATACAACGCACCTTTGTGCTTGTGACAGACTAAAATAAATACCCCCTGAAAGTGCTCTAACAAAAAAATAAGAAACAACCTATACAGCTCACAATTACAATATCAAATAGTAGACTACTTTAACATACTATCACAGTGAACATATTAGAAACTGTTGATTCTAAAATATACAATGCGCCTTTGTGCTTGTGACAGACTGAAATTAATACCCCTTGAAAGTGTTCTAACAAAAAAATAAGAAACAATCTATACAGCTCACAATTACCTATCACATAATGTTAAACAGTAAACTACTTTAACATCCTAACACAATAAACATTTTAGAAACTGATGACTCTAAATCTACAACATACAATGCACCTTTGTGCTTGTGACAGACATAAATTAGTATCTCTTTACATGTTTTACCTTTTATTATATATAACAACATTTTTAGGACATGTATGTACCATCCACATGACGTCATATCCTGACCTACCATCGAGGTTCATCCAAATCAAACAACAAAGCACAATAGTCTTTTAGTTATGGATCAGTAGCATCCCCTTTACAGGAAAGTGCGCATTGGTCACACTACTCTACGACTCTAACTCAACTGACACCACATTTTCCTTCTCATTCAATCCATTAATACACCAACAGAATAGGTCTGGAAGTCAGCTAACCTTAACACCACCACACTCATGTCAACATACCATACCTTTGCTCCCTTATACTCAACCACATAACACATGTAGTTGTTTCGGAAATAGCATTCCAGTCTCCGATTTCGTTCTTTCACTACGGTACCTCTCTCCATTGGCTTACCTCTGCATTCTCTTTACCGATTATTCATCCTGCCAAATATCAACTTAGAATTGCGACATTTCATCTAAGAACAAAAAATACACAAAATATTCATCCTGCAAAATAACTGTACACATTCTTGGTACCGATTTGATTAGTTATACTGGTACCAGGCTTCAACAACAACAAAAATTATTTTTGTCATATTGCAAATGTTATGGTAAGAATTAGATTTACACTCATATTACATCTTACGTCAGTATTCCACAACGTTCACCATCTGGATCTCATACTCCCTTTATGTCCTTTCACGTTGTGCAGTTGTCCTCATCTCTTCATTCGTATTTCGGCTCTCCGTCCGTCCATTACTCCATAATTTCCTGGTCTTCCTTCGCCATTCGCATCAATCTCGATTGCAGTATACACAGGCCTCTCTGTAACATACATCTAAGGCATCTCCACATTATTGATTCTACTCACCTTTGTTTACCACTGTTTCATCACGTCGAATCTCTCTTTATTAATCACACTGCTTCACGTCGCTTCTCTCCTTAAATATCACCTTTATAAACTACTATTTATCACGTCGCTTCTCTCACTATCTACCATCTTTACCCCCTCATTAATCATCACGTCTTTTCTGCTTGATCCTTATTCATATGACAAAAAATACGTACATACACCACTCTGTCGGCTCCTGTTCATGACTCATTCTACCAGTCTATTCCGTCATACTTCCTGACATCCAGCCTGAAAATTCTTATGTTCGATTTGACCCTGCACAACGCTACACACCACAAATAAATATTCTGACTATCTACCATAACTTGCCTACTTTCGATCTATCCTTAACTTTTACCTAATTTGATGTTAGAAATGTGATTAAGCCCACGCGATTGTTTTCCCTTGATCGACTCAATCAGTACAGCATTTTCGTGGACAATCCGCCTCACTCTGAATGGCGCACTGTACACAGTAAAGAATTTGCTAGTTAGGAATCTGTGCTTCTTTGATAATCGATGAGTTTTAATTAGAACCTTGTCTTCTAATGCTAATTCGATCTTACAGATCTTTCCTTTCTGCTTCTCCTGCCTATCCTTAGCTACCTTCTTAACACTCTCTATCGCAATCTTGACAATTTCTGTGTGCCTCTGCTTTCCTGATCGCGGAAAATCTACCAGCTCCCTGACTCGATCTGGTGGTGGTTCATTCTTTAGTACCGTAATTGGTGATAAACCAGTTGCTCCATGTGGTAGCTCATTGAGGATATCCTGAAAATCTTTGAGAAAAATACTCCAACTTCTATGTTGCCTATGGCAATAGATCTTACACAACTTTCCCAGTTCTTTTACCACACTTTCACTGGGGTTACTTGCAGCTTGGTATCGGGATATGAACACCGGTTTTATCCTTCTTCTCTTCGGTGTGGTTAGCCATTGTCTGGATCTATATTGTGGTCCATTCTCAGCTATGAACTTTTCTACAGTTCCTACTTCTTGCAAAAAGTTTTTAACGATCGCTGCTGCTACTGTCCTTCCCGTCGCACGTTTCAATGCGGTAAAAGTCACATACTTTGACACCAATTCCACCGCTACTAAAACATATCTATATCCCTGCACTGACCTAGGTAGCGGGCCAAATAAATCTGTTGCTCCGAATTCCCTCAATCTACCTAGCACTATCGGCAAAAGCGGTGCTTTGCATGAGATAGTTAACGATTTTGCCTTCTGTCACAGTTTGCAACTACCAATCACGTTCTTGATCCTCCTCTCCATACTAATGAAATAAACTGATTCCCTTAAAGTCTTACAGCATTTCCTTGCCCCGTAATGCCCATAACTTAGGTGCGTATAAAAGATCAGCTTGTTGACTATTTCATTTGGTATACACAACACCCAGTCCTGTGTGTTCGGATTTCTACGGTAGAAAAGGACCCCGTTCTGAATTGTATAGAAGCGCGGTATGTTGGCATCTAAGTTCGCTCTAACTCTGTCCTTCACCATTCTCCATGACGCGTCTTTATCCTGCTCTTTCGCGATATTTGTACCACCCCTATGTATTTCTCGAACGGCACGCCCTGCATGTACAATATGTCATATCTGTTCTCGTTTACCTCCTCATCAAAGCATTGACCATGACCTACTGGGTTCCTCGACAACGCATCTGCCACTATATTCTGTGGCCCAGGAACATACATGGCCGTAAACTGAAACTCCTGTAAATAGAGTGCCCACCTAGCGAGTCGTCTATGGTTAACTTTGGCCGACATCAGAAACTGTAGTGACTTGTGGTTAGTATAGATTTTAGTATGCCTCCCATACAAACAGTATCTAAACTTACTAAAAGCCCATACTATTGCCAAAGCTGCAAGTTCAGCGTGTAATTCCTCTCAGCTTTGCTAAGCACTCGGCTCGCAAATGCAATAGGTTGTTGTATTACTTCTCCTCCTTGCTCTTGCTTTTGGAACAATGTTACCCCAAGTCCACTACGGGAACTGTCCGTGGCCATACAAAACTCTTTCCCTAGGTCTGGATGCCCGAGAAGAGGTGCCGATAGCAGTGCCTTCTGTAACGCCTCATACTCTTCCTGCGCGACAGGGTCCCAATTCCATACCGTTTTCTTTCCAGTCAGCTGACATAGTCTGGGTGTCGCTGCACCCTCAATCTTAATAAACCTCCTGTAAATATTGATTAATCCTAAATAACCCCGTAGCTGACGTTTTGTTCTTGGCACAGGAAAATATCTGATTGCTTCGAGTTTGTCTGGGTTTGGTCTTATTCCCTCTGGTGTCACAATGTGACCTAGAAACTCGATTTCTTTTCGTCCAAATTCTGTCTTTCCCAAATTCACGGTTACCCCAGGTCTCTCCAATGCACCGAGCAATATGCTTAACGTTCTATTGTGGTCTTCCCAGTTTCTTTCTGCTATCAGGACATCATCCACGTACTGTGTTACCTTACCTGTGTATGACAGTATTTAGCGCTCTGATAAATGCCGCGGATGATACATTTAACCCAAATGGTAGTTTCCGGAATTGCTACGATTTCCCGTAGCACAAGAAAGCAGTGTATTTTCTACACCCCCTATCTAACTCCACCTGCCAGAAACTCATTCCCAAATCAACTGAGCTGAGAACTCTGATCCCGTGAAACCTTTGCAGCAATTCGTCAAGTGTGAGTGGCCGATCTGTCTCTGGCTCTATTATCTTATTAATCCTTCTTGCATCCAAAACTAGTTTCATTGACCCATCCTTTTTTTTTCCAACACAGATTAAGGGGCTGTTGTACGGACTGGATGCTGGTTCGATAATCCCTTGTTCTAGCATGCTTTCGATCTCAGCTTCCACTCTTTCTTTGTACACAACAGGTATCGGGTACACTTGGGCCCTAAACTGTTTATGAGGCTTGACCTTGAATCTATACGCAAAATTTCTTATTGTACCCGCAGCATGTTTAAATACCTTCCTATTCTCGTATAAAATTTTCTGCAATTCCCCGTAGACCGTGGTCCCTCGTAAATGCCAGATTTTCTCCCTGATCTCCTCCTCCAAACATTTATGAATTTCCTTCTTCTCTTGTTCGAATCCCGTATTCTGTGCCTGTCTACCGGACTTTACCGCGAGATATAATGCTAAGTGTGCGTTATCCTTGGCACACAAGCAATCGTCGAATCTTAATGTAATTTCCTCTGAATCTCGTTTCAACTCGATCGAACCATTTCTCATGTTAACGACTGCTTTATATTGGTTCAAAAAATTAACAACTGATATCCCTTCAACTGTTAGCGACGACACAATCATGAACACTGTACTAAACCTCTTCGCCTGGCACACAAAGTCTACCTGTGCTTGTAACTTCACCTCAATTCTCTTTCCTGTAACTGCCCCTCTCACTGTTGTCCTTTGTAATGGCAACGTTGGCCATGGTTTTGTAAGACTACAACACTTAAACACATCTTCCCTCAAAACACTCATTACACTGCCTGTGTCGATGACACGTGGTACGATTATATTATTTATTTCTACGCTAATTATTGGGTAGACTTCACTCCCCACATCGCCTACCTCCTCTAACAGATTCTCTCTTAGTTTTCCGTAATCGATATACCTAATATTTACATCATTAATAGTCCTGGCTTGTACCCCTCTATCATGTAGTCACCTTCTTGACCCTCCGTCATTGTGACAGTGATTGTCCTGTCGTGAACCCGATGACTGCCTATCCTCTCTTCGCCCATCATTTTTATTTTCCCTTCTTCTTCCATCTCTGTCCCATCTTCTATTTTCCCGGTTTGACAGTCGATATCCCCATGAATTCTGCCCCCTATTTCCTCGCCATCCATTTCCGTCATTCCCCTGATTCCATGCTCTCCTGTCAGTCTGATAGTTTCTGCCGTTCCTATCCTCGACTCTGTCTGACCTATGAGTCGTATCTCCGTTCACAATGTTGCTCTCATTGCCCAGTTCCTGTAACAAGTGCTGAAATGACGCGGAATCGTCTAAGCCTCTGCGTGCTATCACTATATCTCTGCGCAATTTCACTGGCAACTTCGTTATACAGATCCTAATGAGCTCCCCAGGTTCGTATGGCACATCCAAATACCTATTTCGTCTCAGCATTTCCTGATAGCTCGCCACTGGATCTCTTATACCACCCTCGTTACAGTTTGGCATCATCAATATGCTTTGCTTAACCTGGTCCTGCTTACTTTTCGACCAGAATTCATTTAAAAACTTGTCACAAAATTTCTTGTAGGTACTACAGTCTTTAATAACTTCCTGCATTTTCGCTCTAGCCTCGTCGCTCAAATGGTTGCACACAAACTTCATTTTGATAAGCGGTCCCCACGATGAAGGTAATGAATCTTGAAACTGAGACAGCCGCAGGCATGGATGTTGGTAGTTATCAGCATCCGGAAAACAAGTGTACGTTTGTACCGACACGAACCTCCTACATTCTTCTTCCGCATTTATGTTTTCCGACCTTGGACTATACCCAGTTGGGTTTGCCACCTGTTTTATCCGACACAACCGTTCTTCTAACTCTCTGAGTTCGTCTTCCCCTTTCTGCCTATTTTCTTTTTTTGAATTTATCTCACTCTCCCTCTGCAATCTACCTGGTGGTGTGTCACCATCACTACTGCACGCTAATTGCAACTGCGCTAGTTCTTCCCTATGTTTCCTATTTATTTCTAGTTGTGCCTCTTTAAACTGTAATAGTGATTGTATCTCCTCCTGGTCGGCATAAAACTCTCGCTGCGTACTGTCAGAGCCTGTCTCGCCTCTTATACTGATCTTTTCCACATCTGCGCTAATCGTATTCATTCTGGCCATTACCTCCGCAACTTCATCCCTGTATTTATTTAGCGCCACTTCCTGCCGGGTGACTTGAGCTTCCACGCTGTCTAATGCCCGTTGTTTATCTGCAAGTAAGTCCTCCACTACCTCTTTGATTCGCTCATCCGGCAACACGTCCCTATGTTCTGTAATATCACTCTCTATTGCAATTATTCGTACTTCCAAATTATTGGCTTTTTCTTTCACGGCGTCACATACTTGCTTCAATGCACCCAGATTCTTCTCCCCCTCATCTAACCGATTATTAACTGCGGACAGACGCTCATCGATAACTGTGTGTAGCTTCCTCATTGCCTCTTTATTTCCCTTATCCATTGCCTCCAATCTTTCCTTACTATCTTTATCCATCGCTTCCAATCTTTCCTTATTCGCTTCCAATCTTTCCTCATTATCTTTATCCATCGCTTCCAATCTTTCCTTATACTCCCTATCTCTTTCCTTATTATCTCTATCCATCCTCTGTAAAAACTGCAGTAGCACATTGTCATTTGCTACTTTCGGTGCGCTCACCTCGTTCGCCTGAGAAACCGTAGCTTCACTAAGGGTAGCTACACTTTCACTGCGTACCTGACATAGTCCCGGCTCGCCCGCGTCGTCGGTAAAAGCCCCCGTTTGTGGACAAAGCCCGCCGCCTAACGGATCACCTAGCCGCGGTCCACCGACCCCTTCAGCCTCTTCTGAATGTTTGCCGATCTCGCTCATTAACCCAAGGTCGACACCTACTTCCTGCTCCACTGCCACATTCACCCCAGAATCACTCTTCTCCATGGTGACTACACTTTTCGACTGGGACCTAGTTAGTACGGACATTACGCAAAAAAAAATTTATACAACGATCTTCCAGCCTTGGACGAGGTAGCAATCAATTACATAAAAAAAATAAAATATCCTCACCAATCCAGAAAGAAATTTCAAACAAAAAATTTTGCTTCTTAGCGCTATCACAATATACGTAAAAATCTTGACAAATCCCATTTAAAAAAATCTTAACAGCAAACCCTAACAGCACAATCCTGGCAGGGTCGAAATTATGAGAGGCACCCACGTGCCTTGCTCATACTGTGGCATCAAGCAGTGAGGCCTGCAAAATGAGTGGTCTGCCAAGCGAGTGGATTCATTCTTATTTATCGAGTAACATGAGCTCTAGTACTCACAATCAAGTACAAATTATTCCCTGTTTGAATATTACGCAACAGAAACGGATAACGCACTCTGACTATTAGTAATTTACACATCTTTGACTGTTCACTACGCACTGGCAATACCACATTTTTTTCTTACCCAACGGTTTTGATCAACACGTGGCCATCGCACTGAATATGAATGGCGCACACATTATAAATCCCGGATATCATGACAACATACTATTCGAAGGAAAAGGCCACCAATCTTTTTATTTTCACTATCTTATTTATTCCGATAAATTCTATAACCTAAACACACCATTACACTTTCTACAACAATTAACTCCGCCCAGTGGGCATGGCTTTACATTGGTGATTCTCTATCTTATGGTCTCGTAATTATCTAACACTACAGTGCACTTTCTGGATAGGATGGTGGATCTTTTGCTATATCTCACACTTCGACTCTCACACCCATCATCACGAAAATTTCCTCCAGACCGAGCGGTACAAAAAGGAACATGCATAACCCACTGCCTCTGAAAATATCTTGCTACACTCCCATGCAAACCACACATACTTAAATTACATGAAATACACCACACTGACAACATGGAATACAACACAAGGAATAGTCACAACGTTATAATCACATCACTTTCAGCTTTCCCACTTCAATTAGTATTCATCCCAGTTTCACACGACACTGCCCCACTTCGTATCTTTTCTTTCCTACTATGAACTCTGGAGGATATATGCACGTCTTCCTGTGCAATGCAAGTCAAGTGGCTTTGCTGGATAGAGGGCTGACTCACCTCGCTTCACTCTCAGAGTATTATAGTTTGAATCAAGCGTCACACGGAAACATAACACGCAAAGTAATATTAAGAACATATTCGTCACACACGCGAGTCCTCAATTGATACCATGGACGAGTACTTCTCTTTATCCTTCATCTCACACACAGATTGAGACTCACACAGTACTCACCACGTGGAAGTACTCGTCTCTAATTTCAAGTCCTGCACACGCCATTTTTAAAATATTTCCAACTTATAGTACACATTCCAGTAATTCAGTTTAACTTAAACACCCGGAAGTATTTCAACTCATTGCTACACGTGGTTTCTTTGTGACCGTTGGTCACTTCTGAAGATTACTACGATCCCCTTAATATTACCTGCCTGACATTTAATTCTCCCCACAAAAGTTCCTGAAATAGAGAAATTATTGTTCCAAACTACCCTTACGTATTCCACATGCATACCATTCTATCCACTCTCTTGTCTTTACGGAGCACACCTAAGACAGGTCTTACCAACACAAGATCCAGCGCCAGAATGCTGAAACATGGCCATTCTTCAGGTCAGCTCGCACCTCCGTCGAGGTGGGGGCGCACCATGTTACCGTATTGGTCAGCCACATTTCAGGCGCTCAAAGATCAGGTAAATTTTATCTCTTTGGTTCCACCAAAGGACCGTCTCAGAGATGATCATATATTGAACATTCACTATCTGCGGTTAGCAGACGACCATACATTCATTCATTTCGCAGATCTCACCAAATTGGATATAGGGATTTATTTTGAGGGAGTGCACATGTGATCAATTAAATAAACAAATTCTCCTTCTTCCCTACAAAGGTATCCGGCTTCGGTGTATTAAGTGCAATTGAGTTATTATTACAAAAAAATATGTTGTTCTGCCAAGAATAATGAAGAATGTTGTACCTATTTTCAATGTCGGGTGGTACTGTACGCTTTCAATATGGCCACATTAATAAAATAATAAAAGATACATGTGACAGAAAATACATCAAAGTTGCATTATGGTTACAAAATTATCTGCTGGAAAAAATTTATTCAGTACTGTGCTGTTGTTTTTCAAGTTCGTGTTTGTAGGAAAGGGCTACTCTGATAAATAGATTCGAAATTCGCTTCAACCTGCATGCACTTAACCTAAAGAACAGTCATAAGAAACGGTGAATTCCAGGAGGATGGTTTTGTAACCTATGTTGTCGGCGAGTCCTTTAAGATCAGGTGGCTGTTCTAGAAACATGAAATAAATTATGTCTTCGCCTTCTAGTGCGAATGCGAAGGACGCTGCGTTTTGTTAAAGAAACATAGGTCTAATGCGGCCAGAGATGTATAAAAATCCCGTGCCAGTGCGGCAAATCACAGACTGGTCAAACGTGCCGTACTGTTAAAGATAAATTTGCTGATTATAGACGTCACACCAGATTGGGTCAGCCAGAAAAGTCTGCTGTGTCACAGCATGAACAACGGAAAGAGAAATGTCCTTTCGTCTGCTTCCACAAACTGAGACTCCATCACGAAAGAAGCAATTGAAGCACGAATAAGTAACAGCCTGATTAACAGAGACACGGCTTTCAAATCAGCAAGGGAAGGGAACCAGTACTGCGAGTACTTAGGCATACTAGGTCGCAAATGAAAGACTGTGAGTAAACACAGACGGGGAATCATAGTCCACACCCTTGAACTGGGCACCAACACTCCGTACGCTCGCGCGCGGCAGCGTTTTTCCCACGACGCGCATACGAAGACCGGGGACCGTTTCTCCGGCAGGGGACACTGGGTGTCGCCGTGCTCTATGATTCGTCTATGGTGACGTTATAGCCCCCCCCCCTCCCCACCACCCTCTTGGCGCCTGCGCTTTTCTGGCGAGCTAGCGAATACATTGGCAAGCCTCCGTAGCAACACGTCTGTAGGCACTTCAACATGACGATCACAATACTACCCGGCGTAACGGCCGTGAACAACTGAAGCAGTTATTACGTAGGGAAAGTCTCAAACAGCACTATAGTTTTGCTGCCTAGTCCTGGTTCGAATTGTAGAGCATATCCCCTGCAGGGCTAGTCTTGGACGGAAGAACGAATGAACGCCGATATTACATTTGCTGTGTCTTTGATTTTTAACCGAAAGATTCCAAGTGAACTAAGGTCAAAATTTTTTGCAGCTTCTAACAATCTGTCTACAAAAACGATTCTTTCCTTTCAAACTTTGTAATATTAACCACCCATCCAGAATCTGTCTATGTATGATATACGCGCTTATTAAACGATATTTATCTGCGGTTCATATGAGCTCTTTGGTGAAAACTACTTTTCGTTTATTAAGATAGCCATAGGGGTGCGGCGGGGGGGGGGGGGGGGGCGGCTACAACTCTTTGCAGGCACCTACCACCTACTGTAACACGATGATAGTTCGCTGGCGAGACACTTGGAGCACTGTCGGTTCATCATTTCATAACCTCGGTTTCTTATTGGGTGATTTGAAATCTTTTGGTATTCTTAAAAATAGAAGCCGGTTTCGTAATACTGTGTTCCCAATTATGACTTCATATGGGAACTCTTTGCACCGCATTGTGAACATGTTGCTCGTATTCTGCATGATTTTGGCCTGTATCCGTAATACTGGGTGGAATAATTGACTCCATGTTTGTTCTTGTTTCATGTAAAATAGAAGCTAGCTTCGACGCATAGTGTTTTGTGAATATTTGTTCCTGCCTATGAATTCGTGTATGAACTGCTTGATTTAAATGCATTCGAAGTATACTGTTCGTACTCGTCTTTATTCTAGTTTATATCCATGTTCCGTACTTTCTTGCATTTAGTGGAGGACTCCATTTTCACAGCTTGGACAGAATTGGTAAACGCCTATTACATGTTGTCACGAAATGGGTATGACGTCTGATATGAATGGTGTTTCTGAGCCGTGTCACGGCTCAGCATTTTTGATTTACCCGCGAGATTATTTCACTTGTTTTCGCGGCAGCGATAGGGGGCGTGGTCGGTGAGCGCTGTGGGTGCTGGTGCGCGAAGCAACAGTTTTGGGAGGACGGCTCGGTCGGTATATGGCGACAGGACGGAAGCGGCGGGGAGTCAGCTGGTGCCTGCCGATTAAGGACTGCGAGGAGTATGTCTGTTTGCGAGCATGTGGGGAGGACGGAATGCTCGCTTGCTTAGCGTCGTTCTCCATGACCAGCTGCTGTTTGTTGGGCCTAGCACTCGAGTGTAACAGAAAACTGCATTGGTGTGATTCTCGTCACCCGACTAAGCCCGAAATTTTGATGTACTTTTATTATACTTCATGATCATTACTTTATTATGGGGTTGGTACTTGAAGCCAACATTTTGTGATTCGAAATACTTCAGAGAATATCATCATGTGCCAGGTGTCTACTGTGAATAATTCTTAATTTGTTTCATAGTGTATGGCACGGTATCCACTATCATCGATCATTTTATTAAAGTTCTGTCCAAATTATTATTACATTAGACTTTGTTAAAATTGGTGCGTTCAAATTGCAAATTTCCTAATTCTACTAATATTGCTTGGGATAAACCCATCTATTTCTTGATATTGCCATGTTTGTGTATTAAGTTGTGTTTCTTCTCGAGACTGACTGAATTGATTGTGGAACACGTGGGGGAGGGGGGGGGGGGGAGTATTTAAATGAAAATTTGCTAGATAACACAACCGTCGTCAAATTGAAAACTTGATAATGTCTACTCATGTCACCAGTCATTAATGTTATTTCTGTCTTGTAGCTTGCTTAACCGATATAAAATCATTTAGAAATTTTGTGTATTTGTCACGAAAGGTGAACTGATGTCACATGACATTGACATGTGTGTAGGGTTCAAGTAAGCTTAAGTGAAATCAGGAGGTAAAAAAAAAATAAAAAAATAAATAAAAAAAACCTGGTCATCATGCCACTTTTTTTTATTAGCAGGCAGTAGGGAATTTGTTGCACTCTTGCCAAATTGCATATTTTAAGGTTTGATTTACATGTAGTACAAATCACGAGTTCAATATTTTTCTGGTGTAATTCTTAATATTTGTACATGTTGCACTATTGTACGATATAATATACCTTTTACTAACAGTACCTTTGTGTAATGTTTCAGAATGGGGCTGCATGTTCTCCTAGAGAATGTTTTAAAAAAAATTTCTATTGCTAAAATTTCCTTCAAACTGTTAACTGTATTAACTTGGATGTATAACCAATTATTGTTAAATAATAAATTGGTGTCAACGAGGCTTGGATCAAATAAATGTGCCTACACCTTCCCCATCCTGGCTCTGCTACCGTCTGTACATCACAGTTTCATCTTGCCACTGAGTATGGTTTTTAGTATTAGTGGTAGAGTACAGAGTAATTGTGCCAGCTACTATCACGCTGCAAAAATGTTCTACATCGAAATGCATATTTGTACAAGCGATTGTGTGGTTAGCCTACAACGCATTTACATCGAGCAGTTCACACACGGATTTGTAGAAACAGGAACAAATGTCGACAGAACACTTTGAAATGCAACCAGCTTCTGTACTGTACGAAACAAAAATGGATATGGAATCATTTATATCACACAATATTGCAGGTATTGCAGATGCATGCAAAAATAAAGCAGAATACGAGCAACATATTTACAGTTTACTTCAGTCAGTACAATACATACAAGAAGTCGTAATCAGGAACACCAAGCGATGAAACGAGCTTCTGTGTTCTGTCATGCCATGCCAGAAAATTATTAGATTTTCACATGTGCTAAGGTACAATTGTTTTCACTTGATGATGGCCACATCATCATAATTGCGATATTGGGTGATGCAAACACATACTTTTACAGTTAAAATGTACCATCACGTCATTTAAAAAAGTTTGCATGACTTGAATCCCAGCTACGAGATATTAATCCTGGTTTTTCGTGTAGGGTACTCGAATACCATATTACTTAGCAAGCTCACAAAAACCTTTCGCTTTCCAGGCACACACTTTACTGCTAGACTACGAGGCCCACCTATAAAACAGAAACGAAAAATATTGTCATCTAAATTGCGTATTTCGAATTAAAAATATTAATTGTCGTGCCATACTTTATCATATTCAGAGTTCACTGCCAGGCCACTAGGAGCGCTGCTGTTGTTCTGTGCTTCCATAGGTAACATGGCCCTTGCACTCGTTATATTTTCTGTTCTGTGAACGTAACATCTAAACCTCTGTGTACACGACATTGAATCCCTTTGCACTATGAAAAGTTTACAAGGTTTGTCAGTGTGTAGATAGTAGTGGCATCGTGAAGAAGTTTATCTGCACAATTAGTTCTGAGTTCTGAGCCTGATATTGCTCTTTATGGTTATGAACTGCAGATTGAAACTGAAGAAACTGCAAAAAGGTGGGAATTTAAGGAGATGGGACCTGGATAAACTGAAAGAACCAGAGGTTGTAGAAAGTTTCAGAGAGAGCATAAGGGAACAATTGAAACGAATGGGGGAAAGAAATACAGTAGAAGAAGAATGGGTAGCTCTGAGGGATGAAGTAGTGAAGGCAGCAGACGATCAAGTAGGTAAAAAGACGAGGGCTAATAGAAATCCTTGGGTAACAGAAGAAATGTTGAATTTAATTGATGAAAGGAGAAAATATAAAAATGCAGTAAATGAAGCAGGCAAAAAGGAATACAAACGTCTCAGAAATGAGATCGACAGGAAGTGCAAAATGGCTAAGCAGGGATGACTAGAGGACAAATGTAAGGATGTAGAGGCTTGTCTCACTAGGGGTAAGATAGATACTGACAACAGGAAAATTAAAGAGACCTTTGGAGAGAAGAGAACCACTTGTATGAATATCAAGAGCTCAGATGGAAACCCAGTTCTAAGCAAAGAAGGGAAGTCAGAAACATGGAAGGAGTATATAGAGGGTTTATACAAGGGCGATGTACTTGAGGACAATATTATGGAAATGGAAGAGGATGTAGATGAAGACGAAATGAGAGATAAGATACTGCGTGAAGAGTTTGACAGAGCACTGAAAGACCTGAGTCAAAACAAGGCCCCGGGAGTAGACAACATTCCATTAGAACTACTGAAAGCAAAACGAGGATAATGGAATGTAGTCAAATTAAATCGGGTGATGCTAAGGGAATTAGATTAGGAAATGAGACACTTAAAGTAGTAAAGGAGTTTTGCTATTTAGGGAGTAAAATAAGTGATGATGGTCGAAGTAGAGAGGATATAAAATGTAGACGGGCAATGGCAAGGAAATCGTTTCTGAAGAAGAGAAATTTGTTAACATCGAGTATAGGTTTAAGTGTCAGGAAGTCGTTTCTGAAAGTATTTGTATGGAGTGTAGCCATGTATGGAAGTGAAACATGGACGATAACTAGTTTGGACAAGAAGAGAATAGAAGCTTTCGAAATGTGGTGCTACAGAAGAATGCTGAAGATAAGGTAGGTGGATCAAGTAACTAATGAGGAGGTATTGAATAGGATTGGGGAGAAGAGAAGTTTGTGGCACAACTTGACTAGAAGAAGGGATCGGTTGGTAGGACATGTTTTGAGGCATCAAGGGATCACAAATTTAGCATTGGAGGGCAGCGTGGAGGGTAAAAATCGTAGAGGGAGACCAAGAGATGAATACACCAAGCAGATTCAGAAGGATGTAGGTTGCAGTAGGTACTGGGAGATGAAGAAGCTTGCACAGGATAGAGTAGCATGGAGAGCTGCATCAAACCAGTCTCAGGACTGAAGACCACAACAACAACAACAAGATGCTTTGAATTCATTAGTAATATGTTCATATTTTAGACATGTGTTACATGTCGTGTGGTGGAAGGAGCACAACTTTTTGGTCGGACTCAGAACTATCACGGACAACAGTTAAACCCAGCGAAACCTTCGTTATCAGGAGACAATGATGCTGATTTCGCTGTTTTATTTCTTGGCTCTAGGGCAGATAACGAAGCAGCGCCACGTCAGTTATTTCTTTGTTTATTGTCTGCCTTGCAATTAATGACCCATCTTCCGAAATGCCTTCACAAAAGAAGACGAAGTAATATTCCAGAATTCGAATCAAGAACAGCTGCCAACATCAGTAACGTAGAAGTAGAGACCGTCAGAGCAGCGAAACAACTGAAATCACTTAGTAAAAGCAAGTCTTGTGGTCCAGACTATATACCAATTAGGTCCTTTCCAGAGTATGCTGATGCAATAGCTCCGTGCTAAACAATCATATACAACAGTTGGCTCGACGAAAGATCCGTACCCAAAGACTTGAAAGTTGCACAGGTCAAACCAATATTCAAGAAAGGTAGTAGGAGTAATCCACAAAATTACAGGCCCATATCATTAACGTCGATATGCATCAGGATTTTGGAACATACATTGTGTTTGAACACTATGAGTTACCTCGAAGAAAACGGTCTATTGACACGCAGACAATACGGATTTAGAGAACATCGTTCTTGCGAAGCACAGCTAACTCTTTACTCGCACGAAGTGTTGAGTGCTATTGGGAAGAGATTACAAATTGGTTCCGTATTTCTAGATTTCCAGGAAGCTTTTCACACCGTATCGCACAAGCGGCTTGTAGTGAAATTGCGTGCCTATGGAATATCGTCTCACTTATGTGACTGGATTCGTGATTTCCTGTCAGGGAGGTCACAGTTACTCCGAACTGACGGAAACTCATCGAGTAAAGCTGAAATGATATCTGGCGTTCCCCAAGGTAGTGTTACAGGCCCTTTGCTATTCCTTATCTACATAAACGATTTTGGAGATAATCTGTGCAGCAGTCTTAGGTTGTTCGCAGTCGTTCATCGACTAGTAAAGCCATTAGAAGATCAAAACAAATAGCAGAACGATTTAGAAAAGATACATGTATGGTGCAAAAATTGGCAGTTGACCCTAAATAACGAAAAGTGTGACGTCATCCACATGAGTGCTAAAAGGAAGCCGTTAAATTTCGGTTACACGATAAATCAGTCAAATTTAAAAGCCGTAAATTCAACTACATACCTATCAATTACAATTACGAGCAGCTTAATTGGAAGGAACACATAGCAAATGTTGGGAAGGCCAACCAAAGACTGCTTTTTAGTGGCAGAACACTTAGGAAATGTGACAGATCTACTAAGGTGGCTGCCTACACTACGTTTCTTTATCCGCTTTTAGAATACTGTTGCGCGGTGTGGGATCCTTACCAAATAGGATTGACGGAGTACATAGAAAAAGTTCAAAGAAGGGCATCACGTTTTGTATTATCACGAACAGGGGAGAGAGTGCCACTGGAATGATACAGGATTTGGGATGAACATTATTAAAACAAAGGCGTTTTTCGGCGGAGAAATCTTCTCACGAAATTCGAATTACCAACTTTCTCCTCCGAATGCGAAAATATTTTGGTGACACCGACGTACATAGAGAGACACGATCACCAAGATAAAATAAGGGAAATCAGAACTAATACGGAATGATATAGCTATTCTTTCTTTCCGCGCGCTATACGAGATTGGAATAACACAGAATTATGAAGGTGGTTCGATTAACCCTCTGCTAGGCCCTTGATGTGATTTGCAGAGTATCCATGTAGATCTACAACAATTATGCCTATGTTCGTCAGTGAAAATGGACTTGATAAGCAACCTGAGCAATCAGTAAACGGAATCTAACCTCCATAACATTGTGTATGTATTGTATGAGTGTCAGTTTCACTGTCATTTAAGCCCTCAGCAGATCGTTACATGAAAAAGCTTAAAACTAACATTTGGATAAGCTGTCTGACTGCGTATCAAATACGAAAAACTACAAGAACAAATGAATCTGCAACAATGAATAGCTAAGCTGTTTTTGAATAAGAATTTACAAGTGAGTCAGAATCTGGTTTGGGCAACGGAATTTACTGGATTGAAGTACATGACATGTTGTGTCAGTGTCTCTGTTTTGGCCCTACGTTTTGCAGTCATCTCTTTAGATAACTGCCTTTTTCCATGTGTTTTACAGCAATTCTCAGCAGCATGCAGCAGCAGCGGGTAAATCTTATTCTTACTAAGAATGAATTGAATAAAAAGGAGTTTGCTTGGGTCCTGTTAACTTCTAAATAACTTTTGAGAAGGGATTTCATTAATTAAGTCTATTTAAAACTTCAGAATCATCATGAACAAGTATTAATAATGACAATGACTAATTATATATGTGTATTATTAACAGAGTGGCAGACTGACAAATTATTTCAAGTTACATTAACATTCAGTAACCACAGCATATTATTTAGATGTGGAGAATAATTATTATTATCTGGAGGATAAAGAGGCCTCATTCACTGACAAGCAAAGCATGCGATTATTGCAAACGCGGACTAACAATCACGAGCCTAACCCTGCAATTGCTTTTGAATTCCATCTTCAAGCGTAGTTAAGACATCTAAATCCCTCCTGGCTATATAAATGAAATCAGGCCTTGAATGTGATAAGATCTGCCATTACCGACGTGAGGGCAGCGTGACACACGTCTTTTGTCTCTGAGCTCTCGACCGACACAACTACTTCCACTCTCGCAGCCAGACCTCTTCTCACAACAATGCTTAGAATCGCATTCCCATTTTCTGTGGCCAGAATTTTCAGGGTGCTACATTTACACTTGTAATCACTGTAGACAGTTGAAATTAAATAAACTATTCGCACTGTTGTATATAGTTATATGTAACCTGCGCACTGTACTGTTAACAGGCATTACTTCGAATGATAACAGTTACTTCCACAACATGTTCGATGAAATTGTACAGTGATAATGGAGCCTTTGTAGTTTCAATTTACTGTTGCATATTGCACGTATAAACTGAAATTAGCTCCTCATATTTGTTATTAATGTAGCTTGATAGTGCTTACCACAGAGTATTCTGATGAAATGAAGTTCTGTCAACTAAAATGAGTCCACTTCTTCCTCAGATCTGAATCGGTTGCAAATTCGGACACAGATATCTGTTCCCCAGTCCCGTAGTTACCAGTAGAGATTGACACATAGCACTTCTTCATCATAGCGTGAAGAAAGGTGCACAAATAAAATAAATACTTCATTTTCAACCATACACAGCTCGAAGGAATCCACTTACAGTAAAATGCTGTCACCATTCTTTAGCTGTGAGCTGTTTGGCGTGAGATCACGGTGACGTAGCAAAACTGTTAGCCGGCCTTGTTTGCTAGGCGGTGTCGCCTGATCTCATGGCTCACTTGTGGAAATGTGCCGCTGGCTACGCGAACTGAAGTCGGGAACTTCCGCTCCCCGTATTATATGCATCCCTGTAGAAGCTGTAGTTCAAACGTTTGTGTGGTTTGGTCTTCTAATAAAGATAATTCTTCCGGGTTATATGGCCGTGGTCCATGGAATTCTTCTATTCCTACCGTTTCGTCCAATACTACGTTGGACATCCTCAGAGGCATGGCTGGTCCTGCTGAGTCCTGCCAACTGACGAATCGGGCGTCGGAGAGCGGCCTAAATACCGAGGAAAGTGGGCGTGGTCTAGCTTGCACATAGTAGCAGAGAGAAAACTAGTCAAAGATAAAATGTAACTATCGACAATAGCCCGTCATAGATAAAAATCACTTATCGATTCTGTAACGCCACTGTCCATATCTCGCTTAATTTCAAGGCCTCTTCTTTTCTATTAAAATTATCTTCAAGGACCAGCCATACCTCTGAGGATGTCCAACGTAGTATTGGACGAAACGTTAGGAATAGAACAATTCTATGGACCACGGCCACACAACCCGGAAGAATTATCAGCAACAGTACCAGCCGGTCGTGAAAGCTTTCATTGTATGACTTCTAATAAAGACTCTTGAAACTTTAAAACTTCCTATTGAATTACTGTGTCTAGCGCTTACCTTGAAAAGGATCGCGAATTAAAGAATCTGAATACGAACTCTGATATTGATTAGAAGTAAAAGCTCATTCGAAGTGGATTCCTTCAACGTCTCCTACCCAGTCATGCTAGGATTTGTTACCGATTTCCTTACTTTCATGAAATTTTAGCATACAGGCAATAGTGTGCGCCTATATGAAAAAAAGGGAACACATAATTTACAATTTTTTTCGAAAGACAATGGTACATAAGGAAGAGCTGGCACTCAGGTGAAAGTTATCAACAGGTTCCAGGATAAAGAAGGATAACGCTGATTAACCGAAGCAATAACAGTTGTTAGATTAAAACGTATGTGCAGTTGGAATAACCGAAGGACCGTTGATAGTTTTAGCCTTGAATGGGAGACCAAAAATCGGAACAGGCAGTTGAGGACCTGCCAGCAAAATTTTTTAGGAATTTCTTAAATGAACTTAGGAGTATGACAGGGACGTAAAAGTTTGCCTTTGTTATGAATCGGAAAGTAGTTAATAGAATGACGTATCATAACCAAAACAGTAATAGTACTCGAACCGCCATTCTACAGTTTTACATGGACTACCTGCTGACTAAAAAATGCAGAAATACATCATTCATTAAAATACACTAAAATAGAAAATGCTTAGTTTGTTTTGTGAGCTAGAAGAAGGATAGAAAATAATAAAAAAGAAGAGCATATTATTGAAGATTATGGTCCGGAATGAGGTAACAAAGGACAAGAAGAGCTCCTCAGATATGGAAATTTGTTTCAGGTAATTTCATCGGAAATCCTCTTCATATATTACTAGAAAAGGTGTTAGAATGTGTGGGAAACAAGGGATGATAACTTTCGGATTGCGTAATATTTAGACAAAGATGTAGGAGGCAAGCCATACTCAGGGACAGATATTATTTTTGATGGTAATAAGCTATATGCGAAGAATTTTTGCTACATATTTTCTTATCTTATGCTGCGATGACGGTTATGACAACTTTCTCCTCTTTGAATTCGGTCCTGTATGTTACTTTTAGTCAGTTGTTTCTATAGGCAAAAGTCTCATACACAGCCGATAGACTCCTTCTTTAGTAGTGCTCTCTCCATTGAGTCTTTTACTATCATCTTCGTCACCATTCTTGCAATGTCAGTGTGATATCATGTATGCCCATGCCAATGGAATCTTCTCTCCTGCACTTCCTTGGATACATAAACAAAATTTGAGCTTCCTTGGCTCTCCTATACTATATCAGAATATTCATTTCAGCTGTATCTAGCCTCTTGCACCGGCTTTTAGTATTTGCTGAGGACTCTGCTCCATAGTCCAGTGCCGATATCCCAACTATCATATACGCACGTCTTGGTCTCTTACCTTTACATTTACCACTGAGAAATCAGGAAATTCTTTTCGGATTGCTACAACCAAACAGCACTGTGTAATCTATCTCAGAATCCAGTTTTTTTTACCATCGTGGCAGCTGACACGAGATACGTCAAGCAGTCTACTCTCTTTACGTTATCCATATTCATTAAAGACTGCTTGACCAGTCCTCCAGTGCTAGTCTCCCGCATCCTGATTGCACTCCACGTCGACCTTGCCGCTGTTGCACAAAACGGTATCTTCTTCTGTGGCATGGTATCATACTCTTCTGACATAATTTTTACAGTCTGAGCGAGGAACCCTGCCTGACGGAAGCCAAATAGAACAGCAACATTTCCTTTTTTTTTCAGTGTTCTGGATGGTTTGACTTTCTCTCCTGTGGCAGCCTCATCCCAGAGTAGCACATCCACCCAACGCCTTCGACTAACTGTTGGATATGTTCCATCCTCTATCTTCCGCCACGTCCTTTGACTTCTCCGGCCCCCTCTAGTACAGGTTAAGTTACTGCCTGGTATATTAACACATATGCATATCCTATTCTTTTTTCTTGTCAGTACTGTTCACAAGATTTGTGTTCCTCGATGATTCTATGGCCTTCCTCATCTTTTATCTAACAACTGAATTTGATTTTCAACATCCTACATAATTTTGCTTCCAAGGTAGTAGAAGTCTTTCATTTCCTCTACTACACCATTCTCTTTGCTGTTCTTCTCATTACGTTCGTCTGTCTCTGATTTACTCCGGTAAGTGGCGAATGGTGGTATGTGATGCTGCATGAGGCAGTGTCGCATTTCTGTATGAGAAGGGTAGACGGGAACGAATTTTTAACTCGGCACCTCGCGTTCTGTCGTCCCATCCCATCCAGTTGTCGAATCAGGCATGAAATAATCAGCGTCCAGGTCTAGGAATCAAAAATAGTATCCTAAAATTTGGCATCGATTGTGAAGTGACGAGATGAAAATCGCTTTGTGCGAGCTCTATGAAGGGTGTTTCAATA
This sequence comes from Schistocerca serialis cubense, assembly GCF_023864345.2. NCBI lineage: Eukaryota > Metazoa > Arthropoda > Insecta > Orthoptera > Acrididae > Schistocerca > Schistocerca serialis. Next base: position 1,085,022,165 of record NC_064639.1, read on the forward strand.
TATCGGAAACCTTGGACCAAATGACATTGATCCGAAAACGTACGTAATTGGGCGACAAACTAGATTAACACAGCAGCCTTTAAATGCGATACTGGTCGTTTCCACCCAAACGCTCTCAGCAACCGCTCCAACGTGTCACAATAATTGTCAGCACTCACGGTTTCTGGAAGTGTGAGGAAAACAACCAGCAGCACGTCCTGTGAGTCCCAAAAAGGACCAGGCCATATGGCATAGTGGTTAGCACACTAAATTCGCATTGAGGAGGACAACGGTTCAAACCTGTCTCTGGCCACCCTAATTTAGGTTTTCCGTGTTTCCCCTAAATCGCTTCAGGAAAATGTCTGCATGCTTCCTTCCCCATTCTTCCACAATCCCATGGAACCTTTCTGTTTGCTCCCCTCCAAAAAATCAACCAATAAACTCAAAAGAGACTGCAACTATGAAGTTCTTCTTGTATATTGTTGTTTTGAAATTCTTATAGGCGAAGGCGAATCTATATCATTGATGCTTTCTTCGGCTCATGTGTCACATGAGGAACAGACGTTTAGTCCCGTCGGATGATAGTGTGCTCGAATGGAACGCCCTTGCCTGATACCCCATTAAGTAATGGAGAGAACCCATTCACTTCGTTGTATTCTCGTCTGGGGGCTGCTGTGGCACCCAGAGAGTTCACGTGTTACGGTACTCTAGTGTGTTGTGCATCATTTCCAACTCACTGACGGCAGAGATGTTGACGTCTCGTCCAGTATGCCTCACAAGACTGCAACGATCGGCTAGAATCAACCCTTCGATTGAGCAGACGATTCATCTAGTTAGTGTCTAATTGCAGCAGGAGGCGTTATCCTTGAACCTTGTTACACTTAGTACTTCAATAGATTACCTCGTACGCCTCCATTCTGAAATTGCATTTCGAAATGTAACCGTGTACTTAGCTCCCTGTTCCGAGACCGCTGGACAGTTTTACTCATATCTTCTATCTACACATAGTGTTTAATTCACATTGGGGAACTTTTGTTATCTCATGCATTGAACCACCCTGGTACTTAACTATGTATCAAAGATATTTTTGTGTGCAAGCATGTGAACACATGTGAGTATGCTGACACGAATGCATATATTGGTGCGTTTCATTTCTTTTTCTGACTTCTCCAGCTAGTAGACAGAATCAGCGTTGTTAACTTCAGTGTCGTGAATCTGCTTTGCCGACGAAGTGTCTGTTTTACATTTACATGTTGTTCACAGTACTATTTTCACTTGTGTGATTCGAAATTCAAGTCTGTGAAGTGTTTTATTTATTTATTGTGGGAATATTTGGGAGGGAATTTTCAGTTCCTATATTTGTCTTAAATGAAGGTAAACCGTCAAAAAACTATGTACGTACCCAGTAAAGCAGATGACAGATTTGATACGTGTAGCGTACCTATGCTGTGATTCTGGTCACCAGAAGGACATTGAATAGGCCGTTCTATTACATGAGGTCTACAAGAAATGTAACAGAAGGAACGCTGAAATATTTTCACACATAGTTACTGCCTGGTTCTGTCTCATTTGTACAGAGGAGTTCGATTCGCGGCTTAACTCTACAGAACAGCTCGATGCAGCTGTGATAACGAAATGCAGTATCCCCTACTGCGAACAATAATATCTTTGAAACTTGCCGGCAGATTAAGACTGTGTACCGGACGAGGACCTTAAATGTGTCCCAGGTTCGAGTCCCAGTTCAGTACACAGTTTAGATCTGCCACGAAGTTTCGTATCTGTGCACATTCCGCTGTAGAAAGAAAATTCATTCTGGAAACAATGCCCTTTGAAATATCGAAGTCAGTGGGAAGGTGTTTGCCACCTAATTACGTGCTACAAAAAAGATCTTTTATTAATACATGATGTATTTAATCATTTCGTTGTTTCGTGATTTATGTAAAACTACAGTACGTTTAATACTGCAGACTGATGCAAGCAAAGATACATCACAGAAGAAGAGGTAGAAACGTATCCACGATTAGTGCCAGTTTATGAAAATCGAGAAATCGATAAATGTTAACAGACGTCAGAGCTGCTCACAATACAGAGTATGTAAAGTAGCTTCCCGATCAAGGTGTACCTAGAACCTGAAAAAATACGAGCACAGCTGAACGGTGAAACGAATTATCACATAAATGCAGTAACATCCGATGTTTAATGAGAGGAGCGACATAATTTCCACAGCAACATTTGTCCCCATCTGAACGTAATATTCCATGCAGTAGCTGAAATACTTTGTCAGCATACAGCACGGACTGTGTGAGGTACTCAGTAAACGACACGTATTTATATTCGAGACCTCGTGCTATCTAGTGGAAACTTACTACGGCATAAATATTAAGAACGTTACAGGAGGGTAATTTCATGAGAGTTCTAACGAAACTTTCTCCGTAAAGCGCCAGAAAGAGCTGCATTCTTAATGCTGACTCATCCGCCGAGAGGGATGATGCACGGCGGAGCACCCCCGGTCGCGCCGCTGTATTAGTATGTAAGGGAGGCCCTCCTGCTCAGACAGCCCCGGCTTTATTTAACTTTTGTCTGAGGCCAATGTCGGCAGAGTCGCGTCGAGGCCACCATTATTACGAAACGACGCAGTGGAAAGTTAAGAAAGCCTCCAGCAGCTACCAGAGAGTTAAAGAACATCTTTGTCACCGTTTTATATTCATCTGTGAGACTTTTCACGACGTCTGAAACAGAGGAGTTACTCCTGCGTTAAACAAGAATATCGAATGCCTGTGTATTTTCTTTGATAACATGATAGCAGTTACGCTAAAGCAACGCACCCAAATAATTAATGTATTATTCATGCAAGTTATGTAATACATTTGATCATAATTACGTGGCCATAGGTTTACGGAAAGAGTATCTTTGACAGTCTTTTGAGTACTTCTCCTTCCCCCTTCCTCCTCTCTCTAGTAACATTAGTGCACAGATTCGATCACAGAGGTGTAGCGTGTCCTCTTCATAAGTAAAATTGCAATCAAAATTGCAACTGCTGTCACAGCTGCGTAAGGAGTTTTACCCATAATGCATTCCGCTAAAGCTGTCGCTCAGATGACCCGCGGAGGAGAGTACCCAAGAACGTTTCGTCCTTCCAGAAGAGAACACCTCTATGACGTTGTAGGATTTTATTCTCTTCGCAGTACCTCATAACCACCCAGTAAATGATTTCTTTAGTCGAAAATCTACTGCAAAATGGCAGTAAATTCCAACATTGAGTACTTTCACATACAGACGTGAGTATATGAGGTGACAGTATCAGTCGTCGTATCACGAGAAACGTAGGATATCATCTACAGTCAAACCCGCGATTCCTACTCTGGACTAGCGTTACCTATTGTACCTCTCGTATGTTGATTTTGTCTTCCAATTAAAATTACAAGTCCCAAGAACCTGCAATGGAACGTTTTATATAAGCCTCATTCACTCCTAAAAGGATAATACTTAGTTGTCTCCAGTTTATGTCGTCAAAGGGGACGTGCAAGGTGTTCAGTTCGGACCTGAATTTCTCGAAGTGGTATCTGTTTCAGTCTTGTATAAGTCTACCCTCTCCTTCACCCCCTCTCTCTTCACCTCCACCACTTCTCCCTCTCTCCATTTCCCTCCCCCCTCTCTGTCGATCTCCTCCTGCCCTTCTGTCTGTCCATATCTTCCTACTCTTCTCTCTATCAATCTGCTTTTCTCTCATGTGCGCCATCCCCCTATGTCCATCTGTTCCTTCCCCCTCTGTTCATCTCCTACTCCCCCTTCCAATTCCATCTCCTTCTCCAACTTCTAATTCCATCTTCTTCCCTTTCTCTATATCCATCCCCTCCTCCTCTCTTTCCATCTCCTCCTCAGCCTCTTCCTGTCTATATCGTCCTCTTTTCTTTTTCTTCCCATCTCCTCCTACCCTCTCTCTGTCCATTTCCCCATCCCCTCTCTCTGCCCGCCTCCTCATACCCCTTCTCTCTCCACGTTATCCCTCTCACATCAATAGGAGGCTCGTGGTTCTTACCCACATACTATTTCATTCCCGATTGTAACTAATATGCGTATCAAAGTCGGTTGAAATCATTCCAGGGATTTAAGATGCGCTTTGACTCACAGCATTGCCCTATACGCACGTATCAGATATATTTTGACATATATGTAACATATTTGGCACGTATTTGTACATATAGTTTGAAAGGTATATACATAGAGTAAATTAATATAAGTTTTGTAAGAAAATAATATATTGAACTAGAGACGGTAAGATGTAGTATCGGTTGTGTAGTAGCGTCGCTGTTCAACAGTGATTACTGATTCAAGGTGTTGTAGGTAATGTGTTAGAGTAGCTAGATCGAGAGATGTATGGAGGACTCTCTCAACTGTAAAGACGCGTTGTATCTGATGTGTGCTATATGTATGCTTACTCGCAACGGGCAGCACTGAATTTTATTTGCAAGGTACTATGATCTTTGCTAACTGTAAAAGGAATCTCAACAGAAGTTGGAAATGATTAAAGTAAAGGAAGTTGTTTTGTTGCTAATGAAATAAGCGTATTCATAAGTGATAATTGAGACAATGTAAAGCACTCACATCCAATATTTTGTAAAGCTAATTGTTAATGTATAATCAATTTACTGAGTGTGTTAATTGTGAACATTATTAATTTTCAAAGAGTCAAAATACACGTTTTAAAGTTAGAGCCATATTAGACTTCCTGGCAGATTAAAACTGTGTGCCCAACCGAGACTCGAACTCGGGACCTTTGCCTTTCGCGGGCAAGTGCGCGAAAGGCAAAGGTCCCGAGTTCGAGTCTCGGTCAGCCACATAGTTTTAATCTGCCAGGAAGTCTCATATCAGCGCACACTCCGCTGCAGAGTGAAAATCTCATTCTAGACCCATATTGTTTCTTACTCAAGTCAATACCAGTTTCCAGATCCATGTTATTTTTTGATTAATTATTTTTCTCAAGAAGTTATTGTTTCAGACATATTCGATTTAATTAAAATGTATATTAAGTAACAGTCTTGCACAATAGCTGTTTGCTAACTATGCAATTTAAAGTACTAACAGAGAGCAGTGCGAAGAACGTTTCCATTGCGCAGATAAATGTAAGAAATTTTATTATTTCGGGGGTAGTTTTCATTAAGCACAGGGGCTATTATTTTCAAATTGATGAACTTTTGTTTTATTACTAGGGCCAATTTCGAAACAACAGTGTTGCATCTGATTCAGTTGTTGTGTTACGTAAGGTCATGAAGTTTGGTTTGGTTTGAAGTTACTGCGACGGCTTCGCTTATGCGCTGCGAATAAAATCAACCTTGGAACTTTTGAGTTAATGATGTACAGTGTATCGTCACATTCAAACAGGTGTTTGTTCTTACAAAATGTATACTGAAACAAAAATAAGTTTATGCCCAAAATTTAAAAAAATATATGGTGAGATATGAGGAAAGGATGAATCACTGTTTTTTGTTGTGAATAGCACGGTCTGATTTTCCGAATTTCTTGCGTTTCAAGTGCTCATAACTTAAGTAATCATAACTAATTACGTCGACCTCCAAAGCGTAGAGGTCTATTATGTTTTTTTAGTGAATGGTTGAACGCTTCTTCCACCATTGGTCGCCCGCAGCTTCTGCCACTGTTCAACGCGGTTGCTCGCATCGAACAGTCAGACGCTGAGCAGCCGACATACCACGGTAGTCAAGGCGTCTGAAGCGACCACGCGGCGAAACAACGCCCTGCCTCACGCGTTTTCCTGTATTTACGAGAATGAGTCGGATGTTTCAATTTAGATGTAAATCGTGAGGGTTCGTGTTCGCTGGTGATCGTTCGCACCTGTTTCTCGCGTTTCTGCTCTCCCCATCTCCCTGTCACTCGCACGCGCTTTTTCTCTGCACTACCGCTCACTCAGATACGCGCAAACATCCAAACACGTTGAAATATTTTCCGCAAAATTGCTTGTAGCAATTAGCCTCCGTTACGCAGAACAGGGTCAGTAATTACTTGGGCTACCCTTCCTCTACCTTAAAATCAGAATTAATTATTACAAAGGGAAGAGAAATCATTGGACACTGGAGAGACGATAGTGATCTGATATACAACGCACAATAACATATCAGTACACTGTCATCAGACGCACACTCGGAGCTATTTTTATTTAGTTAATATATAACGAAACTACAGAGAAATTTGACACATGTAAAACAGAAAAATAAATAATAAGGTTCAAATGGCTCTGAGCACTATGGGACTCAATTGCTGAGGTCATCAGTCCCCTAGAACTTAGAACTACTTAAACCTACCTAACCTAAGGATATCTCACACATCCATGCCTGAGGCAGGATTCGAACCTGCGATCGTAGCAGTCGTGCGGTTCCACACTGTAGCGACTAGAACCGCTCGGCCACTCCGGCCGGCTAATAATAAGGGAAATAAGTACAGTTAGAGAGGTAATGAACAATTTCGTGAGTTAATGAACAGTTAGTGGTTTCCCAACACATATAGTAACATCACTCCACATGTATATATCGGGTAGAAATACGTTCATCAACTATCGGTACAGTTTCATATTTCACAAATGTAGCTAGAAAAGAAAGATTACCATGTGTCTTATTAGTCACATATCTTGAAACGTCCACTTAGAAAAATTATGAATTACTGTGCTGGTAAACTTCTACGTTATTTGATACAAAGGCAGCTGAGTAAAACTGAACGTACTCAGACAGTTCTCTCTTTACTTATTCTGATCATCACCAAACTGACACAGAATATTTTTAGCGCAACGCAATCTGACTTTCAATAATCCTTACAAAAGAATGGCCCTGGCTAACAACAGCTTATACCTTTCATGAATCACTCACCTCACAAAAATCTTCGTTACTCGAATTACTGCAATACAGCGAGCGCCAATATTGCCAGCTAAATAAAAGATTGTAACTATGGAAGGCACTAACTGCTCATAGGCATAGTTAGAAAATGAAAGATTTTGATAGAGAACAAACAATGTATTTACCTTAATTGCGTTCAAAAGTCATCATACATATATCAGTTCATGACATCCTGACTTAGAAATTTCCTCTTTTTGAGGACACTCGTCCATATTGTCCGCTCTGAAAACTTGGCATCTCTGTCCCCACATCCTGTACAGCTGGCGGCTCACCTGCAACTGCCCAACACTACACAAGCGAATATTCCAACAATGAGTCCAACCAACCACAGACTGCACACAGCACAGTAAGTGATTTTCATACAGAGCGCTACGTGGCGTTACCAACATAAAAACTTAATCAGCCTACTTACTACCTTTTGACAACTTTAAGATAAATATTAGTGGTTCTCGATCCCATTTTAAACCGCAGACATTGGATTATTATATAAGATGGAAACAAATGACAAAATTCTGTATTTCCATTCGCTTGCTGATCACAGTTACACAATACGGGTTCCCTTTCTTTGTGGCCGTTCTTCAAGATGTTCGTATTATCTTTTCTATGACAAATAGATGGAGGGGAGAACGGTTACTGCCATTTTTACATTTTCTGCCAACACTGTATGGGGACCATCAAAAAGTTACCGTTCCAAGTCAGTACGGTACAGAGACACTATGCCAATCTGACACTGAGGCTATCTTCCCACCGAAGCACGAAGCCGAAGTACCCATTTGGTAGAATACCGTGACCTGCTGCGTGAAGAAGTCCATACTTGCCTTCTGCTCCGACAGGAACCGTCGACGCCTCAGGCCTTTTTTGACGAACCGAAGGCGTGATGATCGCATGACGGTGGGGTACTCGAGTGTCTCCGTTGATGTAACGATAACTTGAAGAGCGAGCGTCTCTCGCTTGAGTTGGTAAGCGTGCGAGGTGCCGGGGCAAGCAGTGTATTTAACACTAAATTCTAGAATCTGCATATGTAAATGATGCTCTAAGCCCCCCCTATTCTAACTCCGACTTTTGCTGTTGCACATGGATTAAAAAATATACGCGAACTGACTGTAATCAACCCTGCAAGTGGAGTAGAAAAGAGTTTGGCACCTGCAATAATTTAATTTGATAAATAAGTTAAATAAAGGAAGGTTTCATTAACGTAGAGAGAAATGATGGGTTGCTCTACCGTTTAACAGAATGAAAGTTCTGTCCAAAATAACAATATGATTTATTAAGACTAAACATAAATAATAAACAAAAACACATGAAACATTTATAATACATTAAATTGGCTCAAATTGGATACTCAAACAAACGCTGTGAAGGTGAAGTTGTCCCTAAACTAGATTGTGAGGTTTATGACGAAGTGGTATGTGGAGCCAATTCCTTGCCACTCAAATCTTAAGAGAGACACACAGCTAGCCCAACATTAATTGCTGCTACTCAAGACAGAACAAAGTTAGAAAAAGACGAACAGGCGCGCTCTGCTGAGCTCTGATTATCACCTAGGAAAAACCCTATCTGCCGGTGCTCCGGACATACATTACCAAACTGTCTTCTTAACTGCCAGAACACGATTTGGCGTACCGGAGGCGATGGCTGGTTGCTTCGACGTCCTCGACCGAAAAGCGAGAGCCGACTACTCTCTAGAGTACCCGTACATGCCGAACACCGAACATTCCCGCCCCCACGACAGTGGCCGTGGTTAAACGTTCCAATCAGCAACTCGAAAACCGGCGGAAAATTCCACTCCATTGCCGGAGCACTACCATTCCACCAATGGAGATTCTTGGCGCCAATTTCTGCGCTGATTTTGCTACGTCACGGAGCTATGCCCTGAGCAAGCCAATCACAGTTACTATTTTGCAGAAAGCGCGGGAATTTTCCCGACACAACTGCCTGGGTACACAAGTCATTCCCACGCCTCGCTGGTAGCCCGCCAGAAAGTGTTTTCGCTAAGTTTCTGCGAAGTAACGGAACCTCTACCCCAGCCGCTACTTCAGGCCCCTGCTGGCGTGTCTCTTGACAATGTGTCGGCGTCTGGAAAGCATTCACTCGACTCCCTCACACCCTTTCAAAATCAGCAAGTGCCCGCCTGTCACCGGACCACCCGGGTGACGAGAGACGCTGCGTGGGAAGTCCGCGTGTGAAGGAATAGCAACTTTCCACCGCATACAATTAGAGAGGAGAATCGTAAGATAGAAATATGAGAGGGGGCTCATGCCACCTCTCAAACGTAAATGTCGTGTGACTGGGGCCTCCGGTCAGGTAGACCGTTCGCCGTGTACAAGTCTTCCTATTTGACGCCACTTCGGTGACTTGCGCGTCGATGGGGATGGAATGATGATGATTAGGACAACACAACATCCAGCCGGGAATCGAACACCGGACCCTTAGGATTGACAGTCTGTCGCACTGACCACTCAGCTACCGGCGCGGACGCTTGAGATGGTGTAGCTTCTGTTGGCCTCCCAAGTCGGCTGACTTGGCGTACCATTCCACCACGGTGATTTTTGGCAGAGATGCTGCCCCATACACATTCTTCATGCTGCGATGGATGTCTACCAGTATCTGCCCTTCGGCACGCAAGAGAAGACTAATAGCACATCACGCTGGTAGGTCATGTTTTCGCATTTACCGCACTCACGAACGCCACACTAATCCCTCGCCAACATGTGAGCACCTCTACACTCACATCAGAGTCGCGCTACGTTGCTTATACATTGCAGCAACGCCATCACACTGAAAATTTTTGATTGCCCCGTGTATTTCTGTAGCGCTTCATTTACTATTCGCCTCAACTCGAGACAAAACTGTTTCTTACTGATAGCGCCGCTTTAACCCCTGTATAGCTTATGATACTGCTTTTGCTTTTCCAATTTACTTGTCATGTAGGTTATCAGTTAGTTCCCAGCCCCCATCCCTCTCGCTATTTAGTCGGCCCCATGGCCCTATAACCTAAACGCCGCGAGTTTCTTTTTTCCCGCAATTTTCCAGAGGTTTTCCATGTTGGAATTTCGCTGTGAAGCTGAAATTGAAATCGTGCCACCACTTGTCTAACGAGCAAATTTCGCCAGATGGCGCATTTGTTGGGGAGGCTTGCTCTGGTCGCATGAAACAGTGGTAGTCAGTAGCGGCGATATCAGCTTTAGCCAGTACCGGTGCCCGAAGTGGGCAACAGCTGACAAGTTGAGCATCATGCCATAACACATACTTGCAACACTTGCTGTTACGGTGCTCGCTTATTTCCAGGTCCGTATCGATCTTAGTGCTGAGTTTTCACTCGGATGGCGCTTTGGCGTTAGGCGGTTGTTTCCGTGTGTGATCGCTGGCCGGGGTTAGCCGGAGGCGTGTGAGGAGGTGAGAGGTGGCTGCCTTGGCGTGAAAGCAGTTCGGCTCGGCTGGACGCCGAGTGGGGCCCGATGGGAAGACCGGACCGTGATTTTACTGTTAATAGTGTGGACAGCGCCGTTTAACTTGATTCGTAAGGGGAGCAAAATCTCGCCTGTTGTAATTTGTCGAGCCTGAGTTTGAAATACCTTCTATGTGCGGCGGAATGTCATTTCATCCTCCTGTCTTTCCGTCGCTGGGATTGCTATCCTCGTTTACCGTCCCATGGATGTATATCGATGGGCTACGCTGCTCTCCGTACTCTAGTAGACGCTGGTGATGGAAGTGCGTCGTTCAGCGGCACGTTGGTCTGGGTGCTTTATGTTTGTCTTGTGGTGCTTCCGCTTTCCGTCAACGAAGGTTAAGCTTGATTCGGCACTCCGTACGACGACTGGCACCTCAGCAGGCGGGTCGGAGCCCCCTTCGTGACTAAACGGAAGCCTTTGGACTGAGAGGTCTTGTGTTTTGCATATTGTTCATAAATTGTTGTTTTGGTATTAAGTGGGCTGAGGTTTCTTATGGATTTCCCGGGATTTGGTCTGTTGTCCGGCCCGGGCTAGGTCTCGTTATTTTAAAGGTCGGTCCTTGTTTTGGCTTAGTACGATTTTGGTTTACTGCCTGGTGGTTCTGGTAGTACGCCGGGTCGCTGTGGTTGTGTTGCATTTTGTATGGGGCTGTGTGCTAGGAGCCGTGGAGTACCATTTGTGTGAACTGCTTCACTGGGGAGCACTGATCGGGCCATTCTTGGTTTTCTTTGAATGAAATAATTTTATTATTATTTTAAAGTAACATTATCACTTAAATGATTTAACTCTTCTTGCATTAATTGCAACTTGGGTACTGCAAAATTTAGTAGTGTAATTACGCAAGATTTAATAGTGGCACATGCCCCTTTACCTTTCGTAATCTGTTAATTACCGAAAGACCTTAAACTCATACTCATATGATGTGATTATCTTAAATTACTGTGTTTTATGTCATGTTACTGTTTTTTTAATTTGCTGATGACTGGTGTACTGTTGCAAGTATTAAAATGTTTCAGGTAGCTATTAGCTGGGTGGAACGCGCGGAACCGCAACGGAGAGAGTAGTTGCATGCCTTACGTGACCGTTGTTGGCGCGGCCTGGTGTCCGTTGTTTGTTCTGGTGCACCTGAGTTAAGTACTGTGTTGCCTCCTCCCTTGCGGCCCCGTCGTGTTCTTCTCATAAACATTTCCTTCAAGACAAATGGCTCAAATGGCTCTGAGCACTATGGGACTTAACATCTATGGTCATCAGTCCCCTAGAACTTAGAACTACTTAAACCTAACTAACCTAAGGACATCACACAACACCCAGTCACCACGAGGCAGAGAAAATCCCTAACCCCGCCGGGAATCGAACCCGGGAACCCGGGCGTGGGAAGCGGGAACGCTACCGCACGACCACGAGCTGCGGACTTTCCTTCAAGACACTTCAGTTAATTTTGTGCTAGTATTATTTTAATTTCTTACATTGGTAAAATTGTGCGGCCTTCATTATGCACACTGTTTGTCATAATGTTTCATATATCGTGTGCGTGTGTAAAGGTGCAATAAATGGATGATTGTTATTTCTGTTGGCGCCCTTCATGCCTCCTTTCTTGTCCCTATTGGTACGCTATCCTTGTACTTGTGTTGGTGAGCCACAACACTTGCTTTGTGTCGGTGTGGTTGGTTGGTCCAAGGAGTCACATTGTTAACCAGTAAGCAGTAAAAGCGGGAGTCACCAGTAAGGAGCATAAATGACCACATTGTGTTGCTGCAGTGCTAGAGCCCGACAAGTCGCAGAGAGGTAGTAGTATAGTAAAGGACACTCATAGTCAAAAAATGGTTCAAATGGCTCTGAGCACTATGGGACTCAACAGCTGAGGTCATCAGTCCCCTAGAACTTAGAACTACTTAAACCTAACTAACCTAAGGACATCACACACATCCATGCCCGAGGTAGGATTCGAACCTGCGATCATAGCGGTCGCACAGCTCCAGACTGAAGCGCCTAGAATCGCTCGGCCACCTTGGCCGGCAAAGTAAGTCACCAATGACGTAATCGATGAGTCATGGGGCTTCCCACCCCCCAATCCAACTGCCATCCCCAACCCTATACACTCTTCCCTCCCCCTCCCCCTCCCTGCCCCCCCCCCCATCCTTACCTTCACCCTACCCCACCCGACAAAGGTCACTTAAGCTATGTATGAAACGGCGGGATATTCTAATTCTGGCGGGAAATTCAAAAGATAGCCCAGTTACCCTAGCGTGTCTCGTGTGGAAGGAGGGTTGTTGTGGCCGGCCGAGCAGTTCTAAGCGCTTCGATCTGGAACCGCGCGACCGCTACAGTCGCAGGCTCGAATCCTGCCTCGGACATGAATGTGTGTGATGTCGTTAGGTTAGTCAGGTTTAAGTAGTTGTAAGTTCTAGGGGACTGATGACCTCAGATGTTGAGTCCCATAGTGCTCAGAGCCATTTGAACCATTTTTTTAGTAATGAGTGTAATGGGCAGGAGCGCTAAGAATGTAGTGTGTGGACAGTAAGTTGGGAATATAGGTCTCACGTGGAGCGTGCACGGGATATATCCTTGCAGTCGCACTATCCTCTGTGTCCTCGGTGGCTCAGATGGAGAGAGCGTCTGCAATGTAAGCAGGAGATCCTGGGTTCGAGTCCCAGTCGGGGCACATATTTTCAACCCTCCGCGTTGATGTATATCAACGCCTGTCTGCAGCGTAGGGTCTTGATTTAATTATAATTTCGAAGAAAATCAGGTGGTGCCAAGACGGGAATCTATGGAGATGCTAGAAGGCAGTGAACCCAAGATGTCGGAAGCCAGCGGGTGTTGCAGTGCTCGTGTGTGTTACGGCATTGTCACGCTTAAGGAGAGGGCGCCCCATGCAAGAACGAAATTTTCTGCGGTTAAAAACTCGATTATACTACGTCGATTCTCAAGCATCGACATAGGTACGTCACACACCGCCATGTCAGTCGCTACAATTCGGAGACTTCTAGTGGCAGAGGGCTGCAGCTTGCGTCAGCGAAAGGGGAAGTCGACCGAGCTATATGCATGACGTGTAACACCTCAACCGATACTGAAAACAGAATAAAAATATTGGAAGGCATTACTTTTCGGCAAGTCCCCGTAAATTTTACAAACATTTGATAAATGTACCAGTAACGCTAAAGCAAGTATCAGTACATGAATGATTTGGCGCTAACATTCTAACGCAGGAGTAACTCCAATTCTCTGACACACAGACATAAGCAGTCGAGGAGTTTTGTGTGTCATCTCAGTTTCGGCAACGAGCGCCAGCTGACTCCGTTGGTAGCAACAGTCCTGTATTTTAGCTAACCTGTAATATTTACGTATTAATCTAATGTTTTCATTTCGCTTTATTTTAATGTTAAATTTGAAAATGGCCTAATTCGATCCAGACCAGTCATAACAGTTAACACACCGTTTTGCTTGACATTCTGCTTTCTCAGCTGGATGGTGAGACTGCTATTTGGTGGTGCCGTTGAAATCCCGACGCAGACAGTCGTGTGTGCCAGGGAGCTGCGTCGCTCAGTCACTGCTGCTCCAGGCGACGGCCGCGCAAGACTTCCACGTGGACTCCCTCGGTAAACTCCGCCCTTCAGTAAACCCCTACGTCGCTTCTTTAGACAAACAAGGCCAGCTCCGCGCTGGCCTGCGACCAATTTGTCCACGGTATTTGACCGTGGTCTTGTAGAGGAGCGTGGACCGTGCGGCAGGTGAAAGGAACAAACAGCCGACTCACGTCCTCGATATCTGTTCGGCAAACACACAACACTGTCCCGCAGGGCGACACGAAGAATTTCCGTACGTCAACACGACATACCCTCTGACGCATTCCTCACTAGCGCGAAACAGATATTCCGTTTTAATCTGACTTAATAAAGCTACACTTTACTACGTCAGTTAGGATTTGATCACGTGACATTTTCGAAAGCGTCATACATCGTAAATAAAAGAACGGTAGAAACAAAGATTCTAGCACTTCACAGCGGCGGACAAAACGACAACTATTATAAAAAAAAAGTCGAAAACAGTGTTGGTGCAATTTTATAGTAATATCACTTTTAATGGATTTTTAAAAAACTTCTTATTCACTAGGCAAAGAGCGCTGTTCGAGTATTAGCCCTAGTAGACTCAGTAAACTTTCACCCATGCACCGGGATATTTGGTGGTGGTACAGAAGGACACCAAACTGGGAATATTTAGGACGCGATCTCCAGTTCCAGCATTTGCCTTACAAGGAGGGAAAGCTCCTGGAAACCACTGCGACAACAGGGGACTGCGAATCATTTTTAATTCTCGAACAATATATTCCAGACAAAAAGTAAATGAGTGGTGTTTGAGGAAATGCATTTCTTTATTAATATACAGCGTGATTCAACTGACGCTACAGATGTCGCTTTATGCAAGCCGGAATTCTGTATCTTGCTTTCAAAAACCACGCCTGAAGTTTGCAGATTTCCTCACTCGTTACGCGCAAACTATTAGTCCTACTAAAAAAATGAATAGGATGTTTTTGTAGAAAATTAAATGTAGTTAAATTTGTCTGGGATACGTTTTCGCTGAAGCCTACGGTTTTTGAGTTATTTAAGAAAAACGTACGAAAGTGACATTCAAAAGCACCTACCCACACACTCGTCCCTCAACTGAAAGGATTTCTAGTAAGTTGTTGTGGCACTCCCTCCAACCACTATACAGAAATTTCCGACTACACGAACTATTCGACCTTTAGTCTCTATTGTTCGGCCTTTTACGCCACCAGCGTAGTGGACTATTTCATATTAATTTAAACGTGCCCGTGGGAATAGTGACAGAAAAACTACTTTTAAAAACATTGCGCTAAATCTAATTGCGTTGAGAATTCGATCCAAACTTAATCCTTAGAAGCACAGTAGTTTCGTAGCCAGAAAGTCTGACGAATACAACTGCGTTATTGTCCATTTTATGCTGTTAAAATTCACAAAACTGTTAAGTAAAATTTACATAAACATCCGTTCTACAATTTCATTAGTGCTCGACTAAACCGGTGTAGCAATAACGCCAATGAATGATTTTTATGAAGTTTAAATTCACAAAATTGTTACGTAAAATTTACATTATCGTCAGTTTTACAATTTCACAGGTGCGCAAATAACCCATGTAGTAATAAGGTCAATCAATAAAGACCAAAAAAAGTTCGAATGTGTGAAATAATTCATGCAGTCACAAATTTTTGTACAGTGGTAGAATGGAGTGCCATAAACAACACACTAGACATCTGGGCCGATAGAGGCTCAGTGTGGTTGTGGGGTCGCGTTGGAAGATCACTTTTGTACGTGATTCTTGAATAAGACGAAAACTACGGCGTCTAGCGAAAACGTATCATAGTAAAAAAAATTAATTTCATTATATTTCCTACAAAAATGTTTTATTCATATCTTCTGTAGCACTAACAGTTGCATAAAACGGCATCGGCACGGTTTTTTTTCTTTATTGTTATTTTGACACCTCATACAAAAGGTGGGCCGGCAGCGGCAATATTACGCCGCTCTTCGGGTACAGTCAGTACAAATATAAACAATGAAGACACAGAAAACATAACATAATGGTGAATAAAAAATAGTAGACACATGAGTAAAAAACACGCAGCCATTCACAGATGTAGTAAAAAATAAAAAAACGGTCAGCACTGTACACGAACACTGATGACTGAGATAACACACGTGAGCGTGGAGCAGTGAAAACACTGAAGCACTAACAGTACGGCACACACACACAGAACCGATGGCGATGATCTCTGGCGCGTGAATGTTCGCTTGACATGTGCGAGTCCAGGGACCTGCCAAAAAGGGAAAAGATGGGGGAGGAGGGAGAGTGTGGATGCCAGTGGCAGTGGAGATGGAAGGGGGGAGGAAAAAAGGTACGGGGGTAGGGGAAGCCTGGAGGGAGGAAGGCAGGAGGGAGAGAGGGAGGATCAAAGTTAATAGGAGGGGTAGATGGAGGGGATGAGGGTATCCTCAGGGAGGGGGTGGAAGCCACCTTGGGAGAGGTTATGGAGGGTGGAGAGATGGACAGCAGGTCGCATGTGGGAATACAGGTGCAGCAGCAGACAGGGGTGGGAGAGGATGGGAGAGACAAGCGGGTCAGGGGGATCAGGTTTACGGGAGGTGTAGAGGATCTGTATCAATTCAACGAAAAGGAGGAGGTGCGGGAACAGAATAAGGTCATCAGGATCTGCATGGGGGAGGGGAGACGGATGCAATAGGCGAGACGGAGAGCATGGCGTTCTAGGATTTGAAGGGATTTGTAAAAGGTAGGAGGGACAGAGATCCAGGCAGGGTGGGTATAGCAGAGGATAGGGCGGAGGGATTTATAGGTGTGGAGGATGGTGGAGGGGTCCAGACCCCATGTGCGGCCAGAAAGGGGCTTGAGGAGACGGAGTCGGGACCGTGCCTTGGCTTGGATTGTCCGGAGGTGGGGGGTCCAGGAGAGGCGACGGTCGAGGGTGATGCCAAGGTACTTAAGGGTGGGGATGAGGGCGATAGGACGGCCATAAATGGTGATATAGAAATCGAGGAGACGGAAGGAAGGGGTGGTTTTGTCTGCAATGATTGCCTGGGTCTTGGAAGGATTGACCTTGAGCAACCACTGGTTACACCAGGCAGTGAACCGGTCAAGATGGGATTGGAGAAGGTGTTCGGCAGTGGCAGATAAATTACCCCATAAAGTCAAAGGGGCTGTTTAGTCAGCGCGAGAGCACTAACGAGATGTTCAACGAACTCCAGTCGCAGACGCTACAAGAGGGGCATTGTGTACTGCAGACAAATTTACTGTTGGATTTCCGAGAGAGTATATTCCAAGAATAATCGGGCAACATATTTCACTCTCATGTACAGGGACTGGAAACATGGAGAGAAATGCTTACCTGAACATAAATGCAGATGCCTTCTAGGACTGGAGGTGGCGCTGTTGTATTTGGCAGCGAACGGTTCATGCGCAATATCCTCAATACATTGTAAGAGTCAGTAGTGGGTTCATGTGCAATATCCTCAATACACTGTAAGAGTCAGTAGTGGGTTCATGTGCAGTATCCTCAATACATTGTAAGAGTCAGTAGTGGGTTCATGTGCAATATCCTCAATACATTTTAAGAGTCAGTAGTGGGTTCATGTGCAATATCCTCAATACATTGTAAGAGTCAGTAGTGGGTTTATGTGCAATATCCTCAATACACTGTAGGAGTCAGTAGTGGGTTCATGTGCAATATCCTCAATACATTGTAAGAGTTAGTAGTGGGTTCATGTGCAATATCCTCAATACATTGTAAGAGTCAGTAGTGGGTTCATGTGCAATATCCTCAATACATTGTAAGAGTCAGTAGTGGGTTCATGTGCAATATCTTCAATACACTGTAAGAGTCAGTAGTGGGTTCATGTGCAATATCCTCAATACATTGTAAGAGTCAGTAGTGGGTTCATGTGCAATATCCTCAATACACTGTAAGAGTCAATAGTGGGTTCATGTGCAATATCCTCAATACATTGTAAGAGTCAGTAGTGGGTTCATGTGCAATATCCTCAATACACTGTAAGAGTCAGTAGTGGGTTCATGTGCAGTATCCTCAATACATTGTAAGAGTCAGTAGTGGGTTCATGTGCAATATCCTCAATACATTGTAAGAGTCAGTAGTGGGTTCATGTGCAATATCCTCAATACATTGTAAGAGTCAGTAGTGGGTTTATGTACAATATCCTCAATACACTGTAGGAGTCAGTAGTGGGTTCATGTGCAATATCCTCAATACATTGTAAGAGTTAGTAGTGGGTTCATGTGCAATATCCTCAATACATTGTAAGAGTCAGTAGTGGGTTCATGTGCAATATCCTCAATACATTGTAAGAGTCAGTAGTGGGTTCATGTGCAATATCCTCAATACACTGTAAGAGTCAGTAGTGGGTTCATGTGCAATATCCTCAATACATTGTAAGAGTCAGTAGCGGTTAGAGTACTGTTCTGTGTAGCTCTGAGTGCATTGCTTTGGAACAAGTGATATCGAACGTGGGCAAATTGTCAGTGCTCGTATTGTAGGTGCCTGCGTAACCAAGGGAGCCACGGTGCTTGGTATTTCAAGAAGAACCGCATCGAAGATTTTTTGCGATTACAGGGAAAGCGAAAAAATGTCACTCGCCAAGTCACAATGTGGACGAAAGCGTGTGTTGAATGATCGTGAAGGACGGCCAGTGAAGAGAATAGTCAAGGGACTCGGGTCGCTCGGTGCCTGTGGCTGGGTTTTGTGGACGAGTAGGGTAAGCTGGGTTCCACACAGCTGCTGTTTTTGAAACCCGTGTTAATTCCGAGGATATTTTCGGTCTCCAGAAATGTTATAATATGCGAACATAAAATTTATGCAGCAGGCTGACTTCAGAGATATAGGCCTATGGTACTGCACCTCCGATCTACGACCCTCTTGAAAACGGGAATGACCTGTGCTTTCTTCCAGTCATCAGAATCACTTCGCTTTTCCAGACGCCTATGGCATACTACTTCTAGATGAGGGCAAATGCTTTTCCATATACTATGTACAATCATGTCTGAATCCCGTAATACGGTCATCCGTTTCAATATCTGTCATTTTAGTACCGACATGACTGATTTAAAGGTGGTGTTACAGTGTGTTCTTCTGTGAAACAGTTTTGGAAAAAGGCGTTTAATATTTCGGCCTTTTCTGTGTCATCCTCCGTTTCGGTGCCATTATGCTCATAGAGTGCCCGGACAAATGGCTTCGATCCGTTTACACGTTTAACATAACAACACATAATTACAGGCCAATTTCACTGACGTCGATTTGTTGTAGAATCCTGGAACATATTTTGTGTTCAGACATAGAGACCTTTCTAGACTCTGAGAAGCTCATCTGCAGAAACCAGCACGGTTTTAGGATAAAGCGGGCATGCGAGACACAGCTGGCCCTCTTTGTTCATGATATACAACAGGCTCTAGATACAGGCTCCCAGGTTGATGCCACATTTCTCGACTTTCGACAGGCGTTCGACTCAGTTCCGCAATGTCGCTTGCTCCAAAAAGTGCGCCCTTACGGCCTATCCGATGACATATGGGGTTGGATAGATAGTTTTCTGACAGACAGGGAAAAGTATGTCGTCCTGAATGGGATGACTTCAATGGAAACAAGCGTAACTTCAGGTGTGGCCCAGGGCAGCGTAATAGGTCCGCTGCTTTTTACGATTTACATAAACGATCTGGTTGATGGTATTCACATCATCATTAGACTGTTTGCCGATGACGCTGTAGTCTACAGGAAAGTAGTATAACACGAAAGTTGTGAACGAATCAATGAGGATTTGCAGAAAATAAATGCGTCGCGTAATGACTGGTAGTTATCTCTCAATATTAGTAAGTGTAACCTACTGCGTACAACAAGACAAAAATCCCCATTAATGTACGAGTACAAAACAAATGTCCAGTCTTTGGAAGCGGTAACATCCGTCAAGTATCTGAGTGAGACTTTTCGAAATGATCTCAAACAGAATGATCAGATTACACAAGTAACGGGGAAGGCGAACTCTAGACTGCGGTTTATTGGTAGAATCGTGAAGCGATGCAGTCCTTCAACAAAGGAAATTGCTTAAAATACTTTAGTTCGTCCAGTATTACACAATTGTTCGTCTGTGTGGGACCCTTACCAGTTCGGTCTGATTCAAGAGATTGAGAAGGTCCAAAGAAGAGCGGCAAGATTCGTGACTGGTACATTTAGCCATCGCGAGAGCGTTACAAGTCTCATAGAAAGTTTGAAGTGGGACACACTTGCAGATAGACGGCGCTCTAAACGGAAGGGGCTGCTCACTAAATTCCGAAATCCGATCTCCGCCGAGGATGCATAGCATATATTATTACCACCAACTTTCAAATCGCGCAATGATCACCATTTAAAGATAAGGAAAATTAGAGCTCGTACTGAGGCGTTCAGACAATCGTTTTTCCCTCGCGCGATCCGCGTGTGGGAAGATCCCCCACGATTTTGCTCGTTACATACCTGTCTAAAGCATATTGTATAATTCTATTGAACTTCGTCCACTGATATTCAACATTGATACTGCTGGAGTTAAATTACTCAACTGACCGCCCAGGTAATCTGAAATCTCCTACTTGTCGCTCTAAATAGGCAAAATAATCTTCCTATCTTTCTATATATTACAATTTGTAGCAGTATTCAGTGATGCTACACTGGCCTTACGATCTCTGGTTCACTTTTCTATGCTGTTATTGTTGTTGTTGTGGTGTTCAGTCCTGAGACTGGTTTGATGCAGCTCTCCATGCTACTCTATCCTATGCAAACTTCTTGATCTTCCAGTATTTACTGCAACCTACATCCTTCTGAATCTGCTTAGTGTATTCATATCTTGGTCTCCCTCTACGATTTTTATCCTCCACGCTGCCCTCCAATGCTAAAGTTCTGATCCCTTAATGCCTCAGAACATGTCCTACCAACTGGTCCCTTCTTCTTGTCAAGTTGTGCCACAAACTCCTCTTCTCCCCAATTCTATTCAATACCTCCTCATTAGTTATGTGATCTACCCATCTAATCTTCAGCATTCTTCTGTAGCACAAAATTTCGAAAGCTTCTATTCTCTTCTTGTCCAAACTATTTATCGTCCATGTTTCACTTCCATACATGGCTACACTCCATACAAATACTTTCAGAAACGACTTCCTGACATTTAAATCTATACTCGATGTTAACAAATTTCTCTTCTTCAGAACGCTTTCCTTGCCATTGCCAATCTCCCCAAACAGCAAAACTCCTTTACTACTTTAAGTGTCTCATTTCCTAATCTAATTCCGTCAGCATCACCCGACTTAATTGACTACATTCCATTATCCTCGTTTTGCTTTTGTTCATGTTCATCTTATACCCTCCTTTCAAGACACTGTCCATTCAGTTCAACTGCTCTTCCAGGTCCTATGTTGTCTTTGACAGAATTACAATGTCATCGTCGAACCTTAAAGTTTTTTTTTCTTCTCCATGGATTTTAATTCCAACTCTGAATTTTTCTTTTGTTTCCTTTACTGCTTGCTCAATATAGAGATTGAATAACAACGGGGAGAGGCTAAAATCGTGTCTCACTCCCTTCACCACCACTGCTTCCCTTTCATGCTCCTCGACTCTTATAACTGCCATCTGGTATCTGCACAAATTGTAAATAGCCTTTCGCTCCCTGTATTTTACCCCTGCCACCTTTAGAATTTGAAAGAGAGTATTCCAGTCAACATTGTCAAAAGCTTTCTCTAAGTCTACAAATGCTAGAAATGTAGGTTTGCCTTTCCTTAATCTATTTTTTTAAGATAATTCGTAGGGTCAGTATTGCCTCACGTGTTCCTACATTTCTACGGAATCCAAACTGATCTTCCCCGAGGTCGCCTTCTACCAGTTTTTCCATTCGTCTATAAAGAATTCGCGATAGTATTCTGCAGCTGTGACTTATTAAACTGATAGTTCGGTAATTTTTACATCTGTCAACACCTGCTTTCTTTGGGATTGGAATTATTATATTCTTCTTGAAGTCTGAGGGTGTTTCGCCTATCTCATACATCTTGCTCACCAGATGGTAGAGTTTTGTTAGTTTCTATGCTAGTTGAATCCAAAACCTGGAGTCTGTTTGTCATCAGCAGATAAAAGGTAGTATGTTCATGAGTCGGTTCTTTGATTTACTGTTGAGTTTATTTTCGGACAAGGTATTTAGCACAGTTTCACACTATTGCCTGTCCTACTACCTACCCTAATCACTTGTCTCCCAGTCTACAATTGCTAAGTTGAAATTTCCACCTAACACGATAAGTTTTGCACCAAATATTCCCCAAGTTCCGTCTTAAATGTTCTGCCACTACTGCTGGTAAAGCATCCGATGACCATGTTTGATCCATATTTAACACTTCTCTTCACCCAAAGTATTTCGCGTTGGGGTTCTGTACTATTCTCGCTAGATATTATCTCACAGAGCGAGATAGCGCAGTGGCTAGCACACTGGACTTACACTCGGGAGGTCGACGGTTAGAACCTGCGTCCATCCGTCCTGATTTAGGTTTTCCGTGATTTCCCTAAATCGCTTCAAGCAAATGCCGGGATGGTTCCTTCGAAAGCGCACGGCCGACTTCCTTCGCCATCCTTCTCTAATCCGATGAGTCCGATGAGCTCGCTGTTTGCTCCCCTTCCCCAGAATCAATCAACAACTAGATATTATCAATTTTTTGCCACTATAAACACTACTCCGCCACCGCCGTTTAGCCTATCTTTGCGATGGTTTATAATCTTATTGCTATTAACATCTGGTTGGATACCATATTCCTTGACTTCCAGAAAGCGTTTGACTCAGTGCCCCACTGCAGACTCCTAACTAAGGTATAAGCGTATGGGATTGGTTCCCAAATATGTGAGTGGCTCGAAGACTTCTTAAGTAATAGAACCCAGTATGTTGTCCTCGATAATGAGTGTTCATTGGAGGTGAGGGTATCATCTGTAGTGCCCCAAGGAAGTGTAGTACGTCCGCTGTTGTTTTCTATCTACATAAATGATCTTTTGGATAGGGTGGATAGCAATGCGCGGTTGTTTGCTGATGATGCTGTGGTGTACGGGAAGGTGTGGTCGCTGAGTGACTGTAGCAGGATACAAGATGACTTGGACAGGATTTGTGATTGGTGTAAAGAATGGCAGCTAACTCTAAATATAGGTAAATGTAAATAAATGCAGATGAATAGGAAAAAGAATCCCGTAATGTTTGAATACTCCATTGGCAGTGTAGCGCTTGACACAGTCACGTCGATTAAATATTTGGGCGTAACATTGCAGAGCGATATGAAGTGGGACAAGCATGTAATGGCAGTTGTGGGGAAGGCGGATAGTCGTCTTCGGTTCATTGGTAGAATTTTGGGAAGATGTGGTTCATCTGTAAAGGAGATTGCTTATAAAACACTAATACGACCTACTCCTGAGTGCTGCTCGAGCGTTTGGGATCCCTATCAGGTCGTAATTGAGGAAGGACATAGAAGCAATTCAGAGGCGGGCTGCTAGATTTGTTACTCGTAGGTTTGATCATCACACGAGTGTTACGGAAATGCTTCAGGAACTCGGGTGGGAATCTCTAGAGGAAAAGAGGCGTTCTTTTCGTGAATCGCTACTGAGGAAATTTAGAGAACCAGCATTTGAGGCTGACTGCAGTACAATTTTACTGCCGCCAATTTATATTTCGCGGAAAGACCACGAAGATAAGATAAGAGAAATTAGGGCTCGTACAGAGGCATATACAGGCAGTCATTTTTCCCTCGTTCTGTTTGGCAGAGGAACAGGGAGAGAAGATGCTAGTTGTGGTACAGGTACCCTCCGCCACGAACCGTATGGTGGATTGCGGAGTATGTATGTAGACGTAGATGGTTTTAGTCAACTTTCTGTAGTAGTCCCTAGTGCTATATGAGCATTTTTACTGTTTATAAGCGAGACTAGTTCCGGGACCTATCCCAAGCGCTCCTGAAATTAACCAATACTGTATTAACATTTTCTTTCTTCCATTTCCTGTGATGAATGCTAGTCTTTCTGGACTCAAAACGCATCTCATCGGACTCGTATAAACCTACATTTGCATGGCTCGCATACTCTGCTATCCTGGCATCCGCTCCCTTCGTGTAGGAAAGCCTGATCTGTTGAGGGGTAGGAGGGGACGGGGGTCGTTCATTTCCACACGATTGCGGAGGTGCACAGCCCTGCATCCGTGCCCGTTACTGAATCGTCTGAGCCTCTGGTTTAAACATTCCACTCGGCTCCAAACTAGAGAGCCGCTATCAGTTCTGAGAACGATGATAAAAATTATAGCTCTGCTTCCACACCGCGAGCGAGGCTAGCTGTCTTCACCTGTAGGAAACGAGGACGGCCTTTGAAACCAGGCGACGAGACGTCATTCATGCCACCGTGAGCAACGATTTGCACGCAGATGCGCCCTGCGCGCTGAATCGCTGCCAGCAGGGCCTCCTCCACTCACGGATGTTAAACCCAAACAAGGAAACATAGTGGACACTGACCTTCTTCCCCGACCTGCCTGCTGTTTCCATGGGGGTCTCCATCGCCCGCCTAACACTGGAGCTCTCAATGACAAACAATTCCATCCCCTCGAACTTTTCAGGAAGATTGGTCGCAGACTCTACAGGCGGGGAGTACAGTACTGGCTCCAATATACTTTCGGTAATACTCAGACTTGCTTTTGAGGTGTAAGGGGACAGCCGTGGGGCTGGCACCCGCTTCCGGCTTCCGCACAGGGTTTCGTGGCATCGATACTGTTCACTAGTCACCATCAAATGAATGTTGACTGGGTGGGTCGTGTAGTGGCGTGGCAAGACAGCCAAGCCACTCGGAGGTAGCCGAAAGGCACGCGTTAAGCTCACGCAGATTGGCGTGAGGTCTGGAACAAGGTAAAGTAATTATCCTATAAAGAAAAGAACGTAGTTCTTGGAATACTTAACTTTAATCCACAATTGGAGAACATCGCTCTTGTTTAGACATTATTACACTGAGTATAAACTGGTAATGGCACCTTGCTAGGTCGTAGCAAATGACGTAGCTGAAGGCTAAGCTAACTATCGTCTCGGCAAATGAGAGCGTCTTGGTCAGTGTAGCTTCGCTAGCAAAGTCGGCTGTACAACTGGGGCGAGTGCTAGGAAGTCTCTCTAGACCTGCCGTGTGGCGGCCCTCGGTCTGCATTCACTGACAGTGGCGACACGCGGGTCCGACGTATACTAACGGACCGCGGCCGATTTAAAGGCTACCACCTAGCAAGTGTGGTGTCTGGCAGTGACACCACAGGTCGTGCGAATCGGAAGGCAATGTGACATCAAGGTTTCCAGAAGACAGTAAGGGCTCCAGAGGTGCCAAAGAATTGGTCTCAGGTGACCCGACACCCCTGCAGCCGAGGGCAACATCCTGAACCCTGTCGTCCATGGCCAACACAGCTTCCAGCTGTTTATGGACAGTGACCAGTTCCACCTTGACCCATACGCAACAGGCGCAGTGCATATCCATCTGTAACCAATTATCATCTATAGCATAAGTAATTTAACACTAATCCAAGAAGTCACTTGCTGCAGCCTATCTGTTGCTGCCCTAATTCTGTTTTTTTTTTTCTCTCTCTCTAACTCCAAAGTCAGCTCACACAAAGCTAAAGCACAAAAATTTACCCAAAATCTTCAAGTATGTCAGCATACGTTAATATAAACAGCAAAATACAATTCACTTCTTCCCAGAAGCACGTGAAAACAGAAGCTGTACAAAATACTGCTGTAAGCCTGAGATTTTTCTGAGACGTAGAATCCGCATGGAAAAATGTCGGCAGCTGTGCGATGTAGTCCCATACCAAGAAAGAGACTTCAGTCACATAATAATCACTTTCCAATCGCAGGTTCGTAAAGTAATTAATCACGTACCTAATGCTTCATTAATTGCCAAATCGATAAAACTGATCAGACTATCAGTTACCCGTAGACGTCGGATACCACCTATGAGTTGCCTAAGTAGTGGCTCATCAAATGGTGCAGACAAATTACGTTTCATGTCCGGTAGTCAATTAAATTAACAGAAAAGCCACAAGATGGCGAGTATCAGTAAAGTTCGGGGCCATTGCCTTCAAATTTCGCCTGCAAACACACCACTGTGTAACAGTACCCTCCCTCGCTCATTGACCTGGCGCCAGAACAGGTTGCCCAACTTTAACGCCAGGATATCGGTCCACTCCGCCGCCCGGAAGTCGCTAGAACTGTCTTTACCTCCATCCACGGTGAAGTTGGTGACAGGAACATTTTTCCTTCGAGGAGACACACTGCTGTGCTCAGTCCGAGTCTACAAAACCACGGAGAGAAACTCCCCGAGCCCCATTTGGCTGCAGGTCTTAGAGGGCGTCACTTCGTTAATGGAAATAGTGCGGAAATTGTTGCCATATTTATCGACATGTGCTGGCGTCCATCGCCTTGGAAGCATTCCCTGTTTCTCCGTTCGTATCTGTAACTGTTCATGGCTAACCACCATGCTTCTTGTTACTTACCTCCAAGCGTCCATCTCACTTCTCTGAATTCACTCTCTTAGCACTGGACTATTTATGATTTGCATTTTCCTTTTCCTACAGCAAAACGGCTGCATGCCAAGTAATCAAGACTCGGGGGTTTATTTCGTTCAAAGTGTGTAACAAGACTACCTCTCATTTACTCTGATTTAGATGAAAAGTACAATTGAAATTTTTAAAAAAATCACTGTCTGATGTTTATCGCACTGAAGATCGGTACCCCCCACCCACACACACTGTCCATTCATTTATGTCGTTAGTTTTGGCAGTCGAAACACCGAAACACTTTTAGAAAGAGAACAGGTCTGATATCTCCACAATCACTGGGCAGAAGCGTTTCCCTTATGAGAATTCTTTTATTTGTTAACACGGAAACGGTGACAGGCAGGACAGCTGACTCTTTCAGTGATTATCCGTAAAGCAACAGCTACAGCATCTACACTGAGTATAAAACAGGCGCGACGCTCGGCTCCTCCACAGTCACTATATACTGATCAGCCAGAACATAATGACCACATAGATAACCGCCGCTGTGTCCACCTTTGTCACGGATAACAGCGGCGACGTCTCGCGGCACGGAAGCAATGAGGCCTTGGTAAGTCGCCGGAGGGAGCTGGCACCACATCCGCGCACACAAATCGTCTAGTTCGGATAAATTGCGGGCAGGGGGGCGATGAGCTCTGACGCCATGTTGGATCACATCCCAGATGTGTTGGATCGGGTTCAGATGTGGCAAGTTGAGAGGCCAGCACATCAATTGTAACTCACCATCATGTTCGTTGAATCACTCCATCACACTCCTGGCCTTGTGATATTGCGCTTTATCTTGCTGAAAAATGCCACTGCTGTCCGGAAATATGATAGTCATGAAGGGAGGTACGTGGTGTGCAACCAGTGTACGATACTCCTTGGCCGTCACGGTGCCTTGCACGAGCTCCACTGGACCCATGGGTGCTCACGTGAATATCCCCGAGAGCATAATGGAGCCGCCGCCAGCTTGTCTCTGTCCTGCAGTACATGCATCAAGGAGTTATTCCCCTGCAAGCGACGGATTCGCGCCATCCCATCGGCAAGATGAAGAAGGTACTGGAATTCATAAGACCTTGAAACACTCTGCCACTGTGCCAATGTCCAGTACCAATGGTCACATGCCCGTTTCAGTCATAGTTGCCCATGTCATGGTGTTAAACATTCGTACAAGCATGGGTCGTTGTACTCTGCCCAGTATTGATGTTAGTTCTGCCACAGTTCGCCGCCTGTCCTGTTTTACCAGTCTGCCCAGCCTATGATCTCCGATATCGATATTGAAGGATGGTCGCCCAACCGTGCATTATCTGGACACGAATTCATCTTAGTTTTGCCATGTGTTGAAGACACTCACCGCAGCAGTCCTCGAACACCCGGTAGGTCGTGCAGTTTCCGAAATGTCCGTGCCGACCCTCCGGGCCATCACATTCTGCCCTCGCCCAAACTCAGATAGATCGCACACCTTCCCCATTCTACACACGGACAACTCGCTCACTGATACTGCATACGGAATTATACAGACAGTAGGTCAGTGGTGATAATGTTTTGGCTGGTCAATGTACAAAGATACTGCTCAAAAGAATTAGGAGAACATGACTTTGGGCGTCTGCCATACTCCATTAAGAAATATTTTAAGGCTGGTATGTTACCAAATTACACCTCAACCTTTCAGAATTTACAATAATACGCCAAAACATTATGACCACCTGCTTAATAGCTTGTTAGTCCGCCTTTTGAGCGAAATACATTTCCGATTCTGCGTATCAGGGATCCGACAGTATGTTGGTAGGTTTTTGGAGTATGCGGCATTAAGTTTCCACACACAGGTCACGTAATTCGAGTAAATAATGGACCGCTGATCAGCGTACGCGGTGATGGTGCCCAACAGTTACTCAGATGGGTTCTATAGGATTTACATCAGACGAATTTGCTCGGCGATACATCAACGTGAGTTCACTATAATGCTACTCAAACCACAGTCACACAAGAAGGGTCGTCGAGCAGATGCGCAAAACTATAGACCTATATCTCTGACGTCGATCTGTTGTAGAATTTTAGAACATGTTTTTTGCTCTAGTATCATGTCGTTTTTGGAAACCCAGAATCTACTATGTAGGAATCAACATGGATTCCGGAAACAGCGATCGTGTGAGACCCAACTCGCTTTATTTGTTCATGAGACCCAGAAAATATTAGATACAGGCTCCCAGGTAGATGCTATTTTTCTTGACTTCCGGAAGGTGTTCGATACAGTTCCGCACTGTCGCCTGATAAACAAAGTAAGAGCCTACGGAATATCAGACCAGCTGTGTGGCTGGATTGAAGAGTTTTTAGCAAACAGAACACAGCATGTTGTTATCAATGGAGAGACGTCTACAGACGTCAAAGTAACCTCTGGCGTACCACAGGGGAGTGTTATGGGACCATTGCTTTTCACAATATATATAAATGACCTAGTAGATAGTGTCGGAAGTCCCATGCGGCTTTTCGCGGATGATGCTGTAGTATACAGAGAAGTTGCAGCATTAGAAAATTGTAGCGAAATGCAGGAAGATCTGCAGCGGATAGGCACTTGGTGCAGGGTGTGGCAACTGACCCTTAACATAGACAAATGTAATATATTGCGAATACATAGAAAGAAGGATCCTTTATTGTATGATTATATGATAGTGGAAGAAACACTGGTAGCAGTTACTGTTGTGTCGGTATCTGGGCCGACACCGTGAAGTTGAGATGGCTGAAAATGCACGCTAGACTAATGCAGACGGGCGTGATGTACTGGAACAGGATACGTAATTAATGTTAGGAAGAAAAGTACGGAGCAGGATTAATACTTATCTTTAATATCATTGTGGTACATCGATCTTGACGATACACAGGAGACTTTAAGTACAATCACTGTATGGCTTATGGCGCCTTGCTAGTTCGTAGCCATTAACTTAGCTGAAGGCTATTCTGTCTCTCGGCTAATGAGAGAGAAAGGCTTCGTACATCTGGTCGGTAGCTAGGTTCTCGTACAACTGGGCGGTAGCTAGGTTCTCGTACAACTGGGGTGAGTGCTCTCTCGTATCACGAGACCTGCCTTGGTGGTGGCGCTAGGTCTGCGATTACACAGTGGCGACACGCGGGTCCGACATGTACTAAATGGACCGCGGCCGATTTAAGCTACCACCTAGCAAGTGTGGTGTCTGGCGGTGACACCACAGTTACTTCTGTAAAATATCTGGGAGTATGCGTGCGGAACGATTTGAAGTGGAATGATCATATAAAATTAATTGTTGGTAAGGCGGGTACCAGGTTGAGATTCATTGGGAGAGTCCTTAGAAAATGTAGTCCATCAACAAAGGAGGTGGCTTACGAAACACTCGTTCGACCTATACTTGAGTATTGCTCATCAGTGTGGGATCTGTACCAGATAGGGTTGACGGAGGAGATAGAGAAGAACCAAAGAAGAGCGGCGCGTTTCGTCACAGGGTTATTTGGTAACCGTGATAGCGTTACGGAGATGTTTAACAAACTCAAGTGGCAGACTCTGCAAGAGAGGCGCTCTGCATTGCGGTGCAGGCTGCTCGCCAGGTTTCGAGAGGGTGCGTTTCTGGATGAGGTGTCGAATATATTGCTTCCCCCTACTTATACCTCCCGAGGAGATCACGAGTGTAAAATTAGAGAGATTAGAGCGCGCACGGAGGCTTTCAGACAGTCGTTCTTCCCGCGAACCATACGCGACTGGAACAGGAAAGGGAGGTAATGACAGTGGCACGTAAAGTGCCCTCCGCCACACACCGTTGGGTGGCTTGCGGAGTATAAATGTAGATGCAGATGTAGATGTAGACAGTAGCACAGTTCCAGCTCAGAGACACGGACAGTTACACTGCTGAAAGATGACATCGCCGTCGGGGAAGACATCAACCATGTAGGGATGCAGGTGGTCGCAGCTGCAAGCGTGCCTTCGATTAGCTAGTGCAGGTCCCATGCAAACACAGCAGAACGACTTCCGTAGCACCAGCTTGCATCCGTGGCGAGCTGTACGTTTCGAGCCGCTGTTCACTTCAGTGATGGCGATTGTGGAGATGATCATAGACCTAGAGTAGCAAAAAACAAAAAGTTCTTGGAGTGTCTGTGATGCAACAGGAAGACAACGAACACGTCCGTCAATCATATCGCACATACGGGCGATGGAGTTTAGATCGGGATGACTCACGGACGATATTTCCATTACTTCTGCTGACGTCCGCTACATAGGCCATGTCATCATCAGGAGTTGAGAGCCACCACCGTATGAAGCCGGTATCGCATGGTCCAACAGGGTCTGTTTGATGCAAGACGACCATAGACAACTACAAGAAGATCCGTATGGCTGACAACAATGCAGCCTGCCCACAAAATCACAGAACTTTCGAAATCTGTCGATGTCGTGGACGACATTTGACAAATGCCGCTATCCACGGTCCATCTGGACCCGTTCGCGACCGGTAAGTTTCGCCAGTGACGAGATTGCCAGTTGACATCATAACATCAGAACCGAAGGCGAGATGCAAGATGCTGTCATGTCAAGCGTGGTACTCGAACAAGACGTGTGGCTTGGAAGGTCCTTTCTCGTAACCTGTTCATTACAGTCTGATTGGACACAGCGGCTCCAGTTGCCCTTCTGAGATCGAGTACAGTACTCTGGCAGTATCCCCACGACACCACACCGCAGAGAAAGCCAGGTATCACGTGGGGTTTTAATGAGTTTGCGACCTTGTCCAAATCGCGTTGTGTGCTGACCTGTCTGCCTGTAGCTTCTCCAAAACTTATGGATGACACATGGAGAAGCATTGGCATCTGCAGCAAAAAGGCCGAAATACATTGGTTCAAGCAGACAGCCCTTCCAACCTGCACTGCATTAGGATATCACACTGCATGTACTTGGTTGAATACAACGTTCAAAAATGACAACTGTAATTTTTGTACCTCACTAGAAAACACTGGGACGCCCGTACTCACTTCCTTCCGACGTGTCACCTGACGTAGTAAGGCATAGCGCAACCAATACATGACGAATAATTTTATTGTTCCCTGCACTGAAAACAAAGATTTCAAGCCATGCAAGAAGATCACAGGTACCAATTGTGCCAAAATAGATCTAACATATGGGACGTTAGTACAAGTGTTCCCGTAATTCTTTTGAACAGTGTACTTCTGAAAAGTGTACTTCTGTTGGAATAGATCACATCCATAGCATAAAACTTAAGTTAAAAAAAATGGTTCAAATGGCTCTGAGCACTATGGGACTCAACTTCGGAGGTCATTAGTCCCCTAGAACTTAGATCTAGTTAAACCTAACTAACCTAAGGACATCACACACATCCATTCCCGAAGCAGGATTCGAACCTGCGATCGTAGCGGTCTCGCGGTTCCAGACTGCAGAGCCTAGAACCGCACTGCCACTTCGGCCGGCACTTAAGTTAAAAAATAGTAAACAATAAACACAAGGCCTCCTGAAAACAACATTCAGATGCAATGAATGATAAAAGAACAAGGTGCGTATAATACTTATGCTTGTTTTGCGCAGTAGTAATAGGTCTCTTCCACCATGTTTCTAAGTAACCGTCTTACTCTTACAGACAGTTGTCGTATCGCGGAGCAAGTTTTTGAATGTCCATAAGGACGAAATGTTGTGTCTCTAGTAATAATAAGCTGGCACTAATTTCCCTCATTTTCTCACCATTATGAGACTTCTATATTTATATATACATTCCACAGGCCACCACTCGGTGACAGCAGATGGTGCCTTGCACCACTATTAGTGGTTCCGTTTGTTTTCCACTCGCAAATGGAGCGAGGGGAAAACGACTGTCTATATACTTCCAAGCGAGCCCGCATTCCTTTTATTTTGTCATCTTGCTCCTTACGGGAGATGTACGTCGGTGTCAGTAGAATCGCGCTGCTGTCTGTAGCTAATGCCGGTTCTCTAAATTTCCTCAGTAGCGTTTCGCGAAGAGAACGTTCACGGAGAATTTCCGTAACATTCGCCTGTTAGTAAACCTACCTGTGAGCATCCCTCTGAAGTGCTTCAACCAGACTTCGTGGGATTCCCAAACCTTCGAACGGTAGTCAAGAATGGATCGCACAAGAAATCTGTACTCTGTTTCCGTTATAGATTTACACTTCCACAGAATTCTCTCAACAAACCGAAATCGACGGTTCGCCTTCCCAGCAATCGACCTTGCTCGTTTCACTTCATGTAGCTTTGCAGCGTCAAGCCTGGATGTTTAATCGACGTGATTGTGTCAAGTAGACACCACTAATGCTTCCAGAATGAGATTTTCACTCTGCAGCGGAGTGTGCGCTGATATGAAACTTCCTGGCAGATTAAAACTGTGTGCCCGACCGAGACTCGAACTCGGGACCTTTGCCTTTCGCGGGCAAGTGCTCTACCATCTGAGCTACCGAAGCACGACTCACGCCCGGTACTCACAGCTTTACTTCTGCCAGTATCTCGTCTCCTACCTTCCAAACTTTACAGAAGCTCTCCTGCGAACCGTGAGTCGTGCTTCGGTAGCTCAGATGGTAGAGCACTTGCCCGCGAAAGGCAAAGGTCCCGAGTTCGAGTCTCGGTCGGGCACACAGTTTTAATCTGCCAGGAAGTTTCATATCAGCGCACACTCCGCTGCAGAGTGAAAATCTCATTCTGGAAACATCCCCCAGGCTGTGGCTAAGCCATGTCTCCGCTATATCCTTTCTTTCAGGAGTGTTAGTTCTGCAAGGTTCGCAGGAGAGCCTCTGTAAAGTTTGGAAGGTAGGAGACGAGGTACTGGCAGAAGTAAAGCTGTGAGTTCCGGGCGTGAGTCGTGCTTCGGTAGCTCAGCTGGTAGAGCACTTGCCCGCGAAAGGCAAAGGTCCCGAGTTCGAGTCTCGGTCGGGCACACAGTTTTAATCTGCCAGGAAGTTTCACCACTAATGCTGTATTCGATCATTACAGAGCTGTAGGTGCTACGAATTTGCATTAAATTACATTTTTTCCACATTTAGAACAAGTTGATGTTCATCATACGAATCTGAAATTCTGTCTAAGTAATTCTGTATCCTCCTACAGTTACTCGACAACGACACTTCCCCGTACACTACAGCGTATCAGCGAGCAGTCGCAGATTACTGCTCATCCTGTGCGTCAAACCGTTTATGTGTGTGGAGCATATGAGCGGTCCTGTCATACTTTCCTGTGGCGTTCCTGATGAACACTCGTCGACCAGGACAACGTGCTAGATTCTCTAAGTCACTGACTTTCAGATCCGACTGTTATGCAAACAAATGTTTATTATCCTGTATAAACCGAAACATGGTTTAGCACCTTTGCGCCATCGTCAGTGGATACTCTTCACTCAGGTCTTCATTGTTTCTACTTGTTTATATTTACGAAACAATTATTTGCATGACAGGGGAATCTGAAATCCAGTAATTTTTCCTGTAAACACGGCTACTGCAGGAGCTTCAAATCCAAATGGGTCTCGGAGCTACTCACGTATCTGGAAAATTACTGCCTGTACTCGGACCGATTTCAACAATCTGCAGTGTCACAGTGCATCAAACGCTGTCCGGAAATCGACACTATGAATGTGCTCTCCATCCATGGTTCGTAGAATATCGTGCGAGAAAAGGGTAACATGAGGCACCAGCCGTAAGTAGCCTGTTTAGGTTTTTACGTTGGTAACGACACGTAGGGCTCTGTACTAAAGTCGCTGACTGCACTGTGTGAAGTCTGTGGCTGGTTGGACTCGTTGTTGGAAGTTATTTGCTATTGTAGTGTTGGGCAGTTGGAGGTGAACAGCCCGTAGCGTTGGGCAGTTTGAGGTAAGCCGCCAGGAGTGGTGGATGTGGGGAGAGAGATGACAGAGTTTTCAGATGTTAATATGAGCGGACGATCTGAACGTGTGTCCGAAAGAAAAAGGAAATTTGTTAAACTGGATGTCACGAATTTATATATATATATAATGACTTTTGAACACATTATTAAGGTAAATACATTGTTTGTTCTCTACCAAAATCTTTCATTTGCTAACTATATGCTCATCAATAGATAGTGCCTTCAGTAGTTAGAATCTTTTATTTAGCTGGCAGTGTTGGCCCTCGCTGTATTGCAGTAATTCGAGCCGGCCGCTGTGACCGAGTGGTTCTAGGCGCTTCAGTCAAGAACCGCGCGACCACTACGGTCGCAGTTTCGAATCCTGCCTCGGGTGCGGATGTGTGTGATGTCCTTAGGTTAGTTAGGTTTAAGTAGTACTAAGTTCTAGGGGACTGACGACCTCAGCTGTTACGTCCCACAGTGCTCAGAGCCATTTGAACCATTTTCATTGCAGTCATTCAAGTAACGAAGATTTTTGTGAGGTAAGTGATTCATGAAGGATATAGGTTATTGTTAGTCAGGGTTGTTCTTTTGTAGGGATTATTGAAAGTCAGATTGCGTTGCGCTAAAAATTGTGCGTCAGTGTAGTAACGATCAGAATAAGTAAAGAGAAAACAGTATCAGTACGCTCAGTTTCAATCTTGAGTTTGAAAATCAAGTAACGTCGAAGTTTTACCAGCATAGTCATTCTTTACATTGAAAGGGGAAGTTTCACAGCCGTGCTTCGTAGTGGAACATATACGAGGGTTGCCCAGAAAGTAATCCACCGCATCTTTTTTTCTCAGCCGAAAACAATGTGACGAGTACGAGACGTTACATATGAATTATTTGATGTCTCCCGAGTGAGCGCGCCAAGTTTCCGTCACTGCCGACAGATAGCGTAGCTGCAGGGCAGTTTCAAAATGGCGTATGTACGTGATGTACGTTACAAGCTTCGACCATAAATATAATAGACTGGCCCAGACGTCATTTTCGTGGCTCCAACATCTCTGGGCTAAAGTCACGTGAATGTTGGCAAAACATGGTTGTTTTGCGTTGCGCTTATGACTGTACTCAGCGTTTTGTCGGGGGAAATGCCATTACATTTCAAGTGTGTTTCTATGATAGTGCAGATGCGTTTATTGAAATCTGCGGAAGTAACTTTTATAAGTTTTTTACACTTGCAATAGAGTGTCACGTAAATTAACGTGTTGAAAGTGATGCACGTAAAGTCAGACTCATATTACATTTTGGAAAGTATCTGTGATAATTCGGTTACAGAAGTAAGTATAACTGTTTCTCGTTCCTGCTCATAGGTTCCCTAAGGATGAATACCGAAGGCAGCTTTGGATACAGGCCCTGAAACGGAAAAACTTTAAGGCCATCTGCACATACGCGCCTTTTTGTATACACAAGTGAGATTATAATAAGGTAAGAGCACCTATAGTCGACACATGAAGAGAATATTTTTCTACCTTCTAATACTATTAAATAAATATAGGATCCAAAATTATTTTCTGAAACTTCAAAGTCTCACCTTTCATCTAAAATATCATTCTTTTTTAAATTGATAGTTTAAACTTTTGTAGAAATAGTAGGAACTGAAGTGCACCTAAAATTGATACTCTAAAATGAACCTGCTCCTAAACTCGACAATTTTGGCACCTATAGTTGACATAATTCCCATATCCCATTTTCGATTATGAGTGACTAGAGCTTAAAACGCGGCGAATCCAATATTTTAAGTTTTGACACGAGCCCACTCTTATTGTTTAAAAGAATTTTAACGACATTTTACTTTAATTGATAGTTTATAGTAATTTCGTCCCGCTGCCCACCAGAGGGGCCTTCGATGTATTTGTCAGATTTTATAAGTGGTACTGTGAACAAATCCAGGTCAAATTTAGTTACGACATACTTTTTCGCAAATAAAAAAGTAATTTTTGTAGTAACCGTTTGGCAGTCAATTGAGAAATGTGGGTAAAATATGATACAAACATAGGATGGCAGACCGCTGATTTGAAATCCCGCCACGTTTTGCCAACAGTCACGTGGTTTATGTTGGAGCCACACCAGCCCTATAGCTTCTGCACAGCAAGGCCAGTCTACTAGTATCTATGGTCGAAGGTTACAACCAATTAGCCGCCATTGAATTTCTCACTGCAGAGAAAGAAACTGTGGAGAATATTCTCAAACGCTTATGCAAAGTCTATGGAGCATCTGCCGTCTACAGACGTGCGGTTAGTCGCTCAGCACGGAGGGTGAGATCATCAGAAGGCGATTCGGCGGAGCTCCACGTTTTGCAGCGGTCGGGAAGACTTTCCACGGCTGTCACACCTGACACGTTGCATCGAGCTGGTGTTGTCATTCACGATGACAGGATGACAGCCGCACTACCACTCGGCAGTTGGTGCTGCATCTGTCAATCAGCAAAGAAAGTGCGGATGCAACTATCTGCACTCTTGCATATTCAAAAGTCGGTGCAGGTTGAGTCCCGCAATGTCTAACGGTGGATCACAAATCGCACAGAAAAAAATATTTGTCTGTATTTGTTGTAACGTTTTGAAGCTGAGTGGGAGGCATTCTTATCCCCGATTATGATAGGTGATGAAACCTGGGTTCACCATTTTGAGCACGAAACAAAACGACAGTCGATGGAATGGCGCCATTCCCACTCCCCACAGACGAAAAAATTCAAAGCAATCCTTTCCGCTGGTGAGGCCATGATCTCCATCTAGTGCAACTGTGGAAGCGTGAGTCCCATTGATGTAATGTCAAGAGTTGGTACCATTAATTCAGAAGCATATGTCAACACATTAACAAAACTCAAGCAGGTTGTATACGAGGACAAGGAAAACAAATTCCCGGATTTTTCCCGGATTTCCCGGTTAAAAATACACTTTCTACCGGGTGAAAACACACTTTCACCGTGTTAAGCGACAGTATATTTTCCATCGGAACTGCAAAACTTTTCAATCCTTTGAATGGTTATGGCTTTATACACGGGCGCAGAATTTACCGGCACTTTAGAAAACGAAACTCAGGGAAAAAGACACGATTTGGAAATATCTTTGATGTGCAGCAGCAACATGTATGCTGCATATTTTCGTATTACGAAAGTATACATTGGAATTCCAACAAACACCGCACGTTAGTTTCCGAATCATTGAAATCGACATTGCGATGCGCTTTTGTAAGCCAGTCGTAGCTCATGTCACGTCATCTCGCCAGCTGATGACAGAGGATATTCAGAGTGTGGTGTTACCGCCAGGCACCACACTTGTTAGGTGGTAGCCTTTAAATCGGCCGCGGTCCGTTAGTATACGTCGGACCCGCGTGTCGCCACTATCAGTGATTGCAGACCGAGCGGCGCCACACGGCAGGTCTAGAGACTTCCTAGCA
This sequence comes from Schistocerca serialis cubense, assembly GCF_023864345.2. NCBI lineage: Eukaryota > Metazoa > Arthropoda > Insecta > Orthoptera > Acrididae > Schistocerca > Schistocerca serialis. The sequence continues at coordinate 1,085,059,897 of NC_064639.1, forward strand.
CTCGCCCCAGTTGTACAGCCGACTTTGCTAGCGATGGTTCACTGACAAAGTACGCTCTCATTTGCCGAGACGATAGTTAGCATAGCCTTCAGCTACGTCATTTGCTACGACCTAGCAAGGCGCCATTATCAGTTACTATTGATATTGTAAACAATGTACAGACACGAGCTACGTTCAACATTAATGGATTAAAGTTAAGCATTCCACCAGTTACCTCCATTTTCTGTAGTCTAAATTCCTTGTCCTGTTCCAGACCTCAAGCCAGCCTGCGTGAACTAAAACGCGTGCCTTTCGGCTTCCTATAACATTCGTGGGTTGGCTCTCCTGCCAATCCACAACACAGAGCATATGACATGATGTAGTCAGCCAATAGCAACATCACTGTTAAGTAGCACGAGCAAACAAACAGGGAAAATTAATAGTTTAAATTAACATACATAATGTTGCTACAAGAAAAGCTAAGCTTTCACATATAATATTTGTCTCTAAGGTTAATATGCTGCAAGAGAAGCTAAGCTTTCGCATATAATGTTGATCTTTTTTGCACGTGTTACACTGCAAGATATATCACACAAATGTGAAAGTAAAATTTTTAATATTGGCATAAATGTCTGATCTCCAGGGTTTCGAAATTATTCTAAATTGCTCGTCATCGAAGAGTTGATTTTTAAATGAAAGTAAAACGCTCTGTGATTTAAGAAATTCATGGTACATTCTCGCACATAGTTCAACTTGCATAAAAGGATATTTACTTTGAAAGTAACGCTTTTCAAATCACCATTCGCAATATTCTCCCGCGACCTGTTAGAAATAGGTTGGTTTCAGCGGTAGCCAGAGAGCGCAGATAGCAGGCGACAACGCGCTTGCGCAGCTATGATGACGTAGGAAGCCCGTATGTACGTACGTGTAAAACATTAAAAGATCAGACATTAGAAGATACTCCAAGAGCATCGGAATTTCGTGAACCATACTAAAGTGTGCACATTTAATGTACACATACTTATGTACAGATTCCCAATGAAGTAGACCTTGACCTCATATTAAGCTTTTCAGTGTGGTTTTTGGGATGTGAATTTTCTTAGAGCACCAGTACTGTATCATTTCATGTCTGGTTCTTTATTATGACACAATTCCATACGCACTAGACGATGAAAACGTGCACTTGAAACGCAGCGAACAGTTGAAACTAGCCAGTACTGTGGAATTAAACATTTCGTTTCAAATACATTGACTGCCTCTGCGGAAAAGGTTAATAAAAGTCAAATTTCTTTAGCAAACAGACAAAAATAACTTCACTGTTCTGCAAGGCGAGTAATGCTTGACTGTCAGAAAGGTCGAAATAAAATAAAATCTGAAGCTAATAACATACACTCCTGGAAATGGAAAAAAGAACACATTGACACCGGTGTGTCAGACCCACCATACTTGCTCCGGACACTGCGAGAGGGCTGTACAAGGAATGATCACACGCACGGCACAGCGGACACACCAGGAACCGCGGTGTTGGCCGTCGAATGGCGCTAGCTGCGCAGCATTTGTGCACCGCCGCCGTCAGTGTCAGCCAGTTTGCCGTGGCATACGGAGCTCCATCGCAGTCTTTAACACAGGTAGCATGCCGCGACAGCGTGGACGTGAACCGTATGTGCAGTTGACGGACTTTGAGCGAGGGCGTATAGTGGGCATGCGGGAGGCCGGGTGGACGTACCGCCGAATTGCTCAACACATGGGGCGTGAGGTCTCCACAGTACATCGATGTTGTCGCCAGTGGTCGGCGGAAGGTGCACGTGCCCGTCGACCTGGGACCGGACCGCAGCGACGCACGGATGCATGCCAAGACTGTAGGATCCTACGCAGTACCGTAGGGGACCGCACCGCCACTTCCCAGCAAATTAGGGACACTGTTGCTCCTGGGGTATCGGCGAGGACCATTCGCAACCGTCTCCATGAATCTGGGCTACGGTCCCGCACACCGTTAGGCCGTCTTCCGCTCACGCCCCAACATCGTGCAGCCCGCCTCCAGTGGTGTCGCGACAGGCGTGAATGGAGGGACGAATGGAGACGTGTCGTCTTCAGCGATGAGAGTCGCTTCTGCCTTGGTGCCAATGATGGTCGTATGCGTGTTTGGCGCCGTGCAGGTGAGCGCCACAATCAGGACTGCATACGACCGAGGCACACAGGGCCAACACCCGGCATCATGGTGTGGGGAGCGATCTCCTACACTGGCCGTACACCACTGGTGATCGTCGAGGGGACACTGAATAGTGCACGGTACATCCAAACCGTCATCGAACCCATCGTTCTACCATTCCTAGACCGGCAAGGGAACTTGCTGTTCCAACAGGACAATGCACGTCCGCATGTATCCCGTGCCACCCAACGTGCTCTAGGAAGTGTAAGTCAACTACCCTGGCCAGCAAGATCTCCGGATCTGTCCCCCATTGAGCATGTTTGGGACTGGATGAAACGTCGTCTCACGCGGTCTGCACGTCCAGCACGAACGCTGGTCCAACTGAGGCGCCAGGTGGAAATGGCATGGCAAGCCGTTCCACAGGACTACATCCAGCATCTCTACGATCGTCTCCAGGGGAGAATAGCAGCCTGCATTGCTGCGAAAGGTGGATATACACTGTACTAGTGCCGGCATTGTGCATGCTCTGTTGCCTGTGTCTATGTGCCTGTGGTTCTGTCAGTGTGATCATGTGATGTATCTGACCCCAGGAATGTGTCAATAAAGTTTCTCCTTCCTGGGACAATGAATTCATGGTGTTCTTATTTCAATTTCCAGGAGTGTATTTTTAGCCTTCCGAAATTATGTGAATATATTTTAATTCACTTGATAACTCCCAGCCACAGATATCCGTTGTGTTTTCATTTGACGTGAGAGTAAACGAAGGGGAAACAGCAAAATCGCTAAATGTAAACACGGGTCACGTGGAGATTACCCACTATAACTCAGACTGCTCTGCACATCAGCCCCGGATCTTCGATATTTGCGAACCGGGTCAATACTAAAGAAAAAAATCGAATTTTCAAAAATATGTTAATCTTGTAGCGCACATCTTTCTGAAAAGTCTGAAACATAAAACATGTGTGTTCGAGAAAATGTAAGACATGTTATTTGGTCTTAAGTGTGCCAAAGTGCAGTGCCACGCCTCTTCATACAGCATTCTTCTGTCGCACGTCACTGTATTTCGCTCTGTGGAATTGAAGCGTGTGTATTTTGTGATGGATACCATCAAACTATATTCAGGACAGTGAAAATTGAAATGTCCTGTGGTGCCTCTCCTGTTCCCAGTGGGCTGTTTTGCGTGACATAAAATTAAATATGGGATACATAAAACCAATAAAGATAAGAGACAAGCAAGAAAGTACACACTTCTTTAATCCTTATCTCCTAGTATTTTTTTCTCTCTAATCTTGCTACAGCTGTACATCGCGTGCTTTCCTTTCTGCGAAAGAATCTATTACCTCATCAAAGTTCGTCACACGTTTTGCTACATGAAAAATCGAAATGTCGTTATCTAGTACTGAAAAAGCTGTTAATACAAATAATACCCAAGACTGGTGTGGTTTCTCGATCTGATTAAGTCTATTTTAGCATTGTCTGCTAGATAAAACAAAATAGGCCTTTCTAATATTGCAGCAATTTTGTAACACACACCAAATAAACGTGACTGTTTTGGTACAAATGGTCATTTTTATAACATGACAGAATATAATTCACGAAGTACCAATATCAACTGCTTATTAGGCCTACTACAAGCAAAAAGCTTCATGTTAGGAAATAGTTTCACATTTCATTCATACGCACCAGTTTCTCAAACATGAGATCGAAAAGTAGTATCAAGAAATTTGTATATAAATTTGGAATCGTCTTATTCTTCCATAATATGTGTGATGTCCCCGTTTCTTCTCCTTCCTCGTTCTAACAAACGATCTTGCCGTCACCAGTTCTGTAGCTACTCCTGGCATTGCCAAAATATATTCGCCGATTAGCTTCACTAACCCTGCCAGAATCACCGGTTTAGTTATCCCGCGATTATTCTCCGGTTAGGCGTTGTTACATGTTCGTACAACACGTTTTCCGCGTTACTTCCAGAATAGAACTTAAGTGGCTGCTAGCCGGGGACTGTACTACTGGTCCTTACTAGTGTAGCGATCTCGCCAAAAATTTTCTGTCAAAATTTCATTTTCTTGCATACACCGAGAAGATAATACGTTATCTTTCTTACCTGTTATTCCTGTTAGTCGTTTATTTCCATTCTGCTAGTCCGAAACTATGGATTTCGCTAGTAATTGTAAAAACGCTGATCATTTGCAAACCCAATCAACGACATAATCAGACAGCGATTGGCATTCATCCGTTAGGCTTTACTCCGCTCAGCTTGTATAGCCCCGTCCTCCTTTGTCTGCGGAAAGTTTATTTCTACATGCGACGAGGATTCTTATGATAGAGACATCACGTACACTATGCACGCATTCAAAAATCAACTTATGATTCATTCAGAAATCAACTTAAAATGTGTTCAAAAATGTTTAGAAACCAACAGGGATGCGTTTCAATATCATATTAATAATCGATAGACCAACGTGCGCCGGATGCTAGGCGCTTTGTGAAACAAATTTTTTTCCCCCTCAAAAATATGAATTTGCCGCCCCCTTTTTCCGGTAGCATCAAACTGCTTGCTGCGACTGCTTGCACAGCCTACAGCCACATTCCTGTAGCCAAAAGCGGGAGAATCTACTGCTCAAACGTGACTCAACTGCGCATGCGCATGAGCCCACCCGTAACTGCTAAAACGAATCTAATGTAAACAGTTGTGACTTCACGCTCATCGGAGGCAATTTGTTGCTATGAGGCATGCATAGTCTTCCAAAAGCCTTTTGCTGTTGGCAGACGCTCGCATGAACACCATGTGTCGTTGTTGTATATGGCGCAATTCCATTACAATTAAGTTACTTCCGTTTCTTTCCCTCGTTTATGTTTCATTGTTACAGTATTATTCTGCAGTAGCGGGATACAGTAATATTCTTTTTTAGAGTATCGGTTCATACCAGTCAAAATTACAAAAAATTGAAACTAAAGCAATGAAAAATTCCCGGAATTCTAAAGAATTCCCGGGTTCTTCTCGGTTTTCTCCCGGATGAAAAAATTCCCGGTATTTTCCCGGATCTCCCGGTTGTCACGGGTCGTACACACTCTGTCAAGACGCGCTTCCGGCGACTTCTGCGCTGCAGCAACCCAGGAGATCTTTTGCTCCAACTCGATAACGTTACGCACCGCACAAGTCTGAGGACTGCTGAACACATCGCAAAACACGGTTGGACAGTGTTACCGCATCCACCCTACGGCCCTGACCTAGTGCCCTCGCACTTCCATATGTTTGGGCCATTATAGGATGCCATTCCTGGAGGACGATGACGTGATTCACATAGTGAAGCAGTGGCTCCACCACAAGCAAAAAGATTAGTACCGACAGGGCATACACGCCCTTGTTTCGCGCTGGAGAAAGGTCATGGAATGGGATGGAGATTACGTGGAAAAATAGGGTGTGTAGATAAAACACCATCTAAACAACTTTCATGTGTGTAATTCTCATTATGTTCAATAAAGAACTGTTGTTGTTGCTGTGGTCTTCAGTCCTGAGACTGGTTTGATGCAGCTCTCCATGCTATTCTATCCTGTGCAAGCTTCTTCATCTCCCAATACCTACTGCAACCTACATCCTTCTGAATCTGCTTAGTGTATTCATCTCTTGGTCTCCCTCTACGATTTTTACCCTCCACGGTGCCCTCCAATGCTAAATTTGTGATCCCTCGATGCCTCAAAACATGTCCTACCAACCGATCCCTTCTTCTATTCAAGTTGTGCCACAAACTTCTCCCCAACCCTATTCAATACCTCCTCATTAGTTACGTGATCTACCCACCTTATCTTCAGCATTCTTCTGTAGCACCACATTTCGAAAGCTTCTATTCCCTTCTTGTCCAAACTAGTTATCGTCCATGTTTCACTTCCATACATGGCTACACTCCATACAAATACTTTCAGAAACGACTTCCTGACACTTAACACTCGATGTTAACAAATTTCTCTTCTTGAGAAACACTTTCCTTGCCATTGCCAGTCTACATTTTATATCCTCTCTACTTCGACCATCATCGGTTATTTTGCTCCCTAATTAGCAAAACTCCTTTACTACTTTAAGTGTCTCTTTTCCTAATCTAATTCCCTCAGCATCACCCGATTTAATTTGACTACATTCCATTATCCTCGTTTTGCTTTTGTTGATGTTCATCTTATATCCTCCTTTCAAGACACTGTCCATTCCGTTCAACTGCTCTTCCAAGTCCTTTGCTGTCTCTGATAAAATTACAATGTCATCGGCAAACCTCAAAGTTTTTATTTCTTCTCCATGAATTTTAATACTTACTCCGAATTTTTCTTTTGTTTCCTTTACTGCTTACTCAATATACAGATTGAATAACATCGGGGAAAGGCTACAACCCTGTCTCACTCCTTTCCCAACCACTGCTTCCCTTTCATGCCCCTCGACTCTTATAACTGCCATCTGGTTTCTGTACAAATTGTAAATAGCCTTTCGCTCGCTGTATTTTACCCCTGCCACCTTCAGAATTTGAAAGAGAGTATTCCAGTTAACATTGTCAAAAGCTTTCTCTAAGTCTACAAATGCTAGAAACGTAGGTTTGCCTTTTCTTAATCTTTCTTCTAAGATAAGTCGTAAGGCTAGTATTGCCTCACGTGTTCCAACATTTCTACGGAATCCAAACATCTTCCCCGATGTCCGCTTCTACCAGTTTTTCCATTCGTCTGTAAAGAATTCGCGTTAGTATTTTGCAGCTGTGACTTATTAAACCGATAGTTCGGTAATTTTCACATCTGTCAACACCTGCTTTCTTTGGGATTGGAATTATTATATTCTTCTTGAAGTCTGAGGGTATTTCGCCTGTCTCATACATCGTGCTCACCAGATGGTAGAGTTTTGTCATGACTGGCTCTCCCGAGGCCATCAGTAGTTCTAATAATAAAGAACTGTCGAAGAAAAAAATGCGGTGTCTTACTTTCTGGGCAACCTTCGTAGACGCCAAAAAACTGCGTTAGGATCCCAGAATATTGTCAGATGTAGATAATGAACTTTCTAGAGTTAAAATCGCCGTGAAATGCAAACAATACAAATTACTAGTTAACAGCAGATGAAAATGCTCCACGAATATGGCAGATGCGGCGTGTCACAAGACAAGATACCACGCATAAAACGTCCACGCGTATCTTTTCAGGGCAGGACACGACAAACGAAATTATGTGGAATATTTCGGGCAATACCTGAATATCGCAATACACGCACTGCAAAAACTTATCACAAAAATTATTTTCACCCTTTAATGAATTCCGCAGCTAAGGCTCCCATTTGTTGGCGTTTAATCAACGTAAAGCTAACGGACTGCGAATCCATTCAGCGGAAATTCGAGTCTTTCACTCATGTCCGACGTAATAGCGAAAAACCGTCCACGTGGATGAATGTGGTCGCAGCGAAGCTGATTTGATACGCGACACTCGGCATTTCAGTACACTTATGGCGGACAACCTGAAACACTCTGACTCTTTACTTCCAGCACAGTGCGCCGCTGTGCAGGAAATTGGCGTGTTCCGCTTCGCAGAGCAAGCACGAAATGATGTTATTCGAGCTCGGCGAAACGCTTCTTTATTCCAGTTCGGTAGGGTCGTACGACCGAAAAACAGTGGTGCAGCCGAGGCGGCGAACTGTCATTCATTCCGTCCCAGCGTTTTTACTGACAGTACTCTGCAGTTTCTTTGTGTCCCAAGGAGTACATCTTGACTCGGTTTCTATAGGAATGCACACCACTTATAATGGCGTAATTTTACTCTCGCAAGTTTGGTGATGTGTCCTGGGTTCGACTTCATCGTCACTTAGTAAACTGCTGCTAACAAACTAACGATGGTCTACTGTGTACGCTTTCCTAAATTAACGTTTTCCTGTAAAACTTCTTGAAATTGTAATTTTTCCATTTATTTTTCCTTCTGTACTGTAAACTAAAAGAAGCCTGTAACACCCCTATACGTCGATCGTTTAAATGAAAGTGGTCGTGTGATCGTAAACCTAACAGTTCAGAAACAAAGGCAATCGTCCCGAAATGCAGCCTAAGCGAGATGGGAAGGTTATAACACTACTGCCAACAATTGGTCTTTTCCCCTAATCAGTTTTAGTAAAGACAGTAGTGCTAATTTCGATAATGGCGTGCAAGTTATTATGAGACTGGAACCCCAGAAGTCTACATCTACGTGATTACTCTGTAATTCACAATTAACTGCCTGGTAGAGGGTTCAATGAACCGCCTTCAAGTTGTCTCTCTACCGTTGCACTCTCGAACGGCGTGCGGGAAAAACGAGCACTTAAATTTTTCTGTGCGAGCCCTGATTTCTCATATTTTATCGTGATGATCATTTCTCGCTCTGTAGGTGGGTGCCAAAAGAATGTTTTCCCAATCGGAGTAGAAAACTGGTGATCTCGTCGTAACGAAAAACGCCTTTGTTTTAATGATTGCCACTCCAAATCACCCATCATATCTGGGGCACTATCTCCCCTATTTCGCGATAATACAAAACGAGCCGCCCTTCTCTGAACTTTTTGAATATCATCCGTCAGTCCCGCCTGATACGGATCCCACATCGCCCAGCAGTACTGCAGAATAGGGCGGACAAGTGTAGTGTAAGCAATCTCTTTAGTAGATCTGTTGCACCTTGTAAGTGTTCCGCCAGTGAATCGCAGTCTTTGGTTTGCTCTATCCGCAACATTATCTCTCTGATCGTTCCCACTTAGGTTATTTGTAATTATAATCCCTAAGTATTTAGTTGAATTTACAGCCTTCAAATTTGTGTGACTTATCGTGTAATCGAAATTTAGCGGATTTCTTTTAGTACTCATGTGGATAACTTCACACTTTTCTTTATTCAGGTTCGATTGCCACTTTTCGCACCACGCAGATATCTTATCTAAATCACCGTAGAAGTGATCGCTATTTTCCCAAATTTCATAAAATATGAATAATTGCAGGCGAAATACCCTCTGACTTCAAGAAGAATATAATAATTCCAATCCCAAAGAAAGCAAGTGTTGACAGATGTGAAAATTACCGAACTATCAGTTTCATAAGTCGCAGCTGCAAAATACTAACGCGAATTCTTTACAGACGAATGGAAAAACTAGTAGAAGCGGACCTCGGGGAAGATCAGTTTGGATTCCGTAGAAATGTTGGAACACGTGAGGCAATACTAACCTTATGGCTTATCTTAGAAGAAATATTAAGAAAAGGCAAACCTACGTTTCTAGCATTTGTAGACTTAGAGAAAGCTTTTGACAATGTCGACTGGAATACTCTCTTTCAAATTCTGAAGGTGGCAGGGGTAACATACAGGGAGCGAAAGGCTATTTACAATTTGTACAGAAACCAGATGGCAGTTATAAGAGTCGAGGGGCATGAAAGGGAAGCAGTGGTTGGGAAAGGAGTGAGACAGGGTTGTAGCCTCTCCCCGATGATATTCAATCTGTATATTGAGCAAGCAGTAAAGGAAACAAAAGAAAAATTCGGAGTAAGTATTAAAATTCATGGAGAAGAAGTAAAAACTTTGAGGTTCGCCGATGACATTGTAATTCTGTCAGAGACAGCAAAGGACTTGGAAGAGCAGTTGAACGGAATGGACAGTGTCTTGAAAGGAGGATATAAGGTGAACATCAACAAAAGCAAAACGAGGATAATGGAATGTAGTTATATTAAATCGGGTGATGCTGAGGGGATTAGATTAGGTTCAAATGGTTCAAATGGCTCTGAGCACTATGGGACTTAACTACTGTGGTCATCAGTCCCCTAGAACTTAGAACTACTTAAACCTAACTAACCTAAGGACATCACACACATCCATGCCCGAGGCAGGATTCGAACCTGCGACCGTAGCAGTCGCGCGGTTCCGGACTGCGCGCCTAGAACCGCTAGACCACCGCGGCCGGCCAATTAGATTAGGAAATGAGACACTTAAAGTAGTAAAGGAGTTTTGCTATTTAGGGAGTAAAATAATTGATGATGGTCGAAGTAGAGAGGATATAAAATTTAGACTGGCAATGGCAAGGAAATCGTTTCTGAAGAAGAGAAATTTGTTAACATCGAGTATAGATTTAAATGTCAGGAAGTCGTTTCTTAAAGTATTTGTATGGAGTGTGGCCATGTATGGAAGTGAAACATGGACGATAACCAGTTTGGACAAGAAGAGAATAGAAGCTTTTGAAATGTGGTGCTACAGAAGAATGCTGAAGATAAGGTGGGTAGATCACGTAACTAAGGAGGAGGTATTGAATAGGATTGGGGAGAAGAGAAGTTTGTGGCACAACTTGACTAGAAGAAGGGATCGGTTAATAGGACATGTTTTGAGGCGTCAAGGGATCACAAATTTAGCATTGGAGGGCAGCGTGGAGGGTAAAAATCGTAGAGGGAGACCAAGAGATGAATACACTAAGCAGATTCAGAAGGATGTAGGTTGCAGTAGGTACTGGGAGATGAAGAAGCTTGCACAGGATAGAGTAGCATGGAGAGCTGCATCAAACCAGTCTCAGGACTGAAGACCACAACAACAACAACATGAATAATTGCGGGAGGCGTTCAGTAAGGACTGCAACACATTTTCTTCTTGGCCAGTTTTGGCTGGAAAAATGCGGAATTTGTTGTGGGACATGCTCCAGTATTAGCACCCATTGCTTCATGAGGTACCGATAGGTGGCAGTTCTGTTCATAGCCTTCAAAACGGCGTCTGTAATGGAGATGCCTTGCAAGCAGAGATCTGTCATTGAGTTTCTTTTGGCAGAAAAGCAGAGCGTAGCAGACATTCATAGGCGCTTGCAGAATGTCTAGGGAGACCTGAGAGCGAACAAAAGCACGGCGACTCGTTGGGCGAGACGTCTGTCATCGCTACAAGGTCGCGAAAACCTGCCCGATCTTCGGCGTTCTGCCGGACGCACACAGCTGTGACTCCTGCAATATTGGAACGTGGGGACACTGTCATCTATTGACGGATCACAATCAGACGTCTAGCTGCTCAAGTGGATGTCTCTGTTCGTAGTGCTGACACACTGGTCCACCTGCTGGTGCGATAAAACACGGGTTCATCACTTCGAACCGGAAACAAAAGGGCACCGCAGCACTTCTCCACTGAAGAAAATGGTCAAAGCCGCACCCTCAGCTGATGAAGTATTGGCACGCACGGTATTCTGGGACCCTGAAGGGACTATTGCATTTGATGTCCTCCATCAAAGTACAACGATCAGTTCTGAAGTGTACTGTGCTACACCCAAGAAACTGAAGATACGATTTCTGCGTGTTGGTTGGCACCAAAAAGCAAATGAACCTCTTCTCCATCACAGCGCAACAAGACCTCACACAAGTCTACACACCCGAGAGGAGCTCACAGAACTTCGTTGGACTGTTCTTCTTCATCCACTCTACAGCCCGGGTCTCGCACCTTCCCACTCCCATGTGTTCGGCCCAATGAGGGATGTACTCTGCGAGAAGCAGTGCGTAGGTGATGGGAACGGTATTGTTCCAGCGCGACGTTGACTTCGGCGTCGACCATTAGAGTGCTACCATGCGGGCTTACAGGTCCTCCCAATCAGCTGGCATACGACCGTCGCATTGAACGGAGACTATGTTGGAAACTAGGGTTTTGCAGCCAAAAGACTGCGGCATAATATAGTGTACAGGAATCCTGAATAAAACCAACCTGCTTTCAGGAAAGAATGTGTTGCATTACATGCTTAACGCATCTCGTGCTACGAAAGAATTGGGTTGCCAGTCCAATGCATAACATTAGCTATCCAGACAGTGGGTTAAGTCGTTTAGATATATTCATGCGTTTACTACAACATAAATCTGACGCGAGCACAAAGCCAAGACTTTCCTGTCTGATTCAAAAATAGATTTCTTTAATTTAAAGAAACACAGTTCGGACAAATTTGGTGAAAGACTACTTCTGTCATTTGTGGCTCAAAAAACACGTACGCGACGACGGAAACGTGTCGAGAAAGAGTAATGCTTACTGGTACTGGTTTGCAGTTTCTAATCTGTCAAAACCTATTTAAAAAACTAATCTGAATGACGCATAAAATACTGCCACGCTCAAAGCGACGACTAAATGCCGGAATAAGCACGTCAAGCCGCAAAGTCATCAATTCGGTAAACTCACAAAATATATGAAGTATATTTGTTAGGAAGTATGAAAAAATTTCTCCCAGGATAAATTATTAGTAAGTAAATGAATTCAGATTACTCTATCGTTACGTTAAGTTCTGGAAAGTTATATTTAAATTAGCATTACAAGCAAATATAGTGGCTGTGTTAGACAAAATGTTTGTGACTTATATCATGAAGTCAAAGAGAATCGAAAGCAATTGGGAAGGTGTACTGGTTCTTCTTCGAGGTAATAATGACATGAGAATAATGACAGACAATAACTACAGCATAATAATAACAGGACAATGTTGTTAATATTTAAATACAATAGCATGGACGAAACCTAAACGGTATCCCTTACAAATTGTTGACGAGTTGATTACCACGGTGTCAAGCGTGCGCCGTACAAAGTGGCGAGAGCTGTGTGTCTTCATCAGACTTCTTCTTAAACAAAAACGGCAGAGCATTAGAGTGGGTCTCCCACGAACTTTCGAAGATCGCATGCTCCAATAGTACGAGGGTCACTCCAAAAGACATGCACACTATTTTTGTAAAAATACAGTTTTCATTCTGCATGTGTGAAAGTTTTACAGTGTCTAGATACATCCTTCCCGCTTGTTTTCAAACTTAGTTCAACCTGTTCCCGTGAGTGGCGCCGTCACAGCATGTCTTCAAGATGGCTGCTACACTTGACGTTCGTAAGAAGCAACGTGCTGTCATAGAATTCCTGTGCTGTGAAAACGAGACGGTGGGAAACATCCACAAGAGGTTGAAATAGGCGTATTGAAATGCTGCTGTCGATCGCAGTACAGTTAGTCGGCGGGCAAGTAGGTTACGTGATGAAAGTGGGCACGGGAATATTGTGGATTGTCCTCGCAGCAGCAGGCCTCGTACTGCACACACTCCAGACAATGTGCAGAGACTTAACGAAATGGTGACTGCTGACAGACGCATCACCGTGAACGAATTGTCACGCTACGATGGGATAGGGGAAGGAAGTATTTGCAGAATACTGAAAGTGTTGGCGTTAAAAAAGGTTTGTGCCAGGTCGGTTCCCAGGATGTTGACAGTGGCTCACAAAGAAACAAGAAAAACGGTATGCGGCGAACTTTTGGAACAGTACGAGAATGGTGGAGATGTATTTCTTGGAAGAATTGTGACAGGTGATGAAACATGGCTCCATCATTTTTCACCAGAGACGAAGACGCAATCAATGGAGTGGCATCATGCAAATTCACCCAAGAAAAAAAAAAAAAAAAAAAACCTCAGAATCACACCTCCTGCTGGAAAAGTTATGGCCATGGTGTTTTTGGATTCCGAAGGACTCTTGCTTCTGGACATCATGCCAAGGGGGACTACCATAAATTCTGATGCATATGTGACGACACAAAGAAACTTCAAGCTCGACTGAGTCGTGTTCGACCACATCGGCAAAAGCAGGATGTTTTGCTGTTGCACGACAATGCACGGCCACATGTCAGTCAAAAAACCATGGAAGCGATCACAAAACTCGGATGGACAACACTGAAACACCCACCTTACCGTCCTGACCTGGCTCCATGTGACTATCGTCTCTTCGGGAAACTGAAAGACTCTCTTCGTGGAACAAGGTTTGAAGATGATGACTCCCTTGGGCACGCTGCCAAACAGTGGTTCCAACAGGTTGGTCCAGAATTTACCATGCGGGTATAAAGGCGCTGGTTCCAAGATGGCGCAAGGCAGTTGAGAGGGATGGAAATTATGTGGATAAATGAAAATATTGTTCCTAAAGGATGTATCTACACACTGTAAAACTTTCAAACATGTAGAATAAAAGATGGATTTAAAAATAATTGTGTGCATTTGTTTTGGAGTAACCCTCGTATTACTTTACAAATCTACTACACACATCCCAATGTACACCCATATTTACACATTTTAAGTGTATGTAACACACCTCAAATTGAGTCTAGAATCAGTTTTCAACATTTCGTACGCAAACAATATTTACATACGGCACATATTAAAAGAAAATTTTAAAAAGAGACCTTAGTAGTTTCAATTCCAACTGCGTTGATTCGATACAACGCCAGTTTACATCCTCTAGCATTTCAAGGAAAATGATAACATATATTTACTTGACTTCACGAGTGATTTGCGAACTGATGGACATCAGTAACTTGGAAAAGTCCACAGAAGGCCGACGATGCATACGAGGCCAGAGGGAAAAAAGCGTGAACGAAAAGAGCGATGCATTTAACCGTGACGAGTCAGGAGATAATAGGTTTCGAAAATGCGACTGCAGCTGAATTTATTAGTGACTGCATTCTGAATGACGAATCACAGAAAAATCAGTTTTGATTCTAAGGACCAAAATTTATTAAGTTTGTTAAAATCTCACAAAATAATGCAGCAGCTCACACATAGCAAATATCAAGATCGAAAACGTCATAACACACTGTAACGTACATGCAACAAATATGTAACGTAGCTACAGCCAATGTTCGTCTGTGAAACTAGACTCGATACGCAACCTGAGCCATCAGTAAACGGAATCTAACCTTCATAACACTGCCTGCGCGTTGTAGGAGTGTCCGTTTCACTGTCATTTAAGCCCTCAACAGATCGTTACATAAAAAACTTAAAACTAACATTTGGGTAAGCTATCTGATTGTGTTTTTGAACAAGAGTTTACAAGTGATACAGAATCTGACTTGTGCAATGGAATTTACTGGACTACAGTACATGACATGTTGTGGTGTGTCAATGTCTGTGTTTCGACCCTAAATTTTACACTCACCTATTTAGGTAACTGCCTTTCTCCATGTGGTTTACAGCAATGCGCAGCAGCATGCAGCAGCAGCGGCTAAAGCTTGTTGTTACTAAGAATGAATTTAATAAAAATGAGTTTGCTTGGGTCCTGTTAACTACTAAATAACTTTTGAGAAGGGATTTCATTAATTAAGTCTGTTTAAAACTTCAGAATCATCATGAACAAGTATTAATAATGACAATGACAAATTATACGAGTGTTAATAATGGCTGAGTGCCAGATTGACAAAATATTTCAATTTAAAGTTGCATTAACATTCAGTAACCACAGATAACCGAACTATCAGTTTAATAAGCCACGGCTGCAAAATACTAACACGAATTCTTTACAGACGAATGGAAAAACTGGTAGAAGCAGACCTCGGCCAAGATCAGTTTAGATTCCGTAGAAATGTTGGAACACGTGAGGCAATACTGAACCTACGACTTATCTTAGAAAATAGATTAAGGAAAGGAAAACCTACGTTTCTGGCATTTTTAGACTTAGAGAAAGATTTGACGACATTGACTGGAATACTCTCTTTCAAATTCGGAAGGTGGCAAGGGTAAAATACAGGGAGCGAAAGGCTATTTACAATTTGTACAGAAACCAGATGGCAGTTATAGGAGTCGAGGGACATGAAAGGGAAGCAGTGGTTGGGAATGGAGTGAGACGGGGTTGTAGCCTATCCCCGATGTTATTCAATCTGTATATTGAGCAAGCAGTAAAGGAAACAAAAGAAAAATTCGGAGTAGAAATTAAAATCCATGGAGAAGAAATAAAAACTTTGATCTTCGCCGATGACATTGTAATTCTGACAGAGACAGCAAAGGACATGGAAGAGCAGTTGAACGGAATGGACAGTGTCTTGAAAGGAGGATATAAGATGAACATCAACAAAAGCAAAACGAGGATAATGGAATGTAGACGAATAAAATCGGGTGACGCTGCGGGAATTAGATTAGGAAATGAGACGCTTAAAGTAGTAAATGAGTTTTGCTATTTGGGGAGCAAAATAACTGATGGTGGTCGAAGTAGAGAGGATATAAAATGTAGACCGGCAACGGAAAGGAAAGCGTTTCTGAAGAAGATAAATTTGTTAACATCGAGTATAGATTTAAGTGTCAGGAAGTCTTTTCTGAAAGTATTTGTATGGAGTGTAGCCATGTATAGAAGTGAAACGTGGACGATAAATAGATTGGACAAGAAGAGAATGGAAGCTTTCGAAATGTGGTGCTACAGAAGAATGCTGAAGATTAGATGGGTAGATCACATAACTAATGAGGAGGTATTGAATAGAATTGGAGAAAAGAGAAATTTGTGGTACAACTTGGCCAGAAGAAGGGATCGGTTGGTAGGGCATATTCTGAGGCATCAAGGGATCACAAATTTAGCATTGGAGGGCAGCGTGGAGGGTAAAAATCGTAGAGGGAGACCAAGAGATGAATACAGTAAGCAAATTCAGACGGATGTACGTTGCAGTAGGTACAGGGAGATGAAGAAGCTTGCACAGGATAGAGTAGCATGGAGAGCTGCATCAAACCAGTCTCAGGACTGAAGACCACAACAGCAACAACAAGATGCTTTGAATTCATTAGTAATATGTTCATATTTTAGACATGTCTCTCGACTGAAGACCACACACACACACACACACAACCACAGCATATTATTTAGATGTGGAGAATAATTATTATTATCTGGAGGATAAAGAGGATTATTTCACTGACAAGCAAAGCATGGGATTATTGCAAACTCAGACTAACAATCACGAGCCTAACACTGCAACTGCTTTTGCGCTATGCTTGTGAATTTTACCTTGAATTCCATCATCAAGCGCAGTTAAGCCATCTAAACCTGTCCTGGCTGCATAATTGATATTAAGCCTTAACTGTGGTAAGATGTGCCATCACCAGCGTGGGGGCAGTGTGACACGTCTTCTGTCCCCGAGCTCTCAATCGACGCTACTCTTCCACTCTCACAGACAGAACTCATCTCACAACAATGCTTAGAATCGTGCTCCCATGTTTCGCCCTCAAGTTGGTACTATCGATATCTGAGTGCTTACACAATGCAAAGAATATCGATAAGTTTGATATATTGTTTTATGTAATGGAGAGTTCTGACACGCTCCTTACAATACCTCAAAATTGGGCAGGTGTGAGTAGAACTCTATTACTGAGGGTTCCCTACAAACTTAATTACGTATTTAGAGAGCTCATCCACCCCGGGACTCGAAAGTATCTACGATTTTCCCCTGTTATCGTTACTAATACTGGCAGATATCGATCACAGGGATTCCTAAACTTTCGATAATATTTTAATTCTAATTTTGAAGTCGGGCAACAAATGACAAAAGAAATATTCCTACTTATGATATAATTACAAAGTATCAATTTTCTGCTTTTTTTCCTTTACTTCTCCCGCGAAACCTTGCTGCTTTGCAAATTTCATGATTCTTCGTCAACAGGGTCAAAATGAAGTACACCATACGTTTTGTGAGTGTGCTCGTGGGTATCAAAACATGTGTCACAAATTGCCATGTTCTTTTATTACATTGGGTCAGAAGCTTAACTTTTTTACAACACCAAGGGACTATAGACCTAAGTATAGGACATAAATTTCAACTTGATGCGTCCACCTGTTCCTGAGAAAATAAGTCTTTGACTGTGTAGTGGGAGCTTCTGCCACCGAATGTATCAGGATGTCCAAATGTAGTGGGTAGAGATAGGAGGCACCATATTAAGACTCGTCTGATCTTTCCAAGTGATTTACTGTTTCCAACTACAGTGCCACATACCCCTCGGTCTCGGTCACAGGGCCCCGCAATGCTGAGGAAGCATCCCAGCTGCCCGTGCAATGCAATGCTGTGTCGAGCCAGCCTAGGCCAGCCGCAGAGTTCCGATGGTGTCAGGATGTGTTGGCTGCTGACTCAGCTGTCCCCGTCCTCGTTGGCTCAGCTCCACTCTGAGGAGCCGCCGAGTGGCCCGCTGACAACTGCAAGATGGTCCACACTGTGTTCCCTCGACGGCGTGGCTTAGGACGCAGCGACAACAAGTGCCCGCGATCCGCAGCCGAATCTGCGACCGTCGCCCCCGATGTCACCGGTGAGTGTTGGAGCCCAGAAGACTGCCCATGGTACTGAGCTGAAGAGTAGCCTGCCGCTGGCTGGCTAAGGACAGCACGTCGGCCTCAGAGGGTCGAACCAGCGACCTGCCGTGGACTGGAATGCTGGCGCTCCATCTGCTGCTGTGTGTAACTGGTGGTGTAACATGCCCCGCCATCCAGAGGAGCTGCCACACTTGAATGAATCTTGTTAAAAAACCCACACCTATTTATAAGCAGCTGTGCACCTCTCTTTTGGCATGAGCCACTTCGCGTCTCGTACTCATAACACGCTAGGTTGGCCAATGGGCCCCTTCTGCCTGTGATTTACGACCTGCAAAACTGCTATGTATACTCTTTCACCAATTTGATAGCCTTGTTGCCTCTATTCCATTTTGCAGCTGTTGGTATGCGTAACTCACTGCAATCTGGCCCGCACCTGGCTGTAACTTGTGGTTTGCACAAAACTATCTTTCCCTATCCTAAATGGTGGTGCCACTACAACTGTCTTACAGACACACATACACACACACACAACAAAGTGATACTCAAGGGTTCTGTTTTCACCGACTGAGATACAGAAATCTAAAAAGCTCCTCATAGCGGGAATTATTTCTTTAAACGTGATGTGCAGAAAATAAAGAGAAATCGTGACTGGCAACAGCAAAAGTTATTTTGTAACAAACAAAACCGTCGTTTTTACAGTCACAGCCTTTCAGCAAACACACTGCATAAAATAATATAAACACTTTTACAGACGATATCGACTCGTAGTTATACTCTGGGCGCTTCTAGTGGAAGAATTCATAGCAGATTTCTGTAAGAGAGACTGATATGACAGCTTAATGAAGAAACTGGGGACTGTATTTTCTTCATAAGTACACTACACAAAAAATTACTGCGTCTTTAACCTCTAATAAGGCTCCAGTTCGACGAGGAAGGGAGTCCGTAAGTTTTTTCAGGTGTACTACATCCAGCTGAAGTGACTCATTGATGGCTGGATCCCATGAAGCTACGAAATTTCGAGCGTCCGATTACTAAATTTCTCCCGCTGTTCCAAATAGTGCAAGACAGGTTACGTGGGATTAAGGTCGGGTGGTTCAGTGGGAGGTGGGAGTGTCCACACTGTACGCACGATCAAAATGTAGAATAAATGGCAACACTCATTCACAGAGAACTTTGGAACAAACATCTTGGTTCAAGTTCACGGTAACCTGAAGGAGTGGGCCTAACTCATGGTATGGAAAAGACCCTCATAACATTAACTACCTGTAAGGTGTCAGGCAAACCCAACACTTTCCATGAAAACCCTGACATGATAAGCAAATCCAGTAGCATGTCACATAGCTCCGAATAAATCGTGACATTAAATTAACCAAAGTAATAAAAGTAACGAGCGAGCAAATGGAATACCACAGACTAACACAAGAATGCCTAAATGCATGTCATACATTCCCACCATGAGACGGACGCAGTTCCGAGGGGAGAAACGAGAACAGAAGCCGAGAGCAGAACCGTGTTAAGCTAGAAGGCCCTACGATAAGGGACGGACTCCCACGTCGCCAGCTAACCACTAGGACTACCCACCAGCCCATGTTAAAAGCTAGAGCCCTCAAGAAGAACAGTATAGATCTTACGATAATACTAAAAGGACCACCCCAGCCACAAGTTTTAGCGTGAGACTTTTTCGCGTCTCTGTTACGTCAGGACCACCCCCCAGCCCATGTTAAAAGATAGAGCCCTCAAGAAGAACAGTATAGATCTTACGATAACACAAAAAGGGCCACCCCAGCCGCAAGTTTTAGCGTGAGACTTTTTCGCGTCTCTGTTACGTTGCAAACTTTAAAATCATTGCCCCACCACGAAAAGTATAATGTTTCTCATTGGATAGGCAGAATTTTTGTAGGCGGAGCTTAAGGTTAACATTGAGACCCTGATTGGTCAGATGAAAACATAACCAGATAGTTTTTTTAAACCAACTTGTATTAAGGAGAAGTTAGGAGAGAGTTGCTTCCGAGACGGCGAGGTGAGCGGAGCTGTGCTGCCCGCCATCCCCTGACACTGCCTAAACACCGACAAGGTAATGAACGCACGCGATGCCGCATAACAGCGCATAAAGCTTCACTCAGAACTGCAGAAGTCTCATCTGTTACACCCCCTTTTTGCGTAATACTAGTGTCGATCGTCAATTAAAGCTCATGGTGTTCACATTTGCCACTTGAAGTAAAAATCTGAAACGCAATGATTTTTCTGTTATATAGTTATTGAGAAGCCACATCAGCCACTGTAATTTACGACAAGTTAGATAAGTAATTAAAGATAATTGAGGGTCACTGTAGACCATTTTGATAGTTTTCTCTTCCGTGAAACTCAATTTAAACCTAGATTATAGATGTGATATGGCATAGGTCATCCTTCGATCCATTGTAGAACTTGGAAACCCATTCAGGGAATATTCGTTCACATTTTTGTTGAATGCAGTTGGTTTTTACCATCCTGTATTAAAACATTTCCGTTTATCAATAGTGCAATTTATAAACAATGTTTTGTGAGTAGAATAAAATTTCCAATGGTAAACTTAACTGCTTTTTCGACGTTATTTTACCAGCTAACTAAAAATAGGAAAGCCTTGAACCCCTTGCACTAAATTTAGTTAGTATTAAGATTCTTTAACAGGGAGTGCAGTGGAGCTGACGCTGAAATCATTAAGTATTTGGTTATATCATAGCTAGTCTCATTGAACTCTTCTGAACTCTACATGTCATGTGTGGTCTGACGTCTCCTTACCAGCAACATGTCCCAGGTTCAAACTAGTCAATTCCCTAAAAAACACGCTCAGAGCGTCGTTGCGCAAAAGTGGTAGGGAGACACAATATAGAACAAACAGAAACCATGCAGAATGTTAGAAAATGACTACCCTGCCAGGATGGTAAAATACCATGATTGAAGGTCGACCACATGCCTAAATAGGTCAGAAAAATACCCTGTTAAAAAATTTTCGTAATAAAAAAAATTTTTTTTTTTTTGAAAGGCATAAATAGTTGAAAACAGTAGCTGCAGCGATAGATAGTGAGACATTCGAGCAGAGACAATAGCATAATTAAGTTATGAATTTTAAAAATTGTTAGAATTAAGTTTTCTCCTCAATGCAAGCGCACAGGTGGCGAATACATCGTTGACAAGTTGGTTCTGACCCAACAAGTAAGTGAATGGATTGTCAGTCATGGGTATAATAAGTGTCAAGTCGTGTGAACAAAACGTTTATGAAACGCGTGAGATCGTATGAGCGCATGTTGACTCGATGTAGGGCGCGTGAATTGCTTTTAAAACAGAAAATAAGGGATTCGGAAAGATTAGCAATGGCAGATCGAGACCTTGACCGAATGGAGGTAGAGACTCAGCATGGAAATGGACAGAGAATAGAGGACAGCACAACAGACGATGCAGTATCGCGAGAAATAGGACATATAACGCACCATAACGAGGATAATGTACGTCAAGGCATAGAAAACGTAAGTCAGCATACGACAGAGGAGCAGGAAAGTAGAGAGACAGTCGATGAGGATCCTAACTTGCGTCTTGAATACGTAGAGCCCATAGTACAAGTAATCAGAGCTCCCTCACCACAGAGTACAAGGAATGCGAGCAGAAGCGTGTCACAGCACAGTTCAATGCAATCGGTTGCGAACCAGCCCCTGGGCGAAAACACAGAGCGTAGGACGTCGGAAGAAAACGCAATAGGACCCACCAATCTGGTAGAATTATTACAATAAAACCATGACAAAGTAAAATAAAGACATAGCGAACCAAATTCAAATTCAGAATGCAGAAACCACGAGACAAATGCGTGACATTAAAGAACAAAACAAAAAAAATCAGTTACACCTAAGTCATATTGAAGACGAGGCAAAAGAATCTCGAGAAGTGATAGGAAACTTAATAACACGTCACAATCAATTGAGAACAGACCTTGACAAGGTACAAGCGGACGCACAAACATTGCATAATGACACTCAGGACGAGATCAAAACATTACGTAACAACACCCAGTGAGAAGTCAAGAAACTAGAGAAACAGATAAACGAAATTACTAGACAAGCAGCAGGTACAGCGCGTGAAGGTGTTGAAAACAGTGTGTTACACAAACTTATCACAAAAGCAGCGCTGAAAAGATATGATAACTGCATAGTCAAAACAGAAGCGCAAACGAATCGACAATTTCAGAAATTGCGAACAGAGTTGTTGCAAACCATTGAAGAGCGTAGTGAACAGGATCGAACAAGCACTGCGTCTGCAACCACATCCGTGTCTGTAACAGCACCGGAAAAACAAGCAATTAACGAAGATATCATGCACTTGCGAATCCAATCACAGGTGGAAAGTAACATACGTGACAATGGAAAGCCAGGTCGCGAAGAGTACAATGCAATGCATTCAGCTACACGTTCACAACCGATGGAAGGAAATTATTGCGTACCACTCCAACGATACTACGCAAGGGTAGGCGAAAGTTACAGTGGACAACATCCAATGGATCTACCACAAC
Source organism: Schistocerca serialis cubense (assembly GCF_023864345.2). NCBI lineage: Eukaryota > Metazoa > Arthropoda > Insecta > Orthoptera > Acrididae > Schistocerca > Schistocerca serialis. The sequence continues at coordinate 1,085,082,594 of NC_064639.1, forward strand.
CGGAAAGAACGACGGGAGAAATGATCAGAAACAAAAGTGGCGAAGAATCGCGAATTTCATATGGAACTATGACGAAGTACGACAACGATCGTTTCCTCACAGTCAGAAAATTTCAACACTTTCGAGAAGGAAACTCATTACATCCACGAACTTTTATTGATCAATTCCGAGTAGGATTACCAGAACACTGGACGCTAGCACACAAATTAGACTTTATATGTGCACACATGTCAGGAACAGTCGCAGAACCCATGCAGAATATTGCAGCGACATGCCGATCGTACGAAGATTTCAGAGAGAAGTTTCTCTCACGATATTGGTCCAGCGAAGCACAGAACAGAGTGAAGTACGAATTATTACAGAACTCATATTTTGAGACTTCAGGACAGAAGAGTCCCGTGAAATTTTTCGAATTAATGGCAAAGAAAAATCAATGCTTCCATGTACCATACAGTGACGGAGAGTTGATTAAATTATGCGCGATGAAGCTACCATTGAAATACCAGCAATCATTAGTAGGTCGCGGAGGCAATGACGTCGAAGCATTTAAAGGTATTCTAAGGGAACTAGAGTTCATATTTTCTGAAGATGACGCAAGAAAAAGACGAAGCGCACGTGAAAACGAAAGCAAAAAGCAGTGGAATCCACAAGACACAGTACGAAGAAACAATAATTACGAACCATGTGATAACTTCGCACCAAGAAACGACAACAGATTTCAACAAAGAACCGGTTATGGATTTAGAAGAGAATATGGCAATAACTATAATTCACCCAGGAGCGGTAACAACTATTACAGATGGAATAACGACAACCGGAATGGGTACTGGAGAACCAATAGACCGACAAATTATCAACAAAGAAACTAAAATGTCCCCTTAGAAAAATTGTACATGACTGTGCTTAAACTGACACACAATATTTTTAGCGCAACGGAATCTGACTTTCAATAATCCCTACAAAAGAATGGCCCTGACTAACATTAAACTATACCTTTCACAAATGACTTACCTCACAAAAATATTCGTTACTCAAGCAACTGCAATACAGCAAGCGCTACTACTGCCAGCTAAATAAAAGATTCAAACTACTGAAGGCACAACTACTGATAGGCATAGTTAGCAATTGAAAGATTTTTATAGAGAAAAAACAATGTATTTACCTTAATAATTTCAAAAGTCATATTATATACACTCCTGGAAATTGAAATAAGAACACCGTGAATTCATTGTCCAGGAAGGGGAAACTTTATTGACACATTCCTGGGGTCAGATACATCACATGATCACACTGACAGAACCACAGGCACATAGACACAGGCAACAGAGCATGCACAATGTCGGCACTAGTACAATGTATATCCACCTTTCGCAGCAATGCAGGCTGCTATTCTCCCACGGAGACGATCGTAGAGATGCTGGATGTAGTCCTGTGGAACGGCTTGCCATGCCATTTCCACCTGGCGCCTCAGTTGGACCAGCGTTCGTGCTGGACGTGCAGGCCGCGTGAGACGACGCTTCATCCAGTCCCGAACATGCTCAATGGGGGACAGATCCGGAGATCTTGCTGGCCAGGGTAGTTGACTTACACCTTCTAGACCACGTTGGGTGGCACGGGATACATGCGGACGTGCATTGTCCTGTTGGAACAGCAAGTTCCCTTGCCGGTCTAGGAATGGTAGAACGATGGGTTCGATGACGGTTTGGATGTACCGTGCACTATTCAGTGTCCCCTCGACGATCACCAGTGGTGTACGGCCAGTGTAGGAGATCGCTCCCCACACCATGATGCCGGGTGTTGGCCCTGTGTGCCTCGGTCGTATGCAGTCCTGATTGTGGCGCTCACCTGCACGGCGCCAAACACGCATACGACCATCATTGGCACCAAGGCAGAAGCGACTCTCATCGCTGAAGACGACACGTCTCCATTCGTCCCTCCATTCACGCCTGTCGCGACACCACTGGAGGCGGGCTGCACGATGTTGGGGCGTGAGCGGAAGACGGCCTAACGGTGTGCGGGACAGTAGCCCAGCTTCATGGAGACGGTTACGAATGGTCCTCGCCGATACCCCAGGAGCAACAGTGTCCCTGATTTGCTGGGAAGTGGCGGTGCGGTCCCCTACGGCACTGCGTAGGATCCTACGGTCTTGGCGTGCTTCCGTGCGTCGCTGCGGTCCGGTCCCAGGTCGACGGGCACGTGCACCTTCCGCCGACCACTGGCGACAACATCGATGTACTGTGGAGATCTCACGCCCCACGTGTTGAGCAATTCGGCGGTACGTCCACCCGGCCTCCCGCATGCCCACTATACACCCTCGCTCAAAGTCCGTCAACTGCACATACGGTTCACGTCCACGCTGTCGCGGCATGCTACCAGTGTTAAAGACTGCGATGGAGCTCCGTATGCCACGGCAAACTGGCTGACACTGACGGCGGCGGTGCACAAATGCTGCGCAGCTAGCGCCATTCGTCGGCCAACACCGCGGTTCCTGGTGTGTCCGCTGTGCCGTGCGTGTGATCATTGCTTGTACAGCCCTCTCGCAGTGTCCGGAGCAAGTATGGTGGGTCTGACACACCGGTGTCAATGTGTTCTTTTTTCCATTTCCAGGAGTGTATATCAGTTCATGACATCCAGTCTTACAAATTTACTGTCTCTGTCCAGATCATCCGCTCTCACAACTCCGCCATCTCACTCCCCACATCCACCACTGCTGGCGGCTCACCTCCAACTGCGCAACGCTACGCGCTGTTAACAGCCAACTGCCCAACACTACAATAGCCAACAACACTGCCAACCAGCCACAGACTGCACACAGCACAGCCAGTGATTTTCATACAGAGCGCTACGTGGCGTTACCAATATAAAAACCTAAACAGCCTACTTACAAAACCACTATCAACAAGCTGAACAAGAAAAGAGAATACAGATAGAAGAGGTGGAGGTAAGACCACCAAACCCCGATAAACGTACGAATTGACAGCTAAGCGCCCATGCCAAAGAGAATGACGCACCAACCCAGGACAATTGCAGCATCTTGAACAGAGAAGTAAAAATCTTATCACGAGAAGAGAAGAAGGAAGAAACAAATCCGCAGGGACCAGATGAAAACGAAGATAAAAAAATAACGATATCGCGTTGGGACGAAATTAATTGGGAGAATACTGACGAGGAAGATGAATTACCAGAGGCATGCACAACGAATGTAGGAGGAAAGGACGAAGTAATGAGTATTGCAGAGCTATTTGAGATGGAAACCAGGGAAAGCGAATTCAATGAGGATAATGCGCAGTCGACAGGAGCTGAAAATAAGTTAGGAGTGGGCACAAAACTCAACGTATATAATGAAGGAAGTTATGAAGCAATAATTTGAGCATTTAGATGCGATTATGTGGAAGTAGCGACGAAGAAGGAGAAGATAGACGAGGATGAGGAAAAAGTAGTGGATGTTGAAGAAAGCGTAAATGAAGGAAGAAATAGAGAAGAGGAAATAAAAGAGAGAGAAGTAGCAGTAGAAGCTTATCCTACAGAAAGTTCGAATTCACAAGGGAAATTCCTAAAAAGACTCATGTATGATTCAGTGGAGGATTCGTTGATGCAAGAAGAAGAAGAAGAACAGAACCAACCCTTTCAAATTCAACCAATTGTGCAGGTCATGGTAAAGCATATCCCAGTCAATATTGTAATTGATAGCGGAAGTGAACTGACTGCGATCTCAGAAAATTTATTCATGCAGTGTAATGCCAATGAAGAATTGCCAGTTCTGAAAACATCTAAGATTAAAGTAAGAGGTCCTATTAGAAACAATGCTGCGGAAGTTACGAGACAAACAAGGTTAACTCTTTCGTGTCAAAGTCAAAAGATCAAAGCTAACTTCATGATTATACCTAAACTAACTGTAGATTTGATTATAGGTGCAGATTTTTTAAATGAGAGACGAGCGATAATAGATATGGGGAAAGGTAGCGTAACATTCGGGAATGTCACACTTCTCTTTGAGCAAAAGCTAAAATTAGAAGAAATACCAGTCATAAACAAACAATTAAGAATGACGCGAGATAAAGAGGATGAAGAATTAGAATGGTATGCACAAAAGGAGGAATCGCCTCAACTTATGTTAGAAATCCATAAAGAAATCGACGAAAAATGCAAGAAGTTCAAGGTATTTCGGAACACAGAAAAAAGAGAATTAGAGGGTATTTTACGAGATAAAGCAGAGGTATTTTTACCTAAGACTGGCAGTATTAAACACTTTCAGTACAAGTTTGAAGTAAAACAGCACAAACCATTTAGAGTGCCACCCTACACAATCCCATTAAGCTACAGGAATAAAGTATTCCAGGAGATATCTAAAATGTTAGATGACGATATGATTGAACCAGCTACCTCCACATATAACAGCCCGCTCCATATTGTACAAAAACGAGATGCGAGCATCAAGTTAGTGCTTGATTCCAGACAGATCAACACAATCATAATCACTGAGACAGATCGCCCAGAAAAATTAGAGGAATTGATACAAAACTTCCACGGTGCTAAGATATTTTCATCAATTGGTTTATGGAGTAGTTTCTGGCAAATAGAATTGGCCCCAGAATATAGAAAATTTACAGCATTTATCGTATTCGGTAGATGTTACCAGTTTAAACGATTGCCATTTGTTTTAAACATATCATCAGCAGCGTTTATTAGGGGACTTAATACTATACTCAGTCCCGAAATTTTACAAAAAATTACTTGTTATGTTGATGATGTGATTATAGCAGAACCCTCTTGGGAACATCACAACGACACATTAAATCAGTTTTTACAGATCATGAAAGAGCATGGGGTCACAGTAAATATAACAAAATCCAAATTTGGAAGGCGAGAGGTCAAATTTCTAGGACACATAATTTCAGAGAAAGGGGTAATGCCTGACCCAGAAAAACTAACGGCAATCAAAGAATTCTGTACTCCATATAACAAGAAAACTCTCAGAGGATTTCTAGGTCTCACCGGATTCTATAAAAAATTTATTTGGTTCGACTCTCTCGCAACCCCACGCCTACGTGCATTGACTGGAAAAACACGCCATGGGTATGGGATCAACAAGCCAATGAAGAATTTTTAAAAGTGAAAAACGCACCAACAACAGCACCGATTTTAGCACATTCTGATCTAACACAAAATTTTTGTATGGCCACTGATAGCGCGAAAACAGATTTAGGAGTTGTTTTATTCGAAGAATACGAACAGGCAGGGCTAAGATCATATAGAACAATTGCATTTGCCAGTCGGGTACTCACAAAAAGCGAGAAAAACTATTCAGTCACGGAGCTGGAAGCATTGGCCATTGTATGGGGCTTCCAAAGTTTTCGATACTTCCTATTCGGAAGAAAAACAAAAGTATACACTGACCACAAAGCATTAGAATTTCTGATATCCGCCAAACTAACTCGTGGGAGGTTAGCCAGATGGATGTTAATACTACAAGAATTTGACTTCACTATTACACACATACCAGGACCAGCGAATGTATTAGCAGAGCAGGCCGAAGTGGCCGAGCGGTTAAAGGCGCTGCAGTCTGGAACCACAAGACCGCTACGGTCGCAGGTTCGAATCCTGCCTCGGGCATGGATGTTTGTGATGTCCTTAGGTTAGTTAGGTTTAACTAGTTCTAAGTTCTAGGGAACTAATGACCTCAGCAGTTGAGTCCCATAGTGCTCAGAGCCATTTGAATCATTTGTATTAGCAGATGCTTTATCACGATGTCCACAGGGTGCATCCAATAACATAGGTTTGGAAGCAGTAGAAGACCAGTTTACAATGTACTACATGAAACAAGTACCTTTCGAAAACTACATTACGACAGCATTGAAAAACATAGGCAAAGAACAGGACAAGGATCCCGAAATACTAGGAATCAAACACAAGTGGAGAAGTAAGGATTTTCCAGACATTCGACAGCACTATCTCGTAAAAAACAATGTTTTATTTTTTAAACGAAATGTTGCAACAAATGAATGGTTAAGTTATATCCCAGATGAACCAATTAATAAGTACATATGGTATACACAGTTAAGTAAAGGCCACTTTGGACCAAAGAAATGCTTTTTAAAAATAAAACAAACAAGCCATTTTCCTAATATGGAAAGACGAATTAGAACAGTATTAGTCAAATGCGAAAAATGTATGAGGGCTAAACACGTCACTTTCCAAACCAAGCGACCTATGTTTCCAATAATCCCTAAAAGATTAAAACAAATAGCTGCAACAGATTTGATGCGGCCCCTCCCAAGCACAAAAAATGGATATATTTTCATATTTGTCGTTTTGGAACTTACTTCTAAATATGTTACCTTGACACCATTAAAACGGGCAACAGGTCTTACTAAAAGTAAAGCATTTACACAAGATTTTCTCAGACAAGTAGGTCGAGTGGAACGAATAATTTCGGATAATGGCCCACAATACAAATCAGTGCAATGGCAGAACATGTTAAAACAACACAAAATAAAACCCATCTACATATCTAAGTACACACCTAGTGCAAATCCAGCAGAACGATGTATGAAGGACATAGGCACTTTATGCCGATTATATGCAGGCAAAAGACACAATACTTGGGATATATACCTTAAAGATTTTCAAGAAGTAATAAATGAAATGCCACATAGCACTACACTACTACCTCCAGTTACTGTACTTTACCGAGCAGGACGGGAGGACGATGGTTCAATCCCACGTCCGGTCATCCTGATTTAGGTTTTCCGTGATTTCCCTAAATCGCTCCAGGCAAATGCCGGGATGGTTCCTTTCAAAGGGCATGGCCGACTTCCTTCCCCGTCCTTCCCTAATCTGATGAGACCGATGACCTCGCTGTCTGGTCTCCTTCCCCAAAACAACCAACCAACCAACTGTACTTAAAAATATTGAACCCCCAAACATAACCAGAGAAAATGATAGATTTCCTATTGTACCACGTAGACAGCACAAACAAGTCATAGCAACAGCACTCTCCAACATCAGAAAGGCAGCCATTAAAAGAAAAGAAAGAGGAGATAGAACAGCAATTAAAAGAACATTCTCAGTAGGCCGGACAGTATTTGTAAAAACACACCATCTCTCCAGCAAACAGAAACACTAAATACATAAGTTTTATGCTGCAGACAAAGGACCTGTCATAATTAGCTAAATTGCTCATGATAATGCTGTGGAACTAATGAACCCAAAAACAGGCAAAACCTTAGGACTTCACCATGTGAGCCATATCAAAAAGTTTGAAAATTAATTTTATTACTGGTAAATAATCAGCACAATATTTCAAGATTATGTTGCAGATAAGATCGTCAGGAGAAAGAAGAATGAAGAGAGAGGAAGGTGGGAAAAAGAAAGTAGTTTCAATAAAAACAAAAACAAAAATAACACCAATAGTCCCATAGATTAAGGTGAAGGGATAAAGGGTAGATAGTCTAACAGCATGAAATGCTATACACCACAACACTACACAAAAATAAAAAAAGAATTTGAGGATTCTTGTAGACGTTAAGACTCAAAATATCTTAGAATTGTAACATGGAAAGGGGGCCGAAATTTGTAAAGCTTTTAAGAAGGCGTAAAACAATGTAGGTACTAGACATATGTTAGATGATTATAAGTAAAACTTTTTGTGAGAACCATTGTAAAAACTCCAGCAAGGACGAAATGCAACAACCCACAAGTTGCAACGCGAGAAGTATCAAGAAAGGAAAGGACGTAATTAGCAAGACACGATTCCTACAAGGCAGAAGCGTCGAGAGAAGGGAAAGGACAGTGAGACCAACAGAAGGCCCTTGTAGCCAAAGTGGGCAGTAAATAAATCTGGTGTCAAGCTGAACCACAGGGTGGCAGAACCCTGCTGGGACAGAACACGGAACCACACAGTGGCGGAACCCTGTAGAGACACGACAGGACACCGAACGCCAGAAGGGTCTCCGAATGGCCCCAACTCAGCGGAGCGAGCAAAAAACGGTCCGACGAGAAGACCGCTTGGGCAAGCCACCACTGGCAAAAAAATGTGTGTAAAAGTCACACTACTGCTATTAAAAAGCATGCTGATGCACGAAACTGAAGAAAACTTCCACAAAGTAAAAATGACATGTCCAAACAATTTATCAAACTGTTACTAAGAGGACAACTTCAAAGCGACTAGTTATCAATAAATATTTCCATATCCTGCCCAGAGAAGAACCAAGAAGCAAGTAAGAAGCAGAGAAAAAGCAGGAAGAACAGAAGTTGAAGATTCGCAAGATTGAGACCAAGAAAGAAGATGGGTGAAGAATAGACGACATACCTTCCCAAATCCCTATCCTATTGTAAACTAGTCGTCTGCGAAGTATTACAACGAAAAACGGCCGCTTTCAGCGACACATAACGATGACTTTCACGCATACAAAGCCAGTAAACCATGAGATTCTGCACTCACAGTTCCATTCCATTATGGGACCTTCACAACAACAACACACACTTGCAAAGCCAACAAGGAACGACGAATGAAGCTGTACATCAAATACTCACCCACATCCATCTCGCTCAAGTCCATCACCTTCATGCAAAAAACATTCCCCAACCTCATGCTTAAACATTCAAAGGATTGTGTGAATGTGTGAAATCAAATTATGTGATGTAGAAATTGTGCAAGAAAAACGTGTGAAAAACTAAATAAGTTAAGCACACCAGACAGCTAATAAACTACAAAATAACAGTCATTGACTATGGACTTAAGTAAAAAATAGACTATCGATAAAAATAAGTTATTAGTTCTGAAATGGACAGTATATAAAGAACAAAAGTAAGGCATAATAAACACTAAAACTATATGCCACTGTGGGGCGACGGATGAGTTGGAACATTTACTGTTGTATCCTTGTTTGCATGTTGTAACATTTCCCGGCTTTTAGAATGTTGTTAATGCTGTCTTTTGCCGTTCTCAACACTGGCTCTCTATTTACTTCTTGGCACCCAGAAAGTGATTTAATAAAACATGGAGCCAGTAACTAGAGATCCTACTGCCCACTTCAATTGAGATACCCTTATAGCTGCAGCTTATAGCTCTGAGGAATTAGGAGATTGTCCGGGATTTCTAATCAAAAACTGTTTTCCAAAATAGTTGAGTATATTCTGAAATTCACTGATAAAAAAAACACAAGTATCCCTACAACCTAACTAACAGAGCAGTTCAGAGTCTAATGCGCTAATGCAACTATAAATGTCCAAATTAAATGTTAAAAAGAATGCTCGCCATAATTTGATGAAAATACTTCATCAAACGCTCCGCTAAATATTTGGTAGAATGTCTGTCCCGCGACGGCACGTGAAAATACGACAATACGCAAACTGAAGCTAGATAATGAAAATCATTCCAGAATTAACACTTCACATAAAATGTTTTCATGGTTCCGCGTATCTCTAGTAACTTAATACGGCACCCGAGGCTGTTTGTAGCAGTGACACTGATGCGACGCGGCTCCCGACACAGATGGCGTGTCATTCAGCGTCTGGAGAGAACTGGGGCCTTTCTTCCTCGCGCATCTTCCTTATATATAAAGCCGCGGTGCGGACGGCGAAGGGAACGCCTGATCTTTTCGGCTCTCTCGACTAGCCGCTGGGCTAGTAACGCACCACTTCAAGTTACATAATAATTTATAGCTTCTTTTGCTGATGGCCGATGAAGCTCTTACTTTAAACGTGCATTCAGCACGCAGGTAAGTATTGATAATAAAATTTTAATGTGGCTAAGTAAAATATTTTGGGCGAGAGAATTAATTAAATTACACTGCACGTAGTAGATGAGCTCTGAACTGGCCCTTTTGAGATCCGCTATCGCTATAATTTTATAGGTATCCAAAAGAAACTTTTCACATCTTCATAGTCATAGCGGACCTCCAACCTACTTAAATCTAAACATCCTAGCCTTATTTATTAGCTTACTTAATCTATCTTGCTTCCTTCAGTTTTGAGATGAAAACCAGAAAATCATGAATTTCCACTAAAATCTTAATATGTGAAATCCAAAGTATTGTTTTTATTAAATCATTATGAAAGATGAATCTAAATATAAATTTTGAAGTCTCTAGCTCTTTTCTGTTGCGCCAATGATTTTTTTAGAAAAACGTCCAAATTTCGAAAATGGCTGAAGTTATCGAACTGATATTTAACACACAATAATTTAGTATTATTCCTGACATGCTAGAAAAGTTTTAGGTCATTTGCTTGATTTTTAAGGTATTGCACAACATTTATGACGTCAGAGCTAGTTACAGCAGACTGGCTGGCACACAATGGAAACTGATGTGATTTTATTACAGCGTGAGTAGGCTGCTTCCCTACATCACCCTCTACTTAAATTTTTTTGTTTATGAATGTTAATGAATGAAAAAAAAATTTAATTACAAAAAGGGAAGCAAGAGTACAGTTTAACTCCCTATGAAAATCAAAATTGAAATATAAACATGTAGAAACATTAAAGAAAACTGATTACCTACATTAATTATTTAAATTGTGGGCATGTTCACTGCCTTTTAAACAATATTACTCAAATTTTTGAGCAAAGTCAATGAAATATTTTGGCATACATATGCCTTAGACAAACGAACACATATAAATTGAAAAATTATGAAAATCTTAGATCCATTAAATACATTAAATACATTTTTACATACACAAATTCAAAGAAAATAACATGATACATAAACAGATGATTATCTCTTAGCAGTCTTTTCTAAACCTGAAAGAAAAGTTCACAAAAAATTTTTACACACGTGGTTGTAGCCGCTTTGGCTGGCGTCCTACACTTCCATTCACAAGGGTAGAGGAGGGGAAGTTGCTATGGTGTGCGTCCTTCTCGATCACTCTAAATTACATGGGGGAAAGGGGAGGGGTCACTGTGAGTTGTGTCCAAGTCACTCCACGCTTTCACGCAGCTACCAGGCTGCCATTATCTGGTTTGTCCTGTAGAACAAACAAAAAGAGTGCCTCAGACTCTGTTCACTTAATATCTAAGGGTGGGTCACAATGAAATGGGGATATATACATTTTATCCTTCAGTATGTTGCTGAAACAAAGTTAACAGAACTTTTTCAATATTACTCTCGTGGTTACTTAATTGTCATAAAATCGGTAAACAAATGGCTCAAAACGCCGTTAGTCACGTACTAGAGAAAATTTTATGCTCAAGGCATATAATCATAAATCCTATTTAATCTGAATTTATTAGTTCTGGGCCGGAACACTGAACCAATGCTCGGTACATTCCTGATACATTTGTATTTTAAGCACTTAACTTACTCATCTTTGATTACTTTATTCTTAGAGATTGTATGAGTATATTTGATTAGTAGTTTTCTCAGCTTCTTTGTACATGTGAGTAACTTTTGGTAATACTACAGTTCTGAGTGTTCAAAACACACTACGTTTAGTTGACTATTAAATCCACTTATTGGTCCTCTGCTGTTGTCAGTTCCACATCTGCAATTAGGTACTTACTTACTTTGAAGTGTATTTATGCTGAGCTAAAATAATGTTTCACATCTGTCAGTATGTTATTTATTTATTTTGCTAGTGTATGTACTTATTTAACACTCACTCTATTAATATTTAAAGCATAGGATAGCACATTTATTTCATATTCATAGTGTATTGCAGCTGATTAGTTTGCTCACGTGGCAATCCATTTCCACTCGATCGGACGCTGAAACCACAGGTAGTCTCTCTCAGACCTACCACTAAAGTGCATCAAGTAATTATGGACGAGCGTAATGCTAAATTCCTTAAACCTATAGGACACCATGAGCTGCTCTGTCTCATCTAACATAAGGGTACCTATGGTCGCATTCACGCCTCCAACTCATAATCTCAATACGTGTAGGTGTATCCTGTCACACACTACACTAAAATAATGGCCAGCTCCAACCTTATAAATACTTCAGGGACGTGTCCTTCACGTCTCAACCACAAACATTGCTGAATTCTATTACACTGCCTTTCCTTGCTACACAAGGTGAGTTTAATCTTACAACTTATCTGCATATTTTTCATAACACTAAGCAATCTCTTTTACTATTTCTTAGTTAGCTCTAATGTACACACTAGGTTTCACTACCACTTCAGATTCTGCTTGTACATGAATTCATATATCTTTTTAAATTACTGTTGGTGGACCATTTCCAATAAAACAACACTTTGTACTACTATATTACCAGGGTACTATACATAATTGTTACTCAAATACATTTTATATCTTCATTACGTCATACTTCTCTATTGTTTGTCACTATTAGGTTTGTCAAATTAGGTATTTTGTTTCACTAATCGGTGGATAGAATGGTTACATAACTCATGGCTTGTTAGCCATGACGGAAAATTTTATGTGTTGGAAGAAGATGTCGAAATTTTTGTAGATAGGAAAGATGAAGAGTGAGTGAGACCTGAAATGGAAAGAAGATCTCACACAGCTGGGACTGCACAGCTGCCACACTGTGTAGAGGTTACAGAACAACCTCCTCCCTGCAGCATTCATGGGTTTAATGCTGTAAAGAAGAGTTAGAAATTTTAGGGGATAGAAAAGATGAAGAGTGAGTGAGACCTGAAAAGGAAAGAAGATCTCACACAGCTGGGACTGCACAGCTGCCACACTGTGTAGAGGTTACAGAACAACATCCTCCCTACAGCATTCATTAGCTTAATGCTGTAAAGAAGAGTTAGAAATTTTAGGTGGATAGGAAAGAGGAAGAATGAGTGAGATCTGAAATGGGAAAGAAGATCTCACACAGCTGGGACTGCACAGCTGCCACACTGTGTAGAGGTTACAGAACTACCTCCTCCCTACAGCATTCATTGGTTTAATGCTGTAAAGACGAGTTATAACGGAAAATTTTAGTATTTGGAAAGAAAAAGTCGAAATTTTTGAGGACAGCAAAGATGAAGAATGAGTGAGACCTGAAATGGAAAGATCTCACACAGCTGGGACTGCACAGCTGCCACACTGTGTAGAGGTTACAGAACAACCTCCTCCCTACAGCATTCATTGGTTTAATGTTGGCTTGGTAACCATAACGGAAAATTTTAGTATTTGGAAAGAAAAGGTCGAAATTTTTGTAGATAGGAAAGATGAAGAGTGAGTGAGACCTGAAATGGAAAGAAGATCTCACACAGCTGGGACTGCACAGCTGCCACACTGTGTAGAGGTCACAGAACAACCTCCTCCCTACAGTATTAATTCATAACCTTTGACCACGCCACGTCGATCTGAAAATACTTTATGATACCTTTTTAGAACCTGTCTCAGTTCTTCCTTTTGATTGTCTGAAATATTATCGATTTCTTGCAACTTACCTTCTATCTTGTCTAAAATAATTGCTTCTTCTTCTTCTTCTGTGTTTAGCTTACTTGTACCAAGATTAACATCCTCATCCCAATACCTCCTATTTTTCAGAACTCGTATAGGCAGCTCCCAAGTTCCATCATCAGTTACTACATGTTTATCACTAAAAGGGACTGTAATTACTCCGGTTATTGGCAAGACCATTTTTAACTGGCTTCTTTCAAAGTCAACAACACTCTCATATTTCGACAAGAAATCTATGCCAATTAAAACATCAATACTGAGATTGTTTACAATTGAACATGGATGATCAATTAAATTACCATTAATGTTAAAGGGCAGTAAAGCTTCTTGCTTTACCGTTTTTGAAACCTTGCCAGTAGCACCAATTATTCTTAGTCCTGATACCCTCTTTACTGTAAGCTTGTCTTTACCAGGTAATGCATCAAAGAAGGACTGAGATATTGCACTCACCTCACTTCCACTGTCTAAGAGACAACGTACATTGATACCCAACATATTCACTATTATTATAGGGTGGCTTATTCTAGGTTGTACAGGTGGTTCCTCACATTCATCTAGTAGTTCCTTTTGGATTTGTCTCCAACTAAAGTGATCGACATCTGTCTTCATTACATTTAGGTCACAGTGTGTAGGGGTTTCCTGAATTACATTTTCAGCTGCCTTTTCCAGTCGGTCTATTAATTTTAAATCGAAACACCGCACGACTTCATTACATTTAGTTTGCTGAACATGACCCAAATTACTGTAGTCTGAGCTATTCTGCGCCTCCAGACCGGGCATAACACTAGTTACAGCTAAACAACTTTCACCATTATCGTCGGTTTCCTTCTCAAGTGACAACTGGTCACAGCTAATGGGTTCATCGACCCTCAGCAGCCTACCCTCTACATTCTCACTTATCTCCTGTCCTAAATCTATTAGTACATTATCAATATCCTGCACAGGCACTTTAGATAAGAGCTCATTATCCTCATCGTAAATATAAGCATGAATTTCTTCTGCTTCTTCACCTGACAATTCAGTATTTTGTAGCTCGTCCCTATCGTTACACTGCTGCGCTTTCTCTTTCTCTTCCCACTTAGAAAGCGTCTCTAGCACGGTATCTATCAAATACTGTGAGTGATCTAATATTTCTGTTGTATCCTTAGATGCTACCGACACTTCATCCACATGTTCGGTTTGAGTATTCTGATCTGTCTTACCAATTCCCTTAACTACTGGCTTAGGAAAAGTAACCGCCTGGTGAGCGCCAGTGTCCTCATAGACGGGAACTAGTTTTCCTGCCTCGGACTACTACTGTTTCCTTTAGTTTCATTATAGTTAGCTGGCATAGCATTACTTTCCGTACTGTTGTTTACCTGCATATTTCTGTTTGGAACAAAATTATTATCCCTTGGACGCCATTGTTGGTTCTGATAATTATTTCCCCAATTCCTACCTCTCTTAGGACGGCGAATACCTACTGTTCTGATGTTTACATTGCCACTTTGCTCGTTCCTAAAATTACTATTATTGTTATTGGCATTTCGGTTATTACGTGCTTGCTCCTCATTGGCCGCAACACGTTCTACACGTTCCAAATACTCAATGAAACGATCCAGATTGTCTCTAGGGGCAGATATAATTCTCGTTTGCCAATACCATGGCATTTTGGCTTCAAGACCTAGTATAATCATTTCTGGTTTTAGCTTCTCCGCCAAATGTGACAAACGTGAGATCCATGACCTAGCAAACTCTTTAATAGATTCCTTGCCTGCATTGAAGCGTTTTCCACTCCAAAATTCTCTCAACACTTCATTTTGCTTATTGCTAGACCAATACTCATTAATGAAAGCTGTTTTAAACTCAGCTAATGTTTTACACTTCAACATAACATCAGCTGACCAACGCATGGCGTCACCTGCTAAATGGCTTTTAATAAATGAGATTTTCTCTCGTTCAGACCAAGTCGATGGAATCACATCTTCAAAATCGTTCCAGAAATCTAGCGGGTGGATATTTTTATCTGGATCAAATCGCAAGAACTGCCGACACCCGATAAAAGCGGCGTTTGCAGCTACAACTTGTTGTATACTACCATTACCAGAAGTTACTGAAGCTACTTTACTTTCAATGTTAGCAATGTTAGTACTGATATTTTCTACTTTCATTTCAACATTATCTACTCTTTGCACAATATGAGTAGTATCACTTTTGATTGCATCTACGTCTGCTTGACATATGTTTACTTTTATATTAACATCTTTAAATCTATCTGAGCACAGTTCAGATTCCGCCTCGATCTTTTCTGTTAACTTGTGCTCCAGCTTCGCATCTTCCATTTGGAAGTCCTTGCGAACCTCAGCTACTTCGGATTTTACTGTTTTATACATTTCAGAAAACTGTTGAGCAAACTTTTTCTTAATATCCTCATGATTGCAATCAATTTTACAATTCAAACTGTCTAGATCCTCTTTCAACTTATTGCAACCAGCCTTGAAGGTATCGTCCATTACCTCCAATCGTTTATTAAAATTAGTTTGACTGGCCACAATCCTGTTATTTATCTCATTTATATTAGATTTTAATTCAGCATTCATTCTAGCATTACTGGCTGACATTTCAGCATTACTGCTTTTGACCTGTTCACTTATTTCAGCCTTTAATTCAGCTGTCATTTGTGCATTACTGGCAGCTATTGCTTGTAATATAACATTTAGATCAACAGCCCCAGCATCTTTGGGTTGCTCACTGGCTGGCTTTTTATCACACTCAGGTGACAAAAAACTAGCTCCAATACCCGAATCATCAAAATTAAATGAAACTTCTGATTGATTAGTCATCTCTAACTTCTCCTTCTTAAACTCTACCATCTCTGATGACTGTTTCATTTTTAATTCATCAGAGAAACTATCATCCAATAAATTTACAATTTCTACTTTCCGCTTTACTACAGGGGTCTCTATTATTGAATCATTGCCCCTTCGCACACTACTGTCAGGAGACAATACTTCATATTTCACTTTAACGTTACTACTTTCCTGCATATTTACACTTGAACCGTTGTCTGGATTTACAGTTCCCTCAACAGACATAGGTTCTAATTTAAGTTTAAACTCAGTTTCTTTTGGCGGTTCCATCGCCGACAGTCTTTTAGTGCAGGTTAGTAAAAGTTTTAACAGCTTTTCACTTAACTTAGTTCCTTCTGCACGACGTATGGCGTTGCCGGCTCGGCGTACCAGGATTCCTGATGCGACGTGGCACGTTGAACTGCAGACGGCTCTCCGACGGCTGTTGTGTGTTTGCGTGGCCCGCAATTGCAGGCTCTGCGCCGGCTGCTCCAGCGGACGACTGCGGTGCGGCGAGACTGGCTTCTCGCGATGCCGGCAGCACCGCTAGACTCAGTGCCAGCTCCGTCAATCCAGAGGCGTTGTTAATCCAATTGCGTCGTCCACATGCACACGTAACACATTCACTGTTCTATACTCAGTTGCGTGTCGCATTTCACTCGCGAATCCGAATAGTTAAAAAATCACTTTCACTTAGTTGATTTCCCGGCCGATGCACCATATGTGGGGCGGCGGATAAGTTTGTATAAATGATTCTACTGTTGTATCCTTGTTTGCATGTTGTAACATTTCCCGGCTTTTAGAATGTTGTTAATGCTGTCTTTCGCCGTTCTCAACACTGGCTCTCTATTTACTTCTTGGCACCCAGAAAGTGATTTAATAAAACATGGAGCCAGTAACTAGAGATCCTACTGCCCACTTCAATTGAGATACACTTATAGCTGCAGCTTATAGCTCTGAGGAATTAGGAGATTGTCCGGGATTTCTAATCAAAAACTGTTTTCCAAAATAGTTGAGTATATTCTGAAATTCACTGATAAAAAAAACACAAGTATCCCTACAACCTAACTAACAGAGCAGTTCAGAGTCTAATGCGCTAATGCAACTATAAATGTCCGAATTAAATGTTAAAAAGAATGCTCGCCATAATTTGATGAAAATACTTCATCAAACGCCACGCTAAATATTTGGTAGAATGTCTGTCCCGCGACGGCACGTGAAAATACGACAATACGCAAACTGAAGCTAGATAATGAAAATCATTCCAGAATTAACACTTCACTTGAAATGTTTTCATGGTTACGCGTATCTCTAGTAACTTAATACGGCACCCGAGGCTGTATGTAGCAGTGACACTGATGCGACGCGACTCCCGACACAGATGGCGTGTCATTCAGCGTCTGGAGAGAACTGGGGCCTTGCCTTCCTCGCGCAGCGTCCTTATATATAAAGCCGCGGTGCGGACGGCGAAGGGAACGCCTGATCTTTTCGGCTCTCTCGACTAGCCGCTGGGCTAGTAACGCACCACTTCAAGTTACATAATAATTTATAGCTTCTTTTGCTGATGGCCGATGAAGCTCTTACTTTAAACGTGCATTCAGCACGCAGGTAAGTATTGATAATAAAATTTTAACGTGGCTAAGTAAAATATTTTGGGCGAGAGAATTAATTAAATTACACTGCACGCAGTAGATGAGCTCTGAACTGGCCCTTTTGAGATCCGCTATCGCTATAATTTTATAGGTATCCAAAAGAAACTTTTCACATCTTCATAGTCATAGCGGACCTCCAACCTACTTAAATCTAAACATCCTAGCCTTATTTATTAGCTTACTTAATCTATCTTGCTTCCTTCAGTTTTGAGATGAAAACCAGAAAATCATGAATTTCCACTAAAATCTTAATATGTGAAATCCAAAGTATTGTTTTTATTAAATCATTATGAAAGATGAATCTAAAAATAAATTTTGAAGTCTCTAGCTCTTTTCTGTTGCGCCAATGATTTTTTAGAAAAACGTCCAAATTTCGAAAATGGCTGAAGTTATCGAACTGATATTTAACACACAATAATTTAGTATTATTCCTGACATGCTAGAAAAGTTTTAGGTCATTTGCTTGATTTTTAAGGTATTGCGCAACATTTATGACGTCAGAGCTAGTTACAGCAGACTGGCTGGCACACAATGGAAACTGATGTGAATTTATTACAGCGTGAGTAGGCTGCTTCCCTACACCACCTACTTTCTCCTCATACAAATAAAAGAATAACTAAATTTTACTCATTTTCTCCTTATAAAAACAAAGAATAAAAAATTATCTTGTTGGATGTTTTCCCTTTTATTTAACATTTGTACCATTTGTTAGGATAATATCTTAACACTTCTGTACGTATATTTCTTTGTCAAAGCAATTCTTGGAACTAATTCTTATTTGTTAGTGTAACAATGTTGAAATGAATGTCTAGAAACAAAAACATTTTACTTGTACATGATATTTAGAAAATGTGTTAGGAATAGATTTTACTTAATTACTACATTTATAAAACAATATTTCTAAGAAAATCGATGTGAAAGACTCCTCACTTTCGATAACAAACTTCTTAAAAAACAAACTTCACAATGAAATAAAGAAAGAAAATAATTAAAAAATAATAATTATAATAGAATAAAAATATTCTTCCCTTGTCAATATACACATTTTTTGACAATAATGTGGAATAATATAAAAATATAAATTAGTAATACAAACTAGCATAGAACAGAATAACGTGGCTGAACAGTAGGCAACAAAATTTATATAAAGAAATAATTTTTGACTGACTTAGACAACGATTCAATCATTGCCTAACTTCAGTGCAAAAATTGAGTTCGAAGGGTGGTGAGATGTAAGGTGTCAGGCAAATCCAACACCTTCCATGAAAACCCTGACATGATAAGCAAATCCAGTAGTACGTCACACAGCTCCGAATAAATCGTGACATTAAATTAACCAAAGTAATACGAGTAACAAGTGAGCAAATGGAATACCACAGACTAACATAAGAATGCCTAAATGCATGTCATACCTTCCCACCGTGAGACAGACGCAGTTCCGAGGGGAGAAACGAGAACAGAAGCCGAGGGCAGAACCGTGTTAAGCTAAAAGGCCCTACGATAAGGGACGGACCCCTTAGTCGCCTGCTAACCGCTAGGACCACCCCCCAGCCCATGTTAAAAGCTAGAGCCCTCAAGAAGAACAGTATAGATCTTACGATAACACTAAAAGGACCACCCAAGCCGCAAGTTATAGCGTGAGACTTTTTCGCGTCTCTGTTACGTCAGGACCACCCCCCCAGCCCATGTTAAAAGATAGAGCCCTCCACAAGAACAGTGTAGATCTTACGATAACACAAAAAGGGCTACCCCAGCCGCAAGTTTTAGCGTGAGACTTTTTCGCGTCTCTGTTACGTCAGGACCACCCCCCAGCCCATGTTAAAAGATAGAGCCCTCCAGAAGAACAGTATAGATCTTTCGATAACACTAAAAGGACCACACCAGCTGCAAGTTTTAGCGTGAGACTTTTTCGCGTCTTTGTTACGTTGCAAACTTTAAAATCATTGCCCCACCACGAAAAGTATAACGTTTCTCATTGGATAGACAGAATTTTTGTAGGTGGAGCTTAAGGTTAACATTGAGACCCTGATTGGTCAGATGAAAACACAACCAGATAGTTTTTTTAAACCAACTTCGGTAAATTGTATTAAGGAGAAGTTAGGAGAGAGTTGCTTCCGAGACGGCGAGGTGAGCGGAGCTGTGCTGCCCGCCACCCTCTGACGAACACCGACAAGGTAATGAACGCACGCGATGCCGCTTAACAGCGCATAAAGCTTCTCTCAGAACTGCAGAAGTCTCATCTGTTACACCCTTTTTGCGTAATACTAGTGTCGATCGTCAATTAAAGCTCATGGTGTTCACATTTGCCACTTGAAGTAAAATTCTGAAACGCGATGATTTTTCTGTTATATGGTTATTTAGAAGCCACATCAGCCACTGTAGTTTACGACAAGTTAGATAAGTAATTAAAGATAATTGAGGATCACTGTAGACCATTTTGATAGTTTTCTCTTTTGTGAAACTCAATTTAAACTGAGATTATAGATGTGATATGGCATAGGTCATCCTTCGATCCATTGTAGAACCTGGAAACCCATTCAGGGAATATTCGTTCACATTTTTGTTGAACGCAGTTGGTTTTTACCATCCCGTATTAAAACATTTCCGTTTATCAGTAGTGCAATTTATAAACAATGTTTTGTGAGTAGAATATAATTTCCAATGGTAAACTTAACTGCTTTTTCGGCGTTATTTTAACAGCTAACTAAAAATAGGAAAGCCTTGAACCCCTTCCACTAAATTTAGTTAGTATTAAGATTCTTTATCAGGGAGTGCAGTGGAGCTGACGCTGAAATCATTAAGTATTTGGTTATATCATAGCTAGTCTCACTGAACTCTTCTGAACTCTACATGTCATGTGTGGTCTGACGTCTCCTTACCAGCAACAGGTCCCAGGTTCAAACTAGTCAATTCCCTAAAAAACACGCTCAGAGCGTCGTTGCGCGAAAGTGGTAGGGAGACACGATATAGAACAAACAGAAACCACGCAGAATGTTAGATACCTGCAGACTGACTTGTGGGTATTCACGTCAATGGGCAGTCGGTGCACTTGACAGCTCGTATGATATGAAAAGAAACAAAATCGCGAGTCTTCGTACCACACTACACGCATTTGGCCAGCTACTGTCCAGAGTCTATGTCGTTCGGCTCAATGAGGACGTACAGATTTTATCCCGCTGTGGGCGACGGCCTTTCCGAGATACTGGACCCCAAACGTTCATTTCGTGCGGTACCTTTTGCAAAACGCGCCCGGAGACTGGTTGAGACACGCGTGCATTCACTGACAGCAGTAATTCTTGTCGGTTTTGAAGTCGGTTCACAATGTAAAGGGGTGGCTCTAGTCTCTGGGTCCTGTCAGTAATGGTCTTTCTACGAACACTGATCTTACGTGGGGGTGTAGTACAGCATTTCACGTAGACGCATTGGACATCTCACGTTCATACACTAACAAATAGGGCAACTTCACTCACAGTGTGACTACTGACGCTTTCACACACGATAGCTCCTTGCGCAAAGCACTTCAAAGCAGCTAGCCTTTTCTTTTAAGGGAGTGACTAATATTTTGCTGAGTAAGTCTTTTTGCGGCCTGGGTTCGTGGAAGACTACTAGCCCACCAATGTTTCTTACTGGGCGGAAACTTCGTAACAAGGCTCATCCGGTATGCCAAAGTTTGGCACGAAAAATGATCACCGAATCAGGAACGAGCACTCAAAAGAGAGAGTAATTAATGCGAAAGAACATGAGAGTTTGAGCGTCATTCAGTTTTCTCATATATTGCCTTTCTTCTAAAGGTCGTGACCTGCGTTGATATCGCAGTCTGTACTCTTTTAGAACACTCCTATTGCTCACTTTCTCGATTTGGTATAGATATTTAATTGAATGCCCCACGTGTTAAGCACTCTTCCTGCGTCCAAATCTGATATTTCACTTCTTCTGAATAGTATTCACTGAATTTACCCCACAGAGTTATTGGATCCGATACTCGACGAAACAGTCACACGATTGTAAAAAGCTTGCGTCATAAACAAAATTGCAGCCTCTTCCAGCACTGAACGCCATTGTTGATTATCTTCCACCACCCCTAAGGAACTATGAAAATTGATTCGAGTTATCAGGGTTAAAACAGACAATTTGTTCACACGTGATTCCGTCCATTTCCTGCGTGTTCAAAATTGAAAGTGAAAAAGGCCTGAAACAGGAAACCTCTTCCCCACAAGTTGATACAACCACTGGTCGAACTCACTCGACCCTTTCATAAACGAATTGCACTCTTAAGACAAAAAAGAAAAAAACGGTGCACCACTTAGGGATTATCCGAATGGGATGGAAATAGGTTCATGTGACGTACACTTACAGACAAATAACTGATTACCATTTCAGAAAAAAACTGAATTATTTATTCAAGAAATGGAGTGAAATGTGCTTACGGCATTTGTGGGAGGGATCCCGTTTCTGGGGAAGTCGGCCACCTGGTGCAAATCTTCTTTGTTACGCCGCTTCGGCGACTTATGCGTCGATTACGACGGAATGATTATGAGGACAAAACACACACCCGTCCGGGAATCGAACCCAGGTCCCCGAAATCGAGCGTCAGCAGTGGCAACCACAAGACCACAAGCTGCTGACCAGTTACTCAAGAGAAAGAGCTTCACAAACTGTGAAAATCAGTAGAGCCCTACTCGATATCTGACCCCTATCCAAGCATTATTAGACTTGGCACTCATAAAGTTATTACATGTCCTCCTGAGAGATACATCGCCAAATTCTGTCCAATTGGTGCATTAGATCTTCTAAATCCCTGGATGGTTGGATGGCACTGCCAATAATGTTCCAAATGTTTCTTACTTGGGAGGAGATTCGGCGACCTTCCAGCCAAAGTAGGGTTTGGCAAACACGAAGACAAGCAGTAGAAACTCCAGCCGTGTGCGGGCCGGCATTATTTTGCTGATATGTAAGCCCAGGACGGCTTTCCGCGAAGGGCAACAAAACGGGGCGTACAATGTCGTCTACTTACCGCCGTGCTGTCAGGGTGCCGCATATGACAACCAAATGGGTCCTACTGTACAATGGAATGGCACCCCACACCATCACTCCCCGTTGTCCGGCCCTATGGCGGGCGACGGTAGGGTTGGTGTCGTGCTGCTGTCTGGGTTGTTCCCGTACAGTCTTCGTCCTGGAATCTCCTTGATTGGAGTAGAATTGTTTCAGCGATGAGTCCCGCTTCGAACAGATCCCCGATCACCAGCGAAAGCCAGTTATGTATCATCAGGGGCGGCGGTGCTGCTCGACTGTGTCATTGATTTTTAATGTCGGAACTTACTGATCTCCAGTGCTCGGTAAAATTAGTCCGCCACGACAATCACAGAAGTTAGAAAGAAAAACAGAGCTACAAAGAAAGTAACTGCGAAGAAACCGTGGGTAAAAGAAGAAAAACCTCAGTTGGTCGATGAAAGAAGGAAATACAAAAATGTTCAGGGACATTCAGGGATACAGAAATACAAGTCGCTAAGGAATGAAATAAGTAGGAAGCGCAGGAAGCTAAGACGAAAGGGCTGCATGGGAAATGTGAAGAAATCGAAAAGGAAATGATTGTCAGAAGGACTAATTCAGCATATAGGAAAGTCAAGATAACTTTCGGTGAAATTAAAAGCAAGGTTGCTAACATTAAGATTGTAATGGGAATTACATTGTTATGTGCAGAGGTGACAGCGGATAGGTGGGAAGAGTACATTGAAGCCCTCTATGAGGTGGCAAGATTTGTCCGATGTGATAGAAGAAGCAACAGGAGTCGATTTAGAAGACATAGGGGAACCGACTTTAGGATCAGAGTTTCAGAGATCTTTGGGAAACTTAAGATCAAATAAGGCAAAAGAAATAGATAACATTCCATAAGAACTTCTAAAATCATTAGAGGAAGTGGCAACAAAACTACTCTTCATGTTGTTGCGTAGAATGTATGAGTCTGGCGACAGACCATCTTACTTTTAGAAAAACGTCATCCACACAATACCGAAGACTGCAAGAGCTGGCAAGTGCGAGAATTATCGCACAACCAGCTTAACAGCTCACGCATCCAAGTTACTAAGAAGAATAATATACTGCAGAATGGAAAAGAACATTGAGGATGTGTTGTATGACGATAGTTTGGCATTAGGAAAGATGAAGGCACCAGAGAGACAATTCTGACGTTGCCGCTGATAATAAAAGCGAGACACGTTATAGGATTTTTCGATCTGGAAAAAGTATTCGACAGTGTAAATTGGTGCAAGATGTTCAAAATTTTGGAACCAAGGGGAAAGTTATAGAGAGACATGGCTGACGCACAATATGTACAAGATCCAAGACGGAATAATAAGAGTGAACGACCAAGAACGAAGTGCTCGGATTAAACAGGGTGTGAGACGGTGATGTAGTCTTTCACTCCAACTGTTCAATCTGTACATGGAAGAAGCAATGTTGGAAATAAAATAAAGGTTCAGGAGTGGAATTAAAATTCAAGGTGAAAGAGCTTCGCTGATGACATTGCTATTCTGAGTGAAAGTGAAGAAGAATTACATAATCTGCTGAAAAGAATAAACAGTCTAATGAGTACAGAATAAGGACTGAGAGTAAACAGAAAAAAGACGAGAGCAATGAGAAGTAGCAGAAATGAGAACAGCGAGAAACTTAATATCAGGATTGAAGGTCACGAAGTTGATGAATTTAAAGAACCAATGACGGACAGAGGAAGTAGAACATCAAAAGCAGACTAGCACTGGCAAAAGAGCATTCCTGGCCAAGGGAAGTCTACCAGTATCAAACATAGGCCTTAATTTGAGGAAGAAATTTCTGAGAATGTATTTCTGGAGCACAGCATTGGATGATAGTAAAACATGGACTGTGGGAAGCGTGGAAGAGAAGAGAATCGAAGCATTTGAGATGTGGTGCTACAGACGAATGTTGAGAATAAGGAGGACCGACAAAGCAAGGAATGAGGAGGTTCTGCGCAGAGTCGGAGAGGAAGAGAATATGTGGAAAACACTGACACGGAGAAGGGGCAGGATAATAGGACATCTGTTAAGACATCAGGGAATGACTTCCATGGTACTAGAGGAGGCCATAGAGGGAAAAAAATGTAGAGGAACAGAGGGATTATAACACATCCAGAAAATAACTGAGGACGTAGGTAGCAAGTGCTAGTCTGAGGACGAAGAAGGTGGCACCTGTATATAGTGTCTGACGTACGAAATTTAGTATTATGTGATGGAGCCGTCTCTGAACTTTGTGTATGTTGTTACACGGTGTACTATCCCCAAACTGTCATGTAGCCTGTTTCATATTTTAATATGCAGATTCCAATAGTCAGCGAAGTCAAATCATTAATGCTGCATGAAAAGTGCAAGTAATATTCAATACTGCGAGTGATTGCAAGGCTAATTATTTCATTTTCTCCTTTCATATTGATACGGTGAGGAAGTCTCACAATTTTAGCAGCGTCGCAGGTTCTTTTGGATGGCTCGTGGAAGGGAAATGAGCAGAAGAGACATTAAGTTGTTTACAGCTGAGCTGAAAGCCGTCCTTCGCTTAGGTATAGAGAGTGAGAAAATGGTTTTCCGTATCTACACTCCTGGAAATTGAAATAAGAACACTGTGAATTCATTGTCCCAGGAAGGGGAAACTTTATTGACACATTCCTGGGGTCAGATACATCACATGATCACACTGACAGAACCACAGGCACATAGACACAGGCAACAGAGCATGCACAATGTCGGCACTAGTACAGTGTATATCCACCTTTCGCAGCAATGCAGGCTGCTATTCTCCCATGGAGACGATCGTAGAGATGCTGGATGTAGTCCTGTGGAACGGCTTGCCATGCCATTTCCACCTGGCGCCTCAGTTGGACCAGCGTTCGTGCTGGACGTGCAGACCGCGTGAGACGACGCTTCATCCAGTCCCAAACATGCTCAATGGGGGACAGATCCGGAGATCTTGCTGGCCAGGGTAGTTGACTTACACCTTCTAGAGCACGTTGGGTGGCACGGGATACATGCGGACGTGCATTGTCCTGTTGGAACAGCAAGTTCCCTTGCCGGTCTAGGAATGGTAGAACGATGGGTTCGATGACGGTTTGGATGTACCGTGCACTATTCAGTGTCCCCTCGAAGATCACCAGTGGTGTACGGCCAGTGTAGGCGATCGCTCCTCACACCATGATGCCGGGTGTTGGCCCTGTGTGCCTCGGTCGTATGCAGTCCTGATTGTGGCGCTCACCTGCACGGCGCCAAACACGCATACGACCATCATTGGCACCAAGGCAGAAGCGACTCTCATCGCTGAAGACGACACGTCTCCATTCGTCCCTCCATTCACGCCTGTCGCGACACCACTGGAGGCGGGCTGCACGATGTTGGGGCGTGAGCGGAAGACGGCCTAACGGCGTGCGGGACCGTAGCCCAGCTTCATGGAGACGGTTGCGAATGGTCCTCGCCGATACCCCAGGAGCAACGGTGTCCCTAATTTGCTGGGAAGTGGCGGGCGGTCCCCTACGGCACTGCGTAGGATCCTACGGCCTTGGCGTGCATCCGTGAGTCGCTGCGGTCCGGTCCCAGGTCGACGGGCACGTGCACCTTCCGCCGACCACTGGCGACAACATCGATGTACTGTGGAGACCTCACGCCCCACGTGTTGAGCAATTCGGCGGTACGTCCACCCGGCCTCCCGCATGCCCACTATACGCCCTCGCTCAAAGTCCGTCAACTGCACATACGGTTCACGTCCACGCTGTCGCGGCATGCTACCAGTGTTAAAGACTGCGATGGAGCTCCGTATGCCACGGCAAACTGGCTGGCACTGACGGCGGCGGTGCACAAATGCTGCGCAGCTAGCGCCATTCGACGGCCAACACCGCGGTTCCTGGTGTGTCCGCTGTGCCGTGCGTGTGATCATTGCTTGTACAGCCCTCTCGCAGTGTCCGGAGCAGGTATGGTGGGTCTGACACACCGGTGTCAATGTGTTCTTTTTTCCATTTCCAGGAGTGTATGTAGGTGGAAGGCATGGCAGCTCCCATAAAAACTTCATTGTCCAAGAAGCAAAAATGAATCATTCTTAGCTAAATAAGAATCTGAAGGCTAGGTGAAAACAGGTGACTTCATAGCATGGGAGCAGCCGTTGAGTTCTGGCAGGTCTTGTTGGAATTCTAGTAATGAATTTTCTGATTGGCTCATAGTAATTATTTCAGTAGAGGAAGAATGTTCTGCGATGTGCAGATATCAGGGTTTTTCGTTTACCATGCCTAACAACCTATAGTCGGAGAGATATTCCGCCTAATTCCACCTGCCATATCTTATTACTTAACCATGAAGAAAGCCAGATGAGAAGCAAATTGTTAAACTTGCTCATAAAATTACCACTGATCAGAATTGCAAGGTCTGCTGCAGCTGGCCGGCAAGATTCCAACGCTGGCAGAACCAGCGATGTTTCAAAGAGTTAAGCCACAACAGACTTGGCTATGGATGCCATCGAGAACACAGTTCCCTAGGTCATTTCAGAGTACTACATGTCTCCGACTTAGAACAGGGGATAGGCATGCACCCTCGTTGCAGCTATTGAAATGAGGGATCACACAGATTTAGGTAATTTGTGTCACGGTTTTATTTCACATATCTAACGTTCACAGCCAGCCAGTTGCAAACATCATGCACTTTGGCAAAACTATTAGTGTTCGTTTATTCTTCCAGGACGTTTGCTGTAAATCACTAACCTTTTTCGCAATCACTGCCCACATTCACAACACCGTTTATTCCCTTTCTTTACGCACCCACCGAGCCAAGAGAAGGGCATAGTTCATATTTACAATTCCTTGTCCACTTACTTTATGCTTGATTTAGTGGACAAATCATTTTGTTTGATGTCTTATTGCATTAAACCAAACTTTTATAATGACCACCAGCTTCCTTTTGTAGTTTCTTGGCTCCCTTCACTATTATGTCCACATAAGGTCTGGTACCCATACTTTCACGTTTAATACCCCCCTCCCAGTAAATGTCACTTAGTAAGATGTTATCCATTGTGTGATCTTGTTTGTTTTTCATCAGTTATTCAAAATGACATTATTGATTATAAGTAAATTAATCGCTGTTTATCTCCATACAACTATGTTGTCTAAAAATCGTTTGTTTTAAATTTGCCTGATGTTATGGGTAGCTTCCCTTCCCTGTGGGTCACTGGGGACTGATTGAAGATGCAGCTCCCACCTCACAGTGCAGTCACAGAAAACCTACTTGTGTTCCCAGAAATTCTCCCTCCACAGAAGCGAAACCCGACTCTGTCAGAAGACTGTGATGCACGAACTGGTACAAGAGAGTCAGGAGAACATTCTCGTACTTGTTCTTCCAAGATGCCTTTCACATCCCTCATTGCATATTGCTGATATTATCGCGCTATATTATGACCCGTCTGAAAAAAAGATTGGTTTTGGGGGTGAGGATGGGGGCAATAGCTCGAGCTCAAGAGTTTCCCTGCTGCTTTTCAGCTTGCTGTAAAAATGTAATAGCTAAATGTTAAATCATAACACTAACTTTCACAATGCAAAAGAACTAAATCTGACTTCTTTCAAAGCAATAATCATTCATCATCTAAATTATACTACGTAAATCTTATAAAAGCGATGAAGATAAAAATACATTGTCTGGCAAAAACGGGAAGCACCCTGAAGAGGAGGAAGAAGCGAAACCAAACTTCAAGGGTTGACAGGGTATGTCTTGTTTCCTAAGTGTTGTTTCACTGTTTAAAAAACCGAGTCAACTGTATAAATACACTCCTGGAAATGGAAAAAAGAACACATTGACACCGGTGTGTCAGACCCACCATACTTGCTCCGGACACACGCACGGCACAGCGGACACACCAGGAACCGCGGTGTTGGCCGTCGAATGGCGCTAGCTGCGCAGCATTTGTGCACCGCCGCCGTCAGTGTCAGCCAGTTTGCCGTGGCATACGGAGCTCCATCGCAGTCTTTAACACTGGTAGCATGCCGCAACAGCGTGTACGTGAACCGTATGTGCAGTTGACGGACTTTGAGCGAGGGCGTATAGTGGGCATGCGGGAGGCCGGGTGGACGTACCGCCGAATTGCTCAACACGTGGTGCGTGAGGTCTCCACAGTACATCGATGTTGTCGCCAGTGGTCGGCAGAAGGTGCACGTGTCCGTCGACCTGGGACCGGACCGCAGCGACGCACGGATGCACGCCAAGACCGTAGGATCCTACGCAGTGCCGTAGGGGACCGCACCGCCACTTCCCTGCAAATTAGGGACACTGTTGCTCCTGGGGTATCGGCGAGGACCATTCGCAACCGTCTCCATGAAGCTGGGCTACGGTCCCGCACACCGTTAGGCCGTCTTCCGCTCACGCCCCAACATCGTGCAGCCCGCCTCCAGTGGTGTCGCGACAGGCGTGAATGGAGGGACGGATGGAGACGTGTCGTCTTCAGCGATGAGAGTCGCTTCTGCCTTGGTGCCAATGATGGTCGTATGCGTGTTTGGCGCCGTGCAGGTGAGCGCCACAATCAGGACTGCATACGACCGAGGCACACAGGGCCAACACCCGGCATCATGGTGTGGGGAGCGATCTCCTACACTGGCCGTACACCACTGGTGATCGTCGAGGGGACACTGAATAGTGCACGGTACATCCAAACCGTCATCGAACCCATCGTTCTACCATTCCTAGACCGGCAAGGGAACTTGCTGTTCCAACAGGACAATGCACGTCCGCATGTATCCCGTGCCACCCAACGTGCTCTAGAAGGTGTAAGTCAACTACCCTGGCCAGCAAGATCTCCGGATCTGTCCCCCATTGAGCATGTTTGGGACTGGATGAAGCGTCGTCTCACGCGGTCTGCACGTCCAGCACGAACGCTGGTCCAACTGAGGCGCCAGGTGGAAATGGCATGGCAAGCCGTTCCACAGGACTACATCCAGCATCTCTATGATCGTCTCCATGGGAGAATAGCAGCCTGCATTGCTGCGAAAGGTGGATATACACTGTACTAGTGCCGACATTGTGCATGCTCTGTTGCCTGTGTCTATGTGCCTGTGGTTCTGTCAGTGTGATCATGTGATGTATCTGACCCCAGGGATGTGTCAATAAAGTTTCCCCTTCCTGGGACAATAAATTCACGGTGTTCTTATTTCAATTTCCAGGATTGTAATTTGGCAGTATGAGCCCAGTTATCAGCACCACCTCTGGCCTGGGCGCATTCATTGATTCTTTTGCGAAGAGTGCCGTAAAACCGTTGTATCCTCTCCCTAGGTAAGTGGCCCACAACTTTGCAACTGGTCTTCGATATCCTGGATAAGCTGCAGTAGGAAAGAGTTTACGTCAGAGCTGTACCCACACGTGTTCTATCTGATCTGGGGATCTTGCTGGCCATTGGAGTACCCCATCGCGCCAACAGTTCATAGAGACGCATGCTATTTGTCGACGAATATTGTCCTTCTGAGAAATGCACCGCGACCCCGTCACACGAGAGGTAACACATGACGACGCAGGATGCCTATGACGTGCCGTTGCGCCGCCAGAGCTCCCACAATCATTACCAGCAGCTACCTGTAACGTATCACATGTAGTTATACCGCTGTGCCTCTGCAAAACATTGGAAGAACGAGACAGCACCCCAGAGAACAGCCGTACTAGCCGATGGTTATTGGGATAGTGCAGAACCACGATTTGTAACTGAAGATAATATGATGACATTCATGAGCAGCCCATGCTTCCCGGTCACGTCGCCACTCCAAATGAAGCCGACTGTACTGTGGTGTTGGCAACGGCCTTGCAACAGTGGATACACCGGTTCCCGTCAGATCACCGAATTCAAGCGCTGTCGGGCGTGGCAAGCAGTTGGATGGGTGACCATTCGGGCCGCCATGCGCTGTTGTCATTTTTCGGGTTGCACTCAGCCTCGAGGTGCCAATTGAGGAGCTACACCACCAAATAGTAGCGGCTCCGGTCAAAGAAAACCATCATAACGACCGGGAGAGCGGTGTGCTGACCACACGCCCCTCCTATCCGCATCCTCAGCTGAGGATGACACGGCGGTCGGATGGTCCCGATGGGCCACTTGCGGCCTGAAGACGGAGTGCTTTTTTTGTGTTGTGGTTTTAACAGAAGCCTCCCTACTCCGAACGGTAATTCCCTAGTACGCTACTCCTAGTTTTTGACCAATGGTACAGGATCACACAGAATATTATTTGTTCTAGGATGTCAGGCACGAGCGTGCGATGGTTACGATAAGCGTAGTGCACAATATCGGGACCGTCCCATGGTGGTCAGATGTAACCGATCCCTACCTCGGGTTCCCATGAAGTCCAAGATCGGGCTACTGTCATGTCTGAATGCTTCACAAATCTGGATGTTGCACGATTCGACCAGGTGCTCGAATGGAGACCCACAGGGAGGCGCATTTCTAACACTGTCGGGCACTGATAACGCTGCCTCACACGAGTTCGCAGCATCTCCGTACGCTTAGCATGGATCGCTCAACATCTGGCTTTGTTCCAAGCCCCTTGTATCCCCTACTAGGACTGGTGACAACACAGGGAACTGCTTTGCAAAAACAGACGTAATGTCTTACGGGATAACAGCAATCAGTGATTTTATAATGTTATTTAAAATCCGTCTTGGTTGGAAAATTTTTTTTTAATTTTTTTTATTCATATGACCGGTTTCGGTTCATTCAGAACCATCTTCAGATCTGATATTTCAGTTACAGGAGTAACCCGTCCAAATCCAGCAACTTACACATGCTACGTCTACATGTGTAAGTTGCCGGATTTGGACGGGTTACTCCTGTAACTGAAATATCAGATCTGAAGATGGTTCTGAATGAACCGAAACCGGTCATATGAATTTAAAAAAAAAATTGCAACCAAGATTTTAAATAACAGGGAACTGCAACTCATTTAAATATCAGCCGACTGTGTGTACGCCCCCCCCCCCCCCCCCCAAAAAAAAATGATAGTGTGGCATTTTTGGCCATGAGGCCCCATCCGGGGAAGTTCGGCCGCCGGGTTGCAAGTCTCATTTCAGATGACACCACATTGGGCGACTTACGCGTCAGAGATGACGAGGACAACACAATACCCGTCCACGAGCGGAGAAAATCTCCAATCTGGTCAGGAGTCGAAACCGGACCCACTGCACGGCAGACAGACACGTCACCACTCAGGTAAGCAGGCGGACTGTGGGTACGAAGTTACAGTGACATCCAGCCATGTCCTTTGGTTACTTCACTTTTTTTTTTCAAGCAGAATATAAATAAATGTATTAATTATTTGTATTCACTTTCCGCAAAACCTCGTCTACCACATGAAGTGACTACGAATTCTTAGGACTTCTGTTTATAATTTTATACTTATCTCTTATCCCTTGCTTTAAGGAAGTCTAATAATTTTATAAATATATAAACAGGTTTCATAGTTCAAAGAACGTGGAACTAATCGCGACGAGTTGTAATCAAAAATTTTAAATTCTAGCCTTTTGTCATGTCCTCTTCAACTGTGCAGTAGTCGCAGTTCGGAGAGAATATTGACTTTAATAGGCGTTCTGTTTTTTTGGTAACCTGTTAATAGTGACCATCTCCTTCCTCCTAAAAAGCCATTCGATATGGGATATGTGTTGCTGGGTAGCCCAGTAGCAAGTTGTTTTGAAAGCAATACTCTAATTTCACGACGTTGACCATTCTGCCTTTGCCTTAAATCAAAACCGTCGATAGCAATCACAGTGCGGGAGGAATACTAAAGTGTGTGCGAGTTTTTTTCCTGTTTTTGGCACGTTGATCGACCTGTACTACCTCTGTGGGACACAAATAAGTGTAATGCGTTCTGAAAATCATTAGATTCTGCCATTCAACAGCGACAGCATTCGCGTACTCATTGCACTCCGAAGCGTTTACACTCTGTGGACATTGGAAAGTGCAGCCCAATCCATTAGTTAAATGTGCAGGCAGTCCATGCCAAACCACTCCAGTTCTCCACCTTCAAAAATGCACGATAGGAAGAGTAGAGTATGACGTAAGTAGAAGGGTGTAGGGTTCCTTACAATCATGCAGAGAAACTGGCAGATATCCCATCTTCTGGTGACATCTGAGATTTGTGCCCTCTCGTCACAATGCCTGCCGCTTATCTACTCATGGATTTCATTGTCTAATCAGTGTCACAGCAGTGTGATCTGTGTACACTCACTCTGCTCCATTCACTCATGAGCTAATGACACTCCATTTGATGCCGACGAGCCATGTTGTCAGTTCTTTCATCTTGTCCACTTAGTTTAACGGCTCTTCAACGAATTAGCTTGGTGTTAACGTCTTTAGAATTGCAGTATTCTCCAGAAGTCTTCTATAGAGTCCGCTGTGAAGCATGAAACACGCGCTTAGAAGAGAACTTTCTATTTGAACGCTGGATTTTCTAGGTTTCGTGTGAGCTGACCTGTCTGCATTCTTCATTTTTTCCTACTATTCGTACATTGCTGGACAAGCGTATAGCTCTGGTGGATCGGTGCTAGCGGTGGTAGGGCTAACAAGAAGTGACTGATGGTGGTGGTGGTTAGTGTTTAACGTCCCGTCGACAACGAGGTCATTAGAGACGGAGCGCAAGCTCGGGTTAGGGAAGGATTGGGAAGGAAATCGGCCGTGCCCTTTCAAAGGAACCATCTCGGCATTCGCCTGAAACGATTTAGGGAAATCACGGAAAACCTAAATCAGGATGGCCGGAGACGGGATTGAACCGTCGTCCTCCCGAATGCGAGTCCAGTGTGCTAACCACTGCGCCACCTCGCTCGGTAAAGAAGTGACTGAGACGAGTATCAGGAATGTATCAGTACACTGAAACTCAAGTAGGAATATCCGTCATACGTTACCACTGTTAGATCAGTTTACAGAGTTTTCTCTTAATGTATTTGCAGATAGTGTGTAACACCATAGCTCTAATACTCTACGGATTTATTTTGCTTTTGTTTCTTTTAATGTTACATTGCTGTGCCTCTGTAAATGTGTGTTATTCAATCGATAACATAAAATTGTATACTGCTTTCTTTATACAAACTTTGATGTCATGGTTTGGTTCTATGCTGTGTAGCATATCTTTCATTTAAACTCTTTGTCCCATTTGGAAGGAACAAGACTTACTGTACATAATTGTAATTTTGTGTGAATAATTTTTTGTAGAGATGTCAATATGTGTAAATGTTTTGTTTTATTTAATGTATTTGGTTGCTGTTATGTAAACTGCTGATCCTCACTTAGGGTTCTTAGTTAGTTTGTATGTAAAAGGTGTAGTGGTTCCCCTCGGGAACGGAACTGTGTTGCGCGCGCAAATTGTGGTTGGCCTAGGTGGAAAAGGTGGAACTGATAGTCAGTCGGGGACGAGCCACCAGTCGGGGATGAGCTACGAGTCCGTGCACTGCCATGTAAAAGATGCATATTGTGCTGGTTCCGAGAGAGGCTTTTCCTGCTTCTTTCCAAGGCCTCGGATGGATGGATAAATAGCTGGAACTATTCTGGAATTTGTATTTATCATCGCCACCAAGAAATGACAGAGTACAGCAATTCTGCCTGCAATTCCACCTACCAACATGCAGTTGCCACCACATTGCGCAATCATTGCATTGGAATGCTATAATGATGTACAGTGAAGGATCAGCTTAATGGATGTGTTAGTGTGTTCAAATATAAGGTAATTTATATCTGAATTTATATACCAACCTTGATTTTTCTCCTCATCGTAACACCTCTCAGGTTCCTCTCCGTTTGAACTAAAGTGATTTCCGAGTGTCCTTACTGAAAGAAATTAAAGCCTAGAGTTTTGCTAATTGATGCCTCTTGAACATAGTAAAAAGAAAGTTAATGTGGCAAGAGAGTGAGTTAAAGTAAATGTTGTTTGCTGAAAATAATTTTCCTATTAAAACTGCTTGTTAAAGTGCTGTTGCCAACTGCAAAATTAAAAGTTCTTAAGACTGAGGCTTCTAAAGTTTTGGTTAGCAAATGATCACCTTGATATCTGCAGTAAATTCAAAAAGGTGAGTCAGTTTCTTGCAATTTTGCCAACATTGTGTTTCACTGCAGTAAAAGTGGAAAACTGCAGTTGTGAAACATTATATACTCATGTTTGTTAAGTGTATGTTTCTCTTGTGTATAGGAAGTGCATATTAATAACGTAACAGGATCCACAGTTTGTCTATTGTATTAATGCTGGGTAATTAGTAACGGAAAGACCACTAATTATAAAAAACCATAATTTCTTTAAGGCCTGAAAGTAATAGGGTGTTTCGGTATCTCTTATAATTTTGCAAATAGTTTCTGCTGCTCTAACTGTTAGTTTCAATCTTACCATAAACATATGTATGTGTCAGAGTTCATTGAACCCGCGTGTGACAAAGTATAGGTTGTATTTATTCGTTAAAATTACTAATAACTATTTTCTTAAACGAGAATGTTAATCATTCTGTTGCCTAGTTAGGCTGGCGACCGTTTTCTTTATCAGTTGAACAGTACAGATAGGCAAAATCTTGTTTGTTACTGTTCGAATATTTACGTACTTCTGACTTTCATTTCCGATAAGCCACCTCCGTTAGGTACAACATGGTCAACTTAACAGAATTCCTCTCAGAGGGTAACACTGCTCTGCTGCTTTATACCATAATTGCTTTAACAAAATAGTTTTACTTCACAACTTGTTTCCGGCTTTAAGGTTACGGTACAGCAGTAGCAAAGAGGTAGTGTTATAAGTGTGAAAAATGACTGCTTATTTACATATGAACAATCTTCACTAACATTCGAAGTTTTTATACGAGGGTTATTCGGAAAGTAAGGAACGATCGGTCGCGAAATGGAAACCACAATGAAAATGCGATGAAGTTTTGCACAGGTGTGTTGGGCAGTGTCTCTAGTATGCCAGTCGATCGCATTACGTCGTTCTTCTTAGTTCTGAACACACAGGGAGCACATAAAGATACGTAGAACAATAGAGTCTCCCGCCAAATACGAGGAGAAATTTCGCCTGAAGCTATGCAGCCAACATTACATGACTGTCATGCGTTTTCTTCTTCAAGACAATTCTCAGCCGAATTCTGCAGGGGCAGTGAAGATGCCCCTGCATCGTTTTCAACTGGACATGTGTGATTACCCACAATACAGCACGTAATTGTCTCCCTCTGAGTTTCATCTCTGCTGACGTCAACCGCTGCCTACGAAGACAACATTTTGGCACAGACAAACGAGCTGTAGGTCAGAATAGAAAATTGGCAGAAAGCGTTGGCGGCTGCCTTCTATAACGAGGGTATTGGAAAGTTGGTACAACGCTACGACAGACGTCTAAATCGGATCGGCGACTATGGAGATAAGTAGCTGGAAGTTGTAGCTAACTGTTGCAAACAAAACAGTTTTGATTTTCACTGTGGTTTCCATTTCGTGACCTATCGTTCCTTACTTTCCGAGTAGCCCTCGTATGAGTGAAACGCGAGCAAATAACGAAATGATTCTTCTTTTCTAATATCAGTCAATCTAGACTGCATTATTTTAGCTACTCTTACGTGTTCGTTCAGTAACTGGTTTAATTCATTGCTGCAGGGTTTCCAGGCACTCGATTACCACTGAACGATTTCGTCATCATCTACAGCTTTCCTGGCTAAAAGCAGGGCATGCATGATAATTGTCAACCTCTCCCCGAATTGTGCTTTCCTCTTCGGTTTCGCATGGTTATCACTTTGACCCCGACATTACCCATTACTTGCTACAGTCCTCTTCCTCGTTCTCTCTTTTGCTTTACCGCCCCTTCACTTCCTTACCGGAATTAGCACCATCTTTTCAAGATGTGGCCTAGCCATTTTTTCTTCTTTTTGCTTATGATGACTAAGACGTTTCTGTTCTTATGTCAACACCTCCTCCTTCCTCACTCTAACTCACACCATCTATTTTGCTCCATGCGCACACTTCCAGTGTCTCCAAACTTCTATTCCCATATTTTTAGAACATTCACGTACCCGCCGGTGTTAGGCTATGGTCCCGTATATAAAATCTGGCCAATCTTTTCCGCAGTATGACCTCAGATGTTAAGTCCCATAGTGCTCAGAGTCATTTGAACCATTTTTGAGAAATAAGTAACAGCATTATCTACCTCCCTTCAAGGACTTGTAATGAATAAGAATTTTAGACGTTTAAACGGAATGAAATGTTTAGAAATAATCTGGCTGCTTGTAACTTTTAAGATGTGTAGATTTCAAGGCCTTATGAATTAGAACTCTTCGAGTGAGCGAGGATACTAACAATATACTGAACAGCCAAGATTTCTAGGTCTGTTTCTAGTTCTGATCTGAGTGGATCATTCTTCTGTAAAGGAAACAGTCCATTACCTTCCTCATCGCTCCCCAGTCTGAACTTATCAGCTGTAATGATCTCGTTGTCGAAGGAACGTTAAAACATCATCTTCCTTCCTTCTACGTGGGTTTTGTTTTCCTGGTTTTGTTGCCAAGTAACGCCACCGTTCATTCTAAATACACTATCGAGAGTAAAAGCACTTGATATTCAAGTTTATGTATGAGTAATTTGTTATACAGAATTACTGTGTGAAGAATATCCGTCGTGCTGCAAATTCTTTCTAAGTCACAAGTGACACAATCATTACTTCCTTAACCTATAATACACTTCGATCCAG
Organism: Schistocerca serialis cubense; assembly: GCF_023864345.2. Classification (NCBI taxonomy): domain Eukaryota; kingdom Metazoa; phylum Arthropoda; class Insecta; order Orthoptera; family Acrididae; genus Schistocerca; species Schistocerca serialis. Next base: position 1,085,120,127 of record NC_064639.1, read on the forward strand.
TATTAAGGTTTCTCACAATGGTTAGTGTTATCATTACTTAATTTGAACTCCTAGAATTTGTTGTCTAGAATTGAGCATTAGCAATCTGAGACTAGTCCTTCAGAGATGTATAAACTATAGCTTTTGTAGTGATTAAGTAGGAGACGTAATCGTACCAGTATCGGTATAAAACAGAGAACTCTGGAATAATAACGAAGGATTTCTGCGTTTGTAAAACGACGAAGTCATTCTGGAAAATCGTTAACAAGTACAAATGATTTTCGCATTGATCCCAAATGTAGCAGATGGTTTCATGCACAATTATTTGCTTGGGGAACGGGTCTTAGATTTCAACTCATGGTATATTTTTATTGCATTCCATCCACTTGTCAATTTTATATTAGGTTACCATTTACTCTGAGGTTCTCGAAAACCACAGACTTCCGTGTCAGCGAGGAACACACAAAGAAGACTCCAATATAAACTTGCGCGTGATTCTGTTTGAGATGTGAAAAACATGTGTATAAGTTCGTAGCGTTTTTCCGCAAGTTTAATAAACGTAACACTGAGAGGCACCCACATGCCTTGCTCATACTGTGGCATCAAGCAGTCAGGCCTGCAAGATGAGTGGTCTGCCAAGCGAGTGGATTCATTCTTATTTATCGAGTAACATGAACTCTAGTACTCACACTTAAGTTACAAGTTATCCTCCTATATGATTAATACGCAACAGAAACACGCATCTGACTATCAGTAATTTACAGAACTCTGACTGTACACTACGCACTGGCAATACCACATTTTCTTTCTTTTTTGTTTAACGGCTTTTGTCAACACGTGGCCACCGCACTGAATATGAATGTCGCACACATTATAAATTCGGGACATTATGACAACATACAATTCGAAGGAAAAGCCCACCAATCTTTTTCTTTTCACTATCTTATTCATTCCGATAAATTCTCTAACCTAAACACACAAATTCTATAACCTACAACAATAAATAACACATGAGAAATTCCGCCCAGTGGGCATGGCTTTACATTGGTGAATCTCTATATTATGGTCTCGTAATTATTTAACACTACAGTGCACTTTCTGGATAGGATGGTGGATCTTTTATTATTTCTCACACTTCGACTCTCACAATCATCATCACGAAACTTTCCTCCAGACCGAGCAGTACAAAAGGAACACGCATAACCCACTAATCTTTTGAAACTACCTCGCTACTCTCCCATACAAACCACACATACCCAAATTACTTGACGTACACCACACTACAATATGAAATACTACACAGGGAATAGTCACAACATTATCACTTTCAGCTTTCCCACTTCAATTAATATTTATCCCAGTTTCACACGACACTGCCCCACTTCGTAATTCTTTCCTACTATGAACTCTGGAGATATATGCACATCTTCCTGTGCAATGCAAGCCAAGTGGCGTTGCTGGATACACGGCCGACTCACCTTGCTTCTCTCTCAGAGTTTCAATCTAGCGTCACACGGAATCATATCACGCAAAGTAATATTAAGAACATATTCATCACACACCCGAGTCCTCAACTGATACCATGAACGAGTATTTCTCTTTATCCTTTGTCTCATACACAGATTGAGACTCACACAGTACTCACCACGTGGAAGTACTCGTCTCTAATTTCAAGTCCTGCACACGCCATTTCTTAAATATTTCAACTTATCGTAGACACGCTATTTCTTAAATATTTCAACTTATTGTACACACGCTAGTAATTCAGCTTAACTTAAGCACACGGAAGTATTTCAACTTATTGCTACACGTGGTTTCATTGTGACCGTTGGTCACTTCCAAAGATTACTACAATCCCATTAATATTACCTGCCTGACATTTAATTCTCCCCACAAAAGTTCCTGAAATAGAGAAATTATTATTTCAAACTACTCTTAAATATTCCATATGCATACCATGTCTCCACTCTTTTGTCATTATGGAGCACAACTAAAACAAATCTTAACAGCACAAGATCCAGCGGCAGAGTGCTGAAACATGGCCGTTCTTTAGGTCATCTCGCACCTCTGTCGAGGTGGGGGAAGACCATGCTACCGTATTGGTCAGCCACATTTCAGGCGCTCAAAGCTCAGGTAAGTTTCACCTCTTTGGTCCCACAAAAGGTGGCCAAAGGATCGTCTCAAAGATGATCATATATTCACATTCACTATCTGCGGTTAGCAGACGACCATACATTCATTCATTTCACAGATCTCACCAAACTGGATGTAGGGATTTATTTTGTGGGAGTGCACATGTGATCAATTAAATAAATAAATTGTCATTCTTTCCCACACTGGTATCCGGCTTCGCTGTATTAATTGAAACTGAGTTATTTTACAAAAAAAAATGTGTTGTTCTGACAAAAATAATGAAGTATGTTGTACCTATTTTCAATGTGGGCGGTACTGTACCCTTTCAACAGATACACGTAACAGAGACTTCAGTCATGAATAATGTATTCTCCTGCACTAGTTACAACAGTCTGCCAACGCTGGGATAACTTATCGATTCCGCGACTGCGGAAGTCAAGTGGCTGTGAGGTGAAGAACTCATTGAGCCATGTTCGGAGCGGGTTTTCAACCGGAAACGGAATTCCTTGAAGACTGTTCGATAGAGAGCGGAAAAGGCGAAAATCTGAGGGCGCAAGATCAGGTGAATTATGTGGGTGCTGAATGACTTCCTAACCCAACTCACGTATGATGTTTTTTGTCAGTCTAGCAGAATGCGCTAGTGTGTTATCGCTGAATAGCATCAATTCAGACAGTCTTCCTGGCCTTTGTTCTTTGATTCTGTCTGCAAGATGTCTCTGATGTTAAAAATAATAATTAGCAGCGATGGTTGTACCTTGGGGGAGGCAATTCGCAGTACACCTGATATATAATATTATCTTTTGTGGACGCACGCAGGTCTTTCCACGGGGAGTTGTTGCTTTGTTTGGGATGAACTATTCCTTCATTTCCTAATGTTAGCATAAAGATACCATTTCTCGTTGCCAGTAATGTTTCAGGACATGAATAGTTGGTGTTGTACACGAGCCAAGTCAATGACGAGCAAGCAGATATGCAGATACGGCCACCAGCTGATTTTTGTGATTTTGGTTTAGAGCATGCATTATCCATATATCAGATTACTGAACCTACCCCATTGTGTGAAAATTTCGCACGATAGTGGTACGTCCACAGCGCATCACATTTGCCAGTTCTCGATTACAGTGACATGGATAATTGTGGATTAATGCGTCTCAATAACCTTCATCAAACACTGAAGGTCTTCCTAAACGTGAAGAGCCACTTATATCAAAACGATCCTCCTTGCCGTGCTCTGTCCAATAACATCATATCCAAAGACTGCGCAAATGTTTCTTGCTGCCTCCGCTGTCACACCTCTATTGGCTCAAACAGAAGAATATGTCGGAAGTATACCGATTTCTACACTTGGCACGCCGTTATCTAGCCTCCACAGCTCCACTCACTCTCTGCAAATGACAAAATGACAATACGTAAACTCTATAGCAATAGTGAACTACAAATAAAAAATAACAGCCGCTAAACAAGCCCACACCATCCGGAATCCCACCTTGGAAAGCAAAACCGCTACGAACTTACACTCCAACCTAACTCATAACTGCACGTAAAACTCTAGTGCGACTATTTCTAGACTCCTTACCAAGTAATACATGAAACCAGTTCAGAGACTCGGTACTAGGATCGTAGCCCATAACAACAGTGCATCATAAACACTCGACCATCCTAAACAAGATGACGCGGTAGTGGCACAACCCTGTTGAATGAATTTAAAGAACGTGTTTTCGAAGAAAGCTGTGCATCCGTTATGCTGCCGCCACCGTAAACCTCTCACAGGGTCCATGAAAATAAGACAAAAAAAAATGGTTCAAATGGCTCTGAGCACTATGAGACTTAACATCTGAGATCATCAGTTCCCTAAACGTAGAACAACTTAAAGCTAACTAACCTAAGGACATGACACACATACATATCCGAGGCAGGATTCGAACCAGCAACCGTAGCAGCAGCGCGGTTCCGGACTGAAGCGCCTAGAACCGGACGGTCACAGCGGCCGGCATAAGACAAAAGAGACAATGGTGTGCACAGAAGCATATAGTTATTATTCTGTCACTCAATGCGGCAATGGATTAGGAACGAAAATCTAGATGGAACCTTCGCCAAGAACAGCAGAGTGGAATAAGAAATATGCAAGGTGTAACACGTGTAAGTGCAGACATTCTTACATGTGGGACCTTAAAATGTATGCACATCAGTGTGTTAGCTATTTTTTCTCTGAGTCGAACAGTCTTCCCTCAAACCCGTCACTAACTTTACGACCTGATGTCAGCGTGGGCCGCGAAGTGAACGACGCCTGGCAGTATAGACTAACCGTTTTGCGGCCACGAATCCACACTTCAACACTTGACCTGCTTTCCAGGGAAAAACAGCCATTAACGGCCGGCTTGCACCACCCGTACTTAGAGGTACTGCCAAACATACGACTTATAATAGCTATAATCATTAGTCTGAAAATGTAAATGTTGATGCAGTGTTGTTCAGTACATTGTCCTCAGTCACGATTAGAAATATCTGCACTTATAACCGTTACTTCGTGTGTATGTAGATGCAAAAGTAATGACAAGGAACATTTGTTGAACTAGCGCTCTGTTTCTGAAATAAAATCGGTAATATTTTGTTTTACAGAGGTCACCGTTATCGAGTTGATGAAGTCGAAATACTTTACTCGAATATCTGCTCAAAGGAAAACATTTGAAATTTTCGGGATATGAAGTAGCTGGTGGAGAAATGGTGGATTTATTTATTAAACTTTGGTAATACGAATTTAAACAACTATACTCGCCTCTGGACGACAGAAATTATTTTTGTTTAGGGTAAAAATTAAGCGAACAGCTCTGAAGTAAAGCTAATGAGGTACAGTTTACAGGAGCTAACTTGCACGCAGTACCAAATGAGCAATAGATAACAAAATTATCTACTTCCTTTCAAGTACTTGTAATGAATAAGAAGATTAGGTGTTTACACGGAATGAAATGTTTAGAAATAATTGGGCTGTTTGTAACTTTTAAGATGTGCAGATTTCAAGGGCTTGTGTACTAGAACTCGTCGAGTGAGTGAGGACCCTTACAATAAACTGAACATCCAAGACTTCTAGGTCCATTTCCATTTGTTGCGAAGTAACGCCACCCTTCAATGTAAACACAGTATCGAGAGTAAAGGCGCTTGATATTCAAGCTTATGTATGAGAAATTTGTTACATGGAATTAAGAATTACTGTAAAGATTATATATATATATAGTTTTTAACAAAACATAAATAAATATCTGGTTTATACAGGATAATTTGCTTTAAAGCGAGACTTTACTTCTTATTGTACAAATATTCTGTAATAGGTAACAATAAAAAGTTTCTGGTCAGAAAAGGAAATGCAAGAAAATTTGAGTGACAGAGCTGTTTTAGAATGAGGGACGGACGTATTCGTGAGGAGTTGGATTCAACTCTCTCTCTCTCTCTCTCTCTCTCTCTCTCTCTCTCTCTCTCTCTATATATATATATATATATATATATATATATATATATATATATTTTCTCTTGCATTTCCTTTTCTGACCAGAAACTTTTTATTGTTACCTATTACAGAATATTTGTACAATAAGAAATATATATATATATATATATATATATATATATATATATATGTGTGTGTGTTTGTGTGTGTGTGTGTGTGTGCGCGCTTCAAGTTCACTGTGGTATATCATGTGTTTTCACCGAACACCGAAAAACGAGTCCATAGCTCCTTGTTTAAAAATTCTGACAAATAAGCGGGTATTACGCCTCATTACATTTACCACCCACATTATATCGGTATATATTTTAATACAGGTAAGGCGATAACATTAATAAATATTTCTTAACACTCACGATCTTCACACTGCATGGATGGGGAACAGTTTACTATCTGTCAACTGGCCTCGCTTTGCAAAGGACGTAATGTATCAGCTGAGAAACGTTTATCGTGCGAAACTTATTAGTTCCTTTCACCGCTGAATACAGAAGGTAGATGTGAATTCCACTTACCAAGCACTAACCTGTCCAATTCAAGGCAACTTCATATCACCTACGGACCTGAAAAGACATACTATTCATCTTTGTAAATTTCTTTTACTCGTTGTAGTAATTTGAGGTACAAACATGTGCTACAACATTCTGAATCAGAATGATATCGTTCTACTTGTTGCAGTTCCCCGTACAACGATGTATTGAAACGCTGTGAATCAAAATAATAAATAATACTCTGCATACTTAACAGAATGCACAGATGTTCGCTCCATGGAAAACCACATCGAAGGGGTAATGTGAAAGATTCGTGTACCAACGGATTAATGAATCTGAAGTCCGCCCCAATAGCTGGGAGGTCAGTCCGACGGACTGCCATGCCTAGGGGCCCGGGTTCGATACCCGGCTGGGTCGGAGATTTTTCTCCGCCCAGGGACTGGGTGTCGTGTTGCCCTAATCATCATCCTTTCATCCCACATCGACACGCGAATCGCCGAAGTGGCGCCAACTCAAAAGACTTGCACCAGGCGACCGGTCTACCCGACGGGAGGCCCTAGCCACAAGACATTTAATTTCAGTGAATTTGAACACCACATAGACTTTTTGAATAATGATGCAGTGGGGTAGGACGCTGCTCCTATAGTGGAACAATTAACAATGACACTGAACAACAAATCTGAAGTGAAAGTGTGTGAACTGCATGATTTTGAGGTAGTTATGTTTATTTCAGTATAAAATGACACACAATAATCATCTTCATAAATATTTAGCTCTAGTTTTCTAAAAAAGTAATCTACATTTTTGTATAGATAACACACTAACCAAATATCCATCCATGTTCCAGGATTCAGCATAACAAATTTTAAGTCAATAATTACTTGAATCATGTTAAGTGTTATGCACTGATAAATTTCAGTGCCATTCTGGAAGTTCAGAAGTAAAATATTAAGAAACAGTTGCAAATAGGCTGTTCAGGTTTTTATGTTGGTAACGCCACGTAGCGCTCTATATGAAAATCACTGACTGTGCTGTGTGAATTCTATGGCTGGTTGGCATTGTTGGAATAGTCGCTATTGTAGTGTTGGGTAGTTTGATGTGAACAGCGCGTAGCGCTGCGCAGTTGGAGGTGAGCCGTCAGCAGTGGTGGATGTGGGGAGAGAAATGGAGCAGACGATCTGGACGTGTGTCCATCAGAAAGAGTAAATTTGTAATATTGGATATCATGAACTGATATATATATATATATATATATATATATATATATATATATATATATATATATATACAGGGTGTCCCAGCTATCTTGTTCACCCAAAATATCTCTGGAACAATAACAGCTATTGGAAAACGACTTTCACCGGTATCGATGTAGGGCTGGGGCCCATGAATATACATATTTGGAAACATTCTAAAACGAAAGCATATGTGTTTTTTAACACAAACTTATGTTTTTTTAAATGGACCTCCTATATTTTTTCTTCAGCAATCCATAGCATGACATAGCACATATACAATGGCGTTGATTGCATCGCAATATTCCCATTACATTCCGAGATATTGAGACGCGAAGTTGACGCTTGAAACACCCGACATGCGCTGCTAGCGCACGTCCTGAGGTTCAGGCGTGAACCCCATGCTGCCCGTAATCGCAGCAGGATGGCAGCAGACCGTATTATTCGTTTCGGACCTCTTGACAAGTATGGAAGTGTGATTACGCATGTCAAATATGTTGAATTTGGAACATTATTAAGGTAAATACATTGTTTGTTCTCTATCAAAATCTAATCTTTCATTTGCTGAATATGCTTACCAGTAGTTAGTGCCTTCAGTAGTTAGAATCTTTTATTTAGCCGGCAGTAGTGGCGCTCGCTGTATTGCAGTAGTTTGAGTAACGAAGATTTTTGTGAGGTAAGTGATCCATGAAAGGTATAGGTTATTGTCAGTCAGGGTCATTCTTTTGTAGGGATTTTTGAAAGTCAGATTGCGTTGCGCTAAAAATATTGTGTGTCAGTTTAGTGTTGATCAGAATAGGTAAAGAGCGAAATGTCTGAGTATGTTCAGTTCTGCTTAGCTGTTTGAAAATCAAATAATGTAAGAGGTTTATCAGCACAGTCATTCGTAAATTTTTCTAAGGGGACGTTTCACAGTGAAGATAATATTACATGAATGAAAATATTTTGTAAGTCCGCTTTGTACCAGAACTATGTAAAGCACAAAAGAAGATATATAAATTAACTGGTCACGAATGTATATAACGGATTGCAAATGTTAAATGTCCATGTGTACTGTATATACAATTACATGATTTTTTCAGAGATAAATTTAGGAGATGACCGTTTTCGCTTGGCTTGACGTTTATACACATACTCAGGAACATCGCTTATGACAGTCCAGCAGTAAGCTGCTAAAATAACACAGCTCCACTTTCCGGCACACCTCATCTCAAATGTGGCAGTGGCTTGATGAAATCGCTCCCCATGTTCATCACTTACTGCACCACAGTCTTTGGGGAAGAAGTCAAGATGACTGTGTAAGAAATGCACTTTCAATGACCAAGTTTTTCATAAGATAACAACATGTTATCGACAATCTCCTTGTAATTTACTGCTCATTTGTTCCCTAAGAACTGTAAATAGACTGTCTTAAAACATTCCCATGAATGCTTCTCATCACCTTGTATGATTCCATCGAAAATATGGTCTCCAAAAAGCTCTCGAATCTGCAAAGGAGGGCCTCTTTATAGGCCCTCCTTTACTTTGGTATCACTTAAGTAAGGGAATTTTTGCCTTAAGTACTTAAACGCGTCACCATCTTTGTCCATTCCCTTAACAAAGTTTTCATGAGACCCAACTTGATGTGCAAGGACGGGAGCAGAATCTTTTTAGTATCTACCAGAGGTCCACTCTTAATGTTCTTTATACACGGTTGAAGAGATTTTCTGGTGGGCCGTTCATGTTTGCTGTAATGAGATACACGAGCTCGGCTATCCCATTCACAGAGAAAGCAGCAATATGTAGTATACCTTAAGTGCACACCTAATAGCAGTGCAACCACTTTCAAGTCACCACAAATCTGGCACTAAAGTTGGAGGGGAGGGAGACAAGAAGATCACTAAAATTATCAAAATGTTTATTTCCAAAATATTGAACACAAGTAAGACTCGGGACAATAATACAATCCATTGTTACCAGTTATTATGACTTTCACAAACCATTATAATATTTGATTTCAAACTTAACATAAAATCCGTATATAATTATCTTACTGTAATAAAACTGTAAATGAAAACTAGAGCTAATTTTGAATTGTCTTTGTGCTATTCGCTATCAGCATATTAGAACTGATAGGAATTGGCTATTCTCATTCGATTTACGTTTTTATTGGTGCATAGCGTGATCAGCAGTTTAAGGATCCAGAAGGTAACCGGGATCATATCAATGCACAATGAATATCTCTATATGGTATGCAGGCTTCCAAAAACTATTCTCATGCTGACTGGTTCCTCAGTGAAAAAATGATGGAGTAAGTATAGTAGTCCTTCGTTGTATCTCTGGATGGAATTGTCAATGGCAGAAATATCAGCAGACGGACAAATAAGTAAAATGTGCTACGAATCAGAGAGTGCAAAATAGAAGTTTGGTTGCTGTAGGGAAAATTGATAAGCTGAATCAAGAGATCAATACGATGAACTTAAAGTTTATAGTGATTTGTGAAATTAAATGGAAGGATTTCAGAGTTTTCTGGCCAAATGATACAGTATAATAACATTAGTATCCATGGTGTATGGGTGATTACGTCGCTACTTGAAAACAAAAAAGTATTGTAGTCGAGGAGATAGAGTAAGAATTACCATTAGCGTTTAGTGAAATAAATGAGCCGGCAGAGAGGCTTCTATAGTTCTGCAACAGATTTAACCTTGTTGTTGCGAAAATTCTCTTTATAAATTAGAAAATAAAATCGGACACGTGAATAAGACAGGGAGAAACAAAATGAATACCTTGTGAACAACGTTATTATAAAAGAGTGGAAACAAAATAGTTGACAGCAATGCACGCAGAGATCTGCAGTAACAACAGGAATGTCACTACGCAGTTCTCCACCTGGATGGTGTGTACCATCGAAATGAGTATTGCTAAAAAATTAACTGGCGCAGAAAAGTATTTTATTAATATCTCTCAATCGTATTTCTCATTATGCCGTCCTTTATGGACGAAATAATTAAATATACATACGTTTTGACATGTAACGAAATGATACGATCCAGTTAACTGCTGTTATATGGTGACAATCCACCAGTTATAAATTTCAAGAAGGCAATCAGAATAGTAATCTAAGCAATACCATTACGAGAAAAGACTTAGGCGACACTATTTCTTATAGTTCTCTGCTTGAGTTACGCACTGGGGTATTTCTAAAGATTTTTAATGAGGAAGATGCAAAGCCCAAAAACTGTGGAATTAAAAATGGTACTATTACATAATTATCATCCGACAGGCTGTATGATCATTGAAGACGGGTTACCAGTCCACACAACACTGAAGTCTTGAATTCACAGAAACACCAGTATACAGCGAGATTAACAATTTCATTGTTTTGTCTGAGTCACTTTGTTGGTTTTGAAACTTGTCGGGTAACTGTGACATCTATATGTACTGTCAGTTTCCAATTATCAGGTATTTCTCAAGTCACTTGAGTATATGGCTCTGAGCACTATGCGACTTAACTTCTGAGGTCATCAGTCGCCTAGAACTTAGAACTAATTAAACCTAACTAACGTAAGGACATCACACACATCCATGCCCGAGGCAGGATTCGAACCTGCGACCGTAGCATCAGCGCGTTTCCGGACTGAAGCGCCTAGAGCCGCTCGACCACAGCGGCCGGCACTTGAGTATAGTTCGTTAGCTTAATGAATTTTAGGATTATTTTTTACCAACCTCCAATCCAAGAACCTTTGTCGAATGAAGATGTCATCAGAAATGAGAAACATTGATTTACCTTCCACGCAGATTCCACACCATGTTTAATCACCTTCTCCCTGCAATATAGAATATATGGAGACACACAGTATTTCACATAAGAACCGAGTCTCGCTTCAGCAGTCAGTAATAATGAAACGGACGAGTATTAACTGAAAGACTATTGTTGTACCAATTTTATCACTATTAGCAGTATTTTAACGGCATGAGAGAGATTTATGTGAATACAATGCTATGACATTTTTTAATATTTGCAGTAAAATCCTTTGTAAAAATAATGTAGACATCTAGTTGTGAAAGCTAACAATGCCAGCACAGTGCAGATCGCATAAGAGAGCAGATACTTATCCGTGTCTTTATTGTAGACATGCAGACATAGCAGCCATCTCTAGCTCGCTATGGTGGCAAGAAACTACTACAGGACTGTATTTAGGAAGATGATTACGGGTTCAACTTTTCCGAAAATAAAGAAGTTATGATTTGCACCCCTCTGCGGACTATCACTTCTCAAAGACCTTGCTCTGACATCTCCATCCGTTTATGAAATATTAGACTTTATATTAATCAGCCTATTGATATTTACATCCACTGCTTGGGACCAACGTTGTATGGCTCCTTTTCATGTTACCGTACGGTCGCAGGCTGGTCAGTTTTCTACTCCCATCGCCTAAAACCCTGGAGTACACTGTTCATAGAGTAGCTAACGGGCTACCAACTGCGTTGCATTGAGAAAATACGGACCTGGCACACAATCTCGAAACTTGAATGTTCTCTACTGTCCCCTCATTTCTTTGCAGGGTCAATCCAGAATATTCCTACAGTAAACAAGAAAAAGTTTCCCAATAAAATGTGGCCCATCTTTCTGCCCGCGTATTATACAGTTCAAAGCTACTTTTGACAGAATCCCCAAACGTAGCACTGTGTTCCCTTTTCGTCGCCTCGGAACCACTCATGTAATTGCACTAAAAGTTCTTCCTTTCAGATTTAAGATGAAAGATAGGAATAATGTTTCGGATGATACAGCTCTCGTCTCGGAACGACAAAGCCTCGAAATGAGTGTGTGCCACCCTTCAGGAAAACCTTGAGGCGGCAAATCCCCTTGGCGAAGTTAACGCCTGGAAGGAGCTATGTGACCATTCGGCTGCGTCTGTATCTGAGATTCTGCAGCTGCGCTAGCAGAGCGTAATGAGGCCCCACATGACAAGTACTTCCAAAATTATTTATCCTTTGCGCTGTTATTTCCTTGCAGCCATCAAAGCCAGTCAGTCTAATGATGAACATTCCAGTCTTAATGATGGAACGCGGAGTTCCTAAGCCGCTGCTGCCACTAGTACAGTCGAGGAAATCTTCAACAACACTTGGCATTATTAATCGCACCTCCCTTACATAAGACCTCAGCAATTACAGGATTTATATTTCTATTCTAGGCACGCAGATTCGTCTGTCGCTTCAATAGATTTGTGAGGGAGAAAAAATTCTTGGCGCGCATTTTCGAAACATTTCGGCACGCAGCATGGTCGCTGGAGAGTGTTGCTGCTTGTCCATGAGGGTCTGGGGGGGAGGGGGGGGGGATGGGTGGCTTGCGGGGGTGTGTTATTATTTTTTTTCTCCACTTCTTTTTTGAGTGGTTGACCCCCTCCTACAAACATCCAGCTGCCGATCTGGCCTCGCAGCCTAGCGGCACCCTTTCATCTGTACAAAACAAAACACGTGCGGGCGTCGAGGGTAAACAGCGGGTAGGCTGCGCGCGCACTGCCGTGAGGGTGGCGGCGGCGGCCATGATGGCAGCTCCCGGCGCATGCGCAGTCGCGCGGCGCGGCGCGACGCTACCCTCCCCCGAGCCTGCTGCCAGCAGCCCTACAACCAGGGATTGGTAAAAACAGCAGGGGTGAGGAAACGATCCACACTGCGACAAAAAAATGGGGGTGACTCATATCGGAAACGCTGCCTCCCTGTCACTGTGCATCCTGCAACAATAATCATGACCATTTATGCGACATTGAAACTCCGCTAGGAGAATTACAGGGTCTCAAATTTTAAGTTTATTCCTCATAACTTCCGCAGAAGGCTTCGTCGAATTCTTTCTCTCAAAGGGAAGAAATCGTAACGAATGTTACTAACTTTGTTAAGTTCAATGAAGACATAATACAGTCGTATCTATTCAGTAAAGTATCCCTATGTCAGCGCTCTTCCTCGTCAGCACTGACAATTTTCATGTCAGTTCAAGAGATGGTTTTGTCTCCAAGGAATTGCTGGAACCAGTTGCTATATTGGCATTATTCCCCCTGTCTTTCATCACTTTGGATCACCTGGTTTAAGTTAATCTTTTCAGGCAGTTTTCTCCAGCTTTGCAACCGAATGCAGGGATGGTTTCGGCTTTCAGTATTGTCTATTTCTTCAATAGTAAATATAGTGAAATCTCGTTTGTCAGTAACTTCAAATGTAAACAAAAAATAAACCAGGACGTTATATGTGGATCACTATTTCGAAGATCTAAAAGTTATTCGCCAGGAATCCCTCCCGCCCTCTTCCCTTCTCTCTGTTGATCTATCCCACAGTAACCATAGAGCCCTCTTCGCTCTTAGAAGACTGAAAAGGTACAACCGAAAACTGACAACAGATTGTGTAAAACACACGAGATTTGTTTCTTTACACACACACTGTTAAACCGTCACAAAAAAGTGAACAAATAAAAGAAAAGAAAAAACGACAAACATGGCGAATTGTGAATATTGCCATGAACATGTTGCATTATGACGACAACATATTCAATACACCCTTAATAGTTGTCTTGCTGCTATGATTTGTCATTTTTACAGAAGACAGAAGAATAAACTCAAGAAGAACATATAGCATAAAGAATTTTCTTATGCTTCCAACCTGCCACACAGATAACAGTTTCCTAAACTTGGAACTACTTGCAAACGGAGTATGTTTCATCAACTGACACAGCCATATGAAGCTAAATTTATAAGACATCATTCATGCATCTTCGAAACCATTCAGTATATTTTCCTAAGCCAAAATAAAGCAGCAGAAGCAGTCACAGGTCCTGAATGAATGAGGATATAACCTATATTATTTTACAGTTTTAAACATGGCTGTCTCTCAGCAACGGTATATAAGTTTCAAGATAGGAATCACACAGCCAACCAGTTGCAAACAACTTTAGTACACTTGACCTAGGTTTCGACACTTCTAAGGATGTAGTCACCAGAACGAAATTTTAAGAATCCGTTAGGTTACATTGCGAGATAGCAATGGCCAAAGTTTCAACCCGATATGCTCAAGTCAAAAAATTAAAATTAAACACGTTCAAGCTTTTGAAATATTTTTAATTTTATTGATTAATACTAATTAAATTACTATTTTGACAGATTAATGTGTTGAATTTAGAATACATTTATGTAGATTTTTTCTACAAATAGTATTGATACTTTATGATTTATTTATGTTTATTTTGAATTTTCTTTTATTAGTTATTTGTGTTTTAATTAGTGTTGCTTTTTTAACTTTATTATATGCCTTGCTACGAACAGTATCAGACTGATTATTTTTGTAGATTTTAATGGCTGTCGCTGGAACAAGACTTCTGTTACATAAAGTTATCCATGAGGAATAATTTGAGGTGCGGCGATCAGAGACGTTCAGTCACGAGAAAATCCTATGCCAGCCTGACATTCAGTGGTGCAGTCCTGTGGAAATGTACTTCAGCTACGAAGGAAGACACATCTGTTTTTATTATAGTACCTGGCAATCCGTTATCAATATGACATCAATAGAAGATGCAAAGAAGCGGCGTGATTTGTTATGAGCGTGCTCATTCAGCCCAAAAACATCACTGTATTTCTTTTTTATAAATTCAGTGAAATATGTCACAGTACAGCTCTTGTGTTTCACAGGGTGTCTCATCCCGCAATTTAAACAGTATATGTTCCTAAAAAATACATATATATTTCTTCTTCTCGTATTCGTCTGTCATAATGTCTATTACACGAAAATCAGTTAATTTCTTCCAATTACGGAGACCGGACGACGGTCTTTCTTTCCGTGAACCACAGCTAATAGAATAGGAAGGATAAAACATAATTGGTGGGCGCTTTGTGACTTCCGTCACAAATGGCACGAGTAGTAGAGGCACTACAGGTTCAAAAACTGGCTCATGCGAATTGGTGTAAGGAAATGATCAAAAAATTCGTCCGAGAAAATGTAAAATCCTTGTGCAGTTTTATAACAGGAGACCAAACTTGGAGACTTATTCGCATGAGCCAGAAACAAACAGCAATCAACTGTTTGCATCTTTCCAGATGAACCGAAAGTAACAAATTGACTCGTTCACGGAGAAAGGCGTGGCATGTTTAGCACGCTTTCTCCTCGTCCTAGCATTACCACGTTCATGGCTCACACGTCACCATAAACAAAGTCAGATTACAGCGTACCAGTATGTAATTCTTTTGAAGCACTCAATGAAATGTGGATAACATTCAATTCCTACGTGGCTACTGTTAACTGGAATTACAGTTTTTCCAACTTAAAGCATTTAAAACGTCTGTTTCCTTTCCAGTACTCCGTATCAATCTTATGATTTACTCTTCACAGAAATGTAAAGTATAACTTGTAGCAGTCAGTGATAGATACCCACATTGCGTGGGTGGTTGCAGGACTGTGCATGAAACAATGCATATTAACACACGCAGACCTTATGTTTATCATTGAGGTGCAAATGTGAAGTGTCAAGTAAGTGATTAGAAACGCAGGGCATTAGAACACCTCTCGTCAAAGATCTGGATAATGCGCTTACTGTGGCCTTTCATGTTGGACCACTGCAGCGCGAGTAAACCACACCGAAAATGACGCAGCATGTACACATGTTGCCTTTATAAAGTGTGCGTACTGTTCCAGAATATATGTGGATTTTGGGACCTGGTATAAAAACTTTATAGAACAGGTCAATCTCTGGCTGCTCCTAGTCGATCGTTACTGTTGAAATTCAGTACAACTACGTGGGAAACGCGTCTAATATGACCGACCAATAATATCTGTTACTGTTGTTAGAATCCAGTACACTCAATCTCTGATTTCTCGTTCATACCAAAGTGAAAATACGTTTCAGGTTTTAACTTAAATACATGTTTATTTTTGTTTCTGAAGAGCGCTATTGGCGAGGTGCGCTCAGCCCTTGTGAGGCAAATTGGAGAGCTACGTGATTGTGAAGTAGCGGCTCCGATCACGACAACTGACAAAGTTGTGTTCTGACCACACACCCCTCCATATCCACAGCCAGTGCCGCCTATAGGGTGAGGATGACGCGGCGATCGGACGGTATCTTTAAGGCATACCGCGACCTGTTCGGACTGAGTTTAGTCAGTTTTATTTTTTGTTTGATAAACGAAAGAATATCACAAAGAGAATATTTGTCTGCAATTTAGGTATCAAATCGTCCAAAACTGGGCCGAAAATTTAATAATTCGAAAAGTATTGAAGGTAAATTTTTTAAATGAAATAATCATTGCCAAATAATTGCTTTGTCAACGATAGGCTCGCTGTAGTTTTAACGGTGTTATTTCAAGAAATCTGCTGGAACTAGAAACGTAAAATAATGCACTATGCATGTTAAAAGGGCTGTGGACGTACGGGGCATCCTTTTCACTTAATGCCGATGTAAACGTATGCGGAGGTGTGCAGAGCCTGGTTGGAGTCCAAGAAGCGAGCACATATAACCCTGAATGCCGCTCGCAGCGACTGAAGAAGATGTACAGTCATCGAAATTTAGAATTAAAATCAGAAATCAATTAGTCATACCAGAAAGATCTCATAGAACGCAATATTTGTGGAATAAAAGTCTCTTGGTTCATTCCATTATGCTTGAATCATCCAGAATATAAGTCTAACACATAATTACTAACGCTTCCCACACTGGCCTCGCATTCGGAAGGACGACGGTTCAATCCCGCGTCCGGCCATCCTGATTTAGGTTTTCCCTGATTTCCCTAAATCGCTCCAGACAAATGCCGGGATAGTTCCTTTGAAAGTGCACGGCCGACTTCCTTCCCCGTCCTTCCTTAATCCGATGAGACCGATGACCTCGATGTTTGGTCTCTTCCCCCAAACAACCCAACCCACTAACGCTTCCCGTCTGTTCACTAAAACTGTATAAAACTGTTTTTCAGATTCTTTAGAGACAGATTGTACGTTCTTGAGATATTTAAAGGAATGTGGTATGGCCGTCTGAAGATAGACAATTACATGATAACGATAGTAGATTATTTTATGCTTAAGGACCTCTGATATCACTTTAATTTACCCCTTAATGTGGTGCGTCTTGAATTCGCATACGCCAAAGCGTAGCTAATCAGTGGAAGGTTAATCGTTCTTGAATGATAGGGACGTTATGTATAAATTCTACACGAAGCTACAAACAACTCTGACATGTAAGTCCATCTCCTGAGTGTACTAAGTTATCTCGCGCGACTTGCGGTTAGCCCCTTTGTTCACGACACTCGCACGAGAAGTTGTCTGGACCGACCGCTACGGTCGCAGGTTCGAATCCTGCCTCGAGCATGGATGTGTGTGATGTCCTTAGGTTAGTTAGGTTTAAATAGTTGTAATTCTAGGGGACTGATGACCTCAAGATGTTAAGTCACATAGTTCTTAGAGCCATTTGAACTTTTGAACAGAGATAAGTTCATTTCTGAAAATTATTTGTTTGTTCTATAATACCAGATACGTGACTTAAATCGAATTTTTACATAACAGTTTAGCCGTAGGTGCAAGTTGATTCGAAAATACTGTCTGTGAAAAATACGCATCATCAGGTGTTTGTTTACCTTTCTCGGTGCTTGCAAGAGATGAAATCAGAAGTAATGAAATCAAGTATTACCGTTGAATTATAGGACCAGAATACTTTAGTGACCAATTGTGTTCATTATTTAGGTATACACTCGTATATACTTAAATTTAATGCAAGTTTGCAGTAAATCAATGAACACCCGATCTCAACTGATTCGTTTCAGTTTCATTGCAATGTGGAAATTTTAATGAATTGGTAAATACACCGAAGCTTTTTTTTTATTAGCGATGGATGCCCGAGATTTTATGCTCCGCGAAATGCAGATGGAAATTTAAAGATCGTGACTGTTTCAAAATTCCCCTTGAAAAACAGCAAAGCCTCTGCAAGCAGAGAAAAGGCATGAAAATGAAAAGAGAGATAGGCCACCAGCCAGTACAGATGCAGAACTACTATCGAGAAGCATCGGGGTCCAACAAAATCGATTCCAATTAAGTCCGCCCAATGTATGCAGCATGTCATTGACCCCAGGTTATGGACACAAGATCAAATTGTAAGGGACGGACAGTATTCATGTGTAGTAAATGTAACGTTCGTCTGTGACTAAACCAAAAAATAAACTATTTCCCAAATTTCACCAGTAAGGCTGTATTGTATTACAAATAATTATTTAGAATGTGTGCGTCCATGCATTTTTTGTAACTCCTACCAATGTATCATCAAAATGTTAAATGAAAATCGTTTAGTAAGTAGAGTTATGTCAGTGTCCTATTTTTCAAATGCCTGTTACAAATACGGGACATACCCAATTATATCTGACAGTATAACATATCATAGATTTGACGTTATGTGTTCTATAACACTTCATTACTGGTTTACAAACTATGTTTTTTTTATTTCTAGCAGAAATTTATTCAGATTTTAAGAGGTTAAGGTAAGCGCAACCATTAATGCAAATGTACATTTTCTTTCAGGAGACAGGAAAAGAATATAATTGTTCATTAATCTGTAAGATGTCCAGACATACATTTCTGAACTGACTGCCAACGTTGCGAATGCGAAAACAATTTTATAAAATTTGTTCTCGGATATAAAATACGCGAAATGTATTTGCAATTTGCGAGTTCGGTACTTCCATAGCTATACGGTTTACTGGAAACAAATGAAAACACAGACCCTGATATATATGGAACTTTGATTCTATGCGTGAAGCGTGTTTGGATATCCGAAGCGGGTAAGGCGAGCGCTTACGCAAAGCGGGAAATCTGGAATCGATTCCAAGTCCGGCATGAATTTTCATTTGTTTCCAGTAGGCTGTGGTTGTAGCGCACTCGATGTTTGTGAATACATTTCGCGCTTTATTACGGCTATAAATCGTCAGCATTACTCCTTCTTTCGGACATAATGACTCTCCAAAGGAACATTGCATAGACAGGCTCTGCATTAAGATAAGTAAGCAGTAGTAGAACTCATTGCTTCACCACCTTCGCCACAGCGGTTTAGTAGTCGTGCATGTATTTCCTCATTTCCACGTCATTCGTTGCGGAAGCTGTTCTAGCTATAGCAGGAAATGTCTATACGTCACTTACCGCTGTAACAAGCAGATTGTTTCTTGAAACCAAAGAGGCAAAATTTTTCGCTGTGCCGCACCACCTATCGAAATCGATGAAGACCGCGTCTCAGTCAATGCTTGAAGCGGAGGAAAAAAAATTGTAACCACAAAATTTCTTGAGTACAGTCGTGACTGAAACGGTGGCAACACGAGAAGGCTGGCGACTGCTTCCGCATAGTCCCGGCTTTTGTGCTGATGGGAGGCGAGTAAGATGCTGATCCAGTGGACTCTAATTTAGAGTCGACCACCTTAGAGATATTCTTGTTGAATCTAATGGTAGCTATTTTACCGAGCGAGATGACACAGTGGAGAGGAGACTGGGCTCGCATTCGGGACGACGGCGGTTCACATCCCTGTCGGCCCATCCAGATTTGCGTTTCCCTATATCGATTAAGACAAACGACGGAATGGATCCTCCAAAAATTATAAACCGGAGCTCCTTCTCCAGCTTACCCCAAACAGCACTTGCTCCACATCTAATGACCTCGTCGTCAGCGGGACGTTAAACTCCAAACCTCCTTTAGTGGTCCTTTAGCCGTTTTTAACTGATTAATTCACAGGAGCATCATAAGTCAGCTTGATTGCCTCGGGCGCCCTAGTGTCACACTTCCAATGTGTCAGTATGACTCAGAAACCTGTTGTAGTAAATAGCATTTAATCGTGTTGTTCACAAGGCGTCCTTTAATTAAAATGACTACTGGACGGGGATGTAACAGAATTAACATTGCATCCTTCTCTGAATTGTTCGCAGACTTAAAGTCCTCACAGGAAGGTCCTACGTTTAGTTGGGATACTTGATACATCTGCCTAACTGCCTCTTCTTATCACACAGGATGCCTCCACCTTAATGCCCTTGTCTGAAAAACTTGTAAGAAACAACAGTTCGCTTCAGAGAAAAATCCTTTGCGTCCTAACCTTCGTTCAGCCACTTTGTCGTAGTACCCATATTATATTACAAAACTGAATAACACCCCCAGCCGGCCGCTGTGGCCGAGCGGGTCTAGGCGCTTCAGTTCGGAACCGCGCTGCTGCTACGGTCGCAGTTTCGAATACTGCCTCGGGCATGGATGTGCGTGATGTCCTTAGGTTAGTTAATTTTAAGTAGTCCTAAGTCTCGGGGACTGATGACCTCAGATGTTAAGTCCCATAGTGCTCAGAGCCATTTGAAACATTTGAACACACCTAGCTTCACAGACTAAAGCAACAATAACACTTACCGTTCTCCCTGTACGCACTCGTTACCCTTGTACGTCCTCCTCTACAACCATATCTTCCTCATTTCTCAATATTCTTAGGCAGTGCAGACTTCATAAATTTCCTTTCCTCGCTACATCAGAAAAAATATTTTGTACATCTATAAATTCTTTTTATATCTAGCACTATCAGTATTGTTATTATTGTCGTTGTTATTATTACTATTATCACTGTTAGTGCCAGCAGCTGCAGTAGTACATGCACTAGCAGTTTCAACTTTATTGTTGTTAGTCGCCGCCCGGGATTAAACGAGCGGTCTAGGGCGCAGCAGTCATGGACTGTGTGGCTGATCCCGGAGGAGTTTCGAGTCCTCCCTCGGGCATGGGTGTGTGTCTTTGTCCTTAGGATAATTTAGGTTAAGCAGTTTGTAAGCTTAGGGACTGATGACCTTAGCAGTTAAGTCCCATAAGATTTCACACACATTTGAACATTCGATTGTTCATAGTCAGGATTATTTATACACTCTGCCACATAACTTACAACTATTTTTCAAATGAAAATTGTTATTTCTTAGCTAAATATGATGTAAGGAAGGTGCTACGTGTGTGTGAAACCCTAGCCCTGATCAAGTTAAATAAATAACAAAAATGGCACAGAAAATGCTTCATACCCCTTAAGATAGGCAATCCAACTTACATCATCCAGCCTGTGTGTGGATGATGTGAGGTCGGTTTCCTGTCTTAAGGTGCATGGAATACTTCCCATGTTGGATTTAATTTGCCCACGCCGTATTCAATCCATCCATATAAGGTTCAGGAACTGAACAATTTTCACTGGATAAAATAAAATAAAATAAGAATAGATACTGCCCAAAAAACTGTTTATAAGATGAACACCAACAAAAGTGAAGCAAGAGTGATGGAATTTACTCGAATGAAGCGATGTGATGCGAGTCAATCTGCTTAACAAATGAGACGCTAAAAGTAATACCTGAGTTTTACAATTTGGCTGCTAAAATAACTGATGACCGAAGAAGAAATGATGTAAAATGAAGACCGGCAACAGCAAGAAAAGCATTTCTGAAAAAGAGGAATTTGTCACATCAAATAGAAATTTAAATTTTAGGACATCAGTACTTAAGGCATTTTTTTTATGGCGACAAGAGGAGAGCGGAAGGTTTCAAAGTCCGGTGCCACAAAATAATGTTGATAAACAGGTGGGTATGTCGAGTAATTAATGAAAGATTACTAAATCTGATTGCAGAAAAAGAATATATGGCACAACCTGACTAGAAGAATGGATCGGTTGACAGGACACATCCTGAAGCATCAAGGAAGCGCCAGATTGGTGTAAGAGTGAACAGAGGGAGACCAAGGCTCAAATACTGTAAGCAGGTTGCGAAAGTTATGCACAGCTGAAGGGCGTCGCACAAGAAAGGCTAGCGTGGAGAGCTGTAAAAAACCGGTCTTCAGACTGATGATCACGACAATAACAGAAGAAAAATTATAATTCGTGCTTAAACACTTCACTTGAAACAAATTAGCTGCGTTCATTGAAAATTTCAAATTTCTAATGCAGTTCGTGAAGTCCTTAATATTCTGTTTCAGTGGTTCGCAAAATTTCCCGTGGACGAAAGTGGATGCCAGTCAACCTTCCAACAAAGTTGAGTATCTGACTAAACTTTATTTTAATACAAAAACAATTGAACATTGTTCCTCACAAGATCCTGGGCAACGTATTCATTATCGCTCTGCAGGGAACAACTGCTCTATATGCTGTCTGCATCTACATTTGTATAAATATTTCACAAGCCACTGTGCAGTTCATTGAGAAGAGTACATCATAACTTTATTATCATATTTTTCGCGCGTTGACAAAGGGATATGGGCCTCTGTACATGCCCTCAACTCTCTTATCTTGTTCCTATGCGAGATATTCGATTCTAGCAGCATAATGATCGCACCGTCTTCTTCGAAATCAGGTTCTCTAAATTTATTTAACGGGTATTCGAGAAAAGTAGGTTCTCTTTCTTACAAGGATTACCATAAAGTTCTCCTAGCTTTACTGTTACACTTTAGTATGGTCTGTACCGACTAGTTACCACACCAGCAGTGCTTTTCTGAATTTGTTCGATATCTGTTGTCGTCCCGTCCATCTGACAATGACTCCAAACACCGGAACAATAGAATTTGTCGCACCAACGCCTAGTAAGCGATTTCCTTTACGCGAGCACTCCACATTCCCAGAACGCTACCAACAAAATCTAAGTTCTCAATTCGCCTTCAAAAAAAATCAAATGGATCTGAGCACTATCTGAGATCATCAGTCCCCTAGAACGTAGAACTACTTAAACCTAACTAATCTAAGGACATCACACCTCCATGCCCGAGGCAGGATTCGAACCTGCGGCCATAGCATTAGCGCGGTTCCGGACTGAAGCGCCTAGAACCGCTCGGCCACAAAGGCCGGCCATTCGCCTCCCATGGTACATGAGGTCGTCCCATTTCAGACCACTTTATACTATCATCTGCAAATAGTTAGAAGGTTTGACGTGTTCAAAATATACATAAGTAATTTTAGAATCCGGTACCATCGGATTCTTTCTCTTTGTTGCAGGCATTATGCTCTGTTTGGCAGTATTGAAAGAGAGCTGCCAAGTGTTTCTGCTTTTCTTCACGATCGTTTAACGTCAGTACTTTCCTGCACAGCATCGCCAATGAACAGTCTTGGAGGTTTAGTGATCCTATCTAATAACTCCTCCATGTACACTGAGAACATTAGAATGTTTCTTTATGGTTCTCCCTTTACGGTTTCTTGGAGGCACATCCGTTGTTATTGCTGCCTCTCTGGAACATTCGCCGTCCAGAGCAATGTACTGACTTCTGTTAGTCAAATACTCCTTCAGCCAAGCACATATCTTCGAATATACTCCGTATAATAGTAGCTAGCTTAGTACTCGAGTATGGGATACAGAATTCAACGCCTTTTAGAAAGCTCAATCTGCATGATGGCAGATGATTGTAAATAATTACTTGTTCTCCGCTCTTTTTATGTTGATTTCGAACGTGTTACTTGTTTGTTCTGCCATGTACAGTTTCTCACAATGGAGGAAGCAGAGCCCTGCGTTCTGGATAAGACGGACCGTGGGGACCGACCCACCGCCATGCCGTCCTCTGCCATGTGGCATCATGAGGTTGCGGTAAGGAGGGATGTGGACTCAGCACACCGCTCTCCCAGCCGTTGTCGACTTTCTTGACCTTCGAGCGGCAACTTTTCTCATTCAAGTAGCTCCTTAGTTGGCAAAACGAGGCTGAGAGCACCATTACAGTCTTCCCACGAAGAAAAAATACCTACCAGTACCGGGAATCGAACCAAGGTCCTTGGTATAGCAGGAAGACATGCAAATCAGTGGACTACTGAGGTGGACATAATGGAATGACATTCGTTTTATTTTTTGTTATGAGAATCATATCGGGATAGCAACCCTGCTACACAAAAGTACCCTTTTTTGTGGTATTTGATTAGCCGGTCAAAATACGACCACGTAAAGTTTTGACCAAGTCTGAGACATTTTGTGCTTGGGACTATGAACATATTGCATTAATCACTTGTAGACTACAAAAAATATTGCTTCCACCGCCACGTACTAAATTAGGCTTGATGAATAAGTCTGTAAGAGCTCGTCCATTAGATGGATTTTGCTTGGCACTTATTTATGAAATTTCCCTTCATCAGTCAAAAATAATCTAAAGCTGGATTTTTTTTTGTGAAGGATCACGAATTTGACAGAACAACGAATGTTAGAGAAAAAGATGCATGGACTGACCTCAGGTCTGTTACTGACACCTTTCTAGTGAGCACGCCACGGAAATTACTAATATATTGTCAAAACCATTTTGTAAAATTTGAAGAAGGGGCACTGTAACATGAGTTCACTTTCTACAATCACATATTAGCCACTTCCTTGAAAATCTGGAATACTTTAGTGCAGAGTAAGGAGACCGCTTCAACCAGGACATTAAAGAGATGAAAAAGAGGTGTAAGGGAAGATGGAATGAAAGAATGCTGGCCGACTATTGCTGGTTGTTGAAGAGCGCGATGAAAATAATAGTTCTGCGGGGCAATCAAAAAAGAGGAAGTTCGCATATTACTGTGCAGGCTTCCCTGTAGAAAAACATTGTCACTGACGAAACCACTCATAATATTGCTAAGACAACTGTTTGTAGTATTTTCAGTATACATCTAAAAAGATGAAACCGTAATTATAAAAATACTCCTTGCAGTGCCCGACGTTGCCCGGGATGTTTAATATCTTCCATAGAAAGTGATTGGGCCCTATGCCGTGCTGATACTCATAGCGAATGAAAGCCACATGGAAAACTGTAATCGCTTTAAATCAAAGAAGATATTTGAAACACCGGCTGTCAAGCCAATGTGACGAATGAATCCGTCTTCACCTGTATGAAAAGATGATTAGTTGCGTCATGTGGTGTTACATTTTGTGGTAAGTATCTGGTAGTATTTTTGGAGAATCTGCTGTTGTTTCAGCTCAGTTTTCACTCTTTCAAACAGGGCTGAGTTTGAGTACGACCTGTTCGAACAGTTTACGTCACAGTTCGGGAAATCTAGAGTTGTGTTCGAAACGTTGATCGGTCATCGATCTAGTGGCTTTTATTCGTACTGTATCGACGACCTGCCTTAGCGTTTGTATGGCACTGTGGACTTTAATAATGAAAGTACTGCGAAGCACGGACTGAAATACCTTCTACGGTGTATTTCATATGTAACAACGGTAACTAATCAATAACTGAGAGTCTGAAACCATGTTCCTATCAAATTTTCGAGCTTTCGTTTGTCCCGCGATCTGTTGACGCTGTTATTTATTCTCGCGATGGGACTTACAGTTTACCACGATATATTTCGTTTGTTACGCGTTTAATTTTACATTATTGATCATTATTTCATCTCAATGCAGAAATTTGCAGTAAAAAGGTCACGTACGGTTAGAGACGTTTGGTCACAACTATTCTCTTTTACATAGCCTGCCCCTGGTAGCTGAGTGGTCAGTGCGACGCAATGTCATACCTAACGGCTCGGGTTCGATTCTCGCCTGGGTCGGCGATTTTCTCTGCTCAGGAACTGGGTGTTGTGTTGTCCTTGCTTTCATCATTTCATCCCCATCAACACGCAAGTCCCCGAAGTGGCGTCAACTCGAAAGACTTGCACTAGGTGAACGGTCTACCAGTCGGGAGGCCCTAGCCACACGGCATTTCCATTTCTTTTACACATTTTGTATGAGTAGCCCGGATGCAAAAGCCGATGACTGCGTCCCATCCAAACTATTAATGTTAAAAACTTAATTTCTTTCCTAAATATTACTAAAAAATAATTAATTACATGATATTGATGGCTGAAATCTGTGATAATGTTTTATATGTTAAAATCTTAAGTGAAATATCGACTTACCGGTTTTTGCACCCGACTTACGTTGTTAACAGGTTATACAAACGTATCGATCCAATTACAAAACATACATTCGGTTGTAGAAACCACTATTTGGTGATATATTTAATTATTGCGAATACGAGTATAAACAGAATACGTTTTATTTCAAAGAGAAGTCTGACAGTTCTACAAAAATAGCATATAAAAATACGAATGTGACATGATATTACCAGGCATAACTGACTTACTTAACGTCAAAAAGAGAACAGATATGATTGTTCAACATTATGTTAAAAAGAATACACCATTTCGTTTTTGCCATCACAAGATATTGTAGAAAATAAAATAAGCTTCAAATTGCATCTTAGTAAAACACCAAGAAAGTTTTAGAAAATAATAAAATTGGCGGAAAGTTGCATCTTAATTAATACAGCGACAAAACAGAAAAAATGCATTTAGGGCTTTTGCATCTGGGCTACTCACATATACATTTATATACTGTGTGTATTAAAAAATATATAGCCTATGTCTGCCCAAATGTTCATTGGGGGGGATCGTGTAGAAATCTGAAGTAAATCGGCCAAGAACTTTGCGGGATTTGTGGTAACAACCTTACCCCTTTATGTATTATATACATATATTGTTCAAGTCAGAATGCGAAAACTTATGTAGACAGTGAGCTTTAAGGTAAAGCGTCCAAAAGCGGCCAAGAACTTTGAGAGTTTTGTGGTAACAACCTTTCCCCTTTATGGATTGGTATATGGTTAAAGTAAGATTGTGAAAAGTTGTATGTAGACGGTGAGCTTGAAGTTAAAGCGTCCAAAATTTCATCACAATCGGAATAAAATTTTAGATTTCTATGAATTACAAGAAAATAAAAGGATACTCTTCTAATGGATGTATAAAGATAAACCTTCATTGGAATTTTATTTTAATATTCGTGCTTGGCTTACTTAAAGCTTTAAAATACGAAGTGTGTTCAAAAAGCATTTATTTATTCAACAATATTCATGTTGTCCCGTTCAGCCGGCCGGAGTGGCCAAGCGGTTCTAGGCGCTACAGTCTGGAACCGCGCGACCGCTACGGTCGCAGGTTCGAATCCTGCCTCGGGCATGGATGTGTGTGATGTCCTTAGGTTAGTTAGGTTTAAGTAGTTCTAAGTACTAGGGGACTGATGACCTAAGCAGTTAAGCCCCATAGTGCTCAGAGCCAATTGAACCATTTGTCCCGTTCAAAGTAGTCCCCGTCAGATACAATACACTTGTGCCAACGCTTCTTCCAACCTCGAAACACTTCTCATAAGCACTTTTTGGTACAGCCTTGAGGACTTCCAGCAATGCAGTTTTTATTTCTTCAATATCTGAAAATCTTCGTTCTTTCATAGGCCTCTTCAGTTTTGGGAACAGGAAAAAGTCACAAGGGGCCAAATCCGGTGAGTATGGTAGCTGAGCCATGATTGTCGTGTTGTTTTTGGCCAAAAAAATCTGCCGCAAGCAACGATGAATGAGCAGGTGCATTGTCGCGATGCAAAAGCCATGAATTGTTTTTCCACAATTCCGGACGTTTTTTGCTTCTTGCAAACGGCTCATAATGGCAAGGTAATACTCCTTATTGACCGTACGACATTGAGGCAAAACTTCATGATGCACTACGCCACGATAATTGAAAAAATCGGTGAGCAAAACTTTGACATTTGATCGAACTTATGCTTTTTTCGGTCTTGGCTCTCCGAAATGCTTCAATTGGAGCGATTGGGCTTTGGTTTCGACATAATAATCGTAAACTCATGTTGCGTCACCAGTTATGACTCGTTTGAGCAAATCAGGATCATTATT
Source organism: Schistocerca serialis cubense (assembly GCF_023864345.2). Lineage (NCBI taxonomy): Eukaryota > Metazoa > Arthropoda > Insecta > Orthoptera > Acrididae > Schistocerca > Schistocerca serialis. The sequence continues at coordinate 1,085,148,081 of NC_064639.1, forward strand.
GACGTCATTCAGGAGCCCCTGAGCGATGCCCATGCGACGGTTCTTCTGATAAAAACTGAGAAGTTTTGGAACAAACTTCGCTGAAACATTTCTCATGCTCAAAACACGCGAAAAAATTGTATGACACGACGCGAGCGATATTCCAACATCCTCAGCAACTTCTCTTACGGCAAAGCGACGATTTTCCAAAACAATTTTCTTCACAGCTTCGATGTTATCATTTGTTGTTGATGTGCTGGGGCGCCTAGGACGTGGTTCGTCACTGGCGACTTCTCGGCCATCTTCGAAGAGTTGTGTCTCTTGTAAACATTTTTTTATACTTAGAACAGACTCAACGTATGCCACTGTCAAAGTTTCAAGTGTTTTAGAGCCCTTGATTCCATTTTTGACACAAAATTTGATGCAAATTCTTTGCCCCATTTTTTATAATAATCGAAAATCGCCGATCGCACTGAAACAGTCTAACATTTCTATCTGTCAAAAACAAACGAGGTATGCTGTACGCTTGAAACTGTGAACATATGTTCGGGGTTTGTGTACGAACATAAGAAAAAAAAGATTGATAATCGAATGTACGTTGCCCGCACAATTGGAAAAGTCACCTTACTTTTTGAACAGCCCCTTCGTATCACTCAACAGAGGAAAGTCCACTGGACCTTACGGGATACCAATTCGATTCTACACAGAGAACGCAAAAGACGTTGCTCCCCTCCTAACAGCCGTGTACCGCAAGTCCCCAGAGGAACGGAAGGTTCCAAATGATTGGAAAAGAGCACAGATAGTCCCAGTCTTCAAGAAGGGTCGTCGAGCAGATGCGGAAAACTATAGAATTTTAGAACATGTTTTTTGCTAGGGTATATTGTCATTTCCGGAAACCCAGAATCTACTCAGTAGGAATCAACATGGATTCCGGGAACAGCGATCGTGTGAGACCCAACTCGCTTTATTTGTTCATGTGACCCAGAAAATATTAGATACAGGCTCCCAGGCAGATGCCATTTTCCTTGACTTCCGGAAGGCGTTCGATACAGTTCCGCACTGTCGCCTGATAAACAAAGTAAGAGCCTACGGAATATCAGACCAGCTGTGTGGCTGGATTGAAGAGTTTTTAGCAAACAGAACACAGCATGTTGTTATCAATGGAGAGACGTCTACAGACGTTAAAGTAACCCCTGGCGTGCCACAGGGGAGTGTTATGGGAGCACTGCTTTTCATAATATATATAAATGACTTAGTAGATATTGTCGGAAGTTGCATGCGGCTTTTCGAGGATGATGCTGTAGTATACAGAGAAGTTGCAGCATTAGAAAATTGTAGCGAAATGCAGGAAGATCTGCAGCGGATAGGCACTTGGTGCAGGGAGTGGCAACTGACCCTTAATATAGACAAATATAATGCATTGCGAATACGTAGAAAGAAGGATCCTTTATTGCATGATTATATGATAGTGGAACAAACATTGGTAGCACTCACTTCTGTAAAATATCTGGGAGTATGCGTACGGAACGATTTGAAGTGGAATGATAATATAAAATTAATTGTTGGTAAGGCGGGTGCGAGGTTGAGATTCCTCAGAAAATGTAGTCCATCAACAAAGGAGGTGGCTTACAAAACACTCGTTCGACCTATACTTGAGTGTTGCTCATCAGTGTGGGATCCGTACCAGATCGGGTTGACAGAGGAGATGGAGAAGATCCAAAGAAGAGCGGCGCGTTCCGTCACAGGGTTATTTGGTAAGCGTGATAGCGTTACAGAGATGTTTAGCAAATTCAAGTGGCAGACCCTGCAAGAGAGGCGCTCTACATCGCGGTGTAGTTTGCTGTCCAGCTTTCGAGAGGGTGCGCTTCTGGGTGAGGTATTGAATATATTGCTTCCCGCTACTTAAGGGGGGTAGGACGTCAAACCGGCCGACTTGGAGCAGGAGAGGCACCACAGGACATTTTAATTTCCACTGTCTATACTTTTACAAATAAATTCATAAAACTTTGTCAGCATGACCAGGAAGGATTCAAAATTCGCACTCACAGCAGTGGAAGTTCGAAAATATAACAAAATAAATTTTTTTTACATTCGAAATTTCATCATTTTTTTCACTTACTAATGGCAGTATTTGTTGCTACAGGTACACTTTTCTTCATAAGTAAGAGAGACTCTTCGATGAATTTTGCACAGCATACAAACCATACTTAAAGGTGTCTGAAACTCTAGAATTTTACAAATCTATTAAAAACTGTGGTAAAAATTGAGGTAATTAACTACAAAATTTGTGTTTTTTCTAAAAATGAAATTTAAAATATAACAGCTCATTCATTTTTTCATAAATTACATAAATTCTAGAGTTTCATACACCTGTGAGTATGGTATGTACGCTGTGCAAAATTCATCGAAGAATCTCTGTACCTTATGAAGAAAAGTGTACCTATAGCAACAAATGCAGCCTTTAGTATGTGAAAAAATGATGAAATTTCGTACGTAAAAAAAATTTAATTTGTAATGTTATCGAACTTCCACTGGAACGAGTGTGAATCCTGAATCCTTCCTGGTGATGCTGACAAAGTTTTACGAGTTTATTTGTAAAAGTATAGACAGCGGAAATTATAATGTTCTGTGATGCCTCTCCTGCTCCAAGTCGGCCCGTTTTACGTCCTACCCCTCTTAAACCTCCCGAGGAGATCACGAGTGTAAAATTGGAGAGATTCGAGCGCGCACGGAGGCTTTCCGGCAGTCGTTCTTCCCGCGAACCATACGCGACTGGAACAGGAAAGGGAGGTAATGACAGTGGCACGTAAAGTGCCCTCCGCCACACGCCGTTGGGTGGCTTGCGGAGTATAAATGTAGATGTAGATGTACATCTTATTTTGCGAAAAATCTTGACGTGATTTATTAAAATGTAAATAATTTTCAGAATCAGTATTACAAGTTAGTGACAGACACCCAGCGCTGAGAACTCATCGGACAAATTTTAAAAATGTAGGCTTGTGAAAACAATGCCCTGAGGGAAAGAGAGAGAGAGAGAGAGAGACTGGGAAGTGTGCAGAGAGACATGCGCCTCTCGATTTGGCGGCGCGCCGGAAGCTGGCTGCCTGCGGGCGTGCAGTAGCTTCTGTGACGGGACACGGGTACGCGACGGCGAGCTGGCTTTCATTGAGGGGAAGCAGAGCTGTGGTGTGGGCGGGCGGGGGGACGCGGCTCCTGAGTCACACGACGTCATGTAGGAGGGGGGAAGCGGAGCAGATGGTGCGCTGCGCTGTCCGAAGCGGCATCGATCGCGCGGCCTTGGCCGTGACGCGCACAGGGCTCCCGAGCAGCGTGCCGCGTGCGGCAGGTCGGGAGCCGACGGGAAGCACAGCGTGTTTACCAGCGCCTCGCGTCGCAGGCGCCGCCGTCTCCAGGACAGGACAGCTCACGTGGCAGGCGCGGATGCGACGGTGGGCGAGGCGGGGGGGGGGGGGGGGGGGGGGGGCGGAAACGGTGAGGAAAGGGTGCACGAAAACCACAAAGGACGGTGAACTAAAAACTTTCATACTTTTGCGTGTATCAGTTTCCAAGTTTCTAAGATAATGTGTCGTCTTTTCTTTGTTTTGCGCCTCTTTTCCGCAGTCGCAGTTATACAACTAATACAGGTTATGCACCGTCTTTCACGACTGTATTTTTTTTTTCAACCGATCAGATAAGGGCCACTTGGTAGCGTTGCGATCAGTACACAACACGAAAACGAAAATACAGTCAGTGTCAGTGAAACGTAGTGTACCAAAATCGAACCCTTGTGTGCGGAAGGAAGTTAGGAATGATGTACGAGGGGCGTTGGAAAAGTCCGTTCAAAAATAAAAATTACTGATGTGTTTCGGGTAAACCTTTTTTTTAGTTTTCGACATAGTCTACTTTTAGACTTATACACTTTGTCCAACGCTGTTCTAATTTCTTGATCCCTTCCGAATAATAGGAATTGTCCAAGTCTGCAAAATACCTATTAGTTGCTATAATCACCTTCTCGTTTGATTAAAATCTTTATCAAATGGTTCAAATGGCTCTGAGCACTATGGAACTTGACTTCTGAGGTCATCAGTCCCCTAGAACTTACAACTACTTAAACCTAACTAACCTGAGGACACCCCACACATCCATGCCCGAGGCAGGATTCGAACCTACGACCGTAGCGGCCTCGGCGCCAGACTGTAGCGCCTAGAACCGCTCGGCCACTCTGGCCGGCTTAAAATCTTTGTCAAATGTTCAAATGTGTGTGAAATCTCATGGGACTTAACTACTAAGGTCATCAGTTCCTAAGCTTACAAACTACTTAATCTAAATTATCCTAAGGACAACACACACACCGATGTCCGAGGGACGACTCGAACCTCCGCCGAGACCAGCCGCACAGTCCATGACTGCAGTGCCCCAGACCGCTCGGCTAATCCCGCGCGGCAAATCTTTGTCCTGCCAGCCATTTTTTTCAAATTGTGGAACAAATAGTAGTCCAAAGCAGCCAAGTCTGGAGAATAGGAGGGTTGTGAAACGAGTTGGAATCCTATTTCCATAAATTTTGCGACCACAACTGCTGAGGTGTGTCCTGGTGAGTTGTCGTGATGGAAAAGGACTTTTTAGCGGTCCAATCGCCTGTGCCTTTCTTGCAACTCGGTTTCCAAACGGTCCAATAACGATGAATAATATGTACCTGTAATAGTTTTACCCTTTTTTGACGTAGTCGATTAGGATTATGCCTTGCTAATCAGTCACCATAACCTTTCCGGCCGAAGGAGTGGTCTTGGTCTTTTTTTGGTGGAGATTCTCCCTTGGTAACCTACTGTTTAGGTTGTTGTTTGGTCTCAGGAGTATAGTAATGTAAACATGTTTCATCTACAGTGACGAAACGACACTTAAAGTCCTGCCGATTCTTTCTGAACAGCTGCAAACCATACTTGCAACACTTCACACGATTCCGTTTTTGGTCAAGCGTGAGCAATCACGGAACCCACCTTGCCGATAGCTTTCCCATGTCCAAATGTTTACGCAAAATATTATGTACCCATTCATTCGAGATGCCCACAGCACTACCAATCTCACGCACTTTAACTCTTCTGTCATCAATCACCATTTCATGAATTTTGTCAATGATTTCTAGAGTCGTAACGTCCAAAGGGCGTCCAGAGCGTTCAGCATCACTTGTGCCCATTTGCTCACTCCGACAGTTTTGAAACCACTTATAAACTGTTCTAATTGAAGGTGCAGAGTCACTATAATGTTTATCGAGCTTCTCTTTAGTCTCCTGAGGCGTTTTACCTTTCATAAAGTAATGTTTAATCACCACACGAAATTATTTTTCGTCCATTTTTTTTTACAATCACTCGACTTCCTTGAGTCACACGAATGCCAAACTCCATCTCTGGTGCTGAGTATTTGTAAAGACACTATGGGGGGAGGGGGGGGGGCGATCTTTGGTGGTTCTCCGCGAAATGAGCTTTGACCGGCACGGAGGTTGACAATTGGAATGTCTAGGCCGAATTGCAAGGAGCTCTTGGGGTGCGAGGTCGGTTTACCTGCGCTCTCAGGAGGCGACAGTAAACGGCTTTTTCGGAACACAAACCTAAACCCGCGAACACGGTGGTTTGTGTTGCCCGTGGTGGCGATGGCACTCTGGAAATTTGCCTGTACCGCGCGTGTGGAGACTCAGAGCGTCAATTCGCTATAGATTCATCAAATATTTTTGGTGAGACTCTTTCTGTGGCTACTACGCCTTGTTTTGCTAAAGTCGTAGCGCTGCGACTAGTTCCTCCTTCCAGAAAGACCTATTCTATTTGCTGTTTATGGGGCTGGGCTTCGCTCCGAAAGAGCTGAAGTTTGAATTTTCTTCCATTTCAAAATAGTGTTTAATGAGTGTTTCTGCTGCATAATTAGTACAAGTATCTGTCTGCCAATTAAGTTTTGGGGGACGTAAGCCTTATTGATTTTCTCATTCCTGTAACCAGAGTTCTACCCATCTCTTAAGTGTTTTATTGCTTATCACCATTGGGACGGTTGTTTGCTTTTTTGTTTATTTCTGTTTGGCTTTTAAATGGTAATAACGAAATATGTGCTGCCCTTTGCAAGGCAGAGTGCTGTTACCAGTTTGCTCATGTTACTTTCTAGTCTGTCGTAGTTAACGTTGTATGGGACCTGCCCCATCCACCAGCACACCCGTGTGTGGCGAGTTCACACCGCCCCTCCCCTGTCCCTCGAGTTACCCCGCCTGTTGCGGGGCTGAATTGTATCTCTCCTGGCTATAAACTTACATCACCAACAGACAATCAGTGACACATCACTTGTGTCGCTACTGTTAATTGTTACCAAATCTGCTGCAACCATTTAAAATATTGTACTTAAAAGCCAATTGAAAAATTCTGTAAATGTTAAAGTTTTGATTATTACTGTGCAGCTTCGATGACTTGAGATACCTGTTCAAACGGCTCTGAGCACTATGGGACTTAACATCTATGGTCATCAGTCCCCTAGAACTTAGAACTACTTAAACCTAACTAACCTAAGGACATCACACAACACCCAGCCATCACGAGGCAGAGAAAATCCCTGACCCCGCCGGGAATCGATCCCGGGAACCCGGGCGTGGGAAGCTAGAACGCTACCGCACGACCACGAGATGTGGGCTGAGATACCTGTTAATTTTGACAAATTGCTTATTTTCTTCACTGTTTAAAAGGTCTTTTGCTAACGTCAATTATTAACCTCATTTCCTCATTAATATTCGACAAGTTGTTTAATATCTTACTTAGTTTTAAAAGCTATTTTACTGACGTCTTAAGGTTTTTGTATTTTATTTAAATAAAAGACTTTTAACTGTGAATGCTGCTTTCTAACGTTCTGGCCCAACTCTACCTCTCAATAGCGTATTAAGCAGTTTTAGGGTAACTACACCCAGTTCAATAAATTTTCAGGACCACCTGCATGCATGCCCAAAGGAAGTTGTATCGCAACCGGAACAACACAGGCACCATTATATCACCTCTAGTCTCTAGCTCACCAGGAAATAAAAATGGTAAAGAAAGTACCCTCTACCACACACCAGTCAAGAAAGCGAGTTAACATTGCATTGTCATCAACTTATAAGCTATGTTTAAAAGTTCAGTTCTGCAGCTCAAAGGGAAGGTTCTTTAATTTCAACAGCAAGGTGTGTATCGAACAGACAGAAAGACGAGAAAGTGATACCCACCTCTTCTTCGCCTCCTCTCTCTGCTCAGCTCTACCCATCCACTTGCACACCACCTGGAACACACTCCGATACTACTTGGACAACACACCTGTCCCGCAGGGCAGCGATATGTCAGGCGTTACCAACACTTCTCATCCACACCTCCACACTCAACTCCACTCCTATTCACACCCACAGCAGCCCTCTACTGCCACCAAACAGACCGACAGGAAAGCCAGATAATATTGCATTGTCATCCAGTTCTGTGTTATGTCTAAAATGTCAACCTCCTAGCTTCTTGGAAACATAGCTTCATCCTAGAACACTAAAGAAGAGAGCTGTTACATTATCACTAAAACATCGTAAATTTTACTACATATTTTATTTAAAGGGAGTCACAATTTATAGTTTATGCTCTAGTTAATCACGATTATACAGTCTCTAATGGTACGCTACATACAACATAAGTACAAAATGTCCTGTTTTACTCCCTAGACTGACAAATCAGATTGGTGGGAACCACGAACTGGTACCATGTGCAGCCGTAAATTTTACGAGGGTTTAGTAATCTCAGGTTAAAACCAATTGCAATTTTTACCCTGTAGACAGACGGACAAGAAAGCGACCTAATACAAAGTTGGTAAAAAGGGGAACCCACATAACTGGCAAGGTTTAAAATGTGCATGCTAAGAGTGTAATGTTGTTACACACACTGTAATTTTAACTATTTCATTTAGAAACTGCAACCAATAATAACTGTACATATTGCACTATGGAAACTTTCTTTAACATGGTGTAACGTGTCCGTGCGAATCTGCTACATAATGGTTCACGCTAACTATATTGACATGTGGGTACTCTTTCTTAAGCGTTTCTGTTAGTACGAAGGTGACATAAAGACGTTAATTTGGCCTAAACTGATTGTAGATAAATAAAGTTACACCAACTTTTGGTGATTTCGCGATGTTTGTATTTAAATACATTCAAGCTGTGCAATACTGTTTAAAGAATAGAATTTTCGGAAATAAATTACTATAAAAACAGTCTAAAAGTGGTAAGGAACTATGATATGTTTAGTACGGGGCACTTTCCAGTTGGACGTTTGTGTAGCAGCCCACAGTGACGCACTTGGGTAATGACCGGATGCAGAGAACGTTCAAGCCAGTGAAAGGTGACGACTCACGGGCTAATCACACCTGCTGCAGCAAATAAACGGACTCAGTTCTTACGTCTACAAGGAGAAAGGCGAACCGCAGGAAGTTGAACAGGGCAAAACATAGAGTGAAATGCCCTACACAAAAAAATATCTGCTCACCTGTGTTCCCAATTGTGGTGGTAAGTGATGTACGAATAACGTTAGTGCACATTTTGAGTCTATATCGAGTGAATTATTATTCTTCAAAGTTACATAAAGTGATGTACTTAGCACTGAAGTAAGTAAATTATTATTATTATTATTAGTAGTAGTAGTAGTAGTAGTAGTTGTAGTACTAATATTAGTATATTAACACATTTTATAAATGTAGTTGCTATTATTATTATTAAATAGTAGGGTTGATCTATAAAAGCTACAAGCATGTGAAAGATTTCATATATGTCTGACCTAATTTTACTATAGCAACATCAACTGAAGCAGAGATAAAAGCAACACTGCAAATGAGGAACACATGCTATTACTCTCTGAACTCTTTTTTTAAAATCTAGAAGCAAATCTCAGCAACTAAGACTGCATTAAACATTGATAACCACATTTGTACTGGAACACTCGGAAAAAAAGACGTTACATTTGAGGGAAAGGGTCTTAGGAAAAGTATATGGACCGGCCGGGATCCAACTACTGGACAATACAGAAGCGCCAGAACACAGTACTGGAACAGCTATACAAAGAGCCTAACGTTGTTGAAGTGCAGAAAAGCAAAATACGTCAGTGGGATGGGCATGTAGTTGCGAATGGAAGGAACTCGGTTAGCCAAAACTGCAGTCGGAAGGATCCCATCAGGCAGCAGACCAGTGAGAGGATCTAGAAAGAGACAGGTAGGTCGAATAAGACATGAGTTGCTGCATCTGGTGGTCATGAAGTACTGGGGACAGACACCAGAAGACAGAAGCAGATGGAGAGCTTTAACTGTGACATCGTGCTGTCCTCTGGGACTTATTGCGTGATGTACAGCAATTAATGAGGTGGAGGGGGAGGGGGGGAAGGGGGAAAATCTCATATATTAACAATGCATCTTCCCTCATTGACATTTACTAATGCTTGACAACAGAGAAAAGTAAATGAAATTCTATTTCATCCTTCTTTCACTACTTGCATGCTCATTTGAATTTCATTACTTCTTTTACTGTTTATTAATTCTGTGGAGTGATTACAGCTACACTGAAATTCACTTACATTTTACGAGCCCGTCGGTACCGTTCCCCTTAGCGACCATACAGCATCCTATAATTCTGTTAAAGATTGTTGCACAACAAGTTAAGAGTGAACTCCATTAAAATGCGCTTACGAGCAGTTATACTTTTACCTCATTATTTTTACAATAAAATGTCTGTCCGCAGTTAATTCGATCCAAATGGAGGCTGCTTATTTATGCCGTGATTGCTGTAAATGTGCAAACCATTCAGAACGAACATCCTGGTTGTACATTCCTGGTGGTACATTACTGGTGGTCGTTTCGAACTTGTTCTTTAATACTATCGTGAATTCCCGAAAGGCCAGACGTCTGGGATCTGAGGCCTTTCGTCTCGCACGCTTTGTGGAAGCGAACATAGGCGAGGAGCTGGACAAGATATGTGATGTCGCAAGGTGGCATTTCACGTTGTGGAACATTCCCAAACATGAAACTCAGAGTCTGACCGCAAACGTGGAAGGCAGAATCTAAGAAGGCAAGATTTTGCTTCGTGAAGAGGAACGTAACCAGTGAGATGAAAGATTTCTTTCTGCGTCACAGGCGGAAGTGATGCAACATCGAATTGCGTCTTTTGGAGTTGACACCCGTAGTTCTTTTTTTTTTTTTTTGTAATTATAAATTAGTTACTATGAAAATATACTGAAACGGTACACTTACCTTCTGTCTCAAATGGTTCAAATGGCTCTGAGCACTACGGGACTTAACATCTGTGGTCATCAGTCCCCTAGAACTTAGAACTACTTAAACCTAACTAACCTAAGGACATCACACACATCCATGCCCGAGGCAGGATTCGAACCTGCGACCGTAGCAGTCTCGCGGTTCCAGACTGAGCGCCTAGAACCGCTAGACCACCGCGGCCGGCTACGTTCTGTCTCCAACACATCTTTTTTTTTTTTGTCATAATATAAAGGAAAACGATAGATTAATGGTTACAGGCTTCTTGCATTGCAGATTTATAAAAAGGTCTTTTGTGTACGATTTGTTATAGATATGCGTAAGTGGTAAAGCCTGCTGGACATGGACCAAAAACTCGAACACCGTAATTATGTTAACTGTAATAAAATGGACAGAGATGTAGGTTAGGTTGTGATAAGTTGCAGATTCTCGTTCTCATTCTTGCAAATACTTTTTACTCACCTTTGTTTTTCATAAAAGCTCCGTGGTTTTTCTTATTATTTTCATAGAAATATGTATTGGAGCATTCGATGTATGAATAAGGGGGTTCTCTATTTATAACTGAGTTTGATAGATTTTTTGGACATGCCAGGCGACGTAGACCAACCAACTGCAAGATTGTTGTCTACGCCATTCGCTAATCTCTGGCGATCCAGTACATTCCGTGCTACCAATAGTATAACGTGACTGTCCAGTGCACGACGAAGCAAATATATTTTTCAAATGACGCGGTGAAAGAGTAGCAGTATTTGTATAACGTTCAACAGAGTTGACGACTCTAATGCCAGAGCAACCTTTCAGATATGCATAAAAAATTGTTGTTTACTCCACCGACGGGTCCACAATCTTCTTCGCGAATTTCTCCGCTCAACTTCAACTACTGCTAGCAGAGCTCATAAAGCATTTTTACGCGAGTCCATTTTCCTAAACAGACCGTGTAGTTTGCACTCCAAATATAGCTGACAATTGCCGCTGGAGAGTGCTGCTGTCGCAAATCACTTTGAGGAGCGCGTTCCGTGTGACGTACCAGCTCGTTCCGTGCGTTCGCTAACCACGTTGCATGCTTCCTGACGTGACTAGAGGACCCCACTTGCACTCTGAAACCTCAGCAACCCTGCACTCGTGCAAGATAGCGCTCGAGAGGGTGCATTATCCTTCTACAACAATATGTTATTTAGAAATATAAAAAAGGCAGGAAAAAGAGTTGATAATCAACTGAAATTTTCGCTCCAATTCCTTAAAAATTTTTTAAAATAATCAACTCGTTTTCCTGCCTTTCTTTATTTGATATGTGGCACAGCATGTGACCATCCTTGTTACACAAATTGTGTAATACTAAATCCCACGATCAGAGAAACTTATCAGAGTTCATGATGGCCTGGAGAGCATTCGGATTAGTAATAGCTGACGGTGTATGAAAATGGAGGCGTATCTTGAGTCAAAAATCTAAGTCCACAAACTGCTGTCACACAACGCTCACTCTGGAGACTTCAGATAATACATACGTTACCGTGTCGGTTTCGTAGCATTGTTTTCGACTGAGAAAAAAATGCGTTGCAGCGCTTTCTGGGCAACCTTTGTATACCTTATCTCAAAAGACCTCAGTTGCACTCTGCTACGAAAAATTAATATGTCAAGAAGAATCTAATTTATGTTGCAACAAATGTTTGAATTGATAAGATTTCCAAATCACCTCCACAGTGAATACGTCATAATAAAACATTTGGCATGGATAAAGAAAGCAAACGGCTCTGGATTTCGTAAGTAATTGTTGTCTCTCCTGCTCGGAGTGATGTAGGAAAATCACTGAAAACGTAAGCAAGTCAACCGATGGTCCCGGCGGAGGTTCGAGTCCTCCCTCGGGTATGGGTGTGTGTGTTTGTCCTTAGTATAATTTAGGTTAAGTAGTGTGTAAGCTTAGGGACTGACGACCTTAGCAGCTAAGTCCCATAAGAGTTCACACACATTTGAACACAACCGAAATGATAAACATTGTTCTTCTTAATGGCGAGTGTAGCTTTCGCTCGTCTATTAGCTTGATATGTATTATTACTCCTCTCGGTAGCTGAGTGGTCAGCGCCACAGCCTGTCAATCCAAAGGACCCGAGTTCGATTCCCGGCTGGGTCGGAGATTTTCTCCCCTCATGGACTGGGTGTTGTGTTGTCCTAATCATCATTATTTCATCCCCATCGACGCGCAAGTCGCCGAAGTGGCGTCAAATCGAAAGACCTGCACCAGGCGAACGGTCTACCCGACGGGAGACCCTCGTCACACGACATTTCATTTCACTCTTACAGACTTAGGGTAATATGACCGAATTATGAAAAGCGGTAAAACTGCTGTTCCTTGAAAATGCAATACAATATTCCCAAAAACACTGTCATTATCTAGTTAAAATAGTCGGAATTTTCAAAGTATTGTCTCCGCATATGGGCAGTGAAGCCACAGCAAGGAACTAACCAGACTAACAGCATTTTCTATGTCTACGCCGTTAGCTTGGGTGCTGGTTTTAGGAGACATTTCACATCTTTTCATGAAAAGAAACATTCGTTTGTTGGATGTACGGTCCGCCAGTTATGCAAAACACCGTTTTTTCCAAGTTCCCAAACATGTTTCAGCACCTCATCAGTTGGTTTCTGTTGTATTTAATCTGTAATGTGAACATTTTTACCAAATGATTACAAAATTACGGGAATATTTAGTTTTGCATAGCTGGCGGACCTTACACCAACAATTTTAACTGAAAAAACGGTAAACACAAGTAGCTGCAAATTCAAATGATGAATAAATACTCATTTCTTTGCCTATTTCTCCGCAAACTGCGCAGGACATTAAGTTCGCTCTATAATGTGTGACACTGTATAATATGCTGTAGTACCATGTTGAAACGATATACGAAAAATTATTTTTTTAATCTTCTAAAACGATAATTACATATCGTTTCTATATCCTTGTTTTGATTTATTCTTAATCTTTATTTTTCGCTGAAAATCCTGAATTAATTAATATATTTTCTGATGTCAAACTTAAAAAGTGGTGAAAGGAAAAAAAAACAGAAAGGAGAAAGGGAGTTCTGGGCGAAGACGCTAATCTTCATACCATAGTCCTTACATTTCTGTTCTAGGTCTGAAATATTACTTTGCAAACTTTCAATCGAATCTGCCATCACAACTAAGTCACCCGCATATGCGAGACGGCTTATTTTGTGTTCACATATCTTAATCTCACCCAGCCAGTCTATTGTTTTCAAAATATGATCCATAAATAATATGAACAACAGTGGAGACAGGTTGCAGCCTTGTCTTACCCCTGAAACTACTCTGAACCATGAACTCAATTTACCGTCAACCCGGCTTTGTTGGTATTGAAAAAATTATTTGTTCCACCTCCTGAAGACGCATCCATGGTGTGGACCATGGCGCTATCCTTGTCGAGGAAAGCGGTTCGAATACACGCTCCAGATATCCAGATTTAGGTTTCATGTGATTTCGCTAAAAACGCTTAAGAAGGCTGCCGGGATGGTTCCTTCGAAAGAAGAGGCCGATTTATTTCCCTAATCCGATCTAGTGACCCGACTTTAATAACTTCGCCATCGACGTAACATTAAACCTCGACCATCCTCCCTTGATGTCTCATCGACATAATTCCGTTAAAGATGTTATCACGTACACCAGAAGTGCGTGTCGCAGTAAGACATTTACAAAAAGTTCTACTCCAGGTCCGCTGGAAACAATCGTCCATAATATCCAAATCACCAGTGATAAAACTAGCGGAACAGATTTCCAGTGTGTGAAACAATGTTGTTGGCCAAAACCAGTCATCGCAAAACATTAAAGTATCGGCTTCTATTTTATGCATGACAAATATAAATTTCAAAGAACAGAACTCTTACTACACTGATAAACGCAGGCTACCGTGACTGTAGGAACGTTTCCCGGTCGCAATGAAGGCTTAAATTTTAAAAGGAGCTACGAAAACATAATTGAAATTAACTTTCTGCCATGCCCATCCGTGCTTAACGTTTTATGTACCAATATTCTTGTTCAAAAGAAAACGAATTACTGGAAATTTAACCGTGTGAGCACTGGGTTCATTTGAGGAGGAAAGCAGTTCTAATCCACGCTCCAGATATCCAGATTTGGGTTTCACGTGATTTCACTAAAAAAGCTTAAGAAGGCTGCCGGGATGGTTTCTTCGAAAGAGGAGGCCGATTTATTTCCCCAATCCAATCTAGTAGCCCGACTTTAATAGCCTCGTCATTGACACGACATTAAACCTCGATCATCCTCCCTTCTTCCGTGAATATGTAATTTTTCATATGTGCGCTAGTTTTGGCTTGCGATATCATATCAAATCGAAAGTTCATTCGTTATGAGACGAAGCATCTTTTCGATCCTGACAAAAATTAGAGGATAAATTGCTTCCAGTCGTCTGAAGGTGAATAAGCAAATGGTGATGGGGGAACATTGGAAGCACTAATTCGAACATCACATTATTGAAAGGTACTGCATGTACCCTCAAAATAGACCCAATTACCTTCGACGTCCTCTGCAACGATGTAGAGGAGCGGATTAGGACAATTTTCTCAAGTTGCACGGATGAATCATCCTCTTCCCGGCCCCCACCACAAGCGGGGCAGGCTGAGTGGGGGATTAGAGCGTACGAACCTATCGAATAACGATCTTCACAAACCGAAATTACATCCGGTCCGTCACATGAGTAACTGTATTAACTCAGTATCAGCCTGAAGAAAGGCGGAACTTGTAGTCGCTACTGGCAAGTAGCAATTGTACTCAGAACCATATTCGTGAAATCTTAAAGCTGTTCGCCATATCTCCGTGAATTAAGTACCCCTCCCGCCACCCCCAAAAAATATCCAAATACAAGGTACTCTCTCGGTAAAGACACAGGGTTCATCAAATCACCATCAGACTATTCCTCTATCGTTCGACTGTTGAAAAGCGCGGTAAAAACGAACACTTAATTCTTTCCGTGCTGAATCTCTCTTATTTTATTGCCACGATCATTTCTTCCTATGTAAGAGGGCACCTACAAAATATTTTCGTATTTGGAGGAAAAGATGGCGATTGAAATTTCGTTAAAAGATAGTGCACCAACGGAGAATACCAATCTTTGAATGACTGCTACCCCAACTCGCGTATCATATCCGTGACAGTTCTCTCTCATTTCGCGCTAGTACAAAACGAACTGCCTTTCTACGATCTTTTTCCACGTCCTTCGTCAAACCTGTCTGGTAAGGATCCCATAACGCACAGCAACAGCAATACCTTACAAGGGGACGGGTGATCGTAGCGGAGGCAATCTCTTTAGTACGTCTGTTGCAACTTCTAAGTGTTCTTGCCAGTAAGACGCAGTCTTTGTTTCGCATTCTTCACAACATTTTCTACGTGATAATTCCATTTTAATATGTTCATCTTTGCAGTCCCTAGGTATTTATTTGTAACTACAGCCTTCAGATTTGCGTGATTTATCGTGTAACCCAGATTCAGTGGATTCCTTTTAGTGGATGTCCAAACACTATTGCCAGTTTTTTCACCATACAGATATTTTGTTTAAATCAATTTGCAATTGGTTCTGATCTTCTGACGTCTTTACTAGACTGTAAACGATAGCACCACCTGCAAAAAATTTAAGAGGGTCTACCAATAGATTGTGGTCAGAATCCACATCTGCCCCTGGAAATGTCTTACAGTTTAAAACCTGGTTCCTAAATCTCTGTCTTACCATTATATAATCTATCTGATACCTTTTAGAATCTCCAGGATTCTTCCAGGTATACAACCTTCTTTTATGATTCTTGAACCAAGTGTGAAATGTGGTGCTACAGAAGAATGCTGAAGATAAGGTGGGTAGATCACGTAACTAATGAGGAGGTATTGAATAGAATTGGGGAGAAGAGAAGTTTGTGGCACAACTTGACTAGAAGAAGGGATCGGTTGGTAGGACATGTTTTGAGGCATCAAGGGATCACAAATTTAGCATTGGAGGGCACCGTGGAGGGTAAAAATCGTAGAGGGAGACCAAGAGATGAATACACTAAGCAGATTCAGAAGGATGTAGGTTGCAGTAGGTACTGGGAGATGAAGGAGCTTGCACAGGATAGAGTAGCATGGAGAGCTGCATCAAACCAGTCTCAGGACTGAAGACCACAACAACATTTCAGTAATATAGAGTGGGAAAGTAGAGAGTCTATGATACTTTCTTACAGTACGTTTGATATCATTTGCATTTTACTAGGAGATTTTCCGTCTTTCGGTATGAACTGCGACCTTTCTGACAGGATATCACGAATCGAGCCATACAAATGAGGCGATTCTCCATAGGCAAGAAGTCTGATTATAAAACGCGTGTGAGGAACGGTGTCTAGAGCGTTACCCAAACCTAGAAACGTGGAATCAGTTTGAGTTTCGTTGTCGATAGTATTCATTACTTCGTGTGAATAAAGGGTTAGTTGTGTTTCATAAGAGCGGTATTTTCCTTGTGTTTCTATGTGTCAGTAGCTGGTTTTCTTCGAGGCAGTTCATAGTGTTCCAACACAGAATACGTATCAAAATCCTACTGCTAACTGACGTCAGTAATTCAGACGATTACTTATTTCCCTATTTCGTCTCTTGAATACTGATGTGACCTGCGCAACTTTCCAATCTTTAGACGCCTATCGTTCGTCGAGGGGTTGTAAATGGTTCTAAATATAGAGTTATTAACGAACCTATTTGGCATACGGTTTGGAGACGAAGACTTAATTTTTTAAATTGATTTAAGTTGTTTCACTACACCGAAGGTATCTACTTCTAAGTTACTCATGTTAGCAGCTGCTTTTGATTCGAATTATGGAATATTCATTTAGCCTTCTTTCCTGAAAGTATTTCAAAAAACCAAGTTTAGTAAATCTGTCAGGTCTGTCTGAGAACGTTAGCGCTTTTTTTCTAAACTCCTCATCTATTTTGTTAATGGCTTTTCGACGCAGTTCAGTTACGCTTTTAGTATGTTAAAATTATTGGACTTGTCCGCCCCCGGTAGCTGAGTGGTCAGCGCGACATAATGTCAATCCTAGGGGCCCGGGTTTTTTCTCCGCTCAGGGACTGGTTGTTGTTGTTGTCCTAATCATCATCATTTCATCCCCTTCGACGTGCAAGTCGCCGAAGTGGCGTCAAATCGAAAGACTTTCTGTCAACAAGTCGTTACGTTCAAACTTTCCTTTCACTAGCAAAATATCTTTTGTTATTTAGTCCTTCACAATGCGATACTCCAACTGATATCACGTCTAACTCTGAGACTTTGTCCATAATTAATAACCCACAACTATAGTCATTTGATCGTTTTCGGTGCGGCAGTTCTTTCACATAACGAGATGGTATGAATGTGCACACGGAACTTGCAAAATGATGTATGGTAACTAGCCGACTTTTTTCAAACGTCATTGCTGGAAGAAACTTTTTACTAGTCTCGATGTGGTCACTTGTTTATATTTTACTGCAGTATTTGCGAATCCTCCGATATACCGACACATTCTTCTGCGCGAGGTAATCAATTTCTCCCCCGTGAGGAATAATATCCGATCACTCTTCCCGTGTTCTCACGGTATTTCCATCACAACTGACGTTTAAAGTAAATGAACGTTTTCTGATTCACTTCTTGCCTTTATTCGTCTCATCGATAGGAGCAGGTATTGTTTAGAAACTGAAACTTCGAATCAACAGCACAATGAACGCTGTTTGTTCAGAAGCTCTTCCACAGTGCCATGGAACTGAGGAAAGGAAGGTATGACAGGTTGAAGTTGTTGATTTGACTCTGAGACGCTTTCCACGCCTTAGCTGCCAAGTCATTGCCCTCAAAAGGTACAAACACGTATCTCACATTCTTTTGCAATCTGCCACAAAGATCTGCATAGACGCATGCCCAGGACAAATGTGCAAAATACTCCTTTCATCAGAAACGGACATCGCAAAAATAGATAACAGAAGAGCTCTGGTTAACCGATTAAACTTACCACCGTACTCTTTGTTAAATACGGGGTGTAACAAGTACGTACGAGAAAACTTCCAGGACACCAGTTTTCACAGAATAAGAGAACATCGTCAATGGATACAGTGCGGAAAACGGGTTACTTCCGTATTATAACCCGTTTTCGATTATCCTCTACATACGAGCAGAACATACCAACTCATCAGATGAAATACTTTCATACATGAAATGTTCAAAACGCCTTCCGTGACCAACCCTCCGTCGTGCTTAACCCTTAAGGCCCCCTTATGCGATCAAACATTATGTCAAACTTAACCATGCTTGCCAAATATTTGACCGTGTACGGTGCTGTTTGAGGTGTTTGTCAAGCCTAGAGCTTGTTTGACGTGTTCGCGAGGAATTTGGACTGACGGAAAATTTGACAAGATGGCGGACATTGTATATGTCGATGATTCGTCGTATATCGTTAGTAAAGAATTGTTTTATTACAATTTA
The DNA here is from genome assembly GCF_023864345.2 of Schistocerca serialis cubense. Lineage (NCBI taxonomy): Eukaryota > Metazoa > Arthropoda > Insecta > Orthoptera > Acrididae > Schistocerca > Schistocerca serialis. The sequence goes on from NC_064639.1 coordinate 1,085,166,829, forward strand.
TGTCACCGTATAGCGAGTTTCCATAACTACGGTAACTACGATGAAGAATAAAAGCAAAATAGCACTGACAGCTACCAAAATGGTAGAGGAATCACATCTTTCCCAACCATATATTACGCAGAAAAACGTTATGAACAAAATCACTATTTTACACGTAACATACAAACGGGACTGCAATGAAATAAAGGAAATCGAAATTCTCCCGTTCTTCCACGGACGATATGGGCCATATTTTCCTCCGTCGTGGTATTTTAATGAACTGTCATTAGAGGAGCAGGTAGAAGAGGATAATCTTCCGCATACTTGTTCTTCCTTTTCACTGTGAGGGCGAAGTAGCCCTAAACAAGTTATTAAACTTTTCGCTGACCGTTCGCAGAAAGTTAATATAATTGTTAAGTTCTATGTGTAACAATTCCATTAACAGATTTTCGTATGTATATTTGTCTCTTATTTTAAATCATTCCCTAGGCCAGCGTCTTGTTTTCTTCTTCTTTAAACACAGTGCCAGAGTCATTGTTAGAAATTCTTTATTTGTATTTGTAGCCATTCCCACTAGAGTCAAAATACAGCATACACCGAAAACATCTGCTTCAAATATAAGAGCGCCGGGCGGTGTGGCAGTGCGGTTCTAGGCGCTTCAGTCTGGAACTGCTCGACTGCTACCGTCGCAGGTTCGAATTCTGCCTCGGGCATGGATGTGTGTGATGTCCTTAGGTTAGTTAGATTTAAGTAGTTCTAAGTTCTAGGGGACTGATGACCTCGGATGTTAAGTCCCATAGTGTTCAGAGCCATTTTTTTTATCAAATATAAGATAAAATAGACAAACTTTCTAGGGTACGTGTACGAGCTTGTTTGACACACTCGTGGCTACAAAAGACCGAATCTGACAGACGAGTTTCCTCTTTTATAAGGGTCTTAACAAGCATGTAAAAGTTTGATTGTCCATTCGAAGAAAGTTGATGTAACCGACGGGTTCCGAGCAGATTTTCGTGAGTAAATCTCGCTCTCATTTTGAGCCGTGCCCTGGACCAGCGTTTTCTTCTTCTTGTTTAAACAAATTATCAAAGTTAATGCCAAGACTGTTTTGTCTGCATCTGTGGCCATTCTCACTGCTGTCAAAATACGAACACGAACAGCGTCTGCTTCAGCCTGCCCTTAAACTGACCGAATTAGTCTGAAGGTGCACCGACTTGTCTGAAAAATCTGCGGCTGGACAAGGACTCATTTGAGAAATACGCTTGTTCGTTACGGGGGGCCTCCAAATGCACAGATGTGAGACCAGATGCCGGTTCGCAGCGGTAGAAAATCTTTGTCAGCGTCGCACCCCAACAGTTATGTGCTTACGTACTCTCTCTTCCACTGTGTCTCCAGTGATCAATGTACTATGAAGAGCTGTAGAAAATGAATCCTAACGTGCAAACAAATCATTTATGGAAATATGTTATGCAACATAGTTTCTTCTTATATGTGTGAGGGAGTAATGTGTCGTATAAACTGGAAACTTTTGAAAGTAGACGCCATAGGCGGAACTCTACTTACAAAATGTCACGAGCCAGTATTGAGCGAGCAATCCAGGAATACGCTACAGCTTCTTCCGTCCCCTCCTACCCCCTGCCCTCCCCATGTATTAAGAAGACAACATTAGACAAGCCCTAATTACAGCGCACATAGAGGCTTTGAGCTCTCATCCTTCCTGCACTCGATACACGAAAGGAACGGGAAGGAATCTTAATCACCTAACCTAACCTAACCTAACCTGGGTGGTCAACCGACGGCTGGCCCGCGATTGGTCTCACAATCAGTCCAGCCCGCAGAAGAAATTCGTGGGAAAGAGAGAGAGAGAAGTGGGGTGGGAGGAAGGGAGAGAGAGAGAGAGAGAGATGTGTGGGAGGGAGTGAGAGACAGGCGCTTGCTGTGCTTTCCAACACTTCGGACACTTCCATATTAACACTAGTGGATCATTCTTGTTCTTCGTGGATTTGGATGTATTAGTTCACTGCACCTGCTTAAACTGAAGGTAATTTATAATGAATTAGCTGCATCCAGCTGTTTTCACAGGCATTTATTTTTCCATGATGACGTTTCAAGACACCTGGAATCTCATCTTTAGCTGCTTAGACTTATTTAAGTGTCATGAACATTGTTTCTTTACTAACAGCTTTGCCAAATTTTGCAACGGAAGTTTCTAAGACATTTATCGTAAAACATCCAAAGTAAAGAAACAATGTTCACGACGCGTGAGTACATGAAAAACATTTCAAAAGGGATGAACATAAAATGAATGTACTTTCAGAAACGTTTGCTTTCAGGCGTAACATGTTGGCGTGGCGTGTTGAGAAACATACATACATATCGGTGCGCTACGCCATAAAAATTAACGTCACAGACGCTATAGTTTTGACATTCATGCGCTAGGAGCGCTGCTGTAGCCATCCCGTAAGGAGGCGGTCCGCGATCTTAAACAAGTATATGAATCTGACCCGCGGGTCACCAAAGGTTGCCCACGCCTGCCTTCATATGCGGGACAATGCAAAATACCTTCTGCCATGCATTTCACATCTTGCGATCTGATGTTGTCCCAGCGCATTTCTAACTTGTAGAATTCTCGGTGTCCGCCCGACCCGGGTCACAAGTTCTCCATGATATTTCAGCAGCCTCGATACCACCTTCAGGCGATTCCAGGACACTGCTTCTCTGCCACGCTGGTTTGCAGAGCATAGACGCAGATACAGAAAATTTGACCTTACTTTTTTGTTGTAACCTGCATATCAGTTACATATCTCCGCTACGTTGTCTCGGTACCCACTCCGAATCACACAGTTAAGAGCTGCAGACAGAAAGAGATGTTATCTTGTTCTTCATCTTCTTCTCCTTTTTTAATCTCTATCTCTTCCGTCTTCTACCACGAAAATCCTCATACATCAAAGTTAGAGGGGAAAGTAGAATTCGTAATATGCTTATTCGTGAAAGAAAATTGGTCATCTTCCATGAAAAAAGTTAACTACTATCTTTAATATGATTTCTATGGGGACAGCAACTTTTCTTACGAATTCTCCATACTCTCCATCTTGTCTAATTTACCGAGAAATATGTAGGTATGGCGTAGGGCAATTAGAGCACTCCTTCACTTTGCTAGACATGGGACAGTCTGCCTGATCGAACTTTACAGCTTCATTGTGAGTCCTTGGTGGTCAGTCCGCGAGACTCTGTAACAATACTGACTTACACAACTCTTCCGTTCCTTTGTTTTTCAATTGCTAAGTCATCGACTTGATGATCGCAAACTTTATTTAGTTTATGGCAAGCAGCTGAAAACCTTTTTCTGCTACTCACAAAAAGTTTGTTGGCCGGCCGGAGTGGCCGTGCGGTTCTAGGCGCTACAGTCTGGAGCCGAGCGACCGCTGCGGTCGCAGGTTCGAATCCTGCCTCGGGCATGGATGTGTGTGATGTCCTTAGGTTAGTTAGGTTTAATTAGTTCTAAGTTCTAGGCGACTGAAGACCTCAGAAGTTAAGTCGCATAGTGCTCAGAGCCATTTGAACCAAAAAGTTTGTTTTAACTGAAGTCGAATGAATACCCCGGTGAAATACCGAAGACGTAACGCTCGTAAGATCCTTGAACATATGGCTCGCAATTTATGCAACAAAACTGGCACAGAGAGCCCGCTCTGAGATCCAACAAAGGACATACTACGTACCGGCATATGGAGAAGGTATTTAAAGCGTCGCCATTGTCTCTACTTTAGGACGGTTTGGTCTCATAGCAGACTATTTTCCGCTAATTATTAAAAATGTCCACTTCGCCTCCGCACCACCATGAAATTACTCGTGGAGCTTTCAGGAATTCTAACGAAGAAAATTAAAAAATGATTCTACTTATCAATTAGTGGCATTGGTTTTCCTGAACAAATTTCGACATAATTTGTAAGAAACAATGCAAAAAAAAATGGCTCTGAGCACTATGGGACTCAACTGCTGAGGTCATTAGTCCCCTAGAACTTAGAACTAGTTAAACCTAACTAACCAAAGGACATCACAAACATCCATGCCCGAGGCAGGATTCGAACCTGCGACCGTAGCGGTCTTGCGGTTCCAGACTGCAGCGCCTTTAACCGCACGGCCACTTCGGCCGGCCGAAACAATGCAGATATCAACAAAAATAATCAAGAATGTTGCATGAAAATCCAGAAACTCACGTATCCATAGTATAAGTCGACAAGTCCTGTATTAACTTCCAGTTATCCAGCACTGTTTCTTAAGGATTTTCTGACTTGCAAACAGTAAAAACAGTATACTTTTATCAGCAGACATTTTAAATCACATGTATAGAAACTATTATGACCGAGTATAATTTTAACTTTATCTATTTTTTTTTTTTAGGCTGCTGCCGATATTCACGGACAACGATAGGGACACAGAAAAAAAATTGTCTGCACTCTATAGAATTTATAACACATATTCTGTACCATTTGACTGGAAGCTATTACGAAACAGTCAGCTACTGCTTCTATAAAATTCTTAATTTGCCACCACTATCTTTGAGACGAAATTTTGCACTCTAAATCCTCCGAGGTGAATTGCAAATTTTCAAGGTGTGCACGTCGTTTAATGGCATAATTACTTACATCCTTCGTTTCCCCGTGTTACTGTCTCTTTTTAATTTCACACAGTTTACGTCGTAGTTCAAGAAGGTATTTTATAAAGTTGTGGGAAATAGTTTCATTACAAATAATTGTTACATAGATGTACATCTCGTAATTGGTCAAATTGTACCAAAATAATTCATTTATGTTCCACGTGTAAGTGTAACAACTAAATATGGATAAACAGAAAAAATTTTTTGAAATTTCCTTCAAACTTATACTGACTGATAACATATGGGAGATATATTATCTTCCAGTCCGATGTCGTCATACTTAACGATTAAACGTATTATGCAATCTCCATAAGACAGATTGAGATATGAGAAGAACTAAAATGATATTCTGAAAGTTTCCAAACTTCTAACGATCTCAAAAGTTTGCTCGTCACCTAGAGAAATATTCCCATACAAACCCGCAGAACGGTGATACTCGCCAACTTTTACGTATACCCAGAAAGAAAGAAATTATAATATGACGAGCTTAGTTTTCTCTCAATTGGAACTTTGTTTCATTTTTTAAATTACAATAATTAGTTAACCTCTGCAATGAAGAAAGGAAATACCAAGATATGCCCACGCTACTATTGTTACTCAATTTTCGTAAATCAACACCTGTAATAACAAGTGGAACTGATTGCCATTGAATTAGTTGTAGAATAAATAAAAATCAACAAGCCACCGCACTGAATTTCTGAACAGTTTGATGGCAGATTTTTCTGTTACAGTCTCAAGATGTTGTGCCATTTTGTAATTGTGGAAAACAGCTGCGCGCGAGACGTGTTACGTCGGGTAACACGCTAGCCGTCCACGCAGGCAGCTGCGATGCGAACATTGAGCCTAAGTTCCCAGTTCCGCCACCAGGTGCAGCACCTTCCGGGAGAGGTGAAGGGCTAGGCGCGAGGTTTGAAATGGGTTGCGGGGGAATAATCTCAACACTACTGTTAAATGTGGAACTACTGACTTTCATAATCAGAAGTCGATTTCATTTCAACGCTTGTGTATTTATTACCTTCTTTAAACTTGATAAAGACTTCAACGACTTTCTTCTAATACAAATGAGTGATTAAAATGTACGCCATGTCGACATCCAGTATCACTACGACGAAAAGCAACCCTGATAGTACGATATTTGAAAATGAATGCAAAAATATAGTTTAAGTCACACGTTTACATCAGCACTTATAAATAATCCACAGACGATGAATTATTTAACAAATAATGAGGTCAGGTAATGTATTTCGCCAATTCGCCATTGTGTAGCAATGACGAAAACTCTGCGAAAGAAACTGGAGAAGATTTCATTGTCTAACAGTATTGTTCTGCTGACTTTTAAGTGAAAAAGTAAGACACAAACGACTTGCGCTTAGCTGCTCGTTAACATCTCGCGGGTCTTGAAATTAAGATAATGCACCTGAGTATACAGCACGGCCGTTAACGGAGCTTGCGGGCAGCGAACAAATAACTTGATTAAATCAACCGCAATTCTCCCCTGACCTTGCCCTCAATGACGTTCTTCTCCACCCGAAGATCAAACAAGTTGTGAAGGGGTGGCATTATAATGACGCTGAGGACATTAAGGCTAATTCGATCGCAGCTCTGGAGGGCTTGTCAGAAAATGAGTTTGTACAATTATTTGGAAGAAGTACACACTGACATTGGTGAATGATAATACCAACCCATATTTGGCATTGATATTCGTGTCTCAGTTACTGGCATCGTTTAATATCACAAATTTAATTCTAAAACCTAGGGTGTGCAGATTAGAGTACGTAAAGCATTCGGCTTTCTTATAATCCACAAGAAAAATAGGCGTGTTTCGTCCAGATTTTCCGTAAATCAATAATTTTCGCAAAGACAAAATTGCGGTCTTCTAACTAGCTTTCAATTTTTGCATTTATGGATACATGCTAGTTTAATAATCAGGGGTACGTATTCCAGACGTATCTACGTGTCCCTACCGTCAGTTGTATGGTTCATTTCCACCAAGCTATTCACTTTTCCCTTGTCTACTTCACCTACACTGCCTCGTTATTTGTGTTCCGTCTCTAATGACCTCATCGCAGACGGAAAAATTACGCCTAATCTGCCTTCTGGTTCATACCAATATCCTTAAACCAATCTCGATTATTTTTGTGCTTATACCGACACTGATATCGACAGAACGTTAAATTCTAACATTCTTTCCTTGACTTCGCTTTATACCAGCTGTCCCACTGCCGAAATCAGAATGTCTTTTAGTCTGATATTTCTGACGGACACATCCAGAAATTTCTTTAAAATATTTAGTGCAATATTTGAGAGTAGTATTATTTTTTAAAGTAAATGTGGTTTCAGCCAGTTTTTTATGTCCTCGTTGCTTCATCCACATGGTTCACCTTTGCTACCTACATAAAAGACATCTGTATTTACCTTAAAATAACTTTCCTTTCAGTCCGTAATTCACGCGAAATTTTTATGAAGCTCGTAGAGCTCACAGCATTTGCTAAATAATGAACGTAAGATTCAATTATGAACCAATTTCCAGCAGTTCACAAATGATGTAATAGACAATGTGAAAGCTTACTTCTACTTCTACTTCTAGTTCTACTAAAGGACAATCAGTTAACCTAAAATATAATCACTCATTTGGTAGCAACTGCGGCTGTGAAATACTAATATATTGTTGCTTGCTAGAACTAGTTGTGAAGTACGTGTGTGGTCATCAGGTAATTATTTTTATCTTAGTACACCTGCAAGAATCAGCCTTACATTTCAACATTTAGTACACTGACCTTTTAACTGTGGAGTTCGCAGTATGTAGAACAGGCCTGTGTACAACAATGCTGTGATGTTTTCCTCGGGACAGTAAAAGCACAAAAATGCTGTACAATTTCGAAATCAGTTGTACTAAATAGGTAATATCCGAGATTAACTGTTAACACGGTTCCAATATTGCACAAGAAGTTAGGGTAGGACCAGAAAATTGGATAACAAAGTCTTCATTGTAATCCCGTTAAAGTTGCATTTTATTAAGTTGGCGACTAGTTGTATTCATGAGGTGTAGTTGAAGTAGACTGTCTAGACAAGTTCAGCTGCACTTCATGAATACGTATACATTGTGAAATTGGTTGACATATCACCTGACTATTTGTCACGTGTATATTACCTATATGTGAATTGATTCTCGCCTAACCAAGCACTGTTACTGCAGCTTTAATAGGCCTGGCTAAAAATGAAGTTTGTAGTCGAAACTAGTCGCCACCCTAATAAAGCGCAACTGTGACGGAATTGCAACAAAGAATAAAGAAAGAATTTTAATAATTTTAGAGGGGGAGTTAACCATCATTCTGATCGCGCACGGTGACGCCATGATTAGTACACAAGACATGTACTCGGGAGGGCGATTGTTCATGCCATCCTGGTTTAGCTTTTCCGTGGTTTCCCAGATGACTCCTGGCAAATGTGGTGATAATTCCTTTGAAAGAACACGGCTGGTTTCCTTCCCGAGTCTTGACACATTCCGAGCTTCTGTTCTGTCGCTAATGACCTCGATGTCGTCCGAAAGTTAAACCTAATCTTCATTCCTTCATCGCTCTGAACAAATACTCTGTTCGAATAGGTTCAAGACAAAAAGTTCGAACAGTTATACTGATGCAAATCTCTAATCCTCCTCTAGTGAACAGCTGGGCGTATTCGATCCGGGGCAATGCGCTTCCCTAAAATCAGGGAGAGGCGTGCTAACGCGCTGCGCTAACCTGATGGGTCACGTATAAAATTAATTCGGGATATAAAACGGAAGTTCTGATGCGTTTTATTAGTAACAGAAACTGTCTTGCAGAGAAAAGGTATCAAGTTAGAGATTTAAGAACCGGTTTTTGTTGCATAAAAAAATAAAAAATAAAAAAAGCTAAAAACCAACCATAAATGTGAAAGAAAACGTTGGGAACAATAGTAATTATAGAATCACTGTTATTCTCAATAAGAACGATGTACAAGAGTAGGTTCAGCCTTACAAAATCGACAAATGTAAACGTAATTTCCCGTGTATCCCAAGCAAACGTGATAGGACCGTTACTGGTTATAATAAATGTAAATGATCTAGGAGAAAGCGTCGCGTGATCTCTAAGGCTGTCCACAGATGATGCGGTTGTCTGTAACAAAGTAGCAACGCCAGAAGATAGCAACGACTTGCAGAATTACCCCCAGAGAACTGATGAATGGTGCAGGCTCTGGCAGCTGACCCTGAACGTTAATAAATGTAACATGTTGATCATACATAGGAAAAGAAATCCACTACTGTACAACTACACTACTGATAACAAACAGCTGGAGACAGCGTCTGCCGTAAAAAATCTAAGCGTGACTATGCAGAGCGACCTTAAGTGGAATGACCATATAAAACAGACAGCGGGAAAAGTAGACACAAGACTCAGATTCATCGGAAGAATCTTAAGGAAATGTAACTCATCCACGAAAGAAGTGGCTTATAAGGGGCTTATTCGCCCGATTCTTAAGTACTGTTCATCTATCTGGGATCCCTACCAGACAGGACTGATAGGAAAGATAGAGAAGATCAAATGAAGAGCGGCAGGTTTGGTCGAGGGATCGTTTAGACGGCACGAGAACGGTCCGCAGATGCTCAACAAACTCCATCGGCAGAAGTTACAAGAGAGGCGTTGTGCATCACGAAGAGATTTACTACCGAAATTTCGAGAGGGTACTTTCCAGGAAGAACCGGAAAACATATTACTTCCCCCTACATGCTTCTCGTGTAATGATAATGAGGAGAAAATTCAAGAAATTAGAGCAAATACAGAGGCTTAACGACAATCATTCTCCTCACGCGCTACTCGCGAGTGGATCAGGGTTGGAGGGATCAGATGGTGGTGCCGAAAGTACCCTCCGTCACACACCATTATGTGGCTTGCGGAGTATGATGTAGATGTAGATGTACCGATATCTTATCGAGATGTCAAGCGAGGTAGCACCAAAACGAAAGGGGGTACCACTCTATGTACTGCCGTCTAGCCAAAAAATGCATTTCATTACAAATGATACAGCCAAAGTTGCTATTGAATTTAGGTGATTACATGTCAACATCATCTGCCTTTATGATTGTCTCAACGCTGAAATATTTATTTTAATGTTGAGGCAACCGTAAATGGCGACGAAGGTGATGTGTTGCACTGCAACTAAGCAGGAACGGCCTGAAGATGATCTATAATGGCCGAAAATGGAAACGTCTGAGTTAAACAGTAACTGTAACTATAATAAACACTCAGGTACAAGTTCCCAACATTTTCTACATTTCTATGTAGACATTACGCCTGATCTTATAAAATTTCGCCGTAACTGTTGTTCCGCAATTGCCCAAAATAGTTAACGTCCCTTCATTAACAAATATATTGTCCTGAAATTTTGTGATGGCTAAGAAACCACATATTCCCCCAGGCTTCTTCTTCTCCTGTATCCCTATAGAATCGACATGTTAATTTGTTGTCATAACTATGTTAGTGGTAGAGGTGGGTCAGATACCTTTACTATTGCCACCCCTCAACCCCTCCCCTACCCACCCCTCCCTCCCACACACTGGGGCGAAAATTGCGTACCCCATATGTCTGCATCTAGTGTTACCGCACGTGACATGTGAAAGTGTGGAACGTTTTCAGAATGCTCAGAAATCGTGTAACTAAGGCGGGACATGGGAGCCAGCCCGGTATTCACCTAGACAGCTGTGGAAAACCGCCTAAAAGCCTCATTCAGGCTGGCCATCGTTAATCTGACAAGGGTATTCGATCCGGAGCCGGCGCGCCTCCTCGAATCTCGAAAGCGCCGTGCTAAGGTGCGCTGCTAACCATATGGGTCACGTGTAGCCTAAACGACTGATAAAAGGAATTATTACAATAAAAGAGAAGTGCAGTACTGCGTAGTATTATTACGTGAAATCCATCCGGGACGTCCAGTCGCGCACAGTGTTACAGCAAAGTGGGAATATTGTGTCTTACGCTGTGGTACAGGGTATCCATGTACAGTATAGTCGCTTGCGGATATACATACACACACACACACACACACATATATATATATATATATATATATATATATATATATATATATATGTGTGTGTGTGTGTGTGTGTGTGTGTGTGTGTGTGTGTGTGTGTGTGTGTCCAGCGTAGGCGCCTGTCGTGAGTTAATGTAACCTAGTGTATGAGGGGGCTCGAGGTGTAACTCGAAGGCGGGCTGACAACTTACATTTCCCTGAGAACCCCGCAGGGGCCACCAGTCTTGACGATTAAAAGAAGAGAGAGGTAAGCCTTGCCGTCACTAGAGACGGAACACAAGCTCAGTCTGCATATAGTAGAGGAAGGAGGCAGGAACAGATTAAGTAATAAAGAATCGACATAATATTATAATTTGCATGGCCATACCCTTCTTCTGAGGGGTGAAATTGTGGTGCTTTAATATGTACTGCCTTAACCACGACGCCACGCCAATCGTTTCTCTCAATCCTAACGATTTCATCCGACGGCAGATCAGCAATGCTAGCTCATATCCACATCATAAAAATCACAAGTCGTTGTACTCGCTGCTGAGCGTCATGACTCCATAAGTCCAGCTACTCCATCTCGGACGGTCACCAACCAACTTCTCTTAGTGCCCGGCAAACTGAAGATATTCTTAATTTGGTCTATCAACCTGTTCGCTATTCTCCTCTTCTGTCTCGTGCTCTCGACCGTTTCTTCCATGGTTATTTTTTCTAGATTTTCGGCATTTCTTGGCGAAATTTTTGATTGAAACGAGAAGAAAGGCTCCTAGAGATACTGATACTGATTTGTTCAGCAACGAACACATTAGTTCTTCTTTCGGTCCAGCAGCACCAAAGCTCAAAGATGCAACAATATGCTACTTGAAACTTCCTAGCAGATAAAAACTGTGTGCCGGGCCGAGACTGGAACTCGGGACCTCTGCCTCTCGCGGGCAAGTGCTCTACCAACTGAGCTACCCAAGCACGACTCTCGCCCCGTCCCCACAGCTTTAATTCCGCCAGTACCTCGTCTTCTACCTTCCAAACTTCACAGAAGCTCTCCTGCGAAAGTAGGAGATGAGGTACTGCCAGAAGTGAAGCTGTGAGGACGGGGCGTGAGTCGTGCTTGGGTAGCTCAGTTGGTAGAGCACTTGCCCGCGGAAGGCAAAGGTCCCGAGTTCGAGTCTCGGTCCGGCACACAGTTTTAATCTGCCAGGAAGTTTCATATCAGCGCACAATCCGCTGCAGAGTGAAACTCTCAATATGCTACTTGCCCCTGCCCCTAAGGATTCATGTTTCGCAACCATAAAGGAAAAAGGAAAACACGTGTTTCCAACAAACGGGATGTCTCTAGTATTCGTTCCTCTGCTCCATCAGATCTTGATGAAATTCTTCATTGCCACTCGTTCAAGCGTGGTCCAGCTTCTTATCTTCATTGCCCAACTTTCACAACTGTATGCAGTAATTTCTCCTGCCATCAGAACTTACTTTCCTACAAGCACTCGAACCGGCTACCTTAAGGTCAAGAGCAACCGCCTCAGTTAAAACTTCGACTAAGGAGGGAGTTCGATAAAAGTCGGTTTATGTGACGTGCATGGGTTTCAAGGTAACTACGTTTGCCCTCAACCCGAACATTGGTTTGAACGTCGCATCGCTTTACTAGGCAAAGTGTTATAGTATGTTGTAGGACGTTGAGTTACTCCTACGTTTGATCTGGCTTAACGCGACCTCTGAGAAATGGTGCATGTTGGCGTTTTCAACGTATTAAAATCATTGTCAAAAGCGAAGGAAGCGATAACAGTCATAAAATCAAGGACCGATTAAGGATTAAACCTCGAATCTATGGATTGGTCCTATGGAAAGTGACTATTTATGCATCGGGCTACACAGCTAGGCGTGGGTTCAACGTAGGCTACAGAAATAAGTCGCTTGTGTTCTTGCTGAGACAGACAGACAGTCAATGTTTTGCGAAAATGTGAAGCACGTGAAACTTCTGACACGGAATGTATTTATCTGCTGCTTCTATAGACGACGTGCCTCGTGTAATAATCACTGATTAATACAGTCCGCCGTGAGTAAATATCTGCCTTATTTAAATTCGGCAAAATCAAAAGAGTAATTTCGAACTCTCAAAAGAGTCCTAATTGGCCTTCACAAAACAACATCAGAAGACCGGAAATACCGTAAGAGAGAAAGAGCTACAAATCAAGTTCAAAAGGATTTGTGGTTTGTCCGACAAGCGCAAATTAAATCAAGTAAAGCCTAATGCGAAAAGAACCATGAGAGCCCTGGATGGATTCAGAAATAAAACTGTATCTACTAAACCATCAAAGATTGCTAAGAAATTCTTGCACACAGCTCAGTAACAATTCGAAACTAGCGGCCCACTTCATTGCTGACTTTAGCATTGGCGAAAAGTTTCTTCGAAAGGAGGTCGTATTACAGCTTCTTTATTCGGCAGTCCTGCGGATGTAAAGATGATGTTATCCCATAGAAATCATTATTTGACTAAGAAACCGAAAAGCAAGTTAGTTCTTTAATACGTATGATTTTAGTTTTAAGTGCGCAATAGGTACATTTGCTCACTTCTAACTTCCGTTTAGTGCCACTTCTCAAGTGTCTGGAAGGCTTCAAACATCACTCCCTTTTAAAAACTGCTTCACGCCTGCTCTACCTATTAATTGCTAAACTTTTCAGGTAAGTGAAAAATAAAGACATTTTTATCCGGCATGATGATAAGTTAAATTACGGCACACGTCACGGATGTCGAATATAACCATCTTTCGATACTCCGTTAGATCCAGATGGCTCGTAACGTGAGGCATGACGGATACAATTTCCACATACTGAAACCACTGAGGGAAATGCCGGGATGGTTCCATCAAAGGCTTTGCTGTCAATCTACTGCCAAACGTCACCTGAATGCAACCTTGTGCTTCGTTTCTGACAACCTCGACGTTGACGGGAACGAAAAACCATAAATTTCCTCTTTGAGTCAGAATGCTTTTGGTACAGTTCTGTTAAGCCTCTTGTGAAGTATACGTTGTACAAAAAGAAGATTTGGGAAGTTGAGAACTGTTCAAAGTGAGGTACAGTTGTAAGCATACGTTAAAGTTTTCTCAAAAGCGGTCCGGAGCATACTCGATTTGTCGAGAATGTTCGTGCAGCTTAGTTTCGTCACAGTTCGTAGGCTATCACCATATAATGTGACTCGAACAGCTTGTCAGTAGAGATGAACTTTTTAATGTTCTGGACAATCTCATCTTCTTATTTATTACAGTTCCTGGTTGGCCCAATGAATAATTTCATTGAAAACTGTAATAAATTTTTAGTAGCTTTCCAGTGACACGCGAAATGGTTATTATTCAAACAATAGCGATGATTTCTTTAGTATCTCAGTACATACGAGAGATGCGAGTATTAATCAAAAACATGCTCTCCACTTTGTGTCAAAAAGCTTGTTTCGATATGAGGAATATTTTAGCACCCTATCCATAAATGGCACTGGCGATGTTTTGAGACCGAACACTTCACGCGCACTTGTTTGTGATGCGGTAAGTGTAGTTCACTCTAATGTATGAGTACTGTAGGCCCTCTTGATTGTGTTACCATAGTCGTGTCACACTGAACAGAATCTAGACGCGAGGAAAAACTAAAACGAAGACATTATTGTCCACACAAAAGCTGCTCTTTAGTTCGTACCCAAGCGTTGCGGTATATGTCCATGAGTGCCAGGGATATTCGGGAATTCTGAGCTGGGATCCTTCTTATTTTGTCAGCGTAGCGTCAAAACTGTATCTGTGTCGTGATCGATAACTGTGATAAGTACATCTGCAGTGAAGTGATTTATTTTTATTGTTTCACGTGATTACAAAAATAAGATGAAGAGAAAAATTCTATGACACAATTAGGGGAAGTTTGGAACTTAACACAAAACATTTTCAAGCATCATCTTGTAGTGAATCACTGCTCGTAGCAATCATTCCTCCCCGGTGAAACTTCGGTTGTAAAATTCCCGAATCACCTGTATTTTAATCTGCATTCAGAGACTAAACCTTCTGAACAAGTGTGCGTGAGCGAGTGCGTCTCGAGGAAGGGTGGAAAACAAGTAGAATATTCATTTTTCCACTGAGAATTTGAGACTGGAATGGGGAAGTAAAGGAATATTCATACAACTAAGTGCCCTAGTATAATACACACGAAAGTGTTGTCCACAACGTGAAACTTGTCACATGTGTCTGTTTTACGTAAAACTGACAGTATAATAATAATTTCACTTAACATTTTATCAGAACAAGACTTCCGAATTTATTTAGTAGTTGATACTACCATAATTTTTTAAATTTAAATTATCTGCCATACCGTATCTCTAGTACTTAGTGTATTGCTGGGTGGTCAATATAAATTATTTTCATCTCGGAAAACAAATTCCAGTTTGGCCATCCAGATTTACATTTTCCATGTTGTTCCTAAATCATCTCAGTTGTTTCCGTCCAACAGCCCACGGCCTTTTTTCTGAAACAGTGCTCACTATCTAATGACCTCGATGTCTGCGAAACGTTAAACTGTAATCTACCTTCCTTAATATACTGACTGAATTACCGGCTTTCATACAGCTACATTCTTCAGTTGTTCTGTACTTATTCCCAATTTCAGTCTATCTATGGTGTCCGTAACCTAGTTTTAGCCGGCCGCGGTGGTCTAGCGGTTCTAGGCCGTCAGTCCGGAACCACGGGACTGCTACGGTCGCAGGTTCGAATCCTGCCTCGGGCATGGATGTGTGTGATGTCCTTAGGTTAGTTAGGTTTAAGTAGTTTTAAGTTCTAGGGGACTGATGACCACAGCTGTTAAGTCCCATAGTGCTCAGAGCCATTTGAACCATTGTCCGTAACCTTGCTGTCATAACAATAAAACAATCGGCCAAAAAGCTATTTGGTGAGAATGCAGGTTCAGCATTGTTTTTATGCTTTTAATAATGCTGTTCTGGCTAGATTAAACTGTGACTGTTTTTTAACTTGTACAAACATCATAATTCTGGTCATCTCTGTAGCAATAACTTTCGACTGATTCAGCTAGCTGGAAACCGACCGCTCCCCAGCCTTACGGAGATGAGGAATACGAATAACAAAACACTTCATGACAAATTTGTCATATCGTAGTCGCTCTTTTCATGTGACTGAAATATTACAGGAAGTGTGAAAGTCATGAAAGTTCTGTTGTGAAAAGCTTCGTAACAGAACTTCATCAGTTAGTTCATAGTTACGGGCATGCTGAGCGATCCTAGCAGTCTACGAGAAACTCCCGGCTACACCGTAAAGAAGCGAGCCCGTAGCAGGCGAGTGACCGCGGTAGCGGGCAGGGATGACTGGTTCTCGCGCGCTTTTGTTTCCCCAAACAACAAAGCAGGCGACCAGAGCACCGGGCCTCCTGCAGCAACCCCCTCTCCCCATTCTCTCCTCCCTCCCCCCTCACCGCCCCCCGGGCCAATCCCTCCGAAAAACCTTTCCCCACAGCAGGCGTCGTAGCAAGCTTGTTGGAACGTGGAACAAGACCTACTTTCGACCTCAGATTACGGTCTGCGCGTTGTGCTATATCTGCAGAGAGACCCCGTACAAGACTCGCGTGACCGTTCTAGACTAGTGTTTTTTTCTCTTATTGAGGACTACTGAGGTCGTAAAAGACCTCAAGCAATTTACACAGGGTACACTGGCAGTAAGAACTAACATAAAAACAAACATTACAACATGTAATAGCAATGACTCCATATTCATAAGTGTTACATTCAAGAAGCAAAAAAAATTAGGTTGACACCATACTGACCGCAGTGGTACTCAGTGCAAAAAATCATGAATAAATTTTAACGTGTTGTAAATGTAAAACTGAACAGAACACTATTCTATATACTGACTCAGAGAGAGTGAAAGCCATGTATTGAAAAAAAAATAGCTTAAAAAACAAAAAATGTACGATTTTCCAATATGCCCATGTTATCACGCCAACGGTATTGCCGCAGTGGTAACACTCGTTCCGGTCAGGTTACCGAACTTAAGCGTTATCGAATCTGGCTACCACTTGGATGGGTGACCGTACGATCTGCCGAGCGCTGTTGGCAAGCGCGGTGCACTCAGCCCTTAAGGGGCTCCGGAACGCCCTATACTTGCAATGTTAAAATAACGCTTATAAATTACATCTTTCCTCACAAAGTATTTGAGGTAGGAAGTCGAACTTTTTGCAGATCATTTATTGGAATATGGGCTACAACTTAACACAAGGATTTTACAAAATTTTAGTTCAGTTATTAAAGATGATTTTTTTTCAATTGTAATGAAAATTCACAAAAATTTTTTGCAATTTTTTATTTATATATTCAAAAATATGCAGTTTTTTGGAAAAAGGCTGTGTTAAATTATGCAGAAGGTACTGTGTAACATTTACTGAAAGTTTGAAACAAATATGTTTGGAAGATCCTTAGAAAACATGTAATTAGTATGAGAAAATAAAAGTTTTGGGAATCGAGCGACAAAGATTGGATTAACTTTTTAGTGCATTCCAGGTCCATAGGATTGATTATCTTCATCCTCTGCAAACTCCTCCTCCAGCTTCCTCTTGTTCCTCCTCCTGTTTTCTCTTGCTTGTATTTCTAGACTCTTTACAGCCCTGTCTGCAGCCCGAAGGCGTTCCTTGTCTAAAGCAAGCATCGCTCGTTGTTGTGTTCGTAGATTTTGCTACCATTTTCTTCAGTTGCAGTTACTGCAACACTTTTCCAAAAGGTGGTCATGTATGAACACTTATCACATTTCAGTAGTATTTCACCAGCAAGTCCTGCGTGCTTTATTATGGAGAGTTCCAGACCAACTTCACTACAATGAATACATCTTACACAGTTTGAAAAAATTCCTTTGAGAACAGACATATCAAATATTTCATTCACATCCGATTCGCCCATAAAACATTCATAGTTTTCACTCATTGAACCAAGCTTCTTCTGTGAAGTATTTTCTTTCCCACTTTGACTGCTATGGGCAGGTGTACTTAAGAGGTTAGGTTCACTCACTTGGTTATCGTCTTTATTGTTTACAGCAATAACACATACCTTTGGCTTTCCAACATTTCTCCTTTTCTTAAAAGCCTTCAGAGGATTTCTAATAACTTCACTTTTACTCATTATTATACTTCAACAAAACAGAGACTCAAGAAACAGAATTAATTACGAATATTTTCGAGATAACGACAGAGTAAATAAACATGAAACAATCGACAATCACACCAGCGATATATATTGAACCATCACAGGTTAGGCACAACACATACTTTATCTCACATCACTAAAATGTACCTGATGAACACGGACTTTAATAATAACACCATTTGACAGCAGTTTAACAGCGCCACAATGGGTCACGCCCATGTAAAACACATTTCAAAAAAAATTTATAAATAGTTGTAGTCTTCGGAATTGAATAAATTATATATCTATTAAAAGGTAATAGTCTGCAGATTCAGAAAACGCAAAAAAGTAAAAATTGAACTTTTCATGATTTTGAGCCTTTCCGGAGCCCCTTAATGGGGCCTGTCTAAGAAGTAGCGACTCGTAAACTGACAACGGCTGGGACAGCGGTGTGATGACCACATATCCTTCTATATCCGCATCCAGTGACGCCCATAGGCTGAGGATGACACGGCGGTCGGTCGGTAGTGGGCCTTACGAAGCTTGTTCGGACGGAGTTTGGTTTTATGGTGTCATACTGACCCCAGTGGTACTAGGAAGGGTACAACAACAGCTGATGCAAGAAAACCTAAAAATAGCTGCAAAAATAAGAGGGAAATACGAGTGATATTTGCATTCATACAACAGCTACTCAACACAACACTCATCATTCAGTTTTCATAAATGTCACATTTAAGAAACAAACCAACAATTTAAGTTGTGGTCACAATGATCCCAGTGGTACCCTGTGCAAAGAAACATGAATAAATTTTTATGTGTTGTAGATACAAAAATGAACAAAACATCATACGATACAGCTGATTCAGAAGGAAAGTGTCACATATTTTGAGAAGAATAGTTTTGAAAGAAAGGAAGATATATATTTTCAGTGTGATTACGGTGTCATATAGATAGCAGTGGTACTAGGAGAGTTAAAGAACCAGACCGAAAAATTCGCCGATTGGTTTATAAACCAGAAGAGCACGTTGTCATATTTATAAGTGCTGCGTGTATATACTCGAAGCATTGTAGTAGCTATTTTCAAATTCGTAATGGTAACGTTTCTCAGAGTTGACGCTTTTCCCATCGATTGTTGTCGCCGGTAAGATGTCACATAAATTTTTAAATACAGATTATACTTAGGTAAAAATCCACTGACAAGATTTCATTCTGCGTGTATAACTTGCCCAGTGAATTAGTGCCAAGTTCATTTTGATTCACTCCCCAGTATAAATTTTATCTCCGTGCGTAGATTACTGCATTAAACATGTTAATATAAATATAGCAAGAAACGAATAAATTTAACTTGATACAATTTTTTTTGTTTTCTTGATCGTGAGGGGTTAGCTTATAATCAGGATGTGAGAGCTCATGCAAAAATAGTTACGTGGGGTTAAAAATATGGCTTTATCAAGGGACGGTGTCGGCAGTTGTAAGACCATGAATGCTCACTTCTCACTTATGTTGAAGTATACCTCTAGCGGTGCTTTTTTCATGTGAATAACCTGCACCGCAGTTTGAATTCCAAGTGCAACTGTATGACTGCTATAAACCCGTAAGTACTGAGTGAATCGTGCGACATATACGAGAAAGATAAGGGAATATCATCCAAAGGAAAAAATAATTGCCGTCACAGCACTGTGATGTTAAAACCAAATTTTGTTTTGATTGCAGCTTTAGCTTCTTACATCACTTTCTTTTTTTGCATTGCACTATGATGTTGCTTTTGACTGAATTTCTCGTTTGTAGAGAATTTTCGATTACAGCAAACTGTTTTAAATACACAGCACTAGATCTGTCCTGCAATTGCTGGACCAAGTTGCCCTTGTATTACGTTATGAAATAATTCCCAGAGAGTACCTAAATTTTTTATATTTGCTTTATACTTCTGATTTATTACAACCAAGCTTACGCAGATAACCTTACAAAGCTTTACAATTACTTTGCCGTTAGAAACAATTTTGTTATAATTGAGCATTCAGCTTGAAATGCGATACTTTGGGTTTTCTCCGTAATATGTTCATACTAACGTGTTTGGCGACACGGCTCACGTCATATTCCTCTTAAATGGTTTTATTAATTGCTCTCTATGCGGTAAGTTGATAGTATGCAAATTGTGCTGTCGTCAGTTTAGCGTCGCGTATTATGAGAAGGTTGAGTTAACTGTGTGATGACTTCGTTCTCATAACGTATGTTAAGTAATGTCCCTGAGAGATGGTTGCTGTCTTTGTGCGATACCTTGGTGTATACCGATCGCCCTAAATTAGGCGCAACAACGTAGACCGACTTTTGGGTTTCAAATCTTCGCATTCCCATTCTACCGAAAAACCGATCGAAGAGGTGCGCGGAAAGACACTGGATCCATATTCGGGAGGACAGCGGATGAAATGTACTTCAATCTGGGCGCTGTATCCATACCTCCTGCGGTCAGAAAAATAGGACCCATGCCTGCTCGACCGTTATGACTCGAGCTGGAACACAGGACCCAAGCCTCCCGAGGTCAGAGATGGAACCCCATTCCTCCCCTCCAATACATACAGAAACGTTTATAATTCTAGTCGAAGCCATAAACATTTTTCTGTCGTTATGAACAAGGAAAAACGACTCTGATTATCCCTCATGTCGAGACTAAAAGAAAATTAGCCTCTGTTTTGCATAACCTTTTGACTGCCAGTTTTATTTCAAAAACATTAACGAGTTGGAAGTAACAATTTGAAAAGAATACAGTATATCCCACCGTTCGTTTTCCAAGGGGGCTGGGGGGTGGGGGGATAGGACATGCAGGATTATTCATAATTACCTCCAAGGCTTCATAAGATGATTGCGCTAAAACTGCAAGATCTAATGAAAGCAGACACACATCAATGGAAGGAGCATCTCCCCACGTTTATAACTCACACTACAGGTGCTACGTTGGGGTTTCATTTGTCCTACCTCGGGCATGGTTGTGCGTATTTGTCCTTAGGATAATTTAGGTTAAGTAGTGTGTAAGCTTAGAGACTGATGACCTTAGCAGTTAAGTCCCATAAGATTTCACACACATTTGAACACTTTTTTGAAGTGCTGCTTCTTGTAAATGGACATGTGCCCCGTTAAGTGTGTCACGGGAAACTCGGCGCTAGGCGCACCACGGCATTTGAGAGAGGTGGGGCTCCCAAAGACTCGGGCCGTGAAACCGGGATTTATCTGGGGGTCGCACGCCACCTATCAGGCGGCGATGAGGACGTACAGCGCCAGGTGATGCAGCCGGCGATAATGCCTGCCCAAATAAATACGTCATGTAACAGTTGTAGCGGCGCCGTCGTCCAAAAGGCGTCGATCAGTTTGACGTTTAATCAATGTCAACCGGCGGAGTGGACGCGTAGGCGGGAGCCGTGTTTACAAATAGCACAGCGCCTTACCGCGCGCCGTCTGTGGCGCCGGCGCAGAACGCGCCGCAGACTCACGTGTCTGTCTGGCTGTCTGCTGCCTCTCTCTCTCTCTCTCCCTCTCCCTCTCCTTCTCTCTCTCTCTCTCTATCTTTGTCTCACTCTAGGTGCGTATATGCGGCCGAGTGAGTGCGTGCGTGCTCGCTAAATCAATTTCGCCATGTTGATGATACTTGGGTTGGGGGGGGGGTGGCGAATTGGAGGTGGTGGAGAGGGGGGACTGAGCGGGAGGGGGGGGGGGGGGAGAAGCCGATCAATACGTGGCCGGCTAACCGGAAGGGACGGCGCGTTGTTGCGGCGCGCGCGATGTTCATTTCCTCCTGGAAGCGGCAGTGCGCGACGCCGTCTGTACAACCCCCACCCCACCTCCCCTATCGCTCGCCCACCTCTCCTCTGCCTGCCGAATCGTGGAAATTAGCAGTTAGCTGTCTTCCGAAATCTCTAGGCCGGCTTCTCTCGCGTCTTCCGCAGACTACGCCCGATTGATCCATCGAGCGGCCGTGACTCACTTCCGAAATTGAAACTCGGCGAGACACCCACGCTGCCTAAAACACCATCACTATTAGTAGACAATAATAGAGGTAGCAGTCGACTCCAACCATCCCACTCACGCCTCCAGCGATTGGTTTCAGTAACACCGTACGTGTTGCAAGACAGTTGTGCAGTAATGTCACAACTGAGTTGTTACGCATATAAAGTTGGGGAAGGATGATAGGAATGCTTACGTGACTCATTAATGAATCGCCGGACAACATTACAGTGGCTGGCAGCTTTTAGTAGTTGACGAAGTTTCTGCAGTCAAGCTTTATTTCGCTGAAAATTGTAGTAATATCCAGTCACATGCTGACAAAATATCGAATTTAGCTCAACCATTGTGAACAGAAATTAAACCAGTCACTAATATTATAAGAAATACAAATACAAATACAGATTGCTAATACAAGTCACTTATGAAATATTTCTTTATTTTTATGACGTGGGAGACAGGGATAATGTTGACAATTTTAGACCTATTTCTATGCCATCGGTGTTTGCTAAAGCTATCGAGAAGGTTGTATATACAAGGTTACTGGAGCATTTAAATTCACATAATTTGCTGTCAATTGTTCAGTTTGGTTTTAGAAATGGTTTAACAACTGAAAATGCTATATTCTCTTTTCTCTGTGAGGTTTTGGACGGATTAAATAAAAGGTTGCGAACGCTAGGTGTTTTCTTTGATTTAACGAAGGCTTTTGACTGTGTTGACCACAAAATATTACTGCAGAAGTTGGACCATTATGGAGTAAGGGGAGTAGCTTACAATTGGTTCGCCTCTTACTTTAAGAACAGAAAGCAGAAGGTAATTCTCCGCAATATTGAGAGTGGTAGTGATGTTCAGTCCCAATGGGGCACTGTTAAGGGGGCGTTCCCCAAGGGTCGGTGCTGGGGCCACTGCTGTTTCTTATTTATATAAATGATATGCCTTCTAGTATTACAGGTGATTCAAAAATATTTCTGTTTGCTGATGACATCAGCTTGGTAGTGAAGGATCTTGTGTGTAATATTGAAACAGTATCAAATAGTGTAGTTCATGAAATAAGTTCGTGGCTTGTGGAAAATAATTTGATGCTAAATCCCAATAAGATTCAGTTTTTACAGTTTCTAACTCACAATTCAAGAAGAACCGATATTTTAATCAGACAGAATGGGCATGTTATAAGCGAGACGGAACAGTTCAAGTTCCTAGGCGTTCGGATAGATAGTAAGCTGTTGTGGAAAGCCCACATCCAGGATCTTGTTCAGAAACTAAATGCTGCTTTATTTACCATTAGAACAGTATCTGAAATAAGTAACAGTTCAACACGAAAAGTAGTCTACTTCGCATATTTTCATACACTTATGACGTATGGTATTATTTTTTGGGGTAATTCTTCTGACTCAAAAAGGGTATTTTTGGCTCAAAAACGGGCTGTTCGAGCTATATGCGGTGTAAGTTCGCGAACCTCTTGTCGACCCCTATTCAATAGTCTGGGAATTCTGACATTGCCCTCACAGTATACATTTTCTTTAATGTTGTTTGTTATCAATATTAGCCTATTCCCAAGAGTTAGCAGCTTTCACTCAGTTAATACTAGGCAAAAATCAAATCTGCGTGTGGAATGCACTTCCTTGACTCTTGTGCAGAAAGGAGTGCAGTATTCTGCTGCATCCATTTTCAATAAGCTACCACAAGAACTCAAAAATCTTAGCAGTAGCCCAAACTCTTTTAAGTCTAAACTGAAGAGTTTTCCCATGGCTCACTCCTTCTATTCTGTCGAGGAGCTCCTGGAAGAGCTAAAAAATTAAGCACATTCCAGTGTTACATTGTTGATTTTCTTTATTTAAACTTAAGACTTATCGCCTGAATATGTTTTTATATTTCATTTTATCTGTTTCTACTATAGTGTTATAATTCCATGTACTGACTCGTTCCATGACCATGGAGACTTCTCCTTAATTTGGTCCCACAGAACAATAAATAAATAAATAAATAAATAGTGGGCTACCTTTTCTTTTTTCCAACCTCCGATCAGTCACGAAAAGGAAATCACAATGAAACACAAAAACGTTGTATTTGCAACATTTACGTACACCTTCCAGCTACCTCTCTACATGGTCTCTGCTCCGACTTAGGTATTTGTTTTAGCGTGGTACCAACTTTCCAGTACCTTCGCCAAAGAAGGCAGCCACCTGTGCTTTCAGCCACTTCTCTACACTGGTCTGCAGCTCGTTGTCTGGGCCAAAATGCCGTCCTCATAGACAGCGGTCCGTGTTAGTGAACAGATGAAAATCAGATGGAGCCAAGCCCGGATTGTAGTGTGGATGAACAAACACTTCCCATCGAAATGCTGCAGGAGCGTCTCAGTTGCGCCTGCAGTAAGAGGATAAAAACTGTCGTGAAGAAGAAAACGCATGACAGTTGTGTTGTGTGGGCTGCTTAAAATCAGGAGAAAGCCTTCAGCAGGACTTCACACTTGGCGGCAGACACTATTTTCTAGGCATCTTCACGTGCACCTGCCCAAAGCTTCACTAGGTTCTTCAATGTCGTTTTAATATTGCGACCGATTGGAGGTTGATAAAAATCTAGCCCACATAGTATTCACACATGGAGGAGCTTACGTATGCAGTAGCGTGATGCTGTCTACTGGAGGTTGTTTCATGCCGTTATTTCTGGTAAAAGAGTTGAGCTGTTCAAGAAAAATTTTCAGAGTAAGCTTCAGTACCTCTAATACCCTAAGGCAGATATGCTGTTAAGAATTTAAATAAATACCATGTATAAATACGAACCAATCTGGCATCTACAAAATCAACTGTACTCACTGCGGCAAATTTTACGCTAGACTAGCAGCAATTTAGAGGTTACAGTTAAAGATCGCATACGGATCGCTAATGACTGGAAAACACAGTAATCAACTTTAGCAGCACACATAAAAGACACAGCCCCAGATTTAAAACTGTGGACAACCTGGAAATTCACGAGAAAATTAAAATTTATAATTGCTTTGGAGGAAATTGTCAATCGTTATACGGTGAATAAAAACACTTCTATATGAAACAACAGAATTTAAAGGCTCAAAATTCTGTAATAGCAGCAAGAATAGTTGAATGCTGTAGATGTTCAGTAGTGTGAGTCGTAAGCAAATCACTGCCTAGCCATTACTACCGTCAACATTAGTTCTGAAAAAACCGATATCCAGACGTAAACTGCAGTGTGTCTTACTAGAGCAATATTGTAAACTTTCATGTGCTACTACAAACCAAGATAGGAGTGAAATTCACAAAATTCTGAAGCAAGCATATTAGTCCTCAAATCTCAGTACTTATTACATTGTGAGTCCGTTCCGTGTATAATGTACAAATTCCATCAGAAAATACGTGACAACTAAGTCAGAAAAGCAGAAATCGTAAGCGAAACCTGTGGTACGTCGTGGGAGCACATAATAAAATTAATGCAACGTAATATTGTACAACTGCGCATTTAACGTAGTACACTGAAACATAATAATAATAACAACAATACCCGACAACATTGGAGGACTTTTTCTCGCTCCCCGCCCCCACCCCTTCTCTCCCTACTACATTTTCTCACTCATACGAAGCAAGGGCGTCAAATTTAAGTTAGGGATAGTTCGTAAATTATGAACTAGTTAATTTTAGTACATTTCAGTAACTTTTATTTTCATAGGCATTCAATAAGAAACACATTCATAACAATCAATGTATCTATCTACACTTAGCCTCTATGGCCATAGATAACTGCTTAACATTATGTTTCAATAAACACAGATCGTATCGTTTTCCATGTTTTTGTTTCTTGCGTAAATTTCTAGCCACTGACACAACAAACGTAGTTTTCTCCATGTGACTTAGAGACTCCAAAAATCTTGCAATGCTATTGGTGTAAACTATCATCTCATGGCTTATGCATCCTAACTGCCCGCACGCTTAACCATGAGAAGAATTCAATTTTGCTGATGATAATGAAAAGTTTTATTCATACTAATCAATAAATACCAAATATATTGTAAAATACTTACCGAATGCTACCTGGAATTTTGGAAATTGCAGTGTGAATATTTAAATCATGAAATGTCGATCATAAATGGTAATTTGAGCCAACAACAAATGGCGACGTTTGACCCTGAACCTGTAATAATAAACGGCCACAATAAGGAGAGAACGACAATTTAGTCTATTCTTCTACATCAAGTCACATAATGTTTATTGCTCGTAACAGTTCGCATCCGAGAAAGTGGTAGCTGCCCGAGGAATGGACGTCTTCGGAAAATTACTCACGTAAGCACAGCTGCTGTTTCTTTTTAAAAATGGTTCAAATGGCTCTGAGCACTATCGGACTTAACATCTGAGGTCATCAGTCTCCTAGAACTACTTAAACCTAACTAACCTAAGGACATCATACAGATCCATGCCCGAGGCAGGATTCGAACCTGCGACCGTAGCGGTCGCACGGTTCTAGACTGAAGCGCCTAGAACCGCTCGGCCACACCGGCCGGCTGTTTCTTTCATGTCCGACAAAAAAACATAAAACAGTTCAAAACGTTTTTACATTACAGCAATCCTACACTAATCAATTACAACTAAAGAACCAACTTCAGACCAAAATGACACGTAATAACAAACAATTCGGTTTCGAAAAGAGCCATAAAGTTTGTGTGGGTTCTATCGAAACCGAAAATCTAAAAATTATTGTACACTGGGTATAAAATTTTCATAGAGTTCCCAAACTGTCATAACCATTAAGTTCTTGCAATAAAAATTTCAGTACGCACTAAAGATGAGAAATACTTTTGTTTATTATCATTCAGATTAGCGGCTCCATAACTAGACAGTGGGCATCACCACGAGAAATCTAATTGATGCGGGTATCATAATCGTAATTTTTGAAATTCCTTGACATAGCTGAATAATATTTCCTTGGATGCTCCTGAATTGTATTTCTCCATAATTTCATTTTTTCTGGAAAACTTCGTAAATTTTCGTAGACAACGAGGCATCTCGTAATTTCTCCTGATGATTTTTATTTTAAGTTATAGGCTATCGGGACGTGTCCATGATGAGACGAATATGAAGACAACGCAAAACCCAAGCCCGAGCGGAGAAGATCTCCTATCCGGACGATAATCGAGCCTTGGCCCCTTCTGTTAGCAATCTGCCACTTCTGGTAATTTAGCCAAATTAACAATGGCGCAAGCTGTGGTGCAGGCATTGTGGTGTATTAGTTGACGTCAGTGGCTGGCGCGCACCAGGTCAGCAGTTGCAACCTGACTACCACAAATTGTTATTTAGTGTTCATCAGTTCTAGAAGGTCTTTCAAATACGTTTGTTATGTATGTATATTCTCGAATATTCGATGTATGCATCAATATCAGAATTCTGAAATACTGTAAGTTCGTAAAAACAGCTGCACTTTCTGTCCAGGAGGTCAGTTCTGTTCTGGCTCTACGTTGTTGTTCGTAATAAGCGTGATTTCAGTGCCAAATATTGTATTTCATTGAGGAGCGCGTTTTCGGATTTGGATTTGATTCTGCGTACGACTTTATGTTGTTTGGTGGATACGCAGGGTACGTCAAAACACCACCGTGGCTCCAACAAGTAACTTAAAAGCGGTCGCTTACACGGATAGGATCCGGAACAAAAGCAGTTCAAGGTCCCTATATTCAGGAGACAAGTGGATTCCAAGCCAGCATTAAGTGAGATGTCGGGTCTGGTTTTCTAAGTTTTAGTGTAGCCTTTACCTCAGAAACGACACGTGGCTCAGATTTCGCGTTAAACTGTGTGTCCCGTTCCCCAGTCGGATAAAAGGGGAAGATTTGGGACACGCAAGTTGCCGAAGAGGCGACCAATAGAAAGACTTGCACCAGGTCAGTAACCCACACGATATAATAATAATAATTATTATTATTATTAGCTGCACGTTAGGTGCCCATCTGTGTTTTCTGGAGACTCTAGTGAGGGCCCGACAAAATAGCCGAAAGGATTCGACAGTCGCGAAATACAACAATTGGGACGACACGATGTGCGACTTTTACTCGGACGGCATAGCACACAAATGGTTCGCGCATAACCGAGAGAAGTTCAGTAGATGGGACAAATTCCCTCCGAATTGACAGTACACTTCTTGACAACCAAGAGCAAGTCCGCTTCACGAAAGACCAACTGAAGAACGGGGCTCAACGTCATGGGGAAGCGACACAGTCATATCCAGGGCGAATCGCCTGAAAGCTGCACCGTAAATATTGCAGAAAAAGTGTTACTCAAGTGCAGTTTTCACAGAATGTATTGGCAGTCAGAAGCTCGTAATGTTAACCAAAAACAGATTTTTACAATACTGACAAAGTGTATTTTTTGTGCAGACATACTCTTTTTTAAATGGTACAATGCCTATTCACATCAACAAACTAAAAGTAGCGTAAGTTAAGTGATAGCGGTGTTTTTTGCAGGTTTATAGCACGAGTCGCTTACGAGATACCGTATTTTGAAAAGTTTCCGCATCGATCTTGTATGTGCCATTCAACCTCCATAATAGCTAGGAACGATGTTGTTATATTTGCTTACATTGTGCTTGTCTGTTCCTTGAGTGCACTGAGACTTGCTGGTTACTTAGTGTGTGACAGTCCAAGCAGTAGGTCGTCAGTGGACAATGGTGTCAACCAGTGCAGAAAACTCCGACGTACTCACGGTGTATGGAGACTGTAGGAAGGATGCAGTTCGTTCTTGTACGGTACATGTAGCAGGTTATCCCAGTAGGTATCAATCGCGTCTGCAATTATTTATCAAGATCTTCAGCCAGTCACGTGAAAGTGGTAGTGTAACACCTAGAGAACGTAACAGAATGAAACAAGTGACAACAGAAGAGGCAGAAATTAATGTTTTTGCTGTTGTTGCAGTTGATCCGCATATTAGCTCCCGTGCAATCGAACGAGTAAGTGGCATGAGTCAGGCAACTGTCCTACACATTCTCCATCGACATAGGTTTCATCCCTAACACATTTGTCTCCATCAAGAGTTACACGGAAACGATTATGAGATTCGTGTTAGCTTCTGTACATGGGCAATAAGACAGAGTACTCCATATGTATCATGTATCTTGTTTAGTGATTAAGTCACATTTACCAATCATGGCCAGGTAAACCGCCGAAAACATGCACTATTGCTGTGTTGACAGTCGCCTTTGGCTTCGTCAGATGCAACGTCAGCGTCTATGGAGTGAAAAAGCGTGATGTCTGATACTGAACCGTCATCTCATAGGATCGCTTTTCATAGACGGAGCACTGAAAGTAGCCCCCTAAAAGACCATCTTCCACAGGTGCTAGAAGACGTTCCTCTTCAAACTAGAAGGAATCTATGGTACCAACACGATGGCTGTCCAGGCCATACTCCATGAAGTACTACATCATGTCTTCAAGAATTCTTTCCAAATCGTTGGATTGGACGTACAGGACCTGTACCTTGCCTGGCCCATTTCCCGGATTTGGCGCCTGTATACTTTTTTTTTCTGTGGGGAAAGCTGAAAGACGCCGTGTATAGTGTCATAAGAATTACATCCGATGATATGCAACGATATATTATTGAAACCTCCTCAGACATCCCCGCTGAAATGTTAGCATGCGTGCAGAAATCGTTCCATACCACACTGGAAGCGTGTATTGCCTATGATGATCAGTTTTCTCGTCCAAGCCGGCCGGAGTGGCCGAGCGGTTCTAGGCGCTTCAGTCTGGAACCGAGCGACCGCTACGGTCGCAGGTTCGAATCCTGCTTCGGGCATGGATGTGTGTGATGTCCTTAGGTTAGTTGGGTTTAAGTAGTTCTAAGTTCAAGGGGACTGATGAACTCAGATGTTAAGTCCCATAGTGCTCAGAGCCATTTATATTGTTATTTAGTGTTTGCTACCCCAGGTATTGTACAAATTTCGGTGTGGGAACTTTTCAAAACACGATCTCTCGTAAATGATACGCACTATAACCCTGAAACAGACACCACCGACATTCTAATTTGCCCTATTTTTAGTTTGTTAAAATGGGTAGGCAGTGTACCATTTAAAAAAGTGTATGTTTGCGCAAAAAATACGCTTTCTAAGTATTATTACACTGTTTTGATTTTCTAACAATACGAGTCCCTGACCAACATCCCATTCTGTGAAACCACACATCAATAGCACTTTCCATTTCCGCATTATTTCTGGTGCAAGTTTTAGGCGATTCACCCTGTATACGGTATATTTTGGCCCCTTACGACAGTTGTGTATTCAAATATGACAAAATCCGACAAAATGTAGTATTTGATCAAATGAGAAACAGAAGACATGTACCAGGCACTTCGGGTAAAGTATACTACAAAAATAAAGTTAGCAGTAAATGTCCAGCAATTATACTTGCGGATAATAGTCCTGATAATGTTCCTGGTCGAATAACATTTTTAATTGTATCAATTAAAACCATAAATGGCTATGTGGTGCCATCGTATAGAGGAAATGCGAGAAAAAATTGTCGGACGACAACTGTTCCTAGTCAGGTGGTAAGAGGAGATATACAGCTTTTCCTAGAGCTGCCAGGTTAGCACACAACCAGTAATAATAACAATAATAATAATAATAATCATGACCGTCGAACCAATACGTCAGGAGATAATAGAGGATGTCACCGTGTCGTGATGATTGCGGCCGCTCGGTTCTATGCCACCGTCCTCAATCGACAACCCAACATCCTACCAACGCAGGTACAACCAAATACACTGCCCCACAGAAGAACAGGCATTTGGGGGTCGGAGGACACGACGACTGTCTGTTTCCACTGTGGCCTGGACGCATTTTACCCTGCTGCAGAGAAAGAAGACTTGTATTACTAGGCAAGATGTTAACCATCACACTAGCCCTATTTGCACAGTCAAGTGCTGACGGTTATACTCGACCCCTTAGGACCAAGTTTACCACCGTACCCTGGACGAGGTAGCTCGCAAAAACTCCGTAGCCACTGCCCGTCACCGTACAAAGGTAAGTAGGCTGTTTAGGTTTTTATGTTAGTAACGCCACGTAGCGCTCTGTATGAAAATCACTGACTGTGCTGTGTGAAGGCTATGGCTGGTTAGCATTGTTGTAATAGTCGCTATTGTAGTATTGGGCAGCAGGATGAGAACAGCGCGCAGCGTTGCACAGTTGGAGGTGAGCCGCTAGCAGTGGTGGAAGTGGTGAGAGAAATGGCGGAGTTTTGAGAGCGGATGATCTGGATGTGTGTCCATCAGAGACAGTAAATTTGTAATACTGGATGTCATGAACTGCTATATATATTACGACTTTTGAACACTATTAAGGTAAAAACGTTGTTGTTCTCTATCAAAATCTTTCATTTGCTAACTATGCCTATCAGTAGTTAGTGCCTTCAGTAGTTGGAATCTTTTATTTAGCTGGCAGTATTGGCGCTCGCTGTACTGCAGTAGTTCGAGTAACGAAGATTTTTGTGAGGTAAGTGATTTGCGAAAGGTACAGGTTAATGTTAGTCAGGGCCATTCTTTTGTAGGGATTATTGAAAGTCAGATTGCGTTGCGCTAAAAATATTGTGTGTCACGTTAGTGAATGTCTGAGCACGTTCAGTTTTGCTCAGCTGTTAGAAAATCAAATAACGTAGGGGTTTATCAGCACAGTAATTCATTAATTTTTCTAAGGGGACGTTGCAAGGCACAGCTATTCACCTAGCCACTGAATTCAGAGAAACTAGGCGAGGTGACCATGGAGACGATGCTTCCTTAGATGAAAATCATCCATGGACGATAGTCGCTAAGATGTCAGGAAATCTTATTGATTTCATCATCAACAGCCAGTCCGCCCAGGCGCTAGTCGAATCAGGGGCTTGCTTTCTGTAATTCAGATGCTTACTCACTTCAACTAAAGAAAACTATGTTCCGTGATACGATAGCGATTGTGCCGAAAGCCGCAAATGGGAAATACGCCCATCCGACAGGAACGTGCATTGCAAGATTAACTATCAATAAATGAACGCAGCCCTTCAAATCTGTAGTTTTAACAGAATGCAATAATGACTTTATTCTCTTGCAGACATCAGAAGCCCACTGACATTAACGAGAGAAGTTCTACTCGTTAATAGAGATGATCAGTTAGAAACTGTGAAGCTCTTGTCGATTGGGGAAAAAGAAAGAAAGAAAACCCTCAGGCTCACAAAAGAAATCTACACGCCAGTGACGATCATAATCATCGTAGATACTCAAGAAGAACTTTGGATCACTGTCACGAGCAGGCACAACGCATCCTTAAAGGTACAGCCGAACCAGTCCAGAAAGGGCGGCATAGTATCATCGATGAAGCATCGTACTCCACTAACATACAACGCAGGGGAAGAAGCTACTATCGACCTGCCAATTGGATCTAGCCTGACTGAGGAACAAAGTTTTGTATCAATGCTTTCGAACCCAGAGAAAAGACGGGCTAAACGGCCCTTGATAAAATACCGTATCAACACTGCATTATGCCGCCGCGCGGGATCAGCCGAGCGGTTTGAGGCACTGCAGTCATGGACTGTGCGGCTGGTCCCGACGGAGGTTCGAGTCCTCCTCGGGCATGGGTGTGTGTGTTTGTCCTTAGGATAATTTAGGTTAAGTAGTGTGTAAGCTTAGGGACTGATGACCTTAGCTGTTAAGTCCCATAAGATTTCACACACGCAACACTCCATTAGCCAGTGCTCTTATGAAGTGTCGCCAGCTGAATGATGCACAGAGTGGGAGGAAGTGGAGAAGATGCTGCAAGATGACATTAATGAACCTTCAGAGAGCCTTTGGTCCACTGCTGTGGGTCTTGCGGAGAAGGAAGATGCCACATGGCGTTTTTGCATCGACTACCGACGACTGAACAAAATCACAAAAGAAAATTTCTACCTATTGCCATACACTAATGACACACCACATTGCTTGGAAGGTGCAATGTTTCTCAACTATGGGCCTGCAGACAAACCGATTGCAAGTCGAGCTTGATGAGGTTGACTGTGAAAAGATTTCCTTCATAAATCCTGAAACTCCCGAAAAGTTTAAAGCTATGCCGTTTTACAATCCTGCCACCTTCGAACTTATGATAACCTGCTTGAACACCTTAAATGGTGTTATCTGGATAACATTGTCATTTTTCCAAAGACACTTGAAGAATATCCAAGCTACTGACAACTATGCCGAAGTGTGTTCAGACAGCAAGTCTCAACCTAAATCCGAAAAACTGCCTCTTCGTTGCCCAAAAAATATAAACATTAGGACAACCAGAGAATGGTGATGGAGTCGGTCCCGATTCAGAAGATATAAGAGCAGTCAAGATTTTACTCAGCACATTCCCGATCCGGGCAGGTAGGTTAGAAAATTTAAAAAGGGAAATGGATAGGTTGAAGTTAGATATAGTGGGAATTAGTGAAGTTCGGTGGCAGGAGGAACAAGACTTCTGGTCAGGTGACTACAGGGTTATAAACACAAAGTCAAATAGGGGTAATGCAGGAGTAGGTTTAATAATGAATAGGAAAATAGGAATGCGGGTAAGCTACTTCAGACAGCATAGTGAACGCATTATTGTGGCCAAGATAGATACGAAGCCCACACCTACTACAGTAGTACAAGTTTATATGCCAACTAGCTCTGCAGATCACGAAGAAATTGAAGAAATGTATGATGAAATAAAAGAAATTATTCAGATAGTGAAGGGAGACGAAAATTTAATAGTCATGGGTGACTGGAATTCGAGTGTAGGAAAAGGGAGAGAAGGAAACGTAGTAGGTGAATATGGATTGGGGCTAAGAAATGAAAGAGGAAGACGCCTGATAGAATTTTGCACAGAGCACAACTTAATCAAAGCTAACACTTGGTTTAAGAATCATGATAGAAGGTTGTATACATGGAAGAACCCTGGAGATACTAAAAGGTATCAGATAGATTATATAATGGTAAGACAGAGATTTAGGAACCAGATTTTAAATTGTAAGACATTTCCAGTGGCAGATGTGGACTCTGAAACTGCAAAAAGGTGGGAATTTAAGGAGATGGGACCTGGATAAACTGAAAGAACCAGAGGTTGTTCAGAGTTTCAGGGAGAGCATAAGGGAACAATTGAAAGGAATGGGGGAAAGAAATACAGTAGAAGAAGAATGGGTAACTCCGAGGGATGAAGTAGTGAAGGCAGCAGACGATCAAGTAGGTAAAAAGAAGAGGGTTAGTAGAAATCCTTGGGTAACAGAAGAAATATTGAATTTAATTGATGAAAGGAGAAAATATAAAAATGCAGTAAATGAAGCAGGCAAAAAGGAATACAAACGTCTCAAAACTGAGATCGACAGGAAGTGCAAAATGGCTAAGCAGGGATGGCTAGAGGACAAATGTAAGGATGTAGAGGCTTATCTCACTAGGGGTAAGATAGATACTGCCTACAGGAAAATTAAAGGGACCTTTGGAGATAAGAGAACCACATGTATGAACATCAAGAGCTCAGATGGAAACCCAGTTCTAAGCAAAGAAGGGAAAGCAGAAAGGTGGAAGGAGTATATAGAGGGCCTATACAAGGGCGATGCACTTGAGGACAATATTATGGAAATGGAAGAGGATGTAGATGAAGATGAAATGGGAGATATGGTACTGCGTGAAGAGTTTGACAGAGCACTGAAGGACCTGAGTCGAAATAAGGACCCCGGAGTAGACAACATTCCATTGGAACTACTGACGGCCTTGGGAGAGCCAGTCCTGACAAAACTCTACCATCTGGTGAGCAAGATGTATGAAACAGGCGAAATACCCTCAGACTTCAAGAAGAATATAATAATTCCAATCCCAAAGAAAGCAGGTGTTGACAGATGTGAAAATTACCGAACAATCAGTTTAATAAGCCACAGCTGCAAAATACTAACACGAATTCTTTACAGACGAATGGAAAAACTAGTAGAAGCCGACCTCGGGGAAGATCAGTTTCGATTCCGTAGAAATACTGGAACACGTGAGGCAATACTGACCTTACGACTTATCTTAGAAGAAAGATTAAGGAAAGGCAAACCTACGTTTCTAGCATTTGTAGACTTAGAGAAAGCTTTTGACAATGTTGACTGGAATACTCTCTTTCAAATTCTAAAGGTGGCAGGGGTAAAATACAGGGAGCGAAAGGCTATTTACAACTTGTACAGAAACCAGATGGCAGTTATAAGAGTTGAGGGACATGAAAGGGAAGCAGTGGTTGGGAAGGGAGTAAGACAGGGTTGTAGCCTCTCCCCGATGTTATTCAATCTCTATATTGAGCAAGCAGTAAAGGAAACAAAAGAAAAATTTGGAGTAGGTATTAACATCCATGGAGAAGAAATAAAAACTTTGAGGTTCGCCGATGACATTGTAATTCTGTCAGAGACAGCAAAGGACTTGGAAGAGCAGTTGAACGGAATGGATGGTGTCTTGAAGGGAGGATATAAGATGAACATCAACAAAAGCAAAACAAAGATAATGGAATGTAGTCGAGTTAAGTCGGGTGATGCTGAGGGTATTAGATTAGGAAATGAGACACTTAAAGTAGTAAAGGAGTTTGGCTATTTGGGGAGCAAAATAACTGATGATGGACGAAGTAGAGAGGATATAAAATGTAGACCGGCAATGGCAAGGAAAGCGTTTCTGAAGAAGAGAAATTTGTTAACATCGAGTATAGATTTAAGTGTCAGGAAGTTATTTCTGAAAGTATTTGTATGGAGTGTAGCCATGTATGGAAGTGAAACATGGACGGTAAATAGTTTGGACAAGAAGAGAATAGAAGCTTTTGAAATGTGGTGTTACAGAAGAATGCTGAAGATTAGATGGGTAGATCACATAACTAATGAGGAGGTATTGAATAGGATTGGGGAGAAGAGAAGTTTGTGGCACAACTTGACTAGAAGAAGGGATCGTTTGGTAGGACATGTTCTGAGGCATCAAGGGATCACCAATTTAGTATTGGAGGGCAGTGTGGAGGGTAAAAATCGTAGGGGGAGACCAAGAGATGAATACACTAAGCAGATTCAGAAGGATGTAGGTTGCAGTAGGTACTGGGAGATGAAGAAGCTTGCACAGGATAGAGTAGCATGGAGAGCTGCATCAAACCAGTCTCAGGACTGAAGACCACAACAACAACAACAACATTCCCGATGTGAGAAGTTTTCTCGGAATTTGCTCGTACTGCTGACGATTCACAAAGGGCTTATATACCAAGGCACGTCCGTGGAAGAAACTACTTCAGAGAGACATCAGATTTTCCTGCAACGAGGTGCAATAAAAGAGTAGATCTTCTCTGGTCTAAGTATTGTATGGCGAGTATGCCAAGACAATGCCCGCCCGGCTAGCCGTGTGGTCTAGCACGCCGCTTCCCGAGCGGGAAGGCGTGCCGGTCCCCAGCACAAATCCGCTCGGCGGGTTAGTATCGAGGTCCGGTGTGCCGTTCAGCCTGTGGACGGTTTTTAAGGCGATTTTCCATTTGCCTCGGCGAATACGGGCTTGTTAGCCTTATTCCGCCTCAGTTACAGTATGTCGGCGATTGTTGCGCAAACACTGTGTGAAAGGTCCATGACTAAGGAATTTATTGCTAGCGCACTCGAGCAGATGTAACTTCGATATTGCTCACGCACTGCCAGCGATACGTAAGCTACAATAGAATCGCAGACCAGAGAGCTTGTATAGCTCACAGAGAGCACTTGTGTCCTGGAGTGCGGACAATGCAGTCCATTAGTCGTGTTTTGTAGCTCCAGAAGAGCAGTAGAGTTATGGAATTACTGAGGCCGCTCGTGGAGAACGATGGTGGTGCCTGAGCGATGTAGTGTAAGGTAAAAGCAAAATATTATTGTTCTTTATTGCCGCGCACATGTGTTAATTGCTACAACTGATTTTTGTACTACTTTTATATCAAAGTCCCATGTAAATGTTTTAAAAAAACTTTCAATAATAATATTTCTTATAAAGATAACTTTTGACAGTCATTCATCATAGACATGCTGATTATCGTAAAGAAAATCAGTTCTTTTTCATACATAACAAAACCTAGTGGCCAGCATTGCACTGGACTGTGCTAGAAAAATTTCTTATAGGAGCAGATATATACGCGTTATCCGGCGGCATCACTGAGGTAAGAATTTTCAGTTTATTCAGAACGATTTTACAGGGCCGTGGCGCAGCACTGCTGACGTCCAGATTTACCAGTTTAGATTCAAAGTCAGTTAATTATTGAAAGGTTACATTACGAGATTTCTTTTGAAAGGTTATACAGGGTGATTCAAAAAGAATACCACAACTTTAAAAATGTGTATTTAATGAAAGAAACATAATATAACCTTCTGTTATACATCATTACAAAGAGTATTTAAAAAGGTTTTTTTTCACTCAAAAACAAGTTCAGAGATGTTCAATATGGCCCCCTCCAGACACACGAGCAATATCAACCCGATACTCCAACTCGTTCCACACTCTCTGTAGCATATCAGGCGTAACAGTTTGGATAGCTGCTGTTATTTCTCGTTTCAAATCATCAATGGTGGCTGGGAGAGGTGGCCGAAACACCATATCCTTAACATACCCCCATAAGAAAAAATCGCAGGGGGTAAGATCAGGGCTTCTTGGAGGCCAGTGATGAAGTGCTCTGTCACGGGCTGCCTGGCGGCCGATCGATCGCCTCGGGTAGTTGACGTTCAGGTTTCATAACTAACCTTTTTCGTAGGACTCTCCATACAGTTCGTTGTGGAAATTGCAGCTCTCTGCTAGTTCTGCGAGTCGATTTTCCTGGGCTGCGAACAAATGCTTGCTGGATGCGTGCTATATTTTCATCACTCGTTCTCGGCCGTCCAGAACTTTTCCCTTTGCACAAACACCCATTCTCTGTAAACTGTTTATACCAACGTTTAATACACCACCTATGAGGAGGTTTAACACCATACTTCGTTCGAAACGCACGCTGAACAACTGTCGTCGATTCACTTCTGCCGTACTCCATAACACAAAAAGCTTTCTGTTGAGCGGTCGCCATCTTAGCATCAACTGACGCTGACGCCTAGTCAACAGCGCCTCAAGCGAACAAATGTACAACTAAATGAAACTTTATAGCTCCCTTAATTCGCCGACAGATAGTGCTTAGCTCTGCCTTTTGTCGTTGCAGAGTTTTAAATTCCTAAAGTTGTGGTATTCTTTTTGAATCACCCTGTATATTAGTCACATTTTTATTGCGAGGTTAGTCAATTTCTTTATTGGGAGGTTACGGAATTCATCTGTTGGGTGGTTTCAACTGTCTCCACGTACGCGTAAACCATAATTACTCTACCACGCAAACATTGCGGCTACACTCGTCTGGTATGAGAGGTTCCCGGGGGTTCCACTGGGGGCCGAACCGCACAATAACCTTGGGTTCAGAGTGGGGTGGCGGTGAGGTGGGTGGACTGCTGTGGCCTGTTGTGGAGTTGCGAACCACTGAGAGCTACGGTGTGGCGAAGCCTCTCCGTCTTTCTAGGTCCCCGGTTCAGTACACAATACACAACATAATGCCAAGACAGAACTTCACACCAATGCTAGCAGATAAGTGATATGTGCCGGTCTGTCGCAAATTCAGGAAGGCACTGAAACTGTGATATTTTACGATCTTTCCTTCGTGGGGGAACACAGTCAAATACAATTTTTGGAAAAAAATTTCCACCGTTTGACTGTTAATTCCTTATTTATTTTACATAATCATGGTCTCGGCTATGTAGCCATTCACTACTGCATACTGAAACGTTAAAATATGTCTGACCTGTCTGCGATATGTCGTCATCGAAAAAAAAACGTATTTCTGATCTTATAGACCAGTTTTCGTATTGCAGTATACAAGTACATATTTTAACATTCCAACATATACTTGAGATTGGCTACAAAGTCGAAATCACGATTGTGTAAAATATATCAACAATTAACAGTGAAATGGTGGAAATTTCTTTCAAAAACTGGTATTTAATGCTTTCAGAATATTTGCAATTGCTTGGGCCATCAACAAGTTCTAGCGGTATTTATCTGGCAAACCATTCACCGTTGAGATGGACCACCATTTTCTATGTTGGCTGACTAGCCCGAAGGATCCGTCAGCTCGAATGGCGAGACAAGCACTGAGGCTTCAAGAGTGCGTCATTACGGCTGTACACAAACATAAGGATGCTGACTGCATTTCAAAGAAATCCTTCAGCAGAACCCAACAGAGTGGTTGAAATCTCAGTCATCGCCAAATTAAATGACAATTCTGCTAAACAGAGGAACAGAACTGCTGAAAACCATAGAAGCTTTGGAAGACGACGAAATGACTAAAGGAAAATTCCGGTTAAAACACAGAGCATTGGATAAGAATAACTGTGTTCCAGTGGGGCTGAAATGGTTGCTCGGCACCACCGCTCTTCTATAGTCGTCAGTCTTTAAGTATTTCCAGGACGCTCCAACGTTTGGTCACCAGGGATTCGTGAAGACCCAGTATCACTGGGTCGGTCTTACTGATCCGATCCGTTAGACAGTACGTGAACCACGGGAGCAGGTGCCGAAATCATCTCCATGGTACCAAGTGTTAAACCAGCCGGCGACAGCGCTATTCCACCCAAATGGAATCGACTTCTTGAGGAGTTTTCTCAAGTCGGCTACCGGAAATCGCTGGATAACAGTCTTTACCTCACTCGCTAGTCTGACACTAAAGCTGTTCTGACAGGCGAAACTACAGAAATTGCCAAGTGCATTGTAGCAGACATCAGTTTGAACCACGGACCACGGCGAGTGATAACTTCTGATCGCGGAAAAGTTTTCTAGTTGAAACTAGCACTGTAGCGGAGGTATTTTCACTTTGCGGCATCACCTGCAAGATGACAACAGCCTACCATCCACGGACGAATGGCCTCACAGAACGTTTTAATACGACATTGGCAAAAATGCTCTCGAGGTCCGAGCAGATGTAATTTCGATGTATTGCTCATGCGCTGCGATATGCAAGGTATAAGAAAATCTCTGACCAGAGAGCAGTGTTGACTGCAGTAGGAACTGTGTAGCTGTAGCAGTAAGTTGTTGCTAGTCTGGAGTCTGCTCTGGTCTGGTCTGGTGTATCGTGTTGGCTGGCCCGGTCGCGGTGCAGCGATGCCGGAGCCTGAGTATTATTGTATAAGGTAAAAAGCAGCCTCGCGCATATGTAGTAATGTTATCTCAAGTCGCATGTAAATGTTTTAAAACTCTCGTAATAATAATCTTCCTCATAAAAAGTAACTTTTAACAACCATTCATTTCAACTTAAGAATTTACTAATTTCTTCCATCCATGATCATTCCGATTATTGCAATAGAAAAATCAGTTGCTTCCTTTCATAAATGACAGATAGGTCGGCCGGCATTGCACAGAGCTGTGCCGGAAAAATTTATTGTAAGAACAGATATATCCGGTGACTTCATTGAGGTAAGAATTTTTCCCTTTTTTTATTCAGAATTATCTTTCAGGGCCATGACGCAGCACTGCCGTCGTCCAAAATTTACCAGGTTAAATTCACAGTGAATTATTGAAAAGTCATAAGTGAGCGACAATTTAATTGAGAGGTTAGTTACACTGTTTTATTACCAGGTTACTGAATTTATTTTTTTATTGCGACGTTACACTGAATGTGAACGACATAATTATAATTTTTTACTGTTGAGAGGTTTAGGAATTTTTCTGTTTTGAGGTTACGCTAAATGTGAATGAATTTTGAGCTTACATTAAATGGGAACGAATTTTATGGGGAAGAATTTTGTCTAGAGGTTACACTAAACCAGAATCATTATCCATAATATTTATTTTATTTTGTGGGGAGGTTACAACGTATGTAGAAACTGGGATAGAATACTGCCCGTCGCGACGTTTGCATACGTCACAGCGAAGCAGGACCCTACAGGCTGCAGGCTTCACACCGTTCTTGCTGGTCCATGGTTGCGAGGTCGAAACGATAAGGGATACGCTGTTCCGTTTCAACTGGACGATATTCGGGATGATTACGTGAAACGCATCATCACTAGAACCGAAGAATGAAGGCAGTTGACTCGTATACGGACCCTCGACGCCTAGGAGAAATACCGAGAGCTCCGTGAGGCCAAGTACCGGTGGGTGAGATACAGCTCTGGAGACTAGGTTTGGATGTTTGCGCCTGCGCGGATTGTGTAACTGTCCAAAAAGTTACTAAAGCGCTACTTTTCGCCGTATCTTATTTATTCTTTGTCGGTTACTGGAAGTCGTATGGGAAGCTGAGGGCTATGACCATTCATGAAAAAGACGAAAGCGAAGAGAGTCTTCGACGCCCTTCCTATGAAGCTCTGCCACAACCCAGAGCGGTAGATCGACGATGGGAAGTTCAGGGAAACTCAAGACCCACTCGAAGCTTCGACAGGAGGGGCTAGCTTCGATGCTCACCACATTGAAGAAAAATGTAACAACACGACGAGAAGGAGAGGTTCCACCAGCGCCCAATGACACAAGAATTTTTGAAACAGCAGGTCGCTGTCTCTCCAGGAGAGGGAAAAATGCGCTGAGCTGTGGTACAGGCAAGGTTGTGTAGCGTTAGCGTCGCTGCTGTGTTCCGTGTCGCTAGCTGGGCGGTGTGGCCGAGCGGTTCTAGGCGCTTCAGTCTAGAACCGCGCGACCGTTACGGTCGCAAGTACGAATCCTGCCTCGGGCACGGATGTGTGGGATGTCCCCAAGTTAGTTAGGTTTAAGCAGTTCACAGTTCTAGGGGACTGATGATCGCCACTGTTAAGTCCCATAGTACTTACAGCCATTTGAACCGAGTCGCCAGTCTAGGCCCGACCGCCAGTAATTGTTTGTTATTCAGTATTTCTCTGTACTGGAAGCTTCTTTAAATATTATATATATATAGGCCATTAAAATTGCTACACAAAGAAGAAATGCAGATGATAAACGGTTATTCATTGGACAAATATATTATACTAGAACTGACATATGATTACATTTTCACGCAATTTGGGAGCATAGATCCTGAGAAATCAGTACCCAGAACAACCACCTCTGGCCGTAATAACGGCCTTGATACGCCTGGCCATTGAGTTAAACAGGGCTTGGATGGCGTGTACACGTACAGCTGCCCATGCAGCTTCAACACGATACCACTGTTCATCGAGAGTAGTGACTGGCGTATTGTGACGAGCCAGTTGCTCGGCCACCATTGACCAGACGTTGTCAGTGGGTGAGAGATCTGGAGAATGTGATGGCCAGCGCACCAGTCGAACATTTTCTGTATCCACAAAGGCCCGTACAGCACCTGAAACATGCGGTCGTGCATTATCCTGCTGAAATGTAGGGTTTCGCAGGGATCGAATGAAGGATAGAACCACGGGTCGTAACACATCTGAAATGTAACGTCCACTGTTCAAAGTGCCGTCAATACGAACAAGAGGTGACCGAGACGTGTAACCAATGGTACCCCATATCATCACGCTGGGTGATACACCAGTATGGCGACGACGAATACACGCTTCCAATGTGTGTTCACAGCGATGTCGCCAAACACGGATGCGACCATCATGATGCTGTAAACAGAATCTGGATTCATCCGAAAAAATGACGTTTTGCCATTCGTGCACCCAGGTTCGTCGTTGGGTACACCATCGCAGGCGCTCCTGTCTGTGATGCAGCGTCAAGGGTAACCGTAGCCATGGTCTCCGAGCTGATAGTCCATGCTGCTGCAAACGTCGTCGAACTGTTTGCGCAGATGGTTGTTGTCTTGCAAACGTCCCCATCTGTTGACCCAGGACCAGCGGGAGTGGCCGAGCAGTTCTACGCGCTACAGGCTGGAGCCGCGCGACCACTGCAGTGGCAGGTTCGAATCCTGCCTCGGGGATGGATGTGTGTGATCTCCTTAGGTTAGTTAGGTTTAAGTAGTTCTAAGTTATAGGGGACTGATGACCTCAAAGTTAAGTCCCATAGTGGTCAGAGCCATTTGAACCTTATTTTTTTTTTTTTTTTTACCCAGGGATCGAGACGTGGCTGCACGAACCGTTACAGCCACGCGGATAAGATACCTGTCATCTCGATTGCTAGTGATACGAGGCCGTTGGGATCCAGCACGGCGTTCCGTATTACCCTCCTGAACCCACCGATTCCATATTCTGCCAACAGTCATTGGATCTCGAACAACGCGTGCAGCAATGTCGCGATACGATAAACCGCAATCGCGATAGGCTACAATCCGACCTTTTGTAATGTCCCCACAGAAAATACCCTCTACCACGCACCAATTAATCATTGTCAATCAAACCATCCACATTCATTCACTTTGGAAAAGTATCTGATCTGATTTTCTCGTAACATATGCGGCGACAGCTCGACGACGTCAAAGTATTTTCTAGTGCGTTTATTCTTTGAAATAACAGAGATGCATATATGCATTCTCCATGGTTGTTAGAGAGGGGTAACTAGGACAGCTTCTGGAGTATCGATTGAGGGATTGACGTGTTTCTGAGAGATTCATATTCTGCTTTTCTTCTCGCTAAAGCGAGCCAATTAACATTTGTGCCGCTAGCGGTTTGTTTGAATAGAAAGAGACTGTAAACGGAAAAAAATTAAGACGTGGAATCACCGGAGATCTGGACATGTAATGGAAATGGATTTAATACACAATTTCCTTCATAAATAAGGTTTGTGACTTTTTTTTGTTCCGGAGTGAATGAACGAATGAGTTTTTTCTGAATCATTTGATGATCACGTTGGCCCTGTAATTAGTGGGGAAGTTTCAGCTGTGTCGAAGAGAGCCTGCAATCGCTGAGTCTGTGTTAAATCGTCCAGAAAGGCTTCGTACACATCTGGAATTCGCAATCTTTCGTAAAAGGAACAAATTGTCCACACGATTGATTCTCCCGACTGAATGCAGTGTTTAACAGTGTTAAAATGGCCAATCCGTGACAGGACACGTTTTTGGACGTTGCTAAAATAATTTTGTTTTCTGTTTCATGTCAACTACGACGAGCTAACCTAACTGACGCTTGGAAAAGAGAGGAAAGACTCGCAGGCACGCTGGGCGCAGAGAAAACGCCAGATCTATATTTTTATTATTAAAGCTTGTAGTATAGTTGAAGTATACGCTTTTCTGTTTAGTGTTATTTGATATTGGAACATTGATTAATTGTGTTGATGTTAGATGTGTTTTGATAGAACTGTCCCATTTGCATTTATCTGTATATGTGCATTAAGAAAGTAGACACAGAAGTACTCTTGTGTGAACGGAGTTACATATAGTGACAGTAGAAGGGAGTTATATATAGTGACAGTAGAACATTTATATGGTTTTAACTAGGGCAATGTTTAGGATGAGTCAAGCAGAGCATAGCAGCACGCAACAGCCTTCAGCTGTTAGCACTGATAATAATGATGCAGTAAGAAGTGTTGTAGGACCGATGGCTACAGATAGCGCAATAGAACGCACTGTAGATACGGCTGGAGGTGTAACAGCAAGTACGCAGCATGGATTAGATCCATTGGTAATTATCATGAGACAGATGCAGATGATAACCGAGAGCATGAATACTTTGAAAACCGACATTAACGCTAAATTAGCCTCAGTTACTGAAGGGCAAAATGATTTGAATACGAAATTAGCCTCAGTTACTGAAGGGCAGGAAAATCTGAAAACCGATATTAAAGCACAATTAGTCACTCAAAC
This sequence comes from Schistocerca serialis cubense, assembly GCF_023864345.2. Classification (NCBI taxonomy): domain Eukaryota; kingdom Metazoa; phylum Arthropoda; class Insecta; order Orthoptera; family Acrididae; genus Schistocerca; species Schistocerca serialis. Next base: position 1,085,211,309 of record NC_064639.1, read on the forward strand.
TCAAGAAGAAATTAAATTAGTCCAGACTGAGATTAAGCAGCAGTTACAAGACAGTTTTTCCGAATTAGAGCAGCGGATAGAGGCGAAGACCAAGGAACTCAAAGATCAGGCCGAAGAGACGGAACGAAAATTAACTGCACAAATAGAATTGGTGAAAGCACAATGTGAGGAATCTACTCACCGCGTACGTGTAGAAATGAAGGAGTATGTGGCTATTAAGATAGATACTGTACGGGAACAAGTGGAAATGGTTCCGCAATTAGTACAAAAGCAAGACGCCATGTCATGTGCAATTGCGCAACTTCCTGAATTGGCACGTACACAGGCTAACCTAAAGGAAAGCGTTGAACATCTGACAGAGCGTCAAGACGTTATAGACCATCAAATTAACGTATTAACGGGTAAATTATCCGAAATAACATTAGAAAACAAAAGGCTAATGTGTGAAAACGTTGAGAAAAATGTTAAGGCAGCATTCCAGAGTTTATCTGGCAAACAGGAAGAGAATTTGTTTGCGAAAGGACTTGAGGAGGTGCGACAGCAGTTAGGTGCTGATTTGGAGCATTGGAAACAAACGATAGAAGAGTCGATGCGCGCTTCGCAACAAATGAATACAGGGCAGGAGCAGAAGTTGGCAGCGACTATAGAGCCAGTTACTGCCCATTCGCACACAATACCGACTTGTGTAAGTAATTCAAACATTAAATTGCCACAAGCTGGTTGTTCGTGTGAATTCTTATCTAACGGAGATTACGAAAGCCTTTGCCATGCTGAAGAAAAAATGATAAAGCATCGGCAATTCCAGATTTTTAACCCTGACAAAAGGGGGGGTCCATCCAATTGTTTTTATTCGAAGTTTCAGAGGAGTGCTACCCAGAAATTGGTCGGAGTGGCAGATGATCAGTTTTGTTACAGGATATACACAAGGTTCGGGGGCGATCTGGGCCTCGGACATGACTTCTGTTTGCTCGACATATGACGATTTTGAGAAGGCGTTTTTAGTAAAGTTCTGGTCAGAAGGGGTACAGGAACGCCTAAGGCAGGAGGTGCTCTACCCAGAGCCTTTCTCCTTTTCGAAAGGAAGCCTTAGAAAGTATTTCGAAAAATATATAAATAAAACGAGATACTGGGACAGACCTGTGGTGTCACCGCCAGACACCACACTTGCTAGGTGGTAGCTTAAATCGGCCGCGGTCCATTTAGCACATGTCGGACCCGCGTGTCGCCACTGTGTGATCGCAGACCGAGCGCCACCACAAGGCAGGTCTCGAGATACGGACTAGCACTCGCCCCAGTTGTACGGATGACATTGCTAGCGACTAGACTGACGAAGCCTTTCTCTCATTTGCCGAGAGACAGTTAGAATAGCCTTCAGCTAAGTCCATGGCTACGACCTAGCAAGGCGCCATTAGCCTTACATAGTTTGATAGTTATCGTATGAAATGTCTCATCAAGAACGATGTATACAACAAGGATTAAAAGTTAAGTAATAGCAGCTACATACTTTTCTTGCTACCATTCATTACGTATCCTGTTTCAGACCTCTATCTAGCCTAGTGAGATTACGCGTGCCTTTCGGCTACTTCAGTGTGGCGTAGCTGTCTTGTTACGCCACAACAAGACCTATGCCCTTGCCAGACATAATAAACATACTTAAGGCAAGACTACCAGCTAGCATCCGGAATCAATTGATTTACGGCAACGATAGACTTGGAGTCGTTCCTCACGACGTTAGACCATATAGATATTATCGAAGAGAACAATCAGAAAGCCAGTAATAACAGATTCCAATATAGGGAGATAGAACCTCCGCCAAACGGTAGGCAAGGTGGAAGTATGTGTTATACCAATGGCGATCAATCGACACTTAGAAGGAATGAACAGAGATCGTTAAATAATGGAGAAACCCCTCAAAATCTCAATAGTAATCCCGGCAATGGTCTTGCGAGGGGCTATTCAAGGAACAACAGGAACGGGAAAAGATACAATCCCGTGTGGGGGAACGAAAGAAATTTCAGACCCCAAGCCTGGAATAATAACAATAATAGAAAGTGGAATCAACCGGGGGGAATGAATTCAAATAGCCAACATCAGTGGGGACGGACATCTACGAATCAACCGGTAATTACCGAAGTAACGGATGATGTCAACCAGCAGACAAATCAAAATCCAACAAACTTGTAAGGACCCACTCGTGCCCCGGAGGAGCGGTCAACAATTGGTTGAGGGGCAACAGGATATGTGTACCCATGCTAACGTATAATGATGGACGATTACTGGCAGATGAACTGACCGAGGACTTAGAACCACAAGATGAGGATAAGGAACAGGTGGCAGTAGCCGAAGTGCAAGTCGTTATGGAGACCATACCGATAGTGGCGGTTTTAGACACAGCTGCAACCACAAATGTTATTTCGGAAGCACTATTTAACAGGATCAGAAATATAAGACGAGTACCAATTTTTCCAGTTCAAAATAATAGGCGCCGTTGGGGCTCGATCGGCTAATGTAAAGGTGCAGTCACTACTTGGTGTGGAATTCGGAAATATAGCAATATTAAGCACATTCCTTGTTGTGAAAAATTTGGTGGTAGATTGCATTATCGGAGTCGACAGCCTACGTCAATACGGATGCAGAATAGATTTTAAAACAGGAAAAATTTGGTTGAATGTTAATAAACAAAAAATTGAGTTGGAGTTGATGAGAAAAAAAAGCCTTACGAGAAAATATAATTGTGGGATCAGTGTGCAAGTAATCAGGACGGCCCAAAATTCGAAAGAGCACGTAATTAATGAGTTCCAAGTCAAAGAAGATTTCGGTCAATTAGTGTTTGAAAAGTTAAATGAATCCGACTGCATTATCGAAGATCAGAAGAAGCGGCTCAATGAATTATTATTAACGTATGAAAACGTTTTTGATGAAAGGCCAGGAGTTATTAAGGGATACATATGCCGTCTCTACGTTAAGCAGCACGAAACGTATTGTAGAACTTTCTATCCTGTTCCCTGGAGGTTAAAGGCTCAAGTTCAAAAGGAAATAGATCGCATGTTGAAATGGGGTTTGATCGAACCCTCTGCAAGCCCATACTGCTCCCCATTGCGAGTGACAGAGATGAACGCTCATAAAAACATAATAATAAACTGTGTGTGTTTAGTCTAAGAAAACTTCAAACTGAAATAATTAATCAGTGACACAGATTGTAGAAATAGTGACTAACTATTACTATCGAGTGCTGCAAAGAAGATAGTGGAGATAGGCTTCACCTGTGTTTGGGTAAACATGGAACTTTAGCATTGCTAATGTCATCAAGATTTATAAAGGATCTGAATGACCTTCAAGAAGAAAGAAATGTTTCCCGAAAATGACGCTGCATAATCAAAAGAAGTTCCCAGTGAATATTCATATATAATTTCAAGTGCACGCTTAGATGTGTAAACGTGTGAAGTGATGCATTTAGGCAGTGAATCATGAGTGACGGTTAACGCCGCAAAGATAATTTCCCGCGCAAAACAATTGACGTCGGCGCGAGAGTTAGAATCGATATAGACGACACAGATATGCTTTGTAAGAGACTCGCGTCAAACGCGACGGGAAACTGATTGATGTTGAACTTCAAAAAAGTGTCATAATTAGACGTTAAGAGTTCTTGATTTATTGTTGAATGTCAAAAGAAATTAAGATTCATAGAATTAGTAGTTATTTAATGGGTCTTGTTCACTTTGGAATTTTGTTTGAAAATCCATTTCCATATATGTGCATGTATGAATGCCGGATGAATCAGAGAATAAATGAAAGAAGTGAATCCACATTCCTCACTACTAATAACTTTTACATTACAGCAATCAAACGGAGAAATATATGTATTTAGGATAAAAATTTTACGAGTATAGATAAACGATATGACTTTTCAAGGAAATGATGGATTATGTCTTTGTATAGAATGAACCACACTTTCCATTATTCGATGATTTGAATCCAAAATCTACTGCAAGTTGCATGAATCCATTAAATTACGAAGAATAAATCATTGACAGAAAATGTGTCAGAATTTTTAGACTTACAAGCACAAGTGGTGATGCGAAGTCCAAAAGAAAATTCAAACTAGAGTAAATATTATGATGTTTTCGGCAACAGCATTAGTCAGTGGATAAATGGAAACTAAGTCAATGGCTAAATTCCTTGCAGTACATCGTAAGAAAAAGGATGCATGAAGCCATAGGGATTTTGTTTTCAAAAAGTTCTTTTACAGGAAGAGTTTCCCTTTCGGTCATTGCTAATTCTTTTGGAATGAATGTTGCATGTGAAATCTGGTATCCCTGTTCCTTCTACTCTTCCCATTGTGGGCCGCGTAGAAGACCGACTACAAATGTGGACGTCGGGGACATGCAAGATCCCGGGGAGTTTCAGCATCGCAAGATATTGTCCTGGGAACAAGATTGTAAAAAAAAACTCGAGTTATTTATTGTAAATTTTTTTTTGATAGAGGCACAAATCACTCTTCTCCAAATCGTTATATAAATCGATCCCTATCTTTCCTTTAGAGATCAATTTCAAAATTATTTTTTCTCTTCTGTAGGCTTTCCTATCTTCTATGTACCGTAGGCTGGGGGACTAGGCTTAAGAGGTTTTCCAAGGTTTCCCTGCTTAAGAAAGTTCCCGAATGGGTAGACCCTGATAGCAGTTTCATGAAAGATCATCTTCCTTGGTTGTGCACAACAAACATAACACCTTGATACACGTAAAAGCAATGCAGCAGCTGTACCTGTCTCTTCATTTCTTCTGTTTTCAATGTTTCTTTTCTTCGTCTGTCTTAAACATAATTATTTTTTTTCAGTCGGAGGACTGACACTCATCACTTCCGGGTAACCCACACTAATAGATAGCTCGCGAAGTGTGTTCGGTAAATAAAAATTAGGCTCACAAACTTCGCTCGCTGCGAGGGGCATTGTAAAGTCCCCACAGAAAAAACCCTCTACCACGCACCAATTAATCATTGTCAATCAAACCATCCACATTCATTCACTTTGGAAAAGTATCTGATCTGATTTTCTCGTAACATATGCGGCGACAGCTCGACGACGCCAAAGTATTTTCTAGTGCGTTTATTCTTTGAAATAACAGAGATGCATATATGCATTCTCCATGGTTGTTAGAGAGGGGTAACTAGGACAGCTTCTGGAGTATCGATTGAGGGATTGACGTGTTTCTGAGAGATACATATTCTGCTTTTCTTCTCGCTAAAGCGAGCCAATTAACATTTGTGCCGCTAGCGGTTTGTTTGAATAGAAAGAGACTGTAAACGGAAAAAAATTAAGACGTGGAATCACCGGAGATCTGGACATGTAATCGAGGTGGATTTAATACACAATTTCCTTCATAAATAAGGTTTGTGACTTTTTTTGTTCCGGAGTGAATGAACGAATGAGTTTTTTCTGAATCATTTGATGATCACGTTGGTCCTGTATTTAGTGGGGAAGTTTCAGCTGTGTCGAAGAGAGCCTGCAATCACTGAGTCTGTGTTAAATCGTCCAAAAAGGCTTCGTACACATCTGGAATTCGCAATCTTTCGTAAAAGGAACAAATTGTCCACACGATTGATTCTCCCGACTGAATGCAGTGTTTAACAGTGTTAAACTTTGTCAAAGTCGGAAACGTGATGGTACGCATTTCTCCTCCTTACATGAGGCATCACAACAACGTTTCACCAGGCAACGCCGGTCAACTGCTGTTTGTGTATGAGAAATCGGTTGGAAACTTTCCTCATGTCAGCACGTTGTAGGTGTCGCCACCGGCGCCAACCTTGTGTGAATGCTCTGAAAAGCTAATCATTTGCATATCACAGCATCTTCTTCTTGTCGGTAAAATTTCTTGTCTGTAGCACGTCGTCTTTCTGGTGTAGCAATTTTAATGGCCAGTAGTGTATAAATACCAGCATTCTGGAGCATTATAAGCTTGAATAAAAAGCTGCACTCTTCCTCCAGGAGGTTAGTTCTACTCTGTCTGTACCTTGATGTTCGTAATAAACGTGCGCTGCATTTCACTGAAGACTCTGCTTTCGGATTTGGACTTGATTCTGCTTACGTTGTGATAATATCACCCATAGTATGGTCCCCTTTTTTATCTGAACGCCTGAATAAATAATTTTCCTACAAACTATCGTTGTACGATTTAGTGAACTGCACTGGAACTTATTCCACAGAAGACAGAGCGACATCAGCTAAAGAATTGTTCTTATTCATGTCTGAAATACTTTCTCATAAATGCTACATCGGTGTACGTGGGACCTATAGAATTTAAACAATTTGTTGTCAGGAACATCAGCCAAAAGTCATGCTATTGTCCAGGTCCCTTTTTTTGACTGGACAGTTGTTAATCCTAGTCTGGCAAATTGCGTGGGCATGCAAATGTTGGAAGGAAGAAGAAGAACCGCGCGGGATTAGCCGAGCGGTCTCAGGCGCTACAGTCATGGACTGTGCGGTTGGTCCCGGCGGAGGTTCGAGTTCTACCTCGGGAATGGGTGTGTGTGTTTGTCCATAGGATGATTTAGCTTAAGTAGTGCATAAGCTTAGGGACTGATGACCTTAGCAGTTAAGTCCCATAAGATTTCATACACATTTGAACATTTTTTGAAGAAGAAGAAATGGAAACAAGAAAACAAAAGCACATACTCGATGATCATAAATCCAAGGAGTGGCGATGAAACACCGTCCATTTTGTATACATATATAGTAAGGATGGAGAGAACGACTATTTGAATGTGTTCGTGCTGAATAAAGCTTAAGGGTCATATCATATTACATAAAAGATTTAAATATGGGTTCTCATTCCTGTCACATTTATATAAAAATAGGGAGTCTAATGAATCCTAGAAGAATAAGAAGAGAATGCAGAAAAATAATGCAGACATATTTTATGGCTTCCGTAATGCATTAATCTTCCACGCTTCATTTAGTTTTTAGTAAGGAATTATACTCAGTTCAGCTCTGTCGGACTAAATGATAAGAAGCAAAAATTGTTTGTACCTTTATTAAATACCAGCACTGCATTCAAGATGAACATCATACTGCAAAATTCTTTATATTAATTCGAGAGAATGAGATTAACAGAGAAGGTGATAATGAACAGGAATAGATATGAAACTAAGTCTTTATTTGGCTTTGAATGGCGTCAGCATTTCAAGCATTTGTACAGCACTGGGCATTTTGTTATAGGTGTTTATCACATTATTGACTGGTGAAACTGTAAGTCGTGAATAAAATTAACTGCAATGGCTCACACGAAATCATTTACAGACCGCTGTACATGCCATATCTCCAGCTGTGTTCCTGGGCTAATTTTTCCTATCCTGAATCAAGACCGAGAAACTAGAAAGGGAATCAAACGATTTCTCGACGTGGAGGTGTGTGGAGACGGAGCCAAAGTGACATTTTAGAGAGACAGAGATATAATTTATCATGCGAAATTGAAGATAGTTCTCCGGAATGCTCTTCATGAACTTTAGGTAAACGACGAAGAGCTGAAACCAGTTAGATGAGAGTCGAATCCGAAATACTAGGAATGAAGAAGAAGAAATTAGTTAGAACATGAACTTTGTGCTCAACATATTAAAATGCTACTCCGTTTTCTGTCAATATATCAATTGTGTATCTCGCTGTGCTCCGTGCCTATGAAATACGCCGGCCGTTGTGGCCGAGCGGTTCTAGGCGCTTCAGGCTGGAACCGCGTGACCGCTACGGTCGCAGGTTCGAATCCTGCCTCGGGCATGGATGTGTGTGATGTCCTTAGGTTAGTTAGGTTTAATTAGTTCTAAGTTCTAGGCGACTGATGACCTGAGAGCCATTTGAACCATATGAAATACGGGAATGTGTTTTTGTTGCTACGGACGATTACAATTGACAAAGGAAGTGAGAAAGTTGAGGACTCTCTGCCAGCTGGAAACCTGTTCCTCTACAATAATCGCAAGGTGGCTGACGGGCTGAGTGTCTGCATCTGAATGAATGGACGACATCGACGGCGCAGGCTGCCCTCGCTGTATGAGACGCTGTCGTGAAACTTGCAATGTAACCCTCGGCGTGGACGGATAGTCTGATGATCAAGAAGACACATTCGGCATGACACCTCCTCCGATCTTCACAGAAATCGTTTAAATTCGAGTTCCAGGATTCTAAACAGCAATTTTCAAATCGAATGGCACCACAGTAAAACGAATTAGCAACCTCGACTACGAAAGCGTGTGATCTAATGGTGGTCGGTGATAAATTTCGAGTAACAGCTTCATGTACGTGGCTTCCCTACGAACCTCCGTTCCGGGTGAGATGAAAAATGTGATGAGGCACCTCCTAATATCACGTTGGACCTCCTTTCGCCCGGCCTAGTATAGCGACTCGATGTGGTATGGACTCAACAAGTCGTTGGAGGTCCCCTGCAAAAATATTGAGCCATGCGCCCCTACGGCCGTCCATAATTACCAAATGTTGCCGGTGGAGAAGTTGTGCACAAACAATTTACGTCAGATTTCGCCGCACTTTTCTAACAGATACGTTCGTCGTACGTCCGACATTGATTTCTGCGGTTACTTCACGCAGTGTTGCTTGTCTGTTAGCACTGACAACTCTATGCAAGGGCAGCTGGTGTCGGTGGTTAAGGGAGCGCCGTCAGCCGTTGCGTTGTCCGTAGTGAGACATTTGGTATTCTCGGAACACTTGAAACGTCCCCTTAGAAAAATGTATGAATGACTGTGCTGATAAACCGCTTACGTTACTTGATTTTTAAACAGCTGAACAAAACCGAACGTGCACAGACATTTCTCTCTTTACTTATTCAGATCATCAATAAACTGACACACAATATTTTTAGCACAACGCAATCTGACTTTCAATAATCCCTACAAAAGAATGGCCCTGACTAACAATAACCTATACCTTTCATGAATCACTTACCTCCCAAAATCTTCGTTACTCGAACTACTGCAATACAGCGAGCGCCAATACTGCCAGCTAAATAAAAGATTCTAACTACTGAATGCACTAACTACTGATAGGCATAGTCAGCAAATGAAAGATTTTGATAGAGAACAAACAATGTATTTACCTTAATAGTGTTCAGAAGTCATCCAGTCTTACAAATTTACTCTCTCTGATGGGCACACGTCCAGATCATCCGCTCTCAAAACTCCGCCATCTCACTCCCCACATCCACCACTGCTGGCGGCTCACCTCCAACTGCGCAACGCTACGTGCTGTTCACATCCAACTGCCCAACACTACAATGGCGAATATTCCAACAATGCCAACCACCCTACTTACACACTCTTGACACTGTGGATATCGGAACACAACCGGCCGCGGTCGCCGTGCGGTTTTAAGCACTTCAGTCCGGAACCACGTGATTGCTGTGGTCGCAGGTTCGAATCCTGCCTCGGGCATGGATGTGTGTGATGTCCTTAGGTTGGTTAGGTTTAAGTAGTTCTAAGTTCTAGGGGACTGATGACCTGAGATGTTGAGTCCCATGGTGCTCAGAGCCATTCGGAACACTGAATCCCTTAACGAGTTCCGTAACGGAATATTCTAAGCGTCTAGCTCCAACTACCACTCCGCATTCAAAGTCTGTTAAATCCCGTTGTACGGCCATAATCACGTTTGAAACCCTTTCAAATGAATCCGCTGAGTGCAAATAACAGCTCTGCGAATGTAAGCGATACCACCGCCGTATGTACGAGGTGCATTCAAGTTCTAAGGCCTCCGATTTCTTTTCACCGGACTGGAAAGAGATAGCAACATTCGCATTGTTTTAAAATGAGGCCGCGTTCATTGTCAATACGTCGCAGAGATGGCAGCACCGCATGGCAGATGGAATTTTACCGCCAGCGGCGAGAATGAGAACTGTTTTAAATACTTAAAAAGGCGACGCTTTCCTTACTTGAACAGCGTGCAATCATTCGTTTTCTGAATTTGCGTGGTGTGAAACCAATTGAAATTCATCGACAGTTGAAGGAGACATGTGGTGATGGAGTTATGGATGTGTCGAAAGTGCGTTCGTGGGTGCGACAGTTTAATGAAGGCAGAACATCGTGTGACAACAAACCGAAACAACCTCGGGCTCACACAAACCGGTCTGACGACATGATCGAGAAAGTGGAGAGAATTGTTTTGGGGGATCGCCGAATGACTGTTGAACAGATCGCCTCCAGAGTTGGCATTTCTGTGGGTTCTGTGCACACAATCCTGGACGACGACCTGAAAATGCGAAAAGTGTCATCCAGGTGGGTGCCACGAATGCTGACGGACGACCACATGGCCGCCCGTGTGGCATGTTGCCAAGCAATGTTGACGCGCAACGACAGCATGAATGGGACTTCCTTTTCATCGGTTGTGACAATGGATGAGACGTGGATGCCATTTTTCAATCCAGAAACAAAGCGCCAGTCAGCTCAATGGAAGCACACAGATTCACCGCCACCAGAAAAATTTCGGGTAACCGCCAGTGCTGAAAAAATGATGGTGTCCATGTTCTGGGACAGCGAGGGCGTAATCCTTACCCATTGCGTTCCAAAGGGCACTACGGTAACAGGTGCATCCTACGAAAATGTTTTGAAGAACAAATTCCTTCCTGCACTGCAACAAAAACGTCCGGGAAGAGCTGCGCGTGTGCTGTTTCACCAAGACAACGCACCCGCACATCGAGCTAACATTACGCAACAGTTTCTTCGTGATAACAACTTTGAAGTGATTCCTCATGCTCCCTACTCACCTGACCTGGCTCCTAGTGACTTTTGGCTTTTTCCAACAATGAAAGACACTCTCAGTGGCCGCACATTCACCAGCCGTGCTGCTATTGCCTCAGCGATTTTCCAGTGGTCAAAACAGACTCCTAAAGAAGCCTTCGCCGCTGCCATGGAATCATGCCGTCAGCGTTGTGAAAAATGTGTACGTCTGCAGGGCGATTACGTCGAGAAGTAATGCCAGTTTCATCGATTTCGGGTGAGTAGTTAATTAGAAAAAAAATCGGAGGCCTTAGAACTTGAATGCACCTCGTATATGTACACATAGCTATCCCGTGACTTTCTCAAAATGGTTCAAATGGCTCTGAGCACTATGGGACTCAACTGCTGAGGTCATTAGTCCCCTAGAACTTAGAACTAGTTAAACCTAACTAACCGAAGGACATCACAAACATCCTTGCCCGAGGCAGGATTCGAACCTGCGACCGTAGCGGTCTTGCGGTTCCAGACTGCAGCGCCTTTAAGCGCACGGCCACTTCGGCCGGCCCGTGACTTTCTCTCCCCAGTGTATCCGTGACGTGCTTGTAAGTTACTTCACATGGGGAAAGGGTCGTTTAGACTTTACGGTGCTGCTCGCTCAGAGTGCCTGGGTAAAGTTTTTCAGAGACAGTGGCTTGCCGTGACTGGCGGGAGCAGTGACCCAGTGGCGGGTGACCGCTGAGACGCGCGGCCCCATCCATTATGGAGCGCCAGGCGGCGGCACGCGACCTGCCGTGTGCGCCATTTCAGATGCCTCCTAATGAGCCACTATATAATACATACGGCTGCCACAGACGTTCGTGCACTCCCGCCAAGCAACCGTCACCGTTCAGCGACGACGTCGCACGTAGCTCCGGAAGACAGTCTACGAGATTAGTCATCAAGTTTCTATTGTTACCTCGAAAAAAATCAAGCTGCCACCATCGAACGTAGTGTTGTCCCTTCTCTATATATTTTTCCTAACGATGGTTAATTTCGTGGAGACGTTGGTTGTAGAAGTGTGCTTCCTCACGGTTCAGGAGACGTTCCATCACGAAAATCGTTCTCGAAATGCCTGCTGAATTGCTATAATAATAATTATAAAAGGTGGCAATTTTATTTACGCACTGTCTTTTAAAATAGATATGATAGTATCTGATACTCAAGTACTATTGCAAAGAAACGTAATGATCCTAAAGTGTTTTAAATTCTTGCTGTGATTTAATCTTTAAAATTTAATAATTCTCTTCCTGTTAATATTTAATTAATTAACTTACGTGGTTCACATTTCGTAACGCTGACGGCGTCAAAATTCAACGCTGCTCAGTCCCTGTTTTGTTTTCTTTCAATTGTGGCGAGCCAGCGATGGTGCAATGCTGTTCGCTTTCAAGTCTACATATTTATCAAAATCACGTCCAGGAAACACTTTTGTGATCACGGTTGCGATTTAGACGGTATTCGCGTAATTGTAATGATTAAGAGTTATCGTTTCCGAAAGACGCAGGTTCGATTAAAGCTGTTTGCACTTTTGCGCGTATAATGAAAATATTCCTAACACGGCGCGTAACAAAAAGTAACATGCGAATCACAACCGTGGTCAAACGAAGAAAATATATGATGACATAAATGTTCTTCGCTGTTATTCAGGACAGGTTTAGATTAAACACAGCAATTTTCAATCTTTAGAAATCACAAGACGGTACACTTTAGAGATATTTGTTTTGAATAACTTTTATTTACCTTTTATTATACAATATGGTGATTGTCCGCATCGATTATCTCTCTCTCTCCTTTTTATAGCCTTTATACATTCACATTACATACATCGATTAAGAAACTTTTCTTTCTCTACCGACCAGTACGAGAACAAAATCCGCCCAGACAAAATGTCTTACATAGAATCAGTTCTCACTTAACAATCATACGTAGTTTCGTAGTACCAACAATGCTAGTTTATTCCGTGCACTAGAAAGTCTTTGATTCACTGAGCACAAAAATTACAGTAATAAAATTAGAATTACATTTTTTAATATCGCCATTTCTTCTTTATATCATGAAAATAAGGTTTGACATCGTCGTAATATTATTTTTCATCGTTGTAGCACTATACTGCTATGCAATGGTTTCTTCATCCGAGGAAAGACGAAGTAGTGACTGGACGTCTTATCAGAAAGACTCTTGGATCGAGGTAAAACTTGGTTGCCCGAAGAAACAGTGTACCTGACTGCGCCCTGAGAAAAGTGCCCCCCCCCCCCCCCCCTTGTACAGCTTCCTGTGACGCCTTCTCTTGATAGCCTCCAGCAGCCTCGTCAGAGGATTTCGGTGATAGGATCCGGTGACAGTTTTTCACTCAGGACCATAAGCTGTCAGCACCAAGCTAAGGCAGCCACACAGAACACTTAGTATCACCTTGCCCACTCATGATGGCAGGGTTGTAATTTAACCCGACCCAAAAAAAATCATACAGGGTTTTTAAAAAAGTTAAAGACACACCATGTAAACAATAAAAACCTAGCTGTATTTAATTACGAAAATTTAATTAACATACAAAATTTTACATAGTTAACCTTACACAAATTAAAAAGCTCCATCATATTTATTGAAGGCAACTTCACCGTCATAAAAAAATTAGTAGACCGTCTTAAAGGTTTCCAGTTGAGTCAATATTTATTGTTGCAACAATGCATATGGAGTACATGAAATGAATTCATTTACAGATCCATAGTACAACCTGCTTTGAGGTATCGGGTATCGACCCATGCTGAAACACCCATATTAGTAAGCAGTTGTGAGTTAATGAACATTGCGTTCTCATTTAAATGTATGGCCGAAAGAGTCAGCCTGCAGGAATTGTGAATCGTCGTCCAGGACCGCGTGCCACGAAGTGCGCAGATTCGCCACGAGATGGGGAAACTCACAGGCGTCTATTCTCTATTGAGGCCTAAGCGCTGTAGTGTGCGAGTGAGACAGACGAGAACCTACGTCATAGGGAAACCCAGTAGTAAGCGTTGGTGGCCGAGGAGACATAGCAGTGTTAAATATGGCGGACCTAAGATCGGCTATAAAGGGAAACATTTAAGGAAACCATTTAACTCTGTAATAATGCAGGGAATGAAGCCACAGTAATTTTGATCTGCCATCCTCCATCAATTTTCATGGTGGTCCCAATAAAACTTGAATATTGATCATATCTATAATAGTTTAGGATTTACTGTAAAAGTGAAATTAACAATTTTTGTAACAAAGACCTGAATCGTAACGTATGAACGCTTTGGTCGATCTTAACGATCGATATTTCATGTAGAAGAGCATCATTAAAATGACAAATGTTGTAAATATCAACTCTGTGACTATTTGTTTAAAAGATACAGTAAATTTAAATTATCAGTATTTACAGTTAAGCATCTGATCATCATTTCCTCCACACGAAACATATTGAACGGTGACAGCGTGACATCTTATTCAATCATTAGGCAATAGAATATTTGTTGTAAAGTTTAGTGAATAATACTTACTTTTGTTCTTTATTTATTTATCAGAAAGCACATTGGTGCAAGGCTACTGTCCGTGACATTCAAAGTTCAGAAGGAAACTGTATTTATTTTATGTAAAAGAGTTTGACAATGGGCTGGTCCCGGCGGAGGTTCAAATGGTTCAAATGGCTCTTACAACTATGGGACGTAACTTCTGAGGTCATCAGTCCCCTAGAACTTAGAACTACTTAAACCTAACTAACCTAAGGACATCACACACATCCATGCCCGAGGCAGGATTCGAACCTGCGACCGTAGCGGTCGCGCGGTTCCAGACTGGCGGAGGTTCGAGTCCTCCCTCGGGCATGGGTGTGTGTGTGTTTGTCCTTAGGATAATTTAGGTTAAGTAGTGTGTAAGCTTAGGGACTGATGAGCGTAGCAGTTAAGTCCCATAAGATTTCGCACGCACGCGTTTAACAATGGATATTATTGTTACTCTGTTTAGAACGTGAAAGTGGTCAAGACTTGATTATTTAAATATGTCAAAATGTAAAATAATGTAGAATAAGCCGTAGCCAATCAGATGGACGGCTTCATGAAAGGTAACTGCCCTAGTCAGTTGAGCGACGATATTCGGCGAGCAGGAAACGCGGCCGGGGAGGGGCAGAGAGAGTGCTGGTGCAGACGCGAAAGCGGACAGTTCGGCTGGAGACACCAGAGGGTACAGTTTGGATGCAGACGCGAAAGCAGACGGTCGAACTTCAGGCAGCTATGAAGTGAAATGACTTACAAAATTTCGTGTTGTGTGGTATCTCTCCCTCTCCCCGCGGGCTCTGCGCAACAACTCGCTATCCAAAGATTTTACAATGCACAAGCACTGCTATTATCGTTGCTAGTCGATGCAAATAACAATTCCTTTGGCTTTTTCCATAGAGTAAATATCTCTGGAGTGAGCATTCACATGCGCAGAACAGATTTTGTGTTGTCAACATACATTGCCGGGCTGGTCTACATCTACATTGCATCTACATTGATACTCCGCAAGCCACCCAACGGTGTGTGGCGGAGGGCACTTTACGTGCCACTGTCATTACCTCCCTTTCCTGTTCCAGTCGCGTATGGTTCGCGGGAAGAACGACTGTCTGAAAGCCTCCGTGCGCGCTCTAATCTCTCTAATTTTACATTCGTGATCTCCTCGGGAAGTATAAGTAGGGGGAAGCAATATATTCGATACCTCATCCAGAAACGCACCCTCTCGAAACCTGGCGAGCAAGCTACACCGCGATGCAGAGCGCCTCTCTTGCAGAGTCTGCCACTTGAGTTTATTAAACATCTCCGTAACGCTATCACGGTTACCAAATAACCCAGTGACGAAACGCGCCGCTCTTCTTTGGATCTTCTCTATCTCCTCCGTCAACCCGACCTGGTACGGATCCCACACTGATGAGCAATACTCAAGTATAGGTCGAACGAGTGTTTTGTAAGCCACCTCCTTTGTTGATGGACTACATTCTCTAAGCACTCTCCCAATGAATCTCAACCTGGTACCCGCCTTACCAACAATTAGTTTTATATGATCATTCCACTTCAAATCGTTCCGTACGCATACTCCCAGATATTTTACAGAAGTAACTGCTACCAGTGTTTGTTCCGCTATCATATAATCATACAATAAAGGATCCTTCTTTCTATGTATTCGCAATACATTACATTTGGTCACGTGATCTCGGGACGTCGTGTGTTTGTCTGTATAGCGCCCTGTATATTTATAATGTCACTACAGACGGATTCTTTTCGTACGTGTCGTGGATCATTTATATATGTTGTGCAGACATTTTAACAGTATCCATTTGATACCGGGAATAAACCAGCTACGTAACTTTTAAGGGCAAGTGATATTACATTCTGCTTCTTTGGGATAGGTGTCATAGTTCAGATGCACTCGATTTTTGGTAGTTTTCGGTATGATACGGCACTTTATAGTATTACAGAGCCTGACGGACATTTTTGCAGTGATAGTCCTGCAAAACGACTTGACAGTACACTAGTGCTTTAGCAAGTGTCCGAAAAACACCGAATTTGCCACACATTAGCGATTATATCCCAGCTAATTCGTCCTTTTTTCTTGTATTTCTGCGTATTTATTTTCTCGTTTTGGCACCTAAAGCACAATTTTTCTTATTGGTTGCACTTTGAGGTATTTATTTAACGCATTTTAAGTACTTGCTCCCAGTTTATTAAATAAATAGTAGACTGAGTAATCTATATAAATAATCGACAAGGCACTGATAAATGCATGGAGGATAGTATTAACTGAAACAACTAACCATTCCCTTTCCTGTTCCACTAGCAAATTTACGAGAGGAAGCGATTGTTTGTAAGCTTTTGTACGAGCCGTAATATAGTCATAAAATCGTAGAAAAATAGGTCTACAGAATCAAGCCTTAATTATAAGGCGTCTCGAAATTTTTAAACATATACAGTGTCTGTTAATAATATGATAACTATAATTAGAGCTACACGGTATGTACCCATGAAAAGTTACTATCCCTCCTTTCACATATTTTTCTTTGCATCCGTAGCAACAACAGTAATTCACCCTCGCTATTACACTATCAACAAACGGTGAAACACAACAAAAACTCTTGATATTATAAACTTCAAACGCCGCAGAAAGCACACACGCACAGCGAAGTCCCGAAAACACGTGACATTCCTGGTTTAATGTTGACAACATGCGCAGAACGCAATGTTCACTCCAGAGATATTTACTCTATGGCTTTTTCCCAGAGCTTATAAGTTTCACAGTAAAACACAGATAAATACAATGAAAAGTCGACAGACTTCTACCTAAATGTACATAAAAAGTGAAGCAATGTCCTTACTTATTAAAAGAAAGCATTTAAATTACAAGTAATTACATGCAATTTTAAAAGAATTATACATCGGTAGCAGGTGCCTTGCATCCTGCATTTTCAGTGTTACAGTCCTTTCCATGGATTCTGAGTTAGACATCACTGTAACAGAGTCATAACCCTTATTATGAAGATTTCCCATTTCATCCACGTGTATGTGGATAACTTCGTAGTTTCTTCTCGAGCCCTACTCTTCGCCCTCTGGACTCGTTTCTTCACATGCAGGACGTTCTGGTACGTTAAACGCTTCTCCGTTCTTCGAATGCATCTTTCTCTTGCAATGATTGATTACTGCCGTAAGCACACCCCCTTGACAACACCTTCATTAGATTGCATCGTTACGATACGCATGACCAGAAGTCCTGCTTATTGCCGTTTTAACAACTTCCATACTGATGCCCACATTAGGAAATTCGGAAGCAAAATGAGCGTAAGGATTTGTGCTTCGAGCACGGCGGCATTATCGCTTTGGACCGCAAGTGTCTGGACATCGTCCAAGGGACAGGTGGTGGTGTACGAGGAGGAGCATGGGTGCCCAGCCCTTGGGAATGTGCCTGTTTCCCTTCATCCACAGTTCTCAAGATATCATGCGAGCATACGGCAAGCTGAGTATCGAACTAGCGATGCTTTCTAAAACCATGCCGATTCTTGGGCATAAGCATACGTTCAAGGATTCTGTGATAGTAAACTTAGGTGCGAAACCTCTTCTTCCCTGCATCCCTATGTATTTAAAATTATATAGTTAAAATAAAATTTCAAAGGTCCTATGATTTACAAAAACAATTTACCTTCTGCTATATATGGTTCGGAAACTAAAGACAGATGTAATAGATCCATCTTCAGGCTTCTGCAATTTACATAGTTCACGACGATACAGCTTCCCTCGAACTGTTCCAAACATAAGAAATGAATTTCGTTTGTCGGAAACTTGCCTGCTCACACCAAGCTGTGGTTTTGAAACTGGGAACCTGCAAGTAAATGCACGTTCATTATATTAATGTCACATCATAGACACATGTATCAGGCAAGTCCATTATAACTAACCTGTTTCTACGGGTTATTACGTTAAGATTATTGCGAATGGAAATACTTATTGCTTGTGAAATTAACGTGAGAAGATTAGGGTCGCCACCGACTCTAACCATACAACTAATCAAAGGTTTGGCCGAGTCGGAAAATATATTTATTTGATGGCAGACCAAAAACTCATCAAAATGCATACGTAGTGATATCGCTCGCAGGGGATGCGATGTAATTAATAGTATTGCCCGTGCACTGTTCACAAGAATCAAACATTTAAAATAAACTAGAAAATGCATGAACACTGTGCATAAGATCAGCTCCCAGCAACACACCCGAGGTCGGCTTCTATCAGTTTTTCTATTCGTCTGTAAAGAATTCGCGTTAGTATTTAGCAGCCGTGACTTATTAAACTGATAGGTCGGTAATTTTCACATCTGTCAGCACTTGCTTTCTTTGGGATTGGAATTATTATATTCTTCTTGAAGTGTGAGGGTATTTCGCCTGTCTCATACATTTTGCTCACCAGATGATAGAGTTTTGCCAGGACTGGCTCTCACAGTAGTCCCAACGGAATGTTGTCTACTCCCGGGGCCTTGTTTCGACTCAGGTCTTTCATTGCTCTGTCAGACTCTTCACGCAGTATCGTATCTCCCATTTCATCTTCATCTACATCCTCTTCCATTTCCATAATATTGTCCTCAAGTACATCGCCCTTGTATAGACCCTCTATATACTCCTTCCACCTTTCTGCTTTCCCCTCTTTGCTTAGAACTGGGTTTCCATCTGAGCTCTTGATATTCATACAAGTGGTTCTCTTTTCCCCAAAGGTCTCTTTAATTTTCCTGTAGGCAGTATCTATCTTACCCCTCATGAGATAAGCCTCTACATCCTTACATTTGTCCTCTAGCCGTGCCTGCTTAGCCATTTTGCACTTCCTGTCGATCTCATTTTTGAGACGTTTGTATTCCTTTTTGCCCGCTTCATTTACTGCATTTCTACGTTATCGTATAATACGGTGTGGGAACGAGTATACTCCAGCAGCCAGACCGAAATTACTTCGGCCCGTCCGCTCGCCGCGAGTTCGCCGCGGCACCAGTCTTACTGACACCTGCTCCTGAGCGTGCAAGCGCTGAGTTTACTTGACGGACGTCAGCTGCAATACAACGTACAGCTGGATGAGGAATAGCCGGGGCTGGAGCAGAAGGATTGCAATTTGAAAAACATTGAAAATTAAAGGTTGAAGTCTAACAACGTTTTACTAGCGTTGACGATGTTTCTCAGGGTCCCAGCAGTTACCGTAACTTCAGACAACCTCCCCTCGGCCCGCTGTTGAGCTTTAAGTATTTTAGCATTTATTTTGTATCCCGTGGTCAAGATACTTAATTTTCTGTAATTTTGTGCCCTGGATACATTGCCTTTCTTCAAGACTGATACCATGTTTTCTACATTCCACTGCTCTGGTGTTCATTTTTTACGCCAGCAAATGCACAAACCGATATTTCACTATCATTCCTTCATATTTCAATATTTCCGTAGTAATTAGTTCTGAGATGGAGGCCTTCTTGTTTTCTGTTTGTCTTAATGCTTCTTCTATCTCTTCTACAGTTATGAGACCCAGGCCTTTTGTTTCCATTATGTCCTCTTCTTCTATCATCTGATTATCATCCCAGCAAAGATTTTTATAGTCTCTCGCCCATTCCTGAATCTCTATTACATCCACCTTCACGGTATCTCTCTCTGCCTTATTCAGGTTTCTCAACAATTTATAGGAGAAGTCCATTCGTCCATGCATATCATTTTCTGTTTGGGTGACAAACCTACTCCAGCATATCCTATGTGCATTCCTTGTTGCTTTTGCTTTGTTTCGTTGCCGTCTCTATTTTTGCTTGTTTCTTCTGAGTCACTTTCTATTAAATTCAAGTAGTCTATTTTATTTTTCTCTTGATGCCTCTTTTATTTCTCTGTTTCATATCCCTGAGGCTCTCGTATTTTTATTTATCTACTTTTCCTCAATACTCCTGTGGCAGCTCTTATAATACGCTGTTTGTCGTCGTTTCGTTCTATGTTTTCTGCTGTTGGTGTTTCACACTTACATGTAGTCAATTGTTTTTGATAAATACCTCTTATAGTGTAATCCTATAGTAGTCCTGTCTTAAACTTCTCGTTATATTCGTCACCTTTCTCCTTTGTACTGTTTCTTTTTCACCTTACCCAAAGAAGCATTTTACTACCTAGCAGAAAATGACCTGTAGATGTATCACTTCCACTGTAGATTCGTGTATCTTGTAGCATTCCCTTTTCTCTTCATTGACTATTACGCAGCCTGTTATTGATCTTAACCCCTCGGGCACTCCAAGTTCATTCCGGTATTTATTTTTTTCGGAAAAAATACTTGTGATCTTCACTTTAGTTACAGAATTGTGTAATTTTTATCCTCTAATTCTTATTCTACTGTTGGTGAGTTGTGCTTCTCCATATTTTTTTGCCACATTTCCTGTTTCCATATTCCCTTTAAATCTCTTGCCAGAATTAAGTAATCTCTTTTATTAGTGTGGTCTACTTCTGCTGCAGTGTCTGATAGAACTCCTCCGCATCTTCATCGCTTCCTTCCTCTGGTGCATATAGCCCAATCAAGGTGAGGTGTCCTCTTTCAATCTTAAAGCAAGCACTAATTATTCTCCCATTTAAATATCTGTAGAATGCGAGGATATTTTTCCAGTTCTTGTCTACTAATATTCAATTCCAGCGCTTGCCGTGTCGTTCTGTTCTATGCCACAGTATATCTGCATGTACTCTGTCCGTATTTTAGTGCTTTTTCATTTCTTCTCTAATCGCTACCATATGTTTTTAGTTTTTAACTCTCTTTGTAACTCAATAGTACAGTCAGGTACGTGACCTAGGGCCCCAGTTATGACTCTTATACTGACAACCTCAATTTTCCAGGACATTTCTATTTTAGTTTCCCTATTGTGGCGATTCACAGGAGACAAACTGTAATAAATGAATCATTATTGAGCTTTAGCGCTCGAGATTTACGACGTCAGTTAACTTTTAAATGAATTCAAGCCTCATTTTTAAGAAAGAGATCTGCAACAAGCTATGCCTTTAGGTCAAGCACACGAACTTATACACAGCTTACATGTTCCCTCGGTAAGAGAAAGGGGCTCTGGCGGGCCTTTGTTTGCAGTTGCCGAAGAAATCGACGGAGTGGAAAGAGCGTTAGAGCACCTTCAGATGTGGCCACATACCAGCGCTTCCTAGAAGCGCTACTGATGGCGAACGCTTCCGTATTCGTGAAGCGGCTACATACTCAGCCACCGCCACCAAGGTCCGTAAAAAAAATAAGGTTGAGCAGTAAGTGTTCTGTCCTGCCATTGGCTGAGGCTGTGACGTCACAAAGGAACCGCCCCTGCCTCTGGAACAGCGCTACAATACGCAGCCCGCGCATTTAAGCGATGTATTTGTGAAATGTTTCAGTTTCTACAGAAATAGTAAAAGGTAAATTGTTATTCTGCTATTTCCAGAAAGTTACTGCTATATTCTGTAGCTTGTCCAGCTTTAAACAGACACTGCTGAGTGCTGACTTTAATAAAATCAAGCGTCTATAGATCAAACTATACAAAAATAAGTGCGAAGTACAGTCTGTTTTGCAGTACTCTACGAAGTAAACGTTCGAAATGAGCATTCAATTATCAAACTTTGGCTCTGGGAAAAGTGTTAACTTGTAGACAAGCTCTACGTAACGCGCATTTATATTCTGTTTACATCATGTCTACAAAAACATTGTCGTTTTCACTCAAGAAATTATGCAATTGCCTTATTTGTAGGAAGCATTTGAATTACCTACCTGAACTGACACACACACACACACACATTCTTAATTTTCTCACACCTCAAACCTTTGGCTTATATTTTTATCAAGGTGAATGTATAATGTTTGTCCTAGTTGTTAAAATTCACTTATATAAAAGGGCATTGAATCAAAAAAAGTGCTGCAAAATACGATTTACAGGAAATAGTGGTAAATTAACTTACCGAGTCCGCCGTTCAGCAAAGTTGGTGTGTAGTGTGGGAAACAATAAGCCAATCCTTGGCACTGTCAGTGTAGAGTCTTGCTAGTTGTGAAACACATACAGTCAGAGGACCTTCACTTCTATCACTGAGTTTATATATTATTTAACTTTCGCAAATATTGTTTATTTACATTCTAAAGCGATGACAAATACCACTTCCTTGCTTCCCGTTGCTGAGCGGCAACTGCTTTCTTCGACTTGTCCTTTGCAGACAGCCAGCGCAGTCGGATAAATGTTCTCGTCCTAGCGTAAATCTTAATGATTTCTGGGTGAATAGTGGGGAATCGCTCGGTAAGTATAGCGCACAGGTTCTTGATGACACCACTTTCCCTGGACAAACTGTCGTGTCCATGGATCTGGGCAAAAATTAATTCAAATTAGCTAATTGTTTCGAGCCACGTTTCTGAAGGCACAAGCAAACCGCCACGAGAAACCATGGCCAGCCATCCTCTAGATGTCTCCTCAGGCAGTGTCAGTAACTCCCCAGTGGGTGTGGCCAGTGATCTGTCATACTGTCTGCATCGATAAGCTACATATTCAGCAAGATATTTAAATCCTTCAGTGCTACAATCAGAAGCCAGTGACATTGGAGGCACATCGGATTCTCCTACTCCAAAATCTAAATCTTCTACCTCCTTCTCTCCTTCAACCATTGCCAACGCCTCAGACATATCAGGCAGGATATTGCCAAAAACAATTGCAGTCACGAATCTTCCTTCTTCATCTGGCTCAACAGACGATGCGTTTGCTCCCAACAACAACAGTCTTAACCGGCTCTTTACCTCGAATGGCGATGGATGATCATAAAAACGTCTACAAAGATAACCAGACGGAAATGACAACACGCACGAAACACAACACGGACGAACCACGACAACACAAAGCTCAGACGTACACTTCGCGCGCGCCAAGAGCTGTTCCTCAGTGACGTCATGCGCAGAATGTCAGAAATGGGTTTGCTTCTGCGCAGCAGTTACTGCTCCCTCGTGACCGCCACTACACGGTGGAGCCGCTGTCCGCCTCGGTCGTCTGCTTCGGCGTAAGTAGCGCCCACAGAAAGTGGCGCCACTCGTGACTGTGGGGGGAACGTGACGACAGCGTTCAGACTGCGCCGCAGCCACTACATTACTGCAAACCTGCGAGCACAGCGCTCCTAGAGGACGAGTCGTGGGTTGCTTTGTTCCAAGCACACAGCCTGCGATGAAGTGGAAGAGGCTAGCTGCGCACTGTCGTAGAAAATGGCCTTGGATTCGGGAACAGGTGGACCAGACGTCAATACAAAAGGTTTCATCACTGAGACTGAAAAGTGGCCTGCCACAAGAGATCTGAAACACTGCAGATACATCAGCGAGATAGCAAAGAAGAATCCGTGGGAGCCCATCATAGGGAAACTCGAAACAAATTTCACTGACATGTCCACAAGAAAAAAGCTTAACCGATAAGAAAAGTTAAGTTTATTTCCACAGAATAACGCTAACACGGGAAGTACTGTAGTACACTACTGGCCATTAAAATTGCTACACCACGAAGATGACGTGCTACAGACGCGAAATTTAACCGACAGGAAGAAGATGCTGTGTTATGTAAATGATTAGCTTTTCAGAGCATTCACACAAGGTTGGCACCGATAGCGACACCTGCAACGTGCTGACATGAGGAAAGTTTCCAACTGATTTCTGATACACAAACAGCAGTTGACCGGCGTTGCCTGGTGAAGCGTTGGTGTGATGCCTCGTGTAAGGAGGAGAAATGCGTACCATCACGTTTCCGACTCTGGTAAAGGTCGGATTGTAGCCTATCGCGATTGCGGTTTATCATACCGCGACATTGCTGCTCGCGTTGGTCGAGATCCAATGACTGTTAGCAGAATATGGAATCGGTGGGTTCAGGAGGGTTAATACGGAACGCCGTGCTGGATCCCAATGGCCTCGTATCACTAGCAATCGAGATGACAGGCATCTTATCCGCATGGCTGTAACGGATCGTGCAGCCACGTCTCGATCCCTCAGTCAACAGATGGGGACGTTTGCAAGACAACAACCATCTGCACCAACAGTTCGACGACGTTTGCTGCAGCATGGACCATCAGCTCGGAGACCATGGCTGCTGTTACCCTTGACGCTGCATCACAGACAGGAGCGCCTGCGATGGTGTACTCAACGATGAACCTGAGTGCACGAATGGCAATACCTCATTTTTTTCGGATGAATCCAGGTTCTGTTCACAGCATCATGATGGTCGCATCCGTGTTTGGCGACATCGCGGTGAACGCACATTGAAAGCGTGTATTCGTCATCGCCATACTGGCGTTATCACCAGGCGTGATGGTATGGGGTGCCATTGGTTACACGTCTCTGTCACCTCTTGTTCGCATTGACGGCACTTTGAACAGTGGAAATTACATTTCAGATGTGTTACGACCCGTGACTCTACCCTTCATTCCATCCCTCCGAAACGCTACATTTCAGCAGGATAATGCACGACCGCATGTTGCAGGTCCTGTACGGGCATTTCTGGATACAGAAAATGTTCGACTGCTGCCCTGGCCAGCACATTCTCCAGATGTCTCACCAATTTAAAACGTCTGGTCAATGGTGGGCGAGCAACTGGCTCGTCACAATAGTCACTACTCGTGATGAACTGTGGTATCTTGTTGAAGCTGCATGGGCAGTATCTGTACACGCCATCCACGCTCTGTTTGACCCTATGCCCATGCGTATCGAGGCCGTTATTACCGCCAGAGGTGGTTGTTCTGGGTACTAATTTCTCAGGATCTATGTACCCAAATTCCGTGAAAATGTAATCACATGTCAGTTCTAGTATAATATATTTGTCCAATGAATACCCGTTTATCATCTTCATTTCTTCTTGGTGTAGCAATTTTAATGGCCAATAGTGTAGTTAAAATACTTTACAAATGCAGTTCACACAAAGTTGTATTTCAAGTAAACATATGAAAACACTTGTTAATCCTGATTTCAGATGTGATGTACATTTAAATCACTTTCATTTCCAACGGAATTACCCCTCCGTCCAAGAAATAATTAGCAATTGCTGTTCGGAAGCATTTGGAAGCGTTTCCAGGTAGAGAGTGGCCTACTGGCACCTCAACCTCTATTCCACACGAAGAGTTTACAGAAGTAGCAAGTTCGCGTCATAGTTTCTGCCAAATCTTGTTGAAATTCGAGTATCCTCCACTTACTGCTCAGTACTCTGAGAAACACAATTCGATGTGTCTTCCGGCACTTGCTAGTAGACAACTGAACACTCTTACTTCAACAACGGTTGAAAATCTTCCCGCAAAATGTCTCAGAAGAAATCGAGGGAGCCCAAGAACCCACGTCACCCAAAAGTGCATACAGGACCGCCTCATAGATTCGTTGTGAAAGACGTTTTGGTGCTGATAATTTGATTTTGTTGCTTTCCAACAACTTGTGAAGTCTAGGATTACTGAGCACTGTCGAATCATCAGATCTTCCCCGTGCACCTATATCAATGCAAAAAATAAAAAAAATAAAAATAAAAAGTTTTTGCCGCGCGGGGTAGCCGCGCGGTATTAGGCGCGTTGCCACGGGTCGCGCGGCTCTCCTCCGTTGGAAGCTCGAATCCTGCCTCAGGCATGGGGTATGTGATGTCGTTAGGTTAGTCAGGTTTAAGTAGTTCTAGTAGAGTTTATAGTTAGAACAGTTAGGGACTGTACTGTTGCGAACCTATACGAAACTCGACTTCACCTCCGGGTTGGAAGTCGTCATTGAGTACGCAGCGTTCAGTAATTGAGAGCACTTCCTCTGCCTATACTTACGTTGAGACTTTATCTGAACTCCGTCCTTGTGGTTGCGAGTTAGCGTTTCTCGTCTGTAGAACACAGAGTGGTGACGACAGTATTAGAGTATGTTAGTCCGAGGACCGGACGCAGTACATACGGTGATATCGCAAATTGCTTCGGCTTATTAGGGCTATAAAAGCTAAACAGCTGAGATCACGTTAGTTTATTCCCACTGACGTTCCACACCACGTCTTTGAAAGTAGTGTCTTCTAGTGTTTCGTACTTAGGTGATGTCAGTAATTTCGCGTTATTCATACACTCCTGGAAATGGAAAAAAGAACACATTGACACCGGTGTGTCAGACCCACCATACTTGCTCCGGACACTGCGAGAGGGCTGTACAAGCAATGATCACACGCACGGCACAGCGGACACATCAGGAACCGCGGTGTTGGCCGTCGAATGGCGCTAGCTGCGCAGCATTTGTGCACCGCCGCCGTCAGTGTCAGCCAGTTTGCCGTGGCATACGGAGCTCCATCGCAGTCTTTAACACTGGTAGCATGCCGCGACAGCGTGGACGTGAACCGTATGTGCAGTTGACGGACTTTGAGCGAGGGCGTATAGTGGGCATGCGGGAGGCCGGGTGGACGTACCGCCGAATTGCTCAACACGTGGGGCGTGAGGTCTCCACAGTACATCGATGTTGTCGCCAGTGGTCGGCGGAAGGTGCACGTGCCCGTCGACCTGGGACCGGACCGCAGCGACGCACGGATGCACGCCAAGACCGTAGGATCCTACGCAGTGCCGTAGGGGACCGCACCGCCACTTCCCAGCAAATTAGGGACACTGTTGCTCCTGGGGTATCGGCGAGGACCATTCGCAACCGTCTCCATGAAGCTGGGCTACGGTCCCGCACACCGTTAGGCCGTCTTCCGCTCACGCCCCAACATCGTGCAGCCCGCCTCCAGTGGTGTCGCGACAGGCGTGAATGGAGGGACGAATGGAGACGTGTCGTCTTCAGCGATGAGAGTCGCTTCTGCCTTGGTGCCAATGATGGTCATATGCGTGTTTGGCGCCGTGCAGGTGAGCGCCACAATCAGGACTACATACGACCGAGGCACACAGGGCCAACACCCGGCATCATGGTGTGGGGAGCGATCTCCTACACTGGCCGTACACCACTGGTGATCGTCGAGGGGACACTGAATAGTGCACGGTACATCCAAACCGTCATCGAACCCATCGTTCAACCATTCCTAGACCGGCAAGGGAACTTGCTGTTCCAACAGGACAATGCACGTCCGCATGTATCCCGTGCCACCCAACGTGCTCTAGAAGGTGTAAGTCAACTACCCTGGCCAGCAAGATCTCCGGATCTGTCCCCCATTGAGCATGTTTGGGACTGGATGAAGCGTCGTCTCACGCGGTCTGCACGTCCAGCACGAACGCTGGTCCAACTGAGGCGCCAGATGGAAATGGCATGGCAAGCCGTTCCACAGGACTACATCCAGCATCTCTACGATCGTCTCCATGGGAGAATAGCAGCATGCATTGCTGCGAAAGGTGGATATACACTGTACTAGTGCCGACATTGTACATGCTCTGTTGCCTGTGTCTATGTGCCTGTGGTTCTGTCAGTGTGATCATGTGATGTATCTGACCCCAGGAATGTGTCAATAAAGTTTCCCCTTCCTGGGACAATGAATTCACGGTGTTCTTATTTCAATTTCCAGGAGTGTATTAGATCGCGCAGTCATAATAAGGGGCAGAGTTGGGCAAGTGATTAGTAATTTCACTTATAAAATGTAAACTTTGTAATATAAAGGTCTTTTTCATCTACGATAAATATATAAGCAGGAACAACATTTATCATTTAGTAGTATTAGCTGTCTTAATCATTCATTTATGTTTAGGTTGTAATTTATATGTTAAAGTCCATTAAGAGATCCTAAGATCTGCTTCAGGGGGGTAGTCAGACAGGGCCAAATCTTCATTTTAGCGTTTATTATTTTCCGTTGCGCACATTCATTTTACACGCGCCTGGAGTAGCATCATGGATATTCTTTCTGGTAAATGAACAGCAGAAAGTATGGAATATTATAAATATCGTACGCCCTTACGTTGTCGCAGTAAAAATTTACAAGTTGTGGGATTCTAGTTCCGGATCTCTACGAAACTCGGAGTGGAACTTTGTTATGAATTGCAGAGTTTCTGTGACGTAATCTCAATTATTACATCTATTTGTGACATTTTCTCTGTCTTACGAGTTAAGGGTAGCGCGTTGAGCTCTAGCATTACAGACCTAGAGGGAGCTCAATGTACAGATCATTGGCCTGTTGCCTGGCGGGGCTTTTACGCACATTCCAGAAGCCATATAGACAAATGTCGCACTGACCCCATCTTCTCCTAATCAAAAGACAACAAGCACGGAACCACAAGCGAAATTTAGATACTTCGCACTGGAACGACGTTTGGTAACATTCCTTCCTGTAGAATAAGGGGACATCATGGCGTTAGGACGCCAACTATATAGAGAATCAATGACCAGGCCCACGTTAAACTATGACTCATCGTGCATTCACCCTCAATTTAGATTAATGCAACGAAGGAAAAGAAGATTCCAGAGTGTGCTCTGGCTACACCACGAATTAGCGATACGCCACCAGAGGCGAAGACAATTCAGAGCGACTCTGCGGGACACAGTACACGACAAAGCTCTTATATATCATTCCTCGGAGCCAGGCCTGCCTCGATTAGCAGTCGACAATGCATCAGTAAGTAAATAACGTTACTCCCGGAAGGCGGATTCTAATGGAGAAACAACGCGGGAGGGAATTCAGCTAGTTGAATGAAGGCACCGAGTGGCCCTGGGTAATGCGACTGCAGCGTCGCCCGTGATTGGATTGCCGGCGCCAAAAATGGTCAGATTAACGAAGCTGGTGGCCCCTGCCCAGCAAATTACCTGCTCTGGAGTCGGTAAGAGGTCGTATTACGCGCTTAGCAACTTGGCTCTTAAGGAAACACCTCGCAAGTCCACGGTCCTGAGCGCAGGGAAAAATCAGTTTAGGGTTAACGCCGAGAATCTTCTGGTATGGGGGATTTGTACTTAATAGAGGTCTGTTTGGTGCGAAACTGAGTACTGGTTAAACGCCGAGGCAGTAACCGCAGGGAACGTAGAATAGAACTTATTCATAATCACATATTCCACGATCGTGCAGGAACACTTCGAAGTTCCTTAATAGCTAGGTTTTTTACAGCTTATCGACGTCATTAGAGACGGATCAAGTCTTGAAGGAGGCAGGGAGAGGGTGGCTGCGATTTGTGGTAGAATGCATGTGGGAACCCAAATCATTATGGCTCGATCGGTACTTGTCACCGATGTTCCAGATAATGAATGCAATGTGTCTGTCATTTCCACAGCTATTCTGATGAAACAAATGTATTTACAATCCTTTCCTTAAATATTATTACAATCTTTCTCTTATTGGACATCGCGAGCGTATTTCACCTTGAAGGGCTCCCAAACCATTGTTGCCCTTTCTGATATGCATTTCACTTTGTAGGAATATCGCGTATCTGTCGGAAAGCTCCGTCCGGAATGTATATCGCAAACATAGGGTGAACAATGGTGTTAGAGGCGTGTTTATAGCCCATTAAAAGTATGATAATATCTAAGGAGATTCAGAAGGATCCTGGATATTTAAGCGAAAACCAGAAAGAAAGTTATGAAGAATGTACCCCAATTTGGAACAGGTTTCGTTGTAAAGAAAAACACATTAAACTCAACAATAGAATTTGAATCAATTAATGACTTCCCACATTAACGTTTGTATCATCAAACAAAGTTTACACTGTTAAAATATTCAAGCACCAACAATTGAGAAAACAGACTACAGAAAGAGCAAACAGAAAATTTTGGTAAAATTTGTCAAACACCCTTGGTCACACTCCATTCAAAAACAAAGTGTTACTTCCTGGACACTCTAATGCTGCACAAATTCGCAAAGAACGTCAGCGCGCATCAATAGTAGGACCATCCGCCCCCGGTAGCTGAGATGTCAGCGCTACAGACTGTCAATCCTAAGGGCCCAGGTTCGATTCCCGGGTGGGTCGGAGATTTTCTCCGCTCAGGGACTGGGTGTTGTGTTGTCCTAATCATCATCATTTCATCCCCATCGACGCGCAAGTCGTCGAAGTGGCGTCAAACCGAAAGACTTGCACCTGGCGAACGGTCTACCCGACGGGAGGCCCTAGTCACACGACATTTACATTTAATAGTAGGACCAACGCAAACGGAGGCTCTTAAGCCTGTGCAGATAGCATAACGTAGTACCAGAGTCTATATTTTTCAAAAACTTTCAAGAAAACAAAGTTCGTGGGTATCATCAAATCTGATTTATGGTGAAAAACAACTCACTTTGCTATAAGTAGATACTCTAAAGTGGATGTGCTCAATGTAAAAGTTGCCAAAGCGCCGATTTAGATTCTGATCACTACCTATCTATCATTAAATTCAAGGTTAGACAAATATTTTTAAAAAAGGACTAATATCAACTCAAAAAGTTTGACATACAGTAGTTATCTAGAGAAAATGATTAAAAAATGTAGTTGGAAAAAAGATTACCGACATGTTGGGAATAAGCTGAAAAATACAGAATTCTGACTGCAGAAAAACTATTTCTCTTAAAAAGAAATGGAGACATGCCTTGTGGAATAATGAGTGTGATGAGTTAATTACAAAGAGACAACGAGCTTGGAAAACATGGACCGCAAATAAAAATGATAAGAACAGGAAAAAATAATACATGAAAAGTCTCAAAAAGATGAAAATACAACATATACAAGACCACCTAACGTCAGTTGAGTAACATTTTAACCGGAACAACACAAGAAACTATTGAAAAACTTTCAAAAGTAGTTCAAAGAAGTACACGCCATCAAGTTTGCAATTTATAGATCCAAAAACACAGAAGACTGCGTATAATACCACCGAGAACTGCAGAATACTTGCGGACTACTTCAAAGAAGTACACAACTGCGATTGCGCAAAAAGAAGAATTTCGTTTTGAAATGTAATAGAAAAACAACTATCCCCAAAGCTACCAACAACACAGAGAAATCAGAGAAATCATAAAACAACTTAAAAACAACAAAGCATCAGGTTAAGATAATATAGTTGCTTGATTATGGTAACACATTAGTGGAAACATCATTCTGTGTTCAACACAAATCGTTAATGAAATTTGGATAACATACAGTTCACCATCAGAATGGACATCGGCATTAATACGTCCACTACGTAACAAAGGAAGTAAAATTGATCCTAACAATTACAGAGGGATCTCCCTCTTCCCAGAGACGTACAAGATCTTGTCCATAGCACTTTTAAAGAGAGCTAAAGGAATACTCGACTCACATCTAGGACAGTAGCAAAGAAGATTTAGAAAGGGAAGGTCTTGTGCAGAACAAAAACTAAATATAAAGAACGTAATAGAAGTGAGGACAATCAGAAACATAAAATTCGTGAAAATCTTCGTGGATTTTAAAATGTGTATGTCTTCACTAATAGAAATGCACTAATCAGCATTATAAAGGAATTCGGACTCGACAGTAAAACAAAAGAAACAATGAAAGGAACTTTAACAAACGCAACATAGAATGTAAAATTCATTGGGAGACTGTTGAAACCTTTTGAAGTAGAATCAGGAGTAAGACAGGGAGATGGCTTGTCACAACTATTATTCAACTGTGCATCAGAGAAGGTACTGAGAGAATGAAAAAAGTCCATCAATACTTAGGGTGCTCAACTAGAAAGAAACCCAAATAAAACTACCGTAGACTGTCTAACTTTTGCAAACAACATGCTATTAGTTACTGACACACTAGATAATGCCATAGAAATCCCATAATTACAGAAACAAGCAGGGGAAATAGGACTAAAAATATCATTTCAAAACGAGAATTATGACAAATATCAATGATGCCCTTCAAGTCTTAAAATTCGTAGCAACAAAACATCGAAAACAGTTTTACTTTACCTAGGTGAACGGATTACAACGAATACCAAAGCAAAGACAATCTCAGAAAAAAACAGTACATAAAATGGAAAGAGCATTCCAAATGACAAAAAAAAAAAAAATCACTTCGTTCTGGAACACAAAACTAAGACACAATCAAACAGTGGCAAAGCCTGAAACACTGTAAGCAAGAGAAAAACTTGTGGATCTTGAAAAACTGGAAAACGCTGAAAGAAGAATTCTAAACTAAATTGGTACATAGAAGTAATAATAATGTTGAATAAAAATTAAGATCAAACTTAGTGCTCTATTCGAAAATAGGAAAGCTGACTGGTGTAAGGAGGAAAGGAAGACTACAGTTTTATGGACACATATCACATATACCCCATGGACACGAACAGACCAGATCTTCAACTTACTAAACAAGTACAAATGCATACCCATTTGGGTCACCAAAACTGACAATGGAATTAGGATGGACATAATAGATAACGGAATACTTTTTAGAAAAGCGGCACAAAAGGCAGGATTTCAGGAACGAAAGGCATCTGCAAAAGGAAGAAAGTTGGTCCAGGAAGAAAACTAACGCCACTCTCAAAGCAAGAAGGAAGTCTGGAACCAAAGAAAATCAAGCACAAAGAAGCAAAACCAAATTTGATTTATCGTACCCTCCAAAAGAGTTATTCGAATATATAAAATAATGAGATTAATACAAATTCAGAATGTGAAATAATTTGGGTGACGACAAGTGCTAAAGGTGGATCAAATATGGGCGTCGGATGCTTTAATAGACGTCCTTCTTCGGGAGCAGTTGTGGTGGAATACTTAAGGGGAAACGTGAAGAGTATTTCGCGTAATTTCCTGGTCATGTAGTAGTATTACGTGGAGATTTCAGATTACCAACTATAGACTGGGAGGTTCACGTGATTTGGATGGGTGGTAGGAATAGCGAATGGTATGAAATTGTTCTGAATGCCTGACACGAAAATTACCGTGAACAGTTAATCAGAGAACCGACTCATGAAGGTAATTTATTAGACCTGCTGCTGACAAGCGGACCCGAACTTCTATACTCAGTTATCG
The DNA here is from genome assembly GCF_023864345.2 of Schistocerca serialis cubense. Classification (NCBI taxonomy): domain Eukaryota; kingdom Metazoa; phylum Arthropoda; class Insecta; order Orthoptera; family Acrididae; genus Schistocerca; species Schistocerca serialis. Next base: position 1,085,244,397 of record NC_064639.1, read on the forward strand.
TAGAACAGGGAATCAGTGATCATAAGGTTGTTACAGTATCACTAAGTACGGCTGTTAATACGAACGTGAAGGAAGGTTGCAGGGGCTTTCTGCTTAGCAATATTTCAGATTACCTGAGCCCTCAGCATGAAAATTTCATCTCCATGTCTAATAACATTAGTATGAATAGACAAAAATCAAGAGCACTGAACAATACGCGTCAGACAGGTATGTGCCGTGGAAATTTGTGAGGGATGGCAAAGACCCGCCGTGGTTCGACAGCCTCGTTAGAAAGCTGCTACCCAAGTAAAAAGAGTTTCTCTGTAAACTTAAACGTAGCCAAAGCCTCGCTGACGGAAAAAAAATCAGAAAAAGCAAGAATTATCCCTGTGTCGAGCTTTTAGCGAATACGAAAGAAAAATTCTGTCTACCGACTTGGCAGAAAATGCTAAGAAGTTTTGGTCTGATGTAAAAGAGTATTCATTGCACAAAAGCGTGCAGTCAGAATAATTGCTGGAGCTCATCCAAGATCATCCTGCAGACACTTATCCAAAGAGCTAGACATCTTCACTGTAGCCTCACAAAATATATATTCACTTATGAAAACTGTTATTAGCAATCCGAACGAATTCAAGAGTAATAGCAGTGTACATGGCTACAACAGTAGGAGAAAGGATGATTTTCACTACTCAAGGTTAAATCTAACTTTGGCGCAGAAGGGGGTAAATTATGGTGCCACAAAAGTCTTTGGTCACTTACCTAATAGCATGAAAAGTCTGACAGGTAGCCATATAGCATTTAAAAGGAAATTAAAAGAATTTCTTAATGGCAACTCCTTCTGCACATTAAATGAAATTTTGGATATAGTAAGTGGGTAATTTCCCCAACCCCCACAAAAAAATTAGAAATACTGAATGTCATGTAATATTTTGTGTAATGTAATATCTTTATGGACACCTTTTATTAACCTGACACGTTCCACATGATTACGAAGTGTCGTATGCATGATCTATGGAACAAGTACTAATCTAATCTAATGTTAATTCAGTAAACAGACAGAAGCCATCAGTACAGACACTCTATGGCCATAATGGCACTGAAACAGAGGACGGCAAGGTAAAAGCCGAAATAAAATTGTTTCAGGGAAGAATAATGCAATGTAAATCGTCGCATGAACGACAAAATTGCTGATATCGAAATAAGTAACCATGCGATAGAGAAGCAACTGAAATAGCTGCAGAGAAGGAACGTCACTGGAGCTGATGGGATGCCACTACGATTCAACATAGAGCAGTGATTCCCAACCTGGGCTAATGACGCTCTGAGAGGTAAAATGAAATTTGCTAAGTGATAAAGAAAAAGGGTTCTATTGTGCTTTGGTTATCTCACTAAATTATTTTCAAAAGCTCATTATTATACTGAAGAGCCAAAGAAACTGGTATACCTACGGTATATCGTGTAGGGCCCCCGTGAGCACGCAGAAGTGCCGCAACACGTCGTGGTATAGACTCGGCTAATGTCTGAAGTAGTGCTGACACCATGATCCTGCAGGGCTGTCCATAAATAGGTAAGAGTACGAGGGCGTGGGGATCTCTTCTGAACAGCACGTTGCAAGGCATCCCAGATGTGCTCAACAATGATTTGGGAGTTTGGTGGCCAGCGGAAGTGTTTAAACTCAGAAGAGTGTCCCTGAGCCACTCTATAGCAATTCTGGACGTGTGGGGTGTCGCATTGTCCTGCTGGAATTGCCCAAGTCCGTCGGACTGCACAAAGGACATGAATGGATGCAGGTGATCAGAAGTAGGCTTACGTACGTGTCACCTGTCAGAGTCGAATCTAGACGTACCAGGGGTCCCATATCACTCCAACTGAACAGACCCCACAGCTTTACAGAGCATCCAACAGCTTGAACATTCCACTGCTGACATGCAGGGTCCATGGATTCAAAGGTTATCTCCATACCCGTACACGTCCATCCACACGACACATTATTTAAAACGAGACTCATCTGACCACGCAACATGTTCCCAGTCTTCAACAGTCCAATGTCGGTATTGACGGGCCCAGGCGGGGTAGGTTTGTGTCGTGAAGTCGTCAAGGGTAGACCAGTGGGCCTTTCGGCTCCGAAAGTCCATATCGGTTATTTGTTGAATGGTTCGCACGCCGACACTTGTTGATGGCCCAGCATTGAAATCTGCAGCAGCTTGAAGGAAGAGTTGCACTTCAGTCACGTTCAACGATTCTCTTGAGTCGTCGTTGGTTCCGTTCTTGCAGGACCTTTCCCGGCCGCACTGATGTCGGAGATTTGATGTTTTACCGGATTCCTGATATTCAAGGCACACTGATGAAATTATCGTACTGGAAAATCCCAACTTCATTGCTAACTCGGAGATGGTGTGTCCCATCGCACGTGCGCCGACTATAACACCTCGTTCAAAGTCACTTAACTCTTGATAACCTGCCATTGTAGCAGCACCAACCGATCTAACAACTGCGCCAGACACTTGTTGTCTTACATAGGCGTTGCCGACCGCAGCGCCGTATTCTACATCTTTAAATGTCTCTGTATTTGAATACGCATGCCTATGCTAGTCTCTTTGGCGCTCCAGTGGATCACCACTATTTTACAGGGTGTTCGGAAATTCCCGTTACAAACTTCTAGTACTTGTAGAGGGAAATGAGTACATAGTATTTTGAACGGGAACCCACGTCTGGAAACGCACAGCTTCCGTCCTGCAGCCGTTTGAAAACAAGTTTTCTAGGTACATACGCAACAGGGTAGTCATGGTGAGGGATGCTTACGTCGGATCGGCAGATGTCATTTGAAGTCTATCCCACATCTCTGACCTGGTTCTTGCCTCATTCACCTGTGTGTGAGTGTTAGAATAGCATGGTTGAGTACAGGTTTGCAGAATACACCCATATGATCTTTCAGCTCACACTAATGGAAGATTTTCTAGTCGCCTTTATCAAGAACGTTATGTACAACGTCCGACTCCATCGCATACCCTTTTCGCCACAATTACGCAACGACTACGAAAAGGAGTACGCTCACCTTCAGCAGACGTGACTGTGGTGTTCCAAGGACACGTCGCACATCCGAACTGCAAGAGCGTTTGCAAAGACTGATTAAGTTTCCTCTTTGGATGAAATTGTAAAACGTCGGTCGGTGTGGCCGAGCGATTCTAGGCCCTTTAGTCCGGAACCGCGCTGTTGCTACGGTCGCAGGTTCGATTTCTGCCTCGGGCATGGATGTGTGTGATGTCCTTAGTTTAGTTAGGTTTAAATAGTTCTAAGTCTAGGGGACTGATGACCCATAATGCTTAGAGCCAAATTGTCAAACAAGTGATGTACGCCTAACAAATTACTTGAAAAAATAGTCGCATTATCAACATGTTTCCGGACATTGGTTCCTATTCAAAATACTATGTACTCACTCCACTCGACAAGTACCGGAGGTTTGTAACGGAGATTTACCAACATCTATTTACGAACGCCCTTTATAAGAGTGTAATACTGAAAAGCAAAAATCACTTTTTTTTCAAATACAAGTATTAACGTGTGACAGAAAGGCTTGAGAGAATGTATGAACAACATTTTCCTTACATAGTCCATCCACTTTGTACTTGTACCACGCTGACAGCGGACTTAACATTCGAGTAGCAATTATTCTGATTGCAAAAGTTGCTGAACGTAGTCGATTTAGAAGATCCAAAATATGAATTTTCCAATTAAGATTCTCATCTGCATGTACACCCAAAACCTTAGTATGCTCTACCCTTCTACTAACTTCTGTTGATGTGTTATATTTATTGAAAGAACTGTACTTTTTGCAGCAGAAAATTGGATGTACTGTGTTTTTTTTTAGTTTAGAGCAAGCCCATTTGCAGAAAACCGATTAATGACTTTTTCAAAGACCTTATTTGTATCATTTTCAATTCGAGTTTCTATTACTGGATTAATAATGATGCTTGTATCATCAGCAAACAGTGTCAGTTCAGCTTCCTGTTTCAGATAGGAAGGGATGTCGTTCACATATATCAAAAACAGAAGGGGACCCATGATTGAACCCTGTGGAACACCTAATGTAATTCCACCCCAGTTAGATGAAGTGGCAAACTTATTTAAATCACTTGACCCACATAAGGAAACTTTTTGCTTCAATTTCTGTAGGTATGACTTAAGCCGCTCATAAGCTATTCCATTTATACCATAGAATTGTAATTTCTGTAACATAATGTCATGGTTACCACAATCAAACACAATCTATAGCAGAGGAACTGTTCAGCAGTAGGAACAGCCATGTATGGATGACAAAAACACACACTCACTGGTGTGTCGATCGTGTCAACACACGTTTGGCTCCCACAGTGCCTAGAAGATGTGGCTCTGAGAATTTGTCAGCTTGTGTGGTTCCAACACGACGTAGCGCCGGCACACTCCGCTCGACGTTGGAAACTACAGTGAAGCATAGTTTGGATGACAATGGATTGGTCCTTGTGGTGCTGTTCCATCGGTCACTTCGGTCATTACTTCTCCTGAGGGTGTATGAAGAGCCTAATTTACGACACTAAGCTCGATGTTCGCACAGTCTTGCGCGCTAGCCTTATCACAGCTGCGGAAGTATCTTAGTAGGTCACACCAAACTCCTGGAATTCTTCAGCGTGTAAGAAAGTCGACCGTGCGTCGCTGAATACTCTGTCGTGATGGTGGTGATCGATATTTCGAACAGTATATGTAAGTGAACAGTTCTGCATTTGTTACGTGTTGTACTGTGAACTGACAGACCAGACTGAACACACTGTGTTGAATGCGTACTTGAATATTTCGTCCATAAAGGACGGCACTACCAGGACTGCGACTGTTGATAAAAATGAAACAGTTTTCTGTAGCAGTCACTTGTTTATTTTGCCACTACGCGTTTCGGTAGTTCACACCATTATTTTCAGGTGGAGAATCATTTATTTACACAGCTTCTGTTTGTGAGAACAGATATCTTTTCACAGCAATAGACCAAGGACAGTGAAAGAAATATTGCGTCTTTTGAAAGGCGGAAGAGTCATAAAAAGTCTGATTACTACTGCCTTTTGTATGGCCTCTCCACTGTGCTTTATGTCTACAGCGTCTCTTCAAGGAGATATGCTTGATTACGTTGGATACAACGATAAATGATTAGTTTCACCAACTGCGACATAATCGCGTACACAAACAGTGATCCAATACTGTCAAATGTTTTTTTATTCCAGTCTCTGATCACAATATCAATTCTTTAGACGATGACCGGTTTCAGTCCGTAGTGACCATCCTCATATCTTTTTTACGCCATGTCCTAAAGTGCCGGCCGGAGTGGCCGTGCGGTTCTAGGCGCTACAGTCTGGAGCAGAGCGACCGCTACGGTCGCAGGTTCGAATCCTGCCTCGGGTATGGATGTGTGTGATGTCCTTAGGTTAGTTAGGTTTAATTAGTTTTAAGTTCTAGGCGACTGATGACCTCAGAAGTTAAGTCGCATAGTGCTCAGAGCCATTTGAACCATTTGTCCTAAAGTGATAAGGCCATAATGGCATCGTCAAAACATATAAATATAATCAGCACAACATCGTCAAATGGATCTAAAATAAGGTGTAGAATAGGCCACATCGTCCACATAGTGATTGAGTAGCCAGTTGCAATAATCACTATGTGGACGATGTGGCCTATTCTACACCTTATTTTAGATCCATGTGACGATGCAGTGCTCATTGCATTTAAATGTTTTGACGATGCCATTATGGCCTCATCACTTTAGGACAAGGATGGTCATTACGGACTGAAACCGGTCATCGTCTAAAGAATTGATATTGTGATCAGAGACTGGAATAAAAACATTTTATAAATGATTAGATGGTTATGTACATAAATATGGTCTCGTTTTATTTTTTTTTTAATATGAATGGTCTGCATTAGAATATGATACAGTTCCATTTTTATATTAATTTCTTGTATATAAAGAGATTACAAAAAATCTAGTTTATCCTTTTGTATAGACATATAACTATCAGAAATTAATATAAAAATGAACTATGTTCGTATTCTGGTGTAGCCCGCTCGTATTATTTGCAAAAAGAAATACATATATTTGTAGAAACCATTTAATCTTTTATCTTTGCGTTTAATGCAAGCAAGCGTATCTATAACATAACTGAACTGACGGGAGAGAGGACATGTATGCAGAATTTTTACGACTCTACCACTCTTCAAAAAACGCAACATAACCTTTACTGTCCTTGGCCTACTACCGTGCAAAGACATCTGTACTCTTCACCTATACCAGTTGTGTAAGTAAACGTGTTTCGTCTGAGGGTCGTTGCATTCCTATATGTTACGTGTTGTACGTTTTGACAACTGCATATTACAGGTTTTTTCACAGTTTTGAAGGACTTCACAGAAACAAGAGCGATAACGGTAACCAACCGAATAAATCATAATTACATTATTAGTCTGCACCGAGCCATCACAGACTGTAGGCACCTTATATCAAAGAACTCTGAAGATATCCTTGAACAGCGCACACACGGCAAAATGACCACTTTAGGCGGCCAAAATTCAAATATGTTAATAATATGTGGATTTACACTTAGAAAGGCTTCTGACCTTATGGTTGATATGTATTCACATTAGACAAGATTCTGAAAGTACCTACCAACCTAAAAGGTGATTTATAGGTAGCTAAAAATGAAAAAATAGAATGAAAATCAAATTAGTATATTTTACTTAAGGTTTACAGACAATAAGACAGTTAGTATCTCTCATTATAATCATCCATTGTTCCGTCATCGTCGTCGTCGTCATCATCATCATCCATTGTTTCTTCGTCACCATTATCTTCAAGCATTTTCACAACAGGTTCTTCTAACATTAACAGTACCTCCTTAGGAAAGGGTTTTCTGTTTTTAATGTGCCTCATCCTCTTGGACGCAATGATAGGATCTGAAGCTATCAGCGCCCGGTGGACAATATCCGTATTGGTATGTCTTCTTGAAGTTTCCCTTGCGTGGAAAAGTGTTAAACCTTTCTGACTAGATTCCAAGACATCTTCTGAAAAAAGCCCCCCAGGCAAAGGTATTTCCTGTATGATGTCTGCACCATGTATTAGCAGCTTGTGCACAGATGCACTCATTTTGTACCACTTGTACGTTTCTAAACAGATTTTTGCTGTTTCGAGGCAATAATTTTTAAAATTACTGTAATTAACATTACATCTGCAATACAAAACGCTTAGAATGTTTGCAAATCTTTGTATAATTTCGGGCTCCAGACCTGTTATAGTCGCAGATTTCGTGGGCTCTGCTAAAAATTTTCTTGCAGTATTCCCGTCATTGGAGTTACCTCTGCATGGGGGCTTAATTAAATACAATGCAAATAAATTTAATTTTAGTAGCTGACTGTCCGATTACGAAGTCTCGTAACCGGTTGGCCCTGACTAGTATTAGTAAGCAATCTGACTGCATAGAATAACAACAAAGAATGAAAGGAAATTTCCGTTACCACAATTAATTAATTAAGTCCCCAGCAACTATAAAAGCTACGAAACAAAAACTACGAACAACAAGCACAAGTGTAACTGTTCTGTGTGTGGAAGTGTGATTCAACGTACACATCTGGCACGGTTCTTCCTCAATAAGACAAGATATTTTAAATACCATTTACACTGAATTAATTAAATAAAACTGAAATACTATAATTGCACATAGAAACCCGAATTACAGTCTAATACATGAACACAAGCCAGATGCTTTGTTGACTGAACCTGTGACCAAGAGGCATTGTTAGTTAGGAAATTTAAAAAAAAATAAAAAAATAAAAAAATTTTTTACCTTCATATATATTGACTAAAAATACACTCTGATCATTACAACATCTCCATTCGAACAACATCTGCTGTCTAGCCCATCAAAACAACTGCACACGACATGGCCTCAAATAATACAGCTATCAACATCCTCTCAGCAAAGCACTAACCACCACAACTTCTGAACAAGCACTGCCAGTGGAGGCGACGGAATAAAACTCTTTGGCGCAATCTCTGCCGCTGTGACTCAGTGTAGCCACTTTTCATATGCCCCTCCTCCACGGGCTAGAATTTGATGGTATTTTTTCCAGCATTGGTGGTGAAAATACCACAAAATTCGTAAAAAAAATACAGACAAAAATAAAAGATAATATTAATAAGTAAATATCACATAACTAGATAAATTTTGGCTTTGCACTGACCCTTCAATAACCTAATATATAAAATACAGTAAGGAATACAAATGCTTTCATACGTATGATTTTACATAATAGTTTACACAAGTATCATTCAATCAATGGCACCAGCAATGACGAATAGGTGTAGGTAACAGTCTCATAACATTTCATAAACAGTAAATACACAAAAAATCAGTTTATACAAATATTCACATAAAATCTTTTCAGTAGTTCAATAAACAAGTAGCACTCCTCAGAGTAGTTGACAGTTCCAACAGTAGCACCCAGCAATGGTCAACAGCTGCAAATAGCAGTCTCATAACATTTCATCAGCAGTATTTAAACAGCTCCAACAGTGGCACCCAGAAATGGCGAGCAGGCGCAGACACCAACAAGTGACATCATCTCAGTAGAAGCAGTTCCATCAGTGGCACCCAACAATGTTGAGCAGGTGCAGACACCAACAAGTGACATCATTTCAGTAGAAGCAGTTCCATCAGTGGCACCCAGCAATGTTGAGCAGGTGCAGGTACCCACAAGTGATATTATGTCAGTAGAAGCATTCCATCAGTGGCACCCAGCAATGTTGAGCAGGTGACATCATTTCAATAGAAGCTGTTCCATCAGTGGCACCCAGCAATGGCGAGCAGGCGCAGACACCAACACGTGACATCACTATGTGACACTTGGAAGCGGCATTGCTACTGAGATGTTGTTATCCGACAGTTAGTAAGATATATTACTTAATTCGTGAGAATTTCTGCCACAGTGTGATTCGTGGCACTACTTTTGCAGTTCCATCAGTGGCACCCAGCAATGTTGAACAGGTTCAGACACCAACAAGTGACATCATTTCAGTAGAAGCAGTTCCATCAGTGACACCCAGCAATGTTGAGCAGGTGCAGACAGCAACAAGTGACATTATGTCAGTAGAAACAGTTCCAACAGTGGCACCCAAATATGTTGAGCAGGTGCAGGTGACAGTCCATAATATTCAATATCACTAAATAGACAGTTCATCAAAGTTCCTCAGCAGAAATTAAACATCTCCTAGTGGCACCCATCATGTTGAACAAGTGCAGGTAACAGTCCATAATATTCACTATCACTAATTAGACAGTTCATTAGAGTTCATTAGCAGAAATTAAACATTTCTAAGTGGCACCCATCAATGTTGAACAAGTGTAGGTAACAGTCCATAATATTCACTATCACTAATCAGACAGTTCATCGGAGTTTATCAGCAGAAATTAAACATCTCCTAGTGGCACCCATCATGTTGAACAAGTGCAGGTAACAGTCCATAATATTCACTATCACTAATCAGACAGTTCATCGGAGTTCATCAGCAGAAATTAAACATTTCTAAGTGGCACCCATTAATGTTGAACAGGTGCAGGCATGAACAAGTGACATTATTTCAGTAGAAACAGTTCCATCAGTGGCACCCAGCAATGTTGAACAGGTGCAGATACCAACAAGTGACATTATGTCAGTAGAAGCAGTTCCATCAGTGGCACCCAGCAATGTTGAACAGGTGCAGGTAACAGTCCATAATATTCACTATCACTAATTAGACAGTTCATCAGAGTTCATCAGCATAAATTAAACATTGTAAGTGGCACCCATCAATGTTGAACAGGTGCAAGCACGAACAACAGTTTGAATGCACACACAATTGCTTTTACAAAATTGTCATCAATGCTCTTACACTAAACATAAAAATAATAATAAACACACAAATGATATCGGATAATTGTCATATTAAATATTACAAAGTCACAAATATCAGTAAACCTATAATATTTATGGGTGTCAGTGGAAGCCACAACAAACAAGTAAAATAATATTTAGGAGATCGGTCGGTACCAATTATTTGGGATTAGGAAAGGAAAACACACAAAACACACTCACTCACCTTTCATCCACATTAAGTACTACTGTGTAATTGAATAGTGTTAACTGTGTAAATGCAATTCTGTCAAAGATTTGATGTTCGACATGTCTATCAAGTAGTAGTGGCAACAGTGTATAACAGTCAATAACAGTTAGTCAATGTCATAGTCATCATGTCAAGACCAATGTTTGCCAAGCCAAATCAAATGTACGGTTGCTGAACAACTGTCAGTGTGCCAAGATATGCAAATACTTCCTCTCTCCAAAAAAAGTATGTACTGCTTATTGATTTAACAAAGTGTGTGTAGACAATCTTCCTTCCACTTGAGTGCTCCAGTCTGCCATCTTCATCCTCCTTGTTCCATATAAACCAACAAAAAAATATGCTCCTCACTTACTTTACCTCTTACCCACCAAAACTCCAATAATAATCAGCATCACATAATCTCAATACTTTAATAATACCTCTTATGTCGATACATATAAACCTTATCATCAATATCATTTACCTTGCCTCTTGTCCACCAAAACTCCAATAATCATCAATTTCACACAATCTCAATACCTCAATAATACCTCTTCAATACGTCGACTCATATAAACCTTACCACCAGTATCATTTCACTTCCATAACAACTCTTTGCTCTAGTCAGTCTCCTCGAACAAGTACAGATAAAATCCTAGTGCAAACTTCAATTTATCATCCCCTACAATCCGAAGACACAATGTCCACACACAACCTCTGTGTAATCCATTTGACCCAAATCTTCTACTCATTATGAATTATAAAATACATTTTGGTTACCTTGTCCATCATTAAATAAAAGAAATGCATACATGACCTTTAACAGCATTTAGTTTGAATAACTCCCAGTAAGTCAGTACGAGTTACGGAGTGAGAATGATAGTAATAATTCACAGTGTGTACACCACTTTAAGAATCATGGCAAAACAGAAGTAAACATGTGGAGTATTTCCGGTGTCAAGTGTCACTTGCTATTTCAATTGCTCACGAAGAATGCAGTGTAATAACTGTCAATGGTCTAAACTTAGTGTTGGTATGTCATGTCGTTAGCTTCCTTCCTATTAGCATACATTTATACAGCTTCCATAAAACCTCCAGCTCATGTGACTTCAATGAAGTTTCTTGCACCAATGTCGTTCGTAGCATTATAGCAGTTCATTTTCTTATCTTAAAATATAAAGCACTGAGCGTAAGCAAAACATGCAATAGCGAGTAAATATACCAGTAGAGAACAGAATGTCAGTGTCAACAAATGGATGCAGCACAATCCCTACAACGAGGCTCTGCCATCGAACAGTCTATAATTAATACCATAGTGTGACCTAAACTCCGTGTTCGTACACAGTATATCATCATTTCTATATACCAAATTAAAGAGTAGTTATGACAACAAACAGAAATGTGTAAATATGCAATCCATACGCAAAGCAGCAAATATGTATCTTACATAATCAACAGGTCATTAGCATCATATCAGCATACGCTAATAAATGTTCATATGTAATCATAATAAGTAAACATGAAGGCGCAAGCAGATAAATCACAAAGTGTAACCTACATACATAACCACATCAGCATAATTAATCAGGTGACAATTATAATTTAAATAAATAAGCACAGCAGGCACATAATAAAAAAATATGACATCAGTGAAAAAGCAGTGCAGCCAAGCGATGCATAATATACACAAGTAACAACCCTGTTCATTAATCAATCATTGTCAATATCAGTTAACACGAAATATGAATCACGTAATCGCGAGCAACAAATTACGTCTAAAGTACGTACCAAGTGGAAATATGTTACCTGAAAAATAAACTCAATTAATAGTTACCTTTTTAGTTTATTAGTTTCTTCTTCGAAATTACATTCTTCCTGAAAATTTCTCGATAGCAAGTCCTCTTAACGTCGGACACACACAGAATTAACCTGAAGTTCTTAAATATTTTATACAACTGTATCCTGAAAAATTCTGAACGTTAATAACATAATTTATCAAGTCACTATAGCTTTATACTGAATTTATTCGAAGAAATTAGACTGTGTATTTGTTTACGGCTGTCAGTGCATTCGCACTGAGCGCTCGATCAGCTGTAGGTACGCGTGACGTAGGAAGTAATTGTTTGCGGTCAACGACTGCCTTGTGCGGCGCGCAAACTTAGTTGCTTTGAGTATGTGCCGCCGCCGGAACACGGCGCGGTATCCTTGTTCTCTCCGTGTGTTTACGTATAACTGTTAGTTTCTCAAAAGTATGTCATTCCACAAAGATTTTAACGTTCGATATATGATGTATTCCCTTGGAGCGCCGAGATTTAAGAGTTTCTACTTCGACAGTGTTATCACGAATGATTTTGCGAACCCTATATGGACCGTTATAAAGCAGAAAAAATTTGCGACACAAGCCTTTTCCTTTGTGAGACAAACGGTGAGACTTAATTAACACCTTTTGACCAACTGAAAAGGTTTTTAAACGACCAGGACGCTTAGCTGATTTCTCTCTTCTAGCAGCGGCAGATGCAATATTTTGCAGAGCTAGTTTCACAACTTCAGAATCCCGCAGTTTCCGTGAAGGCGGAAAAGGAAAGATTTCAGAAATGCGATTTGTCGGTGCTTTATTTTTTAATATCAATATAGGCGGTAAAGAAGTTGAATCATTAGCGAGTTCATTCAGAATGTTTTGAAAAATATGAAGATACTGATCCCTCGTTCTGTGATTCTGATGACAATAAAGTCGACACAATTTATTGATTTCCTTGATCCATCTCTCTGAAGCGTTAGATTGAGGGTGAAAAAGTGAAATGAAAATTGGTTTAATCTTACGACGCCGTAGAGTACGAAGCCAAATTTTAGAGCGAAACTGTGATCCATTATCTGATATAACCTTATCAACATGACCCACTTCTTTAAGAAAATGTTTGATGAAAGCATTAGATACTGAACGAGCTGTTGCTTTGCGTAAAGGTGTAAAACACACATATTTTGATGTCAATTCCACTGCTACCAACATGTACGCAAAACCATTAGTAGAACGAACCACTGGACCGAACAAATCGACTGCAGCCATCTCCTTTAATTTCGCTGGAATGATAGGAAACAACGGTGCTCTGTGAGAAATAGTTGGTGGCTTAGCCTTTTGACATAATTTGCATTTGGCAAGAACAGATCGAATACGTTTTTCCATATTACTGAAGTAGCAATTTTCTCGTAATTTATGAAAGCATTTTCCGGGACCAAAGTGTGCATAACTGAAATGTGTATACCAAATCAACTCATCAAGAATACAAACCAACCAAACAGAGTTGTCGACCGATTTTCGTTTAAATAGAATATCATTGCGAACTAAATAATACTGTCTAATCGCTACGCTTTCTTTCTCCTCCACTTCTCCTTAATGTCCTTCCAGATTTGATCCTTGTTTCCCTCCTTAGCGATGTCCTGGAGCCGTGACGAAACAAAATTTTCAAACGCAACACCTTGAATATACATCAAACAATAATTGTTTTCCTTGCAGTCCTCTTCAGCACTTTGTTTCAAACCCATAGGTGCACGTGATAAGCATCAGCAATAATATTTGAAGAACCCTGTATGTAAACAATACTAAAATCAAATTCCTGTAGATACAGCGCCCATAGTGATAATCTTCCATGTGTTAATTTTGTTGACATAAGAAATTCCAGAGCTCGATGATCGGTGTCAACCTTAGTGTGAAAGCCCAAATAACAGCCAAGGCTTCAAGTTCCGTAATCGAATAATTCTTTTCTGATTTAGAGAGAACACGACTTCCAAATGCAATAGTTTTCTGTACTACAACGCCGTTTTCTTCTATCTCTTGAAATAAATGTGCATCTAGGCCTTTGTATGATGAGTCCATCGCCAAACAAAAATCTTTAGATAAATCCGGATGTGAAAGATGTGGAGCAGCAACTAAAGCATCACGAAGTTGTTCAAATTCTGATTGAGCTTCCCCGTCCCAACACCAATTAGAATTCTTACCAGATAGTTCACATAAACGAGGTGTGGCCAAATCGTCCAATCTAACAAAGCGTCTAAGAAAATTACAGACACCAAGGAAACTACGGACATCACGTTTTGTAGTAGGAACAGCATAATTACGAATAGCATCTAGTTTCTCTGGATCAGGAAGAATACCTTCTGTCGAAATAATATGACCAAGAAATTTCACCTGAGAACGACCAAATTCAGATTTTTCCAAGTTCAATGTAATGCCAACTCTTGCAAAAATACGTAACAATGAATCCAAAATTTTGTTGTGCTCACTCCAAGAACGTTTAGCAATAAGAATGTCGTCAACATATGAAGTAATATTGTCACGAAGATAAACAGGTAAAATTTCGTTTAAACTACGAATGAATGCTGCTGAAGATACAGTAAGTCCAAACGGTAATTTCCGAAATCACTTTTGGGTAAAACAGTCATATCCGGTTATTCTTTACCGACTCTCTAGATAGATTGATAGTTGAAGAGTTGTTTTGATAGGTACAAAGAATAGTAAAAGAGTAAGCAGCAGTGCAGAAAACTAAAAGGGAAATAGCACTACTACAGCTCGGGGTCCTGTGCACGCTACGGCACATATTCACTTAGTGTACCGAATCCCCTGAGGACTTAAATAGCCGCACATAAATTCCAGTTTGTGACTTAGTGGCCAATTTGGTGGAAGTGTGTACATAAATTGATCTAACCATGAACATGGATCTATGTCGTTCTTAGAATTGCGAAAGATCTTAAATTTCCGAACAGTTAAAAAGTGTTTATAGTCAAAGTTTTCGCCTCGTGGCGACAAAGACCTACCGCGTCTGTCCCAGTCCGAATGTCGATTATTGTCAAGTTCGCGCGCCTGGCGCTCTCTTCTTGCATCTCGTAAATGAAATAAATTATTTTCTACAAAGCCCTCTGCTATCTGTGATTCTAAATTTCTTCTGCTGTCTCTTCCTACGATTTCGCTTTCAATTTGTTTGACTTGCTTTCGTAACGCCTCAAATTCCCTTTTAACGCGTTCATTAAATTTTCCCTGATTTTCAAAATGTTTATTTATGTTCTGGTACTCTTCGGTTTCTGCAAATTGCAATGGTGCTGTATCATCTGAATCTCTTCCCCATTTAAACTAAGACTTGTCAATTTATCTGAAATCTCCTCAACTCTTTCCGATAAGTCACCTATTTGTACTTCCTGTTTATTTACGTCTTCCGCAAGTGTC
Organism: Schistocerca serialis cubense; assembly: GCF_023864345.2. Lineage (NCBI taxonomy): Eukaryota > Metazoa > Arthropoda > Insecta > Orthoptera > Acrididae > Schistocerca > Schistocerca serialis. The sequence goes on from NC_064639.1 coordinate 1,085,259,738, forward strand.
GCGACTCGGGTTTCAGTATTAACACATTTAGTAGTTAACTGTTCATATTGTTGTGTTAGGTTATTTATTCTGTCGCTTGGTACGGATTCCTCGATTCTCTCAAATATTTCTTCCTTATCGTGTGCACGTTGTAAATTTAACTCTAAAAATTTTTGTACTATCACGCGACCTCTTTCTTCCTGTTCTCTATCCTGTTCCTTTTGTCTGATTTCTATTGAAATTAATCTATTATTGTGAGCATTCAAAATCGGTTGTACTTCTCTAATTTCTTTCTTTAATTCATCTTTCATGTTTTTAAAACATGACCCTATTCGTGAGTCTAACCGTGTTTCCATTGTTTCCATCTCTGTTTTAATTGTTCCTATTTGTGAGTCTAGCCGTGTTGCCACTGTTTTTAATTCAGATTCTAACTGTGATCCCAGTGAGTCTAACCGTGTTTCCATTGTTCCCATATCAGTTTCTAACCGTGTTGCCACTGTTTTCAATTCAGATCCTAACTGTGATCCCAAATTTAATATAGCACCCATCAACTGCTCCATATTAACTGGTTCAAAATTCTTTTCGCCCCTAACATTTCCCGTAAAACTAACTTCCTTCGTCATAGCCGTAAAGCTATCTGTGTCCGATACTATTTCAGAATCTTCTATCGTTAATCTCGTATTCTGTGAATTTTTTGATTGAGAAAAATTTTGAACTGGTTCCGGACTATTTTCCCGACTTATTAAATTGTTTTCTACTTCATTATTCGTCATACTGTTCTCCTGTGTTGGCGAGTTCGCCATGTTAACAATTTCGTCATTCTCACTATCCATCATTTTTGCCTTTTTCATCGATCGCGTAATGATTTACAAAACTCGTCACTATACGAAAATTACACACAGTATGACACTTTATCACCAACAATACCATTCACACGAAATGATTCCCTCAAACACGATTAATGAACAATTGAAATCTTCATAATTGCACAAAATTGTCAACCGCGTGTACAAGACATCAAAAATTAAACTCTGCAAAAATACCATTAGAAGAAAGACAAGACAACTACAAATGTTCATTACCAAATCTACACACGCAATATGGACTACAATTACTAAACTACAAATTATTTCAACAATACTACTGTCTGCTATTTTACTATCAGAAGATTTCCAAAGGACGATCCGAAGCAGCGGTCGCCACGTGCATGGGGGCTTAATTAAATATAAAATGCAAATAATTTTAATTTTTTAGATTTAGTAGCTGTCTGTTCGGTTACGCTGTCTCGTAACCGGTTGGCCCTGACTAGTATTAGTACGCAATCTGACTGCATAGAATAACAACAAAGAATGAAAGGAAATTTCCGTTACCACAATTAATCAATTAAGTCCCCAGCAACTATAAAAGCTACGAAACAAAAACTACGAACAACAAGCACAAGTGTAACTGTTCTGTGTGTGGAAGTGTGATTCAACGTACACATCTGGCACGGTTCTTCCTCAATAAGACAAGATATTTTAAATACCATTTACACTGAATTAATTAAATAAAACTGAAATACTATAATTGCACATAGAAACCCGAATTACAGTCTAATACATGAACACAAGCCAGATGCTTTGTTGACTGAACCTGTGACCAAGAGGCATTGTTAGTTAGGAAATTAAAAAAAAAAAATTTAAAAAAAATTTTTACCTTCATATATATTGACTAAAAATACACTCTGATCATTACAACATCTCCATTCGAACAACATCTGCTGTCTAGCCCATCAAAACAACTGCACACGACATGGCCTCAAATAATACAGCTATCAACATCCTCTCAGCAAAGCACTAACCACCACAACTTCTGAACAAGCACTGCCAGTGGAGGCGACGGAATAAAACTCTTTGGCGCAATCTCTGCCGCTGTGACTCAGTGTAGCCACCTTTCACCTCCTCCTTGCATGGGCTGGTCTATCACTAATCCCATTTCACGATAGAATTTAGTGGTTATTTCTTCTTTTCTTCTTTTTATATTTTCTTTGGCTTCTTTACCTCTTGCTTGCCACTGCTTCAGTTCCAATTTATATGATATATGTAACAAGTACTCGTAACATCTAAGGTATGAGTGTAAAACAGATATCCCAAACTTAAATGAACTAGTCGTAGAATATTGTTTTTACAAAAGTAAGTCAAGGTTGTTGAGTTCTTTGGGTGTTGCCTTGCACACATTACGCGCTTGTGTTGACGAAGTGTCTGTGAGCACATTACACGTTTTACCGTCCATCATTGTACATACAGCACGATGTTTAAATGTGTAAGAATTGTCCCCAAGGGTCACCTCAGTAGGCTGCAAACTTGATATTTGTTCCTCAGTTCCTTCGTAACGTAGTTTTACTGATTTCTTTGTCTCCTTTTTGCCTCGAGATTTTGCCCATTTTTGGCAATGAATATAATCTTCTTTTCCCGAGTCAATAATGAGCGCTAAGGCTTCTTCGGGTGAGTAAGGCTTCATAACCGAATATGATGGCTTTTCGTAAATGTGTTTCATGCGTTTGTATCTGCGAGGGCTTGTGGTTAGGGCTGAGTTTACTACTTGAGCAGTTGTTCTTTTTCCACTCTTATTAAGGCTGCTTGGAGCAGCAGTGCACAAAAGCTTTGGGGCTGACTCAGCAATAATTGGTTGCACTATTCTTCGTTTTGATCCTTGAGAGCTCTCTTCAAAAGATTTTGGAGGTCTTCCTCTGGGTTTTTTCATGTGTAAATCTTCGTTTGTGGTTGTAGTCCTTAGAGCTGGCAAGACCAAGTCATTTTTTAACCATTCTGAGTTGGATTTGGCAAATTTTTCCACATTCCAATTTGACTTTTTTCCGCTTTCGTAGCAATTTTGAGACAAACACTTTTAAAATTGACTTAATTTTACGCACACTGTCTTTTGACTGTTTATATTCACTAAATTTATCCAAATGTGAGTCGTTAATCGTTCTATACATTTAGACTGTGATTGTTTGTAAAAGTTCTCCTTTTTTAACACTAAAACTGGATCCATTTTCCTAATATTTAATTCCGAGTGACTTGGTCCACTCCGACTACCTGTAAAGAAAAGAGTGTGGTGTCACAGTGCGTTCGTTTGAGTTCCTAGAATTTACAATACTAATACTCAACAAATGCACAAGCGTAAGTATTTAGGACAAAAAGCGGTACTAAGCGGAACTTTTTTTGAAAGTCTAAGGAAAAATATTTTTTTTATAAAATCGTCATTTACTATTAAAATGGGTAAAAAAATGAATTGTAACGTTGTCTATTTAATGAACACACCTGTGGCTTTCACCTCCATGATAAATATTGAGATTTTCGCTTGAGATGATGAAAAAATTTACGATATAATACTTTCGAACTATCAGTTTAATAAGTCACAGCTGCAAAATACTAACGCGAATTCTTAGAAGAAAGATTAAGGAAAGGCAAACCTACGTTTCTAACATTTGTAGACTCAGAGAAACCTTTTGACAATGTTGATTGGAATACTCTCTTTCAAATTCTGAAGGTAGCAGGGGTAAAATACAGGGAGCGAAAGGCTATTTACAACTTGTACAGAAAGCAGATGGCAGTTATAAGAGTCGAGGGGTATGAAAGGGAAGCAGTGGTGGGGGGGAGTGAGACAGGGTTGTAGTCTATCCCCGACGTTATTCAATCTGTATATTGAGCAAGCAATAAAGGAAACAAAAGAAAAATTCGGAGTAGGTATTAAAATCCGTGGAGAAGAAGTAAAAACTTTGAGGTTCGCCGATGACATTGTAATTCTGTCAGAGACAGCAAAGGACTTGGAAGAGCAGTTGAACGGAATGGACAGTGTCTTGAAGGGAGGATATAAGATGAACATCAAGAAAAGCAAAACGAAGATAATGGAATGTAGTCGAATTAAGTCGGTGATACTGAGGGAATTAGATTAGGAAATGAGACACTTAAAGTAGTAAATGAGTTTTGCTATTTGGGTAGCAAAATAACTGATGATGGTCGAAGTAGAGAGGATATAAAATGTAGACTGGCAATGGCAAGGAAAGCGTTTCTGAAGAAGAGAAATTTGTTAACATCGAATATAGATTTAAGTGTCAGGAAGTCGTTTCTGAAGGTATTTGTATGGAGTGTAGCCATGTATGGAAGTGAAACATGGACGATAAGTAGTTTGGACAAGAAGAGAATAGAAGCTTTAGAAATGTGGTGCTACAGAAGACTGATGAAGATTATACGGGTAGATCACATAACTAATGAGGAGGTATTGAATAGAATTGGGGAGAAGTGGAGTTTGTGGCACAACTTGACAAGAAGAAGGGACCGGTTGGTAGGACATGTTCTGAGGCATCAAGGGATCACAAATTTAGCTTTGGAGGGCAGTGTGGAGGGTAAAAATCATAGAGAGAGACCAAGAGATGAATACACTAAGCAGATTCAGAAGGATGTAGGTTGCAGTAGGTACTGGGAGATGAAGCACCTTGCACAGGATAGAGTAGCATGGAGAGCTGCATCAAACCAGTCACAGGACTGAAGACCACAACAACAACAACAATACTTTCGAGTTTCGAATGCAATTTTCCTGTCAGACCCTCACACGCCTTTATTATCAACATAACTAAGAATATTATACGGCAGTGCGATGGACCAGCTACCTGAGGTGAAGAATACAAGAACGTTAAGACCTAATCTGTAAGTGTGAAAATGATTTTTGACAGCCTAAAGTGGTCATTTTGCCGCGTGTGCGGCGTCTGAAAGTTTTGGCTGTGGAGTCCTGGTACGCCCAGTACAACAGTTACTGCGGAAAATGGCCGTGCAAACAATTTTGTGCCTCATCTTAGTTCAGCCACTTACAGAAACTGTAGTGCGTCGTTCAGAGGAATAGTTAGCGGTAGGATTTCACCTGGAACAAGTCCCGCCCACTCACCCCCGGTTTTCCCGGTCTTTGTTCGGCGCCTGGGCATCGTTTCAGTTGACCCACGTGGTTTACCGCGTTCGGCTGCACTTGCAGTGAATGTTACGTTAATATCTTGCTAGGTCTTAAATTTTACCAGATAGTTAAAAGACACGTTACAAAAAACCTGCACAATTGGCCTCAGCTGTGCCAGGTACTTCGACAGCAAACATAAGAGAAAACAATTTAGCATTGAATTCTTTAAATACGAGAACTCAGTATCCAGATGAATAGCCTATGAAGAAACATACTTCTATGTGAGAAAAAGCACCCAAAGCTAAAACAGGAAAAACCTACCCTTCAAGAATAATTTGCTTGGTGAAAGAAGAACCACAGTATACTTGACACTTCAGTTTCACAATTCAGACAGTACGTGTGAAACAAGCACCAAAGTTCACTATACTTCCAGAAGGCATCAAAAGTACTTTGTTCTTGCGAGATCGATCCAAGCTGTTCTTGCATGTTATTCACTGAATAGTTTTGCTGAAAAGTTTTAGGGGTGGAAGAAGAGCTAGCGCAGCATGAAGGACGTTTTACAGCCGTGAAACACTGCAGCATTTATTTCCTCCATAACTGCTCTGTGACAAACACACATATCATCATTATTACTTTTAAAAAATGTTTTGAATGACATTTACGAAATTAATAAGTCTTTTGCTTTAAAACAGACAGGACAAAGAATAACGACAGATTATTTTCCTGAGACGTTTGCAAGAGCATATAGGACACTAATCACACAGAAACAGCCACAATTTTTTATAACCTCGTTTATAATGAGCAGGTATGGCATTGGAAGAATTTACAAGTTAAAATTCACCCATTACCCGTGCAAATACTAACGAAATATGTCATATAAGCAAATATCTTACTGCTTTAATTAGGCATTTCTACTTTATGACATTCTTATATTCTTTCATTTTCGTGAGCTACTATGAGGGCCTACATAAACAAAACGACTTTGACTTATTTCTATAGAACGTTGATTTTAGACAACAGAGTTATTATACTGCATCCGTTGCTTTACTACCGACGTGACAGATTCAAGACCATTGGTTTCGCATTGTATGTTTGCTCTGCTGTTTCCCTCAAATAAACGTATTATAACAAGTGAATCAGTTAATGTTAAATTATTGCCCGTGAATAACATCACGTCATTTTTTTTGTTTTCTATTGCTGGCAATGCTTTCTATTCTCTAGAAATATTTTTATTTCTTTAATAATGCACATTCATATTATCCAGAAAAACTTAAATTTCTTATCATTACTGAATTTCATCACTGTGTAACATGTGTTGGACTGTGACGATAACAACTTTGATGTAGCTTCCAGTTTGCGGAACTGGCCGCTGTTTAGGGGAAGGCCTTACGCTGTGGATAGACGTGGCGGCGGGTGAATGGGCGGGACTTGTTCCGGGTGAAATCCCAGCGCTAAGGGCACGTATCGTTCGGCTGTAGGTCGACCGCGAAGAACTTGGCAACGTGCGCCTTGTGAAGGGTGGCCGGGGTGGGTGCATCGGCGGGTCCCAGCCCCCAGAACAGATGAGTAACGCGCCGCGCCGCGCCGCATCCCTGACCAGCGGCAGAGCGCCGCAGATGTGCGGCCGCCCCCTCCGCCCCCGGCCTGTGTGAGTCACGCCGCCGCTCCTTGGCCCGCGCCCCGCCGTGCAGCGCCGCTAATGCACTTGCACGGGGTCGCGCGCGATGACGTGGCCGCCGCCTCCGTGGGCTCGGGGCTGGCAGGAGCGCAATATCGAGCAGCGCTCTCCTTATTAGCCGCTACGGGGGACGCAATTTGTGTCCGGAAGCGGGCACGCAGTACAAAGCAACGGCCGCCGAATGCTGAGAGGCTGTAAGAATGGAACGTTCCCCACAATACTAGACTCGTCAGTTGTCCCTTCGTCTTTTTTTTTTTCGCTTCTATCGTAGGAGACTTTTGAGAACAAGGCTACCCAATCTCTGCAAACTAGTAAGACGCACCGCGATGAAACTATTCAAATATGATAGAAAATAGATGTGATGTACACGTACAGACAATCAAATCATTACAATGTTGTAATTTGATGCAGCTCTCCATGCTACTCCATCCTGTGCAAGCTTCTTCATCTCCCAGTACATACTGCAACCCACATCCTTCTGAATCTGCTTAGTGCTTCATCTCTTGGTCTCCATCTACGATTTTTACCCTCAACGCTACCCTCCAATACTAAACTGGTGATCCCTTGATGTCTCAGAACATGTCCTACCAACCGATCCCTTCTCCTAGTCAAGTTGTGCCACAAACTCCTCTTCTCCCCAATTCTATTCAATACCAACTCAGTAGTTATGTGATCTACCCATCTAATCTTCAGCATTCTTCTGTAGCACCACATTTCGAAAGCTTCTATTCTCTTCTTGTCCAAACTATTTATCGTCCATGTTTCACTTCCATACATGGCTACACTCCATACAAATACTTTCAGAAACGACTTCCTGACACTTAAATCTATACTCGATGTTAACAAATTTCTCTTCTTCAGAAACGCTTTCCTTGCCACTGCCAGTCTACATTTTATATCCTCTCTACTTCGACCATCATCAGTTATTTTGCTCCCCAAACAGAAAAACTCCTTTACTACTTTAAGTGTCTCATTTCCTAATCTAATTTCTCAGCATCACCCGACTTAATTCGACTACATTCCATTATCCTCGTTTTGCTTTTGTTGATGTTCATCTTATATCCTCCTTTCAAGACACTGTCCATTCCGTTCAACTGCTCTTCCAAGTTCTTTGCCGTCTCTGAATTACAATGTCGTCGGCAAACCTCAAAGTTTTTATTACTTCTCCATGGATTTTAATACCTATTCCGAATTTTTCCTTTGTTTCCTTTACTGTTTGCTCAATATAAAGATTGAATAACATCGGGGAGAGGCTACAACCCTGTCTCACGCCCTTCCCAACCATTTCTTCCCTTTCACGTCCCTCGACCGTTGTTGTGGTCTTCAGTCCAGAGACTGGTTTCATGCAGCTCTCCATGCTACTCTATCCCGTGCAAGCCTCTTCGTCTCCCAGTACCTACTGCAACCTACATCCTTCTGAATCTGCTTAGTGTATTCATATCTTGGTCTCCCTCTACGATTTTTATCCTCCACGCTGCCCTCCAATGCTAAAGTTGTGATCCCTTAATGCCTCAGAACATGTCCTACCAACCGGTCCCTTCTTCTTGTCAAGTTGTGCCACAAACTCCTCTTCTCCCCCATTCCATTCAATACCAACTCAGTAGTTATGTGATCTACCCATCTAATCTTCAGCATTCTTCTGTAGCACCACATTTCGAAAGCTTCTATTCTCTTCTTGTCCAAACTATTTATCGTCCATGTTTCACTTCCATACATGGCTACACTCCATACAAATACTTTCAGAAACGACTTCCTCACACTTAAATCTATACTCGATGTTAACAAATTTCTCTTCTTCAGAAACGCTTTCCTTGCCACTGCCAGTCTACATTTTATATCCTCTCTACTTCGACCATCATCAGTTATTTTGCTCCCCAAATAGAAAAACTCCTTTACTACTTTAAGTGTCTCATTTCCTAATCTAATTTCTCAGCATCACCCGACTTAATTCGACTACATTCCATTATCCTCGTTTTGCTTTTGTTGATGTTCATCTTATATCCTCCTTTCAAGACACTGTCCATTCCGTTCAACTGCTCTTCCAAGTCCTTTGCCGTCTCTGACTGAATTACAATGTCGTCGGCAAACCTCAAAGTTTTTATTACTTCTCCATGGATTTTAATACCTATTCCGAATTTTTCCTTTGTTTCCTTTACTGTTTGCTCAATATAAAGATTGAATAACATCGGGGAGAGGCTACAACCCTGTCTCACGCCCTTCCCAACCATTTCTTCCCTTTCACGTCCCTCGACCGTTGTTGTGGTCTTCAGTCCAGAGACTGGTTTCATGCAGCTCTCCATGCTACTCTATCCCGTGCAAGCCTCTTCGTCTCCCAGTACCTACTGCAACCTACATCCTTCTGCATCTGCATGGTGTATTCATCTCTTGATCTCCCTCTACGACTTTTACCCTCAATGCTGCCCTGCAGTGCTAAATTTGTGATCCCTTGATGCCTCAGAATATGTCCTAGCACCCGATCCCTTCTTCTAGTCAAGATGTGCTACAAATTTATCTTCTCCCCAATTCTATTCATTACCTCCTCTTTAGTTATGTGATCAAACTTTCTGATGATGAGCACTATTGTGTAGCATCACATTTAGAAAGCTCTATTCTCCTCTTGTCTAAACTATTTATCGTCCACGTATCAATTCCATACATGGCTACACTCCATACAAATACTTTCAGAAACGACTTCCTGACACTTAAATCTATACTCGATATTAACAAATTTCTCTTCTTCAGGAACGCATTCCTTGCCATTGGTGGTCTATATTTTATATCCTCTCTACTTCGACCAACGTCAGTTATTTTGTTCCCATATTTTTTGGAAGTTAAATATTATTAATTGCAGCAAGGAAAAGTCGTCAGAATTTTTAGAACTAATATTTTTATTTTTTCTATAGTACATCGTTTCCACTAGGCTCGAAACTAGCTTAGTAAAGTACTACTTAAAAATAACCGCCTGGTGGAAACATTGACATTCTTAAAATTTATCAAGACTGTGGTACGTTTTCAGAAACATACAGTTTGTTCGGGGTGTTTCCGTAGGAGCGTGCAGTAATGTAACAGGACGCAGGGAATGCGCCACTAAGCAATTTGTGGTAGAGAACCAGTGATCGAAGAAGGCGGCTTAAGGAGAGATGGTGGCGGTAAGTTCCTATGGGACCAAACTGCTGAGGTCATCGGTCCCTAGACTTACACACTACTTAATCTAACTTAAACTAACTTACACTAAGGACAATACATACACCCATGCTCGAGGGAAGACTCGAACCTCCGACGGAGGGAGCCGCGGCTGAAGGAGGAATGGAAGTAAACTTTTCTACAGCTTTGTCTAGCATTACTGTTTCTCATCGTATTTGCAGCTAACATGCTTACAAGGTTACACTGTTGTGCTGTTTATTTACATGTTCATTCTTTATTTTCTGAAAGGAAGCAAGGAGGACGACCCTGATTACCAGGAAGTCATAGTGCAGGTTTCGTTTACTTTACTTGTCCATAAGGCGGCTCTGTTCTATTGTAGTTACATTGTCCCATGACAGAACGTGGTATGAATCAACGACAGAACCATTATTTACTCACAAGGGAACCTCCCCATCGCAGCCCCTTCAGATTTAATTATAAGTTGGCACAGTGGTTAGGCCTTGAAAAACTGAACACAGATCAATCGAGGAAACAGGAAGAAGTTGTGTGGAACTATGAAAAAAATGAGCAAAATATACAAACTGAGTAGTCCACGTGAAAGATAGGTAACATCAAGGAGAGAGTAAGCTCAGGAGCGCCATGGCCGCGTAGTTTGCGTGAGCAGCTGCGGAACGAAAGGTCATTGGTTTAAGTCTTCCCTCGACTGAAAAGTTTGGTTTCTTTATTGTAGCAAAGTTATGATCTGTCCGTTCGTTCATTGACGTCTCTGTTCACTGTAATAAGTTTAGTGTCTGTGTTTTGCTGTTAGTAAACAAATACTCAAAGGTAAACTTCGTATGTCAGCAGTATATACTTGGGGTTTTGGTTGTGTTGGTGGAAACCAGTCATTTTGGTGTGTATTTAGCTGTTGCTTAGCTGGTGTGTACTTAGCTGTTGCTTAGCTATAACTGGTTTCCACAAACACTACTACAACCCCAAGTAAATACTGCTGACATACGAAGTTCACCTTTGAGTATTTATTTACTAACAGCCGCTCACATGGTTGCAGATGACATAATGTTCGCTAAGTATAAAAAGACGGTAACAGAAAAAGAGCACAGAAAATATGTCACAAACAGCGCCAATAATAGCTTAAAACATGCTGTAGCATACAATAAATAAGGTAGTATGAAAGTATCAATATAAAACTATATTTCAAAATGACGATTTGTAAAAATGTAATTATGTTTTACTGTGTTTGTACAATCACACCATTTTCTGAATGTTTTAGATTTTAAAAAAAAACACTGATGATGGTGAAATTTGTCGCCGAAACTAGTTTCGGATAATAAAGAGATAAACAAATAACACGGTGTTTGCATGAAGGTGGACTCAATTTGTGATATTACTATTTTTCTACGCAAACACGGACCAAATGGAAGAGTTCCAAGATAATATCCTATGGGGATATCTAAAGTCGTGCGTATGAGACCCCACTGGATGGAATTAGTTGCCAGAATTGTAGCTGCCTGTGATTTGATTCGAAGCACACAAGGGGTATTTGAAAGGGTGCGTCAGAATGTTTTTCGCCGACGTCATGCTTGCATTGAGGTTGATGCCCGTCAGCTACAGCACATTCTGAAGATACAGTAAAAATGGTTCGTTCATTGTGTCGGTGGTGGCAGTTGCAGTTAACTAATGTAAATAAAAAAGCACACAGTAATGTGATTTTATTTCTATTATCTCCTTAAGTTGTCTTCTCCGACCCCAGTCTCCCTATCTCAAATTGTTCAGTGGAGCGTCCTCTATGTCCTGTTAAATTTTTGCACACTCTTACGGAAACACCCCGTACACTTACTACGGAAAACAGGAAGTCGACGAATTAGAGCCGGCCGTAGTGACCGAGCAGTTCTAGGCGCTTCAGTCCGGAACCGCGCTGCTGCTACGATCGCAGGTTTGAATACTGCCTCGGGCATGGATGTGTGTGATGTCCTTAGCTCAGTTAGGTTTAAGTAGTTCCAAGTCTAGGGGACTGATGACCTCAGATGTTAAGTCCCATAGTGCTTAGAGCAATTCTTGACGAATTAGGTATATATGAGGTAGACTTCTTTGGCAACAAACACTCTGAAAAGCTCTGTTTCCGGAATATCTTCACGAGTGTCTGAATTTCTTGACTAGGACAGTAGCCGATAGCATTCTGAATTTCTGCGGCTTTACTCTACGATAATGTGGGAAACCGGTCACCCTATGGAATGGTGCTTATTGAACACTACCGGCCACAACTTAGCTGGAAGTACCTTCTTCATGAAAAGAGGTGTTATTTTCAACAGTTTAACTTTGTTTTGAAGTACCATTGCGTTTAGCATTAAACCACCGATTCTGTTGCAAAACAGGTACGTTTAGTAGCACACTGAGGTTCCTCTACGAATGTAGTGCATCGTAGTAGTCACTTACAACATTCAAAGCAACAGTCGGCTTGCAGATTCTACTACGAGATTATAGGTGATCGTGAAGTGCGGGTTTGTATATATAGTAGTCTTGTGAAGGAAATCATTTACAGTGAAAGTTAGTATATCTTACTGCAACGTAAATTTGTCTTTGTACGACTTATTTTATGTAAGGTTTCGAAATGAAAACACTATGGTAGTGCATAGTTTTCATACAAGCTATATTAAATTTTAGGCCAATTTTTGCCTGTTATTCAGGACTGTAATTTGCTTTCGGCATCATGTGTTCCCAGAGTGAAATCACCTCCTTAAAAAACTGATGCTTACTTTGTGCCAATTTCTTCATGTATTCGTTACTTACTAGGATAATAAAGGTTACTTTTGTGAAAAAAATTTAAAATTATGTTCCAAAGTGACCCCACCTCATAAAACAATTGAGTGTTGACTTTATCTAGTTTCTTCTTATGTTCGTTGTTCACTATGATAATAAAGGTTAGTTATATATATATATATATATATATATATATATATATATATATATATATATTGTAACCTCCCCACCGATATTTATAAATGATATTATTTTAAATACTAATGGACATTGTGCTAAGTGTAAGCTCCCCAGAGAAATTTTGAAACACAATATTTGAATGTTAACAAGAATACAACCTAACGTAAGCTCCCAGCAAATAAATTTAATCACAATAAAAATGAGAATCGCAATCTGACTCAAGGTGTAAGCTGTCACGAAAATAATGAGAAACAATTCAATGCTAATGAGACTTCAGTGACAATGTAAACTCAATTAAACCAAAATATCGGTCTTTGGCCCTGTGCAAAAAAATCATAATTAATTTCTTACCTCATTGAAACTGCATGTCAAATTTCTGCTCTTATTGTTGGCCACGGCTTGGAGGAACTGCATCGCAAGTAATATTTTTTTTTTTTTTGAAATTTAACTGAAACTTTTCTTTAAAGGAAATGGAAGGAAATCGTTCGTTCAATTAAATAGTTCTTTTGTTAAAAATATTGCTTTGAAAACCAAAATTATTATTGGGGCGATTGTTGCACAAATTAGTTACAGTTAATTTACATTATTAGCTGAGCACATTTAAAATTAGTATACCTCGTCCTGAATCTTGACCTGAGTGCCATGTCGACGCCCACCGACTCCTCACACACAACTGTACTCGACTACTACTGCGGACCGACTACATCACACAACTGCACTGGGCTGCTACTACCGACAGACTGCACTGCTCACAGACTGCCCACTGACTACTACTCGCAACTGTACTGCACGACTACTACTGACAGAGTACCGCTCGCAACTCTCGCGCGGTCAAGCGCAGACTAGCCACGATAAATCGCTCTCGGGTCAGAGACTCTGCAATGCCTCGCCATCGCCGCCACACAACATACGTGTTTCATAACCCTCCACTGGGGGGGCAAAAATTTGGCAGCGATGGTGAGTCATTTGGACTTGCCAAGCGCGGCAAAATTTTTTCTTTAATTAATCAACTTGTACAATTTACAGAATATTTAGATACATGAATTAAATGTTGTGCACATGCACCGAGTACAAAACATTTCAGACAAAGACAAAATGTGAGTACAAAACATAGTAGCAAATCAGAAAACTGTATATACAAATTATTTGACAAATAACAAAGTGCACATGCACTGAAAAAATTGTGTAGCATTTTCAGAACAAATAAACAGAATGGCAGAAAATCATGTTGACAAGTGACATGAGTGCACATGCACTGCAGTTGAGAACATATCAGCAAATGACGAAATGTATATACAATGAGTAACAAATGACATAAGTGCATACACACTGAAGTATTGAACATACAGAATGAGTACAAATCATATTGAAAAATGAGAAAAGTGCACAGGCACTGAAGTTCAGTAGAAAACATATTAACACATAACATAAGTGCACATGCACTGTAGTTCAGAACATATCATCAAAATAAAAATGTATATACAATATAAAAGACAAGAGTGCACATATACTGTACTTCAGAACAAATCGAAAAAATGTCTTTAGCATTTTCACAACAAATAAACATAATGGCAAAAAAATCATGTCGACAAGTGACATAAGTGTACTCGCACTGGAATTCAGCAAATCGAAAAAAATGTATATCCCATGAACATAAATGATGTTAGCAAAAAATGATTTTCACTATTAGGATAGGAAAGGGAAGGATTGCATCATGGTTGTAGCACTTTAGATTGCACACAGCTGTTCTGAAAGTCCATATCTTTCCACAGAAGTACAACACCAAGTGACACAATTTGAAGTTCTTTTCCCATCAGAATTTATCAGCGTAGCCAAGACACTGAAATGTCGTAGTAATATTTCCTGTTATCATTTTGGCAGTACATCAGGTACACCAAACAGTGGAACCATAATAACGTCTTCATCGCTCACAGTGGTGGACAGCATGTCGTGTCAACACCACGCTCTTACAAGGCACACCAACGTAGAATTAGTGCAAAAACCAAATATAGTGCTCCATGATTATGAGGATGGACAGGACAAATGGACATTGCAGTTATTCAGGGTAGTTAGCTCATAAGGTGAAGGACATTAAGTCACATAATAGGCTTCATTGAGAATTACAGTAGTAGTTTGCGGCATTCATAGCCCAGTTATTGAACATTTCTGTACCAAGTATGTAGTATTATAGAATAATGTTCATAAAATTAAATTATTGGCATCATGGGTAATCGTATTACAGTAAACAGTGGCAGTCCTTGGCCAGTTACAAAGCATATTTAGTATGACAGAATAATGTTCATCAGAAGTCTTCATTGAAAAGGAGAGTCAATTATTGGCCTAGCATTAACATAATACATTGAGTGATACAAATTATTGGCACTCATTGGCCATTTACCAAAACATGAAAAGTCAACATTGAAAACAGGAGCTAATTAATAGCATAATTAATAACATACATTGAGTGATACAAATTATTGGCACTCATTGGCCATTTACCAAAACATGAAAAGTCAACATTGAAAACAAGAGCTAATTAATGGCATAATTAATAACATAATTCATTTAGTGACATTAATTATTGGCACTCAGTGGCCAGTTATAGAACATGAAAAGTCATAATTGAAAACAGGAGCCAATTAATGGCATAATTAATAATGTAATTAATTTAGTAACATTAATTATTGGCACTCAGTGGCCAGTAAGTATTGAATAGTATAAAACATTGTTCATCATTCAGTATTATTCAGAACTTTCTTAAACGAGTAGCATTATTTGAAACTGGTGATACACACCATTAAGAAGTCATGATTAAAAATCAGTTAATTACAGTCATAGCATTAATAATCATGGGCATTATAAGTAGTCTCATTACAATAAACAATGGCAGTTATTTGCCCGTTACAAAGCATTATTTTATATATATATTTTTTATATCATTAAGAAGTCATTACTGAAGTGACATACTATTCAGAGCTGATCAGTATTATTCAGAATTCTCTTAAACTAGTAACATTATTTGGGACTGGTAATACATTTTTTTTTTATTAGCAATGCGTTGCTTAGGGTAATTATAGGGGAAAGCAAGAGAGAAGAATTTGCTTCTGGGTTATTGGTATAAATGAAAAATGTGTAACATCATTTGTCAGAAGTCAGCTGTGGCAAGATTATGAAACAAGTAGAGTATATGTAACCACATTCATAGATTTAATGAACAACTGCTTATAGCACATTAATCTCATAAATAATTTCTCCTGCAAAAAATATATAAAAATGGATTATTAAGCTGAAAAGAGAAATGCATTTTATGCTGAAAAGTAGTGAACTTCGAATTAACAGGTAGTGAAATGCGTATAAAAATGTGTTCCATAGCTGTCCTTTCCAAAACCTTCAGTCATTATACTGTGCAATATAACACTTGCTGTCAAAACGAACTGCAACAAATACTTAAATAACTACATAGCCTAAATATAACTTCAACATTATCCTCATCTGCAAAGAAAACTTCATTATCCATATCATCAAAAACTCCATTATCATCATCACCTGTAAAGAAAAACTTCATTATTCATAGCAGCATGTTCTTCATCATTATTCATCACCATTCATTATCATCTGCAAAAAAATCACTTCATTACTCATTACACAACTATTCCTTATCTCTAACATATTTCATCACTAAAACTAAGATGTGTAGTTCTTTCTGACAGCCTGCATCAATCACCTTGTATTCTGAAAGAAAAATTAGTCAAGACTGCTATTCTACGATGAGTATAGTATATTCTTGTTAATGCTTGTTAATCCTGATCCATTTACTCTTCCTCATAACGTTATTGCATTTCCTTTCGATCATTCCGTAGGTGAAATTCCCATTTCTGCTGAATTTATTTCTTACACGCATCATTTCTTTCTGAAATTGATGAACAGAGATTAATGCCTTGCATTTAAATCATATACCCATTAAATAATGACTGGTTAATGGTGACACAATTAAGCATACAGTATAACATGACAGAAAACGTAATATGTCAAAAGCATAGACAGTGTTCAGATGCAAAAATGTACAGAGAATATCACAATACAGCACCAAAAAGAAAAATGTAAAACAGTCACGATGTTGAGATATCAAAGGGCAACCAAAATGTCAAAGTCAACAGGTGTGTGTTATATCTTAACTATTTCACAGTGCATACAAACAAAACTGGAATACAATCATACACACAAAAAAAATGGAAAATGTGCACGGTCTGATGTGTAACGACAAGAAAAGCGACCTGCTAACCTTACCTTGCCGGGCACTTGCCAAGAAAAAATACGATAATCATCAATAATTAGTAATGTGAATATAATGGCATAAGCGGTCATAAAAAAATTAGTAAATGGCATCATAGTGTGTTGAATCATAAAGTGTCTTCATTCAATAAAGGGTTTAATATTTGACCAATGGTGGTTGCCTTTCGATTTTCTGGTTCTCAAAGTTTCGACGTGTACAACATTGGGGTGAGGGATGCTGCGAATCCGATATGGACCTGCGTATAGAAGTTCAAATTTACTGCACTTACCTTTTAATTTGCTGGATAAATAGTGTGTACGTACTAATATCTTCTGTCCAATGTGAAAGTCGCGGCGTGTACAAACCTGTTTTTGCTGTCTTCTCCGGCGCTCTGCTCGTTTGATGTTGTTCAGCGCAATGTTAATTATTTCATGGTGACGTAGGCGACGACATTTATGGAAGTTTACTAATTCTTTAATTTTGTTTGGTGGTTCAACGTTTTTCAGTATAACAGACGGAGATAGCATGGTGGATTCATTTGGAATAGAATTAATTACATCTTGGAATGAGAATATGTGTGTGTCCCAACCAATATGTCTTTTGTGGCAGTATATTCTACACAGTTTACCAATTTCTTTCATTAATCTTTCACAGGGGTTCGAAGAAGCATGGTACTTGGATATATAAATCGGAGAAATGTTTCTAGCTCGCAACATACGTGTCCATGTAGCAGAACGAAATTGTGATCCTTTATCGGAAATTACTTTCAACACATGCCCTACATGAAATAGAAAATGTTTTACAAATGCTTTCGGAACAGTTTTAGCAGTAGCTTTGCGTAACGGAGTGAAGGTAACAAATTTTGAAGTGAGCTCAACAGCGACAAATATGTAGCAAAAACCTCTGTTAGTTCTCGGAATCGGACCAAAAATGTCTACAGCGGCCATATGTCTTAATTTAACAGGTACAATGGGATATAAAGGACGAATATGTGAAGTGGTGTCTGACTTAGCTTTCTGGCAAATTTTACAAGACGCTAAAACTCGTCGTATACGTTTCTCCATGTTGGTAAAATAACAGTTCTGTCTCAGTAAACACTTTCTGGGTCCGTAATGTGCGTAACTTGAATGAGTGTATCAGATTAATTTGTTAACCAGTTCGTCAGGAATGCATAATAACCAATTGTTGCTGTCAGGATGAGAGTGGCGAAACAGAATGTCATTGCGCACAGTGTAATGGTTTCTAATCGTAACATTATTCCTATCTTGCCAAAGGTGTTTAATTTCTTTCCACACGTAGTCTTTATTTTGTTCTTGTGCTATGTCTTGTAATGACGACGAAATAAAATTTTCAAATGCTACTTGTTGAATGTACATGACACTGAAATTTGCTTTGCAGAAGTTGGTTGCTACGTCTTGCTGATTGTTGCTGAGAGAACGCGATAGTGCGTCTGCTATAACATTTTGTGTGCCGGGAATGTGAACTATTGTAAAATTAAATTCCTGTAAATAAAGTTTCCATCTGCTTAATCTGTCGTGAGTGAATTTAGCCGAAAGTAAAAATTGTATCGCTCTGTGGTCTGTGTAGACGGTGGTATGTCTGCCATAAAGAAAGTGCCTAAATCTCGTGAAAGCCCATACAACACATAATGTTTCCAGTTCTGTAACGGAATAATTTCGTTCAGCGGGTGACAAAATGCGACTTGCAAATGCGATGTTTTTAATTACTGTTGAACCATCTTCTTCAATTTCCTGGAAAATATGTACGCCTAAAGCGGTGTTGGAACTGTCGGTGGCAATGGAAAAATTTCTAGTAAGATCTGGGTGCGATAAAAGTGGAGCATTCAACAAAGCATGTTTCAGGTTCACAAATTCAGAATGTGCTTGCTTATCCCAAGACCAAATAGTGTTTTTACCTGTTAATTGGCATAATCTGGGTGTGTCTAAAACAGAATGATGAATAAATTTACGAAAAAATTAATTAAACCCAAAAAACTGCGTAATTGCTTCTTCGTTGTAGGAATAGTAATGTCACGTAGAGCTTGAAGTTTTTCCGGATCAGGCGCAATGCCTTCTGCTGAAATTACGTGTCCAAGAAATTTTATAGACGTTTTGCCAAAGTGCGATTTACTAAGATTAACTGTAAGTCCTTGTGCATGAAAAGTTTGCAACAGTTGTTCAAGAATCATATTGTGTTCAGACCAGTTAGCTTCTGCAATAAGAATATCGTCTACGTACGTCGTAATTCTGTCTTCAATGCAAACGTGTGTCGGATGGCGTCAAAATTAATAACATTTTCGTGAACAAGATTCTGCGTGTCTAAATTATTGCTTACGTTACTGGAATATACAACCTGTACTGTGTCTGGTCAAATTCTGTCGTACGTGCTATTATTTACGGGAGGATGCTGTGGCATTTCTACTATTTGAACAGTTCTATTACTTCTTTCAGACGTATTACGCTCTGGATGATACCTACTGTCGGGTTCATTCATGGGAATATGTTCTTGTGGATAATTTTGCTGTTGGTATGACCGACTGTTGTTAGATGTACGCTGAAAATTGTGCTCGTTATTTTTACGTCTGTCGTAATAGTCATTTCTATACGGTGCATTGCGATAGGAATTGAAATACTGAGTTTTCTGTACGTAGTTATTTCCTTGCTGCCGTGCGTTACTATTTGTTGTATCAGGGACTATGCATGCACGCGGCGAAACATTAAAGTTTGGTTGACCTTGTAGACTGCATTGTTGGTTAGGTATGCTAAGCGGCTGACTTTCATGTTGTTGTGGTGAAAAACATCTATTGTTACTAAAATGTGGTTGCGACTGCCGAAAATTTTGTACATACTGATGATTACGATTTTATCTGTTATTAAAGTTCTCGTAGTTGTCATTTCTCGAGTGCCTAATGAAAATTGTCACATTCCGTAAAAATTTGTTTTATCGGGTTTTCATTACAACGTTTCTTAATTCTACATAGAGCAATAGTTAAAGAGCTGCTTTGATAGATATAAAGGATAGTAGAAGAGAAGGCAGCAGTGCAGAAAACTAAAGATGAAACAGCACTACTACAGCTCGGGGCCCTATGCACGCTACGGCACATATTCATTAAAGCGTAATGAATCACCTGAGGTCAATTACGCACTGCAAATAAATTTTAGCTTTTGCGTTACAGGCAATAGCGGTATAAATTCAGAAGCAAATAGTTGTATCCATGTTAATTCCAATTTCTGCATTATAGGCAATGCTGATGAAAATACAATAGCAAATTGTCGCATCAGGTTCAAAGCTAGCTTCTGCATTACAGGTAATAGCGGTGAAAGTACAAAAATAAATTGTCGTATACAGTGCAAATCGTGTATCTGTGTTCTGCCATTATTAAATTCCTTTCATTTTCTTACAAATGCAAATTGCTTATAATCAACGTTCTCGTCACTGAATTTGATAACACGTTCAGGTTTGTGTGTGAATCTGTTCGTCTGTGTCATTTCGGATTTCAAGTTGCGTAGCTTTTCAGATTTTAAGTCGCGTGGCTTTTCGGATTTTAAATCGCGTAGTTGCTGTAAATTGCTCAAATTATACGCACTGCGTAAGTCTGACAAATGTTCGTAAAGTGGCGTCTGCTGTGATGTGTTATTAACTGAAATATTTTTCATCTCTGTTACCTCTTGCTGTAAGCTTGACAATTTTCTACGCAAGGTGTTGTTATATGAATCGATCTCTTTAATTGTCTGCTGTAAATTTTGAAATTCAGGTGATTGATTAAATGAAACCGGTGAAGTATCGTCTGATTTGTTGTCATTATTACCTTCAATGACGTCAATACGACTGGGCAATTCATCACATTTTTCAGTCAGTATTTTTACCTGATCATCGGTTTTAGTGTCAGTGGCATTAATCTGTTTTTGCAATTTACGTGTAGTTTCATTCAGTTTTTTAACGTCAGCTTTGACGACATCAAAATCCTCTGTTAGTTCTAATTGTTCGAGTCTGTCGGTCACTGATAATCGGTTGTGTATGTGTCTGTTTTCGATTTAAGGTCAGAAATTTCGTCACGTAATTCTGTGTTCGACTGTTTGATGGAATTAATTTCGTCGGACACTGTAGTAATATTATTGTCTACATACGTTTTTGCCTTCGCAAACATTTTACGTTTGTCTTCTTGTCTTTGAGCAGTGATTGTTTCCATGACTTGACGTTTGACTTTATTTTGATCCTGAATAAATTTACGGAAACGCGTATCACTGTTTTGTATGTGAAGATTAAAGCGTTCGTCAATTTGAGAGTTCTGTTGGTCGAATTTCGCGTCTATCTTTTCATCCATTGCGCGCGAAAGTTCTGCTGTCATTGTTCTAAACTTGTCACGTAATTGTGTAGCCTTTTCAGAGCATTGTTTAGCGACTGTACTAATTTCCGCTCTAAGCGTTTCTGTTGCGGCTGTTTGCATTTCCTTAATTCTTGAGCAACAGATCTAATTTCTTCGCTATTTTTCTTTGAACAAGCCTCAATTTCCTCTTGTAACTGTTCCTTAGTGTCATGACACTGTGTGGCAACGTCTCTAATTTGTTCACTAAGCTGTCTGGAACTGTTGTCTAATTTATCATTTAGCTGTTTGTTCTGTTCACTAAGTTGTTTGAATTTTTCATCAGTATTGTCTAGTTTTTTACTATTTTGTAGCAATATTGCCATAATTTGACCCAATGTAACATTATCTACTCTATTATATGTGCTGTTTAGTGGTGGATCTGGAATTATCTCTCTTTCTGTAACCATTTGGTCATTCTGTAATTTACAAAAAGATTTGTCAGTCGATTGTACACTATCAGTCAGTGTTTCGGAATTAAATAGATCTGTCCTACTTTGAGTATCCTGATCACTTTCATTAGAAAAATTTGGCTGTACATCACTTGAATTTTCCGAACCGGGTGTGTTAAGCTGGGCAGCGCTCATTACAATAGAGCGTCCTGCGTCATCAATTGTTGTCAAATTAACAGTAGAGACAATTGAGTTCGTTTGTTCATTATTAAGGTAAAAGTCATTATTATTGGTTGGAATGCACTGATTGTTAGTGAACGCAGGATTGTCATCATGACACCTGCGTGTCACAAGTCCTATCGGTAAAGTTGTTTGAGTCGGTAATTTCATTCATAATACCTCGCGATACACTATTCACAGTCTTTCGCGGCCTTTTTGCAATAGTCACAATTATTCACAAAACAAATAAGCACAATGCAAAAACAACACACAAATACAACAGAGCAACGAATTGCCGTTGACCTGTAGAAAAAAAGTCACAATATTAGTAAAAGCGTTGCGCCAAATCCTAATTATATCTAAGCAAATAAGAGCAGATATCTGTTTTTCAAAAGATTCTCAACGAAATACGATCCTGGACTGGGTGTCGCCAAGTGTAACCTCCCCACCGATATTTATTAATGATATTATTTTAAATGCTAATGGACATTGTGCTAAGTGTAAGCTCCCCAGAGAAATTTTGAAACACAATATTTGAATGTTAACAAGAATAAAACCTAACGTAAGCTCCCAGCAAATAAATTTAATAACAATAAAAATGAGAATCGCAATCTGACTCAAGGTGTAAGCTGTCACGAAAATAATGAGAAACAATTCAATGCTAATGAGACTACAGTGACAATGTAAACTCAATTAAACCAAAATATCGGTCTTTGGCCCTGTGCAAAAAAATCATAATTAACTTCTTACCTCATTGAAACTGCATGTCAAATTTCTGCTTTTATTGTTGGTCACGGCTTGGAGGAACTGCATCGCAAGTAATATTTTTTTTTTTTTTTTTTGAAATTTAACTGAAACTTTTCTTTAAAGGAAATGGAAGGAAATCGTTCGTTCAATTAAATAGTTCTTTTGTTAAAAATATTGCTTTGAAAACCAAAATTATTATTGGGGCGATTGTTGCACAAATTAGTTACAGTTAATTTACATTATTAGCTGAGCGCATTTAAAATTAATATACCTCGTCCTGAATCTTGACCAGAGTGCCATGTCGACGCCCGCCGACTCCTCACACACAACTGTACTCGACTACTACTGCGGACCGACTACATCACACAGCTGCACTGGGCTGCTACTACCGACAGACTGCACTGCTCACAGACTGCCCACTGACTACTGCTCGCAACTGTACTGCACGACGACTACTGACAGAGTACCGCTCGCAACTCTCGCGCGGTCAAGCGCAGACTAGCCACAATAAATGGCTCTCTGGTCTGAGACTGTGCAATGCCTCACCATCGCCGCCACACAACATACGTGTTTCAATATATATATATATATATATATATATATATATATATATATATATATATATATATATATATATATATCACCTAACATTACTGCTGGACATATTTCATAAACCACATCAAATACTGACGAATCGATTCCACAGACCGAACGTGAGGAGAGGGGCTAGTGTAATTGGTTAATACAAACCATTCAAAAATGCACGGAAGTATGTTTTTTAACACAAACCTACGTTTTTTTAAATGGAACCCCGTTAGTTTTGTTAGCACATCTGAACATATAAACAAATACGTAATCAGTGCCGTTTGTTGCATTGTAAAATGTTAATTACATCCGGAGATATTGTAACCTAAAGTTGACGCTTGAGTACCACTCCTCCGCTGTCCGATCATGTGTATCGGAGAGCAACGAATTACGTAGGGATCCAAAGGGAACGGTGATGGACCTTAGGTACAGAAGAGACTGGAACAGCACATTACGTCCACATGCTAACACCTTTTTATTGGTCTTTTTCACTGACGCACATGTACATTACCATGAGGGGTGAGGTACACGTACAGACGTGGTTTCCGTTTTCGGTTACGGAGTGGAATAGAGTGTGTCCCGACATGTCAGGCCAATAGATGTGCAATGTGGTGGCCATCATTTGCTGCACACAATTGCATTCTCTGGCGTAATGAATGTCGTACACGCCGCAGTACATCTGGTGTAATGTCGCCGCAGGCTGCCACAATACGTTGTTTCATATCCTCTGGGGTTGTAGGCAATCACGGTACACATTCTCCTTTAACGTACCCCACAGAAAGAAGTCCAGAGGTGTAAGATCAGGAGAACGGGCTGGCCAATTTATGTGTCCTCCACGTCCTATGAAACGCCCGTCGAACATCCTGTCAAGGGTCAGCCTAGTGTTAATTGCGGAATGTGCAGGTGCACCATCATGCTGATACCACATACGTCGACGCATTTCCAGTGGGACATTTTCGAGCAACGTTGGCAGATCATTCTGTAGAAACGCGATGTATGTTGCAGCTGTTTGGGCCCCTGCAATTAAGTGAGGACCAATGAGGTGGTCACCAATGATTCCGCACCATACATTTACAGTCCACGGTCGCTGTCGCTCTACCTGTCTGAGCCAGCGAGGATTGCCCACGGACCAGTAATGCATGTTCCGTAGATTCACTGCCCCGTGGTTTGTGAAACCCGCTTCATCGGTAAACAGGTAGAACTGCAACGCATTCTCTGTTAATGCCCATTGACAGAATTGCACTCGATGATTAAAGTCATCACCATGTAATTGCTGATGTAGCGACACATGAAACGGGTGAAAGCGGTGACGATGCAGTATGCGCATGACACTACTTTGACTCAGTCCACCGGATCTCGCAATGTCCCGTGTACTCATGTGTGGGTTCATGGCAACAGCAGCTAACACACCAGCTGCACCCGCTTCTCCTCTGACGGGCCTGTTACAGACTCGTTTGCGTGCTACGACCATACCTGTTGCATACAGTTGGCGGTAGATGTTTTACAATGTGCGGCACGTTGGATGCTCTCTGTCCGGGTACTGTTCTGCATACACCCTGCAGGCTTCAGCTGCATTTCGTCGACATTCGCCATAGATGAGTATCATCTCCGCCTTTTCAGAGTTCGAATACACCATGGTCACAGTTCCTACAACACTACACTATCACAAACGTCTGGTAACACGGTGTACTACAGTTGGTCTGCGTGCGGAGACGAATGCAGAATAACAATAGCAGCAAGCGCTACATGCGGACACAGCGACAGCTAGACCAAACCATAACAGTGCATTACAGCCACACTCGTAAACACGGTCGTCATCGTAAACATGCCCCTGCAGATGCTGTTCGCCGACCGTGGCCCGTGTTTGTTACAACACGCAACTGAACGTCGGAGGTTTCAAGCGTCAACTAAAATGGTTCAAATGGCTCTGAGCACTATGGGACTTAACTACTGAGGTCATCAGTCCCCTAGAACTTAGAACTACTTAAACCTAACTAACCTAAGGATATCACACACATCCATGCCCGAGGCAGGATTCGAACCTGCGACCGTAGCGGTCACGCGGTTCCAAACTGACGCGCTTAGAATCGCACGGCCACACCGGCCGGCCAAGCGTCAACTTTCGGTTACAATATCTTCGGATGTAATTAACATTTTACAATGCAACAAACGGCACTGGTTACGTATTTGTTTATATGTTCAGATGTGCTAACAAGACTAACGTGGTTCCATTAAAAAAACGTAGGTTTGTCTTAAAAAACATACTTCCGTGCATTTTTGTATGGTTTGTATTAAACAATTACACTAGCCCCTCTCCTCACGTTCGGTCTATGGAATCAGTTCGTCAGTATTTGATGTGGTTTACGAAATATATCCAGCGGTAATGTTAGGTGACTCACCCTGTATATACATATACAGGGTGTTACAAAAAGGTACCGCCAAACTTTCAGGAAACATTCCTCACACACAAACAAAGAAAAGATGTTATGTGGACATGTGTCCGGAAACGCTTAATTTCCATGTTAGAGCTCATTTTAGTTTTGTCTGTATGTACTGTACTTCCTCGATTCACCGCCAGTTGGCCCAATTGAAGGAAGGTAATGTTGACTTCGGTGCTTGTGTTGACCTGCGACTCATTGCTCTACAGTACTAGCATCAAGCACATCAGTACGTAGCATCAACAGGTCAGTGTTCATCACGAACGTGGTTTTGCAGTCAGTGCAATGTTTACAAATGCGGAGTTGGCAGATGCCCATTTGATGTATGCATTAGCACGGGGCAATAGCCGTGGCGCGGTACGTTTGTATCGAGACAGATTTCCAGAACGAAGGTGTCCCGACAGGAAGACGTTCGAAGCAATTGATCGGCGTCTTAGGGAGCACGGAACATTCCAGCCTATGACTCGCGACTGGGGAAGACCTAGAACGACGAGGACACCTGTAATGGACGAGGCAATTCTTCGTGCAGTTGACGATAGCCCTAACGTCAGCGTCAGAGACGTTGCTGCTGTACAAGGTAACGTTGACCACGTCACTGTATGGAGAGTGCTACGGGAGAACCAGTTGTTTCCGTACCATGTACAGCGTGTGCAGGCACTATCAGCAGCTGATTGGCCTCCACGGGTACACTTCTGCGAATGGTTCATCCAACAACGTGTCAATCCTCATTTCAGTGCAGATGTTCTCTTTACGGATGAGGCTTCACTCCAACGTGATAAAATTGCAAATTTTCACAATCAACATGTGTGGGCTGACGAGAATCCGCACGCAATTGTGCTCACGTCATCAGCACAGATTTTCTGTGAACGTTTGGGCAGGCATCGTTGGTGATGTCTTGATTGGGCCCCATGTTCTTACACCTACGCTCAATGGAGCACATTATCATGATTTCATACAGGATACTCTACCTGTGCTGCTAGAACATGTGCCTTTACAAGTACGACACAACATGCGGTTCACGCACGATAGAGCTCCTGCACATTTCAGTCGAAGTGTTCGTACGCTCCTCAACAACAGATTCGGTGACCGATGGATTGGTAGATGCGGACCAATTCCATGGCCTCCACGCTCTCCTGACCTCAACCCTCTTGACTTTCATTTATGGGGGCATTTGAAAGCTCTTGTCTACGCATCCCCGGTACCAAATGTAGAGACTCTTCGTGCTCGTATTGTGGACGGTTGTGATACAATACGCCATTCTCCAGGGCTGCATCAGCGCGTCAGGGATTCCATGCGACGGAGGGTGGATGCATGTATCCTCGCTAACGGACGACATTTTGAACATTTCCTGTAACAAAGTGTTTGAAGTCACGCTGGTACGTTCTGTTGCTGTGTGTTTCCATTCCATGATTAATGTATTTGAAGAGAAGTTATAAAATGAGCTCTAACATGGGAAGTAAGCATTTCCGGACACATGTCCACACAACATATTTTCTTTCTTTATGTGTGAGGTATATATATATATATATATATATATATATATATATATATATATATATATATATATATATAGGGTGTTACAAAAAGGTGCGGCAAAAATTTCAGGAAACATTCCTCACACACAAAGAACAATATATATGTATATATATGTGTGTGTGTGTGTGTGTGTGTGTGTGTGTGTGTGTGGGTGTGTGTGTGTGTGTGGATATAATAGAGGGAAACATTCCACGTGGGAAAAATATATCTAAAAACAAAGATGATGTGACTTACCAAACGAAAGCGCTGGCAGGTCGATAGACACACAAACAAACACAAACATACACACAAAATTCAAGCTTTCGCAACCAACGGTTGCTTCATCAGGAAAGAGGTAAGGAGAGGGAAAGACGAAAGGATGTGGGTTTTAAGGGAGAGGGTAAGGAGTCATTCCAATCCCGGGAGCGGAAAGACTTACCTTAGGGGGAAAAAAGGACAGGTATACACTCGCACACACACCCATATCCAACTGCACATACACAGACACAACAGCTCCTTCCCTCTTTCCTGATGAAGCAACCGTTGGTTGCGAAAGCTTGAATTTTGTGTGTATGTTTGTGTTCGTTTGTGTGTCTATCGACCTGCCAGCACTTTCGTCTGGTAAGTCACATCATCTTTGTTTATATATATATATATATGGCCTCAGGGGGTTAAGCGATTGTGGGGACAGGACACATTCACGTGTATTCTTGTTTAAGACGCTGTTTTCACTTCCCAAGTACCCTCTTTAATAACGTGCAAGACCGTTCCGTAGGTCTCGTGATTCAGGAGCTGTATCCTCACATGGCACACACGTTCTCGTTAACAATTTGTGCGCTTTGGAGAAGAAGAAAGAAGATTCACTATGCAAGTTGTTTTCCGCATCGCCAAAACGGTTAACTGGCCTTGTCTGCAAGGCAGCACCCACCTGTCCGTGGGCGCCCCGACTTCCCACTCCAATGCCAACAACCCGCCCCCACGCCCTCATCCCCCACCCCCACCCCCTACCACGATAAACATCGCTGTGCGTACCGCCGCACCGCAAATCACCGCCTGGCTTCGCATGCACGCCGCAGTCGATAAACAAAGCCTTTTGTTTACCCTCCGAAGAGTAAACATCAAACCTCCGCGGTAATAGTTTCATGCGTTAAAGCGAATGGGCCACACTGCCGTCTGTTATTCTATTTCTTGAGCAAAGTCGAAATATTTGCGAAGCGTGGTGACCCGACCGACGAATGCTACTAGCCTGTTAGAGGGAACGCGAAGCGTATCGTGACGTGAAAGCATAGCAAACAGTTGTGCAGCCTCGTGTCCGTCAAGTGTCTGTGTTCCCGCGGGAGTGGTCGCTGGGTTCGAATCTCGATTTGCGGAGGGCCACTTTTCCAAGCAAAGCGTGGCGTCTATATTCATCTTTGCACTCACCCACACGAATGCCACACTTACCTAGCTTACACAAACAACCAATTACCCGTTAATGTGAAATTTTCTTGGCTGATTAATCGCTGACTGAGTTTTCAGGAATGCGTCCTATAACACTACAATCTTTAACTTACAGCGGGTGGCACCGCTATAGACTGAAGATAGCTCGAAGATATTGCTTGCAAATATCAGTTTTCTCCACTGGAAGTTCCGAGGTTTTAGATACTATAAGCAGTCTTGTATCCATACGCCAACATTGTGCACAATTTTCCCCTCTGTTTAGAATTTCTTCATTTGATAGGAAGAACATTCCCGCTCGCTGAATACTAATTGCGTTTGAACCAATTCGTCGAGGACACAGTACATGGAATTGTTAACTAAGAACTTGGCTATGTTGGCCAAATAAATAATGAACGTTCGACCACACTTTAGGAAACTTGCCAGTAATAAGTAATTTTTACTTACCTATTCAAAGCATGAAGTGCAGTTCGGTAAAATAGTATGCTTGCACAATACACGAGCCCTTGATTTTATTTTGTTTAGCAGTGACAAAAGCGTCTTGTTGTGCTCACAGTACGCAGCAGAATACGACTTATATCTCATGATATCCTGCACCTTTATTATAGATAAACTATCTTCCACGTTTTTGGAAATTATATTGCCGTTTTCCCACATGCAACAATCACGTAGTCACCAGAATAATGATTCGTGGAATATAGAAGAGACAGTACTTCAGGAAGTATGTCATGAATCTTCCGCTATAACTTTTTGCACCCATGAACATTTATAAGCTCCTCATTCATCCTTGGATTTTACCTCCGAAAGGCAAGGCACCTTATTCTTCTGTATGCTTTGTTGCTTTTGCTTTTGGTCCCTTTTACGATAGTTTAATATTACTGAAACACTCTGTAGAAAAGTGCAAGTACCCTGTGAAACGAAAGGTGGGTTCGAAAGGAAGAGAAGTTACGTGGACATTCGAGTCTTCGTTGTAATGCAGAGTTAAAAACATTTAATGAAAAATACGAGTGTATCACAGATCAATACGCAGTATTTAAAACATCATATAACGAATATTGTATCATGGGCTAATATTTAAATGAAGAATAAAACTACCGTAATATAGTATTGACAGTACCGCCGTACAAATATCAGCCAGGAATCTATTCGAACATGTAAATGGCTTCATAGTATGTAATAAATAATAATTAATATTGATAGTATGAAACAAGTTATGTAGAAAGAATGAGTGTGTTTGAGAAAGTCTGGAATATATTCAGAAATGTGAAAACCGTTCTCTGTAATTCAAACAATTTGCTCTCCAGCGGAAGTGCTTCAAAAGTGATGTAGTTTCTGTTGCTCCAGATTAGAATGCCCACGTCACCAAAATGAAAGTGATACCTTATATACGTAACCTCTGTCTTTCAGCTGTTGCATGTGTCGTTACTGACGCTACGGATGGCATGAGTGTAACCTAATTAGTCGCATGAAGCTGTCCATCTCGAAGCAAGGATAGCAAGAGTAAAACTTAAGTCATTTTAATATGTGAAGAGCTAATCTGGCCTTGAAACAAATGTAACTTAAAATTGTTGGTATAAATTTTGAAGACAAGTACATCGATACTACAAGCATCTTCCAATCTTTAATTACAGTACCTGCTCAGTTATAATTGAAAAGTGGGAAGAACCTCCCTCTGAATTTGTTTTCAGGAACAAACAATTTTTGCTTGAGGGGATTCCCTAAATGCCTTCGCCCTTCAAGGTGAAATTGGCACGCAAAGGTTTGCCTAAAGATATGAATTCCCCCCCCCCCCCCCACCTTGCCACCCACCCCCTCCCCCAATCGTCAACAAAAAAGGTTAGTTACCTTCTCTGGCAAAGAGTAAGTCCTGGATTCAACTAGCGCTTCGTGCATCTTCCGTTAATGTAAACAAAAACCATTTTAAAAATGTACATCATATTGTGGGTAAAAAGCGTGCCTCCTTCGGTCTTTTAGTAGTAGCAAGTAAGACGTAACTGGAGCATCTCGTAACCTGCTACTACCCTGAAGAGAAATGATGCTCTATCTGACACTTGTGAGAAACAGAAGAAATTTTAGACAGTGAAACTTATTTTTGCTGTCGTAGTCTGGGCATCTGAGTACCGCATTTTCACGAATATAAACGGTAGCTCACGGAATAGTCAAAGAGTGAGTAGAAATTAGGGGAAGCTTAATGGCGGCCTTTACCTGTGTTCTGAAAATAAGGGTTACTCTGAGGTTTTATAATTCACATCTTACGGATGCAGCCTGTCCTCACTTTAGACGCAGCATTAATAATAACCTTGAGGAACATATAAGCTAATAAAACCACCATAGGGTATAAGTGTAACACACAAGGTTACTATTCCTGTTGGTGTTGGTACAATGAAGGCATATAACTCTTGGTAACTTTCATCGAATTAGATCGTTTCTTAAAAGAGCAAAAAATAAGTGCTCTAGCTTTTGGAAATTCCTCTTTTCTCTTTTCCTTTGTTTCGAAATTCTGCAAGACACAATATTATTTCATGTTTATTCTTTACTTAAACATGTTTCGACGGCTGTTTCTGCAACTAAATTAATTTTTAAGGTGAAGTTATACAGATTAGCTTGAAAGCACGACGTGTGCACCAAGAAGTAACACGGAAATCATGACATGCTGTTAAAACGCATAAAATTAGGGCAACTTTAAAATTAATGCATTTCAGAAATAAAGCGATACACACGGAACATGACATACATGTGTCAAAACCTATTTCGCTTCATAATAAAAAAAAAGGGGAAAAATCAAGGCGTAGTTTTAGAAACACAAATGCAACAAATGAGATACAAACGCCACATATTGATCTAACAAAGACTATCCCGTAACATCTACTTCATTCCATAAAATTTCGGACGAACTTTAGTATGTCAGTACCTTGCTTTTCGCAAGGGAGGCACAGAAAAAATTTCAAATATTTAAGAACCGCCTGGTGTTCATATCGGTGACTGACATTGACTAAACTTAACCCCAATGTAAATCGAGTGTCGTCTCATTGTGACCATGTCTAAAGTGGCCTACAAAACTGCTAAAGTATTTCGCACAAGAAACCACAATGTTGCAACTAGAACGCATGCTGTTATTAATAACGTTAACAATTAGTTACTAGCTTACGAATCCATAAAATTAAATCAAAGGCTTTTCTCGGTACCGCTTCTGTAATACGCAAACCAGGGAGGGTGCGGACCGTAGCGATTTCTTGCCGAATCTAGTCTTGCAGACTCGAACTGTCCGATGTACGGCAAACAAAATTTGTGTTTACGTATCCTACACCCCGAGCTACTTCTTGTAACGTGCGCTTTTTAGTGCGACTTTGTATTTTCCCCTGTTGTTACTTTGTGTGTTTCTTTTTCTTCTCTTCTCTTTTGTTATCCTTTTCAGCTATACAATATCGTCGTTCTGTTGCTACTGGACGCCTGTCTTTCATCAATATTTATAGGTAGTCTTCTAGCGTAACATCGAAATTGTGCATCCCTGTCTTATGCTAAAACGTACAGAGCAAAACTAAGTATTGATTTTTCATGTCCACTTACCTGTATACCACGGTTTCCTGTTGGTTGACAAGCTATGCAGAATTCCTCTTTGAAGGAAGAAGGTGCAGAGTATATCATGCCGTCGACAATGAAGTCATTTGAGAAGTAGCACAAAATCGGTATACGAAAAGGAAGAGGAAGGAAATCGGTCATGCTCTTTTCGAAGGAACCATCCCGGCACCTGCTAGGAGAAATTTTAGGCAAATAGCGGAATATCTGAATCTGGATGGCCGGACGCGGATCCGAACCATCATGCTCCGGAATGTGAATCCAGTGTGCTGGCCACTCCCCACATCCCTTGATATTTCCCTTTCCACTACTTCTGAAGGAGACGTTACCATAAAAGTAGTAAGTAGTGTTCTTGTCAAGAGGGGGCGAAATGATTAGGAAAAACTGCGTTCAAATCGCCCGTAGCTCTGATGAATTAGATTTGCCGTGATTTCTCTGTCACGTCAGGCAGTTTTCAGGCTGGTTCTGCAAAATAGACTTTAATCCTCAGTCCTTTTCCAACCGATCTAGAACACGGCTTCTAAAGCTCTCGGCGTCCTCAAAACCATGGGAAAATTGTTCATTGCTCATTTAGTTCCCGCCATTAACTTCTAAAGAATTTATTCTATTCCAACAGCTTTCGAAAGATTCTATAGGTTTTCATTCTCGCTATTCGACTTAACACGCACGTACATACCATTCGAACTTCCGCCAGCAAACGTAAAAAACATTATCCAACATAAGTGGTTTTCAGGTATTTTTATGTCCCATATCTTCCTAGGCCGTCCACCTCACCCAGACGTAAGAGAACTACGTTAATTTAACCCAGCAGGATTTTTTTTTTTTTTTTTTTTTTTGTTACTTGTTACACATACGTGTTCCAGGTGTGGTTCAAATTTCTCCTAGCGTTCCAGAAAAGTGCTTGCATCTCACCATTTAAATTCGACTGTTAGTTGTGCCTTATCCTGACGTTATTGTCTGTTGGTACTACGTCATGTGTGTACCAAATGTTTTTTTGGCGTTACGTCAAGAATTTCAGAGTTATATTTTACGTGAATTGTATTTTTTTTTTAGTTTTTTTGCGTGTTTCGTAGTTCTCAACCAGAATTTCTTTTTATTATCTACCACCACATTTAATTCAAAAGGGAGTTGGTCAAGTATTTTTACGGTAGCATACTTTGCTCCTTTCTGTGCACAAGTAAGATTGAGACGTGGACAGTGGAGGCATTTTTTCAAATGGTTCAAATGGCTCTGAGCACTATGGGACTTAACATCTGAGGTCATCAGTCCCCTAGAACTTAGAACTACTTAAACTTAACTAACCTAAGGACATCACACACATCCATGCCCAAGGCAGGATTAGAACCTGCGACAGTAGCGGTCTCGCAGTTCCGGACTGTAGCGCCTAGAACCGCTCGGCCACCAGGCCGGCGAAGGCATTTTTTGTTCCTAGTGTTACATTTCTGAATGCTACTATTATTTTCAAATTGTACCTGACTGTTCACAAAAAACATCATGAGTGCCTAAAGGTATTGTGTGGCTTTTGTTAGTATACGTAATTTCTGGTAAAATGTTTGAGCGGAGCGAAAACAAGAGTTCTATCAATTACACAATGCGTTTCTGTCTGAATATCAAACGAAGAGTAGGAATGGGAAAATGTGGTTAATTTGATATCACATTTGCCCATTCCTGCTCTTCGTTTGATATCAAATTAACCACCGTGAGATCTAGTTTCGCAATAAAGGGTTGACATGCAGGATTATTAAGAGAAACCTAATTAGTGATTTGAGGGAAAATTCTTTTGCCAATTGTGATAGCCAAACGAAGAGTGCGAAATGAAAAAATGGGGTTTAAAATTGTGCAAGTCTAGTTTTGCAAAAAAAGTTTTAATTGCATGAAAACAAGCAGGAAAATTTCTGAACAAGTAAGTGGTTCGAGAGAAAAATTACTCAGTGTATTTTTGTCTCAATTTTCATAGCCAAAGAAAGAAATGAAATGCACAAACGAGGTTTTGTGCATAAAAATTGCATTCGTGTAATGTTTGTCAAAATGACTTCTTCAAGTTAAGTACTAAATTCAGGACATTTCGAGAACAGAAGACCCTAGGAAAGCAAATGAGATGTCAAAAAGCTTATGCTTTCTAAAGCAAAATATGACAATAATAAAAAATTGAAGGAGAAAAGATGAAATGTTTTGTGAAATGATTTGTCTAAAAGTAAAGAATGAACTTGATTGGAGAGACATCTCGTCATCTAAATCATGCACAGCAAATGAGGTAACGCTTGAGAATTTAAAGTTCAATGTTTAACGTAAAATCTTAGAATGACATTTCTCTGGCGGATTGCGCAAACAGTGCAGTCTGCTTTTATTTGGTCTTGACATATTTTTATTAATCCCCAAATGTTAAGAAAGTTCCAACAATTTTTCAGTCTCAAAAAATTTTCAATAGGGAATCCTTTAAGTGTCAGGAAAGAGAATGCGCATTCTCAGTCGACACCTCATTTTCATGATGTCGAACATCAAAGGTACGTCGAAAATTTTTCTAATTTATTTTATTTCTTATTTTTAGACAAATCATCTTACGGAATATTTGAACTTTTTTTAAATTTTTGTTTTATTTAAACAGCTGTTTAGATCAGTTTCGAGGACTAACTCCAAACATTATAGCACATTTCTGTGTAACGAGTAGTTTTCTTATTGCGTTTGTTACTAACTACCCCAGAAAATTATTTCATATAGCATTTGTAAGTAGACGTACACAAGTAGGCTAATTTTGTAACACTGACATCAGCAAAATTAGCATTTACAATTGCAGCAAATGTCGCTAGACTGAAGCGTTTGAGAAGATTCAGAATAAGGCATTTCCAGTTCAAGTTCCGATCAATATGCACGCCGACGAATTTTGACCATTCAGTTCTACATATTTCCTTTCCGTTGTACTGTATTGTTATTGCTGATGATTCATCTCGTCTTGGACATATCTGAATGAAATTTTTCTTTCCAACTCGATTGACCATCTGCCGACCAGAAATCAGTAATACTTTTGAATATTTCATCCTTGCCTATCGCCATTCACACCCTTAAGTGATAAATGCCATAGGGACCGTCAGCAGTCAAACAGCATCCCCGTAAACAGTGGATTCTACGCTAATATAATTCCTTTGTTCCGTCCTTCACACTCTAATTCCATCGCAAACAGAATACTCTTCCAGAGCGAAAGTCACATGGGCATCATTTCGGTTGAAATAGCTACAGGAGTTTCATAGTTATAGTTCATCACATACCCACTCTCAGCCTCACAGATTGCAGGGCTAAGAATCTTTTACCTCTACAGTAATTGTTTGGTGGCACTACGTCATAAATGTTCCCAGTTTGTGAGATTGCAGCAGGCAGTCCAGAGCTACACTTAACAAAGACACACTCATGACCACATACATACCTTTTTATACAGAAATTGACGTAATATCTTTCAGTTGGTGAAATACTGATACGTGTTAGTTACCACAGCATTTAATCATTGATTGTATTTATCGTTTTATACGTACATACATTTTCCTATGCCGAGCACTTACTTACTCGAATGAGGATTTTGTAATTGCATGTGATATTCACATTGTCTCTGATCTAGCTGCAAGTTGACCATTATACTTATTACAGTTTGCTATAACTGGTTATTCTTGTGCACTATATCGCCAGAAACGGAACACGAAATGTGTGTTTAATTCAATAACTCACGAAACGTCCTTGGCTGTCGGAATTCCGATCAGTATTGGAATGAGCTTCCAAATGAAAAACTGCAAGTGTAGCCTGTTTTAAATTTGAAATTAGAGCTGCCATTCTTTAACAGATTTCGTATGAAAAAGGAGAATATCATGCGCAAACTTTGAAACGAATTGCAACTTACTGCGTTTCGTGTAGCGTGTGGAAATTTATATCAGACGCGAGCAATGTTTTGCCGATAATCATAATGTCCGTGAATTCAATTTTAATCTAGCTCTGAACCGACTGTGAGCGGAAATCGTTTGCTGTAGCAGAGATTTTTAATTCCGTAATACGTATTGTCTCACGTCACTGGTGTGGGCGGGAACTTAATTGCCATGATCCACATTCCTAAAAGAGATACTGACGGTACAATATTGATGCTGTTTCTTCTTCCTTCACGTGGCAAATCTATGTTAGTGATTGCTGAGAGAAGCACAATGAAGAACCGAAAACAGACGCTTTCTTCTTGTAAGAAATTTCGTACGCTGAACACAAATATTATTTTCGCGGCTATTGCAACGTATGTTACTGAGTACTGACTATGTATTTTTTGTACTCGAATAACATTAATGGTGTTCTACTTACATTCGCTGTGGTCAAAGTACTCATTACAGATGAATAAGACAGCATCTCAGCCTGAAAACTTCCGCGAACATTCAGTATTCACAATATTTGCTGATTACGATATTGGTGACTCCGGCACTTACAAAAACCTTTAATATTTAACATGAAGAAAAGGAGCGCGAGTCACATTGGTTTGGCAAAGGTAGACATTTAACGTGTAATTTTGTGCCCTTACGACGGAATTGTGCCAATTACCTTGACAAAGAGTTCCTCGATTTCCTGATGGTGTGTTGTTTCTTTTCGATAAACGGGTTGCCTTATTGTGCATTATTTACATACTACTGTACTAACAACTGGTAGGATTTGTGGACACAAAACAATCCTTCGCTGTCTTAACTGGTGTAAGATGTTTGAAATCTTCAGTAAAACACGCTATAGGAAAATTGGGATAATGTGTACAAGAACCAAAAGCGAACAGTAAGTATGAAGGGACCAGAAAGAAATGATTACCTTTGTATCGCAGCCTTTCTCGTCTACTGTGCAAGATGTATATTCGTAGAAGAAACAGTGAAAGAAAATAAGGAAATAATCAGAAGTGGGACTAAAATTAATGTGGAACGGATATCGGTAAGATTAACTGACTACATTGCTATCCGTGGTGAAAGTGTGGAAGAGTTAGAGGACCTATTAAATGGACTGACTAATTTACACAGCACAGAAAAGGACTGAATGTACAACAGAGTAATAGCTGAGAAGTAGTAGAAATGTATATAGCGGCAAGCTTAACCTCAAAATTTGTGGTCACAAAGTAGGTGAAGTGAAGGAGAACTGCAATTTTGGAAGCAAAATCACATATTACAGGTACAGCAGATCAGTACAGGTAAGGAGGGTATTCCTCGATAAAAGACGTAAGAAATTTATTGATGGCAGACACTGACCTTAATTTTAGAGAGAAATCCCTTTAAATGTACATACCATGTGGTTACAATTAAAATGCAGCTAGTCACTGAGGTCTAAT
Source organism: Schistocerca serialis cubense (assembly GCF_023864345.2). Lineage (NCBI taxonomy): Eukaryota > Metazoa > Arthropoda > Insecta > Orthoptera > Acrididae > Schistocerca > Schistocerca serialis. The sequence continues at coordinate 1,085,297,270 of NC_064639.1, forward strand.
GTGGCTGTAATTATCGAATGCCAGAGGAACTCGGTAGATATTGTAATGCGTTAACGTGAAAGCGCTTTACTCTGAAAAAAATAGTTCTACTTTTTACCACCAGGTGCAAATCTGGTGCTGTGAATGCAAGAAGGATGTGTAGAAATGTTCGCATGTGTAATAAATTGGAAAGAGGACGTGGGCAGAAGAGGTCAAACAAGCGAGAAAAGGCATGTTGATTTCATTATCAACCGCCGCTTACACAATTTGTTCAATATGAACACCGGAGACGTCGACGAGATGCTGAACAGCGTCAGATTTTCAGCTGGTGGCCAGAATTACAACTAATTTTTTTCCGGTGTAAATGGGTTCTGCATTAACGAATTGGCTTATCTACCATACAGAAATTATAGCCCACACTGGACCTCCCCGAATAGCAGCACTTCAAGCATAACCACCTGGTACGCTCATTGTGCGGAATCGTGTTCTGTGGGAAAACCAGAAGAGAAGAAAACTGAGGTGTTTGAAGTGTGTTACAAAAGGACGCTTAAAATGACAATGGACTGAGAAGAAGTGATGAGGCCCTCCACAGAATCGGAGAGGACAGGAATAAATGGAAACCCCTAACTGGAACAACGGTCAGAATGATAAAACATTGTCTGAGATATCAGGGAACGACTGCAGCTGTACTGGAGGAAGCTGTTGGGTGGGGGGGGGGGGGGGGGAGGGGGGGCGAAAATTGTAGGGGAAAGCAGAGATTGTAACACACCCCACAAATAATTAAAGATGCTGCGTGCGGGTTTTGCTCTGGGTGAAGAGATTGGCACATTACTATAAACCGTGGCAAGAAACATCAGACTTTTAGAGGATAGACGAAAAAAAATAAAGGAAAGGAAAATAAATAGCTTTGTACTTGAGAATAAGTAATATATAGCCACGGACGTGTTTGACATCAGCTGTTACGGTCGTTTTGTTTTGACACTTATCATTATACTATTACTCACGTTTTATTTGCAATATCTCTGGCCCATAATTTCTGTCATACAGACTAAGAGTCGTGTTCCTGAAGACTGTCTGCAAGGATATATTTCAGCATTGCAATGTTTAATGAGCAATCAAATGAAAACGAGACAGATGGAAAAAGAGAAAGTAGACGGTTTATTATTTTAAAAGTAATTACTTTTGATATCCCATTCTGATCAAGACGGTCAATGTCTTCATGGAAAAATATTTGCAGTTGCCTGCATAAACATGATTGTAGCCAGGAATGCACCTCTTCCTCCGATGCAAATCGAGGACCGCGAATGTCTTTCTTCAGGGCTCGAAGAAATATATAAATCGAATGGGCGTGCCCACATCCTCCATACAGTTCCGATCTCTCTCCATGCGATTTCCGTATTTTTTGGAGCCCTTACGAAAGATATTCGTGGCCGCCGATTTGCTTCGGATTAGGCAGTGAGCGCCTAGTTGCAATTATGGTTCCATAGGCAACCGCAAATATTTCCATATGAAAAATTGACCGTCGTTTCTCTCAGTGGGATACAGCGATTACTTTTGCTGTAATAAACAGTCTACACCCTTTTTAAGGTTTCATACTCCAGTCAGTGAAAGTGGAACACTTACAGGATCGATCTGTTAACAGTCTGTCTGTCTGTCCGACTGTTCAGAACCATTTTTCTCAACAATGGGTAGCTGTATCAAGTTGAAATCTATGTCAACGGTCACTTGGCGGCAAAAAACATTTAAGCTTGTATATCACTGCAAGCGAAAGAAGAACATGACATCTGAACTATCTCTTTAAGAGCCCTTGGTTTGATTTTTATTTACATTAAAGTCTTGAAACTTGGTATAGTTAAATTATTTAATGGCTGTAATCAAGTGCTGACATGAGAACTTTCTATCATTAATTAAAATGATACTTAATCTGTTACGAAAAAAAACAAGATACGTCAATTTTACTCATCGAAACTTATAGCGGTGCTTCTCATTGACTTAGAATAATAAAATATGGCAAGAAGCTAGGTTTCACGGTACAAGGAAAGGAAAAGAATCCGACCATTGTTAATTTGTAATTCTATAATAGGAAAAAATATTTTTTGTCTTTTTACCGTTATGTCTGTCTGTCCGTCTGTTAAGACCACTTTATTAGAGGAACGGGTGGGCATATGAAGTTCAAATTTATGTCGTATACTAAGATCTACGGTCCCTTGGCGGTGCAAAACATTCAAGCTTACAAGTCCATGCAAGCAAAAGATACGGCTATTTATGTCACATATTTTGATACTCGCAAATTCGCTCCCGTTTGACCTAGTATCACGCCGTTTGGCAAGAAGCTAGATTTCACGGCACAAGTAAAGGAAAAAAGACCAAAATTGATAATTTTTAATTATATCACGCGTCTGTCTGTCTGTGCGTCTGTTAAGACCCGTTTTCCTCAGGAACAGTACAACGTATCGAGTTGAAGTTCATGTCACATATTAAGGTCTACGAGCCCTCGACAGCGTGAAAAGTTTAAGCTACTAAGTCAACGCAATTAAAAGATACTGTCATTTATGACACATATCTAGATGCTAGCAAACTCACTCATCAAAACATGTAGGGCACACCCCACTGACCTTGCATGATGAAATTTCACAATGAGCAAGGTTTCCAGCACATGTAAAAGAAAGACTAAAAAAATTGTGACCGAGGGGTCATTTGTTTCAATTTTAATTTATAAACGGTCACTGAACCAAGCCACCATGTTCAAAACTCCTAAAAATGTTACATTGTAATTATATCACATTAAAATATCTTTTTGCCATTAGAACTTACACTGCAAGCATTTTCCGTCAAAAACATAACTGAAAAATATTACTGCTAACATAAAATGTAAGGTGAAGTCATGTTTTAGTAAATAAATAAAAATATTTTATTAAATCTTCTCTCTGTATGTATGTAAACTGAAGCCCATATTCGCTTCTTTTTGTACGTCCGGGCTTGTCTCGAGAACTATTGTAGAATTGAATGACTTGAGACTGGGCACACAGACATGCCTCGCATAGAACTATTTCCAGTTCCAAGGGACTCTTTATAAACAATTAGATGGTTTAGCTATTGGTTCCCCTCTTAGTCCACTGTTGGCTGAAATATTTACGACCACTTTGAACAAAATTTTCTAAAAACGGAACCTTTGAGTGCAAACATCAAATACTGGTTTAGATATGTAGATGATGTCCTGTGTATGTGGACTGGTACTATAAGACAACTCAACACATTCTTGAAAAACCTAAACAGTCAACATAAAAATGTACAGTTCACTATGGAGATTGGCAACAAATCCATAAACTTCTTAGATCTCACCACTGACACATTGTTTCAAAATTTACAGAAAAACAACTACAGACACAGTAATACCTTCTTGCTCACAACACAACACCCCATAGCTCACAAACATGCAGCTTTCCACTCAATGGTACGCCGTCTCATATCTATCCCCATGTCCAGAGATGATTTTACTGTTCATATTTTACTTTGCCCTTTTATTTACTGTATGTTTCTACTTCAGTCTAGATGTGTTACTTCTCTTCCACTCAGTAAATGTCTGAAGATGGCCTTGTAAGCCGAATACCGGTTAACAACAAAAGTAATGTCGTAGAAGAAAAGCAAACTTGGTGTTTTTCATTTATTATTGTAGAGATGTTAATAAGGTCTTGGAATTCCTGTGCCCGTTACCGATATCCCTTTATATCAGTGTTTGCTTCACAATATGTTCTGTTGTTTCCATGCAGAACTTAACTGAACTATTCCAATTTTGAATCTTGCTGCAATAAGAATACTTGCTGACAATTATTTCAAGTGTACGGTCCCCTTGCCGTGCTGATTCACCTAAGTGAATCAGTGGCACTGTCTAAGTAATTTAGAAATAAGAGCAAATACTAACACAGTGAACCACGCAATTAAATACAAGCAATATGGGCAGTCGGAACATCGCGCTGTGTAATGTACTGCTTCTAGTTGGTAATGAGACGTGGAAGGTTGGAGCCCTGGATCTAGAATGTGTAATGTCTATCTGCCTGAACACTAGACATAGAAATAACGTTTTTGACAAGTAAAGATATTGAAAGCAGGTACAATTTTCTGTAAGATCAATGTCAGTTTTTCCTCAGTGTTATATACACCCCTCTTCTTTCAGTGTAAAAAGCAGATAATACACGACGCATTATCTATTTCCCCTAGAATTCAGAGCGGAACTTGAAAGTTACGCAAGCTAGCAGATGCCGGACAGCACGCCTTATCGGACGCAACGCGCGCCTGCTGACGCCTCCGCGTCCGCGGCGGAAGTAAACAAACGCCGCCGCGTGCCTTTGTTTTTTAAGTGGTGGCGCCGCGTCGCGGTGGTGACGTCACCGTTAGGGCCCCTCCCACGCCACGTGGTGCGCACATTCTACCCCCACCACCGCCATACCCCTGGCAAAAAGTGGGGGAAAATCGCGTGCAGCTTCTCCTCCAGTGGGAGGAGATTGTCTGCGTCCGCGGCCCGACACTACACAGCGACCCGGTGTGCGCGTGCGCAGAAGAGGGCCGGCCAAATTATGCCGCAGAGGGAGTGACTAATTTGTGAGTGCGCGCGACACGTTTACAGCAAATTTCTATAAACGCGCTGTGCTGTAACATAAATATCGTGCAATCACGCTAAACAGCTGAAGTTTATTGTTTTTCGCAGCGGTCTCCATTGGTTAACGACCTCTGTTTCATTCCTCACGACGGGATGTTACTTTCAGTTGAATAACTAATGGAAGATAATTTTGTGCTCGGACGTGACTGACATCTGTTTCTTCGCACAGAAATCTACCATTATACGCAGATACACTTACTCCTCTCCAACGAAGAGCATTATAACATTCTCTTTTCAATCAGTGCGACGTATTTGAAAATCTTTCGCCCTGTAACTGTCAACAGAAATGAAAACTAACAGTCTAGATCACTATTTACTTTCCTTTTAATGGAACAAAATTTGAAAGTAAACATTAACAAATGATAGCTTAAGCTACATTTTATTCCAAATTATGGAAAGGTTAACACCAAACGTGAAATTAGAGAGACATATAAGTTAAAAGAAAATCTGAATAAAGAAATGTATGGACTCCATTTACACGTGAGTAATCAATTATCACCTTTGGTACTTCTGATGGTGCTTAACTTTATAGATTTAAAAATAAACAACATACAGGATAACATAAATACATGCAAAAGAAATAATTATGTAATTACGAATGATAAAAAAGACAAAATCCTTTAATTCTACAGGAGGGTAATGAACATATGAACATCACAGAATTCCACTTTAATAACCAGTAAACTCAACTTCCGCCAAGAAAGTGAAATGCATAATTGCAGATCTCGCGATAGCCAGCAAAACTGAAAATTTCCGATCTGTTCAGACTTACCTTTCAAATCAAGAACTTTGTTCAGATAAAGGAAAATAAACGAAAACACGGTAAGTATATAGAAATTGTGAAAAGCATTAATATTTAAACTGCCTGGTTGGAAAGGCTATGGTCATCAACGCGAACAAAGGTAACACACTTGTAGTTACAGAGGATGGTTATATTAACAAATCTATTGGCTATTATATTCCAAATTATGGAAAGGTCAACACCAAACGTGAAATTAGTGTGGCATTTAAGTTAAAAGAAAATCTGAATAAAGAAATGTATGGACTCCATTTACACCTGAGTAATCAATTATCGTCTTTGGTACCTTTGATGGTGCTTAACTTTATAGATTTAAAAATAAATAACGTACAGGATAACATAAATACATGCAAAAGAAATAATTATGTAATTAGGAACGATAAAAAGACAATATCCTTTAATTCTACAGGAGTGTAATGACCGTCACAGAATTCTACTTTAATAACCAATAAACTCAACTTCCGCTAAAAAAGTAAAATGCATCATTGCTGATCTCGCGATAGCCAGCAAAACTGAAAATATCCTATCAGTTGACTTACCTTACAAATCAAGAACTTTTTTTTCAAATGGAGGAAAATAAATGAAAACACGGTAAGTAGATAGAAATTGTGAAAAGCATTAACATTTAAACTGCCTGGTTGGAAAGGCTATGGTCATCAACGCGAACAAAGGTAACACACTTGTAGTTACAGAGGATGATTGTATTAACAAATCTATTCGCTATTTTTAAATAAAATGGTATTTCTTAAATACCAGAACACACAACTATGAATTTGCATATGAGAACTTGAAACCAAATAGAAACCAGCAACATTCTCTTTAAGCCAAAGTAGAAGGACATCTGTAAGTTATTGATCCACAACAACATACACTGAAGGCACAACTGAAATTACGTAACCCGATTAGACCTACTGCGGTAGCAAAATGGAAATGAGCGTATGGCATCGTTGGCCGGGAAAACCCTATTCGGGGAAGTTCGGCCGCCAAGAGAAAGTCTTAGTTCATTCGACGCCACACCGGGCGACTTGCGCACCGGTGATGACGATGAAATGATGATGAGCACAACGCAACAACCATTCCCTGAGCGGAGAAAATCTCCAGCCCAGCCGGTAATCGAACCCGGGCCTGCTTGCATGGGAGGTGAGCACGTTACCACCCAGCTAAACATCCGGACACTGTGAAAACATTAGTTGTTCATCTTACAAACTGAATAAAAAGCTAAGGCGAAAAAGAACGAAAATAAATCAGTTTTTACTATTTACATCAAGTATAATCGCTGATTACGGCGGGAGGATCCTCCGTTTTGTGATGCTTGTGGTGTGCCAATCTCTGTACGGCACATTTTAACGGACTGCATTTTATACCGTGATGTAAGGGCAGAAGCACAAGTTGATGGGGATCTGCCTTGTGTTTTAGCTAACGATGAGACGTGTGTGTCTAGGGTTTTTAAGTTTTGTGTCTGGACTCTGGCCTAAACTTTTATGCTGGAGGTTTTAGTGTATTGCAGAGTGGCTGACTCCTCCCTTTTTTCCTTGCGGTCAGCCAGCCACTTCCATCTGCTACATTGTTTTAGCTCCCTCTACCATTTTCTTCCTGTGTTGTCCATGTTTTACTGCTGACGCCCTGCTTCATCCCACGCTTCGGTGTGGGTGAGCACATATTTTTCAATGATTGTTCCCCGTGTTTTATGTTCCGTTTTATGTAAATGTTCTGAGGTTTCTTTTTTTTTTTTTTTTTACACCCGTCTCACTATGATACTGAACGGGCGCTGAAGACCTTGCTGTCGTGCGCCCACAAAACCCCTCTACTACTACTACTATAATCGCTGAAGTTTCAGCACGATGAAAAAAATATTATACAAATTTCCGTTGACTGCCTTAATGTCCATTGGTTAGTGTCACTGGCTGTTGAGGCGACAGAAGGAAAATTCATGTACGGTATTCACATCAGACTTTAGTGATGTTGGAAAACGTGGAAGTCGGCCGGAGTGGCCATGCGGTTCTAGGCGCTACAAGCTGCAACCGAGCGACCGCTACGGTCGCAGGTTCAAATCCTGCCTCGGGCATGGATGTGTGTGATGGCCTTAGGTTAGCTAGGTTTAATTAGTTCTAAGTTCTAGGCGACTTATGACCACAGAAATTGAGTCGCATAGTGCTCAGAGCCATTTGAACCAAAACGTGGAACTGAGTTCGGTCAGGCCATGTGAGTAGCTGTTCTCGCGATTAAGTCGAGACGTCACATGTCAACATTGATGAGACTCCGACACCATCATGGAAGCTTCGAGCCAGAGGTAGTGGCCCCGTACTAATTACAGTTGTATCTTGAAGAGAAAAAGGATATTATCGAGTTTAATGACACTGTAATCGTAAAAGTTCTGCTTTGGTAATGAAATCTGCGGCAGTAGCCTGTTCCCACAGCCTGTTTCATTTGGGAAGCATTATGTGGTACTAATTCACGTTATCTTTTTATCCATATTGCAGAGTTTTCAGTCCGTGGCTGATGGGATGAGAGGCGCAGGAAACAACAGTTCGGCGTGCAACCAGAAGTTTATTACACTCACGAGGCATTTCGCCCGCGATGCAGTCATCTTCAGCTGGCAGTTACAACGCTTCGCATTGCCCGGTGGCAGGAATGAGAACTAGCATCAGCCATTCAAGACACATTTAGAGGTTATATTTCATCTGGCACTAGAAACATTACGCCGTTGATGTACTTGTAAACGTCAATGAACGTTAGTAACAATGCCCGTAATACGTATTCATAGTTCATTTATGGTCAGCACTTCCTCATTACCTGAGATACGTTTACCATTGGATGTAGCTTATAGCGATATCATTGCAGCCTTTTATGGATCAATTACGCACAGTGAATGTTGCATAACGAAGCCAGTGTTAATTTTATGCCTACGCTTTGTAGCAGTCAATTACTGACACCTAAAAACACTATGTTTCTTCAGATTGATGACATACAGTTTGTGAGTTAAGCATGGAGACGAACATAATAAAAGGAGATGGAGACATCGTCCAAGCCACATCGGCTCACTCTTGCAAGTTGGACAGTTTTACACAGAAAAGGCTATCACGTGTATAAATATGAAACCGGAATTTGGTTGCATTAATTACACGTTTGCTGTCAGAAAATGATAAACAGAATTTTATTCAAAGTAATGTCCATTGCTATTTATACATTTCTCCCACCTCTCCTGCAGTCTATGAATGCCACGCAAAAAAACAACACTTTCATACGAAATGAAGCGTTGTTCAGCGAGAGCGTGTCCAAGGCAAGCAAATAGTTGATAATCGGACGGAGTCAAGTCTGGAGAACAAGGCGCACGCCCTAGTATTTCCCAACTGAACGCCTCCATCGCTTCCCTGACCAGTTCTGTTGTGTGTGAATGGGCGTTATCATGGAGCAATATGACTTTGTGTTGCCTTTTTCGATATTCCCGAGGTTTTTCATGTTTGTAGCGATCGTTGTTAACGGTTTAACCAGGTTTTAGCAGCTCATTATAGATGACACCCTTCTGATTCCACCAAACACAGAGCATTGTCTTCTTTCCAAAGCGAATTGCCTTTGCAGTGGATGTCTATGGTTTGCCAGCGTTCATCCAAGATTTATAACACTTAGGTTTGTCAATCGATCATTTTTTATCACCTGTCACTATTCGATGGAGAAACAACTTTCTTTTGTATCTAGCGAGCAGCATTTCACAATTGGTCTTTCGATTTGCTTGCTGTCTTTCATTCAGTTCACGCGGAACCCATTTTCCCACTTTCTGCACCTTTCCCACAGCTTTCAACCTAAGAGAAACGGCTTTCTGCGTCACATTCAATTGTTACCCAAGTTGCTGTTGAGTCTGAGTGTCATCTTCATCCAATAAGGCCTGCAATTCGTTGTCTTCGAACTTTTTCGGTCGTTTCCAGCAGTTTCTCACGTCAAAATCACCACTTTTGAATGTTCTGAACCACTCGAAACACTGTGTTTTTCCAAGGGCATGTTCGCCGAAAGCTTCTACAAGCATTCGATAGATTCTGCAGCAGTTTTCTTTACGTGATAACAGGAAACCAATGTTGTACGCAAATAGTAGTTTGTAGGCACAAAATTCGAGACGTTTACGGGTTTGAAACGGATACCGATGTATGGAACTTGGGTTACTGTGTGTTGACATTCGTCGTCAGCCGTTACAGGAAGCAGATGGCGCTGCAGAGGCAGTTTCACGGGTCCTACACTGACAGCTAGCACCATCTATAGAGATATTCCGGTTTCATACTTCTACACCTGTTAGATCAGAGGTAGTCAACCGTTTTTAACTACCGTCCACGTTTGTATCTCTGTAAATAGTAAAATTTTCTAAGCGCCCTCTGGTGTCACATTAACAATGATTTGTAAAGTAGGGAAGTAACTCTATAAAATTTGTAAAGCACACTTACAAGAAGGTAAAGCATGTAATAATAATTACTTACCAAACATTTTATGTCAGAATTTTATAAAAACCTAACGAAAATGTTTTTAAAACCCGTATCGTTTTCCGCCCACCATGAAAGCTGAAACGTCCACTAGTGGACAGTAGGGACCAGGTTGACAACCATTAGGCTAGACCATGCGTAGCGTCTTCCTCACGAGGCTAACTGTGAGCTATGGCTGTATGAGTCCGCTACTGTGGGCACAGAAATATATTCTCGAACAGTCTTATCATAAACTATATTTTCAGCCATCCCAGACGACACCTGCGTTGATAGCTTATTAAAATGAAACCTTTCTCCCTTTTGAAATAATGATTTCATACAAGATGTGAATAACGGCTACGTGCAATTGAGTTGAAATTATTTTTTATAATTGTAGCATCACCACAGAGGCATAGTATTTATATCGCGTAATATATTATTCGCCGTAAAAAATGTGGTAGAGGCATAGAAATGTCATTTGACATGGCCCAAAAATATTTTTTTCTGCGGTTTTTGGCACTTCAAAATAGCATAAAAAGAGCCATAAAGCAATATTCCAGCGTGGAAAACGACCACGAGCACCGTGGAAAACCTAGATGGGGCCTCTATCCAGTAATCTAACATAAAGGGTTGATGATTAAGCGATGTTTCTGTCTTATATGTTTCAGTTGGAAAAATACTTGCATCTACCAGTCTGCGTCTTAAAACTGCTTACTGGCCTATAGGTACTTATTAACATAAAAGCACTGCCTAAATATTTGAAATCATGCAGAAGAAAAGTTTTCAAAAATTTTAAAGGTAATTGTGATTTGCATCATGTATTAAGTTCGCTTTGGAAACGAATAACACGTTTTAAAGGTTTTAGACAGGCACAGTTTGATTCGTTGATTTTGGAAATTCCCTTAACAGCCTACAGCTTATAAATTCAATGGATATTCCGAATCAGCTGTGTAAGCTCACAACTCCAGTCAAGCTCGAAACAGGTTTTTCGCAAGTGAAAGTACTGGAAGCATCTGGGATTCGTGTGTATGATCGATCAATGTTATTAAGTTTTTCATCTGCCGAGATATTCGAGCAATTCAATTTTCTTTAATCTTTCCCGGCAGATCAAGACAAGTGCTATATCACCATAATCCACTCGCTCTATAAATATATTAAAACACTCGCTTCGGTTTTAAAACTGAATGATTTATTTGGTATTTCAGTAGATAAAAAAATGCAACGAAGGGTTTGATTATTTGTATATGACCACTTTACAAATATCTTGTTTCATTAGCTACAACGGTTCCGGAAGTATCTGACGCTACGAACATGGTTGACTTGCAGAATAAATTTTCAGTCTGTAGCGCAGTGTGCACTGATCTGAAAGCTGCTGGGAGGAACTCGAGCCTGGGAAATGATTCGATTTCCGGTTCGTCAAACAGTTTTAATCCGCTCGTAAGTTTCGTAGTTAACTTTTTCTATATCGAGATAGAGACTTGAAACGTAGTTTTGATTTCTGCTACGCACTTGTCTCTACTGTCGGTTGTTACCACCACTTGAAACCCATACTTTCAGGATTTTTTAAGTCCTACGAATTTTATTTAGCGTTTTTCACTATACACCTTCCATTTGCAAATTGCACGATTAGTTCCTAATCGGATGGCACAATTCGATAGATCTCTGCAGACGTATCAGCATTTCAGCATTTGTATTGCCTTCACTACAGTGAGGATTACCCAGCGTGCAATAGTGAGATGCATATTCTGAGTTACTACGAGGGTAACTTCAGAAAATAAGTTACACACGTAGTCCCACGCTAAAACCATTGCACAAAAAGAGTGGGGCGTTGTCAGGAGAGAGTACGTGTTCCGAGTTTTCTGCAGATACGGTTCTGCTGCAGTATGGTGGCAGATGCGTCATAGCGTGAGAGGGGAGTGGCGCGACAACTTGAAACGTTCTCAAACTTGGAAGTGCGCGGGGCAGTCCGATTATAGTGGGAGAAACGTCTAAATTACAGACAGATTCACCGTAAATTCCCGGCGATATATTGTAAGGTGAGCTATAAAACTTTGTTTATGGTTCATCTAAACTATTGTAATATTTTGCTTTAAAATTTTCGCATATTGATACCACATTTTCTGTATATCTAAAGTGAAGTGTGCAATACTGGAGATGGAAGTTCTTTGCATTGTATGTGAGTATTGTAAGTAAAATAATATGCAAATTGTTTATTATGTTAAATAATTTTCTGATGACATTCTGTATTTACAATATTTGTGTGTATAAATTGTTCGTGTTGATGTAAATTTGACAATTGTGAGAAATGGTCACGCTTAGGATCAGTGTAAGAAATATTTGTTACGTAAAAGTCATTGCGCTTTTGTTTGAAACGAAAGTGGCACTGGGGAGTGGAAAAGGTGTCAACGGCGAATTGGGGGGCTACGTAGAGCAAGTGTGGGAAGTGAGTAACACAGTCTGTAGGCAGCAGCGATTGAGGCAACACCCTCGTGGAGCAGGAGAAGCTTTGCCTGCAAATTTGCACAAAATTGCCTCGGATGGAGACTGCAAGCGTCTTACGGCATACCTGCGAGTTGTTGGGCTACTGTATGTAAAATTGAACTATGCCAAGATGAAAGTTTGAGCCCATACAGCAAGAGACTTGCGGGTCGTGCTGTGGGTAGTGTAGCCGTCATAACTGTTCACCACACCCAGGCCTACAGCCACGAGATAAGATTTTTTTGTATTTTACTCTTGTACAGCGTGAATCATTAATTTAAACAGCGTTTCAATACTCATTCTTGAACTTTAAAGAAACTTGTTCATCCTGTTATTCCATCCTAATCATACACCTATACAGGGTTCCTTCCTGGTGTTTGATTAATCCGAGTATCCCGTTTATAGACTTATGAAGTGCCAAACTAATATAAACAGGCACCACATAAATTGTTTTTGGGTAAATAATGAGGAAGTTTTCTTAACTACTGCAAAGTGTTATAGCAAAACTTTGCTTACGTAAAATTCAGTCAGAGTGGAGCAAAGTTACTAGAATATATTAAATGAATATAAACAGTTAGTTCAAAGAGTAATAGCTTTTGAAAGTAAATTCTAGTAAGAACGAGGTTTTCTTGAAGTGAAATGTCCAGTATAAAATGTTGTGCTTTAGTATCTAAGAATTTTAGTTTTTAAATTTGTTGATTATGGAAAGTGCTTTTCCAAAGGTCCCCCTGGCCAAATTTTTTTGGTTTCCTTGACGTTATCTACTGGGCTTTTTCGCTTTTAAAAACGTAATGTATAAGGGTGTAGTCCAAGATTGTTTACGTGGAGTAATATTTATTTGAAGATGCAACTTAAACAGTTGCACGAAAGTAGGCAAAATTCATACTTCTGCTTCTCCAATACTTACCTGTTTCATTGCCTGGATTGGCTGGCGACCGTTAGTACATATTTTAAACCACTAAGTGAACTTGAACCTGAGTTGTCCTAGCCTCGATATAATACTATTCATACCGCGTTTCTTTCTAACCCCAAGGTAAGATCTTAGGAAAAGAATTGAATAGACTGATTTACTTATCCATTAGACACAACACAGGTCAAATCCTGTAAAAAGAGTAACTCTATCGATTAGATTTTCATATTAACAGGATTATCCTCCCATAGTGTGCTTTATTTGAAAACTAAACAATTTAGTAAGAGGGTTATACGTGGCAACATAGAGAAGGGATTTTCTGTAATTTAGGTAAAAGCATTGTTTGCTGATGATCAAGTAGTCGTAGCACAAGATGGTGAGGATGTGCGATCAACCAGCAGTAACATAAAAACTTGGGGCTTGAAGATTAATTACCAAGAAACAGAATACTTGACTAATGATTCAGATGAGCTATACATTGAAGGAAAGAAAATCAAAAAGATAAATACTTTCTGTTATTTGGGATCCATTTTAGAAATCGAGGGAAAATCAGAGTAAGAAATCAATAAAAGAATTAGTAGCAGACGGAAGGTCATTGGGATGCTTAACTCAGTATTATGGAGCAGGAATGTAATGAGCAGAACTAAAAAATTAATATACAAATCCATGTTAGAGAGCGTGGTTCTGTATGGAACGGAGATCTGGACAATTAACCTGAAGCACATTAAAAAATTACAAACACTAGAGACGGACTTCTGGAGAAGATCGGCATGAATCTCCAGGAGAGAAAAGATAAGGAACACAGAAATAATAAGGAGCATGGAAATAAAAGAAAGAATATGTGACGTAATGGATAGGAAGAAATTACAGTGGTACGGGCATGTACGACGAATGGAGGAAACCAGAATAAGAAAAGTGGGAACCGGAGGGGAGAAGAAGAAGAGGACGACCTATGACCACCTGGCTCCAAAATGTACAGCACACAATGAGGAGAATGGGCGCAGATGAAGAGAACACACGAGATCGAAACACCTGGAGGAATATTTTGAAAATATAGTTTAAGAACGTTTATTCTTTGTACTGTAATTTCCGAGTAAATTGTGATGTTGGAGATAAGCCTCTGTAATGAGGAAAAACTCAAAATAAAAAAAGGTAAAAACATACTAAATTACAATAGTAATAGTAGGGTTATAGGGCACGTCATTTTGATTTTTGTAAGTTATCGATGCGCACGTCACAGAGAGCGCAAGCTGCGTTGCTGTTTGTTAAACAGTCTTTGGTGTTGTCGTGGCACGGACTTGGCCTCTGCGGAATCTGATACAGTCTTAGTTGAAATTTGATAGGTGGTGGACATATCTGTTAGATGATGAAAGATTGATTGAAAAAGTCAGCAAGTATGAGTATGATTTGTGTATTCGAAGGCGGAAATAATATAAGTTTTGAATAACATTATTTTTGAAGAGAATAAGTTTGGGGTAAGACTGCAGCACTGAGCAACTAGTTTATAAGAACGATTATTGTCAGCTAGTTAACTTGCTAAGAGCTGAGGGAAAGACTACCCCACTTTCCTCAGTCATGCATTAAGATATCAACTGATTAGGCTGTTGTATTTTTATAGAAATTCATTAGTTACACTATACCCATTTCAAATCAGTGTTCACTTTGTTAAGTGTAGTATTCAGACCAGTGTTATGTATCAAGATGTGAAATTTTACTCTGCCTTTTTGAATACATGCTTTATTCTAAAATCGTTGTCTTGGAATATCATTTCATAGGAACAGCTACTGTTTAATGAATGTATATCATTACGCGTTTTTACATTGCACCATATGATATGCAACAGTTTGAATAATGTTTGGAAATTGTATTTAAAAATAGAAGTCCAGCTTAGCCGCTGCCTGCTTGCTGTTTATTGTTGTGCCTTCGAAAAACCTGCAACAATGTTGCCAAGACGCGAGGTAAGTGGAAATTTTGATTAGGGCCAGATAATTGTTTTACTTCAATTGCGCATTTAATACCAAGACAAGTTGTATTCAGACGAGCTACAGTTTAATTCAAATTATGTTCTGTTTAGTCAAAGCTTAGCATACGAGTTAAAGTTGGGTAACAGTTTGTGGGTACGTAGTTTTGACAATAAGAAGACTTTTTATACAGTGGGAGTTAAACTTAGGCTAAATTTCATGCAGAAGCATATAGTGGGGAGTCTACAATATAGACCATCTGCATCTACATTATACTCCACAAGCCACCTAATGGTGTGTGTCGGAGGGTACTTTTCGTATCACTAACTGAGCCCTCCAACCCTGTTCCACTCGCGAATAGCAGGTGTGAAGAATGTTTCTCGGTAAGCCTCTGTATTGGCTCTAACTTCTCGAATTTTTTCATCATGGTCATTATGTAATATGTTGTCCGACTCTTCCCGGAAAACGCTCTCTCGAAATTTCAATAGTGAATCTCTCCGTGATGCACAACGCCCTCTTGTAACGTCTGTCAGTGGAGTTTGTAACGTTCTCGTGCCGACTAAACGATCCCGTGACGAAACGTGCCGCTCTTCGTTGGATCTTTTCTATCTCTTGCATCGGTCCTATCTGGTAGGGATCCCAGGTAGATGAACAATAATCCAAAATGGGTCACACAAGCGCCTTATAACCCACTTCCTTCAAGGATGAGTTACATTTCCTTAAGAAACTACCTATGAATCTGAGTCTGGCATGTGCTTTTCCGACTATTCGTTTCATGTGGTCATCCCACTTAAGGTATCTCCGGATAGTTACTCCTAGATATTTTACGGCAGACACTGTCGCCAGCCGTTTGTCATCAATAGTGTAGCTATACAGTAGTGGATTTCTTTTCCTATGTAAGCGCAATATGTTACATTTATTTATTTATTTACATTCAGGGTCAGCTGCCAGAGCCTGCATCATTCATCAGTTCTCTGGAGTCATTCTGCAAATCGTTAGTATCTTTTGCTTCTGGCGTTGCTACTTTGTTAGAGGCACGCGCATCATCTGCAACAGCCTTGGAGAGCGTCCGACGCATATATATAGTGGCGCACATAAATCCGACCCGAACTGGAATGCGAACGCACGTGAGTAGCATTACTAGCTTGTCACTTTCTTTGCCACCTTCCAACAGCAGTAGCGTGCGAGTAGTTCATACGGAAAGTAGTCGTTATAAACCTTATGCCTTACTCCATTATTGAAGAACGTGTGTTGATTGTTGAAGAATATGTGCGGTCTGAATGCATTAAAGTAGTTCGTGACACTTTTCATGAAAAGTTTCCTGAAAGTAATATTCCTGTAAAATCTACGATTCAGGATCTACTGAGAAAGTGGCGTCCGACAGGCAGTGTTGTTAAATGAAAGAGAAATAAGGCACCGAATGTACGTACACCTGAAGTTGTGGCAAACGTGACGGGACACTTTGAAAGAAGTCCCTACAAGTCAACACGACGATTATCACAGCAATGTGGAAAATCTCGCAGGTCATGTCAACACATCCTTCATGGCTTAAAAATGAAACCTTACCGTGTGAGTGTTGTTCAGCAAAGAAAAGAAGCGGACAAGTGTAAGCTTACACATTACTGTAATTTGTTGCTGGAAAATGTCGCTAGGGGACATCTTGATCCGTTCCTCCTTTTCTCGATGGATGAAGCTTTGTTTCATCTGTCGGGTTTCGTTAATTCTCAAAACACAAGACACTTGGCTACAGAGAATCCCCATGGCATACTGCAAAAGCCGTTACACGATGTAAAATTTGATGTATGGTGTACTGTATCTGGTAACAGAATTATCGGGCCTTACTTCAACAAAACTGTCAACACCGATGTTTACTTGCAACTCCATAGTCAATTTTCGGCTCTGTTAACTCCAAACGAAAAATGTTGTGCAAATTTCCATCAAGATGGGGCAACTTCTCATACGTTGGATTTTTCCTTAGCTCGTATACGTACTGATTTTACAGAAGAGAGGACCATTAGTAAGGGCTTGTGACCACCCCACTCTCACGACTTGTCACCATGTGATTTTTACCTCTTACCTCTGGGAATTTCTAAAGGCTAGAGTCTACCGCAACAATCCCAGAACACTTGACACATTGAAAAACAACATATGTGAAGAAATTTCGAATATTGCTCAAAGAGTACTGAAAAGTGTTATCCTGAACATGCTTCGACGTTCACAAGTTTGCTTAGATGTTGGCGGAGAACGTTTTGAACACAGACTTGAAATTCCTTTCTAAAATATGCTTATTAAACTAATAAAAGTAAATCTCTAACTTAAACTGTTAATGACATAGTTAATAATGAAACTGTACAATAAAAATGTAAGAAAGCGATGATGTACGTTGATTTTCTTCGTTCATATTCCTTTCAGCGGAGGTGCCGGTTTTATGAGTAAACAGTTTCAGCAGTAACAGTCCTATCACCGATACTCTATAAGCGCCTATTTTTTTTTCGCTAAACGGCAGTGCGGGACTGTCTCAAATGGTGGCACTGTGGATCTGATGAAGAAACAGAGCGAGCTGAGCTTCAAAGCATCTCTGTTTGCGGAATCCATGTTGAAGCAGTGTCGCGTCGAGTCGTAGCGAAACGGTGTCTACAATTTGACCAAAGCCGCACAGACGTGGGAGATGCTGATCGGGGAGGAAGGCCATCGATATCGACCACAGGCGACAGTCATCAGGCAATCGAGGAACTGATTTTTTGATGATGAGGACGTTCACACAGCGCTTCTAGAATGGGTCCGTGGCCAAAGAGTGAATTTCTATCGTTGAGGAACTAACGAGTAGTAGACGAGTCCGCTGTTATGTACAGAGATTTGGTGACAGTGTTGAAAAGTAGGGCCATGCATTTGTGTTACTTTGACATGTATTGCATCATTCAGTAAAGGATGCTTGACTTGCCACAGCAATGTTTAACTTACTTTTTGAAGTCCTCTTCCTCTCGTACAAGAGACAGGAAAACAAATAAACGTATAAGGGCACAGGTGGGAGTGGAAGACATAGCTATGACTGTAAGGTACGTTATGTGGACGTATACTTGACATGCAGCCAGGCTAATGCATAGTAGATAAACAAAGGATGGTCTTTGCTGGAGAAGGCCGAAACAAAAAACATATATGAAGCACACGCATACGTAGAAACGAAGAATGGAATGCATGTAAAGATCTGAGAGAGGCATCTGTCCAGCGGCAGATAACAAATGAGGTGCTATGATAAAACACTTATCTACACCTACATCAATATTCTGCAAACCACCGTAAACGGCATTGCAGAAGTGACCAATTACTAGGATTTCTTCCTGTTCCATTCACGTATGGAGCGCGGGAAGAATGATTGTCTGAATGCTGTAATTAGTCTAATCTTGTGCCCACTATATCTTTGGGAGCGATACGTAGAGGATTGTAGTATGTCCCTAGAGTCATCATTTGTAGCCGGTTCTTCTGCGAGTAGTTACCTCACTGAGCGTTTCTCTTTTGTCTGTAATATCGTTGCTGATCACTGGAGGCGGCACACCAAACAGTAGTATTTTCTTTTTTGTATACAGGCCATATAGCAGCATGGATTTTTATCGCTTTTCACACATATTTCTAGAAGATGTCCCACATAAACCTAGTTTTCTAAAGTAAATTATAAGATAGTTGTAACTTTGTGTAGGTGATATCTTCACACCCGGGAAGAACATTATAGTATGAAAAGGATAATATACGGCACCGAAAAGCGATGGACGCTGCTCTTAAGGAAATGTGATAAATACCAGTAAACTTCCTTCCTTGGTTTGCAAGTAACTAAATGGTATAGTACACTGAAAGCTACCTGAATAATACGAATTGCATTCAAGTTCTAAGGCCTCCGATTTTTTTTTCACCGGACTGGAAAGAGATAGAAACATGCACATTGTTTTAAAATGAGGCAGCGTTCATTGTCAATACGTCCCACAGATGGCAGCACCGTACGGCAGATGGAATTTTACCGCCAGCGGCGAGAATGAGAACTGTTTTAAATACTTAAAATGGCGACGTTTTCCTTACTTGAACAGCGTGCAATCATTCGTTTTCTGAATTTGCGTGGTGTGAAACCAATTGAAATTCATCGACAGTTGAAGGAGACATGTGGTGATGGAGTTATGGATGTGTCGAAAGTGCATTCGTGGGTGCGACAGTTTAATGAAGGCAGAACATCGTGTGACAACAAACCGAAACAACCGCGGGCTCGCACAAGCCGGTCTGATGACATGATCGAGAAAGTGGAGAGAATTGTTTTGGGGGATCGCCGAGTGACTGTTGAACAGGTCGCCTCCAGAGTTGGCATTTCTGTGGGTTCTGTGCACACAATCCTGCATGACGACCTGAAAATGCGAAAAGTGTCATCCAGGTAGGTGCCACGAATGCTGACGGACGACGACATGGCTGCCCGTGTGGCTTGTTGCCAAGCAATGTTGACGCGTAACGACAGCATGAATGGGACTTTCTTTTCGTCGGTTGTGACACCGGATGAGACGTGGATGCAATTTTTCAATCCAGAAACAAAGCGCCAGTCAGCTCAATTGAAGCACACAGATTCACCGCCACCAAAAAAATTTCGGGTAACCGCCAGTGCTGAAAAAATGATGGTGCCCATGTTCTGGGACAGCGAGGGCGTAATCCTTACCCATTGCGTCAAAGGGCACTACGGTAACAGGTGCATCCTACGAAAATGTTTTGAAGAATAAATTCCTTCCTGCACTGCAACAAAAACGTCCGAGAAGAGTTGCACGTGTGCTGTTTCACCAAGACAACGCACCCGCACATCGAGCTAACGTTACGCAACAGATTCTTCGTGATAACAACTTTGAAGTGATTCCTCACGCTCTCTACTCACCTGACCTGGCTCCTAGTAACTTTTGGCTTTTTCCAACAATGAAAGACACTCTCCGTGGCCGCACATTCACCAGCCGTGCTGCTATTGCCTCTGCGATTTTCCAGTGGTCAAAACAGACTCCTAAAGAAGCCTTCGCCGCTGCCATGGAATTATGGCGTCAGCGTTGTGAAAAATGTGTACGTCTGCAGGGCGATTACATCGAGAAGTAATGCCAGTTCCATCGATTTCGGGTGAGTAGTTAGTTAGAAAAAAAATCGGAGGCCTTAGAACTTGAATGCACCTCGTAAAAATAAGTTTCGACGTCGGTAGATGTTTTTAACCATGCGCTCGCTGTATAGGAATCCAAACAACATAGACTGAAAGAAAAATATAATGCATATTTTTAAATAAGTAATGGAGCTGATCATTGCAGCAGTCAGAAAATACGAATTGTTGTGAAATAAATGCAGCATATACAATTTTTTTGTAGATCACAAGCAAAGTTAATAAACATTTAGAGTCTTAGTATAGAGTGAAGTGACAATGTCAACATAATGCACAGTGGAGAGGTCATGCAACATGCAGCAGTATGCAGACGTTTTTTTGTTTCTACCGTCCCTCGAAAGATGGAACATAGCCTACACTGCCCGTAGTCTCCTACTGTGGAAAGACGTCTATACTATTCGCTAACATCAGCTATGGAAATCAACTATGGGCCACCAGAAGAGAATGGTGTGAACCATCGAAACCCGTAAAGGCAAAATAAACAAGTGACTATTTTATTTCTAAATTGTTTCACTGTATATTAATTTTATATCTTTAAGATAGATTGACAGCTGATAAAACATAACCCATTGTGACCGATAAATTACTTTAGTCATAGGTATGTATTTAACTTACACAAACAAATTAAAAATATATAACGATGGAAATAATATCGCTGTATTGCAGAACAGTCTGCTGCAGTAATAGCCGCTGTTACTGGCAAAACTATGAGTTCAATTGAAACTTTGCCACTATAGAATACTTCGTTTCCACCCATTTACATACAAATGACCCTCAATACCGAAAGAATGGCGCCGGTAACAATGTAAACGTCTTGCAATTAAGGGACCGGCCGGATGGACGAGCGGTTCTAGGCGCTACAGTTTGGAACCGCGCGACCGCTACAGTCGCAGCTTCGAATCCTGCCTCGGGCATGGATGTGTGTGATGTCCTTAGGTTAGTTACGTTTAAGTAGTTCTAAGTTCTAGGGGACTGATGACCTCAGCAGTTAAGTCCCATAGTGCTCAGAGCCAATTGAACCATTTTTTTTTTTTTTTTTTTGCAATTAAGGTTATGGTAAACTATGACTCAGTATCGACGTCTTAATGTATTTAAATGGTTATCTGGTAATGAAATGAGCGTTGAATGCTTTATGCTTTACGGCAAATGAAACTGAACACACACTGCACGAAATTGAATATGCAACAGCGACAGATACAAGCGTGACTAACACCATTGTTTTCTAACAGCTGTTTACCACTGCATCAACAGGTTCCGTTACTGAGACGGACTTCGGTGATGATTTGTTGGTACATGGCTAGGGCGCAACTGCTACTGTGAAGTGAATTCACTCCTTGATTCCAGTGAAAACTAAATTAGAGGGTGAAAAATCGTTGCTAGAAATATCATTAAATTATATTTATGTAGCGCGAGCCCTATTTAAATTTAATTTGTGGATGGATGTTTTAATACACAAATTAACTTCACAGACAGGCGTGAGGTCTGTGGGGTAGAAGGTGTGACACATTTTATGGAACACAACCGTTGTCCTCTTGCGGCTCCACGAGCTAGTAAAACTATCCGAAAATTAGTCTAGTCTCATCCGTGCTGCCGCCGAAGTCCCTGCTTTCGTACCCGACGTTGCTAACACACCCATGTGGCGCGGAGCTCGACTTAGAGGAAATCGGTTCAAATTCTAGAGACAGAAAAAACTTTCACCTCCTATATTTGGCCGTAAAAGGGGGAAGAGGTGATGACGAATAGTTCCTGATCTTCGCCCTGTTATGTTTCAAAGCGTAAAACTTTTTGACGTTTGCTTCAAAAAGATCGCAACTCGAAATAATCTTAATGCAAATTTCAGTATTCAAACAGTTCAAAATGGTTCAAATGGCTCTAAACACTATGCGACTTAACCTCTGAGGTCATCAGTCGCCTAGAACGTAGAACTAATTAAACCTAACTAACCTAAAGACATCACACACATCCATGCCCGAGGCAGGATTCGAACCTGCGACCGTAGCGGTCGCTCATTCAAACAGTCTTGAGGTTAAAATCACTCTTAAAACTTATTAATAAGTTGTAAGAAAATACAAGATATTCGTCATAATTTTAGTAACGACAATTTAAAAAGGGGGAACAATGCTACAGTACTTAAAATAAGTACACTCCGTCTTCAGGCCACGAGTGGCCTACCGGGACCGTCTGACCGCCGTGTCATCCTCAGTGCAGGATGCGGATAGGAGGGGCGTGGGGTCAGCACACCGCTCTCCCGGTCGTATGATGGTATTCTTGACCGAAGCCGCTACTAATCGATCGAGTAGCTCCTCAATTAGCATCACGAGGCTGAGTGCACCCCGAAAAATGGCAACAGCACATGGCGGCCTGGATGGTCACCCATCCAAGTGCCGACCACACCCGACAGTGCTTAACTTCGGTGACCTCACGGGAACCGGTGTATCCACTGCGGCAAGGCCATTGCACTTAAAATAACAAAACCACAAATTTTCGGACTGAAATATAAATGAATGTAGCTCCATCTTCTGTCTCGAGTATGGGACTACGGCTGGTCAATATCCAATAAAACATTACCAGTCGCTCTTATTTGGGTTTTATCTTTAGGCTATCACTTTCGACGATACACTACGTCATCAATCGAGTAACCTTCGTGTTACAAAATACAGCAGCACTTTAAACTGGTCTCGTAACGATTATTACGGGCATGCGTGCTCCATGGACAATTGTCAGCAACAGTTGCCGTTCCTGGCCTCGTGACCATATTGGTTGGATCCCAGACGGTTTGAAAACCGTGGCCTGGTCGAGTGAGTCCCAATTTCAGTAACAGAGAGCTGATGTTAGGTTTCGAATGTGACGCAGGCAGCACGGAGACACGGACAGAAGTTGTCAAGAAGCAGGTGGTGGCTCCATAGTGGTATGGGTTGAGTTTATATGGAATAGTCTGGGTCCTCTGGTCCAACTGAACCGACCATTGACTGGAAATGCTTATGTTCCGCTACTTGGCAATTATTTGCAACCATTCGTGGACTTCATGCTCCCAAACAACGACGGATTTTTTATGGATGACACAGTGTCGTATCAATGGGCCACAATTGTTCGCGACAGGTTTGAAGAACATTCTGGTCATTTAGAGCGAATGATTTGTCCACCCTGATCGCCCGGCGTGAATCCCATCGAACATTTATTGGATATATTCGAGAGTTCAGTTCGTGCACACGCTACGCTTTCGCAGTTGTGTACGGCCAGAGAGGCAGCATGGCTAAATATATTTCTGCAGGGGACTTTCAACGACTTGTTGGATCCATGCCACGTCGAGTTTCTACATCACGCCGGACAAAAGGAGGTCCGACACAATAGAAGGAGGTACCCCTTGACTTTTGTCACGTCTGTGGTTAATTATATTAAATTCAAAATTCAAACTATACGCTGGTATATTAAATAACAGATTAAAGTCAATAGGAGAGTCATTCTTGCAAGAAGAACAGAAGAGTTTTCGAAATGGGAGAACTTGTATTAACAATGCATTTATACGAAATAGCTAATCGGGAAAAGGAATACGACTTGTCCACCTATACATCGTTTGGAGATGTAAAGAACGCTTTGATAAGATGGACAAACATTAACTATGGGGCGTAATGGCTAAACGAGGCTACCCTCAACACACGATAATTTGCATAAAAAAATTTTTTTCTGGTTGAGATTCAATTTCTCTAATTCTAGTGAGAGAAACATAGTGATCGATCAGGAGAAAGGCAAGGGTGTGTATTATAATCGATGCTTTTTAAGATTTATATAGACTTAATGTCATGTAGAAAGGATCAGGCAGCACCTGGAATTAAGCTCACTTTAAATGTGCTAGCGTATGTTGTTAAGTGACTGATTATGCAGAACTCTGAAGATAATGTTCAAAAAGCTATTTATCTACTACTTAAGGATTATAAAGAATGTGAATTTAAAGTTTGTACCTCAAAATCAGTAACGATGGCCTTCCACAGCAAACACCCAAAAAGCGCAAAGAGTATTTGGGATGACAGAATTTTGGTACAGGTTCAACTTTTTAATTATTTAGACTTTGATGTACGGTATGATTAGGATACACACATAAATAATAAATCAGGAAGATAGCAGGCACTGAGCGGAACTAATCGAGGAACACTGTAAACAGTGCGATCCGAAGCTTTACAAGAAGATGACAGTGCCGGTTATCCTACGTATATGGCACTGAAACTTGGATATTAAATAGGAAAGACCGCAGCCATAGAAATGAAATTCCTTAGGGCTCTACACTGACACAAATGCCTTGACAAAATAAAAAACGGTATATACGGAAGCAGTTATAAATAGTTGCAATACGTAATAAGATGGGCGAATACAGAAGCAAGTGGGAAGAGAATTCAGAACACATGGACAATACAAGAATTCCGAAAATGGCACTGTCATACAGACCTTTTGGCCGCAGAGACCGCATGGCTTGCGGTTGGAACAGGCCAAAGCCCTAATCTCAGAAAGCATGACGATGATCATGGCTAGTTAGTAGCTCCGTACACTCTACTACTATTGCAAGTGCGGGGCTGTCACTCGCAGCATACTTACAAGCCAATTTATTCCATGTCACGACAGTTAAATGTTAACCGGCAGTTTTCTTTGATAATACTCGCTGAACACACATACTTCAACATTCATTAACACTGTAATGCATATAAATCCACGTTTAATCCGAACAAACAACTCGTCTATTTACTTCTTATACTTTATTTTCTCTTAAAAATCTAATTTAGTATTCCATTTTTTGAACTTTAAGTCGTCTGCTTTATACAGGGCATCTCGTGTGTTGTGGCACCTGTTACACCTAAATCCTATAAAACAATTTTCTTCAAAGTTTTCTTGCTGGCTTTTACGCCCACTGTGAAATTTTCGCAGAGTGGGTATTTCCTTGTAGTGCTCGTAATAGTGGAGAAATTGCTGCTTTATAACACATTTATGGCAATCGCGAATGGGAAATTGTTTTTGCGCACTTCTTTCTTGAGGGCAGATACCTGGATCAAAATCCCCTGGTATCGAGTACCAACTCCCGTAATTTGCACACTACTGGCTTACTGAACTTTAATATTTTGTTCGTACGTCCGTCACCGTCCGCGTTGGGACTGTTCTCCTTTGACCGTCTCACCATTAATAAGTTTAAAGACGTTAATAGTAAGCCGTCATGCTTACCCATGGATACATTTTTCAGATCGTTTCTATGCTTTTACTATGGGGTAACAACGCGCACTATTATGACATATCCGGAGACCGAAAATCTTCTCTGTAGGTGTCAATATGGACCTCGCAAGCAACATTCGTATGAAACTCAACGTATATCTGTTCGTTCGCAAAAGCCCGCATCTCGTGGTCGTGCGGTAGCGTTCTCGCTTCCCACGCCCGGGTTCCCGGGTTCGATTCCCGGCGGGGTCAGAGATTTTCTCTGCCTCGTGATGGCTGGGTGTTGTGTGCTGTCCTTAGGTTAGTTAGGTTTAAGTAGTTCTAAGTTCTAGGGGACTTATGACCACAGCAGTTGAGTCCCATAGTGCTCAGAGCCATTTGAACCATTTTTCGTTCGCAAAACCTGGAAAGCACTAGACACATTGGCGCCCAGGTTGTGCCGCGTTACTTCCAGAAGCACAGCTACGCACTGCTGCATAAAGAAAACATTATGAGCCTTAGGAGTATCAGATATCAGATCAGCTGTGTAATTTGATTCAAGAGTACGCACGAAACAGAACACAGCGTACAACTATTAACGTAATGTAATCATCGTGCGAGGTCCATATTGACACCTACAGAGAAGATTTTCGGTCTCCAGATATGTCATAATAGTGCGCGTTGTTACCCCATAGTAAAAGCATGGAAACGATCATGAAAAATGTATCCACGGATAAGTGTGACTACTAACGTCTTTAAATGATGAGACGGTCAAAGGAGAACAGTGCCAACAGGGAAGGTGACGGACATACGAACAAAATATTAAAGTTCAGTAAGTCAGTATTGTGCAAATTACGGGAGGTGGTACTCGATGCCGGGCAGTTGGATCCAGGTACCTGTCCTCAAGAAAGAAGTGCGCAAAAACAATTTCTCATTCGTGATATCCATAAATGTGTTATAAAGCAGCAATTTATGCACTATTACGAACACTACAAGGAAACACGCACTCTGCGAAAATTTCACAGATTTTGTCGCAAAGAAGTGGGCGTAAAAGCCAGCAAGAAAGCTTTGAAGAAAATTGTTTTATAGGATTTGGTATAACATAGGCACTGTTGGTCCAGATTGTCCCACTTCTCAACGGCCATTCGGCGTAGAGCCCTCAGAGTAGTTGGTGGGTCACGTCGTCCATAAACAGCCCTTTTCAATCTATCCCAGGCATGTTCGATAGGGTTCATGTCTGGAAAACATGCTGGCAACTTTAGTCGAGCGATGTCGTTGTCCTGAAGGATGTCGTTCACAAGATTTCCACGATGGGGGCGCGAATTGTCGTCCATGAAAACGAATGCCTCGCCAATATGCTGCCGATATGGTTGCACTATCGGTCGGAGGATGGCTTTCACGTATCGTAAAGAAGTTACGACGCTTTCCATGACCACCAGCGGCGTACGTCGGCCCCACATAATGACACCACGCAACAGCAGGGAACCTCTACCTTGCTGCACTCGCTGGTCAGTGTGTCTGAGGCGTTCAGCCTGACCGCGTTGCCTCCAAACACGCCTCCGACGATTGTCTGGTTGAAGGCATATGCGACACTCCTCGGTGAAGAGAACGCGGTGCCAATCCTGAGCGGTCCATTCGGCATGTTGTTGGGCCCATCTGTACCGCACTGCATGGTATCGTGGTTGCAAAGATGGACTTCACCGTGGACGTCGGGAGTGAAGTTGCGCATCATGCAGCCTATTGTGCACAGTTTGAGTCGTAACACGACGTCCTGTGGCTGCACGAAAAGCATTATTCAACATGGTGGCGCTGCTGTCAGGGTTCCTCCGAGCTATAATTCGTAGGTAGCGGTCACGTACTGCAATTGTAGCCCTTGGGCGGCCTGAGCGAGGCGTCATCGACAGTTACTGTCTCTCTGTATCTCCTCCATGTCCGAACGACATCGCTTTAGTACACTCCGAGACGCCTCCGAGACTTCCCTTGTTGAGTGCCCTTCCTGGCACAAAGTAACAATGCGGACGTGATCGAACCGCGGTATTGACCGTCAACGGCATTGAAGCACTATGCCTCGTCGCCGTCGATATACAGGGTTTTACGAAAAGGTACGGCCAAACTTTCAGGAAACATTCCTCACACACAAATAAAGAAAGGACGTTATGTGGACATGTGTACGGAAACGCTTAATTTCCATGTTAGAGCTCATTTTAGTTTCGTCAGTATGTACTGTACTTCCTCGATTCAGGAAGGTAATGTTGACTTCGGTGCTTGTGTTGACTTGCGACTCATTGCTCTACAGTACTAGCATCAAGCACGTCAGTACGTAACATAAACAGGTTAGTGTTCATCACGAACGTAGTTTTGCAGTCAGAGCAATGTTTACATATGCGCAGTTGGCAGATGCCCATTTGATGTATGGATTAGCATGGGGCAATAGCCGTGGCGCGGTACTTTTGTATCGAGACAGATTTCCAGAACGAAGGTGTCCCGACAGGAAGACGTTGGAAGCAATTGATCGGCGTCTTAGGGAGCACGGAACATTCCAGCCTATGACTCGCGACTGGGGAAGACATAGAACGACGAGGACACCTGCAATGGACGAGGCAATTCTTCGTGCAGTTGACGATTACCCTAATGTCAGCGTCAGAGAAGTTGCTGCTGTACAAGGTAACGTTGACCACGTCACTGTATGGAGAGTGCTACGGGAGAACCAGTTGTTTCCGTACCATGTACAGCGGGTGCAGGCACTATCAGCAGCTGATTGGCCTCCACGGGTACACTGCGAATGGTTCATCCAACAATGTGCCAATCATCATTTCAGTGAAAATGTTCTCTTTACGGATGAGGCTTCATTCCAACGTGATAAAATTGCAAATTTTCACAATCAACATGCGTGTGCTGACGAGAATCCGCACGCAACTGTGCAATTACGTCATCAACACAGATTTTCTGTGAACGTTTGGGCAGGCATCGTTGGTGATGTCTTGATTGGGCCCCATGTTCTTACACCTACGCTCAATGGAGCACGTTATCATGATTTCATACGGGATACTCTACTTGTGCTGCTAGATCATGTGCCTTTACAAGTACGACACAACACGTGATTCATGCACGATGGAGCTCCTGCACATTTCAGTCGAAGTGTTCGTACGCTTCTCAACAACAGATTCGGTGACCGATGGATTGGTAGAGGCGGACCAATTCCATGGCCTCCACGCTCTCCTGACCTCAACCCTCTTGACTTTCCTTTATGGGGGCATTTGAAAGCTCTTGTCTACGCAACCCCGGTACCAAATGTAGAGACTCTTCGTGCTCGTATTGTGGACGGCTGTGATACAATACTCCATTCTCCAGGGCTGCATCAGTGCATCATGGATTCCATGCGACGGAGGGTGGATGCATGTATCCTCGCTAACGGAGGACATTTTGAACATTTCCTGTAACAAAGTGTTTGAAGTCACGCTGGTACGATCTGTTGCTGTGTGTTTCCATTCCATGATTAATGTGATTTGAAGAGAAGTAATAAAATGAGCTCTAACATGGAAAGTAAGCGTTTCCGGACACATGTCCACATAACATATTTTCTTTCTTTGTGTGTGAGGAATGTTTCCTGAAAGTTTGGCCGTACCTTTTTGTAACGCCCTGTATATTTACTGGATGTATTCCAGTCTCTGTCTTCCCAAACAATTTTTACCCTCTACAGCCCCCTCTCATGCTATGGCGGTTATTGCCTGATGTCACAGCACATGTCCTATCGTCCTCTCCCTTCTTCTCCCTATTGTTGTCCGTACATGCCTTTTTTGCCGATTTTACGGAAAACCGCCTCAATTCCTCATCTTATCCGCGCACCTAATTTCCAACATACTTTTGTAGCACCACATCTCAAACGTTTCGATTCCCGTTTGTTGCCGTTTTCACTCTGTCCATGATTACTACCATAAAGTACTGTGCTCCCAACGTACAGTATCGTAAATTTCTTCCTCAATTTAAATCCTATATTCGGTACTGGTATATTCTCTTGGCCACGAATGCCCTCTTTAATTGTGCTAGTCTACTATTTATGTCCTCCTTGTTTCGTCCGTGGTGGGTTATTATGCTTCCGAGGTAGCAGCTTCTCGCTTTTCTCATTTCTCCTACGTCTCATAACTTTTGTCTTTCTCCGGTTTATTCGCAATTTAGATTCTGTACTCGTTAGGCTGTCCTTTCCATTCAACAGATTCGCTAATTTTTCTTTTTCTTCACTGAGGATAGCAATGTCAACGGTGAGTCTTATCACTGACATTCTTTCGTCTTGAAGTTTAATCGGACTCTTGAACCTTTCTTTCACTTCCGTCTTTGCTTCTTCGATGTATTGACTGAAGAGTAAGGACGAAAGACTGCATCCCTGTCCTACATCCTTTTTAATCCGAGTACTTCATTCTTGGTCTTCGAATCTTATAATACATATTTTTTATCACCTCTCTTGTAGCCGGCCGCTGTGGCCTAGCGGTTCTACACGCTTCAGTCCGGAACCGCGCTGCTGCTACTGTCGTAGGTTCGAATCCTGCCTAGGGCATGGATGTGTGTGATGTCCTTAAGTTAGTTAGGTTTAAGTAGTTCTAAGTCTAGGGGACTGATGACCTCAGATGTTACGTCCCATAGTGCTTAGAGCCATTTGAACCATTTGAACCTCTCTTTTATGTGGCTTACTCCTATTTTTGTCAGAATTTCGAACAACTTTCACCATTTCACGTTGTCGAACGTATTTCCTACATTGACATATCCTATGAGCGTATGATAACTTTTCTTCAGTCTTGTTTCCATCATCAAACGCAGAGTAATAGCTGCCTCTCTGATGTCCTTACATTTCCTAAAACTGATCGCCATCTAACAGATCCTCTATATTCTTTTCCATTCTTCTTTACATTACACTTGTCAGCATTTTGGATGCATGAGATTTTAAGCTGATTGTGCGATAATTGTATCATTTTTGGGCTGCTGCTTCGGAATTGCGTCCATTATATTATTCAAAAGTCTTATGATAATCACAAGTCTCATAGATACTACACATTAACTTGAATAGTCGTATGGTTGCCATTTTCCCCAATGATTTTAGAAATTGCGATGGAATGTTTTCTATCCCTTCCCCTTTGTTAGATCTCAGTTCTTCCAGAGCTCTTTCTAATTCTGTCTCTAATACTGGATCCCACCGCGCAGAGTGGCCGCGCGGTTTGAGGCGCCATGCCACGGACTGCGCGGCCCCTCCCGCCGGAGGTTCGAATCCTCCATCGGGCATGGGTGTGTGTGTTGTTCTTAGCATAAGTTAGTTTAATTAGTGTGTAAGTCTAGGGACCGATTACCTCAGTAGTTTAGTCCCTTAGGAATTCACACACATTTGAACATTTTTACTGGATCCCCTACGTTTTTTCTATCGACTTCAATTACCACTATTAGGTCCTCCCCCTCATATAGGCCTACAGTATAGTCTTTCCACGTATTCACTCTCACGTCTGAAAGACCGATTAGTTTATGATTACTTCATTGCACAACAGTCACTGGAAGCAATCAGTTCCTTAAAATATGTAGGAGTACGCAGATGGAGCGATGTAATGTGAAAACACCGCATAAAGCTACTTGCAGGCAGTAGCCAGACGCATACGATGAAAGAGTTCTCAGGAAGTGTAGCCCACCCTCAAAAGGAGATAGGTTACAGAACACTCGCTCGAGCTATACCCGAATATTGCTTCGGTGTCTGGAATCTGTACCTGATGGGACTGATAGAGGAAACAGAGAAGATCGAAAAAACAGGTAGCGTGTTTCGTTACAGCTTCATTTAGTAAACGCGGAAGCGTTCTGGAGATGGTCAGCTAACTCCAGTGACAGACTCTGCATGAGAGGCGTTCTACCTCACGGTGTGGTATACCGTTAAAATTCCGAGAGCGTGTGTTGCTTCCGCGACTGGAACAAAAAAAAAAAAAAAAAAAAAAAAAGCTCTGAGCACTATGGCACTTAACATCTGAGGTCATCAGTCCCCTAGAACTTAGAACTACTTAAACCTAACTAACCTAAGGATGTCACACACACTCATGCCCGAGGCAAGATTGGAACCTGCGACCGCAGCGGCCGCGCGGTTCTAGACTGACGCGCCTAGAACCGCTCGGCCACACTGGCCGACAACTGGAACAGAAAAAGTGTGTGAGTGGGAGAGGGGGGGGGGGGGAAGGGGGACAGAGGGATTGAGTGACAGTGGTACACAAAGTACCCTCCGCCACACCCCATAAGGAAGCTCGCGGAGTATAGCTGTAGATGTAGAACTGGAACGTGGATGTACCTGATCACGTGACTTTTTTTTTTATTGGCTTTCCGGACGTTCCCATAGCGCCATCTGAACAGGGTAGTCAGTTATGACGAGACGAACGTAACGGTAACAAAACATTCAACGCCCGAGCGGAGCAGATCTCCGACCCAGCGGGGAATCGAACTCGGGTCCCTTTGTGAAACAGACGGAAGCGCTAAACGCGTAGCTACCGAGGCGCCCGTCATCTAGGTAGTTCAAGCTTTCGCCACATCTAAGGATCGCTTTCTCGAGTGATAAGTCTTCCGCTGGAGATTTCCAGAGCGGATCGAGCACAAATGATCCCTCCGACAATCCCGGAGCCGACCGCAGACAGGAGGAGCGAGTAACCGCCGATAGAAGCGGCGGTTGCGGCGTTCGGTGCGCCTCTGTTGTGCTGCTCCTGGTGTTCCGTCTGCCGATGGAGGGGACGCGTCGTGGCAGGTAATCGGGCAGCTATCGAAGGCGGAGGCGCTCACCTCTGACAGCTGTACTCTTGAGCGGGGGCGGCTGCGTGACTGGGAGGGAATTCAGGCTCGCCACGCGTGTCGTCCTCGTGACAGAACCACGTCATCCGTCTGCTGCAAAGCGTCGTACTGCGTCTGCTGGAGGGTGCATTACTGTACCACTGCCGTTACGACCACTTCACGTGTGGCGCACGGGAGGAATGAGACAGTATGCCTCAAAGCGACGGCGTGACGCAGAAGTTAGCAAAATGGACTACCTTTCGAGAGGATCGTGGTTCAAATACCAGATTTAGGTTTCCCGCGATCTCCATAACTACACTACTGGCCATTAAAATTGCTACACTACGAAGATGACGTGCTGTAGACGC
The DNA here is from genome assembly GCF_023864345.2 of Schistocerca serialis cubense. NCBI lineage: Eukaryota > Metazoa > Arthropoda > Insecta > Orthoptera > Acrididae > Schistocerca > Schistocerca serialis. Next base: position 1,085,329,977 of record NC_064639.1, read on the forward strand.
GAAATTTAACCGAGAGGAAGAAGATGCTGTGATATGCAAATGATTAGCTTTTCAGAGCATTCACACAAGGGTGGCGCTGGTGGCGACACCTACAACGTGCTGACACGAAAGTTTCCAACCGATTTCTCATACACAAACAGCAGTTGACCGGCGTTGCCTGGTGAAACGCTGTTGTGATACCTCGTGTAAGGAGGAGAAATGCGTACCATCACGTTTCCGACTTTGATAAAGGTCGGATTGTAGTCTATCGCGACTGCGGTTTACCCTGTCGCGACATTGTTGCTCGCGTTGGTCGTGATCCAATGACTGTTGGCAGAATACTGAATCGGTGCGTTCAGGAGGGTAATACGGAACGCCGTGCTGGATCCCAACGGCCTCGTATCACTAGCAGTCGAGATGACAGGCATCTTATCCGCATGGCTGTAACGGATCGTGCAGCCACGTCTCGATCCCTGAGTCAACAGATGGGGACGTTTGCAAGACAACAACCATCTGCACGAACAGTTCGACGACGTTTGCAGCACCATGGACTATCAGCTCGGAGACCATGGCTGCGGTTACCCTTGACGCTGCATCACAGACAGGAGCGCCTACGATGGTGTACTCAACGGCGAACCCGGGAGCACGGATGGCAAAACGTCATTTTTTCGGATGAATCCAGCTTCTGTTTACAGCATCATGATGGTCGTAGCCGTGCTTGGCGACATTGCGGTGAACGCACATTGAAAGCGTGTATTCGTCATCGCCATACTGGCATGTCACCCGGCTTGATGGTATGGGGTGCCATTGGTTACACGTCTCGGTCACCTCTTGTTCGCATTGACGGCACTTTGAACAGTGGACGTTACATTTCAGATGTTTTACGACCCGTGGCTCTACCCTTCATTCCATCTCTGCGAAACCCGACATTTCAGCAGGACAATGCACGACCGCATGTTTCAGGTCCTGTAAGGGCCTTTCTGGACACAGAAAACGTTCGACTGCTGCCCTGGCCAGCACATTCTCCAGATCTCTCACCAATTGGAAACGTCTGGTCAATGATGGCCGAGCAACTGGCTCGGTCACAATACGCCAGTCACTACTCTTGATGAACTGTGGTATCGTGTTGAAGCTGCATGGGCAGCTGTACCTGTACACGCCCTCCAAGCTCTGTTTGACTCAATGCCCAGGTGTATCAAAGCCGTTATTAGAGCCAGAGGGGGTTGTTCTGGGTACTGATTTCTCGGGATCTATGCACCCAAATTGTGTGAAAATGTAATCACATGTCAGTTCTAGTATAATATATTTGTCCAATGAATACCCGTTTATCATCTGCATTTCTTCTTGGTGTAGCAATTTTAATGGCCAGTAGTGTAATTTCAGACAAATTCCGGGATGCTTCCTTTGAAAATGGCACTGCCGATTTCCTTCCTCATACTTCCGTAATCCGAACTTGTGCTCCAATGACCGCGCCGGCAACGAGTGCATGGGGGCTTAATTAAATATGATTGAAAATATTTTTTAGTAGCTGTTATGTCCGATTACGCTGTGTCTCGTAATCGGTTGACCCTGACTAGAATTATTACGCAATCTGACTGCAAAGAACAACAACAAAGAATGAAATGAAAATTTTCGTTAACACAATTAATTAATTAAGTCCCCAGCAACTATGAAACCTACGAAACCAAAGCATAAGTATAACTGTTCTGTATGTGGAAGTATGACTCAACGCACATCTGGCACGGTTCTTCTTCAACAAGACAAGAATTTTTAAATACCAATTTTACTGACGTGATAAAAGAAAAGTAGAAATACGATAATTGCGGAAGGAAAGCAGAATTACACTCTAATACAAGAACACACGCCAGATGCTTTGTTGACTAAACCTGTAATGACGCATTATTTAGGACACTGAAATAAAAACAAACGGAGTTAGTTACCTCATATATATTGATGAAAATCATTCTAATCCTTACATTATATCTCTACCAGAACTCTCCAATATCACATCTCAGCAAGCACTGCCTAATAGCACATCTCAACAAACACTCTCTGCTACAACATCTCAGCACAGACTACTACGAGCTCTCTCCAAGCACTGACTGCTACGAGTTCTTAACAGGCACTGTGGAGGCGGCTTAATAATACTCTTTGGCGCAATCTCTGGCGCAGTGGCTCAGTGTAGCCACCTTTCATATGCCCCTCCTCCACAGGCCAGAATTTGATGGTATTTTTGCCAGCATTGGTGGTGAAAATACCACCAAATTCGTCCAGAAAAATACAGACAAAAATAAAAGATAATATTAATACCTAAATATCACATAATTAGTTAAAATTTTGGCTTTGCACTGACCTTTCAATAACCAAATATATAAAATACAGTAGGCAATACAAATTCTTTTCATACATGTGGCTTTACATAATAGTTTACACAATACATAAAAAATCAGTTTATACAAATGTTCACATAAAATTCTTTTAATTATTCAAAAAAAAAAAAACAAATAGTTGATAATTCCAGCCCAGCAATGGTCAACAGGTGCAAACACCAACAAGTGACATCATTTCAGCAGAAACAGTCCATCAGTTGCACCCAGCAATGTTGAGAGCAGGTGCAGACACCAACAAGTGACATCATTTCAGTAGAAGCAGTCCATCAGTTGTACCCAGCAATGTTGAGCAGGTGCAGACACCAACAAGTGACATCATTTCAGCAGAAACAGTCCATCAGTTGCACCCAGCAATGTTGAGAGCAGGTGCAGACACCAACAAGTGACATCATTTCAGTAGAAGCAGTCCATCAGTTGTACCCAGCAATGTTGAGCACGTGCAGACACCAACAAGTGACATCATTTCAGTAGAAGCAGTCCATCAGTTGCACCCAGCAATGTTGAGCAGGTGCAGATACCGACAAGTGACATCATTTCAGTAGAGGCAGTCCATCAGTTGCACCCAGCAATGTTGAGCAGGTGCAGACACCAACAAGTGACATCATTTCAGTAGAAGCAGTCCATCAGTTGCACCCAGCAATGTTGAGCAGGTGCAGACACCAACAAGTGACATCATTTCAGTAGAAGCAGTTCATCAGTTGCACCCAGCAATGTTGAGAGCAGGTGCAGACACCAACAAGTGACATCATTTCAGTAGAAGCAGTCCATCAGTTGTACCCAGCAATGTTGAGCAGGTGCAGACACCAACAAGTGACATCATTTCAGCAGAAACAGTCCATCAGTTGCACCCAGCAATGTTGAGAGCAGGTGCAGACACCAACAAGTGACATCATTTCAGTAGAAGCAGTCCATCAGTTGTACCCAGCAATGTTGAGCAGGTGCAGACACCAACAAGTGACATCATTTCAGTAGAAGCAGTCCATCAGTTGCACCCAGCAATGTTGCGCAGGTGCAGACACCGCCAAGTGACATCATTTTAGTAGAGGCAGTCCATCAGTTGCACCCAGCAATGTTGAGCAGGTGCAGACACCAACAAGTGACATCATTTCAGTAGAAGCAGTTCATCAGTTGCACCCAGCAATGTTGAGCAGGTGCAGACACCAACAAGTGACATCATTTCAGTAGAAGCAGTCCATCAGTTGCACCCAGCAATGTTGAGCAGGTGCAGACACCAACAAGTGACATCATTTCAGTAGAAGCAGTTCCATCTGTGGCACCCACTAAAGTTGAAGAGGTACACACAGCAACAAGTCACATTAGTTCAGTAGAAGCAGTCCATCAGTGGCACCCAGCAATGTTGAGTAGGTGCAGACACCAACAAGTGACATCATTTCAGTAGAAGCAGTTCATCAGTGGCACCCAGCAATGTTGAGTAGGTGCAGACAGCAACAAGTGACTTCATTTCCATACAAGTAGTCCATCAGTTGCACCTGGCAATGATGAGTAGGTCCAGAGAGCAGTCCATGATAATCACTATCACCGATCACACTGTTCATCAGAGTATATAAGCACAAATTAAACATGTCCTAGTGGCACCAATCATGTAGCAAAAGTACAAGTAACAGTCCATAATATTCACTAACCCTGATCACACTGTTCATCAGCAGAAATTAAACATGCCCTAGTGGCACCAATCAAGTAGAAAAAGTACAAGTAACAGTCCATAATATTCACTATCACTGATCACACAGTTCATCAGCAGAAATTAATCATTCCTAAGTGTCACACATTATGTTGAAAAAGTGCAGGTAACAGTTCACAATATTTACCTTCACTAATCAGACAGTTCAGGCATGAACAATAGTTTGAATGCACATACAAATTCTTTTACACTAAACATACAAATCATAACAAACACGCAAATGATGTCAGATAATTTTTATATTAACTGTTACAAATACTCAAATATCAGTAAACCTATAATATTTATGGGTGTCAGTGCAAGCCACTACAAACAAATAAAATAATATTTACGAGATAGGTGGGTAGGATTAGGAAAGGAAAACACACAAAACACACTCATTCATCTTTCGTCCACATTAAGTACTACTGTGTAATTGAATAGTGTTAACTGTGTAAATGTAATTCTGTCAAAATCTGATGTTCATCATGTGTATCAAGTAGTAGTGGCAGCAATGTATAACAGTCAATAATAGTTAGGTCAACGTCATAGTCATCATGTCAAGACCAATGTTTGCCAAGCCAGATCAAATGTACTGTTGTTGAACAACTGTCAGTGAGCCAAGATATGCAAATACTTCCTCTCTTCAAAAAAAAAGTATATACTGCTTAGTGATTTAACAAAGTGTGTATAGACTATCTTCCTTCTACTTTAGTGTTCTAGTCTGCTATCTTCATCCTCCTTGTTCCATAAGACCAACAAAAAAAAAAAAAATATGCATCTCACTTACTTTACCTCTTATCCACCAAAACTCCAATAATCATCAACTTCACACAATCTCAATAATACCTCAATAATACCTCTTCAATACGTCGATACATATAAACCTTATTGCCAATATATGCTCCTCATTTACTTTACCTCTTATCCACCAAAACTCCAATAATCATCAACTTCACACAATCTCAATAATACCTCAATAATACCTCTTCAATACGTCGATACATATAAACCTTATTACCAACATCATTTCACTTCCATAACAACTCTTTCCTCTAGTCAGTCTCCTCGAACAAGTACAGATAAAATCCTAATGCAAACCTCATCATCCCATACAATCCGAAGACACATTGTCAACACACAACCTCTGTGTAATCCATCTGACCCAAATCTTCTACTCATTATGAATTATAAACAAAAGAAATGCATACACGACCTCTAACAGACTTAGTTCGAATAACTCTCAGTAATTAAGTACGATTACGGAATGTGAATGATCATAATATTTCACAGTGTGTACACCACTTCAAGAATTATTGCAAACAGAAGCAAACATGTGGAGTATTTCTTGTGTCAAGTGTCACTTCCTATTTCAATTGCTCACGAAAAATGCAGTGTAATAACTGTCAATGGTCTAAACCTAGTTTTGGTATGTCATGTCGTTAGCTTCCTTCCTATTAGCATAAAGTTATACAGCTTCCATAAAACCTCAGCTCATGTGACTTCTATGAAGTTCTTTGTACCAATGTCGTTCGTCGAATTATAGCAGTTCATTTTCTTATCTTAAAAATATAAGGCACTGAGCGTAAGCAAAACAAGCAATAGCGAGTAAATATACCAGTAGAGAACAGAATGTCAACAAGTGTATGCAGCACAATTCTTACAACGAGGCTCTGCCAAGCAAACAATCCATAATTAATACAGTAGTGTGACCTAAACTCTATGTTCATACACAGTATATCAGCATTTCTATACACCAAATTAAAGAGTAGTTGTGACGACAAACAGAAATGTATGAATATGCAATCCATACGCATAGCAGCAAACAGGTCATTAGCATCATATCAGCTTAAGCAAATAAATGTTCATATGTCATGCTAATAAGTAAACATGAAGGCGCAAGCAGATAAATCACAAAGTATAACCTACATACATATCAGCACAACTAATCAGGTGACAATTGTAATTTAAATAAATAAGCACAGCAGGCACATAATTTAAAAAAATTTGACATCAGTGAAAAAGCAGTGCAGCCAAGCGATGCATAATATACACAAGTTACAACCCAGTTCATTAATAATCATTGTCAAAATCAGTTAACGTACGCAAGCACGTCGCTTCACAAGTAATTTCACAGAACATGAAATTTAGCACAAAGTATGAATCACGTAATTGCGAGCAGCAAATTACGTCTAAAGTACGTACCTAAGTGGAAATATGTTACCTGAAAAATAAACTCAATTAATAGTTACCTTTTTAGTCTATTAGTTTCTTCTTGGAAATTACATTCTTCCTGAAATTTTCTCGATAGCAAGTCCTCTTAACGTCGGAGACACACAGAATTTACCTGAAGTTCTTAAATATTTTATAGAACCGTATCCTGAAAAATACTCAATGTTAATAACATAATTCATCAAGTCACTATAGCTTTATACTGAATTGAATCGGAGAAATTAAACTGTGTATTTGTTTCCGGCTGTCAGTGCATTCGCACTGAGCGCTCGATCAGCTGTAGGCGCGTGACGTAGGAAGCAATTGTTCGCGGTCAACGACTGCCTTGTGCGGCGCGCAGACTTGACTGTTGCTTTGAGTATGTGCCGCCGCCAAAACACAGCGCGGTATCCTTGTACTCTCCGCATGTTTACATCTAGCTGTTGGTTTCTCAAAAGTATGTCATTCCACAAAAATTTTTCAAAAGTATCTCATTCCACAAAAATTTTGGAAACTAGGAACCTCACGTTTTGTGGTAGGAACAGCATAATTACGAATACCGTCTAATTTTTTTGGATCAGGAAGAATACCGAGAAATTTCACCTGAGAACGACCAAATTCAGATTTTTCTAAGTTCACTGTAATGCCAACTCTTGCAAAGATACGTAACAATGAATCCAAAATTTTGTTGTGCTCACTCCAAGAACGTTTAGCAATAATAATATCGTCAACATATGAGGTAATATTGTCACGAAGATAAACAGGTAACATTTCGTTTAAACTACGAATGAATGCTGCTGAAGGTACAGTAACTCCACATGGTAATTTCCGAAATCACTTTTGGGTAAATTAGTCAAATCCGGTTATTGTTTACTTACTCTCTAGATAGATTGATAGTCGAAGAGTTGTTTTGACAGATGCAAAGAATAGTAAAAGAGTAGGCAGCGGTACAGAAAACTAAAAGAGAAATAGCACCACTACAGCTCGGGGCCCTAAGCTCGCTACGGCACATATTCACTTAGAGTAGTGAATCCCCTGAGGACTTTAATAGCTGCACATAATTTCTAGTTTGTGACTTAATGGCAAATTTGGCGGAAGTGCGTACATAAATTGATCTAACCATGCACATGGATGTATGTCATTCTTATAGTTGCGGAAGATCTTAAATTTCCGAACAGTCAAAAAGTGTTTATAGTCAAAGTTTTCGCCTCGTGGCGACAAAGACCTACCGCGTCTGTCCCAGTCCCAATGACGATTATTGTCAAGTTCGCGCGCCTGGCGCTCTCTTGTCGCATCCCGTAAATGAAACAAATTATTTTCTTCAAACCCCTCTGCTAACTGTGATTCTAAATTTCTTCTACTGTCTTTTCCTACAATTTCGCCTTCGATCTGTTTGACTTGCTACTGCAATTAATCTATTATTGTGAGCATTCAAAATTGGTTGTACTTCTTCTCTGATTTCTTTCTTTAATTCATCTTTCATATTTTTGAAACATGTCCCTATTTGTGAGTCTAACCGTGTTTCCAAAGTTCCTATCTCTGTTTTTAATTCAGATCCTAACTGTGATCCAAGTGAGTCTAACCGTGTTTCCATTGTTCCCATACCAGTTGTAATTGTTCCTATCTGAGTTTTAATTGTTCCTATCTCTGTTTTAAATTCAGATCGTAACTGTGATCCCACATTTAATATAGCACTCATCAACCGCTCCATGTTAACTGTTTCAGGATTCTTTTCGCCCCTACCATTTCCCGCAAAACCTGCTTCCTTCGTCATAGCTGTAAAGCTATCTGTGTTCGATACTATTTCAGAATCTTCTATCGTTAATCTCGGATTCTGTGAATTTTCTGATTGAGAAAAATTTTGAAATGGTTCCGGACTGTCTTCCCGACTTATTAAATTGATTTCAACTCCATTATTCATCATACTGTTGTCCTGTGTTGGCGAGTTCGCCATGTCAACAATTTCGTCACTCTCACTATTCATCATTTTCGCCTTTTTCATCGACCGTGTAATCATTTACAAACATAAAAAAATTCGTCACTGTACGAAAATTACACACAATGACTCTTTATCTCAACAATACCATTCACATGAAATGTTTCCCTCAAACACGATTAATCGAACAATTGAAATAATTGCACTAAATTGTCAAACGCGTATACAAGACAACAAATCAAATTCTGAGAAAAAATACCATTAGAAGAATGACAATTACCAAATCTACACATGCAAAATAGACTACAATTACTAACTACAAATTACTACAACAATACTACCGTCTACTACTTTTACAATCAGAAGAATCCAAGGGACGATCCGAAGCAGCGGTCGCCACGTGCATGGGGGCTTAATTAAATATGACTGAAAATATTTTTTAGTAGCTGTTATGTCCGATTACGCTGTGTCTCGTAATCGGTTGGCCCTGACTAGAATTATTACGCAATCTGACTGCAAAGAACAACAACAAAGAATGAAATGAAAATTTTCATTAACACAATTAATTAATTAAGTCCCCAGCAACTATGAAACCTACGAAACCAAAGCATAAGTATAACTGTTCTGTATGTGGAAGTATGACTCAACGCACATCTGGCACGGTTCTTCTTCAACAAGACAAGAATTTTTAAATACCAATTTTACTGACGTGATAAAAGAAAAGTAGAAATACGATAATTGCGTAAGGAAAGCAGAATTACGCTCTAATACAAGAACACACGCCAGATGCTTTGTTGACTGAACCTGTAATGACGCATTATTTAGGACACTGAAATAAAAACAAACGGAGTTAGTTGCCTCATTTATATTGATGAAAATCATTCTAATCCTTACATTATATCTCTACCAGAACTCTCCAATATCACATCTCAGCAAGCACTGCCTAATAGCACATCTCAACAAACACTCTCTGCTACGACATCTCAGCACAGACTACTACGAGCTCTCTCCAAGCACTGACTGCTACGAGTTCTTAACAGGCACTGTGGAGGCGGCTTAATAATACTCTTTGGCGCAATCTCTGGCGCAGTGGCTCAGTGTAGCCACCTTTCACGAGGCGTTATACTCCAACCTTCCTTCCTTCCCTCACTACGCCTCAATACTATTTCTCCTGTATTCCCATCACAGTGCAGGGCATGAAATGTATTCTCTGGGAAATGGGGCTTCTCTTGGTTCTTATTGGAAATCCGCCTCTCAGAATGTCGAGAGTAAGGCTTTGTTACGTGGCATACATTATCTCTGTCACCGAAATGTGGTGACTGCTTCTGTGAGTCTCCGGCACAGGCTAAACAAACCTATCACGATCGGTATATTTGTTCTTCGAATTTTTCTATTATCTCCACTAACGTAACTTGGTAAGAATCCAAGACACGCCCAACGACGCTTTTGTAAGCGATCTCATGATTTGATGAATTACACTGCCGTTTTATTGTTCCAATGACTCTCAGTGTAGTATCTCATTTTCTCTCAGCTACATTTAAGTCGTCATTGCACCTTCAATAGCTGCTCATTTCGTATTAACGTTCCAAGGGTGTGATCATCATGTAAACAACATCTTCAGAGAACTGCGTCCGTAACCATTCCGTTTATATGTCTACCGTCAATATCACCGGTTCTGTCACATTTCCTTGTAATGCTGCTCGTTCCACGGTCGCTTCTGATAACGTCTCCCTTTGAAGAACTATGTAGGACTGTAATAGCTAGGAAGCCTTGAGCCCAATTCCATACCTAGACATCATTTTTATTGTGTTTTAATACAACGTTTTAGTTGTTTTTCGTATCCTAGCCCCCAAAGTTTCATACGTTTCCAGCCTCCCGCCTAGAAACACCTGACGTAGCTCTTGCCATGTCGTTTTCGGGCGTCATCTTCTTCTCCTTTCTTTCTTCTTCTTCTTCTTTTGTCTGAATGTATTCTATTATCTTCTAATGCCATGTGTCTTCACCTGACGGTATACATACCCATAAGATCTCAGTCATTTGGCTTCAATTGTTTCTATTACAATGGTACTCGTATTTATTTTTATCGCAGGATAAAATTCTGAAATATATGCCGGTTTCTGAGAAAGTAATAGCTATGACTGAAATCTTCATTTTTAATTTTATCGCGTAGTGCTAACCCACAGCAACCCTTCCAAAATTTCTGTTATTTCTCATGTTTCTGCTCCATACGCTGTTATAGTTCTTACATCAGTTTTGAATACACTGACGGGGAAAAAAGTCGCAGCACCAAAAAATGATTAATTTAGTGTGTTGAAATTTCTGGAGTACATTTGTCTAGGTAACAAATTTAAGTCATTAACACTGTAAGATCACAGGTTAATTTAAGTTCGAAATAAACTATTGCAAATGTAATTATTTCATAATGTGGGGCTCAGTCATAATATATTTCTTTAAAGTCAGTACCGCCGTTAGACTTGTTTATTTACAGTGTTACATTTACACTTACACAATCAAAATGAAGCCGAAATCATGATTGTGTAAGTGTAAATGTAACACTGTAAATAAACAACAGTCTAATGTTGGTACTTACTTTGAAGAAATATTGCAAAAGTGAAATGCTGGTACATTAATAATCTGTGTAACTGCCAGAATGTTGAATGCAAGCTTGCAAACTTGGAGGAATTGTGTTGTACAGATGCCGGATGTCAGTTTGTGAAATGAAACTCCATGCCTGTTGCACTTGGTAGATCAACTCAGAGGGCCATAGACACGGGTTCCCAGGTAGATGCCGTGTTTCTTGACTTCCGCAAGGCGTTCGATACAGTTCCCCACAGTCGTTTAATGAACAAAGTAAGAGCATATGGACTATCAGACCAATTGTGTGATTGGATTGAAGAGTTCCTAGATAACAAGACGCAGCATGTCATTCTCAATGGAGAGAAGTCTTCCGAAGTAAAAGTGATTTCAGGTGTGCCGCAGGGGAGTGTCGTAGCACCGTTGCCATTCACAATATACATAAATGACCTTGTGGATGACATCGGAAGTTCACTGAGGCTTTTTGCAGATGATGCTGTAGTATATCGAGAGGTCGTAACAATGGAAAAAATTGTACTGAAATGCAGGAGGATCTGCAGCGAATTGACGCATGGTGCAGGGAATGGCATCTGAATCTCAATGTAGACAAGTGTAATGTGCTGCGAATACATAGAAAGAAAGATCCCTTATCATTCAGCTACAATATAGCAGGTCAGCAACTGGAAGCAGTTAATTCCATAAATTATTTGAGAGTACGCATTAGGAGCTATTTAAAATGGAATGACCATATAAAGTTGATCGTCGGTAAAGCAGATGCCAGACTGAGATTCATTGGAAGAATCCTAAGGAAATGCAATCCGAAAACAAAGGAAGTAGGTTACAGTACACTTGTTCGCCCACTGCTTGAATACTGCTCAGCAGTGTGGGATCCGTACCAGATAGGGTTGACAGAAGAGATAGAGAAGATCCAACGGAGAGCAGCGCGCTGTGTTACAGGATCATTTAGTAATCGCGAAAGCGTTACGGAGATGATAGATAAACTCCAGTGGAAGACTCTGCAGGAGAGACGCTCAGTAGCTAGGTACGGGATTTTGTTGAAGTTTCGAGAACATACCTTCACCGAGGAGTCAAGCAGTATATTGCTCCCTCCTACGTATATCTCGCGAAGAGAGAATGAGGATAAAATCGGACAGATTAGGGCCCACACATAGGCATACCGACAATCCTTCCTTCCACGAACAATACGAGACTGGAATAGAAGGGAGAACCGATAGAGGTACTCCAGGTACCCTCCGCCACACACCGTCAGGTGGCTTGCGGAGTATGGATGTAGATGTAGATGTAGAACTCAGGGACGGTTAGCGCTGTTTGTGGATGACGCTGAAGTCGTCGTCCGACGTCGTCCCAAATGTGCTCCACTGGAGACAGATCTGGTCATCGAGCAGGCCACGGCAACACGTCGACACTCTCCAGATCAAATACAGCTGTATGTGGGCAACCACGCTCCTGCTGGTAAACACTGCCTGGAACGCTATAACTGAACGGCTGCACAAGAGGTCGAATCACCTGAGTGAGCTACAAATTTGCAGTCATGGTGCGTGAGATAACTACGAGAGTGAATGAAGCTGCTCCTGCTGTCATACGAAATCACACCCCAGACCAAATCTCTAGGTGTAGGTCCAACGCGTCTAGCAAATAGGCAGGCTGGTTCCAGGCCGTCAACTGGCCTCCGCTATCCAACACCGCTCCATCACTGAGACCGCTGCAGAACCAGATTTCATCAGAACACACAACAGACTTCCACCCTGCCCTCCAATGAGCTCTCGCTTGACACCACCGAAGTCGCAAATGGCGGTGGTTTGAGGTCAGTGGAATGCACGCTACAGGACTTCTGGCTCTGAGCTGTCGTTGAACTTAGTGATTTGTGACAGTTGGTTGTGTCACTCTGGTGTCAGCTGCTGCTCAAATTACTGCTGCACATGCACCACGATGCGCCATAACCATACGTCGAACGGGATGGTATTCCTTCTTGGTAGCGGCACATGCCCGCCGGGAGCTCGGCCTGTTTGCGACCGTACATTTCTTGTCGTTCGCTGCCAAATCTTTCTCCAATGTCGTAATAGTAACATCTGGCTCCTCGTAGCCCTATTACTGGACCTCGCTCAAACTCAGTGAAGTGCTGATAACGGCGCCTGTGTCACCTTAGAGGGGTTCTCGACTAACACCAACCCGCCACGTCCACTCTCAAAGGTAACTAATGCCCCCGACTGTTACAGCGTGTTTTTAAAGTAAAGCTGATTTGCATGCTCACATTGGTGCCATTAGCCCCACTGTTATACGACTGGAGCTAAATCTGAGCAGACAACATCTGTCAGATGAAGAAACTCGTCCACCGTTTACGTCGCACAACTCCTTCTTGGTGTTGCGATTTTATTCCTGTCATTCTATGCCTAATCTACATCTTATAAATCTTCACTTAATTGTTTGGTTGCCTGTCTGTCTCGGCCTTTCTTCCTTCCTTCCTTCGTTATTTCTTTACTCCTGAATCATTACGTGTTCGTGTCGCCCTGTCACGCCATACGGTTACGCCTACATTACTGAAAACTGTAAAGTTAAAGTGGTTGCTCCACGATACAGCCATCAAAGAATACACTGATCAGTCAAAAATTATGACCACCTACCTACCAGCCGGTATATCCACCTTTGGCAAGGACAACAACAACAGCGATACGTCGTGGCGCAGAAGCAATGAGGCCACCGCTGGTGGGAGATGGCACCACATCTTCACACTCAAGTCACGTAGTTCCCATAAATTGCGCAGAGGGGGGCGATGAGCTCTGACGCCACGTTCAACCACATCCCAGATGTGTTCGATCGGGTTCAGATCTGGCAAGTTGATGAGGTGAGGCAGGGGGGGGGGGGGGGGGAAGGGGCAGCACATCAACTGGAACTCGCCACTGTGTTCCTCGGACCACCAAGTCACACCCCTGGCCTTGTGACATGGCGCATAAAGTTGCTGAAAGACCTCACTGTCATCGGGAAACACGATCGTCATGAAGGGGTGCACGTGATCTGCAACCAGTGTGCGATACTCTTTGGCCGTCATGGTGTCTTGCACGAGCCCCACTGGAGCCATGGATGCTCACCTGAATGTTCCCCAGTGCATGATGGAGCCGCCGACAGCTTGTCTCCGTCCCACAGTATAGATGTCAAGGAACTGGTCCCCAGGGCTACCTCCCATTGGCATGGTGAAGAAGGTATAGGGATTCACCAGACCACGCAATGCTCTGCTACAGCGCCAACGTCCAGTGCCGATATTCAAGTGCCCATTTCAGACGTAGTTGCCGATATCGTGGTGATAATATTGCCACATGTATTGGTCCTCGGCTGCGGAAGCCCACCGTTAGGAGTGTCCGGTACACATTGTGTTCAGACACACTTGTGCTCTACCCGACATTAAAGTCTGTTGTTAGTTGCGCCACAGTTCGCCGCCTGTCCTGTTTTACCAGTCTGTCGAGCCTATGACGTCCGATATGTGGAATGAAGGAAGGCCGCCAAACAGCACAAGGTCTAGATGTCGTTTCACCTTGGTTTTGGCACTCACCACAGTACGCGTCCAACACCCGACAAGCCGTATAGTTTCTGAAATGCTCGTGGCGAGCCTCTGTGCCATTACAATCTGCTCTCCGTCAAACTCACATAGATCGCGCGCTTCCCCCATTCTACACACGGACATTACGCTCACTGACACTATATACACCATGCTTGTGTCCGTCTAGTAGTCATTTCTCGCCAGGAGTCTGTGGCGTGGACGGGTCAATATCGATAGTAGGTTGTTGGTTATAATGTACTGGATGATCATTGAATAGGGACGTCGCGGCGAATTTATCTGGATGGAAGGTTAGGTATTGGTGCATTCAGTCATCTAGGGCAATCATAGTGCTACCTGAAGGAGAACTATTAGCTTCAGTTTCGAACACCAGCACTGACGGCCCGAAATCCTATGTAATATCCTTATACCCTACAGGTATTTCTGCGCAATGATGCTTTGGGTAGAGGATGAATTAGCGGTCAGTCCATAAATCTGCAGGACGGTGTTGTTGTAGCCTACTGTTGGATGACATATAGCTCACCACGCTAGTAATTTACATTCAACTGAATCTGCTGGCGACAATCAAAGCAGACCGGAAGCAGTTGCTTGGGTCTGATCGAACTAAATGAATGTTTGTTCGGTGTAAACGATAAAAACGACAATTAAATGGGCAAACAGGCTTTCGTCATCAATATGAATTCGGCGACTTTTGTCTCATTGCCTTTTGCTCCATTCAGTGTGTTAGTCGACACAGGTCTTGTCTTTCCTTCCTGTGGTGTAAAACAGAGATATTGCAGCGACACAGATAATAATCTTATCGATGTTCAGTGCTTCACCCTAGCTAAAATATCACATTAAAGGTAAGTAACGATTTTCTGTCTTACACACTGAAGAGCCAAAGAAACTGGTACACCTGCCTCATGTCGTGTAGGGCCGCCGCGTCCACGTGGAAGTGCCACACGACGCGGCATGGACTCGACTAATGTCTGAAGTAGTGCTGGAGGGAAATCACAATATGAATCCTGCACGGCTCTCCATAATCCGTAAGAGTACGAGGGGGTGGAGATCTCTTCTGAAAAGCATCTTGCAAGGTACCCCAGATATACTGAATAATGTTAATGTCTGGGGAGTTCGATGGCCAGCGGAAGTGTTTAAACTCAGAAGAGGGTTCCTGGAGCCAGTCTGTAATAATTCTGGACGTGTGGGGTGTCGCATTGTCTTGCTGGAATTGCCCAAGTCCGTCGGAGTGCACAATCGACATGAGTGGATGCGGGTGATGAGACAGGATTCTTGCGTACATGTCACCTGTAAGAGTCCTATCTAGACGTATCAGGGGTCCAGTATCACTCCTACTGCACAAGCCCCATACCATTACAGAGCCTCCACCAACTTGAACAGCCCCCTGCTGACATGCAGGGTCCATGCATTCATTGAGGTTGACTCCATACCAGTACACGTCCAACCGCTCGATACAATTTGAAACGAAACTCGTCCGAGCAGACAACATGTTCCCAGTCATCAACAGATCAATGTCGGTGTTGACGGGTCCAGGCCGGGCACACGAGTGGGCCTTCAGCTGCGAAACCCCAGATCGATGACGTTTCTTTAATGGTTCGTGCGCTGACACCTGTTGATGCCGCAGCATTAAAATCTGCAGCAGTTTCCGGAAGGATTGCACTTCTGTCGCGATGAACGATTCTCTTCAGCCGTAGCTGGTCCCGTTCTTGCAGGATCTTTTTCCGGCCGCAGCGATGTCGCATATTTGATGTTTTACTGGACTCCTGATATTTACGGTACACTCGTGAAATGGTCGTACGGGAAAATCACCTACCTCGGGGATGCTGTGCCCCATCGCTCGTGCGCCCACTATAACACCACATTCACACTTACTCAAATCTTGATAACCTACCATTGTAGTAGCAGTAATCGATCTAACAACTGTGCCAGACACTTGTCTTCTTAAGGTGTTGCCGACCGCAGCGCCGTATTGGTCCCGTTTGTAGTGAGTGTACATAGAGCAGCTCCTTGGGGCTTAATAAATTGTATTTTGTTGTGAATGACGTTCAATTTCCCATTTTCCGGCCCATCCACTCATTAGTGGTTCATGGTGTGGGTTCCTGTAGTTATATCCTAGTTCATGAACCACGGGCAACGTATGAGTGGCCAAGTAAGTGGTCCCGAGAGTCGGGATACCAGTTACTTTGGAATAAGGCTGAGCATCTCGGACATATTCTGAGTTGTGGTCACCTTTGTGCTCATACGGCAAAGACTACCAAATCCACCGGTTAGTCCCTCAACCGTTAGGGGTAAAACTCAATGGGACTCGGGGCAAGTAAGGCTAGCAACCTGCTTCACCGGTACTTTAAGTATGATGCTGGCAACAATCAGAGCAAAATGCCTCGGACCTTTGGAGGTGACGGAGTCCGACCTCTAACTGACAAACCAGGGACTCCTAAGATACGACTCGGCAAACAAATGGTAATGAGATGGGGAGCTATTAATATCAATGGGGGCTACTCTGGGAAGAAGGAAGAGCTGCCAGAGGCTGCAAGTAAGATGGGGCTGGAAGTTTTAGCTGTTAGTGACATTCGGGTAAGGTGTGAGAAAGAAGAGGAAGTGGGAGAATACAAGGTCTACCTGTCAGGAGTCAAAGCAGGAATAGCACAATGGGGTGTAGGGCTTTACATCAGGAAAGAAATGCAACCCAGCGTAGTTGCAATAAGGTATGTAAACGAACGACTGATGTGGATAGATTAGACAGTGTCTAGCAAGAAAATTAGGATTGTGTCAGTATATTCGCATTGTGAAGGGACAGATTAAGATAAGATGGATAGTTTTTATGATGCACTCAGTGATGTAGTTGTTAGAGTAAAGGACAAGGACAGTGTTCTGCTCATGGGTGATTTTAATGCCAGGATTGGAAATCGAACAGAAGGGTACGAAAAGGTTATGGGTAAATTTGGAGAGGGTATAGAGGCCAACAGGAATGGGAAACAACTCTTGGATTTCTGTGCCACTATGGGCTTAGTAATCACAAACTCTGTAAGTAGGCTGTTTATGTTTTCTTACTGGCAACGTTACGTAGCGCTCTGTATGAAAATCACTGGCTGTGCTGTGTGCAGTCTGTCGCTAGTTTGCATTGTTGTCTGCCATTGTAGTGTTGGGCAGCTGGATGTAAACAGCGTGTAGCGTTGCGCAGTTGGAGGTGAGCTGCCAGCAGTGGTGGATGTGGGGAGAGAAATGGCGGAGTTTGGAAATTTTTAAGACTGGATGTCATGAACTCCTATGTATATTATGATTTTTCAACACTATTAAGGTAAATACATTGTTTGTTCTCTATTAAAATCTTTCATTTGCTAACTATGCCTATCAGTAGTTAGTGCCTTCCGTACTTTGAATCTTTTACTTAGCTGGCAGTAGTGGCGCTCGCTGTACTGCAGTAGTTCGAGTAACGAAGATTTTTGTGAGGTAAGTGATTTGTGAAAGGTATGGGTTAATGTTAGTCAGGGCCATTATTTTGTAGGGATTATTGAAAGTCAGATTGCGTTGCGCTAAAAATATTGTGTGTCAGTTTTAAGCACAGTCATGTATAATTGTTTAAAGGGGACGTTTCATATGGCGACCCTGCCAGGATACCTCACTGGAATCTTCTGATTTTTTCTTGTAGTTTGTGTAATTAGTGTAGATTTTGTTTATTGCTAGTGCGTAATTGCAGAGAGAATCTCCTTTGTAGTTGCAGTCTTTCATTGTTGTACAGCAAAACAGTTGTGGCATGCATGTAGATTTGCACCAAGTGTTTCGCAGCTGCGCTTGCAATTAACTAGATATTATTTTCAGTGCTATGTTAATGGGTTTTGTTATTTTGCTCTTCAAATTGTGCTTTTCTGTGTTGTCGTGTGAAATATTGTGACAATAATGGCGTCTGAAAAACGTAACACTAGGCTCCAAAGTAAACTGAGAAATAATAGTGACGACGAGCGTAGTTATCAGCACCCCTGTGTAATGAAGTAACAGACATTCAAAGTAGTAATTTGGTAATAGTGCATAGGGAAATGGAGCGGGCTGCAAATAATGGTGTAGACAGTGAAACAGGTAGTGAACAGGGAAGCATTATCAATCGATCGGTCGGCAATAGCTCGCCTCAGGAATCCGAAATGACAGAACACAATATTGCAAATACTGTAGACTCAGGTTTTGGGTCCTCACCGTTTTCCCAAATGAGTCAAGGCACATTTACTGCTTGTCAAAACGTGAAATTTGCCGGTGAAAATGCACTGCCAAAAAGCATAGAGAAACACATTCCAGACACTAATACATTATTATTGCAATTAATGCAACAAATGGAACAAAATCAGAGACAAACACAGCAAAAGCTTCAAAAGTTAGACACAATGGAGCAACACCAGAGACAAACACAGCAACAGCTTCAAAAGTTAGACTCATTGGAACAAACTCTTGAACAAACACGTGAAGATTTAACTACTGAGTTACATAAAATCGAATCGAAATGTCAAAAAGTCTGTAATGACGTAAAAACACAAATTTGTGAGCATTTCCAACCTATTTTTTCGCGTCATGAAAATGCATTACAGAATCACGAAGCAGCCATAAAAGAACTGCGAACTATTGTTCATGAAAATCACGACACCTTGCAATCTAAAATTGCCTCAGTTGCATCTACCGATTCGGTTATGCAACTTGCAAAAACTCAGGAAAACTTAAAGGACACAGTAGATTCGATTTCAACACAAATGGACACTCTGAAACTTGGTTCAGAAAAACACACTGAGGAAATGTGTTCACTATCGGAGAAAGTAGCCGAACTTTCGGATCAGTTCACTAACTTATCTACGAAGGTAGATGATAATCTGAATGACACAAAACCGGTAGTCTTTAATGACACAGAAGAGTGCGAACAAATTAGGAAATTCAAACAAAATCAGAATCAAATTAATACACAACACCAAAGGGAAATCCGGGAAGTACAAGATCAGCTGACTCAGGTAATACAAGAATTACATATTTCAGAGGCCACTCGCGCTCCAATACGGGAAGAGGGACATAGAAGTATGGAACAGCCACAAAATAATAACTCAGGGCACTTCGGAAATTATGAAAGAAATTGGCAAGGTACACCGAATTTTGAGATGGAACCGCCGAAACTACGTAACAATGACCGACATGCGACTAGCCGACATGATGATTTTGACTATAAGCTGTTTATTACTACACGTAAATTCAAAATATTTAAGAATTCTGGCAATGACATTCATCCACAAGCGTGGCTCCATCAATTCTCTCATTGTTTTCCTCCCAACTGGTCATTGCAGCACAGATTAGAATTTATGTGTGGCTATTTAGAGAATGAACCAGCTGTAAGAATGCGATCGGTCATTCACGATTGCCACAGTGAAGGAGAATTTTACCATGCCTTCCTCTCAGCATATTGGTCTCAAGCCACACAAGACTGAGTAAAACATGGCATCATAATGATGAAACATGCGACCAATCTGAATTTTCCGGTCTTGTGAAATATTTTGAAGACATGTTGCATAAGAATCAATATCTTTCAAACCCATACAGCCCTTCAGAACTCATCCGTATTTGCTTAATGAAATTGCCTGAACATTTAAGAAATATTATTTTGGCAGGGCGTTGCAAAGACGACATTGAAGCTTTTCAAGGACTCTTACAGGAATTAGAAATTGACACAGACAGTAGCAGGATGCGAAAACAGGAAAACAATCACTACAGGTCACATCCGTCACAATTCCGTGACGACAGAAGCAATAACTGGACACGACAAGCCTATTCTTACAACGTAAATCGTGACCAAAACAGATACCACCCGTATGACAACCACTGGCAGAGTAACAATAGTTACAGAGAAAGATCGCATTTCCGTAGTAATGAATATGATAGAGATTACCTTAGAAACAGACAATATGGGAACCAAAACAATTATTATCAATGGAGACACAATAACTTCAGACGCAACAGTTCAGCGCGCAGTTACGATTCAGGAAGAAATTCTCCACCACATGACCGACAAGAAAGAAATTATGAAATCTACCGACATGACGACAGACGAGATAATCATAACGACAGACCTGAATTTCATCAGAACTGGCGGGATTCAAAAAGAGCAGGGCACTTTCCGACAACGTGAATTTGTAGAAGCTAGGTCTCCTAATCCCAATAACGATGCGCGCCAATAAAGGAACAGACAATGACTCGCACCGCAGGCAGCCACCTGCGCCGGCTGGCTCAGAGAAAAATAACACAGACGCAAACCTTGAGAAAAGATTTAGCATTCCTTACCGACGTATAAAACATGACAATTGCTTTTCAGTTGAAAGTCTGCGTACTAGGAAGAGTAAAGGTTTACACTACATTTCACATGTAAAACCGTTTATTGAATGATAATCTGCTGTTTAACTTAGTCTTTGCCATAAAACTTTTCACTTCACATTTCTAGTATGCTTTGTCAGACTTAAGAAACTGTTAACATGCATCAATCTTTGAAGTTAAATATCCAGTCAAGAACCAAGAGAACTTATTTCAACAGATATTACGAATGCATTGTTATAGTGAACAGAAGACACAGTGTTGTTATTTGTACATTCTTGCTTGTTAGTTGCACGATTACGTAACGACTATAAGGCTCACATACTTAGAACATTTACCAGTACTGCTAATGAGATTTTAATGCAACATTTTGGTTTACTTGAAAATACATTCTGGATTTAAAGTACTTTCTGTGAGATACCAGATGACACAGTGGTTAGTTTATGTGACAGCTACACGATTTTATCACGACGCTACTAATGAGTGACAATTTACAATGTTGCTTTTGCGCTGTATCTGTTTTATATCTGCACAGTTTTTCTGTATTATTCTGGAAAGTAAAACATGTTTTAGTAGTACCTTTGGGGTATAGCTACAATGAAACAGCCTTTTTCGTAGCACAACAATACGTTACATTACAGTACTTTCTTGATCACGGTAAGGTACGTAATAACTACGGTATCCATACGCAAAGCATTTCACTTTCGTTTATGATGAGGTAAGTACATTGACTTCAGCAGAACTTTGCTTACAGAAGACGGTAACTACGACACTTCCACAGAATTATCTTACAGCAAGACGCACATTTAGCGCTACAGGACACGCATTTGAGAGATTAATTTTGTACTTAAGCCATTTATTTTCCAAGATTTTTGAATTACAAAGAAAGTTTTCCATGATACATTTCATTCCATTGCTGTAATCTGTAACACCTGAGGGTATAATTACATTAATCCTCAGGGGGTACACGCTTACTTTGTGTACCATGTGTTTGGCACGCACAAGGAGCCCTAGCTAATATGGTATTTGCTTATACAACTTTACACATCGGTACCATATTTCTCTAACACACAAATTACACAGCTATCTGATCATTTAACTGAGAGAGACGAACATTTATTTTACTACATCAGTGACAGATGTTTACGTAATTACACAGTTGGATAACTTCACACTTATGAAACTGTATTTTGTCTGTACTTTGTGCAATGCTCATATTTTTTGGAGCCATTGTGATTCTATGAGAGCTTTGAATGATGTATTTGGTATGGGATTATGATCTTTAAAGTGCGTTTGAGGCAGATGACACTTTTGACATGAGCAGAGAATTTTTTTAGGCTTTGAAATTATTGGAGGAAGTTACAACGATTTTGAGAGTTGACTGAGGTGTTATGATGTTATTATTACGATGACTATGTGTATTATGCTGTTGCGGTATGTTTATGATCAATAAGCTGATGCTATATGAGTTATTTGAATATGCTACGTATCTGTTATGATGAAATATTAAAGAAGTGTCGACGAATAAGGTAAGGAATATTGAGTAGTGGTTAGGGACTCTGACTTGTGAAAAAGGATGTTGGAAACCAAGAATCGTACTTTAAGAGTTATGAAATGTATGTAAATGCGTGAATGTATTACAATGCCGACGAAAATTTTTTGGACATTGTTATATCAATAGGATTTTGTTTCTACAGATTTGTAACCCAAATTCTTGACCTGTGAAATATTTTTATATGAGACTGTCACTGTAGCGGAAACTGCCGTCGTAAATACAGTATTTCAGCAAGAAAGGTAAGTGACCTTGGCTTAATGCGTTTTGGGTGCCCAGCTGAGAGGTAGACGTCTGACAAAAGAAAGCCATTAGGTGCAAAAAAAAAAGAGGCCATTGTCCTCGCTATTGACATTCCTTTGTAGAAAGCATCGCAAATACGACACGCTCGAACTTGAAAATATATGATTACACTGTGGAGCTCTTAATTTATGATATTTACTAAAATGCCTAATGAAATGAATATGCTACGTATCTGTTATGATGAAATATTAAAGAAGTGTCGACGAATAAGGAAGGAATATTGAGTAGTGGTTAGGGACTCTGACTTGTGAAAAAGGATGTTGGAAACCAAGAATCATACTTTAAGAGTTATGAAATGTATGTAAATGCGTGAATGTATTACAATGCCATTAGGTGCAAAAAAAAAAGAGGCCATTGTCCTTGCTATTGACATTCCTTTGTAGAAAGCATCGCAAATACGACACGCTCGAACTTGAAAACATATGATTACACTGTGGAGCTCTTAATTTATGATATTTACTAAAATGCCTAATGAAATGATGAGAAACATTTTACATCCATTGTCTTTCTAGTTGAGAGATTGCTCATTTTGTTTAATATCTAGTTTCTAGCTGCACTGCAGCAATGGTTAAAATAAAATTTTATAGATGTACTAATACAAATATTTTCTATCTACAGATCGAGTAAATAATAATTTTTTTCAAACAAATGAGGGAGCACAAAAATAAGTTTACCTTCACAGGAACTGCGTACATAATTTTCTTTTCAAGTACTTGCTAATTTATTTTGTAGAATAAGTTGTGGTGCACCACTTTAATGATATAGATATTAAGATGTAAATAGACATTTCCCTTATCTGCATTGTTGTCTTTAGTGTAATACTTTTTCTGCTTGATCTTTGCCATGCTTAGGTATTAGTTATAGCATTTGCTGCTGCTATTTGCCATGCATAGTGCTACTGAATGTCACTTTGTATTACTCTGTTAAGCTAGTTTTACTACTGATTTATTTTTCTTGTTGCTGCACATTGGCTCATATTAGTTGTAATGTTGCATTGCTTGGTAATTTAGATTTACTGTAGCTTGCTTTGCAATTTTCCATTTTTTTTTTTTTTGGTCATTGCTGTTTGTGTTAATTGTTTTGTGCTGCTGCATTGCCTCATCCCTTAGTTTAGCATCTGAGCTCAGTAGATTTAAGTTAGCTTAAGAGGGGGTAGACTATATAAGAAACTAACTATAATGAATTGGAAGAAATGCATTGAGAAGCTATAAGAAAATGGTGTGGCCAAAAAAAGAATTTTGAAAGAGGATATGAACAAGAAAAGTAGGGTTTAGGGACAACAGGTTTAGGTAGGATTTTTTTGGAAATAAATGTTGAGGTAAGATAATGGTAAATAAATAATCAGGTAAGAAATGTGTGAACAGAATACAGAAAGCATGCTTGGATAGAATTTTCTTGGCTGGAGCAAAATGTCGAAGTAAGAGGAACGATCTATGAAATGAAGTTTTGGGTTGGACTGCAGTATCAAATGTTACACTGAAAACAAACCCTACCCTTTCCTCTTGTGTTATTCTGCTATGTGTTTGTGTACTCTTGTATATTTGTGTTTTTCGTGTCTTTATGTGTTTAGCTGATGTGAGTTATGTTGTGGAATTTTTCTAATAATATGTTATTTTCTTTGTAAAGATGTTTAGACATTATTTATTCTGTTTTGTTTTAATGCTCATGTGTGAAGTTGATGTTTCAAAAGTTATTCTGATCTTTTATGTATGTACTTATGTCATAATTCCTGTAACACTGATGTATCTGTTTATTTCTATTCTTTTGTAAAGCCTGTACTACTACAAATTTATCTGTATTGTTATGTTCTTTAATGATGTATTTTGTACCTTTGTAATTGTATTCTTATGTTATAAATTGTAATTGACACCAGTTCATCAAATTAAGTAACTTGTAAGTTCCATTTCACTGCACACATTTCTGTTGGTCATAGTATATGGACAATATGTGAGAAGTAGGGACTGATAGTGATTGCACGTGTGTTAATAATTCAGCAAGGGACTGGATAACAGCATTGCTGGTTCTAAGGACAATTCCAAAAACTGTGTGAGTGCACAAGTGGTGGTTTATGGACTTGCTATGTTCTCCCCAAGACTCTTCGATGGTGATTGTGCACCTGCACAGTCGCAGCAAATGGCTGCTGGCCATCTCTACAAGGACTACAGTGGATATACTCTGTGATGACCTACCTACCAATATTCTTCAAAACTTCGAATGACTCTGTTGTGGGTTTGCTTTGTTGTGGCCCATTATCTGTCTGCATGTCAAGATTCAGTACAGGCTTTCCATTGGAAGGACAACACTACTTCTTCAAGACTGCATGGAAATCCACTACTTCCGTGTGCATTCTCCTTTACTGCTCAGACTTTGAGAAAAAAAAAACCACTGTAATTTTACTGTGATGAACGATCAGGACTGTCTTTATGGACTGTGAGAAAATTTTTTCTTTTGACCAACATTGTCTCAATAAGTGTGTGCATTTGATATCTTTGTTATTGTAATTATGAAAAATTTTATCAAATCATTATTGGCCACTGCCCAAAACAATTTGTAAAATTTTTTGTGGGGAGCATGGGGGCTATGTAAGTAGGCTGTTTATGTTTTTTTATTGGCAACGTTACGTAGCGCTCTGTATGAAAATCACTGGCTGTGCTGTGTGCAGTCTGTGTCTAGTTTGCATTGTTGTCTGCCATAGTAGTGTTGGGCAGCTGGATGTGAACAGCGCGTAGCGTTGCGCAGTTGGAGGTGAGCCGCCAGCAGTGGTGGATGTGGGGAGAGAAATGGCGGAGTTTGGAAATTTTTAAGACTGGATGTCATGAACTCCTATGTATATTATGATTTTTCAACACTATTAAGGTAAATACATTGTTTGTTCTCTATTAAAATCTTTCATTTGCTAACTATGCCTATCAGTAGTTAGTGCCTTCCGTAGTTTGAATCTTTTATTTAGCTGGGAGTAGTGGCGCTCGCTGTATTGCAGTAGTTCGAGTAACGAAGATTTTTGTGAGGTAAGTGATTTGTGAAAGGTGTAGGTTAATGTTAGTCAGGGCCATTCTTTTGTAGGGATTATTGGAAGTCAGATTGCGTTGCGCTAAAAATATTGTGTGTCAGTTTTAAGCACAGTCATGTATAATTGTTTAAAGGGGACGTTTCAACTCCTTTTTTAAACATAAGAACATTCACCGGTATACTTGGGAAGCCAGGGGAACCAGGTCTGTCATGACTATATAATAACAGATCAGGAATTCAGGAAGGCTGTGAGGGACACACATGTATTCAGGGGATTCTTTTATGACACTGATCATTATTTAATCTGCAGCGAAATTGGTATTGTGAGACCGAAAGTTCAGGAGGTCAGGTTCATATGTAGGAGGATAAGAGTGGAGAAACTTCAGGATAAGGAAATCAGGCACAAGTACATAACAATGATCTCAGAAAGGTACCAGTTAGTTGAATGTAGTCAATTACAGTCATTGGAAAAGGAATGGACAAGGTACAGGGACACAGTACTAGAAGTGGCTAAAGAATGTCTTGGAACAGTAGTGTGTAAAGGTAGGATGAAGCAAACAGCTTGGTGGAACGACACAGTCAAGACAGCCTGTAAAAGGAAAAAGAAGGCGTATCAAAAATGGCTACATACTAGAACTCAGGTAGACAGAGAAAGTTATGTTGAAGAAAGAAACAAAGCCAAACAGATAATTGCAGCATCCAAGAAGAAATCTTGGGAAGACTTTGGAAACAGGTTGGAGACTTTGGGTCAAGCTGCTGGAAAACCATTCTGGAGTGTAATTAGCAGTCTTCGTAAGGGAGGTAAGAAGGAAATGACAAGTATTTTGGACAGGTCAGGAAAACTGCTGGTGAATCCTGTGGATGCCTTGGGCAGATGGAGGGAATATTTTGAAGAGTTGCTCAATGTAGGTGAAAATACGATCAGTAATGTTTCAGATTTCTATGTACAATGGGATAGGAATGAGGATGGAAATAGGATCACATTTGAGGAAGTGGTGAAAATGGTCAACAGATTGCAGTGCAATAAAGCAGCTGGGGTGGATGAAATTAAGTCGGAACTCATCAAATACAGTGGAATGTCAGGTCTTAAATGACTACACAGGATAATTGAAATGGCCTGGGAGTTGGTACAGGTTCCATCAGACTGGACAAAAGCAGTAATCACACCAATCTTCAAACATGGAAACAGAAAAGATTGTAACAAGTACAGAGGTATCTCTTTAATCAGCGTTGTTGGTAAAATCTTCTCAGGTATTGTTGAAAGGAAAGTGCGAGTATTAGCTGAGGATGGATGAAAGTTAGTGTGGGTTTAGGCCTCTTAGAGGTTGCCAGGACCAGATCTTTAGCTTACGGCAAATAATGGAGAAGTGTGATGAATGGAACAGGGAATTGTATCTATGCTTTATAGATCTAGGAAAGGCATATGACCGGATTCCTAGGAGGAAGTTATTGTCTGTTCTACGAGATTATGGAATAGATGGCAAACTTTTGCAAGCAATTAAAGGCCTTTACATGGATAGTCAGGCAGCAGTTAGAGTTGACGGTAAATTGAGTTCATGGTTCAGAGTAGTTTCAGGGGTAAGACAAGGCTGCAACCTGTCTCCACTGTTGTTCATATTATATATGGATCATATGTTGAAAACAATAGACTGGCTGGGTGAGATTAAGATGTGTGAACACAAAATATGCAGTCTTGCATATGTGGATGACTTAGTTGTGATGGCAGATTCGATTGAAAGTTTGCAAAGTAATATTTCAGAGCTAGATCAGAAATGTAAGGACTATGGTATGAAGATTAGCATCTCCAAAACGAAAGTAATGTCAGTGGGAAAGAGATATAAACGGATTGAGTGCCAAATAGGAGGAACAAAGTTAGAACAGGTGGACAGCTTCAAGTACTTAGGATGCATATTCTCACAGGACGGCAACATAGTGAAAGAACTGGAAGCGAGGTGTAGAAAAGCTAATGCAGTGAGCGCTCAGCTAATCTACTATCTTCTGCAAGAAGGAAGTCAGTACCAAGACTAAGTTATCTGTGCACCGTTCAATCTTTCGACCAACTTTGTTGTATGGGAGCGAAAGCTGGGTGGATTCAGGTTACCTTATCAATAAGGTTGAGGTTACGGATATGAAAGTAACTAGGATGATTGCAGGTACTAGTAGATGGGAACAATGGCAGGAGGGTGTCCACAATGAGGAAATCAAAGAAAAACTGGGAATGAACTCTATAGTCAGGGCGAACAGGCTTAGATGGTGGGGTCATGTTACACGCATGGGAGAAGCAAGGTTACCCAAGAGACTCATGGATTCAGCAGTAGAGGGTAGGAGGAGTCGGGGCAGACCGAGGAGAAGGTACCTGGATTCGGTTAAGAATGATTTTGAAGTAATCGGTTTAACATCAGAAGAGGCACCAATGTTAGCACTGAATAGGGGATCATGGAGGAACTGTATAAGGGGGGCTATGCTCCAGACTGAACGCTGAAAGGCATAATCAGTCTTAAATGATGATGATGATGATGATGATCCACTCATTAATTAACCAGTATGGCTGCCATGTGTCAGTAAAGTTTTTTGCATGTTCTTAGATAATGTTATAGGTGGCACACTACATTGTGGATGTGTCGACATGTTTACAAATAGGATACGTGTTCTCTCAGAAAACGTGGCTACATGTTCGAAATTTAAGTACCCGTACTTTCTTATTTTAACCTTGTGTCACGGTTTAGAGGCTGGTGGTCTCACCCCAC
Organism: Schistocerca serialis cubense; assembly: GCF_023864345.2. Classification (NCBI taxonomy): domain Eukaryota; kingdom Metazoa; phylum Arthropoda; class Insecta; order Orthoptera; family Acrididae; genus Schistocerca; species Schistocerca serialis. The sequence goes on from NC_064639.1 coordinate 1,085,358,260, forward strand.
ACGGTAGTTGACACCAGTGCTGGTGGTGCGTTCCCACCACAGCTGAGAGCGCACTCAGCTTCAAAGCAGGAGAGTGCAGCACTATTGCCGGCCGCTGTGGCCGAGCGGTTCTAGGCACTTCAGTCCGGAACCGCGCTGCTGCTATGGTCGCGGGTTTGATTCCTGCCTCTGGCATGGATGTGTGTGATGTCCTTACGTCAGTTACGTTTAAGTAGTTCTAAGTCTAGGGGACTGATGACCTCAGATGTTAAGTTCAAAATGTTCAAATGTGTGTGAAATTTTATGGGACTTAACTGCTAAGGTCATCAGTCCCTAAGCTTACACACTACCTAACCTAAATTGTCCTAAGGACAAACACACACATCCATGCCCGAGGGAGGACTCGAACCTCCGCCGGGACCAGCCGGACAGTCCATGACTGCAGCACCTCAGACCGCTCGGCTAATCCCGCGTGGCAGATGTTAAGTCCCATAGTGCTTAGAACTATTTGAACCATTTTTGCAGAACCGTTGCGAAGCAACAAGCAGTCGCGAGTGACTGGTGGAAACAGTCTGGGGTGTGACAGCGAGTGGTCACAACTTAAAGCGAGCACTGGGAAGTCGTGGGCAGCAGCTGCAGGACAAGATATGGAGTGCGGCACCGATCCACGGAGCCCAGAGGAAGCACCATCCGGTTTTATGTCCTGGAGTGGCCAGTTTCTGCAATTTTCCAGCAAGCAGCAGACCTTACGGGTTGCATAGCAGACGTCTGGGCAGACGATCTGCATCAACAGTCTGACATCTTGGTTAAGCGTTCTGGTATGCAGTTGGTCAGACAGCAGCGGCAGTGCGCTACCTGACAGCTGTTGTTTGTGAAGACGGGTGGTGGTTGGCTGTTGGCAGCCGGTGGTAGTAGCCCCTTATGTTTGGAGGTCGGTGCTTGGGACTGGAAGCTAAAGTCAGGCAGACAGCATTCAGTGGAGAGCTACCAAAAAGGGTGCAACAGAGGTGCATTTGACCTATACTGACACTGTGCAAGTTTCCGTGGCCAGTAGTCTGTTAGAGTCTGGAGTCGATGACTCAGCTAGCAGCTAATGCGTATCAAAATGTGGACTTCACTTTCTGTTCCAGGTAAGCGGATGGTGAAAGGCGTCTCGGCGCCAAGTACTACTTACGGTGGGTGCTCTTGAGCCGCAATGCACAAGGAGAATACTGTGCGGGAAGTGCTTGACGGAAACATCGAATTTGCAGTCGTGAATCAGCAGCTACTGTACTATCAGATGGACGGTTCAGTCTTTACCTGTTTACTAATGACCTAACGACGAGGCCACAGCAAAGCCGAAGAATTACATTTCAATTGTTGAATATTTTTGTGCGTTAAATCACGAAGTGTTCTCTTTTATTATGAAAGTTAAATCTATGTAGTTGGGAGCTGTATGCTGGAAATGTGCATAATTGAATTTCTCGCTAACTGTCTGAAGACTGACTTCTAAATTCCGATTACAGATTGAGCTGGAATCAGCGTAGGTACTCTACTTTGGAACATGAAGATATTTACTCAAATTACTTTTTAGAAATGTGATTTTAATTAATCTGAAGCGCAACTGACTGTTTGTAAATTAAATTACATAAGAAAACAATTCACAAGAATACTCGTAATGGCTAACAGTTACGTAATTTAAATGTGTAGTAACACCCCCTCTGCACCACTCCACAATTACTACCGGACAGGGCTACAACTCAACCCGACAGTTACCCACTAACTTGCCAGCGCTTTTCTTAACAATACGACCTCCGGAAACCAGAAGCTGTGTATCACTCATGTGTACAGCGTGTAAGGATATCTGAAATGGCAATATTGAAAATAAGCAGATAATTTTCATTATTTTTTGCATGTGAAGATGCACCAAGTGGAAATATATCAAACCAACTGTGATTTAATACTGTTTCATTTAATGTGTAAACTTTTCAGGTATTGTTAAGTTTCATTTAAAAGAGTGACCTTTTATCTAATCGGTTTCCCTAGTGTTTGATTTTGTTGGATCCATGGATCTTGTCTATATACATAGTTTTTTCTGTGTTGTTTAAGTTGTCTATTTCGTAATGCCATTAGTTGATTGGCGGAATTAATATTACCTTCAGGTGTTTTGTGTCAGTTCCCATTTGAATTTCTGAATTGTATCCTGGACGTTTGGCCAGCTGCCCTATTCCATTATTGTTCCTTCCAGATCGTATGGTCAGCTGTAGGCTTGTTTTTTTAGCTTGTGATCTCTTGTTCTTGTGCAGTTACATTTATTTTAAGGGCCAGGAATTTTGCCGAGTTGCCATTTTTGTTAGATATTACATTAATGTTTATTTATTGGATTTAAGCACAACTAATATTATGCTCATGCGCTTTGAATTGCTGGATGTTCGAGGGTAAGTCAATTATTTTACGCAATTTAGTTATATTTTTGTTTATTTGGTAGTACTGTCGTTTTACGTTGATGACGCATGCTTTGTTTATTTGTTGTTATATCTTTGCAATTTCCAAGGTGCTAGGTTAGTTTCGTTATCTCTGCCGTGCTGTTAATAATGGCTGCCCCACTATCTATTTGCACCAAAGAAGAGCAACGTTTTTGTGGACAGAAGGCGTATAAGGGGCCGAAATTCATCGAAGACTTTCGGTACAGCACGGGAACAGTGTTGTGCTACAACGGAGTGTCAACGAATGGATTGAAAAATTCCGAAATGTTCGCAGAAGTGTTACGCACGATGAATGAGCCGGACGACCGTTTACCGCCACAAATGAAGAAACCATTGAGCGTTCACTTGAAATGAATGTCTTAAGACAGACAATTAACTATTGACGAAGTGGCACATCGTCTGCAATTCAAAAAAAATGGTTCAAATGGCCCTGAGCACTATGGGACTTAACATCTTAGGTCATCAGTCCCCTATAACTTGGAACTACTTAAACCTAACTAACCGAAGGACATCACACACATCCATGCGCGAAGCAGGATTCGAACCTGCGACCGTAGAGGTCACGCGGTTCCAGACTGAAGCGTCTAGAACCGCTCGGCCACTCCGGCCGGCGTCTGCAATTCAGTCACGGTTCTGCCTACGAAAGGATACACAACAGACTTGGGTTTCATGAAGTTTGTGCAAGATGGGTCACAAAGCAACTCACACAGTTGCATAAACAAACGCGCTTGGACATCTGCAAAAAGCATTTGGATCGCTATGGTAATGAAGGGGACAACTTCTTAGACAGGATCATTACTGGTGACGAGTCCGCAGCTCGAGGTCTTGCGGTAGCGTTCTCGCTTCTCGCGCACGGGGTCCCGGGTTCGATTCCCGGCGGGGCCAGGGATTTTCTCTGCCTCGTGATGACTGGGTGTTGTGTGTCTCTCATCATCATGTCATCCCAATCGACACGCAAGTCGCCGAAGTGGCGTCAACTTGAAAGACTTTCACCAGGCGAACGGTCTACCCGACGGGAGGCCCTAGCCACACGGCATTTCCATTTTATACTGGTGACGAAACATGGATCCATCATTACGAGCTATAGAGTAAACGGCAGAGTATGGAATGGAAACATCCAAATTCGCTGTGCAAGAAAAAGTTCAAGACCCAACCATCCGCAGGAAAACTAATGCTTACGGTTTTTTGGGTCGCACAAGGTCCAGTACTGGAACATTATGGGGGAAGGGGCACAACAATATATAGTGTACGTTACAGTGAGATGCTTACTGTCAGGCTAAAGCCTGCAATTCGAAGGAAATGCCGAGGATTGCTGTCAAAAGGTGGTGTGTTGTTGCAAGGGAATGCCTGTCCGCATACTGTTGCCCACACTGCTGACACGCTCCAAAAACTCAAATTTGAAGTAGTGGATCATCCCCCATATAGTCCCGAACTTGCCCCTTCTGACTATCACTTGTTTGGTCCATTCAAACAGACATTAAGGGGCCGTCGATTTGCCTCGGACGAAGCACTGAAAGAAGCGGTGCATTCCTGGCTCGCAGCTCAACCGAGAACCTTCTTTTATGAGGGCATCAGGAAGCTTGTACAACGATGGACCAAGTGCGTTGAAACGCAAGGAGACTATGTCGAAAAATGATGTTCTTGTAAGTTTCCTATTTGATCACAATAAAATTTTATAACTGCTTTGCGGAAACAATTGAGTTACCCTCGTATTTTGTTTTTAAGCTTGATAAAAGTATTTATTCCTCCACAACCTTAAGCCACTAACCATTACCGACGTTTCTAGTGCCATAATCGATAACAAAACTTACAAATGTAAGACAATCAAACACGTACTATATATTCAGAAATTCATGTACGCAGTCATCTAAAAGCTAAGTTCCTCAACAGAACTATTAGATCTCTACTGAGACCCTTTGTAGTGGTAACTCGATGAATAAAAAACGATCGGCTAAAGAGAGGTGGCGACGGACACGGTCTAAAAAAGAAAAGGACACCTAATCCGGTGGAACTTTTATAAAGAAAGTTTTCAAAGAGAAACCTTTCTCATTAGAATCAATAGGCAGGTTCACGACATCCATGCCGTAAAGTGTAATCATTGTAACGAACTGCAACAGCTACAACCGAATGGTACAACCGCTGAAACACAGAAGGAGGGCCGCATCAATATGGCGCTATCGTTAGCGAATGATGAGGGGGTGGGTTATTTTCATCTGCGATCAGCTAAATGAAATGAAATGGTCGTGCGGTATTGTTGGGGGTCCGCAGCTCGTGGTCTCGCGGTAGCGTTCTCGCTTCCCGAGCACGAGGTCCTGGGTTCGATTCCCATCGGGGTCAGGAGTTTTCACCTGCCACGAGATGACTGGGTGTTTGTGTTGTCCTCATAATTTCATCATCATTCTGAAAGTAGAGGGTTTGGACTGAGCAAATGTTGTGAAATTGTACGGGCGCTGATAACCGCGCCGTGGAGCGCCCCACAAACCAATCATCATCATCGTCATCATCTCTCCGGGGACGTTCGGCCGCCGGGTGTAAGTCTTATTTCATGAGACGCCACAAACCCGGGCCCACGGCATTGTAGGCAAGCACGTCGCCACTCAGCTAAGCAGTCGGAATGTGATCAGCTAACTATGCTTACGTTTAAAATATCTACTTCGCTCGTTCGTCGACTGGCTCAAATAGCGGCGAAAGTAGTCGTCATTTAAATGTGTGCTTAACTACACAGCTACAATATCTTTGAGAGGGATAGACGAAAGTGCGCCCTTTAAACGAAGATGAAAGTAAGTATCAAATAGCAAAAACTCGGGTGTCAAAATGACCACTGAGCTATTAAAACAGACAGTAACGCCACCTTGTAGGTTGAAAGATCTCTGTTGGATTTCTTTCATGTTAATTTCTTAAATCTGTTGTAATTTAGGCATAAATTCCACTTCTAAATTTACTGTGGTGTTTCTGACTCTATCTGGGAGGAGACTGAGCAGTGGAACGTGTTTTCTTTTACACATAAACAAGAAAGATCTGTCACTCTACTACACTTTAAAATACAGTTTATATGTAATTCATGTCACAGTCTCATATGCAACCTACATGAGCTTTCTTTTATATACTGTATATGATAAGATACTGTCATCCCCCTTCCCTTCTGTGTGAAAGGATGAATGAGCAAATGTATTTCTAGTTGCATTCTCGATGGTAGCAGACAAGCCGGTCTGCTAGAGAACAGTAGAACCAACGTCGGGACAGGTAGCTATGCTTTCTAAAAGCAGAGACGTTTCTATTCTTGGTATGGTCCTGTCCGTCTCTTGTTATGTTGGTATAGGAAGCTGCCTCTCTGGTCACTTCCGTTTGTATCTCTGAAACACCCTTGGTAGGGGCCCACGGAGTCTGTCCGCAGCGAGCGTCTGAAGTGGTAAGATCTCCGGCTAAGCGCATCTCTGCTAAGTCCGTGGGACAATGGATTTCTTAAGTTCAGCCTAACTGAAAATTTAATCACCTTTATTTCAGGTTTAGATCTAAAATTTATGTTATCTTAAATTGCAACGCAGTGTAATTCGAGTGTGAAGTTCAGAATATCTTCTCGTAGTTGCTTTGTCACTACTTTGTGATTAAAGTGGAACCACGTGTTGATGATCTGTAACTCTAACTAAGATCAACAATCTTAAATGCGAATGTGAGTGAGATTATAACGTCTCGTCTTGACAATATTTTTCAATATAGCAACTTTCCTTTATGTTCAACCCACATGGGGTGTACTTTGCGAGACCAGTACCACGTGCTTATACAACTGTTTGACCCATCAGGTTAATAGTAAGACGATAGTAACCAGTTCCAGGTTTTGCTTTTGTAAATTGCGTTTCCATGTAATTTATTTTAATTATCAAAATTATTGTGGAGTTACACTCTTTGTGTAAACCAAGTTGACCACGTGAAGCATGTGGTGTAAGCATCAAAGTAGCCCTCAGCTATTCTTTTCGGGAAGATTTCACAGAGAGTTAGTATGAATTTAGTATAACAGTGTGCGGTAATTTCATGACCGACAGGATTGAGCTACGAACGTAAATTCTTTGGGTGAAAATTGAATCGAATGGTTGTGGTTATTTTCCCCTTGCATATGTTTCAACGTTCTTCGTGTGTTATTTTATGAATGCAGTGCTGTATGCAGTCTCCCAGTCTTGGCTCCATATTTGATGTGTTCCGTAAGATTACAAACTCACATTTTCACAATCCTAAATAGGGCACCAGTTTAGTTATGATTCAAGTTTAACATGCTGAAATTTTAATGGAACAATGATCAATGTTAAAATAAATGTCCAAATATAAACTGATTTATTTCTTTTTATTTAAATTCTCTTTTTATATACATATCACCGGTTGTCGTAAGATGACTATTAAAAGATTATAATTAATGTTAGTCTGGTTGGGAATTTGGTAAGCTAGACTGGATACCTGGTGAAACAGTTGCTCAGTAATGCAAGGTTAACTTCCCAAGATAGCTCACAGCTTTTAACCCGCTTTTATTGTTTTGAATATCAGCACCGCTTTCAGAACAACTTAATGCATCAGCTTCAGAAGGTTTCTTTTGCACATTTTATATCACGCCATGAATAGGGTTTTTGACGCGTGAATGAGTTTAATTATTTGAAACTGACCTGTGCCCTACAAAGTTAAGTGCTATTAATCATCTTTTTAAAATTCCTAATTAATAAAACATTTCACTAGCTCTGCAGTTCTCGAAGAAATTGTAACTTTAGTTCTACATTCTCAGCTGTCTATGGAGCGAGCAAAACAATTAAGGGATGAGCTGAAACTACAGTTTTAGAATGAAGATTATAGAAGGAAAATAAGACAGGAGGAAAAAATAATACTTCGTGAGCCCTGTAGGTTTAATTTCCAACATTGATAGCTTCTGCTGTTTCTACTCCTTAAGTTTATATTGTCTTAATGAAGTAACCGTGGATATGAACACAAAAACTAAATTTTCCTGCTGATTTCCTCACTTTTTCCGTAGAGATATTGCCTGTTACCATTGTGTTCGGTGCCTACGTCATAATTCTGCCCTTCTTTCGTGCTTGAACTGTTAACCATCACGCACCGATGTTCTCTTCCATCTCTCAGTTGCAGTTAAGCACCGTGCGAAAAATTGCAGCCAAACATCGAAACGCAAGCATTATTTAGGCGTAACATCGTTACTACTCATCACTTGAGTTTCCACATCCGGAGGCAGATTATTCGAGGAAGGGTTTTGCGCTAAGGCTTAACTGCATTTGAAATATTACTCGCCTAGTTGTAAATAGAAACCTCTGGCTGTTTATGAAATAAAGGAAGTCTGCAGGATTGGTGAAATGTGTTGTTTGTTAGAAAAATCGGCTTATTTAGATCTCTACTCAGTTAATGGCCTCAACACCCGTATTACAACGCGCAAGGTCTCAGCCCTAAAAAGGGCTGCCTGTCTTTGTGACACAGACATACTGAAAAAATCAGGCTTAAACGTAGATTTAATCGCAAGAGAAAAACGAACAGTTCATATTACGTAGACATAACTTTTAAATCAAATATGCAATGAGCAGATGGCAAGCACTGTACGTGAAATGTAAGCACCTAAAATTGTGCACTCGTCACCCGAGTCGCAGAGCCATTGTTTTATTTAACCTTCGTATTTGAGATAATGGATCTCCCAATGTGACGTCACTGACACAAATTACAGCTTCAGTGTTGACAAAGATATGTAAAGTAAAAGCTTGTGGCTTTTTGTAAGAAAGCATACTTAAAGCGCATGGAATAATTTGACGAAATTAGGAGAGCAATTAAATAAGGTGGGTCAGAACAGAATTTGAAGGTAGCCTCTGAGTAATAAAGCTCCTTTAATCATGATTTCACAAGATGAATCGCCTGTAACTCTGTTATCATCTTGGCATTATTTCATGAACACTATATCACGCGGTGTTTTTCATATCCGTCTTGCCGTTAGTAAATCTCTTTTTTTCCTGACTTCGCTGAAACTCTCCTGCTTACCTCGTGGGGCTAGTACTCCTGGAAGAAAAGATATAACGTTAAAGGGCTTAGTTACAGCCGGGGTGTTTAACCTATAGCGAAATTTGCACTCCTGGTCAGGCACAAAAATTTTCATCATGTCATTTCCAGCTGTAGCATGTGCACATCAAATTACAAGTGAAAAAAATTATGATTTTTGGCTTGTTGCCGTGCGAGAATGTTAGGTTGTCCGCCCCCGGTAGCTGAATGGTCAGTGTGACAGATTGTCAATCCTCTGGGCCCGGTTTCGATTCCCGGCTGGGTCGGGGAATTTTCTCCACCCAGGGCCTGGGTGTCGTGCTGTCCTCATCATCATCCTTTCATCCTCATCGACTGCAGGTCGATGAAATGGCGTCAAATTGTAAGACGGGTACCTGGCGAACGGTCTGCCCGACGACGGGCCCTAGCAGTACGGTGAAATAAAATTAAAAAAAAAAGAAGTATCAGGTTGGGGCAAAAGTTCGTAGCGTTTTTGTTAAGTATACTGACATTCCGAGACTATGGGTTTATTTATCAGTTGTAATTTTTTATTTGTAATTCACTGTTGCTGTTTGTTTCTCCATAAAGTCATTTTGTCACTTGGAGATAGTGAGTGGAGCTGTGGACGCTAGAAAATGGAATGCCAAGTGAACAAGTTGAAACATTTCCGACATATTCTTCTGTTTGAGTTCAGTAGAGGGGTGACAGCATGACAGGTAGCCAGAAACATTTGCGCCGTGTGTGGGGATAATGCCACATATCACCGCAAGAAAATGGTTTCCTCGTTTCTAGGAGGATCGTTTTGACATTAGTGACTCTCCAAGTTCAGGAAGACCTTCGTGGTTTGACGAAGATCGTTTAAACGCATCAATCCACAATGACCCCCGTCACTGTATTTGAGAACTGGCAAATGTGGGGAAATGTGATCATTCCACAACCGTGCGATATTTGTATGGAATGAGGAAGGTCCAAAAATCGAGTGTCTGCCTACCCCATTGCACTAAGCCAAAATCACTAAAACCAGAAGGCGGCCATACGTGCATCGCTGCTTCCTCGTCATCAGTTGACTCATAAACAACACCGACCATTTCTATCCTGCACCACTACTAGTGACGAGAAATGGTTAAAACGGAAAGAAAGGAGTGGTTGTGCGCAAACAAAGCAGCAACTCCCCGCAAAAAGACATGCTCGCATCCACAAAAGATAATGTTACGCATCTGGTGGAACTGCGATGGTGTGATGCGCTACAAATTGCTTCCCCGAGATGTAACCATCACTGCTGGCATTTATTGTATACATCTGAGACGTCTTGCAGTCGCAGTCCAAAAAACAACGACCAAGAACACGGCGTGAAATGATGCTGCTCCGCGATAACTCATGCCCGCATTCTGCTAGACGGACAAAAAACACTGTACAGGAATTGAGTTCGGAAGTCATTCCGCATACACCTTATTCAACTTTTCCGCTCTCTATCGAACAGCCTTCAAGGAACTTTCTTTCCGGATGAAAATGTGCTCCGACCATGACTCGACTAGTTCTTAGCCTCAAAAACCACGTAATTTCTACAGACGCTCAATCGAAAAGTTACTCCTGCGTTGGCAGACACTTGTAAATAGTGAGGGAGAATATATTAATGATGACTGAAGTCTCTGTTGTTGTGTGAGACGCCCTGCTAAACCCGCATTACAGGACAGGTAGTTTAAGTTGTGGAAAGGGGCCAAAATAAGCGGCAGTCAGTTACACTCGACGATACAACATTTTATTTGATCAAACATTACAAGAACCAAGAAAAAAATTTAAAAAAAACACAGCTTTAGTTTTGTAACTTAATTAGCGGCTGAATGCGACGTACAATCTCATTCCCTAAGAGCAAGACCACTTTAATTTAAAAACGGCTGGATCAGAAATGTAAAAGGCAAAGCCTTATCTTAAAACAGTTCCTTAATTAGGCTGAAGGCCCAAAGAACCTGACACTTTAGGAGCAAACAGCTGAAATTCAAAATCGGGTGAAGGCCTAACACTTAAGACTCAATAAAAAAAATGCAAAAGGCTTTGCGTAAAACAGTTCTTAAATTAGCCTGAAGGCCCAAACCATCAGACACCTTAAGGGCAAAACAACATTAATCTGAAAATCGGCTAGAAGCCATACAAATACAAACAACAAGAACAAACAAGAAAAGGCAGTACACCCAAGGGCGCTCAGAAGTTCTGAGGGTTGGGCTTGAATTCAAACACTGACGCTCGCTTAGGTGAGACAGGCAGTCGGTCCAACCACTGTCGATCTGACGACAACCGAACCAACAGATATTCAACGGACCCACCGACAAGATAACCTCCGCTTCACCCGACTAGCACACAACAAAGAGTTCAATGGAACAACGTAGAAGATATTGGAGCCCACAACGAATTATACATTGAGCTGTCAAACTACACACCAAGCTGGACAGCGACAACAAGATGAGAAAATACACTGCTTGCATTTACCTCAACGGCCAGGACAGGTAACCAGAACTTTAATGGCCACAAGGCAGAAAATTCCGCTGGTGCACTTCAATTCAAATAACCAAGTACAGTTAAACTCCACCGGAGGGTGGCTAAAATTTGCCAACTTGAAAACACACATTGTTGCTCGAGAGAATATCCCTACAGTCGACAACGAACTCCAAAGGACACAATGTGAACAGTCATGACTTGCTGGTAGATTAAGTCCAAACTCAACGTTCATGTCCAGGATCAGTGAGCCACGAACCTCGTAGCAATGGGAACAGCACCACACACTCCGACACCACATAGAATCTGCCAGCGGGCCCAGCCAAACCACGCACGGCGGAGATTTCCTCGCTGCTCCACGCCAAAAGACCAACTCGTCAGGCCCAGAAACAGTGAGAGGACTAAATATACGTCGGGCGATGAGACGACCAACCAACGGTCGTCCCGCTCCACTCTCCCTCCGTGGGACAGTTCATGTGTGTCGCCAGCGGTCGGCGAACACTGGCTGTCGGCGCCTCACCGGCGCTCCGTCCCCGACTTCACTGCTGCTGCGTCCCGACTGCACTACTCGTCCGTCTCCAACTACTACTCAGACACACGAAGACCCAGAAATGTTATCGGTCGCTCCAGAGATTGTACGACAGTGCACTTACCGATACACGCTGCTGCTGCCGCTCATGGGTAAGTGAGGCAGGAAGTTAGTGACGCCAGTAAACCGAATAAGAAAACGAGGCGGCAGTACGGTAATAGAAGATGACAAACAACAAATGGGATAAACGCGAGCCGTGCGCGGCTCATTGTGAACTTAAGGAGAGACGCTACAAACTTATGCACCAACATTATACATTGAAGAAATAGGAATGCAAGCTGTTGAAGCTAGACAAACAACTGAGGCTCTACTGAGTATAATCACCACTAATATTCATCAATAAATACCATGAAAAGAGGGAGCCAGTGAACCAGACGAAACTCTGTTTGAGAGCTTTTCTCTCTTCCTCATTCTCACCAAGGTCACGAAGGACTATGAAGTGAAAAGGTTAAATAACTGTGAAGCTACGAATACATTCGAGCTGGTACTACCTCTTCGATATCTCGAAAAGAATCCCAAAATAGAGAAGACCTAACTGCACCTAAGTCTGGGGAAGAGTAGTTCCTGTAGGGGGATATGCTTTTGTCAAACAGCAGGTCGCTTTTGGTTTACACTGAGATTACAAAAGTCGAAGGATACCTCCTAATATAGTGCCAGACCTCGTTATGTCCAGCCTAGTGCACCAGGAGGAAGGTACACGGCTCGTGTTGTCTGTAGTTCAGCCATGCCTAGACGGTCAATACAGTGGTTCGATCGCATCCGCATTGTTACTTCGTGCTAGGAAGGGTTCTCAACAAGGAAAGTGTCCAGGCATCTCGGAGTGAACCAAAGCGATATTGTTCGGACATGGAGGAGATACAGAGAGACAGGAACTGTCGATCACATGCCTCGCTCAGGCCGCCCAAGAGCTACTACTGCAGTGGATGACCGCTACCTACGGACCATGGCTCGGAGGAACCCTGACAGCAACGCCACCATGTTGAATAATCATTTTCGTGCAGCCACAGGACGTCGTGTTACGACTCAAACTGTGCGCAATAGGCTGCATGATGCGCAGCTTCACTCCCGACGCCCATGGCGAGGTCTATCTTTGCAACCATGACACCTTGCAGCCGGTAGAGATAGGCCCAACAAAATGTCGAATGCACCGCTCAGGATTGGCATCGCGTTCTCTTCACCGATGAATGACGCATATGTCTTAACCAGACAATCGTCGGAGACGTGTTTGGAAACTGAGCGCCTTCGACACACTGTCCAGCGAGTGCAGCAAGGTGGAGGTTCCCTGTTGTTTTGGGGTGGCATTAAGTGGAGCCGACGTACGCCGCTAGGATCATGGAAGGCGCCGCAAGGCTGTACGATACGTGAATACCGTCATCCGACCGATAGTGCAACCATATCGGCAGCATAATGGCAAGGCATTCGTCTTCATGGACGACAATTCGCGCCGCCATCGTGCACTTATTGTGAATGACTTCCTGCAGGATAACGCCATCGCTCGACTAGAGTGGCCAGCATGTTCTTCAGACATGAACGCTATCGAACATGCCTGGAATAGATTGCAAAGAGCTGTTTATGGACGACGTGACCCACCAACCACTCTGAGGGACCTACGCTGAACTGCCGTTGGGGAATGGGACGATCTGGACAAACAGTGCCTTGATGAACTTGTGCATGGTATGCCACGACGAATACAGCATGCATCAATGCAAGAGGATGTGCTACTGGGTATTAAAGGTACCGGTGTGCACAGCAATCTGGACAACCACCTCTGAAGGTCTCGCTGTGTGGTGGCACATCATGCAACGTGTGTTTTTCATGAGCAATAAAAACGGCGGAAATGATGATTACGTTGATCTCTATTCCAATTTTCTGTACAGGTCTCGGAACTCTCGGAACCGAGGTGAATCGAAACTTTTTTTGATGTTTGTATATACATATTTTTCTCGTAATAGCTCAGGATCGATAGCTACTGATCGGAAATTCGCTTGAATATTTTTCCAAACTACTCAAATACCTCGAAAGTACTTCACACTTTGGCATTTTTACTATCAAGCGCCGCGCGGGATTAGCCGAGCGTTCTAGGGCGCTGCTGTCATGGACTGTGCGGCTGGTCCCGGCGGAAGTTCGAGTCCTCCTTCGGGCATGGATGTGTGTGGTTGTCCTTAGGATAATTTAGGTTAAGTAGTTTGTAAGCTTAGGGACTGATGACCTTAGGAGTTAAGTCCAATAAGATTTCACACACATTTGAACTATCAGTCGACAGTGTGCATCGGTGCTGAAGGCCTTAAGGAAACCTAGGAAGACGCGTCCACTGTACGCAAGACATCATCTTGGGAAAGAGCGTGAATGAAGAATGCCAGTGACGTTTGTTTCTTAAGTTTCCCGACTTTAAAGCTCTACCGTGCGTGCTACTCTGATGAGTGGAGACTGAAAGAATCAGTCACAAGACATGCGTAGAGGTACGGTTCTAGCAGCGACAGATTTTCGAATTTCGGTCCATTCATTCCAATTTAGGTTTTTCATTATATCCCCGAATCGCTTAAAACGATTTCTGGGATGGTTTCTTTGAAAGACCACGGCCGATTTCTTTCTCTATCCCTCCGCATCCCGAGCTTGTGGACTGACGTTGTCGCAGACGGGACATAAAATCCCAGCCTTCCTTCCCTTCCTAGAGGTTTTGTCCACAATCGACCAGCAATCTGCTGTTCGCTGACACATCACCGTAGATCCACGATCCGGTTTTAGACAGAGGACCGTCACACGGGCTGACGTCATCATTGTTCTAAAGCTGTTTATTATCTCCTGTACTGAAGCTAAATCCTTTTAAACGAAAACTGCGACCGGGGTATCATCCGCATGTGAAATAAACCCGCGCCGCTAGAATGGCGCGCGGTGTCACAGCGGTGTTGTACTGCGCCGCGCTGTTTTCGGATTCGCGTTTGTCGCGGTTCGCCGTTGTTCCGAGCAACAACGAAGTTTTGTGTGCAGCGGATCCCGGCTTCGAGGCAGGGACCACAAAGGCGGACGGTGCGTCGGAGCTTAGCGGCAATTTACGGGACTACCGCCGAGTAGGTAAAGCCGATGCCCCCAGCAGTGCCTCCCGCTCTGCAGCAGGTGTTGTAGAATCGCCCTGGGTTACGTGTGGAAGACTTCACAGCATCGTATGACACCTCGACCTTTCTTGTATACAGATCGTTAAGTCGGTGTCTTACATCGAATATCTAGCTTCCAATATTGCCCACACATGTGGAGAAAGTTGGAAGTATTTGCTCATCTAGATTGCCAGCAAAAACTAGTAAGATGCTTATGCTTGTCAAAATGAACTGAGTGGGCGTACAAACCGACGCAGAATATTGTTCTGCTGTAAACGCCCTCTTTTTTTCCATGTGCGGTGGCTAGATTTGCCGTCTGCAAAAATTACGGATCGGTAATTTTGGTACAGTACGTTAATGATTTAGTAATGGTAGAATTACCGGCAGTATTGGTAGTATTGGTTGGGAAACAACATAAATGAATGTGTAAGAGAGGAACTAGCA
The DNA here is from genome assembly GCF_023864345.2 of Schistocerca serialis cubense. Taxonomy (NCBI): domain Eukaryota; kingdom Metazoa; phylum Arthropoda; class Insecta; order Orthoptera; family Acrididae; genus Schistocerca; species Schistocerca serialis. Next base: position 1,085,373,328 of record NC_064639.1, read on the forward strand.
GCCGACGACTTCTCTTTGGTTGTTTGTTTTGCACGTGATCAAGACCGCTCACCATTCACTGTTAGTCTATTGTGTCTTTTATATCCTTACAGAATATAAATTGCACTGTATAGGTAATATAAATTAGATGATCCCGTAACTTCTGCGCTTTCATGAAACCAAAGCAGTTATTTTTGCTAAAAGTACAGTTTACTTGCGCAAACATAAAACATCCATATAATTATTGTTGTTATTTTGTACTCAGTAGAATGTATTTTATCATGAAGAAAGGCAAGAGTTTCGTGGGAATACAAACGTCTCAAAAATGCGATCGACAGGAAGTGCAAAATGGCTAAACAGGGATGGCTAGAGGACAAATGTAAGGATGTAGAGGCTTGTCTCACTAGGGGTAAGATAGATACTGCCTACAGGAAAATTAAAGAGACCTTTGGAGAAAAGAGAACCCCTTGCGTGGATATTAAGAGCACAGATGGAAACCCAGTTCTAAGCAAAGAAGGGAAAGCAGAAAGGTGGAAGGAGTACATAGAGGGTCTATACATGGGCGATGTACTTGAGGACAATATTATGGAAATGGAAGAGGACGTAGATGAAGATGAAATGGGAGATATGATACTGCGTGAATAGTTTGACAGAGCACTGAAAGACCTGAGTCGAAACAAGGCCCCGGGAGTAGACAACATTCCATTAGAACTACTGACAGCCTTGGGAGAGTCAGTTCTGACAAGACTCTACCATCTGGTGAGCAAGATGTATGAGATAGGCGAAATACCCTCAGACTTCAAGAAAAATATAACAATTCCAATCTCAAAGAAAACAGGTGTTGACAGATGTGAAAATTACCGAACTATCAGTTTCATAAGTAACGGCTGCAAAATACTAACGCGAATTCTTTACAGACGAATGGAAAAACTGGTAGAAGCCGACCTCAGGGAAGATCAGTTTGGATTCCGTAGAAGTATTGGAACACGAGAGGCAGTATTGACTCTACCACTTATCTTAGTAAATAGATTAAGGAAAGGCAAACCTACGCTTCTAGCATTTGTAGACTTAGAGAAAGATTCAAATTCTGAAGGTGGCAGGCTAAAATACAGGGAGCAAAAGGCTATTTACAATTTGTACAGAAACCAGATGACAGTTATAAGCGTCGTGGGGCATAAAAGGAAAGCAGTGGTTGGAAAGGGAGTGAGACAGGGTTGTAGCCTCTCCCCGATGTTATTCAATCCGTATATTGAGCAAGCAGTGAAGGAAACAAAAGAAAAATTCGGAGTAGGTACTAAAATCCATGGAGAAGAAATAGAAACTTTGAGGTTCGCCGATGACAATGTAATTCTGTCAGAGACAGCAAAGGACTTGGAAGAGCAGTTGAACGAAATGGATAGTGTCTTGAAAGGAGGATATAAGATGAACATCAACAAAAGCAAAACGAGGATAATGGAATGTAGTCAAATTAAATCTGGTGATGCTGGGGGAATTAGATTAGGAAATGAGACACTTAGAGTATTAAAGGAGTTTTGCTATTTGGGGAGCAAAATAACTGATGATGGTCGAAGTAGAGAGGATATAAAATGTAGACTGGCAATGGCAAGGAAAGCGTTTCTGAAGAAGAGAAATTTGTTAACATCGAGTATAGATTTAAGTGTCAGGAAGTCGTTTCTGAAGGTATTTGTATGGAGTGTAGCCATGTATGGAAGTGAAACATGGACGATAAATAGTTTGGACAAGAAGAGAATAGAAACTTTCAAAATGTGGTACTACAGAAGGGTGCTGAGGACTAGATGGATAGATCACATAACTAATGAGGATGTATTGAATAGAATTGGGGAGAAGAGGAGTTTGTGGCACAACTTGACTAGAAGAAGGGATCGATCGGTTGATAGGACATGTTCTGAGGCATCAAGGGATCACCAATTTAGTATTGGAGGGCAGCATGGAGGGTAAAAGGCGTAGGGGGGACCAAGAGATGAATACACTAAGTAGATTCAGAAGTATGTATGTTGCAGTAGGTACTGCGAGATTAAGAAGCTTGCACAGGATAGAGTAGCACGGAGAGCTGCATCAAACCAGTCTCAGGACTGAACACCACAACAACAACAATATTGGTAAATGAGAAACTTGCTTATGAATAACAGAAACATAAGCTCGACGATGTATTTAAGAGACGTTTAATATATTTTTGTTTTGTATTTTTTTAACTTTAACTTTTTTTAAGGAGATAGCGTTTTGTAGCGCTACGTGATAAACCTATACTGTTTTCCATTTTTACTACAGCATCCCTCTGTTTCACGGTACATGTCAACCAGTTTCGAATAAAACCTGAAATAAACATTGACAGTGTCAATTTTGAATAAGTAACGCTTATTTTTAAGTAACAGACAGGAGGACAGCTGTCTAGAACAAAAATTTTCTATACGTTACACAGCCCTCTACACAGAACCTCACTAAGTTTCTAGACGGTTCACCGCTTCCAGTTTTTCGGGGAATCTAGTAATACACTGATCGCATACGTTAACTAAGCTGTCGATATGCTGTAACTCCCAAGAGCTATGCAGCAAACCTAATGTACACGTAATGCGGGGACAATCTTAACTGACCAAGACTACTAGGAAACCTACCGTAGTCTACACTTACGTATGATAGTCTACGATAAACTACGGTACTTTTACGACTATAGTGTAGGACCATATAACAATTTTGCAACGTGATCTGACTTTAGGTCTAGTTTTAACAGAGGCAATATTACTTAGCGCAACGGTTAATTCGGATTTCAAATTATTTATTACTTAATAGTGCATATATTCCATCTCGCAGACGCTAATATGTGATCCACTAAACATTTCTTACATTACGTCTTACTGTGACAGCAAGTGTACTGAGCATGATAGACACTTACTTATAATCCAGGAAAAGCTTTAGTAATAAGGCTCAAAACACAAATTTTCAACGCAAATTGCATGGAACATACCACTTATCCGAAGTTCTCGACATAGACTTACCTTTTAGAGCCTGTTCTGAATATACTAGAATGCTGAGAACAATTTTCCCTTTTCAGAACTCGAAGTTTTAAAATAACTGTTATTGAAATAACGGTCTTGTTGATGGCACATCATAATTCATTACCTTCACTGCACGATACAAAACCACCTAGCACCATCTACCTCAAACACAAATTTTAGAAGAGTGTATTTTCGTATTTAATTTGCTGAGGGAACGACTTATAAATAAATAGAAGAGATTTTCTATTAAAAATGACTGCTGAAAATCCACAGAATACCAGTACTTTTACAGGTAACATTGTTGTCAATAATACAGAAGCCACGTTGCACCCATTGCCCCGATGAGACAAAGATTTCACTCAGACAGTAATTATGAAGCAACAAAATGCAAGAAGCCTTCAGTAAATCGAAACTCTATTCAATTTGATAACGAATCGAATACACCGTGTAAACAGAACGAATACTGCCCCACATTAATCATAACCACGAGACTCACTCCTCTAATTATACTGCTTCGGCATACAAAAGATATTCTTCGCGGAATTAGTAATTATAGAAAGATATTACTTTGTCCTTCAGATAGAGCATATGCAAAAATATTGTGCGCAATTAGCGTAACTACACATTTACAAACCCAAGGCTGCATCCATAGATCACTCACGTTCCTTCTTAGTATACTTCAAAACAGTCACGCTTCTTTCCACATGTAATGCCAGAACAGACTCGAACAGAATGTGATGAAGTGAGATTTAATTTCTTTGAATATGCAAGTCACGTAGACAATAACTGCACTCTCAATTCTCATTGACCGAGCCTGTACTCGCATCAAACATATCAGGTGAGATAAAGCACTGCAGCAGTAGCAGAAGCAACTACACGGATCATCGACCAATGGACGCTGACATTAGATTAGATTAATTATTCATTCCATAGACCCACAAAAGAGGGGATCCTCCTGGGTGTGGAACATGTCAGATAAACACATTACAAAAATGTAATTAGAAAAACTTGAGTTTCATTAATTTTAATGATCCTCAGTCAATAAACAGTAAAATTATGTACATGATTTAAAATTAAACTTCTAATATTTACAGATTTAATACTTACATCTGCTTTCATTAAATCCATCATTCACACAGTAGCTAGTTACTTGGCCATTGCAACAAAATATTGTCCAAAATTAAAGTATAATAAATTTTCATTAAAATGGTCTACTGCACTTGTTGAGAAATTCATGGACGGAGCAGAACGGGTTGGACACCAAAAATTCTTTTAAATTATGTTTAAATTGTGCCTTTTCTGAAACTAAACTCTTAATGGTTGCTGGTAACTTATTAAAAACAAGCAGTGCTGAATATTGGACTCCTTTCTGCCCTAAAGTAAATGATTTTAAATCTTTATGTATATTGGTCTTATTCCTAGTATTGATACTGTGTACTAAGCAGTTAGTTGGAAAAAGAGATGTATTATTTACAAAAACTTCATTAAGGAATAAATATACTCAGAAACTGTGGTTAGTATGCCCAATTCTTTGAATAGGTTTCGACATGATGTTCTTGGATTTACACTACACATTACTCTTATTATATGCTTCTGTACTCTACACATTTTTTCTTGGTTTGTGGAGTTACCCCAAAATATGATACCATATGACATAATGGAGTGAAAATAAGCAAAATATGCCAGTTTTTTTATATTTATATCTCCTATGTCTGACATCATTCGCATTGCAAACAAAGACTTGTTTAGACGCTTTAGCATTTCCTTAGTATGTCGCTTCCAACTGAATTTATTATCAAGTTGTAACCCCAAGAATTTTACACTCTCAACTTCTCCTATTTCCATGTCATCATATTTTATACGCACACTAGAAGGAAATCTCTTGGAAGTTCTGAACTGCATATAGTGGGTCATTTCAAAGTTTAATGACAATGAATTGGCCATGAGCCACTTATTAATGTCAGCAAAAATTTGATTAGCTGCCCTTTCTAAATATAATAGTAAAGACTGCGTTCAAAAAACATATGCGTGAAACATGATACAGGAAAGATGGCAAATCATAAAAGGCGACTTTCCAACACATTCCAACATCTTATAAATATAATAGCATAGATTAAGGAGGTTTCGCATCAAAGAACACTATGACTCATAGTGCTGGAGTACAAAATAGAAGTAAAAAAGAAATACATAGTGACTTAAGCTAACAAATCAAATATTATTATCATTAACTTCACAACTCTTTCATTAACTATTCTAAAATTATTGTCAGGAAATTTCCTGGAACATACAGTTCTATCTTCGATGCAATTATATTACCATTTTTATTGCCACACGGACTGATATCTTTGAAAATATTGTCAAAGAGGAAGGTATGACAGGACCTGTTACATTTGTGGCAACAATCAATACAAAGGATCGAAAAATCAAATAGAAAACCCCACCAACTTTTCTGGACATAATGCTTCTGTAGTATTGCATACCTCGATGATGGCCGTTTTACAACACCACACATTCTACAACCAACTAGAAGTTTAGAGCAATCGACTCTTGCAGTAGCCTTCGAACTCACAAGACAAATGTCTACATTTTTTACACAGCTGTTAAGGAAGATATTGCTTCATTTGTGAAACAGAAGCAACAATAATTCTAATGAGATAAAGATGATACAAAGGAACTGTGGCTCAAGTTCAAGTGGATAATCGAGCTAGCTTTCCAAACTATATACCTAACAAAATAATTAAAAATACTAGAGATCCCATTGTTCCCTTAATTATAAAACGCCAATTACCATTCATAGGGCAGTTTCATACTGTGTTTCTTTGTGGACAAATTTTCTGGCTCTTATGATGAAATCAGTACTGAAACACGCAAATTTTGTTCACCAGCGCTTTGCAATGTAGTGACTTACTGACATAAAGAATTTCTTACTATTGATGAATGTGAGTATATTGTAGACCAGCCTCTTCACAAAAAGGAGAGAAAAAATAGTACTGAACAATAAAACCATCTCATTATTAATCCGTGTAATTTATAGACACTCAGCATGGAACACCATTCTGTGACAGCCAGTTTGGCTTTTGGGAAAGATGGCAGTCAGTATGATAGATTCATTGTATTTCATGAAAACACTCTGACATAAACGAGTATATATTGCTCTTATGTCTGTCATATAGCAACAGCCACATCAAAATTAAAGCAGTCAGATATAGTGTACCACTAGGTCGTTTCCGGTCCTTCTTAGATATATTGTTGTCTCCTACATAGTTTTATACCTCTTAGATACAGCACCAGTACAGCTATAAGTAACAATTTTAGGACTCTTAGTGTAGGTACAGCTAATGAAATATTTATAGGTTCATAAAAAGTTTCAAGGAAAACTAGTTGTCAGTAAATTACAACACATATAAGTACATATTAAAAAATCTCATGGAACGCCAGTTAAGTGGATATTATTCAGTTTGTGACACTATATAATTAGAAATGGAAATGGAAAACTTATGCCCTAGAATTAACTAAATGCCTTCAATTCAGTTACGTTTGCTGTGCCTTTAATGAGTGATTTAAATGCAAAGAAATTTGTTGTGAAAAGTTTTTTTGTGACTGTGTTTTGAAACTGTGATTATTAAAGAAACTTGCACTGCAGAATAACATTTTCTCATTGCATCAGTTTATTATGAGAAACATAATAAGTGTTAGCCATAGAATATCCTACAGACATCTCTACCAAAACCGGTATTTTGACAACTATTTCATCATTTCAGTGTTGATTAATAATCAGCATTTTTCTTATTCTGAACATATCGTGCATAGTTATGACAATAAGACCGAAAATCATGCCTAGACAGACTTCAGATATTAAAATTAGTGCAGAAAGCAAAGTATATTTGTAACACCCCACCCGCCACTTAGTTGGTTTTGGCGTGTGTTCACCCCAACTGATTGACTAACAGATCAACAGAGAGTGCAAAACTGCCGCAATATCGGATAACGCAAAAAAGTAATATGGCCCTGTGACTCCTGATTGAACTGCAGTGCAAGTGTTGACATTAATTTATTCAGAATTGATCACTTTTAATTAAAAAGGGGTTGCACATTGATGTTATATTCAGCTATTCAACACCAGATGCAAATGTTGAACATAAAATTAATTGAGAAAGTGACTTGGGATTTCAACTACTTGATTGAAAACAGATGCAGTCGATTAGCAAAATTTATTGTAACTCCCTACCTTCAATCATCACATTACTAGACTCTCCTGTCAGGCAGTGGTAATAAATTGCATTTGCGTGGAGTTAAGCATGATAACTCAAAAGTAATTCCTATCGACTGACCCAGGCATAATGCGAAGTGCGAGAAGAATTCAACAATACACGGCCCATGAAACCCTCGTGGAAACTTTGCCAACGTGATCCAACAAATCAATCATTGGCCAGAACGGGCGCAATATCACCGAATACAACGTAGCGTAGCTGCATATTGTGTGGACGTCGGCCGACCTTGTGGTGCTGCAAGGCTGCGCTCGTCTATTCACTCCTAGCTATCTTGCTCAGTACATAGCTGAACCAAAACTTTCTATCTCCAAGCTCAATCATTCCATTTGCTAAGTCCTAAACTGCAGAGATGCTCACTCTTTCTCAGGCAAGCTGAGTAAAGAACGCCACGTCCGCACTCCAGGCAAGCTGGGAACGGAAGACCACTACAGAGACTTCTCACAGTCTGCTCTTCACCTCAGTTTCCGCTACAGCAAAATCACTTACGCCAATTGCAGCGCAAGTCGCGTTAATTATGTGCCGCTTCCCAGCACCGACCAATGCCTGCTCTGGGAAGTGAACAAATTCCCACAAAATTTCCCTTCCTCTCAACTTCTGCTATTTAGCTCCTCCCAGGCCACCCATCAAGCTTAGCGTCTGCACAAACACCATTTTTTCCGAAATTCTGACTCCCAGGAGAGTACTTCAAATTCCTTGGTCCTACGTTCCCATCGGAGGCTGGCATATTTCATTCTATCGCTCTTCACCTGATTTACTTCAGGCTCTGCGGACCGTGAATTCAGCGTGTAGTTGCTATAGTCACAAACACACACATTTTGACCTCTGTTGACCACTCCACCACAGCTTTGCGCGGGTTTCGCGCATGTTTCACTGAAAATGGGATGACGGACATTTATCAACAGGCATACAAATTCTCCGTCTGCCTCCCAGTACACCAGCATGGGGTCAACCACCAACTCACTGTCACTCATCTTAAGGCAGCTGGAGGCCGTGCCCCGTTACCACTTTCTCAGAGCTTGAGCCGCCCTAAGCTCCCTATTGTAGCTTCCCTTCGCCGCTCCCCCACCGGCCGGCCACGGTCACTCTGTATACTTCCCTGGGATAAACTAGCCTCAAGTAAACCGACGCATTTCCACAAAGTTTTTCATGTCGTGTGAATTACTTTAAAACCATCACCCGACTTTAATTATTCCAATACGTCCATACTATACCCTCTACTATACCCCTATGCATTGTGCCTTGTCAGTCATTTTTGTTCAGCCCTACTGTTCGCTCAATGTGAATTAGGTGATCTTTAATGGCATATTTCTTGCCATCTTACATAGCCCCTCTCTTCAAATCAATTTTGTAGTACAGGTGATGACTCCTATGGTGTTACTACCTGTGGTACAAAATTAATATGTCCATAGCTGGTATTTTTAATCCGTTTGTGTGATTAGTTACGGGCGATTGATTGCCACTGCCCCCTTGAAACGTCCCCTTTGAACAGTTACAAATGACTGTGCTTAAACTGACACACAATATTTTGTTAGCGCAACGCAATCTGACTTTCAATAATTCGTACAAAAGAATGGGCCCTGACTAACATTAAACTATACCTTTCACAAATCACTTACCTCACAAAAATCTTCGCTACTCAAGCTACTGCAATACAGCGAGCGCCACTACTGCCAGCTAAATAAAAGATTCAAACTACTGAAGGCACTAACTACTGATAGGGATAGTTAGCAAATGAAAGATATTAATAGAGAACAAACAATGTATTTACCTTGATATCATCATATATAAATATAGCAGTTCATGAAAAATTACAAAACTCCGCCATCTCTCTCCCCACATCCACCACTGCTGGCGGCTCACCTCCAACTGCGCAACGCTACGCGTTATTCACAGCCAGCTGCCTAACACTACAATGGCGAGTATTACAACAATGCAAAGCAGCCACAGCAGCACACAGCACAGCCAGTGATTTTCATACTGAGGTGGCGTTACCAATAAAAAAACCTAAACAGCCTACTTACATAGCCCCCATGTTCCCCACAAAAAATTTTACAAATTGGATTGGGCAGTGGCCAATACAGATTTGAAAAAAATTTTTCATAATTACAATAACAAAGAAATCAAATGCACACACTTATTGATACAATGTTGGTCCAAAGCTAAAATTTTCTCACAGTCCATAAAGACAGTCCTGATCATTCATTACGGTAAAATATAGTGTTTTTCTCAAAGTCTGAGCAGTAGAAGAAAATGCACACGGAAGTAGTGGATTTCCATGCAGTCTTGAAGAAGTAGTGTTGTCCTTCCAACGGAAAGACAGTGCTGACTCTCGACATGCAGACAAGTAATGGGTCACAACAGAGCAAACCCACAGCAGAGTCATTCGAAGTTCTGAAGAATATTGGTAGGTAGGTCATCACAGAGCAGACCCACTGTAGTCCTGGTAGAGATTACGGTATTGGTGGGCCACCAGAGGTGCAGACCCACTGTAGTCCTTGTAGAGATAATGGTAATGGTGGGCCATCAATGATGCAGACCCACTGCAGTCCTTGTAGAGATAATGGTAATGGTGGGCCATCAAAGATGCAGACCCACTGCAGTCCTTGTAGAGATAATGGTAATGGTGGGCCATCAATGATGCAGACCCACTGCAGTCCTTGTAGAGATAATGGTAATGGTGGGCCATCAAAGATGCAGACCCACTGCAGTCCTTGTAGAGATAATGGTAATGGTGGGCCATCAAAGATGCAGACCCACTGCAGTCCTTGTAGAGACGCCAGCAGCCATCTGTTGCGACTGTGCAGGTGCACAATCACCATCGAAGAGTCTTGCGGGCAATATAGCAAGTCCATAAACCACCACTTGTGCACTCACAAAGTTTTTGAAATTGTCCTTAGAACCAGCAATGCTGTTATCCAGTCCCTTGCTGAATTATTAACACACGTGCAAACACTAACAGTCCCAACTTCTCACATACTGTGCATATATTATGGCCAACAGAAACGTGTGCAGTGAAATGATACTTAATTTGAAGAACTGGTAACAATTACAATTTGATAACATAAAAATACAATAACAAAGGTACAAAATATATCATTAAAGAACATAACAATACAGAGAACATTTGTAGTACAAGCTTTACAAAAGAATCGAAAAAACATATACGTCAGTGTTGCAGGAATTATGACATGAGTACATACATAAAAGATCAGAATAACTTTCGAAACACCAACTTCACACATGAACATTAAGACAGAACAGAATAAATAATGTATAAACATCTTTACAAAGAAAATAACATGGTATTTGAAAAATTCTACAACATAAATCTTATTAGCTAAACACATAAAGACAGGAAAAAGACAAATACAGAAGGGTACATAAACATATAGCGGAATAATACAAAAGGAAAGGACAGGGTTTGTTGTACTGCAGTATTTTGCAAACAAAACTTTCTTTATTTCTCGGAGATCTCCCTTCATTCGTCATTATTCCCAAAAAGTCCTATCTATACCTGCTTTCTGTATTCTATTCATATTTCTTTCAAAATAAATATGGCTCATTGTACAATACTCATTTAGGCCCAAACCGTTTTCATGTAACTTTCAAAGCATTCTTCCACTATTCTCCATAGTTCGTTTCTTATATAGTCTACCCCCTCTTAAGCTAACTTAAATCTACTGAGCTCAGATGCTAAACTAAGGGACGAGGCAATGCAGCAGCACATAAAACAATTAATATAAACAGCAATGAAAAAAATGGAAAATCGCAAAGCAAGCTACAGTAAATCTAAATTACCAAGCAATTCAACATTACAACTAATATGAGGCAATGCACAGCAAACAAAAAAAAACAAATCTGGCTTAGCAGAGTAACACAAATTAAAGTTCAGTAGCACTATGCCTGGCAAACAGCAGCTTATATCTAAACATGACATAGCTCAAGCAGAAAAAATAGTACACTAAAGATAACAGTGCAGATAAGGGAAATGTATAATCACATCTTAATGTCTAGGTAATTAAAGTGGTGCACCACAACAACTTATTGTAAAAAAAATATTACCATGTACTTGAAAAGAATATTATGTATGCAGTTACTGTTACTAGTCCCTTCTTATTGTTCTTTCCTTTCCAAGTGCTCCTTTTTTGAAGAATGTGGATCACAAAATTATTATTTAATAGATCTGTTGACAGAAAGTATTCATATTAGCAAATGCATTTAATTTTATTTAATGAAACCAATGCTGCAACACAGCTGGAAAACAGATGTCAAATGAAATAAGCAATTATGCAAACCAAAGCATAAAAATATCATTCAATAGTCATGTGGCATTTCGTAAGTCAGTAGCTCTCAACTCTCGTAGAAAGACACTTGTCATAATCAGGTGTGCAGATGTATGAATATTTCCCATCAATTCATAAGCATTTCAGTAATTAGCACAAAGTACGAGTAATCATATGTTTTCAGGTAATGAGCGTGTAATATTTGCGATGCTTTCTACAAAGGAATGTCAATAGCGAGGACAATGGCCTCCCTTTCTTTTTTTTTACCTGTACTTCTGACGAGGCACTCACTAATGACTTGTTCTCCCGGCGTCTGACACAGCTGCGTGCCCACGACGCATTACGTGCAGGTGGTCACTTAACTTTCTTACGAAAATATTTACGACAGCAGTTTCCGCTACAGTGACAGTCACATATACAAAATTTAACGGGTCGAGAATTTGCGTTGCAAATGTGTAGAAACAAAACCCTATAAATATAACAGTGTCCAAAAATTTTCGCTGGCATTGTGATACATTCACGCATATACACACATTTCATAACTCTTAAAGTACGATTCTTGGTTTCCAACAACCTTTTTCACAAATCAGAGTCCCTAATCACTACCCATTATTCCATATTTCATCATAAGAAATACGTAGCATAATCAAACTCCTCATATACGGTATCATCATCTTATTAATCATAAACATACCTCAACAGTATAATACACATCGTCGTCGTAATAATATCATAACATCTTAGTCAACTCTCAAAATCGTCGTAGCTTCCTCCAATAATTTCAAAACCTAAAAAATATTCTCTGCTCATTTCAATAGTGTCATCTGCCTCAGACGTACTTTAAAAATCATGATCTCATACCAAATACATCATTCAAAGCTCTCATAGTATCACAATGGTTCCGAAAAAATATGAAGAGTTCACACAGTACAGACAAAATACAATTTTGTAAGTGTGAAGTTATCCAACGGTGTAATTACGTAAACATGTGTCACTGATGTAGTAAAAAACATGTTTATCTCTCAGTTAAATGATCAGATAGCTGTGTAATTTATGTTTTAGAGAAATATGGTACCGATGTGTAAAGTTGTATAAGCAAATACCATATTAGCTAGGGTTCCTTGTGCTTGCCAAACACATGGTACACAAAGTAAGCATGTACCCCCCTGAGGATTAATGTAATTATACCCTCAGGTGTTACAGATTACAGCAATGGAATGAAATGTATCACGGAAAACCTTTGTAATTCAAAAATCTTTAAAAATAAATGTTTTAAGTATAAAATTAATCACTCAAATGCGTGTCCTGTAGCGCTAAACTGTGCGTCTTGTTGTAAGATAATCTCTGTGGAAGTGTCGTAGTTATCGTCCTCCGAAAGCTAAGTTCTGCAGAAGCCAATGTACTTACCTCATGATAAACAAAAGTGAAATGCTTTATGTATAGATATCGTAGTTATTGCGCTTATTGCCATGATGAAGAAAGTACTGTGCTGTAACGTATTGTTGTGCTACGGAAAAGGCAGTCTCATTTTAGCTATACCACAAAAGTTACTACTAAAACATGTTTTACTTTCCAGAATAAAACAGAAAAACTGTGCAGATATAAAACAGAAACACCGAAAAAGCAACATTGTATATTGTCACTCATTAGTAGCGTCGTGATAAAATCGTGTAGCTGTCACATAAACTAACCACTGTGTCATCTGGTATCTCACAGAAAGTACTTTAAATCCAGAATATATTTTCAAGTAAACCAAAATGTTACATTAAAATCTCATTAGCAGTACCCGATATAATGTTATTTTTCTCGGAGCCAGCCGGCGCACGTGTATGCCTGCGGTGCGAGTCATTGTCTGTCTCTTTGTTGCCGCGCGCCGTTACTGGGATTAGGAGGCCTAGCTTCTACAAATTCACCGTGATGAGAGGGCCCAGCCTGTCTCCCTTGATAATAATAGTTCTGATTACCATATTGTCTGTTTCTATGGTTATCTCTGTCATATTCATTACTACGGAAATGCGATCTTTCTCTGTAACTATTACTCTGCCAATGGTTGTCATATGGATGGTGTCTGTTTTGGTCACGATTTGCGTTGTAAGAATAGGCTTGTCGTGGCCAGTTATTGTTTCTGTCGTCACGGAATTGTGACGGATGTGACCTGTAGTGATTGTTTTCCTGTTTTCGCATCCCGCGACTGTCTGTGTCAATTTCTAATTCTTGTAGGAGTCCCTGAAAAGCCTCAATGTCTTCTTTGCAACGTCCTGCTAAAATAATATGTCGTAAATGTTCAGGCAATTTGAGTAAGCAAGTGCGGATGAGTTCTGAGGGGCTGTATGGGTTTGAAAGATACTGATTCTTATGCAACATGTCTTCAAAATATTTCACAAGACTGGAAAATTCAGATTGTTCAAAGTGTTTCAACATCATGATGCTATGTTTTACTCGGTCTTGTGTAGCTTGAGACCAATATGCTGAGAGGAAGGCATGGTAAAATTCTCCTTCACTATGACAATCGTGAATGACCGATCGCATTCTTACAGCTGGTTCATTCTCTAAATAGCCACACATAAATTCTAATCTGTGTTCTAACGACCAGTTGGGAGGAAAACAATGAGAGAATTGATGGAGCCATGCTTGTGGATGAATGTCGTTGCCAGAATTCTTAAATGTTTTGAATTTACGTGTAGTAATGAACAGCTTATAGTCAAAATCGTCATGTCGGCGAGTCGCATGTCGGTCATTGTTACTTCGTTTCGGCGGTTCCATCTCAAAATCCATTGCGCCTTGCCAATTTCTTTCATAATTTCCGAAGTGTCCTGTGTTATTATTTTGTGGTTGTTCCGTATTTCTATGTCCCTCTTCCCATATTGGAGCGCGAGTGTCCTCTGAAATACGTAATTCTTGTATTACCTGCGTCAACTGATCTTGTACTTCCCGGATTTCTCTTTTGTACTGTGTATTGATTTGATTTTGATTTTGTTTGAATTTTCTTATTTGTTCATACTCTTCTGTGTCAGTGAAGGCTACGGGTCTTGTGTCATTCAGATCATCATCTACCTTTGTAGATAAGTTAGTGACCTGATCCGAAAGTTCGGCTACTTTCTCCGATAGTGTACTTATTTCCTCCATGTGTCTTTCTGAACCAATTTTCAGGGTATCTACTGTGTCCTTTAAGTTTTCCTGAGTTCTTGCAAGTTGCGTAACCGAATCGGTAGATGCAACTGAGTCAATTTTAGCTTGCAAGGTCTCATGATTTTCATGAACAATAGTTTGCAGTTCTTTTATGGCTGCTTCGTGATTCTGTAATACATTTTCATGACGCGAAAAAATAGGTTGGAAATGCTCACAAATTTGTGTTTTTACGTCATTACAGACCTTTTGACATTTCGATTCGATGTTATGTAACTCAGTGGTTAAATCTTCACGTGTTTGTTCAAGTGTAGTGTCTAACTTTTGAAGATTTTGTTCCATTGTGTCTAACTTTTTGAGATTTTGTTCCACTGTGTCTAACTTTTTGAGATTTTGTTCCACTGTGTCTAACTGTTGCTGTGTTTGTCTCTGGTGTTGTTCCATTGTGTCTAACTTTTCAAGCTTTTGTCCCATTTGTTGCATTAATTGTAATAACAATGCACTGGTGTCTGAAACATGTTCCTCAGTGCTTTTCGGCAGTGAAGTTGCACCGGCAACATTCACATTTTGACAAGCAGAAAATGTTTCTTGACTCATTTGAGAAAACGGTGAGAACCCAAAACCTGAGTCTACAGTATTTGCAATATTGTGTTCTGCCATTTCCGATTCCTGAGGCGAGCTGTTGCCGATCGATCGATCGACAATGCTTCCCTGTTCACTAATTGTTTCACTGCCTACGCCATTGTTTGCCGCCCGCTCAATTTCCCTATGCGCAATTACCAAATTACTACTTTGAACATCAGTTAATTCATTACTCTGCGGCGCTAACACACTGCTTTCGTCTTCACTGTCATTTCGCAGTTTACTTTGGAGCCTAGTATTACGTTTTTCACACGCCATAATTGTCACAATATTTCACACGATAACACAGAAAAGCACAATTTGAAGAGCAAAAATAGGGGAACACATTAACATAGCACTGAAAATAATATTTAGTTAATTGCAAGCGCAGCTGCGAAATACTTGCTGCAAATCTACATGCATGCCACAACTGTTTTACTGTACAACAATGAAAAACTACAACTACAAAGGAAATTCTTTCTATAATTATGCGCTAGCAATAAACAAAATCTACACTAATTACACAAACTACAAGAAAAAATCAGAAGATTCCAGTGAGGTATCCTCGGCTAAGGGTCGACATATGAAACGTCCCCTTTGAACAATTTATACAAGACTGTGCTTAAACTGACACACAATATTTTGTTAGCGCAACGCAATCTGACTTTCAATAATTCGTACAAAAGAATGGGCCCTGACTAACATTAAACTATACCTTTCACAAATCACTTACCTCACAAAAATCTTCGCTACTCAAGCTACTGCAATACAGCGAGCGCCACTACTGCCAGCTAAATAAAAGATTCAAACTACTGAAGGCACTAACTACTGATAGGGATAGTTAGCAAATGAAAGATATTAATAGAGAACAAACAATGTATTTACCTTGATATCATCATATATAAATATAGCAGTTCATGAAAAATTACAAAACTCCGCCATCTCTCTCCCCACATCCACCACTGCTGGCGGCTCACCTCCAACTGCGCAACGCTACGCGTTATTCACAGCCAGCTGCCTAACACTACAATGGCGAGTATTACAACAATGCAAAGCAGCCACAGCAGCACACAGCACAGCCAGTGATTTTCATACAGAGGTGGCGTTACCAATAAAAAAACCTAAACAGCCTACTTACACCCTCTCCGATGCAAATTCCAACTCATTCCTAGGGTACCTGCCTTCAATGACTGGATTTACTGGTAAAGATGTGGTCATTATTTAGTCTTAATTCTACTTTTATCTTTGCCGATTCCTGAGACAATTATTGGTCTGAGTACTCAAAAGAAAACTGCAATAATATTACAAGGACACACGTCGCAAAGGGCAAATACACATGTTTAAGCACCTCTGTGCTTGTCATTTGAATGGCAAGACCCGCAATTATAACTTAAGGTCCATTCACTCTCAGTTATCCATCCCTACTCGACTTAAATTACTAAAAACATACATGAACAATATTTGTGTAACATTTTGTAAAGTTGATAGTGGTTGCTCTCATTCAATTATATGTGAACGCCCGTTTGACATTATATAAATAAAGGTCTTTTTGTGTCTCACTGTCTCTGGATGTTTATATTGTGCATGGTGTAGGTGTCATCTTTACACAATACAACAAGGTCTGGCGCAGTCCAGTGTCTGGATTGTGTACACACACGTGCCTTTTTTTATATATACATATCTATAAAACACAACCAAATTAACAAGAATCATTGCGTATTGAGCAACCACTGTTGTGTATTTGTAACAAAATATAAGTATGAAATCTTATTCTAACACAAAGAGATGTGGCATGACAAATATATGACGTTTTAACAAATGGCACATTTATAAAATCATAACCTTCTTATAACATAATTCATAAACAGAACAAATGAGTACTTTACGTTCGTTGAGGTGCATGTTATTCATTTGAATCCACACTGACACACACACACACACATACACAGCACAAGTTTCTTGCAGGAACGGAAGTGACATTAGTTCTGACTAGCAAGTTGAGGGACGGCTAACGGCTGAGAAGAGAGCAACGTCGATTACGGAGATGGCGCCACAGGCACCCGCATCTTCTCGAGACAGGATGGCTCTCACCTAAGAGCTCGTTGTTGATATCTCGTCCGACAGGCACAAGACCCCATCGGTGCATTTATGATCGGTGACCTCTCGCGGCTCAGCCACAGGTCATTGCTCCTTCTATAGACGGTTTAGGGCAAGGGAGGGACCGTGATCACACAAGAGCCTATTTTTTGTTCAGGCCTTCAAAGTTGGTGTCATTAGGCACAAAACGTCAGCTGGCCAATGATTAATTTGTTGGATCACGTCGGCAAAGTTTCCACGAGGGTTTCATGGGCTGTATATTGTAGAATTCTTCTCGCACTTCGCATTACGCCTGGGTCAGTCGATAGCAATTACTTTTGAGTTATCGCGCTTAACTCCACGCAAACGCAATTTATTACCACTGCCTGATAGGAGAGTCTAGTAATGTGATGATTGAAGGTCGGGAGTTAAAATAAATTTGTGCTAATCGACTGCATCTGTTTTCAATCAAGTAGTTGAAATCCCAAGTCACTTTCTCAATTAATTTTATGTTCAACATTTGCATCTAGTGTTCAATAGCTGAATATAACATCAATGTGCAACCCCTTTTTAATTAAAAGTGATCAATTCTGAATAAATTAATGTCAACACTGCCACCGCAGTTCAATCAGGAGTCATAGGGCCATATTACTTTTTTGCGTTATCCGATATTGCGGCAGTTTTGCACTCTCTCTTGATCTGTTAGTCAATCAGATAGGGTGAACACACGCCAAAACCAGCTAAGTGACGGGTGGGGTGTTACATGTGGCTGACCCATGCCAGGATACGATACTTCGGGATTTGCTAGGAAGTAGTCTTGAAAAAGAAAATTTTTCCACGTGATCCACTGCTTAGCCATTTTCAATTGAAAAAAAAAAGAAAGAAACGGGTAGCATTAGTTACAATAAGTTACACTGTCTTCTTCATGTGTTGTCCTTTCAAACTGACATTTATAGGTGCCTGTGCATTGTATTTGTGATTTGTTGGAGTAATTGATGATGTGCAATGCCGTAATCAGCCGATGCTGAGCACACAGAACACAATCATTGGTACTAGCCTTTTTGCCTTGCTTAGCCATTGTTAATTGAAAAACGGGTAGCGTTAGTTAGAATAAGTTACATTGTCTTCTTCATGTGCTGTCCTTTCAAATTGACATTTATAGGTGCCTGTTCATTATATTTGTGATTTGGTGAAGGTCTTATGATTTGCAGTGCCGTAATCAGCCGATGCTGAGCACACAGAACACAATCATTTTGGGGGAATGCTTCATGAACTATTTTTCGCGTCACTGCTCACACCCAGTGTATCAATTTGTGTCCTGATATGTGTTTTGCGTTATCTAATTACTGAGTGAAAGGGGTACTTGGGTTTTGAGTTTTCGTGTAACATAAAAGTGCAAATGATAACGAGGGGAAAAGCCAAGACAATGGCAGAATATAATCAGACTGTTAGTCGGGGGAACATGGGTGACAGTAGGGAAAGCTCTATCGATGAGCGTGAGGAACGCGAGTTGCAACTTCCTGAAACTGCGTCTCACGACTGGTTTAGTCCGCTGAATAGCAAGGACGTTGATTCAGGCAGTGATACTGAGGGCTTGGGGGACGCAAGGAGTACAGGATTAATCCATAAGTATGGAAGATCTAGCCTAAGAAGCCAGAGTGTGTTGGAACAAAACGGTGTTCGACCATTATCAAACGATTCATTCACAAGTGATCCGACGGGGGCGCGGAGACGGTACTTGTCTAGATATCGAAGGGTTCCTCAGAACAGAGGAGACGACTCGCATTTTCAACCACAAAAGAACGAGGATCAAAATGCGGCTACTCTCAAAAACATTACGGACCTGTTGCAACAGATGCAAACGGTGAACTTAGAGCACAGCGCCAACATTAATGCCGAAATTAAAAAGGCGAATTCGGAGTTGAACTATGGGCTCACAGAAGTTCATAGGGAAGTAAAAGAGGAGGTAAAGAATCTCGGCGTCAAAATAGAGAAAGAGATTGCCATCATCAAACGAACGGCAATTGAAGCCAAATTAATTGCGAAAGGTGCAAGGAAAATAGCGAGAGAAACTCGGGGCTCCACGCAAAGCACGGCAAAAGTAGGAAAGGTCATGTTATCAAGGCTACAAAGCCAGATAAAACGTGTCGAAGAAAAGCAACAAGAGCAACCGGACATAGGGCCTAACGAGATGTTGAAAGAGGAGGTGGCGATATTAAAAAGAAATTTTGATTACGAGATAAAACGTCTCATAACAGAGACATTAGGAAAGAAGAAGGGTGTAATTACTGCGTCGACTGAACCGTCACTTGCCGGAACACAGATAACCGCTTCACGGTGTGACAAAGTTGACACTATAAGCATCGGGAGCCACGCCTTGATTCACAGCTCTGAGGCAACGACCGAGGTAAATACGGACAGCGCGCAGCTGCCCAGTGGGCACAATTGCTGTCGGCTGATTAGATGTACCGAACAACTGTCGAACATACAGAAGGGGAGAGATGACGATAGCGTGTCGGAACGAATTACTCCACGTCCCGAAGTTCATACGAATCGTAAGAACGGGCGAAATGATAACTGGAATGATGACCGGTTTGACTACAAGCATTTTGTATCAGTCCGAAAGTTCCATCACTGCAAGGACGAAGGTAATAGCTTGCATCCAAAAACTTTTATGGGACAATTCGAGTTATGTTTGCCCCCACACTGGCCACTGATGCACCAGCTGGATTTTGTGTGCTCCATATGGAGGGCGCGAGCGCTGAGTACATGAGAAATGTAGCGAAGACGAGCGTCTCATTCGAAGAATTCAAAAATGCCTTCTTGGGCAAGTATTGGTCAAAAGAAACCCAAGAAAAGATCAAACAAGAAATTATGATGTCCAGAGATATGGAAGGGCCGGGTACCGGAGTCCGGTCAAATTTTTTGAAAATATGACAAAAAGGAACCAGTACCTAGACAACCCATGTAGCGGTGTGGAAATCATCAGATTATGCTACATGAAACTTCCGATCTCGTATCAACAATCACTTGCCGGTCGTTGTGGTAGCGATACTGAGGTATTTAAGGACATTTTGCGCGAACTGGAATTCGCATTTCAAGAGGAACAGGCGCGGGATAAACGCCGACAGCGTGAACAAAATAACAACCGTCGCAGTAAAGGACCTCAGTGGGATAGTAGGCCAGTGCCGAACTACAACGGCCACAATGAAAATGAGAGTAACGGCAACTCGAAAAGAAGGTACACGGAAGATGAGCGACACTCTCCGGTGCAACATAATAAATTACAAAGGACTTGGGGTGGTAATCAGCAGTCGGGAAGGAACAGGAATAATGGTTACCAAAATAACAACCAGAAAGAGGTCGAAGTCCGCCCTGCAAAGTTTGGTCCATCCCACCTTAACGGGCAGTATTACGAATGACTAGACCAGAGCGTGGACGTAGTCAATATAGGCTTATAATAAGGATTTTTGCTAAAGTGTCTTGTTTGTTTACCTGCCTATATTTCGTGTTTTATTATTAAGAATGATATCTCGCCTCTCGATGTTGTGAAAGTAAAGGGCACTAGAGTATTTTGTAAAGACACATGATTAAAGAATGCAAAACAAGTATTTCTGGGCGTACCCCTAGAAGAAGATTGATTAGGAACTCTGTAAATTACAGAAAAGTTCCCCGTAATTGTATCTCCGCCTTTGGAGAATATATTTAAGGTGGCCAGTCCCGTAGGTCATTACGAGGACGCACCGACGCATCTCGTATGCCCATGAATACGTAAGAGGTTGACAGCTATGCGCAGTTGCGTGAATTAGCGCACCCAGTGTATGTTAAAATGAACCGGATGCAATTATCTACAGAGCGAACAGCAGCATTGATACGCCAGAAACACTTGTTGCTACCAAGATAGTGTAACAACTGCGAGTGTGAGCAGTGAGCTACATTTGTGTTGTGCCATTATGACATTGCTAATCCGAAACATGTTCACAGGCCTTATAAAACCATTCGTGACAAAAGGATAAAACGGGAAGAAAATAGAGGAGAGAAGAAGTGTCGCAATAGAACACGATAAAGGACGCTATCCAAACTTCCAACAAAAATCTTGGTAAGACTGACTCATGTCAAAGTTTGTTCTGTTTTATACATGTTCGCAGGCACAATAAGAGGGACATCTGCCACATAGGGAACTCAGAAGAAAAAACAAGATTAGAGATAAAAAAGTAGTAAATAGTCAATATGTTGTCGGGTTGGCCAACACCGTGTTAGTCGTAGGAATTGATAGTTAGAAATGGTGATGGGATCCTGTCCAGATAATCTTGATTCCCTATCCCTTGATTGTGTGTGTGTGAATCATTGTGGAGCAAGTTGTCTTGTACATTTTTTATGTTTATGTATAAAAAAAATGTATGATACTGATGGTTAAACTTCAGCACATTCCATGTACTAAAATTAGTTGTCTTAGTTTGTTAAGGTGGCGTAACTGAGCGAGAGGGAGTTGAAGCTACGACACCTGGCACACCACACACGAGCTGACAAGGAACGAGGACGACAGCAATGAGGGGAGCACACAGCTGACGATGATGATGGCATGCAAACCACGCCCTGAAACGACGGGGCCGGTGGTCAACTCACCAGCCAAGGAGAGGTGAGATACAGCACCTCAGTGTACAACAAAGAGGTCGGTCCAGGTCTCTGTACACAGTGCTGATCGGGGGCAGCAATGAAGAGGTCCAAGAAGGTTTCTATATTTGTTGCTCGCCATGTCAGGTGGATGGTACTGATGGTATGCAGATTTCCAAAAAGAAATACTTAATCTCTTCTTGAATTGGCCTCATGCTCAAAGATATACGTGTAAAATGACGTCATGTTCAAATTTCTTTGCCTCTGACTAGTACACACACACACACATACACACACACACACACACACACACACACACACACACACATTACTAGACTCCCTATCAGGCAGTGGTAATAAATTGTGTTTGCTTGGATTAAAGCACGATAACTCAATAGTAATTCCTATCGTCTGACCCAGGCATAATGCGAAGTGCGAGAAGAATTCTACAACATACAGCCCATGAAACCCTCGTGGAAATTTTGCCGACGTGATCCAACAAATTAATCATTGGCCGGAGCGGGCGCAATATCACCGAATACAGTGTAGCGGAGCTGCATCATTGTGTGGACATCGGCTAACCTTGTGGTGCTGCAAGGCTGCACTCGTCTATTCACTCCTAGCTATCTTGCTCAGTACATAGCTGAACCAAAACTTTCTATCTCCAAGCTCAATCATTCCATTTGCTAAGTCCTAAACTGCAGAGATGCTCACTCTTTCTCAGGCAAGCTGAGTAAAGAACGCCACGTCCGCACTCCAGGCAAGCTGGGAACGGAAGACCACTACAGAGACTTCCCGAAGTCTGTTCTTCGCCTCAGTTTCCGCTCCAGCAAAATCACTTACGCCAATTGCAGAGCAAGTCGCGTTAATTATGTGCCGCTTCCCAGAGCCGATCAATGCCTGCTCTGGGAAGTGAACAGATTCCCACAAAATTTCCCTTCCTCTCAACTTCTGCTATTTAGCTCCTCCCAGGCCACCCATCAAGGTTAGCGTCTGCACAAACACCATTTTTTCCGAAATTCTGACTCCCAGGAGAGTACTTCAAATTCCTTGGTCCTACGTTCCCATCGGAGGCTGGCGTATTTCATTCTGTCGCTCTTCACCTGATTTACTTCAGGCTCTGCGGACCGTGAATTCAGCGTGAAGTTGCTATAGTCACGAACACGCACATTTTGACCTCTGTTGACCGCTCCACCATATCTTTGCGCGGGTTTCTCGCATGTTTAACTGAAAACGGGACGACAGACATTTATCAACAGGCGTACAAATTCTCCGTCTGCTTCCTGGTACACCAGCATGGGGTCAACCACCGACTCACTGTCACTCATCTTAAGGCAGCTGGAGGCCGTGCCCCATTACCGCTTTCTGAGAGCTTGAGCTGCCCTAAGCTGCCTATTGTCGCTTCCCTTCGCCGCTCCCCCGCCAGCTGGCCACGGACACTCTATATACTTCCCTGGGATGAACTAGCCTCCAGTAAATCGACGCATTTCCACAAAGTTTTTCATGTCATGTGAATTAGTTTCAAACCATCACCCGACTTTAATTATTCCAATACGTCGATACTATACCCTCTACAAGATGCCTTGTGCCTTGTCAGTCATTTTTGTTCAGCCCTACTGTTCGCTCAACATGAGTTAGGTGATCTTTAATGACTTCATGTAAGGAGCATAGTTCTTGCCATCTTACACATTATGTATCTTTTAAAAACTATTGCAGTGTTTAAGGGCGAATTTTCATCTTTTACCTCCACTCCAATAAAGAGCAACTTTACAGGAGATCTTAATGTAGTAATTTATAATATAACAACATATCTATGTGGAACCTGAACCACTTCCCACAAGACTAGTCGCCAAGAGTAACCACATCAGCTGCCTACATGCAGGGGCAATGACATCACAATCCAATATGATGGCACTGACACTCTCTTATCTTTCATGTACAAGCCATGCTCCTTAGCCCCTTCCCCTCTCCAGTCAATCTGTGTAGTATTAAAATGAAGAGTCAATTATTCGAATTGCTGAGGAATGGCACGAAGATGGATGGTATGCAGATTTCCGAAAAGAAATACTTAATCTCTTCTTGAATAGGCCTCATGCTCAAAGATATATGTGTAAAATGACGTCATGTTCAAATTTCTTTGCCTCTGAGTAGTACACACACACACATATTCGTCAAACGGATGCCTAAAACATGATTGTGAATTCTAAAGTCAGTGCCCCAATGCTATTTCCGAGCCTCAATAGCTACAAATAATATGGTAAACAGATATTTGACATTTTAAGTTAGGCCTAAAGTAGGTGATACAGTTAAACAAATCTGATCAAGATCAAAACTGCAGAAAATACAAGTTGGCTAAAATACTATTCTAAGCAGGTAAACATACAAACATATAGTCAATATGATTTTCTACCAGAATGTAATTAATTCCATTAATTAGGGTTACTCCTACTGTAGATATGATGCACCCTTAAATTTAACATTTCCACATTTAAACTGTTCTATAAAGCTTGCCAAGTTTACTATGGTATCTTACCATCTAAAATATGGAAAGAGCACTGTTACTTCAATCTGAGGATACGTTATTGGTGTTTCGTATAACGAACTGTTATCACTTCATGTCTTTACAAATTTTTCAATAATGTTTCACCTTAGAAAGCACCATTTTACAGGGAAGAAAGATAATGCATCATGTTACACAATACAAAATACAATCGATGTTACTAGCAGCCCTAATATAGTATTTTACTTGCATTTCAACTAGGCATAGTAGAGCTTAAGTACAAAACGAACACCAAAGTAAAGCAGGAACATTTACCGAATTTACCAGTTGGAACAACAGTGCCATGGCTCTCTAAAGCGTTTACAGAATGTTTTTTGTGTAATCAACTCGTAAATAATATCAAAATCCAATCAAAACACGTGATATACAAGAACACACATGCAACACAACCAAAAGGTAAGACAACTGGCGAAACACGATTTTTAGAATGGAAGATTTTTATTGATATGTATCATTTAAAAAGTGATACTGACTATTTTCGTGATACATTTCTGTAGAACTACAAAACCACGCGAACAACTTCAACAAGAAAGAGGGAAGCCTTAAAGTAAACGGATCCTGGCTTCCCGTTCTGCATCGAACGACCGTCGCAGGTAGCAAGAGAAGAACCGCACCGGAAATGACCGCGGGGAAGCCCTCGGACGTTGGCGCGACAGCTACATACAGTTTGCGGCCGCGAGCTCGGCTCCAGTTCACCACCGGCAATGGAGGGTGAAGCTTTGACAATGCCAGCCACTCGTGCTGGAGAAACGTCAGTAAAATCATTAGAGGAACATCGGCCGAAGAACTCGAGACAGAAACCAATAGTCAGTTTGTCATTCCTGCTTTTGTTTACATTCATTCATCACAATATGATCGAAGGTGGTGCTGGACTAAGACAGACAACAAACACAGGCAAAGACGATGGTGTAACAAGACGGAGATGAAAATTTGATGTCTCGAAAATGAAGTCCTTGCCAACAAAATAAAATTATTTATCATTTAATGAGCACAAAACACGTGCAGATGCTTACCGGAATATGCAAAAATAATTACAGATCTCTGATCACAAACGAAAATTCTAATGTTGCACAATAAAACGATACTAGTTCTTAAAATATGTAAGGTTTCAAACACAAAACACATGTGGCACTACTGCTGTAAATCAACTGCTACATAAGATTTTTTAAGAAATACGCATGGTTTGCTTATTAGCATTACTAATAAAATTTGTTAATGGCCAAAGTTCGAAATCTGTACCACACTTTGAAAGCACAATGGACCTTCAAAGCAAATATTTCTACATCTACATTGTCTGTATAACTTAATAAAGTACATGGAGTTTTCTTATTGACACAAATTAAATAAATTGTAGGTTAGCAGACGACCATAATTAGATCTTAGTACCTTGCATTACATTCATCAAAATACATCAAAACTGGTTCTGTAACAGTGCACAACTCACATGAGCACTACTGTTCATCTAACTTAGAGTCTAAAGTGGACTTGTTGATGAAAATTAACGAAATAAACAATGTTGTTCTCTCATTTAAATACATCTCATGTAAAACTTAATCAAACATTGTGATTAACCCATGCTAGTGTATTAACTTCATCTCGCAGTTGCAAACATTGTAGTCTTCTGTTTTTACTTTGGGAGAAAACTATACTCCTTTCAGTCTCTCCACAATATATTATAACGTTGTTGCTTCGTTAAACCAATCATTACAGCTTTTCATTGCCTCATTGCAATGTTGATGCCTCAATTAAGTAAGCACTCTATATGTAGAGACACTCAGGAAATTTACAGATCTCCTTAAATCAGAGAAATGATTTCAGCTGCTGGGAATATCTGCTACTGTGGAAACTAGTCGTTTTATTCCCTCGGTAATTTATTGTAATGTTAGCTACTCAGCAGAGTAGCCGGCCGAAGTGGCCGTGCAGTTCTAGGCGTTGCAGTCTGGAACCGCGAGACTGCTACGGTCACAGGTTCGAATCCTGCCTCAGGCATGGATGTGTGTGATGTCCTTAGGTTAGTTAGGTTTAACTAGTTCTAAGTTCTAGGGGACTAATGACCTCAGAAGTTGAGTCCCATACTGCTCAGAGCCATTTGAACCATTCAGCAGAGTAAGCGTTAAAGAGAGAGATTGGAAATTTACTGTAGTGCTTAAATCAGGGAGGAAAAATTTACTGATGATGATGATGATGATGATGAGGCAGATGTAGATATACTGATATTGTGTACACACATGTGAGACGAAATTTTATGATGAGGTAGTGCATTGTATGACACAGACGTGGAAATATCTTACCACTGTGACCATGCATACTACTAGGTGTGAGAATAACGATCAATTTGCTGAGTGACCATCATTCTCCACCCTGTCAGCTCACCATATCATTCTCCAACCATAAACTGACCATTATTCCCCACCCTGCAAAATGACCACTTTTTCAACCCTGTAAATTGACTGTATTGTTCTCCACCCTGTAAACTAACCTTTATTCTCAATTCTTTGAAACGTCCTTCATGGTCCACCCAGTAAAGTG
This sequence comes from Schistocerca serialis cubense, assembly GCF_023864345.2. Taxonomy (NCBI): domain Eukaryota; kingdom Metazoa; phylum Arthropoda; class Insecta; order Orthoptera; family Acrididae; genus Schistocerca; species Schistocerca serialis. Next base: position 1,085,400,401 of record NC_064639.1, read on the forward strand.
CCCATCATTCTCCACCCAGCAAATTGACCCTCATTCCCATACTGTAAACTGACCATAATTTCCAAACTGTAATCTGACCATCATTATGCTACCCAATAATATGCATCTGCCCCACCTACTGTACTGCCTCATCATTAAATTTCTTTCCACATCAAAGCTCACAACATCAACATTATATTCACATCTGTTTCATCATCATCATAATCAGTAAATGTCATCCCATTGATTTATACACCACATTAAATCTCCTCTCTCCTGAAATGCTTACTTTACTGAAGCAACAACCCTATGATATATGTGTAATGCTTGACGACAATTATGTGTTGAATAGCAAGATGTAATTAATACCCTTGTTCTCTATCACTACAGTGCTTGACTGACTCTGATATCAGATATTTTAGATGTATACTTTGTTAATTCTTGTCGATATGTACACTGTAGGCTGTAAGTTAAATCAGCAGCAGTGCTCATATATGTTTTTCATTGTTACAGAACCAGTTTATATGTATTTTAATGAATGTAATGCATGATATTAATATTAAGATAGAACTATGGCGATCTACTAACCTATAATTTAAATACAATTAGGAATAAGGGTTGGGCCGGCCGCGGTGGCCGAGCGGTTCTAGGCGCTTCAGTCAGGAACCGCGTGACCGCTACGGTCGCAGGTTCGAATCCTGTCTCGGGCATGGATGTGTGTGATGTCCTTAGGTTGGTTAGGTCTAAGTAGTTCTAAGTTCTAGGGGACTGATGACCTCAGGTGTTAAGTCCCATAGCGCTCAGATCCATTTGAACCATTTTGAATAAGGTTGGTTGGTTGGTTTGGGGAAGGAGACCAGACAGCGTGGTCATCGGTCTCATCGGATTAGGGAAGGATTGGGAAGGAAGTCGGCCGTGCCCTTTCAGAGGAACCATCCCGGCATTTGCCTGGAGTGATTTAGGGAAATCACGGAAAACCTAAATCAGGATGGCCGGACGAGGGATTGAACCGTCGTCCTCCCGAATGCGAGTCCAGTGTCTAACCACTGCGCCACCCCGCTCGGTTTTGAATAAGGATTCTACTACTGTGCCAACTTATCACTGCTACACAATATCTCACAAAGCTGCTGTCGAAATAAGCTCTCCCTGTACAGAAAAACAACTAAAACTGCTAATAAAGGCGCCGGGTAATGGAGAAATTAGTAACAGAAACGCGCACTGAATTTCATGCGGAATCGGTCTTTATTCCAGTTGAGATTTACCAAGCCTGTCGCAAAGCAAATAGTTCTCTTCACTGGTAAAGAGCATAGGGCGATCCTATTTCAAGGATGGGTAAAAAAGAACGGATGCACAGGACTGCAGCTCAGTACTGCCATTGCCTTTCTGTTGCAGGTTTCTAGAAGTATTCTGCGTTCGGACTTTGAAATTTTTCTGCAGGAAGATGCTTCTCTCGAAAAATGAATACGGATTCACCAAAGACCACTTATGTGAATCACTGCTCTCTTTTCTTTACACTCAACATCTTCCTGTCAGGCAAAAGAGGTAGTTTCCTTCTTCCTAGACTTCCGAAAGGTCTTAGAGACTATACCACAAAATATGTGATTAAGTCAAAGAATTTTGACTGACAGAATCCGGTATATTACACTGATCATCAAATGTTCAACGAAGTTGAAATAACATTGGAGGTACCTCAAGAATGGGTAATAATGTCACTAATGTTCTCCACGCATATAAACAAACTGTCGTATAAGGTGAGGAGACTTAACCGCAGGAAAGGATTGGCTTTCCACAATAGTAACGAAATCCAGAGCGACTGAGACAAAAAACTTTCTGGTGTAGTGAATAGAATATATTTTTAGACGCGAAAAGCTGTAAGATAATGCGCAGACACAAAAGGAGACTCAATGTTTTCCGACTAAAATATATGTAGCACAAGCGTCACGTCTTTTAAACCGACAAATGAAATTGTCAGTTTGGGAGGCGAAAGGAAGTTTTCGATTTATAACGAGGATGCTGCGGAAGTGAGTCGCTTATGCTTAGCAAAATGAACACTAGACTCAAAGATGACCTTAGCTGGAGTAGGTCTACTGCTTCATAGTGAGAACTAATTATATCACCAGCCTAACAACAGGCTCAAAACAAGCTGTTATAGCCCACACCAAAACGTAACAAAGATGCACAGACATCGAAAAACGGAATCTTTGGAAAGAAGATGACGACGTTCTCTGTTCTCAGAAAACCCTAGTAGATATAAGCAGAAAAACAGGTATTTGAGGAAGACTGTGGTACAGAGCTGATGCTGACATGAAGATATAACTCGCCTCAAAATAATGAGAATGAGAGATACTGAGACGCGTGCGGAATCACACATGAAGAAATTTTTCATTTTGTCCATATGCTAAGAAACAGGGACTCGCAGTGGACAATATTAGTACCAAGTGCCTCCACTATGCACTGTACACTGGCTTATGAAGTATACAGGGTGGTCCATTGATCGTTACCGGGCCAAATATCTCACGAAATAAGCCTCAAACGAAAAAACTACTAAGAACGAAACTTGTCTAGCTTGAAGGAGGAAACCAGATGGCGCTATAGTTGGCCCGCTAGATGACGCTGCCATAGGTCGAACGGATATCAACTGCGTTTTTTTAAATAGGAGCATCCATTTTTATTACATATTCGTGTAGTACGTAAAGAAATATGAATGTTTTAGTTGGACAACTTTTTTTGTTTTGTGATAGATAGCGCTGTAATAGTCACAAACATATGGATCATAATTTTAGACGAACAGTTGGTGACAGATAGGTTTTCTAAATTAAAATACAGATCGTAGGTACGTTTGAACATTTTATTTTGGTTGTTCCAATGTGGTACATGTACCTCTGTGAACTTATCATTTCTGAGAACGCATGCTGTTATAGCGTGATTATCTGTAAATACCACATTAATGCAATAAATGCTCAAAATGATGTCCGTCAACCTCAGTGCATTTGGCAATACGTGGAACGACATTCCTCTCAACAGCGAGTAGTTCGCATTCCGTAATGTTCGCACATGCATTGACAATGAGATGACGCACTTTTCAGGCGTTGTCGGTGTATCACAGTAGCAAATAACCTTCAGCTTTCCCCACAGAAACAAATCCGGGGACGTTAGAACCGGTGAACGTGCGGGCCATGGTATGGTGCTTCGACGACCAATCCACCTGTCACGAAATATGCTATTCAATACCACTTCAATCGCACGCGAGCTATGTACCGGACATCCATCATGTTGGAAGTACATCGCCATTCTGTCATGCAGTGAAACATCTTGTAGTGACATCGGTAGAACATTACGTAGGAAATCGGCATGCATTGCACCATTTAGACTGCCATCGATAAAATGGGGGCCAATTACCCTTCCTCCCATAATGCCGCACCATACATTAACCCGCCAAAGTCGCTCATGTTCCACTTGTCGCAGCCATCGTGGATTTTCCGTTGCCCAATAGTGCATATTATGCCGGTTTACGTTACCGCTGTTAGTGACTGACGCTTCGTCGCTAAATAGAACGCGTGCAAAAAATCTGTCATCGTCCCGTAATTTCTCTTGTGCCTAGTGGTAGAATTGTACACGACGTTCAAAGTCGGCGCCATGTAATTCCTGGTGCACAGAAATATGGTACGGGCGCAATCCATGTTGATGTAGCATTCTCAACACCGACGTTTTTGAGATTCCCGATTCTCGCGCAATTTGTCTGCTACTGATGTGCGGATTAGCCGCGACAGCAGCTGAAACACCTAGTTGGGCATCATCATTTGTTGCAGGTCGTGGTTGACGTTTCACATGTGGCTGAACACTACCTGTTTCCTTAAATAACGTAACTATCCAGCGAACGGTTCGGACACTTGGATGATGTCGTCCAGGACACCGAGCAGCGTACATAGCACACGCCCGTTGGGAATTTTGATGACAATAGCCATGCATCAACACGATATCGACCTTTTCCGTCATTGGTAATGTATCACGAAGCAAATACCGTCCGCACTGGCGGAATGTTACGTGATACCACGTACTTTTACGTTTGTGACTATTACAGCGCCATCTATCACAAAGCGAAAAAAAATGGTCCTATTAAAACATTTATATTCCTTTACGTACTACACGAATATGTAATAAAAAATGGGGGTTCCTTTTTTTAAAAAAAACGCAGTTCTTATTCGTTTGACTCGTGGTAGCGTCATCTAGCGGGGCAACCATAGCGCCATCTGGTTTCCCGCTTCAAGCTAGACGAGTTTCGTTCTTTGTAGTTTTTTCGTTTGATGCTTATTTCGTGAGATATTTGGCCCGGTCACTATCAGTCGACCACCCTGTATATGTAGATTTAAGTCTGAACCTATCTTACAGTTGTTTACTTCAGTCAAGAAAGCGTTGCAGCTCATAGACACTGGGAATGTTTTGTACGATGTGCGTTCAATAAGTAATGCAACATCTTTTTTTTTTCTTATAGCATGTTGGTTTTATTCAGAATTCCAATACACCATATTATTGCCCACTCTTTTCGCTACAAGACACTATTTTTCACCATAACACCCGTCCAGTGCGGCGGCCTTACGCCCCCTTAATGAGGGAGCCTGTATACCCGCATGGTACCATTCTACTATTCAACGTGTTGCTGCGTCAATAACCTCCCCATATCATCCCTGTGCTGCTCCCTGCGTAGTGCATCTTTCATTGGGCCATATAGATGACAGGGTAAGATCCGCACTGTAGGGTAGATGAGAAGGAAGAGTCCAATGAAATTCTGTGAGCTCCTCAATGGTGCACACACTTGTATGAGGCCTCGTCATGGAGAGGGAGAATTTAGTGGCCACGAACATGCAGAAGTCGTTTCATCACATTACCTGAGGGTAGCACAGCACTGTTCAGAACTGGTCGTTGCACATCAAACAGCATGACCCCGTCAGAGTCTTAGGAGACTGTCGCCATGTCTTTACCGGCAGAGTATGCGGCCTCGAAATTTATCTTTGGAGAAGGGTGGTATGGCGCTACACCACGGATTGCCGTTTTGCTTACGGTTCGAGGTGATGAACACATGTTTCATTGCCTGTGTCGATCGTGGGCAAGAAATTGTCTCGAAACTTGGCAGAAAATCCAAAGAGATTCTGGTCGTATGTGAAGTATGTTAGCGGCAAGAAACAATCAGTGCCTTCTCTGCGCGATAACAATGGAGATACTATCGAAGACAGTGCTGCCAAAGCAGAGTTACTAAACACAGCCTTCCGAAATCCCTTCACAAAAGAAGACGAAGTAAATATTCCAGAATTCGAATCAAGAACAGCTGCCAACATGCGTGACGTAGAAGTAAATATCCTCGGAGTAGTGAAGCAACTTAAATCACTTAATAAAAGCAAGTCTTCTGGTCCAGACTGTATACCAGTTAGGCTCCTTTCTGAGTATGCTGATGCGGATGCATTATCTCCATACTTAACAATCATATACAACCGTTCGTTCGACGAAAGATCCGCACCCAAAGACTGGAAAACTGCACAGGTCACACCAATATTCAAGAAAGGTAGTAGGAGTAATCCACTAAATTACAGGCCCATATTTTTCACGTCGATATGCAGCAGGATTTTGGAACATATATTGTGTTCAGACATTATGAATTAACTTGAAGAAAACTGTCTACTGACACACAGTCAACAAGGGTTTGGAAAGCATCGTTCCTGTGAAACACAACTAGCTCTTTACTCACATGAAGTGGCTCTGAGTACTATGGGACTTAACATCTGTGGTCATCAGTCCCCTAGAAATTAGAACTACTTAAACCTAACTAACCTAAGGACATCACACACATCCATGCCCGAAGCAGGATTCGAACCTCCGACCGTAGCGATCGCGCGGTTCCAGACTGAAGCGCCTATAACCGCACGGCCACACGGCCGGCTCACATGAAGTTTTGAGTGCTATTGACAAGGGATTTCAAATAGATTCCGTATTTCTGGATTTCCGGAAGGCTTTTGACATTATACCACAGAAACGGCTTGTAGTAAAATTGCGTGCTTATGGAATATCGTCTCAGTTATGTGACTGGATTTGTGATTTCCTGTCAGAGAGGTTTGTGATTTCCTGTCAGAGAGGTCACAGTTCGTTGTAATAGATGGAAAGTCATCGAGTAAAACAGAAGTGATTTCTGGCGTTCCCCAAGGTAGTGTTATAGGCCCTTTGCTGTTCCTTATCTATATAAACGATTTGGGAGACAATCTGAGCAGCCGTGTTAGATTGTTTGCAGATGACGCTGTCGTTTATCGACTAATGAAGTCATCAGAAGATCAAAACAAACTGCAAAACGATTTAGAAAAGATATCTGAATGGTGCGAAAATTGGCAGTTGACCCTAAATAACTAAAAGTGTGAGGTCATACACATGAGTGCTAAAAGGAATTGGTTAAACTTCGGTTACACGATAAATCAGTCTAATCTAAAAACCGTAAATTCAACTAAATACCTAGGTATTACAATTACGAACAACTTAAATTGTAAGGAACGGATAGAAAACATTGTGGGGAAGGCTCACCAAAGACTGCGTTTTATTGGCAGGACACTTAGAAAATATAACAGATCTACTAAGGAGACTGTCTACTCTACGCTTGTCCGTCCTCTTTTAAAATATTGCTGCACGGTGTGGGATCCTTACCAGATAGGACTGACGGAGTACATCGAAAAAGTTCAGAGAAGGGCAGCACGTTTTGTGTTATCGCGAAATAGGGGAGAGACTGCCAGTGAATGATAAAGGAGTGACACTGAAATGGTACAGGATTTGGGCTGGACATCGTTAAAAGAAAGGCGTTTTTCGTTGGGACGAAATCTTCTCACGAAATTCCAATCACAAAATTTCTCCTCCGAATGCGAAAATATTTTGTTGACACCGACGTACATAGGCAGAAACGATCACCACTATAAAATAAGGGAAATCAGAGCTCGTACGGAAAGATATAGGTGTTCGTTCTTTCCGCGCGCTATACGAGATTGGAATAATAGAGAATTGTGAAGGTGGTTCGAGGAACCCACTGCCAGGAATTAAATGTTATTTGCAGAGTATCCATGTAGATGTAGATCAGCCTCGTAACGCGCAAGCATTACCGCAGAGACGATCCTTCGTTGCTGTTTGTTGTCTTCCGTTGGGTGGCGACGAATCCAGCGGGCGCACACCTTTTAGTACCGCAGCTGATGGACGAGCGTGTCAGCAGTATCAACAGAGACGTCCACTTCTGCAGCGAGGTGTTTGATTGAGAGATCCGTCGGTCACATCCAGTGAGTCCGTCCATACGTTCCAATCATAAGAGTATAAATATCTATGGAGTGAGCATTCGGATGTGCAGAACGAGAAATCTGTCCGCAATATCTCCTACTGTTCAAGTCCTTTTGATTGATTGAAGTGCTTTAAAATAAAGCCAAACGCTCCAGGTGTAAATAAAACTTTTTTTACAGTCGCAAAAGATGGAATATTTCTTATTATTACATACGACAGCTATGTGGTACTTAAATTAAATGAGATATTGTTATACAGTAAATTTTATATGAAATTTAGGTATCTTGTCCACATTTCATTCTCAACATTGTGGCAACTAAAATCGACCATACGGAAAGTATACGCTATGGACTTTTACCTCTGCAAACTCTTCAAAATTTCGTGCAATGGTTTACTACATTTAATGCTGCACAATAACTGGGTTGAACATCGAAACAAAAATAAGTCATTTATGGGGGGAAGGTAACAGTCAAGAAGATGTTTAAAAATCTAATTTTTGGGCCAAATAGTTTTTGTGAAATCGAATGAGAACTGTGTCAAAGCAGTGGGAACACCACGTGTCTGCACAGGCGAGCAGTGCAGTGATGACAAAATCGCGCACAGCGCGGAATGCGGGGAGCACGTGTCTGCAGTAGCGAAAGGGTTAATGAAGAGACAAAGCATTAGAAATTGCATTCAAACTGTAAGTAGGCTGTTTAGGTTTTCTTATTGGTAACGCCACGTAGCGGTCTGTATAAAAATCACTGGCTGTGCTGTGTGCAGTCTGTAGCTAGTTTGCATTGTTGTCTGCCATTGTATTGTTGGGCAGCGGCGGCTGGATGTGAACAGCGCGTAGCGTTGCGCAGTTGGAGGTGAGCCGCCAGCAGTGGTGGATGTGGGGAGAGAGATGGCGGAGTTTTGTAATTTGTCATGAACTGCTATATATATTATGATGATACTAAGGTAAATACATTGTTTGTTCTCTATTAATATCTTTCATTTGCTAACTATCCCTATCAGTAGTTAGTGCCTTCAGTAGTTTGAATCTTTTATTTAGCTGGCAGTAGTGGCGCTCGCTGTATTGCAGTAGTTCGAGTAACCAAGATTTTTGTGAGGTAAGCGATTTGTGAAACGCATAGGTTAATATTAGACAGGGCCATTCTTTTGTAGGGAATTCTGAAAGTCAGATTGCGTTGCGCTAAAAACATTGTGTGTCAGGTTAAGGACAGTCATGTATAAATTTTTCAAAGGGGACGTTTCATAAAACGAATAAAATCCGTGAAGTAAGACACTTCGATATTGTTTTTAAATAAAGAAAATATCAAGCACCACACAAGGTTTGAACTCTTCACCTTTCACTCGCTAACCCAACGCCTTAACCGTTACGCCAACGCACCCCGTTTTACAATGTTTCTCCGTGAGGACTCTAACATGTCACACAAAATACTGACAAACACTGTTGGTATGACTATGAATTACTCACACTTCGTCGAAGTACAATAGGAAATAAACAATTACCGCTGTTCTTTATTGCGAAAAAGCGGTTCCTGAGGTTGATACAAACACCTTTCCTTGCTATCGCCTGAATTAGGAGTCTTATTGCTTGTTTGGTTTAATTAATTAATAGAATATGAAGCAATTGGGCTAAGACTGAAGACACTCGTCCGTGCTCTGCTCTGCAGTCGAGATCTGGCAACGTCGTTCTCTGTTCATTGGCTGACTGTGTTTTGTGACGTCAGATGCGCAGAACGAACGAATTAAACTCGGCCGCCAACATAAATGACGCGCACTTTAATAGACTGGCCTTGCTGTGCAGAAGCTGTAGGGCTGGTGTGGCTCCAACATAATCACGTGACTGTTGGCAAAACGTGGCGGGATTTCAAACCAGCGGCCTGCCATCCTATGTTTGTATCATATTTTACCCACATTTCTCAATTGACTGCAAACCGCTTCCAACAAAAATTACTTTTTTATTTGCGAAAAATTATGTCAGAACTACATTTGACCTGGATTTGTTCACAGTACCATTTATAAAATCTAACAAATACATCGAACGCCCCTCTGGTGGGCAGCAGGATGAAATTACTGTTGTTGTTGTTGTGGTCTTCAGTCCTGAGACAGGTTTGATGCAGCTCTCCATGCTACTCTATCCTGTGCAAGCTTCTTCATCTCCCAGTAACTATTGCAACCTACATCCTTCTGAAGCAACTTAGTGTATTCATCTCTTGGTCTCCCTCTACGATTTATAACCTCCACACTGCCCTCCAATACTAAATTAGTGATCCCTTGATGCCTCAGAACATGTCCTACCAACCGATCTCTTCTTCTAGTCAAGTTGTGCCACAAATTTCTCTTCTCCCCAATTCTATGCAATACCTCCTCATTAGTTATGTGATCTACCCATCTAATTTTCAGCATTCTTCTGTAGCACCACATTTCGAAAGCTTCTATTCTCTTCTTGTCCAAACTATTTATCGTCCATGTTTCACTTCCATACATGGCTACACTCCATACAAATACTTTCAGAAACGACTTCCTGACACTTAAATCTATACTCGATGTTAACAAATTTCTCTTCTTCAGAAACGCTTTCCTTGCCATTGCCAGTCTACATTTTATATCCTCTCTACTTCGACCATCGTCAGTTATTTTGCTCCCCAAATAGCAAAACTCCTTTACGACTTTAAGTGTCTCATTTCCTAATCTAATTCCCTCAGCATCACCCGACTTAATTCGACTACATTCCATTATCCTCGTTTTGCTTTTGTTGATGTTCATCTTATATCCTCCTTTCAAGACACTATCCATTCCGTTCAACTGCTCTTCCAAGTCCTTTGCTGTCTCTGACAGAATTACAATGTCATCGGCAAACCTCAAAGTTTTTATTTCTTCTCCATGGATTTTAATACCTACTCCGAATTTTTCTTTTGTTTCCTTCACTGCTTGCTCAATATACAGATTGAATAACATCGGGGAGAGGCTACAACCCTGTCTCAATCCCTTCCCAACCACTGCTTCCCTTTCGTGTCCTTCGACTCTTATAACTGCCATCTGGTTTCTGTACAAATTGTAAATAGCCATTCGTTCCCTGTATTTTACCCTGCCACCTTCAGAATTTGAAAGAGAGTATTCCAGTCAACATTCTCAAAAGCTTTCTCTAAGTCTACAAATGCTAGAAACGTAGGTTTCCCTTTCCTTAATCTAGCTTCTAAGATATGTCGTAGGGTCAGTATTGTCTCACGTGTTCCAATATTTCTACGGAGTCCAAATTGATCTTTCCCGAGGTCGGTTTCTACTAGTTTTTCCATTCGTCTGTAAAGAATTCGCGTTAGAATTTTGCAGCTGTGACTTATTAAACTGATAGTTCGGTAATTTTCACATATGTCAACACTAGCTTTCTTTGGGATTGGAATTATTATATTGTTCTTGAAGTCTGAGGGTATTTCGCATGTCTCATATATCTTGCTCACCAGATGGTAGAGTTTTGTCAGGACTGGCTCTACCAAGGCTTTCAATAGTTCTAATGGAATGTTGTCTACTCCCAGGGCCTTGTTTCGATTCAGGTCTTTCAGTGCTCTGTCAAACTCTTCACGCAGTACCATATCTCCCTTTTCATCTTCATCTACATCCATAATATTGTCCTCAAGTACATCGCCCTTGTATAGACCCTCTATATACTCCTTCCACCTTTCTGCTTTCCCTTCTTTGCTTAGAACTGGGTTTCCATCTGAGCTCTTGATATTCATACAAGTTGTTCTCTTTTCTCCAAAGGTCTCTTTAATTTTCCTGTAGGCAGTATCTATCTTACCCTTAGTGAGACAAGCCACTACATCCTTACATTTGTCCTCTAGCCATGTCTGCTTAGCCATTTTGCACTTCCTTCGATCTCATTTTTGAGACGTTTGTATTCCTTTTTGCCTGCTTCATTTACTGCATTTTTATATTTTCTCCTTTCATCAATTAAGTTCAATATTTCTTCTGTTACTAGCTCTCGTCTTTTTACCTACTAGGTCCTCTGCTGCCTTCACTACTTCATCCCTCAAAGCTACCCATTCTTCTTCTACTGTATTTCTTTCCCCCATTCCTGTCAGTTGTTGCCTGATGCTCTCCTTGAAAGTCTGTACAACCTCTGGTTCTTTCGGTTTATCCAGGTCCCATCTCCTTAAATTCCCTCCTTTTTGCAGTTTCTTCAGCTTTAATCTACAGTTCATAACCAATAGATTGTGGTCAGAGTCCACATCTGCCCCTGGAAATGTCTTACAATTTAAAACCTGGTTCCTAAATCTCTGTCTTACCATTATATAATCTATCTGAAACCTGTCAGTTTCTCCAGGCTTCTTCCATGTATACAACTATAAACTATCGATTAAAGTAAAATGTCGTTAAAATTCTTTTAAACAATAAGAGTGGGCTCGTGCCAAAGCTTTAAACATCGGATTCGCTGCGTTTTGAGCTCTCCTCACTTATAAAAGGAAATGGGATATGGGAATTATGTCAACTATAAGTGCCAAAATTGTCGACTTTAGGAGCAGGTCCATTTTAGAGTATCAATTTTAGGTGCACGTCAAAGGTTCACTTCCTACTATTTTTACGGAAGATTAAACTATCAGTTTAAAAAAAATGATTTTTTAGATGAAAGGTGAGACTTTGAAGTTTCAGAAAATAATTTTGGAGCCTACATTTATTTAATAGTATTAGAAGGTAGAAAAAATTCTCTACATGTGTCGACTATAGGTGCTCTTAGCTTATTATAATCTCACTTGTAAATACAACAAGGCACATATGTGCAGATGGCTTAAAGTTTTTCCGTTTTGGGGCCTGTATCCAAAGCTGCCTTCGGTTTTCATCCTTAGGGAACATATGCGTTGGAACGAGAAACAGTTTTACTTACTTCTGTAACCGAATTATCACAGATACTTTTCAAAATGTAATATGAGTCTGACTTTACAGGCATCACTTTCAACACTTTAATATACGTGATACTCTATTTCAAGTGTAAAAAAACATATAAAAGTCACTTCAGCAGATTTCAATAAACACATCTGCACTATCATAGAAACACTTACACGTGAGATGTAATGCCATTTCCCCCGACAAAACGCTGAGTACAGCCATAAGCGCAACACAAAACAACCATGTTTTGCCAACATTCACGTGACTTTAGCCCAGAGATGTTGGAGCCACGAAAACGACGTCAGGGTGAGTCTATTATATTTATGGTCCAAGGGATGAAGTGAGAATATTCCACGATGTCCTACAACAAATTCTGCATGTTTTCGACCTAAATTGGCAGAGAAAAAAATGTGTTGTATTACTTTTTGGACGGCCTTTATATGTTGTAATGTCCTGCGGTGTAAGCTCCAAGAACAAAAATAAAACGACTGTGGAATTATGTGAGAAGCATATGGAACTTTTCAACGGAAACCAATTACATACTTTTGCTGTAAACGCAGCGACCATATTTTATTGATTTTGAAACCACACGAGGAAGAAACTATTTAAATGGATTTAGAACTCTTATGACAAAATGGCTTAGGAGCTCATGGAGTCAGGAGAGCAGCGGGTCCCCGTGTGAGTGATGGCAAAGCGAGCCTGCAGCCTGCCTGTGATGTAGACAGCTCCCGGCGCTGTGACGCGCTCACGCACGCGAACACACACCAATAATTCCTCTGCGGCCGACAGTTCGCATATCGCTCGATCAGTGGTCATGAAGATCATAACGAAATGATGACGTACGGTTAATCTCCACGGTACACTGACTAATGTAATTACTTGTGCAGCCTCAGTTCGTGAGCACGGGCACAGTTTTGTCGAATCTCTCTCTATCTGTGTGCCATAGCCTACGGTGCAATGCATCAGACCAGAATGCGCAGCACAAACATCTGCAAATGTGGGCACACTAGAACTAATACCGTACGAGTATTTTACTTGCCATCTTCTGAGCGCTTTGAACACCCCCCGCCCCCCCCCCCCCTCCCACCACTCCCTCTCTCTCTCTCTCTGCATAGAGTTCAATTTCAGGTCGCTAACTCTCGGCTGATACGCCAGAAAGTCTGTGGCATGTACAGAGGAAAAAGACGAACTGTTTTTCTTTCATACCTCCCAAGTTTCCTACAAACTATCTGACCTCATCAAGGAAAAATGTCAAGTGATCCTCTGATAATAAATGCCAAACCAAAACAAATAACACCGGCCGGAGTGGCCAAGCGGTTCTAGGCGCTTCAGTCCGGAACCGCGCTGCTGCTGCGGTCGCAGGTTCGAATCCTGCCTCGGGCATGGATGTGTGTGATGCCCTTAGGTTAGTTAGGTTTAAGTAGTTATAAGTCTAGGGGACTGATGACCTAAGAAGTTAAGTCCCATAGTGCTCAGAGCCAGCTTCTTTTGAATACAAATAACACAATAAAATGGAAAGTATTGCCTACAGCCTTTTGCGGTTTCCACATATAAACAATATAATGTATGAGCCTCTTATTAATTAAAACTGTAAAATACCTGTGAGTTGACACCCCGAGCGACTTAAAGTAGAATGACCACATAATATAAGGTATAGGAAAAGCGTATTCGGTGCAGTCATGGACTGTGCGGCTGGTCCCGGCGGAGGTTCGAGTTCTCCCTCGGGCATGGGTGTGTGTGTTTGTCCTTAGGATAATTTAGGTTAAGTATTGTGTAAGCTTAGGGACTGATGACCTTAGCAGTTAAGTCTCATAAGATTTCACACACATTTGAACATTTTTTGAAAAGCGTATTCCTGGCTGAGGTTCATTGGAAGAACAGGAAACGCAATTCATGCAGGAAGCTAGTGGCTTACGAAACACTTATTCGAGCATTTCTTGACTATTTCTAGCCAATCTGGGACTCTTACGAGGTCATATTAGTAGAAGAGATTTTAAGCATGTTTTAGTATTGCTGAGAGCAGTTGTAGTGGGTCGCGGCTTAGCTTCCGTGGTGTGTGTGTGTGTGTGTGTGTGTGTGTGTTGTACTATTTTTGGTTTAGTCAGCCATCATATTAGGCTCCAAGAAGCTGTTCCCAGAGCAGTGGAGGTGCAAGAAGTATATAGATGACGAAATGTGGTGTGAGGTACCTGTGAGGATGTTAGATTCGGTACCATTCCCGTGAGAAAGACCGTCTGCATAATGCTCTGTGATTGGCTGCTGTGTTCGGAGCAAGGGCGCCAAAACATTAAACTATAGTTATTATTATTAGTTAAACTACTCATTGGAATGACTTCAATTTTTAATATAAATATCTCTCAACAGCTGACTATCAATCAGTCATTTTAGAATTGTTAAAAACAGTTTAAATCAAAAACAAAAGACTGACGAAATTGCAGACGAAGCACTTCGGAAGCGTTCGGGTCACGCCTTTTCTGGTATGGTGTGCGAAGTGTTTCGGGCTGTTCGTCACTCTGGATTAGGCAGTCGAGTAGAACAGACGTGTTGTCTGTCGTAGGACGTGTTTCCAATTTTTGTTTAAGTTCCTGTTCGTCACTCTGGATTAGGCAGTCGAGATGTACAGTCATGTTGTCTGTGGCAGGATGTGTTTGCCAGTATTCAGTATTAAAAGATTCACTCCGGTAGTCATGAGGCACAGACACGTGCCACAAATAGTGTAAAGATACATTTTCGTAAACTTGTGTTTGATCATATACTTTGCTGTGTCAGAAGGTGTTGTATTAAGATCATGTAGTCTTCTCGTGTGGCTATATTAAAATATGCGAGTGGCATCCCAAAGAAGTGATACATTATTTCAGAACAGAACCTTGCTAAAAGTCAGTTTCAGCCTCATGATACAGAATTTACGACCTGCGTGCTGTTTTCTGCGCTGGGGGACGTCAACTTGAAGACAGCAGGTTAGTGAACTATAACAGAACCTTCGTATTCCACAGAGTGCAGTGGAAACAACTAGGCGCCTCATGTGTACTGAATGCACAGAACAAATGTGCTCAGTGACACGTCATCTGCAGTAATGCAGAGGAGGTAAAGGAGGATGATCGTTACTAACACCAACAATCAATTCATTCTTCCTTTCATGCCGTTGTGGGTTGTGTGTGTGTGTGTGTGTGTGTGTGTGTGTGTGTGTGTGTGTGTGTGTGTGTGTGTGTGTGTGTGTGTGTGAGCGTGTGTGTCATGCAGTGTCTTGAGCCGCGACTACAGGACGCAGTTTATAGTACGTTGTCGAAGTAATGAAAATTCATGCCACGGAACTAGTGTATTTCATATCAGTGTTGATGGCGCAGTACTGGTGATTTATTTAAGGATGATAATTCCGTAATCGTGTGTCGTGTTAACGAGAAGAACAATCAACCACGTCGGAGCGATGACGGAACAATAACACGTACTGAACAATTACCCGTTTGAAAATTACAGGTGAGAGAGAGACATGTATAATCGATTTGACCAAATAGCACAAAAGTAGATACTTTTCATTCGGACATCGTACAAACCAAATCATCAAACAGCTGCGTCATGATCGGTCCCACGTAAGCTCGTGAAAATAAGTAATAACGCTACTAGAACGAATTGATCACAATTATAAGAAATCATCTGAACTCATAGAAGTATACTTCAACAGTGGATTTTATGTGGTTGTGCCCCAAGTGTTTGAACTGAGTAATTAATGTTTCGATAGTACAGTACATTTCGAAGGACTAATTGGCACCCGAGGGCCAATAATTGATTATATCGATTGTTTGACATGTTAGTTATGATCAATGCAGCTCAAAATTTAAAGCGTCTGATTATCAGAATATATTTTGATCTTGTCAATTAAACTTGAATCTGATTGTGTGAGTGTATCCCCATCTTGCCCAACTAATTAACATTCCAGAACCTAATCTTTAGCTGGCAGTAGGAAAAGCAAGAAGACAGCCGCTGGGAAACCAGGTACGTGACGTTTACGCACGCGATCCTAAAAATCTACCCCTCGTTCTTTTTTTACCTAACGTTGTGCTGCATTCGAAGAGAGAAGGACCAGTTATATTACGATGTTTTACCCCCGGCTTCTTACAGAAGGAGCCGTTTCGTCAGGTTTTGGTTAACAAGCGCGACGGCGTTACTACAGCGCCCAACAGACTATTGTAGTAGACGCTATACTACACTGTAGCCGCTGCAAGAGGGACGTTGATCATCGTGGAAAGGTCTACTGTAAAAATTCCAAAATCATTCATTACAACAACAGTCAGGCAACATAGTGCTCCCTCTCCCATACATCTTGTGAAAAGACCGCGATGAGAAAATCAGATCAGCTACAGCTCATACAGATGTTTCTGCGCTCCATTCATGTATAAAAGTGGAATGGGGGGAAATTATATTGACAACCTAAATACCCTCCGCCACACGCCGTAAAGTGACTTGTGGACTACACACATCGATGTATACGAGAAATTACTGGTGCTCTGGCCAGAGAAATGACCATTTCTTTATCCTGGCTACGTTAGGACCATAAGGCACCATGTTAGTTCTAAGCAGAGTTTATTCGTGCATTACATTACAGGGTGGACGGGAAGTTTCTGCCTTTTAAATCAACAGAGCCACCGAAGTTTGATACTAAGTTAGGATAGTACCAGTGTATACCAACAGATGGTGCTTGCTACATGAACTTTACGTTAGTCTAAATTACTTGCTGAATCATTTTGAATAATTCCCACAGTTTATTGCTACTGAAAAGTTATGGTGGTGCTCTTGTTCAAAGCAGATCATTTTCCTAAATTTTAACACACCTGTACTTGTAAGTGAATGAAAAATTGTCATTTAATAATTTCTTACATTTTCACCTAATGAAAGAACAGAAAAATAATTAATCCTATCTCTACATTTTAAGTAGGAGGAAAAACATTACACTTCTGTAAAAGTTTCATTTTCTTCAATTTAATGGATTTACACGTTGCATATTTAAATTAATTTTTAACTTTTCCGTATACTGCTCTTCTTCAATGGTACTATCATTACTAATTGAACTCAAAACATGAACTCGTTCGTTCCCAGATTCAAAGCCTCCATGTCAGTGTCATTATTATCAGTAACAGTGACAGTATCATAGACTACCAAAAGACAGCAAAATTATTTAGATTTAATTATAGTATGTAAGGACACCTAGTGCCGTGTATCTAGCTATACCAAAGCTAAGTACAGTACTGTTACATACTCTTAATAGATGGTACTGGTTATTTCACATAGTGTTGCCACATTTCTGTTCTAGTGCCGATGTGTCAAGGCAAGTGTTTACTTAACAACAGTTATCTTTAGTGAACTATCGCAGTATCTTGCTCTTGGATCCTTGGGCTAAATTAATAGCAATTTTCTGGCCCCGGGAGTAGACAACGTTCAGTTAGAACTACTGACAGCCTTGGGAGAGGCAGCCCTGGCAAAACTCTACCATCTGGTGAGCAAAATGTGAGAGATAGGCAAAATACCCTCATACTTCTAGAGTAACATAATAATACCAATCCCAAAGAAAGCAGGTGTTGACAGATGTGAAAATTACCGAACTATCAGTTTAATAAGCCACAGCTGCAAAATACTGATGCGAATTCTTTGCAGAAGAATGGAAAAACTGGTAGAAGCCGACCTCGGGGAAGATCAGTTTGGATTCCGTAGAAATGTTGGAACACGTGGGGCAATACTCACCTTACGACTTATCTTAGAAGAAAGATTAAGGAAAGGCAAACCTACGTTTCTAGCATTTGTAGACTTAGAGAAAGCTTTTGACAATGTTGACTGGAATACTCTCTTTCAAATTCTGAAGGTGGCAGGGGTAAAATACGGGGAGCGAAAGGCTATTTACAATTTGTACAAAAACCAAATGGCAGTTATACGAGTCGAGGGGCATGAAAGGGAAGCAGTAGTTGGGAAGGGAGTGAGACAGGGTTGTAGCCTCTCCCCGATGTTATACAGTCTGTATATTGAGCAAGCAGTAAACAAAAGAAAAATTCGGAGTAGGTATTAAAATCCATGGAGAAGAAATAAAATCTTTGAGGTTCGCCGATGACATTGTAATTTTGTCAGAGACAGCAAAGGACTTGGAAGAGCAGTTGAACGGAATGTATAGTGTCTTGAAAGGAGGATGGGGATGAATATCAACAAAAGCAAAACGAGGATAATGGAATATAGTCTAATTAAGTCATGTGATGCTGAGGTAATTAGATTAGGAAATGACACGCTTAAAGTCGTAAAGGAGTTTTGCTATTTGGGGAGCAAAATAACTGATGATGGTCGAAGTACAGAGGATTTAAAATGTAGACTGGCAATGGCAAGGAAAGCGTTTCTGAAGAAGAGAAATTTGTTTACATCAAGTATAGATATATGTGGTGCTACAGAATAATGCTGAAGATTAGATGGGTAGATCACATAACTAATGAGGAGGTATTGAATAGAGTTGGGGAGAAGAGAATTTTGTGGCAAAATTTGACTAGAAGAAGGGATCGGTTGGTAGGACATGTTCTGAGGCATGAAGGAATCACCAACATTAGTATTGGAGGGCAGCGTGGAAGGTAAAGTCGTAGAGGGAGACCAAGAGATGAATACACTAAGCAGATTCAGAAGTATGTTTGTTGCAGTAGGTACTGGGAGATGAAGAAGCTTGCACAGGATAGAGTAACATGGAGAGCTGCATCAAAGCAGTCTCTGGACTGAAGACCACAACAACAACATCATTCTGCTGCAAAAGTCACAGTCATTGTTATGTGTTTGTGCTCAAGTGCATATCTGCAGCTTGGATCCTTTTATGCTCTGTTATACGTAGGATGAAACTTAAATAGTGGTAACACTGCTGTGGAGACACTATGCAATGGAATCCACTACTGTCGCTGATAGCACACATTGTTGACATACCTACCTCACCTCCGAGCGAATGGACTCGCTCGTCCCACGTCACCCGCGAGCGCACAATCGATGGAAACAAAGACACTTGTGAGCGAGCGGTCTAACGTAACGGTGTCACAATGTTTTCGAAACAGGAACAACTGAGTTGGCTCAAGATTGGATGTGCCAGAGGTCGTGCAGCACGACAGTGGCATCAAGGTCTTCAAGAGGCGCGCGGGGAATCGACATTGCCACACAGAACAGTGGCACGTTGTGTAAAAGCCTTCAACGAAGGTCGGCAAACTGTGGCAGACATGCATCTGGCAGGTCGTCCTAGCGTCTCTGAAGAAGAAGTGCATGCTGTTGCCGCGTTAGTGGACATTGATCGACGCCATACGATTCGTGAAAACGACCACGAAACCGGATTAACGCATACGACTGTGCTTTGCATCCTGAAGGAACGCCTGGGCATGCTAAAAATTGTATCACGATGGGTTCCGCATAACTTGACTGAAATGCGGAAATGGATGCGTTACGACGATGCTCAGACGCTGTTGGAGCACTATGAGCGCGAAGGAGAGGCTTTCTTATGCCATATCGTAACACTGCACGAGACATGGGCAACATCGTACGACCCAAAACTGAAACGCCAATCCAACGAACGGCGTCATTATGGGTCGCCGCAAAAGTCGAAAGTGCGTCAGAGCCCCAGTATGGTGGAAGTTATGGTGATTCTCGTGTACGACTGCGATGGTGTTATCCTAACGCATTACGTTCCTCCATGGCAGACCGTCAATCCAGAGTAATACTGTTCGTTTTTGGAGCGACCGGCTTTGCGTAAGTAGCGGCGACACTTTCTGCGCAACCCACCCATCATTTTGCACGACAATGCGCGGGCGTATACAGCGCAACCTATGGCTGCTCTGTTCGGTCGATGAGACAGGGAAGCACTGTGCCCTCCACCATACTCCCCGGACTTAAGTCCTTATGACTTTGATTTGATTCCGAAGGTGAAGGAAACACTTCGTGGCATTCGCTTCAGAACTGTTCCAGAGATTCGACAGGCAGCAGACCGCTCCATTTGCACCATCAACAGAACAGGCTCTGCTAACGGTATACTACGCCTTCCACACCGCTGGCAACGGGTTCTACACAACGCTGGTGACTACTTTGAAGGACTGTAACAGGTGCAAACACGTAACTCTTTTGTATCGGTTGTGAATAAATAGTTGTCACTATTCAAGTTCCAACCCTCGTAAATTATATGAGTACTCAGTCACAATACATTATATTGGGGAAAACTATAGTCTCTGGACGTTTGTTTATCAGAACTGTTTGCTTACTTCATTGCCCTCAGCTCGCTCCTTTCGTTCGCAACTATAACAGTCAAACATGCTATACATTCTTTGATCGAAATTTTGTGAGATTGGTAAAAGGAAATGCTTCAGATTTTTCATAAATATAACGGACAATAATTATGTGTAGAATGTATGTTCGAGAGTGTTCTTGTTTTGCTGATCGTTATAGCTTGAGACGAGTCTGCGTAAGAAGATCCTGAACGGTTAGCACCCAGCCGTCTTTGCCACCTTTCAGTCGTGTAGCGCTAACGGCTGCAGACGAAAACAATAGTCTACACAGACGTGGCAACATTGAGGCGTTGCCATAGAGACGTTTACAAAATCGCGTTACGTGACTGAGGCAGATGCACGAAGCTGCCGCGCCCAGCCCACTGCAACAGTCAGGGATCATCTTAACACCGTCTCGAATATAGTATTGCGTTGCAATTTTGATGAGACTACAGGTACCCGATCCGCGATGGGAGGTATTGGCGTCAATGCACACTAAAAAGCTGACGAAGCAGACATAGCTTACAAGTGTCCGCAAGTGGGCGTATGAAGCACTGGCAAGGTCGGATGGATGTTACCGATAAAGCACACTTACACGTAGGATATTCACAATTCGTTAAAATCATGTAAGATTTCACTAATCGTGTGGGGTGGGATTACAGTTGAATAGTTGAAATTCGGCAGAATAAGTAATAGCACAAGTTCAGATTGTCAATCCTGATATGTCCCGGGACTTCAATAGGCCATAGAGTCAAGCAGAAGTCTTCCTTCAAGCAGCAATAGTGTTTTCTTTCAGAAAAGGTACTCATACAAAGTTACATACCGACACTTTGCATTCGGTGTGGGATAGCGTCGCAAAGAAGACGTTAGTATCAAAACCATCGTCATTCCGTGGCAAGAAAGCTTCAAAATAAAGTACACCCCTGTCCACTGCATATGACGAACTGGGTAAGGTGAAGCGGCACATACGGCAGTCAGCTTCGTTGATTATAATGGAACTGCACTCTATTCAGGGTGGTAAAAAAGAACCTGAAAAACTTGTAACGATGTTGCATCGCAGGGTGAGCTGTGTTGAGAAATAATTGTTAAGAGAAAACTTCGATACGTTGGGCCGTTTCCGAGTTAATTAGCACTGAAGTTAGCCAATCAGACAGTTGCGCGTACAAATTCAAGGGGCCCTCCAGAGATGGTGTTGCCAAATGCGTTCTTCATTTCTTTTCCTAAAACCGAACAATAGAGCGACATGACACCCGATTCAAAGGAAGAGCAATCTCGCGTGCCGTCGTCTTCGGTATGAGAACAACAGACAGCGCAAGTGGCAATCGGAGGCGGCGCGAAGTATCGAGTTTTTTTCTTAACCGTTATTTCACAGCACAGTGCACCCTGCAATACCCTTACAAGCTTTTCAGACTGTTTCTGACCACCCTGTATAAAAATCGACAGTTGTAACGCTCGAAGGTTTATGTTTCCAGATCTAGATGATTTCGTTATCTGTTAATCATCAAGTTGTTGTGGTCTTCAGTCCTGAGACTGGTTTGATGCAGCTCTCCATGCTACTCTATCCTGTGCAAGCTTCTTCATCTCCCAGTACCTACTGCAACCTACATCCTTCTGAATCTGCTTAGTGTATTGATCTCTTGGACTCCCTCTACGATTTTTACCCTCCACGCTCCAATGCTAAATTTGTGATCCCTTGATGCCTCAAAACATGTCCTACCAACCGATCCCTTCTTCTAGTCAAGTTGTGCCACAAACTTCTCTTCTCCCCAATCCTATTCAATACCTCCTCATTAGTTACGTGATCTACCCACCTTATCTTCAGCATTCTTCTGTAGCACCACATTTCGAAAGCTTCTATTCTCTTCTTGTCCAAACTGGTTATCGTCCATGTTTCACTTCCATACATGGCTACACTCCATACAAATACTTTCAGAAACGACTTCCTGACGCTTAAGTCTATACTCGATGTTAACAAATTTCTCTTCTTCAGAAACGCTTTCCTTGCCATTGCCAGTCTACATTTTATGTCCTCTCTACTTCCACCATCATCAGTTATTTTGCTCCCCAAACAGCAAAACTCATCTACTACTTTAAGCGTCCTCGTTTTGCTTTTGTTGATGTTCATCTTATATCCTCCTTTCAAGACACTGTCCATTCCGTCCAACTGCTCTTCCAAGTCCTTTGCTGTCTCTGACAGAATTACAATGTCATCAAGTGAGTTAGTTACCTGAAACAGTCGGCCAGACTAACATGATTGTTTTTATGAAGAACCGAAAATGATTCTGACGTATTGTTGGTTGTGAATGGCCTGATAAAGTATTAATGCTCTGTACGTAGGTAGATGGAGAAGATAAACAGGTAACTCTGTTATTTCAAATGGTAGTGTGATGAGTTTTAACTCTAAATTAATTCATTGATATTACGTTTGACAAAAATTATGGAGCGAAAATGTATTTAGAATTAGAATTGCTCTCTCTTGCTATTAAACGACACGACTAACGGAAGTTTACACCTATCGCAAGGACAGTTTGCGTCGCCGGAATGGGAGAGTCTTGATCAGATCTGTATTTCGATGAAAATGAAATGATCGCATGGCATTTTTGGCCTGGAGGTCCCATTCCGATTCGGCCGCCAAGCGCAAGTCTCATTTCATCTGCGCCACATTGGGCGACTTGCGGTCGATGATGAGTACAACACAACACCCAGTCTCCGAGCGGATAAAATCTCCAACCCCGCCGGGAACCGAACCCGGACTCAGTGCATGGGGGGGGGGGGGGGGGGGGGGAGGGCAAGCACGTTACCACCCAGCTAAGCAGGCGGGGTTGTATTTCGATCAGAGGATTAGACGAAATGGAGCTGAGCCACTCTCTACGAAGAGCTAATTTACTATGAAGTATGGTGAAATCCATTTACTACATTTTCTTCCTGGAAGGTATTAATTCATCAACTAATTCAAATCAAGGATTTAGTAACTTCCTGGCAGATTAAAACTGTGTGCCCGACCGAGACTCGAACTCGGGACCTTTGCTTTTCGCGGGCAAATGCTCTACCAACTGAGCTACCGAAGCACGACTCACGCCCGGTACTCACAGCTTTACTTCTGCCAGTACCTCGTCTCCTACCTTCCAAAGGTAGTATAAAAACCTGGCAGAAGTAAAGCTGTGAGTACCGCGCGTGAGTCGTGCTTCGGTAGCTCAGTTGGTAGAGCACTTGTCCGCGAAAGGCAAAGGTCCCGAGTTCGAGTCTCGGTCGGGCACACAGTTTTAATCTGCCAGGAAGTTTCATATCTGCGCACACTCCGCTGCAGAGTGAAAATCTCATTCAAGAATTTAGTAACTCGAGCAGCTTGACTTCGCAACAGTTCGCCGCGAGCTGAACAAAAAATGATGTGCGCCGCACGTTTCGAATCTCCAAATCTACTATAAACACGAACAAATTTCTGAAATGCGCTAATGGTGCACGAACACAGAGGGGACAACGAAGATCAGAAACGTGTGATAAATCTCAGTTTATTTATTCTCTTCCTTGTGTCGAATAAGAGTTGTGCTTCTTTATTGCAAATGCCATCAAAGGCAAATGTACTTGGCTCTATACCTGCAGATGATAAACATGAACGAAGCTGTCTGTCTGTAGACAGCAATTTCACCGTATTCTATTGGTCGTAACTAAAGGAAAGACGTTGTCAGTAATTATGGTAAGCAAGTGTATTCCGTGGTACATACGAGGTGCGACAATAAAGTAATGAGACTGATGTGAAAAAAAATGTTGCTTACCGTTTTAGTCAAGTTTAGTGTTGTCTCCTTCAAAGTAGTTCCCTTCTGACCCACACACTTTTTCCAGCGTTTCTGCAATTCATGGTAACATTTCTGGAACTCATCTTCTGTAATATCCTCCAAGACCCTCGCCACAGCTTTTTGGACATCCTGTGTTGTTTGAAAATGGTGTCCTTTACCGCCGTTTTGACTCTTGGAAATGAAAAAAGTCGCACGGAGCGATATCTGGTGAATAAGGCGGCTGTGGTAGTACTGAAATTTGTTTTGAGGTTAAAAATTGCCGTACTGACAGAGCAGTATGGAGTGGCGCATTATCGTGATGCAGAATCCAATTATCAGCAATGTTGTCACGGACACGAAGAACTCTTTTACGAAGTCTTTCTAAAATTTCTTTGTAGTAATATTGGTTAACTTTTTGTCCAGGAGGCACTCACTCTTTACGAACAATTCCCATGGAATCAAAGAAGCACACAAGCATGCATTTCACTTTTGACTTTGACATGCGAGCTTTTTTTGGTCTGGGTGTTGCCTTTGAGCACCATTGCGAACTTTGGCGTCTTGTCTCTTCATCATACTGAAAAAACCAACTTCTGTCACTATTGATAACACGGCACAACAATTCTGGATTGATTTCCGTTTGCTCTAACAGATCGGCTGCCACATTTTTCCGTGTTTCTCGATATTGTAGTGTGAGATTTTTGGGGACCATTTTTGCACAAATCTTCCTCTTACCGAGATCTTCACTTACTATTAGATGAACCGTTTCTCGATTGATGTTCAGTTCTTCTGCAGTCATTTTCACGGATAATCTTCGATGAGATCGTACGAGTTCACGCACCCTGCCCAAGTTGACATCCGTCCGTGAGGTTTATGGTCGTCCACTGCGGTCTTCATCTTCAACATTCGTTCTGCCTTCACTAAACATTTTATGCCAACGAAAAACTTGAGCTCTTTACATAACCTCCTCTCCAAAAACCTTCTGAAGCTTACCATAAGTTGTTGTCGCGTTCTCACCCAATTTCACGCAAAAAGAAATGGCGTACCGTTGCGCAATATTATGCGGTTCCATTTCCGTGACGAGAGACACAAACACGTGTTAACTTATTACAGCACAACTCACGACTGAGCAGTTGCATCGATGTGCCGCTTGAACTAGAAGCAGCTTACAGACCAAGGTCAAAGATATTGTGACTACGCAAGCCTGCAGGGTTGCCACATCTTGAAAAGAACATCAGTCTCATTACTTGATTGTCACAATTCGTAATCTCACTGGACTAAATTAGTCAACCCCTTGAAGCGCTGTAGATGATGCACAGCTAATACTGGTTGGTCACTGGACACTCAACCGCTGATGTACGTCATGGCAGTGAAATGGTGTGTACAATGCCACTCAGCTGTATACATGCATGCAACAGGTCAATGTGGAGACATGACAGAATGACACAACGGGGCTATCGTATTTGAATGTACCCCTGACCACGCCGTAAATAAAGTGTCCTGGTTTTCTTGGCGTATCGCGTGGACTGTCAAACATGCTTAATGTAGTGTAACATGGCGAAACACACCAACCGAAAGGAGCCAGAGACGAATGTCATGCTTATTCAATGACAACTGGTTTCAAACCTGACAGGAATTTCTGCTGATAGTGATGCAGGTCCATCTCAACCTATTTGCGAGCAAATATTGCGAAGCAAACATCATGAAATTAAGATTTGAAACTGGGTACATCGTGAAAGATCATTTCCAGTGGCTCTGTGGTACTGTAGAGAGATCACGTTGCCATATCAAAGTTGGCAATGCGAATCGATATCAGAGACATTATCGAGGGCTCGCTGCAACCCACAACGACGCCCCAGATGACCACACCTCCCCTCTCAGCATAGTAGCGCGCTAATG
Source organism: Schistocerca serialis cubense (assembly GCF_023864345.2). NCBI lineage: Eukaryota > Metazoa > Arthropoda > Insecta > Orthoptera > Acrididae > Schistocerca > Schistocerca serialis. The sequence continues at coordinate 1,085,426,469 of NC_064639.1, forward strand.
CTGAGGTCAGCACATGCAGGGTGGTCCATTGATCGTGACCGGGCCAAATATCTCACGAAATAAGCATCAAACGAAAAAACTGCAAAGAACGAAACTTGTCTAGCTTGAAGGGGGAAACCAGACGGCGCTGTGGTTGGCCCGGTAGATGGCGCCGCCATAGGTCAAACGGATATCAACTGCGTTTTTTTTTTTTAAGTAGGAACCCCCATTTTTATTACATATTCGTGTAGTACTTAAAGAAACATGAATGTTTTAGTTGGACCACTTTTTTCTCTTTGTGACAGATGGCACTGTAATAGTCACAAACATATGGCTCACAATTTTAGACGAACAGTTGGTAACAGGTAGGTTTTTCAAATTAAAATACAGAACGTAGGTACATTTGGATATTTTATTTCGGTTGTTCCAATGTGATACATGTGTTACAGCGTGATTACCTGTAAATACTACATTAATCCAATAAATGCTCAAAATGATTTCCGTCAACCTTAATGCATCTGGCAATACGTGGAATGACATTCCTCTCAACAGCGAGCAGTTCGCCTTCCATAATGTTCGCACATGCATTGACAATGCGCTGACGCATATTGTCAGGCGTTGTCGGTGGATCACGGTAGCAAATATCCTTCAACTTTCCCCACAGAAAGAAATCCGGGGACGTCAGATCCGGTGAACGTGCGGGCCATGGTATGGTGCTTCGACGACCAATCCACCTGTCATGAAATATGCTATTCAATAGCGCTTCAACCGGACGCGAGCTATGTGCCGGACATCCATCATGCTGGAAGTACATCGCCATTCTGTCATGCAGTGAAACATCTTGTGGTAACATCGGTAGAACATTACGTAGGAAATCAGCATACATAGCACCATTTAGATTGCCATCGATAAAATGGGGGGCCAATTATCCTTCCTCCCATAATGCCGCACCATACGTTAACCCGCCAAGGTTGCTCATGTTCCACTTTTCGCAGCCATCGTGGTTTACGTTACCTCTGTTGGTGAATGACGCTTCGTCGCTAAATAGAACGCGAGCAGAAAATCTGTCATCGTCCCGTAATTTCTCTTGTGCTCAGTGGCAGAACTGTACACGACGTTCAAAGTCGTCGTCATGCAATTCCTGGTGCATAGAAATATGGTACGGGTGCAATCGAAGTTGATGTAGCATTCTCAACACCGACGTTTTTGAGATTCCCGATTCTCGCGCAATTTGTCTGCTTCTGATGTGCGGATTAGCCGCGACTGCAGCTAAAACACCTGCTTGGGCATCATCATTTGTTGCAGGTCGTGGTTGACCTTTCACATGTGGCTAAACACTTCCTGTTTCATTAAATAACTTAATTATCCGGCGAACGGTCCGGACACTTGGATGATGTTGTCCAGGATACCGAGCAGCATACATAGCACACGCCCGTTGGGCATTTGGATCACAATAGCCATACATCAACACGATGTCGACCTTTTCCGCAATTGGTAAATGGTCCATTTTAACACGGGTAATGTATCACGAAGCAAATACCCTCCGCACTGGCGGAATGTTACGTGATACCATGTACTTGTACGTTTGTGACTATTACAGCGCCATCTATCACAAAGCGAAAAAGTGGTCCAACTGAAACATTCATATTTCTTTGTGTACTACAGGAATATGTAATAAAAATGGGCGTTCCTATTAAAAAATAAAAACACGCTGTTGATATCCGTTTGACCTATGGTAGCGCCATCTAGCGGGCCACCCATGGCGGCATCTGGTTTCCCCCTTCAAGCTAGACGAGTTTCGTTCTTTGTAGTTTTTTCGTTTGATGCTTATTTCGTGAGATACCTGTCCGTTAATCTGTGCATCAAGTGATGCTTTAATCGTTAATGACGGTTGTAAGTTATCCAGTTGTAAGTGGACCAGACGCCCTGTAGCTTGCATTTCACTGACCCCAAACCGCTATCATTTGCGACTTCAGTGGTGTCAAGTGAGAGCTCGTTGGAGGGCAGGGCGGAGGTCTGTTGCGTTTCCTTATGAAAGCTGGTTGTGCCTCGGCGCCAGTGATGGCCGAGTGTTGGTTAGGTGGAGGTCAGCTTAGAGCCAGATGCCATCCTGTCTGCGTTCTAAACACACTGAACCTACACTTAGAGTTATGGTTCAAAATGGTTCAAATGGCTCTAAGCACTATGGGACTTAACATCTGAGGTTATCAGTCCCCTAGACTTAGAACTACTAAAATCTAACTAACTTAAGGACATCACATACATTCATGCCCGAGGCAGGATTCAAACCTGCGACTGTAGCGGTCGCGCGGCTCCAGACTGAAGCTCCTAGAACCGCTCGGCCATAGCGGCCGGCTTAGAGTTATGGTGTGGCAGGAGGAGCACTCTCGTGTTTATCATAGCACCCTGACTGCAAATTCGTGCGTCAATCTGGTGAGTCGACCTGTTGCGCTGCTGTTCATGAGCAGCATTCCAGCGGGTGTTTTCCAACAAGATAAAGCTCCCCTACATACCTGCTCGATTACCAGATCTGCCTCCAATTGGGCACGTATGGGACATCATCTGACCACGAGTCCAGCGTTATTCACAACCAGCATTAACCGTCCCTGTACTGATCGATCAACTCCATCCCACAAACTGACATCCACCACCTGTACAATATAATGCACGCACATTTGTATACTTGCATTCAACATTCTGGTGGTTACACCGGTTATTAATGTAACACCATTTCACATCTTCAATGGCTTAAGCTGTGTTAACCATTTAGATATGTTACCTACACAAATGAGTTCGCGAAATTTCTTTACTCTACATTAATTATTTTTCGGTGTTGCGACTTTTTCTCCGTCAGTGCATTAGGTATTGCATGCTGCCGCATGCGTACCAGTAACTTAAGCAGCAGCCAGCCACACAAGTGTGATTTATAAAAGTTTATTTGACTCAAACCGTTACAGATTTCGGATTTATTAGAAATCCATCTGCAAATGGCTCCTCCAGTCTTCCTTTCGTTCCTGCTGGGGTCTCGTTCTGTGTTCGTTAGACAAGCAAATAACAATCAGCATAATACGAGCCTATATTTCCATACTGATTAGGTATTAATGTCAGCTAAAGAACAAACAGGTGGCTTTTTCCTATAGATATAAAAGTTAGAGTAAGCATTATAAGTAATTACGACTAACTGACACCCCGACAACTATCTCTTACACAGTCAAGTGGTTGTAGCATGAGTACCGATAAACCGTTGCGTATGGAAGGAAGTTCACACCCTTTCTTCAGAGTAAGTATTTTTTTATTTATTTAATCGTATGGTGATTTTATACAATATACAGTTGATACAAGGCAAGTGATTTTATACAATATACATATGATATAAGACAAGATTAAACCTTAAAGTCCGTGTTTTTCAACCAATTAATTAAGCTGGGTGTGAGAGTGAATAAGTCGTCGGGAATTCCAGGGTATGAATGAAGTGGACAGCGTTGGACTAAATGTTCAATTGTCTGCTCTTCTTAATCACATTTACACATTGGTGAACTGATCCAGCTCCATTTGTTCCTGAAGTAGCTACAACAACCATGTCCAGTCCTTAACCTGTTGAGGCGGCACCAGAGGTTCCTCGATAGGTCAAAACCTTTTGGCTTCTTTGTGGGATCAAGGTGATGGGCTCTTGTTCCCAATGTTTTTTGTTGTCCATTCAAGCTTGCAGCTTTCATTTAGATCAAAACCATCCGCGATGAGTTGTCGTGCAGTAACACTTGCTGGTCTTCTTGATCGCAATCGTTGCTGTGGCGGACGACAGAATTCCTGGTTCATTAACCGTCCCTGGGTGGAGCTAAACGAGCAACAGTGTCATAGGTGATATACAATATCTCCAGAGTAACTAATGAATTATTGTGAACTAGTGCTATATTAAAAGTAGAAAGGAAATGATTCTGTACCTTTTGGCGTAAAAGCCCAACGGCCTTGCCGCAGTGGTAACACCGGTTCCCGTCAAATCACCGAAGTTAAGCGCTGTCGGGCTGGGCTAGCACTTGAATGGGTGACCATCCAGTCTGCCGAGCGCTGTTGGTAAACGGGATGCACTCAGCCCTTGTGAGGCAAACTCAGGAGCTACTTGATTGAGAAGTAGCGGCTCCGGTCTCGGAAACTGACATACGGCCGGGAGAGCGGTGTGCTAACCACATGCCCCTCCGTATCCGCATCCAGTAACGCCTGTGGTTTAGGATGACACGACGGCCGGTCGGTACCTGTTGGGCCTTCATGGCCTGCTCGGGAGGAGTGTAGTTTTTCTGGCGTAATAGCTTGAGGTACGCTTGTAATTGTCACTTCAATAAATCAGTGATTCGCTGCTATTAAAATCGTTTTTGTCTGGCAAATGTACAGGTTGGACAGAAATACAGAAACACCACGAGAAATTCCTTTGCTAACCAAGCTTGTAGATGGGGCTGTTGTATTTGACCACGAACTTCACCTGAGCAACGTCGTCAGTCGTGGTCAGAACAGCGTTTCGTGTAGTTATGAGCGCATTATTCGGAGCTAAGTGAATTCGAAAGTGAGCAAATTCTTGGAGATCATGTGGTCGGTGTTTACGTAACAAAGACATCGTGAGTGTTTGGTGTTTCCAGTGGCATGGAATCGAGGATTAATACCGCATACAGGGAATGAGGGAAAACATCTTTCGATAAATCATAACGCTGACGAAAGTATGTGTCGAGCGATCGTGGCAGACGCGGTCATTGAAGAGGATTGGACGAAAAATAAGAGAATGACAGCTGCAAAAGTCAATTTAGAACTGAATGTCGCATTCGCGAACACTGCAGCACAACATCAACAGGAAGGATCTCCATAAGTTGCGAATTGCAGGACGAGCTGCAGTTGCAAAACCACACATCAGTGATGCAACTGCTCGTTACAGTAAAACATTGCGCCGAAGCCATACAACTTGGGCTACGGAGCAGTGGAAGAATGTCATTTGGACCCATGAGTCCTGTTTCACACTGCTTCAAACTTCTGCCAGAGTTTGCGTGGAGTACGCCGTCTGAAGCCCATGATGCAGACCGCTTGCTGCCAAGAGGGAAAAATGGCAGGGGTTCGCTCGCTATTTGGGCAGCCATACGATGGTATTCCATGGACCCCATTTTTACTCCGCAACGTCGCATTACTGCTAATAATTATGTGATCATTTTGGGTGATCAGGTCCATCCCATGGTAAAATATTTGTTCCCCAGTAGTGTTGGTGTGTCCCAACAATACAGGGCACCCCTTCACACAGGTCGCGTCATCCAGGACTGGCTCTGTGAGCACCAGGACGGATTTTCGCATCTCCGCTGGCAATCACAGTCATCAGATCTCAATATCACTGACAATTTATGGTCTACTTTGGAGAGAAGAATGCGTGCCAGTTGTCCATCTCCACCAACGATACCCGAACTGGACACTATTTTGGAGGAAGAATGGTATAAGTTCCCTTCAAAACCATACAGAAACTGCATTTATCCATTGCAAGACAACTGGAAACTGTTTTGAATGCCAGTGGTTCAAATGGTTCAAATGGCTCTGAGCACTATGGGACTTAACATCTGAGGTCATCAGTCCCCTAGAACTTAGAACTACTTAAATCTAACTAACCTAAGCACATCACACACATCCATGCCCGAGGCAGGATTCGAACTTGCGACCGTAGCAGTCGCGCGGTTCCGGACTGAAGCGCCTAGAACCGCACGGCCACCGCGGCCGGCGAATGCCAGTGGCTTTTGTATATTCTATTAGGTAAGATAATGTGTTATGTTTGTTGTGATTACATTTTCTTGTCCACCCCCTGTAGTTCTGATGGAGACTAACATCGTGCTATACTGAATATGGCAGAACTGAGCAATTGCTGTTTGGGAAGTAATAATAATAGTAAGGGTGATGTACTTGAGGACAATATTATGGAAGTGGAAAACGATGTAGATGAAGATGAAATGGGAGATATGATACTGCGTGAAGAGTTTTACAGAGCACTGAAAGACCTAAGCCGAAACAAGGCCCCGGGAGTAGACAACATTCCATTAGAAATACTGATAGCCTTCGGACAGCCAGCCCTGACAAAATGCTACCATCTGGTGAGCAAGATGTATGAGACATGCGAAATACCCTCAGACTTCAAGAACAATATAATAATTCCAATCCCAAAGAAAGCAAGTGTTGACAGATGTGAAAATTACCGAACTATCAGTTTAATAAGTCACGGCTGCAAAATACTAACGCGAATTCTTTACAGACGAATGGAAAAACTGGTAGAAGCCAACCTCTGGGAAGATCAGTTTGGATTCCGTAGAAATGTTGCAACACGTGAGGCAATACTGACCTTACGCCTTATCTTAGAAGAAAGATTAAGGAAAGGCAAACCTACGTTTCTAGCATTTGTAGACTTAGAGAAAGCTTTTGACAATGTTGACTGGAATACTCTCTTTCAAATTCTGAAGGTGACAGGGGTAAAATACAGGGAGCGAAAGGCTATTTACAATTTGTACAGAAACCAGATGGCAGTTATAAGAGTCGAGCGGTATGAAAGGGAAGCAATGGTTGGGAAGGGAGTGAGACAGGTTTGTAGCCTCTTCCCGATGTTATTTAATCTGTACATTGAGCAAGCAGTAAAGGAAACAAAAGAAAAATTCGGAGTAGGAATTAAAATCAATGGAGGAGAAATAAAAACTTTGAGGTTCGCCGATGACATTGTAATTTTGTAAGAGACAGCAAAGGACCTGGAAGAGCAGCTGAACGGAATGGACAGTGTCTTGAGGATATAAGATGAACATCAACAAAAGCAAAACGAGGAAATGGAATGTAGTCAAATTAAATCGGGTGATGCTGTGGGTATTGGATTAGGAAATGAGACACTTAAAGTAGTAAATCAGTTTTGCTATTTGGGGAGCAAAATAATTGAAGATGGTCGAAGTAGAGAGGATATAAAATGTAGACTGGCAATGACAAGGAAACCGTTTCTGAAGAAGAGAAATTTGTTAACATCGAGTATAGATTTAAATGTCAGGAAGTCGTTTCTGAAAGTATTTGTATGGAGTGTGGCCATGTTTGGAAGTAAAACGTGTAAGACAAGTAGTTCACTCAAGAAGAGAATAGAAGCCTTCGAAATGTGGTGCTACAGAAGAATGCTGAAAATTAGATGGGTAGATCACATAACTAATGAGGATGTATTGAATAGAATTGGGGAGAAGAGAAGTTTGTGGCACAACTTGACTAGAAGAAGGGATCGGTTGGTAGGACATGTTTTGAGGCATCAAGGGATCACAAATTTAGCATTGGAGGGCAGCGTGGAGGGTAAAAATCGTAGAGGGAGACCAAGAGATGAATACACTAAGCAGATTCAGAAGGATGTAGGTTGCAGTAGGTACTGGGAAATGAAGAAGCTTGCACAGGATAGAGTAGCAAGGAGAGCTGCATCAAACCAGTCTCTGGACTGAAGACCACAACAACAACAACAATAATAGTAGTTTCGTGTGGCTGAACGACATGGTGCAAGTCTCACAATTGGACGCCAGTTCAGTGTCTCTAACCTATGCCAGTTATCCAACTGGGAAAAGGGAACCTACATTTTAACGTGGAAACCGAACCACGTGGCACATCTCCATATTACTAAAAGCTGAATGCTAGGTTGAAATCTAAAGGACTAAATTGCAAGTAAAAAGCAATGCTGGTCCCAGCTCTGAAGGTTACTTCGCTTTCACCATTATTTTGCGGGAGGCGGTATGCTTTTGTTTTCATGTGACTCGTGAACTTTATTCCCAGCAAGTTACAGGGAGACCTAGAAGTTAACGCAAAACACCTTATCACTTGGCAGCGTCTGAGTTCAAAATGTACTGCCAGAGGCGAAAGAAGCGTTAAATGATAGAAAAACAAAATCCTAGGATTACTCATGGATCATAACTTGAACTTTTGGATTTATGTTTTGATACACATACACTCAGTCATGCAACCTGGTATCAGCGTAGAGAGATCAATTTTTAAAGACAAAGAAAGCTTTCTTCAGGTGACCTAGCTAGAAGTATGGCATGAAATATGTATTTAAGCAAGAAAACTCGCGTGATGCCAGTATGTAGAATGATACTATAGATTTGTTTGTGTGGCCATCCTCCACAGCAAGCATATAAGTGTTTTGTAAATAAAACTGCCCTTTTCTGCTGCTAGTTACTTTATTTATCCCATACGCGTTTCGCCTTCTCATGTTCTAAGGCTTCATCAGTGGGATCCATAACGATACAGTTTTGTTAGTTATAGATTATCAAACAGTTCACTTCGCAATTTTTTGTAAAAAAAAATAGTAATTACTTACGATTTGCTGATCTGCGTTTCCTCACATCTGGTCTGGAGGTCGCACTACCACTTTTACCACTGCCATATCATCACATCTTTGTGTTCTCGCCTTCCACACACTGTTCACCATATTTCTCACTATTTTTTGTGGTGGCCTATTGTTCTTTTTTGCGCTGTGAAAAGCAGTGTACGACGAAATAGTTGTATCGAGTGACAAAACAACAATAGGCCACCGCAAAAAATAGTGAGAAACATGGTGAACAGTGTGTGGAAGGCGAGAACACAAAGATGTAATGATATGGCAGTGATAAAAGTGGTAGTGCGACCTCCAGACCATATGGCTCTGAGCACTATGGGACTTAACTGCTGAGGTCATCAGTCTCCACACCATATGTGAGGAATCGCAGATCAGCGAATCGTAAGTAATTACTATTTTTTTTACAAAAAATCGCGAATTGAACTGTTTGATAATCTATAACTAACAAAACTGTATCGTTATGGATCCCATTGATAATGCCTTAGAACAGGAGAAGGCGAAACGCGTATGGAATAAATAAAGTAACTAGCAGCAGGAAGGGGCAGTTTTATTTACAAAACAGATACTATAGGTACTTCGGAAAATCTGGTTTCGGGTCTTAGAAGTGGTAAATAAGCTACCACGCTAAACACGAATAAAATGAACAGTGTCTGAGAGGTAAGGCGTTGTGGCATATAGAACGTACATTCTGGGGTGCCACTGAGATGATGATTCTGATAACCTGTACAATTTATCGTCGACTGTCACAATTGTCAAATTATTGTCAGTGGAATGGATTCTTCAGTCTGCTTGCGTATCCAAGAGTGTATCTTGTATCTGAAAGCGGTCTTTGGCGTAATTTTAACTGGTTCATGGACATACCCTACGATCAGATCACGCTGTAATTCAGGAATTGGTTATGAGGAGGGGGAGAGGGGGAGGGAGAGAAAAAACAGACTCTTACTTCCTCCTCGTCCTCCTGCCCTTCCCCCTAATGTAATTTGCTGATACCACCAAGTCTAATGCACCACACGCCTAGAAATTTAATAATAATAATAATAATATATAATAATTGTAATATTATAACAATAAAAATGATTTATTTACCTTAGAGCTTAGAATATCACTTTAACTCTCAAGAAAATGCTGTACGTAAGAAGAGATCATTTTAAAAGTATATGTCTGAAAATTTGAGAAGTTCCAGTGTAATCCAGTTGATTTAAGAAGTCTACACCAAGATGACAGTGGTCATGGGATAACGATATGCACATGCGAAACTGGCAGTAGTATCACATACACAATGTATAAGAGGACAGTGCATTGGCGGAGCTATCATTTGTACTCAGGTGATTTACGTGAAAAGTTTCCGACGTGATTATTGCCCCAAAACGCGAATTCGCAGACATTGAACAACTAGGAATGGTTGTTGTAGCTAGACGCAAACGACATTCAATTTCGGAAACCGTTAGAGCATTCAATATTCCGCGATCTACAATGTCAAGAGTGTGCTGAGAATACCACAAATCAAGCATTACCTCTCACCACAGACAGCGCAGTGACCGAAGGTTTTCACTTAACGACCGAGAGCAGGGGCGTTTGTGTGGAATTGTCAGTGCTAACAGACAAGCAACATTGTGTTAAATAACCTCAGAAATCAATCTGGGATCTGCGATGGACGTGTCTGTTATTACAGAGCGGGAAAAATTAGCATCAGTGGTCTATAGCAGCAGCTGTGACCGTAGAAAATTTTAATTTTTATTCTTGCTTTTGTGACCATAATAAGAATCCAGGCTCCGTAGGCATACAGCCAGCCGATATTAAGAAATAGTTCACCAGGACGTAGGGACAAGATAAGCGGCAGAGGCTGCCAAGTATGGCTTGTTGATCAAATAACTTTGTGTTTGACTTTCTTCCAGAGGAAGCAGCATGAATCAAACTCGTGCAATGGAAGACTCAAACACCATGGCGATAATACAGCAAGAGAGAGTGTCTGTCACGTGCGGAAAAGACTCGTGTAGAACCAAATTAAGTTGTGTGCAGTTAGAAACGAAAGCGTCGTGTGGATCCGAAGGCATTCTTGCGCAATCCGACCAATTAGAAACGAGAGTGTCGTGTGGAACCATAGGCATTCTTGTGCAATCCGATCACTTAGCAATGAAAGGGTCGTGTGAAACAAATTAACTCGTGTGCACCCAAGTACATAAGAAACGAAATAAAAGGCCAGGCAGCGGAATAGCTAGAGGCAGAGATTCAGATGCAGATTCAGAGCCAGTGCCGGCAGTTTGGAGATTCCACAGTGAGACGCCAGCGGGGCCGAGTAGGCCCTTATCAGCAGCTGATACAGACTTCAACTACGAGAAGACGGTGATAGACTCTGGTGGACACTCAGAAACTGCAGGTCAAGTAGGATTTTTAGAGTTTCATTGGAATAGTGTAGAACAGAGGCTGTCAGTCTTTGTCTGAATTACTTAGAGAGAGTTCAGTGCTAACCAAGAACAAGTGATTGCTTTGCACTTGTTTCTTATATGTAGTGGCAATTAGCTTTGAAGCAGCAAGTCTGAATAAATAGACTGAATCTTACTAAGAGGTTTATGGTCCAACACCTCACATAAGTATATGTGAGAATAAACTTGATAGAAACTAACCAATCTTTTCTGCCTATTGCAATTCTGTAACCTATTTTCAGGAAACTTATTTGTTTCAAACCAAGGAGATTCTCTCCCTCTCATCTCCGATATAAAGGTTGACAGCAATTTATAACCCATTGTCGTTAACGTCGCGATTGAGCTACGCAGTTCATTCTGGTATAGTGAGGCTGTGCCAGGACTCGACACAGCTGCCTACCGACGCGAGTGGCTTTGTTAACAGCACGACATCGCCTGCAGCGCCTCTCGTGGCCTCGTGACTGTGTCGGTTGGCTCCTAGACGACTGGAAAACAGTGGCCTGGTCAGATGAATGCCGATTTTAGTTGGTAAGAGCTGATGGCAGGATTTGAGTGTGGTCCAGGTCCAAGTTACCAAAAAGGTACTGTGCAAGCTGTGATGGCTCCATAATGGTGTGGGCTGTGTTTACATGGAATGAACTGGGTCGTCTGGATGCTCGGCTACTTTGAGACCATTTGGAGCTATTCACTGATGTCATGTTCCCGAAAAACGATTGAATTTTCGTCAATGACACTGCACCATGTCACCGGGCCACAATTATTCGCGACTGGTTTGAAGAACGGATTGGCCACCCAGATCGTCCGATGTTAATCCCACCGAACATTTATGGGCCATAATCGACAGGTCAGTTAAGGGGCTCCGGAAAGGCTCAAAATCAGGAAAAGTTCAATTTTTACTTTTTTGCGTTTTCTGAATCTGCAGACTATTACCTTTTAATAGATATATAATTTGTTCAATTCCGAAGACTACAACTATTTTTAAATTTTTTTTGAAATGTGTTCTACATGGGCGTGACCCACTGTGGCGCTGTTAAACTGCTGTCAAATGGTGTTATTATTAACGTCCGTGTTCATCAGGTACATTTTAGTGATGTGAGATAAAGTATGTGTTGTGGCTAACCTGTGATGGTTCAATATATATCGCTGGTGTGATTGTCGATTGTTTCATGTTTATTTACTCTGTCGTTATCTCGAAAATATTCGTAATTAATTCTGTTTCTTGAGTCTCTGTTTTGTTGAAGTATAATAATGAGTAAAAGTAAAGTTATTAGAAATCCTCTGAAGGCTTTTAAGAAAAGAAGAAATGTTGGAAAGCCAAAGGTATGTGTTATTACTGTAAACAATAAAGACGATAACCAAGTGACTGAACCTACCCTCTCAAGTACACCTGCCCATAGCAGTCAAAGTGGGAAAGAAAATACTTCACAGATGAAGCTTGGTTCAATGAGTGAAAACTATGAATGTTTTATGGGCGAATCGGATGTGAATGAAATATTTGATATGTCGGTTCTCAAAGGAATTTTTTCAAACTGTGTAAGATGTATTCATTGTAGTGAAGTTGGTCTGGACCTCTCCATAATAAAGCACGTAGGACTTGCTAGTGAAATACAACTGAAATGTGATAAGTGTTCATACATGACCACCTTTTGGAACAGTGTTGCAGTAACTGCAACTGAAGAAAATGGTAGCAAAATCTACGAACACAACAACGAGCGATGCTTGCTTTAGACAAGGAACGCCTTCGGGCTGCAGACAGGGCTGTAAAGAGTCTAGAAATACAAGCAAGAGTAAACAGGAGGAGGAACAAGAGGAAGCTGGAGGAGGAGTTTGCAGAGGATGAAGATAATCCATCCTATGGACCTGGAATGCACTAAAAAGTTAATCCAATCTTTGTCGCTCGATTCCCAAAACTTTTATTTTCCCATACTAATTACATGTTTTCTAAGGATCTTCCAAACATATTTGTTTCAAACTTTCAGTAAATGTTACACAGTACCTTCTGCATAATTTAACACAGCCTTTTTCCAAAAAACTGTATATTTTTGAATATATAAATAAAAAATTGCAAAAAAAATGTGAATTTTCTTTACAATTGAAAAAAAATCATCTTTAATAACTGAACTAAAATTTTGTAAAATCCCTGTGTTAAGTTGTAGCCCATATTCCAATAAATAATCTGTAGAAAGTTCAACTTCCTACCTCAAATACTTTGTGAGGAAAGATGTAATTTATAAGCGTTATTTTAACATTGCAAGTATAGGACGTTCCGGAGCTCCTTACTGCACAAAATTTTGCACCGGAAATACGTTCGCAGTCATGGACGGCTATAGAGGCACCAGGGCTGAATATTTCTGCGCGGGAGTTCCAACGACTGAGTCCATGCCACGTCTAGTGCGGCTCTGCGCGGAGTAAAGGTCTGACACCATATTGGGAGGTATCCCATGACTTTTGTCACCTCAGTGTAAAGGTGCGTTTACACTGCGATTTGTATCGGCACATGTATGAGATACATGTATATACGACTTTGCGACATGTATCGCGACTTGTATGAGTTGACAAGTATCAACCTCATACATGTATGAGCGTGCGTTTACACTGGTTGATATGTATCACTGTGCGATAGCTTCCGACGACGATTTGGAAGTTTTCACATTTTTATGTGCTGATGCACTTGCTCTTTTGGAAGATGATAGGAAGAAAAGGCGGAGGAAGCGTAGATGGTGGCACAGAGAGTTTCTCGCGAATTAACGCCATATTTTAGAAATTATGTTAGGATGAGTATGGAGGATTTCCGCGGTTTGTTATCACTTGTGGCTCTTCTTGTGTCCAAACCAACACAAACTTTCGGGAAGCGATTCCACCAGAGGATCAGTTGGCAGTAACACTCCGTTTTTTAGCCACTGGGGATTCCTCGTAAAACGAAGATTTCATGACAAAACATTTGCATTGTCGCGCGATTGCTAATGCCGACGTCTCACACACGATTGTTGTCAACATTATCACGCGAGGCCGCCGGAATAACAGCAAAACATTGATATACGTGCCAGATGCATGAAAAAATTATTTAATGTATGACATACTCTGATATATATAAAACTTTTACCTTCACTTCTTGGGATAAAACTTGCACAATGGCCTCGCAAACACGAAGAATAATGTTGCATATGGCACTTTTTGATATTTTATGCAGATACATTAACGTCGAAACGACAGTCGGCACCTTCAAAACTCAAAGAGCCTGGTACTACGCATGCGCTAATCGTCGAAATAAGCGGCAGGCGACAAGACGACAGGAAATGATAGTACTGCGCATGCGCGAGTTCTTCAAATGTCGCTCATACATGTCGCGTATATGGCCAAAAAGCGATATACAAAATGTATACGCGACATGTATGAGCTCGAGGGTCCCCATACAAGTTCCGTGAATTTTTGTATGAGGTGATGTATCGCGACATGTCAAATTGACATGTCGCTCATGCATGTCGCGATACATGTATCCCAGTGTAAACGTACCTTAACAGCAACAAAATGTTACAGCTTCGGAAACTTCATAATACCTATGTAAGTTCGTAGTGTGCGCACACCATTATCAGTGTTTCATTTAGCATTGCGATTGCTGGTTGTGGCTATGTGAGCATGTAAATTGGGTGGATGAGTTTTCTATCGATTGTTTGCGCTTCCGTCCGAGAACGTCCGTGTTTATATTTGTTATTTTTGTTAGTGGAGGACATTTCTCTTTTTGTGATCCTGTGCTCTGCAAATCTTTCGTGACTCTTAGTTTTCAAGCTACACTGTTTTCCTAATGTTAACAGAGAAACTTGGAAATTGATATATATATACAAATTGTCAGAGGACTGCTTCTGTGTTGGCAGCGCTGTGTAGCGCTTTGCATTGGATCTCTGACTGCCCTTTCTTTGCAGTTATGGATGTTAGATATAAGAAGTTAGCATTGATGGAGGGTAGAGGTCTGAAGTGTTAGCGTAGGCTAACGATCTGTACATGTTCGGCTTGGAGACTGAATATTATTCATGATTATATATCTTTGTACTAGATGTCAATGACGATTTATGTTTGTGTTTGAACTGGATGTCACATTATTAAGGTAAAAAAAATACATTATTTCGTTTGCAACAAAATCTTTCCTTTGCTAACCACAGCTAAAATGGTGAAATAAGAGGGAAGATCTGTGGAATGAAGTTTTGTTGGGTCTGCAGTACCAAATGTTACACTGAAAACAAACCTTGTCCTTTCCTTTTGTGTTATTCCGCTATGTGTTTATGTGTACCCTTGTGCATCTGTGTTCTTCCTGTCTCTGTGTGTTGATCTGATAAGATTAATTGAGTTTTCTCTTCTAGTAATAAGCTGCATTTACTATGATGAGGAATACTGTTATCCTCAAATCTAATATATTCTTTACTTTGGAAAGATGTTTAGACATTATTTATTCTGTTCTCTTTTCTTTTAATGCTTATGTGTCAAGTTAATATTTCAATGAATATTCTCATGTTTCATGTATTCACTTGTGTCACAATTCCTGGAATACTCATGTACACGCTTATTTCTATTCCTTTGTAAATCCTGTATTACTGTAAATGTTATCTGTATTATCATGCTCTTCATTGATATTTTCTGTAACTTTGTAATTGTATTCTTATGCTGTAAAATTGTACATTGTATAGACACCAGTTTTTCAGATTAAATAAATAGTAGGGATTCATTTTACTGCACACATTTCTGTTGGTCATACTGTATGTGTAAAATTTCAGAAGCTAAATAACTGTGTTAGCCTTTATACATGTGTTGATAATGCAGCAAGGGACTGGTTAATAGCATTGCTGGTTCTACAGACATCGCAAAAAAATGCACAAGTGGTGGTTTATGGACTTGCTTTATTATCCGCAAGACTCTTCAATTGTGATTGTGCACCAGCACAGTCGCAATGGATGGCTGATGGACATCTGTACAAGGACTACAGTGGGTCTGCACCCTTGGTGGCCCACTACTACCATAATCTCTACAAGGACTACAGTGGGTCAGTACCCTTGGTAGCCCTCTACTACCATAATCTCTACAAGAAATACTGTGGGTCTGTTCTGTGGTGACCTACTAATTCTACCAATATTCTTCAAGACTGAAACTGACTCTGCTGTGGGTTTGCTGTGTTGTGGCCCATTACCAATATTCATGTCCAGAGTCAGCACTGTGTTTCCGTTGGGAGGACAACACTTCTTCAAGACTGCATGGAGATCCACTACTTGCGTGTGCATTTTCTTTTAATGCTCAGACTTTGTGCATGAAACTGTCATAGACCTACTACTCTGACATACAAGTAGGACTGTCTTTAGGGACTGTGAGGACAATATTTGCTTTTGACGAACAGTGCATTAATAATTGTGTGCATTTGATCTATTTGATATTGTTAATATAAAAATTATAACAAATTGATCCTGGCCACTGCCCAAAATAATTAGTAAATTTTTTTTGTGGGTAGCAGGGGGGCTATGTAAGTGGGCTGCTTCTGTGTTGGCAGCGCCGTGTAGCGCTTTGCATTGGATCTCTGACTGCACTTTCTTTGTAAGAGACTCTGTGGCTGATTGGACTCGTTGTTGGAAGTTAATCGCCAGTAGTGTTGGGCACTTGGAAGTTAATCGCCAGTAGTGTTGGGCAGTTGGAAGTTGATCGCCAGTAGTGATGGAAGTACTGTTGGGCAGTTGCAGCTGAACGGCCAGCAGTGATGGATGTTAGATGTAAGAAGTTAGCATTGATGGAGGGTAGAGGTCCGAAGTGTTAGCGTAGGCTAACGATCCGTACATGTTCGACTTTGAGACTGAATAGTATTCATGATTATATACCTATGTACTAGATGTCAATGACGATTTATGTTTGTGTCTGAGCTGAATGTCACATTACTAAGGTAAAAAAATACGTTATTTGGTTTGCAACAAAATCTTTCCTTTGCTAACCACACGCGTATTAGTAGTTAGTGGCTCTAGTAGTTAGAATCTTTTATTTAGCAGGCAGTATTTACGCTCGCTATATTGCAGTAGTTCGCGTAATGAAGATTTTTGTGAGGTAAGTGCTTAATTAAATGTATAGGCTATTGTTAAGATTTCTTTTCAGTCAGGGCCATTCTTTTGAATTAATTATTTGAAGTCTGGTTATCTACTTCCCACGCCCGGGTTCCCGGGTTCGATTCCCGGCGGGGTCGGGGATTTTCTCTGCCTCGTGATGACTGGGCGTTGTGTGATGTCCTTAGGTTATTTAGGTTTAAATAGTTCTAAGTTCTAGGGGACTGATGACCATAGATGTTAAGTCCCATAGTGCTCAGAGCCATTTGAACCAATCTGGTTATCCTTTTTTAGAGCAGATTGCGTTGCGCTGGAATATTGCGGGTCAGTGTTTACACGATAAGAATAAGTAACGAGAAAGTAGGTTCACTTGCATTCAATTTCACTGAGCAGTTTAAGTGAAATATTTAATAAAGAAGTTTCAAAATACAGGGTGATCAGAAACAATCTGAAAAGCTTGTAAGGGTGTTGCAGGATAAGTTGTGCTGAGAAATTACTGTTGAGGAAAAAATTCGATACCTTGCACCGTTTACGATTTAACTAGCATTTAAGTGAGTCAATTAGGCCGTCGCGGGCGCCATTTCAAGCAGCCCGTCAGGGACTGCGCAGCCAAACCCCTTGGGACGGTAGCAAAGATCGAACCCGAGCTAAGGGCTGAGCAGTCTAGTGTGCTATCATCTGCGCTATGAGGTTAAATGGCTCTTAACTGTATAAGGCGGCTCGCTTGAAATTGTGCACGCCACTGTCTGAATTGCTAACTTCAGTGCTAATTCACTCAATGGAATTTTTTTCTTAACAGTTGTTTCTGGATTCACTCTACCTTGCAACACCCCTACAAGCTATTCAGATTGTTTCTGCCGGCCGAAGTGGCCGAGCGGTTAAAGGCGCTACCGTCTGGAACCGCACGACCGCGACGGTCGCAGGTTCGAATCCTGCCTCGGGCATGGATGTGTGTGATGTCCTTAGGTTAGTTAGGTTTAAGTAGTTCTAAGTTCTAGGGGACTTATGATCACAACAGTTGAGTCCCATAGTGCTCAGAGCCATTTGAACCATTTGAGATTGTTTCTGACCTTCCTGTATAAAAGCTTCAAGTTAAATTTTCTTTCAGTGGTGGCGGGTTGGGGGCGGGGAGGGGGGGGGATGGGGGTGGGAGGATCACATCCGCGGTGTGATCAACTTAACAAGTAGTTCAGTGATAAAGTAACAATGACATTTGCCGATTATAACACACGACAAAGACAGTATCTGCATTAAGGATTATTAACTGTATCGGTTGTAATGAAATGAAATAATCGTATGGCGTTATTGGCAGGGAGACCTCTTCTGCGGTTACGACACGATATTGCAGTGCCTGTTTCGTTCAGAAGGGACAGGCAGTGCGGTGATTACAGCCGTTACGGCCGGCCGAAGTGGCCCTGCGGTTAAAGGTGCTGCAGTCTGGAACCGCAAGACCGCTACGGTGGCGCAGGTTCGAATCCTGCCTCGGGCATGGATGTATGTGATGTCCTTAGGTTAGTTAGGTTTAAGTAGTTCTAAGTTCTAGGGGACTAATGAGCTCAGCAGTTGAGTCCCATAGTGCTCAGAGCCATTTGAACCATTTTGAACAGCCGTAACGAGATACATGAAAAATATTTGCAGTTGCGGATGTGGACAACCATTGACTGTAGACTGGAATGACGAAACTGAAAATTTGTACCTGGCCAGGACTTGAACCCAAATATCCCGCTTACCGCGAGCGGTCGCCTTACCATTGAGGTATCCGAGCGCGACTCAAGGCCATACATTCATTGCTTCAAACATGCATACATGCCCAGAGGAACACTGAATGTCATATTTATTCGCCGAAGACGAACAGGCGACTTTCTATTAAAATGAATCATCTGTACGAAAATACACTACCGGCCATTAAAATTGTCACACCAAGAAGAAATGCGGATGATAAACGGGTATTCATTGGACAGATATATTATACTAGAACTGACATGTGATTACATTTTCACGCAATTTGGGTGCATAGATCCTGAGACATCAGTACCCAGAACAATCATCTCTGGCCGTAATAACGGCCTTGATACGCCTGGGCAATGAGTCAGACAGAGCTTGGATGGCGTGTACAGGTACAGCTGCCCACGCAGCTTCAACAGGATACCACAGTTCATCAAGAGTAGTGACGAGCTAGTTGCTCGGCCACCATTGACCAGACGTTTTCAATTGGTGAGAGGTCTGGAGAATGTGCTGGCCATGGCAGCAGTCGAACATTTTCTGTATCCAGAAAGGCCCGTACAGGACCTGCAACATGCGGTCGTGCATTATCCTGCTGAAATGTAGGGTTTCACAGGGATCGAATGAAGGGTAAAGCCACGGGTCGTAACACATCTGAAATGTAACGTCCACTGTTCAAAGTGCCGTCAATGCGAACAAGAGGTGTCCGAGACGTGTAACCAATGGCACTCCATACTTCCATTGTAAGTTCACCGCGATGTCGCCAAACACGGATGCGACCATCATGATGCTGTAAACAGAACCTGGATTCATCCGAAAAAATGACATTTTGCCATTCGCTCACCGAGGTTTGTCATTGAGTACACCACCGCAGGCGCTCCTGTGTGTGATGCAGCGTCAAGGGTAACCACAGTCATGGTCTCCGAGCTGACAGTCCATGGTGCTCCAAACGTCATCGAACTGTTCGTGCAGATGGTTGTCGTCTTGCAAACGTCCCATCTGTTGACTCAGGGATCGAGATGTGGCTGCACGATCCGCTACACAGCCATGCGGATAAGATGCCTGTCATCTCGACTGCTAGTGATACGAGGCCGTTGGGATCCAGCACGGCGTTCCGTATTACCCTCCTGAACCCACCGATTCCATATTCTGCTAACAGTCATTGGATCTCGACCAACGTGAGCAGCAATGTCGCGATACGTTAAACCGCAATCGCGATACGCTAGAATCCGACCTTTATCAAAGTCGGAAACGTGATGGTACGCATTTCTCCTCCTTACACGAGGCATCACAACAACGTTTCACCAGGCAACGCCGGCAACTGCTGTTGGTGTATGAGAAATCGGTTGGAAACTTTCCTCACGTCAGCACGTTGTAGGTGTCGCCACCGGCGCCAACCTTGTGTGAATGCTCTGAAAAGCTAATCATTTGCATATCACAGCATCTTCTTCCTGTCGGTTAAGTTTCGCGTCTGTAGCACGTCTTCTTCATGGTGCAACAATTTTAATGGCCAGTAGTGTATACGTAATGGATGTACGAGTGCAGGTTGTAGAAACCTGGTTGACAGTATACGAAAGTTTTGGTCTCGTCGTCAGTCATGGTCGGGTAGCTTAATAGTAAGGCGACCGCTAGCGAAAAGCGGGAAATTCGGTATCGAGTCCCAGTCCGCCACAACTTTTTGTTGTCGTCGATCCAGCCGCGAATACATTTCATGTATCTTCTGGGGTTATTTTGCCGCCTGGCACAATTCTTTCTACTTGACGCCACTTCGGCTACTTATGCGTCGATAAAGATGGGATCAGATGATTAGGACACCACAAATATCCAGTGCCCGGGCAAGATAAATCTTCGATCCGGCCAGGAACTGAAACCGCGACTCCGCGATCTAAAGGAACCGAATCTAATCACTTTCTTTGTTTTCTCCTGTCTATTTCTTCGTTATTTTTCTTCTGCAGTTCTGTGTGAATGTCATTGGCAGCTCTCAAATTCCAAAGAGGAGAAATTTATTCAATTCTTCTAATTTTTTACGCATGGGAGGCAGCCAGCCCCTGACTGAACACGCAGAGTTCCTCGACGGCGAGTCATCGGCTGGATTGACAAGTACAAATGATGTATGGATGTGGATGGATGGAGAGGGTTGTATGGGCACGACGGCAAGGTCTTCAGCGCCCGCTCAGTAACAGATTGAGATGAGTGTCAAGAAAAGACTCAGAACAGTAAGATAAAACAGAACGTAAGCCACAGGAAACAAGATTGGAAAAATATGTACCTACCCACACCGAAGCGTGGGACGAAGCATGCCGCCAGCAGTAAAACATGGACAACCCAGGAAGAAAGTGGTAGAGGGAACTAAAACAACGTAGCAGATGGGAGTGGCTGGCTGACCAGAAGGAAAAAAGGGAGGCGTCAGCCACTCTGCAGTGCCATAGAATGGGACGATACGGGAGTTGTAATAAATTACAGGAAAGACCAATGAACCCCTCCCCAAAAATGTCCCTCATTGAAGGTCTACGTCAGTCTTGCTTTGTAGACTACGAACAGCTTGTTATGCAATGAAATGTGCTAAATATACCTTTCTGCATATTTGGTAGTTTTCAGTCGTTTTCATTGACGCACGAAAAACGCGCTAACTGCCTATGAACGATTTCCAGAATTGCTCTATTCAGGCAGACCGCCACAGCAAAGATTTACGTCATCGCTAGAGCCGCCAGCCTGGAAGTTGAACGCCATTTTTAGTTAGTTAGTTACGTGTCCCATTGATCAATAGCACGGAAAAACCTTTATGTTGTGGAACGTGTCGAATGCACAAGAAATGCGTACAGGAAACAAGTTTTTTTTTCTTTTTTAGTTTACATTGTAGTGTTATACCTAAATATTTCTGTTATCTATCTCCCTCCCTTAAATGGCACAAAATGCATATATTATACGTCCAGATCTATTTACGCATATTCAAGAATTCATCTATGGTATAGGAGTTGTCAAGGAGGTATGATTACAATTTGTTTTTGAAACTATTACTGCTGTCTGTCAGACATTTTATTTCATCTGGTAATTTACAAAAAGTTTTATAGCAGCATATTTTACCCCTTTCTGTGCCAAAGATAGGTTAAGTAAAGGATAGTGCAGGTCTTTTTCTTTCTGGTATTGTAATCATGAATTCGCTGTTGATTTTAAACTGGTCCATGTTGTTGAGAAAAAATTTCATTACTGAGTAAATGTAGTGTGAAGCAGTTGTAAGATTTCCTAACCTTTTAAACAGATGCCTACAAGATGTGCGACTATGAACCCCACACATTATTTTAACTACTTTCTTTTGAACAGTGAATACCTTTTGCCTAAGTGTTGGGTTGCCCCAGAATATTATTCCGTATGACATCAGAGAGTGGAAGTATGCAAAGTATGTTAGCTTACAAATTTCTACATCCTCAAAACTGGCAATTATTCTCAACCTAGTAGTTATGTAGTTCTTTTTTGGTTTATGGGTGTGGCTGAAAGGCTAGTTCCAAACACGAACGGGGCTACTTGGTTCCAAATGCTGCACGCGACTCGGCGGGAAAGCAGGTACTTCGAAGCGGAACAGCTGTCTCTCCCCCTCCTCCGTCCCCCCCCCCCCCCCCCCCCCCACAATCCGCAGCACCTTCCCCTTCACGCCGCAGTTGTTCACCACGTCTGGAGCTCTGAGGAAGCAGAAACCAAACGGAAAATCAAAGTCTACGCTTCTTCTCTGGAGCATGCTACAGTCCAGTTCTTTCGCGTACAAGGAGCATTAACACACGTGACATTTACGTTGATCTTAAACTGAGGCTGTAAGCCCTTCCGTATGCAGTAATCCAAAGCTTTTGCACAAAACGCTGGTAAATTTCACCGTGGTATATATATTAAAACGTTTGTCTGTCATTTGATAGACTACGTGCAAAAATTCAAAAATGTTTCTATGCAACACTATGCTCTTCACGTGTGGCAACACACTCTTATTAGCTGCCGTGAACTATTTATATCAATATTTCCGATTCTCGTATACCTGCAAGTGTTTAATGAGAAGCAGAAGTTGGATATCTTGGAGAGTTTCTTCAAGTACATGATGAGTGTTTAGGAACAAAAAAAAATGTAGCGTGGAAAAATGCGGAAATTTGAGAATTAGCGTTTTTTGTTGCATAGTAGTCTACTTAATGACCCCAGCTAAGTAGAAACTCGTATATCTTCTAATTGTTTTATAATCAACAATGGTGCCTTCTCCATGTCCAGAGATGGCTGCTTGCGTCTCACTGTCGTGCAGTTTCATACTTTTTCAGTTTATTGTTTCACTCACATTTGTACGTTCTGTGAAGCTGGTGTCCAAGTTTCAGTTCATCATAAAATCTGAGGGAGAAACAAAATAGAAAGATGAAACCACAGAGTTAAAAGTCGGTAGGTAGGCTCACACCATTCGAAAAACAACAATAAGGAAGCAGCGAAACAAGTGACAAGAAGCGAAGAATTTCCGTTATTACTTTTGAACATACTTCAGTCACAAAATGCCATGCCTCTTCAAACCCACGACGTTAAACATACGGCAGAACAAATCCTCTTCGCTTTTGAGAGAGCCTCAAGAAAATGCAGACACTCCGAGACTTGCTATCAGCTTAACTTCATGCATGTGGATACAAAATAAGTTCCATGATCGTTTATTACAAGAAAAGTTACTGTGACCTCCTTCAGCTAGAGAAGTTCTTCAGTATGAAACGAAGAATCACTCTGCAGCAGGATGTTCATACTTGCACTATGTAAACTACTTGAGGGATACAGAGAAAAACGACATTCTTGTGTGTGCTTGAACTTTTTACAGAAGAAAACAAGAAATTTTGTAATAGAATTATAAATTACTAAAACATATTTACGGATTTAATTTAATATTGTATTTCAGTATTTAATTTAAACAAAGCTCTTTTCTGGTTTAAAAAAATGTAAAAGCTTAATTTATCTGGCTTTCTAAAAACTGTTGTTCTACTGCATAATGCTCATCATTCGCAATAATTAACAAACGAGCACATAAGGAATTTATTTTAGTTTTCACCGCTAAGCAGTGATTCACTCTCCAGAATAAAACATTTTTTACACTTACGTCAGTTAACTTTTTCTCTCTAGATCTCATATTTTACCACTTTTTCGCCGAGGCTGCAACGCAAGGAAGCATGTTGGCATGCTTTGACTCCAAACCGGACCGCATCTAAAACATTGTACGTCTTGGGTACAGTTATTCTTTAAAGTGGCCGGTTTCAGTTCCACCACCTTTGTGTCTGTTTGTATCGGTTACAAGTGTAACCTACCTACGTCTTTGAAATACTAATTCACAATAGACTAGATGGTGATGAGTGATGACTGTTTGCGCTAAATCACTTTCGAAAGAAACTTCGTGACAGTAAAAAATAACATACCAACAGATTTTCTCATCTGCAGTTAACAACCTTCTGACTTTACAGCATGGCTATTCAGTCATCTGTGATCAGGTATCAAGTTCTTGAACGAAACATTAAAGCAGTGTTTATAAATTTTTGTTGAGTCTTTACCAACAAAGTGGCCCTTTTTTGTTTTCGTTGGTCTTAGCGGACACTAAGTTAACTCTCGTTACAAGTTTCACTGAATTTTTTTTATGATTATCACTGCCACCTAACCCACGGCTGCCAAACTGAGAACTGCATCCTATTCCTGGACAAAGAGAATACTAAATTAATTCTCTACAAGACAGAAATTGCCTTTACAGCACAATCACGTTAGTTACTCTTAGCAGTTATTTTCCTCCTGTGGTTATTTTAATACTCGCTGTAAAATGTTTACATGAAAGACATGCAGACTGCGTCAGTCAACGTCATTCCAGTTAATTATAATCTGTAGTAAGAAAACTGTTTATAACATGCAGGAAAGGTCTTAAAATACCTATATTATGGCTACGTAATGAGAAAATGGGGTAGTCATCACTATAAGCACAGGGTGGCCAAATTGAAAGTAGTCTGAATCTATGAAATCTATTTAATCCCTTTGTTGATCAACTAACAAAGGTTGAGTGACTGGGCATTTTTAGTAAGGTGGACCAGCACAACATGCAACCTTGGCACGAGTTCATGATTTGTTCCGTGAAGGGCAGACTTTTAAATCAGGTGGCCTGCTAGATCGCCGGATCTCTCCCCCTCCATATTTACCTGTGGGATAAGATGAAGTGCTAGGTTTGCACAAACAATCTCCACACATCGACAGAGCTATGGCAAAACATGTAAACCCTGTTGTTGCCATTCCTCAGGCGGAGAGGTAGAAGCGTTATACAGGTAACGCACAGGGCTGCATCGATGTCAAGAGGAGCCGTTTCAAGCATCTGTTGCAAATACCAGTTTTTCAGAGCTTTAACTAGGGAAGCTCCTTTCGTGGAAAACTTGAAGACGTTTTCCATGGTGATTTTGTTTTAGCCATCCTGAAGTAACTCGTAGGTGTAACAGAAATTACCATTTTCTCTCCTGTCTACGTCCAGTGTAACCAGTAAACTCTCTATACCTTAAAGAACCGTACTCCCGAGTATGAAACAGATCCAAACGTCCGATTACTTTACAAATTGGTTAACGTTTTAAATATTTAACGTTAAGCATGTAAGCGGAAAGAAGTTTAGAAAAGGTTTGAAACTTTGTTGAAAATTTATTGGAAATCGCCAAGTGCTCTCCTTATCAAACATTGGCTAATTTGCCCTTCGTTTTAAGCAAAATTTAGTTTTTCACGCATCTCGGTTATTATGAGGTCATATCTCCCGAACTACATGTCGTACAGTTACATAATTTTGCAGGTACACACAGCTGTAAACGTGGATACTGTCTGCAAAATGTGTTGCGAATAGACTTACTAGTAAAGAAGTAATAAACTAAATCCTCATACCTGGTGCGGCAGTTACACTGGATGAGCAGCGAAACTATAAACTTTTCTCCTTTCATGAATTTGTGGAGGGATATCACCGAGAGGAAGTTTCGTAAGGCTTTGAAATTATACGTAAATTTTGTTTGGAGCCGCCAAGTGCTCACAGGCCAAATACTAGGTGAATGTAGTATGGGTAATTTGCGCGTCGTGTGCTACACTGCCCTCAGATATATGCACACAGTTTCTAAGTGTAACACTTGCGTTATTGTATTAAGCTTACCACATAAGATTATACCTCTTAATGAACAGATTATGATAACATTTTAAATCTTTAATTTAGTTCAATAATTGTGTGAGATACAGCACTGAAAATGAAAATTTTTGTAGCTGTCTTGTCGATCAAGTCTTCTACGCTAAAAATCGTTCTGAAAATTACCTACATTTGCCTCGCGACAAAACCGAGGGTCCCCCAGTCTTCAACCAGAAAAATCTGCTTGGAACTAACTTTAAAACCTACTAGCGGTCAGACGATATTTTTCCTCTGTACAGTGCATGTGTTACAGTGCGGGCACCTCTTTGAAATGTTGACGTTAGTTGCAGTGTAAAATCTTATATTACTAGCAAGAACTCACTGGAAGCTGAAAAGTGTAAAGTCTTTATCGTGCAGGTACCTCAATTTATATGGATAGTAACAGATTGCCCGAGGAAGTAATGTAGGAGGAGACTTGTTTATGACAATCCCACCAGAGAATAAACGCAATCTCGCGTAGCTTTGCAGGGAAAACAGTGCCTGAGAGAAACGTTGTCAAACATTCTGAACGCATTCAAATAAAATCTCAAGGTCTGTCGGCGCTCGTGTGCCGACGACCGCGGTACAATTTTTCCATTAGTGAATTAAGAGTTGTGTACATCTCTGAAGTCGCGTAAACTGATTAATACTTTGCTCTAATTACAAGCTTAGACAAGAGTGAGGTATTAAATGACATGTTTAATAAATGACAACCTAGTGGCCGCACTCAGTATTTAAAATGTTTACCGACCGTGTGATATCCATATTGCTTGTAAAAATGTTCTTTGTTTAAACTACGGCGGAAGCACGACCTAATATTTCTGCGACAAAAAGAGAAAAAAAGAGCGGAAACGGGAAAAAAACACGGCTTATCACAATAATCGGGACGTCAGTCAAGCTGTGAGTCCCCGCCCCTCTACAGCACGCTGCGCTCCGAGCTTCCCCCACCCTGCCTCCAAGAGAGAGAGAGGAGAGGGGGCTTCCCCCACTACTCACCGGCCGGCCCCCTCCACTACCCGTAGCGGGCGTGCGTTTTGCCGCTGCCGCATCGGCCAGGCGCCTTCAAAAGTGTTTACCTGGCGCATGCCTCGATCATTATCGTTATTATTAACAGTGATGGTTGATTGTAGTTTATGCTGGCCAGAAGGGATAATAGAAGCTGTGATGTATCTCACCATTTTCAGCTAAATCTGCGAATGCGGCGCCCGCGGCGGTGCGCGCTAATCACGAATGCGAACGCGGTTTGCCCGCGCACGCGCCAGCACCAAGATTTTCCGCTTCTGTCGAACTGACAGCGGCTGCTGGCCGAAATGTCTCTCTGTTTCCGCATTCGTTAAGTTCAAAAAATAAAAGTATATGAAATTATTCACGTGAAGAGCCTAAAAGAGAAGCTGGTGAAGTTTCTGCTCCTGCACGTTATTCTCAAGAAAGATGAAAAGCAATGTGATCGAAATGTGTACAGCGTCAAAACCGTGCCACATTTTATAACATGTTGTCGCAGGTAATGAACTACAATAGTCTACTTCTCTTCCTCCAAGCGCCACTTTTCACAGTTGGTCAAGTGTGGACAAACACGAGTAAAAGAAGACATGCATCTCTATAAATAAAAGGCCATGTCCCGGCTGATTGACAAACTCACTGAATTATCATCGCTCAGCCCAAACCACTGAGGATAGAAACCTGAAATTTGCGGAGGATGTTGATCTTGTCGTTTAAGAAGGGATTTTTCAATATTCCATCCCTAAGTGGGTAACATGGGGGTTGAAAGGTTTTCTAGAAATTCGTAACTACTAACACAATTTCGAAGATAAACCTACAGAAAATGGAACTTAGTTTCCTCGTAAGAAAAAAATTCGTGTTTTAAGATTATTGGAAATGTTATCTCTATGGATATGAAATAGTGGGTGACCGTTGTTTTTGAAAATAAATCATTATTAAAGAAACACTAAAGTACCTTTTAAAGCCACATCTATGAATGTTGCCATTTGAATTCTCGATGAGAAATAAAAAAAATACGTATAATTGCGTAGGCTTCCGCGGTCAACCAGTCGACATAAAAGTTTTCTGGGTATGGTGCCGCGTCATAATGTATAAAACTACCGCTGCTGGAGAAAAACCAACGTTTCGGCCACAATTGCAGCGGCCTTCTTCTTCTTATGTCGAAAAAAATACGTGTTTAACTGTTACTGTAAATTTAACCCCTATGGGGGTGAAATACGGGATGACAAATTTTTACAGATATTTCATTAAGCAAGCATTTTTCAGCTAAAGCTCTCAAACTTTATATTTGGATCCTCTGTTAGATATAAAAAAGTACATATTTCACTTATTTTGAAAATTCAACCCCCAGGGGGTTAAATTGTGAGTCAAATGTTTTATGAAAATATGTTATTGTGGAAGTATTTTTAAAGCTAAATCTTTGAAAATTGCTGTTTGGTTTCTCGGTTTGAAAAAAATGTGTTTCACAGTTTTTGGAAATTCAACCTCTAAGCGGATGAAATGGGGCCAGATTGATTCACTGACTCATTATCACCCTGCCCAAACCGCTAAGGATAGAAACTTGAGATTTGGAGAGGGTGTGGATCTTACACTATAAGCATCGTTTAAGACGGGACTGCTCTAAATTCCACTTTTAAGGTGTTGAAATAGGAGATGAAAATTGTTAAGAAAATATTTAGTTACATTAAAAAAATTGAAGCTAAATCTATGAAAACTAGTATTTCACTTCTTGGTTAGATCTAAATAAGTACGTATTTGGAGACGAAAGTTTCTATGGAACAACATAAATATTCGATTAAAGAAAAAAATATCTATGGCTAACCCATACACCCTATGCATGAAAAGCAGTGCTAGTTTTTTATATTTCTTTTGTCACCTCTGCAGACGCTAAAATGCTCAGGAATTTGCGTTTATCTATGAGGTCCCTATGAAGCACCAAGCTTCATGTCACACTACAAATAACAAAATACATCTGTGTAAGAGTTATTCAGACCTAATGAACTACCATCTCCACATAGATCTAGCAGAGCAAGAATATACGGGTTCCAACATAGAAGGAAATGAAACTTCCGAAGTAAAGCAATTGATTTGTGGGGAAGAGGGTTAGGTAAAGATGTCTTAAAGCATTCCGAATTAATATCAGAGTTAAAACGATAAAAAAAATAGAAGTATATTTTTGCATGTCCTGCATCGCCAAGTAGCATACAAAGCATAGTTCTTAAGACAGCAGATTTATCTGTTTTTCATGTTGCTAATAATGAAAATACCATCAATAAAATGTATCTGTCTCACAGTAACAGCCGAGAAAAATCTATGCATCAGGAATATCTTGCTATGTTAATAAGCATCACTGAAACCAGCATGGATAAAAACAAGTAACAACAATTCCTATCGCAAATGTTCGAAAAACATGCTCAGACACCACTGTTAAATGTCAGCTGCGAGACAGATAATCTAGGTATGTAAATGCTCGAGAATAACTTAACAGGAAGGACGTGGAAAAGTTCGTTGATGTCAAACAGCGCATACGGATAGCATCGAAGTGGGGAGCACCATAGTGGAGTTCTAACCTGAACACTGACTGAGATTTAACTGCAAATAGAGATGAAGAACGTTCAAATGACTTTATCCCAAATCGTAACACAACACTTACATGCAACATTAATCCACATAAATCTAATGATAGAGATATAAACCTTTGAAACACGCCGTGGAAATAAATAAATAATTAGTGACTGGTAACAATAAATTTGTTGTTTCCTTCGGCTATTTTCCTCATAGCCTCAGCCGTTGCACAAATTTAATGCCATTTCGTTTATCTTTGTAAAAGGAGAGCGCGCGCGCGCGTGTGTGTGTGTGTGTGTGTGTGTGTGTGTGTGTGTGTGTGTGTGTGTATGTGTGTGTGTGTGTGTGTGTGTAAAGTTACCTTTTACAATGACAAATGAAATATGTATATTCTCTAAAGGAATCTCAAATATTAAACTTGTTGTTATTGTTGTCTTTAGTCACAAGATAGGTAAGATGTATCTTTCCATGTTAGTCTATCATGTGCAGGGCTCTTCACCTTTCACAACGAAAGTAAATTAAAAACTGAATTTCACGACCAGGCCCTAAAACCACGCGAAGTTGACTGGCCGCCGTGTCATCCCCTACCGTGTAGCGTTTCAGTTTAAGGGCGATGTTTGATACCAGAAGACGTCTCTTGGCCATGAATGACCTCTTTGCCTGTTCTAATCTACTTCTTACGTCTTCGGTTTGTTCGTGTTATTTCACTTAACGGATTAAATACTTTTTTCTACGTCGTGGTCCACAGTTTTGTTGTTAAGTTTACTGTTGAGCTCATTTCCGCTACTCCTCATTACTTTCTTCGTTTCACTCCCAATCCGAAGTACTTATTACACTAATTATCCCACACAACTGTCCTCTTATATTTAAATAGTGTTTCTTCATGTAACACATTGTGTTTCATATTTTATACGCAAGTCCGACAAATGTTATGTTCGTATCATCACGTCGCATAAATTTAATCTGATCAAAATGGCTTTTCCTGAAACCAATTGAAAATAAAAAATTAAACAAAAACGCGATCAGAAGAATCCTAAAACTTGGAGGGTACTAGCTACGAATATCTCGCCAGACACCGTCATATACAAGGAACATGACGAACTCTAGATACACATGCAGCACAAGTGGTTAATCCTTGTTAGTGTGCAGGGAATGGATACAGTGACTGGTTCGATTCCTCGGGACAGAAAAATTTTAAGAACCAAAATTGGGCTATCAGGAGCAGATGTTCACCGTACCACTGTCTACGTACTTAAGACCCAAACCATTTATCATAGGGTCTAACAGGGAAATTTTTTATGGTGAGCCGTCCTTCAGCTCTGCAGCCCCTTGCTACTATTCGACAGATTGGGCTAGCAATGGTCCCAGTTCCACCATTTGTCTTCCTTTCAGCTCCAGAGCAGTCCTCAGCGTAAGATACACAACACACTACCAGTGCATTTGTCGCACTCGCTCAAACGACACATACTGACTATGACGAGATAAGCACATAGGCCACATCACATACTGCATTGCATACCACCAGCACGCTCGAAGAGATGTGACGCTGTTCGTATTCACACTAATGAACAGACCATAATAACAATGTAACATAGCGGATATGATTTCCACCTTCGTGTGAGCTCCATATAAAACCGCCATAAAGTCCCAGTTTCACAAATCAGTCACAGCTTGCCTGGGTACAGAAACCACTACATGTTTCTCGAAAACGTGAGAACCGTGTTTTAACTGTGTCGACAGCTAGCGACCTAGTGTCGATTTCGGCATGGCATAAAGTTGGCTAACGAGGGTGCTGAAAATCCAAACACTATAATCAGTAATCTGTACTATCAGAAGCAGCTTCAGGTCCGATCTCTATGAATGTAATTATTCCGTTTCCGAAATTCGTTCTCATTTGACGCCAAAGTACGTTTGTAGCTAGAATAGGTCTTACTAATTGCTTTATTTTTACTTCACAGTTGTATTCGAGAACGTACAGAGGATGTGAGCTAAGTGGGGGAATGGGACTCGGGGAGGCGGGGCAAGTCATTTTAGATTCCCGGGGGGGGGGGGGGGGGAGGAAACGAAGCAGAATTTCTTACACGAAAAATTCTTCTTCAAACCTATTTAAAATGTGGGTTTGATAACCAACAAACATACTAATATTACCACTATATAACAAGTACCTAGTGGTTCTAATTAAAGTGTAGGTACTCACGAAGGTCTCCGATCTACGCTGAGAAAAAAATAGTTACAATTTTGGTCAACAGGTGCAAATCAGGCTCTGTGAATACAAGAAACACGTATAGAAATATTTCTTTACGCAACGGACTGGGTACGGAACGTGGGCAGAAAAGGTCAAACAAGTGAGAAAAGCACAATGTTGATTTTGTTATTAACCGCCGCTTGCACAATTTGTTCAAGGGGAGCACCAGATACGTCGCCGAGGTGCTGTACAGCGCCAGATTTGCTCCTGGTGGCCAAATTTAGGACTATTTTTTCCAGAATAAATCGGTTCCAAATTAACTCATTCGCGTATCTACCAAGTTTCGCTGCCATACGATAATTACAGTCCACACTGGACCTCTGTGGAGTAACTGCTCTTTAATTAAAACAACCCGGTACTTACTACAGTTTACTTAATTGAGACAGAGTAGTTTATAAGAGATTTATACACATTATTTAACTGACAGGCATGTAACACTGAGATAAAGGATATTTTCTATATTCACATTTTAGTAGTCTCTGACACTGGTTCCTAACAGCACGAACTGAAGTTACAGCGTTACTGGAAGAGCTTAGAACAGAGAGTCATGTGACAATTTCAGTTACTCGGAGAATAGCTGCAAACGTCGAGGAAGGTGTTTTCAGACTTAACAAATGGCTCTGTGTAAATTTGTTACTGGTCAGTATCCATTACATGCTCCACCTCTCTTTAAATTTGTAGCGACCTGGTAAAGTCCGTCTGTTGCGGCAGGATGGGCGTTAAGCTTGCGATGATCTCAGGTCCTTTCTGTGGGGCGAAGGATGGGGGGGTCTAAAGGTGCTTAAAGGTGGATGGGCAGTCGCTCTGCCGTATGATTGTTCGCCTGTCTGGGTTACTTCCCTTCAAGTGGTCTCTCCCAACATTCCACTGTTTAGCTAATCTGAGCCAGTGTCAGTAGTATCGTTGGTGTGTGTCGTTACGTGTTGACGTGAACGTTTAATTTTAGTTCCTTTGTTCGTTTGTTTCGTAACATTCTGTAAGTCGTTTGCGACTCATCAGTTAAACAGTAATCGTTGTATCGGTTCTGTGCCTTTGCTCTGACATACGTTGCTTCTCTTGAATCGTGAGTGTAGTTTAATTTCTCATTCAGTGTAAGATATTCTGAAAGCATAAAACTGAAAGAAATAAAAATTTTATATTTTTTCCCATTTCTTCTCAAAAAATAACGTATATTTCCACCAACCCTAACACACTTTATTTGAAAAGGTCCATCTTGATCACATAAACTTTTACAACTCACTATTACCCGTTTCGGCTACCACCATCTTCAGATCTGTTACAAATAAGAAACAGTGGTATAACAAACTAAGTTCAGTTAACTCAAGCAAAATCTATAAAAGGATTGGTGATGCATAAGGAAGATAAAAAACATTTATGTGATTAACAGCCATGGATACCAGCCATACACACCGTAAAATACTCTGATGTAGATATCAACGTCAAAATTATACATGTAGGCACATAGTGAGCGCAGGCGATGACGTAGAAGCGTCTGGTATTTATACAAAAAATTGAGGCCTGCAGAGGGCAGTATAGCGAGGGTACGTAACTAACAATTACTTAATAGTCACTGTTTCGTTAATTACTTTACACTTACCGTTAAGGTTCAGTTGTTTTGTCACGCTGGAAGGTTTCGATTTGTAACTGTGATTTTATTTTTAAACGTTTTTTACTCGTTTTTATACATTTCTTTGTTTTACTTTGCCAGGCTAGGAGCTTCCCATTATTACTCTCTGCAGCTTTTATGTGGATTTTAAGTATGGATCTAATTTCTACATATTGTCTGTCAGTACATGTTTTATTGTCAGACTCTTGTTTTGCCTTATGAAATAATTTTAGTTATTGACTACGCATACTGAATTTTAGCTATTAAATTTACCATATTTGTTACTCTTGTACCCTTGCTATAGTGTCCTCTGCCGGCCTCAGTTATTTGTACAAATGTCAGAGGCATCCAGGTCATTTGCCAGCACTTACTATGTACCTACACGTATAATTTTGACGTTGATACCTACATCAGAATATTTCATGGTGTGTATGGCTGGTATGCATAGCTGTTAATCAAGTAAATATCTTTTTATTTTTCTTATGCGTCACCAGGCCTGTTACAGATTTTGTTTGAGTTAATTGGACGTCGTTTGTTACACCACTGTTTTTTGTTTGCAACGGATCTGAAGATGACAGTAGCCGAAACTGGTAATAGTGAATTGTTAAAGCTTTTGTGATCAAGACGGACCTTTACAAATACAATGCCACAGTATGATCGCGGAATCCTTTTCAGACTTTGTGTCTTCAATTGGTAAACGAAATACAGCTGAGCTACAATTAAATGTTATTACAGTGCCCTGTTTATACGATATGTAGGCCACGTGTCACCCATCTTAAAGGTGAAGCGGAGGGCGAGTAGATCTTTTAAAGGTACACCCGACATTGATCCGTCTGCGTCCTTGAGTTACAGCGTGCAACAGGAGGTCAGCCGGAATTCCTTTCTCTCTGTGTGGCAGCATGCTGCGTTCAGACGTTCCTCTCAGTGTGTGTGTGTGTGCGAGAGAGAGAGAGAGAGAGAGAGAGAGAGAGAGAGAAAGAGAGAGAGAGACAGACAGAGAGAGAGAGAGAGAGAGAGAGAGAGAGAGAGGGGGGGGGGGTGGGAGGGGGGGGGGGGGGGGGGAGAAGAGCGCTGACGAGACCAGCAGCACCAGGGAATGCAGCACATATTTTGTAATAGCTTGCATTCTTCAGAACTGTGACACTTAACGCAGTAGACGAGTTCTTCTGTTGACCTTCGCCACAGCGTGGTGCGATTGTTCTTTCAGTCGTATGCCAAAAGAAGATTTTTGCCTTTATTGCTTTGCCTACCTGTCACGTTTTGTTAATTCGGAGCCTAGAGCCAACTCATACTGCCATAGCTGTCCTGCCTACTCTCTGATGACACGTGAGGTCTGTCAATTATTTTCTAAATTTAGACTTAACATGTGGGCTATTTTTAGTAATCGCGCGTTTCGTTCTTGTTCCAATTACCTCACGAAAAATACTCAAATGTAGTTTACATACAGTCACAAAACACAGACGTGGCTGCAGTCCTTTAAACTCAGCAGGGCGTTTACCACAGAGAGATGCTGTATTGTTCCACAATAGCATTGTCAGCAGTATATACAAATGAAACTCCGGCCACCAACGTAGTATGTAGTGCTTTTATGGTGTACAAACGTGCGCGACACGAACCTTACCGCATTATGAACTATCGAATGAAGTCTTTATGCGTTCCACACAGGCAGTGTTACGAGAGACGGCAGACAATTAGCCTCAGTGAGAGTCTGGGAGTTCTCGTCAAAGAGACGTATCAATTCAGTATTGCTCTGAAGAAAAACCAGAAAGTCTAAAGGATATTTACTAGCAGCAATTGTACCCAAAACCATTTGTCGTGAAATCTCTAAACTATTGCCCCATTCACAGTGAAGCAAATGAGAACGTGGGTAGACTCTTGACTTGCATGCAGGTAAGGAGTGAAGGTCAGAAAAATTAATTCGAAATCTACATGTACATACATACTCCACAAACGACTGTACACGGCATAGCATGGGGTACGGACTACCTTTTTTTAAAGAATTTCAGTTCTACACTATTCGCACGCTCAGCGCGGGAAACAATGACTGTTTGTAAGGCTCCATACACGCCCCATTTCTTGCCTTTCATAATCCCTTCTCGAGACATACGATGGTAGCAGATGACTGGTCTCGGAGGCTTCTTTACCACATGTTATCTTAAATTTACGAAAAAAGAAACAGGATGTCTCGAGAACTACTTCATCTTCCTACCAAGGACTTCAATGTTGTAAGGGGGCTGTTTAGGTTTTTATGTTGGTAGAGCCATGTAGCGCTCTATATGAAAATCACTGACTGTGCTGTGTGCAGTCTGTGGCTGGTTTGTATTGTTGGAATTTGCCATTGTAGTGTTGGGCAGTTGGCTGTTAACAGCGCGTAGCGTTGCGCAGTTGGAGGTGAGCCGCCAGCAGTGGTGGATGTGGGGAGAGAAATGGCGGAGTTTTGAGAGCGGATGATCCGGACGTGTGTCCATCAGAGACAGTAAATTTGTAAGACTGGATGTCATGAACCGTTTTATACATTATGACTTTTGAACACTATTAAGGTAAATACACTGTTTGTTCTCTATCAAAATCTTTCATTTGCTAACTATGCCCATCAGTAGTTAGTGCCTTCAGTAGTTAGAATCTTTTATTCAGCTGGCAGTATTGGCGCACGCTGTATTGCAGTAGTTTGAGTAACGAAGATTTTTGTGAGGTAAGTGATTCATGAAAGGTATAGGTTATTGTTAGTCAGGGTCATTCTTTTGTAGGGATTTTTGAAAGTCAGATTGCGTTGCGCTAAAAAATATTGTGTGTCAGTTTAAGCACAGTCATTTATAATTTTTCTAAGGGGACGTTTCAATGCGCATCTCTTTCAGTTTCGTACAGGCTTTAGCGAATGTTTAAGGTCCTAGCAGCTCGTCTCTAAATTCGTTCACATCATGGCTGCTTGATAAGAAACCACAAACTCTGGAACTCTAGGACTGGACTCACTAGTGCCTAGCTTACGATTTCTTTTAAAGATGCATCGCCGGCTTGTGTAGCCGAGCGGTTCTAGGCGCTTCAGTCTGGAACCGCGCGACCGCTACGGTCGCAGGTTCGAATCCTTCCTCGGGCATGGATGTGTGTGATGTCCTTAGGTTAGTAAGTAGTTCTAAGTCCTAGGGGACGGATGACCTCAGATGTTAAGTCCTATAGTGCTCAGAGCCATTTTTTTGAACAGATGCATCGCATTTTCATAGACTTCCATCACTTCCCTAATACTAACTTAACGCGACGGTGCCATTTCATATCACTTTTTAAGCATCTTCCCTAAATACTTATACCATGTCACAATCTCCATACTTTCACCACTAGCTCATTCGCAATCGGATACTACCGGGATCTTTCCCTTTCTTACAACTGTGATCCTACAGACGGTCCAGTCACATTAATACGACACCACCTATGTTCGACGTCAACATACAATAGCCATTCAAAGACGGCACGTGGTAACACTAGCTGTGGAGGGTATGTAAGACGTGTCGGGTGGATGCTGAAACGTGCAGTTGTTGACGTAATGCGGAAACAGCGACTTATCTGACGTCCAAACAGGGATGTTCAGTGACTTTTGGAGTGGAAACATTGCCGAAACGGCTAAGTTTGTAAAATGTTCTCGTGCAGCCTAAAGTATGTCAGTAAATCACGTTTTACCCTCCATCGGGCAGAAGGTGGTTGGCCTGTACGCCCTGTGACAATCGCCGGAAACATCCAGGCCGGTTGAGCGGATTGTTGTGGTTTGGGGAATGTTTTCTTGGCATTCTCAGAGTGATCTCGTCATTCTGGAAGGCTCAATGTGTCAAACCATGTATGCATCTATGCTTGGGAACCATGTACACCCCTTTGGTTTTCCTCGGCATAATGACATCTACCAGCAGGACAATGCAACATGTCACGCTGCTTGCAGTATACGTGCATGGTTCGAAGAGCACCTGAACGAGTTAACTGTACTTCCCTGACCACCAAACTTCCCAGGTTTAAATCCAATTTGGAAAATAATTTGATTTTTTAACGCAGTGAACAATGACAGCATCAGACACCAGTGGCAAACTTGACAGGATTAAATGGACCAGGCAGTGAGACGTTCAGTGGTCCGTAGGAGATAACGAATGTTCAGATGCCGTGAACCGTGACACTAGCTGAGGAACTGGTGGAATTTGTGGAAGTGATTTATCAGGAAAATGAAAAAATGAAATGATCGTATGGCATTGTTGGCCGGGAGACCCTATGCGGGGAAGTTCGGCCGCCATATTGCAAGTCCTTTTTAGTTGACGCCACTTCAGCGACTTGCGAGTCAATGAAAATGAAATGATGATGAAAAACACACAACATCCAGTCATCACGAGGCATGGAAAATTCGTGACGCCGCCGGGAATCGAACCCAAGACCCCGTGCGCATGAAGCGAGAACGCTACCGCAAGACTATGAGATGCGGACTGTCAGGAAAATGCGATCTACAGTGACGACATCTGAGTTATCTGACGTCCAAACAGGGATGTTCAGTGACTTTCGGAGTGAAAATATCGCCGAAACGGCTAAGTTTGTAAACTGTTCTCGTGCAGCCTAAAGTTCAAAATGGTTCAAATGGCTCTGAGCACTATGGGACTTATTTTCTGAGGTCATCAGTCCCCTAGAACTTAAAACTACTTAAACCTAACTAACCTAAGGACATCACACACATTCATGCCCGAGGCAGGATTCGAACCTGCGACCGTAGCGGTCGCACGGCTCCAGACTGTAGCTCCTAGAACCACTCGGCCACCCCGGCCGGCAAAAGAAATTGTCAACGGATGGTTAGCATCACTGCCACCTTTTACGAAAGCGATACAATAAATACACGTTGAAAGATGAAATCCACATGAATCATAAATTACGATTATTCTATTAGTACGTGTATTGTTTCATAGTTTTGATTTTCGGCTTGTCGAACTATCATCAAGCCCAAGATCTACAAAGAGACTAATGTTCAAGCGAATACTGAAGACATTACAAAGCGCATAGAGCCAGATGCGGAAAGAGAGATGGTGTGAAGGGAGGAATAATCAAGTTTAAAGTGCCAGTGAGAACTAAACGTTTAAGACGGAGCACAAGGTCGGGTGAGATAAAGCTGATGATCTGCCCCGTACTTGCCAAAGGAGCCATCCTGCCACTGACTCAACTCAGTTTATAGACAATGGAATACATCAGGGTGTACGGATGGGAATTTCAGCCCGCTTCTACCGAATATAAGTCGAATGCTTTAACTAATGGACTAACTAGAAGAGAGAGGGAAGATACCACAGAACGTGAAATGGCAGTTCTTTAGATACATCATAAAGTTACGAATTTGAAAGTGCAATAACCACCTTTGTTAGTGTGCTCGGAACCACCCTTACAATTTCGTGCAGTCTTACTGTCCCCTTTTCACAACCATTTTTGCAATAGTAGCAGATACGAACGCTAGAGTGATTCCTTCAGCGCAGGAACAACTGATATATCAGTCCATCCTCGGCAAAACAATGTTACTGTTCCGCAGCGAACAATTCACGAGGTGACTGGCGCAGTGTTTAAGACGCAGGATGTGAATATGATAAGGTTGATATTCTATTGCTCGTCTCGCCAAACTGACTTTCCCGACATTTTAAGTGATCGACGGAATGGTCATCCAAATAGACCAGATCGCTCATTCGCTCAACCCTCTCTACTCCGTCGCTAATGATCTGCAAGACGACGTTTTGTTAAACTCTGATCTCAGTTTCCTTCTTTACTGACAAAGAGTTGACGCTAAGGAAAGAAAATTTTAAACGTTGCGCTGCATCGTTGTATTAAGAACGCAGAGAACAACTTTAAGATATTCTCTGACGAAATGATTTGTTCAATTTGTTTTACAATGCATTCATTTATATTTCATAATGTGTCATTAAAGACTTATCATATGCCTTACGACAGAGAGACCCCCAAAACACATTGTATTGAAATAAACAGACATTGAAGGTTTTTGGATACTACCACGTCTCCAAATTCTGTAAAATTCCTGCCAGTATCCATAACAAGAAGAGTCTTAATTTACACATCCAACACTAAAGGGCAAGAGAAACTCACTGAAATAATTTAGGTTTGAGCTTTCGAATGGAATAATGAAATTCGATCACCCAAACAATAATGAAAAAATTGAAACAGATTTTTTTTATTTTGCGGAATAGATCGTTTACGATTTTTCTCTTATATTTTCACCGGACAAATGTTTTCATGACTGAGGTTCTCTCTGCAGTGCCCTTGCCGGAGATGATAGAGATCTATTTGTTCTGTTAACTAACGATCTGATATTAGCACAATGGCGTTATAAATCTCAGTTTAATGCAGTACTCTTTTACCAGTACCATTGTTTGATCTATAATCAGGTTACTGTCTTCTGCATCAAGTGGTTAGTATTTGTCTCGGTGAAATTATTGTGGTATTCGGAACGTTTTTCTCGACACAATAGGTATCGTTTTCTTCCCACAGTCCTCTCGTATACTGTTAGTGTTTCCGTCTTTATTAGATATATATTCTCTACAATTGCGAGAAAGACAGGCGAAATACATATTCAGTAGCTGTTTGTCTGTCGGTAGGTTAGCTTTGTAACGGTCAGGCCCAGGTTTCAAACAGTCGGTTCATGAATCTGTAGCAGTTGCTCTGTAACTTCCAGAATGAGATTTTCACTCTGCAGCGGAGTGTGCGCTGATATGAAACTTCCTGGCAGATTAAAACTGTGTGCCCGACCGAGACTCGAACTCGGGACCTTTGCCTTTCGCGGGCAAGTGCTCTACCATCTGAGCTACCGAAGCACGACTCACGCCCGGTACACACAGCTTTACTTCTGCCAGTATCTCGTCTCCTACCTTCCAAACTTTACAGAAGCTCTCCTGCGAACCTTGCAGAACTAGCACTCCTGAAAGAAAGGATATAGCGGAGACATGGCTTAACCACAGCCTGGGGGATGTTTCCAGAATGAGATTTTCACTCTGCAGCGGAGTGTGCGCTGATATGAAACTTCCTGGCAGATTAAAACTGTGTGCCCGACCGAGACTCGAACTCGGGACCTTTGCCTTTCGCGGGCAAGTGCTCTACCATCTGAGCTACCGAAGCACGACTCACGCCCGGTACACACAGCTTTACTTCTGCCAGTATCTCGTCTCCTACCTTCCAAACTTTACAGAAGCTCTGTAACTTATTCCTTTTTCTCAGCTCTGGCTATGATTTATATATGTGCGATACGGTTAGTCGCACCGTGATTAGGAAGCCGCGTTAACAAATTGGTTTCTCTATAACTATCTGGATCTGAGGAGAAGGCAAGGACGTATCACTTCCAATAGGAACACGTCTAGTAAAGCACTGTGGTACTGAAACCAATCTCTGCTTTGATGACAGCCTTTTGTGCCTCATTACTTAAAACCTGCATGATCGCCTCATTTACGCTAGCCGGTAGGACTAAATCATACCCTGCACCATACTGTTTTACACGGATTGTTTTACAGACTTAAACAGCGTGCCACAGAATTGCAGACGGTGTCTTAACATGCTAGTAGATGTACGGCATAAGTTGCCTACATCGGGCCAAGGCTCGCTCCCAGAGTGGGGATGGCAATGTCTGAATGACCCCCTCCACTGTTACTCCGCTAGATTCCCCCTCCACCTCCAAACCACTTCCACACACCCCTCCACAGCAATCAGCCCCTCCGTGCGGACACGCTCTCTTGCACGTATCATCAGCAGATGCAGAATAGGCACGGCATGCTGTACGCTTAAATTATGCGGATTGCGTTTTGAGGCAGTGCGGCTTGGTGGGGTTGGAGCCACCTGCTACCCACAGTCTAGCGACTGAGTATGGTTCTCGAGAAATTTGCCGAACTCTTCTCCGTAACTTCACAGTTCTGCTTTCTTCCGTTTCAAAAACAGAAATAACGTAATCTACAATGGCACAAACTTTTAGTGAATTGATTCATTCATTCATTTGTTCAAATATTCACGTGTTGGACGCTATGGATCCAAGTACAGAATAAAATCTTCAGGGATTTGAAGCCAGATAAAAAATACACTATCGCTAAGACAAAAGATTTATTAAGTACTGCTAGTTAACTTTAACCCCCTCCCCTGTCTCCTGCCCCCTCCCGCCCCCCCCCCCCCCTCACGAACCTTGCGCTTCGTCGTAGTAGGGTGGATTGTGTGCCTCAAGGACACAGCTGAAACCACATTTGAAAGATCCCTGTGAATCTGCGAAGAAGCCAAACTACATACCAGTTTTTAAGAGGGGCAGCGCTCTTTTGAATGGTTGCTGGGAAAACGGTCTGGATGGCTGACTGATCTGGCCTCTATCTACGAAAATAATGTGTCGTAGATAAAGGTGAGAATAGAAGCTTTTGAAATGTGGTGCTACAGAAGAATGTTGAAGATTGGATGGGTAGATCACATAACTAATGAGGAGATATTGAATAGAATTGGGGAGAAGAGGAGTTTGTGGCACAACTTGACTAGAAGAAGGGATCGGTTGGTAGGACACGTTCTGGGGCATCAAGGGATCACCAATTTAGTACTGGAGGGCAGCGTGGAGGGTAAAAATCGTAGAGGGAGACCAAGAGATGAATACACTAAGCAGATTCAGAAGGATGTAGGCTGCAGTAGGTACTGGGGGATGAAGAAGCTTGCACAGGATAAAGTAGCATGGAGAGCTGCATCAAACCAGTCTCAGGACTGAAGACCACAACAACAACAACAACAACAGATAAAGGTGGGACTCAGTATGTCTCAAGAACATCAACAGTATACGATCTGGCCTCGTAACATTAGCCAATATGCCCTTACTGTTTTGGTACTGCTAACGACTGTAAGCAAAGGGTACGTCAGCCGTTATATTTTCTCATTACAGGTATCTTTGCTTTATAGTTAAATGACGATGGCATCCGTTTGAGTAAAATGTTCCAGACGTAAAACATTTACCCATTCGGGTTTCTGGGCGGAAGACTACTCAGGAGAATGTTACCAACAGCAAAAACAAAACTGCTTTTCTGAGGATCGGACCAGAGAATGTCAGATCCATTAAGAAAGTAGGCAGATTAGACCATTTGAAAAGAGAAATGGACAGTTTGAAGTAAGATGCAGTGGGAATTTGTGAAGCGCAGTATCAGGAATGACAAGTATGTACAGGGTTACCAGCACAAAAAGTAATAGGGTTAGTGCAGTTTTAGGCCTAATAATGAATTAAAAAATAATGTGGATGAGCTACTATGAACAGCAAAGTTAATGCAGTATGGTATCCGACATACATACAAAGTTAAGAGCCATCAAAATAGCGCAAATTTAGATGCCGACTAGCATCGAATATGATGAAAAGAGTG
The DNA here is from genome assembly GCF_023864345.2 of Schistocerca serialis cubense. Classification (NCBI taxonomy): domain Eukaryota; kingdom Metazoa; phylum Arthropoda; class Insecta; order Orthoptera; family Acrididae; genus Schistocerca; species Schistocerca serialis. The sequence continues at coordinate 1,085,468,959 of NC_064639.1, forward strand.
AAAGAACGTATCATATGAATGACAAAAGAAATTATTCAATTCGCTTAATGGAGATGAAAATTCAGTTACGCCCGAGAACTGGAACTCGACAGCAGTAAGCCCGAAGTTTGTCGCCGGTAAGCATGTACAAATGGATACATGCTGCAATAGTTATGCAGAAACGGAGTGGCTTGCACAGTATAGACTATTAGGGAGAACTGCATCGAACCAGTCTTCCGACAAAAAAAGTATATTAATTTTAAGGCAGGCCAACGATGGGAAATCTTTTTTTACGTTAAAGTGGCCGATGCTTTACTTTTTAATGTGCTGAATCCCAATAAGGTAATACAAAAATCCACTATCGTATCGATTTAGTGAAGAATGTAATTTTTCTTATATTTTGGAAATAAACTGGGTGACTAAGATACCTTTTGGGTACCACATAAGGTGTGCTAGTTATGTTGTTGAGTTAGAAACTCAATTCTGCTCCAGTGACATGGAGTGTGTTTCAGGTATTCTGCAAGAAGTTTCCTAACATAACAGTGACATGGAGTGTGTTTCACATATCTCTGCGAGAAGTTTCCTCATATAACAGAAGCGGGAAGAAGGCTGAAATTCGAGAACAAATGCTCTCATCCAGTTTTGAATAAAATCTGACTGAGTGAGAGGAAGGCTTGAGTGTCATTTACTAAGGTTCTTACTAAGTTCTTAGGGTACCAAAAGGACCTATACGATATTTCCATTATACCCAACAAGCTTGAGTAGTTCAAGAAGTTAGGTTGTTTAATATGCCTCAAGGTTCACTTTTTGAAATGCCACCTTGATCTTTTTTTCTGAAAATCTGGGAGATTTCAATGAGCAACCAGGTGGAAGCTGTCATCAAGACATCGAAACATCAAGGCCGCGAATTTACCCGTATGAAACTATTGTCCATTTCACCGACACAGACTGTTCATTGGAGAGAAAGCTATATAAGAAGCTTTAATGTGAAGAAAGAAAAATATTGTATGCCAAGGGACACGCAGTTCTTAAGTTATAAATAGATTTTTTTTGTTTATACTTAAGCAAAACTTTTATTAACATTTTCCAATTATATGTATTTTGCTAATTTTTTATTTTATAAAGAAGTCACTTTGTGGTACAAATGTACGTGATATAAAAAAAATTGAGGCCAGATATGAATTTATTGTCCATGAAACCATTCGATTAAACTAATACATAACAACATACAATCAAAGAATTATTTTCGTGGGCCTATGTAATTAATAACATGATGATGAAGGTAAGTTAATCAATAGTATTCGCCTTACTCACCTTGTCCACAAGATAGTTGCATGTTCTTTGGTTGTATTATGAGCTGTTTTCTCTTCTCGCGGTGGTGCCGACCCAGTCTCACGGCCAGAGTGATACGTCACTGAGTAAGCTCGTAGTGTCGTCTGAGTACGTAACAATCGTATGCACCAAGAGAGAAATGGAGAAAGTGATCAACAATTAGAGATGTGGCTTCTTCTCAAATATCATACGCACGATGTAATAACGGGCACAAGAACTTATCTTAAATTACTACAAAACAGGCTCTACATGTTTACAGTTAATGTTGTAATGTGATACTGTTGGGTTAATTTTTTTATGGCTTCTGTCTTACATAATCGTATAGAGGGAAAGTTATCGTATACGTGGATAATACCGTCTTAGTCGTTCTTCTTTTCCTTAACATTATTGTGGCATAACACCCTCTTACAGACAGTATCTTCGACAATAGACAGTCATAGTGTTGACGACCTCTCTGATAAGAATTTCAAATATTTAACACATGCTGTCGTGACTATTCCACTAGCGAAAGAGCTATTTGAGTGCGTAAAGTTTTTGTATAACGTCTGGCAGACAACTTCATATTTGTCTAGATGCAGAGCCAGTTTCTAATCTACACGCCTGGTAGAAAACTTTTCAAAATCTGACTCTACTATTCTGCAGTTTTTTTATCAGTTCGTATAAACAGCCGTAACATCTGAGGTTTCTCTTACGCAACTACCATCGTCCACCATCGGTTCAAGAGGCTGACAAGAGCGGTCCAATCACGCTTCCCTGCGGTACATGCTACATTACTTTTGTCAATGTCTGACTTTCTTTAAACGTGATCATTTGATGTCAGTCTTTACTGTGACTTAAGAAAATCTATTGAAACTACCAGTTTGCTGTGACCAACAACTATTTATTTTTATTTCCTCTGCGCGTTTCAGAGGTTTAAAGTTTAAAACTCCATCATCAGGTGGAATTATATCAATTGAGAAGACAGTGTGTGTTGTATGGAAGATTCTGAGGTGACATGTGGCACTATCTCCAATGACCATACTCTCCTTTTCCTATCGTGTGTATGATGTAAGCACATCATGGGAAGGAGACTATGGCACACGTTGTCCAAAAGCCGCAAATACCTCATTTACGTGTTTTATTAAGGATGAAAATGCTGATGAAGGTTTGAACCTCTAAAACGAATAGTGGAACTAAAAATAAATTTTGAGCGGTTACAGTGAACTTTTAGTTTCAAATCATTGATTTTCTGTGTAGTACAACGTGGAACATCCTGCTATAAAGTATTTGTGAATAGCCTTCCAACGATGGTTCTATAACCAGTTTCTTGTAAAACAGGAGGAGAATTCTTGGTATTTTCTATTCCAAAAGTCAGTCACGTCAAGAAAATCACGCCATTGCCGATATTCTTTCTGAGAACGATCTGGATCCACACATTTAAATTCGGCAGCTTGTCTTCACATGAGTGACGCGTTTAGTTTTCATCTGCGCCGCACGCCCGGTTTTCACCTGGCACATGCACTGACAACAAAGTGAACGGAGGTTACAGACAGGCGGTGCGTCAGGTTCTCTTGCACAGCAAACTTTTTATTCATTCTTATTACAAAGCAATAATTAATCACCATTCCTCGAATATTTTTGAAGCAACGAACTGTCTCTCTGAAATTTCGACATTGTGTTCTTTTTTTCCTACCTTGACATAGTTAAGATATGGTAAAATAGTTTGCGAGAGACAAATGAAATTCCTCACGGTGCACTTGACAATCGTTTTTGATATACTGTAGACGTGTACCACTCATTCGGAACTGCCACTCATCTGGTTTGCTGTTGATATTTTCGTGGTTTTCTGGAAAGATCTCATCAAATTCTGTCGCACCTCAAAGTTGAGAGTTGGCAATACTCTCTTAGGATTTAAAGGTTGGCTACGACGCGCATACACAAGCTCTGGAATCTAAGATATTGTTGTCGCGCTTCGCAGCGCACGGATTAACTAGTGGCAGTTTGGAGGCCAGTGTAGAAGCCGGCCTGCTGTGGTGCAAACGTGTGTTGGGCGAGAGGTCGTCGCCGAGCTGCCGTGTCCGCCAGCAGCGACACAGGATTTGGTATTGAGCTGATATTTTTTATAATTTGCAGTGCGCTTATTAATTTAAAGAAAAGGGTTTGTGTATGTGCGTAGCAGCAGACAGTAATTTTGATAATGATAGGAGTTGAATGCTTAAGGGAAACCATTGTTAGGCGAATAGATTAACTATTGATTTTTTTCATTGATTTCTTTTGTAATTGTCAGGGAATTGTTTCACTATGCATTTAAGTGAGAAGGTTTTCAGTCTGTGTCAAGAGTTTGATTAATTTGCAATATTGATTTAATGCCACTGGAGGCAGATTTACATACGAAGCGATTGTTCAAAGAGCTTCTAGCGTTTTGTTAACCGAATGAGAAAGAATCGCTTTCAGAATATAGTTTTGAAAAAAAAAGGAATTACGTGTTTGGGTTATCATTTATCGAGTTTAGATTTGACCAAACCCTTTCTCTTGAATTATATGTAGTTGTAGCAAGCAGCCGCAGCAACAGCAGGAGCCGCCATACAGAACATGCATCGCACTCAGCATGAATGATAGGTTTTTTTATGTTTTTGTTAAATGATGGAATGCAGCAAATCAAGCAGTGGCAGCAGAAAGACCAAGTAACTTATCTGTTGCGCACAGGACCAATAAAAAAAATGAAGTTTAGGCGATCTCTGTAATAGTAAAGTTAACAAGAGTACAAGCACGAGATTTTCGGTAGAAAACACGAGATAAAAAGAAAGAGCTCGCGACCTTTCAAAGTCACATAATAAGTTCCCGAAATTCGCTGACTGCCAGTTACTTGACATGTACGCTATTAGCTATAGATCTACCACCCAATAGTGACATATGAAAATTTGCGCCAGACTGGGACTCGAACTCAGATTTTCTGCTCACCGCGAGCAATCACCTCACCCAATTCAGCTATCCGTGCACGCTCTTCGAACTGATCTAAACTTCCATATGTCACACTGTCTACGTCCTTAGCCCTATATCGCAGTCCGCTATCACCTAATTCTCAGAACATTGTTTAGATTCCCGCAACTGGGAGAATGAGACAACGAGGAATCGAGACCAATGTTGTTCTTGTTGTGGTGTTGTGGCGTAACAAGACAGCCACGCCACTCGGAAGTAGCCGAAAGGCACGCGTTAACTCACGCAGGCTAGAGATAGGTCTGAAACAGGATACGTAATGAATGCTATAAAGAAAAGTACGTAGCTGCTGGAATACTTAACTTTAATCCATCCTTGTGGTACATCGCTCTTGACGATACAAGTGAGACTCTTTAGATACAAGCTATGTAAGGCTAATGGCGCCTTGCTAGGTCGTAGCCATTGACTTAGCTGAAGGCTATTCTAACTATCTGCTCTGCAAATGAGCGAGGCTTCGTCAGTGTGCATCGCTAGCAAAGTCGGCTGTACAACTGGGGCGAGTGCTAGTACGTCTCTCTAGACCTGCCGTGTGGTGGCGCTCGGTGTGCTATCACTGACAGTGGTGACACGCAGGTCCGACATGTACTAACGGACCGCGGCCGATTTAAAGCTACCACCTAGCACGTGTGGTGTCTGGCGGTGACACCATAGTTCTCGTCGTGTGTCAGCCCAGGATTGTAAATCTTACATGTGCGTCTGAAAGAGCAGACATCGTTGACGATCCACAGCTAGACGGAACATTTCCAAATTAAATGGCTGACTTTCGGACATGCATGTAATTATTACGAGCATAGGCGGGGACACGTTGTTAACAACATCGGTCTTTATTCCTCGCTGTCTCATTCTCCATGTTACGGGAGTCCTAGTACCACACTGAGGTGACAAAAATCATTGACGGAGCTGTCATTTGTACTCTTGTGTAAAGGTTTGCTAAGTGATTATGGCCGCACGACGGTAATTACCAGACGCAGAATGGAAGTCGGGGCTAAAATTTCGGAAATCGTTAGGTTTTCGATATTCCGAGATCTACAGTGTGCAGAGTGCGCCGAGAATACCTAATTTCACTCAGTACATCTCACCATGGATAAAGGAAAGGCTGACGGCCTTCACTTAACGGCAGACAGCAATGGCGTTTGCGTAGTCAGTGCTAACGTACAAGCAACACTACTTGAAATAATCGCAGAAATCAACGTGGGACGTACAGCAAATTCATCCGTTAAAACAGTGCGGCGGAATTTGGCGTTAATAGGCTGTGGCAGCAGACGACTAACGCGAGTGCCTTTGCTAAGAGCACGACACCGCCTGCAGAGCCTCTCCTGGCCCCGTGACCGTATTGGTTGGACCCTAGACGACTGGAAAACCGTGACTTCGTCGGATGAGTCCCGATTTCAGTTGGAAGGAACTGGTGGCAGGGTTCGAGTGTGGCGCAGACCGCACTTAGCCTTGGATCCAAGTTGTCAACAAGGCGCTGTTTAAGCTGGTGGTGGGTCCATAATGTGTTTACGTGGAATGGACTGGGTCCTCTGGTCCAACTGAAGTGACCACTGACCAAAAACGGTTATGTTCGGCTACTTGGAGACCATTTGCAGCCATTCGTGGACTTCACGTTCCCGAACAACGTTGGAATATTTATGGATGACAATGCCCCTTGTCATTGGGCCACAATTTTTCCACACACACACACACACACACACACACACACACACACACAAATCCTCACCCAACACAGAACAACACAAAACACAAACAATGACCACACACAAGACACAACAGAGCAACAACACACACGCAATGGCACATACTCACCTACAATAACAAGGTTGTTCACAGAATGGGCAACATATTAAAGAAACAGGGACTCCAAATAGGATACAGGACAGAGAAAACAACACAGAAAAAGATCAGAACACAAGAAACACCCATGGATAAATTTAACAGGCCAGGAATATATGAACTCACATGCAACACATGCCAGTCAGAATACATAGGAGAAACATGCATAAACTTAAAAACAAGATATTCAGAACATCTCAGAGCTTTAAAAAGCAACAGCTCCCATAGCACATTTGCTGACCACATTGTAGCCAACAATCACCATCCAACCACAATAGAAACAGACTTAAGAATACTAAAACCCAGCCACAGCCTATACAGCAAACTGAACTTTGAGGAAAACTTCCACATACAGAAGGCAATAGCAGAACGTAAAAAGGTCTTAAACGAATACACTACACTCTGCAAGGGCACACTATTTAACACATTAAAGGAACTTTACAAATAAAAACAGCGCAAACAGGTAAAGTCTACACACACGCACGCACACAGACACACACACACACACACACACACACACACACACACACACACACACATGAAAAACAGATACACTAAAATTTGCAAAGACGCACCATTTACACACAAAAGGAATGCCTTATAAAAGACAACACATACAGCTAAGAAGCACACAGAAAACACACACACAAAGATAAAATGCAAACAAAATTCAAATTTGGCGCCGAACTCTCTGGTGAACAAATGAACACTGACTGGGCTGGGGCACGTAACAAATCACAATCACACAGCGTTCTGATATAGTGAAAAGTATTTTACTACGTTATTTGTCGAAAATACTTGTTACAGTTACGTATGCATCACAATATCTCAGCATGGTGCGGAGAATGGAAGCGCTTGCCACACGAAAACGCAAGTAAATACGAAAATAGTAGCGAAGACATCGTGAAAAACTAAATTACATTCTAAAGATAGGTTAACTCCCAGCAAAATTTTCTCATCAACATCGTTTGGTTTGCAGATGACAAGCTACCTGTAGTAATTAACGCAAAAGTGATCCAGAAAATTCATGCACACCAAATGTAAAGGTATTTACAAAAAGAAACGATCTGTTGTTTGAACTAAAAATGCACATACTTTTATAATCATTTAACAAAAATGTCCACATTGAAGAATATATAAAAACGAAAACCCACTGATGATGGCACAGTGGTGCCGAAACATGTTTGGGTACAGAGAAAAACGGTGTTTTGCATAACTGGCGGACCTCACATCAAAAAGAAAAAAAAAAGAAAAAAAACTGCGGATACGGCCAATACAAGGAGCTGCAAATCAAAAAGATGGATATTTTCCCGATTGGTTTGAAGAACATCCTCGACAGTTTGAACGACTGTCTTGCCAACCCAGATGGCTCACATGAATCCCATCAAATATTTATGGGACTTAACGGAAAGATCAGGTCGTACACAACACCGTCTACCAGCAACACTTTCGCAGTTATGGACGGCCGTAGATGCAGCATAGCTCAACATTTCTGCACGGGACCTCCAACGACTTAAATCTATGCCACGTCGGATTGCTGCATCTCGCTGCGCTAAAGGGCTTACGAGATATTAGAAGGCATCCCATAACTTATGTCACCTCAGTGCAGGTGATAAATAGTGGACTACGATAGATGGATGTACGCAGAGTGAAATATGGAAGTTTGGGAGAGTCTACACATAGTCGAGGTATTTAAGGCCACCGCTCGCTATAATTGGTTTTCGAGTCTCAGTCCGGCACAAAATTTCATATGTCGCTGTTGGGTAGCAGATGTATACTCAAGACAGCTGATGTCAAGGAGTTCGTAGTCAGTGAATTAATTTCGAAATATTTCGTACAGTCGTGGATCGGCAGCAGTGTCTGTTCTTTCACACATTTAAGCAACTAAAATTAATAAGTTCGCTTTTTAGGGTTGCTTACACATTCTGTCACAATAAATATGAAATACCACCTTATGTTTAGTTGAGAGAGGCCAGTAAATCCCCCCACCCATTCTTTAAAGAAACGAACTCCCATGCATAAAACAGATTCAAACGTCTTCTTACTTCACAAATGAGTTAACGTGCTACGTATTTGACGTTAAGCATGTAAGCGAGAAAAAGTTTAGAAAAGGTTTGAATTTATGTTTAAAGTTCGTTATCCAACACAGTCTGGGTAATTTGAGCTACATTTTAAAAGGAAGTCATTTTTTCACGTATCTCAATGTTTACGACGTCATATATCCTGAATTATGTGTCATACAGGGATATTTTCCAGGGTAAGTTCAGTGGTATACGTGAATACTTTGTGCTAAATATGTTGAGAATATATTTAATGGTAAACAAGTAAAAATTAAAACGTCACACCTGGTTCAAAAGTTTTGCTGTAAAAACAACTTTTCTTTTTCTTACATCATATAGTGGGAGGTATTAGCAAGAAAAAGTCTGCCATTACTCGTAAAGTTTGTTGCCAGTCGCAAAGTGCTCTCGTTCTTAGTTACTGGATGAACACAATCCTGGGTAATCCGTTCGCCGTGAGTTCTGCTACTTAAAGCATAAGCGATAACACAGTTTCTTATGGTAATACTTGTCTTATTGTCTTAAACCTTCAACGTAATGACATATCTCGTAATGAATCAATTACAAAAGCGTTTTAAATTTTTAAATTCTGTCAATAATAGAGTGAAATATTGAAAATTAAATTTTTGTCGCCCTTGGAAGACATTAAGTAGGCAACCTGCAACTGGAACTGTGCATCGGGTTAGTCGTTTAGGAAGATAATAATAGTCTCTCACCTGTACGACGGCATTAATATTTTTCCATTGCTTGCGTGCAATGTTCCCTTCCTCGCAGTTTTATCCTACATCCCTACCCCATTCCTTAACTAAGTCTTCTGTCACATTCCGTTCGCCTCTACTGTCCACTGTCAACTCATGTTGAAAAGCGCTAGCTTCGGATCTTGTGCACACAGATGGAAGGTGAAACTTGTGTACCTCTGAAGACCTAACGTGGTAAAAACATTTACGCGGGGTACTGATCGAGGGCATATAGGAAATTATTCGAAGCCTTATAATTTTTATTTGGTTGAAAATGGCCTATTGTTTCGACCATCGATGAGTGCAATCGTGCAGCTGACTGAATTGAAGGGAAGTTACTTTGTGGACCTGCGTGAGGCGGAAGATTCTAGTGAAAAAAAATGTGCAGTTGCATCTGGTCGCACTGTAATGACACGCATAGTATTAATTGTTGTGACTTGGCAAGACAGCCAAGCCACTAGGAGGTGAAGCCGAAAGGCACGCTTTTAAGCTCACGCAGGCTGGCGTGAGGTCTGGAACAGGTAAAGGTCTTACAGTAGCAAAAATAGTACGTAGCTGTTGGAATACTTAACTTTAATCCATAATTGGTGAACATCGGTCTGACGGTACATGCATCACAAGATAAATAGCAAATGATAATGGCGCCTTGCTAGGTCGTAGCAACTGACGTAGCTGAAGGCTATGCTAACTATCGTCTCGGCAAATGAGAGCGTAATTTGTCAGTGAACCATCGCTAGCAAAGTCGGCTGTACAACTGGGGCGAGTGCTAGGAAGTCTCTCTAGACCTGCCGTATGGCGGCGCTCGGTCTGCAATCACTGACAGTGGCGACACGCGGGTCCGACGTATACTAACGGACCGCGGCCGATTTAAAGGCTACCACCTAGCAAGTGTGGTGTCTGGCGGTGACACCACATTAATTATGTCCAACAGGAACCGTTTGGAGGGAGACGCGGTAATCTTAACTGAGCTACTTCCCTGGCTTCTCGAGGAATCCTCGCTTCGATAGTGGTAGCAGTAACAGTAGTAGTAGTAGTAATAACAGTAGTAGCAACTTCCTTTCGTAGATCACTTTTTTACAGGGATACTGGATGTGGTGTCATCGTTAGACACCACGCTAGAGGTTGCGATAATCGACAGCAGTCCAGCACTTGCTATCTCTCAGGACTTGCTGACGCTTGCAGCGCCCCAGTATGGCACGGACAGAGACTTTGCACATCGCACCGGTCGAATCAGCTACAGGTCGCGTGCGAAGTCAGATTAGAATAGCCTTCAGCTCGCTAGTTCGTAGCCTCTAGTTCGCGCATGTATTACGCACGCGATGCCAGAACTGTGTTATCTTGCTTGTTCTACAATCCAGTTAATGTTTGTTAATGAGTCATTTGTATTCAAGAAAGATAGTTGTTATTAGTTATGTTCCTGGAGTGCAGTAGCAGGACAAAGTTAAGTAAAAGTTATTTACTAAAGTATTCCAGTACTAATTATTATATAATGTTCCAGATTCCTACAACCACCCCACTCGTGCTAGCCTCTATCGTCCCACTGCAAATTCCAGGGGTACCGATCGAAAAGCAGCCTGCATTTGAGTGAGGTCATGACATGCTGCCATCGACCTTCACATCACTTGACATGTTGAACTACATACAAAAATAACCCTAATTCATGTAAACACACATTTACATACTTTCAGATGTAGTTTGACAATTATGATGCAAGTAGTCGGCCGTGGTGGAACCATCTCCGAATTTGCACGAAGTAATTTAGCAAAACCACCACAAACCTTAATCACGCTGGCTGGAACAAAATTAGTGCCTCCATCCTCTGAAGTACAAGACCAGTTGAAAGGTGGCTACACTGAGCAACAGCGCCAGAGATTGCGCCAAAGAGTATTATTCCGCCGCCTACACTGGCAGTGCTTATTGAGAAGTAGCAGTAGGCAGTGCTTGTTGAGATGTTGCAGTAGCGAGTCGTAGTTGAGAAGTTGCGGTAGTGAGTGCTTGTTCAGAACTTGTAGTATTGTTTTGATGGGCTAGACACCAGATGTTGTTGGATTGGGGATGCTGTAATGATCAGAGTGTGCTTTTCGTCAATATATATGAAGGTAAAAAATTCCTTTTTTTTTCATTATTTCCATGTCTTAAACAATAATCCCTCTTGGTCACAGGTTCAGTCAACAAAGCATCTGGCTCGTGTTCTTGTATTAGACTGTATTTCTGGTTTCTATGTGCAATTATAGTATTTCTGATTTTTTTTAATTACTTCAGTATAAATGGTGTTTTAAAATATCTTGTCCTATTGAGGAAGAACCGTACCAGATGTGTACGTTGAATCACACTTCCACACACAGAACAGTTACACTTGTGCTTTGTTGTTTCGTAGGTTTTATAGTTGCTGGGGACTTAATTAATTAATTGTGTTTCGGAAATTTCCTTTCATTCTTTGTTGTTATGCTATGCAGTCAGATTGCGGAGTAATACTAGTCAGGGCCAACCGTTTACGAGACTGCGTAACCGGACAGACAGCGACTGAAAATTAAAAGTATTTGCATTCAATTTAATTAAGCCCGCACAGTCTATCTGAAACAGTGCAGCCTCATTTGGCTTATACCTACATAACAATTGTGTCTTGTTTATACATTCTAGCAAAGAAATCATTTAATGGTTCAAATGGCTCTAAGCGCTATGGGACTGAACATCTGAAGTCATCAGTACCCTAGACTTAGAACTACTTATATCTGACTAACCTAAGGACATCACACACATGTAAGCCCGAGGAAGGATTCGAACCTGCGACCGTAGCAGCAGCGCGGTTCCGGACTGAAGCGCCTAGAACCGCTCTGTCACAGCGGTCGACGAAATCATTTAGTAGTGTAAGTAGCTAGTGCTACACCAGTTACTATACACATTACACATAATACACAAAAAATCAGCTGACATCAGGACCAGAACAACGATTTGTAAACTTCCATTTTGTGTACCACAACTTCCCGAGGCAGAAGGAATGAAAAAAGAAACTGACATCCACCTATGTTCAGGGCTGATTCGACCTGAGCAATCCATGATGCTGGGTGCAAATTCACTATCAGATAAGCAGCAACTTGTGGAGTACATCAGGCAGCATCAGAAATGACCACAGTGCACTGGTAGGTTAAAATGACTGTGTACTGCGTAGACGTCGAGGATGTGACCTCTGTTGTCATGGGTTGCAGTAATGCTGCATGGACTGTGTTGATGCCTGTTGGATGCCCCAAACGCGCTAGTGAAACATTAACAAGGTATACATCTATTAGTCTACCATACACAATAATCTTAAATCTACATCTACATATATACTTCCCTAGCCACCAGTGGCGGAGGGCACAATTCGCGCCAAAGTAAAATCCCCCCGACCTCTGTACCACTCGCGGATCGCGCGATGGAAAAACGACTGTCTGAATGCCACAGTGAGAGCTCTAATTGCTCTTATCTTTTAATGGTGATCATTGCGCGATCTGAAAGTTGGTGGTAATAATATATGCTCTACATCCTCGGTGATGATCGGATTTCGGAATTTAGTGAGGAGCCCCTTCCGTTTAGCGCGCCGTCTATCTGCAAGTGTGTCCCACTTCAAACTTTCTATGAGATTTGTAACGCTCTCGCGATGGCTAAATGTACCAGTCACGAATCTTGCCGCTCTTCTTTGGAACTTCTCAATCTCTTGAATCAGACCCAACTGGTAAGGGTCCCACACAGACGAACAATAGTCTAATACTGGACGAACTAACGTATAGTAAGCAATTTCCTTTCTTGAAGGACTGCATCGCTTCAGGATTCTACCAATAAACCGCAATCTAGAGTTTCCTTAACCGTTACTTGTGTAATCTGATCGTTCCGTTTGAGATCATTTCGAATAGTCACACCCAGATACTTGACGAATGTTACCGCTTCCAAAGACTGGGGATTTATATTCTACTCGTACATTAATGGGGATTTTCGCCTTGTTATACGCAGTAGGTTACACTTACTAATATTGAGAGATAACTGCCTGTCATTACACTACGCATTTATTTTCTGCAAATCCTCACTGATTTGTTCACAACTTTCGTGGGATACTACTTTCCTGTAGACTACAGCGTCATCGGCAAACAGTCTAATGCCGCTGTCAATACTATCAATCATATCGTTTATGTAAATCGTAAAAAGCAGCGGACCTATTACGCTGCCCTGGGGAACACCTGAAGTTACGCTTGTTTCTGTTGAAGTCACCCCGTTCAGGACGACATACTGCTCCCTGTCTGTTAGAAAACTTTCTATCCAACAGCGTATGTCATCGGATAGACTTTTCGGAGCAAGCGACAGTGCGGAACTGAGTCGAACGCCTTTCGAAAGTCGAGAAATACGGCATCAACCTGGGAGCCGGTATCTAGAGCCTGTTGTATATCATGCACAAAGAAGGCCAACTGTGTCTCGCATGACCGCTGTTTCCTTAAACCGTGCTGGTTTCTGCAGATGAGCTTCTCAGAGTCTAGAAAGGTCATTATGTCTGAACACAAAATATGTTCCATGATTCTACAACAAATCGATGTAAGTGAAATTGGCCGGTAATTGTGTGCATCCGATTTTCTACCCCTTTTAGATTGCTACGACCTGGGCCTTCTTCCAGTCCCGTGGAACTTCCCGCTGTTCCAATGATCTATGATAGATGATGGATAAAAATGGTGCTGTATTTGTAGCATAGTCAACATATAATCTTACGGGGATACCGCCTGGGCCAGATGCCTTCCTGACGTCTAAGGATCTTAACTGTTTTACAATCCCAGATACACTAAACACTACGTCAGCCATCCTTGCGTTTGTTCGATAACTGAAAGGGGGAATGGTGCTGCATTCCACTACAATAAACGAGTTTTTAAGCTAGGTTTAGACTTTCGGCCTTCTGTTTATCATCATCAGTTACATTACCCGTACTGTCAGCATGAGAAGGTATTAAATTATTTGTAGTGGTCATAGTTTTTACGTACGACCAAAATTTTTGGGGTTATTTTTAGAATCTGCAGATAAAATATTGCTTTAAAATCTGTTAAAAGACTCTCTCATTGTCCTTCTGACAGCTGCTTTCATTTCGCATAATTTCTGTTTGTCAGCGGGGCAGTGACTAAGTTTAAAACCACTGTGCAAAATTCTGTGCTTTCTCAGCAACTTCCTAATATGTTTGTTGTACCAAGGTGGATCCTTTTTCTCCCTATATTTTTGCCAGGCACATACTACTCTAGCACATGGTGGACAATACCTTTAAATTCCGACCAAAGATGCTCAATATCTGTGTGTCCCGCGGTGAATGCTTGGAGCTGACTATGAAGATATTCATTAATGACACTTTTATTTGCTTTCCCAAACAAGAAAACTCTATGCTGTTTCTTTGGTTTTTTTTTGCAACTTCGACTGACATAGAAGCCACAACGACATTATGATCGCCTGCAGTGGCAAGGCAAGAGTGGCATGAGCGACGCCAAATATACGCTGACACCAGCTCGCGGTGTGCAGTCTCGTCCCACGGTGACAGCAGAACCATGGCACAGTGCTCGGTGACGTCACAGCTCCAGTGGCCACACAGTCCAGCCGGAATCAGTTGCTTCGGCCACGTTTACTGGCAGCTCCAGAAAGTGAGTGATCAGGGCATGCTTGATCATACTATAGACTGGGTGCAAGACAAGCTCCGCCAGCTCTGCACAGAGTGAAGAATTGTGCGGCGTCACGCTCTGGCGAGCCGACAGGAAAAAAAAAAGATTCAAATGGCTCTGAGCACTATGGGACTCAACTGCTGTGGTCATCAGTCTCCTAGAACTTAGAACTACTTAAACCTAACTAACCTAAGGACATCACACACACCAATGCCCGAGGCAGGATTCGGACCTGCGACCGCAGCAGCAGTGCGGCTCCGGACTGGAGCGCCTAGAACCGGACGGCCACCGCGGCCGGTGAGCCGACAGGAGAATGGCCACCAGCATCAAAGTCTGCTCACAGGAATGGAAAGTGGGCAGTGTCAGCTGTATGCCCCTATCAAGAAAGCTAACGCTCTGCTCCATGGATCCACTGCTTAGTGCGACCTTCAGAAATAAACGAGTTTGTACTACTTTATTATCCACAACATCTGTAAGCCGTGCCGCTTTCTCGCAGCACGATGTGTGACAATAAAGTAATGAGACTGATGTGAAAAAAGAAGTTGCTTACCGTTTTAGTCAAGTTTAGAGTTGTCTCCTTCAAAGTTGTTCCCTTCTGATTGCACACACTTTTTCCAAAATGGTTCAAATGGCTCTGAGCACTATGGGACTTAACTGCTGAGGTCATCAGTCCCTTAGAACTTAGAACTACTTAAACCTAACTAACCTAAGGACATCACACAACACCCAGTCATCACGAGGCAGAGAAAATCCCTGACCCCGCCGCACTTTTTCCAGCGCCTCTGCCATTGATGGTAACATTTCTGGAACTCATCTTCTGTAATATTCTCCAAGACCCTTGTCACAGCTTTTTGGACATCTTGTTGCTTAAAAATGGTGTCCCTTGACCGCCGTTTTGACTCTTAGAAATAGAAAAATGTCGCACGGAGCGATATCTGGTGAATACGGTGGCTGTGGTAGTAATGAAATTTGTTTTGAGGTTAAAAATTGCCGTACTGACAGAGCAGTATGGGATGAGGCATTATCGTGATGCAGAATCCAATTATCAGCAATGTTGTCACGGACACGAAGAACTCTTTTACGAAGTCTTTCTAAAATTTCTTTATAGTAATATTAGTTAACTTATTGCCCAGGAGGCACCCACTCTTTATGAACAAATCCCATGGAATCAAAGAAGCACACAAGCATGCATTTTTTTTTTTTTTTGTCTGGGTGATCCCTTTGAGCACGATTGCGAAGTTTGGCGTTTTGTCTCTGGATCGTACTGAAAAAACAACTTTCATCACCAGTGATAACACGGCTCAACAATTCTGAGTTGATTTCCGTTTGCTCTAACAGATCGGCTGCCACATTTGTCCATGTTTCGCGCTGTTGTGGTGTGAGATTTTTGGAGACCATTTTTGCACAAATCTTTCTCATACCGAGATCTTCAGACATCAGTTCTTCTGCAATCATTTTCACGGATAATCTTCTATCGTACGAGTTCACGCACCCTGGCCGAGTTCATATCCTTCCGTGAAGTTGATGATCGTCCACTGCGGTCCTCATCTTCAACATTCGTTCTGCGTTTACTAAACATTTTATGCCAACGAAAAACTTGAGCTCTTGACATAACCTCCTCTCCAAAAGCCTTCTAAAGCTTACCGTTAGTTGTCGTCGCGTTTTCACCCAATTTAACGCAAAAAAAATGGCTCTGAGCACTATGGGACTTAACATCTTAGGTCATCAGTCCCCTAGAACTTAGAACTACTTAAACCTAACTAACCTAAGAACATCACACACATCCATGCCCGAGGCAGGATTCGAACCTGCGACCGTAGCAGTCCCGCGGTTCCGGACTGTAGCGCCTATAACCGCACGGCCACCACGGCCGGCTAACGCAAAAAGAAATGGCATACCATTGCCCAATGTTATTCGGTTCCATTTCCGTCACGAGAGACACAAACAAGAATTAACTTGAAACTTCCTGGCATATTAAAACTGTGTGCCGACCAAGACTTGAACTCGGGACCTTTGCCTTTCGCGCGCAAACGCTCTACCGACTGAGCTACTCAAGCACGACTCACGCCCCGTCCTCACAGCTTTAATTCCACCAGTACCTCGTCTCCTACCTTCCTCGTCTCCTACCTTCCAAACTTTACAGAAGCTCTCCTGCGAACCATGCAGAACTCGCACTCCTGAAAGAAAGGATATTGCGGAGACATGGCTTAGCCACAACCT
Organism: Schistocerca serialis cubense; assembly: GCF_023864345.2. Lineage (NCBI taxonomy): Eukaryota > Metazoa > Arthropoda > Insecta > Orthoptera > Acrididae > Schistocerca > Schistocerca serialis. Next base: position 1,085,485,750 of record NC_064639.1, read on the forward strand.
GGGGGATGTTTCTAGAATGAAAATTTCACTCTACAGCGGAGTGTGCGCTGATATGAAACTTCCTGGCAGATTAAAACCGTGTGCCGGACCGAGACTCGAACTCGGGACCTTTGCCTTTCGTGGGTAAGTTAAAATCTCATTCTGGAAATATCCCCCAGGCTGTGGCTAAGCCATGTTTCCACAATATCCTTTCTTTCAGTAGTGCTAGTTCTGAAAGGTTCGCAGGAGAGCTTCTGTAAAGTTTGGAAGGTAGGAGACGAGGTACTGGCGGAAATAAAGCTGTGAGGACAAGGCGTGAGTCGTGCTGGGTAGCTCAGTCGGTAGAGCGCTTGCCCGCGAAAAGCAAAGGTCCCGAGTTCGAGTCTCGGTCCGGCACACAGTTTTAATCTACCGGGAAGTTTCATATCAGCGCACACTCCGCTGTAGAGTGAAATTTTCATTATAGAAGTGTTAACTTATTACAGCACGAATCACGCCTGAGCAGTTGCATCGATATGCCGCTTGGACTAGAAGCAGCTTATAGACCAACGTCAAAAATATTGTGCCTATGCAAGCCCTCAGGGTTGCCACATCTTGAAATGAAAATCAGTCTCATTACTTAATTGTCGCACATCGTATATCGTCATCACCATTCATATGATCTTTGACTAACATGTTGCCGTTGGAGCGTAGCGCCCTCTGGTGTGGCGGGTCTGAATGTGGTGATCGGTTTGGTGGCAGAATGAGCTGAGGAAGAAAGCTGTAACGAGCACTCCATGGGGCCCCTTCACCGTCGCGTTAGCCATTGGCGCCGGCCGGAGTGGCCGTGCGGTTTAGGCGCTGCAGTCTGGAACCGCGTGACCGCTACGGTCGCAGGTTCGAATCCTGCCTCGGGCATGGATGTGTGTGATGTCCCTAGATTAGTTAGGTTTAAGTAGTTCTAAGTTCTAGGGGACTGATGACCACAGATGTTAAGTCCCATAGTGCTCAGATCCATTAGCCATTGCAGGCTACAAATATTGGGGTGATGTTAGCATATGTAAGTTATCGAGTGCCGATGTGGATTTTGCTGTGATTTATCGGAAGGGTGCCGAGCTGTCAGGACATTGTTCACTGTCATTTTGGTTTTTCTTCTGTTTGTTGGGTATGGATGCGCGCGTGTTAGTGACATTAAAAGGGAAATGTGACTTCAAATCTGATAGACATTTTAAACTGATTCATTGGCTGATCTCTCATTGTAATTTCTTTTCTGTGGTGCTTGTGAACCTATAGCCAGTGTTAAGTGCTGTGTTCCAGAAGAAAGCTTATTTTGAATGTTGGGGTTGCAGTAATGTATATGCGTTACTTACTGTTATCTGCCTTCCCTTAATTCTTCTGAAGTTTTGAAGTAAATGATTGGTCATGTAATTTTCAATTGGAAGCGCAGTGAAATGTTTAGTACTACCAGTTAACACAGATGATTAATTGTTCGTGTCAAAATATGTGTGTTTGCTGCTTTATTGCCCTATTTATAATTTTGTTCTTGTTTTTTGGTTTCTTAAAAGCTAATCCCAAAGGCCTATGTTGCCTATGAAATTATACAGCGTGTCTGTACTATTTAAGTGGCTCAGATATATTTTAGTCTCTTCCAGGACGGATTTGTTTTCTCCGAACTGCTATAGACTAATGTGTGTGCTAATGAGTTTTGAATGTCATGCGAGCGTCCTCAAGGCTGCTTTAATGGTAAGGTAGAAAGAAAAATGTTTCTGTTATTATTATCTTATTACTGAAATTATTTTTTAACATATTTGTAGCTGGTTTTTTTTAAATCCTTTGGTTAATTTCTTAAAAGTCAGTTCAGTTGTCATGGTTTTTACAATAGCTCAGATTAATTGACTCTACCCCTAGAGTATTTATGGCTGTGTGTTGGAATATCTTCCATGAAATTGTCGTTAATAAACTCTTGTACTTCATTGCTGATACCTGTTACCTAGGATTGGGCCCCACATACTAACGCCTCGTCGGTTTGCATAGCCGGCTGTTTACGTCATTTGCAGTGCATACGCTCGGCAACACTCGCCGCTGCCTGTTTTTCCCGCTGTTTCCTCCAACCGTAGCCGCACTCGAGTTCAAGTTACGTTTATTCTTGGAATAGTTCTGAGTTTCTGTCCGTTAACTTGTAGCCTTCACATTAAGAAGATTTTGTTGTGTATTGGAATCCCAACATACACCTTAATTTGTTGTAACTTAATTATTCTTGTTTTACTGAAGAAAAGCTGTTATGTTTTCAGTTGATGTGTTTTCCTGGATTTAAATTTATCTTGTCTAGGTATTAGTGTTAAATTGTTTTTCATTGTTTTTGAGTATGGTTTTTGTGGTGTTACCGCCAGACACCACACTTGCTAGGTGGTAGTCTTTAAATCGGCCGCGGTCCGTTAGTATACGTCGGACCCGCGTGTCGCCACTATCAGTGATTGCAGACCGAGCGCCGCCACACGGCAGGTCTAGAGAGACGTCCTAGCACTCGCCCCAGTTGTACAGCCGACTTTGCTAGCGATGGTTCACTGACAAATTACGCTCTCATTTGCCGAGACGATAGTTAGCATAGCCTTCAGCTACGTCATTTGCTACGACCTAGCAAAGCGCCATTACCAGTTACTATTGATGCTGTAAAACATGTACCGTCAAGAGCGATGTTCACCATTTATGGATTAAAGTTAAGTATTCCACAGCTACGTCCTGTTTTGCTAGTCTCATTTCCTTGACCTGTTCCAGACCTCACGCCAGCCTGCGTGAGCTAAAATGCGTGCCTTTCGGCTTCCTCTCATAATGGGTTGGCTCTCTTGCCAATCCACAACAGTTTTAATCTTTTCTTAATTGGTAAAGATTAAACCATGTTTTATTGGCTGGCTCTGAGCACTATGCGACTTACCTTCTGAGGTCATCAGTCGCCTAGAACTTAGAACTAATTAAACCTAACTAACCTAAGGACACCACACACATCCATGCCCGAGTCAGGATTCGAACCTGCGACCGTAGCGGTCGCTCGGCTCCAGACTGTAGCGCCTAGAACCGCACGGCCACTCCGGCCGGCCTTGTTTTATTCTCACCGTTTTATAAGTAAGGCTGTTCTGGTCTGTTCGAGTACTGCTGTCTACATTTATGTCCACTTTTATTACGCCTTTAGCCTTATTACATTCTGTGCCTTATGTAGGGCGTGTCTTTGCCTTGAGGAATATTAAGTTTTTTTTGTTAAAAGTAGCTGTAAATTGGCACTGAGTTTTAAATGATTTTCTCTTAGCTTGGCCTTTTAATTAATTAAAAAAGCTTTGTTGGCTGCTATGTGATTGAAACTGTGCAAAATAAATTTGTGTTGTACCAGTGAGTGAAGTGTGTAAAATCTCACACTGGTCCAGCCCTCCCCAGTTTTTCTAACTAGTTGAATTAAGAGGTCGTAATTATCACCATTTCAATTTGCATCACAACTAACACCGTCAATAGCTTTCCTGTGCATTCTCCATAGCATTGACCATAAAATCACTGTCTGTATGACGCAAAAATCTTTGGCACGTGTACTTACCCGTACATCTGGTCCAAGCTCCACGACCTCAAAACAACAACCAATATAATCCAATGTGTAGATCCTGCTGTACCTAAATCAGTATCAGTCGTTGTTGCTACTAGTACAATTGTTTACTTCAGTACAGTCTTCACTTACTTTGCTTGACACCACATCTACTCTAGACTCTGCGCTTTCTCATGATATTGTAACTCATTGTGCTACGCTACTCTCCTAAACAACCACAAAGACGGTACTCTGTACATCAAATAAACTTACAATAACTTGCACAACAATAGCTCTCTGCTTCTCGTCCAACGAGTTTTTAAATTGTCCCAACAATCGTTCCATCCTTTCTTACTAATTACAGGTTCGAAAAGTTTAACTAGGTCAACAGTACCTGGACGTACTGCAGGAGCAGGTAAACTAGACACAGACATGTTTCCTCCCGCGTCCTCTCATTTTTCTTTTCCTCGGCTGAGGGCTCACCTGTAACTCAGCTATCTGTATTGCCAAAACTTACAACGCTTCCTACAACTCTGATTCAGACGTGGTTGATCCTCTAACTGTTACACAAAACCCGCTTGTTCCCGGGTTCGATTCCCGGCGGGGTCAGGGATTTTCTCTGCCTCGTGATGGCTGGGTGTTGTGTGCTGTCCTTAGGTTAGTTAGATTTAAGTAGTTCTAAGTTCTAGGGGACTGATGACCATAGATGTTAAGTCCCATAGTGCTCAGAGCCAACCAAAACCCGCGAAAGAGAAAAAACCAAAAAGACAACGCAGATACTTAAATACACTACAGCACACGTGTATTATAACATAACTTCCTATTCGAATGACTAATAACAGCAATCATCATCACAAATTTAAACACAATGAATCATACTCATTGTCCACAACAAAATGCATCGCCACCTCCTAGCAGTATACAGGGTGGTCCATTGATCGTGACCAGGCCAAATATCTCACGAAATAAGCATCAAACGAGAAAACTACAAAGAACGAAACTTGTCTAGCTTGAAGAGGGAAACCAGATGGCGCTGTTGTTGGCCTCTCTAGATGGCGCTGCCATAGGTCAAACGGGTATCAACTGCGTTTTTTTCTTTTTTAAAAAATAGGAACCCCCATTTTTTATTACACATTCGTGCAGTACGTAAAGAAATATGAGTTTTAGTTGGACCACTTTTTTCGCTTTGTGATAGATGGCGCTGTAATAGTCACAAACGTATAAGTACGTGGTTTCACGTAACCATCCGCCAGTGCAGACGGTATTTGCTTCGTGATACATTACCCATGTTAAAATGGACCGTTTACTGTAAGACCATCAGATTATTTGACTGGTCGCTCTAACGAAGTAGGCGAGTGTCAGCAATATGTCTCGTGGTCTTATCGTGGCGTGTTAATCTTCTGCCGTTAGGTCAGACGATAGAAATGCCACTTGCACACTTAGAGTAACCGATTGACGGTGACCAGCTTTACACAGAACGTGATTAATTTTCACACACATTTATTAAAATAAAAACAAGCATAAAAATTACTTAACTTGGTTCTGGATGCTATTTACAATTGCCAATCTGAAGTTCCTTTGGTATTGGTACGTTAATCGTATTCTCACATATATCTCTTATACTTGACAAAAGTGTCTATACATTTATCTTCATGGCTATGTACAGGAATATGGTAATCTTATTAGGCGCAGACTGAAACTTGACTATAGACTGTTACAGACAAATGTAGACTGGTACAGACTGGTGCAGACAAATTCAGACTGGTACAGACTAATGCAGACTGGTACAGACTAGTGCAAACAAATGCAGACTGACTAATCGGATGTCTGTACACTCGTTATAATACCTCGCACGTTCATGTATCACTGCGCGAGTGTGATCCGCGAGGAGAAAAGGTTCTACGTTAGCAGCAATCTCATTGGCTGCATTGCATATTAAAACGCGGATCAGCGGAAGCAGAATTTGGTCCGTCTCTATGGCAGTGCCATCTCGTAGTGCGGAGACGGCCGAGGGCTGCGCCTGCGCTGTTGTACTTGGCGGGGCGCGCTCTAGTGGGAAAGTTGTGTACGCGCTGACTACGCGGAACTATATACATAACATTTACCAATTGCAGAATAGGTCGATATCATGTTGATGTATGGCTATTGTGATCAAAATACCCAACGGGCGTTTGCTATGTATGCTGCTGGGTATCCTGGACAACATCATCCAAGTGTCCAGACCGTTTGCCAGATAGTTATGTTATTTAAGGAAACAGTAAGTGTTCAGCCACATGTGAAACGTCAACCATGACCTGCAGCAATGACGCGGCTAATCCGCAAATCAGTAGCAGACAAATTGCGCGAGAATCGGGAATCTCAAAAACGTCGGTGTTGAGAATGCTACATCAACATCGATTGCACCCGTACCACATTTCTATGCGCCAAGAATTCCATGGCGACGAATTTGAACGTCGTGTACAGTTCTGCCACTGGGCACGAGAGAAATTACGGGACGATGGCAGATTTTCTGCACGCGTTCAATTTAGCGACGAAGCGTCATTCACCAACAGCGGTAACGTAAACCGGCATAATATGCAATATTGGGAAACGGAAAATCCACGATGGCTGCTACAAGTGGAACATCAGCGACCTTGGCGGGTTAATGTATGGTGCGGCATTATGGGAGAAAGGATAATTAGCCCCCATTTTATCGATGGCAATCTAAATGGTGCAATGTGTGCTGATTTCCTACGTAATGCTCTACCGATGTTACTACAAGATGTTTCACTGCATAACAGAATAGCGATGTACCTCCAACATGATGGATGTCTGGCACATAGCTTGCGTGCATTGAATATCATATTTCATGACAGGTGGATTGGTCGTCGAAGCACCATACCATGGCCCGCACGTTCACCGGATCTGACGTCCCCCGATTTCTTTCTGTGGAGAAAGTTGAAGGATATTTGCTATCGTGATCCACCGACAACGCCTGACAACGTGCGTCGGCGCATTGTCAATGCATGCGCGAACATTACGGAAGGTGAACTACTCGCTGTTGAGACGAATGTCGTTACACTTATTGCCAAATGCATTGAGGTTGACGGACATCATTTTGTGCATTTATTGCTTTAATATGGTATTTACAGGTAATCACGCTGTAACAGGATGCGTTCTCAGAAATGATAAGTTCACAAAAGTACATGTATCACATTGGAACAACCGAAATAAAATGTTTAAACGTACCTACGTTCTGTATTTTAATTTAAGAAACCTACTTGTTACCAACTGTTCGTCTGAAATTGTGAGTCATGTGTCTGTGACTATTACAGCGCCCTCTATCACAAAGCGAAAAAAAGTGGTCCAACTAAAATATTCATATTCCTTTACGCCCTACACGTATATGTAATAAAAAATGGGGGTTCCTATTTTAAAAAAACGCAGTTGATATCCGTTTGACCTATGGCAGTGCCAAGTAGCGGGCCAACCATAGCGCCAACTGGTTTCCTCATTCAAGCTAGACAAGTTTCGTTCTTTGTAGTTTTTTCGTTTGACGCTTATTTCGTGAGATATTTGGCCCGGTCACGATCAATGGAGCACCCTGTATATCAACACATGTATAATGTCTGTATTTTCCTTGATCCTATACAAACAAATACAAATAACAGAATGGAAATGCCGTGTGGTTAGGGCCTCCCGTCGGTTAGACCGTTCGCCTGGTGCAAGTCTTTCGAATTGACGCCACTTCGGCAACTTGCGTGTCGACACAAATAACAGAAATCCTTTAATTCTCCACGACCCTTGCAGGAAAAAAGTCGAAGAAGCTACAGCCCTGTAGTAGTCGAACCATATTCTCTGGATCCTCTGTCACAAAATCTGTAGGTGACAGAACGTTCTGACACCAAATGTATAAGCTACAGTAGTGCGTTGCAATGGTGTAGCGTGGACTGTGTTGTCGCCGGTTTGACGCCCCGAAGACGCTGGTGAAACATTGTTAACAGAGTAAAAATTGATTACTCAAAGGTACGCACGTGTTCTGACTCTCAGGCCACCTGCGGTGGTGGGTAGGAGTGTCGTGCGCCTTGCCAGGAATGTGCCGACACCAGCTCGTAGTATACAGTCTAGTCCGCAGCACCGCCGGGACCACGGCTTCAACACGCAGTGAAGACATGGGGCGAGTGGTCATGTTGTACAGGTAGTGTTGCTCGCTCTGGTTATGGCTTCTAGCAAGTCCAGAAAATGGGTGACCAGGGCACAAGTGATCATGCCATAGACTGTATGAATGGGAGCGCCATCAAAATTTCAAACAGTCTGTGGCTCATAACGGATGACGAGGTACTACGTACACTTACATTCAATATACGCAGTGCTTTCAGTATAAAGGTGTTTACATGTACCCTTGAAAATGATGTACAGTCAAAATGAATTCGGCAGTTCCAATCTTAAACAGTGTGGCTATACAGTTTGAAATTCTGAGTGCAACATGGCTGCTATATCTCAAACTGCATTTTCGCAGACCATTATTAGAAGCACTATTAGTTCTGGACAAAGTCTGCGATGCCGTGTAGACTCACGCTGTGGACAGCCGACGTCAGAATGGCGGGCAGCATCGAAGCCTGCTCACGGGAACGGAAGTTGGGCAGCAGCACCTGCGCGTTCCCACGACGACGGATGGTGGCCTGTTTCCTGGACCCAATGGTTAGACTACTGGGAGGCCCGCTGGACGCTAGTGCCCACAGCTCCTCGCCATTCTTGACTCAAATGGTGATGCTGTGCTCGTGGTGGTGCAACTCCTTCGCAGATAAGACCTACTGCTGAAACTTCCTGGCTGATTAAAACTGTGTGCCGGACCGAGACTCGAACTCGGGACCTTTGCCTTTCGCGCGCAAGTGCTCAACCAACTGAGCTACCCAAGCACGACTCACGCCCCGTCCTCACAGTTTTAATTCCGCCAGTACCTCGTCTCCTACCTTCCAAACTTCACAGAAGCTCTCCTGCGAACCTAGCAGAAATAGCACTCGTGGAAGAAAGGATATTGCGGAGACATGGCTTAGCCACAGCCTGGGGGATGTTTCTAGAATGAAATTTTCACTGTACAGCGGAGTGTGCGCTGATATGAAACTTCCTGGCTGATTAAAACTGTGTGCCGGACCGAGACTCGAACTCGGGACCTTTGCCTTTCGCGCGCAAGTGCTCAACCAACTGAGCTACCCAAGCACGACTCACGCCCCGTCCTCACAGTTTTAATTCCGCCAGTACCTCGTCTCCTACCTTCCAAACTTCACAGAAGCTCTCCTGCGAACCTAGCAGAAATAGCACTCGTGGAAGAAAGGATATTGCGGAGACATGGCTTAGCCACAGCCTGGGGGATGTTTCTAGAATGAAATTTTCACTGTACAGCGGAGTGTGCGCTGATATGAAACTTCCTGGCTGATTAAAACTGTGTGCCGGACCGAGACTCGAACTCGGGACCTTTGCCTTTCTCGGGCAAGTGCTCTACCAACTCCCTGAACGGTTGCAGATGGCTATTTGAGTGGGAAAGAGACTGACGTAGGTCCAGTCTGTAGGCTTGATAACTGTAGATACCTCCACTGGAACAGGAACGGGAATGAGCTTTGCTACTGAGGTGGTAATAACATCATGTCTGATCAGCTCCTCTAGTCACTCTGGCTGCAGCTGGAAAGTTTCCCTACATTGTCTTTCAGAGTAGGGGGCAGGTGTATTTCGTAGAGTCAGTGTACTGAATATAGAGTCAGTACAATGAATAGTTAACCGCGTGTCCAACTTATGACTTCTTACTCCACTCTAATAGTCAGCACAATGACAGCATCTCTCTCCCTATGACATGATTCTGCTGCATTGGCACCTTAGGCAGACAGCTGTCAGAGTCTGTAACAAATTAATTGCAACGGTATCATCTGCAACATCAGTGGTTCTTTCTTGTTTCAATTCCACCCGGCTCGCATTGACCTGCCTTGGTTGCCACTTGCACCACCAGATGAAGACTTCAAAATTTTACTCCACTATGCAAAGCCTGTTATTCCATGGCATTTCAGCACTGAAATTTATTTCCAAAGATGACATCCTACACCTTCTTGACCGTCTCTGCCTCCCATTACAGGACCGCATTGCTGCTAAAGGAGACTGCTTACGATAATGAAGCTTTTACATGGTAATCTTGCCGTAGTAGTACGATGTTCTGATTGTAATCACACACAGTGTATACAGTTCCTGCATCCTGTAGATTAACAATACGATCTCGATGAAATACAGTTATCTATGCAACTGCACGCTCCACCTGATCATGATCCCTGTACCATGTTCACTATCTCATTGCGGAGCTTGAAACAACAGACCACTCTTCAACCAAATCAGTACAGCGCTTATCCTAAGTATGGAAGTGAAATGTGGAGGATAAACGGGACAGACAGAAAGAGAATAGAAGTTGAAAATGTAGTGCTGCAGCAGAATTAGATGGGTTGATCGGCCAAGTAATGAAGGCGTATCGACATGGATTGTAATGAAGAGTACTTTATGACAAAGCTTTGCTAATAGAAGGGACAGGGTGATAGGACAGAACCTAAGCTATCAATTACAGTTAATTCGGTAATAGAAGGAATTGCGAGGCAGGGGGCGTGATGACTGTAGGGAGACGCCAAGGCTTAAATTACAATAAGTAGATTGAAAGGGATGTACGTTGTAGTACTTATGCAGAGATGAAAAGGGCTACACAGGACAGGCTAACGTGGAAGCCAGTCTTCCGACTAAGGATTAAAACAACAACAACAACAGAGTACAGTTTGCACAATATGCAATTGAAAACTTCATTTACATGGGACCGGTGTTCAAATTATTCGTACCAAATTCCAGGCTGAAAATAAATCACTGAAATTCTGAACGATGTTTCAAACATATTTCATGTCACAGTACCCAATATTCTTGCAACAATTCCATGTGAGCCAAACGAAGCGATTAAAGCTGCTATTGCTGTCGTGTGGAGGTAGTCATCTACCCCTGTTAACCTGATATGGTATCGTACTCACATGCTCGAATCTCAGAAGGACAATCAAATAATTTGTGCATGGTCTATGAGGGATAAATAGTAGGTGCCGAGAACTGACCGTATAATTTTGTTTACCTTCAGCTGTGGTCATCTGTTTTCATCTTCACGTTCTGACATTCATCGGATCGGTGGGGCGAGCAGATGTAGATCTTCTGATCATTAGAAGCTTGTTACATTTTTTTAGGATTTATCGAGTAGACTTCTTGCTATTCAGATCAAGATTGAGATCAAAGTTCATGCACCGAGATTTCTACGTAAGTAATTGTATTGGAAATAAGAGCCAACAAGTTGGAAAATACAGGTTTATTAAACTACGACCATGGTTTCGACAGTTTTGAAACTGTCTTCTTCAGGAGGTATTGTAAGTAGATCTTTGTCCTAAAACTTTTTAAATAATGTGCTACTACTTTTAAATCACGTATTTTAAAAGATGATTAAGTGGATAACACGCACATGTACTAGACAGAGTCAACTACTCCCACATTGGATGTGACAGTACGTACAGCAGCTTCTGAAGAATACAGTTATAAAAATACCGAAACCATGGTCAAAGTTTAATAGACCTCTATTTTGCAACTGGTTGGCGTTATTCCCACTTCATTGAAGCTCTTGCATGCACAGTTGCCGAAGCGCAGCCATGTTCAAAATCTTAAAAAGTAACTGTATTACTTCTTATAATTTTCATGTTACACTAGTAAACAGAAGAGCACAATGTTCCTAAAAGGATTCGCTGTTCACCCTGAAACGCTAATGGATGCACAAGTCAGGTGAGCCGAAATAAAACCATCAGCAACTCGTCTCCTGTGTTTCAGCAGTGGTAACGATCTGTAACGCGTGAAGACTTGTGGTTCAGGCTGCCTGGTGCAGTGGTAGAGATAACAGAGTCGATTCCAGCAGCCACGGTATTCAGTAGGATGCGCGATCTTCTGATTCAGAATTACTACGGTGTCCTGCAGTCAGTTCAGGTGAATGATGAGACGGTTTGCTACCCCATTCGTATCCACTGCAGGTAGAGCTCTACTTCTGATCTTTCTTTTCCTTCGTGAAGACACTTTTTACTTTAAGAGATGGGCAGTTGATGAGGGTATTAAAGGTAAACGTCGCTATTTAGAAAAAGATTTACTTGCTACAAAATTATGTTTACAGTTGCGCAGAACTGTTGTGTATTATCCCTCTTACACATTGTCCACTGGATGTCAGCTTGTAAGACGACATTAATGGAAACATGGGCAGTTACGTACCTGGTTGCCATAAACTGCGAGTTGTCAGAGAACGGGAATTCTGATGAGACCAAGAAGTGGGACAACGAAATGGTGGCTTGAGGCAAGCAACGTATTCACACACACTTCTCACTTTAGCGACGAGACGGCTACCAGGCTCTTCGTGTATGGTTTTCAAAACATGACGGCTTACGCAGAGTGTTTATCACCGAAATCTCTGAATATTCAGATTGAGATATGGAAAAAAGTGAGTGCGAGTAAATTAAATATTTGAGGGCGAAGAACAGGATGACAAAGAAAATGGGAATAAGGTTAGCAACCGTTTTCATTCAGAAGCAATTTTTAATCAATACTCATATTTACATTTGGCGCTTAAAACAACTTTAAATATTTATGTAATTATTTTTTACCTGAAATACCTATTAATATCTTAGCTGTTTTGTAAAAGTATTTGTGCGACAAAAGGTAACCACAATTAAGATCGTCAAGGTTACTCCACTCAACCTGCGAGTCATGGCTCCTGGCTGGTAATGTAGAAACCAGCTGGTAGTGTTACTGCGTCCGATACAAAACAGTGTTTGGGTCTGCTCTGTACCTGGCGTGGTGTCCGCGATCTGTTTGCGACACCTGTGGCAATCCTGCTGTTGCTCAATAGTACGAAGAAATAGTTCTCTCCTGCGATAGACCCGGCCGTTCGGCCTTTACCCTTGATAAACTTGCAAAGACTCAACAAAGATGGACAACAGTGTACAGTGTATGCAGTTCCTCCTTAGTCAGTTTGAATCACAGTCTACGGTTCCAGCCCACCAGCCTTCCATCTTCATCTACCTTCCTTGTTTTCTACCAGTACCACTCCACAACCCTTCAATTCGTTGCCTTTACACCCCCAACTTGGGTAGCACAAGGTCGTGCACTTTGTTTACCACCTCTTTTCTCAACTCAATTGTCCTACACTACAGGCCGTCATGCACAACGAACTGTGTATGTGTTGTGTAGAGCTTGCATTCGGCGTCAGCAGCTTGTGCTGTCTACCATTCTGTAAGAGCGTGACCCAGTACCTCCACTGCCGTTACCTCCCTGCTTAGAATGTCCGCATTCTTGTGCTTCTTGCCCAGCTTATTAATAACCTCATAGTCACATAGTCACAGGAAGTGCAAAATGGCTAAGCAGGGATGGCTAGAGGACAAATGTAAGGATGTAGAGGCCTATCTCACTAGGGGTAAGATAGATACCGCCCACAGGAAAATTAAAGAGACCTTTGGAGATAAGAGAACGACTTGTATGAATATCAAGGGCTCAGATGGAAACCCAGTTCTAAGCAAAGAAGGGAAAGCAGAAAGGTGGAAGGAGTATATAGAGGGTCTATACAAGGGTGATGTACTTGAGGACAATATTATGGAAATGGAAGAGGATGTAGATGAAGATGAAATGGGAGATACGATACTGCGTGAAGAGTTTGACAGAGCACTGAAAGACCTGAGTCGAAACAAGGCCCCCGGAGTAGACAATATTCCATTGGAACTACTGACGGCCGTGGGAGAGCCAGTCCTGACAAAACTCTACCATCTGGTGAGCAAGATGTATGAAACAGGCGAAATACCCTCAGACTTCAAGAAGAATATAATAATTCCAATCCCAAAGAAAGCAGGTGTTGACAGATGTGAAAATTACCGAACTATCAGCTTAATAAGTCACAGCTGCAAAATACTAACACGAATTCTTTACAGACGAATGGAAAAACTGGTAGAGGCCAACCTCGGGGAAGATCAGTTTGGATTCCGTAGAAACACTGGAACACGTGAGGCAATACTGACCTTACGACTTATCTTAGAAGAAAGATTAAGGAAAGGCAAACCTACGTTTCTAGCATTTGTAGACTTAGAGAAAGCTTTTGACAATGTTGACTGGAATACTCTCTTTCAAATTCTAAAGGTGGCAGGGGTAAAATACAGGGAGCGAAAGGCTATTTACAATTTGTACAGAGACCAGATGGCAGTTATAAGAGTCGAGGGACATGAAAGGGAAGCAGTGGTTGGGAAGGGAGTAAGACAGGGTTGTAGCCTCTCCCCGATGTTGTTCAATCTGTATATTGAGCAAGCAGTAAAGGAAACAAAAGAAAAATTCGGAGTAGGTATTAAAATTCATGGAGAAGAAATAAAAACTTTGAGGTTCGCCGATGACATTGTAATTCTGTCAGAGACAGCAAAGGACTTGGAAGAGCAGTTGAATGGAATGGACAGTGTCTTGAAAGGAGGATATAAGATGAACATCAACAAAAGCAAAACAAGGATAATGGAATGTAGTCTAATTAAGTCGGGTGATGCAGAGGGAATTAGATTAGGAAATGAGGCACTTAAAGTAGTAAAGGAGTTTTGCTATTTGGGGAGCAAAATAACTGATGATGGTCGAAGTAGAGAGGATATAAAATGTAGACTGGCAATGGCAAGGAAAGCGTTTCTGAAGAAGAGAAATTTGTTAACATCCAGTATTGATTTAAGTGTCAGGAAGTCGTTTCTGAAAGTATTTGTATGGAGTGTAGCCATGTATGGAAGTGAAACATGGACGATAAATAGTTTGGACAAGAAGAGAATAGAAGCTTTCGAAATGTGGTGCTACAGAAGAATGCTGAAGATTAGATGGGTAGATCACATAACTAATGAGGAAGTATTGAATAGGATTGGGGAGAAGAGAAGTTTGTGGCACAACTTGACCAGAAGAAGGGATCAGTTGGTAGGACATGTTCTGAGGCATCAAGGGATCACCAATTTAGTATTGGAGGGCAGCGTGGAGGGTAAAAATCGTAGGGGGAGACCAAGAGATGACTACACTAAGCAGATTCAGAAGGATGTAGGTTGCAGTAGGTACTGGGAGATGAAAAAGCTTGCACAGGATAGAGTAGCATGGAGAGCTGCATCAAACCAGTCTCGGGACTGAAGACCACAACAACAACAACAGTCACACTCACTCAGTCTCTATGCCCACCTAGTGATTCTACGAGGTGCATTCAAGTTCTAAGGCCTCCGATTTCTTTTCTCCAGACTGGAAAGAGATAGAAACATGCGCATTGTTTTAAAATGAGGCCGTGTTCATAGTCAATGCGTCCCAGAGTTGGGCAGCACCGTACGGCAGATGGAATTTTTACCGCCAGCGGCGAGAATGAGAACTGTTTTAAATACTTAAAATGGCGACATTTTCCTTACTTGAACAGCGTGCAATCATTCGTTTTCTGAATTTGCGTGGTGTGAAACCAATTGAAATTCATCGACAGTTGAAGGAGACATGTGGTGATAGAGTTATGGATGTGTCGAAAGTGCGTTCGTGGGTGCGACAGTTTAATGAAGGCAGAACATAGTGTGCCAACAAACTGAAACAACCTCGGGCTCGCACAAGCCGCTCTGACGACATGATCCAGAAAGTGGAGAGAATTGTTTTGGGGGATCGCCGAATGACTGTTGTACAGATCGCCTCCAGAGTTGGCATTTCTGTGGGTTCTGTGCACACAATCCTGCATGACGACCTGAAAATGCGAAAAGTGTCATCCAGGTGGGTGCCACGAATGCTGACGGACGACCACGTGGCTGCCCGTGTGGCATGTTGCCAAGCAATGTTGACGCGCAATGACAGCATGAATGGGACTTTCTTTTCGTCGGTTGTGACAATGGACGAGACGTGGATGCCATGCCGGAAACAAAGAGCCAGTCAGCTCAATGGAAGCACACAGATTCACCGCCACCAAAAACATTTCGGGTAACCGCCAGTGCTGAAAAAATGGTGGTGTCCATGTTCTGGGACAGCGAGGGCGTAATCCTTACCCATTGCGTTCCAAAGGGCACTACGGTAACAGGTGCATCCTACGAAAATGTTTTGAAGAACAAATTCCTTCCTGCACTGCAACAAAAACGTCTGGGAAGGGCTGAGCGTGTGCTGTTTCACCAAGACAGCGCACCCGCACATCGAGCTAACGTTACGCAACAGTTTCTTCGTGATAACAACTTTGAAGTGATTCCTCATGCTCCCTACTCACCTGACCTGGCTCCTAGTGACTTCTGGCTTTTTCCAACAATGAAAGACACTCTCCGTGGCCGCACATTCACCAGCCGTGCTGCTATTGCCTCAGCGATTTTCCAGTGGTCAAAACAGACTCCTAAAGAAGCCTTCGCCGCTGCCATGGAATCACGGCGTCAGCGTTGTGAAAAATGTGTACGTCTGCAGGGCGATTACATCGAGAAGTAACGCCAGTTTCATCGATTTCGGGTGAGTAGTTAATTAGAAAAAAAAAATCGGAGGCCTTAGAACTTGAATGCACCTCGTACTTGAAGGATACTTCAACCGCAGCAACCACTTCATTGCTGTATGCCTCGAAAATACGTAATTCCATATATTAAGCTTAAAATCTTCTGCATTGTGGAGTAATTCCTTTGTACAGTATTCAACTGCCGAGTAGTTAAGCCAGAGGATGCTCCTCGCCTCTATTACCTGATTCGAAACACACACCCATGCCCGACTCTAAGCGTCACACTATAGTACGAACTCTTCCTCATCGTCTGAAGAACTAATAGCTGACTTAATGTCAAAGCTTCTGTTCACCCTTCAAACATAGGTTGACACTCCCTCGCCCGCTCGAATTTCACTTCTTTCTTTAGAGGTTCCGTAAGTGGCCATGCAACATCTGCAAACCTTATCACGAATCTTCAATAACAATTGGCCAACCCAAAACTCTATTCTAGTTCTTTCCTTGTTTTAGGTGTCAGAAAATCCCATACTTCTGGTATTAGCCTCGTGTCTGACTTCACTCTCCACTAATTACACTACTGGCCATTAAAATTGCTACACCAAGACGAAATGCAGATGATAAACAGGTATTCATTGGACAAATATATTATACTAGAACTGACATGTGATTACATTTTCACGCAGTTTGGGTACATAGATCCTGAGAAATCAGTACCCAGAACAACCACCTCTGGCCGTAATAACGGCCTTGATACGCCTGGGCATTGTGTCAAACAGAGCTTGGATGGCGTGTACAGGTACAGCTGCCCATGCAGCTTCAACACGATACCCTAGTTCATCAAGAGTAGTGACTGGCGTATTCTGATGAGCCAGTTGCTCGGCCACCAGTGACCAGACGTTTCCAATTGGTGAGAGATCTGGAGAATGTGCTGGCCAGGGCAGCAGTCGAACATTTTCTGTATCCAGAAAGGCCAGTACAGGACCTGCAACATGCGGTGCTGCTGAAACGTAGGGTTTCGCAGGCATCGAATGAAGGGTAGAACCACGGGTCGTAATACATCTGAAATGTAACATCCACTGTTCAAAGCGCCGTCAATGCGAACAAGAGGTACCCGAGACGTGTAACCAATGGCACCCCACACCATCACGCCGGGTGATACGCCAGTATGGCGATGACGAATACACGCTTCCAATGTGCGTGCACCGCGATGTCGCCAAACACGGATGCGACCGTCATGATACTGTAAACAGAATCTGGATTCATCCAAAAAAAAGACGTTTTTCCATTCGTGCACCCAGGTTCGTTGTTGAGTACACCATCGCAGGAGCTCCTGTCTGTGATGCAGCGTCAAGGGTAATCGCAGCCAAACGTCGTCGAACTGTTCGTACAGATGGTTGTTATCCTGCAAACTTTCCCATCTGTGGACTCAGGGATCGAGACGTGGCTGCACGATCCGTTACAGCCATGCGGATAAGATGCCTGTCATCTCGACTGCTAGTGATACGAGGCCGTTGGGATCCAGCACGGCGTTCCGTATTACCCTCCTGAACCCACCGATTCCATATTCTGCTAACAGTCACTGGATCTCGACCAACGCGAGCAGCAATGTCGCGATACGATAAACCGCAATCGCGATACGCTAGAATCCGACCTTTATCAAAGTCGGAAACGTGATGGTACGCATTTCTCCTCCTTACACGAGGCATCACAACAACGTTTCACCAGGCAACGCCGGCAACTGCAGTTGGTGTATGAGAAATCGGTTGGAAACTTTCCTCACGTCAGCACGTTGTAGGTGTCGCCACCGGCGCCAACCTTGTGTGAATGCTCTGAAAAGGTAATCATTTGCATATCACAGCATATTCTTCCTGTCGGTTAAATTTCGCGTCTGTAGCACGTCATCTGCGTGGTGTAGCAATTTTAATGGCCAGTAGTGTACATGCCCTAGATAACTAACTTATTCCAGAGCAAATGGTGCTTCTTAGTGCTTATCGTTATACATGTGGCATGTAACCACTTACAAATTTCCTTTAACCACTTCTCATGCTCCGTCACATCCCTCTAGAACAATATTATGTCATTGAGGTATACTAAACATTGCCGAGGTTTCAGACCCAACCGGTCCAACAAAAGCTTAAATGTTGCTAGGGCGTCGAATGGCCTCCTCTGGTATTGGTAATGACCCCGAGGAACTGAGAATGACTTCTTGATCCTTGGGAACCATTTCCAGCTGGAGTACTCATTCTTTGAATCTGTTGCAGAGAAGTACTGGCGCTGCTCCAAGTTATCGATGGTCTCCGTGATATTGGATATCAGGTACACATCCATTACCGTCTTACAATTTAGATGTTGATAGTCACAACGGAACCTATACTTTTTTTTAAACATCTGCTGAGTTCTGGGCACGACCACGGCATCTACCTTCTACAGACTAGCACCTCCTCAATTGCTCCATCGAGTAGCTGCTGGTTAATGAAGACCTGCGTCACTGGCTGTAAATACCGAAGTGTATGATATAATTTATGATTAGTTTATGATGTACTGGTGCTTCGTCCCCTGTCGGAATTGTATGTTGCGTTATGAGCGTTGCTGATGCTGGACTTCGAGGATTAAACAGATCCTCGAATTCCAGCAATAACTTTTACATTTCCATTGCCTCTACTCCTTTTAGATGCTCCTCTTCCGTATGTAATGTACGTTTGAGTACAACGATGGTTCACACGTGACATGTCCCAATCATTCTCCTCTAGGACGTCCAGATTCACTATCAACATCCTCTTGGTCGGCTTTAACTTGTAAGTAGGCTGTTGAGGTTTATATGTTGGTAACGCCACGTAGTGCTGTGTATGAATATCGCTGACTGCGCTGTGTGCAGTCTGTGGCTGATTGGACTCATTGTTGGAATATTCGCTAGTGTAGAGTTGGACAGTTGGATGTGAACAGCGCATAGCGTTGGGCAGTTGGAGGTGAGCCGCCAGCAGTGGTGGATGTGGGGAGAGAGATGCCAGACTTTTGAGCGGACGATCTTGACGTGTATCCATATATATATATATATATATGGTGACTTTTGAACGCTTTAAGTTAAATAGATCTGTTTGTTCCCCATCAAAATCTTTCATTTGCTAACTATGCCTATCAGTAGACAGTGCCTTCAGTGGATAGAATCTTTTATTTAGCTGGCAGTATTGGCGCTCGCTGTATTGCAGCAGTTCGAGTAACGAAGATTTTTGTGAGGCAAGTGATTCATGAAAGGTATAGGTTATTGTTAGTCAGGGCCATTCTTTTGTAGGTATTTTTGAAAGTCAGATTGCGTTGCGCTAAAAATATTGTGTGACAGTTTAGTACTGATCAGAACAAGTAAAGAGAGAGCTGTCTGAGTACGTTGTGTATTACTCAGCTGTTCCTGTATCAAATAACGGAAGAGTTTTTCCACCACTGTCATTTATAATTTTTCTAATGGCACGTTTCAACCTCACTAGTGTCAAAATGTTCCAAACTGAGAGGTACCATTCCTTCGTGTACATATACAGCGCTTCTTTGCACGAAACAACATGTGTCCAGTACATTACTTTCTCTCACTACACACAACATGTCAACAGGTAGCTCCAGCTCAGCACACATCCAAAGGAACTTCTCGGTGCATCCCAACACTACATCACAAGAATTAAGTCATAGTGTATTTGTCCTTTAAGGCACATAATCCTTGCGAAAGGGCTCCACTGGTGACAGCTTTCCCTAGCTGCAAAATTGTCTAAGTTTCACCATGCGCCACTGAAGGTCAGTTTTGGCGTGATTCTACATATTGCTCAAATTTCTCTGCCCCAGACCTAAAACTCAGAACCGCTGAACTAAACGATTCCACATCAGCATCCCTCACACCAAACAGCAGGGGTTTAATTGCCTGCGCCGTACGAGGTTCAGAGTTGCCATTGTCGAGAGCGCCCTTCTGTGCAACAGAAGTTCATGTTTCTTTCCTCTGACAGTTCCTTCTACACCACACTACATCTCTTCATACGCGTCTGTAGCTTCAGAATTTAACGGGAACGCCGCTCGGCTGATTTGTTTCTTTCCCCCATGCCTACAATGTCGTCTGCATCTACAATCCCTACCTCTACACTTTTCACATCGCGACTAACAGGATTGCCTCTGTACATGCCCCGATCGTCCACACCTGTAACACCCTAATTGAATGGGAAATACGTCTCGCTTATAGCGCACCCCTATCACAATAAGAATATCCACTAACTCAATAGCCAACCTGACAGTGGCATTCATGTCTTTCGGGATACGAGTCCGAACCCTCCTAGAACTTCCAGTGGCACCTAGTGCCATATACTCGGCTTCTGGGAGTATAACACTATTTCCAGAGTCGTACTCCCCTCGCACTATATGTCTATAGATTAACGTACCATATTCTACCAGAAAAATTTTCCACCAACTCAATGTGTTTCTTCACTACTCCTCTTAACTGCTCGCGTAAATCTTTGGACTCTTCTGCTTTTTGTTAAGTTGCTGGAGGCTCTGTTTTAAATCTTCAAACGGTTACGCGTGTTTCAAACCTCTCTTGTCAATCGGTAACGCGTTTGTCAAACCTCTCTTGTCAATCTCAATTTTGCCGTTTGCAGTAGCTGACCACCCATCCAACCCGCAACCTTTGCTGCTGCTTCCAGTTCATAGAAGATAGACACAACCTCTTCAGTGACTTGACAGAAAAGGGGGTAACAAAATTTTAGTAATGGTTGAATGTAGTAGAGGAGTAGTTGGCTTGGACAATACCTCCATTTCATTCTCAACTTCCTGTTACCTGAGCGACTCTGTATTATTTCCCTACAATTGGGCTATCTGGTTAACTAGCAACTGAATTCCAGAATGAGCACTTGCCCGCGAAAAGCAAAGGCCCTGAGTTCGAGTCTCAGTCCGGCACACAGTTTTAATCCGCCACGAAGTTTCACAGCTACTGAATTACTTCCCACCTCGAAACATCCTTTGTCCCAGACTCTGTCACTGTAGCTCTTTTACTCATAATACACAGCCACATACACCTAACAACAGCAATGTAAAACAATAGTTTACACACTCAGAATCACAGCATACTAACTCACACCTTACGCTTAATCATTAAGCAGTTTGATTTAGTACACTGCCCAGCACTTAACACTCCACTGTAACAGACTCATCAAATGACGCACTCTGTCCTACTATGCTGCACTGCGAACACCTCACTGGCTGTAAATACTGCTCTCTGACATTACCACGAAATTGTGTTATATCAGCTGGTTAGAATGATTTTAAAAAATGGTGCCTTTAAATTTTGATGACTCACACACCCTTCGACCGCATCTCCGTTGTACATGAAAATATTGTTGTTGTAGTCTTCAGTCCAGAGACCGGTTTGATGCAGCTCTCCATGCTACTCTATCCTGTGCAAGCTTCTTCATCTCCCAGTACCTACTGCAAACTACATCCTTCTGAATCTGTATAGTGTATTCATCTCTTGGTCTCCCTCTACAATTTTTACCCTCCACGCTGCCCTCCAGTACTAAATTGGTGATCCCTTGATGCCTCAGAACATGTCCTACCAACCGATCCCTTCTTCTAGTCGAGTTGTGCCACAAATTTCTCTTCTCTCCAATTCTGTTCAATGCCTCCTCATTAGTTATGTGATCTACCCATCTAATCTTCAGCATTCTTCTGTAGCACCACATTTCGAAAGCTCCTGTTCTCTTCTTGTCTAAGCTATTTATCGTCCACGTTTCACTTCCATTCATGGCTACACTCCATACAAATACTTTCAGAAACGACTTCCTGACACTTAAATCTACACACGATGTTAACAAATTTCTCTTCTTCAGAAACGCTTTCCTTGCCATTGCCAGTCTACATTTTATATCCTCTCTACTTCCACCATCATCAGTTATTTTGCTCACCAAACAGCAAAACTCATCTACTACTTTAAGCGTCTCATTTCCTAATCTATTTCCCACAGCATCACTCGATTTAATTCGACTATATTCCATTATCCTCGTTTTGCTTTTGTTGATGTTCATCTTATATCCTCCTTTCAAGACACTGTCCATTCCGTTCAGCTGCTCTTTCAGGTCCTTTGCTGTCTCCGACAGAATTACAATGTCATCGGTGAACCTCAAAGTTTTTATTTCTTCTCCATGGATTTAATTCCTATTCTGAATTTTTCTTTTGTTTCGTTTACTGCTTACTCAGTATACAGATTGAATAACATCGTGGATATATATCCCTGCCATCTGGTTTCTCTACAAATTGTAAATAGCCTTTCGCTCCCTGTATTTTACCTCTGCCACCTTCAGAATTTGAAAGAGAGTATTCCAGTCAACATTGTCAAAAGCTTTCTCTAAGTCTACTAATACTAGAAAAGTAGGTTTGCCTTTCCTTAATCTAGCTTCTAAGATAAGTCGTAGGGTCAGTATTGCCTCACGTGTTCCAACATTTCTACGGAATCCAAACTGATCTTCCCCCATGTCGGTTTCTACCAGTTTTTCCATTAGTCTTTAAAGAATTCGCGTTAGTATTTTGCGGCCATGGCTTATTTAACTAATAGTTCGGTAATTTTCACATCTGTCTACACCTGCTTTCTTTGGGATTGGAATTATTGTATTCTTCTTGAAGTCTGAGGATATTTCGCCTGTCTCATACATCTTGCTCACTAGATGGTAGAGTTTTGTTAGGCCTGGCTCTCCCAAGGCTGTCAGTAGTTCTAATGGAAAGTTGTCTACTCCCGGGGCCTTGTTTCGACTTAGGTCTTTTAGTGCTCTGTCAAACTCTTCACGCAGTATCATATCTCCCATTTCATCTTCATCTACATTCTCTTCCATTTCTATAATATTTTCATCAAGAACATCGCCCTTGTATAGACCTTCTATATACTCCTTCCACCTTTCTGCTTTCCCTTCTTTGCTTAGAACTGGGTTTCCATCTGAGCTCTTGATATTCATGCAACTGGTTCCCTTTTCTCCAAAGGTCTCGTTAATTTTCCTGTAGGCAGTATCTACCTTACCCCTAGTTACGTGCTCCTCTACATTCTTACATTTGTCCTGTAGCCACCGGCCGAAGTGGCCGTGCGGTTAAAGGCGCTGCAGTCTGGAACCGCAAGACCGCTACGGTCGCAGGTTGGACTCCTGCCTCGGGGATGGATGTTTGTGATGTCTTTAGGTTAGTTAGGTTTAACTAGTTCTAAGTTCTAGGGGACTAATGACCTCAGCAGTTGAGTCCCATAGTGCTCAGAGCCATTTGAACCATTTTTTGTCCTGTAGCCATCCCTGCTTAGCCATTTAGCACTTCCTGTCGATCTCATTTTTGAGACGTTACATGAAAATAGGAGAAACAAATCAGTTCGTTCATTCACTCCACTCTTTGCTCACACTACGAGCTGTGACTGTGACGTGATGACGCATGTTACTGCAAACGTCAGTAGCTGTAATTATCGAATCTTCTGACACCAACTGTGTGGCTGTGGTTGTTGGCCACTGCCTTGCCAGGATTGGGTTCCACCGGTGCCTCCTTGTCGGGACTTTGGCTATCGATAGCATATGTGAACAGCATCAGCAGTCAAATATTTTGTTCAGTTTCCAGGTACAACACCCGTATTTTGACTGTAGTGTTTACGACCCCCTACGCCTGTGTTGATGGCAGCAAGGGCGGCGGTCGCTGAGGCAGCGAACGGCCTGTGGTCACTTTGGCGTCAGCATGCAGCAGGACTGCTGACTTGGGACACCTGTAGCGGCATTGCTGAGCAACTCAGGGCAGGGCAGCCGCCGAAGCCTGCAGTGGTTCTCATAGTGGAAGACAGGCTCGAGCAGTTGAGCCCGACCTGTGAGCCTTGGAACGCAGTGATTGTTTTCTTGCACGAGTACAGGTGGCTGGGCGGCTGCACCACCCCGGTCACGAACTGGTGCCCTCCAAGGCAGGAATTCAGCTGTGGTTGAACTGAGTCCGAGGTGGCACAACAGCTGATAGCCATCGAGTCCAAAGGAGTGGACTTAGCTCCAATAATCCGGCGTGTTTGTGTGTGGTCCGTTTGCGACAGCTGCGGCACTGCTGGTGTTACTCGGTAGCGCCAGAAACTGCGGTGGCACTACAGCATAGAGCCTGGAGTGGCTGCCTCCTTGTCGCCTCCATCTGGTGCTTCTATTTTTGTTTGCTGTCAATCACAGCTGCCAGTGACTGGTCGACACTGCGTAAGAGCTCTTAACCCTGGAGTATGAGGGTAGCATGAATGTGAGAATCTGGATGTGGACTAGATGAATAAAACCTGTCAGACTCAAAAGGAAGAATTACAGTGTTTTAAGAAGGGAAACACCAATTTGGGCTTTCGATATGTTGGTGTCCGCCCCCGGTAGCTGAGTGGTCAGCGCGACATAATGTCAATCCTAAGGGCCCGGGTTCGATTCCCGGCTGGGTGTTGTGTTGTCTTTTATCATTTCATTCCCATCGACGCACAAGTCACCGAAGTGGCGTCAAATCAAAGACTTGCACCCGGCGAACGGTCTACCCGACGGGAGCCCCTAGTCACACTACGCTTATTTAATATGTTGGTGGCTGGTCCCTAAAAAGGAAACCTGCATCTACATCTACCTCTACATGATTACTCTGCAATTCATAACTAGGTGCCTAGCAGACGATTCATCGAACCACCTTCAAGCCATTTCTTTGCGTTCCCCTCTCGAACAACGCGCGGGAAACACGAACGCTTCAACCTTTCCGTGCCAGCTCTAATTTCTCTTATTTTGTAACGATAGTCATTTCTCCCTTTGTAAGTGGGCACCAACAAAATATTTTCACGCTCTGAGGATGGTACCAGGTGATCGTCTCACTAGGCCACACACTGTTCCAGGGAAAATTGATGGACAGGAGACATTCGATTTCTGCGGTGGGGTTTTCTAGGATTGCTTGAGGATGTGCTTACTGCATAGCGTTGAGGAATGTGGTACATGCATGGCGGACCACCGGTACATTTCACTGCTGTTGTGAAGGTGCGAACACACTAGACCAACAAAGGCCAGCAACGACAACAAACACCTTCGTTGAAAGATATTTGCTTAGTGGCACAACCGGAAAACGGGAGCCAACGAAGCGGTTGGCCTTGGTTGCGATTCGGACTGCCGGCAGCAACGTCAAAGCGTTCGCGATGGGTTGGGAGTGGGGTCCCTCTCCTTGCTTTGTGGAATGTTCGTTGGTTCAACAGCGTTTTGCTGTGTCTTTTAAACGGGTGTGTACTTATTGTGTTTTAAGATCTTGGAGTACTGAGTGGAATATGAAGACGGCATTACAGCTGATGGTTTTATCATGAACGAGAATGTTTCTGGCAATCTACGAGCTGTGATAAGGCGCTTGGAGGGAAATAATTGAGCTGTTAGAAAATAACTCGCACGATGTGAAAGAGAAAACTGAGTCTTTATTGACAGATTTTTTGCTGCAGGTACAGCTCTCCTAAAAGAAGTGTCACCTAAGGAAATTTTAGGGCCTAGATAATTCAATAATAATTCGAAATCTGTAGCTTTCAGTCGAAAAGAATTATCAAATAGCCCATACTCCAATTCAGCTTTCAGTCAATCATTAATTCCGTCGCAGGACACTCCTCCCTACTTTTTAAAAGAGATGCCGTCCACCAGCGTCGTTTCTTCCTTTTTACTCTTTTTTTTTTTTTTTGGTGATCAGCACCTTGCAGTAAAATAATAAAATAAATTCTGAATACGCGACGATTCCTTAAAACCTCTGCTTCTCTGATAACATCGGCTGGCGAACTGTAATTAAAACGCTACGCTACTTTATGACAGTAGCAAAATGTGAGCAACCTCGACAAGTTATCATAGCCATCTGCGATTCCACATGGCCAAATCCATTGACCCCATCCCCTTCGTTTGTTAAGAAGCCGAACGCTAGTGAGTTGGCGGTTGACGTTCGACCCAATTCACTGACTGTCGTCTGTTGGTCTTCATTGGCCTAATGTGTACGCGCCTCAAGACGTGTGCGGTAAGGTATGAAAGTTGAGTAACTATAGCAGGGCACAAGATGACTTAGACAAAATTTCAGGTTGGTGTGTTGAATGGCAGCTAGCTTGAAATTTAGAGAAACGTAAGTTATAGTGGATTAGTTGCAAAAACAAACCTGTAATGTTGCGATAGAACGTTGGTATTGTCCTGATTGACACAGTCACGACACGAGCGTGTCAGCATTGTGGTAGGGAAGGTGATTGGGCAATGTAAATGTATTGAGAGAATTTTGGGTAATCGTGTTCATCTGTAAAGGAGATCGCATATAGGACGTCAGTGCGACATTTCCTCGAGCACTGCTCGACTGTTTGTGATCTGCGCCAGGCAGGGTTAAAGGAAGAGGTGAAAGCAACTCAGAGATTTCTTACCAGTAGGTTCGACCAACACGCTGGTTTTCGGGGACTCAAATGGGAAGGCGACATTCTTTTCGAAGAACATCATTGAGAAAACTCAGAGAACAGGCATTTGAAGCTGATTGCAGAACGATTCTACCGCCACCTATTTACATTTCGGACGCGGACTATGAAGGTAAGATACGAGAAATTAAAGCTAATACAGAGGCATATAGACAGTCGTTTTCCCCTCTCTCTATTTACGAGTGGAATAGGAAATGAAATGACGAAAACTGGTGCAGGGTACCCTCCGCCACTCACCGCACTATGGGTTGCAGAGGTGTAAGTAGGTGTAGATACAGACATCTAACGCGGCAGTATGGGCCAACGTGGAGAGGCCTAATAGGACCTGTACTTTAGTCCCCAAAACCACCTCACCTTATTCCTCTGGATTTTTCTGTCTGGCACCGTCTCAAAAGTCACAGGACATAGCATTCCTGGAAATAGTCCGGTCAAGGTTTACAAGATGTTAGAGGGGTATTTGAAAGATGTCGTAGCTCACTGCAGAGACGAGTAATGTAATGCATCCGAGTGGGAAGATGATACATGGAGTGGCAGGGACGAGTTATGTTGTGAGATGGGACGTGTTGAATCCTTACCGTATTTCTTGCCAATGTGAGCCATGTGCGAACTTACAGTTTAAATGCATTTGTACTAAGTGGGACAATAGTTGACATTACAGTCAGTGGTGTCTTAGCACTACCTCTCAAACGGTTCATTTGCGGACCTATGTTTACTGGAACGTTTTTGATTGTATAATTGTCTTCTTTGACCTGTGTGTCTTCTCTGTTCATTGTGAGACACCCTGTACAATAATGGAAAGAAACTTTCATGGAACCTAAAATTTTTTAGAGAACAAGGTAATAATCAAAGCAGAGATAACAATATTTTAGGACTAATTTTTGGTCCAACAACAATTATTATTAGTTAAGACACGTCTGCATTTTACAGACCTAAATAAAAGTGCTGATGATGGTACAAAGGTGCAGAAACTATTTGGGACATTAGAAAAGAAGAGATAATTGTATAATAGGGGACATCTATTCTCACGACACTTGCATAGTAGGGCACATCTAAAACCGTGTCAAAGGCCAGGATCAGAAAGGGTGATCTTCGCCTTTACAAGGCAGCAATGCAGCGCACGTGCTCCTAGACGACGAAGACAGGTTGGATTAGATTAGTACTTATTCCATAGATCATGAATACAACACTTCGTAATGATGTGGAACGTGTCAGGTTAATAAAAGGTGTCTATACAAGATATTACATCACACAAAATATTACAAGACACTTAATATTTTTAATTTTTTTTTTGGGGGGTGGGGTTGGGGAAATTACCCACTTACTATATCCAAAAATTCATATAATGAGTAGAAGGAGTTGCCATTAAGAAATTCTTTTAATTCCTTTTAAATGCTATGTGGCTATCTGTCAGGCTTCTGATGCTATTAGGTAAGTGACCAAAGACTTTTGTGGCAGCATAATTTACCCCCTTCTGAGCCAAAGTTAGATTTAACCTTGAGTAGTGAAGATCATCCTTTCTCCTAGTGTTGTAGCCATGTACACCGATATTACTTTTGAATTCTTAATAACAAATTTCATAAGTGAATATAGTGAGGCTACAGTGAAGATCTCTAGCTCTTTAAATTGGTGCCTGCAGGATGATCTTGGATGAGCTCCAGCAACAATTATTCTGATTACACGCTTTTGTGCAATGAACACTCTTTTACTGAATGGTGAGTTACCCCAGAATATGATGCCATACGAAAGCAGAGAGTAAAAATAGGCGTGGTAATCTAATTCACTGAGATGTATATCGTCAAAATTTGCAATCACCCTAATAGCATAAGTAGCTGAACTCAAACGTTTCAGCAGATCCTCAGTGTGTTTTTTCCAATTCAACCCCTCATCAATGCATACACCTAGTAATTTCGAATATTCTACCTTAGCTACCGATTTCTGATCGAAGTGCATATTTATTAATGCTCTCATTCCATTTACTGTGTGGAACTGTATATACTGTGTTTTGTCAAAGTTTAACGAGAGCCCATTTGCAGAGAACCACTTGATGATTTCCTGAAAAACATCGTTTAGAATTTCACCAGTTAATTCTTGTCTGTTGGGTGTGATAGCTATACTTGTATCATCGGCAAAAAGTACCAGTTTTGCATCTTCGTGAATATAGAATGGCAAGTATATATATTATATATAATGTATACTAAGAACAGCAGAGGACCAAAGACCGAACCTTGCGGCACCCCATTCTTGATTGTTCCCCAGTTTGAGAAATCACCAGTTTTTTGCATATTACGTGAACTGCTTATTTCAACTTTCTGCACGCTTCCAGTTAGGTATGATTTAAACAATTTGAGCGCTGTCTCGTTCATACCACAGTACTTGAGTTTATCTAGAAGTATTCCATGATTTAAAAATCAAAAACCTTTGATAGATCCCAAAAGATCCCAAAGGGTGACTTCCGGTTACTCGGAGTATTTAATATTTCATTAGTGAAAGTATATACAGCGTTTTCCGTTGAAAAATTTTTCTGGAAACCAAACTGCCATTTTATTAAAACTTTATTTTTACAAAGGTGTGAAGCTACTCTACAATACATTACTTTTTCAAGAATTTTGGATAAGGCAGTCAGAAGAGAGATTGGGCGGTAGTTGTTGACATCAGACGTATCCCCTTTTTTGTTGTTGTTGTGGTCTTCAGTCCAGAGACTGGTTTGATGCAGCTCTCCATGCTACTTTATCCTGTGCAAGCTTCTTCATCTCCCAGTACGTACTGCAGCCTACATCCTTTTGAATCTGCTTAGTGTATTCATCTCTTGGTCTCCCTCTACGATTTTTACCCTCCAAGCTGCCCTCCAATACTAAACTAGTGATCCCTTGATGCCTCAGAACATGTCCTACCAACCGACACCTTCTTCTAGTCAAGGTGTGCCGCAACCTCCTCTTCTCCCCAATCCTATTCAATACCTCCCCATTAGTTACGTGATCTACCCATCTAATCTTCAGCATTCTTCTGTAGCACCACATTTCGAAAGCTTCTGTTCTCTTCTTGTCCAAACTTTTTATCGTTCATGTTTCACTTCCATACATGGCTACACTCCATACAAATACTTTCAGAAACGGCTTCCTGACACTTAAATCTATACTCGATGTTAACAAATTTCTCTTCTTCAGAAACGCTTTCCTTGCCATTGCCAGTCTACATTTTATGTCCTCTCTACTTCGACCATCATCAGTTATTTTGCTCCCCAAATAGCAAAAGTCCTTTACTACTTTAAGTGTCTCATTTCCTAATCTAATTCCCTCAGCATCACCCGACTTCATTCGACTACATTCCATTATCCTCGTTTTGCTTTTGTTGATGTTCATCTTATATCCTCCTTTCAAGACACTGTCCATTCCGTTCAACTGCTCTTCCACGTCCTTTGCTGTCTCTGACAAAATTACAATGTCATCAGCGAACCTCAACGTTTTTATTTCTTCTCCATGAATTTTAATACCTACTCCGAATTTTTCTTTTGTTTCCTTTACTGCTTGCTCAATATACAGATTGAATAACATCGGGGAGAGGCTACAACCCTGTCTCACTCCCTTCCCAACCACTGCTTTCCTTCCATGTCCCTCGACTCTTATAACTGCCATCTGGTTTCTGTACAAATTGTAAATAGCCTTTCGCTCCGTGTATTTTACCCCTGCCACCTTCAGAATTCGAAAGAATGTATTTCAGTCAACATTGTCAAAAGCTTTCTCCAAGTCTACATATGCTAGAAACGTAGGTTTGCCTTTTCTTAATGTAGCTTCTAAGATAAGTCGTAGGGTCAGTACTGCCTCACGTGTTCCAATATTTCTACGGAATGCAAACTGATCTTCCCCGAGGTGGGCTTCTATCAGTTTTTCCATTCGTCTGTAAAGAATTCGAGTTAGTATTTTGCAGCTGTTACGTATTAAACTGACAGTTCGGTAATTTTCACACCTGTCAATGCCTGCTTTCTTTGGGATTGGAATTATTATATTCTTCTTGAAGTCTGAGGGTATTTCGCCTGTCTCATGCATCTGGCTCACCAGATGGTAGAGTTTTGTCAGGACTGGCTCTCCCAAGGCTGTCAGTAGTTCTAATGGAATGTTGCCTACTCCCGGGGCCTTATTTCGACTTAGCTCTTTCGTGTTCCCCTTTTTTATGCAGTGGTTTAACAATGGCATATTTCAGTCTATCTGGGAAAATACCCTGCTCCATAGAGCTATTACATAGAGGGTGTTACAAAAAGGTACGGCCAAACTTTCAGGAAACATTCCTCACACAGAAATAAGAAAAGATGTTATGTGGACATGTGTCCGGAAACGCTTAATTTCCATGTTAGAGCTCATTTTAGTTTCGTCAGTATGTGCTGTACTTCCTCGATTCACTGCCATGATTTCATACGGGATACTCTACCTGTGCTGCTAGAACATGTGCCTTTACAAGTACGACACAACATGTGGTTCATGCACGATGGAGCTCCTGCACATTTCAGTCGAAGTGTTCGTACGCATCTCAAAAACAGATTCGGTGACCGGTGGATTGGTAGAGGCGGACCAATTCCATGGCCTCCACGCTCTCCTGACTTCAACCCTCTTGACTTTCATTTATGGGGGCATTTGAAAGCTCTTGTCTACGCAACCCCGATACCACATGTAGAGACTCTTCGTGCTCGTATTGTGGATGGCTGTGATACAACACGCCATTCTCCAGGGCGCATCAGGGATTCCATGCGACGGAGGGTGGACGCATGTATCCTCGCTAACGGAGGACATTTTGAACATTTCCTGTAGCAAACTGTTTGAAGTCACGCTGGTACGTTCTGTTGCTGTGTGTTTCCATTGCATGATTAATGTGATCTGAAGAGAAGTAATAAAATGAGCTCTAAAATGGAAAGTAAGCGTTTCCGGACACATGTCCACGTAACATATTTTCTTTCTTTGTGTGTGAAACGTTTCCTGAAAGTTTGGCCGTACCTTTTTGTAACACCCTGTATGTGGCTAAGAATCCCACTTATCTCTGCAACTTCGCAATTCCATCTGCTCGAACTTGGCTGTTATTCGTGATTAGGGTCCTCCTTCCTCGAAGAAGATTATTACCCGATCGCCGAATACCGGCTGCCCACGCACGCACCCACACAAATACACACATACGCATCCAAACACACACACACTAGCAGAAGCGCTCAGGTAGAAAGACGTCGGCCAGAGAAGGGATTTTAAAACAGTTTACGAGGCGCCGGAGCCGGCGCGGCTTCCGTTGCGGCGCGTAACATCTTTTTAACGGTCGCGCGCAGCGCCGCGCGCCGGGGGCGAGTTTTAAATTGCCGGCCGGCCCCTCGCAGAGCCCGGCGGTTGTTTACGCGGGGCGGCCTGGAGCCTGCAGCCTGGAGGCGACTACCTGGCCCGCGGCCGTCTTGGAACACAAGGGACGCGCCGCGCTCGGAATGCAGCTGGCGCGCCGAGGCGCTTCCCCTCTCAGCAGTTATTTCAGGGGTGGGCCGGGGCCGGCGCTGCCGCCGCCGCCGCCACACCACTGCAAGATGAAGAGACGGCGCGCTCAGTGAGGCTTCGGCGGCAGCCCGGAGCGGTCCCCGAGCCGCCGTCTTTCCGCCGCCGCACTGCTGCAGGTCAGTACCGCAGCGCCCTCCAGCTGGCCGCGGCTCTGCCCCCGCGTGCTCTGCTCTGGTCGCGAATCTCCGTCGAGCCACCGCCGTCTTAGCGGCGCCGCGTGCCCGGGGGCGGGAGTGCGCGCGATCGATACGCCTCGCGCACGGCCGGCCTCCCCCACGCACCTACGTCACAGAGAATAGGGCGCCTAGATTCCTGACGGGGTTCCGCTATGGCATCGCAAATGGCTCGTCCCTCCTCTGGTAGCCACAATGGCCGACATCGCGAATCAATCCGCGCTCACTGGTAACGCGGAAACGGTACGCGACATTCACTAACACATTCAGCAACGCCCTTCTCGAGTCCCCGTGAGTCCATCTGTATACAGGATGGCTGAGGGACTTCGTCTGTTCGCTACAAAACATCAAATCAAAAACGCCTCCAGCCGTCTCTATCCCAAATTTTATTTTACCTATGCGGCCACTTTCACTATGCCATCTTCGGGCGCTTGACCGACGTATGAGAAGAATCCAATCTCACGAGCAATCGAAATAGCTAATGAAACGCCGAAACTGGTTCTTCTTCTTCAGTAGCGCTACAGCCCTTGGTGAGCCTTGGCTTCTTCAACGATCTCCCTCCACACTTCTCGGTTATTTGCTGCTCTTTTCCACCCCCGGACGCCCATATTGCTGATACCCATTATTACCTCGTCGAGCCATCTTCTTCTAGGTCTCCCTTTTCGCCTAACTAAATGGATCATACCTTTCATCATTTTCTTTGGAACTCTATCCTCTGCCGTTCTCTCCAAGCGTCAGCTGAAACTGGTTGCATAAGTAAAATAAAATTTGAAATACAGGCGGCCGAAGGTGTTTTTGAAATGACGTTTAAGTCCTCCTCAGTACGTGTCACTCGTGTAATATTAACCACATATGCCACCGACTACAAATTGGACCACATTCCAGCATGATTCGGTCACACATCTAGGAGGCTTTTATTGAAACAATACATTCATGAAAGCTACTATTGTTGTCCCAGTCTGACGGTTTGAACCATCTCTCGACTAGTCTTTCCTATGCAAGCCTCTTCATCTAAGTTCTAGGGGATGACCTCAGAAGTTAAGTCCCATAGTGCTCAGAGCCATTTGAACCATTTGAACTGGTTGCATAAGTAAAATAAAATTTGAAATACAGACGGCCGAAGGCGTTTTTGATATGACGTTTAAATCCTCCTCAGTACGTGGCCGTGTCACTCGTGTAATATTAACCACATATGTCACTGTCTATAAATTGGACCACATTCCAGCCTGACTTGGTCACACATCTAAGAGGCTTTTATTGAAACAATACCTTCATGAAAGCTTCTATTGTTGTCTCAGTCTGACAGTTGCTTTGAACCATCTCTCCACTAGTCAATCCAATGCAAGCCTCTTCATCTCTGTCTAACAGCTACATCTTACATCCATCTGAATCTGCCTACTTCTGTCCAAACTTCCTCTCCCTTTTATGAACAGTTGCCTCCGATACCAAATCAACTATTCCTTGGTGCCTCAGCATCTGCCCTGCCAGGACGTGTCCTTAAGTCTAATTTCTTTTCTCCCTATTTCGATTCATTACCTCTTCATTACTTAATCGACATCATGTTTGATTCCCTGGGCATGATTACGCTATACGGCTGTGACGCAATCCTGGACAGAAAGAAGGTCAGCATCGGTCGTAATGGTTCTGCCTTCAACTGACAAAGCAGCTGTCATCAATGCGTTATAAGTAGTCATGTAGACTGAACGTAATTATAACGACACATGTTGACATCTAACTCTGCCATGTACAAGCATTAGTAAGTCTACATGACTACTTATAATACACTCAATTTAAATCTAGATCTACAATGCGATAAAAAGTATAGACAACATTATGACCGATGCTGACCTTCTTTTGTCCTTGATTACTTAATCAGTCCATCTATTTAATTTTCAACGTTCTTCTGTAACACTACAGTCACACCTTCTATTCAGATATTGTGTTAAATGTTTATCGTCCACGTTCCGGTTCCGCACAAGGCTACACTTCAAACAAATGTCTTCAGAAAAGACTTATTAAAATTTAAATTTATATTTCACGTTAGCAAATTTCTGTTTCTTAGAAACACTTTTCTTGCTATAGCCAGTCTACAACCCCACTCGATTGTCGTCTTCTATTTTCTGCATAAATAGCAGAACTCATCTACTGCTTGCAGTGTCTCGTTTCACAGTTTAATTGCTCAGCATTGCCTGCGTTAATTCGACAACACTCCGTTACCTACGTTCCACTTTTATTGATGTTCATTTTATAACTCTTTTACTCACAACGTTAGCTGCCCTTCCAAGGTCTTAAAATTTCATTGTCAAACTTCAAAGTTTTTGTTTATAATAATTACATTAATTATCATAATTATTATTATTATGTGCCTATTTTCAAGACCGCCACTGTGTTTCCTTAAGACAGTAGGCCTGTACTTACCTCGATATTTTATGTTCTTCTCCCTGAACCCCAGTTCCCATGCCAAATTTATCCGTGCTTTCCTTCATTGTTTGTCCAATGTACAGGTAAATAACACCGCGGATGCGGTACAATCCTGTATCACTACTTTTCCAACTACTGCTTCCCGTTCATGTCATTCAAAAATTACTACTGCAGCCTAGTTCCTACATTAGCTGGTAGAAGCCTGCAGTCACATATACCCCAACACTCCTGTTCCACGCTGAAATTAATAAAATAAAAAAAACACGAAATAGGTTCTTTTGTATGAAAGGATTGTTAGTCATATCTCACTGTATGGCACGGAAGTCAGTTGACTTTGAAACCCTAAGCTACTAGACTTGATTCTTCTTACGAACTGTTTCTAGTTACGAAAAAGAAATCTGTTGTAGAGCGTCACTGACAAAGCTTTAGCACAAAAAACAACTGACATATGTTTATTATTAAACAAACTTTAAGTGGACACAGACACTTTTTCCATTCTTATCATCGTTAGAATCAATTACGACATAGGATAAGCGAACATAACAGTAAAAATCACACCTAGCTAAGTTTTCGTGGTACACGTCTAGTAGCAGCACATCAGACTTTTATGTCCATTACTTACAGTCAGCGAAATTTATTAGGAGTTTATTTTATAGTCATTTGCCTAATGTGCTCGTAGTGCACGCTGTCATCTTGCGATTTTAGAACCTCACTACTTAAGCCCGTGTTAACTCAGCAACTTGAAGATTTCACCTTTAACAAAATACAGTTTTATCATTGGCCTCTTCGGTCTAACTTGTTTCAGTGCTGTTTTATCATCAGCGAGTTTGTTTTGATTACTTATTTCCACCTTTGTTTATTTCTGTGAGCATTGTCTTGGACGATACAATCGCCAATCTCCCACCATTTGTTAACGAGTTTTCTTTTTTGCCCCCAAACTGTGAAGCACGCCTGTACAACTCAACGCTGGCGCACTCAGAAATAAAGCAAATGTGGGGCTAAGCAGGAGAACATCCCACTGGTGATGATGCAACAGCACTGAAATATATTTAGGTCCAAGAGAAAAATAGTATCCGCTTACGACAGCATCTACAAAGTATTTTAAAATGTATACTTATTCTGAGGCAACACGAAAAATCATGTCTTTTTTAACGCAGAAGAAATAAGAATATGAATCACCTTTAAAAATAAAGTATTACTAAGGCAGACACTAACATGGTTATTAAGGAATAATGTGAAATTTATCCAGTCGAAGGCTCTCAAACCACTTACCTAGAAATGAAGACACAATAAAATTGTTTAACGAAGTTAAAAGTGTTGCTTTAAAACATCATCCTTCTGACAAGAAACATCCCATTTTCGTGCTTAACACAATTCACGCACAATACGTAAAATGTAGTCTTTGTAAAAAGCATTATCAGTTTATGAAGGATTACATCTATATCTAGAGGTCATCCCTGACATAATGTAAACAATATGAACAATTCTATAGTGGCCGATCAGTTGTGGATACGTACTGAGCACATAAAACATTAATTACGTCTGCCAAAAATGTAAATAACAAGCAAGGTTAGGGGAACCTCTCAATAAATTTGGATCTCCGCCTTCTCCTTCGTCTCGCAATACCTATCTTCATATTCTTCAAGCCTTTGCAAGCCCGTGTTTCCTGTCTGTCTCCAGGTGTTCCTTCCTTGTATTGGCTTTCTTCGCCACACCGTCCAAGGTCACACTGACTGCAACAGTCAGTCTCTGCATAGAGCTTCTTTCATCCAGTCCACTGAACGTGCTCTCTTATTTTTCCCACCCCATTAGTTCATGCTAAGTCTTAACGTCTTTTTCAGATCTCCCAGTCAGCTTTCTCTTGGGCGCCTTTCATTATTAAAAAATATTTCCCCTATTTTTCTTCGTAGATTTTGCTAACACACATTTCTCTCGTGCTTCACTGCTTACGGTCTCCCTTCCGTCTCGCCTTTCACTGCGACTTCTCTACCACCTTTTTTAGATTTTTATGACAAGGATCAGTTGTCGATGTTCGCAACCTCAACTGTATTTTTGACTCCATCTTTAGACAGCTGCAGCAGCATTCTGTATAAGTCGCAAGTCACTACACGGTAAAAAGTGGAGAGTACTTATAACTAACGTTGCGGTTTTCTGTTCTATTCCACTCCGGTACAGACAGTGAGAGAGGGAGAAGTGAATGTAACTCACGGCACGAGCCCTAATCTCTCTTATCCTCTCGATCCCTACTTGAGATGTACCAGGGTGATAGCGGAATTGTGACAGTCTCCCTCAAACAGCGATTCTCTAAATTTATCCAGTCGGGTTTCGCGAAAACAGCGTCGCCCTTCTTCCAAAGATTTTCATGTAACTTCTCAAAGCATTTCTGTTAAGGTTTCGTATGGGTTATACTCATCCGTAACGATCCTAGCAACACGTCTCTGAAATTATTAGGTATCCGTTCTCATGCGTACTTGTTAGGGACAGCAGATACTGGATAAACACTGCGCGCACTGGAGTGTTATATGTGATTTCGTTTGCAGATGCCCTCTTCTCTCATTAACGGGGTGATTTCACATTATTGACAGACATGTTATGTTATCCGTTATGTAAACTGCTACTAGATGACAAACTGAATGAGGTGTAAAGCTCATAAACATCATTATAGTTCTTAAGAATGGAGTTGCAGCTCAGCAACGCCTAGAGATAAAACCCTAAAATAAATTATTGTGACTGAATACGTCGTAATTTAAAAACAATATTCCTAACCTGGTGATTTAACATGTATGTTAGTTTCTACATCTCACACGATGGTATTCGTTGTGGGACATCGATATATTTCGAAACTGTAATTCAGGGCGGTGATAACTTTCGCTCGTAGTGGAGTTAATTTTGTAATGTACATACAAAAAGATTACAGTCATGTCTAGTTCCTCTTCCCCTCAGTAATCACTAATTTATTTTAAGTGATTTTCACATTCGCAAGTCACTACACGGTAAAAAGTGGAGAGTACTTCTAACTAACGTTAGCGGTTTTCTGTTCTGTTCCACTCCGGTACATACAGTGAGAGAGGGATTTATGTTATAAGTAAATTAAATTAAGTTTAGCATGCAGACCAGCAACGCTTGATTCATTCACTATTTACAATGCACAACTGACTGAGGAGACTGATGTCACAACTGTTTTAGAATTCTCTTCTTGAATGATTGTTATAGATATTTTCTTCCTCTTAACTTTGAAGCCCTTCTTTCCGTATATGCTTACAAATAATTTTATGTTTGGAACAAAACATAATTTATCTTTTCTTTTATTACCCAGACACGTTTCGATGAAGTTTCAGCATTATTATTGGGCTTTTATTTTCTGTATTGTTGCCACATTCTGGGGTTTTTCTGTTCTTTTTTATTTTTTGTGTCACAGCTGTTTTCCTTTCACAGTCTAATTTTTTCTGTTTTCTGTTTTTTTTTTCTTCACTGTGAGAAACTGCAAAACTGTCGCTGTTGCTGCTTACAAACTAGCAGCAAAACGTCGCTGTCAAAGGATAACAACTGTAATGCGGAACATAAAAGACCTGGAAACCCACAGCACGTGGTAACAAGAAGGAAAGTGAAATCCCACTGATGATGTTGAAACTTAAGTGAAACCTGTGTAGGTGATAGAAGAGAAGACGAATTGTATTTTGCTTAAGACGGATCCCATCCAAAAACAAATTTATTTATAGGGGTTATTTATGTTTTCCTTGGACTTATACGTTATGCAGAAGGAACCACACATAACGTTCAAGCTGTATTCGGCGTTCAATGTAACAAAATAACTCTGTATATTTGTGTTTTTCTAATTACAATCAGTAAAATGTTACTTAGTAACAAATTTTGTATAGTAGACAATTATATTTTTAAGCGTTTACAAACAAGTAATAATAGTTTTAATGATTTTTGTAGCAGTCAGAAAAACCGCGAAAGAGTAAAATATATAATTATCGTTTACTAGTATGCTAGCAGACTAAAATAATATAAGCTACCATACCAGTATTTTATGGATACTAAAGCTGACAGTTTCTTTTTTTTTTTTTTGCTCTCATTCTTTTATTTACAAATTTGCATTAAATACCGCTTTCATGTATAGGAAGTTAATATTTTAAATGTCAAAGATCGCTCAGCGACGCTGAATAACAAATGATATTACAAACGTAACTACGAAGTTAATTAGTTAATAGAAGAATGCAGTTTGTTCTCATATATAGTTACAATAAATACATCCCGATTTGCAGTTTCCAGTAATAATAAATGTGCTCATATTCAACGGCTCGAGAGCATATCTATCGTTTGAAGCAGCAATACATTCAATGCACGTTTCTCCACGTTTAATGTTTCTGATCTTAAGTAAGTCGCTCCAAAATGCTGTGACACATTTCTAAGTTAAAATAAAGTAAAAAAAATACTTTTTTGATGCAGCTCTCCACGCTACTCAATGCTGAGCAAGTCTCTCCACCTCCGAATAACTACTGCAACAGACGCTCATTTAAACCTGCAAACTGTACTTGTCTCATGGCCTCCCTCTGCAATTTCTTACCTCCACCCCCTCACAAACACGAACACATCCCCCCCCAGTACTGAAGTGACGATGCTTTAATGTCTCAGAATGTGTCCTATCAAATCAAGTTATGCCACAAATTTTTCTCCCCAATCCTATTCTGTAACTTCTCATTAGTTACGCGATACACCCATTTAATCTTCAGCATTCTTCTGTACCACCACATTTCAAAAGATTCTACTCTTTACTTGTCAGAACTGTTTATTGTCCACATTTCACTTCCGTGAAAGGTCACAATCCAGACAATTACCTTAAGAAGAGACTTCCTGACACTGAAATTTACACTCGATGTCAACAAATTTCTCGCTTTTATCTTACATTCTTCTTTCAAGACACCGTTCACTCCGTTCAACTGTACCTCCAAGTGTCTGAAATTACAACGTCATCGTCAAACTTTTCTACAATTCTTCTTGATTTCCTTCACAGCTTGTTCAATGTACACACTAAATAACATTGGGAATAGGCTACGACCCTGTCTCGTCTAATCCCTTCTAAACCTCTGCTTTCCTTTCATGCCCTCCGACACTTGTAGCAGCCTTCTGTTCCTGTAAAAGATGCTGATAACCTTTCGCTCCCCGTATTTTATCCCAGTGACATACAGAAATTTAAAGAATGTATGTAAAAAAGTATGTACGCTTTTAAAAATAGGTGATACGCCCGGATTCGATTTGGCAAAATAGCATCGTACATGAAACTTCCTGGCACATTAAAACTGTGTGCCGGACAGAGACTCGAACTCGGGACCTTTGCCTTACGCGGGGAAACGCTCTACCATCTGAACTACCCAAGCACGACTGACGACCCCTCCCCACAGCTTTACTTCGGGCAGTACCTCGTCTCCTACCTTCCATACTTCGAGTCTCGGTCCGGCACACAGTTTTCATCTGCCAAGAAGTCTCATATCAGCACACACTCTGCAGCAGAGTGAAAATTTCATTCTGGAAACATCGTATATATTTAGTGACCGACTATCGCCACCACTGACTTATCTTTTATGAAACGGTATGCGTATTTTCTACAAATTATTATGAAAAAACTAGACATTGCTATTAACTAAATATCTTCTATGCTTTACTTGTCTAGGAACAAAGTACCTAAAATTTGCCGCAGATTAAATTCATTACCAAGTAGTCGAAGAAGTGTGATATTTGTTTTCGTTATTTCAAGGACTGTTAAGAGAATTTACGAGAGCTAAGACAGTATCTCATACGCTAGCGTTAGTTTGAGAAAATACTTCAACAGCATGTTGATAGTTACATGTAACGTGGATCATTTTCACCGCAAACATTACGATGAAAAACGTTTCATTTATGCAGCCATATAAGCTGAAATCATGTACAGCTTTGGGCTAGCCAAATACCAATGTACATAACTTCCTAACGCACTTGTGTTTGCTAAGGTATTTTGAAAAACATCTGTGTTCTCAGGAAGAAAGATCAGACATATGTTTCAATGCAAATCAAGCCGTTTGGTGGTGGTCTGACTAGACTGCAACATAAATTTATACTTTTATCTTCATTTTTTCTGGAAGTAAGTTATCTGAGCTTAGTTTCATGCGGTTATTTTTCCTTTCGGGATGTCTGACTGTCAATTTCGCTTTCCAGTTATCGTGGAAGACATAACAAGAATGAAGCTTAAACACTCTGCCAAATTTTGCATCGCGTGTTTCACTGTCGTTGTTCATACACTGTTTCTCACTTCTCAACAGTCCAAGGTTTCCGTGTAACGTTTTCCGCTTAAGATTTTTCCGCTGCTAATTTATGTATGCAGCCTTTCCAGCATTTACAGAAAGGTGTAGTAGAAGTACATAGCAAGACTGCAGCCCCATGTCAGTTTTCTCAAAATAATAAATCAGTTTCAATTCGAACTATGGAAATGAGTTCGCTCGTTTGCTTTCAAAACAAATGACATTGTATGAATTATAAGTCTGTTGTACAGATACCACAAAGTTAATATAACAGGACAAAACTCAGAGATAACGGAAATCTAAGGTATTAAAGCTGTGCTGAACCAGAAGGTAGGTTTAAACACCGCAGTAGTTTATTACGCAAGGTCCTGTTGTTTCACACATTTGCCTTCCTTCGTTCCTTGAACTGACATATCCTGCTTGTTACAAGGAGACATGCATTACAATCTGGTCTCGGTACGACGGTATCATCTACAGTAAATTAAACTTAAACAGTGTCAATAATAATAAGACTGAAATACAGTGTGAATCGTCGTGCGTAATTAGAACTATTTATATTCAGGCGTTGTAGTCGTCGAGAAGCTTGATTTCTTTGTAAACTCTATGGTGATTCGTACTTTTGTTAAACTATGTAATGCTTCAAACCAGTGTTTTAAAAGTAACAGATATTGTCTATTCGGTGGCACGGTATACTGTTCTATTGCAGAGCGATGCTTACTGACTTCATAACAATTTGCAGCCACTTCCCTTTACGAAATCATCAATAGCCTAATATGAGGAAAAACAATTAGACTTACAGAGTTGCACTTTTTGCACGAAATAAAAACGTTAGAGAAAACAATCAAAATTTGTCCAACTATATATTGTCATTAAATGGTAATTTAAACTATAACTTTTCTAACAAAAACGTTTCCTTCCTATTTTAAACAAAAAAGGTCATTTATTTCTTTTTTATGCTAGTATGAACTCAAAACGGTACAGATTTTTGTTTGTATGAGTGGACACTAAAGCGGTTAGTGAACTTTTTCTCACAAAAAACGCAAGATCGACAATCACACTTAAACGACAGGGGAGATGAAACTCTTAGGCAGGTAGTATTATGAAACAGTTTCTAACCGTTTATTTGTTTGTGCATTGTAGAATTCATGTGACG
Source organism: Schistocerca serialis cubense (assembly GCF_023864345.2). Taxonomy (NCBI): domain Eukaryota; kingdom Metazoa; phylum Arthropoda; class Insecta; order Orthoptera; family Acrididae; genus Schistocerca; species Schistocerca serialis. Next base: position 1,085,527,757 of record NC_064639.1, read on the forward strand.
TTTTCTGCTCTATTAAACATTTTGTAGTATGCACATATGAATATGCAAGTTGCTTAATAGGGATCGCGGTTACCACACTGCCACTGTAACAGGTAAATACTGCACCTATGGCATGTACGCCTACACGAATAACACTGGGGTTGACATAATTCCCGTTTATTAATTACACACTATCAAACCGAGAGTATGTCAAAACTAAGTACATATCTACATATAAGCTTATTATTTTCTCTCGGTAATTTAAAAATTTTATTTATTAAGCCTGCTGGTAATCAGGAACTGTTAAATTTGTAGATACTCAATTTGTATTACTACCTCTTCCTTCATTCCTTTCTTCTCACGGACAATGCGTACCACAGCTGCATTTTCTGAAAACAGAGTGACGTTTTTCTTTTTTTTTCGTCTGGTTATCAGTTTACTTGTTTCAGACGCTAAGCAGATTCACCTGCCAATCTTTCAACATCCGTTAAAATTTTTGTCATCATAATAACAGATTCTTTACTTAATAACTATTCGACAACGTGCACGAATAGCTTCTGGCTTCATACTTCTGTAATATGTGTTCATTACGAAGTCACAATTTCACGACGCAACTAACCTCTAAATTCTGCAGGAAAAAATGTTGCAGTTGTTGTCCCTACCTCAGAATTTACGTATCAAACAAAATCTTAATCTCCACTAAATCACGAAATTTTCTTCGTAAATGACCACAAAAAGGGATGTTCTTTGAAGAACGTATCTTGTAGATTTGATTGCTCTTCTTTTCTCTTTAATTTTATTCAAGCTGACTGCTATGTTGCGTTTAGAAAACGTCACTCATATCTTTTTCACCGTACCTCTTCCTGTAAAGGATTTCGTTTTGTACAAAGCAGAAACGTATGACTGTCATTTTCATCAACACTCAAAGGCTAACAATGGAAATAAATTTATCATTCAAATATTGTTTTTTTTCGTAATCATCTTTCTTACATCCTAGTAGGTGTAGTGCATGCCTCAAAACATTCAGTTCGCGTACATTTTCAAGCCGATGGCGTAATACGAGGGTGTACAATATAAATACTTAAATTATAGACACTCGAAAAACGTGCTTGACAGACTGAAACTATTTGTTTTCCTTCAGGAAACTCATGACAGTTGTCTGAAGTAGAACAGTTTATTAATTTACTACCGCTTTTGGTCAACGTCCATCATTGGTACGAAAAATTGGCTATTGCAAGTCGCATGTCAAGCATATTGCACCAAATTGCATTAACTGTCATTTTCTTGAATAACGGTGCAGAAGAACAAAATCTTAATCTCCACTAAAGGTTGCCACATAAGTAACCTCATCCATGCACACGCGTTTCCCTGTTGCGTGCGCAAGCAGCCAAGTTTATGAGATTCCTAAAACGCGAATGTAACGGGCATGCTCTGCAAATTCAAACGGGAATCTCTGGAGGGAAGGCGACGTTCTTTTTCTTAAACACTACTGAAAATGTTTAGAGAAGCGGCATATGCAGCTGACTGCAGAACGATTCTACTACCACCTGCGCACATCTCGCTTAAGCACCGTGAAGACGAGATACGAGAAATTAAACCTAGTACAGAGGCGCGAAGACATTCGTTTCTCCCTCGTTCCATATGAAACTAGAGCAGGAAACAGAAGGGTTATCAGTGCACAAGCTATCCTCCGCCACGCACCGTATAGTGGCTTGTGGAGTATTTGGTACATGCAGAAATTATGTTTTACACAATTTTATTTGAATGTACTATGAAAACGCTCACCCAGGGAGTTGCGAAACAGTCTGCACGGAAGTTGTTGAATGACCAGTTTCCTTGAAGAAATTAAGTAAATTGCCATTTTCGAAAACTATAGATAATGACTGATGCGTAGCGTGTTTCCTGTAGTACTAAATGATAATTGATTCAGCTACCCTCGCAATAAACACTTTCATTCGTGTATCGCGTTTAGTTTTCTAATGCAAAACTGTGATCGCCGTTTTTTCCTGAAGAAAAGAAGAATTTTGGAAAAAAATGTGTGCACGAGAATCGGAGAATTACTGACGAATTTCTTTCTCAGGTCGCAATCCCACAAACAAAATTGTTTTCAGGTATACTTTCTTCCTTCCTTTGCTATGCCCTATCGGAACAATATTTGCATGTCAAGAACATTATATTCCCACAAAAAGTTCTTGAACACAGTTTGACATGCTATTCAGATGAATAAATCAATACCATTAATCAAAAAACAATAGGAGATCTATAGATAATCTTGGATGGCCATCTAAATTGAGAAAATAGGCTGTTGCATAAGCAAAAAATCTCTCTCTTGCCTAATTTAAATTTTTGTTTGAAACTACCGCAGTCGAGAATCCTGCCAAATCCTTACTGCTGTGACACAGCTCTACACCGCACGAACAGTGAAAATTCCAGAACCTTTGAGCCAGTCATGAATGCTTGCCTCAGGTATTTGTTAATGCGACAGGATAAGCGACGTGATTTTCACACATTCTGTTTTCTTCATCGCTTTCTCAGTCATTGGTGTCTTCAACGCCCCTCCTCGCATATCAGATTCGTGTCATCATTCCATACCTGCAACACCACATTGAAACCCAAACTGCCCTGCACGCTGCGTCTCATCCAAATCCATTCTGCATTCAGAAGGAGGCTGAAGCTCTGTTATCAACATAGTAGTTTTTCTTTCGGTACATCCCAGGTATTCGTAATCTGTCTAACATCGAAATACTACATCTATCACGTTGTCAACATTATTTTTTCTCATCTTTCTCTCCGTTTCGGTTTTACTGCTCGCACAGCTCGTCATTGACATGATTTTTTCGCTCTATTTCGTCTGACTGGGCTGGACTGAGTTTGCGCCATTTTCAGTGCCTTTCCGTTAACTCACCATCCGTTCGGTTCAGCCATTACTGCCTTTCAGGTACCCAAGCTGCATTGTTACTGGAACATTATTACAGCATGGAGGACATTGGTCATCCGCATGGAAGTAAAGTAAGTGTATGTTACTTCATTGCTTTCCTAGATTCAATCCAATTTTGGTAATTTTAGCTTATCGATACTAATTACAGGTAATTTGTTTTTTAAGTAGGATAATTACCTAAGAAAAGTAAATATCGTCTGGGCTAGTAGTTTGTGGAATAAAGATCAAAGGTAAAAAGCCTAGGACATAATTTAGCAGAGATCCTGATATATGTCTGAAATTGTTCTATGAGCTGAGTGATGAAGATCCTGACGGCGATATTGCTGACTCGGAAAATGAGGATTATGTACATGAAAACGGTTTTCATACAGGAACAGAACAAAAAATGTAAAAAAATAATAAAAAATTTGAATTACAGGGGGCATATTCCTTTTAGAAAAAGATGAAATAACTAAACGGAAGAAAAGCAAATATCCTACCAATGTCAGAATAAGATCATCTAATATTTTGCGCATTAACTTGGGCCTAAAAATGCAGCTCTTGTAACAAAGGCAAAAATAGATTTTCTGAAGTTATTCTTGGATCAATACGCATTATTGCAACACGCACTAATATGTAAATCGATTAAGTTCGCCGTAACATCTGTAGGCATGTGCTGCTAAGGATACATGCTTTGAAGAGGTCAGAGCTTTCATTTGTTTGTAATATATATTTGGAAGTCTGAGATGTTCTAGAAAGAATTTATCGAGGTCGAAGGATAACTCGTATCATGTTGCTTACAAATGAGTGAAAATCGATTAGGATTGCTCTTCAGATGTATGACGTTTGATAGTATCCTTGACAGAGGTGTTCCGCAGGGAGGTACTGGAGCTATTTACGAACAATTGCCAAAAATATTTCTCACCTATTGTATTGCGGATGCCTCACTGTATATGTGTTTTAAATGTATTATGCGTAAATAGAACCCTCCGAAAGTCATTCATACACACCGTTCTTGTGTCCAAATACCTATATTCGGCGACAATAACCGTGTGAGGAATTAACGCGCGCGTAACGGTGAGTTGATTCCATTTCATCTGCTTAACTTATCCTGATGAGTCTTGCGCTTTCTCTCTCCAGAAAACTACTTCGTCATGTTTGATTCCTTTTGTACTGCTGCCAAATGTTTCTGTTGAATACCATTATCCACAATCGACAAGAACAAGAAGAGGGAACTGCTTAACACAGTGTTAACAATGCTGATATTTCTTTAGTTCCATTTATTCATTATTACATCTATTATCACTGTATTGCTATTACTGTTACCGTTATGTGCTGCTCATGTACTATGCGTATTGTAATGTTGATTCGCGAAGGATGTCTGGTGAGATATGAGAGACGAACTGAGGCCCTAAATTAGATAGTTAAAATGAATAAGATAATAAATTATGATCACCGTTAAACATTTTTCTACTAGAAAAACTGCGGTCACATACCTACAATAACTTGAAATTATTCCATTAAACTAAGAAAATAATAACAATGCAAAGTAGGCTCATTTTAAGTCTGTCGATTGCTGCTTTTCATTTCAAAGTGATAGATTTTGCGCAATGTTGCCCATCTTTAGATTATGTGTCACAGTTACACAATAATCTGTTCCACTGGAATTGTAATTTCACTACCATATATGACAATGAACTGGTAATACCGTTAGGACAGATTACTACGTAAGCAACACAAATGATCTGATGATGAGCGACATTGTACGAAATCGGACATTTTCAGATAAAAAAAAACAGCGATCGACAGACATAAAGTAAGCCTGTTTTGTATAAATAAGAATCGCGGATATGTCAAGTTTTGATAAAATAATAATGACAGTGTCAAGAGAGGCTTTTCTGGAGTTATTACTCTATGGACTTCGATCAGATCAAATCTCTGAGATACTCCCTCTCAGCTAAACGGCCTTCATTTCTCTTACAGTCACGTTTACATTTTTCATCGCCATGTTGAACAATAAAGATGTATGCAGGCACACACGTTAGTACGTAAAGCATAACGTTTCATCCGTTTTACTTGTATGACGAATCAGCTGTGTCACCAAATCTGTCAAACATCAAAAGAGACATTTTAAGCGATTGTTATTTCTTTGTACACACCAGAGCTCCGAACAATATTTTAAATCTTATTTTCTGTTCTAAAATGTTTTACGAACTCTTGTTAGAGTTTTTCCGATCGTTATTTTATTTGGTACTGTAGCGTTAAAGAAAATACAGGAAAACAATTACACTTGAAATTTTGTTACACCGTTTGTGCTACCTTTTACTGAAGAACTTTTTCAAACGTTTCAAAGAATGCGCAAGAGAAAAGACAAATACAATATTACGAGAATGATACTTCCTTGCAGTAGCCCCGTTGTCAAGAAACCAATATACTTACCGAAAACCTAACGATTTTGTCGTATGCGTAATACACATGTCAGGTAGGTGCAGACGGGCATAGAGACCATGACACCCTCTCTGTGGTCTACTGTCTGCAGCATAGCAGAATACTAATTTCAACAAAATAAAAACTTCTTTGTGCCACTACATAGCACAGCCACCTTCTCAAAAAATAGTCTTCCGTATGAAGAACCATGCAATGAAACGATGGTCCTCAAAATCTCAGGTACACTAAACTCACTTCCAACTTCAAAAGACAGTTAACAGTTCACCTTTTATCAATCGCTATCTATCCACATATTTTTCTGTAACTCACTCCAGCCATAATGTCTTGTACGTTTGGTGCTCTGCTTGTAGAAATTGTAAATATGTCTTCTTATTAATTAGGTGTTCGACAAAAGCTGTTTTGCGATAGTATTTTATTCCACCGGACTAGTTTCAGGCGTTGCCCATCAACAGCGGTATTTGTGCTACACGGTAGACACATATTTCTTATAATAAGTTAGTTCATTGTATATTGTAGAGTTTTATGTATCCATGATATTTCCGTTCGTTGTAAGTCAGCTTCCTCATATGTAATATTCTTTAGCTATTTTGAAAGACAATATTTCGTAATGTTCACGTAATAAGACGATTACATGATTTATATTCACATAAATATGACTTCTCTGCTAACAGAGATAAGAAATTATAAGTAGCATTATATATATATATATATATATATATATATATATATATATATATATATATATATATATATATATATATATATCCGATTATGTACACCAAAAATTATCTTTGCGTGTACAGCAATTGCCCTTAGCAGTTAAATATATTTCTTAAAAAATTCCTTATGCTGATTACACACACACACACATTATATGTAATCGTATTGTTACACGAACATTAAGAAATGTTGCCACTTGAATACGCCAGGGAACATTACATACAAGGCAAGTCGAATTACAATGAACTGAAACATCACAGATACGTAAACCTGTACAATATACACTGTAGTTATGTTATTGTAAGAAGTATGAGTGTTTTGTGTAATACAGATACCGATGATTATGAGTAACGCCCGGAACTAGTCTGGTGAAGTAAATTACTACGACAGAGCAGCTTTTGTCGAACACTTAATTAATAAGGTGACATATTTACAATCATTCTAGTCACTCCGGCCTACCCTCCTCACCTCCCCCCCCCCCCACCCCCCCACCCTTCTTCAAAGTCTTAACTGTTAGTGTCCGTGTCATTTCACTAAATCTTCCGTTTCCGATTATTTTAAACTTGCCTTCGAAAACACTAACCTAATTAATGTTATTATTTTTCTTTATGTCTGAAGATATTATTATTAATTCCTTACACTAGTTGCTATTATTTTTATGTTGGTATTGATAGTTAGTTTCGTAATAGCTTCTCATATAGCTAAGGCATCAGTTACCTATAAAAACTGAGCATGTTTTGCAATAGTTTTTGATACGTGTAGTTCCTGGTCTGATGTAAGAGAGCACCACAAGGCTCTAATCAGATCAGGCTAATGAAACCGGTAATGAAATAGATAGATACATGATAAAACTGATGTGATTTAAACAATAAGTCGCTGATGTGACGTGCACGAATGCGCAATTCTGCATTCTACCATTCACCTCCAATACACACATAATTTGTAATAGACGGAATCGGGCAGCAGCATCCATTTCGGGACATACTTCTTAAACACTCTTTTTCTGCGCTAGCGTACATAAAATAATTTTCAAGAAAAGACAAAAGATTATTTTTAAAATCGAATGTTTAAGTAAGTTTACCAAGCGTGATGGGCAGCGGACCCACATTCGGAAGGAACGGTTTTCAAATCTACTTCTACATCTACATCGACATAGATACTCCGCAAGCCACCGTATGGTGCATGGTGGAGAGTACCGAGTACCACTACTCCCTGATAAACTATCCCAGATGCAGGTTTTATGCCATTATCCTAAATGTGAGATAGTTCCTTTGGAAAGGTCACGGCCGTTTCCTATCCCTTTCTTTTTCCAATTCGGTTATGTTGGGTCTTGAATTACATAGGTGTCGACCAGACGTTAAAAGTCACCTTTCGCCTTTATTTTGACTCGACACTGGCCATATAGACTGAAGATTACAACGTTAGGCTCATAAGATGTATGAGAATTACTTCACATCTTGTTTTGGTTCCCATAACTGATATTTTTATCTACAGTTCAGAGCAATTGTGTGTGACAAGTGCTGCGAGGAACCCATCGGCATTAACATGGTTTAATTCTCTCCGTCTTGTCGCAGTGAGCATCTGTGTCATCTACAAAATGAGAGAAACTTTAGATAGAAAAGGAAAAATAGTCTTTTTCAAAATTTTACAGCAATGTGCTATGAATATCCATTATAAAATTTGACCAAAATCTCACTTGTTCCTCAAGCATCTTTTAACTTCTCGCAAATACAGGTGCATAGCCTCTATAAATTCTTAAACACTCGTAGTTTTCGGTTTTAATTATAACTGTTTTTATCGCGCTATTGCAGTTTCGGCTTATGTGTCACTGTGAAGCATAACTAGTGCCAGAATCACTTCATCCTGAATGTAAATATCGCGACCTTACTCATGTCATTGATAACAGCTGTTGACTGTACTAGCATCAACAGTGACACAGCCTTACAAGTTTTCATTTTTAATCTGTTTCTGTGCTGTAATATGACATCAGTTCTTATGCTTGACTATGGCACATAAGCCGAAACTGCAATGTATGGTACATAAGCAGAAACTGCAGTAGCACAATAAAAACAGTTACAGATAAAAGTGAAAGTGAGGTCATTTGATGACTACTTTTACTTTGTTTTTTTTTCCGGTGTCTATATTTGTACTACAGTCTTTACATTTCGCTTTGCTGGCTTCTGCCATTGATTACCTAATACGTGCTTCATCGAAATAGTTGCATTAATTTACCTTTTATAAAACAGTATACATTAAAATTATTGTTAGGAATTTTACTTTTTTTTTGTAAGGATAGGAACAACGGAAAATTTCAGTGTTCTACGGATGATATTTGCTTACAAATTCAATTTGGTGATTTCCCGAACCGAAGTAGGATTTTACACGATCGTAGTTCCCGCATGTTACCATCACCAATTGACGGGAGTGGAACCTTTGTTTCATTATAGAGGTCATCCTTGAAACTTCCGTAACATTTCCTTCCTACTTCATTTGAAATATTTGTCATTCTTCCTCTACAGTAATAATCGCTTCCTCTCTTTGTCCGGACTGCTTTCTCCTATGCGTCTGCAGTTTTTGAGAGATAACAATCACTAGTGATTCTAATAACACTTCCATTCTAATTTCACCTCTTATCTTGATTTTCGTTTCATGCAGTGTAGAATAAATATGTTCAGCAGTTTTCGGATATCTGCATATTTGAATGATTAATAGTGTTAAAACATCTTAATTATGATGCTCCGGTGTAGCTGTCTTGCTTGCAGTCGAAAATTCCATTGCTTCCAACTTTTAATAGCAGAAAATATTTTCAAGCTTTCATCGCTATTGTTATTGTGTCTTGATTATGAGTCCACTTTCGTTCAACAACAAAACGAGAGATTTTGATTTGTTTAAAAAAGTCAGTGTCAGTGTCAGTGTATGAATATTATCTCTCTCCTTAGGTAGCTAAAATTACTAACTTAAATTATTTTTATTGTTAACAATTATTTTATCCTTTTCAACGGAAATTGTTTTAATGTTTTGGATACATTCAATTCACTTCTTCACTTTCCAGTATACGTCTTTTATTGATCAGACAGTAGTAGCAGTGCTCCTGGGAGTAACTGATAGTGTAATACAATGTATACATCTCATTGTATTCGAGCGTTATCGCCAATCCATTTGCGAATCATGCAGCCTAGACAAATATTAAGAAATGTGGGCGCAATGACCCCTTCTTTTTTTAAGATGCTCATGCCGGACACTGTTTTCACTGTGCTGACACCAGGCGCAATGCTCGACCATCAAAAATGGGCGTTACGTGCCATTTTCTTCGGAAATCGCTCAACGGTCAGCAAAACTAAGTCACCAAATATACTTTGAACTTAACGCGAAGCTTCTTTCTAAATGTTTGTTATAGGATGCGCAAAATCCCCTTTTAGTGCAGCAAGAATACACTTTGTTCAGTCTGGCATACGGTTGTTGTAGGGAAATTGCTACAGATGAGAGAATAAGTTCACTGTTGTGTCCCGTGAACTACGTTTCTTACTTTCCACCAATAGCATACGTCTTTTAAATATAACCAGGCTGGGACGGCAGAAAATGACGTTTATGTGTAATAGGCCTGCTTTTGCTTCTTTGTTATTGTTTCAGTTGTGAGCCTAAATTTGTCGCACAGTCAGTTCGGCACAGTTCCTTGCAGGCTGACGTAATTGGATGTTACATGTCCAGCGATAAATGTACCCCTGTTTTGCAGGTTTCCGTTCTCTTTGGAACATTGAGAGAAGACTAACATTGGCAGCCCACTGCAATACTGACGCAGTGCAGTTCATCTAAAAACAAGACGTTAAGATTAGAATTACATTAAAAACCTATTTGCTTTGTATGACTTCTTTCTTAAAAATCTAGGCTCTTTTCGTTCATGACAAAGTGAAGAAAATGTATAATATCGAAGTGTAAACTGTACAGAATAAGATCAAACTTAACAGTGGCAAGATTTGGTACATTTATTATCCTAATACCAGTGGTCTGAAATATTAGATTTGTTTGGTTGGTACTTGCTGAATGTGACATTTACATGTTATGATGTTTACTATTACTATGAACTACTTGCAGCTATTGTCAATTTTTACTGCTTAAAATGTGCATTTACGCGTAGCGCGATTATAAATTTTCTTTGTTTGTAAATTCTCTACATTAATTATGTGGAACTGTTTCGAGTTGGTCTCATTATGGATACCGACAAATTTTGTAAATCATTCTTTATAATAATCCATCCAATACACAAAAAGGTGACATATCAAATCCAGATAACCACAGAGGAATTTCCCTTTAGAGTAACACCTATATAGTCATATCAAGAACTCTCTAGAATCGATATGAAGATTAACTTGGACTGGAACTAGGAGAATACCAAGGACAACTTAGGCCCTGGAGAAGCTGTCTAGAACAGATAATCACTTTGAAACTGGCTGTGTATTACCACAAAAGAAGAAAAAACAACAAGTCATGGACTTTGTAGAATCCAAAACGGTTTCTGATTGTATCCACAGATCTTCAGTGATGAAGATACTAACGAATTTCGGACTCTATCCCAAATTAACATAAATGATAAAGTTAACTCTAACAAACACCAAATCTAAAGTAAAGTTCAGAGGAGAAATATTAGAGCTATGTACGATTAAAACAGGGTTGAGGCAGGGGGATGGTTTGTCGCCATTGCTTTTCAACTGTGCTCTTCAGCACGTCGCAAGAGAATGAGACAAGGAAAATCCTATAAACCTGAGAAATCCTATGTACATAAGAACAGAAACCAAGAAAGAGCAAATAAACTTAAATCACTTGTGATTCGCAAATGACTAAGCGTTACCAGCTAATAACAACCAAGAAGACAGAAATCAAATAACAAGCTTACAAAATATGCCATTCGAAAAGACTGAAATAATGGTAGCAGTTTCATGTGTAATAATCCACATAACAGTAAATAACAGGAAACCAAGAACAATGGCACAATTTAAATATCTAGGAAAAAATATAACACACAACTTGGACGAGAAACTTGCATGGAATAAAGAACTAATAAAATGATAAGAGCTCAAAAATTAACACGATGTACACACAACAAAAAATGTCTGTCAATCGAAACTAAATTAAAACATTGCAAGATGGTGGTTGAACCAGAGGTCACAAACGGAAGTGAAACTTTTTTTAAAGTCACACAGCAAAATAGAATCGGCAAAATTTCAAAAGTAGAGAGAAGAATAAATAAATCATGCATAAATAATATATAGACGATGGCTGATAGTGCCAAACGAAGTGTTGTACAGCGAACTGGAGCCCTTACGGACATTACACGGAACAAAAGGAGATCATTTTTTGGTCGTATTATGACACCATAAACCAGATTACCAAGAAAAATTATAGAGAAAGTTTGGAACATGAAGCAACGTGTAGGATGGATAAAGGATATCAAGGATGATATGAAAGAGCCAGAATTAACCGTGGGCGATTTGAAAAACAAAGCAGAAAATTTAAAGAAACTGAAAAACATCAAAATAATATTCGGACTAAAAATAGACAAGCGATGTACAATAAGAAGGTATTTACATATGAAGAACAACAAAAAACAACAGAGCGAATGAACAGATACTGGGTAATTCGACAAGAAAAATCTTTTTGAAGAAGATGACCAGACAATGATTGACTAAAGTGGTCCTTAGGCAGTAAAACCAAAAAGAACAAGAATAGTTCTTGACGGTTCTGAAACAGCCACAAGCACCACTGAGGTGAGAAAGGTTATTGCGCAATATCATATTTGTCTGATATTACAACTTTTTTGAAAGTTGTCACTAATGTCTTTCAAATATACAACTTGAAGCTGAACCATTAATCACCTACTTCTGTAAATATTCAGTAAAATGTCGTTCTTTCTGTGGCAGTTCCCACTCTTCAGCTTATTGTGATTGTCCCCTGCTAGGAATATCTGATGATAACTACGGAATTCTAAATAAATTTCTGCCCAAAACTGCGCCTTGATTTAACCATCGCGTCACATCACTCGAAATACTCGAATTGAGTGGTAGTTGAGGGACTGGCTCACCTTCCGAAGGAATGGTTTTCAAATCCCTTCTGGCTGTGCTGGTCTATTTTTCACTTAGTTGCAGAAATTGGTAAGACCTATGTTATGACGGTTCTTTTGGAAAAGACCCGACCGACTTCTTTTTCTATCATTCTTCAACCCTTATTTCCGCACCACCTTCACTGACCTCGTCGTCGACGAAACGTTAAACGGCCTGCAATTTTGCCTACAAATTTTTTATTGCTTATGATATTTTGCAGCTTAATGCCACATCCTGAAGACTTTTCTTTACTATTGCCTCCAACTGAATAGTGAGCAAGTTGACTGATAAAAAGCAGTTATCTCTTTCACACTAGCAATTTTTCAGTCTGTTACTTTTACCCCTGTTTTGTGACATACAGTAATTGCTTAAGAAACGCCCTTTTCGCAGTTATTTTCAAGGAAATTAGGATGTTATTAGAAGATTCTGGCATATGTAACTGTTTGACCCATCTCCATTGGAAACGTACCTATTTACGGCTTTCTGGCGTTCCGCCTAAAGGTGTATATATTACTTGTCACAAGCAGGTAACTGAGGTTATCTGAGTCAGTGGCACAAACAGTTTTCAGAACATTCTGCAGTCTTTATTTTTCATAAAGAAATCAACGCGATATCCATGCAGATCAACAAGAGTTGTCTATCTGTTGTTCGGTTGTTCAAACTCTCCTGGTTATTTGTTTGTGTGTGTGTGTGTGTGTGTGTGTGTGTGTGTGTGTGTGCGGCTGTTAGAAAATGGGAGGGAGAAGGGGATGAAATGTACATGTCCTTACAAACAAATCAATTTACAACTGATAAGTAATTTCGAAAGTCTAAATTCTTTACTTGACTATCTGGACTGAAAAACTTGTAACGCTTGTAAGAAGTACCTAGAAATCAGATTATAACAGATGCTCTGTCACCCAACATAATGGCAGCAAAGGTAACATAATGGACAAAAATACATATTACATTACAATAAATTCACACGTGTAACATAGTTTGTTTTTCAGATGCTCGCCATAGCTACATCTAAAAATCGGTACAGAAGTTGCAGTGTCCTCGCCTCCGTCGTATTAAGAGAGAAATCAACAGGAATTGATTTTGATATTGAGAACTCATTCAAATTACTGAATTCACGCGATAGAAAGATGTTTACTGTTGTCACAACAACTCACCTAATTAGCCCCATAAACTCGGGAACATTAACAATGCTGAAGCCGAACATGAAACAACACAGACTGTCGATTTTGTGGCGTATGCTCCACAAAAGTACATGAATACTGCTAGCAAAATAAATAATAATGCAAGTCAAGCTAGAATTATTACACAGAATGGCGTCTCCGTATGATTTTTGCAAACATTGGCAAATACTCACAGATCAGTGAATGGAAATGGTTAAACATAGAATTATATTCACTAACAGCAAAAACTATTACGGAGAGTAGCATATGATTACATGGTTTTTCTGCTAAATCACAACGAACCACCCACAGTTTAGAATTTAACACTTACCCTTCAATGTCGTTCACATTAATAATGAACTTGCAAACGGGGAAATAAGTTATATTAATATTTCTTGTTCTGTAACGATCCCGATATTTCTATGTTATGGGGAAGAGCACACGATTATCTGCAGATATTACAATGCATCTGTAAATGTTGAAAAGTAAAAGGCCAGGTAACACTACTAAAACAAAATTTATAGCAGTTAAATGGCAGCGTAATCCAACTGTCCAGCATCATTCCTTGTAACTAACACCATGGATGTCACCATAGCTTTAGCGTATGACTTCGTATATGAAATGACTGATGTTTTTCATAAGACGGACAAATCATCCGCTGTATTTCTGTATGCTAACACGAGGGGAAAATTGAGTGTTATCGTTTTTCAGGATGACTTCTTTAAAGAAACAGAATTCCAATAATTATTAAAAACTGAAGAACACAAAAACTTATCGGTAAAAAGAAACGTGAAGTCGGGAGCTAAGTGCATACAACATTTAAGTCGCACTTTATCTTAACATTACAACAGAGCATTAAAGACAATCGTAGAGTAGGAAAAATTTGAAATGAATAATGTTAGAAAATTTGGGCCCTATGGCTAAACATGCAAATATGTTTCACTAAGAAAATAAGAAGCCTGCAATGGATTATGTTAGCAAAGAGGGAAAAAAATCTGAATAAAAATCCAGTGAATAGAACGAGGAAAAATCGGAAGTTCAACAGTGAAATAAGTGCACAAGAAAATAACCAGAAAGCAGGGAGAGAGTTTCAAAATAAGCAACAGTAGGCCTGTCTTTATACGTGGAAGAAACAGTCAAGCTATCCGCTGAAAGAGCCAACGCAGGATAAGAGAAAAGCCCCCACTGATGTCATCAGCGAGTTCTGTTCAATAAGAAACGGAGTAGAAACCGGCCGCGATTTTATTAAGGAACCATGGCTTGAAGCAATGTGTAGGAATTACTGAAAACCTACTCTAGTAATGGCAGACGCGAATACAAGTCAAGTCAAATTACTCGGTGCTGTGGAATTAAGATGGAGCTGAAGTAACCGACCATGAAATTGAGATTTCACTTCGAGATAATGTCGTAAGCCATTCTACATAACTAGATAAGAATTTATTTTTTCAGAACTTTTTATTTTAAGGGAAAGCAGAAAGATTTATTCGAGCGCACTATGTTTTCTATCATGCAGCATGACACCATACAAAATGGAACATATCAGAAATACAACACGAAGTTCGCGTCACGGTTTTACAAATTATTCAGCAGAATGTTATGTTTATCAGATGAGAACTAAGTTTCTAACGAACTGGCTCCAGCAAAGTGTTGTCAATAATTCATTGTATGCCCATTACAAATCAAGCCCTAGCAACATGTCGCAAACAGAACTTGCTACTCTTCGTTTGACGATACAAATATTTTCGATTTTGAGAAAAAAATTGGTCATATTTAAAGGATTACAAAACCAAGATTCCGACTAAATGTAACCAAAAATTTTGAGGTATCTAATCAACAGTAGTAGAGCGCAAGTAAATGTCGAGTACAGGTTTAAGATAGAAATCTTCAGAAATAACGTTAAGATAATTAACTGACCTCATTTTTCTTTCATTTGGCTGTAATTGCTACACAAAATTCTATGCGTTTTACAGTCAATGGTTTTCTGAAAGGGCCAGCCAGAAGAAGTCATTAAAAATAATGTTTAAATGACTAGGCTAATACGAACTAAAAATTTTCATAAAAATTATGAGTTGTCCTTAACCTGCCGCCAAATCGGGCTGTTTTGTAACGCCTGTAACACTAACATTTGAGGATGAATATTTCGCACAATAATAAATTCGTGAAAATTGGACGTGCTCAAGCGTTGCCAGGAACATCAGCTATGTTTAACTCTGTTCCAGACATTTTCAAGTCAACGAAGGCTTTCGAATATCTAAGGGGACGAAGTATTTCGCACAGAAGTCTGTAAATAAGTCCGTCCTTTTAAGACAATAGTCAAGAACTACTGTTGCTTACTTCTTATACACTAAAATTAAATTAATGAAAACACCATTGCACATAACTCACTGTGTTACCATTGGTGATACACATATCTAGAGTTCTGCTTCGTCAGGTACAAGAAATTATTGTACCGGAGAATAGTGTACCTAGGAACACACGATGTTGTTTGGTCAGTGCGCAGTCTAGTGAGTGGTTTTAGAGTCACACAAAGAAAAAAACACGCACTAGAAATCACCCTAAACTCTTTACACCATTTTCTACAAGGTTTTGTAGTTAGATATGAGGTGGCGTTTTACGCAACACCTGTAAGTATACCGCGCTCTACACATACGTGTATTTTATGTTGTATTAAAAGTTTTTGGAATATATTGCTAATACTTCAGGTCAGAATTTTTGGCAGTAAAATGCTGTTGGAACTGTTAACATAACATGTGGGCAGTTGAGACATACTTAAACTAGTCGTGCTCCGCCTTGTAGCTTGAAACAGAAGAAAGTCTTTTACGACGGAACATGTGGTACTTACAACCGAACTGACTTTCTTTAATGACCTAACAATTTTGCTGTCTTGAAAATGGATGTTTGTATCCGTTGCCAATAGCTTATATTTCAAAATGTATTTCACTTGTAACAGGTTTTTGATAAACTTCTCTTTGGTTTGATTTTACTTAATATTGATGTGTAGTAGACTAATTACGTAACACATAGCCTATTAAAAATATAGTACTGAAAAGATTTTCTCTATTTCAACACTCTAAATATTTGTTCCTAGGCACATCAGCATATCATTCCTTGGGACATGTATTCACATGTGGAAAAACCTTAATTTTACGGAGCAATTTTTGTAATTTCAGAAAAGACTGCAGCACATAAAAAGTGAGTGCCATCATTTAAAAAGAGTGTAAGAAAATATATTAAACTTTCATTAAAGGACTGGCTAAACGCGGAAGTTCGAAAGGTGTGCTAAGGTACAACACTTTCCCCCACACTAATGAGACAACACGTATCTTAGCCGGCCGGAGTGGCCGGGCGGTTCTAGGCACTTCAGTCTGGAACCGCGCTACCGCTACGGTGGCAGGTTCGAATCCTGCATCGGGCATGGATGTGTGTGAAGTCCTTAGGTTAGTTAGGTTTAAGTAGTTCTAAGTTCTAGGGGATTGAAGACCTCAGAACTTAAGTCCCATATTGCTCACAGGCAACACGTATCTTATTTTTTTGAGCCGCGAAATATTAACCATTGCCGTTGCAAAAAACTGCTATTTTCTTTCACTGACAACCATGGAGAATATATACTTTGCGACTAATGTCTGTATCCAGCAGTTTATAATTTTTTTTTTTTTTTTTTTTTTTTTGCATTAGCTAATTACGTACGATTTAGCAAGTGAAGTAGCAGTCTTAACTGTAACATTCTCTCAAGTTTATACAGTGTGTTATTGTGAATATCATTTAGTCTATTTTACTATTCTAGACGTAGGGTAAGGTTGCTGTAGATAAGTCGGCTCCATCGATGGGCCAACTCGATTTTTGTTTGGATACTGACAATAGGCTCATACTAGCGATCATTAAGTACACCCGGTGATGCCAAAAATTCACTGTCTTAGTGGCCAGTTCTTCCATGAAAACACAAATCAACTGTGCCTTATGTTCTTGTAATTGACTAATATTAATTACTGAAATGTCATAATGGTATAATAGTAGCAATTAATTTTTGACTTCACGATTTATAAATAGGAGCAATTAACAAAAATTTCTCATAGTATTGACAATATAAAGTTACGTACTGTGGACGGATACTAGATACTGTCGAGTTACCTTACATGAGCCCCTTCCGATTTTGTCTGTCTTAGGCCTATATAGGTCATTCTGAACAAAATTTAAGTAGTTGTCTTCATTGGATGTTTTCTAATAGTTCGAAAGTGTTTAGGTAATCAGTCAATTGTGCTTTTACATTACCTTAGAAGATGACGTTTTTATTTTTAGTCTCCAACAATTTACTCGGTATCAGATGCCTACACGAAACTCCTAAAAATAAACATTACGAAATGCACTGACGCTTATTTAGGTGCGTGTAGCATTTAACAGCTATTACACTACTGCCTCTCCAAGGAAACTGCCTGGCCCAATGAAGGAACCAGTCCCTTTGATTGGGGTGATGACACTCTTTTATTACTTTTCAAAAATTTCATTAGCAATGAATATTTATGACTTCTGTGTATACTGTAGTGAAATACTAAAGATAATGTTAAAGTTCACTGAAAATAAAATATTTATTACAATATCTGAGGCTTTTATTATACATTTTCTTTTGGGCGGCCCAACGATAGAAACCTTCCCCTACATTAAGCAGAATACACACGTCATAAAACATATTTACATTTTTACACGAGAGAACACCCTTTTCCAGTGATTCACGAAATTTCGAGTTAGAAGTACATTTTCTAATTTTGACCGCTACCTTGACCGCGGAAAATAAAATATTTTAAAACATAGACAAAAAATATGTGCCTTCTTGGGTAACTATTTACAATGTTTGACCAAGATCTAACAGTCAAGTCAATTGAAATACCTCCTTTTTCGTCCAGACTACAGCATTATTTTACACCCGCCACGACCATTTCTCCAGTCGCCTTCCAACATATTTCAACGGTGATCACGGACTGTTAATAGTGTCGCATCAGAAAAAAAAATTGCAAGGTGTTAAAATCTGGGCTGAAAATTTGTAAGTTTTAATCTTCCCTACAGCAGTTTCGTAGAGCTTTACCACAAGAGAATAGGTAGTGGCGCAACTAGTATATGGCAGACACAGCTTGTGCTCTGTGCACTATCTACGTGTGCGAGCATTTCTGGGACAGGCGAAACAAATGAGAAAAAGCTAAAGGAAAGGAGAAGAGGAAGTATTTGGGGGATGGAAGTGGTAGTAGTAGTATTAGCAGTAGAAGAAGATGAAGAAGAAGACGGGAGTGCCTTGGAGGGTATTAAAATGGGAAACGAGAAGAGGTATACGAAGGCAAGTGATTTCCTGTCAGAAATGTCAGAGTTGGTAGTAACTGACAGAAAGTCATCGAGTAAAACGGAAGTAACATCTGGCGTTCCCCAAGGAAGTGTTATAGGCTCTCTGCTGTTCCTGATCTACATAAACGATTAGGAGACAATCTGAGTAACCCACTTAGACTGTTTCAGATGATGCTGTCATTTATCGTCTTGTAAAGTCGTCAGTTGATCAAAACCAATTGCAGAATGATTTAGACAAGATATCTGTTTGGTGTGAATAGTGACAGTTGACTCTAAACAATGAAAACACATCCACATTTATACTAAAATGAATCCGCTAAATTTCGGTTACACGATAAATCACACTACTCTAAAGACAAGTAAATTCAGCTTAATACTTAGGTTTACAGTTACGAATAACTTAAATTGGAGCGATCACATAGATAATGTTGTGGGGAAAACAAACCAAAATTGCCGCAGAAGGTAGAAAATGCAACAGGTCTACTAAAGGCACTGCTTACACTACATTTGTCCGCCCTCTTCTGGAGTAATACTGTGCGGTTTGGGATCTGCATGAGTTAGGATTGACGGAGGAGATCTAAAAAGTCCAAAGAAGGACAGCTCGTTTTGTATTACCGCTAATAGGGAAGAGACTGCCACGGATATGATACGCAAATTGAGGTGGCAGTCATTAAAAGAAAGGCATTTTTCGTTGCGGCAGTATCTTCTAACGAAATTCCAATCGCCAACTTTCTCCTCAGACTGTTCGACTCGCAAGTCGCCGAAGTGGCGTCAAATCGAAAGACTTGCACTCGGCGATCGGTCTACGCGACGGGAGGCCCTCGTCACACGACATTTATTTCCTCAGACTGTAAAAATATTTTGTTAGCGTCCACCTAGGAAGAACGATCATCATAATAAAATAAGAGAAACCAGAGTTCGCACGGAGAAATTTAAGTGTTCGTTTTTCCCTTCCGCTATTAGAAAGTAGAGCGGTAGAGAAATAGCTTGAAGGTGTTTCGGTGAACCTTCTGCTAGACACTAAATTGTGAATCGGCGGAGTAGATGCAGATGCAGAGGAATTCATAAGGAGATACGGACTGTGTTGTGCTGATGTGAGTAACAATTCCCTAAGACCAACCTCCCTCTCCGAGGTGCAGAGACGCTTGTGTCTTGCTTTCGGCCTGTAAATGAGCCACTTTCGTAATACCAGATGACTCAATGAAACTAAAATGTAAGAACTATATTTTTTGTTTATCGGCAGCTAAACAGTTAAAGAGGATTCGAGTTGTTGTTGCAAGCAATGAAACTTTGAACTAAGTGTTGACCACGTTTTAGACTGTCTCATAAAACAGACTTGAAATATTTACCTTTTATTAAATAACAAATTACAACACTTCACACCTTAAACAATAAAACATAAATTGTCAGACTGAGGAATGTGCAAAATCACATGTAAAACTTGTTCAAGCTGCTACATGGAACAGACATACAGGATTTTTCATATTCGATACACTGAATTATCAACTGCTACACACGTAAGGCACTTACCAGTATCAGCCATAGCAATACGCACGAAAACAATCGCCCACATTTACGAACATAGAAGAAGATCTCAAGGTACTCCATCGCTTACAGAAATCACATACAGATGAACAATGGAGGACCTGGAAATTTTTGTAGGCCACAAAAAAGCTCAATTGCAACCTAGATAGTGAATCGGTTAGTTTCTTCAAAGGTTTCTTCTGTGCATAATAAAAGCAGTAAATCCATAAATACACTCTAAAGTAAAAAAGCGACGCACCACGAAAGAATTGTCCGAATAGGACGGAAATCTGTAGATGTGACGTACGCGCACAGACATACAAATGATTAAAATTTCAGAAAAATTGGATGATACGTTCAATAGAAAGAGCTTCACAAATTGAGCAAGTCAATCTACATCTACATCATACTCTGCAAGCCACCAATGGTGTGTGGCGGAGGGTACTTTCGAATAGTGCGAGGAAGAATGATTGTCGTCAAGCCTCTGTATTGGCTCTAATTTCTCGAATTTTCTCCTCGTGGTCAATACGCGAGATGTATGTGGGGGGAAGTAATATGTTGTCTGACTCCTCCTGAAAAGTACTGTCCCGAAATTTCAATAGTAAATCTCTCACAACGTCTCTGTTGTAACGTCTGCCAGTGGAGTTTGTTTAGCATCTCCGTAACGCTCTCTCGCCAGCTAAACGATCCCGTGACGAAACGCGCCGCTCTTCGTTGGATCTTCTCTGTGTCCTCTATCAGTCCAACCTGATAGGCATCCCAGATAAATGAACAATACTCAAGAATCGGGCGAACAAGCGCCTTATAAGCCACTTCTCTCTTGGATGAGTTACATTTCCTTAAGATTCTTCGGATTAATCTTAGTCTGGTGTCTGCTTTTCCCAGTATCTGTTTTATATGGTCGTTCCACTTAAGGTCGCTGTGGATAACTACGCCTAGATATTTTACGGCAGACGCTGTGTCCAGCCGTTTGTCATCAATAGCGTAGCTGTACAGCAGTGGATTTATTTTCCTATGTACGCGCAATATGTTACATTTATTTACGTTCAGGGTCAACTGCCAGAGTCTGCACGATTCATAAATTCTCTGCAGATCGTTCTACAAATTCTTGCATCTTCTGGAGCTGCTACTTTGGTATAAACAACTGCATCATATGCGAGTAGCCTTAAAGAACATCCGACGCTTTCTACTAGATCATTTATATATACTGTGAACAACAACGGTGCTATCACACTTCCCTGTCAGTAGCGCGTTCGTCCACCTTTGGCCCTTATGCAAGCAGTTATTCGGTTTGGCATAGATTGATAGAGTTGTTGGACGGCCTCCTGAAGCATACCGTGCCAAATTCTGTCCAACTGGTGCGTCAGATCGACAAAGTCCAGAGCTGTTCCGACTGAAGACGTCTTGGACAGCAGGGGGATACCAACTTAACTGTCGCCCTCCACACAGCCCGATAACCAGGAGTGAACGTCTGGGCTGGCATTTCTTTTCATAGCAGAACTCCGGGTAGTCATCCGCGACACCCTTACACCATAGGCGTAGATGGACAATATTTCACTCCCCGTTTTGTTGCCCTCCATGGCGAGGTATCCTGGACTTACATTTCGGCAAGATAAAGCCCACCCGCACACGGAGAGAGTTTGTGCAGCTCGTCTTCCCGCTTACCAAATCCTACCTTGGCCAGCAAGGTCGCCGGATCCGTCCTCAGTTGAGAACGTTTGGAGTAGTACGGGCAGCGCCCTCCAACAAGCTCGGGACTTTGACTATCTACATTCTAATTCTGTCAGAGACAGCAAAGGACTTGGAAGAGCAGTTGAACGGAATGGACAGTGTATTGAAAGGAGGGTATAAGATGAACATCAACAAGAGCAAAACGAGGATAATGGAATGTAGTCGAATTAAGTCGGGTGATGCTGAGGGAATTAGATTAGGAAATGAGACACTTAAAGTAGTAGATGAGTTTTGCTATTTGGGGAGCAAAATAACTGATGATGGTCGAAGTAGAGAGGAAATAAAATGTAGACTGGCAATGGCAAGGAAAGCGTTTCTTAAGAAGAGAAATTTGTTAACATCGAGTATAGATTTAAGTGTCAGGAAGTCGTTTCTGAAGGTATTTGTATGGAGTGTAGCCATGTATGGTATGGAAGTGAAACCTTGATGATAAATGGTTTAGACAAGAAGAGAATAGAAGCTTTCGAAATGTGGTGCTACAGAAGAATGCTGAAGATTAGATGGGTAGATCACATAACTAATGAGGAGGTATTGAATAGAATTGGGGAGAAGAGGAATTTGTGGCACAACTTGACTAGAAGAAGGGATCGGTTGGTAGGACATGTTCTGAGGCATCAAGGGATCACCAATTTAGTACTGGAGGGCAGCGTGGAGGGTAAAAATCATAGAGGGAGACCAAGAGAAGAATACACTAAGCAGATTCAGAAGGATGTAGGCTGCAGTAGGTACTGGGAGATGAAGAAACTTGCACAGGATAGAGTAGCATGGAGAGCTGCATCAAACCAGTCTCAAGACTGAAGACCACAACAACAACAACAACGCACCAGATAAACAGAATTTGGCGGCATATCCCTCACGAGGACATCCAGCAACTCTATCAACCAATGCGAAGCCTAATAACTCAAATGGTGCAAATGGCTCTGAGCACTATGTGACTTAACTTCTGAGGTCATCAGTCGCCTAGAACTTAGAACTAATTAAACCTAACTAACCTAAGGACATCACACACATCCATGCCCGAGGCAGGATTCGAACCTGCGACCG
The DNA here is from genome assembly GCF_023864345.2 of Schistocerca serialis cubense. NCBI lineage: Eukaryota > Metazoa > Arthropoda > Insecta > Orthoptera > Acrididae > Schistocerca > Schistocerca serialis. Next base: position 1,085,550,703 of record NC_064639.1, read on the forward strand.
TAGCGGTCGCTCGGCTCCAGACTGTAGCGCCTAGAACCGCACGGCCACTCCGGTCGGCGCCTAATAACTGCTTGCATAAGGGCCAGAGATGTGTGAAACTCTTTCTTTGGGTTGGATCATCCATTTTCTTTCTGATATTCTAATAATTTGATCATTCGTTTGCCTGTACACATACTTTACGTCTACTGAATGAATTCCGTCCCATTCGGCTAATTCTTTTTTGATTATTATTATTAATGCATGTTCATTGCTTCGCACACTACACTCAATATTTGCATCAGAGTACTGTAAAGTAGAAAGTAACTCATAACTGACCGTTTAAGTAGTCAGTAGTGTTACTCTGAATTGAAGGAGGGACAATACGTTCAAGCACAAACACAAAAATTACTTTTTTTCTAATATTGGCGTGTGAAAAATCAACTTCTGACTGACAGGAGAAAAAGAACAACAGAGACGCACACTTCATATGCAATACCAATGAAAAATGTTATACTTGAAAAGTGGAATAATTCCCTGAAACGCGCGGCGCGGGGTCGCCGAGCAGTCTTAGGCGTCTTGTCACGGTCCGCGCTGCTTCCCCCGTGCGAGGTTCGAGCCCTCCCTCGGGCATGGGTGTGTGTGTCGTCCTTAGCGTAAGTTACTTTAAGTTAGATTAAGTAGTGCGTAAGCTTAGAGACCGATGACCTCAGTAATTTGGTCCCATAAGACCTTACCACAAATTTCCAATTTCCCTGAAACGCGTCGTGCTGTGCATGATAAGAAGTGTTGTGTTATTTAAATCGTTAAAGTCATTAAAGTCGAATAAGCGAATTAATAGGCTAAGGAACGATGTGGATTAAACAAAAAAATGGGTGTTATCGGCAGTGGATCTGGGGAGGAGGGGGGGGGGGGGGGGTTAGCAAAGAATCAAAGTTTACCTTGGGCGTCTGTTACCATACCTACGGCACCGGTAATAGGTATAGGAAATGTACCACCTTCTGCGGATAAAATGAGACAATTATCGTAAGGCGTTAATAGTTAATGAGCCGTAGGTTAGTTTGAAGTCATATCTGGTGGTATGTTGTCATGGAGCGCAGTCACGCGGAAACGGAATGGGTAACGTAACTACCGCCATTCAGCGAGGCGGCGGCACGATGAAAGGCGGGAGAGACGCAGAACGTGTGGGCGGAACTGTACCGCCATCACAAGATAGCCGCGCGCCGCCCGCTGATCACCTGCAAGCCGGAACCTGTTGCTCGCACGCATCTCCTAGATTGCGTTTTTTTTACGCACACCAAGAGTCTTGTGGGACGCGTCTGAATGGTGCGTGAGCATATGTTGGTGCGGTTACGTTCTGGTGCGCCCTTGAAAGCACCTGCCTTTCACAAAAACAAAACCCCATATCAAATCTACCGTACCTATGTATTGACAAAGTTAAAGGATTTTCCTTCCAAGCTCTGACGGTATCACCAGGTGAGTTAGTTCTCAAAAATAACATAAACTCCCGTAATGAAACTGACTGTACAAGGAATCGTGAACTGCTCTGAAGCTTCACGACAAATTAAATCTGTCTGGAAGACCGGGAATCGGAACCAGATATCCAGAGTTTGAGAACGTAAACAAGAAAGAGAAACTGTCGGAGTGGTACTTTGACAGTCTGTTTACCGCGCTCGGGTGGCACAGTTGGTTCAACGTTGTCCATGATGTAACAACGATCCTGGGTTTCAAGTCCTGACCCCACTGAGACTTGAACATCGTTAGGACGTTCACAACACGAATTTTGGCGACAACAATAAAGAGTAAAACACTGTCCAAGTATATTGATTCTACACCTACATGCAACGAGCAGCTAAAGGACCTAAAGGCATCAAGCCGCAAACAAACTAAGGATGCAAACTAATGTGTGTATAATATATGTACGAACATCGTAAAAGAACCATTTCTTCTGTAAATTAAAGCACAAGACATTATTTTTGAGTGTAGTAACACACCAGAGAGTGTTAGAAAACGGCTCTTACTCGTTGTATGTGGTTTAGCGCTCAAAAATTGAGAAAATATTTTCATTTGATTCAATTTGATTTACACAGAGAGACAAAAATAACAGTGGTCTCAGTCCGCTGTGTCTCGCACCGAAACCGGGACTGTTGTGTGGTTTCTCTCCCTGTCATTCCAGTAAACTTAGCCAGCACCCTTCCAAAATAAAGTATCTTAATGACAGCGTACGAGACGCGTTTGATGTTCGCTAAGGATGTCGATACTGCGATAAGGGATACCATAACAGTTAGTTCAACTTAAGACTAGTGGACATCTCTAAAAAGGGAAATCACAGATGTTGGGCAGCCAAACATAGGTACAAGAAAGGTAAATACGGAGAAACATTGGGTTTTAAAAATGCTCTGTAAGACTAGAGATCAATTTCAGGCAGCAGCAATAGGCAACATTCCATAGAAATTTCTCAGATCATTGACGGAGGTGGCACCCAAACGACTGTTTCAGTTGATGTGTGTCATTACACATACGAAAAACACATCATCCGCACAATTCTGATGGTTCTAAGGTCTGAGTAGTGCGAGAACTGTCGCACAGTCAGCTTAACAGCTCATGCATCCAAGTTTCTAACAAGAAAAACACCCAGAATGATGGAAAAGGAAACCGAGGATTTGTTAAATGACAATCAGTTTGGCTTTAGGTAAATACATAGGCTCCAGGGAGGCAGTTCTTAACATTGCTCTTGATAACGGAAGCAATACTGAAGGAAAATCAAGATACGTTTATGGGATATGTCGACCTAAAACATAGCGTTCGACAATGCTACATGGTGCAAATGCTCGAAGTTCTGAGAAAAAAAGGAGTGAGCTACACGGAAAACGGGTAATATGCGATATGTACAGGAAAAAAGGGGGAACAATAAGACTGCAAGACCTACAACGCAGTGCTCGGATTAAAAATGGGGGTGTAAGACCGGGAATCAATCTTTCACCCCTCCTGTACAATCTACACATTGAAGAAGCAATGACGGAAATAAAAGAAAGGTGCAAGAATGGTATTAAAATTCAAGGTGAAATGATAACAGTGATAAGATTCGCTGATGACATTGCTATCCTTAGAAAAATTGAATAATAATTACAGGATCTACTGAACGGAATGAACAGTTTAGTGAGTACGGAATATGGATTGAGAATGAACCAGAAAAAGAGAAAAGTGATGGGAAGTAACGGAAATGACAATAGTGAGATGCTTAACGTCAGAATTGGTGATCACGAAGAAGACGAAGATACGGTATTATGCTACCTTCGAAGCAAAATAATCCGTGATGGACGTAGCAAGGAGGGCATAAAAAGCAGACTAGCACAGTCAAAGATGTCGTTCCTGGAGAACAAAAGTTCATTGGTGTCAGACATAGGAGTCAAATTCAGAAAGAAATTCCTGAAAATGCACTTTGAAGCACAACATTGTATGGTAGTGAATAATGGAAAGTGGGAAGATCGGAACAGGGAGAATGTTGAAAATCAGATGGACGGAGGTAAGATAAGGAATGAGGAGGATATCCGCAGAATCAGCGAAGAAAGGAAAATATGGAAAACAACGACAAGAAAAAGGACAGAATGATAGGATATTTGTTAAGACACCAGAGAGTAAACTCGATTGTTCTAGAAAGAACTGTAGAGTAAAAATTGTAGGGGAAGACGAGACTGGAATACGTCCAGCAAATAACTGAGGACATAGATTTCCAAGTGCTGCTCCAGAGCTGAAGATGTCAGCGCAGGAGGGCATTTCGTGGCGGGCCGCATCAAACCGGTCAGAAAACCAATGAAAACAATCAGAAACAGTTATCGTGAGATGTTTTTAGACGCTTTAGATTAACTATCAGTCACCGGAAGACGTTGAATGAGTAAAAGGAACTGAATATCGATAGAATAGTGATCTGAATAAATCGTATTTTACTAGATGCTAAGTGTAACTAGGAATTCAATGACCAGGCGTTTGTGGTAGGTAGAGATTATAATTTGAAGCATGATATAACGAATCATGTTTTAAATTCGTTACTCAAAGTACTGAATACAAATACTTGAGCTGACCAGACTTCATTGCCTTCAAACAGGACACCTCTCGGCTCTACCAAATGTAAAATGCAGTCGCACAGCAACAAGCAAACAAAGAGCTTATGTAGATTAATTATCAGTTATCCCATTATAGAGAACTAGTAACCCCACCCACGTTTCTTTAAGGAATCGGACTCCATTGTATAAAACATCCGTTCCACACATCTCTATGTTTATTGCGTCATATGCCATGAACCGCGTGCTATACAATGATATAATTTTGTAAGTACGTACAGTAATAAATGTGGATACTGCGAGGAAAATGTGTTGCGAATAGAATTAGTATTAAACAAGTAATGAATTAAAAGCATCATGCCTGAGGCTGAAGTTGTACTGCATGAACAGCGAAAATGTAGTACGCGATTAACTTTTTATCCTTTCATTATTTTGTCGGAGGTTCAAGGAGGAAAATTTTTGAAAAGATTTGGTATAATACGTCCAGTTTGTTGGAAGTCGCTAAGTGCTTTCATTCTCAAATATCTATGTACACAAACTAAAGTCGCCTGCTTGCGTCGGTCTGTATGTGTGGGCTAATCTCGGTAAGTGATGTCGGGATTTTCATCCCGTTTTCACTAATACGTACAATGATCCAAGGGGAAGGTCTTTGTGTGTAATTTATAAACATTTCGTACAAACTGCCTGAATTAGGACGAATTAAATCTAAGTCGTGAAAACGATGTCAGTGCCACTTACTCAATAATCGTCATAACACGAGAGCAGTAGCTTCCTGAGTTAGCAGAGAGTATAACCAAATTCTCATCTTATGTGATAGGCTAATAGTAGAGCGTATGTTTACAAAGCTGCAGGTTTTAGGATCGATTCGCTGCTGGGTCTTCTTTTCCGCTCTGCCTTTTAATAAACATTCACCACTCAGTGATGTGGAGAATCGCCAGAAAAGAAACATAGCTCGGATTCCGGTTTACACTGTAGCTCCCCGTTCCCCCGGTTAGGTAGTTTGGTAACTCTTTACAGACATGAAAATCGCTTAAGTGGCATCTAGGAGACTGCAGTCGTCGCAGAACAACTGCACACCGGAAGAAATATGCGTATTCACAATCTGTGGCTTTCAATTATTTATGCAAAAAGTAAAACGCTGCATGGGATGCAGCATTATTGCGTTCGTATAAAAAGTGTTTTTAAGTTTTCTTCTTTCCTAGATTCGTACATAGATTCCATAGCGATTTTCTCCGTAGTGGGGCGAAGGTTCTTTTTTTTTTTTTTTTTTTTTTTCCAGATTATACGGAAGACTCGTAAACGAATTTCCACTGGTGAGAAAGATGCTTAGACTTTTTAAAAATCAAAGACATGGGTATTATCTTCATGAATGGACTTCAGAAATTTCTTGCAGATGAATACGTAAGATTTCGAAATACTTCAACAGATTGCTGAGGGACACATTTCGAAATATGACGACAATTTCAGACTGGCATTTTCTGCTTCCCTCAGGTTACCAGTCGCATTTCGTACTCTTAATTCACTGCAGATTCTTGGAACAACGGGCAGTGACTTACTTAATTTCGAAGTATCGTAATAAATATGACCAACAACTAAAAGATAGGCACCTCGTCATCAGGCTGTGATGTGAGCCAAATTGAAATAATCAAATAATTGTAACAAATAGTTTCCCTGTTGTCGGTGGAGAACAATTGCTTAGCGAAAAAACATGAGAATCCAAATATGAGGTGGTTTATTTTTTATGCTTCAAGGTATGCGTTTTCCGAAATTTTTTTTTAGCAACTTTGCTTCGTTTACATACAGTATGTTCTTTCCGCAGCGCAACAGATGACTCAACTTTCAGCTTCCTGCTTTCCTTAAATGAAACCTGACCTTAACGTGTACAACATGAGCGTCCTTTCTTATTTTTTCCTTTAGTTGTGCCATGTCAGCCAGCCTCGATACATATTGGGTCACACACACGCACACACACACACACACACACACACACACACACACACACACACACACACACATACACCTATGATTCGCATATAATATTTACATTGGTTGTAAACTTATTAATTACATGACGATGTGATCCTATCATTGACATGAGATGTTACTCCAAACACCAATTCAATATCGTCCACACAACATACATGCATGGACGCCCGTACCATAATTTGTAGAGGGGGGGGGGGGGCGGTAGACCTGGGGTACGGTGTATTTTTAATATTTTGGAACTCGAATGGTGATGACTTGTAAGTAGCTGCAAAAACTTTTCAGATCCGACCATGTTAAAAACCTGTGCAGTACTGTCTTTTAAATCGTTTTCTTCAAACAAAAACACGTGAATACAGTATATATATGTTTTTTCCTTCCCTGAGAGTTAGAACTGGGGGAGGGGTATATGGAGGCCCTACATCCACGCCTCATGACAACTTTCCTTGCGTACGCTGCTTACACTGCGTAAGTTATATGAATGTCCTGATACCCATTTACTTAACGTGGCCCCAAAACAAAGCACGCTACGCCAGTCAAGTCATCTGACCGTACACATTTAATGTTAGACGTGCGAAGTAGGGTAGGGTTGCTAGTAGTGAATAAATATAGTCGACCGAGCACGGCTTCTAACTTTAATACTTGGCTTATTGCGTTAAATAAACCTTTAATCTCAGATTATAGACCTTAATGAGTAAATTATGACAGCATTTAAAATTTTTCAATTCTGTCAATAAACGTATGAAATATGAAAATCAAGTTTTTGTTTCTCGTGGGAGCCGCTAGATACGCAGTCTGTTACAGCGGCTGGTGACGGTTTAGGGACTAAGTAAAAAAAGCTGACTGACTGTATTGCTATTTCCGAGACGATTTAAAAAAAAACGTAAAAATGTTCAATAGTACAACAAGATCATTATCTTCAGTTGTTTGACATCCATTGCTCGATAAGTCTCCTCTAGACTTTACAATGCATTACTGCCTGAAAGGACTAACTATCATAATGGAAGAAGTAAAGAGTGCAATAGTTTCATTGGAAAACGGGAAACCAGTAGGTACGGATACAATACCAAGAAAAATATAGAACTGTTTGAACCAAGAATGTATAAGAGAAGTACTAAGTTTAAGTAACGAAGTATATGACAGTGGTGGATGACCAGAGGAATTTCTGACAACAGTAATGATTCCAATACAAATGAAACAAGGAACCAAGAAACCCAGTGACCAGAGGAAAATTAGTTGCAATTCACAAGCAGCCATAATTATATTAAGAATCATTAATGAAAGACTGGAAAAGGTAATGGAGGATCATCTGGCTGTAGAACAATTTCGTTTGTAAGTAGGCTGTTTAGGTTTTTATGTTGGTAACGCCACTTAGTGCTCAGTATGAAAATCGCTGATTGCGCTTTGTGCAGTCTGTGGCTGGTTCGACTCATTGTTGGAATATTTGCTTGTGTAGTGTTGGGCAGCTGGATGTGAACAGCGCGTAGCGTTGTGGAGTTGGAGGTGATCCGCCAGCAGTGGTGGATCTGGGGAGAGAGATTGCAGAGTTTTGAGCGGACGATCTGGACGTGTGTCCGTCAGAAAAAGGAAATTTAATTGGATGTCAAAAAAATGTAAAATTTTTCATTTACTAACTATGCCTATCAGTAGTTAGTGCCTTCAGTAGATAGAATCGTTTATTTAGCTTGCAGTATTGGCGCTCGCTGTATTGCGGTAGTTCGAGTAACGAAGATTTTTGTGAGGTAAGTGATTCATGAAAGGTAAAGGTTATTGTTAGTCAAGGCCGTTCTTTTGTAGGGATTATTGAAAGCCAGATTGCGTTGCGCTAAAAATATTGTGTGTCAGTTTAGTGATGATCAGAATAAGTAAAGAGAAATGTCTGAGTACGTTCAGTTTTACTCAACAGCGGTGGCTTTTATAAGAAAAGAATTATTTTCTGCAGCGTTATGGGCAAAGATTTAAGGAAAAGGCTAGTGAAATGTTTTATATGGAATGTCCTCTTGTACGGTGCTGAAACATGGATAGTGAGGATGAAAGACAGAGTAAGGCTTGAGGCTGCTGAAATGTGGACATTGTGAAGGATGGAAAGATTAAGTGGGAGGAACTGAGAAGAGAGGGAGAGCAAAGACAGTTACTGGACGCAATAAAATTAAGTAAACTAAACTGGATTGGACATATATTAAGGGTGAAGGAAGGTCTGATAATAACAGTCTTAGATGGATGCGTGGAAGTAAAGTGGAGGCGAGGGAGGGAGAGAGTTGAGGTCCTGGATGACGTGACGGTCGGTAACACATAAAGTAGCTTTAGGATGGAAGCTGTGGATCGCATGCAGTGGAGACACAGAGGATCTGCTAATATGTCAGACAACGGATGATGACGGTGACTGTCTTCACCTACGAGTCTACGTTTCCATGTTGCTCGTGCACGGTTTCTAACGTCATCTACCCCGCTTCCATTGTCTCGCTTTCTTCCTCTCTCTTGGTAACCCACAAAGAAGACTGATCCATGTACCTTCCATTCACCTGGCTACACGTCCCATCCACTTTCACTCCATTTTCATTAGCGTCGTAATTACCTCTTCCACTTCATTCTTTATCTCGCACAATGGTCCGCCTCCGTAACGCCGCGGTAGCGTTACCGCCTACCATGCAGGAGGCCCGGGTTCGATTCCCGGCAGGAGGGTGTTGTGTGTCCTCCATCATCAGTTTCATCATCACTGACACGCAAGTCGCCGAAGTGGCGTCAGCTAAAAAGACTTGCAATACGGAGCCGAACCCCGAAGGGAATATCCCGGCCAATAAATACCATACGATCATTTCATTTCACTATTTGTTTTCCCATCACTTAGAAATCCCCGGCGGGCATCTCTCCATTACTCACTGAGTAATTCTTTTTTTTTTTTTCAGTGGATTTCTCATGGTTATCTCACTGTTATTAGTCGAAACTACCAGCAGAAATGTGCATACTTCCTTTTTCAAGCATATTGGAAGCTGAATTTTGAAATTCTGCTTAGTTTGCCAAAAACACTCCAGGTCAGTTATATCCTTCAGGTATTTTCCTATTGTTAATCGTACTGTCCTTCGACAGCTTCAAAAAAGAATTTAAAAAATTCAAGTGGCTCTGTGGCTTCATTGTACGTTAGCCTTGCTTTCTTTCCGATATGTGGGTTACAGATTATTTTAATGTTATTGTAATTGCTTTTCAGGCCTACTTTCAAACAGACCCTATTACTCGTACTCTCCTTCATACGACTATTGCAGTTTATGTGCACCATAGGCAAACAGTACGATGTCACATATAACGAAAGTCGTTTACATATTATGTTCTCTCAAGACGCATTGTTTCACGGCATGGTTCTGAAAGTAGTAATTCTGCTGATACGGAATCGCCTTTTCCGGCTTCTCTATCATATTTGAGCTGCATTCGAATCAATTACACTTGCCTGCAATAAATACAGGTAGTGAGGAGAAAATCGGTGAAGTGCGGTTTCATGGAACGGTAACAGAGAAATGACGCTCTGTAATAGGAACCCCAATGGAAAGATTATGTCGTGATGCCTACAGGATTGGCCTGATGATTAAAGCGGCTGCACGTAAAAAAGGGGAAATGCGAGTTCGAGTCCCGGCGTGGCACAATTTTCATGTCACGACACGTTTAATTCTGTATTTCTCACTACCCTGATTTTATGTAGTAGAATCAGTAGCATTCGCTCATATAGTCTTCAAATTACTGACATGGGTTAAATCAACGCTTTGTTTCTAAAATTTTATGGAAACTCAGTCACACTTTACTTTGCAACCTGTGAACGGACAATGTGACAAGTTATTACTCTGTAATTTTGGTCTTACAATGGTGGTGCTGTATCCACTTATAATGCTACTTTGTCTCTACTTTATTGTAATTTAATTATTTTAGTGATAATTTTAGTAATTATCTTGAACGTTACAGAGAGTGGCTAACAAGTCTATAGTTTCTTTTTCTACTTTGTCCGTCTATTTTCTTGTGAATCAGAATATGGCATATTCTCCCATTTTTGTGGATGTTCCTTATGCCTAGACTTTCTATAAATAATTGTGGAAGTTTCTTTTGAACTGTTTTGCCTTTCCTTTCCTCACGTCTCGAATGGCTGTATATGCGTCATCTGGTATTGCTTCGAGAATGTCACACTTTCACTATCAGCCATCGGTGTTCTTCATACTTTTCTTTAAATGCACTAATATTAAAAATGCCTTGCACAGTTTTCTCTCTTTCGTTATATACTGTAAGAGAACACCTGAAAGACATTGACCTATTATCGCAAACAACGAAACTAATCCTGCAACTATAGCCTACACATTTTTTAGTTCCTAGCTTCTACCAGTAACCCTCCCCACCCCCCACCCCCCCAATCACCATCACCACCCCCCACCCCCCAATCACCATCACCATCACCACCACGTCCGTTTCTTTAAGGAATCCAACTCCAATGTATAAAACATCTCTAAATGTCTAATTGCTTTACTTGTGAGTTAATGTACTAAACATCTGACGTGAAGTGTATAAAACCTACATGGTCGAAGACTCAAAACCCTAATTGTGATGATTCTGTTAGTTTCGGATCATTCACCCATAGACTAATTAAAAAAGTCAAAACTAAAACTGATGCACCAAATGTTAATTCCTTTCTACGTTAATGTAATTTTGCCGAAGTTTCTAAAAGTTTTGAAATTACGAGTAAAGTCGCTAAATGCCCTCACTCTCAAATATGGGACACATGTAGTTTGGGTAATCTACACGCTATGAGTTAGAGTGCCTGAGGACATACACCCAGTTTCTAACTTTAACACTCGACGTACTCTATTAAATCTATTCCTCTTAATGATTATATTAAGAAAGCATTTTAAACTTTTAAATTCTGCCAGTGATAATACGAATTGCTGGAAATCAATTTTGTTGCTCCCGGAAGTCGTTATGTAAGCAGTCTACAGTTGCAAAAGGTGACCCTTTCAGCTGTTCAGTAATGTAGGTCTTTCACTGAAACAGATAGTTTCCTAAAGTGCGGTTAAATACGATTCCAGAATATGGCCAGCGAGGCACTAAATCACTGCTGGGCTCACAGGGAAAAGCGGGAAATCTGTAACAGAGACTAACAACCGTGCAGTAAGTAATATAGAAGAAATGTCGTTGTATAAACAGTGTTATAACGTAGCAAAAACCATCGCGAGACGTGCAAATGAAGTCTGAAATTCAAAGCCTAGACAATAAGATGAAATTAACATATTGCCTTATTACAAGGGAGACAAGGAAATCAAACACGTCAGACGATCGTTTTACTAAGGAAAATAGGCGCATCATCAATATTCAACAGGTATTTTTAATAGAGGCTGTTTAGGTTTTTATGTTGGTAACGCCAAGTAGCGCTCTGTATGAAAATCACTGACTGCGCTGTGTGCAGTCTGTGGCTGGTTTGCATTGTTGCAATATTCTACTGTTGGGCAGTTTGATGTGAACAGCGCGTAGCGCTGCACAGTTGGAGGTGAGCCGTCAGCAGTGGTGAATGTGGGGAGAGAAATGGAGGAGTTTTGAGAGCGGATGATCTGGACGTGTGTCCATCAGAGACAGTAAATTTGTAAGACTGGTCATGAACTGCTATATATATTATGACTTTTGAACACTATTAAGGTAAATACATTGTTTGTCCTCTATCAAAATCTTTCATTGAATACTATGCCTATCACTAGTTAGTGCCTTCAGTAGTTTGAATCTTTTATTTAGCTGGCAGTATTGGCGCTCGATGTATTGCAGTAGTTTGAATAACGAAGTTGTTTGTGAGGTAAGTGATTCATGAAAGGTATAGGTTATTGTTAGTCAAGGCCATTCTTTTGTAGGGATTATTGAAAGTCAGATTGCGTTGCGCTAAAATTACTGTGTGTCAGTTTAAGCTCAGTCATTCATAAATTTTTCTAAGGGGAAGTTTCAAACCTTAGCAGAAATAACCAATACTTCTAAAATGTTGTAAAGCTATTCAACAAGGAAAAAATCAATAGCGAAAATGTGGTTATAGTTAAATGCGGTAAGTATGGACATAAATCTGGCAGTAAACTGTATTATTTAATAGGACCACTTACAATGAACTTGTATAATAAATCGTTTGATGGAAGTTTTGGTCTATAGTTCATTTCTTAGCTTCGGTCACTTTTTTTTCCAATATTTATTGACACGACGAGTTTAAGCGGGATGTTGTCACCATCAGGCGCCAAAAGAAGTCGTGTCAGTAAGTATTAAATATAAAAAGTAAATGAACCTGAGAAATTATAGCTCTACAAATTACGTAAAACAGTCGCAGATCCTAAGGAATTCCATGCAATATGGCGAAATTTAAATCATATTTTATTTGGGGATGTTAGCGGTATGTGCAAAAATTGTGGCGTAAGAAAATTCTATTCTTTAGCGTGTGAAGGCGAGGAAAGGAGTGAGGTACTCTGCTATAAAATTGCTTGATAAATTACTGACAGCAGGATTAAATACTTCTGTACTACAACAACAGAAATATGCAGATTATAGTAGTTTTTCCTTGAACTCCTTTTGTTGCATATTCTAGCTCTTGAACTGAATTAAGTTATCAGTTACAGCCATACAGACGATCAGCACGCAGACATATGCATACGTCAGTTATAATAAATGTAACTCTGGAGCTGTAACGATCCATTTCATAATCTCTTTCAAGAACGTCGTCAATGGTAGGTGTATTTTTCTTATACCACTACATGGAACGTATTTAGCAGGCAGAACACGTAACATAATGTGTCTTAATTTGCCCTGGAATTAAACCTTTCTGACAGCTTCCACTAAATTTGTCGGACCAAGACTCAAACGTGGTTATTTGATGGGAGCAGTAGTATAAAAGAAATAAAAAAATTAATCCTCACATCCGTTCTCCTACCAATAGTTGCAGCAATCGTTATAATCTGTCGACATGATGTACTACTGCAGTCATTAGTCCAGTTAATAAATTGACTGTAGATGTGCTATGTTTCATATTATATTATTTTAAAGGCAAAACAGGCCATTGGTCATTGATAACCGAAATTCCCTCTAAATCTTACCAGACTTCCTTTTTACCTGTTGTTTGTTCATTGTTTATATTTTGAGAAATGTCTTTCGGTAAAATTGTACGCTTTGAACAACATAAACATAGTAAAAACAATAGAAACCGAAGTTAAGCTGAAAAATCCGGTTGCATTGTACGTTACAAACTATCAGATTATTGCCGTTTCTAGGGACGTCCACACCTCTTCAACTGAACTGCGTACTCGGGTGTTCCGCATCCTTAGCGAACATCAGCACTTCAGTATCTGACTTCCTTCTACACTGATTCCTCCGGACCACTCTCTTAAACTTCAGTCTATTCTTCATCACTGCTTAATTGTGATCAGGTGAAATTCCCCTGAAAGTGTCGAGACAGCTGTACCCTATGAGAACACGAAGCGAAAGAGGCAAAATATCTGCTACTTCAGTGGGTTATCAGTGACCGTCGCTAGGTTGATTTTGGAAACATAAAAGCATTACTAACATAGATAAGTACTTTGTTCGACGCGAATCACACGTAATGTTCAACATTAAACAGAGCAACCAAAATTAAGGTACCCAAGGAGGATGGTCACATTACTATGTACAGATAGTGCGTAACTGAATCACACTTGAGATCTACATTTGCATCTGCATAGGTACTCCGCAAGCCGCCATACGGTGCATGACTACTAGTCATTTCCTTTCCTGCTCCACTCCCAAGTAGAGCGAGGGAAAAACGATTGCTATACGCCTCTGTACTAGTCCTAACTGCTTTTACCTTGTCTCAGTGGTCCTGACGCGAAATTTAAGTTGGCGGCAGTAAAGTCGTTCTGCAGTTAGCCGCAAATACCAGTTCTCTAAATTTTCTCAACAGTGTTTCGCGAAAAGAACGTCTTCTTCCCTCGAGGGATTCGCATTCGAGTTCCCCAAGCATCACCGTAATACTCGCGAGTCGTTCGAATCTACCAGTAACGATTCTAGCAACCCGCCTCTGAATTGCTTCGATGTCTTTCTTTAATCCGACCTGGTGGTAATCCCAAACACTGGAGCAGTACTCAAGAATCGGTCACGCTAGTGTGCTACTAGCGCTCTCCTCATAGATGAGCTATACTTTTGTAGGGTTCTCCCAATGAACCGAAGTGGGCCGTTCGCCTTCCGTACTACCGAGCTCACGTGCTCGTTGCATCTGACATCGCTTTGCAACGTTAAGCCTTGGTATTTAATCGACGTGACTGTGTGTCAAGTACCACACCACTGGTACTGCGGTTGAACATTACACGATCGTTTTTCCTACTCATCTGCATTAACTTACATTTTTCTACGTTTAGAGCAAGCTACCAGCCATCACATCGGATAGAAATTCTGTCTGTCATCCTGTATTCTGCTACAGCCACTGAAGAACAATTTTCCGTACACTACGGCGTCATCAGCAAACAGTCGCAAATTACTGCTCACCTTGTCCGTCACAGGGTTCATGCACATGGAGAACTAGGACGGTCCTGTCACACTCCCCGGTGGCACCGTTAACGATATCCTTGTCTCTGACGAACATGATGTATAGAAAAATACCTTCTTGTGCCTATAACTAATATTTACCACAGGTATAGCACTGTGAGACGCAGGGGGGGGGGGGGGGGGGGGAAGAAATACACGCTATTAAACAATTGTTACACAAAGTAACTGTGAACACTACATAGAAATATGCTATTCAGGTAGAATGTGGTAACGTTTAAACGAATAGTAGACTTGTACTGTAAAATATTGCAGTAAATAATTATTCTTGTACGGCCCTTAGCCCATGACAGAGAACAAGACTGAACTGCAGACACGATATCAGTGAAATATTGCATGGTGGACTTTACTTGAGTGTAAAAAGAAGGACCGAACTTTTGACTTTAATGTCCTAAATACTTCAGTGACATTCAAGACGTAAGACAAGGTCAGTTAGAAATGGAGGTGCTAAATAATGTGATCATTGTTTCTTGGCTGTCTTTTGCATTCACATAAATTTTTGTGAAAGACATCATCGTCGGCTTTGTCTGCGTAGCTTATTATTTATCAAATCGACAGAGAAATTTAACCCTTTCCCTATTTTCAGGCGGAACACGAGGAAAATTGCGTTATGTCAGTACACGTTAAAATGTAAAAATATCAGACATGTCATTACGTAGTCCACCTTCATTAACTGATTATTTAAAGTGGAAGAATGCGTCCGAGTTGTATGAAAACGAAGCTATGTACATAAAAAAGTAGCGTAAACTATGTACACAGTTTTTGGCTTTTATTAATACATTAGGTCCCTAGAAGATAAGTATGCGTATAGTTTACGTCACTTTTATTATGTACATATTCTCGTTCTCGCCCAATGCTGACGAATTCTTTCAGTATGCATAGTCAGTCAATAGAGAAGCAACGTCTCATATTTTTAAATCGTTTACGTGTGAAATTTTGGTTGTATTCCACTTAAAAATGGATAAAATCTGAAACTACGATTGTGGACTTTATAAATAAATAATTTTAACAGACAAAGACGACGATGGTGTCTTTTAAAAAGAGCATATGATTGACCATGGTGTTACTATAGATACCGTCCCGCCTAAACTGATGGCAGGGAAAGGCAGAAAAGCCTAAATGAGGCTGATGATGAATACATACTTATCTCATATTTTTACGTTTTAACATGTGCTGAGGTACGAAATTCTCTCTGTGTCCCGCTTGAAATGGCTAAAGACGGCAACTGGGTTGTGAATTTCATAAACAATAAACTGATTCTCCCGGAGGAGGTATGTCCCGCGTCTTAACCTCTGCGCTGACCAGCTTGGTGAGCACAGACGAGCATAACGTCACAGAGAATTGTGGCTGTCTGTCTGTCAGCAACAAGGGAACGAGCATATGCTGCAAGTATACGCTAAGTCCGCAAACGAAGCTTATAGTTCTTTCTTTTTTACCCTTTCATTACTCCTTGCACGTTGCTGAAATATTTCTATGGTGAAGTCTTACCGTCAGTGTGTTGATTATTCAGTACAGGTATACGATTAATAACAACGACATTACCGCTCCAAGGACAGATTTTAACAATAAGCACGTTCATATTTAGGCTGGGACGAAAACTGTGATGAAAGAACAAACATTGGTGGATTCTGATTTAGCGCTCCGTCTGTCATTGACAAAAGCATTAGGAACATAATTATAGGATGAAAGTAAGAAGACACTACCCTTTGTTACGATATTATTTTCGCAAACACACGTCGCGCAGTAGTATGCACAAATCTGAGTATAAAAGGTGTGACTTTAAGCCACTTAAGAGATATGCGACCATTTCTACGTAATTTGAAGGTTTCATCAGTACTATAATGGACGCTACAGAAGATCATGAAGTCATAGGTGTGTTAATTCCTTTAATGACATGTTTTGATTTCTACATCAGTACATTAATCTGAAAAAATCCCTACAGAGTGCATAATAATAGTTAACTGAACAAACAGGAAATAAAGTACATGGAAAAACATACCGAGCCTAAGGAGAACATATCATACGTAGCTGTTGTTGTTGTGGTCGTCAGTCCTGAGACTGGTTTGATGCAGCTCTCCATGCTACTCTATCCTGTGCAAGCTGCTTCATCTCCCAGTACCTACTGCAACCTACATCCTTCTGAATCAGGTTAGTGTATTCATCTCTTGGTCTCCCTCTACGATTTTTACCCTCCACGCTGTGCCCTCCAATACTAAGTTGGTGATCCCTTGATGCCTCAGAACATGTCCTACCAACCGATCCCTTCTTCTAGTCAAGTTGTGCCACAAGCTCCTCTTCTCCTCAATTCTATTCAATACCTCCTCATTAGTTATGTGATCT
Source organism: Schistocerca serialis cubense (assembly GCF_023864345.2). NCBI lineage: Eukaryota > Metazoa > Arthropoda > Insecta > Orthoptera > Acrididae > Schistocerca > Schistocerca serialis. The sequence goes on from NC_064639.1 coordinate 1,085,567,625, forward strand.
ACCCATCTAATCTTCAGCATTCTTCTGTAGCACCACATTTCGAAAGCTTCTATTCTCTTCTTGTCTAAACTATTTATCGTCCACTTTTCGCTTCCATACATGGCTACACTCCATACAAATACTTTCAGAAACGACTTCGTGACACTTAAATCTATACTCGATGTTAACAAATTTTTCCTCTTCAGAAACGCTTTCCTTCCCATTGCCAGTCTACATTTTATATCCTCTCTACTTCGACCCTCATCAGTTGTTTTGCTCCCCAAATAGCAAAACTCCTTTACTACTTTAAGCGTCTCATTTCCTAATCTAATTCCCTCAGCATCACCTGACTTAATTCGACTACATTTCATTATCCTCGTTTTGCTTTTGTTGATGTTCATCTTATATCCTCCTTTCAAGACACTGTCCATTCCGTTCAGTTGCTCTTCCAAGTCCTTTGATGTCTCTGACAGAATTACAATGCCATCGGCGAACCTCAAAGTTTTTATTTTTTTCTCCCTGGATTTTAATACCTATTCCGAACTTTTCTTTTGTTTCCTTTATTGCTTGCTCAATACACGGATTGAATAATATCGGGGATAGGCTACAACCCTGTCTCACACCCTTCTCAACCACTGCTTCCCTTTCATAACCCTCGACTCTTATAACTGCCATCTGGTTTCTGTACAAATTGCAAATAGCCTTTCGCTCCCTGTATTTTACCCCTTCCACCTTCAGAATTTGAAAGAGAGTATTCCAATCAACATTGTCAAAAGCTTTTTCTAAGTGTATAAGTGCTAGAAACGTAGGCTTACCTTTCCTTAATGCGTAGCCATGGGATCAAATACCTTATCCATCAGACCTTGCGAAACTGAATCATTACGGCAGCTGTGCCGTTCTGGAAGACCACCAGGCCACCATGCGGCAGTACTGGTGAACATCAATGCATAAGACTTAATCATAATTATAACAGTCACATGAAGAATGACAAAGGCACGACCTGGAGGCCGTGTATGTGTACAAAACAAATGTACATCCAATCAAAAACCATAAAATCACAACTGTCTTGAACACAGAAGCAAATCTCATGTTGTAGGGAAGGGGAGCCAATAGGAGATGGTCAGGTAAAGGTGGGAGGGGTCAATCTGTGGATCGGCACGATGAATAAGCTTTTTATTACAAGGCACTTAAGATTAAAATAGATATACATACACTGACGGCCTGTACATAGTATCAGGCCCAGGATATACATGTATTATTTTATACACTTTTACGTGTGCATCATAGGCAACACTAGTCACTGGTGTAAAATGACATTGGATGGTAAGAATCACAACACACACTAGCAATGCCATGAAGGAAAGATACAATCGTACATCAGTCAAGGCATCAGTGTGTGGGAAGATGCAGCGGAGGCTGTGGAGTGGGCAAAGTGCTTTCTCCGTGTAATTATTTAATCCAGGCCTTTTTAGCCCACAAGTTCACTTTCTGTACGTGAAGGTTACTTCATGTTTCTGGAATTCTACCTACACGGCTCATCATGTTTTTTATTTATATCTGTCATTTGACAAATTTCTTTCCGGCAGTTACCGCTGTGTATCTCTCTGCCCACTCCAAAGCCTCGGCTTCAGCTTGCCACATATGGGTGTCTTGACTGATGTACAACTGAATGTCTCTTTTATGTTGTTTCTGCCGTGTGTTGTAATTCTAACCATCCAATGTCATTTTACACCAGTGACCAGTGTTGTTTATGAAGCATATTTAATCTTAAATATCCTGTAATAAAAACTTATTCATCGTGCCGACTCACAGACTGACCCACCTGGCGGTCTCCCATTGGCTCCCCTCCCCTACAACATGAGATTTGTTCTTATGTTTAAGGCAGTTGTTATTTTAAGTTTTTTTATTGGATGTACATACACCGCCTGCAGGTCGTGTCTTTTGTCATTCTTCATGTGGCGATAATAAATATGATTAGCTCTTTAAGTATTAACGGTATTACCGGTCACAAAGTACTGCCGCCTGGTGACCTAGTTGTCTTCCTGAACGGCACAGCCGCCGTAATGATCCAGTTTCGCGTGGTCTGCTGGATAAGATATCTGACTACATACATTTGAATGACGAGTTCTCCTTAGCCTTGGTGTGTTTACATATTGTACTTTGGTTTATTTCCTATTGTTTCTCAGTGGTCAGCTGAGTACTATTATGCACTAAGGTTATCTGTGGCTGTTTATGGATTTTTTTCAGACTAATCTGTTGATGTATAAGTCGAAAAACGTCATTAAAGCAGCAGTCACCACACCACCTGTGACTTCCATGTATTTCTTGTAGCGTCCATTGCAGCACTGATGCAACCTTCAAATTTAAGAATAGTCTGTGACGTAATAAGAATAATTTTCTCGAAAATCGTGTGTGCCTGTCAGTCGTTTCCGTACACTAAAGCTTTTTCCAGATTTTGTTGACCTATTCTCGCAGCTACAATGTCTCCATAGTTTAGAGAATTGTACCAGGTACTAACTTGTACCACTGTTATAAAATTCGTACGTCTTGCACTATCAGACATTTAGTAAGGTCAGTGTGAACTGTGTGGTTCTTCAAGCCATACTGTCAGCTGTGAGTTCTGTGTGTTGCGGAACTGATTGTTTGAAGACAATGTTCACGTTGTTTTAGTTTTCATGCAATATTTTGTGTACGTGGCGAAGAGAATTACTTTCATAAGGTACAAGCTAACACAATACTCTTACTTTTCAGACTGTCACGAATCTATACTTTTGTTATGATGCCTTTGTAGGAAATTAACTCAGAGAAAATTGTGACGTTGCCTATAACGTACCACGTTGTTTACGATATGGCACCTGTACACCCTCAGAAATTTTCTCATGCAGTGAGCTTCAAAAAACCGTTTTTCCATTATTAATACAACATAACGACTTTTAGAAAGGATGTGGAGAATTTTCTAATGCCTAGTCATTAATTAAATAATTATTTTGTTTTAGAAAATGGCCACAGATCGGTGTTATGGACAGTAAAGCACAGAGGTGTAGTATTTAGCTGTAACGGTATATCTGAATGGGGATCGTGGCATAATGAATGTGCCTAAGTCAACAATGAAGGAGCATGCTGAAAACAACAATGCAAATGGAGCTATAATATTTTTGGCCGCAGTAAAGTGTTTTACAACGAAGTTGAAACGAACTGAAAGAGAATACTCTTACATTTGAAGATATGATGTTCGATTTATGCATAAAGAGCTTAAGGAAACTTGCTTTCGACATTGCACAACGAAACGGATTGCGCCATAATTTCAGTGCCGAAGAAAACATTGTAGACTGCATCTACAAAGTATCCATATTATGCTGGAGCTTCAAACTCAATGCGATTTCTTGGCAAGAGTTGATTTATCGAACGTCGAAGTAAGCATGTTGCTTTTTCCAATAATTACATGGAGTCCATGAAGGCCTGTGGCAACGAAAAATGTTGATCCATAAACTGCATCAGTGATGGTGGGGGAGGGGGGCTTCTCAATATTCATATGCTTGAAGTAAAGTGAAATACAGTCGTAGTAGACCTGTGAAGAATAATCCTTGTAATGCTTGGGCTGTCCGTCCAAGAAATATAACTGAATCCGTTTAGAAAGGATGGAAGCTCCAAAAAAACTTCAATGTCTTAGGCATTCCTGTGAGCTCACGAGTAACCCATACGAAAAAAAAGTTACCGAAGCAAAGGAGAGGAAATCAAGAACTACAGCTTCACCTGTGGAAAGGAAGTGTTTTGGAAACTCGGTGAGGAAACAGGAATATTACGAGCTGTGCGGGGAAGATCGAATGAATAAAATGACCAGATGCATGAAATGAAAAATGTGGATTCATGGAAAGTGTCAGTGATGGGGAAAGCAATGAAAAAGTTATATTGTAATACCTGCAAACAGTGATGTTGGAACTAAAATATGGAACATTTTCTTAAAGTTAGACAAGTACGCATCTTGAAATTCAGGAACATAGTTTCTAGTGGTGCTACAATTTAGGCACTCACTGGCATAAATTGGGAAACGAAATTCATATATCGTGCCACTTGCACAGATGTTTAGAAAATTAGGAGTAGTGTGTTAATTTTTCTCAGCATTTCCATTCTAATCAGGTACCAAGAGCATCATCCAGCAGTTGAGGATAGCATTGTTTAAATAATGTTATAACTTACTGTTTAGGCTATAATAAATAAAATCGCAAAAATGGTACAATTTGGCCAGCTCTCTGTTACTAACGCGTTCGGTAAGGCATATTTGTAACAAAACATCTGCGCAGATTTAGAACATAGACTGTAACTCTGAGCTATAGGTGGGACGTTACGTAATGAAAATTTAGTGCTTGTGCTAACAGTGATTGCGGCATAAGGCTCAAACTCTTCTAGCTTGATAACAATGCTCTCGCTTAGATTACCACGAAGAGCGTACATGTTTATTTTTACTCTAATAGCTTATGCTGCCACTGAATGAAGACGAACAGCGCCTGACAAGTCACAAATAATTTTATCTTTCTGCGACGCGGATACAGCGTTAAATATCATAGTCAACTCGAAGGCTGGCATGAAAACCATTGTGTCTTACTAAGCAAAGCTCGGCCTACGTAAAAGGCACGTTGAAGTACGAAAGAAAATATTGCGTTTTTCCATGTGGCACATAGATGAGGCGGGTGTAACAAATTCTCAGTAACTGACTAACTGTAGTCAGGTCTGCTTGATCCTTTGAGCAGTTCTCTTTTTTATTTTGAAAGTAATCATGCTACTTGTGTGTTGTACAAATAGATAAAGTGGGGCACCGTAGCGTTAGAGAATTCTTTATTTTCGGGCGGTTTATGGCCAAAGGATATTAGTCCTAAATTAGTCTGTTCTTTCATTTTCAGCAATTAAGCCTGGTTGGCTGAATTCAAATAAGGTCGTGCATCTTAGGAATATCATCCATCTGAAGGGTGACCCACGACTGGTACCACTGAATATATTAAGGAAGTGAAGAAAATAGAACTGAACGATCGTCTATTAAAAACAGCATATGCAATAACTCTAAGCCTTGGGCATATGAGGAGAAAGCCTACTGTATTCCCAGATGTTACACTAAGAATCAACTATCCATCAACTCTGAGCAAGACTGGTGTCACGGTTGTTGTACGTTGACCAAAAGTAAAAGTGTCTAAGGAATTGTTAGTGCGTTCTGCAGAATTCAAAAAAAGAAAGACATAGGTTTTTGGCACCAGTTGTCAGCTGTAGATTTTACATTCTTCCACCATTGCATGCCACAAATGAAGCACCAAGTAAAGCTATGTATGAAAGGAAGTTAGTCTGCATCAAAGAGCAGAAGACGATTTCAGCTCTCAGGAAAGTAAGGGTCAGTGAATTTTTGGGACACAAAACTGATTTTTGTTGTTAGTTACTACGCAATCTATTGCGGCAATGTCAAAACCAAGGCACTTGAAGACGTTGTTGTACAATGCACCCTGTTAACTGTATCCGGCACTTCGCGTCTCCATCTGATCCTACACGTAAAGATATTTGTGAGTGGAAAACGTTGTGAGTCGAAAGCAGAAATTCTGACATCGGTGGAAGGGTATTCTATACAGATCTGGAAATAACTCTTCGATTCACAGGAAAAACCTTGGTCGTAAAAGGTGACTACGTCGATATTGAGTGCAGTTTCCGTAAAAAATTACGTCCTTTCATTGCATATCCAAGTTCGTTACTCCTTACCTTTGTATCAAGGGAGAGGGAAGAAAAGCAGTGCCTATAGTACACTAGCGATTTAGTCTCGAGTCTTTGAAGCTGTGGCTGGCAGTTACCCATTGATTAAACGACTTGTATAAAATCATAGTCTTAGGTACGGTTTATCAGTTGTAACTGCTTTCTGAGATGAAGTCCCCAGCTATGTTTTAACACAACTGGCGTTGAAAAATAAATAGTTCGTGACGTCCTAAATAAGTGAAATGCCATCAGTTGATGTTTAGTGTTCCATGGGTACAAAAGTAGTTCGAACAACACATCTTATGCAAGACTTTATTTTGCTTACTGGTAAATAGTTACTGCTATTTTTCTCACTATTCTGTGGTTTTGTTATTATGCCGCTAATGGTAAGCATAAATTTTGACAGAAATACCCATGCATGCCGGGGTACTGCTTATGCTTCCAAAAAACAAAGTGTTATTGATACTGAAAAACGTCAAGGTATAAAATAGTCCTCTCTGTAACTTGCTGATTAACTATGGAATATACAGTGAATCTTGTATTGGAGGTAAACACATGTTTCAACCTTGTTTGTGGATCAGAACACCGTAGAAGACGAGGAAAATCATAGTACCTATAGGTTCGCCATGACGCGAAAGACTGTTTTTTCATTTTCGCCCAAACTGTGAATCTATTGCATGTCTGCAATGACAGCTTCGTCTTTGGACCGTTACTTTCTACTACTCCTTCAAAAGAAACGAGAAAGTAGCATAATGAAATACTCTAAGGAAATTAAAGAAGTAAACTAATATTCAAATACACTAGGAAATTTAGTAGTTACTGTTGTAATTATACCTGTGCAAAAATAGATACGTGAAAATATGCTTTACTGAGATCAGTCTGTTGTATTTGAAGGAATTATCTATGCATCTGACCAGCTAAATAGGAAGAAATATAAAAATATCACGTGCCCTTATAATGCGCCTACACCTGTGCAATTATGGAGTGTATTAGGTGGCCGTACAGGTGTAACTAATTGTATAACACGATTCACCTTTTGATCTCACAATATTTTGTAAGATTGGTAAAGCACAGCACCCCAATGTGAGTTTGTTTTATTTTGATGTATGGTGGTCTACATTTCTTACATGTTTATTAACCTTCATTTAATCTGAAAACCTATATCTTCGTATTTTAGAGTTTCTTCTCAGAACATTTTTACGCGCAGCTAATTGTATTTCCGCTTATCAGTGATCAGCAGAGAATATTGATCTTAACCACATATAAAACTGTTAGACACCCATTATAATTTGTTTTTCGTAAAACTAACTGGTTACTCAAACTTGTTGTTGTGGTCTTCAGTCCGAAGACTGGTTTGAGGCAGCTCTCCATGGTACACTATCTTGTGCGAGACTATTCATCTCCGAATAACTGCTGCAACCTACATCTTTCTGAATCTGCTTACTGTATTCATCTCTTGGTCTCCCTCAACGATTTTTACCACCCACACTTCCCTCCAGTACCAAATTGGTGATCTCTTGATGACTCAGAATGAGTTCTGTCAACCAATCCCTCCTTTTAGTCAAGTTTTGCCACGAATTCCTTGTCTCCCCAATCCTATTCAGTATCTCCTTACGTGATCGATCCATCTAAAATTAAAAATTGTTCTGTAGCACCACAGTTCGACAGCCTATGTTCTCTTCTTGTCCAAACTGTTCATCGTCCATGTTTCACTTCTGTACATGGCTATACTCCATACAAATATCTTCAGAAAAGATTTGCTAGCACTTCAATCCATATTCGATTCAACAAATTTCTCTTTGTCAGTAATGCTTTTCTTGCCATTGCCAGTCTACATTTCTTATTACCTCCTCAGCCATCATCAGTTAATTTTGCTGCCCAAATAGCAAAAATCATGTACTACTTTAAGGGTCTCGTTTCGTGGTCTAATTCCGCAGTATCACCTGATTTACTTCGACTACATTCCATTACCCTTGCTTTTTTTTGTTGATGTTCATTTTATTACCTCCTTTGAAGACGCAATCCATTTCGTTCAACTGCTCTTCCAAGTCCTTTGCTGCCTCTACCAGAATTACATTGTCGTTAGCAAAACTCAAAAGTTTTAATTTCTTCTCACTGAACTTTTATTCGTGCTCAAAATTTTTCTTTGGTTTCCTTTACTGCTTGTTCAATGTACATATTGAATAACATTGGGGATAGGGTACAACCGTGTCTCACTCCCTTCTCAACCACTGCTTCCCTTTCATGCCCTTCGACTTTTATTACTGCCGTCTGATTCCTGTACAAGCAGTACACAGCGTTTCGCTCCCTGTGTTTTGCCCCTGCCACCTTCTGAATTTCAGAGAGACTATTCCAGCCAACATTGTCGAAAGTTTTCTCAAAGTCCACAAATGCTGTAAATGCAGGTTTGTCTTTCCTTAACCTATCTTCTGAGAAGTAGTAGAGTCAGTACAGCGTCTCGTGTTCCTTCATTTCTCCGGAATCCACACTGCTCTTCCCCGAGGTCTGCTTCTGCCAATTTTTCCATTCTTCTGTACAGAATTCATAGTAGCATTTTGAAACCGTGATTTACTGAACTGATTGTTCGGTAATTTTCATACTTGTCAGCAACTGCTTCCTTTCGAAGTGGAATTCTTCTTGAAGACTGAGGGTATTTCTCCTGACTCATATTCAAACTTAACTAAATGCTGTTACCGTTTGACGTAAACTATTTTTCTTAACTGTCATTTGTGAACAAATATCGACATGAATGAAGCTTGTGATCTGTCGATGCGAAGCTTTTGTATCATTGGTTTATGTAAAGACTCGGTGGAAAGCTGTATAGGAGATAAGTCATTTTGTAACTGTGTCGACGATCGGACGTGGAGAGGCAAGAGTGTGACTTGTCTCCAGTGCATCTTTGTGAAACATGCTGTCCGAGGGAAAGAATACACACTACAGTTAATATGACAGGAGTTTCAGTTTGAAGGAATTTCATCTTACACGTTATTTTTAGATCACCACAGAACTGCATTATTGCTGAGTTCGTTGGAGGAATTGCGACAGAATATTAACACCAGAAACCCACCCAGAGAAATCTTACCCAGTTTTACTTCAGGACAACATAGCAACAACAACTATAAAGAGAATCAAAATATTGATAATAATTTCAACCACTGACTTTTCAAAACGTCCAGTGTTAACGAAATAGTTCTTGCACCCATGCCTTGCAATTTACCGTAATGAGTTCTATGTCTGGTGTCCGCTGACAGAATTGTGACAATTCGTTTATTACATCAGTTACAAAAATATTCCAATTCTAGGCAACAAAGATTAACATTTAACGCTGAAGTGAATGACACGGTTCACATTGTATCCTTCGTTTTCCCCACTTCCTCGTCAAAAAAGTGTCAGGTTAGGGCTATTTACAGGTAGCTGCTGTTGGCATTTTAATACACTGAAGCACACACAGTACAGTCGCAGTACCAGGTCACCAGTACCAGGTTGTATCAATAGCCATCCTGAAACCCTTGTGCTGTTTCAAGGCCCAACCAGAATTTGTGAATACATGCCAACGACCTCATTGCAGTTGAGGCTGAGAAGTAATACTCATCTCCTATTGGCGGATGCAAATGATGAAAAACACAGAGCCATAGTGAATCATTGATTATACCGCCATAGTTCATAAAGACATGTTATTTATTCAACCTTAAGAAATTTATAGCTTCAGACATTAGTTCTGCAGCACTCACTTTCTAGACGACTAGGCTACTCTTAAGCAACATTTGAACCTATTTTCTAAATTACAGGTTTCTTCCCGGTTAAAGAGTGTAATGTAGTTGTATCTGTGGCTTAAGATAGCACCTTTCAAAATTCAACCACTTCAAATAAGAGCCATAATGGCGCAGTATGTAAAGGAAAGATGAAATATTAGTCTTTAAATTATCACTAACGATGTGTCACCATAGACGGAGCACAAGCTCGATCTGAGAAAGTAAGGGGAAGGAAATCGGCTGTGTCCTCTTCATAGTAACCGTCCAGGCATTTGCCTCAACCGATTTAGGGAAACGGCGGGAAACCTAAATCTGGTTTGCTCGACGGCAATTTTACCGTCGCCCTGCGAAATGCAAGTGCTGGGACTTACCACTGCATCACCTCGATTTGTAACACTTAAAGACAGTCCTTTTGTAGTAATCTCACGCATCAGTCCCAAAGATGACAGTACGATTTCTATTTTTTACTAGCTTTATACACTTGTCACATTTGTTAACCGTGATTATGAGATATCTTCTTATTACTTTTCTCTTCATGAAGCAATACCCTCATCTGGTCCTATCTCAGTCCACCTCTCTCTTCCAAGATGTGGTTTCTCTTCCGGTTTCTAATTGAATACTTTCATGCTATTCTTCTTTCTGGCATCCTATCGATCTGTTTTACTCATTTAACTACCTAATTCGTAGCACTGATGTCTTCACTCTTTAACGGATCCTTCACAAAGCAATCTTTCGTGCCTCTTATAATTTCATTTTTTGTATTGTTATTGGCTTCTGGCGAAGGGTGTTTCACTAGGTATAATTATGTTACATAATAGTAAAAACAGGACATAAAATGGGTCAAATGGCATGAAACTCTGAGCACTACGGGACTTAACATCTGAGGTCATCAGTCCCCTAGACTTAGAACTACTTAAACCTAACTAACCTAAGGACATCAAACACATCCATGCCCGAGGCAGGATTCGAACCTGCGACCGTAGCAGTAGCGCGGTTCCGCACTGAAGCGCCTAGAACCGCTCGGCCACAACGGCTGGCAACAGGACATCTGTTGGACTTTATTATAAAACGTAAAATACAAATATATATTAGGGAAATATCCTCAAATTGTAAACTTCCCTTTTAAAAAGACGTATGATTAGGCAAATACGCCCTAAGGCAAAAAAACACGACGCACCACGGAGGAATTATCCGAATGAGACGGAAATCCGTAGATATGATGTACATGTACAGACAAACAAATGATTACAGTTTAAGGAAAACTGGATGAGTTGTTGAAGAGAAGGAGCTTCACAAATTGAGCAAGTCGATAACGGATTGATCCACCTCTGGCCCTTATGCAAGCCGTTACTTGGCTTGTTCTTGTGAGAGATAACGTGCCAAATTCTGTCCAGTTGGGGCGTTAGACTGTCAAAATTCCGATATGGTTGGAGAACCGTGCCCGTAATGCTCCAAACGTTTTCAATTGGGGAGAGGCCCGGCGACCTTGCTGGCCAAGGCACGCAAACCCCCAGACGTCAGCCGTTCAGATCGGTGCCAAACGTTGTATGTCGACACAGTATCAACCAAACCACCGACTCAGTTCACATTAAGTGCTGCCGTCCAGTAGAACAAGCGTAAACGGTAATTAAAAATAACATCGAAAATACGAAGCACCAGAAAAGCGTGTCTGTGAGTATTATTCACCGTCTCGAGTGGGTGAGGTGGTAGAGCTTGTGAGATCCTCGTACCAAGGATTTCGCCTTCGAACCCCACGGACGACAATTTTTTAACTATTTACGCATGAAACTATTACATTTAATTGGTTTCACACACTTCTTCGCTTCGTATGTAAACATTACTGTGAAGCCTTCGTTTCTGAATGGATATCACTGTGTTTGTTTTCCGGCCGTTGTAGCCAAGCGGTTCTAGGCGCTTCAGTCCGGAGCCGCGCTGCTGCTACAGTCGCAGGTTCGAATCCTGCCTCGGACATGGATGTGTGTGATGTCTGTAGGTTAGTTAGGTTTAAGTAGTTCTAAATGTAGGAGATTGATGACCTCAGATGTTAAGTCCCATAGTGCTCAGAGCCACTTGAACCATTAGTGTTTGCCGGCCGGAGTGGCCGAGCGTTCTAGGAGCTGCAGTCTGCAACCGCGCGACCGCTACGGTCGCAGGTTCGAGTGTATATGTTGCAGAGGGCCTATATATGACAGTGAGAGTTACTACAACAGAAAAAGAATCCGTAAGTGTTCTTCGATGATTGTATTTATCACATTCTATTAGCGTATGTACAGTGTCCTCGTCAAGGAGGCAGGTATCACAGTTCGGAGAGTGGACTAACTTTAGCAAATGTCCCGTTTCATTAGTATTCGTATGGCCCGCTCGCAGTCGGTCAATAGTAGCCATTTCTTTTATTGTTGAGCACAGGCTTGAGAAATCAAGCACAATCTGTTACTTAGCCGCTCAGCACTCTGTGCCTTGATGTTATGGTTCACGTCCAATAATAATGACAATTCCATTATTGCTTGGTTGACGAGTGCACGACGGAAAGCAATGTATGATAGGGGTATCTGCCGATGAACGATGTTCAGCAGACGGTCTGCACGTTCGTTGACTCTAATTCCAACATGTCCCGCTATCCAACGTAGACGAAACAGTTGATACAGCTTCTTTGCTGTTTTGTGACTTCTCAGTACATGGTGTGCGAAGAGATTTACACTTCTCCCTTCGCCTGCCGTCGTAAGGAACTGTAGGGCACTACTCGAGTCAGTACATAACAGAACTTCGTCAACTCGTAATTCGACTGTGTAAAGACTAGCTTGATGAATTGCATACATTTCCGCGGTTAATATCGATGCTCCTGTTGATAACAAGGACTTTGCCCACCCTCTTGGGTCGTGAAAAAATTTCGCTTCGGTGGATACATAAATTTTGAAATCGTCCGTGTACAATTTGTACCATTCCTGCCATTTACCGTCCAATTTTGACAGTGTATACGCACTCATTTCACTGAGATGTACGGATCCTTTAGTTCTATCACCATCTCATACACACAGTGAATTTCTGAAGAGATATCGTTCGACTGACACCACATGTCCGCTGCGGAAATTATGTCAACATTGCGCTGTCGGATGTTCCAAGATTTCACCAGTACTGTGTGACATTGGTAGTAGGAATTCGGGTTTCTTCTGTCAGTATGACTTAGCCTGGATCAGATTTAATAATCGATGTAACCATCCGCGTAATAAATGGGTGATAGAGGATCCGACCTTCAACACTTTTAGTCACACAAGAGGTTTCGTCTCGTAGCAAGTGACGAACTCCCAGTTCCGCCTGCATGACAAATGTGTGTGTTATCTTAGTATAGCCTCCACAAATAAGCAGAGATTCTGACTGTACACAAGCTAGAATCTTCAATCGTGACATAGGAGTGAAGTCATACAGAATGCAGCCGTAATTCATCTTGCTCTTTATGAACTGTTTGTGCCGGCCGGTGTGGCCGTGCGGTTCTAGGCGCTTCGTTAATTTAAAAAAGATCTATCAGATGAACAGATTACTGATTTTATGAATCTCATTAATGTCGTTTTCAAGAACAACTACTTTGAATTCAACGGACAACTGTACCAGCAGTCTGATGGGCTCGCTATGGGCAACCCTGTAGCCGGCATCCTCGGCGACATCTTTATCAATTTAACCGTGTCTCAGCCGCTTCACTAGGTATCCTTTCTTACACAAGATACGTTGATGATATTCTAGTCATCTATAACGGACCCGCCGATAGAATTGATCATATATTTAAACTTTGTAACGACCTCAATGAAAAAATTTCTTTCACTATTGAACTCGAAAACGATAACCGCCAATTAAATTATTTAGACTTGACGCTTACAATGGAAGACAATAACATCACTTTCAATATTTTTCGAAAAGAAACGTATACTGACCAAATCGTGCCTGCTTCCTCTTTTCATCCACAGTCTCAAAAAATGGGCTTTTTTCACTCTGCCGTCCACCGAGCCACCTCCATACCACTTTCAACAGAAAAGTTTAATGAGGAGATTAATTTACTGAAAACCATAGCAGTCAATAATGAATACACACCTAACATAGTGGACGATATCCTAAAAAAGAAAACTGCAATAACTACCTTGCTCAACACCTCATGCACTGAAATTAACCCAAAAAAAACCTTTTTCTATTCCTTTCATAGGACCCATTTCCTATCAGATTCAGCGCATGCTTCGCAACAAATACAACTGCAATGTTGCCTTCTCTACTGATAATAATCTAAAGAGAAATTTCATTCATAATTTGAAATCCATTCGCTTCCCTGCAGAAAGTTCTGGCGTTTATAAGATCATCTACGATACCTGCTCCTCCTATTATATAGGGCGAACCGGACGTGCTATCATCGTCAGATATAAAGAACATCTTTTGAGACAGAACGGCACCCGTCCCCTAAATTCATCCTTTGCCGATCATCTCTTAATTACTGGACACGTGCCTAAAGCCATAGGCGATAACAATATTCTGCATACCGAAAAGAAGGGGCGTAGGTTAGATGTCTTAGAGGAATTGGAGATTTTCAAACATCTCACTCGTCATTATGGCCTCATTCTCAACGAACAGCTGCAGCTGCGAAATAAAAACTTTTTTGACTGTATAAAGCCATTGCTTGATCTTTGATTCAGATTTCCTCATGCAGTTTACCGAAATGTTGTTTTCCTGTCACATCTTTGCTGTTTTCTTGTATGTCATAACTAACGTTTTTACGTTACAAAATGTATCTCTATTTAAAGCAGATAAATATGTAACTTCATCCTGTTATTATTAATGCTTACGTTATGCCTGAATCAGCTGCATCACAATTTCATGTGTCTAAATTTGAATGTACAGTAGCCTAGTTGTTTCTGCGGCTACGAGATGGCGCTCGTAGCAACACCATGTTTACTTGCCCACACTTTCTAAAGTGGGCACCTCAGTCTTGTTGCAACCCTTGTCCACAGTACGAGCAACCCTTAGCAGCTCGCCATCTCACAAGTGTTCATGACGTCGCCTTCCCGGCTGAGATCTTTTTCTAATATGTGACTTGTAAATACTGCATCTTTTCGAGTCAGTACAAACTTCAATTTTATTCATGTACTATGTACCTAATGTTTTAGTACAGTTAGTCTAATACTGAGGACGACGCTCATAGTAGCGCCGAAACCAGGTCAATTTTTGACTTAATATTTGTGACCGAGGGCTTATTTGTTACAATATAATTCTGACACGGTCACTGAACCTTAGCAGCTATGTTCAAAGTTTTAAAAGGGATGTTTATTTAGTCGGTGACTGGTTTCGGGCTATGCTAATTCTCAAACCAATCTATGCACAAAAGTTAAAATTGTAATATATCGAAACACAAGTTTACATTGAAAACGAGTGCAAAGCATAAATGAGTAACATATCGCAACCAGCACATACGAATATTTGCAAGTAAAATGTACAAAATAGCAGTAAATAAACTGGTACTCATTGCATGTGAATGATTCCAACTAATACTCGTTAACAAATAATACTGGTCAAGTTGGAAGCTACTAGGAAACCTAGGAGACAGTGATTCTTTTGTTTCGGGATAGGTTGTTTCAATAGCGAGTCACAATCTTAAAAACAAGCAGTGTCCAAAACGATTATACAACATACGTACCACATACAAACGTTTTGTAAGTGTGCATAACTGCACGAACAAAATACAATGTAATACTAAGGTCTTACTTACAGATACAGAGAGGGTAAGATATACATTTCGTAAGGCATGAAACTACAACGTAGCATTGCTATGTAGCGTTACCTTTTAGTAGCAAAGTTGTGGCAAAGACACCAAACATGAGCATAAACTGCAAGCAAATGTTTTTAAAAGTTGAAAAAGACGTGCCATTAAAAGGCATCCGCAAATTTAATCATTTTTACATTTTTTTAAACAAAAATATACCGATCAATAAAAATGGACCCAAATCTTAGTCTTTTTTTTTCTCTCTTGAGAAGTATGAAGATTGTAGTAGTAATTCCACATCTGATGTAGACGACATATTGCCCTCCATAGAACTTCATTCCTCTCGTGTAAAATTATTTGCCCGTCAGCAAATATCATGGTGTTTATGCAATTATCTGCTCATGTTTTGATTCCCCCTTTTCTAACAATGTCGTCAATGTAGAAAAGTGTGGGGTATAAAGTTCACCTATCTGCCAAATCTATTAATTCTTATATGTTTATTAGGAGTTTGGATTTCTGATATTGACTTTGAATTGAATGTTCGGCAATACACTCCCCTTTCTAAAATACCTCATAAAATATATCCGCTGGTTTGGTCGAAACCATATAGCTCGTAAGAGTTATTAAGAAGACTTATTCCACGGTGGCTTCTCAGTATTACGATTTCCTTTGTTATAAAGCGTCATTATCTCGGCTGTTGTACGAAAGTCTGGTATTATATTTGTTTTCCAACAAGTATTTACTGGTTCCGATAAGTGTACTTCCAGCAGTGGTCCTCCACATTTTGGTAATTCTGTGTAATGCCGTCCTACCCTGTAGCTTTCCTATTTTTCGTTTGTCTTGGGGATGCATGTAGCCGGTCATGGTTTTCGTCTTCTGGGTAAATTCTGCTGTATTCTTGGATGGTGTTTCTCTTATCTGCCGACTCATTTTCTTCCCTCTGTAGCCTCTGGTAGTGGTCATTGCAAGTAGCTAGATCAATGACGTGCAGTCAAGCATTGTTCATTTCTTTCTGCTACTGTTTCAAGAGTTAGTATGCTATTTCCTGCTTACCGTGTACATCAGTTTCTACGTTATTTACTAATTTGTACCAAGACTCATAGGTTTTTCTCATTGTGACACACAATTGAGACTCATATTGTGTTTGAACTAAGTGCTCCAAGTGTAGTTCAGGATACCTGTCAAGAAGGCTTCACAACATATATTTTCCTAGGGTGACCAGACGTCCGCATTAATCCGGACATGTCCTTTTTAGCTCTTTGTCCGGAGTCCGGGCGGATTTTTACAGTGTCCGGCTTTTTCACAAAGTTGAGCGTAATACAGTTAAATTTACAATTCGTCCCGTTATTGCTCTTTTCTTAAATACTTTAACTATTGGCAAAGCGTTCATGATAAACACGCACGAAGGCGGTGTTAGTAGGTGGCACCAGGATCGTCGATGTTATCGTTGATCGACCTATAAGTGAATGCAAATATCGATTATTTAAAATTATCGTTTCGTATCTTCACTTTGTATTGACTTGGCTTCCTGTAGTGCACGTGTGATTTGTGAGTGTAATTTTTAACCCAGTGAGTTACGTAAAATATTTGGCTATGCCTAAACGAAAGTGTACATTTTCTGATGTCCTTTCCTGCAAATATCCGGCTTTCAAGAAAGGGAGAAATGAATTTGAAGCGGAATGTAAGATATGTGGAGCTGGAACGTACGTCTGAGTGGCCAATAAATGTAAGAAATAACGCGACAGATCAACTGTCATGGTTTTATTTCATTGTTTCATAGTCATTCAGTTTATTTGTATTCGGAAGGGTAAAGTGCAGTTTACATGTCGTCAGCTGCTGCTTCAGTTGTAGATGTTGGTAGCGGTGCGTCGAATGAAGGGAGTTGAATCGTCTTACGTTTTTCGCTTTGTAAACAATTCCGTGTTGTTGACATAACAAAACAATTGACGCCACACTGTCATCACAATCAATTTAATTTTTTTATATTGCTCAGTTAACCACCATCTGACCATCAGTAATAATTGACGACTAGTTTTAATTCCCGGCAGAAACACGCAATCTTATTGGCTGCCTGAACGCTATAAAACGAAATGCGTGTTGCTTTGTTACTAAAATGTTAAATTTCTTGCACAGGTGCCCAAGATCTTGAGCATCACATTGATGTGTCTTATTTTTTCTTCCTTTGTCCTTTTTGAAGCTGTTTGTCTTTTTAAACAATTGCATCTGGTCACCCTACATTTTCCAAAAGTAATGTGTAAGTATCTAATAAATTCCTAAAGTATCGCATCAAAGCAGATCGATCAACTTACAGTAAAACGAAAGACGAATAATACAGGTGTTGCACCGACTCCACGGACATACCTTGAACCTCGTTTCATTGTGTGAATAACAGTCCGTACTGAAGCTTTCATGACGGATTCGTCCACCGGGAAACGCCAGTACTGCAGCCTACTGCAGGAAGAATGTCAGACGCGAGTTGCAAATGAAGCAGATCATTCGCCGACAGTCTGCTGTGAAAGCAATTGTGTGACGCGCTAAGCAAGTCAGAGACACACGGCCGGCCGGCTCTCATTAACCGTGAGTAATTAACCGAGTTTCAAAGTACAATGAACGCGAGAGCGCGATACACGCAGCTGATGCTAATCGATTATCAACTAGCGGCCGTTCTGCTGGAAAACATAGTCCGCCGTGTCGGAGTGGCGTGCGCACTCCACTGCCAGGAATCAAGTTAGGCGATTATTGCGTGGCAGAAATAATCATTGCTATCATCATGATTTCAACGGAAAACTTTTACCTCACGCGCTTATCCTAGTTACGACATGGAGCACGACGTGTTAGATGGTCACTCTTTCACAACATAAAATCCCATAATCCCAATTTCAAAGAAAGCACATGCTGACAGCTGTGAATATTACCGAACTATCAGCTAATAAGAAACGATTGAAAAATACTAACGCCAATTCCTTACAGAAGAATGGAGAAACTGACAGAAGCTGGCCTCGGAACGGTCAGTTTGGATTCTAGAGAAATGATGAAATACTCGAGCCAATACTGACCCTACGCCTTCTCGTAGAAAATTGGGTAAGGAAAGACAAAAGCTACATATATACCATTTACAGACTTAGAGAAAGCTTTGGACAACGAAGACTTCAATATTCTCTTTTAAATTCTGAAGGCAGCTGGGGTAAAATACATCTACATCTACATTTATACTCCGCAAGCCACCCAACGGTGTGTGGCGGAGGGCACTCTACATCTCACTGTCATTACCTCCCTCTCCTGTTCCAGTCGCGTATGGTTCGCACGCTCTCGAAATCTGGACAGCAAGCTACACCGCGATGCAGAGCGCCTCTCTTGCAGAGTCTGCCACTTGAGTTTGCTAAACATCTCCGTAACGCTATCACGCTTACCAAATAACCCTGTGACGAAACGCGCCGCTCTTATTTGGATCTTCTCCCGACCTGGTACGGATCCCATACTGATGAGCAATACTCAAGTATAGGTCGAACGAGTGTTTTGTAAGCCACCTCCTTTGTTGATGGACTACATTTTCTAAGGACTCTCCCAATGAATCCTAACCTGGCACCCGCCTTACCAACAATTAATTGTATATGATCATTCCACTTCAAATCGTTCTGTACGCATACTCCCAGATATTTTACAGAAGTAACTGCTACCAGTGTTTGTTCCGCTATCATATAATCATACAATAAAGGATCCTTCTTTCTATGTATTCGCAATACATTACATTTGTCTATGTTAACGATCAGTTGCCACTCCCTACACCAAGTGCCTATCCGCTGCAGATCTTCCTGCATTTCGCTGCAATTTTCTAATGCTGCAACTTCACTGTATACTACAACGTCATCCGCGAAAAGCCGCATGGAACTTCCGACACTACCTACTAGGTCATTTATATATATTGTGAAAAGCAATGGTCCCATAACACTCCGCTGTGCCACGCCAGAGGCTACTTTAACGTCTGTAGACGTCTCTCCATTGAGAACAACATGCTGTGTTCTGTTTGCTAAAAACTCTTCAATCCAGCCACACAGCTGGTCTGATATTCCGTAGGCTCTTACTTTATCAGGCGACAGTGCGGAACTGCATCGAACGCCTCCCGGAAGTCAAGGAAAATGGCATCTACCTGGGAGCCTGTATCTATTATTTTCTGGGCCTCGTAAACAAATAAAGCGAGTTGGGTCTCACACGAGCGCTGTTTCCGGAATTCATGTTGATTCCTACAGAGTAGATTCTGGGTTTCCAGAAATGACATGATACGCGAGCAAAAAACATGTTCTAAAATACTACAACAGATCGATGTCAGAGATATAGGCCTATAGTTTTGGGCATCTTCTCGACGACCCTTCTTGAAAACTGGGACTACATGTGGTCTTTTCCAATCATTTGGAACCTTCCGTTCCTCTAGAGACTTGCGGTACACGGCTGTTAGAAGGGGAGCAAGTTCTTTCGCGTACTCTGTGTAAAATCGAATTGGTATCCCGTCAGGTCCAGTGGACTTTCCTCTGTTGAGTGATTTCAGTTGCTTTTCTATTCCTTGGACATTTATTTCGAAGTCAGCCATTTTGTCGTTCGTGCGATGATTTATTTACAACTCGCACAGAAACCAGACGACAGTTAAGAGTCGAGTATCATGATACAAAATCAGTGACTGAGAAGGAAGTGAGACACGGTTGTAGCCTATAACAGATGTTATTCAATCTGTAAATTGAGCAAGCAGGAAGGTAAGTCAAAGAAAATTTGGAGAAAGAATTAAAGCTCAGGCAGAAGAAACAAGAAGTGTGAGGTTTTGCTATTGACACTGTAATTCTCTCAGGACTTCAAAGAACTTGGGTGAGCTTGTAAACATCGAATATACATTTAAGTGTTAGGAAGACGTTTCTGAAGGTATTCGTCTGGAATGTAGCCTTATATGAAACTGAAATATGGAAGATAAACCTTTTAGATAAGGAGAGAATAGAAGCTGTTGAAACATGGTGCTGCAGAAGAAGCTTAAGATTAGATGGGTAAATCATGTAACAACTGAGGAGGTAATGGATAGATTTGGGAAGAAAAGAATTTCGTGATACAACTTGACCAAAACAAAGTATTGGTTGACAGACACGTACTGAGACATGAAGGGGTCAAAAAATAAAGTACTGGAGGGAAATGCGGGGGGTAAAAATCGTGGAGAGAGACCATGAACTGAATTCAGTAAGCAGAAGGATGTTGGTCGCAATAGTTATTCCAAGACGAAGAGGCTCGCACAAGATAGAGTAACATGGAGAGCTGCATCAAACCAGTCTTCGGACTTAAGACCATAACAACAACAAAAAATTTATTTTCATAATATATTAATTAATAGGAGCATAGTATTGTATGTCACACAGTAATCTTTTCACCGCAGATTCGTAGACATGCGTAGTCTTTCATCAATAAATGACGCTATAACATTTGTCTGAAGTATATTTTGCTCTACCCTATATAACACTGTTTTGCAATGATATCTATGTAAATGCTAAATGAGTATTGTTGGCTGCAATTCTTGCTTTTAACGAAACAAATTATCTTTTGACAAAATCGGAGTGATTGGGGTTTATTATAGCACTAATGATTAACGCACTAGACTTTTACTACTGAAATGAAATAGTAGGATTGTTACAGTGCGACCCAGTCAAGTATTGCAAAATATACCTACGTAATAGCTTTATGTGTTGCAGATAAAGCAATAAAGCTGCTTTCCTTATTCTACATTTACAATCCAGTATATCTTCATCTACGTACATAATCTGCAAGCCACCACGATTCGTAGTGAACGGTAATCTGTACCACCACTACTCATTTCGGCTCCCGTTTCACTCGCAAATAGAGTGCGAGAAAAACGACTGTTGTCTACATGCCTCCGTATGAGCCCAAGTTTCTCGTTTCTCAACTTCGTGCTTCTGTTTGTTAGCGGCGGCAGAATCGTTCTGCAGTCTGTCCCAAACGCCAGTTCTCTAAATTTTCTCATTAGTGCACCATGAAAGAATGTCGCCATACCTCCAGCGATTCACATTTGAGTTCCCGAAACATCTCCGCAATAGTTAAGACATTTGAACCTGCTGGAAACAAATCTAGCAGCCTGCCTCTGAATTGTTTCGACGTCATCGTTTAATCCGAGCCGGTGCGGATCCCAAACACTCGAGCAGTACCCAAGAAGAGATCGCCTTGGCGTCCTATATGCAGTCTACTTTACAGATGAATCGCACTTCCCTAAAATTCTTCTAAGAAACCGAAGTCTTTCCCTACCACAAACCTCATGTGCTCGTTCCATTTCATGTTGCCTTCCAAAGTTACGCCCAGACATTTAAATGTTGTGACTGTGTCAAGCATTACACTATTAATGCTGTATCCGAGTTTCCCTACAGTCACTCAACTACGTCACGATATGTCCTAGCTGTCTGTTTGTCCCTACGTGATGTAAACTACCTCTCAACGAGAGCAATATGGATCAAGGGACTGCGAGGAGAGCTGTCAATATGAGATTAAAGCCGGATTGGAAAATCTTCACCAAGTAATAAACATTGAACAATTTTTTAAATCTCTAAGCTCATTGATAAAGATTTTTAGAAATGGGTCAAAGTTATGGGAATTAAAAAAAAAAGGTTTTTACCTTACTGTTCGATCAGTGCTGATTTATATGGCGTCTTAGCGAATACTGAACAGGAGAAAGAGGAGCAATTTTTACTGCGGAGGTTTCAATATGAGGATGGTTTGAAAAGTTCTCGAAACTGAGTAGAAAACGAGTACTTACATCACTGAAACTTTTTTTCATTTTTCAATGTAGTCTCCTTGTAGATTAATGCACTTGGTCCAACGATGTTCCAGTGCCTTGATACCGTCACGAAAATGAGTTTCCTCCAGGCCTGCAAAATAGTAGACAACTCCAGCCATCAATTCTTCGTTAGAAGTGAATCTTCGTCCACCAAGAAAAATTTTCAATTTTGGGGAGAGAAGCCTGACGGAACCATATCAGGTGCATAAAACGGGTGTGGCAACAATTCATACCTTAGTTCGTGTAATTTTGCTACGGCGACTGCACATGTTTTTGATCCAGCGTCAAGAGTCGCGGCACCCATCTTGCAGATAATTATTTCATTCCTAGCTCTTCAGTTAAAATGTGATACACCCTTTCAGATGACATCTGGCAAGCGTGAGCGATTTCACATACTTTCAATCAGCGATCCTTCAACACCATTTTGTGAACTTTTGCAATGATTTCTGGAGCAGTGACACATCTTGGCCGACCACTTCTCGGATCATCATCTAAACTCTCCTGACCAAATTCAAATTCATTTGTCCACTCGCCAACAGTTGAATATGAAGAAGCAGAGTCCCCAAGTATATTATGAAAATCGACATGAATGACCTTTGCTTTCATGCTTTTCTTTATGAAGTACTTAATCACTGCTCGAATCTCGATTTTTTCCATCTTCCGCAAATCATTACGTGGGAACAACAATAATACCACGTCACCGCCACAGCTCTTTCCCAAGAGCACTGACGTGGCACGTGTTTACAGGCAACAGTCCAATGAATATCACATGAACAACTCTTTGCTCTAGCGCTGACCTCTCGTGGTGATTTCGAGAACTTTTCAAACCACCCTCGTACGCCTGCCGCTATGATTTGTTTCAGAAGGTTTCAGTCGAATGTTTCTCGTGTTGTGCGTTTTCGTTATTGTTCCACCAGACGTCCTTCTTTACAGAGGGATTTGAACTCAGGCAAATGACTTTGAAAATGACAACGAGTAAATTTGATCATAGCCCTGTTATAAATGATCCAGGTAGTGCGTTTCGCAGTAAACTCATGTCATTTCTATTGGCCTCAAGCATAGGAGGTCCATAGTTGTAATTTAGATCCGGAATCCATTTCAGTTAACTCATTAGGCAACAAAATCGTGTTTCTATGCTAAATTGCACTCAATAATTTGTTTACATTGTAGAGTGCAGACGTTTACACAACACTGTTCAAACAGCCCTCGAAAGTTCATATGTTAGTATAATTTGGAGAAACTTCAATGTCCATTTCACATAATTCCTTACTCTGTGCGAATAAGCCACAATTTCTTTTTAATAGAGAGGCATATTAATTCATTTTGCAGATGATACAGGCATTTTTATCAGGTTTTTCGTAAATTAATAGAAATAATAAAAAAACTTTGTATTGTGTAAAGAAAACTTACGTTAAACTGACACCTTCCACATCATTACGAAATATCGTATTCACGCTCTATGAAACAAGTATTAATGTAAGGTAATATAATGATTCCTGAAAGATATTAAATGACCAAGCAGGCGTGTTACATGATTTGAAAAAAAAAATTAAGAAATCACCTCATTCAGATTTATACTAGTAAAAACATGTATGTAGTAAAGTTCTAAATTATTGAGATGAGTTGAACTATAATAATTAATATACTAAGCGTGAAAACCATTGAGATTTGGTGCATTGTAGCGTAAAAGATATCAAATTTTGGAACACAACTAAAAATAAATGAGCTTGGACTGCTAGTAGCCCATTCCATTCAATTGCTCTTCCAAGTTCTTTGCTGTCTCTGACAGAGCTGCAAAGTGACCAGCAAATCTCAAATCTTTTGTTTCTTCTCCCTGATCTTCAATTCCTCCATCAAATTTTTCTTTACCTTCCTTTACTGCTTGCTCAGTGTACGGATTGAATATCATTGGGGCCAGTTTTTCCAAGTAACTTCTCGGTGATGTACAAAATGTTCATATCAGAAAGGGTGTGCTTTACAAACAAACATCTTCATTTCATCTTAAACGATTGGAAATTTCAGCAATAGCCTCACAATACACCATTCCACATATGAATATTGTTGTCAACAATGCCTGTAGTGGGATAGTGACCTCTGCTGCACCGTCCACCCCTGCACCCATTTTCCCTAACTGCCAATTCTTGTTTAGACTGATAGACTGGCAGGTAGTGTAGAACGATATTTAGGTTCGTCGTTGCCAACAATTAATTTTAGTCTGAGAGTAATATTATAACAATATTCAACAAATACAAAAAAACATGATGAAACATTGGCATAGGAAGGAGCGTAAAATTCAGCTATAAAACTATGGACAAGATACCTACGAGAATAAAATGCATATTACAGTTGTTTTGTTTCTCATTTACAGCCACTTTTATAAGACAGGTATATTCTGTTGTGGGTTGGCAGGAGAGCCAACACCGGGATACCAGAGGAAGACGAAAGGCACGCGTTTTAGCTCACGCAGGCTGGCATGAGGTCTGGAACAGGACAAGGAAATTAGAATTTAGAAAAAACGGACGTAGCTGGTGGAATACTTAACTTTCATCCATAAATGGTGAACGTCGCTCTTGACGATACGTTATTCACACTATCAACAGTAACTGGTAATGGCGCCTTGCTATGTCGTAGCAAATGACGTAGCTGAAGGCTATTTTAAATATCGTCTCGGCAAATGAGAGCGTATTTTGTCAGTGAACCATCGCTAGCAAAGTCGGTTGTACAACTGGGGCGAGTGCTAGGAAGTCTCTCTAGACCTGCCGTGTGGCGGCGCTCGGTCTGCAATCACTGATAGTGGCGACACGCGGATCCGACGTATATTAACGGACCGCGGCCGATTTAAAGGCTACCACCTAGCAAGTGTGGTGTCTGGCGGTGACACCACATATTCTTCGATAGAAAATACCTCTGAGTGAGAAGCATAGCCGCAACAGCGTGTAGAAACAAAGTATCCCATATTTTGAGAGCTAGTAGTAGGGACCTAAACAAGACACATATTTTCTGTTAGCATGGGCCCTAAAATGCATACCGTAAGATCTATGAACACTCGTTCACCTTTGCTATTGTGAAACACATCTCTTCTATGAACGTCCTATAGAATGCTGTAAAGAAATGACACATTCCTTTATTATTGTCCATGGATACAGTTACTTCCCAGATTTTAACCCCCAGATCTTTGGTTGTGGGGGCACATGCAGCCCTTGATCTATGCAGATCCCATTAGTGATGTACAACCAATGCAGGAATTCGTCGGCAATGACTACAGGCGCCAGCGAGATCAACTGGAGTTTTTCAGAGAGTGTGTGATTCCCTAAGTCGTCAGACAGAAGCATGCCCTGCTATGAATGGTCAGCACATTGAGCATTTACTTTAGCACTGGCTAACAAGTGCAGGTCGTATGTAACAGCAAGAGGGTTAATTGTTAGCAGAATAATTTGTTCTCATTTTTTATCAGTTTGTTTACTCATTTATTTTTAGCGTTCTGTAGAGTATACAATATTCGTAATAACAAAGAGTGTGGAGTACAAGAGATATTTCACAAGAGCAAAGATAGCTCATAGGCAGAACACGCAGACGACACAGCAGTCCACATCACAACAGGAAAAAGAAACACATGGTACACACTAACAAACAACAATAAAATAGCACATAGAATTGGGAACATATTGAAAAGTAAGGGATCCCAATAACATTAAGAACAAACAACACCGTTCAACAAAGTCTAAGACCAGACAAAAGAGCCTGCGGCAAATTCAGCAGTGCTGGAATATGTCATCTCACATGTAACCCATGTCAGGCCCAATATACAGGACAAAGACGCGTAATTTTCCGAACAAGCCACATAGAACACATGGGAGCTCTAAAGAGTGACAACACACATTCCACTTTCGCAGAACACCTAATGAACAAAAATAACAACCCCACTAATATCGAAAGTGATCTACACATCCCGAAACGCGGCAGCAATTTATGCCGAAAACTAACAATAAAAGGAAATTATTACAGACAAAAGGCTACAGTGGAAGGACAAAACGTAATAAACGAAAACATAATACGTACTCGGCAACAACACACTCTTTACCGCTGTAAAAGAACTGACACAGGACATGCGACGCAACAGGAAAACACACGAACACACATTTACTGCCCCAGCACACGGAGACACAAACAAGGAACAGAAGTCATCAGAGCTCCCGCTACAATTTTCATAGCCTCTCGTAATATGCGATACATTTCTCGCCACACACGCGAACAGCAAGATGGCGTGATATTTTGGATGACGAAGAAGGTGCGAAAGTTGTTTCTGTGCGTCTAAAAGTTGCTACAAGTCGTCCAATAAACGTGAGTACATGACAAACTACGTAACAACCTAGCACACGCCAAAACTGTATCCACAGCACAATGTAATCTCAATTGTGTAAAGCTGACATACATAAGTTCATGTTTTTTGTATTTATTAATAGCCACTAATACAATTGCAGATGACATGAGGTATGCCAAGAAAAATGGCAAACAAAATTGCAGAAAAAATGACGGAAACAGCGGTAACAATTGTAAAATCATGCTGTGATATTATAGTGAATAAGATATTATGAGATTATTCACAGAAACAATATCTGGAACAAAACAGTACACATATAACGATATTTTACAAAATTTTGTAAGTATGCTTTTTCTTCCTGTTTTACAATCATAGAACCCACTGATGATGGCGATATTTGTCGCTGGAACTAGATTGGGGGAATAAATAGATCAATAACAAAAGTGTTTTGCACCAACTCGGACACACATTCCAGTATTATTGCTCACAGCTCTTTATGTATGCATTTTAGAGCTCATGCTTACTGGATATTTTTGTATTGTTTTGGTCCACACTACCACCTCTCAAAACATGGAATACTTTTTTAACACCCTATATATTATACATTCACTAAATGTGTGTAATTATTGTACCACTGTTTATTGCGACTATACTCTATGGAACATGTGACTAACTTGTCACAGTTGAAATAGTATGAGCACAAAACCTCTCCAAGTTGTTAAATCGAGCTATACTTATGAAGTACTTCTGCTTCTCACAGTATGAAACAACATGCTTACCATAGGTCCACTACTCACAAGGGAACCTCCCCATCGCACCCCCCTCAGATTTAGTTATAAGTTGGCACAGTGGATAGGCCTTGAAAAACTGAACACAGATCAATTGAGAAAACAGGAAGAAGTTGTGTGGAACTGTGAAAAAATAAGCAAAATATACAAACTGAGTAGTTCATGGCAAGATAGGCAACATTAAGGACACTGGAACCGTAGCAGCGCCGTGGTCTCGTGGTAACGTGAGCAGCTGCGGAACGAAAGGTCCTTGGTTCAAATGTTCCACTGAGTGAAAACTTTAATTTTTTATTTTCAGTTTATGTGACAAACTCTTATGTTTTCATCACTTTTTTGGGAGTGATCATCGCATCCACAAGAAAACCTAAATCGGGCAAGGTAGAAGAATCTTTTTACCCATTCGCCAAGTGTACAAGTTAGGTGGGTCGACAACATATTCCTGTCATATGACGCACATGCCGTCACCAGTGTCGTATAGAATATATCAGATGTGTTTTCCTGTGGAGGAATCGGTTAACCTATGACCTTGCGATCAAATGTTTTCGGTTCAGATTGGAGAGGCACGTCCTTTCGTCTACTAATCGCACGGTTTTGCGATGCGGTCGCAAAACACAGACACTAAACTTATTACAGTGAACAGAGACGTCAATGAACGAACGGACAGATAATAACTATGCAAAAATAAAATTTTCGCTCGTGGGAAGACTTGAACCAAGGACCTCTCCTTCTGCAGCTGCTCACTCTACCACGGGACCACGGCGCTCCTGAGCTTACGTTCTCCTTTATGTTGCCTAGTGGCCAAGACTGATGACCAGTTTGTATATTTTGCTTATTTTTTCACAGTTCCACACAACTTCTTCCTGTTTTCTCAATTGATCTGTGTTCAGTGTATCAAGGCCTATCCACTGTGCCAAGTTATAATTAAATCTGAGGGGGGTGCGATGGGGAGGTTCCCTTGTCAGTGAAATGAGGAATCGCAGTTCTGCTACTATTTGAACGTTCAAAATAAAATCGATCGATTCAGTATAAATGAATTCATAATTATAGACTTAGTGAATTTTTCTGTTATATGTGTCATTCGTGGGAACAATATGTACTTACCGGGATGTATGTCGTTTGCCAGTTCTGCATAGGAAACATAGCACACAAGTGCTTAAAGTCATTGATTTACTTCATTTTGACATTTCTGGAATTTCAAGCCATTGCACGTCTTCCATAAGTATATCACAGTTATTGTTGTTGTTGTGTTCCTCATTCCTAAAACTGGTTTGATGCAGCTGTCCACTCTCCTCTATTCTGTGCAAGCCTCATCTCCGAATAACTACTGCAACCTACATCATTTTGAACCTGC
Organism: Schistocerca serialis cubense; assembly: GCF_023864345.2. Classification (NCBI taxonomy): domain Eukaryota; kingdom Metazoa; phylum Arthropoda; class Insecta; order Orthoptera; family Acrididae; genus Schistocerca; species Schistocerca serialis. The sequence continues at coordinate 1,085,596,091 of NC_064639.1, forward strand.
TTACTGTATTCACCTCTTGCTCTCTGTCTACAGTCCCCCCCACCTCCCATATACATACTTCTATACTAAGTAGGTGATACCTTGATACCTCAGTACGTGTCTATCATCCAATCCTTTCTTTTAGTCAAGTTTTACCACAAAATTATTTTCCCTCCAAATGTACCCAGCACGACGCTATCTACCCACCTAATCTTCAACATTCTTCCGTAAAACCATGTTTCAAAATCGTCTATATATTTCTTGAATTGTTTACTGTCAACGTTTCACTTCTATACAAGATTGCACTTAAATCTATATTCAATGTTAACAAATTTCTCTTCTTCAGAAACACTTCTCTTGTCACTGCCAGTCTTTATATCCTCTCCGCTTCGGCCATCTTCAATTATCTTACTGCCCAAATAGCAAAAATCTTCTACTACTTCGTGTCTCGTTTCTTAATCTCATTACCTCAGCACCACTTGATTTAATTCGACTACATTCCATTACCCTTTTTTTTTTTTTTTTTTTTAACGTTCATATTTTACCCTCCTTTCAGTAAGTGTCCATTCCATTCCTCTGCTCTTACAATGTCATCAGCAAATCTCAAAGTTTGTATTTACTTCCCCTGAACTATAATTCTTCCAAATTTTACTGCTTGCTGAGTGTACAGATAGAATAACATCGGTATAGGCTACAACCTTTTCTCACTCCCTTCTCAGCCATTGTCCCTCGACTCTTACAGCTGCCGCCTGGCTTCTGTAGAAGTTGTAGACAGCGTTTCGCGCCACGTATTTTGCCCGTCCTACCTTCTGAATTTCAAAGAGTGTATTCCTGTCAACAGTTTCCCTAAGTCTACAGATGCTACAAATGTAGGTTTGCCTTTCTTTAACCTTTCTTCTAACAGAAGTCCTCGAGCTCGGCCTTACAAGTTTTTCCATTTTTCTGTAAACAATTTGTGTTAGTGTTTTAGAACGACGGTTCATTAAACTGATAATGATGTAATATTCACACTTGTCAGCATTTGCTTTCTTTGGAATTCAAATTATTACATTCTTCTTGAAGTTTAAGGGTATTTCTCCTGTCTCATACATATTGCACACCAAGTGGAATAGTTCTGTCGTAGCTGGCCTCCCAAGAATATCAGTAGTAATGATGGAATGTCGTCTACTCAAAAGACCATGTTCGACTTACGTCTTCTTCTCCAGTATCATATTTCGCATCTCATCTTTATCTACATCGTTTTCCGTTTTTATAATATTGCCTTCAAGTTCGACTCTCCCGTATAGACCCTCCATATACTTCCACCAACCTTCAGCTTTCCCTCTTATGCTTAGAATTGGTTGTCCATCTGAGTTCTTGATATTCATACCATGGTTCGTCTTTTTTACATAGGCCTCTACAGGCGGTATCTATAACCTTTCATTCTATACCTGTTTGCTGTTTAGTCATTCCTGCTTAGCGATTCTGCACTTCCTCTGTTTCATTTTTTGGACGTTTGTATTCACTTTTGTATGTTAAATTTCCTTCCTTTTTACATTTTCTTCTTTCATCAGTTAAATTCAGTATGTCTTGTGATTTCTACTAGTCCTTGTCTTTTTATCTACACTCCTGGAAATGGAAAAAAGAACACATTGACACCGGTGTGTCAGACCCACCATACTTGCTCCGGACACTGCGAGAGGGCTGTACAAGCAATGATCACACGCACGGCACAGCGGACACACCAGGAACCGCGGTGTTGGCCGTCGAATGGCGCTAGCTGCGCAGCAGCTGTGCACCGCCGCCGTCAGTGTCAGCCAGTTTGCCGTGGCATACGGAGCTCCATCGCAGTCTGTAACACTGGTAGCATGCCGCGACAGCGTGGACGTGAACCATATGTGCAGTTGACGGACTTTGAGCGAGGGCGTATAGTGGGCATGCGGGAGGCCGGGTGGACGTACCGCCGAATTGCTCAACACGTGGGGCGTGAGGTCTCCACAGTACATCGATGTTGTCGCCAGTGGTCGGCGGAAGGTGCACGTGCCCGTCGACCTGGGACCGGACCGCAGCGACGCACGGATGCACGCCAAGACCGTAGGATCCTACGCAGTGCCGTAGGGGACCGCACCGCCACTTCCCAGCAAATTAGGGACACTGTTGCTCCTGGGGTATCGGCGAGGACCATTCGCAACCGTCTCCATGAAGCTGGGCTACGGTCCCGCACACCGTTAGGCCGTCTTCCGCTCACGCCCCAACATCGTGCAGCCCGCCTCCAGTGGTGTCGCGACAGGCGTGAATGGAGGGACGAATGGAGACGTGTCGTCTTCAGCGATGAGAGTCGCTTCTGCCTTGGTGCCAATGATGGTCGTATGCGTGTTTGGCGCCGTGCAGGTGAGCGCCACAATCAGGACTGCATACGACCGAGGCACACAGGGCCAACACCCGGCATCATGGTGTGGGGAGCGATCTCCTACACTGGCCGTACACCACTGGTGATCGTCGAGGGGACACTGAGTAGTGCACGGTACATCCAAACCGTCATCGAACCCATCGTTCTACCATTCCTAGACCGGCAAGGGAACTTGCTGTTCCAACAGGACAATGCACGTTCGCATGTATCCCGTGCCACCCAACGTGCTCTAGAAGGTGTAAGTCAACTACCCTGGCCAGCAAGATCTCCGGATCTGTCCCCCATTGAGCATGTTTGGGACTGGATGAAGCGTCGTCTCACGCGGTCTGCACGTCCAGCACGAACGCTGGTCCAACTGAGGCGCCAGGTGGAAATGGCATGGCAACCGTTCCACAGGACTACATCCAGCATCTCTACGATCGTCTCCATGGGAGAATAGCAGCCTGCATTGCTGCGAAAGGTGGATATACACTGTACTAGTGCCGACATTGTGCATGCTCTGTTGCCTGTGTCTATGTGCCTGTGGTTCTGTCAGTGTGATCATGTGATGTATCTGACCTCAGGAATGTGTCAATAAAGTTTCCCCTTCCTGGGACAATGAATTCACGGTGTTCTTATTTCAATTTCCAGGAGTGTATTTCACCCTCAGCTGCCTTCACTATTTCATCTCTCAAAGTTACCCATTCATCTTTACTGTATTTCTTTCCCCTCTTGTAGTCAATCATTGCCTAATGCTCCCTTTGAAATTCTCAACAACCTCTCGTTCTTATCTAGATCCCACCTCCTTACATTCTCACATTTTTGCAATTTCTTAGGCTTTAATAAACAGTTCTTAACCAATAATTTGTGGTCAGACTCCACATCTGTCCTTGGAAATGTTTTATGGTTTAAAATCTTTTTCCGAAATCTGTCTCTCATCATTATATAGTAAGTCTGAAACCTTCCGGTGTCCCCAGACCTCTTCCACGTACACAACCTTCTTTAATGATTCTTAAACCAAAAGTTAGAGATGATTAAATTATGCTCTGTACAAAATTCCACTAGGCGTCTTTGTCTTTCATTTCCTTCCCCCAGTCCATATGCACCTACTAGTTTTCCTTCTCTCCCTTTTCCTACTGTTGATTTCTAGTCCCCTATCACAATTAAACTGTCGTCTTCCTTATCACAATTATATAAATTTATTTCGTGAGCGTTACTAACTACCCATTTAGCATAATGCAATGACATACACGCTATTAGACACTTACGTTGCAGCATCACTTATAAATTTTCCTGAAAGAGTAACTTCAGACAGTAGTAAGCTGATGGATAGCAAATACATAAAACAAGCGGAAGATAAGCAAACTTGTGGTAAATGGAGTCTTAGTTCACGAGCCAGTTTGTCAACTATATAACTTAACTACGTGCACAGACAAAGAACATTCAAACAAGGCAAAGTAAACTTAAGAGACAGTTCACAAAATTTCAACTGTGGTGAATTTTACGGTGTGTCTAATGCTAGTTTTAAAGTCTACATATTTCTTAACAAATTTGTGTGATTTTTGAAAGCAGTTTTCCCAAAACATAACTAATGCGATACTATTAAAATTTCAAATATACCCTGTATCGCTACACTTATCATGTTGTAACCAGAGCAAGTCAGGATGATGAAATATTTTCGTGTTATAAACGGTACTGCTGGATTTTAAGAAACATTGTAAAAAGTACAGAACTATGTATTAATCATATTTTACTATCAAATTTTTCTGGGATAAAGATTCATTTAGCTACTAGTCACAAACATGGGGCAGAAATGTGTAAACTGGGTTGCTCGTGTACTACAAACATGGACGCCACGTGAAGAACATGGGAAGAAATCACAGTCGGAGATTTCAAACATGGCTCGTTACTGTTCCTGCCTTGTGTTAATGTTCTACCGTTTTATTTGAATCAAGAGTCCAAAATTAATCCTTCTCGCAGAAAACGCAAGCATTACTGTCAAACTGAACAGAAAAACATCAGCAGGAAAAAACAATCAACATTTTTTAAAATTGTAATTAGTTCTGTAAAAATGAAATAGTTTTAAACAACGACAAAAATACAGTTCATTGAGATTTGGACAGTCAAAAATACAGCACCTCACATTAAGGTAATATACAAATAAAAGATTCTACGGTCTTGAGTGTGCATATTGATGACAACATTTAACTGGAGAAACCATATGATAGACGTACTGAACTGTTTGCCATAAGAATCATCACCACATTTAGAAACAAACAAATCAGTAAGTTAAAACATTTTGCATATTTTCATTCACAGACGTCCTTTGTGGTAATATTTTGGATAAATCCTCACATTAACAAAAAGAATTAATTACACGATGGAAAGTAACTGGGGGTTAAGGCACGTACGAACTGCACGCAACTCTTGAAATAATGGGATATTTTAACATCTTAGTACATTTATTCACCGATGAAATATGGTGCTGACAATTAGTCGCCATTTTAGAGCACGAGGGATATTCAGTAAGGCAAGGAAAAGTTATCTGCGCGTCCCTTGACCTTCGGCAGAGAATGGAGTGAAATACACAAGAAATAAACAACTGTAAAACACTTCGGTAATCTTCCTACGCAAACAAAATAAAGGAATTTCCCTTTAACAGCTCCTTATGTATCGTAGAATGGCTCTTGAATCTAAACAACAATCTATAAACGACCAGCATGTAGCATATTTTCAACTGTCTGCAATATTCTGTTCCTTTGACAAGTCTAAGGTCGTAATATGATCGTGAATATGATATACGGAAGCTGGAACTAACTAACATATCACTTGCTTCTGAAGCACACGCGGTTTGAATCTTCGTGGGGAATGTCAATTTTAGTCGTAGATGTGAGGCTTCCTGACATATTAAAACTACAGCCTATGCCAGACCTGAACCAAAACCTTTGCCTTTCTCGACGACACAAAACTTTCGTCTGTTGATGCATTTCTCTTAGATGTAACTACAGTCTGGAAACTATTTTCAGGCAGTTTCCTGCAATCGTATGGCTGCTTCATCATTTGACCTCGAATACACAATATTCAAAGCACTACTTCAAGGAAGACTGAAAAGTTTCCTCAGACACCTAACGTAAACGCTTTCCACTACTACTGCAGACTAAGTAGAAGCTGCAGAAGTCCCAGACACCACCACCAGAAACTACGACGTGTAAATGCGCCACCACAACTTCACAAACAGAGGTACAATGAGCAAAAAAACTTGTTATTCCTTGTCCCTCGCTGAACTAGGTGGCAATATCAGCAAAAGACATCTGTCGAGTGACGTAGCACAGCACCCACTCGTCTAAATCTGCAGGTCATTTTACAATGGTGGGTGTTATCTCGTACCACAATCACGTACACATTCTTTTGTTCCATTTGCGAGTGCAGTTGGGAAAACATGAGTGTCGGCTTCCGACATATGAGAGTGCTTTCTCTTATCGTCTTTATACAAACCATCAGTTTCATTAGTCATGGTTGCAAAATACTGCCACGAATCGCGAAATTGGAAAAACTGGTAGAGGCCGACCTGTGTAGTGCCAACAGTGAAGTGCATAGGAGTTGGTGTTACAGTGTGGAGGTGTTTCTCGTGTTTAGGGTGTGTTCTCCTTACTGCCATTTACAAACGTCTAAATGCGGAAGGATGTAAATTCATTTATAACAGTATGTACCTCATAAGCTAGAGGTAAACCTGAGAGATGTTGACTGCATAAGCCTTTAGGCAATTGTTCAGTGACAATTCCCGAAATGAACTGACCCTCCCAGATGCTCGACCAGAACGCATTGGAACATTTTTGCGATAAAGTAGAACTTCGACTTCGCTCCAGACCGCAGCATCCAACGTCAGTACCTCCTCTGGTCTCGGTTATTGAGGAAGAATGGGCTGCCATTCCTCTACAGACATTCACATACTTCACTGAAGGTGTACCCAGCAGAGTTCAAGGCCTCATAAAGGCGAAGGGTGGATACAACGCATATGAATCTCCACTAACAGGTCTCCATATATTTCTGATCTGATAATATATAATGCTCTTCACATTTGACCGTTTATCATTGGCAATTGGTCAAAACTTTACAGTTTTCTCCTAGGAGTTACACAATGAAGAAATTCTACTGTACCAACTTCAATCCCTTGAGAACCATTCCTGTTGGTAAACAACATATTTGAATAATGTGTGGGGTAAACCTACTCAATTTCCTGATATTAAGGATTGTAAATGAGAAATTAAAAAAATGTATATTTTATACGTAATAAACCAATACATTGTTGTACTAAACCACATGCAGAACATTCAAGAAATGTAAAAGTGTTGAATTTACTAACTGCAGGGAACTAAGTATGCGTGCTACTCCACGTCGTTATAGCATACCTAATTCCGTGACACTAATCACTTAACTTGGTGATAATGTCCTTAACTTCGTGATAATTTGCCTTTCATTGTTACAGTTCGTTTAACACACTTTCCATTCACTTTCAGCATCAATGTCTTTGTAACTGACAGATGTACAAATGTGGCACTTAATTTCAAATGCGAACATTTTAGGTTATGCTTTACCGTGAGTGTTATTGACATTAAATGAAACAACAAGTTTACTATTACCACAGTCACTGTTTATTTATCTCCTCGACATGTTCCAAAGGTTTAAAACTCCATGAGGTGGACTTACGTTTGTTAGTATGACATTTGTGTGTGTGTCATGTTGGATTTTTTTTGGAAGAACTTAAGGCACTCTCTCCAGTGGTCACAGCTTCCTTTCACTGTCGAAACACATCACATGTATATTGTCATATGTTGTAAACAATATATTTGTTCACAAAACAAGACAGTATACATGTGATGTATTACGACAGTGAAAGGAACCTGTGACCACTGGAGACAGTGCCACAATTCCTCCAAAAAAAAATCGTAACACAACACACATACCAATATCATACCAAAAAATGTAAATCCACCTGATGATGGATGTTTAAACCTTTGAAACGCATCGTGGAGATAAATAAACAGTGACTGGTGACAGTAAACTTGTTGTTTCATTTAATATTGAACTTAAATTCAGTAGCATTCAGTAGTAAACCTGACAACTTTCGTGGAATCATCACAGACAGAAACAACACAGAATCCAGGAACGTTTATTCTTTCCACAATGGTAACTGCCGTTAATCGTTAGGATTTTTCTTTTCTGTTCACTGCCAAATGAGGGGGTCTCTTCTCAGGCAAATTTAAGGCTAGCACCCATCAGAGACTCTCAACAGATGGTGTGAGGCTCATTGCTGAAATGGAAGGCTCATTCCGATCATCCATAGGCCTACATGCTTCTTCCACATAAGAGCTGTGACTTTTTCGAGCTGTTCCGTGGGATTCGAATCGGAAACTTCGTCAGTATTCAGGAAAAAGTTTCGTTTTATTGAATGTAAGTATGATGTTCCCGCATGAAACTGCCTTCAGACAATCTGTGCGGAGTAGACGATGAATATCATAAGAACCATGTCTGAGGAAAGGATTAGGTCCTGAAAGTACTTCCGTTTTTCTTGCTATGCGTTTTTCAGGGACTGAAACATCCAGTGGTAGTATAATGTGGCTCTTATGCGGTGATATTGTGGCAATGATGATGTCATTCTTGGATGCAGTTTCCACTGCCTGGTGTCACGTAGCTCATACCGAACACCAAAACCAGAATCCATATTCTTTCCGCGTCATGGCCTCCCACAATTTGATTGAACCAGTTTTGAGAAAGTTCACTGATAATCCATCCACTCTATGACATGGCCATTGTGACGTTGGGAAGGGTATCACCCTTTCTTTCTGCTGCTTTCCTACTTCACACGCTTCGAGTTAGGGCCATTGTGCCTGAAATGGTCACAACACGCTAGAGTCGTGGTCGTCGTTTTCCTATGCGTTTATGTCAGTAATAATGCATTTAAATCCTACTCTGATGATTAAGATTGTAAGTATGTTTCTTTGTTAATACGATTCCACGGAAGTGTCTTTATAATTTCTTGAATAACTGAACTTCATAAACTTGTAAGATGAGCCCGGCAAACAGCGTGTATCCCGCCACACAACACACAATGAAGTACCTGTCCTGCAACCAGCCAATATTCCCGCTCGGGATGTCTTTCTCGTGTGAAGAAACCCCTGACATTTGTTGAGGACGGTTGGAACGCCTACCTTACTTTAAGACAAAGGATATGTCTGCTATCACGAAACAAAGTATGTCACGCATTTGGGTAGTTTTACCCTACGAGTAGAAACTATTAGTAGAGATTGATACTGATATTACATAATTTCTTTATTGTACAAATCCTGGCGGATTATTTTTGTCTGAAAGATTTTGACCGATCACCAATTGTGAACACTCGCGACCTATGACGAATATTATATTTAATAAAAACTAATTATCAGGCATCTGCGCCATGAAATGTAAAAAGAAGATTTTTTAACATTTACAGTTACAGCATCTCCCTAAAGAAACGTCCATTTTCAAGAAACTGAAAATCATTCTCTTCGTTCCAGAAGAGGACGTGTTCCGAAATTACGAGATACGTTAAGGAGAAAATCGAAGAGAAGATATCCACGGGTGTATATTACACTGTCAAAGGTGTATGATAAATCCGTACATATCTAAAAATGAATGTACGAGTATGTATATATGTGTATGTATGTATATGTGTTCCATATCTCCTCCTAAACCACTGGACCAATTTCAACGAAACTTGGTACACATGTCCCTTATTGTCAGGCAACAATTGCTGTGGGGGTAAGAATCACCTACCTATCATAGTTCTTGACGTATGGTGTTATAAACAATTAGATGCGTGAAAAGTTTCCGCATTGTGCATGACGTTTAAATTTATTGCTTCACTGTTACTGACTCTATGCGGAACACATTTTGCTGACAGTAGCCACATATGCCGTTAAAAGTACCTACAAAATTATATCCTTAAAAGAGACGTAGAGCAAAGGGTATGATGTCATAAAGACTGAGATACGTGAAAAAAATGCCCCATAATGTATGAAATTTTAAGAGGTCTATTCTATCCTACTACTAAGACACTACTAAGATCTTTCACACCTGCAGCGCTTGACAGTTTTCAACTGCAAAGTACGCACGTCTGTGGGCGAAAACAAAAGCGGTCTACAGAGGTGTGATGAGGCAATAACATCGAAACGTGGGCAAAATAACGTTGTAGACACGACAAGCAGCTTCATCCAGCATAGAGACTGCCCAGGATCGTCTCATCCCGAATCTACTGCAGGATTACATATAAGGCTTATAAAACGTCTGTTTTACAAAACCTTTGACAATGTTATTTTACAGTGCAGTGCGGGCCTAAGTAAGGGCCAATATTTGAACAGCACAAAACACAATCTTAGCAAACTTATAATAACCTAAAACGATGTGTAATGCATGCTGTTTGCAGCATGGTCAACCAGATTTCAATGCTTGAGGGTAGTAACTATAGCAACATTGGTTACGTGTGCTAAGGGGTCACTGATTTGTTCTGCAATAATCTTGCAAGTGAGATCATTATCAACAAAAGTGTCACGTAAGTTACTCGTTTTACGTCAGTCTTTACTTAAAAGTTTGTAATTTAATTTCGTTTTTTATCTCGCTCACCACCAATGGAACAAACCGTTAACGAGTGATTCTCAAATTATATTTCTGACCTGCATCAGTTCTTCATCTACCGAAAACTCACAAGAAGCATCGCGTGTGACACACCAAACTGGTTGTATTAAAACAAAAAATCGAGCTGCATCATAAAAATACTGGTCCCCATTAAAGCTGCTCAGATAAACAATTGATTCCATACTTCGCTTATTGTTTCATTACGGGCGTCTGTTCAGTAAGTACGGTTTTGTTTCCAGAAATATGAAACAGAGTATGGGTCATGATACTTCCATCATTAAACACAAAACTCAAAAATGGTTTTTAAAAGTTTGTTGTTGTTGCCGCGCTGGATAGTCGCGGGGTCAGGAACGTCTTGTCACGGTTCGCGCGGCTCGCTCCGTAGGAGGTTCGAGTCCTCCCTCGGGCATGGGTGTCTGTGTTGTCCTTAGCGTAAGTTAGTTTAAGGTAGATTAAGTAGTGTGTAAGCTTAGGGACCGATGACCTCAGCAATTTGGTCCCATAAGACCTTACCACAAATTTCCAAAATTCCAAAAAGTTCGTTGGTCTCACGAAGCAAGAAATATTTATCTCCTCCAGCTGCCTCTCATGGGGGTCAGTCTTCAGAGGCCTGATATTCCCTTGGTGGAATTGGGTTCCTAGTTGGAGTAACCTCTGAACATTCGCTGTAAGTGGTTTGAGAAAAATGTGGAAAACTTAAATTAGGATAGAAGAATTATGCAACCCTCGAGTGCAAGCGCAACCTAACTTGATGAAACTTTAAAAATAATATCGAGTTCACGCTTGTCCTCTCAGGGTAGAGAATTAATTCACCTCCACGTAAAATACAAAGTTACCTTATCTCTTACAGGTGTTCCTTATTGTCACGGTCCAGTTTGCAGGAAAAAAAAATTGGTCGAGGTATACGATAAACTGAGTCTATTCAAGGGGGATATTGCATAAATTTATTGCTGGTTTCTTACAGATCAGCTGATATAAGCTTGATGTGACACTTACGTGTAGGCTAGAATGCTTCATTTCGCTGAGTTCCCCTGACATCTCCCGTTCATATGGATTAAGTTTCTTCCTTGTGGTGGAGATTCTTAGATCTACTCAGTCGAGTTTCCAGAATTCTTGCTGTAAAGTTGACGAAAAGAATTTTGCCTCTTTTGATGTAAAATTCATCTTCTATTTTGTATTACGGAGAATGAAAAGTATTGTATAACCAATGAAGAATACAACGTCATCATCATTTTCTGCCTAGCACCGATGCGAAATTCAGTTTCTGTTACAACGTCAAGTTTTTTTCAAGTTTTATTCCTAAGATTTTCTAGTAATTTATCCATGTCATGTAGATTATTGATAACCCCTTACTTAATTCTGCATTTTTATTGACTGGATGCATATAAACTTCTGGAGTTACAGTTCTGGGCTAATTTGATTAAAAAAGTTGCTGAACTTGTCAGGGAAACTAATTCTGAGTGACATTTAGGTACTTCGCAAAAATCATGTTAAAGTTGTAAAGAAGAAACTACAACGAGAACCACAAAGTGGGTAAAGGTCTTATTGACGCTAGCCGTAACATTGAAATAGCAATGCGCAGGACATGCCATAATAAATACGGACGACAGATGCAGCTACATTTCATGATAATAACTGTATTCCTCTACTGCGAAAAAAGAGTAGTGGGAGAGAGCAAAAAAGGTGAATAAGAACGTATGAACGATAAGTGGCCGGTGACAAATGAAATACAGCAATTTAAGCATGGGGATACGCCTGTGTACAATAGTAAGACACTGATGATAAACAACAAAAACAAAAAGCTACTAAAAAGCTAGTAAAGTAAACTGTAGATATTAATTTCTTTGACACATTACATGCACATACCTGTCAGCAAATTGAACTTCGCGTAGTTTGTCTGCTGAGAGAAGAGCTCGAGTTGATCGAGTTTAAGTGAGCCTCCTTTTCTATGGTTCTGTGGACTTGCTGACATAGAATTGGAAAGTGGGAATGCTTATGTAAGGTTCCAGAGAATCAAGTATATATTTTTTGGGGAATTTGTTTGCACCATGCATCTGTGGCATGTACCTGATGGTGAAAGCCATGTTACCTCAAAACTGATAGAATAATAAGGGAACAGGTACCAGGAAACGTGTTTGTACAGAGCAATAACCAGCAGCTAATAACGTCCTACTGTGTGCGCCTAGAAAATTTATTTAGTTCTGTTGTAACTCCCTGTCCCCAACATTCGATTGTAGATTTCATGAGATGTTCAGGACGTTTTTTTAATCAGAAATCCAAAAATGTCAATAACATGAACTACAAAATGCTGAAAGGAAATAATACTTATAATGATAGTAACCATAACATGATGACACAGATTTATTTTTTTTAGCGCTTGATAGTGAACATGGAACAGATGATGTCGGCCATGGTCTATTAATAGAATCCGTTCTGGCATTCACCTGAGATAACGTGCGAAAACTGAGGGTGAACCAAATCTAGGTGGCTTAGTCAGGTAAACAAACTTAAATCTTCTCCACATGAACATTTTTTTTCTTTTTTGTCATCAGCCTTATGACTGGTTTGTTGACACCCGCCACGAATTCCTGTTCTCTGCCAACGTCTTTATCTCAGAGTAGGACTTCAGCAACCTCTCTCCTCAGCTATTTGTCAAATGTATTCCAACCTCTGTCTTCCTTCACTGTTTTTACCCTCTAAGCCTCCTCTAGTACCATGCGGGTTATTCCCTCATGCCTTGACACATGTCCTATCTACACGTTCCTAAATATTGTCAGCGTTTTGCATATTCTCCTTTCTTCCCCGTTTCTGCTTTCTGTCTCCTCGTTCCTTACCTTATCAGTCCACCTAATTTTCCGTAATCTTTTGCAGCGCCATGTCTCAAACGGAGCTCGGGCAGACGGGGCGGGCTGCAATCAACGATTGTTTGCTGACGAAACTGCTGTATAAGTTAAGGTGACGAAGCTGGGTGACTATGGGAAGATATAGGATGACTTTGACAAAGCCTTCTCGTTAATGGTGATGAGTAGGAAAAACAAACCTGTAATGTTCTGATACAACATTAGTAGTGAACTGCTTGACATAGTCACGTCGTTTACACTACTGGCCATTAAAATTGCTACACCAAGAAGAAATGCAGATGATAAACGGGTATTCATTGGACAAATATATTATACTAGAACTGACATGTGATTATATTTTCACTCAATTTGGGTGCATAGATCCTGAGAAATCAGTACTCAGAACAACCACCTCTGGCCGTAATAACGGCCTTGATACGCCTGGGCATTGAGTCAAACAGGGCTTGGATGGCGTGTACAGGAACAGAAGGCCACGCAGCTTCAACACGATACCACAGTCCGTCAAGAGTAGTGACTGGCGTATTGTGACGAGCCAGTTGCTCGGCCTCCATTGACCAGACGTTTTCAATTGGTGAGAGATCTGGAGAATGTGCTCGCCAGGGCAGCAGTTGAACATTTTCTGTATCCAGAAAGGCCCGTACAGGACCTGCAACTTGCGGTCGTGCATTATCCTGCATAAATGTAGGGTTTCGCAGGGATCGAATGAAGGGTAGAGCCACGGGTCGTAACACATCTGAAATGTAACGTCCACTGTTCAAAGTGCCGTCAATGTGAACAAGAGGTGACCGAGACGTGTAACCAATGGCACCCCATACCATCTGGCCGGGCGATACGCCAGTATGGCGATGACGAATACACGCTTCCATTGTGCGTTCACCGCGTTGTCGCCAAACACGGATGCGACCATCATGATGCTGTAAACAGAACCTAGATTCACCCGAAGAAATGACGTTTTGTCATTCGTGCACCCAGGTTCGTCGTTGAGTACACCATCGTAGGCGCTCCTGTCTGTGATGCAGCGTCAAGGGTAACCGCAGCCATGGTCTCCGAGCTGATAGTCCATGCTGCTGCAAACGTCGTCGAACTGTCCGTGCAGATGGTTGTTGTCTTGCAAACGTCCTCATCTGTTGATTCAGGGATCGAGACGTGGCTGCACGATCCGTTACAGCCATGCGGATAAGATGCCTGTCATCTCGACTGCTAGTGATACGAGACCGTTGGGATCCTGCACGGCGTTCCGTATTACCCTCCTGAACCCACCGATTCCATATTCTGCTAAAAGTCATTGGATTTCGACCAACGCGAACAGCAATGTCGCGATACGATAAACCGCAATCGCGATAGGCTACAATCCGACCTTTATCAAATTCGGAAACGTGATGGTACGCATTTCTCCTCCTTACATGAGGGATCACAACAACTTTTCACCAGGCAACACCGGTCAACTGCTGTTTGTGTATGAGAAATCGGTTGGAAACTTTCCTCATGTCAGCACGTTGTAGGTGTCGCCACCGGCGCCAACGTTGTGTGAATGCTCTGAAAAGCTAATCAAATGGTTCAAATGGCTCTGGGCACTATGGGACGTAACATCTGAGGTCATCAGTCGCCTAGAAGTTAGAACTAATTAAACCTAACTAACCTAAGGACATCACACATATCCATGCCCGAGGCAGGATTCGAACCTGCGACCGTAGCAGTCGCGAGGTTCCGGACTGATGCGCCTAGAACCCCTCCGCCACCGCGGTCGGTGAACAGGTAATAATTTGCATATAACAGCATCTTATTCCTGTCGGTTAAATTTCGCGTCTGTAGCACGTCATCTTCGTGGTGTAGCAATTTTAATGGCCAGTAGTGTATCTGGGCGTAACTTTGCAAAAGGATATGAAATGGAAGCTGCATGTGAGAAATGAGGCAGGGAAGGCGAATGGTAGACTTCGGTTTAATGGGAGAATTTTATTTCTTGAACACCGCTCGAATGTTTGGGATCCGCAGCAGATCGTATTGAAGGGGGACATCGAAGCATTTGAGGCGGGCCGCTAGATTTTGTTACCGGCATGTCCGAACAGCACGTAGATGCTCGGGGACTCAAATGGGAATCCCTGGCGGGGAAGCGACGTTCTTTGCGAGGAATACTATTGAGACAATTTAGAGAGCCAGCCTTTGAAGCTGACTTCCAAACAATTGAACTGCTGCCAAAACACGTTGCGCGTGAGGACCATGAAGATAGTCGTTTTTTCTCTCGCTCTATCTGTGAGTGCCCTCGCTCTATCCGTGAGTGGAAGGGGCGAAGGAAATGACTAGTAGTTTCCCAGGATACCCTCCGCTAAGCATCGTACGGTGGCTTGCGGAGTATCTACGTAGATGTAGAAATGCTTAGATTCTCCTCTTTTCCGGTTTTCCCCACAGCCCATGATGCACTGCAAGGAATGCTGTGGTCCATACGTATGCTCTCAGAAATTTATTCCTCAAATTAAAGCCCAGGTTTGATACCAATAGGCTTCCTTTGGCCAGGAATGCCCTATTTTCTTGTGCTAGTCGGTTTTTATGTCCTCCTTGCTTTGTCCGTCATGGGTTATTTTGCTTCCAAAGTAGCAAAATTCTATAACTTCATGATCACCAATTTTGATCTTCAGCTTCTCACGATTCTGACTTCTGCTACCTCTCATTACTATCGTCTTTTTCTGTTGTATTCTCAGTCCACATTTTGTACTCATTAGACTGTTTACTCCAGTCAACAGATTCTGTAATTCTTCTTCACCCTCACTAAGGTTCAAATGGCTCTGAGCGCTATGGGACTTAACTTCTGAGGTCATCAGTCGCCTAGAACTTAGAACTACTTAAACCTAACTAACCTAAGGACATCATCACACACATCCATGCCCGAGGCAGGATTCGAACCTGCGACCGTAGCAGTCCCGCGGTTCCAGACTGTAGCAAGTTTGCACACAAACAGTTATCTGTAAATTGTTTACAGCATTACACAGGGAATAATAAATAAAATGGCACCGCCATATTGGAAGAAAACATCTGTAATATATAACCTGCAGCACTAGAACCAACAACCCTACCACTTGAGCTATATCCACCATCCAGAAATTGGCGGAAAACAGACGAAATTTAAGTAAATATTTATGACTGTAATCAAACCCAGAACATTCCATCTGCACTACAGTATTTGGATAGCACACTTGGGCTTATTAGCAGCGATCGTGGGATGGGGAGAGCTGTAGATTCTCATGAGACCGAGGTAGACGGACTCTATACTGCCCTTCACTTGGCAGACTGGAAACAGCTGTATCCGTCAAGTGTCTAGGAGTATCTGTCGGAGTGACTGAATGTGGAATGTTCACGTCAATTTAACAGTGGGAAAGATAGCTGCCAGACTAAGATTTATCAGGAAAAGCTTAAGGAAATGCACTTTACCCACAAATGATGTTGCATCCAGACCTTTGTTCGACAAATCCTTGCCCGTTGATCGTCGCTTTGGAACCTTTACCACGATGGATTGAGGGCAGGGAGACAGAAGACGGCTTAAAAATAACGCTACGCGCTCTTCACGGGTTTATTAAGCCCGATCGAGAACCTCAAAGAAACTGTCAATGATATATGATATGGTATGTTCATTTGGGCATGTCCGAATGAACATACGAGGTGTGGCTAGAAAAAAACCGGACTAATACTGGTGAAACAATAAAACGAATACAATAAGGCTGAAAGTCGCGCGGCCTGTCACGTGACTCTCGCTCCGCCTACTGCTCGAGTTTCATCTGCCTCCTGCACTCAGTCTGCCCGTGGCGTCTGTTTTAAGTAGTTGACGTTTTGTCTGTGCGTCGGAAAATGTTGAGTGTACAGAAAGAACAGCGTGTTAACATCAAATTTTGTTTCAAACTAGGAAAATCTGCAAGTGAAACGTTTGTAATGTTACAACAAGCGTACGGCGATGATTGTTTATCGCGAACACAAGTGTTTGAGTGGTTTAAACGATTTAAAGATGGCCGCGAAGACACCAGTGATGACACTCGCACTGGCAGACCATTGTCAGCAAAAAC